>NC_054824.1:51328358-54118358 GCF_018345385.1 Vulpes lagopus | reverse complement strand
ATGTTAAACTAAGAAGAATCCTTCCTTCATAGCCTATAGAGTATCCAAACAATACTTTATTGGGAAAGATGTTTCTCAACTCCCAATGCAGACTTGCCATTTTGACAAGAGTGAGTACAAGCTGTAGTTAATGCATGAATGTACCTTTTTTTTTTTTTTTAAGAATTTATTTAGTTATTTAGAGAGAGAACTCGAGCAGGGTGAGGGGGAGAGGGAGAGAGAGAGAGAATCCCAAGCCGACTCTGTGCACAGTGTGGATCCCAACATGGGGCTCCATCTCACAACCCGGAGATAAAAACCTAAGCTAATATCAAGAGTCAGATGCTTAACTGACTGAGCCACCCAGGCACCCCAAGTGTATTTTTTAAATAACTTTACCCTTATTCGTTGATGGCTACTGATTACCTCTCCCCTCTCAACATTTATGTTTTAGTTTTAATTCTTTTTGAAAGCTCTCATTGGGTGAGAAATTGTTCACCAGAAGTTTCTTTGAGTGCTGAAGCCTAAGAGCAGGCCTCTTCTACCTGCTGTCAGAGCACTTCAGTTCATGTGAAGAATTGCTTCAAGCTGACACGGAAAGGCAATACTAAGAAAAATCAAAAATATTTTATTTTAAAATTCTTTTTTATCATTTACATTGAAAAATGAAAGCAGTTAAAAAAAAAAAGAAGAAGAAGAAGAAACAAAGAAAACAACTCAGACAAACACTGTACAAGATTCCGCAGTGCTTTTATTTTCCCAAGGGTTGTTTTCTACACAGAGAAAGCGCTTCATGAGATCCTAAGCACCTTTTGTGGTATGATTCAGAAAAGAGTTGTGGCCTCAACTCGTCACCACAAGTCCCCACACCCTTCCCAGAGACATCAAGGACACATCCCTGACTATTGGTGTGAGAGTTATTAGAATCATCCGGGCACTGAGAAGTGGTGTGCACTGACCCGCTCCTGGAAGGGCAGGCCTTGTTCGTGGATGCAAAGGCTCCTCACCAACGTCTCAGGTACAAGATCTCAGATGTATTAGACCCTAGCCCACTTGGTCTACTCACCAGTGATTAATACACTTGAGGAGGAACAAATTTTTAAAAAGGAAATAATGATACATAGCAATTATTTGGAAACAAACTGCTAAATTATAAGGTAACATATGATAAAACTGATAAAACGTAAAATGTTAATAGGATGTCTGTGATCTTCTCGTTATAATACCAGCTACAGTTGAAAAGTATGTCCGTTCAACATTTCATTGGTGATGTGCTTGCTGGTAACAAACTGTTCTTCGCCCAAATTTAGTGTCCTTGTCATGAATACAGGAGCGGTGAAAATAGCTAAGCAATGAACGGTACTCTGATATGTTAGCAGAAGGCTGAATGGGGGACTGAATAAAAATTTTAACAGCAAATAATAGCTTACTTAGTAGGTTACTAAAAATCAGCCCTGCACTGTATGGAAACACTAAAACCTATAGAACTGAACTGCCAGCAAGAATTATTAAAGAATTCTGGCTTTAAAAATCAGATCAGGGCAGCCCCGGTGGCTCAGCGATTTAGCACCGCCTTCAGCCCAGGGCGTGATCCTAGAGACCCGGGATCCAGTCCCACGTCGGGCTCCCTGCGTGGAGCCTGCTTCTCCCTCTGCCTGTGTCTCTGCCTCTCTCTCTCTCTCTCTCTGTGTCTCTCATGAATAAATAAATAAAACCTTAAAAAAAAAATCAGATCATTTTTCAGGAGAACCTTAACAATCAATCCTTTGATGGGCCACAGATCACGCTCCATAAGAGTAACCATGACAATATTAGCATTGAATATGGGCATTAGCATGGTTTGTATACTAAGATACATTTTGGTGTCTATGTTTTATTTAAGTACAGTATGTGCCTTTTTCAAGACTTCAGACATAACTACAGCAAGTGTCTTTAGCAGAAAAGAATAATAGAATAATTAACGTGCATCTTTGTACTTCTTTTGCCAAAGCCAATCAGCCAATCATTTGTTTAATTCAAGGTAGATGTTTTCTTCATAAATACACAATCCAGTTGAAAAAAAACAATCTAAAAAAAGTACCCCACAAGGGATGCCTGGGTGGCTCAGTGGTTGAACGTCTGCCTTTGGCTCAGGTTGTGATCCCGGGGTCTGGGATAGAGTCCTGAGTCCTGCATCGGGCTCCCCATAGGGAGCCTAATTCTCCCTCTGCCTATGTCTCTTCCTCTCACTGTGTCTCTCATAAATAAATAAATAAATAAATAAATAAATAAATAAATAAATAAAATCTTTAAAAAAACAAACAAACAAACCCACAATACAGAACATCCAAGGATTAGTATAAAACAGCTATAGACATTTGTGAAGAAGTGATATTATACTGAGGTAGGTTAATATCTTTGAGGGAAAATGTTTAGAAAAAAGTACAGGAACTTTTGTGGGACCCAGGAAATTTAACAAAAATCCCCTACCCCTGGACAAGCAGAGCAGGACTAACTCCATTTTGTGCTGCACCTGCCACCTCCTGTATGACCCTCACATGACCTGCTTATTGCTTAGGGCGCTGTCCCACCCTAGTCAAGCCGCTGGGCACACCCTAATCGGAAATCGGCTCATAACAATGTAACCCAGCCTTGTGCCCACCAAAATTGCCCGCCAATTCTGACCAAAGTAATAGGCCAGCTCAAATGGATACTATAGGGTAAGATGTAATTCAATTGGCCACCTGCGTGTGGCCACCTGCGACATGACTGTGCAACTTTCTGCGTATCCCATTGGCCCCTGGCCCCTATAAAGCTGCTACGCCTCCTGGTCTCGGGGTCCAAATCCCTGCTCCACTGTGTTAGGTACACTTGGACCCAAGCTCGAGCTTGTAAATAAACCCTCGTGTGTTTGCATCGGTGTCAGCTCCTTGGTGGTTTCTCAGATTTGCGATCTTGGGCACAACACGTTAGTAAACACTAAAAAAGAGAGGAGAAGTTGGAAAATCAGGGAATTGTAACAGGGTCAGAGGAAAGACAAAACAGTGGAGATTTTCCTCATCATGCATCCAAGAAGCTAAAAGCAATGAAAAAAAAAATCCCCTTTTGAAGTTAAATGGTTAAGGAGTAGGAATTCAAGGTGAAGAATAGGGAGGGGAACCTCCAGATTGCTGGAAGTTAAGGATAGAAGGATGGTCAAACTATAGATGACAGCAGTCATTAGAAAAGCTCTTGAGTATGGATGAGAGGAAGAATAACATATTTTATTGAGATTTAGTGATGCTGTTCCCCTACATTGAAACTGACTCTCTCCAAATCCATTTGCACTTAATGAAGCAATACTATATTATTTTAGGAAAGCACTTCTAAGCTTGTCTGATCATAAGATTCACTGGGAAGATATTAAAAATATAGATTTCCAGGTTCCCCACCAATGTAATGAGTTGGAATCTCCAGTGACAAGGCCTGGAAAGGTGTATTTTTACAAAAGAAACCCAGGTAATTTTCATGACCAGGTAAGTTTGGGAAATACTGTATTAACACATGGAGTGATATCAAAAGGTTGCCTTTTCTGCTAATTGATTAAGAATTTGTTTTTCTCATTTAAGAGTTATATATCCTTGTGGGCATGGGTTGAGCTTTGTATGTCTTTTGTATGCCATAAGACAATTATAATGTCATATGAAAACAAAGGTAAATCTAAAGCATGTTGATTAATTAAGTTTCATGGCATAGAAGTCTGTATCATGTATCATATCAGTGCATCCATAATGGAGGTGTTTGAGCATATCTCTATCACTGATTCCTTATAAACTCAGTATCATAAGAGCTGTGTTGCTTCCTAATGGCTCTAACATTCTCTGTGAAAATCTTCATATGAATTCTGTGGAGCAATTGTGAGAGTGAACAAGAAGAGGAGACTTCTCAAAGTCAGAGGTTGCGTCTATTTTTGCCAATGAGTCAATCCCTTCATGTGCCTCTGGGAGAAAAAAGGCCAAATTTGGAAATGTGTTTTTTCCATATTCAAAAGGACTGACTGTACTGCCCAAATAATTGAGGCAAATATTTGGTTGTGCACAGTTCTCCTTCCAGTGTTTGTGTGTGTTTGTTCAGGTAAAGGAAGGTATTATTGTTATTGTTATTATTATTATTGTCATATCTTACCCTGCAGAAAATTTACAATACTCTGTAACAGTTTTCATTCACTCAGCACATATTTACTGAGAAACTGTTATGTTCCAGGCACATTCTTAGGCATGAGAGATAGAGCAGGTAATAAAAGAGACAGAGTGCTTATTCTCATAGACCTCACATTCTAGTTTGAGAGATAGAGAGTAAACAAGTAACCAAATTAGTATGTGACAGTGCACTGAAGGGACAAGCATAGGGTCCGGGGCAGAGTAAACATGGAGGGCTCTTCTAGATGAGGCTGTCGGGAAGACCTCCATAAGCAGAGACCTGAGTGAGTACAGTTTTGCAGCTATGAGGAGCTCTGGGGAAAAAACAATCTGGTGGAATGGATAGAAGTATTACCATGTTAGGCTGGGAGAGAGCTGGAAACTAGAGAGGAGTGAGTGATGTGGAGATAGGAAGGAGATGGTTCCAGAAGGGAATCAGGGTGAGAAAACAATATTAAGGATTTAAAAATAATAGATAACATTTATATTTCAGGTATTGTTTGAAAATTTTTATAGATGTTAACTTATTTAATACTTGCAACAGCTCTATGAGTGTGTGCTGCTGTCGTCCTAAGTTTAATGATTTGGTGCCAGAGTTCATTTCCTTGGTTAAGGTTACATAGCTAAGTTTACACAGCTGATGAATGCTACAATTGGGATTTGAACCCATGACTCCACCCTTATCTGTTTTCCTGGACTTCAAACAGATTTATTGTATTTGTCTTCCCTTCCCCATCCTACCTTGCTCATAGAAAGGAAATAGACATAACATATGTAAAGGAATAAGACATCTAGATATTGTTTACAACATCTCATCCTCCTATCAACTCTTGCTCTTACTGGGGAAGATTGGAAAGATCAAGGAAATTGGATTTTTGCGGTGTGTCTCAAGGTCAAGTTTCAGGCTACGGAAATTTTATTTTCTTTCATTTTCCTTATGCATTGCCCCACTTACTTTCTATTTGATTATTGATCTGAAGTCCATGACCTAGGTGCTCTGCAGACTGAGTTTATGTATTGATTTAGCCTGAAAGACATGAAACTTCAGCACATTATTTCTGAGAGGGGGTTATTATGGTCAACAGGGCAAGTGGGCTTCACCTACAGCCGTTCCTTTGATCCCTTTTGGAGACGATTCATACTCCTTGGCAATCCAGTCCTGATACTACAGATGATAGCATTTAGAGAAGCGTCTAAAATGCAGCTGCAAGGAGCCTCTTATCCCATAACATTCCTACAGTTTGTATTTTCAGGGAGAAAGCAGAAGCTACCGAGAGACAAGGGGTGGAATTTCTTATCAATTCAAATGTTTATAAAGAATCTCAAGTATCTCATGCTTCTTCTTGGAAGACAACTAGAATCTGCTCACTGGAATGAAAATACAAGAACATGATTGAGGGCAGGGTATTGGAGGGCATTGGTTGGAGAAGGACTGAAGTGTTGACAAAGATCACACATTCTTCTATGACACATCATACTGGGGAGACAGAGAAAATAATTAGAAAGTGAGGGGTTAAGGGTGCCTGGGTGCCTCAGTCAGTTAAGCATCTGATTCTTGATTTTGGCTCAAGTCACGATCTCAGGGTTGTGAAATTGAGCCCCACAGCAAGCTCTCCATTGGGCAGGAACCTCCTTAAGATTTTCTCTCTCCCTTTGCCCCTCTGCTACCCCTCTCTCTCTCCCTGTCTAAAGAAAGAAAAGAAAAGAAAGAAAGAAAGAAAGAAAGAAAGAAAGAAAGAAAGAAAGGAAAGAAAGAAGAAGAAAGAAAGAAAGAAAGAAAGAAAGAAAGAAAGAAAGAAAGAAAGAAAGAAAGAAAGAAGAAAGGAAGGAAGGAAGGAAGGAAGGAAGGAAGGAAGGAAGGAAAGAAAAAAGAAAGAAAGAAAGAAAGAAAGAAAGAAAGAAAAAAAGAAAGAAAGAAAGAAAAAGAAGAAAGTCAAAAAAGTCTGAGTAGAAAACAGAATAAAGGGGGAGCATTTCTTTGTTCCTTAGTACTGGTTGGTGATAAAGGAAATGGGATGGGAATTGGGAGATTTGGCTTCTGGTCCCAATATTTTTCCTGACCAACTATATAACTGTATTCACATTGTTTAGATGTGTGGGCTCACTATAGATAGGACCATGGGCAAGGAATCTCATCTCTCTGGGCCCTAGTATTTTCATCTATAAAATGGCAATAAAAATACTAACAATATCTACCTTGGGGTTCCTGGATAGCTTAGTCAGTTAAGTGTCTGATTCTTGGTTTTGGCTGAGGTCATGATCTCAGTATTGTAAGATTAAGCCCCACATAAGGTTCCATGCTCCGTGCAGAGTCCACCTGAGATTCTCTCTCTCCCTCTGTCCCTCTCTCCTTAATAAATAGATAAATCTTTAAAAAATATATATATATTTACCTCAGAGAGTTGTAAAGATTAACTGGTTAATATATGTAAGGCCTTACCATGGAGTATGATAAATAGTATAGAGAGTATACTTCTAATTTTTTTCATAAAGAAAATAAACTTCTAATTTTTAAATACATGGTTCTTGCACAATTTCTTATAGTCTAAAGAGCTCCTTCATCTCAAGAACACTCTTTCCTCACTGCTCCCAGCAACTGGTTAAGAAAAGTATGAATTTTCATTGCCTATAAAATCAAGTCCAAACTTTTTAGGCATGAAGTAAAAAGGCTTTAGTAAACTTTCCAATCCTATTTCCAATCACCTCTGTTCACATAGCCTGCACATCAGGAAAGTGGAGCTACCAGGTCTTTATCATATGTGTTGTGAGATATACTAACACTTTAACTTTGTTTCTACCATCCCTCTAGCCTTTTCCTTAATTCAGCATCTCAAAATATTTTCTAACCATCATTTAAGGCTCAATACAAATACTAACTCTTTGGGGAAAACAGTTTAGTCTCTCTCTCATGGAAGTAATCTCTTCCTTTTTAAAACTTCCCAGTACTCATTTGTGTCTCTTCCATGAAAATAGTTATTTTCTACCTAACATTACAGTCAAGTTCATGCTATGACCTCCCACAAAAGGGCTTTGAAACTAGAGAGGCTCGGTGACTGCTTGATCCACAGAATACATGGGAAGTGACCCATGATCCCATGCCAGTTTTGGATTTACACCTTAAGAGACTGGTAACATCTTATTTCTTGAATATTTGCGCTGGAGAAGCCAACTATTGTGTAAGAAGTCCTGTTCTGTGGCCACTGTGTTGGAGGAGGAGACATATAGGCACTCCTGTAGAAAGCCCTAGCTAAGCCCTGGTGTACAGCCATCCCTTCCAAACCTCCAGATATGTGGACACTCCAGCCCACCCACCAACTGAATACCACTGAGGGACCTCAGAGCAAAGAATCACCTAGCTGAGAACTATCTGAATTCCTGTTCAGCAAAATCATAAAATATAAGAAAACGGCTCTTGTTTGAAGGCACTATATTTTGAGTTGGTTTGTTCTGTAGTTATGAATAACTATAATACTTGTCTCCTGGACTATGAGTTCTTTAATGTCAGAAATTCTGTCATAGTCACTTTTGTATTTCTACACCAACTGCCACTAGGCAGGTAATCATACAGGGTGAGATTTTTTTCCAGAAGTGTTCACAGATTCTCAAATGTGTTTTCCTAAGTCAGAAGTGTTCAACCTTGGCTGTACATTAAAAAACAAAGAGATTTTAAAATCCTGATGTAGGAGCCAGAAACATGTGACATACAGTTATAGTTATTCTTTTTGTAGGGGAAGAAAACCTTTTCCTTCCTAGGTTCTTTTGGCTGGCCTAATAATTAAACTGACAGAAGACAGATCAAGGAGAGAAAAACAAATTAAATATCATAAATACAGGAGCCCTACAAAGACATGTGATTCAAAGACAGTTAAACAGTTGAGGCTTATATTTCATCCATAGCTAAGGAGAAGGGGAAAGAAGTCTGGGTGTCAAAGGGAAGAAGACAATTCGTAGGAACATAGAAAGAGCAAATGTTTGGTAAACAAATGTTTCCCAGGCCATGCAGAGAAGAATCTCTCTATGTCTCTCTCTTTCTTTCTTTCGTTTGTTCATTTTTTTTTTGTTTCTTATTTTTTGAGAGAAGTCTTTCTTATGCAAAACAACACAAAACAATGTTACCTTTAGGAATAACTCTCTTCGTGTTATGGCTTCCCAATCTAAATTCTTTTAGGCAGTTAGGGGGGAGGTTAAAAGCTCTTCTTGAGTTTCTTGGGCCTTGAATTGTCTTCAGTTTAAAATAATCTAAGTGCCAAAATGGCACACTTTGGGGTGATCTACCTTGAATCCCATTGGTTCCCTCCTCTGAAACTTCTCCAGAACTCTCACATATTAAAGCTGGTACATTCCTCCATAATTTCTTGAGTTAATCTCTTAGTCTCAAAAATAGGTCAATTCAACTAAATAGTTTTGTCTCATTTAAAAAAGCACTGATGCTGCTGCGCTCCCAAAGTTAGCCTGGTATTCTACAAGGTATCAACTATTTAATAAACCATTTCTATGGAAACAAAAGAAAAGTGATGGTTAGTGATTGGAGCAAATTATAAACCAGTTTGTGAATTTTAAAGGGTTAGTTGAAAAGACTTCTAGATGTCAGGCACCAAGTATCTTCAGATGGAGTGAGGGCCAGCAGTGGCATTTTGAGAGATTCTCCTGTTTTACAATTTGCTTGCCTCTGGTGATCTTTCAGAGTGGTCCACACACCAACAGGCATGGAGATTGTCTATAGATGAGCTATTGTGGTGATTTCTCTGAGGTTTATATTGAATTTTCTGACGTTAGCTTACGTGGCTTTGGGAAAGGGCAGTTTTAGTTCTCAATGATTTCAGGTCAGAAGGGTGAGACCAATATTGGAAAAGTTAGTTTGGAGAGTTGAACCAAATATTGGAGGAAATTAGGAGAATCCAGTATCTAGTTCAGTTGACAGGTAAAAAACAAACCCCAAAGGCAATTAACAGAACTAGAATCTAATCTCCACAAATGTGTACTATAGTTTCTACTGAAACATAATTTACTCTTTACCATTACCCTCATTTCTATCAAAGGTAATTGTAGTAAGACTAATTTGTTTGCAACTTAAATCTAGTTTCAATAAACCTGGCTTGATTATTTACATAAGTGCAACAAGAACAGAAATTGACTATATAGAATTTTTAATCTGCTGGAACTTCTTGTAAGGAATCTAAGATTGGACTTTGAAAACCTTTTGAGGCTAAGAAGCCAAGCCAAGCACTTGCCCTTAGATTTCACTTGCAATATCTATAGATTTGGGTTAATTCCTCTCTTCTAAAGGTCTCCAGAATATCTGGAGGTTCCTGCACCTGCCAGAAGTTAACTTTCCTTCCTCACCTTGTGAGGCTGCTGGGAACCCTAAAGGAAGTTGCCAGGCTGATTTTTCCAAGGAGCTTTATTAGCTACATGAAGTCAACCTAGGTCTATAAAGCTGTTAGGTCATCTCTGAGTATATGCGTATCTCTCTCAAATATGACACTGCAGTCAAAACCTTGATAATATAGTCAGTGTTTCCAATTCTGTCCTGTTATAAGAACAGATTTTTAGTAAACATTTGCAAGTGACTGTATCACCATGAAATAAGAATACTCACCAAGACTTTCTGAATTCTGGAGGGATCAGATGGTGAGAAAAAGATAAATGTCTCACTTTTGTTCACAAAGATATATTTAACCAAATTTCTCTAAATCATAGGTAGCTTAAGAGAAAAGAAAAAAAAAGTTTCCTTAATCTGGAAAAAACCCAAAACATTAAAAAGATGAGCAGTATTTCAAAAAAAGTCATAAAAATTATAGATACTCTCCTCGGTTCATTCAATCTTATGTAATTAATAATTGTTCTGCTTGAATCCAATTTTTTCACGAGCTCTGGAAATTCCTACTCAGTTCATTTTTTTTAAACTCAAAGTTATCAGAAACCTGTATTCTAGAATACTTCCCATGATCTTCTTGAAGATGAAGCCATTTTGTAAATCCTTTGCAAAAGCATCAGAGTGAATCAATAACTGTATGTAAATGACAAAAGATTTGAAAATAGCCATGATTAAAGATCTGATGAGAGTTTATTGCAATGCAATTGACAAGAAAGTTTGCTTATTTTTGTGACACATAACATTTTAAGATAACTGGAATTATGACTGACATTATTACCAGGACATATTACATTTCAAGGAATTTCACAAAACACTTCCATACCTATACAATATAACATGAAAAAGACTTAGTATTACTTCTTATTTGACAATGCTTCCCTTGCAATGTAGTATGTCAAATAAACATAATTAGTTTAACACTTCCTGTTCTATAAAGAGAGAGAAAAAAACCTTTGAGTTATTGTAGGGGCTCTGCAAAATCCCAAAATTAGTTCAAGGTCAAAAAGACTAATTAGAATTTGATTGTTGAGAAGTTTGTGAAAATATCAAAAAGTTTTTAAAACATTCAAATACAATTATAGGTCTCTGTGAGAAGATACTTATTCATTTAACCAGAGTTACAAAGACTTTGTAGGCATACACAGAAAGCTAAATAGTTGTAACACACATGCACACACACACACACACACACACACACACACACTTAGCTCTTTTAATAGAGAAGACTCAGCTTTTTAAAGTAATCAAGACCTAATAAAGACAAAGGAAATTAATTTGACAAGACACAAAATATTTGTTTTCTGGGTAGATTACCTTAAAACATAAAGAAAAACCTTTTATAATCTTTAATCAAGAGGAGATAGTTTAAGAAAAACCTTTTCCTTTTAACTGAGAAAAAATAAATTCTAATTTTGAAGTTTATTTTTGATATTAAGATTCATTTAATTTAATAAATTTATTCTAAACTTAGCCAGCTTGACCATACACTAAAATGCCTTTCAAAGAATCTTTTCTCACAAACCTTCTGCAACTTTCTATTTTATGTTTAGATTTTTGTCCCTCTTTCCCATTTTGAAATGATTAGCCTTCCTTTAGGACTTAACAAAAATGCATTTCCATTCCTCATGCTTTCATTTACTGAAAACACACATCCTGCTTTCCTTGCATTCAGAGATGTTTTCCTTATAATTTCTAGTGGATTTAATTATATATTAGAATTTTAACCCTTAAAATCTTAATTTTTAGTGAGAACAAAGAAGTAAACAATTATGAGATGTCTTTTACATTAGCATTTTGCGGCTTGGCAAATTAATAATTTTTTTTTTAATTTCTAGAAACATGTTTTCTCATAGTAAATTTTTCAGTGTGGCACAGGATATGTTTACTAATGAATCAAATATTTTTGGTTCCCCGGTAAAAGGAAACGTACGTTTAATAATTAATGCCTTGGTATTTTATCTTATTTGGAAATGATCTAGATATTTAATGACTTCCTATCATTTAATTTAACTGAGCAAAATTATAAGGGTGGAAGTTACCAAGGAAATTTGGGAAGCTAGTTTTTAAGTATAGACATACTATAAAATAATCACTAAAAATTCACCTAAAAATTCTTATCCCACTTTTGTGGATTTAATATACTTGTTTTTAACAATCATATTTAGATGGCCCATGAAAATTTCATGAGACATGAAGACAGCTTGCCATCATCTTATTTTTCTTGCTGACAAATTTTGAAAGAGACATAACATGAGCTTATTTGATTTTCAATAAACCTAGATAGAATAAAATTATTATACTTAATGCTGATAATTCCTAAAGACATGTCTATTTTAATTAAAGCAACAAGTTTAAACTAGCTTTTATTTGCCGAAAATATCCTGGATTGTGTGAACTTGAGAAACATTGACTTAGTTTCTCTGATATTTCTGAGACTTAGAAATACTTAACTCATAAGTGCTTTTTTTTTTTTATAAGTGCTTATTTTTAAGCCAATTAAATCGAGCTCTTTTACAAATTAATTTTGGCATTACCATCTGGAGGTAGAAAAACACCATATTTATAATGCACATATATAGACATACCTAAATATACAGACAGACACAAACAGAGATCTTAAGAGTTTTCTTTTCTTTTCTTTTCTTTCTTTTTTTTTAAAGAGTTTTCATTCCAAAACTTTCCACATGGATCAAGTGCAATACAAAACTTTCTGGTTTATAAATAATTGTGTCTGGGAGATGGAAAGACTTAAGGTGAACTGCTTAAAAGCTTTTTACTAATGTTTATAGAGAAGACTCTTAAGATTTGTATTTCTCCTTGTCAAGCAATCTTAAAGAGGCTGGGATTTTAGATTTAGGGCAGGAGAGCCTTGCTAGCAACTGGTATTTTAAAAGCCCTCCTCCCTTTTTTAACAGTCTTCAGTCCTTGTTTTAGATATCTCCTAGGCAGTTTACATTTCAAAGAAATGACAAGATTTGCATCTTTAGTGGACAGAGAAAAGTGTCGGTTTTCTTCTAGGAGTTTTGGGATATTTCTCTCTTATCTGAAGGCTGAAGTAATTACTATTGAAATTTTTCCTCCTTTTTTTTAGGTGCAGGACAATTGTACTTTCAGTGTCCTGGGTCTTTACAATATCTGCAAATGTCTAGAGGCAAATAGGAAATGCCCCCAGTAGACTTTGAGTTGCTCTCAGAGTTATGCTTTTGTTTCTCTAAAGATTTAAGGTTGCAAGTCAAGAATTTTTAATTCTCTTTCTCTTTTCTTTTCTTTTCTTTTCTTTTCTTTTCTTTTCTTTTCTTTTCTTTTCTTTTCTTTTCTTTTCTTTTCTTTCTTTCTTTCTTTCTTTCTTTCTTTTTCTTTCTTTTGTATATTTTTTTATTGGAGTTCGATTTGCCAACATATAGCATAACACCCAGTGCTCATCCAGTCAAGTGCCCCCCTCAGTGCCCATCTTTTTCTTTTTCCTGTATTCTTACAAGCTATTCTAAAAGAGTTGAGTAGCTGCCTCTATTATGACACTCACAGAGTGGCTGGCCCTTTGAACTACATTATCTTGAATTCGCCTCTTTCTATGAGGGAGAAAATATCCTACTAAAGTAGAAATTAAGATTTCTGTGCTCCGGAGCTTCTGGGCTTAGTGCAGTATGCCCTAAATTGTATACAGCATTCAGGAAAGGCCTTTGGATGCTTGTCTTTCTCAGTGCCAATTCAACCTTAGACCAATTCACTTTCGGGGGTGGGGGGAAGCCTCTAATATTGCTCCCATCAAGACTTAAATATCGGCTTCCAGCTGAGCCATTTCCTGATCATTTGCAGAAGAGAATGTGAGAATATCTGGCCTTCTATTTTTTTCAAGGAGGGGTGTGTCTTCTAGGGAGCCATCTAGCTTGTGTGTTAAGTACAGCATAATCTTGAGAGGGAAAAACACCTCTAGCCATAGGAGGTCTCTGTGAATGGCCATTGATCTCTCTAATTCCTCTCTAAATTTGGTAGGATCTTCTAAAAGTGGAAGTAAAATGGCTTTATACTTTAAAAGATCTGCTCCTGCCTAGGAGACAGGAATTCTTTGTGGTAGGGCCCAGGATATTTCCACAAAGACTATTGCATACAAAGGCCTGCAGCTGGCAGGGCCTGATTACAGAGCCCTGGAAAGTAGTAGGAGTTATAAGGGACAGTAAAGTGAGCCTTACTGCTTGTCCCAGGTGCTTCTGTTAAATTCACTTCCTAACATTCAGCATTTATATAAGTAACCTATATAACCCAGGCCTAGAAGTCAGGCCAGACTGCTCCCTGTAAATCTTGCAGGGAAATGGAAGTTAAAACAGGTAACTGGGTGTTTAAGGGATTTTCTGGGAAAGTTGGAGTTGTTTTGAAAGCTAAGGGAATTTATCAAGGAGTGAAGGCTGGATTTTGAGAAAGGAAATATATATTGGATGTGAACTTTAATTTTTGTTCTAATTTTTGTTCCTTGATCTTGTTATAGGAATCCCTAAGACTAGATGTAATACTTCCTTGGATCCACCTTTTAATTTGGTTTTTCTACAGATACCAATAAGACAACTGTTTAGGATGAGAGCTCTTTAAAAAAATGTTTTTTTCAAATACAGCATTTTTTTTTTTTTTCAGTTTGTCTTGGAATTTCAATCTATTTGACTAGCTACCAGGTGCACACCAGTGTGTACACCTTCTGGATGGCAGAAGCTAGAGAGAGTATTCTCATTGCTTATAATGCCAAGCTCTCAAGACATAGAATAAAATAAAAGGAATACCTCATCCATTTTTCAAATAGAGGACTACAGCAACGATTTGTCTCAGCAGATACAAGCCTGGTGAGAACCATGAACTCATCAATCTGTGAGGCTGGCTCAAATGCCAGACTTATAGAACCTATACTTGTGTTCTACAACGTCATAGAGTTTTTTCTCTTTTAGACAAATGACACACACACAAAGACAAAAGAAAACAATGACCATCTCTTGGAGGAACAGGATCAACAGAAATCAAGAGAACTCGTAACAGACATTTACCAAAGTCACTATACTCAAGGAACTAGTTTACACAAATATTTTCTCCTGCTAATTTAAATGTAGAAAAAGAAAAGTATTCTCACCATTTTTGCATCTAACAGCCCCTACCGGCAAAGATTCAGGAGATTGTTGTAGGAATTCTTACCTTCTGCTGGTGCTTGTCAGAAGTCCCAGGACCTCTTACTGCAGCAGTCTAGGGCTGAATAGTGTCCAGCCAGTGAAGAGCCCCATGTTAAGCACCAATACTATAGGGGCGGAAAACTTTTCCCTTCTTCTCTTCTAGGTTCTTGACTAGCTTCATTATTGAACTGACATAAAAACAAAGTAACAGGAGAAAAAATTGTTTCTGGAGAAAAACAAATTTAATCATTATATATGAGTACCACAAAGACATTAGAGCCTCAATGACAGTCAAACACTTGAGGCTTATATGCCATCCTAAGCTAAAGAGAAGGGAGTAGAAGTCTGAGGCTTCAAGGGGAAGGAAACAATTCACAGGAAGATGGGAGGAGTGCGTATTTGGTAAACAATATTTGCCATGTCACGTGGAGAAGTCTTTCTTACGTAAAACAAAATAATTCTTTGGTAATTGTTCTATTTTTTTTTTTTTTTAATTTATGATAGTCACACACAGAGAGAGAGAGAGAGAGAGAGGCAGAGACACAGGCAGAGGGAGAAGCAGGCTCCATGCACCGGGAGCCCGACGTGGGATTCGATCCCAGGGTCTCCAGGATCGCGCCCTGGGCCAAAGGCAGGGGCTAAACCGCTGTGCCACCCAGGGATCCCTAATTGTTCTATTTTTGATACAGACTCCATATCTGAACTCTTTTAGACAGTTTTATTTTTTTAGGATTTTATTTATTTATGAAAGACACACACACACACACACACACACACACACACACAGAGGCAGAGACATAGGCACTGGGAGAAGCAGGCTCCATGCAGGAAGCCGGATGTGCGACTCAATGCCCTGAGCCAAAGGCAGATGCTCAACCAGTGAGCTACCCAGGTGTCCCTAGACAGTTAACAGGGAGGTAAAAAGCTCTTCTTGAGTGTGTTGGGCCTTAATCACCTTTAGCTCAAAATAATCCACGTTCCAAAGTGGCACATTCTGACATGGCCTGCCCTGAATTGTATCATCTTGTAAAATGGAAGAGCAGAGTGAAATGAAAAAGCAAATTCCTTAATTTATGTTTGAGAGATAAATGAATAGATGGATCAAACATTTCAATTTGTTATCACGGAGTTATGGAGTATTTCTTTTAAATTAGTAATCAGTGAAGAATCTGATCTTTCCCTGCACCATAGCTTCCCTCATTATAGGGGGAGATGGGAACTGAATTTAATCTGATAGATATAAATCCATCATTGGTAGGTATTTATGGACTACCTATTATGCATTTGACCCTAGTCTGAGTGGAAATGGAGGCTACAGGAAATGTATAAGATACTGATCCAGTCCTCAAGGTACTTATAATTATGTCCTATAAATTAGGTTGAGGAAATAGAACTAGCATACATAACTCAGTACTTGTTAGAATATGTTGTTTTGCTAAATTTTGTGATGCAAAATATTGAAGGAGTTTCAAGGAAGGGAAATTAATGAACGATCAATTGCAGAAGAAGGAGAGGATAGATGTGATTTGGCCAAGGAAAGGGAATGCCAGGCAAAGAGAGAGAAAAAAAAAAGGTGAAACCACAGAGACATGGGGTATTTGTTTGAGGGCAGCAGAGACCAGCCTGGAATGTGGCCATGCTGGGGAGAAGGGAGAAATAAGAGTAAGTAGGTTTCATGGGAGAAAACTATGAAAGAGATCTCTTAAAATTCTTTAAGTCTTTTCCAAAAGTACAATTCTATTCTGTGATTTGGAGTAGCACATAACCACTTGATCTCCGTTTTTTTTAAACTGAAGTAAGTAACACTATTCACAGGCAAACTAATCCTATCTTTGCATAGTTTTTCAGTTTCCTTTGTTCAATCATTAACCTGACCTTTTGCCCCAAGGAGGTGACTGTCTCACATGGGTACCACCTATGCCTGGGCCTGAGCAGGGGACAGATATAGAAAGCAGTTGTCCCTTTGGGCAGTTGGTCATCAGTCATCAGTCTAGCCTCTAGCAGAATATCTAAATGTAGTGCCAAGAAACAGCTTTTCAAGGCTCTGGGATCTTGAACACACAGGGATGATAACCTAGAATCCAGGATTTAGGAGGATAAAAGGATTCCTATCCCTGTGAAATCTCCCAAACGTTAAGAAAAGAATTGAGAAGCCTGTTCCATCTTTAAATGTATATGTCTCAAAGTGCACTTTTCTCTGGCTTTTTCTTTGACTAAAGAGCAAGCGGGCTTTCTACATTAATTGTCCAACTACTGCTAATTCTTATGGTATAAGTCAATATCATACCTATAAGTAGACCGATGTGTACTTGGACACCCAAGTGTGTTTATGTGTACTAAAGTTGCTGTGTTTACTTAAGATAGAGTAATGAGCAAAACAAATAGGAGCTCTACCCTTGTGGAGCTTACATTCTATCAGGGAAATAAAACATTTAGCGATGAGCTATTTACTTATAAATTTGATAGGTTCTTTAGAGAAATCCAGAATATGAAAGTGGCTTGCTGAAATGAAGACATTGCTGTGGTCACAACAATCCAGGAATCCTAGTCCATAGGATTTATAAATACAATTTATAAGTATAAATAAATGGGTGTTCTGGCTCTACGCCTCAATCCCACAAACATGTTTATGAAATGGGTCTTTGAAAGAGGGGGGTGTTATTCTGTATGTTGGCAAATTGAACACCAATAAAAAATAAATTTATTATTAAAAAAAAAAAAACAAAGAAGGAACAGCTCACGGTGCAGATGTAATTGGAGGTAATAATAGTATAAGCCCTCCTATAGGGCTTCTTGGCCATGCTGGGACCAGTCTCTTCCAGTGCAACAGATTAATGAGCCCTTTCCCTAAATGTCTACACTTATGAAGGAGGAAAGAGAGTTAATGTGCTTTCAAAAAAACTACTGCCAACGAAAATAAGACAAAAAAGTGTTTCTGGTCAAATGAATTAATTTTATCATTCAGGTAAACAAAATCTACTTTTCCCTCAATATTTTGGTTGATTTTGGCTGAATCACTTCAAATTATTGGTCCCGTGGAGAATGTGGTGACTGAATAATTCCAGGATTAAGGAGAGATGAACTTTTTTCCTTTTATTAAAATTCAATGACGTTTTTTTAAAGCCATACTTCTCATATAAAAAAATTGGAGAAGTTGGGATCCCTGGGTGGCGCAGCGGTTTGGCGCCTGCCTTTGGCCCAGGGCGCGATCCTGGAGACCCGGGATCGAATCCCACGTCGGGCTCCCGGTGCATGGAGCCTGCTTCTCCCTCTGCCTGTGTCTCTGCCTCTCTCTCTCTCTGTGACTATCAAAAATAAATAAAAATTTAAAAAAAAAAAAAAAAAAGCTTTCTTTAAAAAAAAAAAAAAAAAATTGGAGAAGTTGATTCCTTGCCTATGAAATTAATATTCTGTTGACATCAGGAAATTTGATAAAATGACCAGAAAGGATTCATCTTTCAAGCTGTAGTTTTGAATGTTACTTGTGAATATCATTACTAAACATCGAAGTGTTGCCCCTTCCTTTACAGCAAAGTGCTGTCTCTTTCCACAGATGATACAACCATTTGAAGAAGGGTTTCATTTGTTGCTAAAGTATATTTTTGCTGACTTTAGCTAATGGTTCGTTGAAAGACTTAGCATTAGAAAACACATAGATTTTTAAAGGTTTAGAGACAATTCATAGAAGTCAGTGCAAAAAATATATATTACAATTGGCTACTGCCAAGAGGCAACCTTCCATGCCTTGGATCACATTAACCATAATTTGGAGGCAAAATTAACTTTTGGTTGGTCTGCGTAATCTTTGGGTTTCCTCCTCTCCACTCCTTCCACTCATCCATACTGGACTTCATTTCCTTATGTTTCCCGTGGTTACAGGAGCAAATTACCACAAATTAAGAGGATTAAAACAGCAGAAATTTACTCTCTCACTGCCCTAACAATCAGAAGTCTGAAATCAAGGTGTCAGCTGGCCCACACTCCCTCTGGAGGCTCTAGGAGATACTCTATTCCTTGCCTCTTCTAGCTTCTAGTGGTTGCTGCATTCCTTTGCTTGAGGGTACATCACTCCAATCTCTGCCACATCTTCACACTGTTTCCTTTTCTGTGTCTTCTCCTCAATGGGAGTGTCTACTCCTTTTCTCTTTCTTAAGGATGTATGTAATGGCATGTAGGTCCCATCCAAGATGACCCAAGATTATCTTCTCATTTCAAGATCTTTATTTTTTTTATTTTTTTATTTTTTTATTTTTTAAGATCTTTAATGTAATCACACCTGCAAAAACTTTTTTTCCAAAGAAGATTACAGTCATGGGTTCTAGGGATTTAATGCGGACTTCTTTGGGTGAGCCATTTCTCCACTTACCACACCCACTACCCAGAGTTGATCTTCTTTTATGTGGGTGTGTATACATTTCCTATAAGAATGTAAACTTCTTGATAATACAGCTTAATACATTTTTATTTTTTTAATTTTTGGAAGATTTATTTATTTGAAAGAGAGAGAACATGAGCAGAAGGAAGAGGCAGAGGGAGAAGTAGGCTTCTTGCTGAGCAGGGAACATGATGAGGGGTTTGATCCCAAGACCCTGGGATCATGACCTGAGCCAAAGGCAGATTTTGACCTACTGAAATGTCTGAATGCCACTCAGCCCCCAGAGAGTGATATCTTTTTAATCCTTTGTGGCACCTTGTATAATATTGAGCCCATAATGGAGAGTTAATTCTTGCTACATTGTAGTAAATGTATGAAATTATATTGGATTACATATGGAAAAAAAATTGACCTTTGGAAGGAAATATGTTGCACATGACCACAAGTCCAAGAAGAGGTTGCCAGAATCAGTCATAAAGACTAGAGTATCATCGCCAAACCCATACCAGAAATGAGGTACAGAGATGCTAAAACTCACCTCATGGAGCCAAATTGTCCTCATTCCAATCATATTGCTTCTCCCAGTTCCCCAGCCACTGCCCCTCATTCTGGGAGTGAATATATCTCCAACTCAAATGTACCTTCTGCCCTAGGCTTATCAAGACTAGTACCCCACCACTGAAATGTATCTAACCTGACTCTTAGCTGCTTATATCTCAGTTAGCTAATGTAATTAGCTGGTCTTTCAGAACATCTCATTGATCCCACTAATCAGCTTTGTTAATAAGAGCTTCCAAGTAACATATGCTTTTTAATTGTGGGAAACTTGGAATGCTAGTGCTCTAATGTTGAAATCAGGGCTCAGAGGCTCAATGGCAATGAAGTGTCTTAAATGGGTTTCCTAAAATACATGTCTAATAAATGGCAGAACTGGGGCATGGGTCTATTGATGCCAAATCCCGTCCTTTTTCCATTTTAACGTAACTATTTCTAACCCATCGGCAGCTCAAAGGGTGCCATTAATCTTGTCCCAGATCTGACCACATTTGCCCCTATATTAGCAGATGGCCCTGCTTCCAAATTTGGGGCCATTTAATTTTTTGACTCAAATCTATTTTCTTATTTCTTTAGGGGATTTTAAAAATTTGAATTGGATGTGGCTCTATTTCTTTCCTTTGGCTTCTCAAGGATAGAGAAGAAGGAATGGAGTTGGCCTCCTGTATCAATTGTGAGGACCTTTATCACCACAGTCTTCATAATCTTAGAATTTAGAAGTGCGAGAGGGAAACTTTTAAAAGTTTATTTTATGACATTTTACCCTTTTCAGTCATATAACTTTAAAAATGCTCCAACCAATTTATTTATTTAAAAAAAGAAGTAGTTGA
The DNA here is from genome assembly GCF_018345385.1 of Vulpes lagopus. Classification (NCBI taxonomy): domain Eukaryota; kingdom Metazoa; phylum Chordata; class Mammalia; order Carnivora; family Canidae; genus Vulpes; species Vulpes lagopus. Next base: position 54,097,938 of record NC_054824.1, on the reverse strand, counting down.
AAATTCCCTTCTGGACTTATTTTCCATGTGCCGAGTTTAAGCCTGGAGCACATTTTTACTGCTGGAAATAGGGGGTTATAATGAAAATGCTGACACAACCTCAACCATAGAGGTGCTAGCAGGCACGGCTATAATAAATAATGTGGGAAATATTTTACACTTCAAGGCAATTACATGTTCAGCCATCTTTAGGATAGCTGGCCCATGAAGGGTAGGGATTAGGTTTCTGTGACAAGTGTAAAAGACCCATGACTCATGAATGCCGGGAGGTACGAATGAATTACAAGAGCTGAGTGAAAGCCATATAATCACCTTTCGTAGGTAAAAAATATTCTGTTTATTTGCAGGGGAGAAGAATAGCAAAATCCAGCCAGAGCGTCTCTGCCAGTTTGGGCTTTGACCAACAAGGCTGGAGGTGCCGGATGTTGGGCACTGCTCTCTGTGAACTCAATGGGCACTGCCACGTGCACAAAGAAGCTGATCTTTATTCCTGACCTTCCTCTCCTCCTATAAATGTTTTCAGTGGACGGTAGGGTGATGACTTATGTTCCTGGAAGGATGAGAGTGTCTCTGTACTTGCAGATAGTAATGTGGCCCCGGGAGGCACTGGAGATAGTGACAGAACATTCACTCCCTCAGTTCTGCTCAGTCTGTATTCTCATCAGCACGCCCCGTCTTGTCTTTTGATTGCTACATTCCTTCCTTCCTCTGTAGCTGTGAAGAATGGCAGTTGCTGTTCAGGTGCTTCTTCCCAGGGGCTATTCACCTGTAGGTATGGGAAGTTTGCTTTTACTTCTCTTCCTCTCTAAGTGCCTTAAACAAATCTGGGGGTAATGAATTGGGCTGTCTGAATTACAGATTCCCCTGTATCTGGGTTAGGTGCTCCATGACAGGCACTTAGTGTCCTGTACTTCCACTGCTTGTTGATTGGATGCATCTTTCCCTTAGACTGCAAGCTTCATGAGGATAGAAATTGCATCTGTCTCATTTGGGGCTGTATTCCCAAAGCCCAGCATAATGCCTGGCACGTGGAAGATTAATTAAATAAAGAAGTAGCCTCACGGGTTAAGGCATCTGGTATAGCCATCCACTTAGCAAACAATAGCGTGCCAGATCGAATGTGCGGGCATTGATTTAGTCATCTTGGTAGAAGTGAATCATACTCCTTGCCCTAGGCGGGCTCCCATTTTAGGAGGGAGCTTAACTGAGTGAGGGAATAATCACAGTATTGACAAAGACTACAGAACAGTGTCATGGACCAGATAGAAAGTTGGCAAGACGGACAACTGACCAGGTCAGCAAATATCGCTTATTAACTATAGGATTTTAGAATATTTTGCCCGGTATTATTTGTTGTCAGCTTATTTCTGTGTTCTGTTACCCCAAATAATCATCAACCATATCTTCTACATCTGTGAAACTTCCTCAGTACCTTGTTATATCCAGATAATTACTGAATAGGACACTGTGATAGGAGTAGACAAATTGAGAACATGACTTAAGTTATTTAGGATTAGATCTTAAGGTTGGATACCATCTTGGTACTTCCTGGCTTGCGACCAAGAGCTCACTGTTAAACCTTTGTTAAACCTTTCTGGGCATCAGTCTCCTTCTCTATAAAATGGTACCCTACAGTTCTATTTTGAGAATTAGACAAATAGTAAATAAATTTTACGTGTTCATTAAATGTGGTTTTTCTTTTTGTATCTAAATAAATATTTTTCAGTTTGTTGATGGTCATGAAATAAATGTTGAACTAAAAATATAGATGGTTAGAAATTGTGCATGGGGCGATTTCCTTTAAATGAAAATCTTGCTTAGTTGAGGGTGCATTATGTAATGGAATAGAATTTGCTTAGCTTCAGTATTGATGCATTTATTTGGGTATGTCTCTTCATGTCACTGTGTCTCAATCTATTCACCTGTAATTGTTCATCAAAACTGACCAACTTATACTTTGAATATCCACTAAAAGATGTAAAGGTGCAGTAATAGTGGAAAACAATCACCACCCTTTGTTAACTTTGCTTCCATTATTTTTTTTCTTCACATGTAAGAAAGTATAGTTAATGTCATGGTTAAGAAGAGAGAGCTCTCATTTCAATGACTAATTTCTTTAAAATTTCCAGTAAGGTTTCAGCTGCTGTTTTCACATTCCTAATGGAAGAACAAATGGGAATGTGCATTTCACTTGTGTACCTGTATGTTCATGTGTGCCTATGTGTGTGTGTGTGTGTGTGTGTGTGTGTATGTGTTTGTGTGTAATTGACAGTTGCCATGGCACATGGGATAAATAAGAAGATCCTACAATAACTTTAATAACATGTTATACTCTGCTTATCACTTTAGGTCACACGACTTCTGGGACTTTTTCATTCTGGCCCATGCAGGCTGAAGCCAGACTGGCGGATCCCTCATGAGAGCTATTTTGTATTCAAGCTTGTTCACTCTGGGAAAGAATAAGAGAAAGTGTCAGACCACAAATTTATTTTTATTATATCTTAAATTTTAACTTGGATAAATGCAGTATCCTAGTTAGACTATAATTTTATCAAACAATTGCAAAGTAGTTGCTTTGTGTCAAAGCAACTGAAATGTACTACTTTTGATAATAGAGAACTCAGTGAATTAAATTATTTTAAACACATCTTTCTGCCTGTGAATGGATATCTTTATAAATACTGTATAAATACTGTATTTAATTTTTGGTTAATAAAAATGTGAAAGTGAGCCACAGTATTTCAGAGAGATTCTCTTTAAATATTTGCAAGGCCACATTAAATAACATATTAAAGAACTTGTATTATTGCATATGTATCCCTTTTTCATTCCCAGACAAAGCCATGATTATTCAAGAGGTTTAAAATAACATGCACTAGTTTATTGTCACTGGTTATAAAGACTTTAGAAGGGTGCACTGAACATCATGTTAGCATTGATGTGTCAATCTTTTAGTTGAAGGATGGTGCCTGTGAATCCCAGAACAGCCTTAATTAACAGAAAATAATTAGCATCATTTCCCCAGCAGAGAATATGAGGGATTTTTTTTTTCCAACAGAATCCATTGATTGATAATTAAGGAGGAGTTAGTTGTAATAAAACTCCCAGTATTGCAATTTCTAATTGGCCTTTCAGGACATTTTACAGTTACAGTTACTTTGTTCCAGGCGTTTTCTGCCTTTTGAAGAGTTTTAATAAGAATTTTTTCCTCTCCACAGCCACAGCTCTGCAGGTGATGAAGGAAAAGGACGTGGTGATACACAGGAGTGCAGTAATGTCAGGTGGGCAAAGAGGTGGCTGGAGAGCTCTTCGTTTCCTTTTAAGTTCTTATGGACACCATACTTCCCTCTTTGGGGGCTAAACTTGCTCGTGGGACAGGTAGGATCTTCCTGAGGGCCTCTCTTTGCAGGAAGTGTTCTGCAGTCTAGGACTGTTTCTTCCTTCTACATGATGCAAAAATCTCTGATCATCTCCGCTTTAAGCACTTAAAGCTTTTCCTGAGGACATTGGCTTGATTAAAACCTCCCATCGCACCACCACTAAAACCTTTCTGTAATTTCCTAACTTTCTGTCTGCTTTTTTGTATGCAGGACACAGAGAGGAACGATTTTGATGTGCATATTGTAGGAAGATTGAGAACTAAAGCAAACTAAAGAAGAAAATAAGAATGCATTTTACTGACTGTAATATAATCACTATAATTTGGGGGTAATTATATCTGGTCATTTTTTTCTATGCATTTTATTAATTTTTTAGGAAACATGCATTTCTAAAAATTTAGTTTTGTTTTCCTCAAAAAACAAACTTCAAATTAGCACAGCTTTCTCAAAGCTGTGCTTATTTTTGGACTGAGTTGCATTAGGTATTTGTTGTTCTAATTTGTTATTTGATGACTTATTTGGTCGAGTGTAAGAATACTGCTTTCTTTTCAGATAATATTTTAATATTTATTTGCTTTCATTGTTGATGTAAGAGTGAAATTAGCCCTCACTTTTTCACTAGTATAGCATGTAATTTAGAAGAATAAATTAATCAAGTTAGATAAATTATAGGAAGAAGTGTGATATTAGTTTAAAAATTAGTAAATAATTACTTGTTTGAACTAACCTACAGCCATGTGATATAACAAGCCAAACTTTTTCTTTTTTATTTAAGAATATTGAACCACCCTTGCAACACTGGAAAAATCCCACTTTTTCATGAAGAATGATTTTTTTGGGGGGGGGGGATACATTGTTGATTTCAGTTTACAAATATTTTTTTAGGGTTTTACATCTATTTGCATTAGAGATATTGTCCTGTAGTTCTCTTTGTAATGTCTCTATCTAGTTTTGATATTAGGGTAATGCTGGACTCATAGAATGAATCTGGAAGCTTTCCTTCCTCTTCTGTTTTTTGGAATAGTTTAAGAAGACTAGGTATTAACTCTTCTTTAAATGTTCAGTAAAATTTACCTGTGGAGCCATCTGGTCCTGGACTTTTGTTTGTTGGCAAGCCATAGATCATTTTAGTGACTTTTGAAAAGATAATAATCCTTTCATAGGAAGCAAATGAAAAGAAAGAAAGAAAATTTAAACTTTTGCTATTTTGCTTGAAGATATATTCATTCATAAAACTTCCCACAGGTTACAACAGATGTTCACTTTAAAGAAAAGAAGAGAATAGGCATTTTTAAAATCAAAAGAAAAATGCACTAAACAGACAAATGTAATAAATATATTTATTTAATATATTTGGTTACATTTGTAATGCTTTCTGTAAATATTAACAAACCTAGAGGAAATATTAAGTGAAAATAAACTAGAAGATTTCTACAAAATGGAAGACATAAATACAATAAATGCTCAATGTTTTTATTTTGATTAGTTTTATAAAGAAAATATAGTTCAACAGAATATGATTAGAATGTTAAGTTTGAGACACAAAATGTCACTAAAAATTTTTAAATGTCTATTGAATTAAGAATGCGTGTATATTATTTAAGTCATATCCACTTGCTTCTTGCAATCCCTTTTATGTATTACTATGTATAGGGTTTTTTCCCCTTATACATGAATAAATACTTGATTATCTCCAGAAATAAACACAATGAGGCTCGGGAACATGGTTTGATTTTTGGCCATACTTATTGGGATAGTGTTAGCAATTATCTCCAGAGTCATAGAGATATCACAATAATTTTCCTTTGTAGTACTAGCTTTGAGTTGCACAACTCCTTGCTGCATCTATGTAATGAACTAATCACAAAAAAGTATCCCCATACAATTGAATGAATTTATTCACCATCATTAAATAGGTTCCAATTGTATTTTTTTAAGATTATTTATTTATTTATTTATTTATTTATTTATTTATTTATGAGAGACAGAGAGAGGCAAAGACACAGGAAGAGGGAGAAACAGGCTCCATGCAGGGAGCCCAGTGTGGGACTTGATCCCAGGACTCCAGGATCATGCCCTGGGCCAAAGGCAGGCACTAAACCACTAAGCCACCCAGGTGTCCCATTTAGACACATTTACCCCTTAAGTACCAGATCATTGTAGAGTCATTTCTCCTGACTCATATTTTTAGAGTCTCAGATAACTTCCCATCTTTGTTACCCAGACTTAAGAAAATTAAAACTTGGGTGTTGGTTTTGCCATTTAAATGAGGAAGAAGTAAATGATTTAAAAAGCAGGAAAAATGATTATAAAGTTCCTCTTTTTTAACCTTAGTATATATATATTGTCATATATCTCATTTAAGGTGTTCTTAAAAATTTATTTGTGTAGTGTGTGAGTACACACAGATGCACACACACACACAACACCTCTCCCCCCCAATACATTACAGAACACTATTCTGATAATGTTTCATGCGGTGAGTACAAACCAAGCTGACAAGAGTTGGCCTACTTAGAACATAAAATCCTCAGATCAAACCTGGTGAGTTTCTGGATTGCAACCTTCCAGCCAATGAGTGCTAGACCCCACTATATTGATTTCTGAATGATCCCCAATATGTATTGTTTATTCTTCTGCAACTTCTCTTTTTGCTCATTGTTTCACTTATGCCAGATACCTTAGACACATAAGGGCTTGTAGGACTTTGCATGTAACAGTTTGTGACCTGCCCTGTGTTTATTAGGATTCGGTTCCACAGTGTTAGAAAACTCAAAATCATAGTAATTTAAATAAGACAGAGTTTAATTTGTTCTCACGTAAAATTCCAGAGGTGTGCTGTCCAAGGCTGACTTTGTACTCTGTTTTACAAAGTCTTCAGAGATGTGGACTCTGTTCATCCGGCCACTCTGTCATCCCTAGAGTGTGGTGTTTGTTCATCCTCCTCACTCAAGATGGTGTTGTCCTCATTCTAGGCAGCAGGATGAGTAAAGGAAGGAAAAACAGGGGCAAACAAGGCACATGTCTGGAAAAAAAGTTACTCCTTAAGTCTACCAAAGATCTCTCTGTTTATTTCCCAAGAAACAGAACTTAGTCTCAGAGCCTTATCAAGCCTGCATGGGATGATGGGAAGTGTAACTATTCTAAGAGGCCCTATCTCTGATAAAAGTAAGGGAGAATGGGTAATTGGGACAACCAATGCTTCAAAGAAACAAAGGAAGAGCCTTGTCTTAGGTCAGATTTCTTAGAAACTGAGCTTAAAATAGGCCTCTGTGAGCATATGATTAATATAGTGAATACTCTCAGGAGAAATGAATGAGAGAGGAGATGAACAGGACAGGAAAAGGAAGGAGCTACAGAAGAATGCAGTTTCACCACAGTCTGACACCCAGGGAATTCTGCAGCACTAATTCATCACAAATCTGTGCCACATAAAACAAAGATAAGGAAACAAGGAAAGGAGGCTTTTGGAATCCCATTGCAGACACTCAGTGGTCATGGGCCACTGCTTATATTTTTTTTCTCTCATTAATAACACATTAATTGGCTTTCCCATATTTGGTGATGCTGAAGGGAAGGGAGGCAGGAAGATTGAGAGGGTGGGGGTATGGATGGGTAGAGGTTTCTTTGTTTTTTAGAATTATAGGGTCTAATAACAGACATTTCAGATTACTTACTCAGTTATTTGATTATATAAGTTAGAGAAAAATCTATTTAACATAGCATCTCCACACATTTACCTTAAGTATGAACAAATGAACAACCTGCTATTAGAGTTTTAAAAACTGCTTCTGGCAAGAAGATTTTGAGGCAACTGATGATCTCTTGGGAAAAATAAATACACTTGAGTATATGTAGTGTTTGGTATCTTTCCTTCTTGGTTTTTTTTCCCCCCCTGTTTCGTATTTGCTTGTTTGCCTTATCTTTGATGCCCACTTAAAAAGAAGAGCTCGAATGGATTATAACTGTTAGAAATTTTTCCTCTCAAGACAAAATAAGCGTACTCTTGTCCATAAGGCCATCAAAAACCAGTAGGAACATTTGGTGCAATCAATCTATTACAAACCAATTTTATAGCTATATAATGAGATCTAATTGCTGCTTTATTAGTCTGGCTAATATTAAAAGTGTCAGTAATTGCTTTGCATTTAAGTTGGTTTTCCAATTTAAATTGCATGTCCAATACATTACCATTAACTTATGTACTTCTTTTATTTAATAGATTTTTTCCTTTCTGGTCCACGTTTATGGGATTTCCTCTTCCTAACTATTTCAAATGGGGAAAGGAGAGAAAAGAGATGAATGGAAGTTTTATACAGTGAGTGGTTGTATTTCTGGGATGCTATAATATATTCTTCATACTGTAAACCTGAATGGGGTTCAAATGGTCTGAGGTGTCTATCTGACCATTGTCCCAACTGAATGCAAAAGAAAAGCTGAACAAATGAACTGTTTTATCACAGAGTATACAAAATTCAATATATAATTAATTGAAATAACTAGATTAGCCATTTCTAATTCCCCTTTCATTCAATCATATTAGTTAATAAATCAAGGTAATATTTAATGAAGTGGCTCAGTGATTGGCTATTGGGGGAAATCAAACAGAGCAAAGGGAATCAATTAGATCATTTATACAGTTATTTTAAACCACTGCAGAAATGTAGCCTATACCCTGAATACCAATCATCAAATTCTGTGACCTTACCCGTTACAAAAATCTTTCTTTTCAAAAATCAACATTTATTTAATGCTTTGTTGGTCCATACCACCTTGAGATCAATAAAGAGAGCTTTCTCTTGTAGTCACCAAAAGCCTAGTGTTAATTGTGGGGAAAACTTTATGTTTTGTGGAGAGTTTACTATAACTGAATTTTCACATCAAAGACTGTAAAACAAAAAACAAAAAGCCAATCAACAAAGGGCAGAGAACAAAACTGGCTTCTGTGAGCTGCAGGTTTGAGGGTTCTGTGATAAGGGGTTCCTCTTCTCTCTCCACTAAGTGATCAATCTCATTCCCTGGGGTATCTCTCTCTAATGCATTTGTCTCCAGCAACGCCCCCTCACTTATCAAGCTTACTGCATTCACCTCCTAAAGTTCTTATAGGTTCTTTGCTTTTACACTGAAGCTGCCCCTTTAGCACACTAATTCAGCCACGTCTTTTCCTTCTTGAAACCATTGCTCTTGGGATAAGACTAAATTCTCAGGGCACAGCTGACTAAGCCTTCTGGCCTAGACTCCTCTCTCTCTGCAATCCAGACACTGCTGTATTTCCCAGTTGTGCAATTCTCTTTCTGTCACCTCTTCAGGTGCTTTGTTCACGTGAATTCCAGGAACTCTCTTTACCCTCTGTACTAGATTGAACTTCAAAAGTTCATGTCTGCCCCAAATCTGTGAATGTGACTTTATCTAGAAATAAGTTATATGAAGATATAATCAAGTGAAGATGGGGTCATAACAGATTAGGATACACCTTAAATCCAGAGACTCGTGTCTTTATAAGAAGAGGGAAATTTGGACACAAAGACATAAGATGAATGCCACATGATATTGGAAGCAGAGGTTGGAATTATGTTGCCACAAACCAAGGAATGCCAAGGATGATGGGCAGCTACCAAACTAGTAGAAGCTAGGCAAGAAGTATTGTTATGGACTGACTTGACCCCAATTAATATATTACAACCTAATCCCTAATATGACTGCATTTGGAAGTAGATCCTTAAAGAGGTAATTAAGGTTAAACGAGATTGTTAGGGTGGGTCCCTAACTCACCTGATGCTGGTGTCTTTGTAAGAAAACGAAGAGACACCAGGGAGCTATCTCTCTGGACATTACCACAATGAGGTCATGTAAAGACATAGGAGGCAGAAAGAGAGGCCTTACCAGAAATCAACCCTGCTGGCACCTTGATCTTGGACTCCAGAATTAAAGACAATAAACTTCTGTTCTTAAAACCACCCAGTATGTGGGGTTTTTTTGGTTTTGGTTTTTTAGTTTTTGTTGTTATGGCAACCCAAGCAGACTAATATAGGCATTGGGACAGTTCATCTTCTCAGCCCCTAAGAAGGACTCAATCATGCTGACACCTTGATTTTGGACGCTTAGCTTCCAGAACTATGAACAAATAAATTTTTGTTTTTTGTTTGTTTGTTTTGTAACAGTCATAGGAAACTCATGCACTTTCTAAATCCCCCCTGCTATTTCCACCTTCTCTTTCCCCCCCCCCCCCGTCCCTGCTTAATGTCTCCACATTCTTCATGTCTCTGTTCACTTCCGCAGAGAAGCCTTTTCAGATTTCCTGCTTAAATCAGGTATAGGCTTCATATAATCAATGAAGCAAATTGCAGAGGGATATTAATTAATTAATTAATTAATTAATTAACTTATTTATTTATTTACTTATTATGTTTATTTAGAAGACTATTTGATGACTATATGCCTCAAGTATTAGGTTGTAAACTCCCAAGGGTAAGCAGCAACCTTTCCTGTTTTCCTGTTTTGTGCATCTTTTTATCCTCCAATCATTCAGTGAATGAATTAATTGGGGGGAAAAAAAAGAATGTCTATGGATGATTTAAGAAGAACCAGAATGTATCAATAGTTAATTTCCTGGTCACAGCTGCTTAATTGTTCCATATCTTTGAGCAAGTCACTTCATCTTGCTAGGAATCCATTTTCTCACTTGTGAAATAAGGCAAGTGAACTAGATTATTTCTGAGGCCTGATACAATTCTAGCATTCTGTGGGGCTGTGATTCTTTCTGCTGAAAATATCTTCCTGAGACACAGTCACAAATACATGGTCAGGCTCATGTGCCTGTGGGAAATAGGTCAGATTCAAGACTAAATTCTATAGTCACTATTGATGTGCCATTATGGAGACTTGAATGTGGTGGACATTCAAAAAGTGAGTGTTACAGGTCATTTTCTGAAAGCCTAGCACTGTGCCTGGTAATCTTAGGTACTCAATAATATTTGTTGAAGTAATTAATTAAGGCAGAGATGAAACTTATGAGCAGGATGAAGACATTTTACATTGGAACAACAGTATACTCAAATTGTAGCATTGCTGTTCTCTCTTACCCCAAATAGTGGTGACTGAAACCAATATGAGAGTTTAGAAGATCAATATTTTTCATTTTTTTCTTATTCTGGTCTTCTAAATGCCTTTATCATTGAAAAAAGCCACAGAGAAGAATCAAGGACAGTTAAAACCACACATTGAAGATAATTAGATTCCTTCTATCTTGACTCCATCATCAGCTGGGTCCTCGGAGTCTGTCAATAGGGAGAATCTAGATAGAAAATGGAGATTTTCAAAAAGTTATTTGGCTTCATACAGGATTTTGAAAGCAACCACTTTGGGGCTTTTTCTTCTCTTTTTTCCCTGCCTGGTCTGGTCCTGAATCTCCATCCAACATGCTGTGATGCTGGTAATTTGTTAAATATCGTGCAGATCCTCAGCTCTGAGGGAGGCTTTATATCTTGCACATGTTGGGTAGTAATTGGGGATTTGTACTTTCCATGGGGAAATTTATCTGAGTAGTAAGGTTTGTTTCTCTTTTATGAAAAGATTGCTTTTTTTTCTTTTCTTTTTTTCCCCCTCTGGATTGGCTGTTGTGATCTCAGATTGTTTTTTGTAGGGGATGACCTGTGCCACTCCAGTAAGGTGATTATGATTTCTAATACTGATTATTTTTTGCCTTGGGCAAGAGATGCCAGGGTTTTACCCTCTAGAAAGGAACATTTCAAGACCACTAAGAAAGTGGAGTTGGCTTTTATATACCCTCAAACTAGAAAAAATAGATTGGTCTTCTTTGCAATACTTCTTAGAGAAAAAAAATTAAATATTTATATACAATTATTTGTTTAATGTTCATCTTCCTTGCTAGAATTTAAGTTTTTTTTTTTTTTTTTTGAAGGCAAAGTCTTGTTAAGAATGCGCTGTTCCAGATGCTTGAAAAAAGAAAAAAATCCACATCCTCTTCTTGGTTCAAATTTGGGCCTCCTTGCCTTGGCTCTAGGAGGTTCTCAAGGAGAGAGATCCTGGCCCAATTCCCCATCCTCCCAAAGAAAAAGCCAGAGGCAAAAGCTCATGTGCAGGTGGTTTATTTGAAAACTGACACCAAGGAATCCAAGTGAGAGACAGGGGGAGAGCAGAATGAGGGAAGGAAGTAAAGCCAGTAGAGGGATGCATTATTGAGTTGACCACTGCTGCAGATAGCAGGTGCCCATTGCCCTGGACCTGCTGGGAAATAGTAGAGAATGCATTTCATATCTCAGTCCAAGATAAAAAGGAAAATGAATTTATCACCTATTATGCTCCATTGGCAGAGGATTGCCTCAAGTTTAGGTGCCCTGTAGTTTAAGATTGTGTATGTGTAAATGCCAAATGGGCTCCAACAGGTGGTGTCCCTAATGGGAGTGAGAGTCACATTGTTCTTGTTGGAAACAGGTACTATGTGCATCTAGAAGGTATGTGTACAGATGCAAAAGTGAGGCTAAGAGAATGTGAGGTAGTGCAAAACATGTTGCTTGATGACAATAGTCACTCTTTTCATCTAGACAAGTGTGGTGTCAACAGAGAAGCTAGACCACATATGGCCATTGATTAGCTCTCATATCTGTCTGTATACACTGTGTTAGCCTGCTTCTGTTTAACAAGAATCACCATAAAGATTTAATTCAATCCCATATTCCAGCTTGTTAGGATGTTCTTGTCCATCAGTATGGGACTGGAATTTCTTACTTCTATAACTTCCATGGACCCCAAAGTCAAAAGATGGTGTCCAGTGATATGCCAATAAATTCGGGGGTGGGGTGGGGGGTGGGGTGGGGAATAAAGCCCTGGTTTATATGTTTATGTTGCCAATTTCCATAGTATAAACACTTTCACTGTGGCCACTTTCAGGCAACCAATGTGATGTCACCTAATGAAAATTTGGAAGGAGACATGCACAGTCTACTCCTGAGAGCTAATACTATTCCACTCCAGTGCACCAGTGAGGGTGTGATAGGTCCCCAGTTAATCAGGGCAGGAGATGCTACAGCAAAGTGGTAAAGATCATAGGAATTAATACCTGAACACAAGTTTAAGTTCTGACTCTTTTACTGGTACAACTTTAGAAAATTTCCTATACTCTCCATGCCTCATTTTTCCTTCTTTAAAATGGGCATAGTAAAAGTACCATCTCAGAGTTGCTGTACAGGCTGAGAGTACCCAAAGGAAGCATTATCCATTTATCCTGGGGTAGTTGGCACATGGTAGGCCAGGTGGTAGGCAGAAGAGATAGTGTGGAGACATAAATGAGTTGGGAAGTAACAAGGGGAGTTTAAATGACATTTTTTGCTTTAAAATAACAAAAGTAACCTGAGAATACTTTAGGAATAAGGCAACTCTGCTCTTCCACTCCACTAGCACTGGACAGAACATAAAATTAAAAACTCCTTCTATATAAAAAAAGGGGCAAAGAAAATTTATACTCAATTTGTAGGAATATTAATAATATAGACCATAATGTAATCAAACTGAAATAAAATTTTTCTATGGGTCATCTTCTAAAGACCTGGATATTATATTGTTCTGAGAAAATTTTGTAAGGCTTTTATGGATATGTCAGCAATATTTTTATCAAGAAAACAATAAAGAAAGCAAAAACATAAGCTCGTTTAATACTAGAACTCTTTAGTGATCTTGTTTGCATTTACACAGTAGAAATGCTCATTTTAATATATATATTTGTCAGTACTTCTATAAGAACCCTTAATACAGCTAATACTTCCTTCTATTAAGAGCCTAGTACTTGTCAACTGTCTTATACAATGAACTTGGTTTAATAAAATTATATTTTCTTCAAAACACCCCTTTTTATTGAGACTTTTCTTTAATTCAGAATAGCCTCATGACACTTAATATGCCTCAATTAAGGTTTTACTATGTGATATGCCAAATAAAGACATGGTACGTAGAGTCTCTAGCCTTCTAACTGACAATTTTTTTTAATAAAAATGATTCAAAAATGATTTCAGCCTTAATAATCTGTTCTTTCTGTCAAACAAACTTGGAACCGTGAATCAATCTTGGTTTTTGCCTTGTTCTCTAGAGTTAATCTCTATAACCAATTCAGTTGACCTTAAATATTACTTGCCTCATAAGCTTAGAGTGAGCATTAAATTAAAAAGTACTGATAGGGTTTAGAATACTGCCTGACACATTAAAAGCTAACTTGCTATCTCTATCTGTCTACTTACTTTCCCACCCATCCATCCAACCATCCATCTCCATTATTATAATGGTCAATGCCTATTGTGTGCAGCTCTTTATTTGTGCTTTCACTGAGTTCCAACCCTTTTCTTTTTAGTCTGGAGTACTCCATGAACCTTACTTAAACTTGTATACCTGGCTACAATTCCTCTCCTCCCCAGCGTGCAAGTGAAAGATAAGAATTCAGTGTTTTCTGCAGTTTATCCTCAAACTGACATTTTGGCCTATCTCCCATGATGTGGCTTGTCAAGTAATTCTCAAGATCATTACCTTCAGCTTTTGTGATTTTTTTTTTATGCTTTACACGATACTTTGTAAATAGGCTAGCGGAAATGTAAGGATTAACCAGAGGGAGAAAAATAAAGACTAAAGAAACAGTAAAGAACATGGTATTTTTTTGGGAAGGGTGTTGCAGTTCACTGGCTGAATAGTTGTGACATATCTAGGGGAATCTAATATCTATGGGAAACAATTTATTTTGATAGATCTTTTATTCAAGACACAGAGCATGATACCTACTAGGTAAGGAAAGTACATGTGTACAATGATTGGGGTAAGGGCCTGGAAGTCTAAATGCTGGGTTCCCTTTCCTCATCTGTTCCAAATGCAGGGAGGGAGACTGAGAAAAATGAGTTGTCATTAATTGAAAAGATCCATTTTTATCTGATGATAAAATGCAAGCTAATTTAGTCTATTTTCTTTTCCAGAAATGAAGACTTAGCAAAAATCCAAACATAAGGCCTAATTTAAAAAAAAAAAAAAAAGGATTGAGTGTTGCTTTGAGTCAGTTTTTAACTGGCAGTGTAATTCAAATGTTTTGGAAGGGATGTGGATTGCAGTATTGTACCATATAAAGAAGTGAGCCAAAATACTGTCACCTATGATCAGTAAATAAGGCATCTGATACCAATAGAGCAAGTTATTTCGATTTTTAAAAGGAACCGGAGTCACCTACTCCTCCCAGCATACATTCTATATAGATTATTCCACATTCTAGAAAACCACCATCAAACACACATATTTTTGAGACAGGCTGAGAAATTTAGTGAGCACACTTAAATGCTTAAAAATTCTCAAGTAGAATGAAAATAATACTATGAAGATGTTAATGCCCCCCCTCCCTGTACAAAAACTCAAAAGAAAGGTCAAACTACCAATATTATTTAGAATCATGGGAAGACAGATATCGAAATGGGGTTTTTAGGTTTCTAAGGGAAAGAAAGATTTTTCTATTACTCGGTGTATGGAGGAGCAGTTTGTATTTGGTAGCAGACACTTGCCATTTGGTTAGTCCCAGTGTTTGCTCCAGAGTAAAACCACATTGAGTAAGTTGACCCTCTTACCTTAAAGGTTACTATTGCTTAACACGTTGCAGATTTTTAACCTGGGGCCATGGCATGAGCTGGAAGAAGGATTTCAAAACCTGTGCCCAACAATACAATCAGCTCCATTATGTGACTTGTTTCATGTTACATCCATGCTTTATTGAGTCCTGCTTCTGACACATTTGTTTTAAAGGGATTTGCTGTTTCCTCCCCTCACAGGGTATATATGTTTCTCAGAAATAGTTGTTGTTGTTTTCTTCCTTTCTAAAACATATATCAGTCTGGAAAAGTTGATTTCTTCAGCCCCAACACAGTATTAACTTTGAATTGCTAAAGGCCAATTAGAATTCAGGATATTTAAACATTCAGAGCCCTGCAGAGCCCTGCATAGCAATTCCTTCTTTCAGAAAGGATGAGATGCTTTGGGAGAAAGATCAGGTTGGTGAAATTGACACAAACTGGCTCATAGGTCTGTGCAAGTAATTTATTAATACCTGACTCCCCCATCTGACCGTGAGCTCCTTGACAGCAGAATCCAATTAGTCATCTCTGCATCCTCAGCCACTCACCAGGCACATAGTGGGTACTCAATAAATATGTGAATGGATAAAAGAGATTTAAATTATTTGACCTTCCCCTTTGACCTCTCAGGAATACAGCAGCACACATCTTCATAGAAGGTATCCATTTCTGTTCAATAACCTCTACTCCAACGAGTTACAACAAGAGTGTTATCACTAAGCAAGGCTCCCTTTTATAAGCATTAATAAGTGATTCCCAAACCCTTGAGCACAGAAAGAGATGCAAAAGCTGGAGCTTATGGTGCTGTACAAACAAGGTGTGTGGCTTCCAAGAAAATGCCACCCTTTTCCTGCCAAGAATATAAGCTAGGATCAAAGTGAGGCATCCTTGGTAGACATCTAATGTAAGAGATGACCTGGGGCCACTGTGGTGCCTGGAACTTCCTTTAGAAGTAACTGTTCATTTATTCATTCATTGAACAAACACATATTGGCTACTGGGCATCATGCTTGGTACTGGAGAAGCACAAATAAAAATTAAAATGTGCTCTGTGCCCTCAAGAGGTCCACAGTTGAGTGCAAAACATTTGGTCTTTGGTTTCACCAATGTTATACAAATAAATATTAATTAAAGTTATAGTTAACACAAGTTGGGTGTGACATCTGTTGGGCACCAAGTTTGCATTAAGTCATAGAGCATTTGATGTTTATTTGCACTTTTTTATTCAGTATGTAAGGTGCACTTGGCACTTTAGGTGTAAAAATGAAGATATAGTCTGCATTCAAGGGTTCACAATGAAGTGGGATTATCAGAATAAAACACCCAAGCAAGGTCTACAAAATACTGATGTGGAAAGTGATTGGAGCAAAGAGAGGTGATCAAGAGAAGTAAACATTAGAACTGAGTCTTTCCAAACACTGTGTGTTTATGGTTCAGTGTGGTTCCTTAATAGGGAAGAACACAGTTTTGTTCACAAAAAGCTTCATGTGGGTGGAGAAAAATACTCTGACTCCACCAGTCTCTGGCTGTATGATCTTGGATAAACACCATGTCTGATCTGCACTTGATGTAGAGGAACTTTGAGGCATTTTAGAATTCTAATGATAGACCAGTATTCATGTGCACATCATAAAATAACCCGGGAACCATGCAGAATGGAATGTAATGAAATACTAAAGTGAAGCTTGGATCCTAGAACGAAGCCCAGACTCAGAATCTCAGATAATGTTTGGGATATAAGTAAGCCTAACTGAACTTTAACAAAAGAAAACGTTGACTCAATTGTATTACTCGGTAAAATTTCCTGATGAGGTACTTTTCAGGGGAAAACATGGGTAATGTTAAGATACTAACTTTTGTGATTCTCACCAGATGTGAATCAGTATTTGGTACTTTCCATTTTGAAGATTTGGAAGGCATGAGAACGCTGATGTCTCTAAGTTGTGTGGAGAATCATTTTTTTTCTACACAAATGCCCTCTTATCTCTGTTACAGTCGCAAGTGGGTGAAGTGTTAGCATTGTGCATTAACCTGTAAGTAACAAGGGATCAGCCGAGAAAAGAGTTAGCTGTGCCAGGCCTATGGGGTTTTCTTTCCTGAGAATTGTCTCATATGCTCTTGTATACTCTCTGTAGATTTTGATTTGGGGATGCGTTTCCCCTCCTTGCCTAGAGCAATAAAGTTTAGATGGATTATTATTTTTTATTATTTTTAAAATATTTTATTTATTTATTCATGAGATTCACAGAGAGAGAGAGGGAGAGACATAGGCAGAGGGAGAAGCAGGGTCCCTGTGGGGAGGGAGCCTGATGCAGGACTCGATCCCAGGACCTCTCAACCTGAGCCAAAGGCAAACGCTGAGCCACAGAACAACCTAGGTGCCCTGGTGGCTTATTTAGTACAAAGGAAGTTTGAGCATTCTAACTAACCTCCGTTTCTTGTACCTCACACCCAAAATAATAAAAGGGGTCCTGAGATACATTGTTTGTCTAAAGACTTCTCAGGTATTATCAATCACTGGAAAAAAAGTGCTTGATCTACTCTCCCCATCTGTCTGCTTGAAGCCTTCACTTCAAGTCTTTTCTACCCCTCTCCTTAGAAAATCAGAAAAAAATTATAGTGACTTTTTATTTTAGTATTTGAAAATGTCTTTCATGTTTGCCTGACCTAATGATACTCACCTAGCCTAGTAACCTGACTGGCCAAGGACACTGAGGGTGGTTGGGAGGATTTGGTTTTCTCTGAAGTTCAACTTAAATTCCTTTGGTTAGTCACTCCAAAATTGTGTCAGGGATTGAGGCAAAGTTAACGAATTTTACTATCCATAATTATCTTTCTCTTCTTCATGAGCCCTAGGTCAATTATTTGGCCATTTTCAGTTTAGAAATAGTTTATGATGGAATTACAAATATTAATTACACTAATATTTTTTTAGGCCTTGAAATGAAAATCATGGTGTTTGAGCACTATCTGCCACATAGTCTATAAACTTTAGAAAGATGAGCATGAAAAAATGCATGTAGTTGGTAATCAGCAAACTTACTGCTTTGCTCTGAGGATCCTTACTCACATGGATCCTGTGGCTTGGTTTACTCCCTCCCCACCTCCTAGCTCCCCATGTACCTGATGAAAATTACTCACCTTTCAAGTTTCCACTTGAGCTGCTTCTCTTGATATATCCCAAGGATAAATTTCCTACTCCCCCCATGTGCTCTTTTATAGACTATAGACACCAACAGTCTGGAACTTTTAATACCTTTTCAGTCAAATTCATTTATTCGTTTAATGCCTCAGCCCAGCCCATCTAATTGTGTGAGCTTGATTAGGTCAGTAAACTATGCTTTCTTAAGACGACATGGAAAAAGAAAGAGATAAAATCTACTTTCCTAGAACTACAGTGTCTAATCCATAGAAAGCAGTAAAGCTTATTGAATGAAATTAGTGGAAGTCAGCCTCAATACTCATGCATCAAATATCCAATAAATACTGTAATCTAAATGCTGTTTTTTTTTGTTTTTTTTAATTTTTTTTTAACTTTATTTATTTATGATAGTCAGAGAGAGAGAGAGAGGCAGAGAGACAGGCAGAGGGAGAAGCAGGCTCCATGCACTGGGAGCCCGACGTGGGATTCGATCCCGGGTCTCCAGGATCGCGCCCTGGGCCAAAGACAGGCGCTAAACCACTGCGCCACCCAGGGATCCCTAAATGCTGTTTTTTTTTCCTTCTTTCTCTTCACCTAAATAAGTGGGTATAAGGTAACTTTCTAAAGGTGATAGAGACATAAATGATAGAATTCCTAGATCTGATGACGAACTGATGACACTGCATTTTAAACTGTGGCAGGATCCTAGCCCAAATGAACACTGCCTGCTTCCAAGTAGGCAGTCTTAGAGAATTCAACATTTAGCATGACACCATTGCCATTGTTCAAAACAACAGTTTTCAAACTTCTTCACAAAATTGTTTTTCCAGTCCTTTCTGAATATCTTCCACAGGGTAGATCTGTATTTTTGAAGGTTCAGTTGAATTAAATTTCTGGAAATAGCCATAACTTTTGGGGGCCAGGGTTGACTGAAGATGTGAATGCTTAAGCTGTGTCATGTCATTTTTGGCTGTTTCGGTATGCTATGCCTAAGGAGAACGATGCCTTACATAATTGTAGATCGCCTCCACTGCAGAATAATACAATAGCTGGCCCACTTCCTCTCCTCTTCAGAATCCACCTTGTGTGGTCTGCTGTGCATTGACCTATTTCTAGAGTTAATAAATGATTGCTTTTCAAGATATTACATTTTTATGATTAGATTCTACACACACACACACACACACACACACACACACACAATATCTCTATATCTTCTTAAAGTCTGCATAACCCTCAGCATGGCAGCCTTGCTATTTTACTAACTGTGAACCTTTGGGCAAATGACTGAGCCTCAGTTATCGATGAAAACATTTCTTCAAAGTCCATTAAAAGAAAAAAAAGCCAACCAACAGTTTCCACAATTTTCCACCTTTGAAATTACCAAGGCAGTTTGCCCATGTCTGTATTCAGATGTTGCTGCTGCTACTTCTTCTTCCCTTTTTTTTTTTTTTTTGAGAGAGAGAGAGAAGAGAGAAACAAGCAGGGTGAGAGAGGAAGGAAGGGAATCCCAAGCAGGCTCCACCTAGGGCAGAGCGGGACATGGAACTCAATATTATGACCCATGAGATCATGACCTGAGCTGAAATCAAGAGTTGGATGCTTAATATACTGAGCTTCCCAGGTGCCCCTCAGATGTTGCCTCTGAGTAAGGTGTGTCTGCATCCATCAAAGGCCAACCCCATTCCTGGGCTTAGGGTCCTACCCCATCTTACATTCTTAAAATCCTCCTTCTAACAACCATCATCAGTTTCCCCCTCTCCACTATATCTTATCTGTCAGCAAATAAGCTTGCCATTTTATCTGCAACTTCAAAAATTTTTCTGTTCATCTACATCTCCCTCCTACTACCTCTTATTTCTTTGCTTTTCATTCACTACAGAACTTACTGGAGGAATTGTCTGTAGTCATCATACCCACTTCCTTACCTGTTTCTCTGTATCTGCACTGAAGCTGGGTTAATCATATGTTGCCAAACAAATAGTCTCTTCTTTTTAAATTCTCCTTCCTCTCAACTAATCTTTCTAATGCCTTATGGTTGTTTTTGTTTGTTTGTGTTTTTTTTTTTTTAATTTTTTTTAATTTTTATTTATTTATGATAGTCACAGAGAGATAGAGAGAGAGAGGCAGAGACACAGGCAGAGGGAGAAGCAGGCTCCATGCACCGGGAGCCCGACATGGGACTCGATCCCGGGTCTCCAGGATCGCGCCCTGGGCCAAAGGCAGGCGCCAAACCGCTGCGCCACCCAGGGATCCCTGTTTGTGTTTTTTTTAAATTCTGTGATACTGTATTTTCCTGGTTTTGTTCCTACTTCAGCCCCATAGGGGAATATTCCTTTTCCAACTCCTCTGCTGCTTTCTCCTCCTATACTTATCTAAATATTAGAGTGTTCCAGGTTGCGACCACAGCCTTCAGGTTTCCAGATTCTTCAGGAATGTTGTCTTTTTGCTGCTCTTTTTGCTGCTCTGTCCCCAGTGCCTAAAATAGTACTGGGTACAGAGTAGGACCTCAATAAATATATGTGAAGTGAATGCATACATTATCTGACTTCTTAGAAAAAAATGAATGTAAACAAAAAACAAATAACCAAAAAAGTGACAGTAAGTAATGACCCTCTCTCCTGCTCCATATATTTATGTTTGGAATGTCCCTGGACTTTTGTCCACTTATGACTTTCTCATATGTTGCAGTAGTTGCTCCCTGATTAGATGACTCAGCGACTGTCTTGATATGAATTTATGTGATTGTATGTAGAATAAAATAAACTTAATGAAACAACTGACAGATATATATATATATATATATATATATATATATATATATAGAGAGAGAGAGAGAGAGAGAGAGAGATACACACACACACACACACACACAAAACACCAGTGGAATTTTATTTATTTATTTATTTATTTATTTACTTACTTACTTACTTACTTACCAGTGGAATTTTAAATAGTTGCCATGTGAATTTGATTTGGGGCACTTGGGTGGCTCAAAGGTTGAGCATCTGCCTTTGGTTCAGGTCATGATCCTGGGGTCCTGGGATTGAGTCCTGCATCATGCTCCCCACAGAGTGCCTGCATCTCCCTCTGCCTATGTCTCTGCCTCTCCCTCTGTGTCTCTCATGAATCAATAAATAAAATCTTAAAAATTTTTTTTGATTCAACTAAACAACTAATTAGATATTTTAGTTTTTAAACTCCTTTCCCTCAGCAGTTTTTTTCCTTGTTTTGAATGTTTTTATTGCAAGTAATATTCACATAAAAATGTGCCATTTAACCATTTTTAGGTGTATAATTAAGGAGAATTTATTACATTCACAATGATTTATTGCATTCACAATGTTGTGTGACCATCATTACTATTTCCAAAACTTTTTTAGAATTTTAATTCCAGTAGAGCTAACATACAGTGTTATATTAGTTTTAGGTGTATAATATAGTCATTCATCAATTCTAAACATTACTGAGTACTCTTAATCCCCATTGGGTACTTTATGCATCCTCCCACCCCACCTACCTCCCAGGTTTGTGTGTGTGTGTGTTTTTTTTTCTTTTTTTGGTAACTTGAATTGTGCAAGCAAAAAATTGTAATTATAAGGTCTCTCTAAGAGAACAGTAAACTCAAGCTTTCATTTGACTGTGTTGTGCTCCGCCTTTTTCATCTTTACAAAATGGAGAAAGCATTTTGTTTGCAGAGTACTTTGAGGTCGGGAATGAAAGATCTGGTAAGTCCATGGCATTATGAGAACAATGTGTTTAAAGTGGCCTAAGCTGTTTGCACAGGACAATCACACGTTCTAATCCAGTAAAGGTGCTTTGTAAGTAGTACAGTCTCCAATCCTTAATCCACCTCCTTATGCCTAGGTAGTGAAGCATAGAGAATTTTAGGTACCTACAGTTACTGACTGATGAGGTACACTGATTACCAAAAGACAGGTTTAGGCAATGATGTTTTAAAGAAAGCACTTCCCACCTGTGATCACATGACACACAGAGTGTTGGATTGGGGTGGGCATATGCTGAGACAGCAGCACCTCTTCATGTATAGTCTGGTGTGAATTTGCCTAAATTGTCTGTAAGACTAAGCTACTAGGAAGCTGAGTTCACCATTCTCACTGAGTGTGAGGCATTATTGATGCTCCCAGAAACTCAAGCCAAAAATTTGTATTTTCAGATGTTAATTACACACCTAGTCAGCTAATTTTTCTCAGTCTTATGACCCCCAAATAACTGCCCCAAATATTTTATGTCCAAGGCCTCTCTATAATGGTTAGCATCTGTTCCATTCTTATATGTTCTATTTAAAAAATAAAGCACCACTGACGATGTCCTGCTGTAAGAACTATATTTTAGTGTCTGATGACTGAGTTAGGATGGTGGCCAGCAATTCCACAGTGACAGTACTACTGGATGCGTCTGGAGTGCAGTGAAAGAAACTCAGCTCTGCATGTCCCCCAGCTTACTGGATCTTCCACCGACATATATATGCTATGATCTTTCTTTATAAATTGTGAATCATCCAATATTCTCTCTGACATGCAAGGAAACTTTAAATATGACTACTTAATTGTGGACCAATAGTTATTACTTCTTACAAAGAAATCAATCAGGAAAAATATGAGATTATTTTATGGTTATCTTGATCTTTTTCTTTGTGTTTTACTTTTTAAAAATAATTTGTTACAATACAATCTGCATAAGGTCTGTATAGACTGCTGGTTCCTTTTTGTTGTTGTTGGCTTTTATGGAAATATTTGAGGGTATTAGTTGAAAACTTTATTTAGTAATCATCAAGTATGGCATCCAATATTTGTTAGTTCACTTTTATATATTTCATGGAATGTACTCAATATTTAACTTGCAGACTTTGTAAAGGTAGGATTAAATTTTCTCACATGTTGGCATTTGAAGAAATAGTGAGTAAATTATGGACTGTCATATTTTATTGCAAATAGAAATTTATAAGATCTTGTGAATTATTTCACTGATTTGGTATCTTGTATAACTCAACATTCCCAATTCTGAAGTTTGAATTTTCTCCATGTTCTCCAACTTTTAAGTGTTTACTTATCAAGTTGAATACATAACTTAAGATTGTAGACAGATGATTATTGTTAATTAAACTGTGGTTGTTTACTGATTTCCATGGGACTGATAGTGCCACTTCTTGGGAGGTGAACAATGTTTAGTCTGAGTTACTCCTTTGTCTTTTGTGTGTGAATGCAATGCAATGTAACATGATTTAGACTTTATACGCATGTGTGATAAGGAAGGAAGTTAGTTTAATATTCACACACATGTAATAGGAATACTATTAATGATTTTTGATGCTACAAAAACTGTTTAGATATGGTCACCTGAGATGCTCAGATTCTCAAGTTTGGTGGGGGGGGTGTTCCAGGTGAGAGTAAGAGGAACAAATATAGGCATGTATGTGTTCATATGTATTATTTATTATTTTAGGAATCCTTTCAGCAACATTTTTATATTAATAAAGCCTGATTTGAAGGTTTTTGTGGCCTTCTAAAAGTCCTGGATTCTGGCAACTCATATAAGAGGGATTTTTTTCACCTACCAAAACTTCCCATCCCAGTACTTGGGGCATCTCATCCTTGTAAGGTAACTGCACTCTTTTTTTTTTTTTTTTTTGGTAAGTGCACTCTTTAGGAATGTAAATAGGTGGTGGGAGTGGATACGTTAGTACTCTACTTTCCCTCTAGGGAACTCCTTTCTATCCTACCAAACTTCCTGGGTATACTCATGCACACCTATATTTTTTTCATGGTTATTAGGAGCCTTCCTAGAAAGGAAGCTAATCTGGACAGTGTCATTTGCTCCAAATTTCCTGCTTCTCATTCCCAGAAAATGTCTGCTTTATGTTGCATATCTTACCATTTGCGAAATTCATAATTACATCCAAAGGGGTGGTAAGAAGTTCTATGCTGTGCTCCTTCTCCTCTGATAATGTATATTTTAATTTATTGCTTGTAGAGGCAATGGCAGAAGGTTGATATGACATGATAGATTGGTAAAGAGACCTTTTGATTAGCTAAGCCTCATGGCAGCTCTCACAGCACACCATGTGGGAATGGGGCACCAGTTTAGTTGTCAGCCTGGGAAAAGTCACTATTCTGTCCTGAATGGAGCCATTAAGAACAGAGAGTACTTAGAGAGGGCAGAGGTGAGTCACAGGTGGGACATACACTTCTTCTAGATCCTGGTAATTGTTTTTAACTAGGGTTAATTGGGCTGGAATTGTCACTGCACTCAAAATAGAAGACAAAATGACACAGTAATAGGATGACATTTGGCAAGAATTTAGGGGTATCGATTAGGAGATGATCATTGTTAGGAATTTAACCAGTGCAAGTTGTGGTGAGAGCAGAGTGTCACTTGTTCTCAAATTTATATTCTGGTCACAACTTCTGTCTTGTGTTTCATTATATCTTAGCCTAAGTTCATGTACATATGCAAAGAAATGTTCAAGGGTTACATACCGGTATTCCACTTCCTGGTAAATGTACATTTCGATAAGGGGTTTCTCTAGGCAATTACCTTAACTGCAATAAATGACTCTCATGATGGTAAGAGTTTTACGAACATAATAAGTTAGGTAAAAGAGATATTTGAGGTCAGAGCCTTCTGCTGCCCTCATATCACACCGTGTCAGGACGGGGCATGTGAGTTTGGTAGTGGGCCTGGGAAAAGTCATTACTCTGTACTGAGTGAGTACCATTTGCAGCACATGGTACTTAACAGAGGCACAGATGAGGCAGCCACATTCTTATAGATGGTGATAACATACAAGGAGTCTTAACCAGGCTAGGGTTGCTGGTGTACTAATCAGTGACTTTAGCAGAGCTTTGGCAAGCACTTGGAGTCATATGGGTAATGATCATTGGTGGTCATCTGGGCAGTGCGAGTCATGAGGAGAGAGCTCAATGGACGGAGTATCTGGAGTTTAGGTCAAGCTGAACAATCATGGGAGGACCCTGACATGCGTTGCTCTTCAGAACCCATGATGGGGATGTTAGCGAGTCTTTGGTCAGTCCAGTTCCACTGTGGAGTCACAACACACCTATGGGAATGGTCAGGGCATAGTCCTTGGTGCACAATGACTGTGATAATCATCAGCTGGATGGTTACTGTACTGCTCTTGATCAGGCTGCAACCTAATCTCTGAGATACCATAAAATACAAGCAAAAAAAGAAAGGAAGGAAGGAAGGAAGGAAGAAAGAAAGAAGAAAGAAAGAAAGAAGAAAGAAGAAAGAAAGAAAGAAAGAAAGAAAGAAAGAAAGAAAAGAAAGAAGAAAGAAAAAAAGAAGAAAGAAAGAAGAAAGAAAGAAAGAAAGAAAGAAAGAAAGAAAGAAAGAAAGAAAGAAACCCCCATAATCCATGAACTTAATAGACAATACCACTATGCTGCTTTTATAGACCAGGCTTTTTACCAAAGGGAGGTGGTAGTGGTGAAGTGCTAATACTTCAGTGAGCAAAAAAATGAAAATGTCCAGAACATTCTTATTAGCAAAGTTTCCCTTTTATATCTATAATGTGGAATGGTATTGTTATATTAAGCTATTACAGAGTTCCCTTGCAAGCTTATTTTTGTCTCCAATATTACTGCTATTTCAATTTATAGTTCATTAGCATAAATGATTATATTATAAAAGAGAGACATACTTTTTAGCTATTGTCCTACACTTAATTATCCTTTAATTAGGCTGGAAACCACCATAATATTATTAGCACAATTAAAAAAACATTAAATGAATGTTTTAGATTTTCTGCATTGAAATATACAAAATATTTCAGATGGAGTTCTCATATTGTCTTTTTTGTATGAAGTATATTTTAGGACACATCTACGATTATGTGGAAGAATATTAGAAGTAGTCCTGTTTATATTTCCTTACTGCTCACATTCTTTCTGTAATGGTGTTTTTCCCTCCATTGTATGTGTTATCTGAAGGACATTTTTACAGATGGTGGCAAAAGCCTGTGGCAGTCGTTAGATTTGATTCGTGATCTAAAATAAAAGGAGAGGATTAAAAGAAAGACATGAAGCTGTTAATACTATCAGAAAAATAATATTCCTATTTTAAGGAAATTTTAAATAAACACAAATGTTTAATAAGATGGAATGCAAGCATAGAGTGTGGCACTTGTGAGCTTCAATATATAAAGTTTATGATGATAGAAAAAAGTTAAGATTGCATCACTTCCATTTGAAAGTTTCCATGTAGGGACGCCCAGGTGGCCCAGCGGTTTAGTGCCGCCTTCGGCCCAGGGTGTGATCCTGGGGTCCCGGGATCGGGTCCCACCTCAGGCTTCCTGTATGGAGCCTGCTTCTCCCTCTGCCTGTGTCTCTGCCTCTCTCTCTCTCTCTCTCTCTCTCTGTCACTTATGAATAAATAAATAAAATCTTAAAAAAAGAAAAAAAAAGAAAGTTTCCATGTTAAACTTGAAAGTGCCTGCAAAACTTTCTAGTGTTTTTTGGGGGAAGGGCAATTAAAACTTGATACTGTTCTATCAAATATTTTAAAATTATATTATGACCACTTTGATTTATATCACCTGCCCAAGAAAAATTATTGTATTTGAAAATTCTTTTAATCCTCTATAATGTTTTTCAAAAACTTTTTTTTTTAATTTTATTTATTTATTCATGAGAGACACAGAGAGACAGAGGCAGAGACAAAGGCAGGGGGAGAAGCCGGCTCTACCCAGGGAGCCTGATGTGGGACTCGATCCCGGGACTCCAGGATCATGTCCTGAGCCAAAGGCAGGCACTCAACTGCTGGGCCATCTAGGCCTCCCTCAAAAACCTTTAAGAGCTCCTACTTTTCTTTGAATTGACAAGGAGGAATATGTGGAATAATTTTTTTTTTTTTTAAGATTTATTTATTTATTTAATTTTTTTTTTTTTAAATTTATTTACGATAGTCACACACAGAGAGAGAGGCAGAGACATAGGCAGAGGGAGAAGCAGGCTCCATGCACCGGGAGCCTGACGTGGGATTCGATCCTGGGTCTTCAGGATCGCGCCCTGAGCCAAAGGCAGGCCTGAAACCGCTGCGCCACCCAGGGATCCCTGGAATAATTAAAGAATTTATAGTCTTTAATATTTTCACAGATTTAAGGTAATGGGAAGATGTTTTATGGATGATAAGTTACAAGCATTTTTGGAAATTTTATTTAAGTTTAAAAGTAAACTGTCCTGTCTTTTTTCTTATCAATTTGAAAAATATCTGAAAATATACATATTTCTGGTGGTTGATTTGTATATTCTAAATCTGCTATAAGAAACAGTTCGATGGGGACACCTGTGTGGCTAAACGGTTGAGCGTCTGCCTTCCGCCCAGGGCATGATCCCAGAGTCCTGGGATGGAGTCCCACATCGGGCTGCCTGTATGGAGCCTGTTCTCCCTCTGCCTGTGTCTCTGCCTCTCTCTCTCTCTCTCTCTCCCTCATTAATAAATAAATAAAATCTTTAAAAAAAAAGAAACAGTTCGATGTTACTTAGAAATGTTAAAAATGCCCACATTGCTCTGATCCAGAAAAAAATGCCACTTCAAGATGTATATAATGTAACAGCAATTTTTTCCAAACTCCAGTGTACATCCAGCTCATGGGGATCTTGTTAAAATTAAAATTCTAATCCAATAGATTCAGGGTGGTTTCTGAAATTCTACATTTCCAAGTGTAGAATTCTATCTCCTAGGTGATGTCTGTGATGCTGGTCCATGGACCAACTGAGTAGCAAGAGCCAGAGCAGTGGTTCTCAAAGTGTAGTTCCCAGACCCATGGCATTTGCATCACCTTTGGTATGGATGAATATTTGTCAACAAATGGAGCTTAAGAAGCAAAACATGAAAGAATGTGTATGTATTGTTTCACCTATGTAAAGTTCAAAAACAGTTACCACAATTTTAGGGATGCCTGTATCAGAGGTAAAGTTAATAAGGGACGTGAGAAAGTGATAACCATTCATGGATGTCAGGATAAAGATTGTCCCTAGCTACAGTGAGGGGGCTGTGGTGTCATGACTGGGGGGCCCATGGGGGAATCCTGCAGGGCTGGCAGTGTGGTGTGTTTTGACCTCATTGGTGGTTATATTGGCGGTTATATGAATTCTTACTTTTTAATTTTTAATTGAATTAATTTACATTTTATACACTCCTAAAATTTTCAAAAAATATAAGAAAATAATAAAACACATTTTTACCAAATCTATTTTATAATGATATTTTTCTTTGTTAATGACTAAGGAAGTACTTTGATGGCAATTACTCTGTTGTACACAAAAAGTTGCTTTTTATAGCAAATAGAAATTCAGTCTAGTGTCTCAGGATATAACACTAAGTTATATTATAATAAAAAGTATATTTATGAATTGAACAAACCTATCTATAACATTTTACTATATAATACATATTGTTTGAAAGCAATCGGTTATAATATGAAAGGTAGTTTTGCTACCTTATATAATTATATACTTGGCAAAAAAAAAATGGAGTAGGGTCACAATTTACTTGTTAATAAATATAGGGTATTTATGTGACAGCTTCTTTTCTGTGCAAGGACTGTGCTTCCTCCCCTATGGTTCCGGTGAGACTGCCGTTGCCAATCCTGCCCTTACCAAGGTGGTCATGTGTGATCCACGCCTGGCCAATCGTGGGGCCTTATCTTTCTGTCCATGGTGAGGAATCCCAAAACAGAACTAGTCTTTCTGTTACGTGTACTATAAGCATCCTGGGAGCAACATTCTTTCTGTGTGTCAGGGTTAATGATTTTAGGGACCATGGAGGACAGAACTTAATGGCCATTTTCCTTCCACTTGAAAAGAAGAGACTTGAAAATGCAGTGCGCAACAAAGCGTACAGAGTTGAATGCTGTTGGAAAGAGAAGTGTGGGGTTTTTTGAGCACCTGGATTAAGCCATGCCTCTGGATGAGCCAGTAAATTATCCTTGCCATTTGTTGTATGTGTTGCTTGAGCTACTTTGAGCTTAGTTCCTAGTACTTACAATGGAAAGAGCCATGGTTAATTTAGAAACACAGTTTAAAATATTTGAGGATTCACAGCCTAAAATCACTAAATGTCTGTGGGTACTTTGGCCTTTTGATCAACCATTTGGAATAATAGAATTCACTCACAATTACTTGGGCTAATGTAGGTCCTAAAATATGGGGTGGTTACTTCCTGGGTAACGACCACGAAGCTTTGCTGTGTCTCTTGAGTCACAGGGATTGCTTTCTCGGCACTAATATCAAAGTGGAGAGAGATTAAAACAGGAAGGACTGTGGCAGAATGAAATGAGGTGATGTCTTGATGAGGTGTCCTTATTTGGTTTCACACCATAAACTTTTTGTTTTAAAGATTTTATTTATCCATTCATGAGAGACACACAGAGAGAGGCAGAGACATAGGCAGAGGGAGAAGCAGGGACCCCGGGATCACAACCTGAGCCAAGGGCAGACACTCAACCACTGAGCCACCCAGGTGTCCCCATGCCATAAACTTTGAATATGTTAACTAGTCAGTCTCACTAACTGAAAGGCTTATCCATGGCACAGGAAATGTCCATGATGAGTCCAGAGGTACAACCTCAGTCTGCTCATACCTCCCCAGTTATAGGCATGCTGTGAGGAAAGCTTCACCCCTGGACAAGCAGAGCAGGACTAACTCCATTTTGTGCTGCCCCTGCCACCTCCTGTATGACCCCCACATGACCTGCTTATTGCTTAGGGCGCTGCCCCGCCCTAGTCAAGCCGCTGGGCACACCCTAAAGGGAAATCGGCTCCTAACAATGTAACCCCGCCGTGTGGCCGCCAAAACTGCCCGCCAATTGACTGAAGTAATAGGCCAGCTCGAATGGTCAGTATAGGGTGAATCGTGATTCAATTGGCCACCTGTGTGTGGACCGACATGACTGCAACTTTCTGCGTATGTTACAATCCCATTGGCCCCTAAAAAGTTGCTAGGCCTCTTAGTCTCGGGGGTCCAAGTCCCTGCTCCACTGTGTCGGGTACACTTGGACCCAAGCTCGAGCTTGTAATAAACCCTCGTGTGTTTGCATCGGTGTCGGCTCCTTGGTGGTTTCTGGGATTCGCAATCTTGGGCACAACACTGAGGAGGCTTCATGCATAAGTTTGCTTCGAATGCAGATTTCGTTCGGAGCCCATTCTGTCGAGTGAGCTCGCACTGCATGTTTCCCATTGTGAGCAAAGAAAAATAGATTTAGCGCTAAAATATACCATCTGTGTCAATATATGTCAATATGTGCTGGTGTAGACTTAAACCTGAACACATTTGTTAGTTTTCATTCCAAGGCATCAAGCACTGCAGTCATTGTTTCCTGTGGCCCTCAGAAAGAAAGATCTTCCAGGGATCACCAAATCCCTTCTTAGAAGTCAGGTCAAAACATCTGCTGAGAAAGACCTCTCTTGGGTAGAAGCTACCAGAGCTTTCTTGCTTGGCTTGTTCAGTGAGTTTTTCACCAGAAACAGTCCTGGGTTAAAGGCCTTTGCAAAAACGGTTAGAAGTGGGCTCTTTTTACCTCCCATGCCACAAATCCTTTCTCTGTTGCCTCATGCTTTATATTATGCCTTGTTGCAGCATCAACATTTAAGATTAGTTTTGTACCCCCCTGACGCCCCCCCCCCCCCAACATTGAAAAGGTTCTTCCTAGTTTGAGCCAGGACACCAAGAATGTGGAAAAGCCAGTGAAGTTTTAATTGGATTAAACTCTGTGTGTCCTTCTACCCCCAACCTCCTTACTGGTAACTTTCTTGACAGCTTAACTAACAAGATAATATGCAACAAAGAGATGTGGCATTCAGCAGGGCCTCCTGCCTTACCTGGGGGGAATACACCTGGGCCAGCTGTGAGTCCCAACAGAATAGCAGGTAACTGACAATAGCCCGCACTCTGATACTGTCACCAACTCCCAGGCTTTGTGCATTTCTGAGATGAAATTCAAACCTGAAATTTTAGCTGCTCAGAGTGATTGGATTCAGCAGACACCTTCTGAACTTGCAGTAGAAGTGCCAGAGGGGGAGCAAAGCCACTTCCCTGGTCTTTAATTCCCTTGGCCAAGGAAAATCAAAATCTGTCCACTTGGCACTTTTGTGAGGGAAAAAGGGCAATACAAATTTTCCTTAATAAAATAATGCCGGCTATTAAAGAGCAGTCTTGCTGATGTCACTTGACGCCCTTCTCCCACAGGGCTGGCAGGCAAGAGGCCAGGGTGTGGGGACGTGCAATTGGAGACATTAGTTACACCACCTTAGGTACGGTAGCAAAATAATATTTGATAAATGAAAATAAATCCGGGCAGACACAATTTCCAAATAGTTTTTAGAAGTACCTGTCACTTCCAGACTCTTCTTAAGCGTAACCCTTGGTGAGCGAATCCATTTTACCGCTTCTTCCAGGCAGAAAATTTCAGTGTGCCCTAAAAGTATTCAGTGTTTCCAGAGGAGGGTAACAGTCACATTTTCATGAGACTCAGGGACTCTCTGCGAAAAGTCCTTTCAGGAAGTTCTGACCTGAAATTGGAGTGGCGAGTGCCCCAATGCACTCCCATTTCAGAAGCTGTAGGAGGATTCAGGTTGAACCCCACCCTACCCCAAAGTATTGCCCCCACAAACAGAAGAAGAGATAATATATCTGATATCTTTCACAGGAAGACATGCCATTAGTAGAGCTAAAGGTGAAAGGCAAATGCCCTTGAGAGGGGGAGCTGTGCTTCAGAATCCCCACTAAGGTGGAAAGGGATTCTAATTGATCCCACCCTAAGGGCAGATTTTGATTCTGGAGAAGATAAAGGGGTGGAGCACACAAAGGAAGTGGTGACCTGGAAATCCTCAAAAGACCTTGTGTCTTTTATTTTATTTATTTATTCATGAGAGACACAGAGAGAGGCAGAGACACAGGCAGAGGGAGAAGTAGGCTCCCTGCAGGGAGCCCGATGTGGGACTCGATCCCAGGACCTGGGATCACAACCTGAGCCAAAGGCAGATGCTCAACCGCTGAGCCACCCAGGTGTCCCAACCTTGTGTCTTGACTGTGTTTTTCACGTATGCACAGTAGATCTGATAACTTGGGGGAACACCAAACCAAGAGCTCTAGTAACCAAAAGATAGAGGAAGAGGCAGAAAACAAAGATATTAAAATAAATTTAAAATGACCTGGGAAGGTCTAATTTGACAGTTAGGAATACTATAATCTTTTGACTTTTCCATGTTGTAGGTTCACTGTACCTAATAATACCGAACCCAGTTGTGACGTATGTTCTGGGAAACCTGGTTGCATTACAGTGTCAGAAGTGGCACAATGGAAAGTTGCCAGGACACCTGGGTTTCAGTTTAAGTGTGTTTAATTATGTGACCTTTGGTTCAACACTTAAAATAGGGTAAGTACCTACTATGTGATGGGCTCTACCTCATGAACTTCTAAATATTCTTTCTATGTCAGTCTTTGTAGAGAGGTGCGTGGCATGTGGCAAACAGCAATCAATAATCAACTTTACCCGAGGCTAACACTGGGTTATTTGATTATGTCTAAACACACTGAATTCTGGTAGGGACTGGGGATGAGAATACAGGGTTCTTCACTATCCCTTATTTTCACATTGATCTTTAAGTGTAGAAATTTGGTCTTAAGATTACTTCTAATGACAAAATGCAGTATGAAAAGCAGCAATGAATAAGAAGCATCCCACTCCACTGAGGCAGCTGGTGACATGGATTATCCTGACACAAGCAATGGGCAGGAACAATTGGTCACCCTTTTACTATTGAAAAACTGCCCCAACTGTAAACCTCTGGGCTGGCCTACCACCATCTTGAGAAAACAAGCCCAGATAGTTCTACCTTGGACTTCTGGAAAAGCCTAGTGCCAACAACTACAAAAATATATATATAGATTATGTTTTATTTACATGAAAGGGTAGCTCACTGAAATTTATTTATATATATTTAATTAATTTATAGAAATTTTTTTAAGGGGATCCCTGAGGGCACAGCGGTTTAGCGCCTGCCTTTGGCCGAGGGCGCGATCCTGGAGACCCGGGATCGAGTCCCACGTCAGGATCCCGGTGCATGGAGCCTGCGTCTCCCTCTGCCTCCCCCCCTCTCTCTCTGTGACTATCATAAATAAATAAATAAAATTTAAAAAAAAAAAAAGAAATTTTTAAAAATTATTTTATTATTGTTTTAAAAGATTTTATTTCTTTATTTGAGAGAGACATAGAGAGTGAGAGAGAGCACAAGCAGGAGGAGAGGCAGAGGGAGAAGTGAAGCAGACTCCCTGCTTAAGCAGGGAGCCAGACTCAGGGCCTGATCCAAAGATCATGACCTGAGCTGAGGCAGATACTTAACTGACTAAGCCCCCCAAGTGCCCCTAAAATTTATTATATATATATATATATATATATATATATATACACATATATATAATTTATTTATTTATATATAATTTATTTATTTAGATATAAAAATATTAACATGCATATTTTATTTATACACACACACACACACACACACACACACACATATATATAACAGGAAAAACCTAACAAACAAGATGAAAAAAATCTTCAGCCCTTGAGAAACAAACCTGAAACTAGATCTGTTTTACCACATCTCTAAAGTCTAGAAAGCCAGGCCATAGTAGAAGGCAATGAAAGGGTAGTTCACTGTTTTCTCACACTGCCAACTTTTTAAAAAATAAAATATGAAGTTCTAGGAGTTTGACTGATGACAGTTAATACAAAGACAGAAAAAATTCCTTAGAGTCAGAACTATTTACCTGAGTCTGTGAACTCACAGCAGGCACAAGGATTGAATCGGGGAGAGTGGGCTCTGAAAACTCTTAAGATTATAAGCAAAATTTGGTGGGTGTCTACATGCATTTTTGTAAAACAGGTTTATAACTTTTATCTGATGTTCAGAGAGGTCTGAGACTTTAACAGGGTTAAGAGCCCTAGACTAGAGAACAGTACACTTAAGCTTACAAATAAGGATGATTATCTTTTTTATCTTCATGTTGCACAAGCAAGTTCCAAAAGGCCCATATAATAACTTGGCATCTTGGCAAGAGAGATGTTGAATCTTACTTTCTTGAGAGCCAACAGGAAGTGAGGGAGTAGGAGGTGCCAGATTGTCCTGGATCTCTGACCACCACTGCAGAGTACAACTTGCTTTGCTTCCATTAACTGAATGTAGGAGCTTTCTGTCCTAGATTCTGGGCAGATCACCCAACGATGGCCATAATTTTAACCTGAAGGTGATCTGTGTTCTCCGAATTGCCACCACTTCCATCAGACCACCCCTCTGTCCCCAGTATTTGCTGAGGAAGCCACTGGCTTAATATTTTCTTTTCAATTCATTTCTCAGACTTTGCCTTGAGACACTTTGTGTCTGCCCCTCTCCATTAGTCCCCAGGAAGCTGGGGTAACACTGTGAGTGGCTCATCACAGCCCACTCTCATCCTGGAGACCCAGCAGGAGCAAGTGAGGAAGGACATACTTTATGCAAAGTGGCTTATGTTGGAAGCAGGATGGATAACCTTCTTCAATATTAAGATCTATCATTAACAGAGGTTATGTTGATTGTGCCGAGCACTATTTGAAGCATTCTACAGACATTTTCTTGTTTAGTTCCTATAACAACACTGTAAGATTGGTATAATTATCAGTTTGCAGACAAGTGAATCAAGGCTCAGAGAAGTTAAGTCGAAATGCATGCCACAGTCTGTATAACTTCAAACCCAAACTCTTTTTAAATTTTATTTCATTTTACTTATTTACTTTAAAGATTTTATTTATTTATTTGAGACAGAGAGATACAAAGAGGAAGAGCATGAGCAGAGGAGAGGCAGAGGGAAAGGAAGAAGCAGACTCCTTGCTGAGCCAGGCACCTGACATGGGGCTTGATCCTAGGACTCAGAGATTGTGACCTGATCAGGAGGCAGACACTTAACCATCTGAGCCACCCAGACACGCCTAAAGCCCAAGCTCTTAAGTACTATTCTGTGGTAATAAGTTATTTCTATTAGATTTTAAAGTATCCTACAGTTTTGCTTATCTGGTTTATTTTGAAAGAAGTACAACTGTTTGGATTGAAAGTATCTTCCCTAAACACAAGCCTCCCGCATGTTCCCTTGATTGAAGAAATCAATCCTTTGCACCTCTAAATCATGAGTTTCAAACCCAGGTACCAAAAGGTAGGAAACATCCGTGAACAAAGGAGGCTTGACGGTACTGGGAAACACTGGGACGGATGCTCTTCGTATCAGCTGGGATCAGTTAAAAGAATAGCTGAGAGTCGGCATCTTAAATATGTAAGGACTTTTATTTTCACACTGAACAAAAGTCTGTAGATAGGCCACGCAGATAGATAGGTAGATAGGTATAACAGCTCGAATTTGCCGTCAGAGGCAAGCCGCCTTCTGTCTTCCTCTTTCACCATCCTTAGCCTATGGCTTCTGTCCTCATGTTCATAAAATGATGGCTGTACCTCCAGTCATTGTATTTGCATTCTAAGGAGGAAGGGCACAGCTGCAAATAGAGTGCAGA
Source organism: Vulpes lagopus (assembly GCF_018345385.1). NCBI lineage: Eukaryota > Metazoa > Chordata > Mammalia > Carnivora > Canidae > Vulpes > Vulpes lagopus. The sequence continues at coordinate 54,062,223 of NC_054824.1, read as the reverse complement.
GAGCATGCCAAGCAGGTCTGTCCCTAGACCCACTTATGTGGCGACTCCTGGCCTGGGGAATCTAGGGAGGTGAATAATGGTGCTGAGCACATCACCGTTCCAAACAACACTGAGGCTTTGTCAGTGAGGAAGAAGGGGTGTATTTTTACTGGATAGACAACTGTGGGAACAGCAACACTTCACAAAGGGGAATGGCCTCAAGGCAATTCAGTGGAAGGCTCCCGTTTTCTATAGATGCAAGTCGGTGTTGTCACATCAGCTATATCAGTTCACACCACAAACCCTAGAGGAAAGCCTAGCTGGGGCCTGAATATTTTATGACCCCACATTTTTATTGTACATGTGCCAGATATAAGGAGTTACCCTAAGAAACTTGGCTCATGCAATACAACTGTGAAAGCAAGGGCTTGAATTCAGAAGACCCAAAGTTCAAGTCTCTCACTGGCCGTGTGCTCCCAGTATGACCCCAGCCAAGTTATCAACCTCAAGTTTGTTTTCTTTCTTTCTCTTTCTTTCTTTCTTTCTTTCTTTCTTTCTTTCTTTCTTTCTTTCTTTCTTTCTTTCTTTCTTTCTTTCTTTCTTTCTTTCTTTCTTTCTTTCTTTCTTTCTTCTTTCTTTCTTTCTTTCTTTCTTTCTTTCTTTCTTTCTTTCTTTCTTTCTTTCTTTCTTTCTTTCTTTCTTTCTTTCTTTCTTTCTTCTTTCTTTCTCTTTCTTTTTTAAGATTTTATTTATTTATTCATGAGAGACACAGGGAGAGAGGCAGAGACATAGGCAGAGGGAGAAGAAGGCTTCCTGTGGGGAGCCTGATACAGGACTTGATCCCAGGATCCCAGGATCATCACCTGAACCAAAGGCTGAGCCACCCAGGGGCCCCCAACCTCAAATTCTTTATGTTAAAGCCTGTCTGAGACATGGGCTGCTGTGAGGTTTAAACGATATGATGCATGTGATGATTTTGGTTTTCTGTTGACTAGCACATTTTGGTCACTTAATTTGTTTTGTTTTGTTATGGAAGTCATTTCACTTCAAAACACATTTAAGTCTTTGCTTAGCACAAAACATCATGTTATGCATGATGCTATTGAGAGAGGAATCTGTGGACTTGTGGTAGTGAGCATCCATGGAGTGTTGGCAGCTCACAAAGTTGACCTTCCCTTCAGGTATGCCCTGCCCCATCTTCTCCCCGGAGTAATTCGTCTTTGGCACTCAGCACTCAGCACAGAAGCATCAACTTTAGAGCCCTTTCCAAGTCCTCTGTGGTCCTTCTACTCCACTGGCTTCCATGACATTGTGCTTTCCTGTTTCTTCTCTAACTGTTCTTCCTTTCTGTTTCTGTTTTTCCCTTTTGTCTCTTTCATGGGCTCCTTTTTTGTTCCACTAATGCCTGGAATGTAGAGATTCCCAGAGTTGGACTGGAGCTCAGTCATGGCTCTTCTTAATCGATCTGCTCTGTGGATTAATCTCATCCATATTCATCATTTCTTCTATTCAGAAGAATTCAGAAATTCATATTTCTTCTATTTCAGTTGGCTGATAACTCATTAATCTGTATATGTGCTTTAAACTGTGTCTCATGCTTCATAACCATACACCCTATGGCTTCCTGGACATGTCTCCTGCTGGTGTTCCAAACCACTACACAAATGTAAAATATTCAAAACAGAACTCTTCCTTATCCTGTGGACTCTGGTCCTCCCTCTATATTTTCCATTTCAGGTAGCCCTACCATTTAGCCGGCCATCTCAGCTAGCAAACTCTGGAGTCACCTTGTCCCTTTCTGTCTTCTCTCCTACATGCCTGAGCTCCAACTTTTTTTTTTTTTTTCTCTCTCTCTCTCTCTTCTTCACCATAATCACCTCTATTGATTTGAAAACTCTTGACTGCCATCAGTCTAGAATATCTTAACACCTTCTTACTTCACCCCCACTGTTATTCCACCAACCACAGCTACTGGAGTAAAAGTAAATAAACAAAATGAAATTGATGAAGTCACTTAAAACCCTTTGACAGCCCCTCGTGATGTCTCTCATTCAACATGTCCACCACTCACTGTCCACTACAGACATTTTAAAATTGGGGCATCCATGAGTCTGAAGATCCATGTCTGGCGATTCATCCAGCATGGGACCTCTCTCTCTGTGCACTTATGTGCTTGTATATGTCATGAGGTCCAGTGCCTCACAGCCTCACATCATCTACCTTCTTCAGTCTAGGGCTTACTCTACTGGGTCCCATGCGATATTCCATGTGTATTTTTGTCAGATGGTTTAGACTATTTTCATCTAACAGTTAAAATAGTCAATGGCATGTTTAACACTTAAATTATTTCACTTAAGTCTGTGAAGACTGGATCTTTTTGTCACTCATATTCTGTAAGCCCTGAGTAACATTCCAATGTATAACCAGGCAAGGACATGACAATTAGAAGATTGATCAGAATTCCTGAGCATTTACTGGGGCTCCATCAAGATTTTTCTTTCTCCTACTGATGTAGGAGAGCCCATTAATATGGAAGCACCTGAGCAGTTAAAATTAGTCACTTTTCAAGACTATGGGTAGGAAAAGTATATCCTTTGATGTTAACCTTGCTGAAAGGCACAGATACCCTAACTACAAGTATGGTGACATCATCCCTTTGTGTTTGTGTAAATGGGCCAGATTAAGAGGATTAAGAAGGGAGTTGGCCAGAGGTAAAAGTGATTGAGTGGCAGTGGAGAGGAGGCAGCAAATCCCTCCCATTCTCTGAAACCCTTCATCCCTCCTGTCCATACATGTATTTAGGGCAGAGAAGTAGGTAGATTTCTGAATCATTATCTCTGTTCTGAGCTCTGAGTTCGGTTTTTAGCTCTGACTCTAGCAAACGGAGGACAAGGCTTATGACCACATGGGGGTCTTGTTTGTGTTTCAGTCAAAGAGGAAGGAGAACCCTAAGGCCCTTCTCACAAGATGACACAACAAAGCTTATGAAATGCTTTTGCAGATAAGGAGAGGAAAAAAAAAATGAGGCTACCCAAACTTAATGATTAAGTGCATGATGTATTAATCCACCCTCCTGTGGGACTGACATGCTAATGGATAGTTCTAGCTTTCATTTCAGGGTTTTAGATACCTAAGGCAAAAGGATATGCATTCTATAAAGTATAAGAATATCACCTTTAAACATCATGTTATCTAACTTTTAAGAAGTTATTAAAAATTATAGATGTCCCTTCCCTCATTAGAAGTGTTCCTGTCCAGTTGTTGGTTTATTACTATAGCCAATATGAGCTATCAAAAAAAACAAATATTTCCCTAGCATTTTCTGGTTTGAAATTTGTCAGTATCCATAGGATGAGTTCCAAATCTGATCTTTTCCTCTGGACTCTGAGTATATCTTTCTATATTTACTTCTCCCTCCCACCCAATTTTTAAAAAATCTATACCACATATAAGTTATATGCACACACAGAGGCACATGCACATGGGCACACACCTCGGACACGTGTATGCACACACATACACACAGGTAGGTATTCACAGAGATTGCACATACAAGAATACACATGGGTCACATAGAAGGAAACATACATGGGCATGTACGCACACACACATACACACAAACACACACAGACTTGGGCAAGTGTTTGAATACACACACCCTATACTCCATCTCCTGAGGATTAATCTTTGTTTTTTCCTGGGTCTCATTTCCAGAAAGGCGGTATAATCTTTTATTTGGTTTGTGAACGAATGAGGCTTCTTGCTTTTCCTAAAAGCACATTAATGCTGCCCTCATTTTAGCTGATTGCTAAAAACAACTGGCTCTTTCTCTCAGCAACCACATATAAATCCTCACTACAGACATTTGTCAAGAAGCGTTGTTTGAACTCACTACTATTCAGAAAATCGGTTGTTATGGATGATCATCTATAATCATATGTAGCCTATATATTCTGGATCTAGGATGTCCGAAAGAAATGTGGGAGCCACAGATGTGAGGCACACATGTAATTTAAACTGTTCTAGTAGCTGTGTTGAAAACAAAACAAAAAGAAACAAGTAAAATAAATCTTAGTAATGTATTTGATCTATTACAAAATATTATTTCAATGTGTAATAATTATAAAACTATTAATGAGATATTTATTTTTTGTGTGTAAGCTGGTCCTTGAAATTTAGTGTCTATCTTACACTTAGCAATTTGAACTAACTGCATTTCACATGTCATAGTTGCATGTGGTTAGTGGCTACCATATTGTACATTGCACCATAGGCTTTGCAAAATCCTCTCGGGATCACCTCAGACCAGTAGAAAGCCAGCCATTGATGGCTAGGAGGCTCTGAGACAAATGTGTGGTTGGCTCTGGAATAGCTTTATATGGAACTTAAGGCATGCCTCATGTAAGCATACCTAACACCAACACGTACTTTGTCTTCTCTCTGATTAATGTTGAAAAGTTATTTTTCATGTATTTGCTCTGCTGTATTAAGTGAATTTTTATAACCATTTAATCTTTTTTGTTTGTTTGTTTGTTGTTAGTCTTCTAATGAAGCAAGTTGAAAAGAATGGAAGAAAGAGATACTCGTGTTCTTCCATATTGCTGTGATTTTCCATGTTAGTCTCTGTGGAAGGCCTTTCCTGGGCCTCTTCTCTTCTTCCCCAGGAGCTCCTTGCTTTATGCACTCAACAGCTTGCTATTGAGTCAGTTATTCAATAATGCTATATATATTCCCCTAAAAATCACTGTGCTGGACAAAATCAAGCAAAGAAAGCCATAGGATTTACGGGGAAAATGGGATTAGGGACACAACATACAAACTTTAAGTGACACATCAATATAAAAACGACAAAAAAGAGACTGAATGAAAATAGCAGAGCAATTCTACACATGTAAAATGATTAAGAGATACATAAATACTGCAATAAATATCACACTTGGTCTTGAGTGAGACCCAAAATTTGTTGGTAGAAGTAAGGGTCAGAAGGGTTTATTTAGCTTGAGGTACTTGGGTGGCTCAATCAGTTGAGCATCTGACTTTTGGTTTTGGCTCAAGTCCTGATCTTATGGGTCGTGGGCTCAAGCCCCATGTTGGGCTTTGTACTCAGCAGAGATGTCTGCTTGGATATTCTCTCCCTCTGCCCCTTCACACCCTCTAAAATAATCGTTAGAAAAAAAGAAGGGTTCAGTTTGTAACTTGATGGAAGAAAGTGAGTTGCAAGCTGAGGGAGCATTGTAATATCAGAGATGGTTCATGGGGCCCAGAACCCACACAGTGAGCTGAGGGAGAGGATGCGGTGTTTCGGTAGGTGTGTGTGCGTGCAGTCGCATGTGTATGCATGTATGTTTTGGATATTCCTACACTGCTCAGTTCATCTGGGTGCAGTTTTCTCCATTCACTTAGTGTTTCCTGCAGGTGTCGTGCACATAACCAGATGCAAAATTCACGTAATGCTCAAATCATTCCATAATATAACAAATGTTAGAACAAATTTATATCTTTGAAAATAAGCATTATAAATAACTGTCCGTAGTTACTTTTATTATTACCACATTTGCATCTATTTATTTTTGGTTGCTTTCACACGGGTCCTCTACTCTCTGGTCTGACTATAAACTAACTCTCTTCTGGTCTTTGTAGCATCTGCCCTTCCCTACCCCAGTGCCTGACACAGAGGACTACTCACATTCAGATTGTGTTAATCTAAGGTATATCTTACTGCCTCCTATCAATAGTTGAATCCCTCAAGGGCAAATACCACAAATACTATATATCTTCAAACCATCTTTCTGTTTGACAGTTAGGAAGTTCAGAACGGAGTGGAGGATAGAAGCACGTGAGGTGTGTACACTCTAGTGCCTGCACTCACTCACTCCACCACCCTCTGCCATTCCCTTATCTCTGGGAGACTTAGCCTATCCTAAGAAAATGTCAATGGGTTCAGTGTCTTAATGGAGCAGACGAGGGGGAGCCAAAGCAGGCTAAGGAAACAATAGTCAGCATTGTTTGTCCAAGTCCTTCTCTGTTCCCTCCCCCAGCGTGGAAACCCTTCCAGGCTGCTTTCCAGATTAGGACCAAGCCCTCATTGGCCCTGTGGAAATGAGTTTATGCATGATCGTGGTAATAAAACCAGTGAAAACAGCATTCTTTTCCCATTGGCTAGACCAGGATCATTCCTCACCCTGGACAAATGGGCAAGTGGAAGTTTGAATAGAGCAACACTGGGTCACTGAACCACACTGGAAATACCCAATGGAGTCGAAGGTCCTTTCTACACATATAAATTGTATAGACAAAGCAGTAAAAGAGATGAAAGAAGCAGCTAAGTACAGAAAAAGCACTTTATTTCGTTTGCATGATACTAAAGTGTTTCTCACTTTTTAATTTATGGTTGTGGAGTCCTACAAAGAATCTGAATATCATCCATGTGTGTGTCATTGCCCTCTACTGGATAAATTGGGCAATGTTGTTTCACTTGTGTCCATATACTATAGAAATATACCAAATAATAATTCATATTTGCCTAGCATTTGGTCTTTTTACTTTTCAATAGGTTTTTACATGGAGCATTTTAACTTATTCTGATAGTAATGCTTTGGAATAACTAAACTATTTCTATTCCCATTTTACAGATGAAAAAACCGAGGCAGAGAGCTAATTTATTCATTCAATATAGATATTTTAAAGAAGCTGTATGAAAAGAACTATGTTAGACAATTTATAAAGATAAATAAGATGGTATTTTCACTCTGGGAGCTAATGTTGTATTGTAGACAAGCTGTATATATATACGCACATATATATAACTATAATGAAAATAAAATTTGCAATATACTAATACATGAAAATAAGATTTATTGATTGCCCACTCTACGCCAGGTATTCATATGTTATTTTATTTTTTCCTCATAACTGATAATTATTATGTGCCCTGTTTTACAAATGACAGAATTCAGTTTGAGTGCTTATTTGTCAGATGCTCACAGCAAAAAAACACTTTAGGATATGGGGAGAGAGAATTTACAACTGTTGCAATTCGAACACATCTTCACGAAAGTGGTGGTGTTGGATCGAGGGCTTAAGAGATGGGCAAAAGCAGACAGATGTTCCAGGGAAGCTCTGCTCACACTGTGAGCCAGGTGTGGGGCTTCTTTGGGGGTGACAGGTCCTGCAGAGAGAGTGGAGATGAGGCTACGAGAAAGGAGCTATTCCTGGTAGAATGTGTATCCCAGGGAGGCAGGAGCAAGTGGTAAAGCCAGGGCAGGTGTCTATCTGCCGCGCTGTGCAGTACGGGCAGGACCCGGGAGTGAGGTCCTGGCTCCGGCCCGGTGCTGGCAGGAGGCCGCGGTGCCTGCCCTATGCATGAGGCTGCAGGTTATGAGGCTCGCCTTCTGCGGCTATGGATGTCACAGGTCAGTGGGAGGCTGGTGTGGGAAGCGTGAGCAGGCTATGACAGGGTGTGCTCCCGGGAGTCAGTAAGGAGTGTCACTACCAAGGGAAAATCGAAAATCATTCACTTTCACATTAGAGGTTGCTGAACTGTGGAACCTTCTCTTTCCTTCAACAACCCTGGCCAACCTAGAAAGCGGCATGTAAGGAAAAAAAGAAACAAATTGAAGAAACTATGGCAAATGAAACAGGGCTCTCTTTGTCCTTTGAACGTGATGACAAGCCTCATTTAGTAGAAGACATGGGTGATTTTTGCCTAGAGTTTTCCTTTTATGCCGGACAATTTCTCAAGCCCTCCAGAGTAAACCCTAGCACCTTCCTTGTGTTCTGTTCCTGGTGGTTTCCCAGAGAATCTCAGGAACAGAATAAACGACTGGGACCACAGAGCATTCCCAGTGCTTATGAGGCCATGGATCTACTGCCAGAGGACTAAGTGGGGCTGGGGCTGGGTGCTGGAAAAGAAATGGAAAGAGCAAAAAACTGAAGCCAGGATATAGGAATTGGTCTTATCCTTCACTAAGAATTTATTTTTTCCCCCTGAAACTCTTCTGTTATGACTCTTTCAAGCCACTGAAAAGATCAGCAAAAAAGAAAGACAGGAGGGAGAAAAAGAAGGGAGAGAGAGAGAGAAGAAAGAGAGAGAGAGAGAAGCCTGGAGACAGATAAGTAGGTAGGTAGGTAGATGTACATACACAGATAAGAGACGGAGAGAGAGAGATGACAGAGACAGACATGTAGACTACAATGAACCTTGAATAGTCATGACACTATTAAAACTTTTCCTAAAGAAAGGAACACTTCGATTAATTCATTCTTTTTTTTGCATATTCAAAAGTATGTTTATTTTTAATTTAAATTCAGTTTACCAACATACAGTACATCATGAGTTGCATATATCATCAGTTGGATATAACACCCAGTGCTCATCACATCCTAGCCCTCCCTCATGCCCTTCACCCAGTTACCCCATCCTCCACCCATGATTGATAATCTTAACCTTCAAATAATGCACTAGGTCAAGACAGTACATTCAGTTCTTTATTTCATGCGTATTTATTAAAAACCTATTGTATCTATCATCTATCTATCGATCGATCGATCATCTATCTATCTACTACCTAGAAGTTCTTGTGAGCCTACTAGGCACCAGAACCATGTTAGAAGTGGGGAATACAAAGGCAAATAAGCAAGATCTTTCCCCTTAACTAGCTCCGAGCCTCTGCCTCACTGGGGCCGCACGTCTGAGGTGCCTGACAAATGTTGGATTGAATTGTCCTGGTGTTGCCTCAAGTTCAGGAGGGCTGGGACCCGGGAATACCAGTTCTGCAACTTCACTGCCATTACCAAGATGACACATAACCGCAAGTAACTCTTTGTCCTTGTTAGAGATCTATCCAAAGTTTTGAGTTTGGGAGAGGGAAACATGCCATTGGCATAAAAGACACAACGTCAGAAAAGTCCAGGTCCTTGCCTCTCTGGCTGAGCAACAAACTTTTCTCATCTGCAGCTCACCACCACCATTCCTGTCACTGTCCTGTTTTTGTTATTAGCCAGACCCACATGGCGAATGCCACTAACATGAGATTCTTTTCTTCCCCGTTGTTGATATACGAAGCTTCTTTTCTCTATCCCGCCTGATACATGTTTTGGGAGAAGTGAGGACAGAGCGAACTGTGGACATTGAGGCAGGAGGCCACCACGCTGTCTTATATCATCAGGAAGGCAAACTGAAGTGGAGGGGGCTGTGTTTATCCATTAAAGTAGTAAAAATAAACTCACTTGGAGGAACAGCCCTTTCCCGTTGGTGTGCTTCACCAACAGTTTTGTCTTATTTTCACTTAAGTGACTTTCATTCCTCACATCATGTAAGATGTGTAAAGGGGAGTAGGTTCCAGGGAGTAACAAAACGGGGTATTTTCCTGTGGTTTGAGCAATTTGCTTAAAAAAAATGTGGAGGGAAGAGAGTCAGAAAGGGCTAAAGCCAGGGAAATGGCATAAACTAAAAAAAGAAATGGTATAGAGCTTCCAGAATTTTGTTCGTCCTTTTAAAAATCTGCTGAAAATTGGTAGCATTTTTCATATCACCAAACTGTGTGCACAGACTGACCCCAAAATTGTCTGTTCAATGAGTACTTCCCAGATTTTAGGCTTCAAACACCGTGCAAAAGAAAAATTCAAAACAGTGCAGCAGGAACTGACACAGAGTTCCAGTTTTGAGTTTACTTTTCTAGAACAAAAGGAGTTTGGAAAGTAACAACAGCTGCCATCCGCTGGCAGTATCATGTTCTAAATGGATGTTTAATAGTGCAAAAAGGAGAAAGGAGAAAACTTCATCTATATACACAGTCCCTTCAACTTAATCCATGTATATTTATGGAAAACTCACAATATTGGCTTTGTGTTTTTCATTTTGCCAAGTAACCGGTGATGGGGTATCGCAGACCAGCTCTGGGCCAGCCTTTGGTCACCTCTGGCCTGACTTGCAAGTTCAGTGGTAGTCTAGCGTGAGGAGCAGCTCTACATGGGACTCCCTGGATAGAATCCTGGCTCTAGCTGCACGGAAGATACTGGATCAGTTACTCTGAATCTCAGGTTCTTCATCTGCAAAACGGAGGTGCTGCTATTTGCCTGGGAAACTGTTATACCCATTCCATCAGTTAGCGGGCTGCGGTGCTGAGCAGAAGGCTTTGTCTCAGGCCACAAATGGTATGATTTCCCGAATCTTCCTTCCCTTCTTTACAATATAATCGAACCTTGCTCCTTTTATCTCCTGAGACAGCTGGCAGGGGGCCTTGACTTTAGGAGATACAATAAAGTTTTGCTGAATTGAATTTGTATGGATATGACTCATACCAGCATTTGTTACAAGTCATCTTATTTAGTAATTGTGCCTTGCCTTGCCTCTCTTACAAATTCTGTGTACCTTTTGGGGTTAGGAATGGTGCTATCCATTTTTCTACTATTCCTCTCCTCCCACAATGCCCAGGACAGCATAAGTTATATCTTAAAGGCTCTGTAAATACTTGATAACCCATCACTGATGAAAGCAAACAGCCTGCCCCTTTCTCTGGTCATACGGAAAATCCCTAAGGGGTGTGTGTGTATGTGTGTGCGTGTGCATGCATGTGCATGTCCCCATTCTCATGGGCCTTTTATTTCTAGAAATCTCAGTCCACCTTGGAACTCCAGCGATAATTCTGAGTTTACAGACATTCAGCAAGGATGATCAGATTGCACTTTTGGAAAAATCTATTTCAAGTGTGATAGCTTATGTGCCAAGGGCAAGGGTTCTTTCTTTTGCTGCTAATAACTCAACAGGGACAGCAGGCAGTAGCACTGCTTACAGGTTCTTCATTCTTCACAGGTGGAGCAGAATTACCTTGTATAGGCAACTACATTTTACTTAGTTAGTGATGATCTGATTACCTTGATCTTAAGCATTTTAACTTTGTGCTATCCATGCCCACAGAGAGTTGGGCAAAATGAGAAGGGCCTGTGGAAATACACATCTAATTTTATATTGCAGTTGTATTGGTAATTGCAACTTAACCAGCTTTACTGCTAGTTCTGGAGGGAAGTAAAATTACATGCAATAATAAGATTTTTGGAGAAATGGATATGATACATAACACAAGAGCCTCTCTCGATGAAATAGCTAATACTAAGTACATATATGGAAGTCTAATAAATAAGTGTTTTATTAAGGATAATTTGTTCCGTAGTCAATAACAAAGTAACCAGGAAGAACCATCCAGGGAGAGTGTGCTCTGTCCCTACTTCTTTCTGAAATAAAATGGTGTACCTTTGGTGGAAGGGTTCATAGAGACTCAGATGGGAGGGAAAGGGACACTCAAAATACTTTTGTTAGACCTTCGAGACTTACAGTCTTCTTAGTGACCTGTGCCCAATCAAGTCGATACTAGGAAATTCTTAGGGAACGATCCTGTAATTTTGGTAAACTGAACTTGATTACTATGATCTGTGTTTTCTTTATTATTATTTTATTTTTATTTTTTAAAGATTGTATTTATTTATTCATGAGAGACACAGCGTGAGAGGCAGAGACACAGGCAGAGGGAGAAGCAGGCTCCTTGCAGGGAGCCCGATGTGGGACTCCATCCCAGGACCCTAGGATCACAACCTGAGCCAAAGGCAGATGCTCAACCACTGAGCCGCCCAGGTGCCCCAGTGTTTTCTTTTTTAGTCATCCTGGATACCTTAGTTTGATCAGGAAGTTTTGAACAAACCACTCTAGTGATTTATAGCACTGGTGTCAAATCATGTGAGTCCTACTATGTTTTTGGAAATGTCCTCTGTGGTCCACCGGAAAAGTAACCACATTTTATGTCCTCTAGCTTATTGTTCTATAATATTTACAGAGTGTCAATTGTGAACTAGGAACAGCTTGATTTAGTGTCTTAGCCCTACTGCCCAATTCTTGCTCAACATATGAGGGGATCAAAATACAAGTAAAAAAGTAAAGTGTGTGTGTGTGTGTAGATGGAAGCAGCCAATTAAATCTGACTAATTCCTATTAACTCCTCATTCAGCTCTCAATATTGGAACTAAAGGACCTTTGAGGAGGAAGAGGACAGTTTTCCTTCATGAAAAAATTCTGGATGTGCCCTGAACCAGTCTAATTTGCTATTAACAATTTGTTATGCAGCTCTCATCTTTGAATTTATCTAAGCCCTTCCTGCTCCTATTTTTACTTTCAGCTCATATAAATAATGGGCATAATAAATTCCACATGTTACTTCATTTGCAGTTAAGAACTTCCTTTCAAACTTCAAGAATGTTCCTCTAAATTTGCTCTCATGGGATGGTGGGGGGGGGGGGGAGATGCCTCTAATCATTATCCTCTCTTAATTTCCATCACTTTCAAATTGTAGCTTTATAATCTTCAAAGCCAGCTTGGCATTGAAAACAACAATAGCAACAATACTTCATAGAAACTTTGCCTTAAAAAGATAGCATTATCTAAATGCTCAATTCAGCCGTTACTTATGGTGTTGATACTGGCGGCTAGGCAAGGAGATGCAAAGCAGAATAAAATGTAGCTCCTGTCTTCCGGGAGCTCTCAAATTGAGCCGGAGAGACCAGAGTATAAACTGGTGAGTATAATGCAAACACAATTGAGTTATGTAAAATGTTATGGATGGCAACAGAGTTGGGGGAGAGATTGCTCCTGAGAGACAGGAATCTGTGAAACCTGAATTTGAGTTTTAAAGGGAGAGGAAGGCTTGTCTAAAAAATAACAGGTGAAAAGCAATAAATACAGGGATTAAGAACATGGAGTTTGAAGTCAAAGAGAGCTGGGTTTGACTCATATTTCTGTTGCTTCATAGATGTGTAACCTTGGGCAAATTGCTTTACCTTTTAAAAACCAGGTTTCCTTTGAAATAAACTGAAGCTAATGCTGCTGCTGTACCCCTTATAGTGTTATCATAAGGCTCACCTGATAGATTGTGTGTAAGGCCTTTAGCATAGTGCCTGGGATGCTGTGAGCATTTATGTGATGACTACCATGTTTGGATCATCCAGATAGAGATCCGAGTTTGGGCTTCATCCTGTCTTCAGAGAAGCATCCAGTTGTCCTTTCCCCTTTTAGATTCCAAATAAAGCATGTCTAGAGTCTTGGCTTTGTGAAAGGTGTTATTGAGGCATGGCAGGAGGTTGGAGGTGCTGGGGTGAAGGAAACACTAAAAGAATACCCAGAGCATGGTGCTCAAAGTATAGATCATGGACTTTGTAACCATGAATCACCCTCTCAAATGCAGATTCATACAGCAACCCCTTGTACCTACTAATTGAGGATAAGACTCAGTGTTTATATTTTATAGGCTTTCTAGGGTGATGTGAATATACATTCGAGTATGGAAATCCCTTCCTCTGCTGATTTAGCTCCAGTCTGCTGAGCACTCTGCCCTAGAGGTTTACCCAGAGTTCTGGCATTCCTTTCCTCCTCCAGCTCCTCAACATAACTTCCTGCAGACTCTATTTCTAACTCCATGCAGTTTCTCTTGAGTACTTTTTCATCCTCTATGGCAAGTCAGACTGAGTGAGATTTCAAATATGTACACAAGAGATAATTTGCTTTGTTTCTCATGCTTATGCATCCAGCTTAGCCTGTATCTATTTCTCATTTCCCAATTCCTCCCTCTTTCTTCCTCCACCCTAGAGTCTTACTTGAAAAAGTGTAGTAAGTCATGGATATGGACATGGAAAGGCTGGCTAGATGCTGACCATCCTAGCCTTACACTTGATCCTTTCTATATTACAGACTGCTTATTGACCAAATAATTAAAGATTTATATCCAATCCTTTTGTATATAAATTATTTCACAACTATCTTGATGGATTCTTAGACTGAGAGGTATTAATATTTCTGGGAGAATGAAATAAAAATGTGTAAAATAAATAGCCACAGGTACAAAATCAACATCGACTTTTAAAGCTTTGGGAGGAGAAACCAAGAGGTGTAATAAAAGAGATTTGAATCAGAGTCAAGAGATTGGAGTTCAAGTGTGACTTCTCCTCTAATTAGCTGGAAATGGATTGAATTCACTTTGAATTTCAGGGCATCAGAGTGTCATGTCTATACTTCAAGAGTTGGACCAGATAGTGTCTAAGATTCTTTCCGGATTTATCATTCTTTGTTTGTATAAGTTCATAATTCCTCCTTAGAACATTTGAATGTCATGATATTCTGGTTGAAGGACAGATTCCTAGTATGTATCCTGGAATTGATATCCATGATTTTAAAAATAGTATAATAAATAATAATATTCATTTTCCATCCTATTTTTAAAAAATTTTATTTATTTTTTCATGAGAGACACAGAGAGAGTTAGAGTCATAGGCAGAGGGAGAAGCAGGCTCCATGCAGAGAGCCTGATGTGAGACTCAATCCCAGGACCACAGGATCACACTCTAAGCCAAAGGCAGACACTCAGCCACTGAGCCAACCAGGCATCCCTCCATCCTATTTTTATATCATTGTATTTTACATTTTCACATACACTCTTTCATGATCAAAACAACCCTCTGAGATATGTTTTGCAGGAATTATTGTCTGTTTTTCAAATGAGGACAGGAAACTAAGAAAGATGATTCATCCCAAGCCACGCTGCTAATACATGATAGAGATGGAACTTAACTCAGTACTCTTCTCCACGATCCATGCAACTGCTCAAATTTAATTAGAGAAAATAACTTTTCTGTGGGCATTAAGTAAGCTTAACAACTGTGAAAACAAAACTTCACCCCAAGCATCACCTCAATGAACCAAAGGATCTATTGATGTTAAACAGAAACTGTGCAGTCCACGGCTCTCAGGAAGATGGGCATATCTGTTCAGGCTGCTGGTTTATAAGATAAAAGTGAAAAGATCTAATATTTGTGTATAACTTTGTAGTTTTCAGAATACAAGTGTTTTACTATAGAAATATGTTTTTAAAGACATGAAATTATAAAAGATGGGAAACTGAAGGTCAGATAGATGCCATCAGGTAGTGGGCAACAGAATCCGATCAGATCCAGGTTTTCTGAGTCCTACACCCTAGTCCCAACTCCACCACATAAGGTGAGCTGCTGTTCCAGTTTGCCTGAGCGTGACAGGTTTCCTAGGATGTGAAAATTTCAGTTATAAAACTGCAAAGGCAAACTGGGATAAGTTGGTCCCTCTATCACCATGTTGCCTAAGTTCTAACACATACTTTCACAATTCTGATTTTACCACCAGGCAATCAATGGTTAAGTCCAAAGGTCTCTGGGATCGCTAAGTGACCCATCTTGTTATCAAGATGAAACGGGAATAATAATGATAATTGTGTAACCAAGATTCTTGATTATGATACTAATCAAAACATTTGCCATAACAATGTCAATTATCATTAAATAGCATTTCCTTACTTACAGTATGGGAACCAAGCCAACAATATAATAAACCACCCACGATGGAGTGCAAGGATGTTGCCTTTGTTCTAAAAAAGGACCACATAAAATAAACTCTATAGAATTATTTATAAACTGATGTGATAATTTGTTGTTTTTTTTTTATTGTTAGATCCTTTAAGTGCACTTTTGTTAATCCCAAAACAGAAAAGTGTTTTTCACCAGAACAGTAATTGATTATAAAATGTAGCATTTGAAGAAATGGTACTCTCTGTAGTCATAAATAGAAAACAACCACATAGAATTCTTATATCTGTTACTTGGTGCTCTCTAGTTACCAAATACTTTAGAACTGCCCTCAGACTGGGGATGTATTTTTGTTGTTGGAGTCTCCTGATTCTGATATCATTGGTGAATTTATTCCAGTACTGAGCTTTTTTTACCCCTGTCAACTTAGATTAAATCAAATTAGTTCTCATTTCAATATTGACCAAGATTTTTTTTGACAGCAAGAATGACCTCTGGTTTCCTCCCAAGGACACTTTATCTATAGAGTGAATTATAAAGTCTGAGAGAATGACTAAAACATTGATGTGTTTCTATTCAAAGTGAGTCAGGGAACAAAAGGGAAAGGATTTAAGATCATGATGCAGGACGTCCATGTTAGACAAAAGGAAGGGCTGCCTGGTTTCATGTTTGGGAAATCCTGGGACTTATTCCTACAAGTCAAGAAATCCCCTTAAGTGAAAACTTCGAAGGAAATGAGTAACTAGTTTGATTTCGGAATAGTTCTGACTCCAGTTGGAATAAATGTTAAAGTTTGATTGGAAGGTGAACAGTGAAGTAGGGATAAGATGCTTTATGAGAAGAGCCGAGGAAGTGGCCCCATTTGTAAGGGCTGTGATGTAATAAACCAATTCCTGCTGTGAATCTAGACTCCTAAAGCTGGTAGGCATCTCTAATACAGATTCTTTCAGTTAGGCTGCTGAATTTGCTAGCTTCTATATCTTTTATAGGAGATCATTTTCCTTCTGATTCTTTAAAACAATACAACATGTAAGTGAAAAGAATGATGGGTATTAACAAGCTGAATGTCTTTATTTTACACTGAGGATGCTTAGGCTCAGAAATGTCAAAGGATTTGCCCAAAGCTACACAACTGGGAATTTGCAGAGTAGCCCAGAACAGAGGCTTCCTGTCTGCCCATTCTGTGATTGTTCACTGCTCCATTTGTCTGGCTCCTTTGCTACATTTAAGAGGTATTTACCCCCTCACTGTGTGGTAGTCTAAGCTTATACAAGCAGTGTGACAGGTTGATGAACTAAAAAAAAAGAGAAGTCATCTGTCCCTATAAATTTCCTGTTCTAGATTGGAGTCTTCAGCAGTGCTTAACACGATGGCTCTGTCTCTCTAGTCATGTTGTTGATGCTGCTTCCAACGTTCACATCATTCCACTTGATCTGAGTGAGGGGACTACTTTGTTCTTCAAGGCTATTCATTCAGGGAATAAAATGTGTACTCCAAAATAAGAAGTAAATAAGGTGACAAAGCAAATTGTGTGAATAGATACAAAGTGTGAAGGTAACATAATAAAATTAATTTCTGTAGAGATACAACAGAAGGTAAATGTTTAAATGAACATTATCCTGTGTATCCATTCTAATGAAGTTTGCCACATTTTTGGAGCTCCACTTTAGATGGGGTCCTCAGTTTTAGTTTTTTTGAGGCACATGGGACTGTCAGCTTGAGAAATATAGTCACACTTAAATTTTAACAAAGAATATTGTTATCAAGAAGGTCATTCATCTTTTTGCAGATTTTCTTCTACCTTGTCATCTCTATCCTGTCATGAGATGTGACTGATATATTTTTGTCTAATTCAATCAAATGGAATATTATGGACTAAGAGTTGACTCCAGACAACTCCTCACAGAGTACACATTTGAAGGTATTGGAAGGAACGTACCTAGGTTCTGGAAACATTTGCAGAGAGGAATGGCAAATGTATTTGAAATAATAGAGACACATTACTGGAATGCATGTGTCAGCTTCAGAGTGATGGTTTTGGAAGGCAACATTTTGTGATACGAAGGTTGTGGTGTATTTGCTGAAACTTCAAATTGTAGTTTCTATACAAGATTATTTACTGATCATTTGTATTAAAATATGATGGTTTTGTTAACAGAAATACATTAACTTGTCAGCCTCACCAGGCTCACTGGAACAATTCTAGCAGTGACTACTAACTAAAGATTTTGTGAGATCCTCTTGTTTTCAGTTGTTTAAAAACAATTCAATGAAAATTGGAGTTTGATCTGAGACCAGTAAGCACAGGCTGTCTAGTTGGTCAAATATCTGTACTTTGAGCTGTAATTATACTCAATCACTGTGTCTAGGTTCAGATATTCTTAACAATGGGGATAGATATATTTGATTAAAATAAACTCAGACAAATGAACTATTTCTTAATTAATAGTTTATTTGTTAGACAGAAATCATCTACCTCTAGAATAGAATCACTGTCCTTTTCAAATAGTGTGTGTAAGCACTTGAGGAAGATTAATTTTTTTTCTGTGCAGAGCTCTCCCATACTTTGCAGGGTGTGTGGCATCCATGGCCACACACTAACAACCATAAGAACTCAGGCAAACGTATGTAAAACAGAAATGCTTCACACATTTGCAAATGTTCCTTGGGGGTAGGAAGGAAGGTGTTGCCTGTGGTTGGAAACTTCTGATCAGATAAAAATAATGTAAGTGGCGATAAAAATAAAGTAGAGCTTATTAGTTGTGTGGCCCAGAGCAAATTACTTATCCTTGGGCCTCAGTTTCTTCGTTTGTGTAGTGAAAGTTATATTAAGCCACCTCATAAGATTATTGTTAATGTGATTATAATTAATGAATGTAATAATGCATATAAAGTTCCTAGTGAATCACCTCACGAATGGTAGGAAACAGTATGTAATTAACTTCTATTCATTCTTTCTCTTCATAATTTAAAATTTTCCTTTCATAGGAAGGGCTGGACTTGATTTCTGGACAACCAGGGCTATTTTGGTGGATGTGTCTAGACATGAAACAAAGGGCCTAAGAAAATCTGTGTGGGGATATAAATATCCCAGAAATAGAATACAGGATCTAATGTAGATTTGAGAATCTCATTTGGCTTCAATTTATGGGCCTAGTTCACTTACCTGAACATTTAGTTTTCACTTCAATAATCAATTTGTTACATTGTCCAGCAAATTAATTTCCTGTGAATGGGTTTTGTCTGTTGCAGACCAGCTTGTGACCTGCAGTAACCTCTAAGGAGTAGACGTGATTCTCAGGTTTTCTCATTTCAGACAATGGATAGGGTACCAGTCATTTTCCTAAAAAAAGTTGGCTTCTGGAGAACCAGCAGTCTTAGGCATTCTCTCAACCAACCCTATGTTGGTTCCTTTGAGGTGCTATATATCCTGGATTCTCTTCAATCCTGTGTGCATTTCTAAAGCATAGTATCATATACTGGAAATTCTGGAAGATTTTTTTTTTTTACATGTAATTTCATTTGTTATAACTTTTTAACCTGAAAGGGTTTCCCAGAGAATCCAAAGTATATATAATTCCAATGTCCAAGTTCTTTACTTCTTTTGAAATGCAACTCCATAAGAAAGTTGAAATGGAATTTTACAACTACACACAGCATTCAGTGTCCCCCCTCCTGGGAAATGAAAAGCCGCCCAGAGAAGAGAATGTTCACTCTAAGACCCATTGTTTCCAAGATTCAGTAAACACTTAACTGAAAATGCACTAGTCCTAGGGCAAGGCCGGGGAGATCAAGATAAGTAGCATGAACAGCCTAATGATATAGATTCAGAGTAATAATAACAATCACAGCAATAATAATGTTTATTGATTCAAATGTTGTAGGTAGTGTTTGAGAACATTAAAAGTATTAACTAATTTAACTCTTGTAACAATCCTATGAAGAAGTCATTATTATTTGTTTCTTTTTTATAAATGAAAAATTTGAGGCCCCAAAGAGTGTCATATCATACAACTAGTATGGTGGAGCCAGGGATTGAACCCAGGCTACCTGTCTCAAAACTGTAGCCTAGAGAGGGGCATGCCTCACTGTTTAGAGGACTAGAGGGAAAGGCTTCATGGAACAGCTGTCTTTGATGCTATGTCTCAAAGGATGAATGAGTATTCTCAAGCAAGGAAGGCAGGGAATGGTATGCTAGGCAGAGGGAATAGAGTCTGAATGGGCTTAAATGCTTTGAACACTAAGTATCCTATGGCACAGTCAAAATGGATAATTTTAGAAGTTTAATATAGGGACTAAATTAACAGCATGAGTGAGGTTTAAGGAAACCAATAAGGGGTGTGCAGTGTCTTGAGCTATTAACATCAGGAAATTATAACCCAAGGCCTAAAAGGGGAACAGGAGTGAGATGAGGGCATGACTATCCAGGACCACATAGAGTAACTATATGGAAAAGGATCAGAACAGGAGCCTTTGGTAGAGGGATGCAAGCAGCCTACAGCAACCTAGCGTAAGTAGAACAGGGAATACATCCCCAAATTCATGTTCTTCTCATCCTCTAAGCTTGTACTTATGCTGCACTTTGGCTGAAACCAGCTAAAAGCCCTAGGACAAATGAATCCATGGATGCTGTCTGGAATGGTCAGCCTCCCTGGGTACAGAGCAAGGTAGGAATATTGGACAAGTGGGTCCACAGGGGCAAATGGACAATCTCCAGAACACAGACCAATGTATTATGAAAGAATGTTGGCATATTTTTGAATTGTTTTGGACAAATTTAACTTTTGAGTAATTTCCAAAGATCAAGTGTGCTCACTGACAGTAGAATACCTATCTCTTTCCCTAGAGAAAGAAGATCATAAAGCCATAGTTATATTTGATGGGAATCTTTTCCCAGATGTTTCTGAAACCTGACTCCACACAAATACAGTAGTAACTTAATACTAGCTCACATTGAGCAGGTTCAAAAGTAACTTTTTTCAATTGCCCCTAACTTAATTAATATTTTCATAATTAGCCAGGAGACTTCCTGAGTGAAGATGAGATATTTGGATACTTTCAGCTATTAGTGAATTATCTGGGCACAAAAACAGCCCTATGTTTCTTTCAGGCAGAAAAATAAAATAAGTTACTTTCATCTGCTTCTAATTCAAAAGTAGACAGAGTGAATTTGATTCAACATTATAAAAAAAAATCACCTTTGGCTGAGATCATGCATGGAAAAATTCAACCCCAAAGGATAGAATTATAGAACATAATATGCAAGCAAAAAAAATGGGCTGGGTAAAAAGGAAGGAAGAATATTCTAGTTGAAATCTATGGATAATATGAGCTTACCTGTTAATGTTCACTTTTGCAAATAATCTAAGAAGAGGATTATAGTGCCTACCACCAAGGAAGACGAAATACCCACTCCTATGGAGAAAGTGAGTAGAGTCAGGATAATTGAACTATTTAGTAATAATTATTAACATTTGTATTTGTCCAGACACTGTAATAAGTCTATTTAATCCTCTCTCTATAAGGTAAGTTTTATATTAGGTTGATTTTACATACAAATAAACTAAGAATTTTAGAGGCTAAATGACCTTTTCAGGTTCTATATTCAATAAATGACTTAGTGGAGCCATGAAGTCAGGTCTTCTTGATTCTGTAGGCCAGCACAGTTGTGTTTAAAAACAAAGAGTAAATGGCAAATGTTGTGGTATATGGCACATGGCAAAATGCAGTGTTAATTGCAATAGGTGTGCTGGTTTCCAATGATTTAATTAATTGATTAGAATATCTGGTGAACTTGAAAAGAGAGCTGATGACCACTCTGTGGATGGATGTACGGTGTCTTTCTTTATTTCTGAACTCCTTATGTTTCCTGAGTAGAGCTCAGAACCACTGTAAACCTTTAGAGCTGTTAATATACAAAAGCTAGGACAAAGTACAGAATATTTTTTATTTTTTTATAAAGCATATATGAACAACCATATTTAGTCCTAGGCTGACCTTGGCCTCTTTTGCGTTTCAGAGAAAGGTGCCTCATGAACTTTGTGCAGTAGGATCTGTGTTTGTCCAATAGGCTAACAGCATCATAGGTTGGTAATATTCCCTGGTATACCAGTTCTTAAAAAATAGTGATCAGTTGACACAGATGAAAATGTATATTAAATTTAGTAGCTTTGGAATCAATCGACAGAGATAAACTATGTGCTAAATCTATTAGATTTTCAGAATAAATCATCTCTTTAGATTTGCATATTTACATTTATTGATGTTGTCTAAAACTAGGAACTTATGGATTTGCTGTTCTGGGATCAGGTAAATAAGTCAGGCATATAAAAACCCCTCACCTCATGAGGTAAATGTTGCCATGCTCACACCAACAATATTTTTATAACGATTGACTTAAATTAGCTTCCCATTTAATTTCTATATTTGTTTTTTTTAATTTCTATATGTGTATATTGAAAAACACATATTAATACAGAAAGGATTTCTGTGCCAATAAAATGACACATTAAGTCTGTCCCTTCCCCCTTTTTAATGCTCTGAGATATATATGATTGCTATTGGTGATGCATGTAGAGGTAAGGTGGCACTCTGTGGAAGTGGGGTTGTGGTACACAATTATTTACCACACTCACATTAAGAGGGTCTGGAGGGGCAAATGGAAAACCTATAAAGGATTTAACCTTACCAGGAAATGCTGGCAGAGAGGGAGGGAGCATCCTCTTCCCAGAAGGTCATGTTCCTAGCACCTTGGTAGGTATGTACATTAAGGCAAAGTCCCCTCTACCTGTCTGAGGAGGGTGAGGCAGTCTAGGATCAAGGGAATCATCTGGCCCTGACATTGGGCAAACTGGGCTGCCTTGGTGTTGCCTTGGTGCTGCCTTATCATATTACTTGAAAATTCCCCTTTGGGAATTTGAAAAGCGAGGCATTATCTCCAAATGAACCCTCACCAAAAAGCACATAGTGTTACTGGGGAAAGAAAGATGGATCATTGGTCTGTCAGCAAATATAAGCTGTTTTTTTTTTTCAGGTTGATGCACAATGCCTCAGGCCTGGGAGCTTGGGAATGGGGCAGAGTCCTTGCCTGGGGGTTTGGAACTGTCTTGATGGAGATAAGGAGAAACCGTGAAGGAAGCTGGATTGGCATAGGACAAAGCCTTCAGACCAAGGAACAAAGTTAGTGGCTACAGACATGAGGGCTTTCCACTGCACTTTAGAAAATAGAAAGGGAGAGGCACCTGGGTGGCTCAGTGGTCGAGCATCTGCCTTTGGCTTAGGTCATGATCCTGGGTTCCTGGGATTGAATCTCACATCAGGCTTCCTGTGGCTTCTCCCTCTGCCTGTGTCTCCGCCTCTTTTTATGTCTCTCATGAATAAATAAAATCTTAAAAAAAAAAAAAATAGAAAGGGAATGGCTTAATAAAAGATCTGGGGATGTGACCAGACCTGGGAAGATCCCCAAAGAGTAACTGAACCTTTTTTCCTATTTTCCAGTTTACCTTTTGGTCAGCCCTATCTGTAAGGGCACTGTGACCTCTAGTAATTTAAGATGACCAGTATGTTTTTTTATTCAATAGTATATATTTGTACAAGGATGTTGATGTAAAGAGACAAGAACTCAAGTGCTATTTTATTTCTATCACTAACTTTAGGACTTTAAGTTTGACCACTGTCTCTGCCTTTGCCTTTTTAAATTAAGTTTAACATCTGCCTTACCTCACTTTTGCAATGGAAAAAAATTTTAATGACTTTCAGAAATATTAAATGTTAGATCAATGTAGGAATATGTATGATAAAAAAATCTTCAAAATCTCTGAATATTTACTTAGGATTATATGAGCACCATACATAGATTTCTATTTTTATACAGTGGTGTATTTTATACATCTGTAGAATACAGACTACATAAGCATTTAGTCTCCTCTTCTCATTTTATAAACCATTGTTACCCACTGATAGGAAAAACAGAAAAAAATTTGTAAGAGGTTAAGTAACAAGATGTAAAAAAGTAAAAAAGATAACATATGGAATAAAATAGACCATGAAATAAGGAACTAATTAGAAGAACAAATATTGTTAACATGTCCATACCACCCAAAGCTATCTACAGATTCCATGCAATTCCTATCAAAATACCAACAGACCTATAACAAATAATTCTAAAATCTGTATGGAACCACAAAAGGCACCAAATAGCCAAAATAATGTAGAAAAAGAAGAACAAAACTGATTGTGATAGAACAAACTATCACAAACCCAGATTTCAAGACATACCACAAAGTTGTAGTCATCAAAACTGTATGGTCTTGGTACAAAAATAGACATATAGATCAATAAAGCAGAATACAGAGCCTATAAATAAATCCATGATTACATGGTCAGCTAATCTTCGACAAAAGAGGCAAAAATATACAAAGGGAAAAAGTCTCTTCAACAACAGGTGCTGGGAAAACTGGATAACATACAAAAGAATGAAACTAAACCACTGTCTTACACCCTACACAAAAATAAAGTAAAAAGGTATTAAAGAACTAAATGTGAGCCCTGAAACCGTAAATGTCCTAGAACAGAGCACAGGTAGTAACTTCTCTGATGTTGGCCATAGCAATATTTTTGCAGATATGTCTCCTGTGACAAAAGAAACAAAAACAAAAATAAACTATTGGGACTATATCAAAATAAAAAGTTTCTGCACAGCAAAGGCAACAATTGATGAAATAAGAAGACAACCTACTCAGTAGGAGATGATATTTGCAAATGACATATTCTATAAAGGGTTAATATTCAAAATATATAAAGAATTTATACAACTCAATACCCCAAAGACAAATAATCCAATGAAAAAATGGGCAGAAGACATGAACACACATTTCTCTAAAGAAAGCATACTGATGTCCAACAGACACATGAAAAGATGCTCAGCATCACTAATCAAGGAAATGAAAATCCAAACCATAATAAGATATCACTTTATACCATTTAGAATGACTAAAATCAAAAACACAAGAAAGAACAAGTGTTGGGGAGGATGTGGGGAAAGAGAAGTCCTAGTGCATTGTTGGTGAGCATGTAAACTGGTGCAGTCACTATGGGAAACAGTATAGAGGTTCCTCAAAAAATTAAAAATAGAATTACCATATGATCTAATAATCCCACTACTGGGTATTTACTCAAAGAATACAAAAAACTAATGTGAAAAGCTATATGCATCCCTGTGTTCATCGCGGCATTATTTACTACAGCTAAGCTATGTAGGCAATCCACATGTCCATCAAAAGATGAATGGGTAAAGAAAATGTGAGTCTATATATAATGGAATATTACTTGATTGTAAAAAAGAATGAAACCTTGCCATTTGCAACAACATGAATGGATCTAGAAGGTTTAATGCTAAGTAAAATAAGTCAGAGAGAGACAAATATCACATGTTTTCACTCATATGTGGAATTTAAGAAACAAAACAAATGATCATGGGGGAAAATAGAGAGAGGCAAAGCAAGAAATAGACTCTTAACTACAGAGAACAAATTAATGGTTGGCAGAGGGGACTTGGGTGGGGAGATGAGTTAAACAGGTAATGAGGAGTAAGGGGTGCTCTTGTGTGATGAACACGGAGTGTTGTATGGAAGTGTTGAATCATGATATTGTACCCCTGAAGCTACTATAACACTGTTAATTATACTGGAATTAAAATGAACAAATTATTTTTTTTAATTTTAAAAAAAGAATAAAGTTTGAATACATTACATTATGTTTATACCTAAGAAAAGAAGGAACTGAAACCTAAGGCACTTATAAAGTATTTATTTTTGAGGTTTTAGAACAGACAACTTAGGAAAGTTTCTTTTTCTCACTCAATTTCCTATAGTGGGTCTATATAAGAATAGTTTGATCAGCCTAGGGACTATCTTTTCTGTAGATTCTAGGCCCTTTTGTTAAGTCTGTAAAAAAACTGCCTCACCAGCAAAATATAACCATTTCCATTTCCCCCACTGTGATCTGTTCCTTACTGCAGGCTCAGTGTAGTATCAAATGTAGAAGCAATGGTCGCTTTAGAAGTAATCAGAGGGGCAGTAAGTTAACCTACCTCATCTATTCTCAACCTGCTGGCTTTCAGGGGTCCTGTACCTATGTGTTGTGAGTGTTTTAGAGAAGTTCCCTCAGAAATGAGAAACTCATATGAAATAGGATGTGTGCAACGAGTTTTTCTTTTGAAAAAACTAAGGCAATTAATAGCACGAGTATGGATTTTTTAAAAAGACTTATTTGAAATTAGAATTAGAAATAGTTTACTATAAATGTGGTATCTGGAGTTGTAAAAATAATAATATGCTTCTAGAGATGAAGTGCTCAAATAGGAAAACACCTAGGGAATGATGAAGCTGAGAAAGAAAGGAAGGTAAGAGTTAAAGAAAAGTAGTGACTATGCAGTAGCTGAGAAACCCTTGTAGTGCAGAACCTAAGGCTGGATATGTATTTATGTATACTTAGTATGTAAATTAGTTCTCTGAAACAAAAGCCTTTTGGGGACTAGGACCCTCAATTAAAAATAACACTATGACCTGGCTAACAGGACTGTCCTTTAATTGGGTAAACCTATTGGACTTAAATATAATATGTACCGATACAATTTGCCTATGACACCATTTTAAACATGAATTGGATATACACACTAATAGGTTCGTTCTTCATACTTACATGGTTAGTTGTGGATACTTAAAGGATGGTTGAATTACTCGTGTGTTGGCAGCTCCACTGTTGAATGCCTGGCAACCCCTGATAGGTGTCAACACTAGCCAACTGGCCCTATACCTGGAGAGGATCAAATGCCAACAGGACCCTTACTCGGTCCGTGTGCTAATACTATGTGGTTGACACCTGTTGATGAGAACATTGTTCCTCCTCTGCTGGAAGAGAAAAAGGCCCAATCTGTTAGGACACATAAGATTCCAGAGGAACTCTACATCCTTTTCTACCATCTATAAGTATACTTCTCTCAGAAAGACAAGTGACAGTAATTCCCAGTTTCTTTCCACGGTAGTGATCCCTCCTCATTCTTCCCTACTAGATCGTAGGAGCTGGAAGGTGACATGAAAGCTGGTGTGTTTTCTGTACTTACATTGTCTAACTTTGTATACAGTCACAGTTATTCAGAGGAAAGAGAATCTGCTTGTAAATCTGTCTCTGGACTAGAAAGTTAATGCATACTCTGCTAAAATATATTTATCAATTTGTTACAGTGCAGAAACTGAACCATTGCTTTAGGAGATTAAAGTTAGCATTTTGCTATGCTATCACTATTCAGTGTTATTGGGGATCATATGGTAGGAATTTTCATGGTATACTGGAGTTGGCTTTCGGCAGATTTAGGTTTCACTATTTATTTATTTTTTATTTGGCAAATCATTTAACCTAACCTAGACTGTGGACTCATCAGAGTTAAGGGAATGATAATAATAGGTATTATATCACAAATTCTCTTGGGAATCTATGAGGTATGAGTGAATTTGCTTTGTCGGCTCTGAAGCCCACTCAAGCAGAAAAAAAGTCATTCTAAAATGTCCTTCATGATTTTACCCCTTAAATGCATATTATCAATCAAATTTTGCACATTTTATGCAACACAAGAATATTTCTAGCTTTGCTCTTCCTGTGTTATTTATCTTTCACAGATTGTCTAGAACTATTCAGTTCTTTAACCATAATTTTAACAACCTTTTAAAACAAATAAAAATTAAATATTGTGTTCCAGATAAAGCTATGAATGCCTCTGATGGTTCCATTTCAACATGTCCCACTGGCAGCACATGAGTGCTCAGTAAGTATGTTTTGAGGAAATTCTGGGAACACAGCAACCAGAGCATATGGCCCTGGCTCTCATTCCCTCCTGTTTTAGTCTGTAGCATGAGACATCAATGAGGAGGAGCAGGGTCTCCAGATAAACCCTGGAGGCATCTTAGATTTCACTTATAAGGAAAGAGCAGGTCCAGGATTTGGTTCTATTTGGGAAAAGAGTTTACCAGTTGTAGAGAGGAAGTCTTCTTTGTCCTTTAGGACTGAGGCAAAGTCTAGAATTTTGTATCTTCCAGACTGGTTAGCTGATATATCTTCCTGACTGGTTCCTGACTTTCTTCAGGAAATGTTGCACCAGCCAATTTTCTGTCATCTTGGAAAGGCCTGCCTCATCCAACTGCCCCTAGAGGGCATGGGTAAGGGCAGTTATGTGGGTGTGTGGAGTTGCTCCCAGTTCCTGAGATTTGGAGAGAGCTGTCACATACTGCTAGGAGGTCCAGGAGCAGAAAGTCTTGGCAAAGGGTGAACTATTTGCCATTTTCTGGCTTTCTATTGTTCGAAAGATCTTAAAGTTTAACTGGACTGCCCGAAGCTTATAATGAGGCAGAGACAGGTTACAACTCAAGTGCACTAGCAATCTGAGAGGGGAAAACCCATCTGATTATCTGGAACAGGTAGCCCCCATTGAGGTAGAGACAATAAAAAGTGCCAAGTAAGAAACATTAGAACTCTCAAGTGAATAAAATTGGAGCATAAAAAAGGACTTCTGCTTTGAATTTAGGAAACATGGTCCATGAC
The DNA here is from genome assembly GCF_018345385.1 of Vulpes lagopus. NCBI lineage: Eukaryota > Metazoa > Chordata > Mammalia > Carnivora > Canidae > Vulpes > Vulpes lagopus. The sequence continues at coordinate 54,034,278 of NC_054824.1, read as the reverse complement.
TTAAAAAGTCCAATAGAGGATTTGAAAAAAGAAGATAGACCCTGTTGAGGATGCCTTGGTAGCTCAGTTGGTTAAAGTGTCTGACTCTTGGTTCTGGCTCAGGTCATGGTCTCATGGTCATCATCTCAAGGTCATGTAATTGAGCCCTGCATGAGGCTCTGCACTCAGTGGGGAGTCTGGTTGAGACTCTCTCTGTTCCTCTGTCCCTCCCCCTCTAAAAATAAATAAATAAATCTTAAAAAGGAAAAGATAGACCCTGTTGGAAACAGAAGTGGAGTGTGGAAGATCAACAGATGAAACAGCTCATCCCAAAAATAGGCAAATATAAAGAAACCACAAGGAGAGAGCAGGAGGCTGAGAGGGCAGGTTCAGGACTAACATGTCATCAATGGGAGTTCTAGAGATAGTAAGGGGGATATTTATGTAGACCATAGAAGAAAATGTCTCTCATTTCAGAAGACCTTGAATGAGGAAATTGACTGAGCTGACTTTAGTCTCAGGCAGAATTAAATAAAAGACACACATCCAGGATATGACTTAATCTAAGGATAAATGGAAAGTATCATAAGTTTCTTCCCAGAAAGAACAATTCATGTACATAGAAGAAGGGATTAGAGTAATATGAGAGTTTTCATCTACAATTCTGGAAGTCCAAGGTCATGAAATAACAGTGACCACTTAGAACAAAATGAGGGAAATTAAATGAAGATGCCTTGATCTAGGGAAAAATTCACAAAAATATTTTACATAATTGATTAATCCATGATTGCAAGGTAAAAATTGAGAAAAGTGAAAATTTTGCTGCACAATTTGCAGCAAATCATGCAATATGGAAGTTAACATAAATGGTTGAGAACTGTCAGAAAAAAATATATATTTGTTAAATAATGAGATTTTGAAACAGAGGAGGCATTCTGTTGTGGGAGAAAACAAAGCCAATAACCTGGAACTAAAATTTATCTCAACAAAATCTAAGAGTTGGGAGGAAGGATAGGACATAGGAAAGTGACTGTGGAAGGAATATTTGATCTTGTTGAGCTGCAGTGCAATGAGGAGGAGTTGGAAGCTTGCATCTCAAACCCAAATATAATAATAGAAGAATAAAAGTTTGATATCATAGGAATGAGAAAATAATAACTATTCACATTAAAAAGCAATTTCCAAATTATTAACAGAGAGAAAGGAAATGAGTAGAGACTTAAGCCAAAAAATATTAAGAAAGGGAAAAGAAGAAATGATCACAAATCACAATACACTTTAAACATAACATAAAAGGAGTAAAATCACTCATTCAGTTATTCTATTAAACGTGAATGGGATGAAATCCTCTTTCTCAGTATAAGATGCAGGAAGGATGATCTCCTATAATGAAGACATGGATATAAAGGTTGAATGAATGAATTTATATGTGCAATTTTCTAGATTTATCACCTCAGATTAATATATTCACTATGTCATATAACTCCTTTGTGAGTATAGTTGAATATTTCTGTTGTGTGTTGTCTCAGTAGAAGGGGATTCCTGTGTCAGCCCTTAGTGGTGGACATTACTCTCCCTGGACCAGTCTGAAGGTGGGACTGGGGGTCACAGGGCATAGGAATCCTACATGAATTACGAGGTCAGGTAGGCCTCGATTCTTTTTTTTTTTTTTTTAATTTTTTTTATTTATTTATGATAGTCACACACACAGAGAGAGAGAGAGGCAGAGACACAGGCAGAGGGAGAAGCAGGCTCCATGCACCGGGAGCCCGATGTGGGATTCGATCCCGGGTCTCCAGGATCGCGCCCTGGGCCAAAGGCAGGCACCAAACCGCTGCGCCACCCAGGGATCCCAGTAGGCCTCGATTCTATTTCGTCTCTGCTTTCCACCTGTTGTGTAGTTCTAGAAGAATGACTCCTAGGGTTTGGTTTCCTTACCTGGTGATGCAAACATTGATCTTGAGTAGTCACCATGAGGCTTACATTTGTTGGTATACATAGAATTCTTTGGAAATTTCTGTAGCACATAGCAGGCGCTTAGTGAATATTAACTATTTAGTTGTTTCTCCATCTCTGTCTTCTAAACTCACCTAATCCATCTTCCCAAACAAAATTCACAGAGTAGGGTGAGCCATGTCATTCAGGCTTGGCATAGCCAGGAAAAAAATGGAAAGACAGAGGATCATAGAGACTCCAGAAATCTTCCCACACCTTAGGTTGTTGTGGCTTTGGTGATGCAAGGGATAACAGAAAGTGCACCTGTTTAAACAATGAAAGTCATGCCAAATTGAATGTATGCAAAGGCAAAATATCCAATTCAGTAGTATCTATTTAGATTACCTTTAATATTTACTTGAATATTCTGTTTGGTAGTCATCTGTACTCCATTTTCAATTATAGTTTTGACAATAATTTATAGCTCATAGTTATGATATTTCCTAGATGTGATTACTTAAGATCATTGAATAATTCAAGTTCCTCTCTCTCCTCTTTCTTCTTTGCTAGGTCTTTTTAAATTGTCATTTTGTATCTTTAAAAACCTGTTTTAGAATTTTAGTTTATTTCCATAAATACTTCTGTTTATTTTGCACTGGGACCTACTAAGAGGAAGATTTCAAAGGTAAATAAAACGTGTTCCCTGACCTTACAAAACTCAGTGTATAATGGGAACATAAGCAAGTAAATAAACAAATCAATTATAGGAGGTGCTAACGTGCATAGACAGGAACCTGGGGTGCCAGGAGGACAGGAAGAAGAAGCCTTTAACTCAGACATGGAAAGTTAAGGAGGGTGATCTGTGAGCCTAATCTTAAAAGAGGGTTAGCTTTGGGATGGTAGAGTAGGTACAGTAAGATGGAGAGATCAGAGGAGTGGAGAAGGAGAGCAACGGCAAGGTAGCCATTGGCAGCAAAGAAGTAGTGGAAGCAAAGAAGTAGTAGAAAGCTCTGTCAAGTGAGTGTCTGTGGACACTGCTAAAAAAAATAACCCTTACTAGAACCTCATGGCAATGCCTATCCCAAAGGCCTTGGCTCTGTGATTCCTTGACTCCTTCTTAACTATGAGAGCCTGTGATTCTGATTCCACCCAACAAAGTTCCAGAGGATTTTGCTGTTGGGGTACATGTTTTCCTGAATAGAGACTATTAAAATCTCTGGGATGGGTAGAAGCATGTGCAGTTTTGAAAGTATCATGTTATTATTCTCTCCATTGAGAATCACTACAATAAACTGAGGTGTCAAGGATTCATCCCCCTCTGTCTTCAAAACCAATTACTGAATAGATCCAAATCCTCCAGGCATACAGAGGTTATCTCTTTGCAGGAGTCAATAGACAACCCCCCTCCAATTTCCTGGATCCACACTCTTGGCCACCTTCCAGTTCTGAAAATATCCACTCTGCTGGCACCATGTAAAAACTCGTTTTTACTTGCCACATATTCTCTGGCCCAAATCCCTACACTCCTGTGTCATGCAAAAACTCATTTATGGATTTAAAACAGATTTTTTTTAGGGTTTTGGATCAACTGCTAGAACTAGAAGGAGCAAAATAGTTATGCAATCATGATACTCATTGGTTTCTCTTTATTTTGAAGTGTCAATACTTGTTTATCTAAGAGTAAAGTTTTAAAAGATGCAGGGAGGGAAGAAAATAAATGTAGATTTCAAAAATATTTTTTGATAATTTAATATAATAATTTTATTGACACCATGTGCTTTTATGCAAAGATAATGTCTTTTTTTGTGTGTGCACAGAAAGTATTCATTAAAGTGTGTATGCATGTGCATAATATATACATAGACATACATATCCCAGAGTAAAATAATGAACAAACTCTTCTACTATAAGACAACATTCAAGGTACAGAAGCATCACATGGGCTTACTTTTAAAAAGGAGCAATTTTGGTCTTTTTAAAGTTAAAAATTATAATCTTAATATGCATCTAAATTTAATTATGTAACTCTTAGAGTAGTTTTCTCTTTGTGGGAGGAACCTACAATTTTTCCCTCTCTCTTATGTATTTCAGCAATTGTTCACATGCCCTGAAGCATCAGAGCTGTTATCAAATACATTTTTGCATAAGACTAGAGTCAATTTCATCACAGTTGGGGAAAAGAATTTTGTTGTTGTTTTGGTAGAGTCTGTCCCCCTGTTATTTCTTTCATCTCTTTAATCTGATTCTAGTGAAGTCTGTAAGGCCAATCTATTAGTGTTCTCTCCTACAAAGTTCTGGGAGCAGGGCTGGTAAATTCTTTTATTTTCCATTGAGTTGTGTTGTGATTTGATAAAATGGGAGATTTGTTCCTTTACTCATCCTGGCTACAGGAAAGAAGAGGCAAGAGCACTGAAATACCAATTCCAGGGGCCCATTTTTTTCTTTTATATGCCTCCCTTTCTCCTTTTTTAATTTTATTTTTATTTTATTTTTTTATCTTCCAGCATTCATTTCCCCTGCCCTCTGAAAATCCTGTGTTTACTTTTGAACAATGGTCAGCCAGTAAAATCTTCAACTTGGCAGCAGATCAAGCTGTCCCTAAGTGAGCAGGGCAGCTCCCCACAACCCCAAGAGGGGCAGGTGGCTCTTACAGGGATACTTTTCATAGGCTTTATAGGAGATTATAACTTTATAGACTGGCATTAGGCCTGTAAGGCAATGATGATTCCTAAAAGTTGGAAGAGAAGGGGGAGGTACATTGAATAAGCCTGGATTGTTGCCACTTTGAATGAAGCCTTCTTAAATTTAGAACCCAGCAGCTCCCTTGTCATTCTGAGATTCATATCCGTGGAGATGATGCTGACTGTGGTTATATTGATCAATGATAAAATAAGATTTCAGAATAGAAATGCTTCTTATTGAAAGAAGGGATGTTGTGGGAACTGAAATTTTCAAAGTCCTCCTACCTTGTCAAACAATTAAATGAATAAATAAAAAAACGAATAAGAAAATTCAGGTTGAAGGGCAATTCAGTCAAGTTACCCTAACATAGCCTGTATTTTTGTCTATTCAAATGTGTTTGCCCCGGAGCCAAACAGCCAGCTGTGTTCTGCTGGGTGATGTATGAAGCAGAAAGAACACCGTCTAATTTTTATATCCAGTTGAGCCTGAAGTACCTTGAGATGGGGAGGGAGGTGGCACATCTCACTCCCACTCAGGAATTATTATTCATGCAAGAATCACTCATCAGCTATCCTGGTAGCCCTCCCTAATTCCATTAACCCCTCAACCACTGGGTGGTAAGTAGGAGGGGCTTGAGGTCTAATTAAAATTAATTGGTTGAATGCCAATTAAGGAGGAGCTTTTTGAGTTTTTTGTTTTTGGAGGGCCTGGCTGTGTTTTATTTATTTTACATGTCCTTTTCTAGGCAGTGGTAAATATACTCTAGGTCTCTTTCCATATATTTCTTTCACTTTTAATTTCTCTTGGAATAGTCACCTGTATTGGGGTGAAGTGCTTATGCAAATAAAGGAATGTCACAGACTACTTATTTAGTGATCTCCTTTGGCAGAAATTCTCATTGGAAGGCTTCTTAACCTGGGCAGTTTCGCTCAATCAATACCTCCTGCTTTTTTTTTTTTTTTTTTTCTAATTGGAGTTCGATTTGCCAACATATAGAATACCTCCTGGTTTTTATGTAATTCTGGGAAGTTATTGTTTGGCTGTTTACTTCCCCAATCACTTCACAAAAATATCTGTCTAGAACCATTTAGAAATGACCTCAGAAATGAAACCCAGTGCGCAAGGAAATGAACAAAGGACTCTTTGACTTTGACAAAGACTTGACAGAGAATTAGACACTGAATTATCTGGCCAATCTCTAGATAATTATTAATTACTTTAATAGTATATTTACTTGTGCAATTCATTGAAATTAGATCTACAGGTTTTCTTTGTAGCATCTGTAGAGTTAAAAGGAAGACAGGCCATATCTAAATAGTGAAATAAATTAAAATTCCAGCCCAGTTGTTACAGTGTGCTTAGGCTGCTCACCCAATAAATAGGATTGCAGTATGTTTGATCCAGTTGTGATGCAAGTTATTAAAGATTGTATAAAATACTTAATAGGTACTAAAAACGTCTGTAAATTTCATAGCCATCTGTAGATAAGAACTTGTGGAAACTCAGATGTTAAAAGAAAAGTGACATATGGATTTTAAAACACTGCTGCCTTCCAGCTCATCAGTCACCAGGATCACAGTGTGCCTGAGACACCTCCCACATTGTGAGGAGGTGATATCAAGAAGGAAGAGGGTGCCACATCCCAGCTTTGCTAGGGATGCTACATACCACTTACTTACTGCTTCTGAGCAGTAGAAATAATCAGTTTTTCATGTGGAGTTGTAGTTCTAAATAGACTCTGTTTGCTGCATTAGGAAATTCTACTGGTTAAGAGCATGGATTTTGAAGCCAGATTGGTTCAAATTTCAGTTCATCTCTGTGTGACCTTGGGCCAATAGCTTAACCTCTTTGTGCCCCACTGTCATCACCTGTAAAATCATAACAGCAATGGTCACCTATCTCATATAGTGAGATTAAATGAGTTAATATTTGTAAGGAAACGTACACATAGTAATGCTATTTTTAAATACTTTTTATGTTGTAAGAAGTAATGTCCTTTTAAGAGCTGGGTACATATGATTTTTTTGTCGTTGCTGTGGCTGATTTTAAATATTACTAAATATTAAAATCTTTTATACGGGGACACCTGGGTGGCTCAATGGTTGTGTCTGCCTTCGGCTCAGGGTGTGATCCCAGGGTCCTAGGATGGAGTCCTGCATCCAGCTCCTTGCAGGGAGCCTGCTTCTCCCTCTGCCTATGTATCTGCCTCTCTATGTGTGTCTCTCATGAATAAATAAATAAATAAATAAATAAATAAATAAATAAATAAATAAAATCTTAAAAAAAATCTTTTATATGAAGTGAAATGCTTTAGCTCAAGTCTCATCACATTTGTTAAGAAACCAGCCAGTCTATCCCCATATCTCCCATATCTCCCATATCTCTGAACTGGAAAGGGATCTCCCATATCTCCCATATCTCCCATATCTCTGAATTGGAAAGGGAATGAATATTTGCTGAGTACTCACATCCTGGGTAAATTTTATATATGTTATATCTGTCTCTTCCACAAGAGACCTGCAAGGTATATAGGATTAGTTCCATTTGACAGGTGAGCAAACTGAGGAAAACCTAATTTTACCTCTTCTCTTAGTCTTAATTTGAGCATATATAAAATGAGGATAGTGATATTTTCTTCTCAGAATATCCAACTAAACTGACTCATAAACCATAAACTTTATAGTTCTGAGGAGGAAATATGACTGTTTTATATGAAAAGTTAGCCTAAGAAAAAAGAAAAGTCTAGTTTTGTGGAGGGTCTCTAAATCAAATAAGCTAAAACAGTTATGACAAGGTGTATGTAATACATAGTATATGCCCTTTCCAGCCCCTAGCTGTTCAGAGTTGGTCTGAAGCCTAGTAAGTTGCTAAGGGCTACCATGGTGTTCTTCTTTGGCAGCTCTCTCTCCAGAGACAGCACTGCCCAGTGTCTTCTCTGCAATGATAATTAGAGTAGTCCCCAAAGATTTCTGTCCTTAGGCAAAATGTTAGTGTGGTAATCCTAGTTCTGTTTCCCAAATATTTCTAGTCCTTCTCTCTAGCATGTGGTAGGAATAGTGCCTGCACTCTTGAGGTTAGTTGTGGCCATATGACTTGCTTTGAACTATGAAGATTGAAACATATCAGTATGATGAAAGTTATGTGAACGAACAAGAAATAAATATTGTTGTTTCAGGCCACTCACTCTTGGGTTTCTGTTAGGACAGCTTAACCTAACCTATCCAGACTGATATAAATGGCAAATAAGTTCTTCAGTTAGGTGTACTTGGAAATTTTATAATATTAGAGTAGGTAGTTTTGAGGTCTTCCAGGTCAGGCTGTAGAAGTGGCTGGAGACAGGAAAATAGAAAAGAGACAATAGGAAACAAAATGTTCCACGACACCTAGCTAGGTTTGTAGTGGCCACTCTGGCTTGAAATGAGATGCCTGGTTCTTTGACAAGTATTTACCTTTAATACGTAGCTGGGTACTTTCTGTAGAAGCCACCTACTCTCTTGATTTGCTCCCTTTCTGTCACCAGCACTTCCTGTTACCAGCACTGCATTTGGAAGAATGAATGCAGGGCATGTGGTGGGCAGTGAGGGCACATGACATCATTTCAGCCTGGTCACAGTCATAAGTTAGGATCACAGTCATAGGATAGAATCACTTCATATCACTATTGCCAAAAGATTGATCCCAAGTAGTTGCAGAATACTTAAGAGTGTCAAAGGAAGCAGTTTGTTGTTTAGGAGAGATCACTGAATTGTCCCTTACTTCTCATTTTCCCCATTGTGTCAGACTTGGCTAAACCTTTAAATATATAACTGAGCTGAAAAGAAAAGGAGAAAGAAAGAAAGAAAAGAAGGAAAGAAAGAAAGAAAGAAAGAAAGAAAGAAAGAAAGAAAGAAAGAAAGAGAAAGAAAGAAAAAGAAGAAGAAGAAGAAAAAGAAGAAAGAAAGAAAAGAAAGAAAGAAAGAAAGAAAGAAAGAAAGAAAGAAAGAAAGAAAGAAAGAAAGAAAAAGGGAGGAAGTAAGGGAAAAATCCCCTTGGTGTCACAAATGGAAAGGGAATTTAGAGCCAGAACACAAATCTCATGAACTGATGTCATCAATGTTAAAAAGGGATATCAGATTGGATAGAGGCTTTAAGGGCTAAGGAATTGGGCTTCTACACCAAAATAAGGCCAAGAGATGTGGCGTTAAGCCTGTGTGAGATAGAGAAGTTGAACTTACGTAAAGTCAGAACCCTTAAGTGATAGCACTAGAAGGATTCTTCCTACCAGCACAGGGAAGTGACCTGAATGTATTTTTCTGCCCTGGGCTATGGGTGGACAGAGAGTCTTCTAAGAGAAATTTAAAAACTAGGCTTGCCTGCACAAGCTGTGGGTGTGGACTATAATTTTCACTACATGCATTTTCACTACAGGACTTTCCTCAGGGGTATAAATTAATGTAAAATGTATCCTGCACCAGAGAAATTCCTAGAGTGCCAGCAAGAAACAAATGCAAAGTTCTCCATAGCAAGACTGCCACAATTTCCAGCCCGCCAGGAGGGAATAAAACCTCATAAGGTAAGCTCACAATAAAAATTACAAACCACATGAGGAAATGATGGATCCTAAAATATCAAGATAGTGGGAAAATCCAAAGAGACTTTAAGAATGTTTTAAATAATTAAAATAGCATGGAAGCCATAGGGAAAAGAACCCATTATGAACTAGAAGACGTATATTTGAGAAAGATCCAAACAGAATTTCTGGAAACAAAAAGTATAGTCATTGAAATCATATGAAACCTAAATTTGATGTGTTAAACATCTGGATTAAACTTAGATAAAGCATTAATGAACAGGAAGACATATTTTGGCAATTATTCAAAATGCAGCATGGAGGGGGACCTGAGTGGCTCAGTCAGTTGAGCTCAGGTCATGATCTCAGGGTTGTGAGATGAGCTCCTCCCTCAGTGGGGAGTCTGCCTAAGATTCTTTCTCCCTCTCACTCTGCTCATGCCTCTCTTGGCCCCCAGCTCACACTCTTAAATAAATAAATAAATAAATAAATAAATAAATAAATAAATAAATAAAGCTTTTAAAAAACCCAAAAACCAAATGCAGCACTGAGAGAAAAAAACAAAATGATGTGGAGACTGAGGCATAAATTGAGAAGAATCAGAAAATAAGGGTAGTGGTGATCAGACCACATTTAACTGAATCAATAATGAGTGAAAATTTACTAAAGCAGGTGACAAAAATGAACCTTAAGAAGCAAAATGAGTACCAAGCAGGATAAATAAAAATACATCCACACAGACTTATCTTGGAAAAACTGCAAGAGACCAAATATGAAGTAAAGAAGAACCGAGGAAGGAACATTTATATGTAGAAAGGATTTCTCATCAACAAAATGAAGGTAAGAATATAATAAGAGGAATATGTTCATAGAACTGAGTGGGGGGAAAAGTGCATCTTTAGAAATCCATTTAGACAAAGACTGAGTGATGTCCATTCACAGAAAGTTGCTGAATGAGATATTCTAAAGTAGGTATGAAGGAGATTAAACCCAGAAGGAAAGAGATAAGAGGCACTGGTGAGCCAGGAACTGGTAAGCAGTGAACCAGATAGTTGTCTTGCCTGACATGCAAAGCTTTTGGACAAAAGTGTTCAGGCTCTATCTCTCAGAGAAGTTCTGAACATGCATGGCACAGGGAGCTCAGTTATCCCCCAGGGGATATTCTTCTTCAATTTTCAGGAGTATTTTTAATATTGAAAGGTCAACTTCTAAGCCTTGATGTGCAATAAACACTCATTAAACAACAACAACAACAACAACAAAAAACAACATTCATTTGCTGGAAGTCTTAATGCTCAGCCTTTTGATCACTTTACTTTGTGTTGTGTCTTTATGAGGAAGAGACCCCATGTGATATTCTCTTCTCTGGGCCCTGAATCAGTAAGACTTTGGACAACAAACCAGTCCTTACAATGTTGTGTATCTTGTCCTGGCTCTTTACCACCTCCTGCCCATCTTAGTTGCCAGTAATCTCTAGAACTTGGGTTCTTGGTATTTCACGTGTTTGGTTTGGACCATGCATTTGCCCATATCTAGCTCCTGACCTTGGCTCACTCCCACCTGCTTTCACTTTTCTCATGATTAACTGCCCCACCCCACTTCCCAGATCCCCCATTTTTAAAGCTTCCTCAATATTTTGTTTATACTATTATTGTGGTATTTTATTATATATTTAAAACATAAATATTGTGGGAGATATTTGCTAATACCTTCACAAGGAAATAATCCTTTGTCTAGGTATATCTAAGTATTTTACAAGTATGAATTATCATTTCTTTTAATTTTTATGCAAATAATTTGCAACCGGATGTCTAGTGGTTGAAGCTATAGGCATGGGGAGAGGTAGAAATTTGGTCAGATTCTCACAGATAATAAGTCACATAATCACAACTGAAAGCCTGATGAGAATAAACTCAATGCCTATACTCTTGCCCATAGTGCTGTTTTGTCCCCACCTCCTTTTAATTTCATAAAATTCCATTGGGAAGGGCCACCATGTGACTTGTTTATTGGCTTCATGTACTGGCTACGTGGAATGTTACTGGGAAGATGAGATCTTGTCAGGCATAGGGGTCAGGATAAGGCATTGAGATGACGATTGGAGTACTACCTCCCACTTGATTCAGAATAGTGCACAGCTAGTGACCACAAGGATAGGATGTGACCAATCACACCCATTATCCATTAAACTCTCAGTGAGGAAAAATGTATGAGCATCTCAGAAGATGAGGTCTTCCTATAATACTGAATAATTTGGTAGCTCGTGTATGCCAGGAAGTGAGTGGTTTCTGCAATTGATTATGGAGAAATATGAATGTACTTTAATCACCCTGAGTCATTGTCTTTGGTGAAAACATCTCCTTTGGTGTCCGTTCCAAAGGAATCTACAGCTACATCTTTCTTGACCTGGTTTTGAATATATATTTTTTAATTTTTCTTTATTTATGATAGTCACACAGAGAGAGAGAGAGAGGCAGAGACACAGGCAGAGGGAGAAGCAGGCTCCATGCACCGGGAACCCGACGTGGGATTCGATCCCGGGTCTCCAGGATCGCGCCCTGGGCCAAAGGCAGGCGCCAAACCGCTGCGCCACCCAGGGATCCCTCTTGACCTGGTTTTGTTAATAGCAGAGCACTATGAGGTCCAACTCTAGCCACTCTAGTTAGCACCAATGTGCATAACTACTAAATGGTTTCTGACAGAATCAGGAAATAATTCTTGACTTGGAGCAAAATAATTTCCATTTCCCCAGGAAAAACTACTACATGCATCTTTCTCTTCCCTTTTCTTCCTTTTTCTCTTTGTGTGTCTCCAGACAGCCAGTCATCCCTTATTTCTCTCCTTCTCCCCTTTCTTTCCTGTTCTCATTAGCTTTCACCTGCATTTTTTTTTTAAATTAGAGAACTTCCCTTGAGTTTCTTTTGAATTAATTCAGCCTCACTTAACTTCTTGTCAAAGGCAAGGGGGCGGGCGGAGAGTTACCTAATCAAATAGTGTTGATACAAACCATATGTTCAAGAAGTTGAGCTCTCTCCCACTGGTTAGAGAGAATTAGATAAGCCTGGTCTTCATATCAATAATTAACAGTTTAAGGAATAGCAAGTCTGTCTCTCAGATTGCTAACACTTGGCATTTCTGTAAAGCAGTGGTTCTAAACCCTAGTTGCCTAATAGAATTACATGAGATGCTTTAAAAAAACATTAATGCCCCATACTTGCCCTCCCCTCCAAGATTCAGATTAAATTTGTCTGGACTGGGACTTGGGAATCAGTATTTTAAAAAACAAATCAAAACAAACAAACAAAAAACAATTTTAAAAGGTACACCAGGTGATTATAAATGAAGGTATTTGAAGGTATTGGTCCGTAAGGATTCTTTTCTTATTCAGCATACTTGTAATAAACGATGCACTGACCTGAGGACTAATGAGTCTCACAGAAGCCAGGAAAGGGTGTGGACCAGAACTGCTTAGTGCAGTGGTTCTCAAACGTGCTCCCTGGACCAACAGCATCCAGCCTTGTCTGGGAACTTGTTAGAAATACAAATTATTGGGCCTCACTCAGAACTCTGGAAAGGAACCCAGCAATCCATATCTTAACAAGCCCTTCAGGGCATTCTGATACCCTAGTTTGAGAACCATTGTGTTGGAACCTTATTACTACCAGTGTGTTCCAATCTCAGCATCATGTCAGAGCCTGTTCGGAAATGCAGCAAGTCAGACCCTCCTCTAAACTTAACAAATAAGACTCAACATTTTAACAGGACCCCTGGTCAATTTTATACATATTAAAGTTTGAGAAACACTGTGTTAGAGGAAGTATATGTATTTTAAAAAATCCCTCCGATCCTTTTCTAAGGTATATACATATGAAGGCAACATTGGCTGGTAGGACAGATAAATACAGAAATCTGTGGCTTACCGTAATGCAAATTTATTTCTTGTTCAACTTAAAGTCTAATCAGTGATGGAGGGAACTATGTTCTACACAGGACATGGAGATGACAGAAACTGCTGTTTTCAAACTGAGCTTCCAAAGTCACTCTGAATGTGTCAGCATCCAGTGGAAAAGTGGGGAGGAGAGAGTGGAGGATCTCCTGGAAGTTTTCTCAGTCTTGGCCCGGAAGTGGTGCATCATTTCCTCCCCACATTCCATTGGTCAGCACCCAGCCACAGAGTTCTGCCCACATATAAGGCAGGGCTACAAAATTTGATTTCAGGCCAGGCTGCTACCCAGGCACACCCCCACACCACGCAAGGGAAACATGGATCTTTAGCAACTGGTTACCAGCCTTGGCCACATGATGGGCCCCCAAAACGACCACACAGGAAGAGAAATGTGGGGCTGATCCCACTCACCCAAAATGTCTCTGGAGGGGAAAACTCTGTCCTTTAGAATTACTTATTCATACTTTGGTATGGATTACAGATATCATCCCAGAAAGTTTAAATCTCCTTAGATATTAGATTCAGAATCTAGTTATCATAGAGATTTAGGTCTAATGAAAATATAAGTAGAAAGTATGTAAGATAGAGAAAGATGCAAAGAAAAGGGGAACCTGGTTGACCAATTCATGTTCACTGAAGTTAGTGTTTACAAAGCACATTCTCATATATTTTAGATGCACTGACCTTATTAACGCAGTGTTATTGTCTATAATTTTCATAAGAGGAAGTGAATTCTGGGGATGTTAAGAAACTTTTCTAGGGTTACAAAGCTGGTATATACAAGGTTTTCATGTTCAAAGCATATTTCTTTTTCAAAGCATATTTCTTTTTCTTTTCTTTTCTTTTTAAAGATTTTATTTATTTATTCATGAGAGACACAGAGAGAGACGCTCAACCACTGAGCCACCCAGGTAACCCTCAAAGCATATTTCTATTGTGAAACATATATAGTCATGACAGACAGACTTGAAGGTGTCCTCCATCATCCCTGACTCTTGGCGTTTGCACCCTTGTATAAATCCCATTCCTTGAATGTGGGCAGTACTTGATAATTCACTTCTAACCAACAGAAAATAGCAAAGTTATGGGATTATGCTATGTTACGTAGACTGTCTTGCTGGCCAACTTGCTGGAGAGTGTGTGTCTCTCTCCATTGCTAGCTTTGAAGAAGCAAGCTGTCATGCATCCCTCAGATACAGGGAAATGGAATCTGCCAGTGAACTCTGGGAGCATAAATGTGGCCTTCTTCAACTGAGTCTCTGTTGGGAGCCCGGACCTGGCTGCTTCTACACCTAAGCAGAGGACATAGCTTAGCTGTGTCAGGATTCCCGAATCACAACCACCGTGAGGTAATAAATGTGTGGCTTTTTAAAAAAGATTTATTTATTCATGAAAGACACACAGAGAAAAAGGCAGAGAAATAGGCAGAGGGAGAAGTAGGCTTCCCTACCAATATGGTACTGATCCAGGATCCCAGGATCATGCCGTGAGCCAAAGGCAGACATGTTTTAACTGCGGAGCCATCCAGGAGTCTCAAATGTTTGACTTTTTATGCCACTGTATTTGTGATGTTCAACTTTCAGCTGCTGTTGGTTGCATTTTTATGTGCTTTAGGAGCATGTGGCTTTTGTATGGCCGAATTAATTGACCTGACAGTTACTTTTTCACTAATCCTATACATATGCAGTTACATCTTCTGCATCTAGTTATTTGTAAAGCATATAAAATGATAGCGCAATAGTAGGGAGTTCAGTAGATTTTTCTAGTTGCTATATTTATAATAGCCCAGGTATCTGGCATTCCTTCAATAGGGGAAAAGGATGACTTGCTTCCCCTTGTTACAATTTCTTGGCTCAAATTTTCAACAAACACATGGAAATTATTGGAAGTATCTTCTGGGAGTAGATTCTAACTCCTAGATACTGTTGTCCAGTTCATTTTGACTTCTTCAATTGGAAATATTCTCTCATTTGTATCCACTAATGTAGCAGCTGCACCTCTGTATTTATAAAACTCCACAAAATATTCTGGGTCATTCACTGTATGCTCTGTTGTTATTTTAGACCTTTGGCATGATCCTTTTGACTAAATAATTGAAGTACAGGGCTTTGCTCACATCTTCAGAGACTTTCCCTATGTAAGGAGTTTGTTACTGCCTCTCCATCTTGGAGGCTGTGAAGAAACCACGAGGAAGGGCAGGATCGTGGGAGACCAGGGGAAGGAAAACAAGGAAGAGTTTGGGGCTCCAGCTAGGATCAGAAGAGAAGGGGCACAGCCCTGCTTTAGGCTCCTTTCCTCAGCCTACTCTAAATATTTTGCTACACCTAGAAGGAAGACCAGGAGAAGAATGAATGAAATTAATTATGCTCTTTTGATATGGAAGGCAGTGTTTTCTATATCCTGTCATCAGTCAGCTCTAAGGTGAAGCCAATACTGAGGCTGTACATATTTGTTAAAAAGTCTCTAAAAGGGACTCCTGGGTGGCTCAGTGGTTGAGCCTCTGCCTTCGGCCCAGGGCATGATCCTCAAGTTCCAGGATTGAGTCCCACGTCGGGCTCCCTGCATGGAGCCTGCTTCTCCCTCTGCCTGTGTCTCTGCCTCTCTCTCTCTCTTTCTGTGTGTGTCTCTCATGAATAAATAAATAAATTTTAAAAAAGTCTATAAAAGCTTATGTATTTTTAATAGTCTATTTCCTTTGTTAAAAGGTCCCATTATGGGAATCCTTTAAAGAGTATCTACAGCAGCATACTCACAAGT
Source organism: Vulpes lagopus (assembly GCF_018345385.1). NCBI lineage: Eukaryota > Metazoa > Chordata > Mammalia > Carnivora > Canidae > Vulpes > Vulpes lagopus. Next base: position 54,018,430 of record NC_054824.1, on the reverse strand, counting down.
AATTTTTTTTGCATATAAAAATCAAAAAGTAGGGGCACCTGGGTGGCTCATTGGTTGAGCATTTGCTTTGGCTCAGGTCGTGATCCTGGAGTCCTGGGATTGAGCCCCATATCGGGTTCCCTGCATTTCCTGCAGGGAGCCTGCTTCTCCCTTTGCCTATGTCTCTGCCTCTCTCTTTCATGAATAAATAAATATACATTTTTTTTAAAAAGTCAAAAAGTAAATTTCACTGTTTTAAGTTACTGTAAATTTAGTTAATGGGGTGCTATCTGGGCCAAGTATGGCACTAAGATGAAGAACTGGGGTCTTGTCCCAGATTTTTTATTCATTCATTCTTTCATGAGTCCAACTGCTATTCAAGGAGTGCTTCCTATGTGCCAACCTGCTATCAACATGGCTTAGAACAGGGGTTTGCAAGCTATAGTTCCCCAGCCAAATCCAGTCTGCTACCTGCTTTTTTAAAAAAAATTCTATTCATTTATTCATGAGAGGCACACAGAGAGGCAAAGACATAGGCAGAGGGAAAAGCAGGCTCCCTGAGGGGAGCCCGATGCAGGACTCCGATCCCAGGACCCTGAGATCACGACCTGAACCAAAGGCAGACATTCAACCACTGAGCCACTCAGGTGTCCCTGCTACCTGCTTTTTTGTATATAAAGTTTTATTGGATCACAGTCATGCCAATTTGTTGACGTATCATTTGTGACTATTTTTTCCACTCGAGACCACGGGAGCCACAAAGCCAAAAACATTCATTAACTGGCCGTCCAGAAAATGTTTGTGACCTCTGGCTTATCCCTGGCTTGGATTCCTGATCTGAGTAAAGAGGCCATAAATGTCTACCTTGTATGATTTATGGCATTCTTCTGTGTGTAGAAAAGTGGTCTTTAAAATGTGAAATAGCAATAGCTACAATTTATTGAGAACTCATCATGACTCAGGTGTTTAGCTCAGTCTTTTTTAGATGGGCCATGTCATTGAATCCTCACAAAGTCATCCATATCCTGGATTTCATGTGACAAGTGAGGAAACCGGGGCCTCAAGAGCTTGGTTGACATGGCTAGAGTGACAGGACCAGTAAGTGCAAAGCCTGGCTTCACAGCTTAGGAAGATCTGTTCTCAGTTCTCTTATCTGTCTGGTGGGGATCAAGTATCTCTCTCGGCAGGGTTGGAGTTCAGACTGAATGCCACGCAAGAGCCAGTGTGAAGACCTGGCACAGTCCAGAGCATATTTTAGAAATATGGCTTATTTTAGAATAATCCTGGCTTATTTTCGAAAAATCATTGTTAAGGATTATGTCACCCGAGCTACCCAACAGATGTACTTAAATGTATTTGAACAGTTATTCACTCTGAGCATCTTGATCTTTACGAGCATTTAGTTCCCAGCAATAGAAAGCACCTTAGAAATGATATGTAAATGGTGTAAACTCACGAACTGTTGCTGTAGTGTCTGGATGTCACAAATTCAGTTACTTAACTCACCCTGTCCCACGTGTCTAACCAAGGATTGAAGGCTACACACTTTCTGTAGAATGCTCAATGTTAAATGCTCCATTTCACATGTTCTACACATCTTAAAATGCCATTTTTCCCTCTGTGGAGAAGGGAGTGGGTAGATGAGTAACCACCCTAAACGATGAATCACTCTGTGTTTCAATGCTGTTCCGTTAATTTAAGTGACATTTTGACAATAGCATGCTGTCAGTCCAATGATTTGACCTATACAACAACCTCTAATTATTACTAATTAAATAATTAATTATTCATAGACGCGCATTCCATTAGCATAGTAGAGATGTGTTGGAATATGAGTTATATGTGGTTTATGAATCTTCAGAAAATAGATTCTTTAATAAATTAATAAAGGGGCTCTGGGGTTTCATTAAAAGGTGGCTGGAGGGTGTGCTTGCCTGTTTCCAAGGAGACCACAGGTGGTTCGTTGCTTTTTTTTTTAAGTTAAACTTGTTTGGGCTAGATGATTTTTTTTCACCCTTTTCTCACTGCTCTGTCCTCAGGCAGAGTACGGAACATTTTAATGAAACCCCTGTTGTCTTCATATCACTTTGATCCCCTTGTGTTCTCTCCAGTCTACACATTGGCCAGTCGGATGAAGGGTTTCAGATTTTCCCCCCAGTATTAAAAACTGTGGCATGCCCTCCATGAATAAACAACATTTCGGTGGAGACCCAGCTAAGAGAAAGGCAGAGCAAACAAAGGGATGAAGGAAAATGCATAAATTCAAATGACACGGGCCTCATTTACCCACTTAATTACCCTGACTCCTGACTCTGTTAGCCACTTGCAATGATTTTTCCAGTTGAGCCTGATTTTAAAAACTTAGAGAAAAATAAGCTCATCCATTTTCTTCCCTCTCGACAATCTCTTTGCCACATGGAGTTCCCCGTCTTCGTTATCTCACCGTAATAATGATCATGGTAATATTAATATCTTCCAGCACTGCTCACTAAATAGTGATAAAAATAGTAATATTAATGTTTTCTAACATCCATTTTTGATGCTCTGAGGCGCATTATAAATTCTGTCTTTGTTTAAGCAGTGGGGAACCCACAAAATATCATTACAGTTATCATTAGAACTCAAGGGCACTCTCTGGAATCTGAACCCTAAGTGGGGCGATGTCAGCAAGCATTCCAGGACCATGGATGGAACAAGAAAATGAATAAAATAGAATTTTTTAATGCCATTTCAACATTTGACCTATTTTGGAAGAGATTATTATTTTTTTTAATACCTGCTGATTATTCTCACAAAAGATAGAGGAACTTGTTTTTCTGAAACCAGCCACATTCAGCCCTTCTAAGTCACTAGGGCCCATCCCCCTTGGCTTGATTTTATTTCTACTCTCTTGCCTCTTCTTCTACACACAGGAGGGGAAATGGATCTCTACCTTGCACCAGCGACCTGCTCTGTTGGAGCCACCCCACTCTTTCCATGGGTGGGGATGTTCAGGTGAGGGATGGCAGAGAGAGAGAAGGAAACCTCACAGGCCTGACCCATGGAAGGCTGAAGGGGATGTACCGAGTACAGAGTACGTTTTCATCACTTTTTTAAAAAAAATAAGATTTTATTTACTCATTTATTCATGAGAGACAGAAAGAGAGGCAGAGACAGGCAGAGGGAGAAGCAGGCTCCCTGTAGAGAGCCTGATGCAGTATTCTATCCCAGGACCCTGGGATCATGACCTGAGCTGAAGGCAGACACTCAACCACTGAGCCACCTAGGTACCCTGTAGGTTTTCATTATTAATGGGGCCTGCTAACCAGGGAAAAAAAAAAAAAAAAAAAAGCTTTTCTTGGAAATCTGTGAAAGAAAACAACCTTTAGTAGTGGGCTTAATTTTCTGACATTTCCTTTTACCTTCACCCTCCCCACAGAAAGAACCAGCTTCAAGCTTTAGGCTGGCTCAACCACTCTGCCTATGGCCCTTAGTCACTGAGACCTGGAAGCCCCCTTCTACACACGTAGGGCCTGGTATTAGTGGATTCTGGCCTCTGTCCAACACTGTGTGGCCTTCTTCTCCTTTCCCAGCTCCCTGGCTCTGATGGGATTTTATTTGTCTTGTTTCCTTTCCTTTCTTTCCTTCTCACTTTTTAAATTCTCTTCCTTCTCTTCGCAGCTCAAAGGTGTCTGCTACATGGGCAGTTCTATATGGCTTTTTTTTTTTTTCTCTTTTAACTCAGTAAAATATATAGATGGCACCATTTATAGGTATCTGGACTGGAACATACAATCAGGAGAGGTAAAATAATATCAAGCCATTAAAGTTAATTACTAACACAAACGGATGTTTACTAATACTTATTATAGGAATACGAACCATTTTAGGAAAACATTATCAAGCCCATAGGCATCCAGGACACCACCCCCTTTCTAAAAAATGAACTCAGTGAAGATTAAAGCCCTAATTAAACACATACTTTATTTCTGTAGTTAGTTTTCACAAACGACATCTTTTTAATATAAAACTGACATTCTGGCATCACTCACATGCCCAGAAAAGTCAGATAATCAACAACAGTTTATAATAACATTGCACCAGACTAATTAATAACGTCTGAAGTATAATGGAAAGAAATCTGTGTTCCCCAATAACACAATGAGGAGACATTCATTTGATGTATGATATTTAGAAGGTTTGAAGCTCTGAAAATTAGAGAAGGAAGTAAGTATTTGAGGGTTTGTCATAACTTTGCCCAGTCTAAACATTTTGGTTTGTTATCTTTCTTTTATATATATAATGCATATTTCTTATATGTATACATACTTATAATATTTATAAATATTTATCATGTGTAAATAAATATTCATAAATATTATATTTTATGTGTATATATAAAAATAAATTTAGGGGATATATTTTATTTTATTTTTGGTTATTTTTTAAGTAAATCTCTATACCCAACATGGGGCCTGAACTCACAACCCTGAGATCAAGAGTTGCATGCTCCACTGACTGAGCCAGCCAGGCACCCCAGTTTCTATCTTTCTTAACACTTCTCTTATTCTTCTTTCACCCTACACCCTCTTTCACTAGATGAGATTTAGTTCTCAAATGTGTTGGTTTTAAAAGTACTCATATTCTCTAGCAAATCTGATCCACATTAACATCAACAGAAATTTTCCATTTTATAGTCTAATGTCTATTTATATTCTTACAGATAGATAATTGTCTATTAGCTCCAGCTTTGTAAAAAGGAGGGATTAGGTGTTCTCTTGAAATTCTTCCCAAGCTTCTGAGTCCATCATGAACTTACCAGACTATGGCAATGTCTGTGTAAGCCCACTGAATTAATATTTTTCTATAAAAATCAAAGCAAGAGGTTAGTATATACAAAGGGACAAAAATATGAAATGAGGTTTTAGAGTCACTGTCTTTTTGATCTAAGGTAGTTCCTAATATTAATTAGAATTTTTGATTATAGTCTTTTTATCCATTGATCTATCCATTAAAACTTTACCAAGTGTTGCAAGAAAGTCAGCATTCTTAATCCTATTTGTGGACTTAGAAAATGATAGTGGAACATAGAATTGAGAGCCTGGTATGGTTTAGAATGCTCTGTTGGGAAGCATATTTGAAAATCTTGAAAGATCTTAATGTTGGCCTTCAAATTTTGTCACCAACCTGCTTTTTAAAGCAGATTCTCCTCATCGTTTTCAAGACTAGTATTTGGTATATGTTGTCTTCTTACCTCCACGTTACTGCAAGTAGAGGGTTAATGGGTAACAGAACTCTACTGTTCAGATTTTCCCTCCTGCATGAGTGTGAGTGGGGGTGAATCTACTACTTGCCTCAACTCCCCCCTACCCCTCCCACCTTTTTTTTTCTATCTCCTTACTACAGACACACATGCTTTTTGCTCGCTAGAGCAAATCTGGAGAGTAGGGACTATGTTGCATTTTATTTCTAAAATGTCCATATTTCACATATTGATAAGCACATAATAGTAAATTTTTGTTGTTTAATAAATGGGTCAAATCAAGCCTAATAAGAAACACAGCACATAGAGATGTGGGTGCAACAGAGGGGGTTTTATGGGCTTTTAAGAAGATATTACCCGAGACACCTGGGTGGCTCAGTGGTTGAGTGTCTGCCTTTGGCTCAAGGTGTGATCCCGGGATCCTGGGATCAAATTCCACATTGGGCTCCCCACAGGAAGCCTACTTCTCTCTCTGCCTCTGTCTCTGTATCTCTCAAGAATAAATAAATAAAATCTTTTTAAAAATGGGGGGGGGATATTGCCCTTGTCAAGGACAGACCTAGACAAAATTTGAAATCAAATGTATTTTATTTCTGACCCCCCAATATCCTCATTTTTGTGTTCTATTATTTAAATTAATCCCTCACCCCCTCCCAGGATCTAGGTTTTCAGTTTTCCTAACTTGGGAATCTCTTTTGTCCTCATCCCTCATCTTCTTCTGCCATGACCATGTTCTATTTTCCCTAAGATGATGTGACTATTCACTACATGCAGTCATGCATGTTTTTTTTTTTTAAAGATTTTATTTATTTATTCATGAGACACACACAGAGAGAGAGGCAGAGACACAGGCAGAGGGAGAAGCAGGCTCTACGCAGGAAGACCGATGTGGGACTCAATCCCAGGACCCCAGGATCACACCCTGAGCCAAAGGCAGATGCTCAGTTGCTGAGCCACCCAGGCGTCCCAGTCATGCATGTTTTGATCACATTCCTCCATGAACCTACTCCAAGGCATTTACCTCTCTGAAAAAGATGTTTACTACTCTTGTAGTGAGTCTTATTAATAACAGTAATAGTTTACATTTATACATTCATCGACCTCTCTCTATGGTGCTAATAACTGGTAAGTGTTAATGCACCAACTTTCTCAGAGGCATTTGCCTTTTTAATAGCAAGTATTACCTTTATGAAAATTAACTGTATAATAGTGCTGTTTTATATATGAGCAGCAGGAGAAACATTTTTCTACAGAAGAGCTTCTTAGTGTCCTCCAAATTTTGTACATATTATTTTTTTCTTGGCCCTTTCATTAGTGGTACTTAGTATTATTCAGGTACCTGTGTGATCATCATTTCCTGAGTGAGTAGAAGATCTTTGGACTGGATCCCAAAGAATATTTATATTGTTTTATTAGTTTCCTGTTGCAATCATGAGAATTATCACACACTTAGTAATAACTTAAAACAATACAACTTGATTATCTTACAGTTCTACAGGTCAGAAGTTCAACATAGTTGTCACTGGGCTCAAGTCGAAGTGTCAACAGCTATACTCCTTTCTGAGGGCTCTAGGGGAGAACACATTCCCTTGCACTTTCCAGCATCTAGGGGCCACCCGATTCCTTGGCCCATGGCCTCCTTCCTCTATTTTCAAAGCTAGCAATGTATATTTACAACCTTTTTTTCCATACTTATATCTCCCTCTGAACACAACCAGGAAAGGTTCTTGGCTCTTTAAGGGCTTATGTGGTTATAGTGGGCCAATCCAGGTAATCCCCATTGTCTCCTCAACTCAGTGTCTGCATCTGCAAAGCCTTTTTTGTCTTTTAAGGTAACATGTTCATAGATTCTGTAGATTAGGGCTAGACACATTTGGGGACCATTGCTCTGCCTACCATAGTCATTATACTGATAATATATTTCACAAAGAAAATAGTATCTAAAAAAGAAGATTAGAAGCAAAGATACTGTATCATTAGGATTAAAACAGGAAAAGATGACACACATAAGCTACAATGGAGATTAATTTAATGCAGACTCTTTACAAAGATTAAAGGAGGAACAGAGATACCACAGCTCCTCATGGCCAAGTGAGAGCAAGGGAGCCATTACCAACCTTCAACTGAATGGGAAAGAGGAGTGAGGAGTTATCAGAACCTGCATAGAAGACAGTATGATAGACATTGTAGCTTTTGGTATACACAGATAGTCAACCTGGGATGATTCAGCAGGAAGAGAATTTGGGGTACAAACACCTGAACACGATGTTCCTCCCATTTTCCTATGATCCTTCAGTCCCCTGCCAGTGCCATCCCAATCCACACTCCTGCTCCCACCTGTGTTGGCTGAATCCAATCAGTGGAAGCCAGCAAGGGAGCCCACTGATGTAGTCTTGGGGCAGGGAAGGATGGATAGGAGTAAAAAGTGGGCTTGGAATGGCAAATGGAAAATAGAGCGTCATGTTGGAGTGTCTAGGTACCACTGGAGAAGACGAAGACACCCAGAGGCAAAAACAAAGATTCACATACAAATGGTGAAAAAAAAATCTTTATAGGCATTTATTCTAACATCAATGACCATACTCACTTAAATCACATATGTCCCTAGTTCACAGGGGAAAAACAAGTCCTCAAAAACCTAAAGTCGTACTAGACAGTAGTGACGCCTGATGAATACTTCACTGAAATCTGCATATTTCTTTGGCTGGGTGCAACCATTTCCCTAGTTTCCATCAGGTCCTAAGTTGATGGGGCATTGGATGGGCATCAATATTTATTGAGCGCCTTCTATGAGTTTGGCACTTTGTGTGTATTATAATACAAAATACTCACAGAAACCCAGAGGGAGGTGTTGTTGTCCCCAGATTACTGATGAAGAAATGGAGGCTCAGTGACATTCACTCATCTACTTACGTGTTCATTCAGACAATAACTATTTATTGAGTGAGTACCTACAGATTGACAGGTACTACATGGAAGTTTTTGGATACAAAGTTAATTAAGGCACAGTCTCTGTTACTCTTCTCTCCTGAGCAGAAAGAAGCACTTTAACAGATAATTTCTACAAAACATACAACAGGAGGTGGAAATATATACTTAAAAGTCCACCTGTATCCTTCTTTTCCACTGGGTTCATGCTTTCGCCACATGGAATATCAGCCCCCTGCCCCCACCTGTGGTTCTCCTGGCTACATCCACCACTGGCAAAAGTGTCTTCCACAGGCACACACTGCCAGGCTAACCAGGAGAGCTCTAGGTAACTGAGAGTTACAATCCAGTCAGACAGGATCATATGATAGAATATGGATTGTATTTCCTTTTTATTTATTTATAATCTCTCTTTGAGTGAAAGAAAAGGAAGGGAAGGATGTATGTATCCTTATATATAATATATAAGGATAGCACCTTCCCTTCCTATCTCATCAGAATGATATTCTGATGCTTTGAATGGAGACAAAGAGAAACTCTGTAGCTCAAATCTTTTCTACCCCAGTGGATGGGAATGTTTCTGAGGGATCATGCATTATGTACTCTGTTAACACACATGCACACATGTGCGCACACACCCACACACTCTTGCACACACAAGTGCACCTCTACGCAGCCTGAGTCCAGGTTCAGGCTTCTAATCCTTCTCAGCTGAGTTACAGGCAGCCATTTCCAGTGGGTTAAAGTTGTCTGTGAAAAGTATTTAGACTAATGCAGAGTCATGGAACTGTTGGGATGACACAGGTCAATGGACACAGGTCAATGCTAGGACTTTAGAGTGCTCATGATGTGCTCACAAGGATAGGATCTCAGGCTTTCAGTAAAATATCAAAGAATTTGTTGATACCTTTTCCTGCATCTCTTCTCTTTGTGCCCTTCATTACCAATTTGATTGCCTGAAAGACTAAATGTGGGTGATCTAAGGAATTGACATCCTCTAAAGGTTTGATCATTCTAGGTTAATAATTAATCATCCAGCTTCAGCAGCTCTTAATAGTATCTTTCTCAGGGTGCCTGGGTCACTCGGTTGATTAAGTGTCTGACTTTTGATCTCAGCTTAGGTCTTGATCTCAAGGTTGTGAGTTCAAACCTTAGGTTGGGCTCCACACTGGATGTAGAGCCTGCTTAAAATTAATAATATTGCTCACCTCTAGGCAAGGATACCTCTGAGAACCAGGACAACTAGAGGGTGGAATACAATGTACAAGCCCTCCCTAAGCTTTTGGGAAGAAAAATCTCTACTTGGCCTAAAAAAAAGCCAAGGCAAAAGAATAAGTCTAGGCCTCAATGTATCTTATAGCTTTGACTAGGCTACAACTTGACTCAAAGACTTCTTCAGCCTTAGAAATTCTATTTTTCTGTTACCAGATGAAGCCCAAGAGGACAATTTATTACCAACCTCAGGGCTAACTTATGGAGGAGCGTTACTGGTCTACTGGATGGTCTAATATCTGAGTCACACTTAGCATCAAGCCTTATGAACAGGAATTAGTTTCTTGTATATGATAATGCAGTGACTTGTATGCCAAGATAAGGAGGTAGAAGATCCACATGGTGTCTGTCAACTGACAGAATTTCTGAGGAGATTGGGGGCCAGACTCTGTATGAGCTGGCACTCCCATGAGGGCTTCTGGGCCTGTTCCACCTCCAGTACATTTCAATGAATTTATATCTCTAATTTCTCTAACTCTTGCTCTTTTTCTGTGTCTTTGGGCGCTTCTAATGCTAGCCTTAGCTGGATATAGGAAATTGAATTATGTGCAAATATGAAAATGCAAATGAGAGTCATGGGTATTTCTGGGCCTTTTGCCTCTGGCTCAGACCTACAAATGGGAAAAGATGGGATGTAAGCAAACTGGCTAGAATGTTCTAGTTTCCAACACGGCTTTGGTCATGTTAATGCTGATGAATCAGTAAGTATTATATTACCTCATTCATATAATTGCTGTTTTCTTCTTCTCAAATATTTCTAGACTTGTTGAATCTCCTTTGAAATATACCCTAAAAATACAATGGATTTCCTAAAAGTTGCAAATCCATCACTGCCCATTTGTGAGAGAGATTAAATAAACATCACAGCAGTGCCTCTCCAGCTACTTTATCCTCAGGGAGTATCTTCTTATCACAAAAAATATGTTCTAAATATTCTTCCTTTTATGTTACTTATACAAAAGATAAATAAATATAGAAAACATAGATTACATGAAGGTACAAAGCACTTACACCCATCAACATGTATATGTATGAGGCACACACATGTATGTATTTAAAATCTATGTCACATATCTGTACAGCACATGTGTGCATGCACACACATTTGTGATGCTAGCTCATACACATATGTAAAATATGGGCAACAGGCATGCCATGCATATGACATGTATGTATATACTTATGCATTATAAGACATGTGTACATAGTGCACAAATATATACATATATGTAACATGTTTAAGTGAGTCAGTAAGCATTTAACATATGTGACAAATACTATTTACACCATGCACATGTAATATGTATACCTATATGGCATATGTATCTATAACATACATGAACCTATACTATATGATATTTATATTAATATCTTATAAATATTTATATAAATATAATATAAAACATATGGCATATCTCAGAATATATATGTAATATACAAAACAATTTATAAGATATTGTATAATGTATGCATATAAGTATGTTCTTTCTATTTTAAATTGAAAATTCATAAATAAAGTGTGACTCCACATATAATTTAAATATTTAATAAAATGTCCTTTACAAAGGAGAAATAGAAAGAAAGTAATTGATAATAAAATAATAGGTATTTCAATTTGGAAAATCTTGGGCATGACTATACTAGAGGTTGTGATGATGAATTAGATTTTTTTGCCCCCACTTAAAATTACTAACTCTGGATTAAGAGCTGTAAAAAAGATCAGAAGCCATTCCAGTCAAGCTACACAAGAAAATGAAAGAACAGAGATGTAAGCAAAGACTAAACTAAAAACTAGCATTAGGCAACATAATAACAGACTAGATTTATTAGCATATTATGACAGGAAGAGGGAAATAACCCTAACTGGTGTAGGAATAACGTGCCAAACACATTACCAAATCTTTGTATATATGGATGTCCACTAGAATACAAAAAATGTCATCAGGGATATAGAACAACTTTTCATTTTGTCGGACCATCCACCCAGTGCAAGACCTTAACAACCTTGGATCTCACCCACTAAATTCCAGTAGCACACTCAGTCACTGAGGCAATCAAATTAGCCTTGCAAACTTCCAAAGCACAACCAAGGCTGGACCTTTCTCATTGAAAGCCACTATTATAGGATTGGACTAAATATTGCTTTTATTCACATCTTCTCTCCAAATAATGGATTTGAATGAGCAGTATTGTACTATTTAAAACTTGTTGCTCTGAGATTCATCCTTTTTTTCCTATCCACATTTAAAGCATTTTTATAGGCTTCCATATTTTGAGTTTTTTTAAGCTTTTACTTTATATGTGTAATAATTTAGATGGGTTTAACACATTTGATATGTTTGTTCCATTCCAGGTAGTCTAAAAATATGTGAGCAAGTACAGCATGTTAACCCTACCACCCATGAGATAGTTTGAGCAATGAGGACATGACCACAGTGGTATATATAGATCTTCTCAGACAGAAAGCCACCTCAATAAGTGACATCCATGTAGTGTTCAATCTCATGACTAATGAGGTTCACCATGGCCTGAGAAACATTTGTACATAGGGAAAGTACATTAAAAATGTAAGAAAGGATGACTTTCAAAGAGAAAAAGTCACTAAAGCATAATTCATAATCTTAAGGATGTCAACAAAGAATAGTCTTTCAGCTTGGCTTGGTGATTTTGGGGTGAAAGTCAGAGAATAATGGTATATGATTCACAGACCTTTTATTAGCACTCATTTACTTCATCTCAAGGTCACTGATCAGATATTACTAAAATTTCCAAAAATGGGGCCTGAGGTGACCATTCTGATTCAGTGTCTCTTTATGAAAGTTAAACAGCAGCAAGAGTGAATAAAGATTTCATGACTGGCACCTTGGTTATCACCTTGGGTGACAAGTTACATTCAAATGCTTCAAGGTCACAGAGTACACAGGTACAATTTGCAATTTTGTTCTGAACAAAATCGTAGTCGTTAATGGTGCCATATGTAAAAGAGATAAACTTATGTCTTATCTACTCATGGATTATCTTAGATGACAATGTATGGTGAGATGCTGGCTCCCCAGTTGACAGTGATTCTTTGATAATAACACCCAAGCATTCATTGAGCACTAATGATGTGCCAGCTACTCTTCTAAATACTTCACCTCTGTTAACCCATTGAATCTTCACAACAATCTTCCATGGTACTTTGAATTACTATTTCCAAGTTATGTAGGAGAAACAGAGGCACAGAGAGGTCTAGTAACTTCCTCAAGATTACACATTAATGAATGATACAGCTAATCTGAGCCCATGCAGTCTGTTTCCAGGGTCTTCTGTTTTAGCCAGCATGCTCTGCTGATGCCTGAGCTCATTCTTTCCTCTCTTTGAAATGTGTCCGCTGTGTTTTGAAAATTAAAGGAAAAATTCGGTGATTGGCCAATCTGATATTGATGCCTGATTCTAAAATGATGACTGTAAGAATTGTCAAGAATCAACTCCTGAAAGAACTTCAGACTTTCTCATTAGCCTTTTAAAATATCTTTTTTTTTTTAAGATCAGCTGATTTTCCATCTTATGAAATGTCTACCTTGTGTAATGACAGTTCATTCTAAAGCTGCTCAGAAAAACTAACACTAATTGACATATAGTATCTTTGTGCTAAAGGCTACAGAAAATGTTTTCGTTTGGTCACTCAATCTGGTCTTCTGTTTGCATCAGTCATTATCCTGCCTATTTTTCTGACTCTCAAAGATATTAGAAAGTATAAGACTTTGCACCCTAAATCCATCTTCCCTTCTATGCACAACCCGCCCCCCCCCCAAGTAAAAATTCTATACACAACCCTCTCCACCACCGTAACCAGCATTAACTGTGGGGAGATTTCACAAGAGATTTTCCAAATGGCTGGGCAGGTTGACACACTGGGCCTTTCCTTACTCAACCCAGCTCCTCCCTTCCCCCTCCTCCTGCTTCCCTCATGATGGAACACACCACACCCCTCATCTTTTTGATTGTGTGTACTTTTCCCTTTCATTGCTGCTAAAGGCCCTGAATGGGCCTCTTGTGTGGAAAGAGAGACAATGGTCCTCATTTAATGGGATTATTTACAATAGGAAAAATAGCTTTAAAAAGAGAAAGCAGAAGAGACAGTTACAGTGAGAGGACTGACTATGAAGCCATTCTTTTATTAGGAGTCTGGCACCCTCTGCACCTTTTCCTGGCCATCTGCCCAGCTCTCCTCCACTTGAGAGTGGCCCTTGCGTTTTTATGCAGTTTCTGTGTGATGCTGCAGCAGCCAGGCTCTGTGGAGTGACTCATTTCCTCAACAAGAGTGCTCCGGTACATTAACAATTCTGTTTTCTTTGATCAAGTGACACCAGGGCATCTGTTCCCATGGCCAACGCTTTCAGATGATTAGTCTTTTCCTGGGCATACCGCCTGGAGAACAGAATACTGGCTGTAGATGAGAGGGCTGAGCCTGGCTCTATAGGCTGAATGTGTGCTGGACATGTGAAGAAGGGGCAGCATAGGCCCAAGGCCTGCCCTGGTCCAGGCAGGGCTCTTTATGAGAATTGGAGAACCCTGGCCCCTCCAGGCCAGTAGATTAGAAAAAGTTGCCTCCGCTCACTGGACATTAGCCCTCCATCCTCACACAGGTTCACACTCCACACAAATCCAGGGCTATTTGGTACAGCTTGAGTAGGCTATGACACCTCTAACAGCCATTTGAGCTACAGCCAGCGTGAGCAGTAATGCAATGTACTGGCAGGGGGCAAGGAATACACAGCCACACTGTGTTGGGAGTTTGAATCTTGGGTTTACTATTTGTTAGCTATGCAGTTCTCTTATCCTGGACAAGATATTCCAACATGCATGTCTTGGTTTCTCTATCTATGAAATGGCTATGCAGTAATAGCACATATCAGAAGTCATTTTGAAGATTAAGTGAGAAAATTCATAGAAAGCATGTGAAACAGTATCTGGCACAAATGAAGCTCTCACAAAATGTTGGCTGACACTAATTGTGAATAGCTGAGTGCTAAGGCCACCTAGACCTCATCAAATGCAGAAAATCACTAGTGTGGCCTCTAGGATTGCTAGCCTCATCCTTCTGTATATTTCCCTTTAGTCTCAAGAATTATCCCCATTGTTGAGTGAAAAACTATAATGACAATAATGACTGACTTTTATTGGGTATTTGTCATGCTTTAGGATCGGCGTTTAGTCCTTTGCTTATATGATATTGTTTAGTCATCCCAACATCTTCCTACAATAGATTCTTCCTTTAACCCCACCTTTTAGATGAAGATCTTGGTGCTCACAGATGCTAAATAACTTGTCCAAAGTTTAAAAGCCAGCAAGTAATTCAGATGGCATTTGGGAAAACCTCTTATCCCAGGACCCTGACTACTGTCCCCACTACTGAAATCTGCTTCAATCTGCTTAAATTTATTGCCCCAATCTGTGTTTCCTTTCCCCTTTTCATGTCCTAAAAATGTATATATATTTTCATGTCCCTGCTGACTCCTTTCTGGAAGTGGAGATTGTAACATTATGGGTACTTGAAAGATTGTACAAATAGGTGGGTACAATTGCCTTACTTACAAGTGAAAAGGAAGTGATAAACTTATAAATAAAAAAAACATCCTGTCCATCCTGTAAAACTTAAATATAAAGCAAAATGCATTGTCCCTCCCACAGGGTAACTTAGCGGAGGATAGAGGAATCAATCCTGTCTTCTCAAATGCCAGCAAGGCTATTGAGGATGGGGTGGGCTCTGGGGATTTTCCCAGTGTTCTTGAAAGTACAGTATCATCAGCTGTAACCAGTTTTATCTATTTTGAAGTCTGGTTCTGTCCTGCGTACTGGCTAGTTTTTCAAATGATGTATTATTATTATTATTATTATTATTATTATTATTAATGTAGGTGGCTTTGCTAATTGACTAATTTTTTTCCTTATTCCTTTCTTTGACTATTGTTTCATTTGTCTCCTCCTTATTTTATTTATTCAATTTTCTTCAAATTGCACCGTTTGTTACTTGGCCTCAGGGAGCCCTGGCTATTAAAACTACACTAATAATTTTAATTGACTTAAAATGATGTAAGAACAGCATGGCTGCCAGGAAATACAGGGCCTCCAAATAGGTGCTACAGCAGGAAAAAAACATTAAATAAAGCAAGGTGCTTCATCTCTGAACCCCCAAATTCAGTAGAATGTTGCAAAACAAGTTCTCATCAGGAAGCCCATGTGGATCCTATTAAAATGCAGCTATGCTTCTACTTTAGTACACATTATAATAGAAAATGTGAGTTTCCAGAACAAATCACTGGGGGTAGGAAGTGCCATAAAGTGTAATTATTCACTGTACAGAAGTCTTCTCTATTGAATAGGCCTTTAGCATATTAAAAATGTGATTAAAAGGACTCTTCATATATAATCATTCAAGCACGTATCTTTGTCAGAGCCAGAGATGCATCTATACTTACCCAAACCCCTGACTAGTCCTTTTCTAGCATCAGGTCTAACAAAGAGATTTTAAAAAGAAAAAAAAAAAAAAGAAAGCAGAAATGGTTGGCTGGCATCTATTTCAGAAAGGTAGATTCTATGTGGGCACTTGAGAAGCAGTGGAAAAGACAATGGCTTTTCAAGTGGTATTGGGTGGGGGTGATAGCCTCTGTTTTCTCCTCTAAAAACATGAGAGCACGAATAGCTGCTTCACCTAGCTGTGTAAGTAGGAAGAGATGAGTGTGAGAGAGAATTCTGACAGTCACAATGCATGATGTAGTTATGAGGAATTACAAGGCAGGGCTTTGTGGAAAGCCCCATAATATTTGTTAGTGTCAGCTCCCAGAAACTAGAGTCCAGGGGAATAATCACAACACATGGGTCATCCGAGCTATAAGGTGGTGGCAGTCCTTTATGCTACCTTAAAATCAGACCATGGAACAGAAGAGTCATACAGGCTACTAGAAATCTTGGAGATTATTAAATCCAACTCCTTATTTTACAGTAGAAAAAACAGAGATCTAAAGAAAAGTAATTACTTGCTGAAGGTCACCATCTAATTCTAGGCAGAGGCAATGCTAGAACTCCTGTCTCTCAGTAACTCATAATGTGGTTTTCCCTGCAATATCACTCTCACTGCTTAGAAGTTGTGTGAAGATCCCATTTCCTAGCAAATTTCTGATTCTATTGTAGTTGGGACTTATTATCTGCTTTCCTTTGAAAGGAGTGGTTCATTCATGTGTCCCATGAATGAGGTAATAATTATTTCATTCAGAATACTGGCTCAATTGCATTTTAGGCTAGTAAGTAACAGGTACCCAATCACAAGTTACCATGTGCTTCTCAGAGATAACTGATATCATAGAAAGGCAGTACCTTTAGATTTAGATTTCAGTCCTGACTCTGCTACTACTTTCCAGTCTCATTCATAGTGGAGAAGACCCACATTTTCCTTCCTAACATCCTTTAGCAGATGGATAGACCTCTCTTGCATCATATATTATCTCCACCAGGACAAAAGCTGAGGGTTATCAATTGTTGACCTCCGATCAACAGCAAAGAATATCTAGTAGGTACTAAGTAAAGGTTTGGGAAACAAAATTAAAAACAAATGAATGAATGGACTGACTCTGGAGCTATAGCCTGTTGGTCTGGAGTTGAGGTGGGATAGAATTCTTGGGAAGGTCATGGTGAATCACAGAGGTGTGGATCAGACTAAATTACAGACTGAGGCTGGGGGATTGATCACAGGTGGCAAAATAGCAAGCTGGACTAGGGAGTCACCATCAGGCATGACCAAGTACAGACTTTAGAGGATGGGGACAAGAGATTCTATCAATTCCTCTCCCTACTTTTAATTTGTGTGAAATTTTCCATAGTAAAACATTTAAAAATGGGGTTTGATTTGGTTTTGTATCTGATAAACCAGGCTTAGAAAGGGAGATTAGAGCTGAGTAGCGAACCATGTTGAAATTAGGGGTTAGCGCTATGCTGTGGCAGCACCAGGGAGAGCTCCCCGTGGTTGGTGGTGCTTCTCTAGAAGCTGGCCATGGAGACATGCTGGTATTTGGAGGACTCTCTGAGGATTTCCCTGTTAACTCTTCTGCCTGTGAACATAGTCTTCATTATATTAGGAGGCTTGGGCTTGTTAGGATGAGTCCTCTTTCTCCACTCCAGTGTTTTTATCTCATCTTCATCCCTGTAGTTTTGTATCCAGTGGGTGTGACAGCCATAGAAACTCTGGGCAGGCTGGCAGCTCAAGGTTAGAGGTTTGGCTCTTCTGGGTTGGATGAAGAATTTTACTCTTCCCATAGAATCTTCTTCATTTAACTCTTCCCCCACAATGGCCCTTCCTAGGGTGTTGAGAACTGAGCCCTTAGTTAGAGCCTTGGTAACAACTGGCTGTTGATAGGACTTTAGGAAGATGACTCTGCCTTTTTGTCTCCATTTCTAGTATTTCAAAAATAAATTATTCGAATCTGATCTGGAATTTCAGGGGCATGTCTCTACTTTTCCCTGTACCAATGGCAGACTCAGCTAATCAATCTTGCTATTTTTTTGGTTGCTGAGGGCAGATTTTATTTGAAAATTCTTCTCAAAGCAGTGTGACAATTAGTAATATTTGACACTTCTATCACCTAATTTTGAATTTCTCTTAAGGAAGTATGGTAAAATACCAAGTATATAAGTTCTGGTTTCTTATATTTTATAGACTTGCCTTTGGTCACAAAATCAAGTGACTGAAATTAGACTATTTTTCAATATAACTTCAGGCTTGAACTGATTATATCTGGCTTTCTACATTTAAAATTGAATGCATGCCATACGGTCTCAAAATTCATTCATTCTTATTTTAAATGAAAATCATATATAATGCTATGCATTGTATCCTCCCATTGCTACATACATAAAAAGCTGAATTAGACAAACACCTTGCCCTTTTGGAGCTTTCAGTCTAGTAGAGGATATAAGGGATGTTCTATGAGGCCTGATGTGATAAATGAAAAAAACTGAGGTACAGATTATATGTAAGTTTAGGAAAAAAATATTTCTCATGGGTGTCCAGTATGAAAAAAATTAGACATTATGAAATCTATTAGAAACTCTTTTTGCCTGGCTGACCTAAGAACTGACTTTCACAAATGATGACCAACAGTCTACTATTAGTCAAGGAGAATGATTTGATGGTCTACACCAAACTTTTATATGTGCTACTGATTTTCCTCCTATTTCCCATAAACTCAAAGGGACAAAGCTATGTGAATGACCTGTTGTGCAAGGTTACTTGCTGTAGCTTGAATTTTATGGTGGTTGGCATTAGATTACAGAGTAAGCCATATACCTGAGAAGCAATGAAATATGGTACATTTGTCTTGGCCTCTAATAGACATGCACCAATGGAAGTGGTAGGCATTTCAAGGCAGGGGACTGGGTGTTTGTGTTCTTTTTAGAAATGAAAGGATTAATGCCAGATTCAGTCTGATACTTCCACAATATACATTAAAACTTCTATCACTGTGGTATTAAAAAAAAAATTGACACCAGCTTTATCCTTTCAGTGAAGGCACATGGATACAGAGAAATTTGATGTATTTTCTTAATCAACTACTTGCATTTCATAGGAAATCTTGGACCAAAAAGCACAATCATCAATTTTCCAAACTACCACAAAATCATAATTTCTACCATTAATTTTGTCTTTCCATTAACTTAATTCATCTGCCATCCTCCACCACCAGCTGACCCAATCTTTCAGACTTTGCAGATAACCTTGTTCAACAATTATTGATCAAGCCACATTGTAAAATAACATAATAGTCACAAGCATTACAAGCATTGTGCCAGAGCAAAATCTGTTATTTTGACTTGTGCTATCTTTCCCACCTAGAAAGTTTCAGTCACAGGGGTGTTTCAAAGGGGGACCCTAAATAGTGCTATTAACAAGTTGATGAATGGCTGTGCTAAAGTGAAGGTTACTTAGGTACTATTGCAAATTGCTTTCTGTATGCAGTGAAAAGGCTACAACTTAACTAGCTTGCTAGCAGACTGCTTCTGTTTTCATTTTCTTTAAAAAAGTGGAAAAGCACCATGTTAGCAATATTTTTTGAAGAGTCATAATTTCTTGAAAGGCAGCATCAATCTCTTTCCTTTAAAGTAAGAACTTTCCTTGCCAACCACAGCTCTATGTGTTGGAGATGGATATCACATCCAATTTCTATATGCCTATGAAAGATACCTCCAAAAACACAGACACAAAAGATATATTTTCGCAAATGTAGATGCATCTAAGTAGATATGAAACAGAGGGAATTTACAATTATAAAAATGCATAGATCAATCACATCTTTTGTCAGAGATAGCATAGAATTCTATAGATTTCACCTGGTGCCTATTTTCCGTACCTGCAACTCACAGACTGAACAAGAAAAATGCCAATGAACAAGAGGAGGAGTGGTGAGTGTGGCAGAAAAGAAGTATAAAAATGCCTGACTTCATGCCGGTGCTCTAAATAACTCAGTTTCAGTTTCTTTCCTTAATGTATTAGACAATGGTGACATTTCTAGAAAAGCATATATATTTGAGTCTGCACTAAAAAATTACTGTGTGTAAAGGAAGAAGGCAGTGTGTTCTTAGCCCCTTGACATTTTCTCCCAATGTCCTAATTCCCTATTATTCTCTTTTTACTTTGCAGTAATTAAAATTGATCCAATTCAGTAAGTGCTTATGGAATGTGTACTATATGTCAGGTATCGGACTTGGCAATAATATTCTAGAAACTAACAAGATGATGTCCATGCTTCCAAAGAGTTCAGCTGGATGAGGAGACAAGGCTTACCTCACTATAGTGCAGATCTAATCCAGAAGCGGTTGGTAAATGGGAAGTGGAGAGAGTGGTTAATGTCAGTCTTTCCAAATGGGCAGATATATGAAATAAGTGTTCAGGGATGACAGGAACTTAGCTAGAGGAACAAAAGGGGAAGGAGCATTCCAGAAAGGTAGAAAGTAGAGAAAGAATCTAGTTTTCAAAGGGATGAGTACAGTTTAATGAGGCTGTAATGTAGATGTTAAATCAACAGATGCCAAATGATAAGCAGAAAGAGGCAACATGGGATCAAAAAATGAATACAAAAATAATTTTGAAAGGTTGTGAAATGCTACCTTTCCTATCTTCTCTCTTTAAGCCCTCTGTCTGTAGTTTCCTAAAGACCATATAAGATTCAAAAAAGAGAAGGGCAGAAAGATACTTTGTTTTATTTTGGGTAGCATAGTGGAAACAAAGAAAACCATAGGCTAACCAGAGATGAGTCCTGAACAGATGAGAGGTATAAAGGTAAGTTAGGGAATATGACTCTCTTCCTTTTAGATTATATCTCATCTGAATGATCAAAGGTAAAATTGAAGGTTGAATGAATTATACATAAGGCCCGCATAATTTTTAAGGATATTTAGGTTATTTCTAATTCTAATCAAATTAAAAGAAAATTTGAGCATGATCTACCTTTATTCATATATTCAACAAATATGTATTGAATATCACTATGTGCCAGACACTCTTCTGAAGATATGGAGGTGGATAAGACCACTGCTCTAGTGGGGATCATAATCTGGGGCCTGACACCCAAAATTAAACAGACCAATGGACAGGTAGTTTTGGATGGTGATGATGTGGTGATC
Organism: Vulpes lagopus; assembly: GCF_018345385.1. Classification (NCBI taxonomy): domain Eukaryota; kingdom Metazoa; phylum Chordata; class Mammalia; order Carnivora; family Canidae; genus Vulpes; species Vulpes lagopus. The sequence continues at coordinate 53,997,351 of NC_054824.1, read as the reverse complement.
AGTGAGTGGATCATGGTTAAATTAAAGTGGATGGTTAAGGGATGCTCTCCCTGAAGAGATACTTGCACAGAAACTTGAACTAAGTGAAGGAATGGGATGCATAAAGATCTGGGGGCAGGTATAGGCAGTAGAAATTAACAAGATTATAAAGTGGGAATGAGCCTGGATTGTTGGAAGAAAAACAAGAAAGTCAGCATGGTTATAGCAAAGCAAGCAAGGAAAAGAGTGTAAGGAAATGAAGTCAGAAAGTTGGAATAGAGAAAACCACATAGGGCTTTGCAGGCCATGATAAGTGTGAATTTTATTCTTAGTATAATGGAAGCATTGGTTAGTTTTAAATGGATGGGTGACATGATCTCATTTTTTTGTTCCCCTTGAGAACAAAATTTGTGGCCACATAATTGTGCATAGAATCCATACCCATCATAAAGGATCTGCGGCCTATATCTGGCATGCTCAATATGGAAATAAGGCGTTTGTGAGAGTCTCAACAATGACTAGTATCAATTCCTTTCCTCTCTATATACACATGCTGCTACATGTCAAGATAGAGCCCTATTTTCCCTCTCCTTGAATTTAGGCTGGAGTTAGTAACTTGCTTGAGCAATACAGTGTGGCAGAAATGAGGATTTGATACTTCAGCTGCTAGGTCATTAGATTTCTTAGTTTGCCCCTGGATTTCTTGGAATCGTCCCTCTAAAATCCCAGCCACCACACAATGTGAAACCAAAGCTAGTAAACAATTAGAGAAGTCATGTGTTGGGTACCCCCACTGACAGCTGCCAGCCATGAGGAAGCCACCCTGGATGGCCAGTCCAGTCAAGACTTGAGGTTAACTGAAGTCCCAACCAACATCCAATTGCAATTCCATGAGAGTCCGTAAGTGAGAGTCCCTAAGTAAGAGTCTTGATGAGTGCTGTCAGTTTACAGACGTGTGGTACATAACAAATTATTGTAAGCCACAAAGTTTGGGAAGGCTTACAAGGCAGAGTAGTCAACCACAACAGTCTCTTTTGGCAAAATGTTTACTATCTATTACAACTATATTCCTGGTGCCAAATTAGGTAAATTAGGAATCACTGATCACTCACTTCCTGTTGTTTTTTCCCTTTTCCCTAAATTTCAGGTTCCTTTCTTTTTTCTTTCTTTCCTTCCTTCCGTCCTTCCTGCCTTTGTTTTGTTTTATTTTGTTTGCAAAATAGAAATAGGCACAGTTCACTCACATACACTTGGCTCAAATTCAAGAATAAGTCACCCTCTACAGTTCTAGATGTTCCAGAACTGAGCTCAGTGATCTCTCCTAAGAACCATGAAGAATGCCTGATCAAGCATTATCTTCTACAGCTCTCTCTCAATGTTTCCCCCTCCTTTTTGCAGTTTTCAGGCATTTTCATTTTGGTATTTTATTGTCATTGTTAGTCAAGGAAAAGAGTTTTATCTTATCAGTAGACAGTTGGTGACTGCTTTCTTAGGTCACCATGATTCTGTAGATATGTATGTTATATCCCAGCTAGTTAGCTATTCATGAGCATAAAACATGGGACAGTTCATTGATTAATCGATCATTGCACAGTGAGGGCCCTTCCTCTTAAAATGCCAAAATGACCCAAGGTTTATTATCTCATTTGTTATGTACATATTAATTTTGGCAATAGTGCATACTTAATATTAGTACATTACTGCTTAAGTATCTGGTAATAAAAACTGTGGTTCTTTAATCTTATTCTGAATGAACAAGGCAATAAGTTTATAGATAAACATGGCTATGAATGTAGCTCTTTCCACATCCATAGACATGAATAAAGACAGGATTATGTAGAACAGAACAAAAATAAAATAAAGCCCCTGACTTCACATAACATTAAAATCTTTTTAGAGCAAGGGAAAAAAATAGAACGGATATCCTGTGGAACCTTCATGCCCATCAATTCAGGGAGGTAAAAGGCTGAAGCCAATATCAAATTATGGAAAACATTTTGACTTGGAGTTACAGTGACTTAGTTTAAGTAAACAATTAGCGCCAGAAGTCTGTTGGCTCAACAACCAACATGGAAGTTGGGCCTAAGAAATTATTTTCCATGATCTTTTTAATCTTATACAAAGTAACTCTTCATTATCTAACTATTTTTTTTTAAGGCTCTAAATAGCTATCAATTAACTTTCTATTTCCTGTTATAAAATGTGAACATTACGATGCTCTTGAGTCACCCATAGACTCAAGGGGAAAAATCACTTTGGTCATATGACCTTTTTTACATGGGGCATAAATGTAGCCTTTATATATTACTAATCATAACCACAATGGGACTAATAATATTCTGATACCAAGTTAAATTGAGGAATTAGAAGAGTGCTTTTTATTTTAAGTCTTTGGAAATCCGAGTACAATCAAGAAATTGCTAAGAGAAAGTCTACTTTTGAGGGCCTGGTTTTGGCAGAATTGAGTGTGTGGAAGGGGCCTTCTGTGCTTGATAGCACTCTGGTGTTGTTTCATATGCTGCTCTTGGAAAATATTGAAGTTTCTTTTGAATTATTTTTCCTAATGATGAAAAACAGCTAAAATTAATGAATGTTGTAAATTTAAATAGCATCACACCATTAGTCATAAATATCTCAATAGTAAAGAAGCATATTACCATTAACATTTAAAATGATCAACAAGCTGCTCAGGCTACAATTTTTTTTACTGGACAAATTTATCAATTTGAGGTTGGTTCCTATTGTTGTGCCTTGTCGATCCATTTCATTTGGCTGCAAGATACACCAACATATTTTTGTTTTGAATAACTGCTACTTTTTTACACAGTGATCTATTTGGGAAGGATGTGGCCAGAGGGAGGAGTGAGGAAATAGAGTTAACCTAATTACAATATAATGCTTTTTTTTCCTTTTAGTAATTTATACAGGATGTCTTGAGAGGTCTCTTTTTGTAAATGTAATGTCTGTAAATGTAAAGAAAATGTAGGCTTTTTCTTTATCAGGACAAAGTAAATGAGGATGCTAATTGATTTCTTTTTTTTTATAAATTTATTTTTTATTGGTGTTCAATTTGCCAACATAATACCCAGTGCTCATCCCGTCAAGTGCCCGTCAAGTGCCCCCCTCAGTGCCCGTCACCCAGTCACCCCCACCCCCCGCCCTCCTCCCCTTCCACCACCCCTAGTTGGTTTCCCAGAGTTAGGAGTCTTTCATGTTCTGTCTCCTTCTCTGATATTTCCCACGTATTTTTTCTCCTTTCCCTTTTATTCCTTTTCACTAATTTTTATATTCCCCAAACGAATGAGACCATATAATGTTTGTCCTCTTCCAATTGACTTATTTCACTCAGCATAATACCCTCCAGTTCCATCCATGTCGAAGCAAATGGTGGGTATTTATCATTTCTAATGGCTGAGTAATATTCCATTGTATACATAAACCACATCTTCTTTATCCATTCATCTTTCGATGGACACCGAGGCTCCTTCCACAGTTTGGCTATTGTGGACATTGCTGCTATAAACATCGGGGTGCAGGTGTCCCAGTGTTTCACTGCATCTGTATCTTTGGGGTAAATCCCCAGCAGTGCAATTGCTGGGTCGTAGGGCAGGTCTATTTTTAACTCTTTGAGGAACCTCCACACAGTTTTCCAGAGTGGCTGCAGCAGTTCACATTCCCACCAACAGTGCAAGAGGGTTCCCCCTTTCTCCACATCCTCTCCAACATTTGTGGTTTCCTGCCTTGTTAATTTTCCCCATTCTCACTGGTGTGAGGTGGTATCTCATTGTGGTTTTGATTTGTATTTCCCTGATGGCAAGTGATGCGGAGCATTTTCTCATGTGCTTGTTGGCCATGTCTGTCTTCCTCTGTGAGATTTCTGTTCATGTCTTTTGCCCATTTCATGGTTGGATTGTTTGTTTCTTTGCTGTTGAGTTTAATAAGTTCTTTATAGATCTTGGAAACTAGCCCTTTATCTGATACGTCATTTGCAAATATCTTCTCCCATTCTGTAGGTTGTCTTTTAGTTTTGTTGACTGTATCCTTTGCTGTGCAAAAGCTTCTTATCTTGATGAAGTCCCAATAGTTCATTTTTGCTTTTGTTTCTTTTGCCTTTGTGGATGTATCTTGCAAGAAGTTACTGTGGCCAAGTTCAAAAAGGGTGTTGCCTGTGTTTCAAGCAAAATTATTTGGATGTATTTTCCTTCTTGATGTTTGAAGGAATAGTATTCCTATTCACACATAAATGATGCAAATCTGATTATCTGTTAAGACTATTTTGGTCAGACCATCCAAGTTTTAAAAGAAGGGTGGGTCCTGGGAGCCCTTGCTGTAACTGCAGAGACTAGTGTTTCCCTGAAGCTGTGACCCCTGTGAGTTGCTCTGCCTGCATTTCCCTTCCTCCACTTGACCCCTTGGGGAAGAACATCTCTCCCCTTTGTCAGTATCTGCTCAGAAGCAACTGCCTGTGTGAAACCTTCCCTGATATGTTAAGGTTTTCAACTACTGGCCTCCCAAAGCCCCTGTAGCATATCTTTAATATTGTGTTCATCTGGTAATATTTACATATCTTTATCAAATGCCATCTCCTTCTCTGACCAAAAAAAAAAAAAAAAAGAAGAAGAAGAAGAAGAAGAAAAGACCATGGTTTTCCTCATGTGGAGATCATATCCTATTGTTCATGGTAATCCATGGGTTTGGGACCTAGTGCCTGGTATATATAGACAATAATACTGGCTGGTGAAAAGCCAAAAAGGCTGTCCCTAAATTGATGCCATTTTAGAAGCAGGGTTCTCTTTCAAACTTTACAGTAATGGCAAGAAAATACTGAAGTGTCTTATCTTTTAAACCGGTAATTGATTCAGTTCTCTTGTTCTGTAGTGGTAACTTGGGTCCACAAGATGAAATGATTTTAGTGCCCTAAGAGAATTTCTTAAAAGGATAAGAGTCATTCCTCCCTAATGTTGAGGGAACAGAATAGTCCCGAACAAATAAATAGTAATTCTATTTCTTTGATTACAGATGCATGTAAGCATGCATAATTATATAAAATAAGGAATGGTATAATTTAGGTGTTCTTTGGTATGTTGCAGGGTGGCTGAAAAACTTGTTAAAAACACAAATTCTGATTAATCAGGTCTTGGTGGAGCTCAGTCATTTACAAGTTTTTTTTTAAAAAAAATTGAAGTATAGTTGACAATGTTCCATCAGTTTCAGGTATACAGCATAGTGATCCTATAACTCTATCCATTATGCTATGCTCACCACAACGGTAGCTCCCAACTATCACCATATTACAGTGTTACAGTACAGTATGCTGTGCCTTTTATCTTTGTGACTTATTCATTCCATAATTCAAGCTTAGGCACCAGCGTTTTAAACAAGTGTTCCAGGTAAATCTGATGCTGGTGCCTGCAGACTATGTTGAAGAGACACTGCTATAGATGTGGAGATCACTTTCTTAGGAGCCAGTTTTTATTGGGGTATCTGTCTGGGTCAGTCAGTGGTAAAACATGCAACTCTTAATCTCAGGGTTGTGAGTTTAAGCCCCATGTTGGGTGCAGAGATTATTTAAAAATAAAAAAAAAATCTTAAAAAAAAGAACTAATTTTCACATATATTTCCATGTATGTCTCTATGTGTTTTTTTCTCTCCTTCACTTAAAACATAATATCAAATGCCTTGCCTTTTGCTTTTTTGACTCCTTTGCACTGAATTTAGTGTTTTGCTCTAAAGATACTATCAGAGCTGGCTAAACAGAATCTCATTCCTGTTTTAAATTTATAAGAGGCTAAGAGAAAGGTGGAATCTAAAGTGGCTAAAAGGGCACTTCACTGTTAATAGGGCTTCACTTTTCTCAGTTGTTGTGTGGATGTTTCTGGTTTTTTATATCTGCACATACCAGTAGAACAAATAAAAGCAAGTCTTTGGGAGTTAACACACACTTATGCCCTTATGCCCATCATCATCAAATGCTCGTGCCTCAGTCAACTACTAGGGCTGTTGATCCAACATTAATCCACTGGTGTCCATCTATCACTGTCCTGCTAAAAATATGACAGTGGCTCCACCTACCTCTAGGAATGAGTCTACCTCTGAACCTGACTTACAACCTCCTCGTGACCTGGATCCTATCTTTCTTTCCAGCCTCGTCAGTATCATCTACCTCAGACACACGACTCTCCAGCTGATAGGACTTCTTGGACTTTCCCTAAGATTATTTTTTTTAAAGATTTTATTTATTTATTCATGAGAGACACACACCGAGAGAGGCAGAGACATAGGCAGAAGGAGAAGGAGGCTCCTCACAGGGAGCCTGACACAGGACTTGATCATGGGACCGGGATCATGCCCTGAGGCAAAGGCAGATGTTCAACTACTGAGCCACCCAGGCGTTTCTTTCCCTAAGATTATAATAGGTTCTTTCACAATCTCCACATACATATCACCTTCTGCCTAAAAGGCTTTCACACCTTTGACTTCCTGGTTCATGCTGTCTTCAATGTTCAACTCAGCTATCACTTCCAGTGGGAACCTAGAGTGATAAAGCCAATGAGTCTGGGTATGTAATTTCTTTTCATATGCTCATCAGACCTTCATTAAAAAAAAAGAAGAAGAAGCTAACACTAGTTACCTCAAGTATATTGAAGTTAATGAGCATATGAGGTTGATGAGCAAATTACTCATTTTTATCTTTTTAACGTTTAGTAATTTGACAACCCCATGAGGCGGCGTTTCCCATTTTATACTTGAGAGAACAAAGGCACCAAGAAGGGAAGTAAGATGCCCAAATCCACTCCATTAGTAACTAGAAGAGTTAGGAGGCAAACTGATACATCCTGTCTCTGGTTCCATGCCCTCAGGCTTTCACCATAACAAAATGGCCTCTTACTTGCGCACCTTCTCTAGCAGATTAGGAATTCCTCGAACACAGGAGCCATGTCTTAGTTTTCCCTGGATCCTACTTTGCTAGCAAACTGCCTAGTCCACTGTAGATACTCAACTAATATATGTTGGATAAGGCTTTTCCTGCAATGACATGTCTTTGCCTGGACGAGGATTTCAGGAACAGTGGAAGCCACAAAAAAGATCTACTTAATTGAACCATCCGACCAGAGCCCATCAAAACCACCCAGTGATGGCCTATAGAGGCTACACAGGGACTTTTGCTTTCTACACTGAACTAGAAATTAGTAAAATGCAAAAAAAAAAAAAAAAAAAAAAAAGTGCTGTGATGATTTATTTGCAGTTAACCTGTAGAGACAGAGACATGAGTTAGGGATGACTTGTTCTTCCAGTCTCCAGTAGCTATTTCGGGATTGCTTTGTGGCAAGGGACATTAGTTTCACCTCAAGTGGTGTGGGGCAGTAATGGGCCCAGTGATCAAAGTGCCCATGGTGCTTTGTGCTCAGAGGCCTCTGACTATCTCTCCTTCCTGTCAGTGTTCCCAGATAACATGGGCCAGCTCAACTGTGGAGCAGTTTTGAGCACGTGCCTAATCTTGAAGATGTTTTATTAGTTGTCCCACAACCTGACTGATGTCAACTCTATGTTTTGGGGTCAGATAGAACCCAGGTTTAAATTGCAGCTTTACTGTTTTATCATAAATTACTCCAGACACTATGCTTGGCTCTGTAGTTTCTTCATCTCTAAAATGGGGTTAATAGGAGTATCCACCTAAGAGGGCCAATACGAGGATTCAGTGGCAAAATGTTTAGCAAGCATTTATATGAGTTCTGATTCCACAGCCTGAACTCCTAGCCATTGGCTTCCCAACAACATGCTCAATTTGCTCAGCTATTCCCTCTCATCACTCGTCTGTCCTTTCACTGCTGAATTCATGAAAATAGAGTCTATCCTCATCGCTTTTCACTGTGAACCAGTTTTTCATCCCACAACCCTCGCCTCTGCCACCACCACAGCATAGCAGTTACTCTGCAGGTGAGTGGCAGCTGACTGTGTTGATCAGCAATGCTCCACTGGGGATACCATATTCAAACTTTGCATATTTCTTGCTCATCTAGCAGTGCTGAGTGGCTTGGGTTAGTGGGGTGGCTCTGCTTCACACAATTATTGAGAAACCCAGACATTTGTTGCTCAGGGCTTCCATTTGGTTGGCCAAGAGAAAGAGTACAAGGAGAGTGCCGGGATATGTTCTGTGGACCAGGCCCCAAAGTGACAGGTCACCTCCATGCCACATTCTGTAGTTAGAACAGACAGACCAACAGTGAGGCCAGATAAGTAAAAGACGAGAATGTGGACTTTTCTGAGCTACCATTATTAACCTTAAATTTCTCTAGTATGAAGGCAGTGTACCTTTTCAATCCTTTCTTGAACCATTTCTGTAATTTCCCACCACGCTGTCTCTACCATATCAGACTGTCCATTCTGCCAAAAGACTCAAAATCACTTTCTTTCACACCAAAACTCTTCAAGGCAAGGCACAACAATATCACCTCTTTCCCTAGCATTCTCCTCCTCTTCCTCTCAGAAGAAGGACAAAGGTGACAGCAAACTCCTGCTACTTTAGGTCACGTAAGATCAAATTGCAGAAGGTTTGCACAAGAAGAGGTCTCAGTAATACTTAGCCCAAAGTTTTCTTTGTATGTAAGCAAAAGGGTAAGATTTAGGGAAAGGGATTGCTCGGGGCTGAAACCTAGTCTATCAGATTCTATCCCTTTCTCAATCCAGTGCCTCACGGTACCTCTGCTTGGTGTACAGCCAGCCCTATGGGGCAGTTTTATTCATCGATATATTTGAAAATTTCTCCAATTAGCCCACAGTACATATTAAAAACAGTAGAATTTTAGGGCTTGTAAAAATAATGCCAATAAAATCTTTCTTGTATGGACTGACAGATTAAAAACATTTTTCCCAGTCCTGCTTCAGAATTCTTTAAGTTTTGAAAATCTTACTTTTTCCTAGTGATGGCTCAAATTTCAGTGAGAGGGAATATATAGCTATATATCTTAAGTCTTGGCAATTAAGTCTAGTGATAATTGTTTTTGTGCATTAGTCATAATCACTTTTTAAGCAGCAAAGCCTATTACTGTTACAGAGTGAGTTTCAGATGCCCTGCAGATTTGAGTAATTTTGGGTAATGCAGCTGTGTGTGGTAAAAAGATTTTACAACGCCTATAAAATGTTGCCTCATGACATGTTCGGCAGTGAATCTGTGGTACCATATAACAATTTCAGTGCTTTTCATTAAATACCAGATACCACTTACATTGTGCAGTTTTTAAACAAGAGCCATCCTCCGCGATCAGAAGGGTCTGCAAATTGCAAGGCGTTTGGGAGTCCTGAAATAGGTAGAAGGGTCTTAGATATTTTTCTGGAAACAAACAAAACAGCAAGCAAGCAAACAAAAAACATTGCACACGAGGGAATTAACATTTGATCTACATCGGCCTTCACTGCATTTTAGAATGTTTGTGCCTCTCCCTGCTTCTCTCATCTTCCCACAAAAGATGAGAAGATCTGACTTGCAGCAAATAGTTTGCCTGAAAATATGGTTTCCCATGAAAACAGAAGAAAATAAGAAAATGACAGTGAGTTGTGTTGTATTTCTTGTTACCTGGAATTACCGCTCTTCAAAAGAGAGATAGGAGGGCATCCAAGGCTTTTTTTGTTATTATTGTGATTGCAGGTAGGGTAACAGATATAATTATTAGATCAAGCATTTGTTCATTCAATCAATTTATATATACTTAGTTAGCTCTGATATATGCCAGCAGAATGGGGGTGGAGTCCAGAATAAAAAAGATGGCTGTGAGAAAATAAGATGAATTTTTAAAACTAGCTCTTGTCCTCTAAGAGATCACAGTGCTATAGCTTGAAGCTCTGGTTTCTACCTAAATATGGGACCCAAATGATTTTTTTTTAAGATTTTATTTTATTTATTTATTCATGAGAGACACAGAGAGAAAGAGAGGCAGAGACATAGGCAGAGGGAGAAGCAGGCTCCATGCAGGGAGCCCGATGTGGGACTCAATCCTAGGTCTCCAGGGTCAGGCCCTGGGCCGAAGGCAGCGCTAAACGGCTAAGTCACTGGGGCTGCCCCCAAATGATCGTTTTTACTGGATAATCTAGCAACTCCTTAAATGTAACTAGTTCAAATCTAAATCCATCATTTTCATCGAAACCAGTTTTTTTCCTTGACTAGAAGGAAGTACTGTGTCTTATAATAGCAAAGCACATGGGGGATGCCTGGGTGGCTCAGTGATTGAGCATCTGCCTTCTGCTCAGGGTGTGATCCCAGGATCTGGAATCGAGTCCCACTTTGGGCTCCCTGCATGGAGCCTGCTTCTCCCTCTGCCTATGTCTCTGCCTTTCTCTCTTTGTGTCTTTCATGAGTAAATAAATCTTAAAAAAATAATAGCAAAGCACGATACAAGTGTTTGCTTTTCACTGGAATTATTCTCTACACAGGTAATTATCTCAGAAACACACAAAAATAAGATTTTGGAAGGATGCAGCATCTTTCCGTTTCCCAAATTTTATGAAATAGCACAGTGTAAGAAAATCCTTTCTGGAAGGTTATGCTCCTCTTTCAGTGTCTGCCACCTTCATTATTCTGTCTTCCCTTCTAATCTGTTCATTATTCTTTACTGTGTTGTCCTGTTTCTCAGGCACCGTGGTGTCATTACGACTAGGTACCTGACTCTTGGAATTCAGAGTCTATATCTTAAGCCTCTTTTCTCAGCAGTGATGATGACTGAGCTTAAGTGTGGATCTGAAGCATGAGTTCAAACCCAGGTCCTGACACTAACCCACTATGCAACCCAGTGAAATCAAAACAACTTTAAAACGTCAGTATTCTCTTTTGTAACATTTAGTGGGCAAATAAGGCCCAACTTGCAGAGTTGTACTGAGAATTAAAGAGAAAGTAGATTAATAGTCAAGAGTCATTTATAAGTGTAGACCCAAAAGTAAATTGTTATTTTTATTCCCTGCAGTCCCTGGCTCAGCACAATAAATACTAGTAGATTAATTTATTTATTGATGCTAAGTGAGTCTCCTAAATGTACTCTAAGGTCCTAGAACATTTAGTACCAATTGTTTGCTTTTATGTTTTGAGGATAAACCTTTGCAATTAATCCTTTCACTTTCTGAACAGTGTGTTCCCTGGAAAGAAACACAAGATTTGCACCATCCTTAATCCTGATGAGGCTTTCTCCATGTGTTTCCCAGAGTTTTGCATTGTGTATCCCATCATTACAGCATTGAGAGTTAGTCTTAGAACTCAGTGAGGGTGCAGGATGTATTAGAAGGAATACTGGGCTTCATTCCTTTTTTTTTTATCTGCTTGGCCAAAATTTGCTCAAGATATATGTAGGCATATGCAGTATAATGATAGATCTTTGAGATTGCATGGGTAAATTAAAGACATGATCCCAGTCCTCAAAAGCATCCAGTCTGGTGGGAGGCAGGCAGGCAAAGAAAGTTGCAGTAGGACCTTCCTGGGCTCCACAGGCCCACTTGCATTATACACTGTGTGTGATGTGCCTGTCACTTCACTTCTCTAAACCTGAATCTGCTTGACTGTTAAATGTGGTTTCCTCATGAAGCTATTCTGAAAATTAAGTATGCTGATGCACATCTGACATTTAGTAGATAATGTCAATTCTTTTTCTTCCTGCTTGATTCCAGGTAGGTTAGGCCCAAATGACACACACAGAGTGAATATCTCAGTTTGGAGGAAGAATGAATGTGGCCAACAGCTCAGGCACCATCTTAACAAAGGGCATAGTTTTATATTTGGTTCATGAGGTCTCCAGAGAGATAACATCTATCAACTGAATAGTGTGTTAGGGGTTTTACACATACTATCTTTCATTGTTATGATAACCCCAACATGCAGAGAATATCTACATTTTCTCAGGTGACACAAGGGATTCAGAAAGCTTAAGCACAAGTGTTGAGGGGGTGGGTTGTGAAGCAGAATACAAGAATAGTCTTTCACTTATTTATTGAATTATTGTTTTTGAACGGTGACACTCTTCTAGAAACTACCAGATAGACTTCTGTTCCTCTGAGTTTTTACTTTGGAGAAGGTAGGTAATAAATACATAAGCACCATAAGCACATTTAAAAGAATTTTAGGGAGGGGAAAGTGAGATGAAGAAGGAAAAACATGCTGGGCAGTTCTCAAGATTGGAGAGTTCTTCAAGCCTCACCTAACTGACATTAACAAAGCTGATACACTTCCCCTGCCCTCAAGTTCTAAAGATTTGTAGAATAATTTTCCAGCCAAAGTGTTTACATTTATTATGAGTAATTTTTATCTAATCTTTTAAAAAAGTAGGCCAGTTTTATAGTATAGTGACTTCGTTTTATGGATAGTTAAAAGAGAAAAGCCTCCTCTGCCCAGATGATCTATGTAAACCAATAAAAGTCACTTTGGGGCCTAGATAATTATCTGGATAATTACCTCAACCTTTTTAACTCTGCTATTCTGAGATCATAGCAGACATTCAATGGAAACTTGTTGATTGGTTTGCCTTTGAATATGAAGACTTGGCCAATAATTCCTTTTCCCCCCCACATTTTGAATGGGAGTCTTTTTTTTTTCCTTTTAATTTAGGGATATTTGACAATTAAAAGTTTTATGTATTTATGGTATACAACTGGACTATTTGATATACATATACATTGCAAAATGATCACCACAATGAAGCTAATCCCTATACCCATCACCATACCCATAAATGATAGTTGCCGTTTCTGCGTGTGTCTGTTAAGAACACTTAATATTTATCTTCTTAGAAAATTTCAAGTATCCAAAAAAGTATTGTTAACTATAGTTACATTGCTGTACATTAGATCTCCAACTTAATCATTTTATACAACTGAAACTCTGTACCCTTTGACCAACATCTCTCATGTCTCATTTCTCCCTCCAGCTCCTGGTAATCACTATTCTACGCTCTGCTTCTAGGAGTTTGACTATTTAAGATTCCACATATAAGTGAGATCATGCAATATGGCTTTGGCTTATTTCACTTAGCATAACGCCCTCCAGGTTCATCTGTGTTGTTGCAAATGACGGGATTTGTTTCTTTTTTAAGGCCATTTTATAAATATATCCTTATAGTAATTTGTACATATACATATGTAATTTATATAGATAGATAGATAGATAGATAATTTATGTTATACACACACATACACACATATATATGTAAACTCTGACCTAATGATTCTGAAGGCCAAATGCCTTGAACATCCAGGAAAAAATATATTTATTTGCCCTTATTTATGCTAGAATGATAAAACCTATAGAGATTAAAAATTGCTCTAATCACTTTTTAAAAATGAAATAAGCTAGCGTTTACCCAGCCCAGAGAGATGTGGAAAGACATCATACTTGCTTTGGTAACAATTTCTGTTTTCCTATATGCCAGCAGATCAAAAGTCCTCTCATGTCTATCCCCAGACCACACTTAGTAGTATTACTATTCTCTGGTTGGTACATTTAAATTCTGACATTCTCCTTACCCCATTGACAAATATAAAAAGAAATGAATTTTTATCCTCTGCTAATATGCTTGGAAGTTTATGATGGCTCATAATGCTTTGGATTTTAAGGATGTGAAGAAGTGGTGATATCTATTTTGAATTAAATTAGGATGTAAAGGTATAGGCTCTCTCTCCAGATTTCTAATGATATATGAGACGAATCTCTTAGAGTGTCCATTTTGGACACTAGTCTTCAATTCACTTGATAGTGGCAATCGATGTGAAAAGCTATATTTAGTTTCCAAAAAGAAAACGCCCCCAAAACCCAAGCAACCTTAGTGGAAATATCTTATTTTTCAATGTAATTTGAGGCACCATTTACATACAATGGAGTACACAGTTTTTTAAATGCTCAACTAGATGTATATTGACAATTGATATATATTTTCATGAACCTAGAAAGTTCCCTGTGCCTTTTTTCCAGCCAATTCTTAACTTTCTAGGCCCAACTATATTTTAATTTTGCTTACCACAGGTCATTTTGCCTGTTCCTGGACTTCATATGGGTGGAATCTTACTGTCTTAACACCTTCCTTCTGAACTTAAAATTTACAAAGCACTTTCACTTTCATTACTCCTTGCAGCCACAGAATGAAGGTCCCAAGACATAAATTTTTACAGATGGAAACACGAAAGCTCAGAAAATTTTCATGACTTGCTTAAAGTCACACAGTAGAAGGCTACAGAGGCAGAATTGGAGCTGAGCGTTCGGATTCTGGGTCCTAGACTCCTTGTGTTGAATCCTAGTGTATCCTGGAAAAATATTTGGACTCATTATCATAACAACAGTGACAATAAAAGTAAAGTACCTAGATCTGAATCTCAAATTGCTGCTCTTTATGTGCATGATTTTTAGTATTTGATTTTTTAATTTGATTTATTTCAGACTCAGTTACATTATTTATAGCTTAAAGATAGGAATATCCTCATTCCTGGACTTCACATGCCTGTTTATACTCCAAAACTTTCATCACACTTTCTGTTGGAGCCCTGTGAGCTTCAACACTAGCAGACAAAGTCAGAAACCAACTGTTGGGTTTTGACACACTTGGTTTAAACCTTTCTGATCACATTTTATTTCCATTTTTCTCTCCATGCAAAATGATGAGCTCCTTGAAAATGGTGTCCAGTTCTTATGCACTGTTATTTCTCAAGTGTTTAGCACCCGGTCTGGCCCAGAAGTGATGTGCACTATAAGTTCACTGAACCTGTTACAAGTAACCAGAAATCAGGACAGGCAAAACTCTTTTGGAGAAAGGACTGGCTTCTGCCTTTTTTGTTAGTACTCATTGTTGCCTGAGTGGGTCTCACGAGATGGAAACTGCATATCTGTGGCTTATGTAAATAGCACTGCACCTTTCAGAGGAAAATTCTTGGGCTCAATATTTAATAAGAGGGTGTGAAAACTATGATGAGTTTATTTGTATGGTCATGCTAAAAATATAAATGCCATAAATCTCCAAGTCACTGAATTCTAAAGCAAATCAATGTAGGAGGACGGGGTCCACTACCTGTTGGAGCTGAATCTCTGTAAGGGCTGAGGAAGGACCAGTCTGCCTAGCGCCCGCTTCCTCAGCTCACCACCTACTAATTCCCTCATGCTGCCTTTTGCCAGCTACCTATTGTTAGCTGCAGAGCTGTGGTGGCATTAAGGGAAACAATAATGTCTGCTAATGCTGTCAACACCTTGGCAATATCTGCCTTTCTTCAATTACTTTTGTTTACAAATTACTCCTAATTTTGTTCTTAAAAGCTAGTTAAGAACAAATGCTGCTAGGATTGATGGGAAGCTAACTGCATGATTAAGTAATTACGTTTTTAAAGCTTGCCTTACACTAGGACTAATGATATGTCACCCAGTAGCAGAAACCCCAGATAATGAATGAGAAATGTTTATATGTACTTAGTTGCTTTTAAATTTCCCTTCACGCTAGAGCTGGTGCTATGCATGGGGTACTGGGATGAAGAAAGGGAGTGACAGCTCAGCCTCCGCAGCCTTTGTGCAGAACCAGAAACTCCCACCAAGGGCTCTTTTCTATCCTCGTGGATGCTTTATTTTTTGCAGGGCTGATTGTTCAATTGGTTCACTGATGAAAATGCTACATCATTTCATTGAATAAAGAGCTGAATGAATTTAACTAGTAGGTGGTTGTCCTTTCACCGCAGGGATCAGATTTAGAGCTGATCTTTTGAGTATATAGAATAGAATTAGAGTCAGGGCTGATGGTGCTCTTCCATCCCTCCTTTAACCGGGGACTTGTACTGGGTGAGTGTTGGAGAGGCAGGTATTGGGTGACCAGGGCACAAGGGCTGGGAGAGAGGAGGAAGCAGGTCCCTTCACACTGACACCTGGGGGTTCTCAGGTCATTCCTAGGGACACAACACCCCTCGATTCTAGGTGAACGTTAACACGCTCTTCTTTAGGGCTAC
This sequence comes from Vulpes lagopus, assembly GCF_018345385.1. Classification (NCBI taxonomy): domain Eukaryota; kingdom Metazoa; phylum Chordata; class Mammalia; order Carnivora; family Canidae; genus Vulpes; species Vulpes lagopus. The sequence goes on along the minus strand of NC_054824.1, from coordinate 53,981,424 downwards.
AATCCTGGAGGTAGAGTCAGGACTAATTTTGCAGGGAGGGGTGATGTTTCCTCAGCTATAACATAGGTTCTCCAGTTGCCCATCAGTTTCTTTCGTAGGTAAGGACAGTGGAAAAATAATTCTATCCATTCATGTGTGTATAATACAGCTGCCTTAATTTATTTCATATATAATTTTATGTGTAGATGATATATGCATATGCATTCATATATAATTTATATGTATTATCGCCTAATATATGTTTATGTATAGTTACGTGTAACACATGAATATAAAAAGCATGGCACAAGTTTTCAATATGTTGCTATAATTTTATGTGTACTGTGTGGCTATAATCCATATATATATATATGCATTATATATATAAATATATACATGTATCACACATAAGCATACAGGTCTATAATACCTATATATGCACACGATACCCACAATGACATGCTATATTGCATATCTATATACATATTCTCAAAAATATATAATTCAACAATAATATCAGAAAATGAGTTAATGAGTTGATGGACAGGCTCTAGTGTGACGAATTATCATCCATTGGCTTACACTGAATAGTGAGAGGTCAGTTCTGAGTATAGATCTAGGCTCACGTTGGCCAATTACTTTGTTTTCTTCATCTCTTTCTCTGCCTCCTTCATTATAATGTGTGGATTATAAATACCAATGTGAGGGGTCACTGTGAGGAGTAAAGGAGATTATAAAGGGGATTTATCCAACTCTCTTGCACATAGTAGGTTTTCAATAAATGTTAATTTCATTTAATAAGAACTGCAATTTCTTATTTCAAACATTGACTAATAGTGACCCCTGAGAGAAGCAACAGACTATGCAATTTTCTCTACTTGTGAAATTCAAACTAGTTATCTCTTACTGCCAAGTAATAATGACTGTAATAAACTGAGGAGATTTCCTTTTAAATAAGTGGACGATTTTAGCTGACTCTGGAAATGTAAATGGACCCTAATTAACGAATGCCTTAATCGTTCCTCCTGTTTCTTCTTTATAGACACATTATTTCCTGCCCAGGGGTGAATACATTCAGTGTACATACGTTCAGATATGAATACACATATGCATATACATTTTCAAGGTACCAGCTTTAATGGAGAAGAACAAAGGCTATTCATTAATTAGGGCTACAAAAATTTCTTCAAGCATTTCTATTTGCATCAGAATAAAGTCTATCTTCCTTAGTCTAGCATTCAAGGTCTTCTGGATCTGACTTCAACTCTGTTTCATAAGATGTTCCATTTTCCCCAAGAAACTAACTCTCTCTCTCTTCTGAATTTCCAGAGGACATATTCCCTATACTAATCATTTGACATTTTATCATTTTCTGGCTCTATTTGAAAGTTTTTTGCTATCTCACTTCTCAGAGGAAGGAAACTAGCTATCAAATTTAGCTGGTCAAGAATTTTTTTATTACTTAGAAATAGATATAATTATTTTTTCAGCATAAAATATTACTAGTTTATGATAGAAAAATGAACTAAATAGCATGGTATAAAAAAGAATAAAAGGACCTCTGATTTCAGAGACATAATGCTTGACAGCCACCACAAGGTATAGTGATTAAGTCCCATCCAAGATTTTCCTATGTTTGAAAAACAAAATGGATCAGGCTCAGATTATTTATTATTTCATATTAAATGTAGATTTTTTTTAAAATTAAGAATTGTTTTATGTATATATTGTATTCTGCATTATCATTAATTATCTTATGGATGCTTTTGCAATTTTGTAAAATATTACCTGGAAATATTTTTAAGAACGATATACTAACCTTACAGAAAAGAGTACCACAGTTAATTTATCTCATCTATTAATTTTTGGTTATTTTCAGTTATCACACTTTTATTGCTTTAACCAATCATGATGAGCTCCATCTCTTTATACCCAAATCTTTGTCTTAAATTCTTATTCCACCCTGAGGATAAATTTTCTCTTAGTTTAATCTAAAGTTTTAAGAGTCTTGACATAGAAACCAAAATGTTTTCTAAAACACTTTACACTGCCTCCAACAGTATTGAGTACCTCTCTCCCTGCCGCCTTAAACTTTGGGAAGCCTTGTCTTTAAAACATTTTTGGCAGCATATTTCATTATAAATTTCATCTCTTTGTTTACTATTAACACAGAATATTTTTCAATAGGGAACATTTCCAATTAGGAAGAGAAGTCTGAGGTTAGCCTGAATTCATTAATTTTTTTTTTTCTCTTTGTCTGGCACTTGGATTTTTTTTTCTTTATTCCAGAAAAGTCAGGTATATCTATTTTCTTGAGCACAGCCAGTGATTTTCCTCTGCAGATACTAACTCTGGGTGGGTTGATTATTATACAAGGATATTTAAAAAGTAGTCTATGGTCTCCTTTTGCTAAAGTGCTCCCTTTGTCCTGCCTGCCTCTGTCTGATGGAATCTGGATGCACATTTCAAGATGCTGGATATGAGTGTTCATGACCTTTCACTCCTGGTCTGTGCAGGTTGGATGTCAGAGTCTCTTAAACAGGGACCACAACAGAGGTCCTGATGGGGTTGAAAACAGAGGACTCAAGAGTGAAGCAGACACCTCTGAACACTAGAATCAGTGGAGCAATCCCAAGCTAAGCTGTTGATGATGTAACCTGGTTCTCTGATGTAAGTGAATTTGGGGGGTGTAGGCAAATATGGAGGCAGTTATTGTGGGCTTGGTGATCTTTTACCATCTACTTGCTTAGCTGAGTTACTTTGCTTTATAGGTTTTGACATGAGCTGGTGACTAAATTTCACAATTCATCCTACCCATAATGTAGTTGAGGTTAATTCTTCCACAAAATTGGTATAATGAAAAATTGGGACATTGTCTATTATTCTGTTTTCAGGTGGATTAAAATGAATAAGTTACATATTTCTAATCAAGACCTGGGTATATTTGGAAAAAAACTTTTATATTTGAAGAATATCTCAGTGGCAATCATATTTCTCAACTTAACTTGCTGGTCCTCACAAGCAAGAAATAAAACAGCCATTCTTCCTAAAACAAGTAGCCTATTTCACTATTCACTTTTTTATTATTATTAACAAATGCAAAGCAGAAATTATGGTTTGTTGATGTTTAATGGATTGGTAAAAAATATTGTTTGAGTTATAATTTTGCTTCCAATTCCTATCACATTGATTCTTGGTTTCATGTTCATGTCCCTGTAGCAATTACTACTAGGCAGATTACTGAAGGTTAAGGAAGCAGTGATAGTGATATGATTTGAAGTCCCTTAACCCACCTCTACTATATATATATATGTGTGTATATATATATATATATATATATATATATATATATATATATTCTCTCCTGACCTGTAAAGCTACACAGAAGAAAGATGTAAGGATTAATTTTCATTCACATTTCACTATGTTCAGAGCTACTCAAAGATAGCTACCTGTGTTGTGGAGTTCCATGGGGCACCCCAAACAATGAAAGTCTATTTAACCCAATTTCCCATGTCTCCATTATTTTCAATCTACATTAGAGATAATGTTTGAAATATAAATCACCCTTGGATAAGTTATGGTTAACAGTTTTGCTAAGGGAACAGCATCTCTTGGATTCTTCTGGGAGACAGGCTTTGATGTGTGGACTCAATCCTACATGAGAGGCCAGGGTAGTGGAAGAGGAAAGGATTAACTCAGTTTGGTCTTTGTCATAATCTTGATCCATCCCAATCAAACCCTTCCCCACCTCTGAGTTAGAATATGTAAATGCAAAAAAAAAAAAAAAAGTGGAAACTACTACCTCAGTTAAAATGGAAATTAGGAATTAGAAAGTATCTGCTATTTGTAACATCTGTGGGTCTGTATAACCTCCACATAAAAAAAGCAGCACATTTGTATTACTGACTAAACAACTCTAATATACCTTTTCCACTCAAATGCTCCAAGTTCAAATCAGGCTAGGGTCAAGGTAACACTTGTTTGGGGCTCACAATTAATACTAACTTCTAGCTCAAAGTAAGGGCATTACAAAGGAAGGGGTGAAATGTGTATTCCTAGAACCAAGTGACTTTTTGGATGAGACAAGATAATTCTTTCAACCTTGCTTAGCTAGGTGCCAATATTTAAAAATATAATAATGAGATAATAAAATAGTAAGAGTTTGAGCTTCTTGGGTAATATAGATTCATAGTGTTATTATGGTGAAAATTATGCCCATTTTCCAGGGCATTTATTCTTCATTTTCAATCCTCTACTGTAGTGGTTCTCAATCACTGCTGCATATCAAAATCACCTGCAGGTGCTGATAGGCCATGTCAGCGCCTGCACCACCACTACCCCACGCCCTCACACCAATCAAATCAGAAGTTCCCTCCCAGGGTCCAGGCCATTAAATGGTCAGGTGGTTCTAATATGAAACCAGGGTCAAGGATCACTGTTGCAACGACACAAAATGCCAGTGATTTTGTAGCTCCTATTAAATTGGGGTGGGCATGGTTGGGGAGGGAGTAGTTTTCCCAATGCATGACTCCTAGCCAGCTCTGGCTCTTAGCACAAAGGACATCTTTAAACAGAAATCAAGTCGAGTTAGTGTGAGTCCCCTGTCATTTCTCTGGCCATTATAAGTGACATATCTGTGCCTGGTGTTTCAATCTCAAACATGTCACTGTTTTCGTGTCGTGACTCCATTCCATGTTGCAGGGATCACTCCTGTCAGCTCCCATTCGTCTGGAAGGGTTAGGCCTACACTTACAACCTAAGGCCCTGCCTGTGCTTCCAACAAGCTCTGTCACATAGCGGCTGTCACCAGGCCTAGCACACATCAGCTTTAGTCTGCAGCCACGTCAGACCATGGTCAGCTGATTGTTAGGATTACACCTTATCAACCACCTCATCTGATACTAGACTAAAAATAAATGGCAAAGTAAACCACTTGGGGAATGAGAGACTGTTGGACTTTTGGCCAAGTCACCCAGAGGTGATTTATAAGTTTTCCTTGGCTCTGCCAAATAGTCTCTAAGGCATAAAACATACACAGAGAAGGGCTGATAGAGAATCTTAATGGTAGCCTTGCAGAAATGTTCAGAAAATCCCTTGGTTGTTTACTTTACCAGGTAGGTAGTAAAACTAGAACTTGGGAAAGAATCCCAAAGTTGGAGGAGAAGCCATGCCCAGAGGCATGTGCACTGGCATCCTCTTCTCAATCTTGTTTCCCTCCAGTGGGAATGGGAGGAGTAGGTGTTTAAGAAGGTAAGCAATGACTGTGCATTGTTCTTCTACTTAATCATCTGTATTTTCACAATGCACATAAGAGGTGATTACAAGTAGAGAGTAGGAAAATAGTATGGATGCTTACAGTTGATATGGATACCACTGAATGTTCTGTTTGGAAATGATCTCATTGTGCATGAAAGTACTTGGGGAAGATTGGGACTCTCTTTAGGAAAGATGCCAAGTTCTGTCTCCCACACGATGCCAGTCCAAATTACCCATCCCAGCAGCTTAGAGGAGGGTAGGGTAGCAGCAGAAAGTTCACTTAAGATTGCCCCCTACTGAAGTTCTCAAAGATAAGGTTATCTTCTACATCAGATCTGAGTTTAGTGATACTCTATTATCACAATGGAGCAAGTGTTGATGCCTACCAAGATTTACAGAAAACAGAGAACCACAATGGGAGGAACAGTAACACTTTATAATATCTGAGATATTAGAGAATACAAATTTTCAGTTAACTTTTTCAGTTTAATGTTGCCAGAACTGCAGATGTGATAGGCAAATCCCATGAAGTCCAAAGGATCTCCAGTTACATAGTCATACATGTATATTCTTTAGGGAATATCTTGAGTTCATGTGGGCCATCCACCCATCTGTCTAATTCCTGGAAAATTTATTAGGAAAATAAAAGCCACAAAGGCAATATACTAATAAAGCAGAATACATTTGGAATGGAAAGTTGGAAATTTTATTGTGTTTTTCCTTACTAACTTCCACATATGAAAGTTTCTCTAAAATGACTATAAACATCAATGGGAATATGTGATCCTATATATGACCTTAACTTTACTCATTTATTTTATCAGGAAAAATACACCTTGAGTGTTATGATCTATGTAAGGATATATTTACCATCTCAAAGAAATTAACCCAATAAAAAGCCTAGTTTCAAAGAGCAGGTGTATAACAAATACTTATTAGCTTTTAAATAAGTAGTCAGCTTATCAAAGAATGGATCAATGTCTTGCTACTTAACTTGATGATCACATAGAGTAAAATCCCCATTCTTCTAATGATTGCTCCTTTCTCAACTAGGCAACTACTTAGGATGGCATTATATAATCTGTGTTCCAATCACCATACACAAAAAGTTAACTTGAATGTCGGACTCAGTCTGATACATACACAAATTCCATTACCATCTTTTGGGGGATATATTAAAGGGAAATTTAAACTATTCATAATAATAGAAGCTGGAAATTGAGAGGTTGATTAAACTTTATGAACACCAAGGTCCCAACACACTTAGAGTGCATGCATCTGACATAACAGGGTTTTTCGGCAGGGAGAGAGCTGACACCTCCTGAGAGTCCCTCACATTCTCTGGGCACACATAGGCTCCTCACTTGTCACACAGTGTTAAAAGACACTGTGGTGTCTTTTACAACAAGTGTCTAACCAATGGCTATGGAGCTCTGAGAGTAAATACTTGAGTCTTGACTACCATTGAAGTTTAAATGTATGCACATATCAGCTTATGTTGGGGAGGTGGTGTGGGAGGGTTTGGTTGAATCCAGAGTGCAGTGGGGTAATAGAGAAATCAAGAGAAAAACTATCCGTTCCTTTGCAGCATGTGTCTGCAAAGTGGTTTAGATTTAGTAGTGATTCAGGATATATATGGTAAGGGAAGATTTCCAAACCTTCCTTAACCAGCCCGTTCACTGAGAAATATAGACCCATCCTAGGACTGTGTGTGTAGTGGAACATACCAAAAGAGCTGATGACTGGGGACCCTAGAACTTCTGCTGTGAGCATCCCTTCTGAAAGGGTGTTAGTACTAGAAGAGTGTGTAATTGCCTCTTGACCAAGGAAAAGGGGAACATTGGAGACCTGGAGACACCCAAAAGATGGCAAGGAGTTCTGTAGAGTGACAGCAGGGAAACTAAGAGACTAGAATAATCCTGGCAAGCAGATTCCTAATTTGGGCCTATCCCACTGGGTGAGCAGAAAAAGTGGACAGTTAAGCCTCAGAAATACATAGCAAGATGGCTTCAGTGAAGGCTTACAACAGAACTTCAGTGGCTGAGGCTGAGCTCTGAGGCTGAGCTCTGAGGCTGTATGAGACATCTCTCCCTTGGCCTTCCCCTCTAATGGCCCAGAGACTGAGGACAGCTGGTGTTGGGGAAAGCTACTGAGATCCTGTCACATGGTCGATTGAAATGTTGATCAGCACACCTGTAGACAAACCGTGAAAGTGACCTTCTTTTGGAATGTTGGGGTGGGGCCTAGAAAACATTGGCTTATCTTGTTGGCATGGGCAACTTCTACAGGCCTAACACAAACACCTGCCGTATTTAATTAGCAGTTTATTTTCCAGTGTCTCTAAAATACATGTAAAAATTCCTTACATAAATAATATGCAAGAGTTCTGTCACCAGATTAGACTCCCTAGACTGTAAAGTGCAGGTATCATGCCTTTGGGGTCACTGTGTCTTCAGTTACCAGCATGCACACAAGAGTGCTCAATAAATACATTGAAAGAATGAATAAATGAATAGACTGAATAAATAATAAGTAGCCTGTCAGTTTATATGGAGAATTAAGATCCTTTGAGCTATATGTGGAAATATACAATGTTTGGCACACAACCTATATGATACTTTTCACCATGTGCAGCACCGATCAAGGAGTGCATTTGATTAATTCCAAAATTACACATGTATTTATGAATGGCTTTCTTAGCAGTCAAACGGAATTTGTCTTCAATCTTTTATTAGGAGCTGTTCCTTGTCACTAGCCAGTACTAATGCATGTAAATAGATACGGGCTGCAGATGATACCTGGAATTGTCAGTGGCTCATTAGAAGCATGTGAGTGATGTAAAACCAGAAATCCTTCGATCACCTTCCTCAAGATTCCAAATCAAGTACAAAATGTTTTAAAAACTGTTTCTACCCTTCAGGTGTATTGGTACAGAAATAAAAGTGTTTACTTTCTATTTGCTGTTGTGTTTTACATTCTCAGTAGTGAGAGTTGCTTACACTATGTGTGGGCTCTTACCTGAGAGGAACTTGTGCACACACACAGCATACATCAGTGGGGAAGAGATGACTTCATTTTAAGAGGTGTGGGCTGAGGGATGCTGTAGGTTTGCAGTTTTTGGCTACCCTCTTTTCTGGAGGTTCATTTCTTGTATGCACCAGGTTACATATTCATTTGAGACAGGTAGGGAGAGGCCAAATGGTTTAGAGCTGTCTTGTCCAGTAATGGTAGCCAGTAGCCATATGTATCTGTTGAGCGCTGGAAATGTGGTTCATCTGAACTGAACTGTGTTATAGGCATAAAACACACCCTGTATTTCAGGGACTTAGCATGAAAAGAAAGAAGAATGTGAAATATCAATTATATGCTAATATGTAATATTTGGTGTTAAACAAAATATTAAATTAAATTCACCTGTTCCTACATTTTTAAACATGGTTTCAAGAAAATTTTAAATTACATATGTAGTTAGCTCACATTATGACTCACACTATATCTACATTATGCTGATTTAGAGGGGTGACTAGATCTGAAGATATGTATTTTAATTATTTTTGTATGTATTTACTTATTCAGAGAGTATTTACTGAATTCTGTTATGTGCCAAGGACTGAACAAGATGTGGATTTAATGGTAAGCAAAATAGAGTGGTACATTGTGGCTCACACTTGGCCTCTGGTGCTTCAAGGTCTGCTTGCTCTCTTTTTCTCTCTCTCTCTCCTCAGTTGCTACTGCAGAAAATTCTACTCCTTGCTATCTTTGACCTATATCCAGGTATCTGGCGCTCGTCTGCCACTTCAGCCAGTAGGAAGTATTATTTTCTAATATCCAACTCTGTCCTAAAGGGTCAGAAGAAGGACCCATAAAGCTACTTGGACCCCTGATAACACAGTTCTTGGTTTTACTTCTAAGTTCAATCTTTGTGGAGTTTGGAGTCTGATAGAGAAATATGGACATTAAGCAAATAATCACACAACTTAAAAATGTGAATACAGGGGCACCTGAGTGTCTGACTCTTGATTTCAGCTGGGTCCATGATCTCAGGGTTGTGGGATCGAGCTCTGTGCTGCGCCCTACAACAGGTTCCGCATTGGGCATGGAGCCTGCTTAGGATTTTCTCCCTCTCCCTCTGCTGTCTCTGCATGCACATATGCTCTCTCTCTCTCTCTTTCTCTCTTTCTCAAGAAAAACAAAAACAAAAACAAAATGTGAATATGAGTTGTGTTAAGTACTGTGAAAAAAAAAGTATAGGCAGCAGAATGAATCGGAAGGTAAATTCTAAGGTATGAATAAGAGAAGGCCAGGGACCTGGGAATTTGGGGTAGGAAAAATGGGGATAGAGAAGAAAAACTCTAGGTAGAGGAAAGAACACATTCAAGCATGAGCTGAGAGGGAACATACTGACTTCAAAGAATGGAAAAGAGTCCATTGTGGCTAGAAAACAGAGTGACAGAGGAGAGACTCCTGAGGCTGGTGGTGGGCTTCTAGACCCTTGCTAGTCATCTGCAGACTGCCATCATTGCTTTGTTGGAGAGCTTATTGTCAATGCAGAATCTCAGGCCCAGCCTGATGCATCAAATTAGAATCAGCATTTTTAAAAGATCTCCGGTGATTTGTACACACATTAAAGTTCAAGAGACATTGATCTAAAATTAATTAAAGATTTGTAGTCAGTGCTTAGAGAAATGGAAATTTATTGCATGATATTTGCAGGTTGGTGAAATGATTGCACTTATATATTTTTGAAAGGTTGCCCTGGATATAATGTGGAAGAACAGACAGGAGTGGGGGGGTCAGAGCAGAACTACTCCAACCAAGATATTGGTGGAATAAGGCAAGAGCAAACAGCATCATGGGCCAGAATGGAGATGGCCTACACTGAGAGACTGAGCGCAGTGAAGAGATATTTAGATGGAAAAATCACCAGGCCTCCTTGGTGGTGAATTGATACAATGGGTTAGAGATGCCCTGGATGAGTGTCAGACTTTCAGTTTCATGAATAGGGACATTCTTCACCAAGGGAGGAAATGTTGGAGTAAGATCAGATGTGGGGCTGTTTGGTAAACATGGTGAGTTTGGTTTTGGATATATTGAGTTTGGAATGTTTTTGAGACATCTAAATGGAAATGTGAAGAGGAGGATCACCCTCTCCTACACACACATGCACACAACTTCTCTCTTTCTCTGCTACTCTACCTTAACATTGCAGCCTTCATTTCCTTCTTTAGAGTCCATCTGGTCCCTCTCAGCTCAAGTATTTGAACATATTCTTCCTTCTGCCTGGAAATATTTCTCTCTCTCTCTCTCTCTCTCTCTCTCTCTTTATCTCAATTGCTCCCCATTCCCACAACTTCTGTTCACTTGGATTCTGTATGTGTGTCTATATGTGTAGGACAAGTTCTGAGTTGGCAATAGATATTTGACTTTGGGGGAATGGAAGAAATCACCCAGGGGGCAATGGCCAAGTATGCAAGTCTTACTCCTGCCTCTGCTATGGACTGAGCACATGAACTTCTGGAAGTTTGTAATCTGAAAGAAGAAGAAAGAAGAAGAAGAAGAAGAAGAAGAAGAAGAAGAAGAAGAAGAAGAAGAAGAAGAAGAAGAAGAAGAGAGGAGGAGGAGGAGGAGGAGGAGGAGGAGGAGGAGGAGGAGGAGGAGGAGGAGGAGGAGGAGGAGAAATGTCTTACAATGCTATGATGGGAATAAAAATAGATGTATATAAAATACTTTGAAAAATATGAAGTATATTAAATTGTACTAATATTATGGGCCATTTTGTCCAGGTAGTATAAAAAGACATAAAATCAAGTCGTCTCTTCTGGAGTCTCAGTCTTCTCATTTACTGAAAGAAGAAGTTTGAGGAAATTAGCTCTAATATACCTTCCAGCTCCATCTAAGTATGAACTATTTTCTTAATTCTGCAAAAGTATGATTTTTTTTCAGTACTTTTGGTTCTGTACTGTATAGGGATTAGGTCCCTGATCCTTTTGTAGAGATGTTCAATATCTGATATTTTCCTTTCTCTGGTTAAAGTAGATTCAGGAATTAGTATGACAGTATCATGTTTAAAGAGAGATTATCAAACATTTATTGAATGTTGTGTGCACTGTGAAAGGCAAAGAAGAGACATGTTTATAATTTAATTAGGGAAATAAAGCATTGATGTATAAAATGATGCTACCAGAATAAAATAACAATAAATATAAAAATACAGAAATGTCTTGGGGCAAAACGTGATTTACTGCCCTGGTACTGAGAGTAGAGCTTTATGACATTGTACACAAGCTAAGAGCATTGAGGTCAGAAAAAGCGGGCACCATGGTCAACTGGAATAGTCCAGTTAAAAAAGGTAAGATTTTCACATGATGAGAAGAGATAGGGAGTGTGTCTTCAGTGAAGGGAATTGTGTGTACAAGCCCAGAAACAGGAATGTATATGCATGTCTGCAGGGTGTGAGAACAGAAGTCTAATTACAGAGGAAAATCCATGTAGGGAAACAGTGAGGAATCAGGCTGAAAATAAATATTGCATATAAAATAGGAGGAGACATTAATAACAGGGTAAGCGGTTTGAACTAAGATATATATATATATATATACAGTGATTCATTGTATTTGGAAAAAACAATACCCCCAAAACCGCAAGGTCTAAACTATAAAGCCCAAACAAAAAGGTAGCTAAAAAAAAAAAAAAAAAGATCCAAGCTATTCTTTGCATTTATAGTTTCCACTTCCCCTTTTTCAAATGAACAGAGCAGATAATATTCTTCATGTTGTTAAATTAAGAATGTGAGGATATTAGTATAGAACAAAGTAACTATTTAAATGGGAGGACAAGATGTTATAGGATTCAGATGCCTTTCAGTTGTTTGGATGAACTAATTCCCACAAATCACCAGGTTCCCAAAACAGATTCCCACAAATCTGACATGGTAGAATGGGAAGTGTGTCTCCACCAGCTCTATGCAGGGTCTGTAAGCTTGCTCTTGTGGAGAGAGGGCCCTAGAGAACAAGGCATGGATTTTCTTTCAATGTGGAAACCTCGTGATGTGAAAGAGCATCCTGACCTCTGACATAGATCTCATATTTCTACGGTAGGATATGCCATCGTCTTTCTGTGGTACCAAAGGGTGGAAATAGCTTCTTTCCAGGCAAATAAATGTCAGTTGGCAGAAACCATTGTAGAGTCAGTGTTCCATTTCTCCACATCTACCCCACAACCAGACCCCATAATTGTAGAGCTTATGACTAGCAAAAATCCACACCAAAGTTTTTCTGGGTTCACCCTCCCCAAAGCAAATTCTACTTAGAAAGTAACCGATTATTCTTAAAAACAAACACCAGCTGATAATTCATTCCCAGTAATTCATAATACCTGCAGCCTGGAAGATTCTGTCGGACAAAAATCCTAAGGTATTTTACATTTTACTTTCCTGCCACAGTTGGATATTACTGTCCTTCTTCCAGCGAGGAGTGAAGGCACTGTCTCAGTCCCCATCTCGCAGTTCACACTGGGAATCATAAAGACCATTTCACTTTGAGATATGTGAATTATATGTATCTAAATACATATACATGTGAACATACATTACATAAGCATAATGATATTTACATAAACTAGCTCTACATATTATGATTCTGGGACTAAGAGGAAACCCTAAAAAGTCCCCTTGCCATCCATGGATATGCAGTCTACTCGGAGAGGCAAGATATTGATGCTTTCACTGATATTTGGAAATCGAGGCTGTTCATCTTTCAGGCCAGAAAAAGAGCCTTAAGCCATGTGGTCTGCATAAGATGAATGGCAGGCTGGAATGGTGGAGGAAGGCTTCCTGGAAGTGCCTTGAAGTTTAAAGAGTAGAATCTGAATAGGCCAAAAAGAGCAAGGAAAGTGATCAAGGCTAGTGTCAGGGGATGGTGATGTAGTGACTGCTGATGGATAAAGTCCTGAAATTAAGTTACCTTTATCACAGCATTTTTATCCACCTGAAAGCAAATCTCTCCCTGCTGCTTTGCTAAAGCTAGCCAGACTGCCTGCTTATGCTGAACTCTCTTGCCAGTTAGGGCAGGTTTCCCCTACGATGAAAAAGAGAATGCCTGTGCCTCCGCTCAGAGTGAGACCAGAGAGCCAAGTGAGAAGAAAGACAAAGCGGAGGTTTTCACCTTGACCCTCCTTGATGTACCTCCATGCACTCACCACAAGCCTCTACCCCTCCGGGGAACACCAGCGAGTCCTAAGGGTTCCTGGATCTTAGAGTTTTTCCAGTTTCTCCAAGTGTTTGATCTCTAACCTGCATGTGACTCTATCCATGTGAAAAAAGAAAAAAACAGGAATGAACACAACAAAAACATTTCTTTGAAAATCTTGCTGTTCAGCATCATGCAAAAGTAAATGTTTTTCTCCTGCTGTGCTGCTGCTTTCTATTCTTTTCCTCTCTTCTACAATAAGTGCCCATTGTAAAATAGAACACATGCAAGCGCGTGCACATGCCAGTGCATGAGCAAGTGGGCCCGCGCGGGTGCGTGCGCACACACACACACACACACACACACACACACCAAAATTTGGATTCTGCCCTTTCTAATTACAAATCACCACCTGTGGTAAAATTATTGAAAAACAGATGAGCTTTTCATTCCAGCAATAGCCTTAAAACAAGCAGCAGTTCCAACTGCCAGTGTGATGTATAGACACCACGGAGGGCAGATGAGGGATTAATTAGGTCTGTCCTTGCACATTGCCAGGGGAGCACTTCTGTAGAGGTGATTGAGAACTAGAAAGAGTGGCATTAGTCTTCATTGTTGGTTAAAGGCAACAAAAATAAAGATGCAATTGAGTTGACAAAGCTTCAAGGTATGTGGCTGAGTCATTTGGAGGTGTCAAAATGATCAAACTATAATTAATTAGCTGAAGTGCTATATTTAATCCCTCAACTTTAATGAAGAATTCTGAATCCAGAAACTAATGGCAAAGGAGGTACCATTGGTTTCTGATATTTGTTAGGTTGGGGGAGGGTAGTTGTTGGGGGGAGAATTAAAATTTTTCTCAGGCTGTAATGATCAACACCGCCCGCTTTTAATCTTATTGTCATTTCCCTTTCTCTTATAGAACAATGGTGGTGTTCTCTGCATTTCTATGAGGGGAACAATTATAGGCACAGGACACTCCCTGCAGTCTGTCAAGTCTTTTTAAGGAGGCCTAGAACACTGACTGGGGTGGAGCTTGTCTTGGCTTTTGACCACTTGCAGATTCCTTGAACAGTTTTCTACCAAATAGTGGGTCTATTTTAGAGCTTTAGAAATATAGCTCTGGGCCACAAAACCATAAATAATTCTTAATTATAATCAGGAAACATTAATTGAATGTCTACTATGTGTAGAGTACTGCTACCTTATCTCTAAAAATATTTACATATGGGACAAGCACATGATGCAAAATATTGCCTATAAAGATGATGATTTCATTTTTTTCCTGTTGTCTGTAAGGCCTTTGCCCACATTATTATTTTATAAATTAGTTTCTGAGACCCAAGGGAGCGGGAAACAGGTCTGTGTTTTTCTCTTTTGAACGGGACCTAACTTGAGCTCCTAATGGTCATCAATGAGGCTCATGATTGAACCAGCTCTAAGTGAAGGCAGAACGGAAATGTATTAATATTTAGCCTTATAATGAATTGGCTATAAATTAGCAGACTTCCTCTTATTATGGAGACTTTCTGTTTATTAGCTATAATTTAATACTGGTTGCCACTTTGTTTTATAAAGTGCTTTCTCTTCTTTCTTATAAATTATTACTCAAAAAACTTAGGAAAAACACAAACCTTTCATGAAATAAAAGAAACACAATGGAGGACAAGATAATCAGTATTTGAAAAAGTCGTTCTTTTTTAGCCTTTCAGCCTTAGAAATTATTAAAATATGCAGAAACCCCTTAGAATGAGGATGGTCTCAAGTGTCATCGAATACAGATTTCATGCAAAAATAGTGTTCCCTCTCTTTTTAAGGATGTATATTAAAAATCATTGTTTTAGTAACTTTAAATATAAGTCATTATTAAAAAGGAAGGAATTGTACCATGTTGGTAATTATGCCTGGGACAAGTATTAACTCAAATATATTAATTAGTTAATTAAGTAGTTTAGATATTTATTCTCTATAAATATCTTCTTGCCTAGAGTAATAATACAAAGTGGTATAATCAGAAAGGAGTCCTTCCTTTTCTTCCTCTCTTATAAGTAAAATGTAGAAATTATGCATTTAGTATCTGAAAAGTGGGAATTTTTCTCTGGGAAAAGAGATTGCCAGAGAAATGTAGAGATTCTGTCCTTACTGTCAGAGAAATAAATGTTTCTAATTAAGGAGGTTCCCAAAGAGAAATCACAGGGACATTAAATAAAGAGCAGTCTTCTGGTTTCTTTACTCTTCTTCCTGATGATGCACATTAGCCTTGCTCTACCCCAAGATTTTTTAAGCATATGATCTGTCTGTCACAGAGTTATCTATTTACTTGTTCCTTTAATATTTGCACTTGAACTGCTCATGTCCACGTGATAATTATCTATCTCTAATATTAAGTCCTTAAGCAGTAGGATGGGGCTCACAAAAATTGTCAAATAGAAAATGTCACAAAGTAAGCAAGAGTTATAACAAAGATGTGAATGCAGAGTGGTGTTCTGGTCCTTCCACATACCTTGCACCCTCTTCAGTGGTTTCCTTTGCTCCTGTGACAAAAACAAGCCCAGAGCCACGAATAACCTCAAGCACTTAACGGTGATCTAGGTGGTGAAGACTCCTGAAGAGGAGAATGCAATTAACATATCACCACATTCTTGAACAACGTTGACAGGTAGCAGCTGAGAGAACATGTGCTTCAGAGCATCACCCAACTTACTTTCATTCCACATCTCTGATCTGCTGAAATAGTGCGTTAGACACTGAGCTGCTATTTAAACAAATAACCATTGTTGTTAATAGCATGCTACACTTAAAAGTCATTTTTATATTTTCAGAATGCTTTTGTAGACCATCACATGTGATCCTCAAAGCAACTCTGTAAGAAAATTGATATTACTCTGTTTTACAGATCACTCGGAAACAACCCACACAATTTCTCTAGCTGTTGTATTAACTAAGGGCAATTGCTCATCTTCATTCCATCTCTATTGAAAGCAAGTTTGGGAGCCAACATCCTGCCTTGTTTAAATCCCAGGCACAACTTCCTTTTATAGTTCCTGTCAAAACTGTTGTTAGAGTGAAAAGTATTTTGTGAAATCTTGAGGTGCTTACAATGTATGTGTTGCTGCTCTTCTATTTGGAAGCAGAGGAGTCTGCCTATAACTTCTATGTGGATGCAAATCCAAATAGCGCCTTCTCTTCTCTTCCCAGGGAGAGGTCCAGCCACCCTTTGGGGACTCCTTTGCAAGTTTAGGTTCAACATGGCTGTCTTTGATTCAAAAAGGACCTTGTACTATGTTTTATTTGTGAACAGCACAATGCATTGGTGGAGTTTGGAATTGGGGGGAGGGTTGAGAAGTGGTTATTTCTAGATTCCTCATGGGGAGCAAGGAAAAGATATTGGGGAGAAATGGCTGATCAGTTAGTTAATTCCAAGTCCCAGAAGAGCTCCTACAGAAGGGAAGCCTTGTTGTGGAATAAGGGAATTGTCCTTAGTTGACACCGAAGTGATAAACACACCTCATTCTCTTGCAAGGAGTAAAGGACTGGCAAGTGACAAGGGGGAAGGGAATCTTTCAACAAATGGGTAGAAAATATTTTAATGTAGCTCACCTTTTTTATCTCCTTCATTCCCTCTTCCTATCATCCTATTTCTTTCCCCAGTCTAGGGACACAAGCAAAGTGGGGGAAGTCTAAAGGTATGAATTACCAAATATATCATTCCTCAGTCTCATCTAAGTCTGGTTCTTAAGAAATATGTTAGATGATAAGGACAACTGTGAGTGTACTATTTCAGTGCATAGCACAAAAGCAGGGGGAAAAAAGTCAGTAACACATTTCTGTAGTTGACATGTAACAACACACACCTGAAGAGGTTTCGGCAAACTGCCAAAGTATCTGACAAAGTTACCTGGTAATGGAGGATATTTGCAAGACATGGCATACATTTATGTCCTTACATATGGTCCAGAACAGTGCCTGCATTTGGGAGGTGCAGAGTGCAGACAGCTCTCCAGTCCAGTTTAACCAGTTTCATATTCTTGCTCAGATGGTATGGCTGGGTCATTTATCATTTTCTTCCCTCTGAGTTATGGAGGCTGTTGTGCAATAATTTCTTTGCATATTTGCAGCACTTTTCTGTTAGTATCTTGACATATTCACTCATAATAAAGTTTAAGTGCCAGTCAATCGTAAGAGAACACTGAATCTATTTATTGTCCTAGAGTTCTGAAAGTACACAGCTTTGTTTGTGAAGCAGACATCCTTTATGTCTCTGATTTCCTTCTCTCTGGCTCCAGCTGTTATGCTATGGCTCTGAGTTACTACTTCCTGTTGCAGTGGTGTTCCTTTGTGGCTGGATTTCTGCTACACTCATTATTTTCTGGATTTTTATTGAAAATTGCTATAATATGTATTTTTATTTTTTTTAAAAGCTTTCAGGTTTTTAAGTAGTATAATTAGCATTCCAGCAAAATAAGATTCATACCTATATTTTTAAATATTTTTTATTGGAGTTCGATTTGCCATCATATAGTATAACACCCAGTGCTCATTCCATCAAGTACCCTCCTCAGTGCCCATCACCCAGTCACTCCATCCCCCCACCCACCTCCCCTTCCACTACCCCCTGTTTGTTTCCCAGAGTTAGGAGTCTCTCATGTTCTGTTTCCTTCTCTGATATTTCCCACTCATTTTCTCTCCTTTCCCCTTTAATCCCTTTCACTATTTTTTTATTTTCCCCAAATGAATGAGACCATATCATGTTTGTCCTTCTCCGATTGACTTACTTCACTCAGCATAATACCCTCCAGTTCTATCCACGTTGAAGCAAATGGTGGGTATTTGTCGTTTCTAATGGCTGAGTAATATTCCATTGTATACATAGACCACATCTTCTTTATCCATTCATCTTTCGATGGACACCGAGGCTCCTTCCACAGTTTGGCTATTGTGGACATTGCTGCTATAAACTTTGGGGGTGCAGATGCCCTGGTGTTTCACTGCATCTGTATCTTTGGGGTAAATCCCCAGCAGTGCAATTGCTGGGTCACAGGGTAGCTCTATTTTTAACTCTTGGAGGAACCTCCATACAGTTTTCCAGAGTAGCTGCACCAGTTCACATTCCCACCAACAGTGCAAGAGGGTTCCCCTTTCTCCACATCCTCTCCAACATTTGTTGTTTCCTGTCTTGTTAATTTTCCCCATTCTCACTGGTATGAGGTGGTATCTCATTGTGGTTTTGATTTGTATTTCCCTGATGGCAAGTGATGCAGAGCATTTTCTCATGTGCTTGTTGGCTATATCTATGTCTTTTTTGGTGAAATTTCTGTTCATATTTTTTGTCCATTTCATGATTGGATTGTTTGTTTCTTTGCATCCAGTGGTTGATTTTAAAAATACATATTATAATAATATGTATAATATGTAATATGTATAATATATAATAAGTATAATAATGTATTTTTAAAAATCAACCACTCGATGCATGGTCTCGTGTGTTCTATCTGGAGGACCTCAAAGATCAATAGAAGCTCAAAAACCCAAATAAAAACAAATGCTAGTACTCTAGTTTCTGTTTCTAAACCCAAAGGTACCACAACCCAACGTACCTATCCACAGCTCCACACAGGGTTTGGAGACCATAAAGACAAACAATCATTACAAATAACTTGAAAGTGGAGTAAACAGAGTATGGATTGGAGCTCCCTTGCTCTCCGGGAAAGTGCCAACTGCTCATCTTCCACTGGCTTAAAAAAGGCTCATCTTCCCAGATGGCTTAAAGAGGGGAGTAGGACTCTCATTTGGCTTGATTTGGGCACCCCAAGGTATATTTCACAATGTCTAGAGACATTTTCTTGTGACAAATGAGAATATGCTGTTTGTACCTGCTGATTGTGTCTGGAGACCAAGGATTCTGTTGAACATCCTAAGAAGCACAGATCAGCCGCTACATGAAGAATTATCCTCCTCCAAGTGTCAAAAGTGTCAAAATTGAAAAATTTTGCTCTAGATCTAGAGGTAGAAGATAAGAATGGAAGTAGTCAAGGGAGACCTTCATTTATCTTCCATAAGATTTTCTTTTATCCATGCAGTGTTGCTAAGTCATTGCAGTTATTAATGTGGGTGTATATACTTGGAAGAAATATAAGAAGATGGGCTGGAGAACGACAAGTCCAGTGCAGAAAGACACTGAGCATGAGTCGTAAAACTATCTCCAATCACCCGCTCATCGTTGACTTTTTCCCCAGTAGTCTCTTTAAAAACTAAATAAATAAAAGTCGGTCTTAAAAATACCTTGTTTCTTCGTTCCTAACTAAAGGCTTTCTTAAGCATATTCAAAGCACTTTCTTTTGCCTTCCAAGTCTTGGAAGTCCCTCCAAGTAAGTAGAGTGGGCATCTTCACTTTACTTAGAAGTGAGCTTGTGATGGTAAACAGTTGGCACTACGTAGTTCACTTTTATTGACTACATAGATCTGATAAATAAAAAATAAGTTCAAATCTCAGGAACCCTGGAGTGAGTGAATAAGAAATACCAACCTTATGCTTCTGGGGATGGTGAAAGGTAATTACTAGTAAAATGTCTAGCATTTATTGTATATGTACTACGTACCAGGCACTGTGCCAGGTTCTTTTATTTATTTTCTTCAATCCCCACCAAGCTTTGAGGGAGCCTTTCCCTCTATCATGGGCGAGGAGTCTCGGGCTCTGGAAGGGGAAGTCTCCTACAGAAGGACACAGCTGGGATGAGCAGAGACAAATTTCAGATCTTGTCCTGGTGACTCCCAAGCCTGTGTGGGTCTCATGTCAGAGACCTTGGATGTGCTTTCGCTGGAGCATGGTGGTGACAGTAGCCTAATCAGAGAGTTAAAAACTAATTGCAGATGAGAGCTCAGAGCTCTCCGTGAAAGAATTACAGACTCACAGAGCTAGTAGGTGCTTCAGAGATTTTTTTTTTTTTCCTAAACCTTTTACATGACAGATAAGGAAATCAGGTCACAGGAGGAAACAATGGTATTTGGCCCTGCCCTCACATCCTTTGCTTTCCCGTTTGTGCCACCAGATTGGCACGTGGGTGGGAGTGGGTAAGCTGGTCAGGGGGAGACAGTGGCTCTCCCTGTCTGTACTGGAGCTGCGAAAACTCAGTCAGCTCTTTTTGCTGATGTCCCTGCTTTGCATTTCGGGGAAGAGGAGCCTTTTCTCTGGAATTCCCTTGTTCTCCACTTAGACAAAGCCCCAGTTTATTTACCTTTAGGACACATACAAAGCAGTCCATTTCTGTAGGAGAAACACATACTTTGCAGACTTGTTTTTCCTCCCTTCTCGACTTTGCTGGTTAAAACTCACTAAGTGCTAAATCATAATGCCAATGGGTTAGGATTAATTGTGATGTTTATTTTGGTACATTTGCCTGAGGATCTGATGTGTGTTTCACAAGTCTAACAAGTAATTTTACCTAGAATACCAGACACTATCCAGTGCCCCCCTCCCCCCACCCCCGTTAGCCACGGTCGGGTTTGAACCAGTGACCTAGAGGTGAGAGGCCGCTCATCACATTACCGCTGCCCCAGGCCATAGAGTTCACTTGCTGGCTGTTTCTTTAATGTAATTGCCAACAGCAAGATCAGCAGTGGGAATTCTCCTCAGTACGTAGATGCTAAGGTCTCAGAAATTCAGCATGTGCGAGCTCTTCTTTTCGCTTTGGAGTTTGGATCTATTAACTAGCAACATTGCTCAAGAAGCTGCAGAGGGATAAAGGATGGTGCACGTTTGGCACTGTTCTAGAGAAGGAGTAGGCTATCAGGTTATAACCATCTGATTTTCTGTCAGGCTGGTTGATAGCTCAAGTCACCAATGCCCATGTTAAAGGAAATATTCGAGAGCATTAATGATTTGCCGGTACCAAGAGATGCGATGAACAGTTTAAAAATACTGCCCCTCGATGGGAGAAAATGTATTTCTATTAAGGGACCAGAATTGTGCTACGCTTGTTGGAATTTTTGCTTGTGCACAGGAATTTAGCTCGAGGTCTATGTCTGTCACTAAAATTGACAACTGCCTGTGGCTCTGCACAATTGAAACGTAGATCTTAAATTTCACATCATTATCCAAATAAAATATATCTGCCAAGGGGGACTGGTATTACACAGTTAGAGAACTGTGATACCAGTTGTCTGATTAACATATTGAGAGGAATATAAGAATTTCTCACCTATTTTCCAGAGGGAGGCTGGCTGGGGAGCTCCTGTTAAATGGACTAATTGATCAGACTCCCTGTGCCAAGTATAGAGATGCCCAGCAATGTGTCTGGCTGGCCGAGGCAGGATTTTCCTGTGATGAATAATATGTGTAATGTAAGAAAAAGGAACAGGGCACAAACCACACATTCCTTAATCCTATCTCCTAAAACGGAAAGATAGGAAACCATTAGCTCCTGGTGAACTGGTTCCTTGCTCTTGGGCCTCAGGTTTACTCAGCATTGCTCAGGAGGAAGACACATGCCTGAACTTTGTCTTCTCGAAGCCTTTTCATTAGCTCCAACATCTTCATAACTCTGGCTTTGGAGTATTCGTGAAAAATGCAACAGTCATGAGACATATGTAAAAAAATGGATTTCTAATTCAATAAAAAAAACCCAAAGGGGATAATTGTTTATTTTAAAAGATGTATGTTAGCAGTCACTAGCATATGTGTTGTCTCTATGTGCTCTGGGTTAGGCATGTGTTTTTTGGCTTAGTGCTTGAACAAGGCTCTGATGGGTGGGTTTATCCCCATGTATGTAACACAAAGGCTTAGAAAAGAGCAAGTAAGAGAATTTCAGTTGAATTTGGCTTTTCAAACTGGAAGTAACCTTAGTGATCAGTATTGGTGCAGTTTTTTATCATTTCAGATGAGAAAACAGATCCAGAGTTGAAATGACTTATCTCCTAATGAGCTAATGACATTTATAATGAGCTTGAAAATCTAAAGACTGGCAGATAACTGCTATAATTATCTCCACGGCATCTGAGATTCATTTTGCAGTAGTGGAGAATTGCAGAGGGTTTGCAGAAGTAACCATCCCATGGTAATTTAACAGTTCACAGAGCCTTCCTATACTTACTGGTCTATTTATGACATTTCATTCAAAATAGTCCAAATGCCAATCTTACAACAGTGGTTAAGCTCATGTCCCACTCATCGTTTTTTTTTAACCAGGTTACCGTGGTTTAGATCTTGGTCTTTTACATGGTGATGTGTGCAGTTGGGGTTTCAAAATGTACAGTTGCAAATTCCAATCCAGCTCTTTTGTAAAGTTACTGCAAGACTAGAGACAAGTCACACCGGCAGTCTCTGCTTTGGCTCCTTGACGAAAAGTAGAGTTTCTCATGTACTTCTCTGAATTGTACTGAGCAAAGATGATCAAACATTCCTAGGTGAGCTACCACGACTTCAAGGAAAAAGGCAAACAGGGATAAAAAAATACCTTGGATTGGGTCAGTCCCTCCCTCCTGAGGCTCAATTTCCTACCTGAGGTAAGTGAAAAGAACAATGCTGTAGCTTCAGGTTAATGTCCAGGATTATATGAGAAATATAGAACGCTAAAGCAATTGGCACACTGACTGACATCTGGGGATACTTTAGTATCCTTTCTACCTTACCAATCACTGCTACTGTTTCTGGATTTCAATACAATGCATTATCAATACCCTTACCTATGACTTGCTTTTTTAGTATATCTTGTATTGCAGTAAGGAGTTAATCCCTTACAATTCTAACCAGATTGCAGATTCTTGGGGTATCTAGAATTTGATCTCATACATTTGTTTCTTTACAGACTCAAGTATTATGCCTTATTGATATACATGTTCAATATAGTTTATCTTGATTTGACAGTCAATAGAAAGACAGATTCAGGCTTATTGAATAATAGCCTTCTAGGTAATATTACAGATGAAGGATTAACTGAAGAATTCTACTTCGCATTATATTAACTATAATATCATGTGAACTTGATACTAGTTTCAAAAACTGAGGAGGCATTTTGCTCCACACCATACCTAATAGACCATGAAGTAGAAAGGGGCTGGAAAATTATGACCCATGGGTAGGCTACCATCTGTTTTTATAAATAAAGTTTTGTTGGAACACAACAACATCCATTTGCTTACATATTGTCTATGACTTCTTTTGCACTGCAAGGGCAGGATTGAATAGTTCAGACAGATATCACATGGCCCACAAATACTGGTTTGTACCACATGACTGAAATACTTTCTGGATCTTTTCTGAAACTTTACTGACCCCTGATAGGCTAAACTAGACTAGGTAAACTAGACTGTACTATACTAGAATTTCTCGCTGCCAATGGGGAAACTATTGTAATGAAACAAATGAAGAAGTAATACTTACAGCTTTTTTTTTTCTTGTGGATAATTCAAATGAGTTAAGATTAATGTTTATCAAGGGGTGTCTGACTTGCTCAGTAAGTAGAGCATGTGACTTGTGATCTCAGGGTTGTGAGTTCAAGCTCCACGTTGAGTGTAGATTACTTAAAGATAAAATTAAAGAAAGAAAGATAAATGTTTGTCAATTTGTCCTTTGAAGGTGACTATAAAATAAAATCTATATATTCAAGAACATATTGAAGTTTGTTAGATATCCCAGTATTCTTTATAGCCAGACAAGCTATATGGTAAAAAGGTTAAGCATATCACGATTTCATACGATTCACAAATCACCTTAGGTATGTATCTATGTGTCTTTCTACTACCTATTCCACAATTACATACACCACCATATCTATATGCATGAGTGAAATCAGATAGAACTGAAGGTTTGAATTGCTCTCTCTTGCCTGGAATCCATAACACAGTCTTGGATTCCAGGAACCATGTCCCAATTCTCGCTATTCATAGGACGAGATGGAAGGAGTTTGTTAAATTGGGCCAATAAAACAGATTCTGTACACAAGCACAGCCTTTGTTTACTCTGCAAGCTCACTGATTGTCATTTTTGTTGTTGCTACAACCCTGGGAATTGTATTTCTCCCTGGAGAAATGTTGGAAGGGTGGGGGCTTCCAGAGTTAAGAAAAAAAAAAAAAAACAGAGGAAGTGAGAAATGAGAGAAACGCCAATCCTTTGGGCATTCTATTTACTTTGCCTTAAAAAAAAAATTTACACTGGTCTTTACTGAAATTCATCAGCACGTTTTGAAATCATAAAATGTGTTACCCTGTTAGGGACCCAAAGAATTTTATAGTACATACAACTTCCCTGTGGGTCTTAAATTTAGTCTCATCAGTATTCATCATTCCTCTGAAGAACAAACAAAACCACAGTCCCACTGGGAAGACAGAAAATCTCAAGCATTGAATTGAATTCCTTTTGTTCTTTTACTCTTTCCTTCCCTTGAATCCATAACCCAGCTCTGTCAAAGTGAATTGACTAGCAAGTGACATGCAATAAAGCATCAGCCATTTGAATTTTCCCTACGAAAAGGAAAGTAGTGGAATTGGGAACAATATTGAACTCTTTTCCAGAAAGCCTTAAAAAATATTTTTTAAATACACACCATCAAGATGGATGAGAAAGAAAGGGCAAAAATGAACAAGAGAGGGGGATCCTTCGGTTACTCAGCGAGCACCTGCCTTCAGCCCAGGGAGTGATCCTGGAGTCCTGGGCTTGAGTCACACATGGGGCTCCCAGCATGGAGCGGATTTCCCCCTCGGCCTGTGTCTCTGCCTCTCTCTCTTTCTTTCTCTCTGTGTCTCTCATGAATAAATAAATAAAATCTTTTAAAAAAAATGAAGAGAAACAAGCAACTATTTCAAGGATTTGAAATAATTATAGATTTACCTATTAGAAATTAATTTTGGCAACGCTGTCCTCCTATCAAGTACATTTCCTTTGAGGGTTACAGAAGACAGAGGAAGAGAGTAAGCGACCTGACTGACCATGTACAAAGGGGGAAGAGTTTGGCAACACATTAGTTTGCCCTACTAACAAGTTAATTGAAAGATGAAAGGAAAGAGTCCAGGACAAGGAATTCCCTTTTCCTGATTGTGTCTGAACAGGAGTCATTTCCCCGTATCATTCACCTACAGTTGGATACTGTAAAAGAGCTTGCATCATCCTCTGGGCCTCCCCCACCCCTCACAAACACCACCAGGTGGATGAGGGACTGAGTTGGATAGACCTGGAATAGGCTAACTCATCTTAGCCGATTTTTCCTTCAGTGTTCTTGGGTTACTATTTGATTTTCTAAGATATCTCAGGGAAATTACCTGCCTTGGTTGGCTACTTTATAATTTTAATGAACTAGATTTTGTAAAAAGATGTATGTTTAATTTTTATAGCCTTTTACTGCAGATGCTATGGCTTCTTCTCTTATCTGATGTAGAACCAGAAGCCCTGTGAGGAATGTTGGGATCCTTATGTTCCTCACAGCATTAACTAAATATTCCAGCATGGTCTAGACACACCATTAGAATGCTAGGGTTGCAAAGAAAGTTGGACTTCATATAATTCAACTTACCAACCCAGTTTCTATCATAGCTTTGCACATTCACACATTATAGGAAGTCAAGTTACCTTCTATCAGCTGTAAGTACTGCAAGTATTGCCTGGTATGATGCAAAGCACAGTGGATAGGGACTCAGATGATCTGGGATCACATCCTAACTCTGACACTTAAAGTTATAGGAAGGTGAACTTACCTTGAATTTTCTGAGCCTGAATTTCCTAATCTATAAGGTGGTGATGACAGTCTCTTTTCTATCTGCTGCGTATGGTTATCACATGGATAGTATGAAGAAATGAATGATGTAAAGGCGGTTTGTAGACTCCAGGGAGGGTGCCATATGAAAGCAAGGGGCTTATTCCATTCCATCTCACAGAGTGGCATAGCATATTGAACAAGGAATTGGGGAAAGTGAGTCATAACTTTTCTACAGGATGCCAGCCATGAGCACAGTCTGCTTTCTTTTTCAGACAGAAACTAAGTATATTATGCTCTTTACTTGGGAGTGGATGTGGGAGCAAGAGGGTCAGAAGCATTAGAAAATTAAGTTCCTTAAGGCGTTGTCTGATAATTCCAACCTTGATGTACCAAAAAATTCTGTTTTATTTGGTACCCCTCGGGAAAACAATTAGATCCTTCTCAATCTTATCTCAGAAATATTTATCTTATCTTGTACCTGACTTATTTTAAATCTGTTTAAGTGTAGGATTTATATTCTGTAACAGCTTCCACAGTGTGTAAAACAACAGTATGTCACACTGAACTATGAATATAGTCAATGACCCATCATATAAATTTAAGCCAAACTCAGAGATTATACTACTTGTTTCACAAAACTTTTCTTTAGAAAAATGTCCTAGAAATTGTACTGTTATTTACATATAACCAATAAAAATATAAAATTATGAAAACTGCAGGTAAAATTGGAATAAGACATTGAAGAGCTGGCATGAATAGAGACATAAAATATATATTCACTGAGACACATTACTCAATTAACTAAATGTTGCCTTTTTTTTTTTAATCAGAAAAAAATAGGCCTCTGAGTCCTCTATTCTAAAATGAATGCTGCATAAGAGAACAACTTTCTGACTTATTCACAACTCTGATGTGTGCTACCAACACCTAAATGAACTAGTAACCTTCTAGGGCTCTGACTGGTCTGACTTATAACAAAGTTAATACCAAATGTTGGGCTTTGAGTCAACTCTCAAGTTGTCCCCATCATAGCAACAGGAAGACCAGCTTCCCAGGAAAAAGTGAGGAAAAAACAGGAAGAACTTTGTATATATTATAAAACCATCCATAGACTTGAAATCAGCTAAGCAAATTTATGGTTTTATTTGTCCTGAAAAACTTTGAAATTTTTAGTTAATACAGAACACCAGACATAGAAAACCACCAACACTTTGAGACAACTAAACCAACAGTGATGCTCCCTCCAACTGTGGTATCTTTTGAGAGAGGCACCATGGCCACATCCACATAGCCTGGGCCTCCAGAACAACTTGTGTCTGTCACCAGTAATCTATCTTCACTCTACTGCTTGTTTTAAGACACAATTTACAAACCCATTAATCTGGTGAGAAGAATGCTTGGCTCAGAAACATGAGTACAGAGTATTCCTTTAGTGAGTTTCAGGTTGGGTGCTCATAAAATTAAAGCTACATAGTCTTTTCCTCATCTCCAGTCAGGTGGCAGAGCAACAGTACACTGAGTGGAATGCTTTGTCTCGACTGAGATGGATCTTGAGTTTGAACCCTGATAAGCCATCTGTAACATTATGCCTTTGGATTAAAAAATGAGTCTGCATATTTTTAAGCATGTAGAAAATCACAGAGGAACTCAGAAGGACATAAGTAATGTTTAGCAGAGAATTCTGTTTGCCTTTGCATCTCTTAAATTGTATGAAGGTGGCTTCAAGATCTATAAGCTGTTACAGTCAAATGACAGACCATGAGGGCTTATCTCCAGCTAAATCAAGCACATGCAATAAAGCATAGGAGTTAAATCAAGGAATAGGCATAGT
The DNA here is from genome assembly GCF_018345385.1 of Vulpes lagopus. Classification (NCBI taxonomy): domain Eukaryota; kingdom Metazoa; phylum Chordata; class Mammalia; order Carnivora; family Canidae; genus Vulpes; species Vulpes lagopus. Next base: position 53,953,483 of record NC_054824.1, on the reverse strand, counting down.
TTTTATTCCTGGAAAGGGCATGCGCCCCCCACATGTGATGTGGTTTTAATTTATGCTGTGTCAGAAGTCAACAAGGTAATAATAAGCTTACTACCATATACTGAACTCCCACACATTGTCTTTTATGGGGACTTTGCATTCATTACCCTGAGAAGTAGAGACTTTTATTCCCATTTTAAAGATGAGTAAACAGTAGGTTAGAGAGGTTAAACAACATCTGCAAGTTTATCCAGCTTGTGGAGGTTTAAGTTAGGGGTCAAATAAAGAATAAAAGGATCCAGTGTTCAACTACAATTTACCAGGAACCAACCTCCCTAAACACTAAATTCCCTACATTTTACTTTATATTCAAATCATGTATTATGATTTTTCACATTTACTATCTTCAGCTTTTCACATTTACCATCTTCTTCACTCAGGAAGAAGTGAAGAAGCTTTTCACATCTACTATCTTCTTCACTCAGGAGTTCTGAGTGTCAACTCTGTCTTTTGCTGTGCTAGACTGAAAATATTGAGAAGATAAACTGCCCCCCCCCCCAAATTTAGTTTGGTGGGAAGGCAAACATATAAACTATTGGTAATACGTAGGAGAACACTCTTTAGCCTTTGAAATCATAAACCAAATTTTCCCATATACCAAGAAAATAAGGTAAACTGAATAACTATTTGGGGCATATGGAGAACATTTCTGTTTACTCTGTCTAGAGTTCAGGATACAACTTGACCATCAAGCACCTAGAGCTTAAAAGAGCATGGACTTAGGTCAGAAAAATGATGAACTAGAGAGGGAATTTCTGTATATATCCTGGCAGATGATGTAACAGACAGATCTTTAAGTCCAGCAGCTCCCAGTGTCAGTGACCTAATGCCCCAAAAAACTCTCCCATATGATAACTTCATCAGATATCATCAGAGAAGATTGTCTTAGGTGAATCAAGATGGAGCTCTTAGGTTCATCAAAAAATGCTCCACTCATCAAAGGCAGAAGTAATGGAGGAAATAAATTATAATCTATGTCCAGTATTCTTTAGGAACATTTGGTGGTAGCAAATATACTATCAAATCCGCAGTTAATTTTCATTACCTTTATGGTTCTGGCAGACGTAGGGGAAAAAAATCTTTTGAAGAGGAGGGTAGATGTTGGCATTACCAAGGTACCTGGGTTAACTTTTAAGTCTGTAAGGGTAGAAGTATGCTGTTTTTGTTCATCATTCCATCCACAAAATGTGGCACAATACCAGACACACACAAGCCATGTAATATACACTGGTTACGTGAAAAGGAATTTAATCTAATGTGATGATGCTTTTAAAATTTGTCCTTGTCAAAACAACCCATTAATATATTGTTTTATTTTTAATGGCAAGAATCCTTGTAGCCAGATGAGAAACTGATAATTCCTATAGTTGGAAAAAAATAAAAGTCAGGTGTCGTTAATAAACCAACTGGTTCTGAAACCAACTCCTCATGAAACTCTTCCATTCTACAAAATAGCATAAATATTTAGTTCACAGTCCAATGTGAAATAAACCCCTTAAAATTTTCTTTAGAAAATTTCTTTAGGGAATTGAACCCAGGCTTATTTGGAGTATTTATTAAAAGTGAGGTTTCACCTTGGTTCATGTCAAAATCGTGGTACCAGAAGAGAGCTGTTAACACTGTCCTTCATAGAATAATGCCACTTGGGTTATTGTTTATTTTGATTGGAATGGATTTGTTATTAGAAACAATATTTTCTCTCATACCAATTACAGGCAACCACTTCCTTTTTGAGAGACAAAATAAGTTGCTGCCAGGAAGACCCTGAGTTCCTCTTTTCCTGCCTTTTTGTCTCTTGGTCATGATAAAAATCCCATTTAGCTGTGTGCTTTCACTATTGCATGTCTACTTGCACTGTTCCCTAGTTGACATTTCCATTCTCTGGTTTGGGTTGTTATTGCCCCCTGCAACCTTTTCCCCACAGCTTCTGATAACTGGCTTCCTTCTCTCAAATGGAGCTCCCATGTCAACTGTAACAATCAGCAAAAGACGCCCAAAAGCTTGCTGTTGCTCACCGAAACCTGATAGTTTGCTTGTGCTACCTGCCAACATTCCTAAAAATACACAGCACACCCCGCGCCATAAACCCACAGCAGCATTCTCACTAATGGGTGAGGTCCTGGAACCTTGAATTATCTTGAAAGCAAATGGTGATTAAACACTTCTCCCAACCCTGGGATGCTGGGGCGGGGAAGGAAAAAAAGCTAGGGATTGGAATCCATTATGTGGCCGAGGCTTCTGTCTGGTCGATTTAAGCAGATTGAAGCCCAGGCAGTGGCACATAACCGCCTCAGGTGAGGGAGCGCAGTGTTCCTGTGGGGTTATCAACCCGGCCAGGCCTTGAAGGCAGAGCAAAGCCCTTCCACTGGGAAGTTCTTCCTAAGTGCTTGCATGGCATCCATGGGATTATCCACCCCACTCACACATCATCTGGCTTTAAACTTCAGGCCCTCTGGCAAAGAAGAGACGAAACGTTCTATTTGAGCCCTCCTCCCTCTTATCCTGTGGTCCTGCCTTTCCCCGTCCTGTCTCCTAGCAGCCGCTGGCTGAGTCCTGCCCTTCTCTGCCAAGCACCAGGCTGGATTAGCTGCAAGCCAATAGCTGGGGGTCAGGATTAAGAGGCCAGTGTGCACTTTAATACAAGCTGCCTATAATTAATGGCATTATTAATAGCTTGACTGAAAAATTCATTAAAAAATCCATTAAAAATAAATACCCTTTTACAAAAGGCATTGCCTTGGGTAAGAAAAACAGAAAAAAAGATAAAGGAAAATTGATTGGTGGCTTTCAGTTCACAGAAAGACAGACCATAGTTCAAACTGATTAAAATTGAACATTTTAGATTAAGTACCCTTGCCAAAATATTCTCTGTAGTTACCCAATATGAAAATATTACGATGGGCCACATATTTCTGTATTTATTTATTTTTTTTTAATGTATCAAGAGTCGGGATATAAGACGTACAGGTAGCTGCTTGAATAACTTTCTTCAAGCGGACAATCTCGACCTTCAAGAATAGTAGGACGTCCCCTGAAATGCCGGTTAACTGTATCTGATTAACTCAGATACAATGGATCTGTTGAGGGGTGGATTATTCACCACAAACTCATGACATGTTTGGCAACCTGACTATCGTCTGTGTGAGCACCGATCCCTTTTCTTTTCTTTTCCTTTCTTCTCTCTCTCTTTTCTTTTGCATTCATACCACAGCTCTCCTCCTCCGTATATCTGGCTCTGTAACTTGGAATCGATCTTATTGAGTTTTGCCTCAGCCCAAGTAAACAGTGTTGATGGTGATTGGAATGTCTGTGGTTCGGATGTTTGCTCAGAGAAAAGTGGAGATGGGAAGGAAAAGTGCTGTTGGGTGTGCAGCCTCCCCCTGCTTTCTCCTCCGTAAAGATTTGTTTGTGTTGATACTAAATCTGATCTTTTGGGTCAACTTTGCTCTGAGTCTAATCTGCTCATTGGTGTGAGATGATCATTGTCTTCCAGAGGTACAGGCGACCATGCCCTCTCAGAAAAAGACCCCATTCATGAGCGTATTTGCTTGAAGAGAGCTTTTATTCACTTCACCTGTTATGTTGTGCCTATAGAGCACAAAGCCAAGTGGAGATTAGGCAATTATCTGGTTAATAGGATCAACATAGACAAGAAGTTCATTCAATAGGCATTTCTGACTGCACACCACGCACAGCTCAGCAGCCTTCGATGCGAAAAGAGGCACAGGGTGAGGAGGAAACACGCTGCTGCTTTAGTTCGTAACATGATAAAGGAAATGAGACATAAACACAGCCAACAACTGACACACAATTTATAAGCAAGGGCAGAATTATGTGGGATCCTATGCATTAAAGTCGAGAATATAACAAGTTAAAAATTATAAGAAGTGGTTAAGCCTGACTAAATTTCTTGGAAAAGGCAAATCTAAGTCTATGTGTATTCAGAGATCTCCAATTCACCACTTTTAAATCGAATCATTTCAGACAGTATGTTTTTTTTTCACCTTTTAAAATGCGTTAAATCCCCTTTGTTGCTACTCCACTAAGTTCCCACAATTTTTACTGAAGATTATATTGAATTCCTGGAAATATTGAGAAACTTGTTATCTGGGATTCATGAAGTTACCCACAAATGTTATGTTAAGATTCTGGCATCGTTTAAACTCTCCCTCTTCCCTCTTTGATCGCTACATGGTACTTGCAACAGTCTTCAAAGTTAGCAGTGCAGCGTAATAGATCTTCATAGAGCAGTGGGCTCCCCAGTAGAGAGATACCCACCAGAAATATCCTTGCTTGATTGATTGCCACTTTTTTTTTTTTTGCTAATAAAATATGGCCCTAATTAGGAATGTGCTAAACAATTTCCCAAGTGGGAAGTGTTGGACTACCCGACTACCCAGCATTCACATTCTCTTCCATCTTTTTCTATCACTTTGATTCATGATGAATCATCCCTAATGTGCAGCATTTACACTTTTGTGAGATTCTGAAACTTAACAGAAGATTCATTGGAGTGAGGCTGTGTTGCCTACTACTCCTGTACACATAGTCCTCAGCGGGTAGCTTTTCACATGAGCTTCTATGAAAATGTGCACCACTGGTTGAAATTTTTAATGAATAATTTAATTAATTCTGTTGGCATCAAAGAGTTGTGTTAACATGCATTGAAGAAAGGCTGCAACTGGGCCATTACAAAGAGGGATAAGAAAGGAAGTGAGGGCCCCAGACAAGAGAGGTCCTGCAGGAATGAAGCAGGCTAGACGATGCAAGGCCCTTGAGAGGATAATATCACTGCCCTGAGCCTTTCCCTAGCACCTGGCAAGTTCTTCTTCAGGTAGATTTGGAGTGGCAGGAGACATTGGTTTTAGAAAAGAAAGTCCTGGTAGTTAGGAAAACAAGGTCGAGCAAAGACTAACATGTTATTAATTCTATTTTTTTTTCCAATACTGTAACTCTGATGTCTGGATTTGCTAGGAAAGTTGCCAAATTTCAAGCATTTGGTGATCAATTTCTACCAAAGAAGAATCAAATAAGTACAGAGTATTGCCATCATTCAAAAGACCATTTTCTGAATTTAGTATATAAAATTAATGGATTTGGGGGTTGTTAATTTTAAAGCCTACTCAGTTTAATTAAAAAGTCACCACCAAAAATGTTTCATGCACAAAATACTAATTTTAATACTCTCTTGTGTGATGAAGTCCTCATGGAGGGACATAGGGAAATAATTCAAATATCTTCTTGGAAAGGTGTATTGGAATGCAAATAAGTGAGGGTGCAGTCTTGGGAATTTTTTTGAAAATTCCTTGTAACAAAAGTTTTTGGAAATACTTTGTTAAAAAACAATAATGCCCCACTACATGCAAAGAAGGTCTTTGCCATGATATCTGTTGTGTTCACAGTAGTAAGTATGGAGTCTGGTGTAAAGTGCCTGCTCCAAAGATATTTACCGAGTATATGAACAAACACTGCAGTGCAGTAGGACATCTTGGTTGACAAACATTATTCTATGAACTATCGGAGTTCCTAGCTAGTAAAAAGCATTCAATTTGTTGGTAAAATGGATGAATGATCACTTGTTACAGGCAAGATGGATGATCTTAGGTGGTTTATGAATCACCAAATCTGAGCTGTGTATTAAAAGAAGAGGATTTGAAGGATGACACCGGAAGTCTGACATGGAATGTGGAACTATTGGAGTATAAAATGGCTCTTTGGATTACACCATTCAATTAGAATGCCTCTGATTCTCAGAGAAGTTAATCATATATTTTTTTTTCATATGTGTTACCTCCTTTAAGGTTAGAGCTGGTGTACAGCAGGGGACAGAGCATCCTCATGGAAAAGTGCCATAAAATTAAGCATTTTTCTCAAGCAGAGACTGTATGTACGGGGTACAGTACTGCCTACCTTACACGATGTTAGGGATCTCGATTAAGCTCCTCTCCCCCTAACTCTATTCCCCTATGTTAATTCCCAAAATTCATAGTAACTGTTCCAGTCTTTTTTCATATTTTTAAAGATCACGCATGCCATTTGCATTCTTTACACACAGATGTCATCAGTCATTATTCTTTTGTGTGAGCTAAAATCTAATATTTAAATGAAAAATTTTAGAATGAGAAGGAAAATAGATGAGGGAGAGAGAGAAAGCACATGGATATAGGGAACCTGAGAGGGGCATCATTGAAAGGAGGGAAAGTACGTGATGGAGAGGTGAAAAGATAGAATTCTGAATCCCAGCACTTTCCTTCCAGGAGGGAAAGTGCAAGATGCTTTGGTATACTGAAGACACTAAATTAACTAAATTAACTCTTCATAATCTAGATGTCCTTCAGCCTATGACTTTGGTTTTTCTTTTTTTAGGACTCCAAAGAAGTCCAGGCAAATATCTCCTTACTTCTTTAGTTGCTTGTGCTGAAAATTTCAGAACACCCTTCTTGACTGGGCCCTATATATATCAATTCAAGGAGACTGGGCCAGGGAAAAGCAGGGAAAGACTCTACCTGAAGCTAGACATGCTTTCCCCTCCTGGATGATTCACCTCCAGCATAGAATTCCTAAGAGACTGTTTACAATACATCGGTGAGCAGTTCTTTTTCTCATTGATTTTCACCATCTTGAGCCAGAGCTTCATGCCAGGCCTGTGTATCAGCAGCACAATCACATACACATAAGCAGTATCTAGTGCCAAGGATGATTGAAATGATCAAACCAGTGTCGGGAATCCAAAAAGCTAATATAAAAGAGGTATAACTCTTGGCACCATCATAGGTCTTGGATTTAAAAGGAAATGTCATCCAAAAGAGAGGAAAAAAACAATAAAATGGCAGTGCATGGCAACTGCCCAATGAACAAAACAAACACTAACTGAAGTGAGATGTGGCAAAAGGGAGTGAGGTTTGCTGGTTTGGGTTCCAGAACTATTTTCCTAAGAGATACATGTATGTGAGTGCAATAAAAAAAAAATAAAAATAAAATCTTTCTGAACATTGAGAAAATATTGCATATTCCAAGAAACAACACATTTTTCTACCATCCAGGTCAAAATATATTTCAATTGACTCTCAAGAAGCTATCCATATGCCTTTATAAGTTCAGAATTTGGTTGTAGATAATTTTGCTTAAAGTCAGTGGGCAAAAACTAGAAGTAGGGTATGGAAATCTCTGTAGACAGAGATCTGTTGCAGCAGGATGTGACAGGTGATCACACACAGGCGGGTCAACCAAACTTGTGGACTTGAGGATTAGTCAGCCATGTCTTGATGTGGAGCAGGGGGTGAAGAAGGATGGAGGACATTTTTAGTTTACAAAGCTTGATTTTTCCAGGCATTGGGAAGGCACAAATATAAGACACCTTTGTGGATGAAAAGAATTTGGTTCCCATGTAAAGAAAGTGAGCTTTTAGTTTTTGGTGAATTTAAAAAAACAGGATATGTATTTATTTATTGGAAACTCCCAAAAGAAGAACAGAAGACACATACCCAGGGAGTTGGCGAGAGTTTTTAAGGAAACAAGAAGCAAGAGCACCATCTCAACTTAAACACGCTGAGACAAGGGGAGGAGGCCAAGAATGTTGACTTTCAAGTGAAATCAAGCCAGAAAACTTCAGAAATATGAATTAAAAACACTTGAAGGAAGAGAGCAAAAGTTTTCTAATCATTTCAAAACTAGTTATGAAGTTGCTTTTGGAGAACGTAGAGGGCTACTTTTTCTCAAAGTGTGAACTTTCCAGAGAATGAAGGAGGGGTTACTAAGGCGCAGGATGTCAAGAATGGCTCACAGAGTGAACAGTTTTGCTGCATTTTGTTTAGGCAGCTTGTCTTTCAGCTGTCCGCCTTCCTCTCTATAATCAACTCTGCTCCGCTCTGCACTTGCCAGACAGACACATCAGTTCTGATGGCATGTGCCCTGCTCTGTATGCAAAAGATATCCATGAGTATTAACTAAGTTTGCAAGAGGAATTAGGATCTGTAATAAATGCTTTAGCAAAGAGGCTTTGGGGAATAAAAATGTGTCTTCAGGCAAAATTCTCATAAACTAGACATCATCTTTGATTTACAGTTTATAGTATTTTCTTCACTGTATCCAATATCCCCAGCTTGAGGGCTCTTGCTCCATGTGGCATGATTGACTGCCCAAGGTGGGAGGGTAGTTCTGTGCACTGAAGTTAAGTCAATGGAATTAGAAATTGAAGAGAACACAAAACAAGCAGAATTTTAGATTTTTGTTTATTTGTTTTGGTTTTTCTTTTTGTATTTTTAGTTTTTAGGGAAAAAATTGTCTACTAAGTAGGAAAACATTTTAAAAACTTGACTGCCATTTTAGAAAAGGTGGTTTTATACTATCTCTTTGTTATTAGACACAAGATGAAGACCATAATTGGGAAGGTGTGCTATCATATTTTGTACTGTGTATATCAGAAATTCATTTACATAGATCATTCAAACATGGAAGAGACTCCTTTAGTACAGATGGAGGATGAATCTTTCATCTCCTTCAACTCTCCATCACATTTTAAGAATAAACAAAAAAGGATGGGAAATGACACATGATTAAACAAACTTAATTTGCTATCAGTTCTGCACAAGGCTCTGTGCTAGGCACATTAGCAGACTGTGTAAACCAAGTAATTTAATGACACAGAGTGGAAATCATACCGATATACATATACAAATAGAGCTAACAATCATTAATTAATAACACACAAAGATGACAAAAAAGGAATCATATATATTTGAAAGAAAATGTTACCTTTTGTGAACTGCACATCTATTCAGCATACAAGACCATCGGAATAATTACCTTAATGATGTAAGAATATTCTTCTACAGAAGCAGAACTGTACGTAAATAGTTGGAGTACATATTTCGGGCTATCGTTTTGCAAATGAGTGCATGAGGACGCATGATTTATGAGTTCCTTAGTGCCTATTTACTCAAAGAGATGGTCAAAAGCATTTCTGAACTTATTTTACAATTAGTAATTTTAATGTTATTGTTATTAAGCAATTTATAAGCTAAAATAAAGATCTTGTCCCTCTTTTCCACACCTCAAAGTTATTTATAATTGGCTAAGGTATGGGAAAATACATGATTATTTCCAAAAAGATGTTCTTGTGTCAGTAGGATATAAGCAATATATGAAAAAAAAAAAAGAAAGAAAGAAAAGGAAAGATAGAGAATGTGTTGAAATAGTAGCATTCTATGAAATCAAAGGTGCTTTCTGGAAACCAGTAAATGGTTGGTGGAACTATCAGGCAGTACTTGAGAATTTTGAGACATATACTCTGATAGCATGAGTTAATGCAGATGGGCAGAACAAAATAATTTCATAAGGGAATTGCATAAGTTCCCCACCCCCCACTCCCACCAACCAAAGGCTGAAAAATTTTTATGGTAGCTTTGCACCATGTTTTGAAAGGACTTATGTGACTTTAGCATGTCTATTGGTTCCAGATTATCAGCTCCATTTCTGGATTTGAGTTTTGTCATCTCTAAAAAATGCTCATGAATTCCTGGGGAAAATCCCTGCTCTCAGAAAATCTGGGTTTTCCATAAAGTGAATACACCAATACCCTGACCAAAACTTCACATCCATTTCTTCAGAGGCGAATTCCTGAGGAGAGGCTGTTTTTAACTTCCTTTTTCCAACTGCACTTGAAAAGACCATGTATGAGACACTGTGCATATTCACATTTAGCATTTATTCTTTTCACCACTTCATATGTTTTTACTTCTTTCAGCTACATTTTGTCTCTTATCCCAACCCCTGGGTTACAAGTATTCTCTATTTTAATGAAAATCTTGATAATATTAAGAAGAAACAACATATTCTGTGGTGAATCTGAGTGAGTTAAATGTCATTTGACAGAAAATGTAACACTGTGATTTCAAAAAAATGTATAGGGCTACTATTAATCAAAGTAAATATTAAAATCTAGGGGTAGGGGAAGAAAACAAAATTCTTACTTTTTATTTTCTACATCCTATAGTAATGACTCAAATGGATGCTATTAAAATTTTGCCCACCGATTCATTTTGATGTGAGGTTGGGGAGGGTATATGCAAGAAATAGGAGATGTCAGGTGAAGAAGATAAAGCCTAGTAGAATGCGTACATTTCAGAGTGGGCACATGGGCTTGAGTATGTGCTTGGGCTTCGGATACATGAAACCTTTGGAAACAAACATGCATAGTCATCAGCCTGAGAGAAACTGGCCTCTAAGCAACTCACTTTCAAATAATTTTCTAACCTGTTATTTTTGTGAGAGGTTAAAGAACAAGAAAGCCTTATTAGATCATAGAGGTATGCCAAACTCCTCTGCCTTTATGCTTATGGTCTCTTTTTCAGCAGGAATTATGGTGAGCCTTCCCTTCCTACCGTATACGGACAGGGCTAGAGGAACAGACACTGAAACCCATAACTGTGTATGCCTGTGGGGACACGTTCCCTCTGTTTCTTCCTGTGAGCATTATGATATAACCAGGAAAGTAAAGGTACAAGAATGGTGAGGTTATAAATAATAATATAAGAGGATATGTAGAAATTAGAAAAATGTGCAAGATTTCTGCTTTTATATCTGGATTTGGGTGAATTCTGTTCTCTTTTCCCCCTTCTGCTCTCCCCTACCAGTGGCTCCTGAATACCACCACAATCTAGCAAAGGAAAAAAAAAAAAAGCAAACTCTGAAGATTTTTTTTTTTCTTTCATAAAATTAGTCCATCTCAGGACTTTTCAAGAATCTATAGAACTTCCTTCTCCTGGACTCCCAGTTGAGCCCTAAAATAAAGACAGATAGAGTTAAGGATACAATTCTGGTCTTTCCAAGCTGGCTTTTGGCCTACATGCAGCAGCTGATTTTGCGACGTTGGCGTCAATAAAGGAGGTGCCCTCCCTGTTTGTATTGTGTGGGTGTGCTAATCTACCACCCATGTCAAATTGCCTCAGCACTAAGTGTATTTGAAAGGTTCAGCTTGTGAGGTGGCTGAGGATTTGGGGGAAGGGTAGAAAAAGCTTGGCTTTTCTTATCTCATTCAAATTGGTTTGTCCATCTCTGCTACCATGTGTCTCACAAACATCAAGATGGGTGATCTCCTGGGGGACTTTTAGTACATTCCCCTCTGTCAGTTGAGGATTATATCCTACAATCTGTCCCCTAGCGCTTTATACACACCCATTTAAAATAACTCCAGTAACAGGATCTTTAATTGACTCAGGGGATGGTGGGGGGGCTTCCCAGTATGATTGTCGTTTTGGTTCAAAGGAGAAGAATGAAGTTGATTCTGTGCCTTGTGTCCGAGTAACAATATGTGAAAAGATTCATTTAGTCCTTAATCCTTATGGAGGATCTGAAAGGAGCTGATCGTTTAACAGCCACACAGTGTTCTGCTTTCGAGCTGTTTTTCTTATTTATGTCTTGGTTGTTAAAGCTCTAACCATTCCCTTTATTGTTCAGTAAAGAAAAAAGAAAAGAAAGAAAGAAAAAAGGAAAGAAAGAAAGAAAAGAAAGACAAATTGGTATTAGCAATTCATAAAGCAATGACTCTACACTTAGAAATGAAATCTACTAAAGTCTTGCAGGAAAACAAGTCTGGTTTGGAATATGTTGTGAGTCATTAGACAGCCTCCTGCATGCAACTGGTTCTTCTGGAGAAATATGGAGTGACAGAACTGGGCAGAAGAAAACAACAGCTTTGAGTAAACTGGTGTAAATAAAGTGAGCGTTGATTTTACCCCAACTGGGTCTGGTCCAGCCATACTGCTGTACAGAGACACAAATGAGTTTTGAAACAAGTGTGGGATCTCATTGGTCTAAGTATTTATAGCAGAAATATTGGCCAGTCTGAAATTTCCATAATTAAGTTTTTGGGGGAAGGATAAAGTTTACCCTTTCAACTCACAATCTTCCAACCCATCCCTAGTAGTAAATCAAAGTAAGAACACCTTATTACAAAATTGGGAAAGTGGAAGGTAAAGGGATTATGCAGGCTAGCTGCTATAAGCAAAATGACTAGCATGTCTCCATCTGTTCTTGCCAGGTTGCATGGCTGTTTATGTCACCTACTAAGCTATCAGAGAACCAGCTAAACAAAAGCTCCCCAAATTCCCTAGAATGGGGAGCTGTGGGGGCTGAAGGAAAATATGCTAACGTATATCATGTTTTCTAATTTTTTCCTGGAGTGGTGAGAGGCCCACCCACCCATAACAATGTGACTCCAGAGTTTAATGTATGTGGGACGCAGGTTGAGAAGCCTAGTTTGGCTGGGATTTGAATTTTTCTTTCCGTATTGATCATGATTCTACCAGCATAAAGATACATCCTGATACAGAGCAGCCTAAGAAGGTAAATATATAAAGCAAAGCAAAGCAAACAGAAGTGGTATATTTTGTTAAAGTAGCACAAAGTTCAAGGAGACAAGGAGGGGCCTTGGCCAAGGTACACACAAATAAAATCTGAATTAATAAAAGAACCACAGGAAGTATCTAATACCTCTTAAAATCCCAAACTGAATTTTTTTTTTTTTTTAGGTTCAAACTGAAATTTTTATTTTCTTTTTTCTCAACCCCCCCTTTTTTTTTTTTTGAGAGAGAGAGAGAGAAAGAGCACATGTGTGATCGGGGAGGGGCAGAGGGAGAAGGATAGAGAGAGAGAATCTTAAGCAGGCTCCATGTTCAGTGAGGAGTCCGACACAAGGCTTGGTCTCACGATCTGAGATCATGACCTGAGCCAAAACCAAGAGTCAGACACTTAACCTACTGAGCCACTCAGGCATCCTTCACTTTTCCTATTTCAAAAATATTTTTGAGAGAATCCAAAAATTTGGAATTTAGTGTAGTGAGATCAAATATCAAAGGAAATTGGATATCTAAGAAAAAATATTTACAAATGAATGTACCCCTAAAACCAAATGAAATGACCTAAAGATAATCCCTCAGTTGATGAAACTTCAAGTTATTATTGAAGTAAATTCTGGAAAGGCAGTTTTGAAAGGTAGTGTCAAGCTATAACTCACTATAGAGATTTAAAAAGCTTGGCTGCATAATGAAACAGCCAGCCAAAGACAACAGAGAACCAGAGGCCTTTCATGATCTTTAGTGAACAAACTAAATGGTCATTTGGTTCTTTCACACAGAAGATTTTATTATTTGATTAATACTATAAGACCGACAAACCCATTTTTCACTAGTGCTAAGTGCTATTATCAGAATATATTACGGAGGGAAAAATAATTCAAGTATGGTATCTTGCCTGTCTTATCTCATGAATCTCCTAAGTTGTTCCAGGATCCATAACCAGCCACAGGAGTGTGTGTAGTAAGTGGATCACCTTTAGAATGGGATGCCAAAAGGAGTCTCTTGGCACTGAAATATCTTCTTGAAGAGTGTTGGGTGCCTACATGCTCATAGCCTCTCTTGTGGCACAATTCTCTAAGATAAAAATATTCCTGAAAATCATTGCTCTCCTTTTCCTTGTGCCATAGGAAGGAATTGTTCTCGTGGTTTTTTTCCTTTCAAGTTAGACAACAATAGGATGAAGTCATTGCTTTTGTAGGAATTCACTCTAAAATTGGTAGGGGTCAACAGATAAAGGAGAGGAGGGGGGATGAGTAAATCTCATAATGTAGAGTGCAGTTATCAAGGATTTGGGCAGAGTCTCCCTAGAGGACGGTTCTGATATTTGATTTACCTAAAATATTTTCATATGTATTGTAATCCATTTTTGTTGAGCAATGAATAAAAGATTTTCTTTCTGGCAACTCCCCAATCTTACAGATCACTTTGACAATCAGACCAAAGTTGCCTTTATCTTTCCTTTAAAAGATTCCATAGGGATCCCTGGGTGGCACAGCGGTTTGGCGCCTGCCTTTGGCCCAGGGCACGATCCTGGAGACCCGGGATCGAATCCCACGTCGGGCTCCTGGTGCATGGAGCCTGCTTCTCCCTCTGCCTGTGTCTCTGCCTCTCTCTCTCTCTCTCTGTATGACTATCATAAATAAATAATAATAAAAAAAATTTTAAAAAAATAAATAAAAATAAAAGATTCCATAAACAAATCCTTAAACATAAGTCCAAATGAGCTCTTTAAAGTGGTATCATTCTCTGTCTAGGCATGGTGACAGTGTTCCATTAAATGTGCTCTGGACACATTACGTGTGTAATACAGTTTCTAGCAATCTGAAGCATCACAGACATTTAGAATAAAAATGTTAAAAATGAGACATTTCTTTTTTTTTTCCAACTAGAGTAACAATGACTTTAGTTTAGCTTGATCTTACTCTCAAATCTGAAGTTCCTAATACTGTACGTCTCCAAAATCCATCTCTAGTTCCCAAGAAATGTCTTCTATACTGATACAATGGAAAAAAAAAAAGTTGTGTAATTTCCCTAAAGGTAAAGCTCGTCTTAGCTTTCTTTAATCTTATATGTCCCCTTTTACCATATTTATATGTTGTATGCTTTTAATATATTTACTGATACTAGGATTTAATACCAGTAGGTAGTACAATAATAATAATACAATTTTGAGGTAAAAAAGTTTATTTGTGGTTTTGAGTAAAGCAATTCCATTTCCTTTTGGTTTAATATCATCCAGTAAAACAGAGGAAGGGAGCTAGGTCAAGTATTAGCAGACGAATGAATGATTCATGTTTATTACCATTTGAACATGCAAAAAGATGTGTCGGCATAATGCTATAATTAATGAACAGGAAATGCCAGCCAGGCAGCTTCAGCATAGTCAAAGGTGTGAAGCCTAGAGGACTCAACACAGGCAGCCATAGCCAAAATGTCCTCTGAAGACATGTTTCTTGGCTCAGAGTTTCACTCACCATGCTACCTGTTCTCAACCTTGACCCAACACGGCTCTGTTTTCTTTTGATTTGGTGATTTTGTAGTCAATCACCACAGATACTGTAACATTGCCAACTTAAGATACCCTGTAATGGACAATGTAGTGGTCACAATGAGTGTGACCATTGAAGTAAAAGCATGAGTAAAATTTCCTGCTTTTTACATTTTTTAATCACAAAGACAAAACTAACTGATGGACTGGCCAAACAAGGCTAGTTCCTATCTCAGTAATGCTCTCAGAATGAGAGCTGGAAAAATTCTCAATGTTTGATCATTGTGTTAGATTCTGTATATGATGAGTCTCTTCATCATAAGATTGATGAGCAATATAGCAGAAGTCCTTGGATCTCCTGGATAGGAATGCTGAATAGGCACTGAGATGTTTATCACTGTTCCAGACTTAGTGCCAGTCACACAAGTCAGCTCTTATCTCCTGTTGAAATGCTCATTTTTAGTATAATACAATTGTCTCTTGCCAAGAGCCTGATTTATTTTAGTCTTAGGCTTCATATATAAATGTTTAGGTCTTGCTTGGACCAATAAACCTATATATTCTTTGAAAAACTATGATGGATTGTGTGCTCTTCCTCAGAAGGATAATTAAAAGCTTGTTTTTTTCCTTTGAGCATCGAAAATCAAAACTAGATGTGACTTTCTAACAATCAAGAAATGAATTATCGGGATGCCTGGATGGTTCAGTGGTTGAGCGTCTGCCTTTGACTCAGGTGGTGATCCTGGGACCCTGGGGTCGAGTACCCTATCAGGCTCCTCATGGGGAGCCTGCCTCTCCCTCTGCTTATGTCTCTGCCTCTCTCTCTCATGAGTAAATAAATAAAATATTTTTTAAAAGAAATGAATTATTAAGACTTGTACCGTACTGGGGCACCTGGGAGGCTCAGTGGTTGAGTATCTGCCTTTGGCTCAAGTCGTGATCCCAGGGTCCTGGAATTGAGTCCCACATGGGGCTCCCAGTAGGGAGCCTGCTTCTTCCTCTGCCTATGTCTCTGCCTCTCTCTGTGTCTCTTATGAATAAATAAAATCTTTAAAAAAAAAAGACTTCTACCATAATTTACATTAGTCTTGAAGAATAAAAACAAATTAATAAAAGAAAGACAAAACACAATCATTCATATATATCATAATTGTTATAGATAGAAACATATGAGGAAACTAGATTCAATTTATCAAATATTTTAATCCTCAAAACAATCCTGCTATCTATGTACTATTATGTCCCTTTTCAGATATAAAATGTGAAATAATTTGTTGAAGGATTCATACTAATTCTTTAGAACTTCCAAGTCTAGTTTTTATTTTATGTGGTTTTGTTTGTTTGTTTGTTTGTTTGTTTTTATAATACACACACATTTTAGTAGGGACTGGCTGTAGTCCTGGAGCATACCAAACAGGGATGTGGTAATCAAATATTCGTGCTCCCCTAGACCTTGTTGAACAGGTATGATAAACAAGATATGGCCCCCTGGAGATGCCCATGTTCTAACCCCTGAAACTTGGGCTGTTAGGTTACATAGCCATGGTGAATTAAGGTTGCAGGTGGAATTAATGTTGCCAATCAGCTGACCTTAAAGTAGATTTTTCTGAATTATCTGGGCTGAGTAAAATCATGAAGGCTCTTAATAGTGAAAGAGGAAGATGTGACTACAGAATAAGGGTCAGAGAGACACAATGTGGCTGACTGTGAAGATAGAGCAAGAGATCAATAAGTCAAGAACATGAGCAGGCTTTAGAAGTGGGAAAAGGCAAGGATATGGATTCTTGCCTGGAGTCTTCAGAAAACAAACATAGGCCGCCAGCATCTTGATTTTAGCCCAATGAGACCTATTTTGGACTTTTGACCTCCAGAAGTGTAAGATAAACTTGTATTATTGAATCCACTAAATTATGTGGTTAATTTGTTACAGCAATAATAGAAAACTAATACAGCTGGCATATACGACACCTTCTCCTACATTCATCTCTATTGGCTTTGTACCCAATTCACAATTTCATCTGCCAATATGGCCTCCTACTAGCTTCTGATGCTGGACCTTGAAGTTGGTAGAGCATTGAAGTTCATCTCTCTTGAATTCCACCAAATGGGCATCACTAAGAAACCCTAGCGTGGCAACCTAGGATCTGCTCTTCTTTCAGATTCCAGTTCCAGGGATCTAATGTTGGATAACTGAACACTAGATAATTCCAAAGATTGTATTGTGAGTCAAGGTGAAATAAAAATTAAATTATGTGCTTTGAAAACTTCATAGCTTATTTGGGGATGTACATGGTTTCTTGGATTATCTGGTCTAGTAGTCTTATTTCAAATCCTCATTTTTCAGATGAGGAAACAGACTCAGAAAGGTCAAGTCACTTGACAAAAGTTTCACAGCTTACTTGCAGCAGAGCTAGATCTAGAACAAATTCTGATTCTGAGTACAAAGCACTTTCATGGCCTTCGCTCAACCTCAGTTTTGTCGTATAGGCGAAGTCTGAGAAGACCTAGTAGAATAAATTGTTTGTTTTCACCAGGACTCTGAGGCTGGCCTGATTTCTTTAATTCTGAAATTCTATCCTAGTACTTCTCCTAACCTACCACAATTAACGTGATTTTCCTCCTGCCTCCTTTCTCACTCCCCATCATATGTAAACTCTGATTTATATCTGAACAGGAAACACACTCAAAATATATTCCTCAAGTGTTTACCCAACAGTGCTCCAGGCAATACCAGTAATGAAGAACTAAACGATCATATATTATATTTTTTATTAGTCATGAATGTTTACTTTATGACAGAATCCTAATCCACTCTCAAAAGGTTAGCAAATATACTGGAACTCTTTACTGGAAAGATTTTAAGTTTTCAAATAATTCACCTTCATTTCAGTCCCACAAAATAAAGCCTTCTCTTGGCCTTTAACCATGACCTCTCACTGAAACTGGAGTAGTCTGTAATTAAATAATGAAAGAAAAAGTTTCTGCTTTGAAGTGATCATTATCTACCAAGTTGACACCTCAACTATTATCTTCAAACAATCAAGCACATTAATATATATATATATATATATACACACATATATTTGAATTAAGCCCACAATTCCTAGTCCTGAATTGGCTCTTATCTTGTTTATTTCATATCCCCTATTCCTCGCCCTGACCTCACTTAGAAATTGTTACTAGTTCCTCAACTTCACTAATTTGTGTCTTAATGCCTTTGCTTTTACTCATTATTTTCCCCAGAACTATACCATCTACCTATCCATTCATTGCAGAGTGTACTTTCTGAGCCACTTGTATGTCAGGAATGAGATGAGGTGTGGGAATCGTCATGAGCAAAGCACAAAATCCATGAATTAATAGAATAGGTAGGATATAGTCAAATGAAACAGCAGGTACAAAAGCATATGACATAGATATAACAGTAGGCATCTATAGAGCTGCTCTTGGGAGAAACACCTAAGCCTGCATTTGTTGGGAGGGGGAGCATTTGAGGGAGAAACTGTGACTTTTTATCATCACTGCATAACTTGGGAGTGAGTAGCATACAATTCACACTCAGGATGTGTTGTTAATTAATGAGCACAATCTGTGATGAGCTGCCTCCTGAGACACAGAGTTACTATAATTCCTTTGCTTGCAGATGACTTTGCTTCATAAACATTTATTGTCTGTCTGGGTAGAGTTCATCAGAGAGTGGTAGACATTACTTGGGCACTTCAGGTTTGTAAATTGAAACCTTCTGAGTTATTTCCCTCATTAAATTATCTGTTTTGCCTGTTCAGACTGAACAAATTCAGTCACTCCCAGGGTGACTAAAAATTTAGAGATTAGATATAACAGGTTTTTAATCCTGGCTTTGCCATTTATGTATATGCAATACTGGCATGTTACTTAAGTTCTAGTCTACAATAAGCTCTTTCTATTAAATGGGTCTAATAATGACATTTTATAAGGATTAAAAGCAGTCACACCAAAGGAACTGAAAGAGTGGCTGCCACCTGGTGAACACTCAATAAATGTTGTTAATCTTCTTTGCATCTTCCATACCTTTGATGACATATTTTTGACATAAATTTTCTGAGTAGTTGAAGTAGATGGAATCATGCACAAACAATTGAATTTCTATTCAGTGTTTTGCACAGTAGTCCATATCTAGTAGTAGGATAAAGAGCCAAGAATTGGAGCTCTATTAAGTAAAAGCCCTGTCCTTCCCGCCCCTTATATACTAACAGTTCTCTGTTGACCAACAGGAGAGAGACTAGAGGATTACAGGATAGATCCTATTCTATCTCCATAACATTTCTGGATTTTAAAAGTTATATAGAGTCTCAAACAGAACAGTGGTATCATTTGGAGTTCCGTTAATTGGAAAGTTGATGGTGTAGGGATATGTCATGGAGACCTCTAGGTGATCATCAATCCATCTTCCCTTCTTTCTGGGCTCCCAGTGAGCCTATATTTCATCTCCATAGTGTCTAGATTTGACTATGTGATCGACTTCTACTGAGTGGACTTTAAGTGCCTGTGATGTATACCACTTCCTGACCTGTCCCATAAAATCCTACCATGCATGATTCTTTGTATCTTCACATTTTCTAGCTGATAGGAAAAGATGAACCCCGGAGATGAGCTTGGAGAGATGGCAAAAACACTGAATGGAAAAAGCCTGACTTCCTGAATCCTCACTTGGAGAGTTGTCCAAATAGGAACAAACTTTTGGATTACTAAGTGAGAAATATGTTAAGTTGCTGAGATTCAGTAGTGCCTCTTTTGTGGTTTTTAGCATTATTCCTTTCTAATATGGGACCTAAATGAATAAAGCCCAAAGACTTTAGTTCCAGTCCTCTCTTTGTTAGCAATTGGCTTCATTTTAAATAATGGCTTCCCTTTCCAAGGTTCTGGAGAGACTGTTTAAGGTGAAATAGCACTTTCTTCTCATTCTCAGCTCATAACCTAGTGCCTAGAAGATAGTAGTTGCTCAATGAAGACTTGACGAACAAAATAATTCAGAAAGCAATTGTTTTTATATAGAGAAGTGCCTGTCTGACATAGTGTTTATATGCAAAAACTCTAGTCAGATTGCCTGGTTCAAATCCTGGTTCAAACATCTAATGCCTGATTTTGGTAAAGTTACTTAACTCTGTGTCTTAGTATTCTCATTTGTAAGTGAGGGTAAAAAGAGAAACCTACCTTGAAGTTATGCCCCTCCATTATTATGGGAGTTAAGGAGTTAATAGATGTTAAGCTTTTATTCATTTTATTTTAATTTACTATTTTAAATATGCAATGTTACATTAGTTTCAGATGTCAACCTTTGAAAACTGGGCCTGGCTATACTGAGAAGTCTGGAATATCATCCTGTATTGAGTATCTCTGTGTGCCAGACAATGCTCTTTTTTTTTTCTTTTAAGATTTTATTTGTTTAGTCATGAGTGACATAGAGAGGCAGAGACATAGACAGTGGGAGAAGCAGATCCCCTGCTGGGAACCTGACTGGGACTCGATCCCAGGACCCCAGGATCATGACCTGAGTTGAAGGCAGGTGCTCAACCACTGAGCCACCCAGGTGCCCTGCCAGACAGTGTTCTAGTATCCTTACTTCACTAAAGACCCAGAACACGTGCTTCCAAGAGACCACTCCTGTATTTTATGGTGACAAACTGGAATCCTATCTCAGTGTACGTTTTATTGACAATTTGGGCTAGGTATCGGAAACCAAGAATTAGATGTAAGAATATTTTTTGGAAAAATTATGAACACAATGAAGCTTTGGTCTTCTGAAAAACAGTTTTATACTGGCAAAAGCTATCAAGAAGCTTCCATAGCACCTTTGCCTGAGATGATTGCCCTGACCTGCCTGTATGTTCATATCTTATCAACATTTCAAAGCTCAGGTCAAATATGACCTCTTCCTCGGGGCCTTAGCTGAGGGCTCCATGAGGAAATGATGAGATCCTCCTCAGTGCCTTCCATATTGTTTAAATTCCCCTACCTTGAATTGAACTTATGTATATGCTTTTGTTATCTCCTATACTAAGATGGAAATTTCTTGAAGCACAAGTCCGTGTCTTACTGATTTTTGCATCCCCAAATCCCCTCCCGGTAGCAACCTTGAGTTGAAAGCGTGGAGAACAAAGAGAAACAGAACAAACTGGACATTTCTTCTGCCCTTAAATTTTTAGGCTTTCCTGAAGGAACATCAGAGACCAGCACACAGTATTTGATGCAAGAGGTAACTCTGTAAGAAAAATTGATGTCCTTATTTTAAGAAAATTACTGAGAACAATTTTAAAGTAGAATATAGGGATATTTTTACAATAACCTCTATGAGATTTTTTTTAAAAGCAAGACAAGAGGAAAAGCTGAAGAGCCATCGCTGTAGGGACTCCAGGAGTAGCACTGACTGCCTCGCAGCCCTGGGAAGCAATTTAAAACCATCCCGTTCTAACTCTGTAGCACACCTCCTCAACCGCTGGGGCTTTCCAGCCCAGTACACATAAGCCAACTCTCAACCTCCAGACCAATGACAGGGATCAACGATTCGTATAAATGCCGCCAGCAGATAATTGGCCACTTGGGTCAGAATCACTAGCCTCATTGCAGAAGTAGAGACACCTGCCCATGAAGGAAGACTCTCTCTTTGGCAGATTCTCAACTGCCTAGCTTTGACAGATTATGTCAGCATTGATAGTGGAACAAAGTTCTAGCCTGGAGAGCTGGTGAGTTGAGCTCTGCCCTTGACCTTGCAAAGAATCTGGCACAGATTGAAGGGACAAACGGCACTGAATGGCTGTGGACAAGCCATTTAATTTATCTGGGCCTCACTTATCTCTTAACAAGAAATGAGGAGGTTGGACCACATTCCATTCCGTCGGATGACTTTTAATGGTGCCAGAGTGAAAGCTTATGTCCCTTCATAATATCCTTGTGAAAGACAAGAGATAAAGTGTTTTAAGTCTCTCACTCTCTGCCATCAACAATGGGTATATGTGTGGGCAGGTGCCACTGCCCTGACATCATTTGTACAAGGAATCTAAAAAACAAAAAACAAACAAAGCAGCAGTTTACTGAATCTTCCTATAGGACTTGACTGTGTATAGCATCTCCCCAGATAGAGTCTGACTATACTGTATCTCACTCCCCCCGAACCCGAGGTACCTGATGCTGTAGGCAGTGACCGTCTGACATTTTGTAAGTAGCCCCTAACAGTTGCTACTACTGATCAGATTATCAGGGCCAGCTGCAAATACCACCTCAGTAAAAATCTCCATCTAGTGCAGGGATTTCTAACCCTTACAAATGCCTGCTTAATGAAGCAATATTTTTGAGGACAGATATCCAATTAACCAAAATATTCAGCTGTACCTTTAACAGCATTGGCTCTCTTAACTACTTCTGACCAACTCTTCTTCCTTTGGATTGAAAGAAATACCAGGTGGGACCCTTACCAACACCTAGATTTCAAATCCAAGGGTTGTTTTTTGTTTTGTTTTGTTTTGTTTTGGGGTTTCTTTTGTTTTTGTTTTGGGGTTTCTTTTGTTTTTGTTTTTGTTTTTTCCCTAGAGCATTTATGTTTTTACCAGCTAGAAAAACTGGTGAGATCATAGGCTATTCTTATTGGTCATTTATTGAGTGGGGAAAACCAATTAAAAAGCAAAGGAGAGCTTCATCTCTCGCACACATGCACACATAAATGCAACAGCCTCCTGGTCCCGCTTTGCAGCGCCTACCGTGCGGACCCCTGTCTGCATCTGCATTGAACAGGACAAATGGCCTATTTTCAATCAGCTGGAGCCAGCTGCCTCCCACGTGCCACTGCCTCCCTGACTCATCATTGTTCTTCAGGCCTACAGCAGCAGGAGGGAGGGGACATGTGGAGCCACTCTCACCCTCTGGCCCCTTTCATCACACCACAGACAGATACTTTCCAAGAACTTGAATGGGCATCCACAACCTCCCCTCTGATTGCTCATTAATCTGCCCCTTCAGACATTCCTCTGCCTTTTGGCTGGCCTGGCCCATGCCCCAGGAAGATAATATTCAGAGTGGAGCCACTTATTTTGAGCAGTAAATATAATTCAGGAAGGCAGGGCCATCTAATAGTATCTGAGTGTTAGGTATATCTGAGCTCCCTAAACATAAGCTTCCCTCTGGAGTATGTGAAATGCCATGACCTAGTAACTATGGCAAGAGTGGACATGTATGCATTGGGAGATTGTCATGAGCAAAGCTCAGCTAGGGGCCTGGTGATGATAGAAGGAGGCATTTCAAAGATTGTTCTTGCCTTTAAGAAGCTGCTCTTCTAGTTGGGAGGATAAAACATGATCACATGAGGAAGTAAGTGAATTCAACATAATGTAATGCTGTTAGAGGAGGGAAGGTGAATTTCCAGGCTGGAAGGCTCCTGAAAATCTTGAATAAGGAAGTGGGACTTGATCTGAGCCTTAAAGGGCTGGCAAGCTTTATGCAAAAAGAGTGGAGAGAAGGCCAGTGGTGTGAGTAACAAGGCAGGACAGTAGGAGAGCACTGCCCAGGCACTGTGCTGGAGGGGCTGAAGCAGAGGGTGGGCCCAGAGGGCGAGCGAGGGGCTGATCTGCAAAGCTGAGATGGAGGGAGTTGAAGAGACTGTTATTTTCTCCTGTGGCTGCTGTGGGATAAGGAGTCATTTGCCAGCTATCTGCTATTTCTCAGATGAGATAGGAACAGTTCCCCATAGTCTCTCATGGTGATGTTCTGTGGGTGACAGAGATATTGTTTATAAAACACTTGGAAATAAGCAGCCGGTTTAATATAAGAAAGATATTACCTTATTATTTCAAACTGAGCTTTCTCTGTTTAATGAAGCAGCTTCTCACCTAAGCTGCTCCCTGGGTGTTCACCAGGCAGTTTAGGAAGCAGCATGAAATCTCTGCCAGGCCCTAGGCTACCATTTAGCACACTGAAGCAGCAACTTCTGGAATGGTCCCCCAGTGGCCTGACAGGGTCCTGTTCTCTATGAGATGTCTGTCCATTTGACTCCCAGTGAAAGGGCTGCATCAACAGTACCAGCAAGTACGCACAACGCGTGAACTGCTGAGCAGAGCATAATGCTTAACACAGTCTTTTGATGTTTTGTGGGGTAGACAGAAGCCTGGAAATAGGGGTGTGTTGCTGGGAATCCAGATATCTCAGAGCTGCGGTCCCTTTGGCACAAGGAAATGTCACACTGCAGAGTCAGCGGTCCATATACTTACACCATGACAGCCACAAAATGTGGATCTCAATTTTGGCTCCTCCTTGCACCACCACATGGCCAGTGTGAAATCTCAAATTTCCAGAAAAGGAGGCACACATGTTCTTGAGGTGGCTGCAGATGCAGCACTGTCTGCCTTGCTCTATGCTGAACGAGAGGCCATCAGTTCATCTGAGCCTTTGGAACTTTGGAAAGCAAAGCAATCATATCCATTTCCCCTGTCTTTTAAAAAGAAACACATCTTAAAATGTGTTTTATGAGGTCATTTCCTCAAGATTGCCATCCCATCTTATTGCAAAAACCATCATAATTTTAACAGTCTTAATGAGAATAAAACCTCCATTCTGAGCAGACCTGGGCAAAGATTTTCACTCTCACTCCATGGATATGTGTATACTGTTGGGGCAGCTTTTCGTTATGGCTGCCAATCAGTGCGTGCACACAAGGGGCAGTCTCTCTTTTTCACCTCAAGGTCTGAGAAATGCGAGTTTACAGAGGGAGTTCTCCATAGGAACAATGGAGAGAATCAATGAAAGATCCATAGAGAGCTGTGGAAAACAGTTCAGATGAGATGAAGGTATTAGATGACTGTAAGGGGTTGCCCTCATTTTCTCCTACCAGTGGTCCATGAAGGGCAAGCACTGAGTCCTCTCATCATCTAAGCAGAAGGACCCCTTCTTCTTTCCTGCCCCCAGGATGCTGGGACACAGTGGGGTTCATCCAAGGTGCCCCGGAAGAATCAGCAGGCTGGCAATGAGAATCCTGTCCCCAACATGCATGGGTTTTAGAATGTGTAAATCTTGGTTAAGGTTATTGTGTAGAAGATGAAGGGTGGAGGATGAAAAGAATTCTACTCTATGAGCTTCCAAATGGTGAGACTCCCTGAACTGCTTCCCTTCTCTTGTAGGGGGCCAAAAAAAGAACTAACTACAGAGTCCCAGAAACTCATGGATGGAACAGTTATTTCAAGATTTTTTTTTTCTTTCATTGAAGGCTCTTCACCCAGTGTGGAGCCCAGTGTGAGGCTTGAACTCATGACCCCAAGATTGAGACCTGAGCCCATATCAAGAGTCAGACATTTAACCAACTGAACCACCCGGGTACCCTTACAGGTCTTCTTTATTGGCCTTCTCTCCTCTCTCAGGCTTTTTCCCCACCTACAACACGAGAGAAATAGTTGCCTAATGAGCTCTTTGTTCATTTTTTTTCAGACAGAAAGAAGGCTAATTTTTGGCACCTTCAGTACTTCCAAAGGTGGGGACTAGCATAGATGACAAACAAGTTGAGAAGTTAGGTTGGATTTGTCATAAATTTCAGTTGCCCCTGCCTAGTCCCTGTGCTCTCACTGAACAGTGTTTTGCCAAATGAGGAGACTCTTTTATTTATTTATTTATTTATTTATTTATTTATTTATTTATTTATTTTTAATTAATTTTTATTGGTGTTCAATTTACCAACATACAGAAAAACACCCAGTGCTCATCCCGTCAAGTGTCCACCTCAGTGCCCGTCACCCATTCCCCTCCAACACCCGCCCTCCTCCCCTTCCACCACCCCTAGTTCGTTTCCCCGAGTTAGGAGTCTTTATGTTCTGTCTCCCTTCCTGATATTTCCCAACATTTCTTTTCCCTTCCTTTATATTCCCTTTCACTATTATTTATATTCCCCAAATGAATGAGAACATACACTGTTTGTCCTTCTCTGATTGACTTACTTCACTCAGCATAATACCCTCCAGTTCCATCCACGTTGAAGCAAATGGTGGGTATTTGTCGTTTCTAATGGCTGAGGAATATTCCATTGTATACATAGACCACATCTTCTTTATCCATGAGGAGACTCTTTTAAAAAGCCACAGGACCACCTGGCCTGATGTTCGAGCTTGTGAAATTGAGCTAGAGCTAGACGGAAGGCATCTTGTCTGTGGATTATTACCTACCTGGCTCCTTGAAGACTTTTGGAGGTCACTACTAGTTTCCCCAGAATTCTCAAATAGGTTTAACTTGCTCTGAGGCCTCATGAGCTCTTCTTGGGCTGTGCTTTCAAGACAGCAGTGACAACCCTTTGATGGATCTGATTGACAGCAGTGAAAAGAGACACAGAGACAGAAAAACAAGAAGGAGGAGGAGGAGAAGAAGGAAAAAAACAACACAGTACAGAAACAATATGTTACATGTAAAGAGAGTGGATGTTGTTTAGTGAAACTTGTTTTTGTTCTACAGACATGCAAACACATACATGTGAAGATATGCATATGTGTTTGTGTGGGAGGGTCGTCCTGAGTTATCCCTTAAAAATCTGTTTGTTGCTGAAAGTCTCACACAAAAATGTTAGAAAGACACAGCTGTGGGGTGAATAAAGTGTTCCAGGGAATCACAGCACCAAAACAGGCCCCTAACTCAGTGACGCACTCCTATGGGGCCTCAGAGTACAATTTTGCTCTCTCTTTGAGTTTCTTCTACAAATGGCACCCCACTGCCCCCTAAACTTAATGACTGAACTATTTAATCACATGTCTTTTATCCACACTGAGTCATGCTAAAATCAAGTATTCTCTCTTCTTCTCTCTTCTACTAACTAGGATTCTGTAAAAAAGGAACAAAACCAATTCACATTTGATGATATTGCCATTTGAAGAAGCTTGACATTGCTTGTGATCAAAGTATTTGCATCAGGCGAGAGCATCACCTAAGCACCTGCTCTGGGTTAAGCATTTTCTTATGTGTCATGTCGCTTCATTTCTTTCTTTCTTTCTTTCTTTCTTTCTTTCTTTCTTTCTTTCTTTCTTTCTTTCTTTCTTTCTTTCTTCTTTCTTTTTTTTTCAGATTTTATTTATTTATTCATGAGAGTCACACAGAGAGAGGCAGAGACATAGGCAGAGGAAGAAGCGGGCTCCCTGTGGGAGCCCAATGTGGGACTGGATCCCAGGACCCTGGGATCACGACCTGAGCCAAAGGCCGATGCTCAACCACTGAGCCACCCTGGTGCCCCCATGTCATTTCATGTAAGTCATTGCAGGCACTGCAGCGTGAGCTGAAATGGGGAGTTCTGATGTGCCCAGGTAGGCTTGGTGAAATGGTAGGGCTAAGCTGCCAGGTGTTTATTTGCCTCAAGGGCTGAGAAAACATCTGGGAAAGAACACAACCCAGTAAAAATGGGGTTTGTCAAGACAAACTCAACCAAGAAACAAAGCTTCAGTCATCTGAGTATCACATTGTTGCCCTTCAGCCTTGCCTTTGGGCCAGAATAACATCTGGGTCATGTTTGAATCCTGTGAAGCTAGAGTGGTCTGGGAGAAAGCAGGAAAAATAACAGCGACTGAGAAGAGTTAATTGAATTA
Organism: Vulpes lagopus; assembly: GCF_018345385.1. Taxonomy (NCBI): domain Eukaryota; kingdom Metazoa; phylum Chordata; class Mammalia; order Carnivora; family Canidae; genus Vulpes; species Vulpes lagopus. The sequence goes on along the minus strand of NC_054824.1, from coordinate 53,926,025 downwards.
AAACTCTATGCAACGCAGCATTGCCCCGACATCCTTTTAGCAGAGCAGGCCATAGATAGGATAAGAGAGATCTTCCCTCTACTTTCCCTCAAGCACTCATGTGGCTCTGACACCATTAGATTTCCTGTGCCTTGGCAGCAATACCCAGTAGGAATGTATGGTGTCCAGAGGAAGATGAGTGTGTAGTGGACAACGGGGTGCCTAGAACAGGTGGCAGTGGGACCTGTCTGCAGCAGTGGGTGATAACTCGCTGCGGGCACATGTGACGCACCCTCTCAAAACTCCCAAGTGTACTTTAAAACTGGGACTTTGGAATGGGCAGGTGTTCTACATGGAACAGTGAGAGAAATAGCCAGAGAAATATTGGTTACTCGTATTTTATGTGTAAGTATTAAATGGCAAAGAACCCACAAACAAACCCATATACTAAATCACATTTTTCCTTCAAGTGTCCTTTGGAGAATACAGCATATCATATTTTAGCTACTTGTTTTTCTAAGTTACTAATAAGGACTACACAGCATGTACAAGGAGATGCTCTACATAATTGGAAGCTAGATATAGACACACAGATCAGAGAATCTGGGTCACAAAGGAGAAAATGCTTCAGACTTCCTGGACATGCACTAAGGAAGATACATTGCTTCAGGCAAGTTCTGATAAGAAGTTACTAAGGAAAGAAATATGAATTGATCATTTCTAGATTCATAAGTTTACAGTTGACTCCTAAGGTGCAGAGAGGTGTCAGAGCATTTGAAAATTAAAATGATCAAATATTAGTTTTTTAAGCTCTGGCTGGAAGGAATTTCAACAATGTAAGATATCAAAATGAGCTATCTAGTTCGCTTGCTGGAGTGTTCTCAGTTTATCTACAAACAAGGTAATATCTTGATATTAGATAATGGAATACTTTTAGTCACTTTTCCTAGTTTTACTTTTGTGTCATTTCCCAATTCTAAATGAAAACTACTTTGATCTCATGGTGGGGAGGGCAAAATGCTGTGATTTTTTTTTCACAACTTCTTGTGTTTTATGATCTTGTGATCTGAAATTATCAAACAGTGTGGCAGTTGGGATAAATCGAACCTGGATAGTAAGCTCATTTTCTGGTGTTAGAGTCTGGTTTTTGATATATTCTTCACAAGTAAAGCAACAGCTACCAATCAGAGATGAACCAAAATAAGCATGGTCCTCAGATTTTTCAGACTGGTGTATGGCATTTAGAAAACTGGAGAGGAGAATTGATCTTCTGCTTTATACATACAATGAATGCCAACATTTAAACAGCATGTAGGCAAGTATCTTAAATATCAAATCCATCCCTACTCAATACCATTTATTAACTATTAATCATATGCACAGGCCAAATGTACTACAATAAAATTGGGTCAATATTGTTGTGATTTTTTTGGGGGGGTGGGCATTTGTGATCAGAAGATACTAAGTAAAACATACCAACCATGATTATAATGCACATTATAAAAAGTTATGCAAAAACTTGTCAAGGGCTTGGCACCTAGATAAAGGAAGAACCAGGATAGTGCAGTGACAAAAAGTAAAGTAAGTGTTGGGCAGTCTGGGTGGCTCAGCGGTTTAGCGCTGCCTTCAGCCCAGGATGTGATCCTGGAATCCTGGAATTGAGTCCCATGTCAGGTTCCCTGCATGGAGCCTGCTTCTCCCTCTGCCTGTGTGTGTGTGTCTCTCTCTCTCGAATAAATATAATCTTTAAAAAAAAAAAAAAAGAAGAAGAAGAAGAAATGTTGATAAAGGAGCCAGTAGCCAAAACAATGAAATGCTTCAGAGAGTTTGAAGTGGAAAAAACATAGAAAGTAGTTTTTTGTTTTGTTTCATCTTCTAGTTGTATTCCATTCCCTTTTACAGATGACGAAACTGAGACATGGAGTTAAAATAACTTGAGGAGGTTCGTATTGCCAGACTCAGAATTTAAACATGTTTACTTGACTATGAAGTATGGACCTTTATATAGTATTGGGAATCATTGTTGCAGTTACCCAGCAAAAACTGCAGAGGACCAAATCGAGATTTTTAAAAAAAGATTTATTTATTTGGGGGGACAGGGGAAGAGAGAGAAGAGGAGAGAGAGGGGGGAGAGAGAGAAAGGGAAGAAGCAGAGGGAGAGTGAGAGAGAGAAGGGGGAGGGACAAAGGAAGAGAGAAACTTAAGTAGACCCCACATTCAGTGTAGTGCCTGGGGCTCAATCTCATGACCCCAAAATTATGACCTGAGACAAAATCAAGAGTCAAATACTTAACTTAATACACCACCCAGGCACCCCAACATTTTTTTTTAACTTTCAAGAATTCTTAGTCTCCTGGAAACTAGAGCAACAGAAGTAATTAGAGGATTAACCCGGGATTAGGAAAATGGCATAAATTCAGAATTTAAGAAATCTAGTTGAGGATTTAAATGATTAGAATTGAGGGAATTAAACTGCTGATCCCAGGTTGCAAAATGGAAGAAGAGCAAGGAAAAAGTGAGATGACAAAACTGAGTGAAAGGGTGCTGTGGTTGGAGTTTTCCATAAGGATGAAGACCAAGTTTGACAGGAATGAGAGAGTGCTAAAGGCATACTCAGGGAGGGCTATTTCAGCGTTTAAGATCACATAGATGGAGGTGCAGAGTGATGGTTCTGACACGTAGACATTCAGGCATCTGCAGAAACAGAGTAGGAAGGTCACTGAGTTTGAAGAAGTGGAGTCAGGGCACTAGAAGTGATATAATGAGAATCTGAAATCCACAAGAGCCATTCAGAGATGTAGGTTAGACATTACTCTTGCACTGAACATGCCAGCAAGTTTCCTGTTTTGCTTGGAGTGGGCATTAGGACAAGACTGGGAAACAAATTGGACACATGGAGCTCTCCTTTTTCTGGTTTCAGCCCACATACCCTATGGCTGGATTGGGAGGACTGCGAAGAATAACAATGCCCATATTAATATTATTCTTCATCAGTAAATTCTGAGTGGCTCATCCCACTTGCTTTAGCTCACATAATCATTTTATACTTTATCTGAATATATATTCAGAAGAGAAACTGAGGCACAAATACAGAAATTCAAAGAGAAGCTACGTCCGTTTACAAGGACCTTAAACCCAGTTTTTAAACCTGACCTCATACCTCTTTGCTTCTAGACTTGCCATTAGAGCAAAATTCTTAGAAATATGTCCTGACTCAGAGAAAAAAATATTGAGTACTTCCTCTGTGCTAACTAGTGTGCTAACAACTTTATGTGACATGACAGTTTCTAAAACAACTTCCAATGATCTCCACCCCTTGGTTTTAAGGCCCATGTTTAAATCTCTCCCACTTGAGAATGAGCTGGATCAAGTGATCTACTGCTAATGAATATAATATGGCAAAAGTGATGGGAAAGCACTTCTGAGATTAGATTATAAAAGATTATGATTTCTGTCTGCCTCGCACTCTTGCCTCTCACTTGCTCACTCTGATGAAGGGAGTTGCCATGTTGTGAATGGTCCTATGAAGAGACCCACATGGGAAGTGCCTGGATGGCTCAGTCGGTTAGGCATCTGCCTTCGGCTTAGGTCATAGTCTCAGGGTCCTGGGATCAAGCCCTGCATTGGGCTTCCTGCTCAGTGGGGAGTCTGCTTCTCTTTCTCCCTCTGCCTCTCCCCCTGCTTGTGCTCTCTCTCAAATAAATAAATGAAGTCTTAAGAAAAAAAAAGAGACCCACATGACAAGCAACTGGAGGTGGCTTCTGACCAATATCCAGTGAATAACTAATATGGTCATCAGTCTAAGTAAATTCTTTTCCATTTGAGCATTGAGATGACCACCGCCCCAGCCTTGATTAAAGCCTTGTTAGAGATTCTGAGTAAGGGAGCACAGCTCTGCGATGGCTAGATTCCTGGCCCACAGAAACTATGATATACATGTTGTTTTAAAGCCAGTAAGTTTCGGAGGAAGGGGTAATTTGTTATGCAGACATAGATAACTAATACACAGGGAGTATTTTGATTAGTCTTTGCAATAACACAATGAGATAAGTAATATTATGTTTACGGGTTAAAGAAACTGAGGTTCACAAGTATTAAATGATTTCTCAAGATTACATAGTAAGTTGTAGAGCTGAAATATTAATTAAAAAATGTTACTTTGCTAACACAGCACGTGTAACATTAACTAGAAGTAGGTAGCATGGTTATAAAATATGCATTTGTAGCAAATTCTTTTCCTGATTTTATGTTATCATGTGGTCAGTAGTGACTCCAATACCCCAATAGGATTGATGAAATAGTTCTTCTTAAGACAAACTATCATAGGGCAAAGTGTTATGGTTTCCAAAAGTCTTCATCTCCTTTAAACCTTTTTTGGGGGAAACTAAACTGAATTTGTTTAAAAAGCACAGAGGGTGTGGTAAACTTTCATTTCACACAGTGATGGGAAATATGTCACCCAAACATCCAATGACCTCTGATAGATGAGTCTAATTAATGATAAATGCAGCTCACTGCAAAATGTTTTCAAGAGTTTGCAATTCCCCTGAATCTTTTTTACTTCAAAAACTCAATTTCAAGATATTGACTGTTTTTCTAGTGACTCTTACTTTTTAAGATTTATTTACTTATTTTAGAGAGAGAGGGCACATGAGTGAGTGAAGAGGAGGTGGGAAGAAGGAGAGGGAGAGTCTTAAGCAGACTCCCACACTGAGCATGACGCCTGACAAGGGGCTCAACATCAGAATCCTGAGATCATGACCTGAGCTATAATCAAGAGTTGGGCACCTAACCGACTGCACCAGCCAGATACTCTCATTTTTCTAGTAACTCTTAAGATTGTTCTGTATGATCTAATTTTACACTTACCTGCGAAAAGAGATTTGGATTCTCTGTATGTTCAGATAAGGTTAGATGTGTTGGAATCCACGTGTCCCTTCTAAACTCTGCCTTGGAGTATTTTGCTAAAAGCTACCATTTCCTAAAAGCTTATTGGCATGGGAAAATCTGGTTGTTATATTTTCAGAAAAGATTTGTTTTTTGTCGTTGTTGTTTTTTTTTTTTTTTAACAAGTATAAGAGAATAAAAACAAACCTCACTTTACCTTAAGAAGGAACTCCTTGGAGGCTGGTGTCTAAGATTGGAACATCAAAGTTTCTTCAATATGATAAATGTTGATGTCAAGCATGGGGTGGATGTGTGTGTGTGTGCATACATGTATGGTGTGTGGGTATGTGAGTGCTTGTCTCCACGTGTGTGTTAATACTAAGGTCCTTGTGCAGACCTATGGCTATACTTGCTAGCTTTATCATCTCTGCTTTGACTGTCCCAGTTCCCCTATCATCTGTTAATCTCTAGACCTCTTCTTACATCACCCATAAATATGTAACAAAAAATGAAAGCTATAAGGTAGATAAATGATTCTTCCATAAACTCCATTTTAGAAAATATAAATAAGGTTCTGAAAGGACAGGCTCATGCTGGTTCAGGGACCAGAAGTAGTAATTGTCATTTGTCGAGCTAAGCACAATTCTAAAAGCCTCACCTATATCAACTCATGTGCTTATTAAGACAATATTACCAGGAGGCACTAGTAGAATCCCCATTTCATAAATGAAGAAACTGAGGAACAGAATAGTTAAGTAACCTGTAAATAGTTGCTCATAGTCTAAGAAGAGAGCCAAGACTGAAAGTCAGGGTCTGAGTGTATGAGTACTAACCCCAGGGTCATAACTTCTCCATTCAGAAACTATGCTAATTTTTTTTCACTGTTATCAACATGCTTTGTGTCCATGTAGACATATCTTTACCCTTTAGCCCCAGATTTAGACTGTGTGTTTAAACTTGAGGAGGATTCTGAAATATTGCTACCTGCTTCTTTTCTAATCCAGTAACTATACTTTATGGGTTCACAACATCATATTGTGAACATAAGAGCTTTTCTATAATACTAGCTAAAATGTCAATATTTAACCCTAATCCACATATGTGTCTCCACAAAATGGGTACACATGCTTTGCCTGTGATACATAAACCACAATCTACACAGTCTAAAATTATACCCTGAATGCCTTTATACAGTAATAAACACAATCATATTTGATGTTACTCTCCATTCTAAAATCTTAAAATATCACTTTCAAAAGTCTGACAATAATAAACATTATGTGGAGAAAAAAAGATGATTTTAGGATGATGAAAAGTAACTTCATTCTCTTAACATTTATAGGCATATATTATTAGATCTTTTACTCTTGTTTCCCAAACTAACCTTTCTTCACATCTCCTGGAGTCATCCATGTCTAGGCTATGACATTCTAAAAAATATTTGTTATCTGATCTTATAAGAGTTTATACATTGACAGCTTGAAACTTGCCATGTCACAAAATTAAATATAAGACAATGTGGTGTTTCTTGAGAACTATTTGATGAGGATGGAAAAAGAGAGCCTCTATTACTTGAGAGGTCAGAGGAACCTATGGTAAAACTAGCTCACTTTTAGCTAAGGGTCTATTCATGGACATGGTGAGTAACTCCTGTTAATCACATTACTATTAATATAATTGATTTTAATTCTCTGATCAGAGATGAAAGACCAGAATTCACAGTCTCAGTGAATTAATACGAGTGGAGAAAGGAGTTAATCCTCTAAGTCAAGAGTTAGCAAATGTTTTCTCTAATGGGCCAGATAGCAAATATTTCAGTGTTGCAGGCCATATGGTCTCTGTTGCAACTACTCAACTCTGCCATTATAGTACAAAAACAGCCATGAACAAACATCAATGAATGAGTGTGGCTGTGTTCCAACAAAGCCTTTTTTTTCTTTTACAAAAGTAGGGACTAAGCCTTCTTGGGCTAGTTTGCCAACTTTGACTTAAGTTATAGGTTTACTATTCAACTCATTTCAACATGTATTTAATAAGTTCCTAAATTGTATAAGGCATTACGTGGAATATAAGAAAAATGTCTGACAAGTTCAGCACATTCAATAATTCAATCATTTTTTGGATGGGGTGCCTTGGGGGAATTAGGCAAGAAGCAATTGTAAGATCATATGCAAAACAAAAGGGCTTATCTGACTTCTGCTTTCTTGAATAGACTGTCATAAGGTCACAGACCTAAAATGGTTGGGGATCTCAAGAGAGTTAACCCTGCCATCATTTAGCCATTTGTCAAATACTATGGAATGCTTCTGTGCCAGACACTCTGGAAGGGTCAGGGAGACATGGATGAAAACCTCACAGTGTAACAGGATATAGACATGCCAACAATCAAAGCACAACATGACATATGCTAAAGGGATAATGTGGTCCAATCCCTGCCTTCCTATAGACTCATTAATTTTATTGTTACTCCCATTTTGTAGTTGAGAGAAATGAGGTCCAGAGACTTTTACAAAGTCCCTATTTAAGGAAGTTACTCTAGATTCTTTAAGAGTAGGACAATTGTTTTTCTCCCATACTGCCTCTCTTGAGTATTATCTTCTGAGCCCATCTCTGATCTGCTGTCATCTGTGTTATCATTCAGACCTGAAAAATGGGAGGAATGACACTGTCTTGTCTTATTTACATTTTGAAGTTGAAGGTGATTTGTTCTGGAAATGCTGACTCCTTGACTATTCATGTTTTGTTGTATCAACTGGGTTTTATGAATTGTGAAATTATTTACTAATCAATGAGGATTAGAATCTTCAAACTTTGTCCTTATGATCAGGCCCACAGACCTGTTCCCTCATTTCTAACTCTGCATAAGGAGATGAATGTTGAATCGCCAATATCCATAATGTCCCCTGGATTGGCTAGAGTGTGACCTGAGCTCTCTGATAAATTTCACTCTTCCTATACATTTGCTTAACCCATTGATTTTTAAGCATGTGGTTTAAGAAAAACTATATCTGCACACTTCTGATTTGCACTTTTTAAAAAAGATTTTATTTTTTATTTATTTGACAGAAAGAGAGAGCTAGAGAGAGCACTAATGGTGGGGAGGGGGGCATAAAGAGAGGGAGAAGCAGATTCCCCACTGAGCAGGGAGCCCGACATGGGGCTCAATCCCAGGACCCTGAGATACGGGTATCATAGCATATAAAGAAATAAGTTGAAGATGCACCCTGTAAATAGAATTCTGTCCATTTTCTGGGTTCTAAGACTAAAGTCCCTTTCCCACTTCCTCCTAGAGCCTGAGCAGCTACCAGTTTGTAAGCCACTAGGCGGCCCTCATAGCCACAACAGAAACTATAAAGACATTCTGGCTAATTTTACCCATCTGCTGAATGAGATGTGTCTGTTTTTTAGTTGGAAAGGTGGGAAAAGATAGGAAGTCCGACAATGCTTTCAACCTCTGATCTACAATCTCCTGTCAGGGAGAGGGGGCAGAGAGAAAAGGTAGCCACCAGCCTTCCACAATCAGGGAGACAACCCTATAGGCTTTGATTTTCAGCTGTGAATCTCTCACACCCACAAAGGCTTTGGAGCAAGACCTTACCTTGGCCTGAGGTACCAACCCTACTTCAATCACATCCCTGAAGAAATAGGAAAAGATGAGGGAAGACAGAGTTTGTGCGCTCCTATACTTGCCTGCCATATCCTCTTTTGAAAGTTCGACGTCATCTTTCTTGGGCAACGGAAGCCAGGTGTTCTTTTGGTCCTTGGTCTCATTTTGTGTGTGAAGGTTAATGCATATCAGGAAGCACTTCGAAGTGTAGATGCAGAAAATAGCAAGGTAATCAAAAATGCAGCCCACACTATCCCAAAGCCTTAAACGGACCACATTCCTTTGCATTATAGCACACAACATGTAAAAATGAAGCAATTTATAAAAACCCATCCTCATGTTTGTATCATCAAAATGCTAAATTAATATTGAATGACTAGAAAACAGAAGCATTTCGGGTAGTTTTCACGTTGGGCTATTCTCAGCATACATCATTTATAGTAATAAAGGGCAGACAAAGTTGAATAGAATCAGATGGTGATTTAACTCCAATCTTGAAGAAAGAAGGTTTGGAGTAAAGAGAGATTTTTTTTTTTCTTGTTTCAGTTTCTGAAACTCCTGTAATTATGTGCAATTACCTATTATGTCGGAAATTGGTTCTCAAAGATGTAGAACCTACTTTGTGTTCTTAAAAAAATTGTAAAAAATATGCAATTTAAGAAGGGAGCAGTTTGAGTGTGGAGAAAAAATGAGGCTACAGCTGTAGGATTTTGTTATGCTTTTAGTACCAAATCACAAAACCCATTAAATTATTTATCCTACAGGCAGGCGTTGTACTGCAAACGTTGAATACAATTGCAGATTCCAGGAAAAGAAATGTGTGCATTTTAATTGCGTCTGATTTAAACAACCCCTAATTTCATTAGGCTTAATTTTTTTTTCCTTTAGAAATAAAAGAGTTCATTTTTGGTAGTAGGACACAAATGACACTAATATTTTTTCTTTCCTTAAAGAAGTAGTCTATTGAGGATCAAGCCATATAGGAACACATGTCCATATATACATGGAAGGAAGCTGCATACACATGCATAACACGTTCTTCTGTACATACAATCTGCAATATGCCCCCAAAGAATTCACGGTGCACTTATCATATTCTTCACTCCTCACACATGCATATAGATTGGCTTACTATATTTCACTTCCATTGTTTCTCTTGCTACTATGTTACAAATGAAGATATCCTCCAGAAGTCTTGCTTAAAAGCAGATTTTTGTTCCCAGATGAAGAACACGGAAATTTATCAAAGGTTGGGTAATATGGGGGGAAGCTCTCTCAAGTCATACTTTTGGGTTCATTTGAAAAATCTTGGCTTTGCCATCTCTGTAATTAAAACTCTTCTGTTTTAAGATTTATTGGTGCAGTAGTGAATGCGCATTTTCAAAATGTTTCTTTACAGCAGCTATTGGAAATCTCTAACTCTGCCTGGGGCAGGATGCGGCGGCTGCTGTACTTTTTGGGGTCTATTCTCCCCATGATAAATGAGCTTAACTTCAAAGATAAGTTACAATAACTCTCTGAGGGGAAGCCCTTATTACTGTTAATATACGTTACTCTCTATCATTGCATTTCAAATACTGTTGCATGGAAAAGAGACCATACAAGACTCCTTACATCTTGTTGTCAATAGAGTCAGGGTAAGCATATGTAAGAATTTAATTGGAAAATTGGATAATTATCCCCTCCCAAGTTATAGTACTTTCTTTTGTATATTGGGAAATGGGTATATTGAATAATACATGATCCAGTGATGCCACCTATATGTGTGAGCAAACCCCGATGTCATGATGATAATATCATTATTTGTTATCTGATTCAATCACTATTATGCTGACTTGACACACCTGACACTCCTTAAAGTGAGATTTTTTTTTTTATTTCATTCAAATGCTATGTTATCTCTAAAAGGATGTGTGATTTTACTGTGATTTTGACTATTTCAAATTTCATAGTGTATTTCTTCCTTTCAGAGCCCTTACTTCCAGATTTCTAATACCCCACCCCTTTCTCTAAAAGTATGCTTCCTAAGGTTGCATGAGAATCCAGAAATAAAAGTGAAACTTGTAGTTGTTTGGTTTTACCAAGTTAATAATACACTCATACTCCCATCCCCGTCATTTCACTGTGTTCCTTGGCCGAGAACGGATTTGTTCTCCTGGCTAATGAATTTTTACTCTTCTTCCTGGGTTGTCAGCAAGGCAACACATAGATGGATGGGTGTGTGCAGATTGGAGCATGGCCCTTTCTCCTTTGAAAGGGTTAAGTGGAAAGGGGGCTGAAAGTAGGGAGTCAGGAGGGTGGGGGTATGAGGGAAGGGAAAAGGAAAAAGAAAAGGTTAGTGTTTTCTGTCCATTAAAGCGAGTATTCTGTTCTGAAACCAAATTGGTCATGCATTCCAGAAGCGTTTCCTGGTAGAGTGGAGTCTGACCGGAGCACCTGCCTTGCTATTGTACTAGGTCTGCGCTGCTCTCCTCTGGCCCTTTGCTTTAGAGGAGGCGGAATCTGTCACTTATTACAGACAGATTGCTCGTGGGCCCAGAAGGGCTGTGTGCCACCGTGGGGATGGGGAAACACTGTGACCGCCTGCGTCTCCACCCAAGCCACGGGGTACGCAGAGCTTTGTTTTTCCTCTCTGAGCCCTTAAAGAACAACAATGTGAATTCTTAATGACATCATGTTGAAGTTCACCAAACAAATGAGACCATCTGAACTCAAGGTACAGATGGGATAATATCCCAAGCTAAAGAGCAAGAAGTACAAAGAAAGGGTGGGAGCTAGAGGTTCAGTATTGCAGGACCCTGGAAGAAAAGGGGGTGTCATAGCCAGCATGCTGCAGGTGGAATCTATTAGCTCCGTAACACTGGAGGTAAATGATCGGACTTGCTTTGTAGATCCTGGGGGGAATTCCCCAGTGTCCCAGCTGTGTTTTTCTCTTCCACACAGACTACCTCTGGATTTATGCCCTGGACAACCTCAGCACTGAGGAAAGACACCTTATCCAGAAATGATGTCATAGCCTTACTCCTGCATGTTTCAACTCGTTTTTTTTTTTTTAAACATGTTGCTTAAGAGGCAAACACACTGTGAACAACTTTTTAATGCATGCTTTAAGGGATTAGTCGGTTCCTCTTTCATCTAATCATTTTATTTTCTTCTTCATTCAAGAACTGCGTAATGAACAGAAGAGAAAAAAAACAAGTTTTTTTTTTTTTTATTGCATTCTTTTTAATGTGCTCACATTGAAAGGAACTTGCTGTGATAAAATCCAGTTGTGGAGGATTCACATTGCCCTGTGGCTATCTGTTCAGATGAATGAAAGGTAGCCTTTGTAACCAAATCTCCCAACCCTAGGGTCACCATCTCTGGCCCCTCTACAACTGTCCTGCTGAACCTTAGACAAAAAGACAGACCTTAGATATGTTGGACATTGACGTCTTTGCTGATGTCTCCTGGACAGATGTTAATTATAAGAAAAATGTTAGTAGAAATGTATATGGCATAGAAGACAGTTATTAAAATTCAACTTATATAAATCATATTTTTAGTCAAAAGGTTTGGCTAGGAAGAGCACATGGCAAAGACTTACACAGAGCACCCCTACCCCCTTGTGGCACAATGGCACTTGCGAAATGGAAATTTCATCCTTTTTAGAAGTGTTGAGACTTTTGAACTCAGAAGCGCCTGAATTGGGCCTTGAAGCACTGCCAGTTCGTTGAAGATCAGAATACTTAGAAAAACGATGACTGCTCAGCTCTCAGGGAGAAGGGAAAGAGTCTGAGGGATTTTGTTTTTAGATTATTTGGGTTTTATTTTGGTTCTAAGCTGCAGCACATTAAAATCTATGTGACCTATTGAATCATCAGCACTCTGGCTAAAGCTAAAGACTTCATCATTTATTTAGTTAAATGTTTATTATCCTAATCAAAATAAAGAAAAACTCCAGAGTTTCTAAAAAGCTCTGACAACCATTAACTAATTTGATGCTTCTAATCACTTCAGGAAAAAAAAAAAAAAAGGCTGTTCTTATTTTGCAAATGAGGAAACTGGAACTCAGAAATAGTTAGAGGCTTGCCGAAGTTGACATCATGCTCAACAAAGACTATCACAGGGTAACATACCTGGTCAAGGAGGAAGCCAGGACTTGAGCCCAGGTTTTCAAATACTAAAGCTTGGAGTCTGTGGTACTCTGTATCTCATAATTTAAAAATATCCCAATGTGTTTAGCACATTGAGCTCTAACCAATGGTCTTCTTCACCTCTCTCATATTCAAGATCTTCATCCACTTCTCTCTCAAAATGTCTGCTCATCCTTGAAAATTCTCTTGAAAAATTGCCTCCTCCATGAAGACTTTTCTGGTTTCCATAAGAAGTCATGTGTTCTCTCTATGTTTCACTCATTCTTCCATTGTAGCCATTTCTCTGTTGCACTGGCATTATCATCTTATTCATCTGTATCTCCACCATAGACCATGACTTGGGAGAAATTGTGGCTCATTCATGCCTGTGTCTCAACATTTATGGTGGAACCTGGCACATACCATCTATCAGGAGATATGTGGGGCTCCATATGACAAGGTGAATCCCTTATTGACAAGTAAGTCCCTTGTCAATAATGTTGGTGTCCAGGAACTCTAAAAGGGCCTTTCTGTGAATAAGTTCCAGGATTCCTTATCCTGGAAAAGAATTAAAGAAGAAAAGTCCCCACCAGGCTTTCCCTTGTTTTCCTATCCTTAATGTAGCAGACACCAGAATGGCTCTGGCATTAATTCATTCATTCATTCATTCATTCATTCATGTATTTAACATTTACCTATTAATTCAACAAATCTTGAGTACTTATTTCAGGGTAGGTACTATGCTAGGTGCTGGCAATACAAAGCTTAAAAAGATAAAGGAAAGAAATAGTTTTGACCCCAAAACACCCAAAAGGTAATGAGGAAGACAGCAAGCAAATAAACATGAAGATGGAAGCAAGCTGGGCACAAATTCTTCAGAAGCTGATTTTAGGGGACAGAAGATAAGTAGGAAGATAAATCTATAAAGTTCCCTGGAAGAGGTCATATCTGAATAGTATTTTGATGCATGACTAGACAGAGAGTAAGGGTAGAGTAAGGGAGATGTGGGCAGAGTACTATAATCAGAAGGATTAGAGTGAGAAATTAACAGATTCTGAGAAAATAGCAAATTCAAGATATTGCAAAATGTTCAGTATGGCAGTCATGGTATTAAGGAGGGCAACAGTAAATGATGAGGCTGGTGAATATTGCCAGAAACCCACCATGAAATACTCTGTGAATCATACAAAAACCATCATTCTGAAAATAAGAAAGCAATGAGGAGCCATTGATGGACATTAAGGAGGTGAGTATGGTGATCATGTTTCCTTTTCCTAGAAAATTCACTTTAATAGAAGTGCAGAGAACACAAAAAAAGGGTAGGACTTGGGGGAAGAGAATCTGGTGGAAAGGCATGAGACTGAAGGCAAGGAAACAACTGTAACATTACACCAACTTGGGTAACAATTCAGATAAATAAATGGTGAGGGAAAGAACTAAGAGCATAGGAGTTCCAAAACATATTTAGAAGATCTCATTTTACAAAAGGAGGTAAGGAGGGGACTTGTGTAGGGGGGAAGCTAGCAGAAGAAAGAAGTTTAGAGGGAGAAGAGTGGAAACAACAGAAGACACACCACTCAAAATAAACCTGCAAACTAAAGTTCCAAAATTTGAAAAATCAAATACTAATAAACAGAAAAATTAAACCCAGATAAGTTCATGTTTGGGATTTTCAAAGACAGATGAAAGTATGTCTTCCATTAAAAAAGAAAGACAGAAACAAAAGGCAGGTATGCCTGGCTGACTCAGTTGGTGGAGCATGTGACTCTTGATCTCAGAGTCATGAGTTCAAGCCCTACATTGGGCATAGAGCCTACTTAAAACAAAACAAGAAAAGAATCAGAAATAGATCAAAATTAAATAAAATAAGATATAGAAAGTGAACAACTAGAAATCTTATAAATAAAAAATAAAGGCATTGAAATAAAAAAATAAAATTTGATAAATAAACTGGATTGGGATAAAGGAAGGATAACTGTACCAAATTAACACAGAACTAATGCAGAATTAACACAGAACCTGGCACCAAGAGATAAGAAGATAAAGATATGAAATATCAGTTACTGTTTACTGAATAAAGATTGAATGGGTCCAACAAATATTTAATAAGACTTCCCATAGAAGAAAATGCTGAGAATTACAGAGAAGTGATAAATACTACGGAATATTCCAAAATAAAAAATGTATATATATAAATCAAAAGTGCATTCCAGTCATTGATTAGGATAAATAAAAATAAAGCTACATACAGACAGATTCCAGTGGAAGTGTGTAGTCTTTTAAAGACAAGGAAAACTCCTCAAAGGCTATCAGAAAAAGCATATTGCTTAAAAATTAATAAAAATTAGGTTAACTAAAGACTTCCTAGAAGTGACAATAAATGTCAAAGCCTTTGGAATAATATCTCCAAACCACTGAGGGAAAATAATTATCAACCAAGTATTCCATATCCAAATGTATTATCATTTAAGCTGAAGATAGAAAAAAGAAACATCTTAAAACATACAAAACTGGGAAAGTTTACCTCAAACTCACTAAAACAATCATTAAGTGATATTCTTAAACAGGAAGAAAAGTCAGGTGGAAAGCAAGAATAATAAAAATAACAGCTAACAATTACTGAGTATTTACTCTCTGTCAAGCACAGTTCTGAGTGATTACATTATTTAATTAATTGTTTTAAAAATTTAGTTAGTTATTTTAGAGAGAGAGTACAGCAGGGGAAAGAACAGAGGGGGAGGGAGAGGGATGGGGAAAGAATCTCAGACTTCGCACAGAGGGCAGAGCCCAATTTGAGGCTTTATCTTGTGACCTTGCCTCGATCTCACCCTCACTGAGCCAAAACCAAGAGTCAGACACTTAATCTACTGAGCCACTCAGGCCCCCCTAGTTTAATTAATTTTTATAAAAATCCAGGACAGGTACTATTATTATCCTCTATTTTACAGTTGAGAAAACTGATCCACAAGAAGGGTATATAACTTTCCCTCTGCTAGGAACCTGCAGACCTGGGGTTTGAACCTCAGCAGACTGGCTCTAGTAGACACATGCTCAACTACTACATACACTGCCCCAACGGAAGACAAAGATGAGCAAGAAATTGATGAGGCATAATGCTAAATGTAATTGTTATATGTGAAAGTAACCATTTTTTATGCTTGTAAAAATATCAGGAAGAGGTAAAGAAATGGAGACTGGTCAAAGATGACTCTTGCTTATAGAGAGTGGTGAGGAGGAGACACAGAACAGAAGCATCGACTTCAATATCTGTGTGCTGAGAGATAGATTCATAATTGGGGAGCTGGCTGAGATGAAGAAGAGAATGTAGATGGAGCAAAGTGTCAGAGGCAGCAGGAGGAAGTGAGACCATGGCATAGGAAGTCTTCCTTGATTATTCCTTCACTTTAATCTTGCCTCTTTGGATTTCTAGAATCTTTAGGACCTCTATCACTCACATTGGCAAGTCATTATGGACTGAACATCTCTTATTTCTGTTTCTATACATTCTATCCTCTGTTACCCTCAAGTAAACACTAAGTTCCTCGAGGTGAGGAATTATGTTATATAGCCCCTTTATCCCATTCAAGTGTCTAGAGCAATTAGGGGAGGGGGAGGGAAAGTAAATCATTACAACTGAATGATTCATTGATCAATTATGGAGTTGCAGTCTGTTGGGAATTGCATATTTATCTAAATATTAAATATATAAAGTAGGGAAGGCAATATTTTCCAAATTATTTGTGTTTGTATGGACACTGTGTATATTTCAAGAAACAGTTTAATTCATTAAAACAATGGATGCCTTAGAAATACTTACATTGGGTCTATAGGACTAACAGTTCTTAATTCTTTGGGATTAAAGTATTTATTTCTTCTGATCATTATCTCTACAAGCTACACAATATATAATAGAGCTTTCTTAAGACATAACACCATTTCATTTGTGAATATTTGCCCATTCCTGAGCAGCTTCCACTGACTATTATAAATCTAAATTTGGAGATCCCAGAAATGAGTCCATGGAGAAAAATTCTCTTTTTAAGAAAAGGGTGGGCACTCCTCTCGATTGAATCTCTTACAGAATCTGAGAATTATTCTAAGTTTATAGTCTCTAATTCCTCACTCTGCATTCCACTGGCTCAGTCAGCTGTCTCTTAACATACAGTCCTAGAATATTACTGTTGAGTTTGAGGTCAAGAGAATCTGCTCTGGAGGGACCAATCCAAATGTCTTGGTCCCTCTCCCTTTTTACTAACTTCAACAAGATTACTGCTAGAGAGGATCTAATGAAAGCTCTAAGGTCTCTTTGAGGCTGCTAACGTGATCTCAAATGGTTGATTTGTTCTTTTCTTTTTCTCTAAAATTCTAGCATGTGCTGCTATACCACAAGGTAAAGTTTATTGGTACCTTGGACCTGCTTGGAGTTCCTCAGCTCACAGGAGCTCCACTGACCAGCTCTGATCCTATTGTCAGAGGGCTCTACACAGTGGCTAGGAAGAAACTATTCCCTAGCTTTCTCCAAACTCTTCTGCTGTATTTCTAATCTGACCTACCAAATGAGTTCAAGTGGGGGGTCAGGGGCCAAAATGAATGACCAATGATCTAACTCAGAACTGAAAAGCTTATATATACAACCCACTAGCACCCACAAACAATGCCCAGAAGCTTCTGGTAGCACTTTTTGAGATCCAGTGGCATGGTGGTGAAGTGTCTTTCAGGGTCCACTAGCACTTCCCAAGACCCATTGGTAAGTACCCCCCGAGATCTCAGACTCTTGAAAATGATCTGTCACACACCTCTAGATGCCCCCACGGACTCTAATAGCATTTCCCAAAGGTACCTGTGGGCTTCTCGGGCCTTTTGTTTTTCTAGAGTGGCATTGTGTCTAATCAACTCTTCTGATCATTGTGCCAATTATCAGGAGCTCAGTTGAGCTTGAGAGAGGTGTCAGAGTCAGGAGTCAGAGTCGCTGATTACTACAAAAAGCCAAAATTTAAGTAATAGTGAAGACTTTAATCACTCACTACAATAGCATAAACAAGAGGCTAAACCAGAGAAAGTGTCAACTAATCCATATTTCATCTGCTTGCTCCCCATTGCATGGCACCTGTAAAAGATCAGATGGATCAACACAGACACGGAGGTAGTCTTGCAGCCAAAGGAGCCTCAAACAAAAGGCTTCTGTGGACCTGGGACCGGATGAAGGAATATAGACATGCCTAAGAGTATGGCTAGCCAGGGGAGGGAGTCCATTGGCTGTGCACCAAGTCTGGTGTGGGTAGGGCCACTTTCCCCATGAGGTCTGCCACGTAGAGCCCTTGTAATTTTCTTTGGTAGAGTCTGAAAAGTCACACATAAGTTTTTGGTCAGGATCTGGACTCCTCACCTAGCACACTTACCTTCAGGGAATCCTTCTCCTCTCTGTGGAGCCCTGGTGAATTTGGCAATGATCATCATCATCCCTTTCTCTGTCCTCTACCCCTGCAATTGACCAATGCTGGATCAGTTATAGTATTTTATTTCCCAGAGTGCGATGACTGATCTGAAGATGGAAATACTGAGTCCAAACTCAGCAAATGGGAGCCCTTGCCCAGAATTTTCAAAAATTTGTATCAGAGAGAGTAATGAACTCTTCTTCTCAGCTCACAAGTTCTTAGTGTTGCCAGGGCCAGCATTTCTGCCAGTGCAGAGAGCTTGCCTGAGAATAAAGCCAACATACAGTGAAAAGACAAGCCAAGTGAAGGAGAGAGAGATAAAACTCTAGTTTGAATGACCCTTGAACTTCCCAGTCATACAAACTTGTAAATCCTTTTTTTTTTTCTTTTTGGTTATAGAAGATGAGGTGATTGTTACTTAAAACTAAGCAGCCCTAACTAATGCTTTATATTTCAGTGGTCCCTTCAACCACCAATGCCTGCTCATGCTTGCACTCCCAGCCTCACCTCCAACATCATTCCACACCTTATCTTCTCAGTTCATCCCAAACACTAGATCTGTGCCCAATACCCTGAAACCCACTGTAAATCTGTCGTCAACCAATACAAGTGAAGGCATCTGCTCATGTTAAATATCAGCTTCAGAACCCAAAGAAATATAGGGTCAATTAGGCTCTTGGACAGGGAGGATTATTTTGAGGGAAAGAGAAGTAGTGGAACTTCTCCATGGTGTTCCTAAAATCATAAGTGGTAGGAGACTGACTTTGTAGATGAATAATCTGTCATTTGGGGGGCAGAAGAAGGAAACACTTTCCTATCAATTTTTTTATTTGATTCTGTATGCTATGAGATAGGTTTTGAAATGTGATCCAAAGTGGAATTATCACAAAGAATTAGGCATTCCATGAAAGTAAGTGTACAGATACCCAACAAAGCAGTGACAGGTTTGACTTTCACTAAGTCCCAGGACTATTACATACTAGCATAGATTAAAACAGGAAGATATGAGGATTATATGGATATTATGGTCTACATTATGAATCATTAGATTCCCTTTGAATGAAAAGTTAATTGCAGATTTAAGTTTTCCACCTACTGTACTTGCCTCAGTAGGCCATATACTGTTTTCCACCAACTGAATTTTGCTGGATTATCTAAGTATAATAACATTCAAAATCAACCTAATATTTCTTGTGTAATTTTGGGGCACAATTTTAATTGATTTTTATACCTCTCTAGGGGTAACCTTTGCAATAAAGGAATACCTTCATTAGACCTATAGTATGTGGTAAACTATTCCAAGAATGAAAATTATCACATGTGCTGTTGACAGTCCACCACCTGTGAGATAGTGGTCTATATATTTTTCTGACTTAAGTAATAAAATGCCATTTATTAACAAAGGGGAGTCTTAGGGGCATTCATGGGAAGCCTTTTAGGTCAGGACACTGGATTGAGCTGAAGAATCTGCTTCTTCCAGAGATAGCTCAGGACACCAGAATTTTGATGGGCTTATCTCTTTCTCCTGCTCTCTAACCCAGCTATTCACTAAAAGCAGTTTCCCTCTGGTACAAGGCAATTTGGGAGTCTCTGTGTATGAGGATGGTGCTAGTCCCTAACATCACTTTGCTCTAGCCCAGTAAAGGGGTGCCTGTTTGTGAGGCTCTGTGGCTACCACATAGGGCTCTGGGCTCCACACTCAGTGGGGAGTCTGCTGCTCTGTCTCTTGCTTTCTCCTTCTGCCCATCCCCCTACTCATGCTCTCACACATGCTTTCTCTAAAATAAATAAATAGATATCAAAAAATTTTAAAAGAAGCTTTGTGGCTCTAAGTACGGTAACTGTATTTGCTGAGCACCTACTTGGGAATCTTTTCTGGTAAGTGTAATTATCAGACAAGGAGCTTAGCAATTTAGAAACCTGAAATTTGTGGTTGTAGTATGACTAATATTTATTTTATCTATAGTTTATCTAATGCACTATTCATCCAATTTATTCAAGTCTTGAATTATTTTTTCATAACACAAGTTACTATTTAATGAACTAGTGGGCAATAGAGAACACCCTTTCGTTTATGTGATGATAGATGATTTCTACTGGCCACCTGCCCCTTGATGCTTTATCCTATTTAGTTGAAACAGCAATCATACGAGGTTAGTACTTTTATTACACTGATTCTGCAACTGAAGGAACTGAAGCATAAGGAGTGTTAGCATAGTGCAAGGTCACACAGCTAGTGCAGGGCATGCTTGGCTACAGACCTAGGAAGTCTGACTCTATGGATCACATTCTTAATTACTACACTATGTGGCCTCTAATATTTCCTGACTGGTGGTTATGCATTGAATATTCACCATGATGACCCATATATAAATGCTTGAATATAAATCACTGTACAGTTTCAGATATTTTTACAGAGCTGATATCCTGCTGCAGAGCTCATTGGCCAGGCCACTGTTAGCTTGTGGCGTGAGTCCAGAGATCATTAGGTCAGTATCCTGCTCTGTAAAACAGCTACAGATAGAAGCAGTCCCTCACAGAGAGGATAATGACATAGTGAATCAGGTTAGCTGGCCTAGTAAGCTCTTCCCGGGCAATTAGCCAGGTGCTTCTAGAAGCTAAATGTTCTTTCAGTCGATGAGGGCAATCTAGGGTATAATCACCCCTATGTCCTAAGTGTTCACCTAGCAGACCGATAGCCCAACACCTGCCCATCCCAGGTAACACTCCAAGCCCTTGCCCTCCTAACCTCTTGTGGCATACTGTGATGTGATAGCAGTTTAACAAGGGACCTCAGTCCTGATAAGGCTGTGGGATTTTGTTTTGTTCTGTATTGCTGTAACTTCTCAAAATTAAAAACAATGTAAGAGTAAAGCCAGCCCATGTTAGGATCTACTGGTTTTGTTCTATCGTTGTATCTCTAACTTGCATTTTTTAATATTGCAACACATTTTATACTTTATTCATCCACTCATTCACAAAATATGTACTGAGAGTACACCATATGCCTGAAACAGTGACAGCTACCTTGAAACACTGAGATCTCTGATTTGTGGGAATTGTCAGGGAGGAAAAACCTAATTGTCTGTTCTTTTTGCAGAAGTTACTAAAGGCCCAGTGTGTGTGTGTGTGTGTGTGTGTGTGTGTATTAAGATTTATTTGTTTATTTTGGAGAGAGAGAGAGAGAGAGACAGTGCTTGAGAGCATGAGTTGAGGAGGGTTAGAGGAGAGAATCTTCAGCAGACTCCATGATGAGAATGGAGCCCAACACAGGGCTCTGTCTCAGGACTCTGAGATCATGACCTGAGCTGAAATCAAGAGTCCTATACTTAACCAACTGAGACACGCGGGTGCTCAAACACCCAGTATATATTTTATTTTATTTTTGTTTTAGTTTTGTATTTGAGTATGGTTGATAGTCAGTGTTACATTAATTTTGGGGGTACAACGTAGTCATTCAATAACTCTGTATATTATGCTACACTCACTACACGTGTAGCTACCATCTCTCACCATACAACATTATCATAATACCATTGACTATATTCCCTATGCTGTACCTTTCATCCTCATGACTTATTCCATAACTGCAGGCCCGTACCTCCTACTCCCCTTCACCTGTTTTGCCCATCCCCCACCCTCTCCCTCCAGTGTATCTTTTAACTTATTTTTAATGGTATAGAAGAGAACTCAGTCATAGAAAAACAACCATGAGTTAGACATTATGATAGGTCCTTTATATATAGCTGATGCTCACTTCACTATTATAAATTTGATATTATGTTTCCACTATTCTTATTATTTACAAACAAGGAAAAGAAAGTGCAAAAAATTAAGACAAGTACAAGGCCACATTGCTAAGGAAGGATGAGCAGTCTGGCTCTAGAAGTAGATGTTCCTGCCAATAACTAGAATCTCCTCTTCATTCTGGTAATTCTGAGGATAGGGTGCTTGTAGTAATTGTCAGGAAGAGCCACTGAGTAAATGATAATCTGAAACCCCAATGCAAAAAACCCAGGGTCATTAGGGAGAACTTTTAGAAGAATGGGCTTTGGAGCAGTCTATGTTTTAACTCCATCCCTGAAGACTGCATTTATTAAGAGTTAGCAGTGTATGTCTTCTGATTTCTTTTCCCAGTCAGAATTCAAGAGATAAGTTTGCCTGAAAGATAGAATGGTGTTGAAGAGCTGTGGGAAGCAATGGGATGAGAAGCATGATTAAATTTAAGAAAATAATTTGATGTTTAGACCCAGACATGATTTTGGGGGTTTACTCACTGAACTTCACCGAATAACACATATTCTCCAGGACATGCCAACCCAGGGTAAAACACCACCTAATCTTTTCTCTTTTACCACTTGCATTTGATATAGGGAAACTGCTGGTTCCATTATTTCTGGAAGGCTAGTAGATATCTCACCCTTATTATCAGAAGTCCTCTTCAGAAACTTTCAGCTTCCACGGATTCCAAGGGTTCACCCTCTATGAAGCCCCAGGATGCTGCTCTCCTCTGCCACAGGTACCTTAGTCCAACCCAAACTCAGGCTGCCTCCAAAAACACCATCCCAGGCAGAGCCACAAGAGTAACTGGTTACTCAGGGAGAGAGGGGACGTCTGGCATTTAATTCCTGAAGCCACAGTCCCCAGAAGTTGAGAGATTTCTAAGAAACGCATCTAGTCATGTCCAAGATTGCACAATGAGCTTCTTTACTTTGTCTTTGACAAACAACTGCATGTGTTTAGGAAAAGCTAAACAGAGAATTACAGAGAATACCAATATTAGAGCAGCCATCAGAACCCTGAAAGTCAATGTTTACTAGGCATGTGATGTTTGTCTATATGACATGCACATTAACTCCTCCAGGACAGGGCCTGTGTCCTGTGCTGATATTTGCCTACCCAAGGCCCACTACCATTCACAGTATGTGTCCAACACATGTAGAGTAGAGTCAGACATTCCTCAAGACACTTTCTTTAAAGCCTGCATTGCTTGTCAGTCATCATATGCCTTATCTCCAATTATATTCTTCTTGTTGATTTTCAGAATGATTATGGGGTCTCCTTTTCATAATTTTGACCAATAACTTTGTAAAGCCTCATGCTAGTGTTTCTTGTAGCATCTGGAACTCTGGGCATCTTCTTGGAATATTTGACTCCTGAGAAGCTGAGGCCAATTCAGAGGGAGGAATAGAAGGGGAAACTGCATGTGCATATATGAGCCACAACCCCCCAAATCCTTTATGCCAAGACATGACAAATCAGGTGATAATAAAAAATGGGGAGGAGACATGGGATAGTCCACACATGGATTTTGTCAAAGCTCTAAGAGAAAAGGTCATCTAATAAGAAACCACAAATCAGCAACTCCGGAGAAAGATTTAGAATTATCAGGCACATGGACACAACACTTTCTTTCTATAAGATGCCATTCCATCTCTTTTATAGTCAATAATGAGTTGTAAATAAGTGGGAAAATACAAGTCTTGACATCTGAACACAAGAGTTTGACTCCCCAAGCTTTCTCACTGCATCTAGGAAAGCTGACTTACTAGGGCAGATCAGCTATAATTGCATATGTATATATGATTGTATATATAATATAATTATTTGTATAATGAATTATGTGTGTGTATATGTATATGCATATGTAATCACACCAAGATATAAATATTTTTTATATCCAGTATAAATATTTTTTGTCCAGTAAGTTATACCCTGGACAGCTATAGGTGGCAATATTTTGTTTCCACTTTATTCCAATTGTCCTCCTGGGATTCTAGGTTCTTTTCACAGCACTGGGCAGCTGGGAATCCCCGATATTACATTAGTTAAAATTGTAACTGGGCTCTCTGTTTTTAAACTAGCCTGGTTAATACTTGACAGGTGGCAGTGTTTGAAGGCTGCCTTCTGAGAGTGAGTTTACAAGAGCACCCCAGGCACCCTCTGCAGAAGTATTTGTGCTAAATTCACAATCACTTTATTATTTTTTTTCTTTAGAGTCTGCTGTAGTTTACATCTGTTTGCCCCATGAGTCCACTCGTAAAACAAGAGTAGAATTAACAGTTTGTGAGGATTCGTAGGGACTTTATATGTTTGTGAAAATGAAACTAATTCAGCCTAACTCCAATATAACTGCTGCTGCACGCCGCGCACAGTACCCTGCATCCCAGTGGGTTCCGCTAACGGTTGTTGACTGACTGATAAACAAGTTCCAGGGTTCTAATTGGCCACGGCCTCCCTGGCTGCTCTGATGATACATTGCTTTGGGTTGAAGATCCAGCCTATATCACTCAGAAATGAGCAAAACAAAAGTATGCAAAAAAGACTATTTTGTATGGGTCATACTTGAGATTTAAGCCTACACCAGCTCCTGACTCCCTCTCCTTCCTTGTCGGCCATGGATGGAGGCTGCAGCCATTGGACAGTGCACTCAGACCCGATGGGGATGTGTTAATAACACAAGCCCAGTTGGAAGACCTGGAGCTATCGAGGGAGTCCAGAGAAGGCAAATTCAGTTCGGAGCACTCCAATTCATCAAACTCATCGAGCAACTTTGGGTCAAGCCAGACATTGGAAATGAGGAGATAAAAAGCACATTTAAAAAAATTTTTAGTGGGGTAATTGACAAATATATAATTATGAAACTGTGTATTAGTGCAATTTGAGCATTGCATATAGAAATTGCCTTAAAGGGTTACTAAGTACACTGGGTGGTGGTGGCAGGGAGGGGAATTCAGGGAAGCCTTCCTGACTGTAAGAATAGAAATGATCCTGGTGATGCTAGGGGAGCCCTAGTAAGAGGGCAAGAGAATGGACAGGTATTGGAGAAAGCCAGGACAGTGTGATGACCTCGCATCAACTGGCTCACACATGCACTCATTGTGTGGTTTGTGGTGGGCCTGTGTAAAACCCTTGGCCTCTCTGCAGTGTATGGAATAGCCTGTCACATTTACCTTGAACTCTCTCTTCTCTTGGTCTCTGCACCACCTGCTCTTTCCAAGTCTCCTCACTCCATGAGTTTTGCCATCTTATCTCTTTTGTAGGCTGACTCCTCATCTCTCTTACCCCTGTCAGCGTTGGGGTACCCCCATGTATCCTCCAAACCCTCTCCTGCATCTATGCCTTGTCCCTCAGTGGTCTCATTCAGAGTCCCATCTTTCAGAGCAATGATTAGGTTGATGAATTCTCAGTCTGCATTTCCAGCTTGACCTCTCCCCCGAGTGCCATATGTTGGAAGACATGTAAAAGACATGTTGGAGACAGTAAAGTATCCCCCAAATTGAGATGGCACTTTAAGACCAGAAAACAAAACAGGCTACTCCACCCAGTTTACACAGAGTTTTATTCAGGGTAACTTATTGACTAGGGGAATCAGACAGAGGACAATTCATGGTAGCTGCATAGTTATGCTTTACAAAATCCAGACCTTAGCCCCCAGATTTTAAAGAGCAAGGGGATACATAGAAGGACATCATCATAGTGAGACCAAAGGGTTCACACATACCTCAAAGGGCTTGTGTGCACCTAAGTGACAGCTAACCTCTAATTAGATCTTGTGGCACCACCTGCGCATCAGGAAGGGAAAAGACCATGTTATCTCTAACAGATTCAGGGGAAGCCAAAACAAGCCTCCCCCCATCCCAGCCCTGGCAGGCATTTCTAAGGTATATATATTCATCTCCAAGGTGCCTAGAACATGTAGCCAAAAAGAGGTCACTGAGCAAAAGTGAACAAGATAGAGGGCCAAAGATGGAGTCAGTATTGTCAGCATCCCTGCACCATGTTTGCATGTCACATCTCTACTCAGATCTCAAGCTTAACGTAGTGAATCCAGAATTCTTACTGTCTTTCACTCTCCCATAAATAGTACCACTAACCGCTCATCTGCTTAAATAAAACACCTAGGAGTCATCTTGTTTCCCCCTTATCCTCATATTCCATATCTGAATCAAAAACAAGTCTCTTGGCTCAGCTCCAAAATAAATCCTCATTTTAAATGCTCCTTAGCATTGCAACTTCTAAATCTCTAGTTGAAGAGCTATCATCTCTCGTTTGAACCACTGCAATAGCTTCCTTTAGGTATTCATTCTCAACCCTTAGGATCTTTTTTTCAGATTTTATTCATCTTTTCAAAGCAAAATCAAACAAAACTTTTCCTCCTTGAACTACTCAATGACTTCTCATTTCAATGAGCATAAAATCCAAGCTTCTTGGGATACCTGGGTGGCTCAGTGGTTGAGCGTCTGCCTACAGCTCAGGGGGTGATCCTGGGGTCCTGGGATGGAGTCCTGCACTGGGCTCCCTGTAGGGAGTCTGCTTCTCCCTCTGCCTATGTCTCTGCCTCTCTCTCTAT
Source organism: Vulpes lagopus (assembly GCF_018345385.1). NCBI lineage: Eukaryota > Metazoa > Chordata > Mammalia > Carnivora > Canidae > Vulpes > Vulpes lagopus. The sequence goes on along the minus strand of NC_054824.1, from coordinate 53,899,649 downwards.
GTCTTTCATGAATAAATAAATAAAATCTTTAAAAAAAAAAAATCCAAGCTTCTTGGTATAGCCTGCAAGCCCCTTCTCCCCTCTCTGCTTTGTCTGGCCCCTTCACTGTCTCCTCAATTTCTAGTTTCAGACCCCTTGACCCTTCTCTGTCTTTAGCCACACCAAACATTTTCTAGTCTCAGACCTCTGCAGTAACTGTTCCCTTTGCTTCAAGCACCCTTCTTCATGACCCTAGAATGCTACCTCCACTCCTTCAGGGTTCAACTCAAATACCCCCGACACACACACATACACACATATACACATAGAAAGCTCTTTTCTGACCATCCGAGCCTCAGCGGTCACCACCAAGTCTCTTCTCCTATCTCTTTTTTATATTCCTCAAAAATTCTGTTATAGTCTAAAACTGTCTTACTGGTTTGTTCACTCACTATTCTCTCTTCCCTGTTGAGAGAACAGGGACTTTGAATTGCTCACCCCTAAAGCCCTAGTGCCTAAAGAAGAGTGTGACATGCAGAATGGGTCTAGTAAATATTTTCCCAGTCACCTTGTGAATGTCTGAACCAAGGGTAATTGGCTGTGAAGAGTGCCTAGCAAGAGCTCAGCTGATTCAGGATTGTCATCATTGTATCGTGAGGGACTGGACCCATCAATTGGATTGGGATGTTGTGAATTGGAGACACTGGGAGTAAGGCTGTCAGCACCAGGGGAGGTGGAAGCAGAGCTAGAAGTGATGTCGCTATACTGGTGGTCCATTAGAGTGGAGGAGAGTGGAAATTTCCTGCTTGGGAGATCACAAAATGATCAGACTGCCAAATGATTTTCTGGGAGGCCTCACCCTGCAGCTTACAAGATGGTTGCCTGCTCTTCCATGCTTCATCATTAACTAAGTTAGCCTGAATGTGTCTCTGTTCTTACACTTTGCAAGAGACTAATGGAAATTTTTTATTATATCTTCACTTCAGCTGAAAGCATACTAGGATGCAGAGGGAGGGAGGAGGGAGAGACTTGCTCAAGATTGCAGGGCTGAGTCAAGGCTTGAACTTTGCCACCGTATTAGTTGCCTCACAACTGTCCTAGGAGATAGGAAGGAAATAAACTACCTTGAGAAAGACTCTCTTATCCCTTAGGTAATTCACCTGCAAGCTGGATAACTACCTATAAGGAATGCCTTAGTAGAGGTCCATGCTTTGGATTCACAGAAACTAGACTATATTGGCTTCTTAGAAAAATTCAAAGCCTGAGAATCCACGATGCTGTATTAAAGGGAAAGCATATGTATGACTGAGGTGTCCTTTCCTCACACTGGGTTTTCTTCTCCATAGTCCGGTGGAAGGCTCATTCATTTGGAGATCTTGGTATGCTAATACCTCTTCAGGAATTTCAGTCACAGAAAAAAAAAAAAAATTCTCCAGTTAAACTTCAGGTCTAAATTCCACAGATTTCTTTATCACCTGGATTTTCTGCTGTCGCTCTCCTGATCTATGAAGTTTTTAATTTCTGATCTATTATACCTGTAGTGACCAGGAGAAGCTACAATTCCTGGAACTTGCCTTCCCCAGTAACAATAAAATAGTCCTTTGAAAAGGATGTAGCAGCTACAGCACCAGTAGGGTCCCTACTTGTGAGGTAATTCTGTGTTTCCATAGGACTGTGACCCAGCATGAGAAAGTGATTTGTACCTTCACATAGGCCACTCTCAGCCTAGAGTTCAACCTAAATCTTGAAGTGCTGTGCTACTGGCTTTCCTCAGAAAGGGCAAATCATGTCTGACCTGATATAACCCTACCATTGTTCAAAGATCCCCATCGTGACATACAACATCCCTTTCATCTTAGTAAGCTATAAAATCTGGAGTGCAAAGTCAGAATGATTTGTTCCCAGGTATTTTTTTTTTTCTCCTTAAGTCATTGAGAATCGTAGGTGAAATATTTGGGACTCTCTATGATGTATTTCAAAGTATTCACTACTAGCTCTGGAGGACTGTGTACTAGATATACTTCTGCTATTTGGTGGTCCCCAGAGGTTGACACACACCAAACACAGCAAAGCATCTGGAGAGTTCTTATTTGCAAGACTTTGAACATGTAGACACAAACTCTTGGGAAATTTCCACAAGCAAAATCACATGCTAACCTGTGGAAGACCCAGGTTTGGCCCATCACCAGGTAGATAGGAGAAATTGGGAGTCATGGATCTGTATATTCTCTATTTCTCCTGAAATCCACACAAGAAGAAATGGGCAAACCAAGTCATAACAAAAATTGCAAGTTATACTTTCAGATCAGCTTTCTCACTGAAGGTGTTATAACTTACAAGGCTATATAAGAACTTTTAATAAGTTAGACCACCCTTGAAATTACTAAAGAAAAAAAAATCCAGTCTTAAAGAAACCAAATAGAGCAATATAATATTAATTTAAAAGGAAGATATAATGTGGGCCTTAGTGCACTAGAAATGTACTTCAAATTAATGGCACTATTACATGAATCAGATTCTGTTGTTGGTAAGCATATTTACACCTTTAAGGCTTTTTGAACTAGTTTATAAAGCTAATAGGTACGGGTCTACCTAGAAATTTGGGGGTGCTATTTTGCCCAGAGGGATAGAGTGAGGGACTTAGAATATCTGTCTCCCTGGGATTCTTTCTAGACATATTAGAGCCACCAAATTAAAAATGAGAGAAATATAAAAATATCAAATTGCATACATTTCACTAACATATAGTGATCAAGCACCTGCAAGACATCTGCCAAAAAAGGGGCCAAATTTGCAGTGCCCCCACCCTAACATTCCTGCCCCAACCCCAGAGCACGTTAAAAAAAAAGTCCCCCAAATAAGCAAAGAGTAGAGACCATGAATACTGTGCTGTAGTCATTCAGTGAAAACCCAAATTAACACTAATTATATTCTGGCTTGCTGTGGTGCAGCCAGTGTGACTTCACAAGGGAAAATGGCATCCGTGGCACTGGGTGGCATCATTCTGACACATTTACAGACCATTAGCCAGCGCTAATATCATTTCGAAGGGCTTGTGTCAAAGTGGGGAGGGCACCCGAGGAGCGCCATTCAGTCCTGTGTGATCTGTGAGTGAAAACTCTGGGCACCCAGGAGAGAGGAAGGGCTGGCACTGGGGGTAGGGGTCCATTCCTAGCTTACCTACATCCCTCAATGTGGGTCACTCAGGGCAGGTTGTGTCCTCAGGCATAGAAAAAACTTCTAGAAACTTCTCTTTTTTGGGAGGGGTTGGGGTGGGGATCTTGTCAGTAAATGCCCTTGCCTCATTAACTCATAGAAAGATGTTAAGTTCTTCCTCGGTGTCTGAGACTAATGGCCACGTGACGCAGATGCTTCCTGGGTGAAAGCTGTAGTTTGTTTCCATAATTGGAGTTTCCGAATTAGGCTCTCAGCCTAGCAGGCTTCTACCAGGGGGAGGTGGCCAGGTTGACTGTGACCTAAAGGAATTGCTAGACTGGTGGGGAATTCAAAAAACATCCATGAGTTTCAGAGAAGTAGGGCAGGAGAAGCTGCCACTCGCAGTATGGTCCCTGACCAGCCAACAGGGCATCCCTGGGGACTTGCTAGATAAGCAGGGTCTCAGGCCACAGCCCTCCTAAGCCAGAATCTGCATTTCAATAAGATCCCCAGGTGATTCCCATACATATTAGCTTTTTTAAAGCCAGACCAAAAAGAATGCTTTTTAAGAGAAAGGTTTTTTGTTTGTTTGTTTGTTTGTTTTTTAAATGAATGTCTACACTGAAAGCTCTTGGGCTTTCTTGAACTTAGACCTCCACCAAATCTCTTCTATCTGCCTTATGTCCTCTTTTACCAGTCTATTGCTCTACCTCCTCCTATGCACCCAGTTTGTCCATGCAGCCTCCATAGCCATCTGGATCCTGCCAGCAGAAGGCCCCAGTCTGCAGTTAAAGCAGCAGAAAAGTGGAAAAAGCACCCAATTGAGATCATAAAAATTGGATCCAAACCTTAGTTCTGCAGAATCCTGAAAAAGTAAGTCTTTCCACTTCTCTAATAACACCCTCGATGTTTTTCTGGATGCAGAGATGAACTAGTGTATGCAAAAGAATTTTATGAGCTGTAAAGCATTAAAGATAAACCTAAGGTCATGTTCCCCAAGGGGCTATTTTTGAACATAAGCTATTCATCAAGGGGGCAATACTGTGTAAAGTTTAAGGACGTGGGCTCAAAGCAGATTGCTGGGGTTCAAATCCTAGAGCTACCACTTCCTGGTTCGAAGACTTCTGACTCCGTTTCCTCATTTGTCATGGTAGCTGCTTAATTATTATGATAGGGCCATTGTGAGGAGTGAAAGAATTAATATCTATGACATACCCAAACACACCTTATAAATGTCAGCAATGATTACTATCTGTCCCTGATGTCCAAAATATCCGTAAATATCAGCAATGACTACTGCTAAGTGTGGGTAACTTTACATCTGGGAACTTTATACTTGTATCATCTGTAAGGGAAACACAGAGACATGGAATGAATGAATAGAAAACAAACTCAGAGGCATTTGGGAGTGGGGGAAAGAGAAAGAGATAGACAGATATCCAGAGCTACAAAGGCATAGAGTAATACATAGAATAAGCAAAAAGCAGCCCTGGGTAGCTTATAAAAGGGCAGACTTTATATTATTCCGGAAAAATAAGCATGGGGGTTATCACTGCAAACAAATGATTATTTGTTATAGTTCAGAGCCAAAATAGACTAGAGTCCTATGTCAGGTGCTTTCCCACCTGCAGGGACAGAATTGCCATTATTGTGCATGGAGGCTAATTCTACATATTATACGAATAAGTTATCATACCATGCCCTTAAATAAATAAACTCAAGTTAAAGAGCATGATTTTATGCCACACAATAAAATTATGGAAATGCATTGAAATGCACTTACGATAGATCTCCAGAAAAAGATTTATGTTCTTAGGTCTCCAGAAAGAGCACTTCATGCCATCCCTCTTCATGCCATCCCTCTTGTATGGAAGTTTTGCTTTTGGTAACTAAACCAGAGACCTGCCCTCAACCATTTCCTCCCTGCCACATAAAAGACCACAAGATTCTGTAAAATCCTGCCATGGTCCTTTTCCTCTGGCTCTGGGACTCTCCCTTCCAGCCATAGCTCACAGTTGCTCACATAGCCATGGTCCTCTTTCCTGGGATCTTCTTCTGTTGAGTCTCTTTTGAAGGAGTGTTTAATGTGTCCCTGGATCGCTATTTTCTAGATAGCTAGCTCAACTTCTGCTTTCTCACACTCTTTGCTACCTATGCTCCTATCCTGACCTAGTCCAGGTACAGGGCTTCCACTTCAGGGGGTGTAGGCAGCCTCCCTCAGTACCTTCTGCAATCGCTCTGTGCTCGTGGCCATCATGTTAAAGACTGCAGTCTTGAAAGATGATCCTTCTCCTACATAGAACCCTTCTCTTCACTTCTGAAGTTCTTTTCCCTTCCCCCAACGTCCTCATGGTGTCCTTTGTTGAGCACAATACCCCACCATGGTGCTCCATTCTACCACCTTTCATCTGACTCGCTGCCTGAAATCCTGCCATCAGATATTCTTAAGGTAAATGCCTCTCAGAGGAGTACCCTCAATTAAGCCATTAATGAACATGTGGGGGAAATTAGTGAAAGGGGATCCAACACCTTATAGTGTTTAAGATTTGACCAGATGGAACAAAATGGTACAGTGTGAAGAAGTTCTTATTGGAACAAATGTCACCTTGTAATGAGAGAAAGTAAGCAGGCTGTCTCATCAGGACTTAATTCTTGGGAGGCAGCCTTTTGCAGTAAATGAGATACAATGAGACAGTATTCTGAGGAAGTTTTATTCTGCCTCAGTTATTCTCAGATGTTGATTATGCCAACAAGATCATTTCCAGAGTCCTCCTAAAATAATTATACATATGAAATTCCATGGATTTGTGTTTGAAGTATTCAAATCTTCCTGGAGTTCAAGACTCCACAGCTTCATTGAAAATTCAGTTAACATCCTTCCCACTGACACTAGAGTATTGATCGAGTGGTATTATAAACATGTGCTTTCTAAGGACGACACTTGATGGGATGAGCACTGGGTGTTATACTATATGTTGGCTAATAGAATTTAAATAAAATAAAATATCTTTAAAAAATCATGTGCTTTGGGGTGACTGGGGACTCAGTTGGTTAAGCCTCTGACTTCAGCTCAGGTCCTGATCTCAGGGTCCTTGGATGAAGTCCTGTATCATTGGATTCCCTGATCAGTGGGAAGTCGGCTTGTCGCTCTCCCTCTGCCCCTCCCCCTGCTTGTGCTTTCTCTCTCTCTCCTCTCTCTAATAAATAAAGAAAATCTTTAAAAAACAAACAAACATATGCTTTGGCAAAGAATAATTCAGTGACATTTGCGTGCAGTTTTCCCACAAAAGTCCTGGGAGACAGTTTTGGATCTGCTGGTCCAACATGTTCATTAATGTGCCCAGAGGGAGCTCAAGGCAGTCAGCTAATAAAAATAATGGGGATAAATGATTATTTTTCTTCCTTCCATTCATGAAAATCCTTTCTCTGAGTGACTTAGTATATGTAGAGCACAGACTCCTGAATGAGAAGAAAGGAACAGAGGATGAAACTGATGAGTGGCCTCTCCTTTGATTCTTAAACAATCGCCAATATCCATTGATTACAAGCACGTTCACACATACATTTCAAGGTATCATTGTGGTTTTTTATTTCATCACATGCGTGCTCTCCCTGTCTCTCTTACTCCCTATCTCTGACTCTCTTGAATTATTTAATGTTTTTCTCCAGTTAATCTAAATTAGAGGGTTTTTTTTTAAGGGGGGGTGGATGGGAAGAGACACTAAAAATAGTCACTGAAGCCAGGATATATTACACCAACTGCTTTTGCCTCTGGTGGTTACTGGAGTTTCCTTTGTTGTCTTGTTTGATTGTTTCATTTATATGGCAGGTTAGACAGCAACAGACTTCTGTTATTGCCTTTTCTCAGTGGTGGATTTTTTAGGCTCAGCTCCCCCTGAGGCAGCCACTCCCCATCCACAGCTGGTGACAAGAGGTGCTGTTGCTCTCAGTGCTTACACCTACTGGAGAAAGATCAACAGAGATGCTATTAAGTGGCATAGAGTGTCTCCATTTTTAACTGTTTAGGCTTTTGTTGAGAGACACACGTAGTACACACACACACACACACACACACACACAGAAATTGGCAAAAAAAAAAAAAAAAAAGCTAAGAGAGAGAGATCATCGGGCCAGTTGAATCTTCTAGATTCTTTCTGTCCTACTTCTGCAGCTGTTCAATTGCATTTGTCTTTGTTCTTGCCTTCCCATCCCCAACTTCTGTCCTTTCCTGATTTTTTGCTGCTATTTTTCAATAAACAGAAATAGTTTTCTAACCAAACTGCGACAGAAATACATTAAAGTGAAGAAGACATTTGTAGGTAGGGCCAGCGTTTTCGAAACACAGTGAGAGCAGGAGGATCAGAAATTCAGTCCTCGGGGCTATGTTTTAAAGTTCTCCCAGGAAACTTTGGGTCGTTAGTCCCTTTCTCACTTTCCATTACTCTTTTAGTTAATGCAGCCTCGGAGTCATCCTTGGCATAAAACTGGGAATGAGGAGATTTATGGAGGAAAAGGAAGTGAAACTTTATGAAATTAAACAGATTAGATGGTTCTGGTAATACTTCAGGCAGTAAATTAGCACTACAAATTGCAAAGAGACCCAAAGGAATCTTCCCAGTTAGGAGAGGGTTCCTGCCCTCAAGTCTTCAGGCACATTGGCTGCCTTTTTATTTCCACTAAAGTCCATCCAGCAGAGAGTCGGGGTACAGAGTCTCCAAGTAGTCACACTGTTGTTTTTGGTAGTGATGTTTTTTATTTTTTATTATGCGTGCTAAAAGCAAAGTAAGGTAAGGAAATGTAGGATTAAGGAATATCACCTAGTCTTCAATTTAAGGCCAAAACCACCTGATCACCTACTATGTGCATAGCACTGAGGTATATATAATCATACTCCAAAGAAAACATTCAAAAGATATTAAAAAGGAGGGAGACTCTGGAGCCAGGTACCTAAATTTAAAGCCATACCAGAGAGGATGGCAAATGTCTTTTTTTTTTTTTTTAAGAGAGAGTAAGCATGTGCACATGAGTGGGTAGAGGGTGGGAAGAGAGAGGGAGAGAGAGTCTTAAGCAGACTCCCCACTGAGCAGAGCCTGACGCAGGGCTCAGTCTCTCAAGCCCGATATCATGACCTGAGCTGATATCAAGAGTTGGACACTTAACCAATTGAGTCACCCTGAGGTGCCCTGAGGATGACAAATGTCTTTAAGGAGATTATAAGAGAAAGTCAGCAGTCCCTCCTGTAATAATAATGCAAGTCACCAGGTGACTAAGAGGCCAGGTTAAGTCCTACAGAAGATCAAGAAGGGTGGTGTAATCAGAAATGGCCTGGCTGTGCTGAAATTATCATTGGGAATTGAAAAATAAGTAGGATTTGGACAACTGTTATAGATTGAAGAAGCCATTTTAAAATGTCTCCCTCTTTCCAAAACTATAAATTTATGAGCGAATTTGGCTCTATGTTTTAGAAAATCCCCAAAGTCCTGGCTATTTTCTCATTTGAATAAACCTGATAGGCTCCCATTAATATCACGAACTCGCCCCCTAAGCAAACTGAGTGAAAATTTGGTGATGTCATATCATAGAATACCGCATGAGAAAGGCCTTCAACATCCTGTGACTTCAATTTCATTTCTATTCTTGATTAGTCTAGAATGGGATTTCATTTTAAAACTGGGAATCCTTTTCACAAAAACAAATCAATCTTGAGAACCCCCTGAGTAATTTATTAATCATATCATCAATGTTTCATGGCACAGGAGAAGGAGATTTTAAAACAATGTTTCATTTAAGGACAGTCTATAATTCAAAATTGATACATTCCAATATAATATTTAATAATATTTATGACACAAAAGAGTTAATTTTTACTTTTCCCCATTTAATACATATACACTATTTACTTTACTATTTAATTATTTAAGAAAAAGCATCATTTGTGTACAAATTAATTTTTTAAAAATGTGTTGAATTTGGTTTGGGGGCATCTGTATTAAAACATGAATTAAAAATTAAGTGTTTTACAACATCAAAATCTTTTAAAAATGCTATTATAACTTCTTATTTGGAATTCGTATGCTTTATTCTCAAGTAATTGTTATTTTTAAATTTTTTTCCTTGTGTTTCTAAAGGAAAAGATAATGGAGAAGGCTATTTTTGGCTATTATTTGCATTGTCTTTGTAAATAATACATCTTAGATATGGATAGTCTATTCCCAAAAAATGAACAGCCAAATTGGCCATGCTGTGTTTCCACCATGTGTTTCACAAGACTGGAGACAAGGTAATGCAGGAACTCTGATGAGGTAAGTGTACCCTGTGGGTTCTGGGTAGCCTTTTCAGGGAGAGCTAGCATAATGTGATGTTGAGAGGAGGATCCTGGAGCCGGGCACCTGAATTTAAATCTACCTTTTCCACTTTCTAGCTGTGTGACTTTGAGCAAGTGACTTGACCTTTCTGAGCATCAGTTTCCTCATCTATAAAATTGGGATAATAATATTGCCTACCCACCCTCTGAGATTATTAAGAAAACTGAGTTAATTCATATTTTTATTTTTTATTATTTTTTAAAAGATTTATTTATTTATTTTAGGTGGGGTAGGGGAGAGGCAGAGGGAGAGGGAGTGAATCCCAAGCAGATTCCCTGCTGAGTGCGGAGCCTAATGCAAAGCTGAATCCCATGACCCTGAGATCGTGACCTGAGCCAAAATCAAGAGTTGGTCACTCAACCAAAAGAGCCACCCAGGGGCTCCTAATTAGTATTTTTAAAGCAATTAGGACAGTGCCTGGTATATGGTGCACACTATACATATATTAATTAATAAATTTATATTCTCCTCACTAATTTGTATTAAAAGTAAAATACCAGCATTTTTTATGTGTATTGCTTGTATAGATTATATCCTGATGTCTAAGAGTAAAAATGATTTTAAAATGTGTAATGGTTCACATATAAAATGTGGCTGGATCACACGCAGGCTCATAGAATCAGTCAGCATGCAAATTTATGTCCCTTTTTGCATATGTTCAGGCTCCTCCTTCTTTAAGAGCAAACATTTAGATAATTATTTTTTAATTGAAATTGAAACTGACATCATTACCACCTTTTAAAACAGAAATTTCCTGGAACATCTTTACAAATTCCATGATTTGGAAAACCAGGCCAACAGTTTATCTCTAGATTTGAAGGCAGCTCATAGTATCTTTGTAAAGCTCGCTTTCATTCTGGCTCAAAATAGGAAGAAATTTCAAACTTACACACTCTCAGTGTTGCTTATACAGCTGTGTGGGCTGCAGACTGCACATCTTCAGGGCTCCTGAGCCATTTTCTATGTGAACGCTGCCACCAAAGGGTACAACTGAGTACCCCTGGCTCCCCTACTCCCTGTATGATCTGTTGAGCCATTTAAGACCTATCTTGTCCCTCTGTCACATGGCAATCTTCCTTCAAATACTGGGAGATAGTGATCATATTATTCCAAGTCTTCTCTTTTCCAAGTTAAATACCATAACTTTCATCAGTCCTGTTTCATATGGCATTTTTCCAAATTCTAAATTTGTTCGTTCAACATTGATTGAGTCTTGACTTTGTCCCATGGTAAGCTAGTCTGTGGTGATACCACTCTGCATAAGGTATAGCCTCTACCCTCAAAGACCATGCCCCAGTTTGTTGTCTTCCCCTTGTATGTTGCCTAGTACTCAACAACGTACTTGGTTGATGAAGTCTGGATTGTAGCTTGCTTTTTTGATTGCCACAGCCAGGTGCTGAGTGTCCAAACTCACATATTCTGTGCTTAGCTATGTCTCTCTCTGCCCAGAGTTTGGCATTTTGATGCAAAGAGCTTTATTTTCATTCATGCTGAATTTCATATTCTAAGACAGTCTATCAAGCCCCAGTTATTAACATTTTAAAAATATTCAATATATTCATTGTCATTCCAAATAAAATGACATTTTTAAGTCATCCATTTAAAATGTTAGACAAAGCGGAGTTCCCATTGAAGCCCTGCCCCCTGGTACCATTCCTATCCATTAACATGTTCCCTATGGTTTCTGTTGTTTGGATGCTAACTATATGCATTTATAATCTTTAGTCCTCAAACTTGTCCACCAAAGATCTCATGTGGGTTTTTTTCAAATTTTTCCTGGAGTCTTTCTTTTATGTCGGTTATATTTCCCTAATTCTTGGTCTGAGGATCCTACCAAAGGAAGAACTGTAGATTGTAGAAATTGCTTGTTTTAGGTGACCCCGTGTTGGTTCTTAATGATCACTACTACATACCCTAGGATTCTTAAGCCAGCCCTTTAATAAAAAATCCTGATTATTCTGGAGGCAGTAATACTAGAATTAAGGACCTTAGTAGGTTGTTTGCAAAACTTTCCTTTTAAAATTATTCCTCTTAAAAATTACCCTGGCAACTCCTGGTCATCAGTTCTGGCATCCCTCTTGTTCTCCAAGATTCCTCTAAGACCAAGGATTACAAATTCAGCCATCTTAATTGCAAATCCTCTCTGCAGAGCTAAAGGCCATGGTGGAACTCTCCGAAGCTGGCAGGAAACATCCCTTGCCTCAGACAGGATCATCCTAATTAATAATAATCACAATAATATTGTGCTTTGCATTTTATCCAGGGACACCTGAACAGCCGAATGCTTTATGAACACTATTTAATTAAGCCTTATGACAATCCCGTGAGGAGAACCTGGAAACTGAAAGATTGGTTTAATCTCTGCATAGGTAAGGAGACCTGTCAGGAGGAGCAGGGCAACAATGTAGGAGGAGACAGGGTGGGAGGTTAAATAGAGAGAGGGATTGATGGCAGATGTGCACTGAAACCTTTCTAACCAGCCACCAACCACCAGCCACCAGCCACACACCTAGAGGAAATTCTCATATGAGTCTTTCTGAAATGTTCTGGTGGAATTTTATGTCTGTCCCTCCGAAATAATAGCCATGCTCTATGTGATTCATGCTTCTAGATGTGATTTTAAATTTACTAAAGAAAATTCTGATTAAACAATGTTTGTATTTCCTTTCACTGTCTTGCTATACCTTCTCTCTCTCTCTCTCTCTTTGGTCACCTCTCTGGGGCTCATATTTGTCAGCCACAAGAATGAGACGCAATTAAGTAAAGCAAATGATCACATTCATTGTCAATGCCAAGCCCACCTGGTTCCATCCTATCAAAGTGGTCAGAGACTCAAGGTCTAGCTGGAGAAAGCTATTCCAGATTCATCCAGGGCAATTCCACTCTTGCCCAAGAGGTGCGTATGAGTGCACAGGTGCACAGCCTGGGGCTGGTATCTGCTCTGCCCTGGGAAGCCAGACTCCTTAAAAAATTTCCCTAATCACCTAACACAAAACCAGAATAAACAGTGCAACCTCTTCTTTGTGAAGCTCCCTTGAGAAATAAAGTCTGTGTGATATTGAGTAATGGAAAAAAATAATTTGAAACTTCCTCTATTGACTTAAGCACAACACACAGGGACCCTTTTTTTAAATTGTGAACACTTTTGAAATAAAACTTTTACCTCCCTAAAAAGTACTTGCTAAGCTAAATGGTCTAAACATTGCAGCCGATCACAAATCTCAAACTGTGTTGAGTTGAGTTAAAATAAGTTTAATGGAATGCTCTTTCCCAACTGAGTTTATTGTCTTCCTTCACACTTGGCCACCACGTAGCACTCGCACACCTGAGGAGTCTCTCAGTAGGTTTCTCTGGCTATGGCTTTCCTTTCCTGCGTCACAGTTCACAATTCCACCCCCTGGATGGACCAAATGATGGACAAGAAGAAAGCAGAGATGGTGAATAACTGGTTACTGAGATAAGCATCAGTAGTTGGTCATTTAGATTGCTCTGTATTTTCTGTTGCAAATCAGTCTGGGCTGTCATTGCCTGCACTTTGTGGAAAACTGCCATAATTGTCATTTTCACCTTACTGTCAGGGAATGAAGCCAGCACATCTGCATATATATATATACACATACGCAAATGTGGACAGAGAAAACGTGCACACATTCAAATATGCACAAACAGGAGATATAGATACTTATTTATATATCTATATATCTATATATTCTTCTCCCATCCATTCACCGCCAACACCAATTGCTTCAGAGATGAGGAAATGAAATGCTATTTTTAGAGAAAAGACCGATCTTTCATACGCATTGTCCAGAAAATGACGCAGCCTGCCACCCATTCAGACCTCAAGGCATTCAAGTGCTGCTTTGTTCCGATGCTGACTTCTATTCAAAGTTCATACTCTAAGATTAAATGAGCCTCCTTTGGCCAAAAGAAGAAGCTCCACCAGCATTGCTACTGATGCCCTTCTTTCTGTGTCTGCCCTACACGGGAGAAAGAATGAACCTGGGCTCTGCAAAACTAGCGGCCCAATTATATTTTTAAAAAGATGTTTTGCTGACATCTAGAGGCATTGGGTAATAACACTTATTAATAATGATTCTTCCCACTTCTAGGGTGTCTCGCGTCGCACGAGCCCCTAGCTCTTTACACACATTAATTAATTACGCATCACAGCACCCCTGTGAGGTAGAGTAGGTAAGCATTATTATGTGCAAAGGATTTATTGATTTTTCAAAGCAATATATAGCTGGGGCACAGAGGGGAAAACCATAGGAGCATGAATTAAGGAAGGGAAAAAAAGAGATACAGTGAATGTAAAAGAAAACAAATAAAACGAAGAATTACCCCCACTGTGCTCTTTAGAAAGGAGTGATTACTTCACAAGTTTCAAGGGCCTGAATGTTAACTAATTTGATTGTTAGCAACTTATGCTAAAGCAATGGAAATTGGAGGAAGAGAATCGTCAATAAAAAGTCCAAGTCTTCCTTTCCAACTGCATTCATAGAGCTCCCTGCTATGAGTGCTCTTTGCCTGGGCACTCCCAGTAGTTGGTAAGGGGCTGTGAGAGTGGGACAGACCTCTGATTTATGACAGAGGCATTTTGTTTGTGGTGGGAGTGGGGGTGCAAGATGGGGTGCATAGAAAAGGAGCCGCAGACACTACAGCCAAGTTTCTATGCAAAAATATGCTTGGAGGCTCTGGAATTTAAACTATGCCACTGAGTGCAGCTATAAATTGACTATTTTTTGGAATCCTTCTAGTCTTGTTTTATGGTAGTGGCTCAGCTGCTATTTTTTTAAAGCGATAACTATCCTAGGTTCTTATTTTAGGCATGATTCTTATTTATTTCCATGCAGCGAAAACTTCTGGGGCTTACGATTCATTTCCAAGCTGAAAGGTAATATTCTACTTAAAAAGAAAAGTGTCATAAAATCACTAGCTTGCAGACACCAAGACATGATAGAAGATGCGAGAAATGCTTTATATTCTTCATATAAGTTATCGTAATGCTTTGTTTTTATGAGGCTAACAATAAGTTGCCTTTAAAACAGCTTATTTTGTTCAAAACTCATACTCATTGGGTCTGAAAAAACATAACAACAGAGTAAAGTGAACATAAATGAGCATAAGTGGCTCTCAGGGATTTGGGGGTGTTTATCCTTGGAGTTGACACTGAAATGAAATATCACCACCTCGCCCACCTCTTCCCCCACATTCCCAGGCACATGGAACCCAGATCTGTCACGATAAACACTGTTACCTCTGTTGTATCTTTGTGCACAACTAAAACTCTAGACCTAGGCTCAAAATGAGAGGGAGAGGATATTCTGAGGAAACCAAGGCCCATTAAGGAAAACCCAACTTCTGGGCACAGCTTCCTGGTGGACTTCCTTCTTCCATTCTCTACTAATGTGACACTTTTTTTTTTCACTTCATATTGCCATACTGACAGAAATTCCACCAATCCTAAATTTCTTAGCAAAAAAAATTTCCCCCTTTCCCCCTTTTTATAGACTTCATACATGACTGATTTATCAATCACTTGCTCATTGAAATGAAGTCACCGTACCTCCCAACTTGTAGCTCCAACCAGCTATTTTGAAGACAGTGGAATTTTGTTTGAGGTGGAGGTGAGATGAGTCCTTTGGAATTGTGGCTCACTTCGGGGAAAGGCAGGCCAGAGAGTGACATATATTAGACATAAGAGCCCTAAAGGCCGGGGAAGAGGGCTGCTGGGTAAGAGAAAGAGGTGTCTATTGGAAGAGGGGGGGCAGATACCTGACAAATCATCAATCTCTAAATGTGGCCTGGTTTGTCTCAATGCCTCTGAATGAGGGAAGAAACCCTTCTTCTTCCTCTTCCTTCTCCACCTTCCTGCCTTTTGTCTGTGCTAGCATTTCTGATATCACATCTTTGTTACAATCTAACCATCCTCTGGGGCTAAGGAGGCTTCAGGAGCTCACCTGGGAATCCAAACACTATCAATAATCTTTTTTCTCAGGGAATATGTCTTTAAAGTTCCAAATTATGGGATAAGAGGATAAT
The DNA here is from genome assembly GCF_018345385.1 of Vulpes lagopus. Classification (NCBI taxonomy): domain Eukaryota; kingdom Metazoa; phylum Chordata; class Mammalia; order Carnivora; family Canidae; genus Vulpes; species Vulpes lagopus. The sequence goes on along the minus strand of NC_054824.1, from coordinate 53,884,104 downwards.
TTGGGAAACTACCCCCTTCAAAAATCAGAGACTGCTTTACTGTCATCAAACAAGCCAAGAAGTCCCCATAGTCATCTATATGGCACCACGTTTCTTTTAGTTTCAGGACCCGATTCAGTTCATGAATACTGCTGTTGATACATTCCATGATTTAAGAAAAAAATTTACTATCAAACTTTCTGTGTACAGTCCTGTCCTACAAAGGATATGCAGTCACTTGCCTAAGATAGCAACAATTTATACCAGGTGAAGGTTAGCAAATATATATGTCACTTCTTTTTTATGGTTAGATGCCTCCCAGGTGAAGAGAAGCTTGGATAGTTAAAACATTGCCATTGACTATTTTCACATGCCATTTGCAAAGCAGCTAATGATATGAAGGAAAACATGTGGGTTCTAAAAAAAAATCAAGCAATTTGCTTTAAGAGACTTTTTTTATTATTTAGGACTGGGGCTTTTTGGAGGGTCATTTTCAGTTCTATATTCTATTAAGCAAAATTTTATTTCAATAAAACATTTGGAGTTAGTGGAATCAATGAATGGAGGTTTACAAGGACTTTTTGCTGTTTGGCTTCATCTTAAATTCTGGATGATTTAGGAAAAGAGGAAATTTGGAGAGGAGATGTGTTGCTGGCTATACATGAACATCGGAGTTAATTGCAGAAAGCAGAAAGGTCTCTGCTTCATTATTACTGCCTCTAACCAAACTTAGGACCTTTATTTCTTTATATGATCACACAGCAACCAGTTGGTTCACTCATCTGACTGTATGTACTGATCTCTGGTTCAAAAGATTAAAAGACAGTCAAATAGAAGCATCTCTCCTTTGTCCAAACCCCTCCAATTACCTTCCATCTCCTGCACAGTAAAAGCCAAAATCCTTACCACAGCTGACATGTTCCTAGCTAGAGTGTTCCCCTTACCCCTCTGACCTTGGCTCCTATAGTCTCCCAGTTATGCCACTCAGGCTTCCTCACTGTTCCTTAAGCACTTCAGAAATACTCCTGCCCTGGGGCCTTTGCACTTGCCATTTTTTCTGTCTTCTGTTTCCCTGGATATTTACGTGGATCTCTCTCTTATTTCTTTTAGGTCTTGGCTTCAGTATTGTCTTCGCAGGGAGTTTTCCTTGGCCTTCATAGACTTTTTCAACACTCCTTTCCCTTCCCAAACCGTGAATGCTTCTCATCCTTTAACTCTGCTCTATTCTTCTTATAGACATTTTGATAAGCATAAAATTATTTATATTTTACCTCCTTATCATTGGTATCCCTCAAGTAGAACAAAAGCATATAAGGTCAGGAATTGTTGCTTTGTTCACTGCTGTATCCTCAGGGCAGAGAACAATATCCAGCACTTAGTAGGTGCTTAATAGACATGTATTTAAGTGAGTCTAGGGGAAAGTCCTAGGGATCAAAGGCAGAAATTGTTCATAGAAATCTGATGTGTAAATGTAGGAGCACCAAGCAGTAAATTTAAACGTGCAGAGAAATTAACTTTCTTTAAAGTGGCCAGTTGAACAAATTGAAATCACAGACCAAATTATGCTAGCAAGCCTTTAATGAAACTGCCACAAGTTCATTCAAGGCCGCCCAGATGATTTCAAAAGCAACGTGGCAGAGTGTGTCTATTTCAGAGTGATAAATGCACATTCTACTGCTAATGCTTCTTTCAGAAATCTTGTGTAGCTTCACTGAAGCTAATTTATAAACCTTAACTACTGTAGCTAATTTAACTCGCTAATTTTAGACATTGTATTGAATTAAAATCTGCATTTTATTGTGTATCATTTTGTCTACTGCCATCATTAATATGCATTTTGTAAAGTGGAACTAGAAATGTTTTAAATACATATTTATGCTTTAAGAAGCGTTTGTGTTAACTAGATTTTTTTTTCTTTTGTATATTTTAAAGGCTGTCCTATCAGATCATAGAGCCATCAAGCAAAGCCTCACATGCATAGGCCCAGATGGAAGGGCATCCCAGACTGGAAGGCCTGATAGGAATTTGGTAAATTCTTCCTTTTATTTCTTTTCCCCTATTAGAATAGCAAGAAAATGTGGTCTGGGGAGAGATGCTGAAATATTGCAATTGGTGTCCACATGTAACCACTCAGACAGTGCAGCTGTATTGCCAAAAACAAAAGAAAACAAAACAAAACAAAAGGATATTATTGGCAAATGGACTCAAGTCAATCCAATGTAACTCAGAGGGTCTATAAGCATTTTTGAAGAGTTAATATGTATTATAATCCCTTTCTCTTTACTATCATATAGCCTAAATTGATAAAATGTTAAAAACTTCCACCTATATTCCATATATGTTCATTCTTTCCTACTTGCAAGCTTCTCAAATTCAGATAATTACTTATGGTCCTTGCCTATCCCACTATCCCCCAGACACATCATCCCTTCCCACACTGACACCTTCTGGTGTATAAAACAGTTCTATGCATGTTGAAAGAATCTGAACAAATCATTGTTCACAGAAATTAAAAAAAAAACTTAGATTATATATATATATATGTATATATTTGAGCATGCCTACCAATTCTGGCCTCTGTATAGAGACATAGGCATGCCACTATCACTACAAGATTACCATATCCCCAGAGTGGAGATTAACCATTCTTTTCCAGGCAGCTTTACAGCTATTAAGCTACCCACTTTTCCAGGGAAGGGCCGAATCTTTTTACAATTAATTTATCCCGCTTGTGAGATTGCATGTATGCATTTGATGCTTATTAGTAGTAAGGGCTTGTGCTATGCCACCCATGAACACAAAAGATTTAGAATAAATGTTGGAAAAGACTGGCTCCATTATTTGCAGGCAAGTGTAGTTATTCATTTTTAAAACAAGAAGGATGAAGAGTTAACATTCCTTTCTCCTCTTAAGCGTAATTGGCATTTCCTTTGAGTTAATAACTATAAAGTTCATTTAAAGGATTGGTCCAAGCTTTAGTAAAAGTAATGAGCACATAAAAAAAAAAAAACATTTATAAGATAGGGCTCACAACAGATCTTGCTGGAAGACAGCAAGGGGTAGTAGAACAAGTGTGGCAGTTCGTAAGTCTTGCAACTGTGCAAGACTTGCAAACTGTGTCATCTTTAAAAGATTGGAACTTACTAACTTTTATTGTTTAAAAAATATTGTATTTATTGAGAGAGAGAGAGAGAGAGAGAGACAGAGAGAGGAAGCACGAGTGATAAATGTTTATCACTGGGCAGGGGCAGAGGGAAAGGGAGAAGCAGACTTCCTGCTCTGCAGGGAGCCTGACACAGGGCTCAATCCCAGGGTCCTGGGATCATGACCTGAGCTGAAGGCAGACGCTTAATCAACTGATCCAGTTGAGCACCCTAGCACTCACTAACTTTTAAATAAGTACTACCATCCTCGTATTATAGATGAGGAAACAAAGACTCAAGAGGGTTTGCAAAAGAAAAGGGTCTAAAGTGCTTAGCACACAGTAGAAACTTGATGCATGTTAACTCAGTATCATTACCAATAAAAACACTACCTGCATTTATGAAACCTTTACCGTTTCTCCAGCATTCTGGGGATCACTTTGTATGATCTCATTTAATGGTCATAACAATCTTCTGCCCCTTTAGTAGGTGGAGAAACTGAGGCACAGGTGGCTCACACACACACATATACACACACACACACAAGCACTATGGTTTTCCCTGGGAAAGACCATAGTTGCCATGCATTTGCCAAGACCCTTTTGCAGCGCCAACACTGAGACGTAGCTTTCCCAACTTAATTTTTTTTTTATCTCAGTACAAACACAACTCTTAAGTTCTCTTTATACTACAAAGGGCAATTACACACTGAGTCATCTTCTCAGATATTTTGAAATAAATCTCACATTTTCCTGAGCTATTGAAACTCAATGTAGTGTATTTTGTTTTGGAGAATCTAATCTTAGGTAGTTGCCTACATTTGCAAATTCATTTTCTGCAGCTGTGGACATTTCCCCTAATTTATCTATCCTGAAACAGTAAAGGAATAAGATACTTGGTCTTACGGAAATGTGTATTTAGGTGAGTGAACCATTTCTCTTGTTAAGACTGAGAGATAGCAGTAATGGTTATTATGATTTTCATAGCAGCTAGCAGTTGGTTAGTGCTTTACGGTTGACATAGTGTTGTCCCAATTAATTATTACTTTGAGCCTTACAACCCAGCAAGATATCAGGGATCCTTGCTCTACCTCACAGATACGGAGGCTGAATGAAAGCTCCAAGTTGGGAGAATCCAAAAGGAGATTGGGATAGTGGGCATTGTGCAGACATCACCTCCAACCATCAGGACAACTATGCACAGTTTAATTTTGCATCCCCATCATACAATAAAGAGAAAGTTAAGCAAATCGGCAGACAAGGAAACTGTTAAGTGGCAGAAATGGAATTTGAGTTCAAGACTCACTGCCTGCCTCCAAGGCCATTGCATCAAGTCATGCTGACTTCCCCAAGTCTTTCCTTCCTCTCATTATTTAGCTTCTATTTAGGTCTTTTTAGCTTCCGCTCACTGTAAAGCCAGCCCCAACAGAGCTTTGTAAGGGTCATACATGGGAATAAGTTATTTAAGGTTCTTAGATAGATATCATCTTGGGTTCCTAAAAATGTTCAAAATATGCAGAGGCACAGCATCGGCGGTGGCTCCTGGTGAGCGATTTCTCACCGGAGAACAATGGAATGGAACGTGGAATATGTCTAAAACACATGATAAATGTCCATAAAATTCAAAGACATGGAGCAAAAAGATATACATCCCTTATTAAAAAAAAATGTCAGCAGGACCAAAAGGCACATATGTCAGAAGAACTTTGGATTCGCAGCCCCGGATGACCACTACACTATTCTGTGTTTGTGATTTCCTCTTCCCTGTATGTAAAATTCAGGCCTTTTGTCAGATTTGAACAACAAGTGATTATTGAGAATCTATTGCACGAAGCATAAGGAAATTGATGTATGACTATTAGAAAAAATCAGGTTTCCCAGTTCCCCTTGAACCACAACAGTGATTTCAAATCACTTGAAAACATTTTGTTCCATTTTTCTTAAGCTTTCTAATTTAATCAAGACATTTAAAGAAAATCAGCTCAAGCTTATTAAGACCTTAGCCCATGAAATGGAGAGGAGTGTGGTTGTATATCTACGTGTGTATCTATCCACATATCTGTGTATCTGTCTATACTCACACATACATTTATCTATATGCATGCATGATTAAGACTTCCTAAAAATGATAATGGCTTCCACAAAAGTCATTGTTTTGCAGAGAGCTAGGGAAACATCCTTACAAGCCGAAAGCTTTCATTGTATCAGAAAGGATAGGCTGCCCATACACCGACAATTCTGCAGCCCCTTTCTCATCCTACCGTGTGCTGTGCTTCACATAACTTTCCCTTTCCTTCCTCCTGTTCTTCCTCTCTGGCTTCTCTCCCTCTTTTTGCCTTTATTAGGGAGTCTTTGTCCTTTAGCCAGAAGCAAGCCTCCAGGCATACCCCATGTTCTAATAAAGCAGCCCCTTTGTCAATGGCAGTAATGATGACCTCTTTTGCAGCTGCCCCTGGTGTTGCATTTTGTAACACAATTTGGCCTCTTTGGGCTCTGGTTTGTCCTATTTAACGTACTGCAGGGGTCCCCTGTTTGATCTCTAATTGATATAATTGACTGGGAATAATCGGGAAGGCTTTATAGATGTTTATTGATAGCTAATTTTCCTTCATCCATTGTTTAATTCGATAAGAGCATAACCTAATTTATTGTCACTCCAATAGGGATCCATTACCCTTTTGATAAATGCTTCTGGGGCCAACTTGTCAGTAACTGATTTCAAAGAGCTGTTTAGCCCACAGAGTCCATCATTAGTTAATGGCAGTTTAGAAAGCTAATGATGTTATAAATTACAATCAATAAGAACATGGAAATTACAGTTGTTGAGCAAGATAACACTATATTATTAAACCAACACCAAACCACACCTTTGCTTAGTGTATGTGGTGGAGGGTTTGTGCATCCATGTACTAATCTTCATAATTAACCCCGAAAGCCATGGATTAGGAGGGAAATGGTGGGAGTAGTGGTACTCATTCTTACAGCACATTGCAGGAGAAAGAAATTACAGTATGTTCCTCTCTCATGGAGGGAATCCAAAGCCCAACACATGAGCACACACATGTCTGCAGCTCCCCATTTTCTCAAGTCTTTCATCTGAGCCTATCACACTTCCTCACAAATCATGACTTAGCAAAAGTAACACCTTGAATTTATCAACACAGATGCTTAATTGACTAATAACCCTTGGAGCTTCCAGATGAAGCTTTTTTTTTCCAATAAAATCATCTATTTTATTCCAAGTGTCTAGTTGGCAAGCAGCACTTTTCTCCTTTTGAGAAAACTTCACTCCAGTACTTTATTTAGCTGTGTCCAATATCTATTTATTTAATACTTAATATGTGCTCGATGAGGACACAATTATGGAAAATCCTGAAACAGTCCCTGCTCTACTGGAGAATATACTCAAACTGGGAATATAGACACTAAGGAAATCAACAAATAAATAAAATAAAATGTCCAACTGTATAGGAAGAACTATGAAGGAAAAGTTTAAGGCTCTCTGGTTGTACCAAGAGAGATGTGGGTCCCAGTGGTGGCCTCAGGAGCTAAAAGAATCTTATCTTAAATCCCCAAAAGCAGGACTTATTTATTTTGGTTTTATGGCACAACATTTAGCTTAGGATTCTGTACACAGTAATTGATTAATAGATACGTATTGACTAGAGTTATTTTCAAATAGGTGATCCAACTATTTCACTCATTTTTAAATTTTTTTAAATTTTTATTTATTTATGATAGTCACACACAAAGAGAGAGAGAGGTAGAGACACAGGCAGAGGGAGAAGCAGGCTCCATGCACCGGGAGCCCGACGTGGGATTCGATCCCGGGTCTCCAGGATCGCGCCCTGGGCCAAAGGCAGGCGCTAAACCGCTGCACCACCCAGGGATCCCCAACTATTTCACTCATTAATGAAAATAGTCAATTAGCCAATTACCAAATCATTCTAGGTAAACAGATTATTCTCATTTTTCTTCCAGAAAAAAAGAAAAAAAATTTAGATGCACAATCTCCCTCATTATATAACTTCACATGGTGTGAAGTTAAATTCAAATCAAAAAGCATAAAAGTTATTTCCTATTCATATTGGTTTCTTCCTCAATATGCCAATTTCATTAATTGGAAGGATGAGGGAACTCTATTCAGAACTCTATGGAGGGGATGAGGGAACTCTATCCAATGATCATGTGTGAGGTGAGTGTTATGTATAATGTCTACCATTACTGAGCTTTGGATTTTCACTGAACCACTGCATCAAAGAAACTCTTTTTTTAACACATTTTTACTGTATAAAGCGTGAATATACTATTGTGCATATTTTATGTTTCCCTAAGGCTTAGCATTGAGCCATATCTCACAGAATCTCCATTTGGGGGCAGGTAGAGAATTGGGAGGGGGAAGGGGTTCCCACAAAGCCTCGTCTCTCCCTCCCTCTCCAGTTCTCTCAGTATCTCCACTTCTTCATCTGTAGCATCAAAATCACTTTCATAGAAACCATTCGTAATCTTGCAAAAAATGAATTGCGAGATTGGGTTGGGAATAAACAGCTGAGCAGATGAAATCTTAAAAAATAAGTGAAATATTCTACATTCGGACATGGGCCATTAACAATAAGCAAGGGAAGCACCGTGCAAGTCCCAGAGAGGGAGCGGATCGGCGGCTCCACATCAGTCTTCTGTGAGCCATTGGCTGCCCTTCCACTGTGCTCCCTTTGCTACTCTGAAGACAGCAGAAGGGGAGCAAGTGGAGGGAGCTGCTTGCAGATTGATTTCCTTGCTTCAATAGCAACTTGACATGGCAAAGTTTGGCTCCATTCTGTTTTCAAATTGAAAATTTATACAGAAATGAGAAAAACCACCACACCCAACAATGAATTAATAATAGCTGCCAACTAGCTGCAAGACCCATTATATTCATAATGCTTCCCGATGCTGTTCTCATTGCCTGCGAAAGAGAATTTGTCCTTAAGCTGCTTATTTCTAAACTACATGCGAAGACAACAAATTGTATGGCATGTTTATCCAATAAGGCATAGCAAGGAAACGAAGGAATCAGATGGGAGGGAGTGAAAAGAAATAGAAATTTAGCAGCTAGCTGGCCTGAAATAAAGCAGGCAAGATTACGAGACACATGTACATTCTCCACGGTCCCTAAAGTCTCTAGCGAAAAGGTAGAAATGAACTAATTTATTAGTAAAATCACATCAAGGGCAGTAATTTCATGTTAGTGAATTTACATGTAATAACATTAGGCTCCCCACCTCCATTTCACCAGTGTGGCCCTATCCGATGATGAATGAGGTGCCTAAAGAAAGATGATAGTTTGATTGTTTTCACAGCAAACAGATCAGCATTTTAATTTCTTGCCTCTGTGTTTATTGCTTATTTGGCCCCTTGCTCGGCTTGTAAAAACTTGGCTAAATGGAAATGAATAAATGTAATTACTGCGGGTGACAGTGGTAATCTGTGTGGGTTTTTCATATTGGCTTTGCCAGCGTTAATCTAATCACTGGAGAATATGTGTCACCGCACAAATGCACTGACAGAGAAGCAGAGTTCTTAGTGCCAAGCACACGCAGGCTGCGAAACACAGATGCAGGGGGCTGTTTCCGCACCGCCCACTGCCTGTTTGCCCTCTGCCGGAGGAGGAGCAGAGGCTTCCAGTATCCTGCCAGGTGGAAGTGTGTGCAATGCTTCCTAGTTCGAAGTTAAGGGGTGGGAACCCCAAAGGAGCCTTGCATGTGATCCTGAAGCCCAAACAAATGGCGATCCATGTTTTCCCCAGTGTCAGGATGAGGTGTCCCAGGGCTCAGGGCTAAGTGAGGACTGAAATTTTCCATTTCTCCCCAATACTAAATGGCTGGGAGGCCTGGTTAATAAGTGGCTTCACCTTTCAGGGTTTTGTTTTCCATCTAAGAAGAGGGAGAGGGGACAAGTCAGATTGTTTGATGTTTGCATTGCAGGGGAAGCAGCAGGGGGTGAACCAGGCAATCAGTGTGGGGTAGGAAGGATGAAATGAGATAATGTATGTTAAAGTGTCTTGAGAACTACAAAGCAAAGCTAAATGGAGCAGAAGAGAGTCCTTCAAAACAGACTTTATTATATACAAGATTTATTTTATCAAAGCAGCAGGGAAGCAAAGGATTATTCAGTAAATGGTAGTTGAATAGCTGCTTAGCATTTCAGGAAAAAAAAAATCAAAACTCGAAACTCCAAATACTGGTGAAAAGTAATTCCAGTTGGATAAAATAATTAAATAGGAAAATAAAATGTTGGGAAACCAGATGAGGAATTTAATATTCACTGGATTTGGGGGATTTGAGAGAGGACTCTCTACCCTGGAAAATAGTAAAAGAAATCATGTGAAGAATAAACAAATTTGATGACATTAAGGCTTCAAACTTTTGCAGTCAAAATAAGGTATCCCAAGTGGGAAAGTACACAGTATTTTCAGCAAATAAGGAAAGAGCCAATAACTATGTTACATCAAAAGCTCCCACATATTTATTTGAGAAAAATAAGACCCTATAGATAATTGTCAGAAAGGAAATGGATGGGAAGTGTCCAAAGAGAAATACAACTAACAGATGTGAGAGGGAAAATGTTCAGACTCGCCAAGAATCAAAGAAAAGCACATTCAAGCAAATTAGTAAAAAGGTATGATGCCTGCTTCTTTCAGAGTTGTGGATAGACAAAATTTCAAGACTACTAATGGCACCTAAAGTTAGTATAAACTTTTTGGAAACTAAGAAACAAAAGTTGTCTAGTTTTGGCCTAGTAATTCCACTTCTGGGAATATAATTTAAATAACATTTTAAAAGAAGTGAGTATTCTCTAAAAACATATATATGAGTGAAAACTTAGAAATAATTAAATGGTGCAGTTTATTGCTCAACATTCAAGTAATTAAGCAAATTAGCTACTTGTCCTATACAAATACTTTTTTTTTTTGTAAAAAAATTATGACTTTTCCAATGTGGCATTGATAGACTGCCCAGTAAAAAGGAAATGCAAAACTGTGCTTTCCCAAAAGCCCCTATTGGACTTCTCCAATCTCATAGGCCAGTATGAGGTCACATGCCCATTTCTAAACCAATCAAGCAAAAACAACAACAACAAAACAAAACCAAACCCTGGGATAGCCATGATTGACTTAGAACAATCCTTTTGAAGAATGGATATTTAGGCAATCTTCAGAGAGGGAAGGAATAAAGACCACCAAATGATACTCTTAGGGGAAAATAGATACTTGACATGTAGGAGTAGGAAAAGAAAGACATAGTATATAAGAAGGTGAGTAAAAATTACATATATATTTGGAAAATTGAAAAATTAGAGGAATGATTATGGTTTCTCAAGTGAGATACCGAAAATAATCTTGTTCCAAATTTTAGTAGGAAGGAAGGAAGATGAGAGAGAGAAAAGAAAGAAAGAAAAGAAAGAAGAAAGAAAGAAAGAAAGAAAGAAAGAAAGAAAGAAAGAAAGAAAGAAAGAAAGAAAGAAAGAAAGAAAACCAAAGAGGAGACAGGGTGGGGGATAGAGAAAGAGAATGAAAGGGAAGGAGGGAGAAAGGAAAGAAAAGAGAAAAGAAAATAAGGCAAAGAAAGGAAGGGGTGAGAATAGAGATCAAGAAAAAAAAAATCACTTCTATAGAACATCAGTCTTGGGAAAAGAAACTCTGGTATCTAACCCCTTCTGTTGTATAACAAAGACTTTTATCACCATACTTTCAACCTGCAAATGGTCTCAGGGATATAAGGCCTCAGGCAATCTGCTGGGAGGGTGGCTGAAAGTCTTAGAACTTTCTTATGAAGACTAAGAAGCATGATGAAACCAAAGTTAGGCCTTTCTGAGGAAGGCAATACAAGGTGTAATGTGACCCAAAGTATAGTAGGTGGACCTCCACTCTTTTAAGACACAGTGTGTGAACTAAGTCATGATAAGAGACAGCTAAGCAGGAGGCGTAGCAGTCATTCAGACTTCTCAAAAAAGAGCATCTTCACTCAGGAGTGTTAAGCTTAAAAAAAAAAAAAAAGAAGAAGAAGAAGAAGAAGAAAACGGAAAAAAGCCCTCAAGGAATATCAAGTCAAAACTACTCACCTCCAGAGATGGGACCTCAGAGAGCTGGGCAGACATGTTTGCAAAGTGCCTCTTGTTGGCAGTGTATTCACCGAGGGAATGAGTGTCCATTTTAAAGTTCTTCCACTGACCCACATCTCTAGGGTACATTGTAATGAGCTTAAATAGGAAAGCACTACATGTGAGGTGATCACTAGGAAAAAGAATCTAGATCCAGGAGTAGATGTCAAGCCATCTCCGTTGGCTTCAGGGAGGCTGTGGAGCCATCTTTCCCAGAAGAGAGTTTATAACTACTTCTATAGAATATTTACATAATTCTTTCCAGATCAGGGAAAGACAGACATAGAACCTTCCAGAAAGTGGATTTTCTCATTCTGTAAGTCAGTGATTTGGATTCTCATTTTGTCTGACAATTAGAGATGGTTTTCCTCCACTGACACCCAGGAAGCTGGAACCAGTGACTAGGGGCAGAGATTTCAAAGCTCTAGCTTCACTACCAGGGAGAAGAAATCAAGGCGACTCATGGCCTCTAGTTTGGAAAGTGAGAACTAAAGTACAAACACAGTACTCTCACTTGACAAAAAATAAAGATGGGGAAAAGTTTCTTTTATGTTTCAGGAAATTATTACATTTTGGTGAAGTGCTTAGAGGTATAATATGAGCTGGATAATTTTCACAGCATTTGATGTAGTGAATGTTGTGGGGCTTTTCCATGACACGTAATCAGTATTAAGCCAACATTTATAAAATAAAAAATGAAACCAAGTTTCTCACCAGGAAAATTGGTTTCCCTTCAACAAGATGTCCTACGGCAGCCTTATAATTTTTAGGTTTCAGTTTTCAGTACTCACTTTTACCACAAGGGATGACATTTAGAAAATAAAGAATCCTAGGTGTCCCCTAAAAGGAAGTGTACCAAAATATTAGGAGAGTATCTGACCCCGAGTAAATCAATATTTAATTATAACCATTAGTTTGAAACTTCTTCTTGTCCTCTTGCTATCATAAAAAACTCCAATATTGCTGCTTTTTCTCTTTTGAATAACTTTACAGATCAACCTTCTTCCTAATATTGCACTTAGCATAAAAAATTGATTTTGACATGTCTAAGGAGAATTACATAAATCAGTGCTATTATTATTATTTTTTAAACGTAGGCTCTACGCCCAGCATGGAGACCATTGTAGGGCCTGAACTCATGACCCAGAGATTGAGACTGGAGCGGAGATCAAGAGTCAGACGCTTTGCTAAGTCACCTAGATGCCCCTAAATTAGTGCTATTAATATTGATTAATATTTTTTAAATCTTTTTTTTTAAGATTTTATTTATTTATTCATGAGAAACACACACACATAGAGAGAGGCAGAGACACAGGCAGAGGGAGAAGCAGGCTCCATACAGGGAGCCTGATGTGGGGCCGTTCCCGGGACTCCAGGATCATGCCCTGGGTGGAAGGCAGGCGCTTAACCGCTGTGCTACCCAGGGATCCAGTGGGGAGCCTGCCTCTCCCTCTGCCTGTCACTTTGCCTACTTGTGCTTGTTCTCTCTCTCTCTGTCAAATAAATAAAATCTTAAAAAAAAAAAACAACTAAAAAATATATAAAACATCACATTGAAACTTTTCAACACATGATTTGTATCAGACGCATTTAGCATGTTTGTTAAAATGCATATGCCAGGGGCCCACCCAAGATTTATTGAGACAGAATTTCATAAGGATAGAGCCTTGGAAGCTGCATTTTTACTGGCACTCCAAAGTTGGTGAATATTTGCATTATATGAAATTGCCAGAATCCTTTCTAAGGACTAGAAGTTATCTAAGCAAACAGCAGAACGGGGAGATTATATTTAGTTGAGATGTTCAGGAAAGGTAACCCAGTATGTGAAATTTGAACTTGGTGTTGAATAATAAGCATTTTGGCAGTGGTGAGAAGACAATACAAAAGATAAGGATGTAACATTTGAAAAATGCTGATGGGAAAAAAAGCCAACTGGTTTGGCTAATATTGAGAAGTATTTGGAGAGAAGCTGGAAAGATAATTTAAAGAGTTCTTGAATGCCCAGCCAAGATCTCTATACTTTTCCATTTTTAAAAATAAATAGTAAGGTAAGTATCTAATTATAAATAATGCAATTTTACTAGTAAAATATTGTCTAGTTTTAAGAATGAATACACACGTTTCTGAGTTGTTGAGAGAAAGATGAACTTCACAGAGCATCCATTATCTTAGAAACAAAATACAAAACTGAAAAATCCTTCAAAATCATCTTTCCTAAGTACTGTACCAGGCCCAGGGGAGCCAGGAGTTTTGTGAGAAATACAAAAATAATTTCTCCTTCTCATTAACTGCCACAATAGCCAACTGATTCTGTGTTTTCTATTTATAATTCAAGGAAGCTACTGTGTCTGAAGTTCTTGCTCAAACGCATTTTCTCTCTTTCACAAGTGGAAAAAGAGGAGCACTGTGGAAAAATCTACTCCATTTCCCAAAGCCAAACTCCTATTCCCCTGGTGGATGAGAAAGGAAAACTGGATGAACAGTTAACAATTGGAAAACCTGTCACGGCCATTCACCCTACTCTGCCCATGTATAAATAGGTGGATTCCTACTATTACCTTTCTCTGCAGAGGTGAAACCCCTTGGGAGCATCGCCTATCCTTTGGATGCCCTGCTGGTGGCAGCAGGAGAATTAGGGTACAGGTAATTCACAATTCCATGCCAGGCAGACGAATGCCACTGGCAAATTCTGAAAAGGATACACTATGCTGCTTGAGAGATCTGCCCCCCTGGCTGCAGATGCCTCACTCATTCTGTAAAGTCACATCTAAGTAAATGAAAGAGGAAAAGAGAAAGACTGTGTGACACTGCAAGAATCGAGTGGAATGCAAAATTTAAACTGGGAGAGTGCCCTAGGTCCTCCATTAATAGGGCCATGATTAAGAATAGGTCTTGCATGGTTATGTCCCAGAACGATTTAGGATCCAATAAGACAAAAATACAAGGCCGAGTGAGGTGTAACTTACACCTTTGAGAATATTTCTGTGCAGAGTTTTCCTCCTAGTAAGGTGAGGGATAAGAGCATGGAAGCACTCAAAGGGACCTGGCACAAAACCGGAAGCCCAAACTCTACATTTAAAGAGGCAAATGAAGGTCACCTGGGTGGCTCAGTGGTTGAGTGTCCGCCTTTGGCTCAGGTCGTGATCCCAGGGTCATAAGATTGAGTCCCACATCAGGCTCCCCACAGGGACCCTGCTTCTTCTTCTGCCTATATCTCTGCCCCTCTCTCTCTGTGTCTCTCACAAGTAAATAAAATATTTTTTAAAAGAGGCAAATGAGGTAAATAATTAAAATGAGCAGTAGCTGAAGGTGCCAAAGAATACGGACTTAGTAAAACGGGTGGGTGGGAAGGATATGGGGAAGTCGGGGGATTTCCTAGTAACAGGTGAAACATACAGAGGGAAATACAGAAAATGCTGATGAAGAAAACAGCTTTGGGAACTGTCCTCTGTGTCTCATGAAGTTCATGCAGTTTTCCCTGTGCTGGAACACATGGGCACCAGTAGGCCACGTCTTGCCTTCAGCATCCCCTGCTCTGGGTCCACTTCCATCCTCTGCTGCCCTCTCTTCTCTCACGTCTTCTGAGATGTGAGACAAACCTGAGTGTAACTCTCACCTGCGGATGAGATGGGATGATGGTGGGAGCAATGACTCTCCCAGCAGAACTTTCGCACAGTTGTTTTTAGGCATACCTGCTTGGAAGAGTACTCATCATCACACTTGACAATTTTTTCGATATGTGTTTCAGATACGACATGGTGTAAATTTAAAGTGTACGCGTTAATTTGATACCTCTAGATAGTATAATATGAATGCCTGCAGTGATAATTAACACCTCTACCAACTTACACAATTATCATTTGTTTCTAGTGGTTGGACATCCTTATACTTTTTATTGAAACCCACAAATATAGAGAAGGTTGAGGATAATCCTGGCCCTATACTTTGTCCTGTACTTCTTTCTGCTATTCTGTTCACCTGCATATTTAAAGTAAACTTGAGTCTTTCCACAAAAGAAACAAACAAAATCCTATTGGGCTTGCTCTCATTTTTTCTGTGTGACACAGGGTAGATGACACTTTTAGTAATAGTGAGTCATTATATCCTAAATCTTCAAATACTAGAACCATTATTATGTTTATATGATGCAAGTCAAGTAAAAGAATTATAACAACAATAGGTAATTGTTTTTAGATCTCACTATGATCCAGGCTCTGTTGAAGGTATTTTTCATGCCTTAACACTTTAAATAATCAAATAAAGGGTAGACGGGATAATTATCCTTATTTTACAGATATGAACATTGAATCATTGAGAAGTGGTTTGCTCAAGATTACACAAGTAGGAAGAGGTGCAGCAATAATTCTAGTGCCTGAGTTCACAATCCTTGAATCATAATAACTTCAAATGAATTTTTAACTTTTAAAAGTAGGGAGTGAGATACATTGCCTAAACATCCCACACTCACAAGCAACAAATACATAGCAGTGTGATTTATGCAAAATGAGCACTCTGTGTGTGTCCATGTGAAAGGGTTATAGAAAACAAACCCAATTTATATAGTCATGAGGGACTTAATGATAAAGATCTGGAGAAGCTGAGTGCTAATGATATGACAATAGCACTAAAAGAATCACCAAAAAGGGTCAAAGACCATGTTTCTAAACATTTAGTTTAATTTTTTTTTTTTTTTTATTAGCTCTGGCCTAGCTGGAAGCTGTAGGTGTTCATCACGTAGGCACACATTGGAATGGAGGATACACTCTACAAAGGCTTCTAATTGGTAAGTTGGAAGGGAATCCACTTGATAAAGGAGAGGCAAGTTGGTGGGGGCTCTCTTGCCTGAAATGCCTCAGAAAGGTCTTGAAGGGAAGCCCAGGTGGCTCAGTGGTTTAGCGCAGCCTTTGGCTCAGGGCGTGATTCTGGAGACCCGAGATCAAGTCTCACGTTGGGCTGCCTGCAGGGAGCCTGCTTCTCCCTCCGCCTGTGTCTCTGCTCACCCCCCTCTCTCTCTGTGTCTCAAATAAATAAATAAAGAAGTAAATACATAAATAAATAATATCTTTAAAAAAAAAAGAAAGAAAGAAAGGTCTCGAAGAAGAACCTTTGAGAAAGGCTCACTGTGGGGTTCGGTACAGCTAGAACTAAGCCTGGAGTATCTTTTGAAGCCTTCTATTCACATGGACCCATCACTGCCTGCCCATCTATTGGTTACTCTGCTTTCATGTATGAGAGGGTACAAGAAATGCCCCTGGGAATAAACTCTTGCATTGGTATTCTATGTCCATTGGCAGTTGTCTCAAGCCTTCCTCCCTAAGGTTTCAATTACAGAAGATAGTGTTAACTTTTCATAGGCTTCAATTTAACATCTGCTCCTGCCAGGTTTATTTCATCTGGCCTGGGAGAAACAACGGAAGGAAACTTCCTTCTCTCCCGCTCTGCCTGATGAAATGGGACATAAAACACAGATTGGTGGCAAAGAGGGAAACACACAGGAGTCCCTCTACCTTTGCTGGATTAAGCCTTCAAAGATCAAGGAGAATATTAACAAAGACTTACTTACAGGAAAGGATATCAGATGTGCTTCTTCTTTTCTCCTAATGGGTTGGAGAATATGGGTTCTTTGTCACTATGTAACTATCACTAGCTCGCTAGTTGCTAGTTCAAAACTGTACTAAAAAGGCTGCATGAAGGAGGCTTGACAAAATAAATAAAAATAGAAACTAGAAATAATAATAATAGAGGCAAAATTTTTGTATCAAAAGGCAGAAACTATATAATATTCCTTTAATCCTTAATTCTATTTCTGGTAAACATAATAGGAAGTTTTAATATGTATCCTTTAGAGATACAGGGTAGCAGCCCCATGGATGTCAGACAGAGGCACATAGAAGGGACTTGCTGATTTTGCTGTCTAGACTAGAGCTTACATTGATTAGTTTATATAAAAATAATGAAAGAATTGGCCAATAAAAACAGAATTAGCTAAAGAAAGGCTTCTGGACCCAAATGTAAGTCAAATGCCTGCAGCTCTGGGAAGAGAATGGGTTATTGGTTATTTGATTTTTTTGTTGCCTGCCCATAAGTAATAGAAGTTAGTTTGGGTACATCTTCTGACTTTAAACTATCAAGGTTTCCCCCAAATATTATTTCTCAAATTGTATTTGTTGAGACAACACAGAGCTATCTATTTCCCTTTGCTGGTGTATGGCTGCAAGGACAGGAAGTAAAGGTGAAAGTGGTAAATTAAGACAGGACATCTGGCATTCTCCAGAAAATTTACTAATTGGACCTTTTTTTTTTTAAGTCCTTTAAAAAAACTGCAAAGAAGAATAAAGTTTTAGACCAGGGAAGAGTTTAACATTTTAAAGAAATGACCTTGTTCCTCTAGGTCTGGAGGCATTCCCGACAATAAAAATGTCAAACGAGAAAAATCACACTCTTGTGAAATTCAAGTACACTCACTCTTAAGGAGAGACTATGATAAATGTAATCAAGTGAGACACTGACTTAAACAAATTGTTATGTAGGTTCCAATAAAAGTATATACATAACCCAATAAGTTAATTCACCTTATTTGTTAAAATATATCAGTAATAGCTCCTATATGTCACTATATATAAGACATCCATTTAAGAATTTGATTCTAAGTTAGGTTGTTGTCCTCACAAAATAAAAAGAGAATACTCTGTAACAGGTTTCATTGGTGAAACATATTCTGGATAAAAAAAAAATTTGATGCCTAGTATTAGTAGGATGATCATCCTAGTGAATATCACCCAAGAATGAGAGAGAATCTTTTAACATCAACATTATTTTTAAGGTAGATAATAAATATATAAAATTATAACAAGGTGAAAGCTGATTACTTGCTGTATAATCAATAGATTGTAAACCATCCATTGTTTTTTTCCATATACTAATTAGAAAATGTTACATAGTAATTACATTTCTTTTTTTAAGATTTATTTATTTATTTTGAGAGAGAGCAGGAGGAGAGCAGAAGGAGAGACTCTTTCACACAGACACACCTCACTGAACAAGGGGCTCGATGTGGGGCTCAATCTCACAATGCATGAGATCATGACCTGAGCCTAAATCAAGTCAGGTTGTTCAACCAACTGAGACACCCAGGCACTCTATAGTAATTACATTTCCTTAGATCAGTAACAGTTGGAAAAATTAATTTAGATCTATATCATTTATAATGGTTTTCTAAAAATGACATAGCTAAGAAGCTATAAAAATATATGTAAAACTTTTTATGAAAAATGTTATATACTTTATTGAAAAGCATTTTATAAACCTAAATGGAGACATACACTATGTTCATGAAGCCAAAAACTCAATATCATATGGTCATATTTTCTCATTTTTGATATACAATTTCAATGACATTTCAGTGAAAATGCTAGCATTGACTAAGAATTGACTAGATGCTTCCTTTTTAAAATTTAAATGGAAGAGAAAAGCATTTTAAAAAAGCCAAACACTCCTGAAGAAGAAAAAGAACTAATGTATGACATGAGGGGTACATGATACATACCAACAATGAGAAACTACTAAAGATATTATTGTATTGACTTAGGTAGAGTTGGCTAATAAAAGGACCAAGGGAATTGATGTGGAGCCACAAAACAAGCCCATGCATTTATGGCACCTCGATGTATGACAAAGTTCATGTCACATATCATTGGGCAGAGGATGGTGTGGGGCACCTGGGTGGCTCAGTGGTTGAGTGTCTGCCTTTGACTCAGGGCGTGATCCTGGAATCCTGGGACTGAGTCCCACATCAGGATCCCAGTAAAGGCCTGCTCCTCCTTCTGCCTATGTCTCTACCTCTGTGTCTCTCATGAATAAATAAATAAAATCTTAAAAAAAATAAAACGAGGTATGGAAGAAAAGCTCAGTTATATTTTGCGAAAAAATTAAATTAAATCCTAGCTTATACATCACAAAAATCAATTCCAGATGGACTAAAGATAGTTTCATTCAATTTGAGGTTTACTATTTAACAAAAGATACCATAAAGGCAACAAAATACTTGCAATATGTATAACAAAAGGATTAGTATATTGAACATAGAAAGAACTCCTATAAATCAGGAAGAAAATATGTATAATAGCTAGGAGCTGGCATTTGACTTATTAAGACACACAATTAAACAATAAACATAAATAGAGATCAATCTCGTTAATTATAAGTGAACAAATTAAAGCCCAAATGCACAAACATTTCATGTCTTTTAATTAGAAAACAAATAGAAAAGCATAGAAATGCCTTAGTAAGGATTAATGTAATAAAAATTCTCATCTTCTGCTAGTGTCATTAATGATCTAAGTGGAATAAATGCACCCTCTGATGCTCAGTAACTCTATCCTAGGTATACACTTAGAAAAGTACAGAATGTTCATGGAGACATTATTTGTGGTAGCAAAACCTGTAAACTACCGAAATAATTGTCAGTGTAAAATGAGTAAATTGTGGTATATTTATTCACAAAATATACTATCAATAACAATGAATTCATAAAATGAAATATTAATGAAATGAATAAAGTCAACTACAAGTTTCAACACAGGAAAACCCCAAAAATATGATGTGAGAAAATATTTTGTTTATGTAAAACCACAACAGGTAGAACCAAACAATGTATTATCAAAGGATAAATATAAAAATACAAATTAGAAAATATTAGAGGGTGGGTCCTTAACAGGAGTCGGAGCTCCTATTAGAGTAGAAGGTTAACAGAAAATTTTAGGATATCCAAATGTATCTCATCTAATCCTGTAAGAACTCTTTAAGGTAGGTATAATTTCCCCCATGTTGGCAAAGTGGACTTGTTATACATTTCACAGAGAGATGGACACAATGATGTAATTTGTCCTATGGTCACATCAGAGTCAACAGATCTGAATTCTAATCTGGACATCCAGTATCTTTTTTTCTTAAACCTACTATTTCTCAGCTTTTGCACTATTGACAATTTGCAAGAGACATTTCTTTATTGTGAGGCCTGTCCTGTGCACTGTAGGATGTTCGGTTACCGCATTGGCCTCAACCTACTAGATACCTCTTTTACCCCCATCCTCTGATTAGGAATACTTAAATGAAACCATGATTTTAAATTTGTATGTTTGCATCTTTATACATTCTTATAATAGTGAGTTAGTTACTTTTTCTTTTTTAAAATATCTGTTTATTTATTAAGAGAGAGAGAAATCACAGTGGGGAGGGGCATAGGGAGATGGAGAGAGTCTTAAGCATACTGAGCCTGATGCAGGGGCTTGATCTCATGACCCTGAGATCACTGTGTGAGCTGAAACCAAGTGTTAACCAGCTATGCCACCCAGGTGCCCCAGTAGTGAGTTTCTGAAAGTAATGTGTCCTACTAAACTCTGTTCCTCTAGAGTTCACAAAAATTACTGGTAAAGAGTATTTGTTAATTTAAAAAATATATGTAAATGTGCTTAGAAATGCATCTGTATAATTATAAATATAGGAAAAATTAGAAATCACATCATTTTTAAATGCTGAAGTAGAATCCTTTAAAAAAAATTCTGTCTCAAAAATTTTAGATCAATTAAATTTAAATCAGTTGAAATAACTCCTGACAATATGAAGACAAAGCTGAGGAAATAAAAGTGGTGGCTGATGCATACATTTAAGAAATCAATAATAACTTCATCAATAACTTTGTTATTTATTGATTATTTGGTTTATTATGGCAGTAATTATTTACATACCAATCTGGAGATGTTCTGCTCTCTGTATCTATAGTAATATCATTAACTGATTCAAGGTGTCTGGTAATTTGTTAAAGTGCAAATGGGAAAATGCATCTCCGTGATTTTCCATGGAAGGAGGTAATCAGGGGAATTTATCTGGAAATTGAGAATATAGTTTTTCATTTGTTAAAAAAAATTAGCACCTATTTAATATTAGGCACTGTACTATAAGTAGATGTGTGGTGAAGATATTTTAAGATTAATTAAGTGATGCTTCTGAAACAGTGTACAATCTATGGGTTGGAAAAATAGATTTGGCTAGTTTTGTTATGGAACAAAAGACTGGCTTCTTGGGAAATGACAGTGGCATCCACATGTTTTGAAGCCTAGAGGAGAAGAGACTTTGAAATCTGTTAATGATCTCCTTATACACTGTGCTTAATTAAGACTTCAGTATTGTCATTAAAATCAGAGAAATATTACTCTTTTATCTAGTGTCCACACCAGAGCAATTTTCATCTCACCAAAAGGAGAAGAAAACTGAGGAAAACATCAAGTATACTGTCAATATTTTCATACAGTGATTTCTCTTCATCTGACATATCTTCAATATGTTTTATCTATATTTCTATTTTATTAGTGTACACACACATACAGAATTTTCTGCAGGCATCAGAAAGAAAAGAAAAGCCTCTTGCCTCTTATCTGAGGTTTTTTATATCTTTTATTTTAAATTCTTTTTTAAGTAAATCATTTTTAATTGCGATAAAATGGGTATATAATGTTATATTAGTTTCATGTGTACAACATAATAATTTGATTTTTATTTTTTACTTTTTTTTTAAGATTTTATTTTTACATATTCATGAGAGACAGAGAGAGAGAGAGAGAGAGACAGGCAGAGGGAGAAGCAGGCACCATGCAGGGAGCCTGACTTGGGACCTGACCCTGGGTCCCCAGGATCATGCCCTGGGCCGAAGGCAGCGCCAAACCGACGAGCTACCAGGGCTGCCTTAATCTGAGTTTTATATCCACTACAAAGTGGTCACCACATCCATCCATCATCCATCATCACAATTGCCATCTATCACCTCATATAACGAATCCCCTTCAATCATTTCAATTACCCCCAATCCTCTTCCTCTCAGATAACCACTAATCTGTTCTCTGTACTATGAGTTTTGTTCTGTTAATGCGTTTGTTTTGTTTTTAGATTCTGCATGTATATGAAATCATATGATATTTGTCTTTTTTTGTCTGACTTACTTCACTTAGCACAACTCTTCAACATCCATCCAAAAATGGCAAGATTTTTTCTTTTTCATGCCTGAGTAGTATTCCAGTGTGTAGCCTGTGTGTGTATAACATCTTTTAATCCATTAATCCATCAATGGACACTTAGGTTGTTTCCATATATTGGTTATCATAAATAATGCTGCAATGAATTTAGGGATGCATATATCTTTTGAAATGAGTGTTTTCATTTTCTTTGGATAAATACACAAGAGTGGAACAGTGTATCATATGGTAATTCCATTTTTAATTTTTTAAGGAATCTTCAAACTGTTTTCCATAGTGGTTAAGCCAATTTACATTCCCTTCAACAATGTACAAGAGTTTCCTTTTCTCCACATCCTAATATTTGTTGTTTCTTATCTTTTGATAATAGCCATTCTGACAGGTATGAGATGACATCTCGTGGTTTTGATTTGCATTTTCATGATGATTAGTGATGTTGAACATCTTTTCATCTGCCTATCAGCCATCAGTGTGTCTTCTTTGGAAAAATGTTTACTTATAACTTTTGCCCATTTTTTATTTGAACTTTTTGTTGGCTTTGGTTTCATTTTGTGATCGAGTTGATTTTTTTCTGTATTTTGGTTGTTAAACCTTGATTACATAAAAGATGTGCAAATATTTTATTCCATTCTGTAGATTGGCTTTTAATTAAAATTTATTTTTTATTTTTTATTTTTTGAGAGAGAAAGCAAGAGTGGTGGGGAGGGGCAGGAGAGAGAGAATTTTTAGCAAGCTCCATGCTCAGCATGGAGGCTGATGTGGGGCCTGATCTCATTACCATGAGATCATAACCTGAGTTGAAATCAAGAGTTGGATGCTTAACTGACTGAGTCACCCAGGTACCCTTTGTTGCCCTTTCATTTTGTTAATGATTTCCTTTCTATGCAAAAATTTTTATGTAGTATGATATATGATGTAGACTCACTTGCCTATTTTTGCTTCTGTTGCCTTTGTTTTTGAAGTCTTATCCAAAAATTTGACACCAAGATGTATATCAAGGAGATTATTATCTATATTTTCTTCTAGGAGTTGAATGGTCTTAGATCTCACACTTAAGCTTTAATCCATTTTGAGTTAGTTTTGTATATAATGTAAAATAATGGTTTACTTTTATTTTTTTATGTGGCTGTCCATTTTTCCCAATATTATTTATTGAAGAGACTTCCTTTTACCCATTGTACATTCTCGGCTCCTGTATCATAAATTTATTGACTTTCTATATGTGGATTTATTTCTGTGCTCTCACAATTATATTCCATACCATTTTGATAACTATAGCTTTGTGTTGTAGTTTAAAATCAATGAGTGTGATACTTCTAACTTTGATCCTCTTTTTTGAGATTGCTTTGGCTATTCAGAGTCTTTTGTGGTTCCATACAAATTTCAGAATTATTTGTTCTAGTCCTGTGAAAAAAAAATGCCTTGGGATTTTGGTAGGGATTGCATTGAATCTATAGTTTTTTGGGAAGTATGGACATTTTGATATTAATTATTCCAATGCATGAGCATGAGTATCTTTCCATTTATTTTTTTCTTCAGTTTATTTTATCAATGTCTTATATTTTTTAATATTCATATCTTTTACCTCCTTGATCAAATTTATTCCTAGATATATTCTTCTTCTTTTTGATTGAATTGTAAATGGAATTTTTCTTAATTTCTCTGATAGATAGTTCATTATTAGCTAATAGAAATGCCACAGATTTATGTATATTGGTTTTGTATCCTGCTACTTTACTAAGTTCATTTATTAGTTATAATGGTTTTCTGGTGTGGTCTTTAGGATTTTCTATATATAGAATCATGTCATCTGCAAATAATGACAATTTTACTTCTTCCTTTCTGATTTGGATGACTTTATTTCTTTTTCTTACCTAATTGCTCTGTCTAGGACTTCTATTTCTATGTTGAATAAAAGTGGTGAGAATGGGCATCTTTGTCCTGTGTTGAGTATACTGTTAGCTGTGGGATTGTCATCTATAGCCTTCATTATGTTGAGGTATTTTTCCTCTATTCCCACTTTGTTGAGAGTTTTTATAAGTGGGTGCTGAATTTTTCAAATGCTTCTCCTACACCTATTGCAATGATCATATGATTTTTATCTTTCATTTTGTTAATGTGGCGTGTCATGCTAATTGATGTCAAAACATCTTTGCATCAAGTAAAATCCCACTGGTCCTGACGTATGATCCTTTTACTGTACTGTTGAATTTATTTTTCTAGTATTTTGCCAAAATTATTGCAACTATGTATATCAGGGATAAACCTCTAATTTTCTATTTTTTTTTTGTGTGTGTGGTGTCCTTTTTTGTGGTATGTCTGGTATTGGTATCTGGGTAATGCTGGCTTTCCAGAATGAGTTTGGAAGTGTTCCTTCCTCTTCAATATTTTGAAAGAGCTTGAGAAAGATAGGTATTTCTTTGAATGTTTGGGTAAAATTTACCAGTGAAGCAGTCTGGTCCTTGACTTTTATTTGCTGGGAATTTTTTGGCTACTGATTCAATCTTCATACAAGAAATCAGCCCATTCAAATTTTTATTTTTTCATGATTCAGTCTTGGAAAATTGTATGTTTGTAGGTGTATCTCTTTCTTCTGGATTGTCCAATTTGTTGGCATTTCATTGTTCATAATGATATCTTATGATACTTTGTATTTCTGTGCTGTCATTTGTAAATTCTCATTTATTTTCATTTTACTTGAGCCCTCTTTTTACTGAGTCTGCCTAGAGGTTTGTCAATTTTATCTTTTCAAAGAAACAGCTCTTAGTTTCACTGATCTTTTCTATTATGTTTTAGTCTCTATTTCATTTATTTCTTTTCTCATCTCTATCATTTCCTCCCTTTTACTAACTTTTGGCTTTGTTTGCCCTTCTTTTTCTAATTTCTTTAGGTCCAAAGTTAAACTGTTTGAGATTTTTCTTCTTTACTGAGGCAGGCCTGTATCATTATGAACTACCTTCTTAGAACTATTTTTGCTACATGTCATAGATTTTGGAATGTTCTATTTAAATTTTCACTTGTCTCAAAATATATTTTATGTCTCCTTTTATTTCCTTGTTGAACCATTGGTTGTTTAGTAGCATGTCGTTTAATCTGCATATACTTGTGAGTTTTCTAGTTTTCTTCTAGTAATTGATTTTTAGTTTTATATTATTGTAGTTGGAAAGATACTTGGATCATACTTGGTATGATTTCAGTATTCTTAAATTTATTGAAACTTATTTTATGGCCTACCATAATCTGTCTTGGGGAATCATCTATGTGCTCTTTAAGAGAAGACATATTCTGCTTGTTTTCCATGAAATGTCCTGTACATATCCATTAAGTTATCTGGTAGAGAATGTCATTTAAGGTCAATGTTTCCATATTGATTTTCTGTCTACATGGTCTACTATTATTGTGTTGCTATCAATTTCTTCCTTGTGTATATTAACATTTGCTTTATACGCTTCTGTGTTAAGTGTATAAATATTTACAAATGTTATATCCTCTTGCTGGATTGGCCCCCATCATTATATAATGCACTCTTTTGCCTTTTATTATAGCATTCATATATATATATATGAACATATATATGTGTATATATGTGTGTGTGTGTATATATATATATATATATATATATATATATAGAGAGAGAGAGAGAGACAGAGAGAGAGAGAGTGAGAGACAGAGAGAATGCAAAATGCAAACAGGAGGGGAAGGGGCTCAATCTCATGACCCTGAGATTATGACCTAAACTGAAATCAATAGTCAAACACTTAACTGACTTAGCCACCCAGGCACCTCTATAGTATTGGTTTAAAGTCTATTTTGTCTGATATAAAAATAGTTGCACAAGCTTTCTTTTTGTTTCCATGTACATATAATTTGTTTTTCATTCTGTCACTTGCAGTCTGTGTGTGTCTTTAAAACTGAAGTGAGTCTCCTGTAGGCAACATTTAGATGGGTCTTGTTTTATTAATCCATTTAGCCACTCTATGTCTTTTGATTGGAGAATTTGGTCCATTTACATTTAAAGTAATTATTGATAGGTATGTACTTATTTCCCTTTTGTTAATGGTTTTCTATCTGTTTTTGTAGTTCTCTGTTCCTTTCTTCTCTCACTTTTGTGGTTTGATTAATTTCTTTAATGTTGTGTTTAGTTTCTTCTTTCATTATCTTTTGTATATCTACTATGGGTTTTTGTTTTGTGGTTACCATGTGGTTTATATATAACAGCCTGTATGTATAGAAGTTTATTTTGAGTTGATAGCAACTTTAGTTTGAACACACTAATAAAAACTCTATCTTCTCCTCCCCCATTTTAACTTTTATATTTCATGTTTTATCTCTTCATTTTAGGTATCCCTTAATTAATTATTATTGTTATAGCTAATTTAACTACTATGGTCTTTTAGCCTTCATTCTTGTTTTATAAGTAGTTAATTCACCAGTTTTACTATTTTCCTTGCAGTGAGATTTTTACTTTTATATGTTTTACTCTTATTAGTTTGTGCCTCTTCTTTTCAGCTTAAAGAGGAAACCTTAACATTTCTTATAAAGTTAATTTAGTGGTGATGAACTCCTTTAGTTTTTGCTTATTTGGAAAACTCTGTCTTTCCTTCAGTTCTGAATGATAGCACTGGCAGGTAGAGTATTCTTGGTTGGAAGTTTTCTTTTTTTTCTCTTAGCACTTTAAATACATCCTTCCACCTTCTTCCAGACAGCAAAGTTTCTAAAAAATCAGCCACCAATCTTATGGTGGTTCCCTTGTATGTAGCAAATTGTTTTTCTCTTATTGCTTTTAAGAGTCTGTGTGAAACCTTTTAAGAGTGGACTCTATTTCCTACAGCCTTTTGGTCTTCTTGATATAAGCTCTGTTGCTTTTCAGAGCCAGATGTTTTGGGGGCCTCTCTCTCTAGTGTAGATACCAAATTTTGGAGTATTTTATATGCAATATGAATCCCTTACTCCTCAGGGGAAAATTCTGTGTTTGATCCCTCTAGATTATGGGTCACTGCACTCGGGTTAGGGGCATGGTTTTTTATGAGACCACATCATTGCCTTTCCTACCTCTCTTAATGTGGCCCTTTTATCCTTTGCTGTGGAAGAGCTCTTCAGCCAGTTTTCAGGTTTTTTCAGAGGGAATTAAATATAGCCATAGACTTGGTACATCTATGGGAGGAGGTGAGTTCAGGATCTTCCTATGTCACTATCTTAAACCACTCTCCTATTACCCAAGGTTATAAAAATAATAATAATAATTACCTTTACTTCCTGTGTAAACCTGAATCAGTGTAACCATCTTATTCATAAATGTATGACTGTGTGAATGAATACTGTGAAGAGAGAGGGGTTATCTGGTTGACAAATTGGTGGTTTGTTACATAATCTTATAATTATCAACATGAATACAACTCTCCCCCTTTCAAACCTCAACACTCAGAAAATGAGAGAGGCTCCTCATTTTCCCAATCTTCTAAAGATTGAAGACCTAGATTTAATGCCAAAAATTGTTCTGGATCCTTAATTGACAGTAATTATATTTTAAATGTATCTATTAACTGGGAAAACATACTTTAAAAAACTGAAGTTCTATGAAGTAATGATTTAAATAAATTTAAATTTTATTTATTCTAACATCTACATATATTTGAAAAACTAACTATATGTGAGATATATTATTGAGTTCATAGAAAATGTCTGGTATGCAAAAGAAGTTTCTCCTCTGCAGTTGCTCAGATATTAATAAATGTAGGATGGGAAATACTCAAAGAGCTAGAAGATCTGCAATGAATTTTTCTCCTGGATCTTGGGAAAGACAAAGCCAATCAGACACTGTACTTGTAGGGTCCTTAGAGACTTCAAGGTGTGAGTTTTCTTATCTATAGACTGGGAACAATAGTTGCCTGCAGTACAAGAAAAGTTTGATACAGTGGATATTGAATAATTATAGACTAACAGGTTTATTAAGTAAAAAAAAGGAATCATTACATGATAAAAGTAGTTCTTATTCTCCTAAATTATTTTAGTTTATGTCATTCATTTGATGTTTTGATAGAAATCCATGTCAAGTACTGTTTTTTTTTAAGGAGTCTGTGACTTATTTCTTCCATTTAGATTAAATTTTTCTTTTCTTTTTTTTTTCTTTCTTTCTTTCTTTTTTTTTTTTTTTTTTTTGTTTGAATAAAATCCACACCAAAAAGAAGAAGCTGTGAGTGGCAGAGCAAAGAGACAGAAAATACCTGATTTCATACCTAGCACCTGCACCACCTTTGTATTTCCTGGAGTATAAGATATTGCTATTTAAGTTTATTTGAATCAGATTCTTGTTACTAAGGGGAGGAAGTGTCCTAATGGATTACAGTCCTCTTTTCAATTGTGCTTTCTCTGAGGAACAAAACAACCTACTTTTCTTCCTTTTTAAAAACATGAGTTTTTAAAAACTCATGCAGTGCCTGGGTGGCTCAGTCAGTTAAACATCTGCCTTCAGCTCAAGTCATGATCCCAGGGTCCTGGGAATGTGCCTTGCATGAGACTCTGTTCAGTGAGGAGCCTGCTCCTCCCTCTCCCTCTGTTGCTCCCCTGCTTGTGCTCTCTCTCTTTCTCTCTAACAAATAAATAAAATCCTTTAAAAATAACAAAAAAATCATATAAAACATTTTAATGACCATCCCTTGTTTAGATCCCTGTGAATTTTCATAAGTGTGGAGCCTCACGCTATCCCAAGCGGATTATCAAGGAAGTTTTCCAAACAAAGGTAGTTTCCATTCTAAGAAGAGTTCTGGCAATATTTATTAAGAACATTACTATTTCCTTATTACACATCCATCAACTATTATTTCTTATCAGCTCTGAGACAGAGCTGAAGCAGTTCTCATCTTTTTGCCCCCAGTGAAAATACCACTATGTATCCTCCCCGCAGACTGCTACATGATCTTGCTATCAGAGAGCAGGGAAGAGGCCCTCTATTTACTTCTAGCTTTTAAGAAAGAAATCTGAAAATACTTCACTCTCTTCTTGACTGCCTTACCATCTGTAGCTACAGAGAGAGTAGATAACCAGTCACCCCATTTAATTCAGCCAGAGGGTGTTACCCATTGTAATGCATGCTGTGCCCTGCTACCCAGATTTCCCTCTGGATTGAAGGATCTGTTGCCCACCTGCGGGACGTACAAGTTCACATTCAACCCTCTGCATTTTTGCTCTCTTCAGGAATTGCCCTCCACTGAAGAGAGCTGCTTGACCCAAAGTTTTACTTTTTCCAGGGGGCAGCCAATAGAATTGATGATGGATTAATGCAGGACGACAAAGGACCAGTATCCTTATCTCAACCTGATCAACCTTGCAAGACCATTTTGGCTACAGAGCTCCCTGGGAATTGTCTGAGTCCACTGTTGTGACTATGTCTGCACCAGAGCCAACTTCTCACCCATCTCTGCTGCCTTTCTTTCTCCCACAGGTGCTCAATCCATCAGTACTCTCTAAGAAATCTTCTGTAGATAAGTTCTCATCCAGGAGTCTCCTTTCCCTTCCTGGGGAACTTGACTGATAACAGTAGCAGGAGTAAGAGAAAGCAGATGCTGGCATGAGATTCTGGAGCTGATTCACCTGCCAGCCAGTGGGCAGGAGTTCCCTATTACTGGTGGAAAGCATAAGACAGCAGTTAAAACTTCCATCTGAGGTAAATTGCAATGGTACCCTAGTGGAAGAAAATGCACTAGTGTGTGTAATATATTAGGCGCTTGGGAAATTCAGAGACAATAATAGCTATAGGAACGATGAAATTGAGTAGGTTTGCTGGGGGATGTTTGAATCTTTGGAAAGCAAATAATGGAAGGCTTGGAGTGATTAATCATAAATTAAAGGCTAGGTATGAAAGCCAGAAAATCCTCTTGGAAACATATAACGTTAGATCTATCTTGCACCATTGAAAAGCAGAACAACATAAAGACCAGCCCAAGATTTAGCCATAAGAATGGCAGAACTTCAGAGAACCTGAGCTGGTCTTCTATGCCAAGATCCGGAACCTGGTTAGGAAGAATGAGACCCTAAGATAAGTGATGAAATATTGAGCATTATGTATTGAACACCGCAAACCCCCAAGTTCCCCTAAACCAGGACTTCTCAATCTCTGCTTTATTGGCATATGGGGCCAGATAGTTTGTTGTTGGGAGGGGTCAGAGAGGCTGTCCTGTGCATTGTAAGGTATTTAGCAGCATCTCTGGTCTATCCACTAAATGCCAGCAGCCAGTAGCTTCCCCCCAACCATTTGTGACAATCATTACCAAACATCTACTGGGGGTGGAGGGAAATTACCCAGGTTGGCAACTGTTGCTGTAAATTCTCAGGGCTGGCGGGAGTGGCCTATCCTCCCTTTTAGAGACTGGGGCACATCTTTGCTTAAAGATAGTACAGAGACCTCTACTTTTCAAATCAAGTAGTATCCCACTCAAGATGTACTCTCATCTTTCCTCACAGTCCCTAAGCCAATGGTTAGGTTTAAGTCACATATTAGTCAGCTGGGAAATGTGCCTGCCAAGGGGAGTAAAGGACGACACCACAAAGAAGCTCCAGGACCTAGCCATCATACACCAGCAGGACCCTGGAGAGCTCATGTGGAGCTTGGTCCCGAGAATGCCATATTAAAGCTGGTGGAATATGATGGTGGATAAGGGAGAACAATCTCCCACAACATAGGATTTAATCTCCTGGCAAGGAACCCAGGAAATGATGCCAATGTGTTGCTAGAATGGCTTACAGAAGCTCCATACAAAGTGAAGTGTAAATGTCATAATTTCCATATCTGATGGAGGAAGAAGGAATCAAAAAGCTCAGAGAAGTAAGTATGCCTGAGTGGATGTACATTGTATAAGGTTGTAAATGTGCTAGAAGATTATGGTCCTACAGGGGAGTCCGGCAGATACTTCATTTGCTAAAATAACAGAAAATGTGCTGATGAGATGGGCACCAGAATCACTGAGAGCTTTACAGTAGGAGGTGAGAGATGTTACTCTAGATCAGGGCTCACAGATAGTGATGGGCATGACTAGATAGTGATGGGTCCAGCATTAACGGAGGCATTATTATAATGAGAATTGGATTGCCCGGATGTCCCACAGAACATCACACTGGTCCACTTCATTGATGGCATCCTGCTAACTAGACCGTAGGAGCAGGAAGTGATATGTGCAGTAGTACACATGTTTCCAGAGGGTAAGACAAAGCTTGGGTAATCAGGGATCCCCTGCATCAGTGAAATATTCAGGGAGGTGGTGGTTTGGAACATGCAAGAACAGCTTATCTAAAGTGAAGCTATTGTAGTCACAACACCTGCCACGAAAAATAAAGCAGAATGCTTGGTGGGCCTCATCAGGTTTTGGAGGCAGCACATTCTATACCTGGGAACACTTCTGAGCTGATACACTGGTGGAATGGTTTGAGGTGAGCATCAAACAGGAATGGCTCTGAATGTGGCTGCGCCCACTGGGCCACATGATCCAGTAGGTCCAATGAGCTTGGAATGTATATGGTGGGGAAAGGTAGCATGTTAAGCCTTCCTTCCTTACGGAGGCTTAATGGAATCACAAAAAAGACCCTTGGGTTTCTGAAACAGGGCAATGCCACATGCATTGGAAAATTATGCACCTTTCAAAAATCAGCTCCTAGTGTGCTACTGGGGCCTGGTTAAGAAGGAGCACGCAATCAATTGACTATAAAGTGACCATGCAGCTAGAATCACCCACCATGAGCTGACGTTGGTCAGAGCCACTAAGTCATATGGTTGTCCAGGCTCAGCAACAATCCCGAATAATGAGAGTGGCTCATCTAGGATGAAACATACGCAGTACCAAAGGGTTACAAGTGAGCTGCACAAGTAGGCAGCCCAGACTCTCCTATTATCTATCACTGTTACATCACACTTCTCCGTCAGCTCATACCTGTGGCCACATGGGGTGTAGTCTCTAATAACCAGCTGACAGAAGAGAGAAAAGGTCAAGCTTGGTTCACAAATGATTTGGCTTGGTATGAGGATGCAAACTAAAAACAGACTGCCCTACACTATAGCCTCAGGGGTAGCCTTAACACACAGTGGTGTGGGGAAATCCTACTAATGAATGGTCCACCTGACCATCTAATTTTGTGGACCCTAAGGGAGCAAGGACCTTGTTTGTCTCCTTCAACTCTGTACTTTGAGTACCTAGAAATTTACTAGGTGAGAAAGAGGTACTCAGTATATATTTGTTGAGTCAACTCAATATTCATTGAACATAGACTCTGACCCAGGAATATAGTATTTATTGGGGGCTTATGAATTAAGATTCTTGTTGATGTTGTGCCTGGCACAGCATATTACCCATGCAGAAACTAGGACATGTGTAGAATCAATTTTTTATTTATTTGTAAATATTTTTATTTATTTATTCATGAGAGATGCAGGGAGAGAGAGGGAGAGAGAGAGAGGCAGAGACACAGGCAGAGAGAGAAGCAGGCTCCCTGCAGGGAGCCCAATGCGGGACTCGATCCTGGGACTCCAGGATCACATTCTGGGCCGAAGGCAGGCGCCCAACAGCTGAGCCACCCAGGGACCCCCAGAATCAACTTTTTAAAAGCAATGGTTAGCTGTTGAGTCTTTTACCTGAAGAGAGAGTTTGTGCATGAATAGCCAAGACTGGGCAGGAAGCACAGTTAAGGTATCCAGAGGCAGAAACATGGGACAAGGAGCCGGCATTATCTGACACAATTTTCCACTCACATTTCCATAATTCTAAAAGTTAAAAAAGTTTTTCATTTATTTTGAGCTAGATGCACACACTGTTCTTGCACTTATTTGGAAGGAAAATCACTGTTTCCAGGCATTATTCCATCTTATGTGGTAACCCTAGCATTTATAGATTTCTACTAAATTGGATTGAATTTAGTACAATGTGCAGGGAAGATGATGGTACATGTAACTTAGGTAATAGTCTGAAGAGTGGTAAAATATAATCAATCAGATTGGTTTATATGTGGCAAATACGTACGATAGTTCACAACTTGCCCATAGACTGTAATATGAATAATGTACACACATATATGTTCTGCCCTGGTCCTTGCAAAACTTCTGTTCAAAATTCCATATATAGAAATAAGACTAAGATCCAGCAATTATGCTGCTTGGTATTTACTCAAATGGACCTATGAACGAAGAAGAGAGCCCCACAATGTGAATTGCTGTTACTTTGGGCACAGGGAATTCAACCCACAGCACCCGACTCTCCTAATCTCATCTAGTACACATGCACAAATATAACCATGCCTGGTGGCTTATGTACTCCTGAGCAGGAAGAAAAGATCTGGCTGAAAAGAACTTTTTTGGAAATTAAGTTGAGATTAAATATGCATATAGTAGGGTCCTTGATTGGCTTCCCTCTTTCAGAATTCTTGTGTGCATATTGTGTGTTTTAATAAGTGGGAGCTGAAGTAAGTCAGGATACTGTCTATACTACTTACCTTTCAGATACATACCACCAAAATGCAAAGATCTGAAGATACTAGCAACATTTGACATGGTGTCTGCCTTTTGGTACTTCTTCTTCTTTTTAAGATTTTACCTATTTATTCATGAGACACACACACACACACACACACACACACACACGCACACACAGAGGCAGAGACACAGGCAGAGGGAGAAGCAGGTTCCATGCAGGGAGCCCGACGTGGGACTTGATCCCTGGTCTGGTCCAGGATCACTCCCTGGGCGGAAGGCGGCGCCAAACCACAGAGCCACCCAGGCTGCCCTATCTCAAGTTTTAAGCATATATAATCATTAGACAAAAAGGAAATGTGAGTTTTCTCTATTTAACCACAGAGTGAGTGCTTGACAGGACACATAGAAATACTTGCAAACATAAAAAGGAGTAACTCACCAAAATCTTCTGCAGCATAGAGTGAGATGGTACCTGGCACTCTGCAACTTTCTGATACCATTATGGTACATAGGCATAACTTGACAACCTAAACTGTTGACTGTTTATGAATATGTGAAAGGAAACAAGTCACATGTCAGTTGCACTTTGCAACATCAGGCTCCCTTAGAATTATTGTGTGATGGATATTTTCTATCTTTGATGTTAAGTGTTACAGGGGTGGCTCCTTGACATCTCATTTTAATATATTTTAAAGATATATCATCTTTATTTAATCAAAATTTTTATAGACACTGTAAGAATCACTGTCTAAAGTTTATATCCTTCACAATATTATATCCCTGGTCACTCAGTCCTATTTTGTTCTTGTAATCATTAAATATTTATCGAGTGCTTAATAAATAAATACTAGGCACAGTACTAGACCCTCTGAATCTGGTAGGGAATAAGGCAAGTGATGGTCCCTCACTTTATGGGATTTAAAGATGTTTTTTAAATATTTATTTATTTATTCATGGAAGACAGAGAGAGGCAGAGACACAGGCAGAGGGAAAAGTAGGCTCCCTGTGGGGAGCTCAGTGTGGGACTAGAATCCCGGACCCCAGGATCAGGCTCTGAGCAGAAGGCAGATGTTCAACCCCTGAGCCACCCAGGCATCCCAGAATTTACAAATTAATGGGGGAGACAGACATGAACTATTAACTATTAACATTTCCAAATATGAAAAATGCTATGAAAGAGAATATGTATAGACTCTGATTGAGTGACCTAAAGCTAGTCTTTTTGGAAGATATGTACTAAACATTTATATCTTTTCCCCATAATCCAAATTTGAAGTGCTATATTATTAACCTTTGAAACTATCTTTGATCAGGATAAGATCAGAAAATGTTAAGTTCCAAAGGCATTCCATTTTGGGGGTTGGTAACTTGAGCCTTTGCCAACATCACACCAAAAATAAATAGGCAACGAGACCCATCTATATGCAGCTGTATTGAAAATTGTATTCCATATGTGACAACATATTATTAAAACAGCAAAATCATAGCTTCCATCTGCCTGTTGAGATGCACAGCGTCACTCTTTTCCCTGTAATGTTAGACTTTATTGCGTTTGTCGGCAGCATATTCCATTTTAATATTTGATAAATAGATATAGGAGGAATTGTTTCAAGCTACGATCCTGTACTGCTTCAGCTGTTCACCTCCTCTCTGAAGCAAACTCTCTATCCTCAAACTAATATCCCCCAAAAATCAATTTAAAACGACTGTGAAAATGTGTTTATTTTTCTACCCTCAGGATTAAAAAGCTGA
This sequence comes from Vulpes lagopus, assembly GCF_018345385.1. NCBI lineage: Eukaryota > Metazoa > Chordata > Mammalia > Carnivora > Canidae > Vulpes > Vulpes lagopus. Next base: position 53,848,613 of record NC_054824.1, on the reverse strand, counting down.
GAAATGATTAATAATAATTTGTCTAGAAAGATAATGCAGGCATTATAGGGGGGTAGTGATTTTGCATCTTTAATTTTCATCAGTTCTCACATTTTATCATTAAAACTGCATGAATATATATATAGAGAGATAAAAGCAAACGAGAGAGGTAGTAATACCTCATATCTCTTAGGCGGTATTTCCTACGTTTCAGATTTCTACGTTGTCTGACCCCATTTCAGTCAATTTTCCATAGCCTGCCTGTCTCATATCCGCTGAGGGAACACACTAGTGCTGTGTTTATGCTAATTTTATGCTCTCTGAGTTGTGTCTGTTATTCAAAGCAGTTGAAGCAGTTATTGCCAGTAATCTTATTTCTGTGGGAGCCCCAGGGCAGACGAGGCCTCAAAATCAGGCGTGCAGACCGAGGCAAAGCCATCACAGCCTGCTGGTAAATGGCAGTTCTTTCCCTCCGAATCTGATATCAGTTACTTCGCAAACACAGTAATAAAATGAAACAAATCAGATTTTCAAGTAAATAAACCAGACTTCAGTGGGAAGCAACAATGGTCAGGGCAACAGGAGTTTAATAAGTGATACATAGGGGGAAATACAAAAGCACTATGGCCTGTTCCTCTACCCTCTTTATTTTAAAGCAACCTCCTCAACCTCCTTGACACTGAAAAAAAAGGAGGTTGTTTAAACCCAAAAGCAAGAAAAGGGAAGGAAAGTCAAATCAAACAAGGAGTAAAATTGATATTGACTTCCTTTTATCTAAAATCAAGCAAAAATACTGAAAATTGTATTATTTACTATTGAAGAGTGGCTAGGGATGTATCAACAAAAGACTGGCAAAAACAAATGGATTTGTCTATTCTCCTCACCCACAACAACTAATAGTCTTTTAGAAATCTCAACAAAATGGAAACAAAGTTAACCAGTACAGTTTCCTGAAAGGAACATTTTTCCTCCAGCAACACAAAGCAGTGTGCGAGCTAAGATGCAACATGAACAGTGACTAAGGTCTCTTTGCCAGATCAAAGAATCATGGACTCTGGAGATCATTTACTTTGGACAACTTCTTGTTTTCCAATACGTTCTTAATTCTATCTATTCTAAACTACTTCTCCACTCAAGCTCCATCTGTCTTTATCACTATTTGCTACAAACAATTAAAATGTTTTCCCAATAATAAAGAATAAAATGAGGAATGTCTAAATCTAAGTTACTACAGTCATAGAATTCTTCCAGAAACCAGTGATGAATAACTTTGATGAATTTGGATGAAGTACTATGTTAATTAACTTGTATTTGTATATTTTTTTTCTTTAATCTCCAACAACATACTCCAGTCCAACCCAATAGCTGATTCATTCATTCATTCATTCATTCATTTATTCATCAAACATTTACTATCTGTCTACTTTATGTAACATACTCTAATTGGAACAAGGAATATAGTATTGAAAGTGTTAAAACTCTACTTACTCACCTAACTGCTATGAGTGAGCCATGTAGAAGACGCTGTGGGGATACACAGAAGTACTCATGGTTGAAGATGGGCTTCTTGAGGAGATGATTTCTGATTTGAATTTTGTTAGAAGAATAGACACAAGTCAGGTGGAAAGAGGACAGTATATTCTAAGTAGAGAATTAAGTAAATCCACTTGGAGAATATCAAGGAGATTAATATGAATGGGACAATTTCAAGGAAATGATCAGGAAAAAGTCTAAGAAACTAGATTCATGAAAGACCTAGTATCTTAGTTATAAATTACCTACTGCTAGTACACTTATGGAATTTACACAAGGTGGTGGCATTTTCAGAATTTGTTTTTATAAAGATCACTTTTCCAAGCAGTATGGAAGATAGAAAAGAGAGACTTTAGCTGAAAACAGAGAGGCTGGTAGTAAACAAAAGAGGAAAGATAAAACATAATGGAATCAGAGGACAGAGGTAAAGGAAGGGATGGTTTGATGAGATATTTGTGGTGAAGATGTCTTGTTCAATGTGGCATATTGAACGCATGATTTTATCTTTGCATTTCTCAGAAAGGACACTAAAATGACAGCAGAAGAAGAGAATACTTAAGACCTCACATAAACAAAGATAACAGAAAAGGAGATGATAAGAGATGAAAAATGTCAAGAAAAGGTTGAAATGGAAACTAGATGTATGTGTGTAATTGAATTAGTAGAGCCAAGAAGCTAAAACCAAACTTCTGTGGGGAAGCCAGCTGACTTAATACCAGCTTCAGAAACCTCAAAAGATCTAGAAGTTGGAGGAGCCAATATCTCTGAAAGATGAACAATGGTATGTAGTCAAAAATAAGGAGAATTGGTTGATAGTGTGTAAGGGAATAGTTGAGCCCTCAGAATCTTTTCCCAATCTCAAAGGAATACAGGGGATTTTCTTTCCAGAGAGATTGAATTAGAGAAAGTTGAGATTCAGGCATGCAAGTGGATGAAGTGTAAAGCTGCATCCTAGATGTTGAAAATTTCTTAGCATTCTTTCCTGGTCAGCTCTCAGAATAACAGCATCTTTGCTCATAAATCTCAAGTAAAGATCAGTAGAACTTCTTTTTAGAGGAACTGACTCCATTCAAAAAAAAAAAAACTACAAATGGTAGTAAATTAGGAATTCAATGCAAATATTCAAATCAAGCTTAATCAACTTACAGTGAACCTTATGAGCTCGCTTGTGCATACAGAGCTTCTATAGTCACCTTTTTAGTACCTCATTTTAAATATAAACGTACAGCCAAAGATTGCCAAAATTTTAAGGTAGACTTCTAATATACCAAAAGAAACTAAAAATAAAAATTAGAACTTGAACGATAGAGAGTGTTCAAACAAAACTCTGTGTGTGTGTGTGAGAGAGAGAGTATGTTTGTATGAGTGTGTGTCTATTATCCTAGGAGAACTAAGATAAGGAGATATTATTTTCAGGCCTTCATGAACCAAGAACAGGATTCTATAAGTCAGGGATATTCTAAGAGTAAGAAAGAGATCTTGAAAATGAAAAATATGAAATCAGAATGTATTTAAAAAATAGTAAAATTGAATAGAATAATAGAGGACTGTTCTCAAAAACTAGAAAAAGACAAAAAAAGATGAATTTTAAAAGGCAATAAAATTACATGGATGCGTTGGTGGTTCAGTAGATTAGGCGGCTGCCTTTGGCTCAGGTCATGACTTCATGGTCTTGGAATTGAGCCCCAAATCAGGCTGCTTGCTCAGAGGGGAATCTGCTTCTCCTTCTGCTCCTCCCCCTGCTTGTACTCTTTCCCTCTCAAATAAATAAATAAAATATTTTTAAAAGGCAATAAAATTACAGAATCTATATTAGGCATTCAATAGCTAACAAATGTAAGTACCTAAAAGAATAGAGAAAACAAAAAGAAATCATCAAAGAAGTAAGTCAAGAAAATTTGTCAGACCTGAAATTCATTGACTTCCAGATTGAAAAGGTCTACTGAGTGTTGAATACAGTAAATAGGAAAAGAATATACACACTAATAAGTTTCAAGGTAACACTAACAAAGAGGTTTAAAAACCTCTGAAAAGAAAAAGAAGTGAAAATCAGAATAACATCAATTTCAAACTGCAACAATAAGAAGTAGAAGGCAATAGTTTAACAACTTCAAAATCCTTGGGAAGTGATTTCCAGTCTAGAATTCTATACCCACTATACCCAGAAATTTGGCAGAAATAGATGAGATAAAGCAAAATAAAATTATTTTTTGCAAAATTACTTTCTTTGTTATCATGCCACAAAATTCAAATGTGATGGATGCTAAATCATACTGCTAAGTGATTTTATTAGAAAAATTACACCAATCAGAGACACCTGGCTGACTAGGTCAGTAGAGCATTGAACTCTTAATATTGGGATTGTGAGTTCAAGCCCCATGTTGGGCATAGAGATTACTTAAAAATCAATCAATCAATCAATCAATATCCTACTCCTCTTCTTCCTCCAACTACAAAAATGCCCCCTCTGCCCAAAAAAGATCTCCCAAATTATACACATCTATTGTTCCTATGAGTATAAAATATATCTCTGAAGAACTATTAGAAAAGTCCTGGTTTCATGTTCATTGACTCAGAAAAATTATACCAAAATATAATCCATTCATTTACTGAGAATTAGTGTACTACTGTATAATATAGTTCATGATTTATAAGATAAACATATTGTCATAAAATAATATATCCATTGTTAGTCCCAAATCAAATTTACCTCTGTATTCAGGATTATTCTGCCTAATTGGGTAGATTCCATAATATGTTTTTTAAGAAAACATATGTATATGTCAGAGTCTTAATGATACTAATCCTTTCAAATGAACAGGGTCTCAGAAGTACATATGGGCTAGACTTGAAGACATACCATGCTAAAGACTCAACTCTGGCTCTTCCATACCCAAGGAAAGTGAAATGAAAAATATAGTTACTATTTGCTGAGTGTTCAATAATGCTCAGTGCTATACCAAGTATGTTACATTTATTACCTAGTAAATTGTGAGCTTGAAGATAGTAGATAAAAGCTGAAATTATGAGTTATTTGTTTGAAGGTGAGTATTGTTGAGGTCTTATAAAAGAACTTAAGTGAATGGTAAACTTTTACTAGAAGTTGTTAACCATCATAAAATCAGTTTTGAAGCAGGAGCAATAGATTATCTTAATTTAACTCTGAAAATAAACACAGATTCATGTACTAATGGTCTAAAATATCTAAAAATAGGTATTTTTCAGAAATTTAATACCTTTTTTTTTTCCTTAGGTAGGCTCGATGATGCGCGGAGCCTGAACAACATGGGACCTGAACTCAGGACCCTGAGATCAAGACTCTGAGATCAAGATACTGAGATCGAGACCCAAGCTGAGATCAAGATCTGGATTCTTAACTGACTGGGCCACCCAAGAGCCCCATTTTAATAATGTTTTAAAATGAAATCCACTCTATTAAATTTTATCTTTTAAATGATCATATCATAAAATTAACCTTTCTGTACAGTTCTGTAAATGTTAACACATGTATATGTATTTATGTAACCATCATAACAATCAAGATACAGAACCGTTCCATCACTCCACAACTTCCTCTTGTTCCATCTTTATAGTCATATCCTCTCCTGCTCCGATCTCTGACAACTACTGATATGCTTTCCATATTATTTTTCTTTTTGAGAATGTCATGTAAATGGAATCATACAGCACGCGACCTTTAGAGACTGGCTCCTTTCATTCAGCACATCAATGTCTAGGAAATTTTCCTCTAATCTAGCTCATGAAGATTTTCTCTCAGTTTTCTTCTAAAAATATACTTTTATACTTTATTTTAAAGACTACGATCCATTTTGAGTTATATTTTATATAAGGTAGGAGTTTTAGGTCAAAGTGGGTTTTTTAAATTTATGGATGCCCAATTATGCCAACATAATTTATTGAAAACTCTCTTATTTCTTGATTTACTTGTCTTTTTGGGTTTTGCAAAAGGAAATGGCTCTATTTATATGAATCTATTTCTAGATTCTCTAAAATTTTCCACTGATTTCTGTATCTATGGTTTTGACATTACCACACTGTCTTGATTACTAGAGCTTTGTAATTTGGTTTAACTTATTTCTTCTTTTCGAAACTGCTATAGTCTATTTCTTTTGTCCTTCCATTTACATTTTAGAATCATCTTGCCTATATCTATACAAAATCTTTCTGAAATTTTTTTTATTGATGTGATATTTCTATAAATTGCTTTGGGGACAGCTGATACTTTATTATGATGATTCTTCCAAACCAAGCATATCTGATGTCCCTCCATTCAGTTAGGGCTTTTTTATATTACTTTCATTGGCATTTTGTGATTTTTAGCATACAGCTTCTGCATATGCTATGTTAGAATTATACCTAAATATTTAATTTTCTGGAAATTTTTGTAAATGTTCATTGAAGGACGTCATTGAGAGGTTATGAGTACCAGTTGACTTGAGGGCTGGACTCAGGCAATTGGAGGCTCCTCGCCCCCTCTTCTGTCCTTGGAATAGACGTTCCGCCCACCACCCTCCAATTAAATAGCTGGAGCTCCTTCAAAGATGTAGCCTTGAGAGAGTAAAGTATTGTTAAGACCACATGTACAGAGTAAGTAACTGAATCCAGTTAATGCCTCTGCATGAACTTTTAAGATTCTGAAGAGTGCAGCTACTCAAGACAAGCCTTGTATGTAAATTCCTTTGCTTATTAAAACTCCCTCTTAATCAATCTGGAGCAGTCTGCTCCTTTCTTCAGTCTCTCCTTGCCCTGTTCATAGGGGCCAGTTTCGGTTTCACCTGGGAAACTCCCAAGGTTTCAAATCAATAATGTTAATGTTCTGTTAAATTTTGTTTTCAAACTGTATATTACTAGTATATGTAGAACAATTATTGATTTTTGTGTACTGATCTTATATCTTATTACCTTGTTAAACTCAGTTTTTGAAACTGCCTTGGGTTTTACAACATAAGAAATCACGTTTGCATATATAAAGACAGTTATATTTCTTCCTTTCCACTCTGTATGCCTTTTACTTCTTTTCTTGCCTTGTTTCACTAAGACACACTGCAGAAGTTTTAAGAGTGAAGATTCTTGCCTTACTACTGATATTAGGGGATAAATCACTCAGTATTTCCCCAATTAAGTGTAATGTTTCCTACAGGTTTTGTGTAGATACCTTTATCAGATTGAGAAAGTTATCTCTGTTCTTAGTTGGAAATAAGGTTTCATCATAAATATTGTATTTTGTCAAATGCTTTTTCTGCATCAAAAGATAAGACCATATTGTTTCTCTTATATAATTGATATGGTGAGTTATATTGATGTGTTTTTGAATATTCAACAAGTCTGCATTCCCAAAACAAACCCAACCTGGTCTTGGTGTATTATTTTCTTTATATATTGCTGGCTTTGATTTGATATTAAGGATGCCCATATTTACGGGCATGAAGGGTATTGGTCTATAATTTTCTTGTAAGTGCTCTAATCTGGTTTTAGTATCAGAGTATAGCAAGTTTCATAAAATGAGTTGGAAAGTGTTATCTCCTTTTTTTATTTTCTGTAAGCTGTTATCCAGAATTGCCATTATTTCTTATTTAAATGTTCTGTGGAATTACCAGTGAAATCATTTAGGCATGGAAGATTCTTATTCAGGAGATTTCTAAACAATAATTTCAAGGTTATTAATTATTATAGGACTACTCAGACCATCTACTTCATATTGGTTACGTTTTGGCAGTCTATAGATTTGGAGGAATTGGTTAATTAGTCTGTTTTTGGAGGAACTGGTCCAATATGCATTGAGTTATCTGTAGTTTCGCTTACTAATCTTTGTAATGTAATGTGATAAATAAGTATAATACAATACAATGGAATCTATAGGAACACTCTTTCACTCATGATAATGGTATTTTGTGTCTTTATTTTGCTCTTGTGAGAGATTTATCGATTTTATTGATGTTTTCAATTAACCAGTTTTTGCTTTCATTGATTTTTCTCTATTGGTTTTCAATTTTCAATTATATTGCCTTCTACTATCTTTATTATTATTTCTTTCCTTCTATTTGACTTAGGTTTATTCCTTTAATATTTTTTCTAATTTCTTAGGATGAAAGTTTAGATTGCTGATTTGAGATATTTTCTTATTTTAATTGAATTATAATTAATTAATAAAGTATCATATTGGTTTCAAGTGTACAATATAATGATTCAACAATTCCATACATTACTCATTGTCATCACAATAAATGTATTCTTGGTTTCCTTTATCTATCTCACCCATTGCCCAACCCAATTCCCCTCTGGCAACCACCAGTTCTCTGTATTTAAGAGTCTGCCTTTGTTTGTACATTTTTTCTTTCTTAAATTCCAATGTGAGTAAAATCATATGGTAGTTGTCTTTCCCTGACTTATTTCCTGTAGCCTTATGCCCTCCAAGTCTATCCACATTGTTTCTAATAGAAAAATATTATTTTTTATGGCTGAGTAATATTCCATTGTAAATGTATACCACATCTTCCTTATCCATTCATCTATTGTTGGATATTTGGGCTGCTTCTATATCTTGGCTATTATAAGTAATGCTGCAATAAACATAAGAATGCATCTATCTTTTCAAATTTGTGTTTTCATTTTCTTTGGGTAAATACCCAAAGCAATTTAAAGATTTAATGCAATCCCCACCAAAATACCAACAGTATTTTTCACAGAACAATAAAAAACAATCTTAAAATTTGTAGGGAACCAAAATGATTAGACAAAGCAAACTTCAAAAAGAGGAACAAAATTGGAAGTGTCACAATTTCAGATTTCAAGGTATAATATAAAAACAGTATGGTACTGGCATAAAAATACACAGATCAATAGAATAGTATAGGGAGTCCAGAAATAAATCCATACTTACATGGTCAATTAATCTACAACAAAGCAGGCAAGAATATTCAATGCATAAAGGCAAGTCTCTTCAATAAATGGTGCTGGGAAAATTGGACAGCTACTTGCAAAATGAAACTGATCACTTTCTTATATCATACACACACAAAATTCTCAAAATGGATTGAAGACCTAAATGTAAGACCTGAAACTACAAAACTAGAAGAGAACTTTTCTTATTCTAATGTGAGCATCTAACTATATAAATTTCCTTCTAAGTATTGCTTTTGCTGTATCTCAGACATTTCAATAAGTTTCATCTTCAGTTTCAGTCAGTTCAAAATATTTCATAATTTTCTTGGAAACTTCCCTAATTGGCCCCTGGATTATTATTTATTTATTTATTTATTTATTTATTAAATATTTTATTTATTTATTCATGAGAGACACAGAGAAAGAAAGAGAGACTGAGACATAGGCAGAGGGAGAAACAGGCTCCCTGCAAGGAGCCCGATGTGGGACTCCATCCCAGGACCCCGGGATCATGACCTGAGCTGAAGGAAGATGCTCAACCGCTGAGCCATCCAGGCGTCCCGGCCCCTGGATTACTTAGATGTATGTTGTTTAATGTCCAAGTGTTTGAAGATTTTCTTGCTATTTTTATATTGTTTATTTCTAAGTTAATTCTATTGTGATCAGAGGTCATACTTTGTTTGACTTCAGTCCTCCTAGTTTGTTCAGGTATGTTTTATGGTCTCTCTCCATGAATATGTATAACTGAAAAAGTACTGTTGCCGTTGGATTCAATGTTCTATGAATGTCAGTTAGTTGATGGCATTATTCAGTTCTAGATTTTTTCCAGTTTTTAATGTCTCTTGTTAGGTATAAAAACAGCATTGTTATATTTTCTTAATGAATTAACCCTTTATCAATATATAATGTCTCTTCTCCCTAAGTAATTTTCTTCGCTTTGAATCCAATTTGTCTGGTAAGATAGCCATTCCGCTGTCTTTTCATTAATGTTTGTACTGTATATCATTTCACATCCTTGAAAAGTGTGAAGAGGATTTTATATAAGGAGAAATGTGTGAGCAGTTTTCTTTAAAGAAAGCCATTGCCATCTCATGAGGCCAAATCTAGGAAGTGATAGGACTGCTAACTATTAAAGTGGTTTTTGTCAAATCACTTGGAGAACTTGAAATATTTGCTCTTCAGTGTAACATGGAGGATTGGTGCCTGACTCATGCTTAGGAGAGCTAAAGTGGCATATGTCAATATTGGAATTGGCTTATATTTGCAAGGTTTGAGTACATATGCCTTAGTACTTTCTATGCACCAGATGTTGGCCGCAGGGGAGTGAGAACCAGCTTGGAGATTTTCAGTTCTATTCTAAGAGTGAATACATTTTAAGAGGGAGAGTCTGTATAGTGAATTTATGGAAATTGGGCACTGAAAAGGGAGTAGGGAGTCACAAGGAATGCATTACCTGAGAATGGAAATGTAGTATAGAGGTTTCTCGAAGTAGAGGACACTGAAGATCCAAAGAATATGTCCTTGTTAAGAACTGTGAAAGATTTGAAATTTTACCCTTTTATAAGTTAGTGAGTTTGCTTTCCAGGGTTTCATGAATAATGGTAGAACAAGACTACGGGGTCAGAAACCAAGGACTTTATTACTCACATCAGTAGCAATACTCAGAGCATCAGCATTTTCTTGCACTAGTTTCCCAAGCCCCAGTTTCCACAGGGATTTGAAAAAAAAAAAAAGGTCATGTGGCAGCTCTCTGAGCAATAGGTTGCATTACAGAAGAGGAACCCTGAGTTCAGTGAATCTAAACCTTTTCTTTTGGACAGTAAATATGCCTATCAGTTTCTTTGGCAGGAAACACTGTTCCTGTCTTCTAAGGATGCTAATGATGTAAATACTCTTGGAAAGATGGTCTGGAACAAAGACAGTCAATGGCTTTGCTCATGAGATGCTCAGAAACAGAAGAGACACACCAAGAATTATCTTCCAACACCACAAAATCAGCTTTAAAAGTCTGCCCAATGAGGATGGCCCAGGAAGAGTAAAAGTCAACTTTCAGTTTGTTCTCTAGAGGGGAAGGGGGTGGTGGTGGTAAAATAGATAAAGGGGATTAGGGGAGGATTATCTTAAGCATTGAGAAATGTATAGAATTGTTGAATCATTATATCTTACACTTGAAACTAATATGACACTATGTTAATTATACTTCAATACAAACAAAGGAGAAATTCTTAAACAAGGAAGAAAAAAGTCAACTTCCAATGGTATCTGTTGCCTGATCAAAAGGTACTTTCCTGTCCTTACTTATGTGTCACTTTGGTCCCAGAAGCTCGTGAGAGGAGGAAGGGATAACAGGGTAAGGAAACAAAAGCCACCTATATCGACTTTCTCCAATGCAAACTGTCCATCAGTGCAAGCTGGTTGGAAGTAGGAAAGTTACTTTTCAATTAAATCAAAATGTTGATTGGTACCTCGAATGGAACACTATCTTTTTCTGAATAAATCTGTGTTTGTATATCGTAAAGTGAATATAGAACTATATAATACTTGTGGAGGAACAGAAAAATCATGTGGTCTGATATTTCATCCCGTGACAGGGTAAAGGTATTTTCTACCCACAAAGTTTAAAAGAGTGGTAAAAGATAAACATGAGTTGCCTTTTGATTATTATGCATTCCATGCTATTCCATTTATTTGTTACAATAATAGTAGTGGCTACCATATTTTGAATGTTACCAACCTTCAGGCATGTTCTTGTTCCTTTTACATAAACTAATTAATTTCACCTTATAACAATCCAAATGGTAGTTGTCATAATTATGCCCATTTAAAAGAAGAGAGAAAAGCAAGACATGGAGAAGTTAAGCAACTTGCCCAAGATTGAAGAGCTGGTAAGGTGGTGAAGATTCAAACCCCATTAGCTAACTTCAAAGCATCCTTTTCTAACCACTAAACTAATTTATAGCACCTGTCTCTGTTAGGGTAAGCACAGGTGTAAAGGACCAACTGGAGAAAATAGGGAGGAAGAGAAGTTGCTTTATGGTTGAAATTCATATAAAATTTTAAGGGCAGTCTAATGATTTTTGAAACCCACTACTAAAACTGTGTGAGTGGATAAGTAGAAGGCTTACTAATTAGGGACTTTTAAATTGTCTTTGTTTCTTTGAAGAATTTAATGATTTAACCTATTAAATCTGATTCCTTATTTTTAATACAAGGGTATTAGATGGGAAGGATTTTTAAGTTCCTTATAATTCTCTAAGTCCATTATGTTGTAAATCTATCATGGCAAATCCAGACACCTATGAATTCAAACTTAATAGACAAAAGGAGAGAAGTGTATTTAGAATGTATTTACAATAGAAATAGAGAAAGTATACAGCCATATAAATAGATGTCATATATGTTTCATATTGTGGAGTGAGGAAGATGGCACAGTTTAAAGAAAGTGTAAAACACATTTTAGTTGAGATATGATCTAGTCCCAAATGGATATCTTCTTGTAAACATATTTGGATAATACAATTTTCTTCCCAAAGTAAATTTTGGATTATGTCATGCAAAAGTGGAGCACAGATCATCATCATGCATCCACTTAGAAGAGCCAGCCTTAAGAATGGCCTGACTGCCCTTTACCCAAAGCATTGGTATCTTGGGAGGTGCATGGTTTTAGAGTTAAGAGAGCCAAATTTACTCAAAATGCAACTAGCCCTGATATGTCTTATGTTAGAGAAATCACTTTGCATTTCTGAGCTTCAATATTCTCAAGAGTAAAAAATAATCATAGCAATACAATCCTCACATTGTATAATTTAGGATTAATAATTGTCACTCTGTTTATTAAATGGTTTGATTTTCAGAGTGGATCAGTTTAGATTTGTGATTTATAAACCTTTGAAAGATCATTATTATAATTATTTCTCTCTATAGAATATAAAATGGTACCATACCTTTTAAGAAAGCACTTTCCTAGGGCTATTTATATGACACTTTATATTCAATCAAAATGCTTGAATTAAAAAAAAGTATAAGCTATCTGGTGTCCTAATGGAAAGGGAGCAAAGTGAATATGAGATAATATAATTGTCATAACTATCTCTGAGCTGAGTGTGACCTTTGCTTAAATCTACTACTAATATAAAGGGGTTTTTTTTTCCCCAAGAAAATCATATACTTGTCAATTTTCCTTTAACTTGGATATTCTGTTTCAAGAAACGTAATAAGTTTACAATATTCATATAAACATTTAGAAAGAGTAACAAGAAAAAAAATTTGTAGGGGCAATCTAATTATCACTAGCAGCTGTAACCTGTTGCATTCAATGCTCGAACTACAAGATAGCTGCTTTAACCAAATGTTCAAGCATTTAAAAGGCTTCTTTTATCTTTTCTTGGGATTCAAAAGCAAATTACAGAGGAAAAGCCCAATGTAAGATACAAATGTGTTTTCTACCACATAGAAAAAGTCTTAACCTATCTCCAGTTAGCACTGACACTTTTGAATTATGAGTCCCCTCACCTCTCAAAAAATTAACTTCATCTCCGATAGAGATGTCAAGTATTTCACACAATGTGGTTTCCTTTTCTCTATTATATATTCCTCTTAATAAGATGTTGTTGCAGGCTGTCTTAGTACAATGATTGGAATAATTGGCATGGTGTTTCATAAGAGAATGATCTCATTTTAACCGAATACAATCAATAAAAAAAATTCAGATTTTGGCGATTATACATTTTCTGTGAAAATCATAATTTATTTGATTGAAAATCATAAAATAGGTTGTCACAATTCATTTAGATGGTTTGATTGATACACACATAAACAATTTGCGTTGTGCTTCTTAACAGCTATTATTTTGTGAAGGGAAGAATTCTTCCGATGAAGGAGACATCAAGCTCTATTTCATTCCTGGGATGCAATAGGCTGTGTCTATCCCCTTAAGTACACCCTCTTAAATAAGCTTACGTATAGCATATGAATGGTAAACTAGTAAAACTTTTTACCAAAGATTCTATGTAGTAGGAATGTGTTCTACTCTCTTTAATAAGAAAAGTTTCCTCATTCATATGATGGGAAAGGGTAAAAGTGGAAAGGATCTTGAAAATGCAGTGTAAGAAGAGAAAAATATAAGAGACAAAAATAATTAAGATTTCTACAAACTGTTCTCTTATAGATAACACAAACAATATATGGAAAACTGTAAGAAATCTTGTCTTCTTTTTAATTGAAACAAATTGTCAGGATCCCTGGGTGGCGCAGTGGTTTGGCGCCTGCCTTTGGCCCAGGGCGCGATCCTGGAGACCTGGGATTGAATCCCACGTCGGGCTCCCGGTGCATGGGGCCTGCTTCACCCTCTGCCTTTCTATCTGTGTGTGTGTGTGTGTGACTGTCATAAATAAATTTAAAAAAAAATTTAAAAAATTGTGATTTCTTTTTCTTACAGTCATTGGGTGCAGAAACCTTGATTTGTTTTACACATTTTGAGAATTGATATTTTTCCTTTGCAGTTCCCTATAATTTTTGCTGAGGGTGTAGCAGTGAAAGTATTTTGTATGGTGACTCTTTCCCTTCCTCCTTCCTTAAGATAAAGTTTACTGCCTTTCTATTCCTAGTAAAGGAGAAAAACATATTATTGAATTTATTTTTTTAAAAAGAAACCTCAAATGTTGTGTGTTCAAACGTTTCTCCCCTCACATAGAGGCTTGGGAAGAATTTAGTGCTAAATAAATGCTGCCTCAAACCAGGCAAGATAAAACATAAATCATTGCATTAAAACCTCTAACAAGTCTATCTGCTTTTTGAAATGACTGGAAGATGAAAGCGAGGAGTCTCATTTAAGAAGGCCCAGCGGATCAGTTCTGCATTTATATAGCTGTTATCAAAAGCAATTCATTTGGAGATCAAATAGACTGACAGATAGGACAAGCAGGGGATCACCACTGCCTTCGGGCAGCCCAAAGCCAGGACGGCTCCCCAGCACCATCACTAATATTGAGTCTAGTCAATGCTCCTGTTTATTACCCTTCCATCCTCTGCCAGCTGCACAGTACTGCACATTTCTTCCACTCCTTCCTAGTCGGGCGACTGTAGGAAGAAGAGTATTAAGAATAATGTTTCCCCACTGGGTCTGGTGGAAAAACCTCTGCAATGAGCAGACTATGTTCACCCTAATTTTGGACAAGGGTGACAATGGTAAAGAGGAATAACAGCAAAAAATGAGAGGGGCTTGCCAAGGGGGCCTTGGGTTCCATGATCTCTTTCTGGCTGCAGATTAAGCTCAGTCCTCTCCAGCCGATTCTCCCACAGTGGGGCAAGAGGGTAGCACGTCAGTACAAAGTGCTTTTGTACAGGTAAGCATTTTCAAGGTCAGCAGAGGAGAGCTCTATTTATTACTGCAGAGGTTGGGGGTCTCTAGTCTTCTTTTAAAGAAAGCTTACTAGGGCACCTGGGTGGCTCAGGGGTTGAATGTCTGCCTTTGGCTCAGGTCATGATCCCAGAACCCTGGGATCAAGTCCTGCATCAGGCTCCCTGCAGGACCCTGCAGGGAGTCCGTTTCTCTCTCTGCCTATGTCTCTGCCTCTCTCTCTGTGTGTCTCTCGTGAATAAATAAATAAAATCTTTTAAAAAAATAAAGAAAACTTACTTTTTAAAATTCCATCAAAAGTAACCTGTTGAAGTCTAAATAAAACAAAAAGAAAAAACACAAATTTTCAAAGATTATTTCTGTTAACACATACACACACATTAAAAGGCATAAATGCATATGCACAAAATTATGTGAGATTATACTCTATTTACATGCTATATGCTTGACTTTAATATTTAAAAATTGAGATTCTTATGCAATTATTTGAAAACATAGTTTTTATGAATCAAAGTCTTTAATTATGTGGACATACCAATCTTGATTTAGTTCTATCTCTTTTGTTGATAGTTTAGGGAATTTGTTGTTGTTGTTTTGGTATATGAGAAGAGTATATATTTTGCCTCATACTTTTCAATAAGTTATTTCATTCCATTTTTATTTTTTAGTCACTTATATAAAATATATGCACATTTTAAAGTCTTTTGATAATGATCAAATTGCCCTCTATAAAGTTTTTACCAACTGATAGCCACACAGAGAATGCATGGGTAGGTTATCAGAGTGTATATTTGCCAGCATTAAAGAGTGCTCCCATATCCTATTATCATTTCTTTAAATGTTTGCCAAATGGATGGGTGAAATGTGGCATCACTTTGTTATAATTTGCATTATTATTGAATTGAACGTTTTCACAGGATTACTTGCTTGTATTTGTCCTATTGTAAATAGTATGTTTTTTAGTTTTGAGGGGAGTTTTCCATGGTTATTTTTTTCCTAAGGAGTTTTAAAAGGCTTTTAATTATTCAAATTTATTTTACATCTTACAAGTAATTTTATCCTGTGACTTTATCTTTGAAGTAGCATTAAATTAAAAAATTTAAAAGGGATGTAATAATGACATACATTATCAACTGTAAGCTATTGTATCTCGACCAATGGTTTCTAAAGCATCATGTGATTGTATAAAAGTTAGGTTTTACTTATTTTTTGAAGATTTATTTATTTACTTGTGAGAGAGAGAGCTCACACAGGGATAGGGTGGGTGGTAGGAAAAGCAAAGGGGGAGGGAGAGAATCTTAAGCAGATTCCATGCTGAGCACAGAGCCCAACTTGGGCTTGATCTCATGACCCTTAGGTTATGACCTGAGATCATGACTCAAGCTGAAATTAAGAGTCAGACACTAAACCAACTGTGCCACCCAGACATCCCTAAATCTTAGGTTTTAAAATAGTATTTACCCACAGTTTATGTATAAAGTACTTGTTTGTTTGTTTGTTTGTTTCAGAGTACTTGGTTTTTTTAAAAAAAATTCTGTAGAGTACTTGTTTTAACTTGCAGTATTTTAGATCAGTATAAAAGAGAAAAAAATTATTGGAAGCTCCATCTTAAATTTATTTTACATTTAAAACTCCAACCATTTGGATATAGAATGTTTAAGAAAAAAGAATATTAAGCCAGCTAATGTCATTAAAGTGAACCCAGAATAATTTTCCTTCTATAGAACTTACATTATTAATCAATCAACAAATATTTATTGAGCACCTACTTCTGATTGCCTAGAAGAATCACAAATATTTAAAAATATTTATTTATAAATATGTTAAAAGGACAGATCTTGCCTTGAGTCTGATTTAAGAAAACAATTTTTTTTCATATATTCATTCATTCAACATTTGTATCCACTCTGTTACTGAGGTATTGTATTAAGACAGTGATTCCTACTGTATAAGGAGTGGTGAGAATTCAATGATACAGGAGACATGGTATTTGCTGTCACTATGTTTACAACCTAGTTGGGGAGATAGACATTCTATAAAATGCCAGCAGTCACTCATCACCTAGGCATGTCCTTATATTGTAATGAGGGCAGCATAGGCAATCTCAGGCAAGGAAAATCTCACTGAGGCATGAGGGATCAGAATTAGACCCTGTCTGGGCTCTGAAGAATATATAGGACATGAATTGTAGAAGGAAAGGAAGGGAAAATTATGAAGAAAAACACACAAGTATTCTTTCTTGTAATTTTTTGAGCTTCAAAATATAATCCTTTTGCTTCAAGATCCGATAGGCTCAATGACTTTCATGTTTGTGTCTGTGGTTCTTTCTTTCAGCTTTGGTACCTCCACTCCAGTATGACTGAGAGGGGACCTTGGAGACAAGGGGACAGAGGGGCTCCACTTTGTGACTTCTCCAACCTCCCTACCACAGGGACTATAAAGGTATATATAGAGATAGGTATCATAATGAAGGACTCCATCCTTAATTTCTAAATATTATACTCTCAGCTTAAGGCAGGATTGTCATTACTATAGCTTTTCCTTCCTACAGAGGCAATCACACCTATAGACATAAACAACCAGCGAGGTTATTATTGGTGGTAGGCTGAATGGTGGCCACTCCAAAGCTATCCCCCTCCTAATTCCTGGGAATGTTAGCTTACACTGTAAAAGGGACTTATACAACTGATAAGATTAAGGATCTTGAAATGAGAAGGTTACCCAGGACTACCCAGGTGGACCCTAGATGTCATCACAGTGGGTCTGTAGAGAGGCAGGAGATCAGAAAAAAACTGTAGGAGATATGAAACAAGAAGTTAAAGTGAAGTCAACACTGGAGATATGCTTTAAAGATACAGAAGGGACCACAAGCCAAGCCATACACGCAACCACCAGGAGCTGAAAAAGGCAAGGAAACAGATTCTCTTCTAGAAACTCCAGAAGGACCCAGCCTAGACTACATTATCATTTTAGCCCAGCAAAACAGATATCAGACTTTTGACTTCCACAACTTTAAGAGAAGAAATTTGGTCTGTTTTAAGGCACAAAGTTTGTGGTAATAGCAGCAATAGGACACAAGTACATTATTTAAGGTAACTCTCCTAAAAGAGCTTTCTCCAGTAATTGGAACTCCAACTTTAGATATATTCTTTTAGGCCATGGCTTGAGAAATCTGTAAAAATAAAAATACTCCCAGTGGGTATGATATATTCAAATGTCACAGCATATGAATTATGAATTATGCGTGAATTATTCTGTGAAACTATCTAGAAATTCTGGAAGAAACAGGTCACTGAATAGCCTAAGTTTGATGAGAAGGATGGAGAAGGAGTAGATTTAGAGCGTGAAACACATCTGAGATGAGCTCTTCTCAGCACTGAAGATATGGAGACTGAGATTAGAAGTAATAAAATAGGACAAAGGTCAGGGCAAGCCCCAAACATTCGTGTTGATAATTCCACAGTTTTGCCTCAAGTTAGCCCTGCTTTCATACTCTTTACATATATAATTTATACCCATTTCTAAAGCAAAACACTCCATTTTAATTAACTTGTGCAAAAAAATACTAAAGAGGAAGAACAGTTAAATCAAACATATCTAATTAAGCATCCAAGGGCTATGGATCCTAGATACAACAACTCAAGTTAAAATTTCTACATTACCATATAAACTTTCTTCTTGTGCACAAGGAAGCATGGCATTATTATTATTATTATTTTTATTTTTTTTAATTTTTATTTATTTATGATAATCACACAGGGAGAGAGAGAGAGGCAGAGACACAGGCAGAGGGAGAAACAGGCTCCATGCACCGGGAGCCCGACGTGGGATTCAATCCCAGGTCTCCAGGATCGCGCCCTGGGCCAAAGGCAGGCGCCAAACCACTGCGCCACCCAGGGATCCCTATTATTATTTTTAATACTAAATGTAGCACCTTCTATCTCAGAAGCTAGACTTCTGCTAAGGTGAGAAATGTTA
Source organism: Vulpes lagopus (assembly GCF_018345385.1). Lineage (NCBI taxonomy): Eukaryota > Metazoa > Chordata > Mammalia > Carnivora > Canidae > Vulpes > Vulpes lagopus. Next base: position 53,829,862 of record NC_054824.1, on the reverse strand, counting down.
TAGCTCCTTTGGGAAGTGAATGCACTATTTAGCCCAACACTTGATTTATATTTTTGGATCTTAAATACATTAATGCATCTAAGCTGTATTCTAAAATATAAGTAGAGATATTTTTATGCAATATCAGTGGTTCTTCTAGCACATTCCTAAGTATCTGAAAAGCAACTCAGGTTCCTTTACAGACTATAGTTATATCAAGAAGAATGTTTTTTGAGCTTAACCACAAGTCAGGGAAAGTAGGGGATAAGAATGACATTATTTTCAGATATTGATATTAATGCTTCAGCTGCAACCTCACATATTTTGGAAGTCTGAACTCTATCTACCAAGTTTGAGCAAATCAAGTTCACTTCCAGATACATCTATAAGTTTATTTAGCTCAAGATCACTTTACAAAAATAAGTCCATGATACTAATAATTTATTAAGGATAAGAAATTACTATTTTACATTAATTATAATGGTAATATATTAGGGTGACCAACTCATCCTATTTTTCCTGGGACTTTCTTGGGTGTCCTAGCTTTAGAACTAACCGTCCCATATCCTGGGAAACCCCTTAGACTTGGGCACATCAGGACAAGGGGTTATGCAGGTGGTAAGTACAAACATATTCCTGATGAAACATCATTTCAAAAATGGTGTACCCACTTAAAATGAGCAAATTAAAAGAAGGTACATTAAATTATCTTCTTCTCTTTTAACATAGAGCAGTATGTATAATTTTTATTTAAATTTATTAAGTGGCATATGCATAAATAGAATGTATTTTAAGTAATGGTGGTGCTTTCAACATTTATCATTGGCTCAAATTTTACTTAGTCTTATTTTTACTTCAGTGAGCAATCAAAATGTGCTTTTATCATTTTGAAGCTAATCACACTTTTAAGGTTCCAAATCAAGATTTTCTCTATACACAGTCAGATGCCACCTGTCAAAACCCCAGACACGCTGGTAATTGTCCACATATTCACACCCAGAATGAAACATCTATATTTCTAATGCTATTTCAAGGCGGTGTATCAGATTTAAGATCTTTATTATCTCTGAGACAGGACAGCATGTAGATAAATGTCCTGATAGTCCAAGCTTTCAAAGAATGTCACCATTTATTCTGCAGATATGCATCCTTGCGCAGCCACCAGACATGACACAGCTAAATGCGATTCTGTTTCCCCAATTCCCTTCTCCTTCTCCTTTGCCTTCCAATTGTCTCTTTTCTGTTTTCTGCTCCCTCTTTCAAATGTTCATTTGAAAAAATACTTTTTACTGGGATTAAAACAGGGTTTGCATTTAAAAATTTCATTCACCAAACAGAACAATATTTTTTACTAGAAGGGAATGGTATTAAGGAGAAGTGATTTTCCGTGTGCCCTGAGGCCTGGCATAGAGAGGATTTGATTTGCTATGTTCAGCTGGAATCTGGATTGATACGCAGAGATGAGAGGGGGTGTTTAATAAAATTTACATTTCATTTTCTCACTTGACACCAGTCTCCTGTCACTCAGTGAACTGATGGGAATGCCGCAAATAACTTTTGTCAGAATCTACTTGGGGAAACAGACTGGGAAATGAGAAGACAGAAGGATATATAGAGAAAAGAACAATCTGGCTTGTTTTTTGTCTTGTGGTTCTAGTGGCTCAAGGACCTGACAGCTGGCAAATTTTATAAAGAGGGAGTGCATGTGCCAATGGTAAATTGGGAAGGCACCTGACAACTGATAGGACTCAGCGGCCCACAGTAGGCAACCGTGTTGTTGGGAAGGAATCTCTGGATGGAAGGAGGAGTTGAAGTTCTGGAGGACTAGAAGTGATTTGTGTTAGCTGAAAAAGAGATCAGAAGAAGCCCAGGAAAAGACAAGAGAGGAGGACTAGGCTCCCTTTTTGTTTAGTGAAACCATAGTTTCTATATTGGTTTTCTATGGCTGTGTAACAAATTATCCCCAATTTTGGCCACCTAAAACAATACCCACAATATATATTATTCAGTCTTAAAAAAGAAGGAAATCCTGCCATTTGTGACAATGTGGTTGGACCTGGATAACATTATCTCAGTGAAATAAGCCAGACCTGGAAAGATGACAATGTATGGTCTCACTTATATGTGGAATCTAAAATAGTCATACTTACAGAACTAAGCAGAGAATGGTGATTGCCAGAAGCTGGGGGAAAGGGAAATGGGGAGCTGATGATCAAAGGGTACAAACTTTTAGTTCTAGAAGATAAGTTCTGAGATCTATCAATTCAGCATAGTGCCTATACCAAAAAAATACTATATTATATACTGAAACTTTTCTAAGAGGATAAATCTTGTATTATTTGTTCTTACTACTACCACTACTACTACTACTACTACTACTACTACTACTACTACTAATAATAATAATAATAATAACAATAATAATAAGTGAAGAAATTTGGGAGATGATGGAAATTTCAATATGGCCTGGATCGTGGTGATAATTTCACAGGTGGATACTTATATCCAGACTCATGGAGTTGTATACATGAAATACGCATACACCTTTTTTTTTAAAAGATTTTATTTGTTTATTCTCTTTCTCTCAGAGAGAGAGAAAGAGAGAGAGAGAGAGGCAGAGACACAGGCAGAGGGAGAACAAACAGGCTCCATGCAGGGAGCCTGATGTGGGACTTGATCCTGGAACTCCAGGATCACACCCTGGGCTGAAGGCAGGCACCAAACCGCTGAAACACCCAGAGATCCCTGCATACAGCTTTTTGCATGTCAGTTGCACATCACTAAAATGGCTTAAAACCAAAAATACAACACCCATTTATTAGCTCTCAGTTCTGTAGGTCAAAAGACTGGGACAGCTCAACTGAATTTTCTTCTTAGGGTCTCACAAGGCCAAAATCAAGATGTTAGCCAGGCTGAGCTTTTATCTAGAGGCTTTGGAGAAGTATCAGCTTTTAAGCTCATTCAGACTATTGGCAGAATTCATTTCCTTGTGGTCAAAGGACTTAGATTCCTGTTTCTATGCTGTTATCTGTGGGCCACTCAGCTCTCAGAAGCTACTTGGATCCCTTGCCAGGTCATCTGCTCTATTTTCAAAGCAGCAATGACACAGACTCCTTCCCAAGTTTGGCATATCTCTGACTTCCTCTACTACCACCAGCCAGAGAAATCTGTGTCTTTTTAAAGGGTGCATGTGATTAGGTTAGGCCCACCCAAATACATTTCTCTATTTTAAGGTCAAGTAATTAGCAACTCTAATCAAAACTGCATTATTGTTTTTGCTATTTAATGTAATCATGGGTATGACACCAGGTGACTGAGATAGTGGAGGCCATCTTAAAACTCCGCCTGCCATATTGTTTTATGTGTGACTCTTGGTGCCAGACCAGGATAAACAGAATAGTTGCTGACGTTAGCTGGTGGTTTCTGAGAAGCTAGAAGAAACTTCTGGAGATCCAGAAGGGTAGCAAGCAAGGCATTAAGCCAAAATATATTTATAAATGTCTTAATCTGTGTCCTTAAGAAAAAACAAGATCTAGAAATTACAATTACTTTGTATTGATCAGAAAGATCATATCAACGCCAGTTTGGCACATTTCTCAGCACTAAGTCAAAATGGTTCTTCTTTCACTAAAGTTGATGTGACAAGCAAAGGAGGAATCTAAACAGCCTTTGGAAGCCCTGATGGAGGGCTCAGGACTGTTTGGACAGAAAATTCAGTCTTGGGCCGTCAGTGAATGGATTAGAAATGGTGGGCATCGTGTGTGATTAGGCACATCATCTTGGCCTCATGGATTCTCTAACTATGGGGAAGAAGGCATCTGCAGATGAGAGGAAGTCCAAATGGAGCTCTCTAAAGCCCAGAGCCTGGGGATACTCTTCTTCACTGAGTCTAAGGGCAGTATTGTCTGGGGTGCTATATGTCCTTGACCACGATTTTATTTGACAGATGAAGAAATAAGAATACCTAGAGGTGGGCAGCCCTGGTGGCTCAGTGGTTTAGCATTGCCTTAAGCCCAGGGCGTGACCCTGGAGACCTGGGATCGAGTCCCACATCGGGCTCCCTGCATGGAGCCACTTCTACCTCTGCCTGTGTCTCTGCCCCTCTCTCTCTCTGTGTGTCTTTCATGAATAAATAAATAAAATCTTTTTTTTTTTAAAAAAAGAATATGTAGAGGTCATTTACTCCATGATCTCCTACTATATTTATTAGACTAGCAAAGTAGCATTTAACCATGTCTTAAAAATCTTAAGAGTAGGATGCTGAAAGAATTGTAATATTTATACTCGGCCATTAGAAATGACAAATACCCACCATTTGCTTCAACGTGGATGGAACTGGAGGGTATTACGCTGAGTGAAATAAGTCAATCGGAGAAGGACAAACATTATATGTTCGCATTCATTTGGGGAATATAAATAATAGTGAAAGGGAATATAAGGGAAGGGAGAAGAAATGTGTGGGAAATATCAGAAAGGGAGACAGAACCTAAAGATTCCTAACTCTGGGAAACAAACTAGGGGTGGTGGAAGGGGAGGAGGGCGGGGGGTGGGGGTGACTGGGTGACGGGCACTGAGAGGGGCACTTGACAGGATGAGCACTGGGTGTTATTCTGTATGTTGGCAAATTGAACACCAATAAAAAATAAATTTATTATTAAAAAAAGAATTGTAATATTTACTGATATTTTCTTCAAGCAATCATTTTCTTTCCTAATGCCTAATCTCTTCATATATGGTGGGTATAATTCCATCTAGCCCAATCTAAGTTGAAATCACTTCTACCATTATTTTAATATAATTTCACATACTTAAAATGGTTATTAATTATTCATTCAGGCTTTTATTTCCTGTGTTTAACAGCATTATTTCATTCTTTGAACAATCCATGATCTGGGGATAAGTAACTCTTCCAGTCCAATTTATATTTTCCCCCTATCTGAAATGTCATCTTTTAAAAAATTTATTTAAGTCCTATCTATTTTCTAAAGGCTTACTTACATTTTCCTTCCCTTTAAAGCTTTTCTTCTCTTATTTAAAAAAATATTATCCTCTCTTTTTAGTGATTATTGCTAGTATACAAACAGACATATGGAGAGAATTTTCAAAGTATTTAAAATAATTTAGAAAAAAGATCTTATAGTTGTCCAACCATTCCTAAATAAGAACAAAACTCAGAATGGCTTCTGACATCTCCTCTCCTCTAAAACATTAAGTCAGAAAATACTGGAATGATGTTTCCACAGTTTTGCAAAGCAAAGGTTGTGATTCCAATGTTTATACTCAGCCAAGTGGTGTTACATGTCTGAAACCATCTTCTAAAACGATAGGCTTGGAAAGACACATCAACTTACCCATATACTAGTTCTTAGTTCTGTAAGTCAAAAGACTTGGAAGACTCAATTGGATATTCTTCTTAGGGGATCACAAGATTTGGGATCAGAAACCCAGCTTTGAGCCTTCACTCTACTGCTGAGAAAGTTGTCTTCAGTGACATTAAGAGGGAATCAAGGAGAAGAGCCATTACAAAAGCTAAAAGAGGAAAATGGTTCAAAAAGACGAAGAGAAAGTTTGGATTAGATGCTCCTGAGATGTCATATAAGGTGAAGAGAAAGAATTATTCTTTAGAACTGGCTATATGGAAGATCCTAGGATTGCCCCAGGAACAGTCCCTGTTCTGTAGATGGTCAGAAAGCATCCTGGAATGCCTGTTAGAGTTCATGAAAACTGAGGAATGTGTGAACAAAAGTCTTTTAAACAATGTTGCTGGAATAGGAGTAGAAAAAAGAGAACTGAAGGGGCCTATAGAATCAAAGAAAGTTTTCTTTTCTTTTCTTTTCTTTTCTTTTCTTTTCTTTCTTTTCTTTTCTTTTCTTTTCTTTCTTTTCTTTCTTTCTTTTCTTTCTTTCTTTCTTTCTTCTTTCTTTCTTTCTTTCTTTCTTCTTTCTTTCTTTCTTTCTTTCTCTTTAATTTTTTATGGGAGCTACTTAACTATGTTGGATGGTAATGGGAATATCCAGTAGATGGGGAGAGATTGATAATATTGAAAGATAGCTGATAGTTGAGGTAGTGACATCCTTGGAAACAGAATGAAGATATACAGAAAAGAGTACTAAAGAGAAAATTTGGTATTACTAGACATATAGTCCAAGTTTATAGCACTTATAGAGTTGTTTAAACTGTAGCTAAGCATACAGGATTATTTATTCATCCCCAAATTTAAGAAAATTTTGGAGCATCTTATTTCTCAGGCCACATCCATGATTTGGAAATTAAAATCCACAGTCTTTTTATTTAAAGCTTTTTTTTTAATTTAAAACTTTATCATAAATCTCTGAGTCTGTGGAATCTGCCTAATAAGTGTTCTGTGATAGCTGCTGCCAACAGTCAGCCTTTTGTGTTCAGGTCTTAATACCACATGGTATGGATTTAGAATAAGTTCTTATGGAGCTGGGCTGGAAGAAGAATAGAGTATGGCACTAAGCTGATAGAGAGAGGCATACTATCCAGTCGGCACATCTCAGTAGCTATGGGTATTGTGTTGAGCCTACTCATGACTTAGGGTGAGCATCTGCTTTCACAGTGTATACTCCATAAGGGTGATGGGAGGGTGGCTCTTTTATATTTGAATCTTACTAAGAAATGCTGAATCCATAGCCAAATACAGATTTTCCTTTAGGTCCCTCACATGGATGGGATCTTAGGTGGCCTGCCCTATATGATATTTCAGGGATACTGTGTGAAAATTCAGATTTGTTAGTACTCTAACCATTGTCCACCAAGGAGCATTCCTTTCTTAAGTTGGAGACTTTCCTTCCTTTCCCTCTTATTCCTTTTTGGCCTCTCTTTCTGACCCATTCATCATTCTTTCTTTCTATCTATCTATCTATCTATCTATCTATCTATCTATCTATCTATCATCTATATCTATCTATCTATCTATCTATCTATCTATCTATCTATCTATCATCTATATCTATCTATCTATCTATCTATCTATCTATCTATCTATCTATACCTTCCATCAAGAACTAAATGCATTTTCTATAAGCAAGTACTACTCTTGGATGAGAACTAAAGAGATTGCTAACTTCTGGTCAACCATAAGTTTCAGAAAATATTTTTTTAAATTTTTTAAATTTGAAAATTTATATTAAAGTAATATGTCTTATAAAACACTGAAATACAAAGATATAAAATTTGAAGTGCAAATTTGCTCCATTCCCTAAAGATAACTATTATTTTCAAAAGGTTATTGGCCATCTCTCCATAACTTTTCTATACATAAATAAACTAGAGGTAAAAGCATAATATATACATTGTTTTGCAATATGCTTTTTTTTTAGCTTAATAGTATACCTAGAATAATTTTCTGTATCAGTCATTCTACTGGATGGACATACCATTACCTTAAGAGCATTTTACATAGAATCAGATATAGTCCAGACAAATTTCCAATTTTGCCTTGGACCCTTGCAAAAGTTTAGCAATTGATTGTTTCTTCATCTATAAAGTAGCGAGACAAGTGGCCATTTCCCACATTCTTCAAAAGGAAATAAACTTTCCCTTTGTTAAAGATACTAATTTGAAATAAAATACATGGTTATAATAATGAATCATCATTTTGAGACTGAAATAAGAAAAGAGAAAATTCTTAAAAACCTAGTAAATTCTAGACAGTCCTCCAAATGCATTAAATAAATTTCTGTCTCAAAAGAGACCAGATTGATGTGCAGAGAAATCCCTCTTCTTGAGTTGTTCCAAGCACAGAGAACCCTGGTCTTTTTTCATGTATAAAAGTAACAAATGTTAGAATAATATTTGTAAATACACAAATCGCCATATTCTACCACTTAAGTATCATTTAACTTTATAAAAATGGCTTATAATTTTTTAAAAGATTACATTCAGAAAATGTTATCTGTGTCTTAAATATATCTGCAATTCATCGCAGCGCTATCGTGTAGGCTGAAATCAACTGTTCTACACTCAGCAGAGTAATTCCTTCCGTGTATAGTGCTTTCAAAATTGACACTGAATACATTATAAATTCTGGAAACAAAATATGGAATAAATGCATGAATTTTAAATGATAGAATTAATTAAAATCCTTTACTGTTATTGACATGTAGGATTTTATAGAAGCTTGGTTGAATAATATTTGCATGTGATTTACATTCAATTTCCCCATACTCAGTTTTGCATAGAGTTTGCATACATCTCAATGTATAGTAATTTCATACATTTGGATTTATACTGCTAGATGGAAAAGAGCCATTCACTAAAAAATCCTTGAAAGGTCTGGGCCTCTTGGTTCTCAGTAGCCTCATTGGACAACAATATGGGCAAACCTGCAACAGGACACAACCCTAGTCAGACTGGCTCAGTCTGTCACTCTGAGGGAGACATGAAGTTCTGTCAAAGTGTATAGTACCTTCTCTGAGCACACCCCTAAAACTTGACAGATGGTGGAAACTACCCTAGTTCTCTTCATCCTTCCCTCTTGATCTTAACATCCAGAAATATTTATAAATATTTTTGAACTCTTAATAATTTTAGTTTGTTCAGTATCTTGGGGAAAAGAATCTGCCATATGTAAAAAATCAGAAGGGAAGCAAGAAGAGTTGCTTCAAAATAACAGAGGAATAATGTATCTCAATTATTTATTTCAATAAAGAGTAAGGCCTGTCGCTGCTGGGAATTATTTTCTTGGCCACCTGTGTTAATGGTTTGAATAAGTTTAGGGTTGGCTGAAAGCGGTGCTTTATCTAATCAGCTCATTGCCAGACATAAATGACCCAAGAGCAACTGTCTTGGCCTCCAGTATTTACCCATTTCTCCCATTTTCTGAGAAGAAAAAGAAGACTGGCTTAATTATGGGTTAGAGGATTCTAATTAGAATCTGAACTTCCATGACACATGCTAGAATCCTGCAAGTTACTCTGGATATTTCTGGCTGCTGTTCAGGGCCAAGGAGTCCATTTTGGCCCCAGGGATCCCAAGCATTGTTAAGGGAGTATTAATAGATTAAAAACGGTTGTTCTTAAACAGAGGGATAGTCTCAAAGTTGCTTTCCGGAAAGATCAGTCATTTGGCACAATGAAGATGATAAGAAGCTAGTAAAGGTTGGAAGAAGGGTAAAGAAGGAGTAGAAATAACAGCTGGGAAATGACTGGAAAGAATAAGATAGAACATGGAGTCCTGATTGACATCCAGATTTCCAAGCAGAGTGCAGTGATATTGTGTGGTTGTGTGAGGGCGAGCAGGAGGAGAAGCAGGTTTTAAGGCCATGTAACTTCTTAATGGATGTGGGATAATCTAGTGGAAGTTCTTAGTAGGTAGCTAACTCTTTGGTGTAGAGCTCAGGAAAGGAAAGAAATCTGGGCTGGAATTTGTGGTGGTAAAAGAAGTCACGGGAGTGAAAGGGAAAATGCATAGACAAACCCACAGCAGTAGTGCTAAGACTGCTGTCATTTTATAATTCTCAAAAGTCTTAACTTCTAAAATGCTTTTGTGCAAAAGATTATAGATCTCTGATGACTCAATGTATATACTAAAGATTGCAAATACAAATAACTTCATAGACCAGGAAACTATAAAAAATAGATAAGGGACAGGTTATAGCAGACTAATTAAACTAGAGAAAATCTAGTCTAAGTCAATCAAGTTATTTTTTTCTTTGTTATGCTTTTAAACGTTGTTAGTGCCCAAACAAAACACAAAAAGGACTTAATCTGCAGGAAGCTAGTTTGTACCTCCAGAGTAAATTTCTATAGACCACATTGCCCATCAATGCCCTTCTTAAACACAGCCTGGATTGAAATTTCTTGGAGAGTATCAGTTTGACACCTGATGGTTATCTCCCTCAGAATCCAATACCATGTCACAGAGAAAGCTGCCTCCCTCCTTTCAAGGCAGCATTACGATTTGAGATGTCTATAATACATCTAATGAATGGACAAAAGAATGTTCCTGAAAACTCATAGTAGGGTAAGACATACTTTCCCATTGATGCCTTGCAGATGATGACTTTTTTGCCAGAGTACCCACTATGGGAGTAGTTCCAGGGCACCATCATTTAAAATGCTGCAATAGAAGAGTCTGTTTCCTTTCTCTATTCTAATTCCAACATAGGACAGCCTCTGAATCTTTCAGAGATTGAAAAAATCTGGTTTATATTTTGGGAAAAACTGAGAATAAGTTGTTTCTGGAAATTCTCCTCATCTCTGCCATCCTTGCTCTACTCTCTTAGAGTGTAAGGCCTTTTGGATCCAGAGCCAAGGAAACAATCAAGCTGCTGGGAAGTGTCTAGTCTGAACATTTAGGAGCATTCTATAAATGTTTGAATTAGGTGAAACTGCCTTTAGCATCCTTACCCAGCTTGTTACCAGTTGACCCTCTGCTCTGGTCTTCATTAGAACTCCCAGCACACAGACTAAAGAGGTTGCATATGATAGAATCTCTTCCCTCCTTCATTGGGCAGCTGTATGCATTATCTTCTCCAAAAATCAGTGCTCTGAAATATGAGTTCACTAATAATATGCTTGGGCATTTGGTTATCTCTGGTCTCCCAAAATAGTTTTCTTCTAGTTGTAAATTTGACCCAGCTATTAATGGAAAGAACTATTTAAAAATGTAACTTTGGTCCATGGACAATTTCCTTCCCCAAACTTACTGTTTTTATAGCTTTGTCCTTAACTGAAGTCTCAGCAAAGCCCATGGGAACATCAATTTTCATGCGCGAGTCACAGCTGTTCCTGAATAGTTTCTGGGTGTACTAAATGAGGACAGGATGCCTGGGTGGCACCACCAGAGGCTTTCTTCTCTTGAGAGAGCCCCACACTTCCTCCTTCCTGACCCAACTGGCTCTTCCCCTGTAACTGCTGCCTCTCTCGTCTGAGGTCTGGGCAGAGCAGCAACCTCTGATCTTGGCCTGCCAGCTGATATCTAACCAATTGCTCTTGGGCCTCCTTCCAGTTTCCAGCCTCTTGCAGGTATATCTGCTGAGCAGGAGAGCCTGGAACACAGGTGTGCCCCTGGGATGTGATGCTGATAATCCTGGGAGCAGGTACAACATCCTCTTCTCGGCTGCTACCCTCCTCTTGGACTGCGCGACGGCTGACCTTTCTTCTGGACACTCCATTCAGTGATTGGTGGGGGAGCTGGTTCACCTTGTCCATGATGACCTTAATCTTCATATCTGTGAGAGAAAAGAAGTAGGGGAAGAAATGAATTTAGTTCTCAAATCAGTCAAGGTTAAGAACCATCACTTTACATACTTAGCATTCCCAAAATGATACTGTCAATTAAAGATTGAATTGTATTAGCTTATTGATTTCCAAATATCTTTAGAAATATATTTTTCCCATAAAACCCCACTGTATCCCATACCTAATTTATAATTAATATCAGTTATCTAATAAAAAATTGATAGGGGTGTCTGAGTGGCTCAGTGGGTTGAGTGTCCAGCTCTTGACCTCAGCTTGGGCCTTGATCTCAGGGCTGTGAGTTCAAGCCCTGCATTGGGCTCCACCAAATAAAGAAAGAAAGAAATACAAGTAAGAAAATGAATATTTGATAATATGACTTCCCCAAAAAACACTTTTTACGATGTGGATAGGTCAACAACGATTTCTCCTTGTAAGCACAGGGGCTTACATGCAAAAACCAGACCATACTCAGGCCTTACAGAACAGGATAACTCACATTTGTATTAAGACGTTTGAGCTCCAAAAGCCAGTCTTACTTAACACTGTGGTTTTTGTGGCAAATTCACAATTTGAGTATCTTTGATTTTGTAAAACATGAATATAAACACATGTAGAGATAACCTAAATCTATCAATAAACATGTATCCATATGAGTGTGTACATATATTGTTGTATAACAGGGGAAAGAGAGAAGGAGTACTAGACTGGAGTCACAAAACCAGGGTAAAATTCCCCCTTCCCTACTAGCTGGCTCTGTGACTTTCTTTCTGTCTCTTAGCCTCTCTGGACCTCAGTTATATAATTTCATATTACTCTCAGGTGCTACTACACAGTTTACTAAAATGTGTTTAATTTTAGCAGTTCTGTTTTAATTACAGTTTTCTTCCCTTGACATTTCATTTGTTTTTTACTTTCCTATTCAGCAGAATGAATATTCAACTCAGAAGAGTACAACATTGGTACTGGCTAGGGTAAACAGATGATCTGGGTACTTTTGCCCTAATCCATCCCAATTCTTTATAGGATGTATTATAAAAGCCATAACACTTCTAAGCCTTTAAAATGTGATCATGCCATATGTGAATGAGCTAACTAACCTATCATATTACATGGGTAATAAATAAAGATGAATTAGAGCTATATAAAGTTCTACTGAAACAGTTAAGTAAAACCTACTAAACCAGATGTTTATGGTATTTAATATGTGAGAGATGGTCCCCAGAAGCAACAGAATAAAGCAGCTAAGAGTACATACAGGCTTGGAATCAAGCAATATAGTTAAATTTCCTGGTTGGTCCCTTACTCGCTGAACACATGTGTGGATTGTACTAACTTTCTATGTACTTTAGTTTCCTCATCTGTAAAACAGTTATGTTGATAGTATCCTCCCCATAAGACTATTTGAAGGTTCAGTAAGATGAATCATGCTGAGCACCACCCAGAATCTACAATATGGTAGACTGGATAAAATAATCATCACCATAATTCAAATCACTAATGTTCAGAGTACTAATCCCTGCCAAGCACTGTTCTTAATACTTTATACCCATTCACTCATTAATCCTCATATCTACCCCATACAGCTAGTCCTATCATTGTCCTCATTTTACAGATGGAGAAACAAAGGTAGAGAGCGTGGAGTTCCTTGTCCTAATTCACAAAGCCTCCAAGTGTAGATATGAGTTTGAACTTAGCTAGCCTGGTCTTGACCATCTTTTTTTTTTTTTTTAACCCTATTTTAAAATTTTATTTATTTATTCATGACGGGGGAGGGGAAGAGGGAGAAGCAGGCTCCATGCAGGGAGGCCAACGTGGGACTCAATCCCGGGTCTCCAGGATCACACCCCGGGCTAAAGGCGGCACCAAACTGCTGGGCCACCGGGGCTGCCCATGGTCTTGACCATCTAACATAACTATTTAATAGGACTCTATATGCATCCTTTTGATGCTGTCTACAATTTACCTTAATAAAAAATGTACCCTAAATTAATATCCATGTAGATATCTTTATTTTGCACAGATATAAACTTTATACAAATTCACATTAAAATAAAACAAGCAAGCAATATCAACAAGAGAGACTCTAGATGTCTTATTTGGGAGTATCTTTTTTCCAAGTTTGCTTAAATTTCGTATATACATTCCATTCTCACAAATTTTCTTAAATGTCAGCTCTTAGATTTGCATTTATTTGTCAAAGATCTTGGTTGCTTAAGCTTTGAGACATTTTCATTCTGAAGTTTCAAAAGTGCCTCAGATTTGACATCTCAAAAGAATGAACTTGTCAAATTTTTCCCAAATTCTATTCTTTACTCTCTTTACCCATTTTATTTATGCAATTCTTTTTCAGAGGCTCAAACTAGATTCCGAAAGGAATCATTCTGAGCCTCCAGAAATTCTTCATTGGAGCCTCCAGATGAAATTGAGCTCATCTATTTTCTCACTGGTTTGTTAGTTCATTCACTCATTCACTCATTCATTCATTCATTATTTTCTGAGCACCTACTATGTGGTAGACCTAGAAATATAGCAATGAACAAGAGGCAGTCTAATATCATGGAGTTTATGCTCTAGTAGTGGAGACAGACATAAATCAGAAAATTCATGGAGCCTGTTCTAGGTCCTATGATGACAAAGGTTCTAGAAACATGACCACTGCTTTCCAGGGGCTCCAGGAAACAGATCTCTATGCTGATTAAGGTGACAGTCTTAAAGTGTAGGTAGCAAGTGTGTAAGTAAAATACTAGGGAAGACAAAAGAGGAATTACTTAACCCTGCCTGAAAGGTTAGGAAGACTTCACAAATTTTTAGGCATAATATGGTGGGAAGACACTCTGATATACAGTATGGCACATGCAAAAGCAAGGTATCAAGAACAAAAAAGATGTGTTGGAGACTTTGAAAATAGCTCCAGACATTGAGAACTGAGGTTGTGTATATAGATGTGGATATGGATGTGGATGTGGATGTGGGGCCAGGGGTAGTAAAAGAAAAAGGTAATCATACTTGATAGAGGCCATAATATAAATAAAGAGTCCTGAAAATTCTAATAAGGAATCTGGAATTTATTTCATAGAAGATGGGGAGGTGCTTTTGGAGTAGGGAGGTGACATATTATTTCCATCTTGGGAAGAATTGCTTTTCTATAATGAAGTCAGTGAACTCTGAGGGACTGGTGGAGGTCAGTTGAAAGACTATTGCAATACTCTGAGCAAAACATAATAAAGAACAGTAGGCCAGAGTCAAACATGCTGAAGAGCAGAATAGACAGATTCTGAGTATGCGTTACAACAGTGGTTTGGAAGAGAAGAAGACTGGTATTTATTAAACATCTACATACAGGCCAAGGACTTAAAAACTATCCCCATTTATATATGAGAGATTAGAAGACAGAAGAAATCTTGTAATCTAGAGAAAGTAAAACACAGTGTATTTCTATTGCATCAGAAAAAAAACACAAAACATTCTTTGGTGCACAGGAAAATAAACCGATTGAAAATAAAAATATTCCTCTCGAGCTCTATTACTGGTGGCTGTCCAACTTTCTGATGGCTATGGATGCTAATTAATTTTTCTTGAGTGAATACTATAAATATAAGGACATTAATACATTTTACATTTTCCTCCAAGAAATTATAGCCTTCCTGAAAACATGCGCTTGCTCTCACTCTGCTTTTATCTTCTGTAGAAATTATCTCACTGTTAGCATTGATATTAGTTTCCTTTTTTGTTAAAAGGAATGTTTAAGAAAGTGGGAAACTTTCTCATATGATATATCTGGAAAGGGATTTCATATACCAAAGGCCCTAATTTCACATTCTGGCCAGTGCTAACTGTGTGTGTGTGTGTGTGTGTGTGTGTGTGTGTGTACACTTGCACATGACCTCAGGGCAGGTGGAAAGAGCACAAGTTCTGGAATGGGACAAACTATTGAACCCATGTCTTGGTTGACTAGAAAAACTGACCCTTTTGGGCGCCTGAGTGGTTCAGTTGGTTAAGCGTCTACCTTTGGTTCAGGTCATGATCTCAGGGTGGGGAATCGAGTCCCCATTGGGCTCCCTACTTCGCAGGAAGCCTGCTTCTCCCTCTGCCTCTGCCTGCTGCTCCTCCTGCTTGTGCTCTCTCTGACAAATAAATAAAACCCTAAAAAAAGTCAAACAGTTAAAAAAAAAAAGAAAAGAAAACTGACCCTTTTAATTGCAGTTTTCTTATTAGTGATATGGGATAATTTGGTCTGCTATCTTCTAAAATTGTCATGAAAGCAGTTGAGTTCCAATGTTTTGGCACCTTGTAAACAATGAAGGACCCTACAAAGCTCAGCTGTTGTGTTACGGTTGTGTTGTTATTGTGGTGATGATGACAACTTGAGGAAGAAACAGAAGAACCATTCATATGAGCATTTCACTGAAATTTAATGTACACACTGGCTTACTCATTACAAACATTGCTCTAAAAAAAGTATAATCTTTTCTAGCTTCAACATCTTAATGTCCCTATAGCTGAGTGTTCAAGTCCAATTCTTTTCAAGTACTTTAAAGACACATAGTGCTGGGTCTCTGGCTGCATCCTCTTCTGAGCCCAGAAGTCTGATTTTTTTCTCCCTAATCACCTCATCTTCAACCTGTAAGAATTATCTTAAAACACCCTAGGTCTGAAATATTTTTTTCATCTTATCTTTCCACACTCTGTCTTTTATTCATCTCCCAAATGCCTCACTTCCTTCAGAAAGGACTTCCTAACTCATGTGTTTCTTATTGTCACAACACGTTGTATATAGACGGATGTATCAATATGTTTTTATACACATTAAGGTATTATGGTTTGATCTAAAAAATAGTGGGGATCCTTGGGTGGCTCAGCAGTTTGGCGCCTGCCTTTGGCCCAGGGCGTGATCCTGCAGTCCCGGGATCGAGTCCTGTAACGGGCTCCCAGCATGGAGCCTGCTTCTCCTTCTGCCTGTGTCTCTGGCTCTCTCTCTCTCTCTCTCTCTCTCTGTGTGTGTGTGTGTGTGTGTGTGTCTGCCATGAATAAATAAATAAATAAGTCTTTAAAAAATAGTTTTATTAAATTATAAATTTTTTTTACCAAATTAAAAGGAATTCAAGATTGTTCCATTAATGATACCCTTATTCATTTGCGTTCCAGGGTGTGTCTTTTGAAGAGGAACAGGCTAATAGTTGAAAATAACACTGAAATAGCAATTAGAGCAATTATCACATGTTGGGCACTAATTATACATATGTATAATTTAATACTTACAACAAACCCCTGATGTAAGTGTTATTATTATCTCCCTTTTAGAATGGAAGCCATTGAAGTACAGAGAAATTAGGTAACTTCCCAAGGCCACATACAAAGTAGTGACAGATCTTACTTACTTTACAGAATTCAAGATTTTTGGCTTCAGAGTCTATACTTTAAGCACCACATAATACTGTACAAAGTTGAGGACAGCAGCAGAGAGTTAAGGAAGAATGTTGGGTTGGATACATGCATGTATGCAAATGTCATCTTTCATGTGCTTTATGGTGAAAACAAAGGATGAGTTTCTGGGCAAGGGGCAATACTGTCATGAACATTTCCTATCCCTGCTTTCCTTATATCTCACTTTCAAATACCTTAATCACCTTTTTACGTGTAACATAAATGCTAATTTGTTAACCTGTGTCATATCTGCTCTCTGTTTCCCAAGAGCTGTTTTGATGAGCATTAGCAGACAGTGATCTTGTCTGTATCATACTCTAAGAGACAGTATTGGGGCAAAGGGTATCAATTTCCTGCCTCAATTTAATCTGATAACGAAGGGGAAGTGAGGTGAGGAAAGGAGGAGTAATGACATAATATAAATATATGTGATATACTTTTGATGTGGAGCAGTCAAACGAGAGACAACAATCATGTTGTTTACATTGTTTCTGTAATACACCAATTAATACGCTGCCACACCCATGTTATACCTATCTTCTCTGTGCTTTTCCAGAGTCCTTTTCCCTGGCATGTATCTGCTGTGAGATATGACCTAACTATGGGATGACTGTCCTGCCTAGAGATATGAGAATTTTCCGATTATCCTAGTTTCCCTATGGGATCTTCAGATCCTTCCAGAACTGTTCTTGAACAGCTCAGACTATATCAATTTATGCCTCAATACTTGATGACTAAAGTTTCTCATTTGACTTGGGCAACTGCTTTTATCACCTTTCCTTGTATGACAGCCTCTTCTTCCTCTTGGGATGTTCTGGGAAGGACCATTTTATGCCATCAACCTTGTCTCCCTACTACGCCCAGTCCTATGCCAACTACTGAGCTTGGTGTCATCTCCATAATTACTGCTCCCCCTGGAAGAAAAGATATAGTTTATTCAGATCAGCAAATAACCAAAGAAAAAGAAGAATAAATTGTCAGATAGAAGTAAACTTAAAAAGGGGGTGGGAGAAGACTTCGAATTTTTATCCCTTGGTAAAACCAACACCACTTCATAGAAGAGGAATTAAACACTACAAGCCACCTATTTTCAACCCCTTGAAGATATTGTTGTCTTGTTTTTGAGAGACCGTCATTGGAGATCTGTTCTCCCTTGTTCTTCAAGTCTGCATCTATTCATAAAAGACTAACACAAGAGTCTCTTTCCTTTGTGGGCCCCAGAACATTTAAAAATCTCCCATGAATTATTTACATGGAAGCTCCAATCAGCAACATACCTGACAGACTCCCCAGTCGAAATGAAAGTGTACTGTGTAAAGGTGCCCAGGGAGGCTGGCCACCTCCCACTGTGAGGTTATAGACAGAACTAAGTCGGCACACATTATATGTCAGCACTGACATCAGAAGGAATCAGATCCTTTGATCTCGGACCTCCACAGGAAGCTTAGATCTCAGACAAATTAGATAAAAAATGAATTTATAGCAGATACGTGTCCTAAGGCATTCAGCTGAATATTTGGGTTTTAGGGAAGGAAGAATAGTGAATATCAAAACATATGAATTGGAATGTCTCTATTCTACTTCCACCTTGTTGGACAGTCCCCATTAAAATGGAAAGATAAGATTTCAAATGCCAGTTACAGTCCCACTAGTGGGTTTGATCAAGTTTTAGGAAGAATGAGATAAAATATGGGGCTATATATCTCTTTTCTATTAAAAAGAAGATTCAGTATTTTTGGATCCAGTTCACCATAGGTAGCTATAACTTTTCCAGCTATCCTTAACCTCCTTTGTCTTCCAAAACTTTCTTGGGCAACAAGTATATAGTGTGCCTGTGATTGTTTTAAATTTGTGTGACTACTACTCACTAGCTTCTTTTGCAAGGAGAACATCAACAATGAATCTCTCCTCACCCTCCATCACCTTCACTGCCCATATTTTCCCATGACCTGCATTCTGTGTTGGATAACCTGGATTCAGCATAGAAGGTCAAATATAATCATTTGGACCTTGGAGCCTAAATAGGGTCTAAGGCAGACAGATGGACAGTTGATCAACCAACAAAAAGAATGCACTCCTCCTTGGTTCCTCATTTGTTAATAAAAGCAACCGTCCTGCCTACATATTGAAGAAGACAAATGCAATAATTAAGATGAATGAATCTAAATTATTTTTTCCTCAAAGTGAAAAATTATATATTTTTAATAAGAAATGCACTGCAAATCAGAAGGTATGGGAATATTAAAAGATAAAGAAAAATGCATTTAATCCTATATCATATCATGAATGATTTCCATTTAATTTTTTATAATATTCCAGCAATGAATATGTTTTAGTAAACTTGATTTAACTCATTAATCCATATGGAATCTACTTTGGTGTATTTTTATTTTTGAGAAAGAGGGAGAGACAGAGAGAGAAAGTGTGAGCTCAAGCGGGGGTGGGGGAAGGAGCAGAGGGAGAGAATCTTAAGCAAACTCCCCACTGAGCATGGATCCTGACCTGGGGCTCCATCTCACAACCCTGAGATCATGACCTGAACCAAAATCAAGAGTCAGATGCTTCACCAACTAAGCCACCCAGGCACCTCACTTTGCTGTAGTTTTTGAAATGTGAATCTAGGACTGAGAAATGTTCTAAATAGTCAAATTTACTAACCCCATTTATAGACTAACACTTGTTTTCCTTTGCTTTTATTATTCCCTTTATCATTTGTTACATTTATATATCTAATAACTATATCTAATTGAAGTTATTTACACTAATATCTCCACATATTCTTGTGTCGGTATCACACTGCCTTAAAAATAGTAACCTAAATATTATTCCTTTGAGCTACCCATCCTTCCTGCCATAAAGTCAATTTCTTATTTAAAAAATTGGCTTTGTATCATTGATCTGTATTTTCTGAAGAACTTTAGAATCATCTTATGCTGTTCTATTCAGTGTAAAATGATTGCAGCTGCATTAACCAAAGTTAATTTAGGAATTACTGATGTCTTTGCAATTTTAGTCAATCTAATTAGAAGCATGTTGCAATTCCTTATGAAATCAAGTCTCCCCATTAAACAATTCAATAGAATATAGTTTATTTTTTATATAAGTCCAATACATCTCTTTTTAAGGTTGTTTTCCAAGACAGGATATTCTTTAGTCACTATTATTCATTTCAGTATGTTTCCTAACTGTATACCATTGATTTTTTTACATTATTTTTGCATAATCTGACATAATATTTGAGTAAGCTACTCAAGTTACTTATAAATTATAGCAGTTAATGGTTGAATCTTTAAAGTTACTGTTAAACAATTATATCATCTGAAAACCATCACCTATTTTCTCTAATGCTGCCTTAATTTTGTTTTTATATCTGTATTTCCTAGCATTCTAAAATATATATTTTAAAATTGTGATAATGAGTTATTTGCTTTTGTCTTCATGAGACTAGTACTTCTAATATTCCATCATTAAACATGATATTGGATCTTGATTGCCAAGAGCATTGGAACTCTCCATCTTATTTAGCAGGAAGCCTCTTATTCCTAGTATTTTAAAAACTATTCCTATTTTTACAAGTTTTCTTAAGGAATTAAGTGCTAGGTTTTATTCACATTTTTAAATTAGGAGATATTCATATCTTTTAAATTATATGATGCAGGCATGCTATTTATTAATAATTTCCAAATATAGTTTTACTTTCCTGGGAACTTGGGACAATTTGTAGTCCTGAGATGTTTTGTTTTCCCTGCTTCTGGACATCTTGAGGCAACCTCCCCTCTCCCTGTCATTCTTATAGATTTGTACTTATGAAGGTAAACTGATAGTTCTTTTTATTTCATATTCATAAAATACAACATACATAGTCAATAGGACTCTAAAGTTGGAGACATAAATCCCTGAAGTTGATGGTTATTGTCACACATACATAATATCTTGCCATTTTTACATGACAATTTACAATTCCCAACATTGGGTACATGGAATGAAGAAGAAGAAGGAGGAGGAGGAGGAGGAGCCAGTGACCAAAGATCAGTGTTTGCTCAGGAGAAGGAAGCACTGAGTTCTGTAGCAGCAGCTGTCCCTCAAAGAGGAAGGCAGTAGCAAGGAAACTAAAGTGGTCCTAGCAAGCATTTTGCCTGGAAGTAAGAAGTCACATTTTGCCAGTTGTTAGGACCCCAAAGATGTAAGTCATTATCCTGTGGTTAATTTTGTGAACCCAAATAAGCTTTCCACATTTCCTTTAGAAGAGATAGAGGGCTTTTCCTATAGCAGTTGAAAAAACTGCTGGAATCCAGGATTCTCTAGAGAGGGGAAAGGACAGGAAGGGGTTTCACTTCATCCCTAACTTCATGTTTCACTCAGCAACCATTATTATAAGCCGTCTAATATCCTAACGCCCTATGGTAACAGTGCTGCTGGAATTAGAAAAGATATAGAACTTTTACAAAAGGATCTAGACCACATAAACACCACAATTATATTATATTTAAAGGGTGTTAAGTGAACAAGAGGCAAATGTTATAAAAGTTAAGAGAAGGGGATTGATCATTCCTTCTAGCTATAACAAAACAAAACAAAACTCAAAACACACACATACACACAAACACACAAACCAATGGAAAAGGAGAAGATTGGGATCCCTGGGTGGCTCAGTGGTTTAGTGCCTGCCTTCAGCCTGGGGCATGATCCTGGACTCCCAGGATCGAGTACCGCATCGGGCTCCTTGCATGGAGCCTGCTTCTCCCTCTGCCTATGTCTCTGCCTCTCTCGCTCTCTCTCTGTGTCTCTCATGAATAAATAAATAAAATCTTAAAAAAAAACAAAAGAAATCTGGAAAGATTTGAAGATAAGAGTTAAAAAAAAAAAAAGAAAAGGAGGAGATACCATCCTGGAGGGAAAAGAAGGAGTGGTAGAGTGGACATCTATGGGGGGGGGTGTGAACTGAAACTGAACTGATGATAGATCTGTGAAACAGAGTGGGTGAAGATGGAAACCAAAGATGTTACAGAGGTGGAATTGGTCAAAGTCGAACAAATGCACAGGGTGGTACAGAGACAAGAGGAGGTGAAGATTCTGAGGTATCTCTCCTGGGAGATTGGCCCCTGGTTCACCCAATTAGGGAAGCAAGGGAACAGTTGAGAATGAATGATACAAAATTGACCTTTGACAGAGCAAAGTTAGATTCGCTCCCTGACATTTCTATAAACCTGAGTGGGTGAAGATTGGACAACCAAGGCAAGTAGGATTTGAAACAATGTGATATGATTTAGGAGCTAGAGGGACTAAACATGTAACTTAAGTTGATGATATTCTTTCTCTCTTGGAGCATTCTCTCCCATCTGTAAACTCATTGAATACATGTCATTTGTTGTGATTGCTTTATATCTAATTATTTGCTGCCTAGGATTGTTCTCTCATTTACCCCCTAATATTATTCTTACATCCCAACCATACTGCAAACTCATCACAGACAGGGGACCAGATATCACTTCTTTGCAACTATACAGCAAAGATCTCATAAGGTATTAAATAAATATTATAAGGTAAATAAATACTTATTCAATATTTATTCGGAGACATAATCTAACTGCATTTATCAAGGCATTCCAGCATCTTCCATTTACATGTTACAAAGACAAATAATAGCTTCTGCTAGGGTTTCTCAACCTTGACATTATTGACATCTTGAGGCAAATAATCTTTATTGTAGGGTGGTTTATGCATTATGGATGTTTTATAGCATCCCTGGCTTCTTCTCACCAGATGCCTGAAGTATCTTCCCCTCCCTGTGAAACTGTGACAATAAAAATGTCTCCAGACAGGAACACCTGGGTCATTCAGTTGGTTGGGTATCTGACTCTTGACTTCAGCTTGGGTCATGATCTCAGGGTCCTGGGATTAAACCGTACATTGGGATCTGTACTGAGGGTGGACCCTGCTTGAGATTCTCTCTCTGTCTCCCTCACCCAACCCTCTTGTGCTCATTCTGTCTCTTTAAAAAAAAGAGTCTCCAGACATTGCAAATGTCCTCTGGAGGTAGGATGACCAACTGTCCCAATTTGTCTGGGACTGAGGGAGTTCCTGAGACACAAGACTTTGATTTTTAAAACTGGAAAAGTCTTGGGATAACCAGGATGAGGTGACCACCCTATTTGGGGGCCCAAATTACCCTGGTTAGGGGCCGTTGGCCTGTGGGAACAAAGATCTATCTATCTATACATTCTAAAAAATGCAAGTACTATCATGGAGGTACACATTTAATGTTCTTGTCATCCAAAGAGGAAAATACTAATTTTCAATGAAGTAGGAGGGATTGGGAAAGACTTTATGGAAAAAAAAAAACACACGTATTTAGTGGCGCTTAAAAGTTTTGCAAGGTTTTAACAGGTGAAGATAAACAATCCAGCTGGAAGAAACTGTGCAAGCAAATGGATGAGAAGATATTAGACACATGTCAGAATGAGTGAGCTAGTATGGGGATTATGAGCAGAGGGCAGGAAGGTGAATTGCAAAGTAAGATTACAAAGATAGGATGGAGTCAGGCTTGGAAGGCTTTGAGTCTTAAATAACAAGAAGAACCAAAATAAATAACACATATATATTACATGCAATATGCCAGCAATTGTTTGCACACTTTAGTGCAAATCTTAACTCACTTAATCTGCACAACTATAAGTGTGGGCAGTATTATTATGGCCACTTTACCAGTGAAGGAGCTGATGGACACAGAGAGGATAGTTGGCTTCCTTGAGACCAGGAAGCAAGCCATAGGATAGTTAGAATTAAACTTGCTCTATCTGACTCCTGATTTTCATGCTGTTAACTGTCACATTCTCCTGCTTTCCGGCTAATGCTGGGAATTCATTAGATCTGATTGGCAAGGTGATGAGCACAATTATGAATGTTAAAGTCTGGTTCAGATGATTCTATATGTATGGCTGGTGACAGTAAAATATGAAGAATATATGCACCACTCTTTTCTTCCTCCATTGTAACTCTCCACCATCCCTACTGCATCCATGCAATTTTTCATAAAAGCCATAACATGATGAGTTTACAGTCTGAATCTACTGGGCAGTGGAAACACTCAATTCCACCAGCTAAATAATTTTAGTGCCAGGGTAGTACTTAGTGAATGCAATGTGCTCATGAGAGACAGAGCCAATCTTTTGATCAGCAAAGGCCAAGAGTTTAGAAAAAGAGGAAAAAGGGAAGCTTAAGTGCCATGGAAATATTGAAACAAAACCAAACTTATTCGAAGCTAGCAGTAATTAATTGTTTCATAGCTGGTAATAATTCCTGAAGAAAAGTAGGAGATGCATCATTACTTGCCTTGGAACGGATGCTCTTTAGATTTGGACAAAGGGTAGAAAATAAGGAAACAAATCTGCTATGATCCCTAGGGGAGGATTTGGATAACATATCTTTCTATTTTTAACCTGGATGTCCCAATAAAATGGCCTTTGATACTCCCATCTCTTCAATCTAAACTTTTCCACAGGAACCCTGCCCCTTATCTCATTCCTGATAATTTATTAATAAGCCACCATATAAAAAATGTTCCTTAATAAAACACCCAGGCATTGTGGACTGCTTAATGTAGTTAATTTAAGTAGAGCAACTGAGATTCATGTAGATAGCCATATTAGATTAGGGAGAGATTAGCATCACTCTTGCTGTTTGCTTAAGAATGCAGCTGAATATGCTGTTCTTTGCAGTGCTGATTTCACATGAGCATTTTTGAACACTTGTCCTGAATTTGATTGCAATAATATGGACAAGAGGTTTCTAGAAACCAAATTAAAATGGTCTTAGATGGAATCCAGAAAGAATTCTTGTCTCTTTCTCTCTCTTCATTCTTCTCATACCCACTCACTCTAAACCTCCTACCATCTTCTGGTATAGGTCTAGGCTGGAGTATGGCTGGCTAATTTGTTGGGACATTTCTAAAAAATTAACTTCATTTTTTCCATGTGAAAAAATACAAACAGGAGAACAAACTGATATTTTACACACACACACACACACACACACGCGCGCGCGCACACACACACCCCCCAAAGTTCATTGAACTAGTTAGAGGCAGAACAACATTGAATTGCTACTTTTTTGTTAAACATGGTACTAGAACCATTGGAATCATATTCCTTTCTCAAGCAGAAAATATCATGAATATTCACTATTGCTTAGAATAAATAAAAATATTATTTTCTTTAGAGTAAAGCCTACAAAGTGTTACAGATCCATGGAAATTATATGAATATTTTTCATACACCATATCCATATTTTGCAAATCCATCTTGTCTTCTATTATCTTCCTATTTTCTATGTCTTAGAAGGACAAGGGCAAAGCAGTGGTCTGAAGTAAATGCTTACCTTTTCTTTGCTTGTCACCAATTCTAATGGCAATTAAAAAACATAACGAGCAAAATCAACTAGCATAATGTACAATGTAAGCAAATAATGCATTTTGCTAAAAGTATGACTAAACAACAAAGCAGAGCTTAACAAACCTGACTCATTTCTTAAGGGTTCCATATTCAATCTAATTTGCATAGTTGGTATTTGGCAACTCCACTGTCTTATTTCCCAAATTCAATAATGTTGCCAGATTGGCAGCTTTGCAATAGCTAAGGGAAAGATGATATGCCTATACTTTAGTTTTCCTTTTTCTATGTAGCAAATTCAACTGTTAAACCAATTATCATCTCCTAAGAAAAAAATATGAACGTCAGCTTGAATAATTGGTTAATAGCTGAGTGAATCAGCGGGACTTGTATACTCTTAGGGTGGGGTATAATTTCCTTGAGAAGAAGTAACAAAGACTAAAGAAGGCACTAACAAATAAACTGATTCAGAAACTGACAGCCATGGGGAGAAGGAGGCCACGGCTCATCCATGATAGGTGTCTCTTGTGGGAATCATTCCTACTGTCCAAGCTTACCTTCTCCCATCATGGTGTCTTCCTTTTTAGTCTCTTGTGATCTTGGGTGTTTGGATGACATGTGAATATGACTCTTTTGATCATTAGTCTTGAATTCAGAAATATCTTCACTTTTTATTTCTAAATTAATGAGAAAAAAATGTGAATGTTTCTTGTTTTTTAGAATAAGACATTTTTATTTGTAAACAGGTCCTAAGTGTTAAGGCGTTTTTCTTCTATGCCTCAACAAAATGACTGTGATATACACACACTAAAATGCATGTAATATATTCAGAGCTTAAGGAATAATGAAATACAATCACATATACTTACCGGCAACTTTGAGGTATCATACTGAACCACACAACAGCCATCATATATGGCTACTGAACACTTGAAATGTGACTAGTTCAAATTAAGATGTGCTATAAGTATAAAATATACACTTGATTTTGAAAAACTGTAAAATATCTAGTGTTTTTATATTTATTCCATGTTGAAATAAATTTTGATATATTAGGTTAAAAAGATACTAGAAAATTACATCATGTGCCTCACAGTTCATATTATGCTTTCACTGGATTGAGGTGGTATGGATTGTTACAATGCTCTTTTTAACTCTTTTTATTTTGAATTAATGATAGATTTACAAGAAGTTGCAAAGAAATGTATAGGGAGAAGTCATGCACCCCCATCCAGCCTCCTCCACTGGTAACAAACTATATAATTGTAGTATGATATCAAGACCAAGACATTGACATTGGAACAATCCATAGATCTCATGCAGCTGTGTGATTTGATTGAAGACTCCTACTTTTGACCAAAGGGATGTTTTATATTCTATTCATTTATTTATTAAATATCATAATCAAAAATATATATACATTACTCATGCCAGGAACTATTCTAGGCAATGGAAAGACAATGAGTAAGAAAGACTCAGTCCCTGCTCTCACAGAGCTTTTATTCTGCTTTGGAGGGCAGACAATAAAAATTGTAAATGTAATTTCAAATGATGCCAGGCCATGGTATATGATAATTTTTCTCATGGAAAAGCACTTTAGTGACTGAGTTTAGCTAAAATAGCTGATTTTAGGGGTGCCTGGGTAGCTCAGTAGGTTAAGTGTCTGCCTTCAACTCAGGTCATGATCCTGGAGTTCCCAAATGAGCCCCATATCAGGCTCCCAGCTCAGTGGGAAGTCTGCTTCTCCTTGTGCCCCTCTGGCCACGCCCCCTCCTACTCTCTCTCACTCACTCACTCTCTTATATAAATAAATACAATCTTTAAAAAAATAGAAATAATAAAATAGTTGATTTTTTCACAGAACACCATTTTTACATTGAAAGAACTTGGAAGAACAAAAGACAGATTCTGGTTATTCAAACTTGGATATCTGGTAGATTTTTTAAAGTGAATGACCAGCCTGTAACTTCTATGAAACAACTGACAATATTTGCTGCCAGTGATCAAATTGAAGCTCTCATGGCAAATTTAGAATTTTGGACAGCTTACGTTTTGTAGATATCTAATTATTAAAGTTTAACAAATGCAGTTTTTAAAAAATTATACTGTGAAGTATGTCAGTATTTGGAAAATTTTTATAACTCAGTGATACAATATTTTCCAAATGGCTAAAGCATAATGTTTCAAAATCACACATAGATAAATCTCCACTCAAAGAACATGACAGATTAGTAGTTTTTCCTGTAACCAAGTACAAAAAGTACTTCGAGATGTACCTTTCAGTAACTATCTATTGGCCAGTTTGGGTGCAGTATCAAAGAAGATTACCCACAATTAACTGTGAAGTCTATTAAAATACTCTTCCCCTTCTATTATGTATCTGTGTGCTGCTGAATTTTCCTCATATACTTCAGCCAAAAAACAATACGTTGCAGCAAATGTAATGCAGAAGCTGCTAAGTGAATCCAGCTTATTTTTTGATTCATGAGACACAGAGAGAGGCAGAGACACCAGCAGAAGGAGAAGAAGGCTCCATGCAGGGGAGCCCGATGGGGGACTCCATCCCAGGACCTTGGGATCAGGACCTGAGCCAAAGGCAGATGCTCAATGACTGAGCCACTCGGGCCTCTCAATTTGTTGTAATATTCCCAAATTGTCAAACACATGAGCACATACTCCTTGTATGAGAGATGAGGTGAATGGCATGCTTGAAAGTACAAGATGAATTTTTAAAAAATGTTTAAAAAATATAAATTCTTAAGGCAGACATTAAAGTTTTATAAAAATGGCATTCTTTTCATTATATATATTTGAAAACATAATTTTTAAATGTAATAATGTTAATTATGTTAACATGCATGTATTATTGTTATTTTAAGGTGAATAAATTTTACATTTGCTCTTTTAACTTCTTATTTGGAAATACCAATCTATGAACACACATTGACAAAAATTATTTTTGGGTTTTTAATGATTACTGAAAGTGGAATGAGGTCCCCAGATCAAAATTTTGTATACTGCTGACAGACCGTACAGCTGAATCAGAGAACTCTGTTTCATGAGGAAGATGGGGAATGATACTTTTTATTCTAAAGTAATGAATGCTAATTATAGAAAATTGAAAAACACAGAAAGATATAAAGAAGAAAATACAAATTACTCATACAGAACTGATTACTCTACCATTTTTTCATAAAGTGCTTCCTGATCTCTTTACATTTTTGTAAAGAAAATTAGGAGTCTGCATCCAGTCAGGAAAGTATGTGAATTTAATACAGAGAAATGTGTCCACAGATACTGAAAAGTTGAAAGAGCAAAAAAAGAGGATAGTGAAGTAATGATATGTTAGTAACTGCAGGAAGAAGCTTCCTCTGTAACTGGGGAACAAAAGTGAAGAGATGGGGTGAGCAGAGCTTAGTGGGAAGTCCCTCCATTGCTGATGCACATACCTGTAAAATGGAGGACAAGAAATAAATAGGGTATTTCACAGAGTCACATGAAATTAAAACTTATGAAAGATCTTTGCTTTCAAACCAGAAAGCAACACATGCATGTGCGTGCACACACACACACACACACACACACATTTAGATTTAAAAGCAAAGACCAAAACCTGCATTCAACAAATCACAGGTGACAACCCAGAATGAAATCCCATTCTTCTTGAGAAAGACAGTTTTCCCAGCCCCATCAAGACAGGGAGAGAAGAGGGATATCATGCTGATACTTTGTTCAAAATAAAGAATGCATCTCCTGGAGCTTCCCTTCCTCAGCATCTCTCAGAAACCCAAGCTTGGTGAATCTTCTATTTGTGGTACCATGCTTCTCCCTCTTTCTTTTCTTTATTTTGACTTTCTCTCTTTGCTTAACCTCATTTGTACTCATGCTTGCTTATCACTTTGGTTTCCTAGCATCTCCTAATATTACAAGTGTTTCAGCCCCCCATTTATTTGGGTGGAGTAAGTGATTTTCCACTACCTGGTCTGCCTCCCTATCTCCCTCACTTCTGCTTTCTATGTAGAAAGATAAAAAGAAACTTCTTTTAGGGGATCCCTGGGTGGCTCAGCAGTTTAGCGCCTGCCTTTGGCCCAGGGCGTGATCCTGGCCCGCATCAGGCACCCTGCGTGGAGCCTGCTTCTCCCTTTGCCTGTGTCTCTGTCTCTGTCTCTCTCTGTCTCTGTCTCTCTCTCTCTCTCTCTATCATAAATAAATAAATAAAATCTTAAAAAAAAAAAAAAGAAGCTTCTTTTCCAGAACTCCTTTCCCTCAGTGTTCTCTATGTCTCCAGCCTAAAAGAAATTATTTGCTTCTGGGAGAATGTCCAAGAATATAGTTTTCATGCTCCTAGAGGGAAAAAAACCCACCAAGCATTCTCTTCCTTCTTCTGATTCCCTTCCCCTTGATTCTTAAACATACTTTTTGGAGGATTATCCAGGCAGTGGAACATAGTGTGATCTGGAACCAAACTGTCTAGCTTTTTCCTGATTATGCGACCTTGGGCAAGTTACTTGGCCTTACTGTGCATCATGCTCCACTTCCATAACACAGACATAGTATTTAATACCTACTCCATAGAGTTTTTGTGGACACTAAATAAATCCATGCATGTAAAGTACTTACCATAGTGAATATTCAATCAATATGAGCTTTCATTATTATTGCTATTATTATTTAAGGCTAGGTAATCCTTGCCTCTACTGTATGCATTGAATAATTTGGTTCCATGTGGTTTAATATGTTGCACTTTCATAAAAATTTCTCTTTGGGGGAAGAAAAAGAAATGTTAATATATTATACATGATGACATTTCCCCACCAATATTTTCATTCTAAAAACAAAATCTACATACTTCTGCTTTTGCTTTTCCTAAACCAACAGCACACCAGACAGCATAGAGCCAGCCATGAGGCCACTGAGCATAGGGAAACAGCCAAGATGATGGTTGACTTCTCTGACGGAGCTGCAGGTAAGACAGTGAATGACCTTGATCGAGCTGTAAAATTGGCCCCTATTAAAAAAAACAATAATAACATATCAATAAGATAAAAGATGCTGATATAATAAAAATATGTTGGAAGAGATATGTTTACAACGATATCTTCCACTTAGTAGGTTGAACAAATATTTATTGAATTAAGCGATTAAATGAACCAAAAATAAATCCAAAATTTGTATTTCTGAAGAACGACAAGAATCCAATTCCAACAATAACATGCAATTGTTCTTTCCAATTCTGTCCATTATTGATGGGGCATTCTTCCAATTCTCTCCTTTTAGTCTCAGACTAACCCTAACCTTTTCCACCAATGCAAAATTTCAATTTCACTCTCATGTTCCACTAATTAGAACAGAAATGCTCTCAGCTCCAGAATGTGTGAAACTACTTGCTCTAATGTATGTATCCTATTTAAAAATGGCATGTAACACATCAAAACAGGGAACAGAGACTCCTACCATAGAGCCAGGAGAATTTGCTAATGTTCATGAGAATTTTGTTACCTAAAAAACTAGGAGTAGAGTAGTGGCAAATAAATAAAGCCATTCTGGTCATGATGGTGGAGCAAAGTGGACAAGTTCCTTTAGAGATGGGATCTTTCTAAGAATTCATCTCAAATTCTTTAATAGTCTGAAGAATTTCATTCTCATTCCATTATTATTTTTGAACTAAAGCATACAAAATCTGGGGCACCTAAGTGGCTCAGTCGGCTCAGATCATGATCCAGGGGTCCTGGGATTGAGTCCCTGCAGAGCAGGGAGCCTGCTTCTCCCTCTCCCTCTGCTGCTCTTCCTGCTTGTGCTTTATTTATAAATAAATAAAATCTTAAAAATAAATAAAGCATACAAAATCTAAAAAAATAAAAATAAAAGCATGCTTATGTGCACAAAATTGGTACACAAATATTTATAGCACCTCTATTTGTAATCACTCAAACCAGTAAACAACCCACATGTTCTTCAACACAGGAATGAATAAACCAACTATGGTTTATACAGACAATGGAATACTACTCAGCCAAAAAAAAGGGGGGGGGGAGAAAAAGAAGAAGGAACCAAAAAAGGAAGGGAGGGAGTGAAGGAGGAAGGAATGAAGGCAGGCAGGAAAAAGAAAGAGAAGGAAGGAAAGAAGGTAGGAACATAGGAAGGCAGGAAGGAAAATAAAAAAGAAAAGAAGAGAAAAAAGAAAAAAGAAAAGAAAAGAAATAGAAGAAAGAAAAAAGAAGAAACTATTAGTAAGAAAGTGACAACTGGGATGAACTTCTAAGGCATTATGTTAAGTGGGAGACATCCATCTCTAAAGGGTATATAGTTTATTATTCCATTTATATGACATTGTAGAATAGACAAAATTATACTGATAAAGAACAGGTAAGTGATTGTCAGGCATTAATCGTAGTGGAAGGGGAGGATGTGAGGACAGAGGAACAGAATAAAGGAGTTTTTCTGGGAAATGTTCTATATCTTGATTGTAGTGGTAATTAGATGAATCTATTAATGTATTTGAATCCTAAAAACATATACAATTAATTTAATGTATATTATTTTTAAATTTAAAATTTTAAATTTGCCTATAATTTTGAGGGTGATAGATATGTTCATTTTCTTAATTGTGGAGATGTTTCATGGAAGTATATATTCATCAAAATTTATGAAACTGTATATTTTCAATATGTATAGCTTATCATATGTCAATTATACTTAATACAAAATGAAAAGTTAAAGAAAAAAAAGTTTGCCTATGAACATGAGTTAGTTATAGCCTGTGATTTGTTTCAAAACAAACCAACCCACACCAAACCTCTGCTTTCATCTGCATAATGCAGGCAAAAAAAGAATTTTTATTTTCTCTTCTCAGGGAGACATTGTGTTTTTCTTTTCTGTGCTTTCCTTGGGCTGAATCTGATAATTTGATTGAAAGTCACAGTCCGGTTTTCAGTCTGTTGACTCCTGGCTGACTTGGTCCCAAAGCTACCATAACAAAATTAGCTAGAAATGGTTCTCCTGTGTGTACATATTATACTTGATACATACTTGGCTTATTTGTTATTAATTAGTTGCTTTTTTATGAGCATCTGAATAAGATAAATCTAGCCTAGAGATGAGGGGGTGGATTTTACTAGGGCTTTGCAGTAGTAAAACAAAATGCCTCATGCTTTTATCCATTTTCAAATGATTGCTCAGTGATTGTTTACTTTGCTAGCTGGATAAGTTACTGTTCTCATTCTGAAGATATTTAGAAGCTACTAGATAAAATGAGATATATGTACAAACATTTATAATACAAATCAGAATGTGACACATGCTAAAAGAATATTGCAAATCAATTTTTCTGAAAGGATATTTCTCATCAATATGGTCAGGGAAAACAACCCAAAAGAGAGAATATTTAAGTAGGGCTTTGAAGCCTAGGCAAATAAAGACAGAAAGGAGAAAGGAGCAATCGTTTAGGAAATTAATGCTGAAAAATACTCAGAATTAATGCTGGAAAGCATTGGAGATAAATTTTGATGGGCAGTAAATGTCAGCAAAAGATCCTTGACCATATTCTGAAGGCAATGAGGTGTCAAGAAGGAAAACTTCTGAGCTGGGAAGTGGCATGAACCAAGTGAGATATAGAAGATCAGGCTGTGGAAGGGTTTCAAACACATATAATGGCAGAAGGGCTAAAGTCAGTGAATCCACTTTAGATGTATGTGAGTCTAAGGCTATAGACCACCAGCTTTCAAATATTTCTGGCAGCAGAACATTACAAAAATGTAATCTTTGACATAATCTCAATATCCTTACTTATAAACAAATTGTGCCTGTGTTGTGCCAGATTTTTCTACACTCTGAAGAGATAGCGCTGAACTCAGCAGAATTCCTGTTCCTTTTGGAATTTAGGTTCTAAAATGGGGGAGGGGCAGAGCACATAGGCAGTAGACAAGCAAATACCCCAATAACCTTGATGCTATGTAACAGTAAGAGCCATGAAGACCAAAGTGAGGCTGGCAGAGAGTGACTGGAGATGGAGCAGGGTTGGGAAGAGTGGTGGTACAGCCTGAGTGATGCAGAAAGGGCCTCTCTTTGGAGGGAACTTTGGGGAAGAAATCTCAGTGAAATGATGACGGAGTCATGTGAATTTCAGGAGAAAGAGTATTCCAGGCATGACAATGGCAATGACAACAAGGGTTTCTCTGGATTTGGTGGCCAGGAGCAGCCCTGGCTCCTTCAGACTCTTTTCAGCCCAACAGCCCCCAAGAATCCCCTACAAGCTCCCGTGGCTCCAAGGAATGATCAGAGAAACCACAGCCAGATCATGGGAGTGCTAACGAAGAGAAATTGGCTAGCTGGGAAGCCAGTAGAATAAATGCACAGAAGGCCTTCTCTCTTGGTGGTGCCTCAGGACGTTCTATACTGAAAAGTGAGCTGGATTAGTCAACATATTAGAAAGACTTGTGAGGGTCCCATACACATTTGGCCAGACCTTTAATTGCTCAGTTTCTCAAATTTTATTATTTCTAAAATAGGAGTAATGATTTGTTCTTCTACATATGACTTTCTGTCTTCCACCCATTCTCCTCTAATTTAGACTGTAAATATCATTCTATTAGCAATAATCACGCCTCAGATAAACCTCATTGGCTATGATACTGCCACTACGCAAAGCTTGTAAATCTCATTCTGACAGAGCCTCACCTCATAGATGTGGTTTTGAGAATTATGAAGATTAATTTAAGGAAAAATGCTAAAGAAATACTTTCTTTTTTAAATATTTTATTTATTTATTCATGGGAGACACGGAGAGAGAGGCAGAGACACAGGCAGAGGGAGAAGCAGGCTTTCTCTGGGGAGCCTGATGTAGGACTCAATCCCAGGATCCCAGGATCATGACCTGAGCCAAAGGCAGGTGCTCAACCAACTGAGCCACCTAGGCTTCCCAAAAGGAAAACTTCTCAAGATAATTCTTCAGTTAGCCTCTTCTATAAGTTATAGTGAAACCTAAAATAAAGTAGTAGTGCAGTAAACATGAACACTAAGGCTGGCACAAAATAATGTTATTGAGAAGTTTTTGTCTACACCACGTTTTATATCTGGCTTTATAACTTATTCCTTACAATAAATATGATGAAGTAATTAGTCTATCAATGAAGAAATTAAAGGACAAAGGTCCTTTAAAAAATCCGGCAAATATGGGTCAAAATATCCAGCTCTGCATGTGTTGCCCTTCAAAATATATACTTGGAAATCCCGTGGTCAAGAACACTGAACATGGATCTCCATGGATCTATACTTAACATAAGGACACTTTCATAGGTATTTAAAGGCTATTTGCCTTGCAAAATTAAAATTGATAATAATATATTTGACCTCAGAAGCTAATCCCTTTGTGCAGAAAAATTGCCCAAGACTTGGAATTAAGGGATAAAAGTGATTACTGATCTGATCAATGTCATACCGGAGACTTTAAGTTTATCAAATTCCCCGGAACATATTTTTTAATATTAATTATGCCCAGTCTTGTTAATTTGTAAATTAGTAAACTGCAAATGATTTTGCTCCAGTAAAGGTGCAAATGGTATCAAAAGACATGTCATCTCAAAGGTTACAGCTTTATTGTCTTGTATGCAATGTGGCAAAGTTATTTCAGCTTGGCTATGTGATCCATATCTCTCAAATGCTCTTTGTCTTATGCTTACTTTTTCACTGAGATAATCTCAAATATTCTTTAAACCAGATTTGCCATCTTCCTGGTACCCTCACTTGTGAGGTAAAGAATTTGTTGACAAATACTCATTACATATTTTCACAAGAGCCATATTTTTCACTTTTTGAGAAGTACACTATGACAGTTTGAATTTAAGTTTCATGAGGGATAACTAATATGTGGACTTACTTAAACATTTGTTGTTGGGCTTTGGATCTCTCACATCAAAACATGGGATTCTTCTGGCCATTTCCATTAACTAACTGGTTTAAATCCAGTAATGATTATTCAAATGTATTTCATAAAACTTTGCATTATCACACCTGTGTATTAATTGCTTTCCACAGTTGCGTGGCTTTCACATCAGACTAATTTTCTGCCCCAAATTAATAATTGATTACAAATATCAATTGTACTTTTTTAGTTCAAATGTGGTGTTAGCATTTTTAGAATTCTTTTCATACTCTCTTAGCTAAGGAATTTTTTTTTCTGGTAAATCACAATAATAAATGGAAGAGTTAAATCTCCTTTCCCCCTCCTCCACCCCAGTGGATTACTCTGTGTCTCTATTAGAGCCCAATATTTTAAAAAGAGGATGTCAAAAACTATACTCTCAAAAAAACCCTCAAAAAAGCAAAACAAAACAAAAACCTCCATTCTTACCACTCCTCTGAAGGAGAAGACTTGGCTCTATTCTTTGTGGAAATGAGAGAGGAATATTTTGCATGGGCTCATTTGAAGTTTAATTAACATGTTATCTACTTCAAACTTATTGAGTAGTATTGCCTTCTAATAAAGTAAAAATTGTCAAGAAGGGGGAAGACTTCAAGGTTTTGTCAAGAAGAACTGGAGCATATAGACAATTTATACACATCTTATATATCTTTACTTCTAAAGTACCAGGATTTTGAATGGATATGATTGCCATTTATGGAGTTGGGAGGAGGCAGTGGTTAAGGAGGGCAGAAATCATAATATATACTCAATATCCCATGACTCTTCTTATTAGTTGAAATGTTCTAATTAATATCTAACCAAATACCACTACATGTCAGAGAAATATTAAATAATAATTTAAGAAAAGCATTCAAAGTAAATTTTAACAACTAGAAGAAAATGTACATTTGGATCCTTGCTTACCAGAATTCTTCTGGAGCTTAATTTCTACATGTGTTCTTGCTTTTCAAACCTTAATGATATAACCAAGTGAATTTTTTCTCTAAGCTGTGACAACTTCTTGTTCATGATAGGAGCTCTTCTCATCATGAAAGAGAAGGGACTATTTTTTGTTTTTTAAAAAAGAAACAGATAGTAAAAACTTACTCTGCTGATATTACCTGGAGGGGAAGTGACAGTAAAAATAAAGTGCCAGTTTGACCCAGAGATCAAAACTGCCAGGTTGGAGAAGCTCACATAACCATCTTGACTTTCTGCCTGAGTACACCCTACAAACAAACACAGAAACACAAAGTGTTACCTACTCAAGAGCAGTTTCTTCAAGTCTTCTCTGTAAAGAGGCAATTGGACAATAATGGAAAATAAAAAGATTTAATGAAAGAGATTATGAAATCCATCAGGCTTTTCTTAGATAAATCTTGGAACCAAATAATCTAAGAGAGAATAATAATAACAACAGTAATCGAAAGTTTTCTAGGCCAGATAATGTGCTTTATATACATCATTTTAAATAAACTACACAACAGGAGATAGATAAGCTTATGGAAGGAAATTACTCGGTGTTCAGATTATAACTCCACATCCGCCTGATTTGAAAGTTTGCATTCCTAACCACTACTATATATTGATTATTTTATTATTAAATATCTGTCAAGAAAGAAAGTCTGTTATCTTATAGGTGGTCACTTTCTAGGTTCTGACTCTCTTCTATTCAAGGGATCTGTAGTTTATGTAGTGGCAGAGTTAGGCCAATAGAGCAGGACCACAGCAATGCATCAAATCATGACTGAGAAAGGCTACCCTGATTTAGCAACTTGGGTTACTTGCACTGTGGTTTCCTTGAATAAAATGCAAAAAAAAGAAAGTTTACGTCTTCTAACAATAGGCCATCCATTTTTAAAGTGGAAGAAGGCAACTTAACTCAGGATCACATTCTCAATGTCATTAATTAGTTTTCTGACTCCACCATCCTCAAATTACTTTGCTAATTAACAGCTGCTACAGTTCACTCTGGAAATGTCACTATGATTGATATGATGGACAATGAGTTAGAAGAGTGATCTTAAAGTTTATAAATTGTTTTGAGATCTTTAAGGCTGAAAGGTATCATAAAGATATAATATGCTTAGTGTTACATTTTTCAATTCAATTGCTTAATCCTTTTTGTGGCAACATTGTCTTTCCTCATCAATTTTGCAGAGCTAACGAAAACTCCTTTTTCAAAAACATCTTTTCCTTCATCTCTTCAGCATCCCGAAATAAATAAAATGCCCAGAAAAATGGAAATAAATAAGCCAAGACTCAAATAAATGATAGGCGCCCAAGATAAATGCAGTTTATACTCTTTAAAACCTATATGCATCAAAATTATGGTCAATAAACTCTTGCAAACAATGAACTGCAGAGTACAGATGTTCAACATGAAATCGTTTGCTGCAGTTTTTCCTTTGACAAACGTCCTTATTGTTCCCATCTTTGGAGGAATACAAAGCAGCATTTAATCGAAATGTGTCCGTCGAGCACAGTGAGTTTGCCTCGTAGAACAGCCGCCAAACTGCCTAATGGAAAGTGTTTTAGCTCCAAATGGGTTTGCTTTTGTGTTAAATACCAGCTTGCCTCAGAGATCTCTACAAAGATTCCCATATATATCTATGATATTCTCAGATTTGAAGCATATGTGCCCAAAAGCTGAGGCAGTTGTTGCCAAGTACAGTACATTACTCCAGGGTTCATCATATCTCTGGAATGGTAATTGTAAAATATACAAGTGCCATCGACAGGCTCCCTGATCAAGCTGGTATAAGCAATGTACTGGCTGGGGGAACTTGGGATGAGATGGGATGCTGGGCTTGAAGCAAGACTGAAATTGACTCCATGACTTAACAGAGAGTGCTACTGATTGTGTTTCTGTGGGGCCTATGGTTTCCAAAATACTTTCCAGCCCTAATTCTCTCCTACAGTCATCCCTTTCACCCCTAGCTATATTAGCAAACTGATAACATCATTAATATTGAGACTTTATTTTTTTAATATCAAAAATGTATTTTTTCCTATTATAATCTATAATTAAATATTAAAGGGTCTATAGGACTCTTAAGTAATTATCTTCCAGTATATAAATTCACCTTTTTTGTTAACTGATTATAACCTCCTTTTTTACTTAGGAGGATTTACTGATACAAAAGAACATAAAGTTAAATTATAGAATAAAAGACTAGACTAGACCTACAGATATGGTTTTGTTGTTATTTTGTCTTTCACCGGGAAATACTTAGAATAAGCTAGGTAATCCATCCCAAATGGTTTTGGTTCCATTCTTTCTGAAGTGTAAGAGAAGCATTTTATGATGGCTTCAAGAGATACTTTCACTCATATGAAAAAGGGTGCTTTGGTGATGTAGGCATTCTAAAAACACACAACTCTGTAAAATTGTTTCTCTACTTCATGACACACACACAAATGTGTGCATAGAAACAACTTCAGCCCATTCCTCATACTTCCTCGGTGAATCCCCCAAGATTAATCCAGATGAGTCAGCTGGCTGAGTGTGACATTGTTAATTGAATAAAAGAGCAAACAGTTTAATTCATTTTGCATGGCCACAATATGATTCTAAGCTAGTCAATGATATCTTTGGAATAACTGAAAGAAAATGAATGATTGGGACAGGGTGTCAGGAGTGGGGCAAAGTAAACATGGAGGATGAGTAAGGTATGGTACAGAATGAGGTATGGAGGATGGATAAAAAAAACAGAATATGGATAAGGTGATGAGTATGGGTAATGTTTGAAGAGTTGTGGAGTATGAGTAAGGAATAGAGTCTAAGTAAGGTATAACAAATGGGTAAAGGTATGAAGCATGGTTAAGGGAGTATAGGTAACTGAACTGTACATGTCAAAATAGTTATGACAGCAAGCTTATGTTGTATATATTTACCACATTTTTTTAAAGAAGGAATATGGGCAAGGTATAGAGTATGACTAAAGATATGAAGTAGGGGTAAGGCATGGAGTATGAATGAGGTACTGGATATGGGTAAGTTATAGAGTATGGATAAGGTATTGCTACGGACTTAATGTCCATGTCCCTCCAAAATCCCAATGTGGAAACTTCATCTCCTGTGTGCTGGAATTTGGAGGTGGGGTCCTTGTGGACTGATTAGTGATTAGTGCTCTTATAAAAGAAACTCTAGGGGTGCTTGGGTGGCTCAGTTGATTAAGTGTCCTATTCTTCTAAAGAAAGAAGAAAGAAAGAAAGAAGAAAGAAGAAAGAAAGAAAGAAAGAAAGAAAGAAAGAAAGAAAGAAAGGAAAGAGAGAAAGAAAGAAAGAAAGAAAGAAAGAAAGAAAGAAAGAAGAAAGAAAAGAAAGAAAGAAAGAAAGAAAGAAAGAAAGAAAGAAAGAAAGAAAGAAAAGAGAAGAAGAAACTCCTTGGGCCATGTGAGTACACAGTGAGAAGATGGCCACCTGTGAATCAGGAAGCTGGCCATGACCAGACATCAAATTTGCTAGTACCTTGATCTTGGACTTCTCAGTCTCCAGGACTGTGAGAGGTAAATTTTTGTTTTTGTTGTTGCTGTTGTTTTAAGATTTTATTTATTCATTCATGAGAGACACAGAGAGAGACATAGGCAGAGGAAGAAGCAGGCTCCCTGTGGGAAGCCTGATATGGAACTTGATCCCAGGATCCCAGGATCATGACCTGAGGCAAAGGCAGATGATCAACCACGGAGCCACCCAGGTGCCCCTTTAGTTGTTGTTTATAAGCCACTCTGTCTACAGTGTTTTGTTATAGTAGCCTGAAAAGACAAAGACAGATCTGGAGTGTGTATAAAGTTTGGAGCATGGATTCTTATCCATATGGGCATGGAATATGGGTATAATGTGAAATAGAGGATTAGGGGTAGGTGAGCTTCAGTATCTAGGTGAGGACAGTTGATGTGCACATTACTGAAACATGGAAAAACAGCAGAAAATTGGTATTTTGACACTGTCGTCTTAAGATTAGAAGGGATTGTTACATCTTCTGAATTACTGTTATGTCTTCTGAATCTCATAGCAAAATGACACCAACAGCTACATGGCATTGAAGAATGGACAGAATGACATCATCAAAGCAGGCAGTTTAAAACTACCTGATAATACAATTTTGAATGTTTAATTTTCATATTGGCCAATCCTGGATAGCTTTGCTTAACTACCTTGCTTTCTTTATGATGTGGCTTGTTTCTGTGAATTTGCATGTCCTTATAATTTTGGGCTGTCCTCTTTCCTTGGGATTTTAAACCTAAGGTGTTTCAGGCTTAACTGCTTTGGCAAAAAAAATGACCAAGAATAGCAAAAATATGAGTCAGCATTATGGGTGTTCACCAAAGTGAGTAAAATATACATTGCTATGAGTGGAAGAATGGAAAATATGGAGTCTGTGAGGTGAGTCTCACAGAATAAGCAGAATTACCTGGGCCTTTAAAGTTGGATTGTACAAATGAAGAGTGGACAGGATGCTCAGGAGAGTAACAAAACTATGAAAGTTTGGGGAAATAATTTTTGTGCACAGGCTGAAAAGATTTAGTTTCTCAATAAATAAGTAGATAGGATGGGGAATTTATAGGCCAAAATAGTTGAAAGGCAACTTGAAAAAAGATAGCAAAGAAATTTATAGCTCTAATAAGAAAGGAAGAGAATGAAACAAACCTGAGACAGGGTTTTTGAAGCTATGAAATATTTAATCATGAAATGTCAGTTGCCTCCTCAAGAACATTTTCAGAAGGGACTAATTCTGTTTTTCTGGAGTTGATGAGGGGTAGCTTTGCAGGAAAACAAAATGTATAAGCTAAATAGGTAGTGATATAAAAACCTTCTGGGATTAATTCATTAAAAACTATGTTGAGTGATAATTCATTAACTTAGAAACTTTATCATAAGAATTTTATATCTTTCCTTTTTTTCAAGACAATCACAAAGAATGAAAGGACAACATCCTCAGGAGAGACAGGTGTTTTATACCAGATGACAGTAATAGTTCAGGCCAAAAAATAAATTCAACTAGCAGGAGAGGTAAGATTTAGCATTTATATCTACAATGGATTTCTTCCTATATATTTTAATGTTTCATATAGTTTACAGAATCCATCTGAAAGAGTTTAGGCTCATAGCCAGGATATAGCAAGAAATAATAGTAAAGTCATGGCTTATTCTTGGAAACCAGCAATTTTATAGATATTTTGAACTGGTAGATGATTCATTTACAAGTTTGAGGAAAAAAAATTACAGACAACCCAAAACCAATAGAAATGTCTTGACCAACTCATGAGGTACATAAGAAAGCTGATAAGCTCATTTTTTAAAAGTTATTAATGCACTCTCTAATTTTGCTTCTAACTGTTGCCTGTGCATTTGATGTCAGATCTATGAAATTATTCCTAAGACCAATGTCAAGATTTCATTTATTTTTTCTAGGGGTTTTTTATTTTAGTTTCAGGTCTTTTTTTTTTTTTTTTTTTTTTAGTTTCAGGTCTTATGTTTTAGATTTTAATCCATTTTGAGTTACATAC
The DNA here is from genome assembly GCF_018345385.1 of Vulpes lagopus. NCBI lineage: Eukaryota > Metazoa > Chordata > Mammalia > Carnivora > Canidae > Vulpes > Vulpes lagopus. The sequence continues at coordinate 53,788,452 of NC_054824.1, read as the reverse complement.
TCCAAATGGTGTAAAATAATGCTCCAATTTCACTCTTTTCCATGTGGATATCCAGTTCTTCAACACTATCTGTTGAAATGTCTATCCTTTCCCCATTGTATATTCTTGGCTCCATTGTCGAATATCAGTTGGCCATATATGTGAGGTTTTATTTCTAGTCTCTCTATTCTGCTCAATTGGTCTATACATTTATCTTTAGGCCAGTACCATACTGTTTTAATTTTTATAGTTTTGTAATACACTTTAAAACTACAAAGTATGATGCTTTCAGTTTTGTTTTTCTTTTTCAAGATTTCTTTGGGTATTCAAGATTTTTCATGGTTCCATATAAATTTTAGAATTGTTTTCTCTATTTCTGTAAAGAAACACTATTGAGATTTTGATAGAGATTGCACTGAATCTGTAGATTGCTTTGGGTAGTATGGACATGTGAAGCAAAGTTAGACAAGATGCTTAACACCACTAATCATCAGGGAAATGCAAACTAAAACTCCAATGAAATACAATCTCACATCTATTAGGATGGCTATTGAAAGAAAAAGAGAAAGAAAGAAAAAGAAGAAAGAAAGAAAGAAAGAAAGAAAGAAAGAAAGAAAGAAAGCAAGCTGGTAAAGATGTAGAGACACTAGAACTCTTATACACTGTTGATGGGAATGCAAAATAGTGCAGCCATTATGGAAAACAGCATGGAGGTTCCTCACAAAAATAGAAATAGAATTACCATATGATCCAACAAGCCCACTTCTAGATATTTATCCAAAAGGATTGAAATCAAGATCTCAAAGAGGTATCCAAATCTCCCATATTCATCACAGTGCTATTCATACTAGCCAAGATATGGAAACAATCTAAATGTTCATCAACAGATGAATGGATTTAAAAAGTGCCATATATGCATACAATAGCATACTATCCATTAGTCTTAAACAAAGAAAATTCAGAAATATGTGACAACATAGGTGAATCTCAAGGATATGATACTGAGTGAAATAAGCCAGTTACAGAAGGACAAATACTGCATGATTCCATTTATGTCATATCTAAAATAGTCAAACTCATAGAAGCAAAGAATAGAATGGTGTTTTTTTTTATTTTTTATATGAACAAGCTGCAGGGAAAATAAATGAAGTTAGCAGTGGTCCTAGGACTTACTAGGGGGGCAATAGAAGAGAAAGAAAGATGGAGAGGGAGACGTAAACTCTGAGAGCCTACTCTGGGCCAGGTGCTTTGCATTTGACATAGCATTTATCCTTCATAACACAGAGTGTTTCTATTTTCCTATAGAAACCACACCATAGGGCTGCCTGGATGGCACAGTTGATTAATAATTCGACTCTTGATTTTTGGCTCAGGTCATGATCTCAGGGTCATGGGATCAAGCCCTGTGTGGGCTCTGCACTCAACAGGGAGTCTGCTTGGATTCTCTCTCTCCTTCTCCCTCTGCCCCTCCCCCCATGTCATGCGCTCTCTCTCTTTTAAATAAATAAATATATCTTAAGAGGAAAAAAAAGGAATAATATCATATCTGTGACTTGCTCTCTGGGACAATCCATGACACTGTACCAGAATCACTTGTCTTGGGGACATGCTTTTTTTCTTATATCATATTAAGGATACGATTATGACAAAATGGTCCTCATCATGCAAAGGGAGAAAAGGAGGTGGCTTCTTAAGTATTTACTGCTGGTCTAATCTTCCTTTTTACAGATATGGCATTGTAGACTGGGGATAAAGGAAATTTCTTCCAAACTACCCATGATATTGAGTATTACTGACCTTGCTAAAGATTCAAATCACTGCAAACATTTTCTTTCAGATGTAGTACTAACAGGTGTCTGCATGTCACAGGTACCTACCTTTCAGCACTGGATCTGATGTCCCTTCCAAGGAAACAGAAATGGCCCAAGGTTCTGATGGGGGACCCAAGGACTCTATTCTCTGATTCTGGAATAAGAAAAACAGGGTGGGGGGAGTTGAATTGAGAGGAGAATTTTATGAAGTTATCTCAAACAGTAAAGGACCCTGAGAGAATTTTTTATGAAACACATATTCAGTAGAGATAGGTAGAGGAAGGAAAATGATGAATATTTTCTTATGTTAAGAATATATCAAAATTAGCTTATAAAAAAGAGAGAATGGGGGGTGCCTGCGTGGCTCAATTGGTTAGGCATCTGTCTTTGGCTTGGGTCATGATCCTGGGATCTTGGGATTGAGCCTGATATGTGGCTCCCTGCTCCCAGGGAGTCTGCTTCTCTCTCTGCTCCTCACCCCCCTCCCCTACCCACCCCTGTTAGTGTGCATGCACACACACTCTCTCTCTTTCTCGAATAAATTTTTCGAAAAAAAAATAAAAGAGAAGATAATGGAGATTATTGTAGGAGTATTTGGGGCAGGTCAGTGAAGAGGTGAAGAGAAAATTAACCTTACAGGAGAGGACAGTGGTATTTCCATTGAAGATTAATAAGGAAGGTATGATTGAGCAAAGGAAGCAGGGCCCAGCTGTCTGAGTGCCAGATTATACTTTCAAAAGGACAAATTTCCAAGTGTTGACCTCAATCTCACCACCTTCTTCTCCATGCAATCATGTCAGGGGTATATATGTACAATTAAGAGTAGAAAGCTTATTTCACTACTTTATTTCCCTTCCTTCCCCACATGACTTTAGTAAATATGGAAGAAATAAGATAGAATCAGAGGACACAGACACTAAAATTAGAATCACACAGACGCCTCTGTTGATGATTTACTTAACCACATATAAGAGGCATCATTTAAAATAACATAAAACTGTAATGCAGATGTGATAACAGACATTCCTTCATTAGCATATGGAATGATTTCTTTGGGAAGGCTAGATTTCCAGGAGATATGAAAGACCTGCTTCAAGAATTTGCTTGGGGAGGGAAAGTATCAGGATTTTATTTTTGCTTTTCATCAGATCTTGGGCACTCACAGGAAGCGAGAGGAAGCCAGACCTCAGCTGTGAGGTAGAAGGCAGACGACAAAGTACACAGAGGTTCTCAGGGCAGCAGACAGACAGCCACTCGGTAAATGTGTGACATGTGCCCCATAAGACATGCTCCCAGCTCTAAGAGAGATGGGTACCCGGGAACCAGTTACCTGCTTATCCAGAAAAACGAGCCGTGGCTGTACTGTAAGCTCCTTTCCCACTTCTCCGTCTGAAGGCTGGACGAGGACCGAGAGAGCATAGGGCCGAATATATATGAAGTTCCCAGTTTTAAAGCTGCTTGCATTTCTGGCACATGTTGACAAAAATAGAACACATCCATAAGGTTACAGATATAACAATTTCTCAAGTGCATTATTACCAGTGAAAATATTTACATTAGCTGTTGTTTCTAGAAACTTCATAATGTATTATATGGAAAATATGACCTTATAATCAAACAATAATTAAATATTTATTTTTCTGTGTTTGTTTAGCATAGATAAAGGATGGACTGGTGTGTGGGAGGGGTGGAATGAAGCACAAATTACAAACTTGGATTTTTATCACCATTCCTTAATATCGGCCCCAAGAATGCCTTACCAGACTAAAATGTTTAGAAGGTGTAGATATGTTCACTAATCTGCTCGTAAGCCAGCTCTCCCCCCAAAACTATGATTTGTGGTATTTTCCAATTTTTGTGGTATAAAGACTTCTACCATGGCTGATTCGAGGGACCAAAATGATGTCCCTGAAAGAATTGGAAAAGATGCCTGACAGCAAGCTCTGACAGTAGCACCGTTCTGCACAGAATAGCTTAAGGACTCCTCACAACAACCCTTTCATATTTACATTCTCCACAGTGTGCTCGCACTAAATAGGCTCAATAACTGTGGAATTAATTGATTAATTTATTTTAATTGAATGAAGCCCTTAGGGAGAATAATACCTTAAAATTAATATATGCTGAGCACTTACTGTGTACCAGGCACTATTCTAAACTTTCCACATATAAACCCAGTGCATCTTTAAAATGACACTGTGAGGTAGGTACTTCCAGTTAAACTGGAAGAAACTGAGACCCAAAAGGGTTTAAGTAACTTGTCAAAGGTCTCACAAATGATCAAGGTCTAGAGCAGTTAATCAAGGAGCTATATTATTTTTCACCTCTTACAAGCATGTGAATTGCTAATGTGACTCAGTAATAAAATACAATAAACATAAAATGGTTTTGCAATTCATGATACCTCAAAATATCTTTTTTCCCAAAGCTTTGGCATTTTTTCTTTTCTTTTCTTTTAATATTTTATTTATTTATTTGACAGAAGGAGAGAGAGAGCACGCAAGCACACAAGCAGGCAGAGAGGCAGACAGACAGAGAGGGAGAAGCAGGCTCCCTGCCAGCAGAGAGCCAAATGTGAGACTCAACCCCAGGACCTTGGGATCATGACTCGAGCCAAAAGCAGACACTTAAGTGACTGAGCCATCAGGTGGCCAAGCTTTGGTGTTTTGATGACCAATACAGCTCTATTAAAAGAATATTATAGATTATATATCCATTGTCCTATTAAGCCTATTGTGTATTATGCATCACAGCCATGCAATAGATTTTTAGCAATTACATGGAGAAATAGAAATCATATATCACACATATTACCCTAGTAGAGGGCATCCTTTGTTGACTTATTCTCAAAACAGCCTAGGTCAGTTAAAACAAGGCTATGATTAAAAAAGAAAGAGGAAGAAGAAGAAGGAGGAGGAGGAGGAGGAGGAGGAGGAGGAGACAGCTACTCTTCCCCAATTAAATGCTTCTTTATTCCCTAACCATTTTTTTTCTTCCTCTTTCACCTAAGGAGAAAAGGATAAAATATTTATTTAACATGGAAGGTGTATGTCGGGCAATGATGACGATTCATCCTAAAAAGAGGAAAGAGTGGAAGAGCAAAAGAGCAAATTGAGTGGATCACAAACTACGAAGTTTCTGTAAGAAGCATTTTCTCCCTCCCCTGAGAATCCTGGGTGAACAAGGCCAGGGTGGTCGTATGTGGTCCTAGGAATCCCCTTTGGTCATCTACTGGCTAAAGCTCTGACCTCTGTGCTAGAACCACTTACTGGGAATTCAACATACATTAGTTTAATCATTATTTATTAGTTTGCTTAGCCTGAATGGGTGAGTTTTCTTTTTTTAAGGGGAACTATTTAAATCAGATTTTTAAAATCCATGCTATTAATTCTATCCTTCCATGGGGCCCAGATTATTGGAAAATTCTAACATTATTACCAGATCCTATTTCTCCCCTAACTCCTTTCTTAAATGCTTTCTGATGTGGGATAGGGTGCAGGCTAGCAATGGGGTTAAGGAAGCCAGAAGACTCCAGCGCAGATCCTGACGTAAGTACATTGCCGTCTAGAGATGAAGAGATGGGAGTCAACTGCCTGAAAACCCGCTGAAAGGCTTGTCCCTGACACATTTTAAAGTTTATTGTGAGCAAACATCTCTTATTAAATGTAAACAGCATCTCACTGGAGGTCAGAGACTTGCTGCTACAGCATATCCCAAGGTAATACCACTTTAAGCTCCGCATAAACTCTTAAGCAGTTTCTATCCTAAAACCTGACCGTAGGTGGTACAGTTTTTTACGATATGTTATAATAGTGCAATAAATCTGTTAGCTTAAAATCGAATCTCCGTGGCCTTTTAGAGAAATCATCATTAAATGCAGGGTCCTGTTAATGATGCCATCGAAGTGAAATTGTTTAATCTGCTAAGGGGGTGAAAGGTCACCAAATGAATTTTTTATAATACATCAACTTGACACGCAATAGGGAAAACTGTAATAGATAAAAGCAAAAGAAAAGGGCACTGTCTTCTTCTGATAGGTCAATAGCAGCCAAGAGAGTCACTCATCCACGTTCCTTTCACGATGGGGCTCCTTTTGCATTTAATATGGACACCCAATTAATACCTCAGCACCACAGACAACCTCATTTTAGGTGACTTATAGCAATTTCTCCCCCTTCCCTGAAATGAAAGTGATCACAATACATCATAGCATTGTGCGAATTAACGTTAATTGATTCAAGTTACCAAGCAATGATGGGCCACTTATATAATCTAGGCGTTATTGGGTGCTAGAAGGGATGGAAGGAAGATTAGATTCCAGTGTCCGTTGCTGTGACGACGGGAGTCACCTGACGCCTTGTTAGACAGTTGTAAGGTTCTATTGCTGGCCCCAGTGGGGTCGTCAGTAAACTGGAGTGATGTCCAAACATCATTAGACGCTGCTCCGATATTAAAGCAAAGGGATTAGCAACTTATTGCAAGCAACCTGGATTTGTCATTGTGCTGTCGTTATCCAATTTCCAACTGCTAATGTGACTGTAGCCTGCAGGCAGAAGGACCTACAGCCAAACTTTAAAAAATGGGGGAGGAAAGTGCCCTCCAATCCTCCCAGTTTTAACCACTATATAACAGCTTCCAATACCCAGTCAAGTATGTGAAAGAATTTTCCCCCCTTTGATGATGCTTAAGTACAAGCTAAAAAAAACAACAACAAAAAAAAAGATCAAGAGAATACAGGCATTTCCCAATTCTGAGATCACCACTATTCACTCCAGCTCTTGATTTTCAGTCTGCCAGATCTGAAATGCTTACTTTTTCAAGAGGAAAGGATTATTTCTATTTGCAGGGCAAACTTGGCAAATAAACAAATAAGTTCTGTTGAAAGCTGGTTCTGGGCAAGACCTATGGGGGTGGGCTGAAGGTAGGACTGTTAGAGATACTTTATTGTTCTTTCTTCAACCTTCACCTCCTCAAAGTTAAGTCAGATTTCTATAAAAGTGCCCCATGTTTCGATTAAATGTTTCAGTTGTCCTGTATTTTCAATTCTTCCTGTTTTAAGTAGGCTAGATAGAGCAGAATCTATATGTGCCATGCATGAGGTGACTTGAATTCCAAAGAAGTTTGCAAGATTCCATACCTGGAAGAAGAAAGTAAGCTCTCTAGTCAACTCAGTTTCACAAACACGTTAACCCTTCCAACTATGTCCAAACATTGTTCTACGCACTGTGAGATGTGCAAACATAAATAAAACACCATGACCTCTGTCACTCAGGAACAGAGTCCCCCCACCCACTCCCTATATGGTTTGCAAGGCAAGAATGACTTTCCGGAGTACACATGTACCATTTTACTTATATTTCCCAGTCCTTGTTCTCCCTATTAAACTTAGCCAGATGCATTTAGCTGCTGTCAACTCCTAGGGAGAGAAGAGGGAAGAAATGGCTTAAGATCTGATGGTTTCCTTCTGGCACACAGAGTGGTTCCAAACCTGGTACATGGTAAGCACCTAATACATGTTACTGTAGTAACACTATGACAGATCAGTGCCCATCATGCATTTCTCTGCTCTTAGGTCTTTATATGCCTCTGGAAAGCCATTACCTATCTTGGACTGGCCAATCTCAAGTTCTGGTATATTTCTCATTTGGTATGCTTTGTGCTATGCTCTAGTACTTATTATTAAGCTCTGTGGTTCTTTGAAATTACTCATTTCAAATTGAGACTCCAGTAACCCTAGGTGTAGGTTGCAGTGTGCCAGGAGTATATAAAGGCAGAGAATAAACATGGCATATCTTCCAACAAGGTCAACCCAAGGGTTAAAATCTAAGCATTTTAGGTAGAGAAACTCATTGAAAATAATATTTTGTAATAAATCTATCATGACTATCTTATCTGGAATATTGGAAACTCTGAATACATTCTTTAAGATCACACACAAACTATTCAAAATGTTCTGTTTGCATTAGGGTGCTGTAGCAGTCATAGTGCAGCCAGGAAAACAAGAGCCAAGATTTATTTGCTGGGAGATATTTAATACAGGATATTGATTACACAGGAATATCAGAATAACGAAGAAGCCAAACAGGTTACATTTCACTGCAACCAATATTTAATGGTTATTTATTTGCATGACTCTATGCTTAGGCACTCTTGGGAATATAATAATAAATTGAAGCATTGACCACCTAATAATTATTACAAAGAGAAAAATACACTACAGTTAATATAACTAAAGTTAATTTTATAAAAAACTAGACTAACGGTGAAGCAGGTTCATATTGAATTAATTTCTTTATAATTATACATAGAATTAGATTCAATATGACATATTCTTGTTAAATAGTTGTACAAATGTTTGTTTTGCCTTTCCATTAATTTTTAAATCTCTAGATTTTCATATGAGCCATATAGTTTTCTGGATAAAATAGCTATTCAATTAATGTTTGGGAACTAAAAGATATTGAAATCTAAGCTTTTATGAGTCCTTATTATATCTACCTACAACTTCACCATCTGTACACAGAGATCTTAGTTACTTGATTTTAAGGTAGCATGGTTCAATTTTAGAGTTAGAGCTACATGCGAATGTGATTGAGGAACTACTGGATACAGATATGTGAGTGGTAGCAATGGATTACAGTTACATCCTGTTTATAAGGAAAATAGCAGAAAAATATAACCTGCAGAAGTAGAGTCAAGGATTTAGTGGTCTGGGGCCAATTAGTGTAAGAACAATGGTCCCTAAGGGTATCACTGCAGAAACAAGACTGTGAAATAAATGATAATTTTAATGATAACCAGGAGTCATCAATAAATTGTGAATGATCTACATTATTTCCCACTTAATAAGGGTCAATAATATGTGGGGGATTTTTTTGTTTTGTTTTTAGTTTAAGTGATGAATGCTTTTAAAAATGTAGTGATGAAAGGAACAATTTTTAATTAAATGGAAAGTTTGCCTATGCAAGCATTTTATTTTCCTTAAAAAGCCAGATATATGAGATACCATTAAGACAATTTCGCCATCCACTTAGCTCAACAAAGCAGTGAATTTGTATGGTAGCAAAAAGAAGAAAGAGCACAGAAACATTCTTCAATGGCAGATCACTGTTTTTTTGCCATGAAGGAGGAAAGAGACAAGCTGGCAGTACAGAAATATCTTCCAGGATGAACCTTCTGCCAGCCTTGAGAAGAATGTCCTCCCATGTTGACAGAAAATTCTGTTCTTGTATACTCAATAGCTGTTTCCTAGAAAGCAGGTGCCTGGGGATATGGAGAGGTTATACAAGAGAAGATGCTAAATGAGACTGCACATCAATAGACTAGTTAGTCTCACCAATGGTCTGAGCTAGTTCTCTTCTCTATTCTAAGTCCACTTGAGAAGCTGCTATTTACAGAGTAAGGGAACTTAAAAAGATGCTAAGGTGATGGGTTCAAGAACATACAGAAAGGCACTCCTACAATGTCTTGCTCACCCTCATTAGAACCATTTTCAGGAGCCAAGGATCCTGGCAATGTCATAAACAGAGAACTTTATTTGAGATAGCATATTAGGTCTTTATTGCTGCATGACAAATTACCATAAACTTAGTGGCTAAAATAATACAAATTTATTATCTTCGGGTTATGGATTAAGAATCCAAACAGGCTTGGCTGGGTTTACTTCTGGAGCCTCTCAGGAAAAACCAATTTCTAAACTCATTCAGATTATTGGTGGAATTTATTTCCTTGTGGCTGTAGAATGGAGGTCCATATTTCCCCACTGGCTGTCAGCCAAGGTCCATTCTCTATTTATTCCACCTGCTTTTTTTTTAACATGTTGTCCCTTCCATCTTAAATCCAGTGATGGTTTTAAGCCCTTCTCACACTTTGAATCCCTCTGTCTTCCTCTTTGGCCAGAGGAGGAGAAAGCTCTCTGCTTTAAAGGGCTCATGCTATTATTTGGGCCCACCTTGATAATCTGGGATGTTCTATCTTTGGGTCAACTGTGCCACATAACGTTCTGTATTGAATGAAGTTCTATCTCACTATATTCATAGATATCTGGGATCAGGGCAGAACAACTTTGGGAAGCCATTTTAGAAATTTTGCCAACAATAAACAGCCTTGGCATTTCAATATTTAAACATCCAAAAAGATACAGATATATTTAATTTTACTGTAGGACAAAGAACATTACTTAAAGGTGTTTAAAAATATTTTTTAATTAAACAGGGGAAAGGGAGAGAAAAGGGAAAGAAAGGAGAAACATTTGAGAGCAAAAATCAAGTTCCTACTGAAAGAAAGGTAAGCAATGTAAAATGTGTCCTGCCAGGATTCCGGATGAAAAACAATATATAAATAAGACTTCTGTGGAGAATGCTTAGTTTAAAAAGGGCAGATTGAATTTATGGTTATCTCTGTGCCCCCAACTCCACTGAAATTACTGAAAAGCATAAATATAAATAAAATGGTGTGAACCATTAGCATAAATGGTTTTGTAAACTAACAAAGATAAAGACAAAGAAGGAGAAGAGAGAAGTATTGACAAGAGGTCAATGAAATTTTGGAAGGTGGAAAACAAGTTCCTGGAATGGACTTAGCCAATTGGACAAAATTTAAATCCAGATGCCTCTAGGAGAGAATAAAGACCAGGAGAGGCCAATTCACTGTGTATCATTTAACTAAAAAATAGAACGAACTCCATTTCTCCTCCTCAAAAATAAATTGGTAGCTTTTGGAAAGCAGGTAGTATTCCGCTTGAAAAGTAAATGTCCAATATGGCCTCAATTTGTTGAAATGCATGCAAACCCATTAAATTAGCAAGAGTGAACCTCTCCAGAACATCTATGGTGTTTTTTACTGAAAGGCCTGCGTTCCTGGGCTGATTCTGCTGTGTCAAGGTCAGTTCATTAGCTTGTCAATGGCTCTCCAGTGAGTTCAATGGAAGTCCCAACTGACACTGATCAAAGTTGAAAGAAACAGGGCTGGCCTGAGGCCTGCATAGGGCTCCAGGGTTGTTTAGCATATTGTGCAATTCTTTGGACCATGGGAAATCTTGCTAATTTTCATTCAATCCCTTAGGACAAGGCATTTCTTATTCTGTAGAGATTTATTCAGATATACTTAAGAAGCAGCTTTTCCTTATCTTCAGATTTGCTTTTTGCCTTACATTTGAAATCTCTCTTAAAATACTAGAGGGACACAAAGAGATAAGGGAATAGAACATATCCCAACAGAAAATCGATGCTATAATATACATGTTTGGCAGCTTCTTATTAAATCAGAAATATCTGAGTCAAAAGTGAAAACGTGATGGCTATGATGGATAGTAGGCCATAAAGGTGATCTCTTCTCTGAAGCTGTCTCACCTCTTCATAATAGAAAGATATCGCCCACAGATATGTGTCTGTACCTAAACTCGTACTGGTTCTATTCTCCTTGCTGGGCTTCCTCTGCTATACATCCATTGCTTCTACTCTGACTTTTCTCTCCTTGTAGTTAAAGGCTAAATATTCACTGAGTCTTTTTTTATACATCACACAAAAATCAGTTATTTGGGAATGATGACCTATTAGAAAAGCTCAATACTGCAAAATCTAAATAAATTTAGGCAATGGATTGGCCCCTTTTTCTCTCTAGTCAGTCAGTCATACATGTATTATATCTATAAGAACTCAATGGGATCTAAATGAAATTGGGCTAAAGGAAAAAGATATTTAAATACAAGCTAAGATGCATTGGCATCATTTTTTTTCATATTCTTGATTCTTATATTACCATGCATTCATTATATATAGCATAATGGCATTGATAACATGGTGAAGGTTTGTTGTTTGGTAAAAATAGCCAAGATTTAATAGATTCTGAGCAATCCACATAACTAAGAGTACTTTTTAATTTTTTTTTTTTTTTTACTTTTTAATTCTAAGATAATTCCTAAATTCCTTCAACTCAACAAGAATTCAAGGGAAAAAACTGCTTGAGTTTTCTTTTCATATCTCTCATACATATTAATGTACTGTCTGGAAGATGAACATCTACCTATGTTATAATTCAGGTAAAGTATGACACAAAAACACTAGCTGAGCTTTCATTTGGATATATTGCTCTATATATAAAAAAGGCAATAAGTATATTAGTTAAATATGACTAACAATGTGAAGGTGTCTTTTTTTGTTTTTACTTTGTTTTATACCAAATCCCATATTCATTGAAGAGGGCATATGGAAGTAACTAATATCCATTAAATATCAATTGCTTATTAATACTACCACAAATAAGATGAAAAAGCAGTAACATCAGAATAATCTAAAAGAATACAAATGCTTTAAAATCTCATTGAATAATATAGCTCAGAATATAAATAATCTTACCTATACCAGGGACCCAGTATCACCTGAAAATATGCACTGGTTTGAGCTTATTTTCTAGTGGTGATGACAAATTTGTAGGGAATACCTATGTTGCCCACCTTTAGCCCATTTTAACTAGTAATATTCATTTATATATGTTTCTTAAGCATTATAACAAGTTCATTTTGTCTCTCAACCTGGGCTATCATTTTTCGGTTCTTTTGCATCTGCTAAAAATTGAAGCTTGGGACTCACAGTCTTTACTTTATGAGAGATACTTTATGCTTCCCGGGACCTTCAGCGCGCCCCTCTGGGTGCATCGCTGACAACAACCGGGTCACAGGGCTGCGGGGAGAAGAGAGTAAGGAAAGTACAAGGTGTACGGTGGGAACACTGTGAATCCTCCAGCATCGTCCAAACGTGCAGTTGTCTATTCTGAGCACTCTGTGGTTTGAAATTCAGCACAGCTGCAGTAACCGTTTCCTTGGACTCCCAAGGAGAGCTCAGATCCCCCCTCCTGTCACTAGAAAGGACCCCCACCCCGCCCCTTCACTTGACCTCCTGGAATTCCCCACTGATGATCAGAGATATCCTCCTGCTCCCTGCCTTAGCTGAATCCCACTGTCCCCTACGGCCCCCTCACATGGAGGGACACCAGCCCTCACACCTAAAAATGAGCTAAGTCAAATTAGGCTTGGGCTAATTTGAACTTGGGCTAGTCAAATTTATCCCTTGGCTAACACAATCTATAAAATTGAGAGTAATTTACACTTGCCTTCCCTTATTGTGTACTTCCCATGCTTTTCCACTCACTAAGCTCAGAAAAACATTCAGATAAATTTAATTCTGAAACATCTATTAACAGAAATCTGGTGGAGGATTCCAAAACATAAGTGTTTACAGTCAGAATAATATAGCACAAGGGGTGTTACAGATCTTATACAGGTCTGTGTCATAAATGTAGTTGGCAACAGGAATACTCCTGGTCATACAATTTGACAAAGGCATCCTCTTCAGGGCTTTATAATTCTAGGCTAAATAAGACCCAATCAGTCACTGCATTACCCTAGTAAACTTCTAGTCACCTCCAAATTTTTCCTAAACATTAGCCCCTTCCCCAGCTCTATAGGAAGAATTATTATCATCCTCCTCAATACTCAATTTTTAGCTTGTAGCTTGTTCAATTGTGATAGGTAGTGTTTCTGTACCTTAAGGCAAAGATCATATCTGTTTCACCTTAGCAATCCAGGAATCTAGCCTACCACTTACATTCATTACATGAATAAGTGAATGAACAAATGAACTGAAAACAAGCTGCTTTGGAAAAATTTCTTCCTACATGATTTTCACTTTGAGATACCAAAATAGAACATTTTCAACTACACAAAATATAGAATAGTCATGAAAAATATAGATTTAATAAAAAAATTTTAAATTGAGAATTAAGTCTGTAAGTGACTCTCTAAGTTTTTATTCTTATCTTAAGAAGCATACAGGTTATGTGATTCAGTGGAAGTCGACTGACATTTGCAATATGTGCCCAAGAAATCAGCCCTTGTCTAGATGTTATCATAATTAGTACTCACCCATAGTCAGTGACTCCCTTTGGCTGAGTTACCAGTAAGGCCCCAATAGTCATATTCAGAACATTCTCTAGTACTCCGGTCTGTTGAGCAGTGATAATCTGGTGAGCCAAATTCTGTAATTTGTTACTTGTTAAATATGAAATCAGTCCAGTGCTCCTTATTGTTGGCAGATCACCAATTTCAATGACTATCACTTTTGAGGCAGTTTCCATAATGGTTGGTGATGGGACCCTATATGAACTCATTTCCGTCATAAGAGGTCTTCGTTGACCGACTCTGTAAGAACCAGCACAAGTCACAGTTGGGCAATTGCGCTTTCTCTTTGCTTTATTGTCAGCAATGGCCTTTAAGGTTGCTTCATTGCCAGGCATCTCATGAATAAACCTGATTTGATCTTGGCTAACCTGCAAGAAGTCAGTTAGTCTTTCAAGGATGATGATTTCCCAGCCTTTTTCTAGAAGTGAAAACATCACAGTGAGGGCCAAATGAATAGAGACACCTGAGTGTATTTCAATGGGCTCCTGTCCTTGTAGGACAACATACAAGAGGTTATCCAAGATGCTGAAATAGTTGGAACCAATTGACTCATCTAGCAATGAGGAAGTTGATTGAACCATAATGGGTGGAATGAAACTTTCCCCTATGAAAACACGGGGGTTCTGAAGTTCATGGTAGAATACAGCCAAAAGAAGCTTGGAGGTACTTCTGTTCCCCAAGAGAAAAAAACGCAACACTTGGGGAGTCTGATCCACAAAGCAGACCTTGGTGATTTCCCTGGTAGGTAAAATGGAATAGAAAGTAGATGCAGACCCTGAAGTAGAACAGGGAGCATTGGCATTTACACTACTAAAGGTGTCGACAAAACCACGAGTAACAGATACAACTGGATATAACTTCTGCATTGCCCAAGTGGCATCAGCATTGTCAAGAATTAGAATTGCTTGGTCAGACTGTTTGCAGATGTAGCCTTGAATCAGGGCTCGGTATGTACATTTCTGTTCTTCTCTAAATGTACCTATAAAATAAAAGAAAATAAGTAATATACAAACCACAATCTCTCAAAGATAATTTGCAATCTATCATCCTTATTATCATCTGTAACTTCACAAAACATTTATTGAACTCTTAAGTGTGCTAGATACTGAGTGTGTAAAGAACTCTGGATAAAATATGAAAGGGTACATACATTAAATAACAGCTATTGATAACCTAAGTGTACATGTTACATAATATACATTATTTAAAAGTAATCATGGGGATGCCTGGGTAGCTTACCAGTTAAGCATCTCCCTTTGGCTCAGGGTATAATCCCAGAGTTCCGGGATCAAATCCTGCATCGGGCTCCCTGCATGGAGCCTGCTTCTCCCTCTGCCTGCGTCTCTACCTCTCTCTCTCTCTTTGTCTCTCATGAATAAATAAATAAAAATCAAGAGTAATAATGGATATAATAGTTCAGTGAAAAAAAAGAATTGAGTCAAATAATTAAGGAAAAGGAATAATCAATAAGGCCTCCATAACAGAAAAAGGATAGGGGAGAAGGAGATAATAATATTTCAGTCAATGAAAAAAGAGGTAGATTGAGGGGGCTGGAAGGAATAATTTATGGATGTGTATTTTTTAAAATATTTTATTTATTTATTTGAGAGACAGTGAGCATGAGGGAAGTGAAAGGAGAGTAGAGGAAAGGGAGAAGCAGGCTCCCTGCTCAGCAGGGAGCCCGACATAGGGCTCCATCCCAGGACCCTGGGACCATGACCTGAGCCAAAGGCAGATCCTTAACTGACTGACCATCCAGGTGCCCATATGGAGGTGTTAAAATTGAAGAGGTATACTGTGAAAGGGTGTGAAAAAGTTTGGATGTCAGACTATATGATTGTCTTCATTTTCTCTTTTCTCTAAATATGAAGAATTTTTTAAAAATACAAGAAGAGGAAAAGAATAAAGTAGTAATTTGGGGGTATTGATACTAAATAGAGCCCAAGTTGAGGATGATTGGGGCTAATCAAGACGTTTAGAGAAATAGCATTATCCGTTAGTCCTACTTAGCCTCAGGATTGGAACCAAAAAATCAAATTACTACATTTGGGCATAATCTAGCCTTCTCCTATTTCCTTCCTTCCATATGATATGATTAGAAATCTATGCCAAAGCTGCCTTTGATATCCATAAAATTAATTACCAACATGTTGCTTCAGGAGTAGGCCACATGGTTTAATTTTGCCTCAATAATAATAGCAACAATAGTCAAAATTATGAAGGAAATTGTAAAATGTTTCCATCTGAATAATAATGAAATCTTAGCATCAAAATTTGTGGATTTAAGGTTTTGCCTTACAAATTTAGAAAACAAGCAAAGCAAATCCAGAGTAAATAGAAGAACAGGAATAATAAATATATCAGCAGAAATCAATGAAATAGAAAAGAAAGAAACAAAGAAGCAAAAATAAAAGTGAACAAAGCTAAATTTGATTCTTGGAAAATATTAATTAATTATTTAACCCACTCACTAGACTGATAAAGATAAAAAGGAAGAGCATAAATCACCAGTTTCAGGGATGAGTGGTTATTACTACAGATCCTACAGACAAAGGTTAAGAAACTACTAAAACAAACTTCATGCTAACAAATTCAACAATGTAGATGAAATAGACAAAAAGAAATCAGATACAGAATAAAACAGAAAATTCAAATTATAATAACTCTTTAAAGTAATTGAATTCACTAAATTGAATACTAAATTATTAATTTAAGTAGAGATTCAATTATCAAACATAAAAGAAGGGTCACTTTTAACATAATATGTTTTCTCCCTATGGTCATATAATATGGAAACCCTAATGTAAATCAAGAATTATTTTCAAAAACATGGAACCAATATGAAGGGAATTAATTCCATGATCTTAACAGATATGGAAATTGTGCCCTGAGATTCTGATAAACAGCTCTACTATAGATATATCCTTTTGAAATGAGATATTTAGGGGGCCTTCCTAAAAAAAGAAAAATCACACTACTTTCCTTTTCTAAACTTTACAGCCGACTCTCCTTCTTTTAACACGTTTTTTTTTTTTCTTTTTTAGCCATGTTGATGTCAATTATTCATTCACATTCTATCCAGTTTTATAGATGTCTGTTTTTGTTCCTCCTGGTTTTGATTCAGGAGATATAACATCTTTTAAAGTGATCTCTACAGATTGCTAAATTTTAGGAACTATCCCTAACTAAACTAATCACTCTCTTATTTGATACAATTCTCAATCATTCTCTGCTACTAACTATAAGTAGTTTGATAAGTTACACAGAATTTGTAAGTGTCAGTGCTTCTAAGGGGTTATTTCTCAAGGTGAGGGACTATATCTCCTATTACCACAGGGCTTAACACAATAACTCAAACACAGTAGATGCTTCTTTTTTTTTTTTAGATGCTTCTTAATATGTATTAGTTGACTGATGTATAATGTCCTTTTCAAAACTCTTATTTTTAAAATAATTTTTAGGGCAGCCCAGGTGGCTCAGCAGTTTAGCACCACCTTCAGCCCAGGGTGTGATCCTCAAGACCCTGGATTGAGTCCCACGTCAGGCTCCCTGCATGGAGCTTGCTTCTCCCTCTGCCTGTGTCTCTGCCTCTCTCTCTCTCTGTCTCTCATGAATAAATAAATAAAATCTTTAAAAAACATCTTTAAAAAAATAATAATTTTTATCAATTATTTCCAGGTATCTAGTTATAAGATTATTTTTCTATAGCTTGAATATATTTTAAACCAACATATGACAACAATAACAGAATATACTACAAAAATTTATTATGAGACTCGCCCCCTTTAATATATGACAAAGCTCAATACACTGAGAAATCCATCTATTTCATATGAAACCATAAGATTGAAATTATGGCTGATTATATTTATATGAATTTTCTTATGTTCCTAAACACATTATTGATTTGTTTGCAAAAGAATTATGTTATGACAAAGCATTTTTTCCTATACTAACTCATTATATAAATACACATGTAGAAAAATGAGTATTTATTTCTATTCCTGATGGCAAGTGCCTTCTAAAGCTAAAATAACAAAAATGGAGGATTTCTAATGTGATTCAAATATTCTTTTACAAAGAATTTTTTTTTTACAATTTATTTTATTTTACAAAGCAAGCTCAGGTATAAGGTGATAGAATAGAAGTCACCGTCAAATTTTTATAACCTGTTGGAATTTTGTAGGAGTTAGATTATGAACCTCAAAAACCAGGCAAGAAATTCAAGAAACATTTACTGAATTCCCTGTGCATGTTTAACCTGTCAACAGGAAGATTTTGTTACTATGTCTCTTCTCTCTTCATTGTTAGGAGTGAGTTGCCTTTCTGTATTATCAAGCGTTGTGATGTGATAAAGATTAAATGCTAAGCACATATGGCTACTCAAATATGTAGGAATTATTTTCTTATTTAAACGTAGTTAACTTCCTTATTCAGAGTAGTGCAATGCCAATTACACACATTGTTTCTATTCCTAATGTATTCCTTTTTGTGTGTGTTTTGAAGCTTTGTGTGTGAACGTCTCACTAAAAGGAACACATGCTTTCTGATGCTGAGACATTTGGTTGGAGAATTACTCCCATGACCTCCACAAAGTCAATAATTAGTATCTCCTAAGTTACATTAAAAAAAAGTTTCATGAAACATTGGTTATTATAAAATATTATCCCCCATGCCTTCCTTCCTATACCCCCATAAGATGGAAGACAAACACATTTGATCCAACGTAAGTAAAAAGAATACTTAAATTACTTCTTTGTTTCAGGTCTTCTTGACAAAATATAAAACAAATGAAATACTTTTCCTCCAAAATCATACACCCTACAATTTTTGCTATTCTAGGAATAGCACTGTAAAAAATCTGTAATAAATAATCTACTAATTATATTTTCAGCTTATGAAAGAGTGTTTTTCTGTCCCACATGTTTAGAACTGTCAAATGTGGAAAAATTTCTTATGAAGTTTTCCTCATGTATGAGCTGTAATATTTGAATAGCTTTTTATAGAATAACTTTTGTGGCACGGTCAATTAAAAAACCTACTTCTCCTCCACCTCTCACTTTCTTCTCATGCCTTAGGATACATTTAGTAACACAGGAGACCCAGGGTCTGGCTCCTGTTTATCACAGCATGGGCAAGTTGACATAAATGGCTAGTAAGAACTTTATATAGAAGTGATTTCGAATCACAAAAAACAGACCTTCTTGCACCCATACCAAGTGCGTGTCCAGCTCAATTCTCTGTTAGCTAGATCTTAAAAATGCTTGTATCCATTGTTACCCACCCTCTCAGTGCTTATGATGGAGGAGAATTTAGAGCCAGGAGAGTGTTAGCTTAAATTTTCATTAAAATACCTCAAATTTGCAAATTTTACAAAAAACATAGGGCCAGGGGATCCCTGGGTGGCGCAGCGGTTTAGCGCCTGCCTTTGGCCCAGGGCGCGATCCTGGAGACCCGGGGTCGAATCCCACGTCGGGCTTCCGGTGCATGGAGCCTGATTCTCCTTCTGCCTATGTCTCTGCCTCTCTTTCTCTCTCTCTGTGACTATTATAAATAAAATAAATAAATAAAAATAAATAAAAAAAAACATAGGGCCATTCATGGGCAGCCCAGGTGGCTCAGCAGTTTAGGGCTGCCTTCTGACCAGGGCGTGATCCTGGAGATCTGGGATTGAGTCCCATGTTGGGCTCCCTGCATGGAGCCTTCTTCTCCCTCTGCCTGTGTCTCTGCCTCTCTCTGTCTCTGTGTCTCTTATGAATGAATGAATGAATAAATAAATAAATAACCTTAAAAAAAACATAGGGCCATGCAAACTCATTGCTAGCATTCCTTCTGGAATCTTGATAGTGGCCTGTGTAAGCAAAGACCCTGAAACCTCAACTTTACCACCTTCACAGTAAGTCAGCCTGGATTGTAGAGAGCCAATGAGCAAATGCCTTGGATATGCTTAATAAGATATCATGGGAAAACAGGATGACTGGGTTCACTGAGATTAGGTTTCTGCCTGTGACTGAGAAGAAGGGGCAGAGGGTCACAGGTATTAAAGATATTTTCAAAAAACCAATCATATGAAGCATAGCACATCTCTGCTATAAAAGGAGAGAAATGAAGTAAGGGATGTTATATACAAATAATATTTGAAAAAATATTACAGCAACCAACATTTATGGAAGACTTTGTCTGTGCCAGGTATTCTCCTAGAGAAGCCTTGAAGATGAGATGAACAGTAAGAGACTGAATATTCCAACAGACAATAGCCATACCATACATGAAAACAGAACTCTGATTCATAGTCAGTAGTGACCAGGCCAAGAAACCGGTTTGTTATTAGCACAACCAGTTGAGGAAGGTCACATTTCTATCTGTATCTAGTCCAGGATGACCAAAAAATAACCTCTGAAAAAATCAGCCCCAAATAGCTAGCACCTGATTAATAATTGTCAACTTCCCCAGTTTCCTTCCCCCTGTCCAACTGTCCAACTGAGGACCAAATGAAGAAAGCCAAACACATCCCTCTAATCAATTGCATAGGATGTCACATTTCTAAGTAGCCTACCTCCAGCTTCCCCATGCCAAAAACAGCACCCAATCAGGATATACCTGAAATCTTTCCTTTTTTCCACCATAAAGCTTTCTCACTCTCTCTGCCTTTGAGCCTCTGCCAAATGCAAGTGATGGTGGCTAACTCACTTGATATAGCAAATCTAGGTAAAGAGCCTTTGGTTGATCACGCCCTGGTCTTAGTTTTTATTTTTACAGAAGTCAAGGTTTTAGATGAGTTATTTACCTGGAATAAGAGTGATGACATAGTTAGAATGGACAAGGAAACCATAAACTAGTTTCAGTGGCTTTCAGGGACTGAAAAGCAATGCCTACCATGTCAATATGACACAGGTAGTGAGCCTAATGACATCAGCCACAGAGAAGCAGGGGTTTTTGCTTAAGGGATATGACATAGGGCATGTGAATAACATTGAAATGTGAAGGTTTGAGAGTGTGATAATAGGTAGGCTTGAGGCAAAAGGGTTAAAGAACACTATGAAAACAGAAAGCAGTTTGTTGAATCTAATTTCAGAGCTAATTTCACATAGCACCAGGAGCAAGATTTGGAGAAAGAGTCAAAGGTTGGTTGACCTCATGAATGATCAGGAAAGACATGTGTATTCTGGAGGTGTAAATAACATGTGGTGGACTTCTGATGGCGACTGCCGGAAGGCAGGGATGCTAAGCAAAATACACTATACCCTTATACTCTCTAATGTGGTGTGGAAGTTGGACACTATCAGAAGGGTTCTATGGATTTCACAGCTTGTCAACTGGGGACTCTAGTTACTGCTTAAATTAGTCTTGTTGGCCAGAAGATGATCATCTCATGGTTGTTTCAACTAATATAAAATGGTTGCTCAGGAGAGTTTCAGGTATAGAAATATCTGACAGCAGGTCCACAGCCTAATGGAAGTGGTATCTGGAAGAGGAACAGGATGGGATAGAGATTAGAATAGTAGAGGAATATTTACTTCCCTACGAAGATATCCTCAAGCCATCAGATTGGTGATCCTACCTTCCTTCTCTATTTTTTTCCTTCCTTTTTTCTTCTTTTCCTCCCTTCCTTTTTCCTTCCATAACCTCCTTTACCTAAAACTTCTCCGTGGCAAGTTTATTATCCCTAGTTCATAGACAGAAAAACTGACTCACAATTTTAACTCATAATTATGTAGTAACAGTAATGAGGAGAAAGGGGAAAAGAAAAGCAACATAATCCAAATAACTTCACTTTGGGTTGTATTTAGTTGTAGAGTCAGCTGTGATGAGTAATACTGGCCAAGAAGTACCACGATCATCAGGAGTTCTCTCTACACAGTGAGAGAGAGCAACTTATGGAGAGGTTTTCAGTGATTGGTTATTATTTGTCACATCATATATTTGGTGAGAGTCCATTTGCTTTTTTATATTGCCACTTGGTCTTCTTAATATTTTAGCATACTATCCCAGAACTCTAAACACACAACCACACATTTAACAAAGGCACCAGTCTAAAGATTATCAGCAAGTAACATTGATTATTATTTTATAGCCAAACTTGCAGTCCTGGTGTTCATAAATAAGAAATTTTATTTTTATTCCTCCAGAATTTAGCACTAAGAGACAGGGTGGTTCATCAGTCTCTTTCCACCCACTTTCCTAGGTCATCTCCAGAGCTAATCAATTCTAGTATTTTAATTTTAATGTGACGCAAAATAAAGCATATGTAAGCAATGCATTAGGGTTCCTGCTAAATGGGCATGGTTCTTAACTGTAGGGGAGAAAACACGGGACTTAAGAGAAGGGTGTGCACACGGCCAGCAGGCATCATCGTTTACTGTCCTGGCCACAGCTGGCAGAGGCTCACGGTGACAATCTGGCTTCCCTTCCCAACAGTGTTCCATCTTTTCTTCCTCTGGATTTCTTTCCCTCTTGCTTCTCTCAGTTGGGGAAGGCTTAGTTTTGAGTAATGATTATCTTTCTCACTTGTTTCTGTCTTTTCTTTTCCCACTTCTCCAAATGGCCTTATCTGCCAGTCACAATTTTTGTGGTCTGCAATTCTGATCACTTTTAAATGAAACCCATGCTGGCTTTGGTAATCATAATGTCATTTACAATTTACCACTAAACACGTTTATTCAGTTAGTAGCACACTGGAGAAAGAGAACTCCATATGAACTCACCGTGAAAGGCCTAATCTGATTATTTCCTCATGAAAATCCAGGCAGGGGTGCTTGTAAGAGGGGCTGAGAGGAGAAGAGGAAAAAAAGCAAGGTCTGGCCACAGCTGACTTTCATAATCAATGTGAAGAGATAAGTGACACAGCCTGTCAGGGCCGGCCGCCCAGTCACCCCAGGGCATTCCTCTCAAACAGGCAAGAGTGGACAGGACTTAATAAATGCTGAGTGACCAGTGAGTATTGGCTTGGCATATGCTATTGCATTCAAGATGGACAAGCACAGTGATAAAGTCCAGAAGCTCTTCTCTAAGTGGGGGAAATTAGATTAAGCAGGTTGTATTTGTGTGTGTGCATGTGTGCACATGAACACTTGGCTTTGTGTATACTTTAACATCCTAGAACGTCCTAGACATACAATATCCTCCATCTTCCTCTCCCTTGACTGGAGACCTCAGACCTAACAACCAAGAAAAAAAGTGAATTAGGTATGTCTGGTGAAGGAGGAGAAAAAAAGAAGGTATGTGTGTGTGTGAGTATGTATGTATACTCAGGTTGCTTCCAGGGTTCTAACAAATATTAACTTTGTGTCAATATTTGTCCTTCCTGTCGTGAAATGAGGATTTTCCACCTCATTTCACATTTGAAAAGAAAATATGCCAAAGGGGTCGTCTTTGCTAGGAAAAAAAATTAAAAGAAAAGGGAAAAAAAGAAACAACCTCTATCCTTTATTTAGAAAAATGGGTCAGAAGGAAAGAGAAAAAAAAAGTATTTTTAAAATAAATGTTTTGACTCAAAGGCACATAGAATCCTTCCATCTTCCCCTTTCAACAAAAGGAAAAAATTTATATGTTTAAAATTGAATGAAATACATCAACATTAATGATTTTTTTTTCCTCGAGGTTAACATCACCATTTCCCTCAATAATTTTTTTAGCCATTTTGTGATAGATTTCCCAATTCATGGTACAGTAAAGTATAGGAGATTTTGACAAAAACAAAATATATAATCATTCTCTTATTTTCAAGAAATGAAATCATTTACAATTCTTTTCTGTCAAACAACATTTACACCTCATTATTTCTAATTTAACAAATATAAATGGCCACAGATCAAATAAAGTGTAGACAGGTTGAATTTATCCCCATTTATAGACGTTGTTGGGCTATGAAGTGAGACTCCAAAATCTCAGAGCTGTGTTCCTAAATATACAAAGAGAGTAGCTGAAATCTTGGAAAGAAATATGAAAGAAACATTTTCGTCATACTAAAAATAATAGACAAAAACTATCCACTTTTTTAGAATGAGGAATTCTTGCTAAGAGTTCTGTTTTATCTTTTTAACTTCAGAAATAATGGCTGTGCGTTTTATCTGTAAGGTGAATTGAGAATGATGTTCTTATGCATCATAGATTCAATATGGATGACAGAAAACATAGGCTTGCTTTAGAATTAGAGGTCTGTAAATTCTGTTGAGTGACCACAATATGGTAGTACTAGTAATCATAAAAGAGATAAGATAGATATGTATATATGTACAGTGACATACACAGATGGCATTATAAGATAATGTAATTTGAGAAATTTAAAGTTTATTAAATTGAAAAATTTATGTATTCAAAGTTCAGGACTGGAAGCTTCAAAATTAAGGTATTTTCAGCTTGGCTTTCATAATTCATTGAACAGTGGTGCTTAGGAATGTAGTCTCCTCTGGCATCATTCTTACTGAAAAAGACAGCACTCTTATAGCTGGTGATCCGCATGGTGCAGTGGCTTCCAATGTGTAGGAGTCCTGAGGGGGTAGAAAAGAGAGGTCCTGGTGTGGAAATAGCAGTACAGGACTGAAGATACTGCACAGGAAGAGGAAGGTGCTAGATGAGAAATGCACACCTCTGTAGGCACACAGAATGGGAGATGGACTTCAGGGGCTCTAGATGATAGGATTTGCCACAATTTCATGAGAAATCTCACCAAAGTCCTTGAACTTAGGTCTATTTTTGATGGGAATACATTTCCAACCTAATCTGAAAAAAAGGGAAAACTATATAAAACTAACCATTACCTGAAGCAGGATGCCCATATGGCCTTTGGTGAAAGATCTTTCTATCTTTACTAAGATCCCTTGATGAGTATCTCCAAATATTTGGGTCCTTTTAATAGAAGTGTTACTTTGAGAGGGAAAAATGATCAGGAGATGAAAGTATGTGATAAAAAGACAATGAAGATGAGGGATGAGCATTAGATACATATCAAATAGATCCTTCTTCTGAATCAATCTGTTTGTATTTTTTTTAAATAAACAACACTTATTTTTATAGATAAGTCCATTCAAATCAATTCCAGAAGACTACTTTGTATTTTTTTTACTAAGTTGAAATGTCATCTATTTTCTACTTAAAATAAGTGACCTAAAAATGCTTTTATATTTTTGTTATTTTGTTGTATTATGATTTGCCCTGCAAACACCAATGGGTATGGTCTCGATTATGACTTTTATTTTTTGACTACTACAGTGAAAACAGCCAAAGCAAATGCAAGTTCAGGAAAAACAGCTTGGTAGGTAAGACATCAATTTTTCTAGCCAGAGAGATTTGCATTGCACTTTCTACCTGCAAGACCAAGGGCAAGTTACTTACCCTCTTTCTGATCCAGTTAACTCATTTGTAAAAGAGACTGAAAATAGCATCCAACCCATAGGCTGATGGATAGGTTTAAATGAAATGATGAATGTTGGAAACAAACGTGCTAATAGACGTAAGTTGCTACAGTAGCCATACTAAAAAAAGTAGTATTCTTTAAGATGCTTCCCACTCTCCTTTTGCCTTTTTTGGTACTACCCTCATCACAAATTAATAACGTTCAGTGCCTTTTAGTCTGAAACAGCACCGGCCAGTGTTGCAAGTATTCATAATGAATAATGTTGAAAGAGAGAGGTTACAGGTGAAGAAAATGCTACAAAGCAGATATACTATCTACGATCTTAGAAAATATGTGCAAGAAAGAAATGTACACACACATACATGTCTATAAGCAGAATGTCTGTTTTTTTCACCAATCAAAAAATTAATAAAACCCTGCAAAATGCAAGATGGTTTCAACCCTTCCATCTAATCTTAGTTTTTTTCCTTCATTAGTTTGGTAATATTCTCCACCTCACTTCCCCTTTCTCTCTACCCTCTGATTTCCTTTTGCTAGCAACCCTTGCCTGCCATTTTGACCACAGTGATGTTCAGGGGTTAGATTAAAGTCAGGAGCAGCCAACAGCCTTCTTTACAAATACAATCTGAGCACGCTCTTTCCCCAGAATGATAAACTTATCACCTCTCCAGCCCTCAGTCTGAAGCTGCAGCAGTAATTCTGCTGGATGCCAAAACTAAAATGAATGTGACTGTGCCATGCCCAGCTCTGAGCTGTGGCTGTAATGAGATTTGAATGGGAAGCCCCGGACACAATAAATCTGCGCCATATGTGACCATTTCCTGTGTCAGTTCCTTTCTCATAACCAGTGGAGACTTTTTTTTTCCCTCTCATGACCCCACACCATGACTCTGAAATCTTTCATGGCTGCTTATGGGCCTCAGGCTTTTTACAGCAGTTGTATAAATAAATGAATTTGACAGCAAACATCATAACAGTTAGCAGTAATGTGTGTTCGCCACAAGTGCCTATACTACTCACTGGAGAAATGGCAGAGGAAACAGCTTGTTTTGTTACCTAAACAAAAGTAGTTTCGTTTGACAAGTGGTGAAAGAATTAGTCAAATAAACTTGAAATCCACTAGGACTGTTTTTGCCAACCCTCCCTGCCAGTAAAATGTTCCCAGCTTCTCAGTGCCCATGATTCACGAGAGATAAATTTTCCTCTTTTATTCTGAGATAAAGATCTGGGCTGGGAATACAAACCCTTTGCCTGATATTTTATATTACTCTTCTTCACAAGGCAAGAGTGTCACGTAGGGGAACTCAGGTATGGTAAAGAGTTTCCAAAGGAACTTATGAAAGAAACACCAAGGGAGGCAGTTCATAGTGACCCCATCCCACTGATTACCTGTTGAAAGTAAACCAGAGCCTAGGAGGGCTTCCTTTTCTTTCATGTTTCCTTTATTCAAAAAAGGTTGTTGAAAGAAAGGGGGGGGGGTCATCATTTTCCCTCTATTTCTACAGTCCCAGTAAAATGAAGTGGTCTATTTTGGGGAATTTGTGGTCAATTCTGATAAGTACAAAAAAAAAAAAAAAGATTTTTCTCAGTTACATGGATTCGTTGGTTTAAGTCCTTAAATGTTTTCGTTCCTCTACTGGAATCTCAATAACCTCCTCATTATTCCAGGTGTGAAAAAAAAGATGTTTTTTTTTTGTCTTTTGGGTTTTCTAAGAGATTTTATTTATTTATTCATGAGAGACAGAGAGAGAGAGAGAGAGAGAAAGAGAGAGGCAGAGACATAGCCAGAGGGCAAAGCAAGCTCCTTGCAGGGAGCCCGATGTGAAACTGGATCCCCTGACCTTGAGATCACGCCCTGTGCTAAAGGCAGACACTCAACCACTGAGCCACCCAGATGTCCCTGTGAAAGACCTTATAGCTCAATAGTTATTCCTATGGACTCTGGTCCAAACTGCCTAGATTCAAATCCTCACTTTGATACTTACTCTCTGTGATTTTAGGCAAGTAACTTAGCTTCACTGTGCCTCAGTTTCCACTTTTGCAAAGTGGGAAGAAAAATGGTATGTCATAAGGTAGCTGTGACAGTTAAGTGTGTTTTAAAGGGCTCTGAACATAAATGATAAATGGGGACATTATGCTAAGTGAAATAAGCCAGTTTAAAAAAATAAATACTGCATGATAATACTTCTATGAGGTATTTACAAGACTCAAACTCATAGAAGCAGAGAATAGAACGGTGGTTGCCAGAGGCTGGAGAAGAGGATAAAAGGATCAAAGAGTGGCTAGGACTTAATATGTATTGTTGTCATTATTATTATTCCAAACAAAGAAACTTGGATAATAGTGGTTTAAAACCACTAGAGCTCTTCTCTAGGATAGCTTGATATTGGCAGCTTATCTGGGAAATAAAATTTAAAACCTGAGGGGCACCTGGGTGGTTTAGTGGTTGAGCATCTGCCTTTGGCTCAAACTGTGATCCTCAGGTCCTGGGATTGAGTCCTGTATCAGGCTCCCTGCAGGAGCCTCCTTCTCCCTCTGCCTATGCCTCTGCCCCTCTCTCTGTGTCTCTCATGAGTAAATAAAATAATATAAATAAAATTTAAAACCTGTGGGGGAAAACCATAATAGTACTTTCATTGAACTCAATTGCAATTAATTATACGATGTAGTACATTGTTAATAAAAATATCATCTGGATTTTGAAAATATTTTTTGAGTTGTAGGCTATTTTCACTCTTTCTAAAGTAGTGCTCTTTGTCATGGTCAAGTAACTTTTGCCACTAGAATTTTCTCATACTCAATAGAAGAATCATTGATTAGGAGAATAAAAGTTGGAGCTATCCCCAACTAACAACAGATCTTAGAGTCTATGTCCCACTCTCTGTTTTTATCTTTTTAAAAGTTATTTATTAAAATGTTTCACTAACATGTTTTGTTTGTGCGATAATATGCAAAAGTGCCTTAACATTTTAGAAGGTGCAGATTATAATTAATATAACAGAGATAGTTCAACTTAGAGAGTCTACTACCTACACAGTAAATTCCTAATGTCTGTTTTAACTGACTGAGAAATCCACTTAGATATATATTTCTCTATATCTAGTCAACTGTTTCTGTGGAGAAAGTCAGAAATATGAATGAATTGAACTGTGCAAAATTAAATGGACTCTTTCAGTTTTGCTTTTAGAGCAGTACCTAAAAATGGAAAGAAGTATGTCAACCGAAGTTAAGGAACCATTTGGCTTTATAAAACAATAACGAGCCAGGAGCGGGCAAAATAGGGTTGACTGTGATTTGGGGAGGTGAGTTTTGCTAGAAAACCAAATACATAAAGTGACATCATCCTGTGGTAAAATAGACTTAATGGAGACTCCATATATAGTAAAGTAAACAGACAACCCCATCTTATCATTGCTCCAGGTTACAGGCTGCAATGCTACATCTAGGAAATGTCTCCAAAATTGGTCTGTGAGAAAATAACTTTGTGCCCTAGGACCTTCACTGTTGAAGAATGTCATGTAACAAGACATCTTCCTTACTACATCCAAGTCCTTTCCCAAGATCGGCTCCTAGGATGCATATCCTGATTCACTGCTGGAGTTGCAAACGTGAAGATTTTATGCAGCTGATAACCCCGGATAATTGCACCCCACAGCACCACCAGGGATGAATAAACACAGAGCTGAGCAGTGCTCGTTGTGATTGACTGGCCACTCCTACTGCCTCTTAAATAGAAAATGAACACTGCTACCTTTTAAAGTCTGTTTTGCTGAGTTAAGGAGAAAACTGAGAGGGCAAAGAAATTCTAAAAGAGCAGTAGCTTCATCAAGCATTGTGGAACTATGAAAATAACTGCTCAGCTCTTTCTTCATAATTTTCTGTGTATGTGTGTCAACATCTATACAAGTTAGGCTTGTCACAGGAAGTGACAGGTTTGTACTTCCCTATCCTCCTGTGGTTGAGTAGAATCATTTGTTAGTCATCAATCATTGAGCAGAGGTAACAAGGAACTTTTGGGGGCCATACAATTTAATTGAAAGAGTTGGCAAAACATAGGCCATAGGCTCAAGCCAGCCCACTAGCTACTGTAAATAAAGTTTTATTGAAACACAGCCCATATTCACTTGTTTACCTATTATAAACTAATGTAAACTCTACTTTTGCACTGTAATAGCAGATTTGAGTAATTGTGACTGAAGCTCTATGGACTTGAAGTTGAAGTTGGAAATATTTACTGTCTGGCCCTTTATAAAAAATGTTTGCCAATCCCTGCTCTAAGAGTTCTATATTTGTCTCTGAAGCAGTGAGCAGCAAAGTACAAGATGGAGGCTTATTTCTCATCCTGGGTCCCTGCCAGAGATAAACAAGAAGAATAAGCAAGAAATAGACCTTTGTTATTTTCAGCTATCAAGATTTGCAAGTTGTGCATTATGACATCCTAACTTAGCCTACTCTGATGGATACAGAATCTTTACTATTCTCATGTGTATCTTTTTCTCTGCACATACATAATATATCTTGCTTTAGGGAAGGGAATGAAAAGCATAAGAGGACTTTATTCTCTTTTTTTGTCCTCAGGAGACATGATGAGGACATGAAATGTTTGAGTTCTCAGTCAACATTTGGCTGGAATTTTTCCCCTTCTAAACATAAATTTTCTTTATATAGTTTATCTCAATATTTCCTTCAACTAATACCTGAGAATCAATCTTCTTTGTTAAAGCTCTTTGAAAACTTATTCCACAAATCTCCACAAACCTGCCTTCCTTGCCATGTAAAGATGAAATTTCTTCAATATATTGAGTACAGAAGATTGTTGAAATAATTAGAGAAAAAGATTTCTGTAAGCCCAGAATTGGCACGCTGATGTCTTTCAGAATGAGTTCTTGCATTTGGTCTTTGGCAGTTCTGATACAGTAGAAAATGCATACAGCTGGCTCTACTTGTTCATTTTGCTATGTCCAGATCTTCTCCTTTGGGGGAAAAAGAAGCAGGTACTTTTTTTGGCAGAAAACAACATGGTCTCTTTCAACCTCACAGAAGTACAAGTTGATGGGATAGCCTGCCACTGATACTGCTCTTTGAAAGCAGGAAGTGATAGAGGCCATTACGAGAGTATCATGTTCCTAGTGTCAGCCATCAAAGGGAAAGCCAAAGGGTATCTTGCCAAGACAAGTGCTGTGATCTGATGGATAGGGACACTAGTTTGAAGATGGCAATTCTGATTTATATTCTTCTTACTCTTGATAACTTTGACAACAGACTACCATGCATCTCAGTTGACTTATCATACATTATAGAGCAATATACATGGATATTTACCTACAGAAAAATTGTAAAAAAGTTAACTGCATTAATGTCTATGACATACTGCAGGGGAAAGGGAATTGAAAGAGGCAGCAACCCAAGCAATCTTCCCACTGAGGGCAATAGGTATGAGCCAGGAGGGAGAGTGGATAGTACACATGATGAGGTTAACCTGGTACTGTTCAGTCATTTGAACAAAGAATTTGTTAGGTTTTTTACAAGTAAGATATTGGACCAGGGGCTCCCAGGTAAGCTACTTCCAAGTTACCTTTCAAGTTCAATGGCTCCTCTTAAAAACTGGTACAAACAATTCACCAGGCTAAAAGAGTTTTAAGGACATTTTGAAACTTAATTTGGAGGAACAAAACATAACTAGACTACTGAGATGCACAATGAGCTCAGACAAGATGGCTTATTCATAGCAAGGGCTGTATAAAAACTGGAGGCAAAGTAGTGTCTGGAGCTATAAGAATAGGTACTGCAAAATATATCTATAGATACCAATAAACACTATCTAGAGATTCAACATGGGAAAGAATAACTGATTAAGAAAAATTTTAGTTATACTCAACTATATGTAAGATTTAAAAATTATTAACAGTCATGTACTATGGTTTACATGTAGGGATACTTCAAGATGAACTCTTCAATTTGGATGAAGTCTGGTATGGAATCAGGAAATCAATAATCATTCTATGCATTATCTTATCATCTTGAATCTTTGTAAATTCTGGAGGAAGGGAGGGTGATGAGAGGAAAACAGGAACTGAGTATCATTTTCTAGCTACTTCATTGTACAGGTTTGCCATTTTAAGCACTGATTTAACACTATATTTGGGACATTAATAATTATCCTGATAATGATCTAGGCTCTGGTAATACGTAGTTAAAAATAAAAGATAGTCACGATAGTTGCCGTCATGGAACTTACTTAGAATCAAGTTTCCAGTACCAAAAAAAAAAAAAAAAAAAGTTTTCTTTTTCAGATAGTGAACTCATCATGAGCAATCTGAGTACAGATATCCACCTTACTCATCTTGGCAAGTCTTGCTCCTGTCCCAGAGCCTGTTACAGTCAAAGGGAAGAAACATCAAAATTCTATGGATGTGTCCTTATGGGCCAGGTATTCAAGGAGTCATTCATCATG
Source organism: Vulpes lagopus (assembly GCF_018345385.1). Taxonomy (NCBI): domain Eukaryota; kingdom Metazoa; phylum Chordata; class Mammalia; order Carnivora; family Canidae; genus Vulpes; species Vulpes lagopus. Next base: position 53,756,896 of record NC_054824.1, on the reverse strand, counting down.
TCTTATTTTACTTAGTCATCATGCCAAGCTGAGAGTTATGTTTTTATCATTTCTTTTTTCCAAATAAAGAAACTGGACTTGAAGCTGAATGTAGGGACCCCAAAATAGCAGAGTCAGGGATCCCTGGGTGGCGCAGCGGTTTAGCGCCTGTCTTTGGCCCAGGGCGCGATCCTGGAGACCCGGGATCGAATCCCACATCGGGCTCCCGGTGCGTGGAGCCTGCTTCTCTCTCTGCCTGTGTCTCTGCCTCTCTCTCTCTCTCTCTGTGTGACTATCATAAATAAATAAAATTAAAAAAAAAAAATAGCAGAGTCAGACTAAAAGCAGCCTAGATGCCTGAGTCACCACCAGGATCACAGCTGCCAAGGGAGCCACCCAGTCTTCTTTAGGCTGAGATGTGAATGGGAAAAAAAAAAAAAAGTTGTCCTTTTGTTGAACAATTGAGATTTGGGGGTTATCTGTTAACTGGAGTTGATTACTCGGTATCACACAATATCTGTGTTTTATACGAGCAAATGAAACGAATAAGTACACAGACATAAAGAACAAACAAGGGTAAGGTCCGAGTTGGTTTAGAAGTAGTATTAAGAGGAAAGGTTGAATGCCCGACATTTTCTGACCTAGACTATACCTACCACTTAAGGAGGCTCCATTTAGTGAGAGTGTTGCTCTCTATGGGTGACGGGCACTGAGGGGGACACTTGACGGGATGAGCACTGGGTGTTTTTCTGTATGTTGGTAAATTGAACACCAATAAAAATTAATTTATTAAAAAAAAAGGAAGTTCACTGAGAACTGGCTACAGATGAGTTTACACTCTAAATGATCTCCACTTTGTAGCCAGCTCAAAACTAACTTGGAAGCTCTTAGAGACAGCTAAAAATTCAGCTTCACTAAGGTCTGGAATACAAGAAAGCGAGCAGCATACTGCATGCCAAGAAAGAAAAGTAGAAGCTCTAAGTACCTGGTTTATACTTTGAAAAAAAGTTTGGGAAAAGAGCAAGAGCATACTTATAATTCCTTAGGGATACATCATGTGCTTTTTATTGGACCTGCTCTGTGTCTAAAGCCTATTTCCATCTAGTACCATACACTAAGTTAGTCATCTGAATATTATATTTAGAGAAATGCACACATTGGGTCAAAAGCAAAATTAGGCCATCTCCATAATTGGAAAGTTTATCATTCCACCAACTACAAAGTTCTTTTTGCTTGGAATCAAGGCTGATTTCTCCTGAAATGACAGGATTTTCCAGATAACACTAGTCACTGGTCTTTCAAGAATGGTTTTATAGGTTAATAGGAGCTGCCTCCTGAGAAAAACTATAGCCCATAATGCATCTGGCCAATTCTCTGGTGCCATTCAAATTGTTAGGGGTAAGAGTGGGAGAATTCCTTCCTTCTCCTCTGAGACGATCATTTTATGCCCCAAAGCTTCAACTTCATTATTCTTATCTTAGGGCGTAATTATAATGTTATTATTGGTCATAAAATTAACCAGATTTTCCTCTCTTTTCTTTTCCTCTTTAGCATTTGACTCCCTGACCTCCTCCAACAGAAAAGTCTATGGACTGATTATATGCTAAGTGTAGAAGTATTTCCTTTTATTTGTTTAAAAATTCCCCACTGTTAACTTCATTGAGAGCATACTTGTTCTCATATGAAATAAGGTAAAGAAAAAATAAAAGAATTTTTACCACTTCTTTAAAATGTGAAAATTTTTATTCCTGTCTCTCAATGCTTCTAAGACTGTTCACTTTTGTAACTTCATGATCCAGAGATCCTGTTCTGCATTTACATCAACCTGCGGGTACTTGGTTCACCTTATACCCCGAGAACCTTTGTCAATTGCTCCTCTGTACTCTATGCAAACTTCACTTAACTATTCTTCAAAGTAACTTCTTTGTTCTAGCCAGCTAACCCAAATGGCAAAAAGGTTTTACTTTGAGGGCTGGTGCTTATCTGTGGCAGCAGCTGCCAAAATACTGTCTTAGAAAGGATTATTAAGCCATGTAAGGACTCAGTAGAAAAGTGCTATGATAAGTTAGCAGTCTGCTGGGGTGAGAGGTGGTATATACAGGGGAGTCTCAACAAAACTTGCTGTCAGGACAAACACCACTATATCTGCTATACTAACACCTCTTATGTATTATGTGAGCTCTCCGTGTCCACATATCCAAATTCTAACCATAGTCCATTATCCAGAATTCTACCCAAATTCCATTCACCAATCCACATCTAGTTCTTTTTAAGCTTCTTTATCTTAATTTATTATTATTATTATTTTTAAAAAAATATTTATTTATTTGAGAGAGAGAGACAGCACACAGTGGTGGTGGTGGGAGAGGGAGAGAGAATCTTAAGCAGGCTCCATGCCCAAGCATCTTAGAGCTCTGTCTCATGTCCCTGAGATCTTGACCTGGGCCAAAATAAAGAGTTAAATGATTAACTGACAGAATAACCCAGGCGCCCCAAAGGTATATATTTAAAATTTCCTAAGGAAATTTTCCTAAAAATGTTTTCCAAGAAGGACTGGGTATCAAGGTTGCCATATGTCACTCAGGTGTCAGATAGGAACTTACATTTTCTCAGATATTCCATTTTCCCTTCATTTTCAGTAAAGTTGATATTCTTAGCTTCCTAAAATCCTAATACCACAAATAAAGACATAAGCTATTTCATTGCAAAAAGTGAATGAGAAGGAGAGGGACAAACAGAAGCAAGGTACAAATAGATGATAGTATTCCCAGTACTTTCTCCATAGAGGGGAATGAATTAAACATGAGGCAAGAAGGTCATTAAGTTAGGTATATGATTTCATCAGATTGCCTGGATTGCAGCAAGGTTTCAACAAGAACTGGAAGGTAAAAGAACTTTACTCTTGTCTTGTGCCTTTTAATATTCAAATAATTATAACTCCTGCTATTACATGAGAATATAGATACTTGTATGAACAGATATATTGCATGCATTACATATCTTACAGATGAAGAGACTGATGCTTAGAGAGGTTAAATAACATGAACATCCATTTACTCAGTGGCAGAGTCAGCATCTAAAGCCATTTTTAGTTGCTGTATTGTGTACTTTGCCACCATTTTACCTGTCATCATTTGCTCTTTACAACAACTATAAAAGGTGGGTATGAGAGAGGGTATTTCCCTTTATCTGATGAAAAAACTGAGTTTCAGATAGTTTAGTACTTGCCAAAGATTGAGTGAATTGATCAGAAATACTATTCTCCTGACATCTTAGTACAATAGTCTTGCCACAACTTGATGATCTTTGCGTTGGCTATAAAACCAATGTATTACCCTATAGTCACCCAAAATCACCCACATAGTGGGTGAACTAAAGAGTGAAAATATCAGTCAAGGCATGATTCTGTCATTTCCAAAGTGATTCTGAAATCATTTTTATATTTTCAAACCATGTGGATTAATACTAAAAACATTTTTAATTAAAACATAGAGGGTAACTATCATACTGAATTCTATAAATAGTATTGCCTTGAGGTCCATCCACTTGAATTAACCAAAAATTTTGCACCACTAATTAGCTAGAGTTAAGCAAGGGTTGGTGCTGGGCAATGTGACCTTTTTATGTCACATGTCACTGGGATTACATTTTCTTTCTGATGTACAAGTCATTGGTCACAATAGGCTGCCAGAATTTGACACTATGGATTTATTTGATGAAGTATCCATATTGGTTTGTTAATTTCTAAGCATTATCTAGAGTCATTTTGTAACAGTGTGACCTCATTTACAGTGAAAGTATAAGTATATAAGTATATAACCCTGTGGTTTATTAAACACACTCTCACATGAAAACAAGAGGAACTGAGTTCTACTAGCACTTTTGCCAAAATCAACTGCTCTTTTATAAAATATATTTTACTTATTTATTAGAGAGATAAAGAGAGAGAGGGAATGTATATGACTAGGGAGGAAGGACAGAGGAAAGAAGAGAAAGAATCCAAGTGGACTCCAGGATAAGCACAGAGCCCTACACAGGGCTCAATCTCACAACCATGAGACTATTACCTGAGCTGAAATCAAGAGGTGGAAGCTTAACAAATTAAGCCATGCAGGCGCCCCCAAAATCAACTGTTCTTAAACAAGTTGCCTTAGCTCTCAGAACTTCAGACTTACCATCTTAAAAATGATATTGGACTAAATAAGCTATTGAGATCACTTTCAACATTCAGCATGTAATTGATTTTATCACTTAGAAACCATCCTCCTCGTCGCCACTCTAATGGTTGGATCCTGGCCCTTTCATTTATCCACCTTTGACATGGTAGAAAAGAAAACTCATCCTCCAATCAAAAACTACACTTTTTAATTAAAAATTTATTTGTATTTATGTTCCTGCTGTATCTATTTGCTTACCTCACTGAAACTTTAGCCTTGGTCTATCAGCTATCTTCTGACTTCCTTCCGTTACTCACATAATGTCTACTTCCTTCCATTACTGCTTTGGACTCTCTCTCATCAGCATTTTCTGACCTCTCATTCTTTCATCCCTCATTCTCTGTCCATATCCATGTATAAAATCCTTGAATTTGGCAAAGCTAATGCATCCACTTCCATCACTTTTTCTCCTGGAAGTTTAAGAACCTACAGAAAACCACATCATTAAAAAAGAATAAAACCATCTATAACCAAGAACTGTGTTATTTGGTGCTATTGCAAGTGCTTTATCTCCAATCTCAATCAAGCCTTCCATGTTAATCAACCCATCTTTCATTCACCTCTAGTGGAAGAGTTTGTTTAAGGCTTTGGTGTTCTCTTTCTACCTTCATGACCAAGTCATGTCCTTCACAAATATATTTAAGGACACAGAGAATTAATCCTCCCACTTTTACCCCTAATGTTTTCAAATATTCACTCTTTCTTATATCCTCCTCATCTTCCCTATTTCCCAAGCTAACCTCTACACAGATGACCTTATCCCTATCTCCTCCTGCTTGAACACCACAAATTAGCCCTCATCAATCATTGGCTGTTTCTTGGATCTTCAAACTTCTTCCCATCAGCCAGAAGCATATATAAGTTTCCCATACTATAAACACTTCTCTTTCTTTCTTTCTTTCTTTCTTTCTTTCTTTCTTTCTTCTTTCTTATCTTTCTTTTCTTTCTTTCCTTTACTCTCAAATTCCTTGAAAATAAAGGTTTTCTTTTTATTTTGATTTATGTTACTTATTATTGTGCTTTTCTCATCTTTTAGACAGGTCTCAGTCTACTGAGGTCTACACGTTGCCCCAATCATTCTACCAATACTATTGCCAGTAATGTTACTAGAACCTAAGCTTCAGATCCAGTTCTAAGGTCCAGTTGCTTTTTTTCTGATTTAATACTTGACATAATTACAGCATTTGCTATTGCTGTTCTTGAGATGCCCTCTTGCCTTAATTTCTAGAACATCATTATCTCCTTTTTCTCTCTTATCTCTGTGCCTCCTCAACTGCTATTGTTTCCCTGGGTGGGGGACGGGCTTCTTCAACCAATCCTTTAAAGGAAGGTGTTTTTCAGGATTCAGTTCTTTGCCTCCTTCTCCTAATAAATATGCCCTGTGGACAAGCTCATACACGCAAAAAGATAGAGAGAAAGAGACAACAGAGGAAGACAGAGAGAAAAAGTATACAGCCCAGAGATAGAGACAGAAAGCATGAGACAAATTAGAGTTCATGTGCTAATGGACCCTAAACTCATGAACTCTCTTTAATGACAAAACTGTAGTGTCAAGTATTCTCTCTTTCAAGGCATTTCACACACACCTCAAACATAGGTGTGTTTCCTGCATCCACTCCATGCAACCACTCCATGCTTCAAGAGGAACTATGTGCTCACACCTAGTTACTTAAGAAATGATTAGATTTAAGAGACCCAGAAAGTCAGTAGCTTACTTATTCCTTATCATATATGCAAATTTATTAGAAGAGATTCCAATAGAACAGCTTCTAATACTGAAGCACTGAGTATGCCCCTGAGATTGCATGGAATAATTGTATAAGGACTGTAGTAAGTCAAACCTAAAAGTCTATGCTATTTTTATCTCCATTTAAAGATGTAGAGACCAACTAAGGAATTCAGAAATTTGCCAAACAAGTAAGATAGAAACATGGATGGTACCCGGCCCGTGTGGTTGCAGACCTGTTCTGGGTGTGATTCTGCCTTCAGGAAACAGTTTTATTTAAAGTATTGGATGACAGGGATATAGCAATTACCTCCTTTGCTCACTGAAAATAACAACAACAACAATAACAGACTACATGGATTAAGTGTTTACAATGTGATACTGCTTTAAGTGCTTTATAAGCATAAGCTCATTTAATCTTCATGGTAACTTTATGGCGTAGGTACTACTCTTACTCCCATTTTACAGATGAGGGAAATGTGGCATATATGGTTTAAACATCTTCTCCATTTTCAAGTAGCTTGAGAAAAATGAACACTAGGCAGTCTTTTCCAAAGCCCATGTCCTTGACCTCTATGCTATACTCTCTTGCTATTTAAGAACTTTATTGTGTTTCTGCAAGTAGCATTGAATGCTGGTTGCTATGCATCTCTTCCCTCTATAGCATCACCACACTACCTGGCTTTGCCCCAATAATTTATAGCCCTGCTGTTATAATACTTGTTTATTCTTTTCTCCTCTTCCATGTTTTGGCTTATTAGTTTTTAACAATTATCTGCAAATATTTTCTTTCTCAGTACCCCCAAAATCCAACCATATTCTGTTTCATCCTGGATAACCTAACTTTACTAATCTTCTTACAAGCTACACACTACTTCTATCATAAAAAATAAGAACTACTTGAACCATTACCACTCTCTGCATACAGCTTTCTAAGTTTGGAGTGACCATGTAACTTATTGTTTATAACCAAGACACTTTTGAAAGTGGCTGTTTTAGAATCATGCTGGGGCAGCAAATATAGATTTGGGTTGTCCTAGGCAAACAGGAGTGATAGCCACATCACTTTAGACCCACAGAAGACTCAATATAGCTACACAACCACGTTGTTGACTCAGATTTCCTAGCTAACAGCTTATCCACTGGCAATGACATCATGGCTTCTCCCAATAGCACTGACTACACAAGAATTGGAATTCTGCTGGGGCCTTCAAATAACAACAAGTACAAAGAAAACAATCTTGCCAAAATTTTAAAACAGAAAATGAAGAATAAAAAAAAATGATTTAAGGCTGTAAGTCTATATAACCAATGGCAAGTAGACAGAACTGAATAAAAATGGACTTAAAAGTATTTAGTAATATTTCTTTAAATCAGCAGGGTTTAAAGAACAGAGACCTTACTTCTTAAAGTCTTTCCAATAAAATCCTTAGTTTAATCTCATTGAAAACACTCATTTCTTGTTAAATAAACATTATCTAATGAACAAAGGATTTTCGTAAAATCCTTTCATATCTTGTTATTCTCAAGTATAAATTAAAGCTTTTAACTCGTCTTTTTAATGCAACCTCAATCTCAACCTTCTAACCTTTCTCTATAGCATTTAATACTGTTATTTCTGAGATATAAAGACCAACTTGCCAAAAATGAAATCTTGAAGTTTATAATCTATTATATTATTGGTGATCAAGAAAAAAACCTCTACCTATTTCACTTATTTCTAGGGTTCATTTCTATAGTTCTTCAGCTTGAACCAATGTTGCATTTACCTGAGTCTCAGAAATTGATACTCAAGAACATTTTTTCCCTAGGCTGTGAAATTGATAACTGATGGCTATTTAATATCATTGATTTAAAATAATAACACTATGGATAGATGTGGAGATCTCTAGGAAGTACATTAATTATAAACTTCTAGGGTTTTGCAGACTGTAACGTGTATAAGATTCTATTATGTAACTGAACTCTAGAATGGAAATCTTAATTCCTTCTCTTTCCTGCCTTACTATCTTGTATCTGCTGTACATCTGGATGTGAAGAGTAGAAGGAAAATGGCACAAGCCCAAAGTGAAATTGTGAAATAGGAAAAGTTTGCCTTTGATGGCCTTTTGGTTCCTGGAAAAACAACCTCTCCCACTTTTGGGTTCCCAAAAATATCCTCTCTTCCTACAGAAGAAGAAAGAATCTGCTATCCTTATTTGAATTTTGATGAAAACTTGTTTTAATAAGCTAGCATTCCCAGTTTCCATTTACAAATTTGAACTTTTAAACTCTCCAGTGGATTTAAAAGTCTATCTTCAAGTAAAGGAATTATAAGCTATAACTTTTAGAAAGGGGTCTTCCCTAGTCTGCAAACCCTTAGCATTCTGAAGGCTGAATCTGAAGCCAGTTCTGCTTTAAGAATTTGGTGCTGAAAAAAAAAAAAAAAACTAAAATTAAAAAAAAGAAAAGAATTTGGCAGTGATGGACAGACACCAAGATAGCCACAACAGCTGCTGGTCTATACAGCCCATAGATACATTGTTGATGCCCAGGAAAGGGAGGAATGGGCCTGAAGATTTTAGAAGGCTAGCTTCTAGGAGCAACATAGCAAAATTTATGAAAGGCGCATGACTACACAAAAATCTGCCCAAATGTTCTGGAAGTGGTTTTCTTTAGTCCCAAACCAAGGACTGAGATACCTCCTCCTTTCCCCTATGCACTCTCCCCTCGACAGTTGATTATTTATATAAAATAATTTTCTGGTTCAGGTACCCTACTATTGACTATCTCAATATAAAGAGTTTATTTACAAGATCCAGAAATGAGAGAGAGAGAGAGAGAGAGAAGAAATCAGCAGGATTTTTCTGCTCCAATAGCCTTCAAGTTTAAAGATCAAACAGCTACACAGAGGATTAGCAAACTAGAAGATTAGAGGCAAAACTGATAACTGTAGCCCTGGAGAACTGTCGTAGAAGCAAGGCAACCCCAGCTGATAGGATGTGGACCCCAGAAACTGGTGTCATTGATAGGAACAGATGAGGAAGAACTGATCTTTGAAAACTAACTATAATAGAGAGGAAAACAATGCTTATTCACACAGGTTAAATTATGATACTGGTAATAGTCCTCTTAATGAGCTGTGTTCCATGTGTGCCTAATCAAACATGCTGCAAAATAATTGTAATGCATATCATGAAGTTTCTGTTAGATTAACATTGCTTTGCAATTTGCTTGATTACAATAATAAATACTCTCCTTTTTGCCCTGAGTCTGATTTGAGAAGTCCCTTGTGAAAATCACCTCAATACATATTCTGTACCTACCATGTTCAGGACAATGTGCTCAATGCTAAAAACACATTTTCTTCATTTTGTAGATTGAGGTTTCTCAATTTTGGCATGACTGACATATTAGATTGGATAAATTCTCTGTTGTGGAGTCTGTCCTACACATTGCAGGATATTTAGCAGCACCTCTGTTCTCTACCCAATAAATGCCAGTAGGTATACTCCCCCCAGCCTCTAGTTGTTGCAGCCAAATATGTCTTCATATTTGCCAAACATCCCCTGGATGGCAAAGTTATACCAGTTGAGAAGTCACTACTATAGAAGGATTCTCTACATACATGGTTCTTAGGTCACTTACTGCTCATGTAACAAGAGCCTTCTTATCAGGTTCTTATGTCAGCTAGACCTCTGCTTAAACAACAACAAAAAATATTTTCATTGAGTAGAATGCCTGTGTTCCAATTCTTGGGTATTTGCAGAAGAGTTTGTCTCTTATCTGGCATTCATTTAAAAAAAATTCTTCGTTAGGAAGCTATAGATGCTAAATAAATTGCTGCTGGCCCTAAAACAATGCCTGTACATTTAACATCTACCTAGGTGATAGGAAGACCAAAAAGATCAACTTATATTAGTCAGCCAATTAAACTGTTTCATTCTTAAGGAATCAAACCAATATATTAGAGAGAAAATGGTAAAAAGTAACCAAAGACATGTAAGTTTGATAACTCCTGGGAAGAGGTTGGGAATAATTCATTCTGAGACCATAGCACATAAGCACTGAACAATCATATTACAAATACACAGCACCTTATTTGCTTTTCCACATATAAAATGAGACTTCAAATGTATAAAACCCATTAGGTGAGATTGTATCTAGTTAATTTTCACAGCCTCACAGTAGAGTAGAAAATCAAATGCTTGAGAATTAGATCAAGTGTATCACAACATTCCTATTATTTGGGACCTCAGCAGTATCATCAAATGGTCAAAATAAAATTAGCTTTTAAAAATATAAAAGAACTTAGTTGTATTATATTGTTTCCTTTAGCCCAGCTTTCTCATCCACATCTCGGCAATGAGAGTCAACACTCTTTGAAACAATGGTCAATGCTTTAAAAGGAAGATTTAAATGTCCCTCAAAAGCATCAGATAATTACCTAAGCCAGAAGCAAGATGTTAGACTAGGCAGACTAATGATGTGATCTAGGATGGTAATTCCCATGGTTCTTAAGGAGCACAAACATCAATCATTTAATAAATACGTGGTTTCCATTGGACTCCAGACTGGGTAAAAAAAAAGGAAAATCTTAGCAGTGAGAAAATTGCCCAAGTTTTCCTGGCATATCAATATGCATGTCCCTTACAGCAAGGCTATGTCTAACATAACACATTTCTAATCTTTCTTTCAAATTCTGTTATATTAATTAATGCCAGAATAAACACCAGAGGGGGAAATCTACATAACTGGGCAACAGAGTGATGGGTTCAAACAAGATTCCACAACTCTGCTTCAAATTTTGAAAAAGTATAGGAGAGTTTACTTTTTGACAGTAGTATTTTATGCTGTCTTTTTGAAAAAATTATTAAAGGGGCACCTGCATGGCCCAGCTGGTAGAGCAAGTGACTCTCTATCTCAAGATTGTGAGTTCAAGCCTCACGTTAGGCATAGAGTTTAATTTTTTTAAATAATTTTAGAAAATGATACTATAGCTGAATTTCTACCTTCCATAATTGTGTTGTACCTGAGAAGTTACCACCTGACTGTCTCAATTGGTTAAACAATTACCTAAATCTTACCAGCTGAGAGATTTTGTTTTTTTAATTATCATATGGTGGTTTTTTTTCTTCTTTTGGTGCTCATTTACCTGGAGTTCAATAATGTATCCACTGTCAAGATATAAAACAATTCCTTTATGCCTCCAAACTCCCTGTGCTATACCGCTGTAGTAATATTCTCACCATGCCCATATCTTTGCCAACTCCTGACCTCTTCATTGGCTTTATAGTTTTCTCTTTTCCAGAATATCACATAGTTGAAATCATACCGTATGTAGCCTTTTCATACCGGCATCTCTCACTCCCACAGGTCTTTGAGAATTATCTATCTTACATGTAATAATATCAATATATGTCAATAGTTTGTTCCTTTTTACTTCTAAGTAGTATTCTATTGTACAGATATACCATGGCTTGTTTATCTATGCCAATGTTGAATGACATTGGATTGTTTGCAGCTTTTGACCACCACAAATAAAGCTGTTTTGAACATTTGTCTATAGGATTTAGTGTGAACATAAATTTTCATTTCTCTAGGGTAAGTGATCAGAAGCAGGATTGCTCAGGAATATGTTAAGTACATGTATAACTTTATTAAAAAAAATTGCCAAACTCTTTTCCAGAATATCTCTGTAATTTTGCTCCTACCAACAGTGTATGAGAGTTCCATTTGTTCCACATCTCCCCCAGCACTTGGTACTCTAGGCTGACAGTTTCAGTATAAGAATAATAAAATGGCTTTATTAAAAAAAAACTTTATCAACTGTTATATAAACTATATCAACTTTATCAACTGTGCTTAATATAAAGCAACTAGTTCTCCAACTAAGAAATAGCATTATTTCCCAATAAATTGTTTTGTAGAAAGTGCTTTGATATCGAATATTTGAAACCATAATACAATGTTGTATTCAAATAATAAGATCATCTAAAACTGTGTTAAGTAATTTGTTAGGAGACCAATTCCCTGAACTACTTGTTTAATTCTTTTTTTGTGTCTATGGTAACTATAAAAATGGATTCCATGCTTTTGGGGCTGCTACAAGGACCAGAACCACAGTCATTAGTTTCACAAATATTTGGTAAGAGCTATTAGCCTAGGAATAATATCCTAGGAGTAGTTATAGATATGACAGACTTGGTATCTGTCCTCATCTTATAAATATATATAAAATAACTAACTGCATGAGTAGTCAACCTAAAGATCTACATAGGAAACATTATCTGAAGATGTTTTAGGAGAACTTGGTCTTGGTTTGATCAGGGTCAGGTACTCACCCACAGGAGACTGTGCTTTAATCCAAATAATGAAATTAACAAGTGTTTCTGATAAATTAATATTTATTAGAGACTAAGAAATTAATATACATTAGAAACTAACTGAACAAAGCCCTTCAATTGCAAGATTCTGGAAAAAGCAGAACTAGAATACAAACAGAAAGAAAACTATGATAGTTTAAAATATCAAACCTCTTTTGATAAATGGAGAGAACATTTTTAAAGAATTTTATTTATTAATTTATTTTAGGGGGAGACAGGGAGAGGGACAAGCAGACTCCAGGCTGAGCATGGAGCCCAATACAGGGCTTGCTTGATCCCACAATGCTGAGATCATGGTCTGAGCCAAAACCAAAAGTCAGATGCCCGACTGATTAAGCCATCCAGGTGCCCCTGGAGAGAGCATTTTAATGTCATTGATAGCTAAAACTTAATTCTCCCCTCTACTGAAAAGTGTCATCAGACTCTATCTCCCTCCCCCCACCTTCTTTCTCTGAATGTTCTCTCCTTGCCTAGATTCTCCATTTCTATCTCATTATTAAGGATCATACCAGGGTTCTTATTCTCTAACTCCTTTGATTGCTGGCTCTGGATCAGATCTGCATCTTCCCAGTGTTAGATGACAGCCAGCCCATGAGGGACCGCATTTGTCCCCATCTCAGATTTCCTAGCACCTTTGCTGGGCCATCTAGAGAGGGAACCAGATATTAAGAGCTCATTTGTGATTCACTGAGGAAAGGATAATATGCCAGAACCATTCTCTCACATGCACTTAACATTGCTCCGTTGGGTAAAATGCAACCTGAAAGTCCTGTGAAATTGGCGGGGAATTGAAAACCTCATGCTTATAAGAAGGCTGAGTTGCTTCCTAAGGGTTAGGCAAGTAACTCAGAGCTCTACTGCTAACAGGATTCTTCAGAAATGAAGCCGCCTGAACATAGTCAGTTCACTGTAATTGATTGCATACAGTTTTATTACATAACTGATGGTTTTAAACCCCCAGCCAATTAGTTTGTCAAACATAGGTTAAATTCTTGACTGGTTTATTCAAACTAAATTTAGGCAGGATTTACAATAAACCCATCTTATCCAGGCAGTGGAAAATGCACTCTCTTAACCAGTGAAATTAGCAAGGACTTCCCCGGAAACAAAAAAGGAAAAAGAGAAGTTTCACTAAAATGCTAACCTTAAATAGCCAAGGCATAAACTCTAGGTTTCATTTTACCTTATGCAATTCCTTTGCTACATAGTTAACTGATTTTGAGAACTTTAAAAATATTTGTATGGTTGATGTCATTGGTAATGCTGCTTTTAAAGTGATTAAATTAAAAGTAAGCAAAAACCCACCCATTTGGCCTAATGTGTTAATTCAGAGGCATCTCTTAGGCTGAGTTATCACCTCTAGTTCTTCACAGATTTCACCAACTTCTAATGTTTGGCAGAAAGTTAAATCTGATGATTCTAGCATTTATTTCTGAGCATATCTCTCATAGTTCAGCCCAGTCATTTAAACTAATCTTCATTATAAATATGTGTTACATTGAATTTTTAGGATTCCATTAATTAAAATTCTAATAGCATAAGGTAAAGTGTTTTCCTAACACTGAGCAGCTAGAGAAATAAATCAATTAACCACTTTTTATGAAATACCCATTATGCATTCAGCTCTATGCCAAGTCAAATAAGGTAGAAAAGAAGGGTCAGACAGAAATGTAGGTGAGAAGCAGAATTCAAGATTTCAATGACCAGGCTAGTGTTATAAGGTTACATTAGGGAAATTTTTACAGACTAGTTGTTTCTTAAGCTTAGAAAGTATTTTATAGAAGAGAAGTCAGAAAATCTTTCCTGTAAGTATTTTAGGCTTTGCAGACAGAGGCAAAATTGTGAATATTATATGCATACTTATATAATAAGAAAGAAAACAGATTTCCACAATTTTTATTGATGAGATTCAAAGCTTGTTTCAGATTTACATATCTCAGAGAATGTAATTAGTAAAGTAATGGTTATATATTTTATCTTCTAAAACCTCAATGAAAAAAAAAATAAAAGCTCAATGAAGAATAGAGATTTCAAATTTAGCAAATTTTCTCTGGGACCAAGAATTATCAGAAATTCATTCTTTTTGCTTGGAGCTGCCTTTGATTAAATAGGTATCAAAGTAATACTTTGATACCTATCAATAGGTATCAAAGAAATACTTACTATAATTCTTGTGGAATTTGTGCTAGCTGATGAGGACATGAAGAGAAATGGCCCCATAACTTCAAAGCACTAAAATTCGAGGGGAGACAAATAGATAAAATACTATAATGTCATATAATGTGTGCAGCAATGAAAGTAGGTATATAGTGCTACATAAAAATTTATATAAAGTGCTTCATAAACACAGATGGAGGCTTATGAAAATATTGCTGAAAGTTTTTCTAAAAATGTATATTTCTTCCTTGCAGTCTTAGTAATAAAGACATTGAACCTTCAGAATATTTGATTAAGAATTACAGTTTTGCTTCTGAATAACCTTTCTGACCCATTTTCTTTGTTTAACTTCACAGAGGTAGACATTCCAGGTGATTTGCTCGAATTGGAAGGGACAATGAAGATAGAATCAAGAAGTTATTTTATTTGGGTTTTTTTTTGAAGTTATTTTGTTTGTGATTTTATTGTGATACCTGTCAGAGCAAGCTTTCTTTCTTACTGGCAATTAAGATTCTGATTATTTGAGAACTCTAACTAGTGGAAAATTTCCCTCTAGAAGTTTCAAAAATTAAAATGAGAATTTATAAGAACAAACAAACAAAAGTCCAGATCATTCACTATAAATCCAAGCCAGAAGAAAGAGGGAGAAAGTTTTAATAGTATCTTTTTTATCTTTCAAAGCAACAACATACAACAGGCAATAAACCACCAAGCCACACACTTGTTTTAAAATTCAGAAGGAAACCAAAGTCTACTATCTCCTTTCTCCTGGGGAGGCCTGTGGTAAAATATTACCTACCATTGGGCAACATGCCTGATTGATGAAGTATTGAAGACTCTTTCAAAACTAAAGGTTCACCTTTGGTTTTAAATCCTGGAAAGCTTATCTGGCAATAGACATAAAGAGAAGGGTCTAGCAGTTAAGATGCAATGCTGTTTCTGAGGAATAGAGGCTATTCATATCTCTGTTCTGATGGTCCTAGTTTGGAGGGTGCCTGGGACATCTCTGAAGTTATTTGTACCTCAGAGTCAGGCTAGTCCAACCAATCTTGATGAGAGGCAGTAGTAACCAGGTGAGAAACGATACATGGTCTGCCTTTCTTTATCCTTCCCGACATGAGCTTTAGTCACACCTACAGAAAGGGAATTCACTCCACAATCCCTTCTAGCATGGAGTCTATTTTCTAGATAAGTAGATAAGACACAGTCATGAAACTAAGAGAATGGTCCAGAAGGACATGCTGTCCAGAGGTTGTACTGTGAAAGGAGGTGGTGCCTGAAAGAGGAAGCTAGAGTTTTGTGAAGGTGGTTAGATCACAAAGCACATCAGATGTTATGTTAATAAACCAAGATTTTATTCTGGAAAATAAAGGGAATCAGGTTAGCAGGTTTACAAACGTTACTAACATCAGGTTAGCAAACGTTTACAGATCAGATTTGCATTTTAGAAAAAGCACTTCTTCCTTGTGCAAATTTTAGAATTATAGAGGTTTAAAATAGTAAAATGAACAGCATTTACTCCTCTAGCTCAGATAAAGGCTCACACCAAGGCAGTAGTGAGAAAATAGGCAGCTATTAAGGAGAGAGATTTAGCATGTTTTGGGGACTGCATAAGGGAAGCCACATTAAAAGGCAAAGTAGCCAAGAATGACTACTAATTTGGGAGATTGGATATGGGGTGGAGGTGGAAGATAAGGTATTCTAAAATGGGTAGATGGAGATATCTGATAGGTAGTTGGATAGTCAGGTGTGGAAGGGAGGTGAGCCTTGAATAGAGGTAGAGATTTGGGACCCTGGAGTCAGAAGTCAGGGCACTGATAAGGTCAGAATGGGGAAAAAAGAGGAAAAGAAGGTGATTATTGACAAAACGTTAGTGATCACTAACATTAGAGATATGAATAGAAGAAGACTCAGATGGTGAATATGAGGGGGAGGCAATACATAGCCAGAGGTAGCTCCAAAATTTCCATTCAACAGGATCCATATCAGCAATCAGGTCAGAAAGGGGCCTGAATATTTGTTTGCATAGTACTTGATATACGAATTGAGAAAACCCAGTAACCCATATCAAGAAACAAGGAATGCTGCTGGACATTATGTTTCCCCACCCCTACTCCCAACCCTGGGTTCAGTAGTTCCTCTAAAACTGAGAAGTTGGAGAACCAGGGGAGCACATTCCCTTGCCAAGAAACATAAAGAGGATGGGATTTTAAGAATCAGGGATCAGACTCAGAGTCAAATTCAGCAGATCATATACATAAGAAAACATCTGATCAATTTGTTGGTGTTTGCCAGGGCAATTTTCATGAAGTAATGGGGGAAGAAGTGACAATAAGTGGGTGAAGATGAAATGATAAGTAAGATAGAGTCAATGAGGGCAGGCTTCTTTTTGAAGATGTTCAACTATGAAGAAATGAAAAATATGGTAGTAACCATGGCGGATGCCGAGTCAAGGGGCCTCAAGAATAGTTTGAAGACACAAGGAGAGAGCCTGCCTCAGAGCTAGTGCTTGGAATGCCATGTGACAGGCCTGTACTGCCCACAGCACAAGCTCACGGCTGCCTTTTTCCAGAAAATGCCTCTCCTGCAGGGCCCCATTTCCATCTAAAAGTCTGCTAGGAAAGAATCCTCTGGATGAGCCTTGAAGACTTTTTCCTAGTAGCAATTTTCTATTACAGTGCAAATACCTAAGTGACAACTGGAAATGAGGCCAGGATAGACGCTTAAAGTAGAAAGAGGAAGTAAGAAGGAAAAAGCCAAAGAAAATCTTTGCCTACCTCATAGTTTTTGCCCGAGTTGGCCCCAGATGCAGGCACTAGTAATGCCAGAAAATTACATGTGTTCTGTAATGGGCAGAGAACACTTAACCACAGATGTTGTTGAGCTGAAATTATCCTCCACATCCTACATACAGGGAGGCATCATACATAGATTATCAATCTCTAAGAATAAAAATTCAATTTAAAAAAAGTAATACTAATTTGCATCAAAATGAAATCTCTCAAGAGATATAGATGGTGCCTAAAATTGTTAAATGCCCCAGGGTCAAACTTATAGGAATCAATTGCAATTTTCCCTCATTACAATCACAGAAGTGATGTAAGGATATGAGGAAATCTAAATCTGACAGTGGTTACTAGGTGAAACCTAGTACCTTTTGAAAGGTAGCAGCATATGCCTCACAAAAAAATGCCACTCTGGCATATCAGTTATTTCAAGCTGAAGACAATTGAGAAATAACAGAAATTTAAAAAGCTCTCTGCATTCCCTCTTTTCACCTAAAGATAAGAGATATATCTGCCTCCTTTCTACCAGGAAGGATTGAAGTTAATCATCTGAGACTCTAGACACCCCCATCAGCCTAGAGATTATACCAGAGGAATCCACATATTAAATTTTACTATGTAACCCTTGCCTGCCATTAATTTCTCCATATATTTGCCTCCCACGATTTGCCACCTCTAGAAACTCAAAGTCTCTTTATTTTATCTTGCTATTTTTCCACACAATTAGTGTTCTTTGCTAACATGCTATATAAGCTCAAGTTCTAACCACTCTTGAGTTACTCATCACTGAGTCTTCCACGTATATAGGTGATGTACATGTTGGTAGACTTGTTTTTTTTTTCTTGTTAATCTGTCTTATGTTGGTCTAATTTGTTGGATCCCTGCCCATGAACCTAAGATAGATAGAAAATTTCCCTCCCCTACACATTCCTCTCTTAATTCCTTCAAAAATTGAAACAACTCACTTACATTTGTGTCTGTTGTGTCTGCTATCCCCATCCCAAGTTCTCCTTCTTTGGATCCTTGTTTTGTTTTCTCATATACTGAAAGAAGGTCATATACAATTTATGTATGTACAATGTATAAATGTCCCTATGTACACATGAGCAACTAGAAAAAATACCTTTAACCTATATAAGAGCTACTGCAGCCCCAAGAAGGACCTTCCATTCCACTTGCATTTGATTGTCCTTTCTTATCCCTATGAAGGACAAGTTCAAAAACCATCTATAAATCCTATGTCACTCCAGGATTGGTCTATATTGGTAGAAAATATATAGCATGGCCAGTAAAAGAGGGAGGAGAAGGAAGAAGAGGAGGAGCATGTAGAGGAAGAGTAGCAAATGGAATAGATGGAAGAAAATTCATTTAAACACCAAAAACCACTTTCTAGATATTCAATTACGACACTCCTCTTCAGGCTCTAACTTCTGTCCCATTTTATCACCTATCCATTCATGCCTTTTCTCTATAGTCCCATCCTTGGCCAGACACTTATATGAAATGCCTAGAAAAATGTGAATCTGATTCTCCTATGAAATAAAAATTAATTTCACTTCAATTCTTTGAAAGTCAAGGAAGTACTACTACCTTTTATATATGAGATTGCCTTTCTCAAAAGCAACAGTTGAGCCTAGGACCCTAGCTTGTGGGTCTGACCCATGGCTAAGTTACTATAAGTAGAATTATTATTATCAAAATTATTGC
This sequence comes from Vulpes lagopus, assembly GCF_018345385.1. NCBI lineage: Eukaryota > Metazoa > Chordata > Mammalia > Carnivora > Canidae > Vulpes > Vulpes lagopus. The sequence goes on along the minus strand of NC_054824.1, from coordinate 53,737,959 downwards.
AAAGAATCTGAGAATTCATGTGTTAACCAAGCACTGTGTAGACTGGAAAAGTAGTATTTGACACACAGATTCCCACTTTTTAAAAAATTTGCATAGCTGTATGGTGATTACTAAAGTATGTTCATTTAAAAGATTTGCTGAATATATAGGAGCTTTATGTCAATGTGTGTTTTTCCAATATTAATAGAGAATTAAGAAATGATTACTATTGTGACAGTGTCATAAGTTTTTGACATTGATGGTGGAGGCATTCTCCCAGTTAAAAAGATTAGGAGTCACAGTAAGGAAGAATATTGAACTGTAAATTCTGCCTGAAAGAAAAAAAAAAAAAAAGAGCAGCATCTTCATGCATCCTTTCTGCTTTCTATTGCTTCCTTTGAGATGTTCCTATTTCTGTATAAGGCCACCTCTAGCCCAAAGGGCTATGCTCTGAATCCTACATCCTTCTGGTTTCTCATACAACTTTGCTCCTGTACCCTAACATTATGTCCTTTGACTTTTTCTCATGCACATTAAAACATGTTCAAGACCTCCCTTATTTTAGCAAACCCCATCCTCATTCCTAAATCCAGATTTAGCTACCATCCTATTTTCTTTTTTTCCCTCCAATGTTTCAACCTGCTGGGCTTCTTGATACAAGGTTTTACTTTCACTATCTCTATGTACTCTCACTCTTTGATCCAGAAGAGTTCAGTCTTCTCTGAAACTGCTTGTATTAAGATCACCAATGAAGTCTGTGTTAATAGATCCAATAATTTCTTCTCAAATCTTATTTTGTTTTCCCTAGTTGTAGTATTTTATACTAGCACCATTCCACCCATCTTGAAATGCTTCCATTCCTTGAATTTAGTTCTCTACAATATCCCAATTTTCCTCCCACAGGTCTGTCTATTCCTCCTTGTATGCTTTGTGAGATCTTCCTTGCCTAGCCATTCCTTCAACATTGGGAAGCTCTTCTTATTCTATATACGTGGTTTCACTAAGTTCTGTGGTCTTGGTTCCCACCTATATGATGATCTTCAAATCTCTGACCTCTCATGTAAACAGCAGAGCCATATATCTAACTCATTAGATATCATCACTTGGATATCTAACATATACCTCATATTTAGCATGTCTAAAACTACATTCTTATTTTCCAAACCTGCTCTTTCTCCAGGGTGCATTTTTGGTTAAGTTTGCCACTAGACACCTAGTTGTTTAACTCATAGTTTAAGAAAGAACCTGGAAGTCATCCTTGCCTCTCCCTCATCCCCTATACTCAATCAATCAACGAATCCAGCCAATTTCACCTCACAAATCTCACTAAACCCATATATTTGTCATTTTATCATCCCTGTCTATGCTGCTTCATTATCTCTCCTTTGGACTTTTGCCACCATACTAGACTCCTTGCTATTTCTCTTGCCCTCATGCAGATCTAATCATGATGCATGCGCCTTCATGTAAAATCCTCTGTAAATCTGTCTAGATCACCAGGATCTAGGCCTAAAATCCTTAACATGGATTATAAAACATTCTACAAACAGAACTCTCACATCTCAGTGTCACCTTGGGCCATTCTCAGCCAGGCTGTGTTTCTCTTGATCCTTTAAAAGCACAATATAATCTCTGCGCTTTTGCACATATTACTGCTCCATCTGATATCCTTCTTCCTATGCTGTATCTGGCTAACTCATTCATTCATACTTCACACTAAAGCTTACATGTCACTTGCTCCAGAAAGCTTTCCTGATCTCCTAGATAAGGCATTGACAAACTATGGCCCATGGGCCAAATTTTCCCCTGGCTTGTTTGGTTATAGGCCTCAAGCTAAGAATGGTTTTAAAACTTTTGAAGGATTTTACTTAAAAGAAAAAGAGGAGGAAAAGGAAGATAAGGAAGAGGAGGAAAGAGACCATATATGGCCCTTAAAGCCTGAAATAGTGAAAACCTAGCATATTTACTAGGCCCTTTGCAGAAAAGTTTGCTAAGACCTGCCTTATATTGTCAGCTGAGGGCCCCCTACTGTGTGCTCCCTTGATACCCTGGACTTCCTCAGTTACCACACTCATGCTTTACTGCAATTATTTAATATCTCCATCTCAAACTAGTCTCCACGCTTGACAAAGTCAGGTACCATGTTGTTTATCATACTATATCCCCAAATGTCATACATGGTAGATTCCCAGGAAACATTGGAGAAGAGCCAAAATGAAAATGAAAATAAATGACAGCTTCCATATTACTGTGTCTATAAATAGGCCACAGAAGTACTTTCAGGGGCATATAATTGGGACAACCATACATCCTTGTGCTGTCAGGACAATGATGATTTATACCTGTCATCTCAGCAAAATTATTAGTAGTTCCCTCTTTCCCTCTCAAAAGCATCCCACTTTGGAAGAAGATAGGATACTTGGGGATACATCACAGGTCCTACTCCCTGGGAAAGGAAGGCTTCCTAAAACCACTGGAGCAGAAATTACAGTGTCTTTTGTATCAAAGTGTAGAGCTCTTCATATGGGGAAAAGAATCCTTGTAACACCATGTTCAGAATCCAGAAAAATATTAGTGAAATACTGAGCTTGTGGAACATCATGATTAAAATAGGCTTTTGTTCACTGACCTGGAGATGTGCCTATTTTTTTCCAGCGTAATCACTGTGTGAAAACACATCCCATATTGTAAATAACAAATGTTGGGAAATCAATCCATCTTGAATTTGGAGCACTCAGTAGAATTACATTTGATGAACATATTTACAAGGTCTTTTCTCGTCCATGCTATATACAGGTGAGTCACTTTGGGAGGGGGCATGACTGGGAAATTAGATATTCTGGCTAATAAAAATGTAGGAATGATAAAATTAGTTAATTTGGATTACAAAATTTAAGAATTGAAATTAATAATGGTCTAGTTCAAGTTCACCACCCTTATTTCATGGAGGGCAAGGGAAGTAAATATTCCTGCAGTGTATCAGGCTCCTTTGGAATCAGTAACAGGTCTGTTTAAATTTTTTCCCGTGAATTTAAATAAAATTAAACATACCTAAAACAAAATATCTTTTTACATTGTACTCCTTTTTTTAATAATTTAGAATAACTTTGGGATCTTCATGCCTGAGAGTCATCTTAAAGAATGTTAGTTTGTACTACACTTCCCATACAGGAATCATACCTATCCAATGAAAGATATGAACCCTACATCTCTTCAAAATTTCCTATTCACTTCTCTAAATGGTGTTTTGCCACCACAGTCTGACCCGCAGACTAGGCTCCTCAAATATATGTTTAATATTAATACTATTAAATATCAACGATAGAATTTATTGAATATGTGCAATGTACCAGGCACTAAGCTTATGTGATTTACTTACTCATCACAACAACCAGATAAATGCCATTAATTAAAAAATGAGAAAATTGGAGCTAGGAGAAAATGACTTGCCCCAGATATACAGCTGGGAAGTAATCCAGGTGGAGCCTCAACTCATATCTTTCTGAATTGACTCTGAGCCACAACCCTATAATTACCATTTCTTGGGGACGCTTTTGTTGGGTAACTCTGTATGCCACGTCAAATCTCCATGATGTCAACTCTTTCTCCAGCTACTGACATGGCTCTCAGTTCTACGCAGGAGAAATCTAAAGAGAGATCTACTTGCCTTCTGCATCTGGGTGTCTCTGATACTACTGCATGATGAACCACCTTGCATTCACACATGTATAACCAGAAAGTATTTGAGTTGGGGCTACTTTTGACCAATCAGAGACATGAACTTTGTCTTGAGCCTTTTCTCTTTGTCCATGGTTAATATTGAGACACATTTCATAAGTTCTCAGAAGGTCTCACAAGATCAAGTAGCTCCTGTAGGCATCTTGAGTTGCTTTCTCTCTTTTGTTTCATTACTGCTGCCCCTCACATTCGTTCCCTGGAATCACTTCCCAAATAAATAACCTTTGTCTCAAGCTTTGCTTTCAGAGGCATCCAGGATAAGAAGGGGCCATTTCCCTCACCATCTGAAACCATCTTGTCTCTACTCCTGAGCTTTATATCACTAATATGCAACAGCTAACATACTTTATCTGAAGAGGAAATCCCTTGTCTCTGATGGACCTGACTTCTTCATTTCCTGTGAATAGCAGAGCTATCTGCATCTGTAGGGTCTCAGGACAGCATTGAGAATATTTGTCTACCTCTGCTGGAAGCCCTTCTGATTAGTCAGGCTCCTTGAGTTGGAAACATAAGGATTTATAATGAAAAAGAATCACACAGTAAAAACAGAAAGAATGAAAAGAAAACAAACCAATAAAGAACCTATCCTATCATAACATTTGAGGTTCTGGTATTTGCTGGCTTTGGAGGGAGTTCAAAATAAATGAAAGAAATGTGTATTTTATTAAATGCTAATATTTAGAAGATGTGGGGGGGGAGGAAAGATAAATGCTTCCAATCATATTTGCAAATATGAGGCATCTCCTAGTTCCTTCAAAATGGTTAGATGTTTTCCTTGTATTTGAGCCACCTACTCAGTTTTGGAAGTAATGCCTGGGACAAGCAGAAAATTGTGTGAGGAGTAGCAAATTTGCACAAGCATCCAACCAACAGAGATGGGCACTGCACTGTGCTCTCAGCCTGGACTGTAATACAATAACCAGATTTTTCTAGCCAAACTGCAGCTGCCCATCCGACTTCCTCCACAGGAAGAGCCTATTGCTTCTGACCCCACATAGATCTGCCTATAAAAAATTCTATCCTTTCCTTACAACATCTGCTATTGTTAACATGATCTCTGTTTGTCTTGAAGTATAAATAGGCCCCAAATTTCAAGAGTTCAAAATACACTGAACCATAACAGCATAGCTTCTTCCTTTTCTTCTTGGTAAGAGTCTTATCCCTCTCTTGGGTTTTGGAATTCATTTTAAGAACAACAATGAAATAAAGTGGAGAGGAAGAAGATTTGGAAGGATCAAGAGTACTCAGGCAGTCAGAAATGAAGAGTTGCCCCTTGCTTTTGTTTTTCCTATATTTGCAGTCATAGAGATTAAATGTCAATTTGAGCCATGTTCTGTATTCACTTTTCCCCGCATTAAATTTAAGAGTTTGGGGCAAGAGAAAAAACAAATTTAGTTATTAACTAGTATCCAAAGTGTTTTTGCAATATTCAAATTTACCAATTTAAAGTTTAAATTTTTGCTTCAGCAAGACATTTTCTTGTTCTTTATAATTAATGTACTTGTTTTCAAGAAAAGAAAATAGGTGAGCATGGGTCCTTTCCTCCTATGTAGTATATGGACAAAAAGCAAGACACTGAGGCCCAATAGCCTAGACTAGAATTTCCATTAGGTTAATTGATAACTATGCTTAATAAATATTAGATGATAGTAATTATCCAGTAGGTATAATTTTTATCTTCCAGTGAGACCAAAAATCTAACAGTTCAGTTTTCTGAACTACCTCAGATAGGGAGGAATCAGCTCTATACGTGTCTTCAACTGAGGGGTTAAAACAGAAAAAGTGCTCAGAAGAGTACCTAGCAGGCTGTAAACACTTGATAAATGTTAGCTATTCATCACCATCACTATTAATGTATCATTAATAATGTACAATTATCCTTAGTATTGTAATCAGTTTATCGAATGAGTTGAGAAGAAATTCAGTGTTTCTAACCAATTCTCATTTAAACTCATGCTGTCAAATGATTTTTCTCAGATCCTGGATGAAACCCTAGGTAGATGACATAGCTTTTCTGATTACTTTCACATATGAAAAATTCCAGTCCAATCCAATCCAATCTCAAATTCTTTTGAAAATGTCTTCCTTCCCTCAGTTTGGGTCTGCCTCAGGCTGAGAAATTTGTGATGAAAAGAAGTGTGGTTGGCTTTGCACCACTTCCCTCCCTTGATTCTGCCTCCTCCACTCACTGTGAAGCCACTAATTCTCCAGGGTTGAGCCTGAAGCTTGGGGTTAAGAGAGGGAAGAGCAACCTAGGATGGAAGAGGTCTTCCTTTACTAAAACATTTACAATCCAGCATTGATGTTGTCTGAGTATTGTGAATTTCTAAAACAGTCTTTTTTGAGTTAGGTCCTCCTGAGGGTTCCACAAGGATTTATACCAAAGATCTGCAGTTGCATGCCTGGCATGGTGGTGCCTATTCCTACTGTCTAAGACTTATTTGGTAATTCCTGCTGTCTAGTGTCTACCTCTCAGTTGAAGTCACCTCACACCTCTTGGGTGGTTCTCTGTTGAAATTATGCCTGACCCTCTCCCCTAAGTGGCCCATACCTGGTCTACTGTTGGCCATCTTTGCTCAGCAAACTGGGAAGAGGAGCCCTCTTCAGCATCATCCACTTAAGCCAGTCTCTCAGGTTCAGACTTTTCAGCATGACTGACAACATTCTCTGTCTGTAAAACTCTCCTCGTTGTGCTTTAAACACTAACTCATTTGGATAGAAACATGAGGGCAAGCACTATTCTGTGCCCTTCTGTGAGAAGAGATGGAGAATTCATAGCACATTGAAATGATCTGTAACTTAATGCTCAGAACAGCTTCTTCCAACTCTCAATGAATGTACATTTTCTCTTACATATCCTGGAAGTACACGAGGACTAGGTAGGCAGGGGCTGTACTAGATTTTAGCCACTTCCTTTGCAAGGTCAACATCGACTGTCTTAGTCTACACTGTCCAACACAGTTGCCACCCACCACTTGTGTTTATGTACATTTACATTTTAACTAACCACAATACAATAAAATATAATTTAGTCCCTTTTTTTCCTGAGCCATATTTCAAGTATTCAATACTCACATGTGGCTGGTGGCTACTATAGTGGACAACATAGATATTGAAAAATTCTATCATTGCAGAAAGTTCCATGGACAAAGCTGGAGCTCTAGCACCTCACTTTAGAAGGTGAACTTTTTGTCATTATTTTTTTGTTGTTGCTGCTATGTTCCCAGCCCATGAAGTCTCTCCTAAAGCTACAATACAAGAGAAAATTCACATTTACCACTTTTTTACATAATCAGTAAGTAGATAGATTTTGACATCTGGATTCTGGACTAGGGATATGCCAAAGCAAATGAATAGAAGACCATTTTTCACGATGCTAAAATCTTAGATAAAATGGAAATAATTAGAGTTCTCATGATTGAGCCTCAAGTCTAAAAAAATATTTACTCAGGCAGAATAAACATTTCCATCATTTCTGCCCCCATCATGGGACACAGAACTGTGTCCACCAAATGTATTTTCCTTTATATTTATGGTGTTTTACAGTTTATGAGCCACATGAGTTAATCTCATTTTTTTTTTCTAAAAGCAACTATATAAATTAGGCAGAACAGGTATCATTGTATCTATTGATGAGGAAATGACCAAGGGAACATAAATACCTAAAGTCACAGAGTCAGTAACTGGGAGAGCCAGTGTACCCAAGCTTCTTCTACTTCATTATACTTTTTCCTGGAAGGCCAGACAATTCCAAAAAATCAATTCTTACTACATAAAAAGAAAGCAGAAATTCTGAATTGAGTCACTTTCAAAGACTTCCACAATTTTGACTTATCCATCATGTATATTATTTCAGATATCTGGTATGCTTAGAATTAAAAATTAAAAGCTATTCTAAAAAAAAAAAATAAAAGCTATTCTATTAGCAGGATGTTGAGAAGCACTTGGTCTGATAAGGAACATGAAAGACATATACTAGAGGTATTCCATTTTCCTCAACAAAATTGGGAGCTGGGTTTTGTCCTTGAGCACATTCTCACTTTGTCTCTTTGTAGCTTCATATCATTTATTCAATATTACTAATAGAGTTAATGCCAATTCCTTGGGAGGACATGCAGAGAAATGTATGACCCAATATGGAAAGGCATTTGAATACAGACGATAACAGGGTGAGAAATGTCACCAATACTGATATTTTCCCGTGCAGAGTAGAAGCTTGTTTATTCATTCTTTCGCAACCAAATTTAATAAAGACAAAATATGAAGAAATGCATAGGAATAAGAAATACCAACTTCAAGATAGTGATCTCTGACAGGGAAGGGGATTCAATTGAAATCATGGAGGGGCCTAAAGGGTCTTCAACTACCTTTGTAAGTTTGTAATGTTTTACCTCTAAAGATGATGGTGGGTATATGGGTGCTCATTGTAGTTTTTTTTTTAATACCATCGAACAATAAAATCCTTCAAAATCAACTTTTAGTGATAAAGAAGGAAAGTTAGTAAAGACCCACTTGCTGGGACACAGATTTATAGGCTTATTGGTCTTAAATTGTTGAAACACAACACTCACGTGTTTTTCTAGGCCAACAGAAGGCTAAAACCTAGAATGTTCTCTGAATAGGGCTGGCTTTACCCAAGTGGGCTATAAATGTGATATGGAAATGAATGAAATGACGTTCTTGTCATTTAGCTTGACCTCACCCTTCACACCAGTCACTGATACACTCCTGAATCTTAGGAGGAAGAGCTAAGGAGAGATGCAGCATTTATCTGAAAACATTCCAAAAGCACTAACATTAGCAAGCTTGCAGTGTAAATATAGGTAGAGACACAAATCTAGTACAATGAATGGTTTGGATTTATTGTTAGGCAGTGGCATAAGGTAATGGTGCCCATTCCCACTGAAGGGTCAGGAGAACGTTCAAAAAGTATCTCTTCAGATGGGTCTTGGGAGCTGACCTCTGACTAAATGGACTCATAACCAAGCTCTCTCCAATCATATTCCCCCATTCCTTTGGACCCAGTGATTTGTCCTGAAAGAGGCCTAAAGGACAAATAGGAATTATCAGTATTTCCCTAGGCCTGATACATAGATTTTGGGAGAAAACAAAATTCCTTTTCAGCTAGGGTTACAAAGCTGAACTAGATGAAAAAGGTTCTTTGGCAGAAGAAGAGAATGAGGTCAAGAGTCTCAAGGAGCCGAGAGAAGCAGCAACAGCAGAAAGCGGGGCTGACAGCATTAAATCCTTGGATCCAATTCCTAGTAGTCCTCAAGGCTCAGATCCTTCTAACTCTTTCTGCTATTGTGCCAGGGATTGCAATATCCTCTTTGTAGGCACAAGCCAAATATTTACATGTTGCTTAAGGTTCTCAGAGTACTGATTCACTTCCTTGCCCTGATTGATATTTTGAGTCAGCAATCACCTAAGGCAGGGCAGGGAAGGGGACTTTGAGAACAGAGTGGAAGGGACACAGGCATGAACGCATGAGGCAGTATTAGAGAAGGTAGCCTAGGTTCAAGGGGACTGGGTCTGTTAAGAAATAAAGCCAGCATTGTAAGCAAAGTTCAAGCCAAGAAAACAGTTACTTACTCTGAACCTCACTACAATTACCTACCATATGTGTCTCATTTCTAAAGGTCAAAATATCTCACCAAGGTATTCCAGTGCAGAAACCTCTGGTTAAATGATCTAAGTCTTTTTTTGCTACCAGTTAAACATTTCTGCTGCATCTCAGAGCATTAACATTTTAATAGTGGCCTGTTCAAGCCAAGAAATTCTTCATTACACTTAATGATCAATCTTTTCTATGGGAACACAGGGCCTGAAGGCAGGTGGGTTGAGTTGAAGTCAAAGGAGGGAGAGGAACCATTTTTCAAGGTCCTTTAAATCATGCTGTGAGGACCATTGTGTGCAAGGCCTACACACACCATGTTTTCTCAATAGCTGTGCTCCTCCACTGCGTACACCTCACTGCATCCCCCCAATGATGTGGGCCATACTTCTAGTAACCATAAAAACAGTTGATATTCTCTGATGCTTACTTCCCCTGGGGAAAAAAAATGGGGGAAAGGAAAAAGTTGTCCTCATGGAACCAAATCATGAAATATTGTCATCAATGTTCACAGCCTAGAAATATGGATCTAGTCACTATGGTTTAGGAGGTAAAATCTCTAAAGGATACATAAATACATTAAAAATTTCTTTGCAGATTATCTTCTTGAAGTTTAAGCAATAAGGGTATTACTGGTGAGATTTGAGGTTGAGCATGGAGAGATTTTGCTATATCAGATCCGTTAAATAACACTTATTATCTGTCATCTGATCTGTAGATAAATAGAGATAGTCTCAATGAAAGTGATTTATGATATTTCCCACCTCCTTCACACAAAATGAAACAAGTATAAATGGAGATACAATCAAATAAAAAAGCATGGCAACAGCATTTTAAGTTGATAATGCAGATCAGTGTGATGATGCATACAAGTGCACCATATCAAGACAAAGGGAAATACAAACCCAATGTTCATGTGTTTGGATTCTTATTTATGTTGTGGGAAATTATCATTTAAGTACTTATAATACAGCACGAGGGTTATAGTATTTTTGTGCTTATGCTATTCAGACATTTCAATGTTTTATTTAATTCAGTCGATAGCCTACTGACCAGGTCTCAATATATTGACATGGTTGCTTCATAGAAATGCATAAGAAGTAGCCAATTTTAACCACATATATGAATACAGATTTAACTTGAATGTCAGTCAGATTGTAAAACTTCTAGGACAAGTAATGCAGCATAATACAGAATGTGTCAAATTAGGAGTTAGATTATATTTTAGGCTAAAATTATTTTTCTTAGAGATAAAAAAGGAAATAACTTACAGCAAAGTCTATCACCCTCCTTAGCCCTTTTGACATTTTGGGCTGAATAATTCTTGTCATGGGGAGCTACACTATGCATTATAGGATGTATAGCAGCCTCTTTAGTCTCTATACATTAGATGCGAGTAGCACCCTACCAGTTATGACAACTAATACAATGTCTTCAAACACATTTGGTTCCTGACTTAGAAGGGTTCAACTTAATTTTTTTTTTTTTACTTTATGATGGTGTGAAAGCAATATGCATTCAGTAGAAATCATAACTAGAACGTTGAATTTTGGTCTTTTCCTGGGCTAGTGATCTGTAGGACAATCCTTTCTTGTGATGCTGGGCAATAACAGTGAACATAGCTCTCCAGTCAGCCACATGATCACAGAGATAAATAGTTGGTACACTTACAGTGCTTTGTACCCATGCAAACACTCCATTTTTCACTTTCAGTACAGTATTCAATAAATTACATGAGATATTCAACTTCTTGTTAGATTATCCTGCCCAACTATGAGCTGATTTGTTTTGAGCACATTGAAAGGAGGCTAGGCTAAGTTATGATGTTCAGTAGGTTAGGTGTATTAAATGCATTTTTTGACTCAAGATATTTTCAACTTATGAAAGATAACCCTAAACATCCCCCTGGGGGATGCCAAATATCCCCAGGGACAAACTCAATCATTTCATTGAGAACCATGACTCGGAGGATTGTTTGAGAATCAAAAGAGATAATATCTGTTGCTATCTTTATAAAGTGTAAATTCCTTTATAATTATGATGTCTCTTATAATAGCAGACCTAATTTCCCCATCTTCTAATTGGACTGATTATACTGTACAATAGATGGCATTGCTCTCTTGTAGTAAAAACATTACCTCCTTGACAAAATTCATAAATAAAGCAAGATCTGATAGTTCTTCAAGCACAGGATCATTCTTTATTCACATATGTATCCCCAATATCTAATACAGCTCCTGACACATGTTGTTATCATCATAAATCTTTATGTATTAAAAATGCTTAAAAGAGATATTACTATGTATATGTTAAAGAATGCTTTAACTTTAGTGAATCTCAATGAATGACATCTATGTGGCATTTCAAATATTAGGAAAGCTTTCAGATGTATGTGCATGGGTCAGGGCAAGGGGGATATTTCTGAAGAACAAAGCACTCAATTCTATTGCCAATCATAGTTCTGTATCTTCTATTAAATATTTTCCAAATTATCAAAAAATTAGCATATTTCCCCTGCTACAAGAGCAGTCCATGCCACCATCTTTTATCACCTGGATCCCTGCAGAACTGCTAATTCATCTTTCTGTTAACCATTCTTGGAAATCTCCATTTATTCTTCCACAGATTTAAAGATGCAAAGTCAATTACGTCAGTCTCCATTGCAAGTAGAATAAAATCTCATGCACTCAAAATGTCCCACAAGACTCCTCAGGATCTGGCTCTCATCCATTGTCCAACCTCATCACAGGCTACTCACATATATATGTCCTCACCATTCTTCAGTGCCTCTGGCCTTCCTTCCTCCAATATTCTCTCCTGCCTTGGGATTTCTCTCAGCCTAGAAAGCTTTCCCTTCCACACACAACCTGGTGAATGTCTACTCAATTTCAGTCTTACTTAAATATTACTTCCAAGAGCAGCCTTCATTGACTCCCTACCACCCAACCCTACCATTTTAAAGTAGTATACTCATGACACTCCTCTTGTGTCATTTATCATATATAGAATTTATGTTTTCATTTGTTTTTATGTATATATTTGTCTCTTATTGTTTACTTTCCTTAATAAAATGAGGGCAGGAATTATGACATTTTGTATACACAGCTCTATCACAATACCTGGTATACAGTAGCTGCCAATAAATTTCTGCTGAATAAATGAATGAATGAATGAATGAATGAGTATATCTTAACAATGACTTTCCAAAGGAAAATATCTGACAGCAAAGTTAGCAGTTCCAAGCTAAAAAGGAGAAGGCAGTATGGGTAGGGGAAGTACTTAGGGGCTGGTAAGACCCTGGGTGAACAAATCCCCTACATCACACTGTATCTGCACCTATTTCCTCCATCAGCGCACAAGACTGGCATATAGTCTTCTCCCGATGGATGACACCCCACCTCATCTTTGTCACAGTTATTATTTTCCTATAAGTACTCCAGAAGTCAACAAGTAAGCATACAGTGAGAGCTTTTGCTCCCATGGTGGGTAGTTCTACCTTTGTGCCTCCTTGTTTCTGTAACAAGACATAAATACCATGTATCACTGCTTGTACACTTTCAAAGGCTCTCCTCAATGGCATGCATTCATCAACACTCTGGTTTCAGTTTACTTGCTTTCTCCCTTCCTTGGAATCTTTCTTTCCCCCTAATGTTTCACCAACCACCTAATTCTTAATAAAGTTTATTTTATCTCTAGCTGCAATTTATCTTCCAGTCTCTAATCCTTGAAATTCTAGCCACCAGCTGCCTATGTGGTACCATACAGTAGGCACCCCAAATTCACTAAAGGCAAAGTTTATGCAACCATTCACTTTATCTTACTTCCCCTATTTGCTGTTGGAACCTCCATTCCCCCAAATATCCCATGCTGACTTCCTCTCATCAGTTCCTAGCAGTCAGGAGTAGGGAAGCCCTTTCTACTTCTCTTTTGCATTTCTTTGATCTATACCATCCTCTCCATTCCAATTCCATCAATCTCTTTCACATACTCAATGCATTTACTCTAAATCTAAACAATTGAAACAGTGTCCTAACAAGTCTTCCCATTTGGTCCCTGCTCCTACTCAATCTTCACTCTGCTTCCTACAGTCTGAATAATTTTTGTAATCTATAGCTCCCTATAGGCTCCTCCTCTATTCTGAAATCTTCAAAGTTTACTCCACTTCTCCTGTGCAGCTACTAAAGTAAATAGAAATACTTAAGTCCAGCATTCAAGGCTCTCCAAAAATATGGCTCTGGTCTCCCTTTTATTTCAATGTTTCCCATACTTCAATCTATGAAAACACCTACACCCTGTCTTATCTATGTCCTTTATTCATGCCCCAGTGTGGGCAGTTCTTTCTTTCTCTGTCAAAATTCCATCCATCCAGTCCGCTCAAAGTATTCTTCAGGTATTTGCAGGTGCTTATCATATATTGCTTCATATTATAGTCAGATGCTTGGATTATTATACTAAAGTATCTCCTTGAGGGTCAAAGATGAATCTCACATGTAATTCCCCAGACAGCCTATATACAGAAAGGGTCATGGGCATTAAGAAAAAAAAAACTTAGGCATTGAATTCAGACAGATTTGGGTATAAATCCTGACTTATCACTGAACATATCATCTTAAACAGAGTCCTTAAACTCTGAGAGCCTGTTTCATTCATTTAGAATGATAAAAATGATGCTTACTTTGCAAGTTATTATAAAGATATGACATATAAGACACCTAACACAATGGCTGGTAGGAGAGAGGCACCCAGTAAATGGAAGCTACCACAATAGTAGTATCACTAAATAGATTACTTTGTTTTATATTGTTTTAAAGTTTTTAATTTTTAGGTAATCTCTACACCCAATGTGGGGCTCAAACTTTGAACCCCAAGATCAAGAGTCCCAGGCTCTACCAACTGAGCCAGCCAGCCATCCTTATTATTACTTAGTAATACAGAATGGTGGGTAGTTCTTAGTAATACAGAATGAATTATTACTTAGTAATACAGAATGAACACATATTGGTTAAACAACTAAAATTAGCATAATAAATCTGCCCTGTCCTCCAGGAGGTTATAATCAAACTGGGGAAAGAAGTCACCTTTACATGCTAACATAATTAAGCGTTCTAAACAAAATGCAACATGAATGATTGTTAGAGGCACTTAGTTAGGTTCTAACAGGATCCCCGGGGACACTAAAGAGGAAGTCATGGCCAACTATGAGAAAGTCAGAGGCCTGTCCTGGGCAGCACTCTAAAATAAAACCACAGGAAACTGGATCAAACCAGATAGGCCCAAGATGGGTGACAATGCAGACCAAAGCTCACGTTATTCTTCCATTATACTATGTTAACATACTAAAATCTCCTCCTTAATGATGCCATGACAGGAAACCCTTGACCAAATACAAAAGAAAGAGCACATAACCCTGCTTCCCAGAAATTCCTCCTCAAGTCATGAATATTCCACTCCCTTGTTAACAACTGTCAATAAAAGAAACCCAAACCCCAGGGGCCAAGCTCTCCCTTAAACTCACCCACTCTTACATCTTGACAGTATAAATTCACTTTGCAATAAAGCTTCTTCTGCTATACTTTACTCTGACTTGTCCTGGAATTCTTTCTCACAACAAAGTCAAGAACCTGGCATGGGCTGGTGACTGAGGTCTCAGGGCCTGAGAACTCCCCGAGTTTAGTATCATGATGACATCACCAGTAAGTTCCAAGGTTTTCTGAGGAGAAAGACTTTATTTGGTCCTAGAGTGGAGAGGGCATCCCCTCAAAAGACAGGTAGGTTCTCCAAAAACTTTTTGGAAATTTGGAATAGCAACAGTAATAGGCTTAGTCTGAACAGTAAAGGGTTACTCTCAATCATTTTTCTTTTTCTTTTTCTTTTTTTTAGGAAAAAAAAAGAAGCTTGTTTTAAATGAGCCATTAATCATTTACTTACTTCACTAATTACTGATTTATTTCTTAATTAACTTTTTGTTAAAAGGCATTCTAATACAGGAGGAAAAATTCTGGCTTGAAGACTATAAGATTGGTATAATAGGCTGTATGATTATAAAGAAATCATTTTGCTCCTGGGACCTCCATGATACCAGCTGCAAATAGCAAAATGTCAGATAATGCTTTCAACAGGAAACTAGAAGGAGTGAGGGGATGACCCAGTTGGCTATTTCCCTCCTTAAAAGGGAAGATGGGGAATTTAGTAGCCTTTCTAGTGACTGAATACTATCATATAGACCAGTGCCAGAGTTCATGTCTACAAACTGGCCCTTCAAGAACAATTTAGGTTCAGCTGGAACAATTTTGAAAGACGTGGGAAAATCAATGGTTAAGAATTTCAAATGGTGATGATAAACTGACCTCCGAAACCAAAAGTGAAGAATGTTCAAAGAATATTAGAAAAACAATTGATGGTGAGATGTTATTTCAGATTTGTTGTGATTGTGTGCATGTGTGTGTGTGAGAGAGAGATTCATTTAGGCAATTCAGGAGATTTTCTTTCCCCATTCTCCTTCATCCCTTTCAAGAGGAGAAAGGGAAAGATTACACTCTAAATTACCAAATTTGTACTTTCCAAAATGAAATATACATATTTCATTTTGGACTCTTGGAATCACCAAACATGTTAGTCTGAACACAATGGCCACAAGAACTCCATCCCTTAATCACTGGACCCCATGACCATTGCCTTATATGATTAAGGATTGTGAGGTGGGGAGACTATCCTGTATTATCCTGGTGGGCTCTAAACATAAATCACAAATGTCCTCACATTTGCAGGGAAGCCAGGGAAGATTTAACCACAGAAGAGGAGAAGTTAGAGTGATGCAGTGACCACGCAAATAGCAAGAGGCAAAATGGATAGCAAAACATCCCAGTCGCACAGTGAAGGAAATTAAGGCAAGCCCCAGTCATGAGGTTGTAGGGAGAAAAGGGATGGAGAGAAGCACCTCTCAAGCCATGTGGTTCAGTGCTTCTTGGTTGGGACTTTTAGCTCTGAAGTGAGAGTAGGTCCCTAGGAAAGGGAAAGCGGTCCACAGTTAGGTTTCTGGAAAACAGAGGGGCTTCCTGTGACTGCTGTGTGTTCCTGCTGAGGGAAGGACCCCTCCTCCCCAGCCAGTGAAGAGGCCCCACCAGTTTACATGGTTGCCTTCTCCATAGTGGTTATTCAGCCACCAGCATGGGAGAATTGATGCCTACTCACTCAAATAGGCATTCATACCGTTTTAAAAACAAGCCTAAAGAGGTGCTCCATGTTTGAAAAACTTCTGTTCCCGTGGCTGTTTTCACATTCAAGGCAAATGGAGAGCCAAATTGAGGCTCTGCAATGGAAACCTTCCCTATTTCAGGGGAAATGTCACCCAGGATGTCCCTCAAAAGAATTTCCCACCATGTGCTTCATGATGTCCCTCCTCCATCTGGAGAAATGGGAGGAAGAGGGAAAATACTAAAGAAAAAGAAAAAAGAAAAAGAAAGCAGTAACATGGGGGCAAGGAAGTCCAAGGAAGAGAGAGAGAGAGAGAGAAAAAGAGAGAGAGAGAGAGCGAACATCGGGTGCTTGTGCGTGACTCTCTTTCACATGGAATTAATGGTGGTTTAATGGGGTATGAAAGAATGTTTTACTGGAAACAATGAGGAACAATTGTCTAGCTCACGTTTCATTTCACAGGTCATTATTGCATTAAGAAGTAAATCGACCAAGTCCGGTAAATAACAGTGTGCGTATTGCCGAGAGCTTCAAACCAACAATTTTAGCCATTTCCAACTAATATCTCTGTCATTTTAACCCTTGCAGGGTAGTGCTGGGGGGCTAAACAATCACAGTCTTCATCCAGCTCTAGCAGGTGAGCATAATTCATTGCCCCTCTAGTCCCTTCTTTTGCAAAACCCAGGAGGCCGTATTTTAGCATTGTTGTTTTGTTGATGAGCCAGCCTAAGCCCACTGCAGCTCTGGTGGCCTTGAAAAACAACCCCCATTTTAGTGAGCGCTGCAGGCGTCTTTAAACAGACTGCTTTCTCTGCAAAATTAATTGCTGCAAAATGCAGTGCTCCCTCATCGAAGCTTTTGCAAGCTCATACTCAGCTATTTAGGTGGGCCATCGAAGTATCTGAGAGAGCCAGGGAAAATGAGCTGCTTTCCTTTATTATGGAAGTTCACATTTGTGTCACCGAGCATCATCAGGCACTGGACATCCAGGAGTTTCTAATGCCTAAATTCTGCTTCCCTTCACTCAGGGGCAATTGGTAGAGGAGGCAAATGCTAGCACAGGAAATAAATATATCAAAGGTGGGGTATAGCAAACAGTTGAAGTTAAAATACATGTAATAAAGGATATATTTAAATGCATAGCAAAATAACATTTTCTTGTTTCAACTTATAACAAAAATGAGACAAAAATCAGGTTATGAATTACAATGTTGCATAATCACATCAAAATAAATCAGGTTACACTGGTAATTTTTCCATCAAGCCTTGATGTTCACCCTGCAGAACAGCTATAGAATCCTCCGTATTTCTATAATATCTCTGAAGCAAGACAAACGAAGCCTCACTTTTTCCCTGTAAGAGAAGTCTACCCCTGCCGGCTTCGAAGGTTAAGTGGGCCAAAGTCAGGGAAAGTGAGGAGACTCAGAAGCTAAGTGTGACCTCCAAGCCTACCAGCAAGGAAATGGGGACTTCGGTTCTACAATCCCACAGAAATGAATTTGACCAAAAATCTGAGTGAGATTGGAAGTGGATTCATCCCTAGATACTCCAGAAAGGAGTACAGTCCTGCCAATCCCTTAATTTGGTCCTTGAGAGACTCAAAGTAGAGAATCAACCAAGTCTAAGAGACTTCTGACTTGCAGAACTATGAAACAATGCATGGGTATTGTAGTGATTTATTATGGCAGCAATAGAAAAGAAGCACACAAGAATCATTGAAATGTGATGCCTGAAATGTTGGAAGTCATTGCCCCAGACAGAGCCATGGTCAATGGTGGCAACAGAATAGTGATCATGAGTATTTACTTGGTGCTTATCTCAGTCAAGGTTTGGGACTAAGTATTTTATGTACATTGTATCTTTTATAGCTCTAAGGTCTGCTCCTTTGCCCGGGAAGCCTTCAAACAGAGAGAATATGGCCCAGATGTAGGGAAAGTCTGGTTTCCACACAGGCAATGCTCAAGGAGAGGTGCATCCTACCAACATTACCCAAAAGGGAAGAGATTATTATCCACAGCCACATTAAAAAAAAATCGGCTTCAACTCCCTTTCTCCATGGCAATTACTTTCAGGAACTTACATTCAATTTGTATTAATATTTCTCCTGTGAGGGAGTTAAGCAAATTGGAATTGGGTCCTACAGGGAGTCCCTAATTCCATAGTAAAAAGATTGGCTTCTAGGTCTACGAAAATTTCTTTTCTTCTGTGTCCCTTTTCTTGACATGCTTTACATAATAACCAACTCATTTTTCCAGATTCCATTTGTTATATAAATGAGTTTTACTATCGTTATTCTTATTAAAATAATAAGTTATACATATACATGATTTTTTAACATGGCAACCTCACAGTTGTTCCCTCTGAGCATGAAGATCAGGAAAGAAGAGGGCTAAGAGGCAGGGAGTGTTTTCTTTCTCAGTGTTATGTTTTACCGTTTTGTTTATTCATTCAACAAAAATCCCTAGGATAATGTCTTAAAAGTGGAATTGCTGAGTCAGAACTGTTAGATGGGTACCAGATGCCAAGAGGCTACATCAAATGATATTTGAGAACAAAGTATGAGGACTATTTCTCTGCACTTTCTCCAACACAGAGATGAATGATCAAACTTTTTAAATCACTGCCAAGACAATTGCTAAAGCAATATTAATAGTAATTATAGTAGCAGTAGTCACCATTGTCTTAGTAATAGTGGTGGACACTTTCATTGAGCTTCTCTCTTTTAATCCTTACAATAATCATGAGCACATAATATTGATGTCTCCACCTTCTAAGTGGTGAAACTGAGGCTCAGAGAGGCTAAGAAACTTGCTTGGAGTTGAATATCTAGTAAGTGGATACAATCCAGGCAGCCTGTCTCAGTGGAAAAACCCAGTACTTTGATTATGAGAGAAATTGGACTTTTTTTATGTTTACTGGCATTTGTATTTCTTTCTCTGTTAAATACATTTTGGGAATCCTTTGAATATTTTTCAAATTGGTTTGTTCCTTTTTGTTCTTAAATATTACTATGAATTTTTTTGTATTATAAGGTAGTTAGCTCTTTTCTCTAGGAGTTGTAAATTTTTCCTAGTTTTTTAGTTTAGTTTTTGATATTCTTTGCAAAACTTTTTAATTCTTAAATAGCCAAATTTATCAAATATTTATCTAATGTTTCCTGGTTTTGATTTATGCTAAGGAAGGTCTCTGTAACTAGAAGAGTACGATCTCACCAATATTTTCTAGTAATTCTATATATTCAATTTTTTCATCTTTAATCCATATGGAATTTATTTTTATAAAAAGAAAGGTATAAACTCCTCAATTTTTTCCTTAAATGACTACTCAAATGTCTTGATGTCATTAATTGAATAATTTCTACTTTCTCATGATTTAAAAATGTCATCTTTTTATAAACTAATTTCTCAAATACTTTAGGTCTATTCTGATCTTTAAAAGTTTTTTTGGTCCTTCAACACATCTATTTTCAGGATATATTTATAATTACACTCAAACCATTGTAAAGCAGCATTAGTTTTTACATCTAGTGAGTGTGCAAAAATATATGCAGAATAAACTGAGAACCAGATCAAAGAAATTTCCAGATACATAATGTTGAAATGATAAGGTCTGAGTCACAAACTTGCTTAGTACATATTGGTAAGGTGCAAGCATTTTATTTACTGATGAAACTGTTCAAGTATTTCCTTTCATTAAAATGCACATGTGGGTGCACACACACACACACACACAAACACACATAAAAATATATAAAATAATCATACAAATAGAACAAGCAACATCCATCTGTCTTAGGTGTAAAATAAACTAAAGTTTGAGCTTCTGCCTTCTAAATCTTTCAATTTTATTGTACCAAAAGATTGAACACAGCAATGCAGGATTTTTCCATTATTAACATTTAAAAAATAGAAATACAGCTGACTATTCAATGAAGTCTGGAAATAATCTCAAGAGAGGGAATAGGGGATGGGGCAGAGGCAAAGAAAGAGAGAAAAATAAAGAAAACTAAGGAAAAAGAGAGAGCCAGTACATTATCACAGCAAAACTCAGGTAATTTCATTTAGTTACAGATATTCAAAAATAGCCCCTCTTGTGAAACACTGATATTATCAATATTCTCATACAACAAAGCATAGAAAAGTGAATAGACTTTTCAGTAAAAGGTCTTTGAATGGTAAAATTCTCAGTCTCAGAAATCCTTGATGCTTTTTGGAGAACTGGGTATTTGAACAGTAGCTCCTACTAATGGCAGATAATTCTGATAAGCTTCTTTCTTTTACTGACTGGCTTATATACCCAGAACCAGTTAGGTGGTCTGTAAAATAGTGTCTAATTTTGGGCTTAGTGTCTAATCCAAAGAAACCGAAGTTGTATCTAACGATCTATAAAAATGACTTACAAAAATGAAATTTAAGAGATGAATAAAGCATGTAGTATGTAATCTATGTAGTAGTACATAGGTTAAAAAAAAAAAAACACTTCTCTTTACTTGACCTCCCAGAATTAGGGAAGAAAGATACCCATTAAGGTAATCATAGCTAAATATAGTTATTTAACCCTTGAAATGTGACTAGTGCAACTGAGAATTAAATTTTAAGTTGAATATGATTTTAGCTACTTAGAAGTTAAACTGCATAAATGATTAATTATTGGAAAATATTTAGGTATATTTGGAACAACTTGTACATGTGAATCTACTATTTCAATTGGAAAGTTTATGAAATCTAGACACACATAACATATTCCTGATGAAAATATAGTCTCTGAATATGCCATAACGCTGAAATACAAACAAAATTTCAAATACATAATATGAAAAAACAAATGCAAAATATCTCAGTTTTATATTTAATCTTAAAATGATATTTTTAATATAGTAGGTTAAATAACATTCATTATTAAATGTAATTCCATCTATTTCTTTTTACCTTTTTTAGCCTATACACTAAAAAATTTAAATTACATTTAGGGTTTGCATTATTCTGTCTAGAGGACAATGCTGTCTAGATAGGTAATATTCTGGCTTTGACATTTTGGAAAAATCATCAACAAATTGAAGAATACCAAAAATAAATTTAGAAAATGAAGACCTAAAACAATTTTTAGTCATATGTTGACTAACAGAAGGAATTTAGAATTATTTGCTTGCAAAAGGCATACTGGGTTATTATAAGATCGTTGTTTTACTGATTTGAATAAAAGGCTGTAATATGGAAAGAATTAGACCTGTACTCTGTCACACCAAGAGGCACACTAGGTCACTGGTGGTGCAACTCATAAAAAGAATCCTAACAATTAAACTTATTCAAAATATATTAGGTAGCCCTGTAAGCAAGTGAATTCTCACTTCCCAAGAAAGTTAAAGGTAGAGACCATCTATGCATTGAATGGGAAGTGGAACATATTAACCTTCAAGGAACCATCTAAAGTAAACATCCTGTAATCTTATTTCTTTCCAATTGGCATGTATCCCTACAAACTAATGAATTAATATGAGCTAATGTTTCTCATAATGCATTCTGAAGTACAGTAATTGTGTAGTATGAATAAGTACTCACTGGTTAAGAAGTTTGAGAAATAGTTAATAAGACAAATTTAAATAGTATTTTTAAATTTAATTGCAGAACTTATCAGATCCTATAATATCTTAATGTACAAGATAGATCTCCAAAATGGGAAGAATTAGAGTTTTCAAAATTTAGCCAACGACCACAATTTGTACCATCTCCTGAGGTGAGTGAATAGGGAACATTCTTTGAGAACGCTAAAACAAATTATGTATTAAGTAAATCGATACGATTTACTTTGTGGAGCAGTTGACTGACAACCTAAACTTGAGTTCTTGACTTTTTTACTCATTTATTCATGCATTCCCTCACTCAGCAAACATTTACTGAGCATATATTACGTCCCAGGGACTGTACTAAAAATTCAAGGATCTTTGCTTTAAGATATTCATAGTCTGGTAAGATGACAGGCTTGGAAGATGATGGCAGCAGAGCATCAGATGTGCTATAATGGAGTTTGGTGATAGGTAGAGCAAGGACATAAAGAGTCAGAGCCCCAGCTGCATCTGAAAGCCAGGGAGTGTTCCACAGGGGAGCGGCCACACTGTCAAACACTGTGTCTACTGCTTCTAAACACCCCCTTGTACTTGCGTCTTTCACATATGCTTTTTAAAGCTTTTCCCAATGCTCTAGGCTTATGGCAAACTCTATTTCCTTCCTAGAGCCTTTGTCTATATCCCCAGGTACACATGGACTCTCCAGTGTATATTGTGCCAATTTTATATTAACTAATTTTCTCCATCATGTAGCTTAGCCCCCCTGCACCCATCCACAAGGACAGGGATAGTTTCTTATTTACATTGCTGTATCTTATAGGATACCCCAATAGTACATAGTACTTTGCTTTCCCTGGACTTTCAGTAAACATCTGTCTAAGTTGGACAAAACAAAACAGAACAAAAACCCTACCTCAATTTATTGGAGGAAAGGGGAAGCCACAGAAAAATTACCATAATAAAATTTTTATCTCATGACCAAAGCTTCTACTTCATACTGCTTGCTCTATGGTTGTCACACAACTCCATGGGTTAACCCTGACAAAATGCTTTTCTTGGATGTGACAAAGTCCATTTACTTTGCACATTGGAAATAGTAGGAATACAAAGGAGAGGAACTAAGTGAGGCTTTCTTGTGATCTTTATTACCATTGCCTTTCAAAAATGTTACAGTAATTAACAGTTATAATTTAAAATCTAAAAATTGAGTTGCTATAATATAAGATGGAAATATGTGAATTCTTGAGTTAAATATCCCTCTGTGCAGTTCCTCACCAGATGATTCAGACCACAAGATGATAATTATCTAGAAGTGATTCCAAGCCCAGATTTTTGAATCAGACAAATATAGATTTAAATCTTGGTTCTGCACATTCTAGCTGCAGGACCATGAAAAATTAGTTAGCTTCTCTAAACCCCTATTTCTTCAAATGCTGAAAAGGGATAACAATCCCTACATGTTAAGGTTGTTGAAGGGATAAATGAGAATGTCTATAAACCACTTAGCATAATGCCTGGCACATGGAATATGCTAGATAATTGGTAACTATTATTATTGCTAGTTGGGGTGGATAATTGCTGGAATAATTGCACAGTCTCAGCTTGCTTTGTTCTGTGTAGACAGGAATCTGTGTGTGAGAATGGCTGATAGATGTAAGAGAACTAACACTGGAGAATGTAAAGAAAAAAGGGAAAAAAACTTAGCAATAGGGTACCATATACAGTATTATGTAGTGTTAAAAACACAGGTTCAGTCCATAATCTTCTATTAATTAGTCATGTGGCTTGGGCAAGTTACCTAATATCTCTATATCAGTTTCCATAGTTTTATCAGGTAGGGAAGAAGAATGTCTACCTCATAGGATATATTCTGTTGATGGCATTCCATGAGATAATTCATCTGACGGTCTTAGCACGGAGTCAGAAACATAGTGACTACTCCACAAGTATTAGCTTCTAATGGAAGATTTGAGGATCAAGAAAATCTCAGGAATAAAGTGTCCAGATTGAGGAGAAGCAACAGAAATTATGCCCATGGCTCATATGCCTTTTCACATCACCCTTTACAAATTACACATGAAAAGCATTCCAACTCACAGTATGGACGATTTCAAAATGCTATCAAACACTGTTACGCCATTCACGGCCTGGAGACAGGGCAAGTCATGTGGGAGTGAGAGAATCAGGTGAAGGAAAGGTGCTCTTTGGGTCTCACAAAGGATCACTGAAAGCTTTACCCTCTTCTGCTTGGGAGAAAAATCCCTGCAGCCACACACCCCAAGATTCTAATATTTTCTGAGACTCTACTGTGCCTTTATATTTTAATACCCTGACATCTGGAATCCTAAAAGTCTAATGTTTAACCATAAATATCTGCTGAGATTAAAGAGCTATATACCAAGTTTCAATTTTGGGGGCCTATAATTGCTTGGGAAAAGAGAATGGTATTTCCCCCTCTAGCTAGAAGAAAAAGACCTCTGCAAGCACAGATATTGGCAGACAAACCATTTCCTCTCTACATTCTGTCCCTTCATTTTCTCCCTCCCTCTCCCTTCTCCCATTTTATAATACCATCTTGCTGTCATTCCCAGGACAAATGGGAAGAAAGAGAGGCCTAGAAAGCTTAAAGAAAAGATACATTTCGAGATCTAGCAACAAAGAGTTGAGAAAATGTTAGCCATTCCGTCTGCAAGCAGCTGAGTGTATGTCTCCCGTTGCTGGAGCCTTCCCGTTATTCAGTCGGAAACCACTTCATCACCCCATGGGCTGACAGTCAAATGCCAGCTTTATTTTCTTTTTTATCAACCTAATCTTTCATTTTTGATTTGAGGCCAGTCACTTTTAAGGTCTCCATAATGGTTTATAACTTTCTTTCTCAAGAAGCGACCAAGAAGGAACACCAGTTGAAAAATACTTCTTATCCTCTTGTGGCAAAGAGTGGGAAACTCTCAACTGCCTGGAAGGTGGATCTGGTCAGAAGTCCTGGTCAGACCACTGTACTTTGCTGGGAATGACGTCAAGGAAAGTGTGGGAAAAGCTTATCATGAGTTTAGGTTTTTAATATAATGATTCAATGTAGAATTCAAAAAATAAACTTAGCACTGAACTCATTTTTATCCAATGCTTTATTATTAAGGTGACATTTTGAGGTCATTGAACTCACTCTAGTACTAGCAAAAGTAATCTACGTTTTAAAAAGTTTAATTGTTACTATTCAAAGACTTAATTTAGATTGTAAATATTCCTATATCTTTTTGGTTCATATCCTATTTCTTTTCAGAAATACATCCAGTGTGTATATAAGTGAGTATATTTATGCCTTTGGTATTTGGCACAGATAGTAAATTTTTGATTTTTCGTGAGAGATTGAGACTGCTCACTTTTTAAATTAAAAATATTGTCTTCATAACATCCCATCTATCTACTTCAAAGCAAACATATTAGTCTCTAGCTGGTGTTTCTCAAACCTTAGCACAGCAGAATCACTTGGGGAGATTGTGTGTGTGAGTGAGTGTGTACATGTGTGTACGTATGTTTAAATACAAAGGCCTGGGCCTCACACATACCTCCTGAATCCCCTCCAACATGCAAATTAATGCTTAATGTCCTAGGTAATTCTGATGGTAAGTCAGCTACAGAAGCCACTGTGCTAAACACATTGAATTTACCTTCTGAAACTGAAATATTTTCTTAAACTGAAAAATATTTGGCAGGAGAAAAGGGATTTTTTTTTTGTTTCATTCATTTGATTTTGTTTGTTTTAAAATTTCCAGTCCATTGAGGACCAATACTTTAAAAAATATATAAATTATCTGACAAATCATACAAAATAAAAGCCCCAAGTTCTACTGATTAGCGTCAACAGATATAAAATTACTGTCATGTGTTGTTTCTAATTGATCCATTCATGTAATTATCTCACTGTAGACTAGTGCAAGACTTTGTGGGCCAGCACACGTGAGCAGAACACTTGTGGGGTCATGCATCCCCAAGCCGCCCTTAGCTGTAGCTTCCTAACAGCATTGCCTGCCCTGAGTCTGACTCCCACAGTCCATTTATTCCATGGCTGTATATCCCATCTTTCCAGAGAGTGAACAAAGTCTTATCACCACCTTTCTTTAAACCCTCCAATATCATCTTATCAAATGACCCTGGCCTAGGAAGGAGCTGGGTGCTGGCTACCTGCATCTACTCCCATTCCCATTAATCACACACCGGTAGCACTGATCTCCTTTTCACCCACCCCTCATACACTTTGAGGCTATTCTTGTCCCAAAGCCTCTGTTCTGGCTGTTCTCTATTCCTACAAGGCTTCTCCTCTGCTCAGAGCTTTGACTCCTTGCTCCTCATTCAGGTCTCACTGGAAATGTAACTCTGTTTCAAATAGCAACTGCCTTATTCACACACAGATGCACACATGTACACCCTTCAATCTGCCTCTCAAATCCAAAACCCTATACTATTTTCTTCACACTTCCCCTCACTTTTGGAGTATTTTGATTTATTTTTTTATATATATCTCTCTACTGGAACATAAGCTTGATGAAAGCAGGAGTGTTCACAACTAGAGCTCCCAATCTTGGAAGCCTTAGTAGACTGTAGGCAGCCAAAATGCATTTGCACAGTGGATGAAAATGTCAATTTCAACATGTAGCATGCAAAAGTCACTCATGGAATGCTACCTTCCATTGTATCTCCCCTCTACTTTCTTCATCATGGCTCAGAAATTATTAAATGCCATTTAAAGTAAAGCTCTGATTTCTTCCACTTAACCATATAGGTACTCCGTGCATACGCACTGGTCTGGGAGGTAAAGCCAACCACTTGTAGCCTGGGACAGACTGGAAATGACTAAGATGTTAGAGTGCGAAGCTCTGGCACCTGTCTAGTCCCACCTAAGTAGACCTTAATTTCAAGACTTTGTTTTTCTCAAAAAAAAAAAAAAGACTTTGTTTTTCTCAATGATTTTGGATCTTCAGATCATTAGCTGCTCCCATACTCAAAAGAAATCCTTTCCAGAATAAAATGCAAATGGTTCTCAGAACATCTCCTGCTTGGGATTAGCTGCTTTGCACTCTATTGCCATGCATGTTTCAAAGTTGGCTGCAAATGCAAACTTACAGATAAGTACAAATCAAAATTAACAGCTCACTTTTCCCCTGGCTACACACCCTGCATCACACAGATAGCAAAACCCACTGGCACAGTATTCCTTATAACTGATCCACATGGATAATTTTTGCTTCTAATGCCAGAGTATATGACAATGTGCCGGGACCTATGGATATCTGTCTGGGTTGGTAGCTTTGCTGTGAACTCATATGTGCAAATACAATCTGTATTTTTCAAATTAAAAATAGCCCTCAAAGGCAATGGACTCCAAACTGGTTATTAACAAAGTTGAGAAAGAACATAAGGGTGTGTCACACTCAATGTCACTTGGAATAAATATGAGAGTTGGTTCCAGTGGTCTCCATTTTCATCTCTCCTGCACTCCTCTTCCTGTTCCTCAGAAGATTATAGATTCTCGTCTCCGAGAGGAAAAATACAAAATAGACACTCCTCTTCAGATTAAATTTGTGCTTTTCTCATCTATCAGATTGTGTTCGGGAATTGGAAAGTGGCATAGAATTGAATGGTTTAAAAAATAAAAAGGGACTTGAATCAGGGAAGGAGGATCTATTCATATTTTGGAAATAAAAGGAAACACCCCATAATCCTGTCAGCACCAGGAAGGCACCATTTATACTATGTGCTGTCTCTTTTGTTGCAAGAAGACACAGATTGTATTTTTAGTGCAGTAAACAGCAGGTTCTACTGTGGGAATCCTTGCGGTTGGTACCTATAGCAACCTCATTTAAAATGTTGTAAAGCTTTAAAACATCAGGAGTTGAAAGTAGTCAGTCATATACACTTTCTTATATACATTCAATCTCACACACACACACACACACACACACACACACTCATGCTTGTCTACACATTGATATTAAGCAGTATGTGATACTGTAACACCTGCTGGAGTTTTACCATTGAATCATACTTCACAACCAGGCTAGAGAGTTAAGAAAAATAAAATATACAACCAGCCGCAAGAGGACGTTTATGCCTAATCAGCATATTTATACCACACGGTAAGCAACCATCTGAGTTCATCGAACCACCTCATCATTTACACATGGAG
The DNA here is from genome assembly GCF_018345385.1 of Vulpes lagopus. Classification (NCBI taxonomy): domain Eukaryota; kingdom Metazoa; phylum Chordata; class Mammalia; order Carnivora; family Canidae; genus Vulpes; species Vulpes lagopus. Next base: position 53,709,687 of record NC_054824.1, on the reverse strand, counting down.
TATTTTTAAAAGGTATAGTTATTTATTTGACAGAGAAAGGGGTGAGGAGAGAAAGAGAGCATGAGCAAGGAGAGCAGCAGAGGAAGAGGGAGCAGACTCCCTATTGAGCAGGGAGCTTAATGCAAGGCTTGATCCCAGGACCCTAGGATCATGACTGGAGCCAAAGGCAAATGTGTAACTGACTGAGCCACCCAGGCACCCATACACATGAAGTATTTGATCAACATTTTAGAGCTCCTACTTGTACCAGACATTTTTAGTGCCACGGCCATATGTTTTTAGCATTCACCTTCACCACCAAAGATGACTAGTGCAAAACCCTACCACTTCCTTCTGAGAGAGGTTTGTTCCTGGCCAGAGGAAAGAGTATAGTTAGCCTTTGTTCAGGGAAAGCCAAGAGGCTGGAGAGTTAATGCCCAGAAGCAAACTTCAGCCAATGATAAGTGGGGATTTGAGCTATAAATACCTTAGTCTCTCCACAGCTTAGCAGGGACACATTTCAGCCATGGGTCCAGGGTCTCTTGGATCCTCTCACCCCCCTCCCACCCAGACTTGAGCTCCAGCAGTCCATAGTGGTAACCAGTTTGATTACATCCCTCCTGGATGCATCCCCTTCCCTGTCATACTTCCCCACTTCTCCGCTTTACCGAGATCACCTCCTCACATAAAACTTTAGATTCTAAGCCTTGTATCACTCACTGTCTGCCTCTGGAGCAATCCACACTAAGACCTGCTTCAGTCCTTACTCTTTTCTGAAATGTGCTTTTCATTAAATAGTCTAGGACACATGTCCCTTGGTACTGATTCCACAGAAATGTGGTCCTCACCAAAGACCACAAGTGTGGAAAAGCCCTACAATTATGCCTATACTTTGTCTTAAAACATGAGGATATTTTCTCCATGGTGTAAACACCTATAACAGTAGGATGATTCTTAACCAACAGAATAACTCACTATAGAAAGCTATTTGAATAGATATAGTGCTAAATGAGAGAGCAGTTGCCTATCTTTTTTTTTTCCTTTTACTACTCTGCACATTATTTCTCAATATATATTTTACCCAAATTTTATTCCTCTGTGCAAAAATGTATTTGCGGGTTATATTTAACAGATATGACCAACATATCCAAATGAATATTTACTTTGCGGGTTCCATACACTCAGCACTGACTTTTTAAAACCTATACTGAAGTCCCCACAGCTTGTCATCCTGTTGCAAAGATAAGCCTTCAATCAATGAAAATATTTAAAAGAAATGTGCAAAAATATTGAAGCATGAAAAATTGTATGGTAATTAAAAGATTTATATAAAAACTTCTATAAATGCCAAACACTAAAAGTAGCAGCAATTAAAATGGAAGAAAGGTGGGAACAAGTAAAAAGAGACCTAGGAAAGTCTCAGTTCCAGATCTCCTATTATGGATAATCCTTAAACCAATGACCCAAATTTAAGCTTCAATTTCTTCTGTACATTCTTGAATGGTTTGTGGCAAAAAAAAAAAAAAAACATTAATATTCTCCTTGGTTATCAATAATTCATTCACTTGATCAATGTGTCAACTAATGTTTGTTGATATGATATTAAATTGTATCACAAATACACAGCAATGAACAGGACAAAATTCTTGCCCACACTAAGTTTGCATTTTAAAAGACAAATAGTAAATCAACCAGTAAACAAGTGTATTCATAATATAATTTCAAGTAGTGGAACTCTGACAAAAAATAAAGCAGGCATAGCAGGGCTAGAGAATAGTGGGGGAATAATTATTCTGGAAAGGGTGGCCAAGGATGGCTTCTCTGAGGGGCTATCATCTGAAAAGAAGGAGCCAGCTCTGCAAAGAAATGAGAATAGTATATTTCAGGCAGAGGGAACAGTCAATGCAAAGGCAAGCCCTGGTGTAGGGATAGACTTAGCACGTTAAAAAAAAAAAAAACAACATACAACTACTATAAATAAGTCAAAAAGGTGTCACACGTAGGCAGGGACCAGATACTACAGGATTTTATAGGCTTGTAGTTTGGATTTCATTCTAGGGGAATGGAAAACATTCAGAAAGTTGAAAGGATCACTCTGGCTACCACGTGAAAAATAGATTGTGGAATATAAGAACAGAAGAAAGATGACCAAGTAAGGCTATTCTATTCCCTTGTTGAATGAGAGATGATAATTGTTTACAAGTGAGAACATTTATATCAGAAAAAGGAATAAACAACTGCTCCTAGATTTTTTGCTCAAATAACCTCATGAATGATGATATCAATTATGGAGGTAGGGTCAACTAGGCAAGAAGCAGGCTGTGGATGCAGGCAGAGCTCAAGAACCCTTTTAGAGTGTGTTGAATCTGAAATGCTGATTGTACTTCCCAATGGAATCAGTTGGATATGTCAGACCAAAGTTCAGGGCTGGAGATATAAACTGGAATTCATCAGCAGTAGAAAAGATTTCAACCTTCAACTTAGCAAGATTAGGGAGGGAATAAAATACATCTGAGAACATTGTCTTGGGACAGTCATTCACTTAGAAAATAAAGAGGGAAAAGGAGACTAGAAAGAGAAGTGTGGAAAGAATTAACATTGATACAGAAAGAAATCTGGGGAAATTCTTCAGATTTATGTGCAGCAGGTTCCACCTGAACCCAACAGAGACTCGGAGTCCCATTATTTGTGAACATAGAAGGACAATGATCTCTGTCTGGGGTTCCAGTTATTAAAACTGATCCCTAAATGGGCTCTGGTTGTATAAGCAAGAAGACGGATTTTTTTATTATAGCCCCCCAGGGACAATGAAAAAGCAAAGGAAGGAAAGCTGCATGCCTTCTACTCTTCCACCCTCTCCTGAGGAAGAGCCTTTAAGTTCAGAGGGAAGAGAAATGTGGACTCAGATGGCAGAGGAGCTGGTTCCATGGCTGACTGTGAAAGAATCCTGCTTCAGGTTCAGGTGACCATACTAGTGAGAGGATGTTCTCACCTGGGCACAGAGCTGCATGTCAGGAATCTGTGCCTTACACAAAGACATAAGTGATTTTGTGGAGGGAATAACAATGCTATAGTGACACTGCTTAATCCTTCAGCATCCCTGTGATAGCATAGACTCTAACTTGAGCTCAGTTCTTCTCCTGGCTATTTTGTTTGTATTAGACAACCCAGCCAACAAACCAGCTCCTTCACCAGCATGCTCCCTTTGCTGGAGGCATCAAGTTCAGATATAACCAACCTGTATTGAAGAAGGACCCAGTCCATTCTGCCTCTGTTTTAGGAAATACAGACACTGGTGGTGGCAGACCCAGGGCTCTCCCATCCAGATCCTTAAAGAGGTATTTTCTTGGATTTTCACAATCTGACTCAGGGCAAACCAGTATCCCTAAACCTTTCCTGTAAAGACAGAAAATAACTCTCTCATTCCATGATAAGCAACACAGAGAAAACATATATTGGTAGTGTTAACATGAAAAAGAAATTCAGGGTGCCTGGGTGGCTCTGTTGGTTAAGCATATGACTCTTGATTTCGACTCAGGTCATGATCTCAGGGTCATGAGATAAAGCCCTGCATCAGGTTCTGCACTCAGCATGGAGTCTGCTTGTCCCTCTCCCTGTGCTCCTCCCTCCTTCAAACAAACAAAAATACATAAACAAAATCTTTTACAAAAGAGAGAAAAATTCAACAGGATTTTATTAATAATGTACTACACAAATACAAACTAAAAAGCTTTAGAAAATGTTTTTTCCCAGTTATATGGGCAAAAAGAAAGACATTCTTTTAACCAAATATTCAAGATATCTGAATATATAATCTTTGCCTCAATTGCTAATTCTGTAAGAAGCAAGATATAATAAAACGTTCCTACCTCTAATATCTACTGAGCATAATGTAATCATTTCTTTATGAAACTTTGAGGCCTTGCAGGACTTTAAGATTATTATTATAAATATCAATTCTATTTGTGCTATCTACAAACAAGGTAAAAATAGATATTTTCATTCAACAAATATCTATTGAAAACCTACATCTACATGTTGGGGAATACAGTGGTGATAAAGACAGACATGGTTCCTATACTTTCAGAATTGAGAGTCAGACGGGTTATATAAACAAGTTATAGACAATTATAGCATTGAATTATAGAGCATTTATTTGATTTCCCCTGGTCTAATAATTTTAGGCACCATTGGTAATAATATTAAATATTTATTGTATGCCAACCATGTGTCAGGTATTAATAATACAAAGAATCAGAAGCTAATATCATTTAGCTTTATAACTATTTCATCCCATAAGTAAGACATGAACCGAAGGAAAATTGGGCAGAAGAAAAAATGACAGAATAACACAAATTGCAAACCTCATAATGTTTAGGTACCGAAAACATGACTCAGGGATGGGTATTAAAAAAGGACTGATGTTGGGCCAAACATATTAACTTTCTAATTAGGGCAATTTTTCTTGATTCTTTTCTTCCAGCTAAAGGAGTTTTCCCCAATGTTGTGGGGGAAAGAAAGTAACCCATCCTAGTCCCTGCACAAGGCCTCCTGAGCCTTCTTCCAAAAACTAATGACACCATACTCCATGGAAGAGTCAAGAATTGGGGTAATTTTTTTTTCCAGTGATTTTGAAAACATTCCAAAGGAATATCTCTAATAAAGATAAAATAATGACACATCAATAAAATTTGCATTCTATCACTTTTGCTCCCTTTTTTAGTCAGGAAAACTCACATGGCTGAGCCCAATTCAAGAGAGAAATAGAGCCTCTGTTGTGAGAGATATCGCAAAAATCTTATATTGAGAGACACCTGGGCTTGGTGGTTGAACATCTGCCTTTGGCTCAGGGTGTGATCCCAGGGTCCTGGGATCGAGTTCTGCATCAGGATCCCGGCAGGGAGCCTGTTTCTCTCTCTGCCTCTGTGTCTCTCATGAATAAATAAGTAAAATATTTTTTTTTTAAAAATCTTATATCAAAGGGCATGCACATAGGTAAATAAAGAACTGGGGCCATTCAATCTACCATTTCTTTCCAGAAAAACTTACTTCTATTCACATTGATGATTTTATTCTTTTTTTCTTTTTGTATTCTTTTTTTTTCTAAACATGTTTAAGGATTAGAGGAATTGCCAAACACTTCATAAACATGGCTTATTATAAATATTAAAACTGGTACCTAGCTTGTAAAGGAGGAAAGTAGAACTTGTTTTTATCTTTGATCTTTAGCATCCTGGTCCCCTCTGCCGTTATTGGATGCGTGATTCCTGTGTTCTCCACATTGGGCAGGATGCAGATATCTAGGTCATCACTATAGCAACTCTTCACAAAATTAGAAAATGTGACATCTGAAAAAAAAGTTAATATATCATAACATTGGATAATATAAACTATCAACCACAAATACAGACTACACAACTAAATATTCTTATATCAACACATATCTGGGAGTAAATTTAAGTTATCCACGGTAGTTCCAGGAGTTAATATATAAACCCTGACTTAAAATATCTATAGTTCTTCAAGACATGAATATTGCATGCAAAAGAGGAGAGTATTCCAACACACTAAAGTCTTAAGAGCTCGGGACTGAGCCTGGGTGGCTCAGTGGTTTAGGGCCTGCCTTCGGCTCAGGGCATGATCCTGGAGTCCCAGGACTGAGTTCCACATCGCGCTCCCTGCATGAAGCCTGCCTCCCTCTGCCTATGTCTCTGTCTCTGTCTCTCTCTCTCTGCGTGTCTCTCATGAATAAATAATTTTTTTAAAAAAAGTCTTAAGAGCTCTACTTTTCATCAAAGTTTTGATCACAATCCAGTGAGAGTGAGTACAATAGCACAAAAGAAATCTGATGGAGGATTAACATCATAGGTTGTGGCATAACTGGTTCTAATCTAGGCTGCCCCATCAACTATTGAACAACTTCAGTGAAGCACAATTTCTGCATCTATTTTCTCCTGCTTATAGTAGGAAAAAGAACACCTACTTAGAGAGTTGTCATATAATCAAATGATCACTGTGAAAGTTCTTCAACAGAAATAAAGTAATGACTTTTTAAAGGAGTCACTCACTGTCATTTAAATCACCATGGTGGGGCAGCCCGGGTGGCTTAGCAATTTAGCCCCGCCTTCAGCCCAGGGCCTGATCCTGGAGACCTGGGATTGAGTCCCATGTCAGGGTCCCTGCATGGAGCCTGCTTCTCCCTCTGCCTGTGTCTCTGCCTGTGTGTGTGTGTGTGTGTGTGTGTGTGTGTATGTGTGTGTCTCATAAATAAATAAATAAAATATTTTTAAAAATTAAAATAAAAAATAAATCAATCAATCACCATGGTGATTATCAATAGCCAGCAGGCTATCCATTGGATGGTAAACACTAGACCACTCTTGATATAATTTCAGAACACCATTGAAGATCCTATGAACAAATGTATGAAGATCCCATGCACTACATTGCTTAGGAGCTGAAATGTCCTACCTTGAAGTTTCAGAATTCCTGAAGTTGAATGGCCATTCCTCACTCTGTGCCATGGTTCCTGAGGCCACCAATTTGGTTCTGAAGTGAATATAGGCCACAAAATACCAACTCGACCCCCTCTTGGATTGGAAGGAGCTCGATCTGATGATGTCAAGTTGGCAGAGCGAGGCTTAACTCTGTCATGAATGCAGTCAAAAGAGGAGCTAGTGGCTACAATGACTGAATTCCTAAGTACGATCTGTACATTTTCGATGTGACTCTTTGGAACAGAAGACACATACACTGTTGCCAAGAGACCAATCGAATTATCTACCAGAGTGATGTTCTCTATCTCCACACTGTTCTCCACATGTAGCATGGCACCGTAGTCAAAGTTCTTGAAAGCCAAGAAGCCAGAGATACCAGTACAGTTGTCAAGCCCATTTTCCTTATAGAGATGAAGGCCATGAAGGCTTGAGTGGGCCACATTGTCAGACCAGCGAGCTTCAGGAGAAGAGCACCTGTGACCCTGGATGTGAAAGCCAATTCTCTCTGATCCTGCCACAACATTGCCATAAAGGTTGATGTCCTTTGCCTGGTTCGCTTTGATTCCTGCCACCCAAACGGTGGACCATGCTGACTGTGTCATCAGAACCACAAGGTTATTAGAGAGAGAAAAATTCTGACCCTCCAAATCTATGCCATGGCCAACTGTGCCAAACACTATATTGTCATTTAAAATGATCCCATGACTGGCAGCTGCACGAATGCCCCCACTGCAGCTTTGGTGCAGAGAAGACGATATTATCCAGGATCCTGCCGATGCATTAGTGAATTCAATGGATGAATACAGTGGTGACCCAAAGTTCTGAATTTCCACATTTGAAAGTTGAAGGACACCTGCAAACAAAATGCATATCATCAGGTACTCTCTCTTTCCCTACAAAAGGCAAAAGGATGGCCCATTTGTGGGCATCAGGAGATGCAAAAAGTTTTTTTAATATAATAGTTTATTCTCAATACCAGCACTATATTTCACACCATGAGTCTTGCTGATAACAAATGAATCATTAGAAATATCCCATGAATGCCTGCCAAGGTTTCATGTGCAGTCTGAAGAGTCTGTCAGTTGGATGGGGAAGAGGAAGGACAGATAGGAAAGAGAGAGATAGGCTTTGGAGATGAGCACACTAGCTGGCAGATTCCATGTATTTTTCTGCTGGGCTAGTCAAGGACCCGGATGAAAATGAAGAAGGAAATATGGATTCCCAGCCACTCACCTCAATGGCATGTCTCCTCTCAGGGATCCCAAGTGAAAGGTCTATTACCATTCCCATAAAGACATTGCATGAAGGAATATAATACTCAGTTATATAAAACATATTTTTAAGACATTTTAACAATATGGTAAAATATTTCCTGTATTTTTATCCTCACCACAGTGTGGTCCCTATCTCTTTTTCACAATAATAAGATTCTCTACATCTTTTATGTCAGGAGAGGATAGAATTATTTAGCCTTACCAAGAAATTTATTTGTACTAATTTAAGTAGATATTGCAAAAACACAGTTTGAACTGCAGCCACTAGACTGATTTAAAAATATAATGTGCACTGGGGCAGCCCCGGTGGCCCAGCAGTTTAGCACTGCCTTCAGCCCGGGGTGTGATCCTGGAGACCTGGGATCAAGTCCCACATCAGGCTCCCAGCATGGAGCCTGCTTCTCCCTCTGCTGTGTCTCTGCCTCTCTCTGTGTGTTTCTCATGAATAAATAAATAAAATCTTTATTTATATATATATATATAATGCACTAATATGTCAACGTATATCCTCTTGGTAAAATAGCTAAGAACATGATTATAGACAGAACATAAAGACTCCTAACTCTGGGAAACAAACTAGGGGTGGAGGAAGGGGAGGAGGGCGGGGGGTGGGGGTGAATGGGTGACGGGCACTGAGGGGGACACTTGATGGGATGAGCACTGGGTGTTATTCTGTATGTTGGTAAATTGAACACCAATAAAAATTAATTTATTAAAAAAAGAACATGATTATAGAAAATAATGAGGCAAATTAATAACTTTATCACCTAACTCTCATTTAGCACTCATTAGGTACCAGGTACTGTTCTAAGTCATACATCAATATAGCATGTATGTTCATACGTGTGTGTGTGTGTGTTTAAACTCCTAACTTAACAAACATTCTATAAGGTAGGTATAATTATCCCCATTTTACCAATAAGGAAACTGAGGTAGAAAGGTTTAAGTAACACATTAGACTTGGATGGGGGCAAATGCATGCAGAGGATACACTGTTAACCCTCAAGCAGGCATGCTGGGGGGAGTGGGAGATGCAGAGGAATAAAAGGAGCAGCTTTGCATTGGGATTCAGGCAATGGGGCTACACCTAATGTGCCAGGAGTTAATCATGTGCCCTTAGCTACATAGGTCCCAACTTCGTATTTCGTGTTGTTTCTTTCTTCTTTCTTTCCTTTCTTTTTTTTTTTTTTTTTTAAGATTTATTTGTTTATTTGAAAGAGATATAGAGAGAGAGTACAAGTGGAAGGGGCAAAAGGGGAAAGAGAGTCCCAAGTAGACTCCCTGCTGAACTCAGAGCCAGATATGGGGCTCAGTCCCATGATCCTGAGATCATGACCTGTGCCAACATCAGGAGTCCAACACTCAATCATCTGAGCCACCCAGGCACCTCTTTTTTCTTTCTTTTTAAAAAGTTCTGCCGAAGGTGAACTATAAAGTTATTTCTCTCACTAAAAAATAGAGGGAGCTATGGTGTTTCAGGAATAGCATTTAAAGCTCAAAAGTAGTCCAGCCTAAACCCTCCACCTTCCCCACTTCTTTTTCACAGAGGAGAAACTAACACCCTTAAGAATCAGGTACCATGAAGGATCATACCATCATCTAGAAGACGGATGAAGTAAAAGACCATGTATGTCTTTCTGGGGCGCCTGGGTGTTTCAGTTAAGTAGCCGATTCTTGATTTTGGCTCTGGTCATGATCTCAGCATCTTGGGATCAAGCCCCACCTCAGGGTCCCACCTCAGGCTCCATGCTCAGCAGGGAGTCTCTTTGAGATTCTTTTCCTCTCCCTCTGCACCTCCTCCATGTCCTCTCTCTCTAAAGTAAATATATATATATTTTTTTTTGAAAGAGACCACATATGTCTTTCTTTGTTGCTAGATGACAGGATTCCAATATATCTAAATTTCTCAAATGACACCAATTAAGGAGGCACTGGTGGATGGTGCAGAAATATTCACAGAATGACAAAATACTCAAAAACTGGGCAGCCCAGGTAGCTCAGCGGTTTAGCACCACCTTCAGCTAAGTGTGTGATCCTGGAGATCCGGGATCCAGTCCCACATCGGGCTCCTTGCATGGAGCCTGCTTCTTTCTCTGCCTGTGTGTGCCTCTCTCTCTTTCTGTGTCTCTCATCAATAAATAAATAAAATCTTTAAAAAAATGGTCAAAAACTATTTGTCTGATGATAACATTTTTTACGGTGTCCCTCACCAATAGCACACAGCTGAAAGGGCTATGGATCCTGTCACCATAGGACTGCAGCCCAAAGGATACCAGACGCTAGATCCCACACATAAATACCTTATTTTGTAGAATGGAAAGTGGTTCTAGAATTTCAGTCAAGGCAATATATCAGTATTATTTTAATTTGTGGATTTTTTATGTCTTATACTTACATGATTATAATTCATAGTTATAAATCATATAAGATCTTTTTACTCATGTACATATTAATCAATGGCTGAAAGCTAATCAATAGTAAATACTTAAAATGTCTTGAACATTTAAGTGAAACATTAAGCAATGATTATGTTCACAGCTATTGGTCTATTTTTCCTTTTGAAAAATCACAATTCTAAGTACAAATTGCTGGATGTTATTGGTCAGAAAAAGAATGACAGGGGCCTCCAATTTAAATAGAAATTTTAAGTACTGGCCACATTTTCTAACTTAAAATTGTTCAACATCCATAGCTAGCATCCTTGACCTACACCTGCAGATTTCACCTCATCCAGGCTCTGGTGTATATTTACAGAAAAACGCAAAGTTTCTTAATTTAGTGTGGGAAACCAGATTGGATTCTAGAACAGAAAGGGACACTAGTGGAAATACTGGTGATATCTGGAAAATATCCTAAATTTAGTTAAGAGTAATGCATCAATGCTAACTTTTTGGTTTTGACAAATATAGCAGATACGTCAGATAATAACAATAGGGAAGACTGGGCAAAAGGTACACAGGAACTCCCCATACTATCTTTGCAACTCTTCCATAAATCTAAAATGATTACAAAATTAGAAATATATTCAACAAGGGCTTCAGAATCAGACTTGAACTTAAATGTTACCTCTGATACTTTCTTGCTGGATGACTTTTCTCACTCTTCACTTACTTTTCTTCATTCCCATTTATGGAGCACTTAATACATAGCACTTAATACAGTTAACTATATTAGAAAGCCAGTGATGAAAGACCCAATCTTACCCTCAAGTTGTTGTTCACAAGCTCATAAGTGAGTTTCACACATAAGCAGGCGATTTTATTACAGACTTTGTTTCCTCATCTATAAAAATGTCTCTCTCACAAAGATCTTAGAATTGCATGAAACAAAATAGGCATGAAAACCTGCATTAATCTTGGTGTATAACATCCCTTTCCCCAGGAAGAATTTAAGAAACCCTGGATCAGCAGTGCCAGAAGTTCAGGATCATGTCAACCTTGTTACCCATTCAGCTCTGGCCTGGTGCTAAACCATCAGAACTGGACTTCTATCCTGTGATTATGTTCCAGGACTGCCCACAGTTTCAGGTAAATGAGATCTGTCTCATTTCCAGAAGACCAGGACTTAGCCTGTGTCTCCATCTTCTAAAGTATGTTTTCTCAATCTCAGCACTATTGACATCTTGGACCAGAGAATTCATTCATTCTTTCATTCTTTCTTTCTTTCTTTTTTTTTTTTTTATTAAAGATGTGATGTTTTACTTCCAAGACTCATAATTCTATAAATTAGCAGACACCTCACATCACATTTATTTTTTTTTTGATTTTTTAAAATTTTATTTAAAAAAATGTATTTTTTTTTTCACTTTTCTGACAGGGCTTCTTTTTTTTTTTTTAATTAATTTTTATTGGTGTTCAATTTACCAACATACAGAAAAACACCCAGTGCTCATCCCGTCAAGTGTCCACCTCAGTGCCCGTCACCCATTCCCCTCCAACACCCGCCCTCCTCCCCGCTTCCACCACCCCTAGTTCGTTTCCCCGAGTTAGGAGTCTTTATGTTCTGTCTCCCTTCCTGATATTTCCCAACATTTCTTTTCCCTTCCTTTATATTCCCTTTCACTATTATTCATATTCCCCAAATGAATGAGAACATACACTGTTTGTCCTTCTCCGATTGACTTATTTCACTCAGCATAATACCCTCCAGTTCCATCCACGTTGAAGCAAATGGTGGGTATTTGTTGTTTCTAATTGCTGAGTAATATTCCATTGTATACATAGACCACATCTTTATCCATTCATCTTTCGATGGACACCGAGGCTCCTTCCACAGTTTGGCTATTGTGGCCATTGCTGATAGAAACATCGGGGTGCAGGTGTCCCGACGTTTCATTGCATCTGAATCTTTGGGGTAAATCCCCAACAGTGCAATTGCTGGGTCGTAGGGCAGGTCTATTTTTAACTCTTTGAGGAACCTCCACACAGTTTTCCAGAGTGGCTGCACCAGTTCACATACATCGCAATACAAGCATCCATTCAAAAACTGGAAAGAACTCAAATTCATTCATTCTTTCTTTCTTTCTTTCTTCTTTCTCTTTCCTTCCTTCTTTCTTCTTTCTTTCCTTTTTAAAGATTTTATTTATTTATTCATGAGAGACAAAGAGAGAGAGAAAGGCAGAGACAGAGGGAGAAGCAGGCTTCCTACAGGGAGCCCGATGTGGAACTCGATCCCAGGACCCCAGATTACAACCTGAGCCGAAGGCAGATGCTCAACCACTGAGCCACCAAGGTGCCCCAGAGAATTCTTTCCTGTGGGAGACTGTCCTCACCTTATAGGACTACAGATTGCATTATAGGCAGTTTAGCATCTACCTACTAGATGCCAGAAGCTCCCCCAAGTTGTAACAAATAAAATGTCTCCAGATACTGTCAAATGTCTTTTGGGGGGAGGGGGGAAGCAATGTCACTGCTGTTGAGGACTCATGGACACAGAGCCTATGAAGAGAGAGAGAGTTTGTTCTACAGGCCAGAAATTCTGAACTTTTGACTTAAGGTGCAAACACCGCCCTTTACCATACTGGTAGAACAGATGTGTCAAAAGTGTTTCATGCTCAATATATTTGGGAAGTAGTTAGATCCTTTATTCTAGGCCTTCTCTGAGCCTTTATTATATTCATGTATTCAGTAACTTTCTAAGATGGAGCTACAGTGATATCCTTTCCTGAAATTTATTTGACCAGGAAATAATTATGGAATAATATCTAAGGAACACAAGCTTAAGAATAAGGTCCTAATCAAATAAGGTTGCAGCATTCCAAGAGAGTTAAAGCTTGAAAGAAATGAGAAAGATTGAACTGATCCTTAAAGCAGTCTAGAATATGGAAATCATTTTTATTTAAATTTACGCTATTAATTTATAGCATGAGCTGAGGCCTGCCATCAGATATAGCATGCTACTGGGAAAGAGTAATAGAAAATCAGGAAAGAGATAAAATTCAAGTGGTCATTAAATCATCTATAATTTCAAAGCAGAGGAAATTTCACATCTGCTGAAAATGTTTTCTTTGAGGTAAAAATGTGCATATGTGCTGATCGCTAGTATATTATTTTAACATCACACTGATAATTAAGCACAGATTAGAACTGAAAATTCATAGCTTCTCAGAGCACAAAGGAGCCATCTAATTTGAACATTTTGTTTTAGAAATGAAAATTCTCACAGTTGGAATTCCTGACTGTCCCAGAAGAATAGGCTCCAATTGGTAAGGCTTAGTAACTTAAGATTCCATTTACCTGAATATTCTTCTTTACTGCTGGATTTTCGGAAGGACCCCACAAGTAGTCTCGCCCTGCATGATATATCAGGCTGGATTTGTATATTTCGGGTCAGAAGTCCAACCTCTGCAGCCAAACGAATGCATCGGCCATCCTCCGTGACATGGACGCTTCCTGGGGCAATAGGAATTGGGCAAGAAAAAAAAAAACTTTAAAAAACCTATTTCGGAAATTGCCAGCTGGGGACCCAGAGAACCTGACAAATGAAAACACTCCTTTCCCCTCAGAAGTCCTACCAACATTAAGGTTGCTTTTCCTCAGGCATTCTCCACAAATGTCAGCTGAGAAATGAAAAGCTCGTTCACATATCTCTCTTTGGGATCAGAGTGAGAGTGTTCAAGCGAGAATTCATTTCTCCTTAATAACTGCGGGTACTGGGACAAGGAAGGCAGGGCACACCTGTCCAATTAGTGGAGTCCCCAACCTCCTTCCTTAAATTCATAGGTGTAAGACTTGAGTGTTTGGCTGTGCATTGTCCGTGGACCTCTTTCATGAGCATGAAGAATCCCAGACCAACTGAGGTGGTGACAGAGCTAAAACAGCAATGTATAGGAGTAAAGGGACGAAGAGCAGCAGCGCTGTCCCCTCCTGATAGGTCTTAACTGTAGTGCTATCTGAAGGAGCCTCCTCAGGGGCAGGAAAGGAGCACCCTGCTGGTGTGTCCCACTGCCCTCCATTTACACTGCACCTTACATCTTACTGGCAATGACTGCCAAAGATTTCTCCTTTCTCTTCCACTTTTTTTAAAAAGAAATTATCCTTGGAAGTATGATTTAGAAATAGTTTTAGACAGAATCTTGTTACATACATGTATTTTCCTCTCCCATATCAAAGACAAAAAGATATTCCCTAATTCCTCTATTTCTGTGTTTTATTACTTATGAGAGTTCTTGGATTAAATGTATTTATTGGACTGAGCCAGGAAACTCCTGGGTATTTATAATTTATGTCAATATATTTTAACTGTGGATAGCCTATAAAAATATACCTTTGTTGAGAAAAAAGGTATTTGGCTTTTTATCTTTTTTTTTTTTTAATAGTAGTAGTCGTCAGTACATAAAGTGTCAGGAAGGACATATTCCTGAGTGTGGAAAAAGAAGCCACTATTTATAATAACTGCCAAATTTTAAGTGATTGTGTGATTCAGTGTGACAAGAAATAAACTAGAAATTCAGTCCCCCTGAGGTTTATTCTGGCTTAGCCATGAAAATGCCCAGTTACCTTGAACCAGATGCTTAACCTTTTTGCTTACTTCTAAACTTGCCATGATATGTAAAAAGCAAATAAACAACAACAACAAATTCCTTCACATCTAAATATTCTTTAAAAGTTAGGCAAAAAAAAAAAAAAAAAAAAAGAAGGAATAGAGGTAAAGCCTTCTAGGATGAGTCTAGAAAGCAGAAAGGTATTACCCATCCCCTCTGAATGGCCATTGGACATAAGATCCGCAGGCAGGTTGCTGAACACATTCTTCCTGGTCCATTCACTTCCCTTACCCAGTAAAACAAAGCCTTACCAATGTGCCGGTATTTGAGCCGTTCATAGATCTTAACATGGTGAGCCTGGACTTCTTTGACAGTGAGGATCTCTGCTTCATGAGGCTCATAAGAAGAAGAGCTAAGGACAATTTTGTCATGCGGTCGCCAGTCCACTGTGTCCTCTACTATAATTCTGTAACAGCATAAAAATGGGATCAAGTATACTGGCAGTGCAACACGGATCACCTACTAACTCCAAAGAGAAAAGGAAATCCACTGCAACCACCAATTCCCACCAGGGAGATTGACTTAGTAATAACAAGTCAAGACAGAGAAAAAATGGCTTTTGTGAAAAGTTTAATGCTCATGGAGTCCATGATCTGGCTTATGTGTATATATTACAAAGATAGCAAAGATATTCTGTAGCCATGAAGGTCAAGACAAAAAAAAAACAAGAAATAGTAAAAGTTCCAGGGTTTATTATATGCTGACTACACATGGTTTCTTAACAGACATATTCCTCCTTGGTTTGGAAACAGTTTGAATAATAAAGATGTTTCACAAGAAATCGTTTCTTGAATTTTCTGAAGAACTATTGTGCCATTTATGGACAATTTATCATTATGTATTAAGGCTTATACCTTCATGGTCAGGCAGATATAATGTAGATCCTAGAGGTACCACTTACTAGCTATGTGACCTTAAGAGGTCACTTTTCTGAGTTTCCTATCTTCATCTGAAAAGTGCCAATATTAAAGGCTTCCCCCCTGACATCCCCATGTTACTGCAGGAACTAACAGTATACATTTCTTGAGTGTGCTATGTTCCAAACACTGTGCTTTCACTACAATATGAAACAATGATAGCTTTGTTCATTTTCATTTTTTAAACTCACATTTAATAAAACTTCTCTTCAGTCTTTCACTGTTGCCTAGCTTTTCCTAGTGAATATGTCTGCTTTATTCTTCATTCACAGTCATTACCAACATCAGTGGCATAAGTTTATTTTAACCTGCCTCTTTCGTTAATGTCCACATTTTAGCAAGCTTTGATAAGAGATTCTCCTCTACCCATAAATATTCACCCAGGCAAGAGGTCCATGTGAAGGCTATTCAATCATGAAACATTTATTGATTGAACAACTGGTATGCACCAGACACTATAGTAGGTGCTAGAGGCATAATGGTAAATAAAATATATGTCATTTGCATTTTTAAAAATGACAACTTAGATTTTGGCTAGTAGATATCCCTAAAGAGTTTACTACAAAGGGGTGGGAGAGATACACAATGTAGTATTAACACCAAAAAAAAAAACCCCAATAAATTAATAGGGGATCATTTGTAGGTCAATGGTATGACTCTGCTATGAATCAAAAATTATAACTAATTCTAGTCTGTACAACTGAGCCTTATAGACAGATGGAGTGAGTCACAAAAAAAAAAAAAAGGCTACTGTCAAATGTGGTAATTTTAATGAAAGAATTTAGTCTTACCTGTGTTTCTGATTTGGAGTGACATCCTAGATACAGAATATTAAAGCAACTGCCAGTTTTTAAAGGCAAAGTAACTAAAGCCCGAGAGATGAAATAGCAAAGCTCAAAATTAGGTCATTGAATGGAGTCAGAGGTTGGATTAGGACAAAGCAAGATTCCTGACTAAGTTCAGGTTCTTTCCACTAAATCACTTTGCTTCACCTGTCTGACTTGTAGTCCTTCCACCACTAAATGTAATAAAAAGCAATACTGGGGTGCCTGGGTGGCTCCGTCGGTTAGGCGTCTGACCTTGGCTCAGGTCGTGATCTCACAGTGCTGGAATCCAGTCTTGTTTTGGGTTCTGTGCTCAGCATGGAGTCTGCTTGTCCCTCTCCCTCTCCCTCCGCTACTCCCCTACTCTTGTGCTCTCTCTCAATAAAAAGTATGCTCTGAGCTATATAAACTGCATAGCACATAGCAATGTTCTTGACAAAAAGAAAAAAGAACTAATGAAATTATTAGTCCAAGTTTCATATTAAAAAATATAAATGAACTGAAGCTGACCTTTTCCATTAAGGCTTCTGAAACCTTGCAGGTTCTTGAAAATTCATCTCCCCCGCCTACTCTTGGAGCCTTGGGAACCCATATGTCACAAAGACTGTATACATATGGCAAAGGAGTATGGTCCCTTCCACTTCTGTGTCCACACAGCAACAGTGGTAACTTCAAAGAATATTGTGATCCCCGTTGTCCAGAACTTAGATGGTTCTGGCGGTCAAGTATCAGTTTTTCTTCAGTTCCAACATCTACACTTTCCTCTTACAGTCTTCCATTATTTAATCACCCTTCAACCATTTTGAGAAATCCTTCCTTCAGGGCTGCTTGAAGCCCAGCTGTCTGATTAATACTAATAAGAGTCCTACAGCTACAGGGGAGAGGATAGACCTTTTTGTTCTGAGCAAAACACACCTAAAACAATAAATAAACAAAAAAATTAAAAGAGCTGTTTGCAACATAACTGGACCTAAATGAAAACCATATGAAAAGAGAGAGGAAACTCTGAATAAGTCTCCTGAAAGAAAACCTTTAAAAATATATAAACAAGATGTCAGCACAGTTTTCTTTATTTTGGCACTAACATTCTATCTAGTTTTGAGAAAATATAATACTTTTGGTCAAAAGAACATAATTACAAAAAAGCAAAAAAAAATGTATGCTTTCCAATTTGATTTAAAAAGTTTTTACAACCAGGCATACGGCATCTATATATAAACACCTACCACTTAAATGGATTTGTTAACTAAACGTTGGGGAGGTCTTCATAATGATGGCTGCATTTGACCACAGACTCAGAGTGTCCGGATGCCAAGATATTTTCTTCCCAGGAATAGGGATAGCTATAGATTTCTGAACTCTACTAACACTGAAGGTTTGTTTTTAAACTTCAGTTAAAATTTCTTCTTTCATTTTCTTCAGTGACATCAAAAGATACTGTGGATTGTCAGTCTGCATGGGACAATGAGAAGCATTGAAGAAAGAAAATAGCCGTAGCGATGCCGACACTGATGATAATAGTCAGAAAAGCTATCATAAATGTCAACTATTTGTCTACCTGGCCTCCTTTCTCCTTTTTTCCCCACAAAATCCACCACATCTTTTTTCTTTTTTTTAAGATTTTATTTATTTGAGTGGGGGAGATAGCACACACAGAGGGAGAAGGAGAAGCAGACTCCCCACTGAGCCTGCCATGGGGCTGGATCCCAGGACCCTGGGATTATGACCTGAGCCAAAGGCAGACACTTAAACCAACTGAGCCACCATGTGCCCCTCACCATATCTTTTCTGATAACTGGTCTCCTTAACCACCATCCTAATTCTGTGTCTTAGTGAGCATTGCTGAATATAGCCTCACAAACCCTCTGCAAAAGGGTGTGCAAGGGATCCAACCTGCTTTTTTGAAAATCCTTCCCTTGGACTTCATTGTATCAGCTTTATTGAGGTATATTAATTGACAAAATATAAGATATTTAAAGTGCACGATGTGCCAGTTTGATAGATGCACACACTATGAAAAGACTTTCTCATCAAGTTGACACACACAACACCTCACACATTTATTTTTTGTGTGTGGGAACCCTTGTTCTACTCTCATCAGATTTCAATGATATAATACAGTGCCATCAGTGATGGTTGCCTGAACTTCAGAATTGAAATTAAGGAGAGAGAAAAAATGTACTCTCTTGTGGTAAAGCTAGGAAAAGCCTGACAGATCTGGGTTCACTTATACCCTACAGAATGTAGAAAACTTTTCTTCCATAGATGCAAATGAAGTCAAAATAGAGAAACAAGGAGAGGTTGGGAGAAGGTCTGCCACAATCTCCCAAATGGATTGAGAAAGGCTGCTTTTACTTATTTTTACTATTACCACAATAACTGGCATGTCTTGAGGCTCACTTTGTGCCAGAAACTGGGCTAAGCACTTTACATATATTAATTCGCTTAATCCTTCTAGCTACTCTATTAGCATTTTCTTCCTGTATCATAGAATAAGAACTTGAGGGTCAGAAATTTTACTCAAAATTACACATTTAGCTAATCATGCAGTTAGAATTATTATAGTCTGGGGATACCTGGGTGGTTCAGTGGTAGAGCATCTGGCTTTGGCTCAGGTAGTGATTCCAGGGTCCTGGGATTGAGTCCTATATCAGGCCCCCGGCAGGGAGCCTGCTTCTCCCTCTGTCTGTGTCTCTGCCCCTCTCTATGTCTCTCATGAATAAATAAACAAAATCTTAAAAAAAAAAAAAAAAAGAATTATTGCAGTCTGTCTTCCCTCAAAGTTCCAGCTTGTGTTCATGGTACCACACTATTTCCACCTTATGTTCCTACCTCTTGTGCCTATTCCCAGCATGGAGGCAAGAGCCAATCTGAGACCAGGACCCCACTAGCTCACTGGACCAGAGAACCATCTTCTACATACATGATCTTCTACACACATGATCCTGAACTCCTGCCAATAAATGAATAAGGTCACCAACTCTTTATTCTAATATTACTTGAACTAAATTGTCATAGTGTAGCAATAAAGTTTGAGTAGTAAGCAAGATAAATTACAGTGACTTTTAAAAATAAATGTAAGATTCTCATTTCTTAGATGATCTACCTCTGAATCAAGAGGCTCAATAAGTTCTGATTTCCAGAAAAGACATATCTATGCAAGGTAGCAGGCATTTACTAGAAGTTTTCTTTGTGTTTTGCTGTGTACTAGATGCTAAGTAATATACACAATCAATAAAAAACAGTATTTTCCTGCTCCTGTAGAAGCCACTTGGAGGAACAAGACACAGACACCTTGAGTAGTTTAGTATCAGTCAACCAGGAAGCATACTTTTATTAAAATCATTAATCAGAAAACCACATTTTATAATCCAGATGGTAAGAAAGTCAGTGTATGCTAGAGGGGAGATTAAAAGCCTGTAGAAGATGTGGTGGATTCTCAGGACAAACGGAGAGTGTAAAGCAAGAAGAGATTCCAGAGCACTGTGTACACCCTTATTTTATTTATCAAGCATTTAGGAAGTCTAGTAAAAATAACTATATGAACAGTCATGTTTGAAGTGGGAATGTACTCGAAAGAAGAACAAGAAGTATCCAAACAAAGTACATTCCAACAATATAATCACTAATTTGATACAGGAGATAGCAAATTAGATGAAGTCAGTGATGAGGTCAAAGTGGAAGGCCATGGTCCTGGGGCAAAGTTGAGGTGACAATGTGTTGTTTAGTTCAGATTTATTTTCTTATAAATAACAGAGTGAGTACATCACAGAAGAAAAGTATGTCACAGAAGAAACCCAGAAAAATAATAGGACCAAGAGACTGGATAAGGCTCTATAACACTATCTTTCTTTAAAAACTAAATGAGATCTGCCCTATGACCCAGCAATTGCACTGCTGGGGATTTACCCCAAAGATACAGATGCAATGAAACGCCGGGACACCTGCACCCCAATGTTTATAGCAGCAATGTCCACAAGAGCCAAACTGTGGAAGGAGCCTCGGTGTCCATCGAAAGATGAATGGATAGAGAAGATGTGGTTTATGTATACAATGGAATATTACTCAGCAATTAGAAGCGACAAATACCTACCATTTGCTTCAACGTGGATGGAACTGGGGAGTATTATGCTGAGTGAAATAAGTCAATCAGAGAAGGACAAACATGATATGGTCTCATTCATTTGGGGAATATAAATAATAGTGAAAGGGAATAGAGGGGAAGGGAGAAGAAATGGGTAGGAAATATCAGAAAGGGAGACAGAACATGGAAGACTCCTAACTCTGGGAAACGAACTAGGGGTGGTAGAAGGGGAGGAGGGCGGGGGGTGGGGGTGACTGGGTGGCGGGCACTGAGGGGGGCACTTGACGGGATGAGCACTGGCTGTTATTCTGTATGTTGGCAAGTTGAACACCAATAAAAAATAAATTTATTATTTAAAAAAACTAAATGAGAAAAGGAATAAGAAAAATATGAGATCTTTTGAGGAAGGTTCCCCATAAACCTACTCTTCCCCCAGTTTTCTCTTCTTTTCTTATTTTTAAAAGTATTTTATTTATTTATTCATAAAAGACATGGAGAGGCAGAGACATAGGCAGAGGGAGAAGCAGGGTCCCTGTGGGGAGCCTGATGCAGGATTTGATCCCAGGACTCTGGGATCATGACTTGAGCCAAAGGCAGACGTTCAACCACTGAGCCACCCAGGTGCCTCAACTCTTCTCAGTAAATCAGAGCATTCCTCACCCAGTTGCTCAGGTCAAAGATTCTATGGTAATCTCTGATTTTTCATTTTTTCTTTTACCCAATCTATCAGCATTCCACGTTTCCCCTGTCTGCCACAGGTATTTCACCACTCTGTCATCTCCATCTTCACTACTACCGTAATCTAAGCCACCAGCATGTGTCACTTAAATGGCTATAATGTTAGAACACTGGCCTAACAGTCTCTCTGCTCCCACCCTTGTCCTCACCAACAGTCAACTCTGCACACAGCCGGAACCATATTAAAACATGAATTGAACCGGGTCCCTGCCGTTTAAAATCTTGTAATGACCAGGATAAAAACTAAAAGCTTTGCATAGGATTGATTGAGTAACCATTTAATTACAAAGAACATGTGGTCACCCTTAAATGACTCACAGTAAAACATCTACTTAATGCTTATAATGAGTAAAAACCAATGTCTTTAAATCTAAGTACAAATCTCAGTATAGCTTCTCTTGACTTAGCTAAAGTCCAAAAAATCCAACATGTTGTTCATCAGTCTTCCTCAAAGTCAACTGGAGCAAGTGACAGTAAAGAGTAACTTAGCAATAAATTTAAATTATAACGTGTAACAAACGAAAATAATATTGTTTCAAATATCTTGCTAAGCTTACTTTTATCAGTGGTAGTTTAAGTTATAAACAACATGAAATTTTTCCTCTGAAGATTTCACTTCGGTGTTCTTCATAAAATGAATCAATTATACACAAGTAAATTCAGACATGTAATTCTGTTGGTAAAAAATCCATAAGGAAGACTGAGTAAAATCTGCTCCTATAACAATGCATTAGAAAGACTTATTAAATTGACTTTTAACATAAGGAAAACCATAGATCAATGTTTAAAGAAATGGCTTGAATAAGGTCTGTATTTCAGTTAATACTATACTAATATCAATTTGCTAGATTTCATCATGTTCAGGTTATGAAATATATCATCAGGGAATGCTGGGTGAAGGATACATGAGAATCTTGTACTATTTTTGCAACTTCTCATGAGGCTTCAATTATTTCACATTTTTTAGAAGGTTAAAAAAAGGAAGGCTCTCCATTAAGTGGATGCACTACGGTAATTACATACCATTCATATAAATTCATTAAAAACTCCTTATCAGGACACTCATACAAGAAATTTTGCTTTTAATATTTGTATTATATAGAACACCAGAACACAAACAATAAAATCAGACAAATCATGATAAAAAAATGGTCAACCCCAGGAACTCCTAGCTTTATAAATTTAGAAATTTTACTCAACTTTTCTATATAGTTGTTGTATGTGTAAATGCAGATAATAATACCTAACATAGCACTGAAACATTTCAATGAGATCAATATATGTAAAATGCTTGGTAATGCCTCACATGAGTAAATGAACATGATAAGAACTCAATAAATGGTAGCGAATTACTATAGATAGTTTTCATTCATAAAATTGAATTTCCTTTGAAGGAGCTTATAGCTCTGACTGAATGAGGTTCTTAACACATCCTTTAAAGAAAAATCCATTCATACAGCTCTTGCCAGATTCCAACTTGCTAACCTCATCATTAGTTTCGTATTTATCCCTCCTTGAAACGCCTACTTCACAAATCTTTTTGGGTATCAGGCACTTCAAAGTCAACATGACCAAATCTGAACTCATAATCTTTTTCTTCCAATTTAGTCCTCTTTTAGTGAATGGCACCACATACACCTCTGCAATCCAGAAACCAAGAGAGTCCATCATATCCAGTATATCTTATAGATTTTTATCTCCTGTATCTAAATCTGCCCACTTCTCTCCATCGACACATCAGCTCTTGACTACAGGTTATATTATTTTTTGCTTGGACCTGCTAAGTGGTGTCCCTACATACATTTTTGACTCCTGTTGTCTGCATTGTACCTAGAATGATTTTTTTTTTTTTTTTAGATATAGGAATGTGATTACAAGCTTTACCTCCCATCTATACTATCCTCTTAGGAACTTAAAACAATTACACAATGCTCCTGGAGGGTAAAAAATTAAATTCTTGATATTGCCAGTGAATATGCCTTGACCCCTAACTACTCCTGGGAACCCTACTGTGCTCGATCCCTGCTCTCCAGGTCAACCAACTTGGCCTTCCTCCAAGTCACTCATGTTGCCCATTCTTCCTCCCACCACAGAATCACCTGTTGGACCTCTGCTTCTCCATCATCTTTGCTGACTCTATCAACTTCTGAAGAATTAGACTGGCCCAGTTTCATTTACAGACTCTAATTTTCTCCTCTTCCTATCTTCTTGATCAGTGGCATCATCTACTTCCTGGATGACTCCCCATCATTTTTTACCTTAGCCCTAAAATACAAATCTAATTGCCTTCTTGACATCTCCACTTGGTGTCTCCAACTTAGCATGTCCCATCTTCCACCCTGACAAATCTGCTCCTCTTCCAGTCTTCCCATCTCAGTGCATGTTTCTACCTCCCACCAGATTGCTCAATAAAAAAATCTGAAGCACTTCCCTTATATCAACATTCAGTCCATTGGCATGTCCAGACAGTGCCATCTCTTCTCTCCATCACCATTGCCTCCTCTATAATTCTACCCACCATGATACTTGGTCTCAACTGGCCTTTTAACTCATAGCCCAGCTTCTGCTTTTTTCTCCACCGCTCATCATCTATATAGCAGCCAGAGTGGTTTTCAAAACACAAGTCAGAGTCTATCGATTGCCCTCTGTAAACCCCTCAGTGATTTTCCCTCTGAACTCTCACACCTAAACTAGGTACCATGTGATGTGGCATCTACTATATAATAACCATTCTCCCCTTTGCTTATTCTGGTCCAACTATAGTAACCTGCTCTCTGTCTCCCACTCCCCAAAGGCCACTTCAGAGACAATGCTAGATGTCCCTCCTTCAGTGAGCTCTCGAGTCCATTCTCATTAGACAGCAGGATGCCTCCTACCATTGAGAGCTCAGCTCAAATTTTTCTTCCCCAAAGAGGTCTTCCCTTCAGTCTAAAAGGGTACCCTGTACACTACCCAACTGTTTTCAATCATACCATCCTGTTTATTTCCTTACTAGCACATTTTATAATATGCAAGTATGTTGTTTATATTTCTGTATTAGCTTCTTTATTGTCCCTTTCTCCATGAAGATATAAAGTCTCAGAGGACAGTGATCTCTTCAAATCAACTTCTACATCTCCAGTGCTTACAGCCACACTAGCACACAGTAAGTACCCATCAGATATTTGTTGAATGATTGAATGCTGTTTGCTCTTGCTGGAGTGCTCTTTCCATACATACCCCATCCCACTTTGCCTAATTAAAGCCCACTCATTTTTTAGTTCTCACCTCTGAAATCACTCTGCAGGGAAGCCTTCTCTAACCTCCATTACTGCCTCAAGATCTCATATTCAAGTTTTCAGATTCCTATAAAGCCCTCCTTCATTGCATTTGTCACATAAGTAATTTTACATTTACTTTATATTTATTTCATTAATGTCTAGGTACAGAGACCATATCAATTTTTACTTATTATTGTATTTCCAGGCCCCATAACTCAGTGTTTGATGTAGGGTAAGAGTATACAAAAATTGTATTAAAAAACAATAACAATGTGCAAAGGCAATAACTACTCTATGAAGAAATTCTGTACAGAGAGAAAAATCACACCAAAGCAGTAGCCAGCTATCATCTCTCCTACAGGGATCCTTGCTGTGGTGTATGTCCTTCCAGACATCCTCTATCCACATATATGCATACATAAATGTTATTTTACTTTATTTACAAAACTAGGCTAATACGTAATATTATCTTGAATGCTCATATCTCTTCCCCTTTGTCAACATGGAATTCAATCATCTTCCCCTTTGATAATTAAATATTTTTAAATAGTGCTCAATTTTGTTTTAATTAACATTTGTTTCAATTCTAGTAGAGAAGAACATTTTTTCATATGTTTATTAATCATATGTATGTCTTCTCTTGTGGCTCATGTATTCAAACTCTTTAATGATTATTCTTCTAGCATGTTCATCTTTTTTTTATTCCTAAGCATTCTTTACATATAAAAATATTAGCCCTCCATCTGTACTATTATAAATTGCAAATATTTCCAGTTTATTATCTGCCTTTGCATTATGTAATTGGCATGCAAAAATACTGATTTTTTTAAATATTGACTTTTTTATGTTGTCAAATCTATGACTTCTTGCTGCTATAGTTTCATTTCTTATAATGAGAGGTCTTTCCTAATTTAATATTATATAATATTTACTTAAGTGTTCTTCAAATAATTTTATGGTTTTGGTTTTTTTTTTTACTTTTTTTTAAATCTAGCTATAACTTTTTCAGAGTGAAGCATAATTTGAGAATCTAATTTTATAGTTTTCCAAAGTGTTTACCAATTACTCCAGCACAAGTCTGCAACTAAATTGAAATGCTAAGTTATTCAAATTCTAAGTAATAATACATACCTGAGTCTATTGCTAGGCATTCTTTTCTGTTTTGGTGCCAATAGCAATAAGATAATTATTCAGATTAAAGCTGTGATTATATATATATATATATACATACATACATATATATATGTATATAATTTATTTGTTATTTGGGAGATATATATATTATTTGGGATTTGTTTATTTGGGATATATATATATATATATATATATATATATATATAATATATATATAATTTATTTGTTTATTTGGGAGAGTCCACACTGAGCATGAAGCCAAAGCAGCGCATAATTCCAGGACCTTAGGACCATGATCTGAGCCGAAAACAAAAGTCAGGTACCAACTGCACCACCCATGTGCCCCAAGATATACACAGGTATATATTTTTCAAGAAGTTACTGGTAATGTTGGCTATCTTCAAGTGTTTATTGTTCCAAAAGACTTAGAAATAGTGAACCAGATTTCAAATGCATATATTTGACTCGTTGTTAAAGCTTCATTAGATTTAATATCTTTAGGCCTCTTGGGCAGCTCAGTCAGTTAAGTATCTGTCTTTGGCTCAGGTTGTGATCTCAGGGTCCTTGGATTAAACCCCAAGTCGGGCTCCCTGCTCAGTGGGGAGTTTGCTTCCCTGCTTGTGCTTTCTTGCTCTCTCTCAAATGAACAAATAAAATCTTTTAAAAATATTTCATATATTTAAAATTTTGAGCCTTTGCATTGATGATATGCATCACCATTTATTCTAGTCTCCTTTTATGCCTTCTACTAGTGTTTTGTAGTCTTGTTTCTGTTGTTCCTGTAATTTTCCTTAAGTTTATTTTTAGATATTTTAAATTGATATTTAAATAGGATTTTACATTGAAATATTTAAAAACTATTAATTTGTGCACTTACTGAATGCAATGGTAGTTTTTCAGATGATTCTCTAGGGTTCAAGGAAAAAATATATATAATTTACAAAAATCTGACAATTTGGATTCCTTTTAATAGTAGTAACTGATGCATTTTTTTTCTTGACTCAATGCATTGGCTTAAACTTTAATAATAATATTTAATGACTGTTGTAATACACAATAATTTTTAACGTCAGGTTTTCCATAAAATAGAAAGTTGCTTGTTTGAGAGGGATGTTTAATTATTTATTTTGTATTTTTATTTAAAGCAGCGATCCTCAACTAATGGCTAAACCGCTCTATTAAGAAACATTGATTTAGGGATCCCGGGTGGCTCAGCAGTTTAGCACCTGCCTTCAGCCCAGGCTTGATTCTGGGGTCCCGGGATTGAGTCCCAAATCGAGCTCCCTGCGTGGAGCCTGCTTCTCCCTCTGCCTGTGTCTCTGCCTCTCTCTCTGTGTCTCTCATGATAAATAAATAAAAATGAGATTTAAAAAAAAAAAGAAACATTGATTTAAAGGAATATCCTTTAAAAAATTAAATAAAGGAATATTTTAGTAGTCTTAATTTATTGTTTATTCTAAGAATGCAAGCTGAATTTTATTAAATGTGTTTCTGTTTTATACCAAATTAATCATGTTCTAAGTCTTTATATGTATTGCTTAGATAAATTATATTAAGAAATTATTATTTTTTTTAATTTATTTATTTATGATAGTCACAGAGAGAGAGAGAGAGAGGCAGAGGGAGAAGCAGGCTCCATGCACCGGGAGCCCGATGTGGGATTCGATCCCGGGTCTCCAAGATCGCGCCCTGGGCCAAAGGCAGGCGCCAAACCACTGCGCCACCCAGGGATCCCCTATTAAGAAATTATTTAATTTTAAACCATCCTTCTTTAGTTGAATAAATCATGCCCAACCATGATTTTTTTCCTAATAACATACTGGATTTCATTTGTTGCTGTTTTATTTAGAATTTTTGCATTTAATTTATCCTTAGGTGTTACCCTAGTATTCTTTATTTGAATTATCTCTAGTAACTGCTTTAAAAATTATTTTATGAAAATAAATAAATAAAAATAATAAATAATTTTAAAAATATTTTATGCTTGCTTCCTAAAATGAATTGAAAAACTTCACATATTTTCTTATGCTATGGAACAGATTATACAACATAAAAAGTGTCTGATATTTGAATGATTGAAAGAATATACTATCAATTTATTTGAGCCAAATTTATTCTTGGGAACAAATTTTTGATAATGGCATGTCTTTTGCTATTGTTGGTTCTCTCAGTTATATGCTCCTTTAGCCAATTATAATAAACTATATTCCCACATATAATTTAGTTTTTTAAATTTCACAATTACACTCTGTAGATATATACATTTTTATATTATAATTCTAGTCTCTTTGGTCTGTTATATTTGAATTTTCATTTCTGAATTTATATAGCATTTTCTTTGTATAATTAAAGTTATTAAAGATTAAACCACTATCTCTAAAAAAAATTTCAATTCTACTACTTTCCTACTTCCTAATTCACTAATCTCTGCCTTATATGTTACACAAATTAATTTCATTAGACTCATTGGTTATTTTGTTTCTTGTTTCTCACATTGACATCTTTGTTTATTTTTGTATTTTATTTTTAAGCAATAAAAGCATTTAATGTGATGACATATTGGCTATGTCTCATCCAATACTGTCATTATTGCTATTTTGCTAGCATTCTACTGAGGGAGAATCTCCTCTTTGATACAAAAATTATTTAGGAAAAGGTTTATTTTTTCTTTTCTGCTCTTTAATCTTGCAAGAGATTAATATTGTTGGTCAAGATTACATTTTTTATTGTGATCATATTCTACATCATTTCTGTTTACTAAAATTTGTTAAGGCTTTAACTATATATATATTCTGGGATAAGTTATATTTATATTCTTTGTATTTATAAATCAAATTTCCTTTATTATATTATTCAGACTTTGTCATGTTTTCTTTATGATTTTTAATCTAAATTAAAGGTTAAAATGGAAAGGGGGGTGCCTGGGTGGCTCAACTGGTTGAGCATTCAACTCTTGATTTTTGCTCAGATCATGATATTGGGGTCCTGGGATAGAGCCCCATGTCTCTGCACTGAATGTGGAGCTTCCTTAGGATACTCTCTCCTTCTCCCTCTACCTCTTCCCCTTCTCCCACTCATGGTTTTCTCTCTCTCTCTCTCTCTCTCTTTCAAAAAAAAAAAAAGAGAGAGAGAGAGAAAAGAAAAAATTGAAAGAAACTTTCAGTATTATTTTCATTTTTGTCAATTCATTATTTTTTGAGATTTACTTTATATATTTCTATATTATGTTATCTGGTATAAAACTTTCCTGACTAATAAGGTCTCTCTGGAGATTAAATTTTTATTAATATAAAATGTTTTTATTTTTTTCACTTAATTTTTCTTTTCTTATAATTGAGTCCTTTGTTTTTATTTCAATGACTCATTCTATCTGATATTTAATTAATTTTTTTCTATATTGCTTTCATTTTTCTCTATTAAAAAAAGTTGTGATTACATGTTGATTTATTACCCAGCTTTTTTTTTTTAAGATTTTATTTATTTACTCATGAAAGACACAGAGAGAGAGAGAGAGGCAGAGACACAGGCAGAGGGAGAAGCAGGCTCCATGCAAGGAGGCTAACATGGGACTCGACCCGGGTCTCCAGGATCACAGCACCCAGGCTGCCCTGTGGGGTCATTTTTAAC
This sequence comes from Vulpes lagopus, assembly GCF_018345385.1. NCBI lineage: Eukaryota > Metazoa > Chordata > Mammalia > Carnivora > Canidae > Vulpes > Vulpes lagopus. The sequence goes on along the minus strand of NC_054824.1, from coordinate 53,680,311 downwards.
AATCGTATTTTCTTTTTATAACTGGAAAATTTAGCCTTACTTTCTAAACTTCTGTTGTCTTTCTATGCTTTTTGTTTGTTTGTTTGCTTTAATTCTCTTACTATTTAATTTTCTTGTCTTTTACTTTTTTGTGTGTGTGTAGTTTCTTTCATTATTTTTTCTCTCTGGTGATTTGGAAGGTATATATCCTGTTTTAAATTCTGCTAAAACAAATTGACTCATATTTACTTCATATGGCACTCACGTCCCATTGTCAAATTCCTATGGCCATAGTCCCAGGTTGTAAACCCAGCATTTTATCTGAGAATTACGACCTGTGATGGTTAGTTTATGTGTCAAGTCGGCTCTGCTGTAGTACCCAGTAATTCTATCTAATCTGTACACTAATGTAGGTGCTTGTTCGAAGGTGTTCTGTAAATGTGGTTAACATCTACAATGAATTGACCTTAAGTAACCCTCAATGATGTGGGTGGCCTCACATTCAGCTGGAAGGCCTTAAAAGCAAAATTAAAGTTTCCCTGAAAAAGAAGAAATTCTGCCTCCAGACAAGGTTCAAGACTTTGCAGCCTACCAACCTGCCCTACAAATTTTCAACCTACCAGTCCTCATAAGAATGTAAGCCAATTTCTTAAAATACATCTCTTTATATATACTACCATATATATTATATATTTTACATATATACAACACACAACAGAATCCTGACTAATACATTAACCTTTCAAATTTTATGTAGTTTCTTTTATGAGAATAACTAGACTTTGTCTTATTTTAACAGCCATATTTATGGTATTATATTTAACTTATTCCAATGCTTACCTTTAAAATAGACACTTTATGTACCTTTACAGATTCCTGAATTTTATTTTTATTCATGCATTTTAAGTCAGTTTAATCTTTTTATTAAAATACTTTTTTTTTTTTACATTTTTTTTCAGTTCTTACAAAGCAAAAGATATACATTTGTTTTGTTTTGTATTGTTTTCACATGCAAACAGTAATCTTAGCAGGGTGTCCAATTCTTTGATTAGAAATCTGTAAACATGTATATATTTTTTCCCTAAATGTGTATATATTTCACACCACTATTTTCCTATATTTAATGGTGTAGAGAATTCTAAGGTTAACGAGCTTTATGTTCCTTTCTGTTTTTCTTTTATTTTGCTCACCACATTTTCTTGTACTGTGAGGCTATGTAGCAATCATTATTTTTGATGTTCATCTCTTCAAATTATATGTAAGTACTCTCAGGTTTGCTATGTGTATTTTAGGTAGAATTTCATTATACTTTCTGTTGTAATTACTGTGGGCACTTATTTAAAAAGAGCAATTACCTATATGTATTTTGCATTTTCTGTTCTCTATTTCTAATACCATCTCTTCTATGATTTTTATCTCCTGATCTTCTTCTCTTCCACATGCAGGTAGATCCCATCAGTTCACTCTTAATGGTGCTTATTCACTTTGAGGCAGGGGCAATTTCATTCTTTCCTACCTCCAATGCATTTTAAAATTCTGTTATTGCATTTTAAATTCTATAAGATTCTCATACTTTATCTCATTTTTATTTTATTTCTATCTCTTAGCCAGCCATCATCTCAACTCAGACTATTAGGATGTCACTTTACATTTCATCTGTTATCTCATAGAATTCATATTTTTAAAGATTTATTGATAGGAGTAAAAATGTATTACGTAAACTTTACTCCTTAAATAAACTATAGACTCCTCTGTTTTTGGTTTCAGTTTTGTTCTTATATTATCTGTTACAGAGGTTTTTTTAAATCCCGTCCAGTCCTTTATTTTACCATTTGTTCATCCTTGAGTTTTGAGTCTTAATCTAATATTTAATTAATTTTTTTGTTATAATAGAACCTGAGACATCAGTAAAACAAACAAGCAAATACCTCCCTAATTTACTCTCATTTCTTACCTCTCATTGCCCGAGGCGATGTCAGCTGCAAGACGGGTCCAAGATTTTTTAGGACAAGCACCATGAAGCTGGACTTTCCCATATACCCCTGAAATGAAAAGGACCAACAGTTGAATAAGAAACTTTCAGAGGAATTAAGGCCACCCAAGGAAAACCCTCTAGAGAGCTTATTGTGCAAGATATGTGATATGAAAACTATATATGAAGATGTCCACCGTATCAAAGAATATTTAAGTTCTCTATATTCAGAAAATCGTATATATCTCACATGGCTATGGAACTCACTTTCATTCTCTCAAAAGCTATAGAGAAACAAATGCTACACCACATCTAGTAATCTGAAAGTTGGGAAATGGACCACTCTAAACGGCTAACTAGTTAAGTTCTACCATTAAGTGACTCCAAATCATTTGCAATTCTGTTCAAAGTTAACTGGTTTTGATATTTTATGTTATAGGCTTCATTTTCCAAAAGGCAAGGGTAATTTTATCCCCTGAGGAAACAGATTTGGTGCTATTAGCTTTGTTTTCAGTGGTTGGACTTCATATATTTTTGTATTATAGATATCAAAGGATAGATCTCTAGCTCCTTTGTTTCAAAATATAATTTATTTCAGACTCATAAATTAAAGGCGTACCAGGGACATGCTTGATGCAGTCCAGTTTTATTCCTTCAGGTCTTTCCTCTTACATGTTTTATTGCCATTTAAAATCACATGTAGCACAATTCCTCATATTCCAGTGGTCTCAAATGTTTTGAGCATGAACCCAAGCCATAACAAAATTATGATCATGCACCCCTAACGCATGTGTATTTATTTATTTTTAGAAAAAAATACAGATATATGAATATATTCACATATGTTTGAATTAGAAGTTCAAAATATTTTCTTCCTTAACCCAGATTGTCCACATACTCCTGGATTGGTACATAGCATATTTTGTAAATCACTAATCTTGAAATCTAAAGATTTCACAATTTTTAGCAGAAAACATATGAATAAAAGAACCAAACACTACCTATAAAGTACAAATACTATGCCTTGGGTTTTAATCCAATGTGAACAACAACAACAAAAATCTCAATCAATTAGAACCTAACCACTGTTTATGTCATTATTTATATTTTTTCCATACTCTAATTCAGAAAAAAAAGTCATAACACTAAAATTAGGATTATTGGAAATGTAAGAAGTATTCTCACTTTCAGGACATGTCTTGGAATAATCTTTCATAATAATAGTCATACAAATATGACTATATATATTTTTTTCATGTGGTATCATCATCACCATCTTAAAAAAATTCTAGCTTCTTTACTATGGGTAAGTAAACTAGGAAAGGGAGGAATGTGAAGGAATTTAGGGAAATTTTCAACAAAAGATTTTAGCGAAGATGTAATTTCCTTAAATTTGAGTTGTGCAGAAAATTAGATTGGCCAGACAAGTAGATTTCTTGATCATTTCCAATCATCAAAGATTTACTGTAAAATAAAACCATTTCTTAGTTGTTTCAAAATTATAATATTTAAATTAAGATCTGTCATTTACTTATGATGTCACAAAATTTTAAACATCCAATGAAATAAATATATCATTCCTTATTCAATTTAATATTGGAGAGAATCTCAAAAACATTAGCTTAGTCATATGGCTGGAGCCAAAGATTAAGACAAGCATCCTTGTATGCTCTTAAAACAAAGTTTAATCCGATGTGGTGCTGTGTAGAACACAGTGGACACCACACAAAAAATAAATTGAATGTTCTTATCAGCCATTTAGTTTGCCAACTTGAAAAAAGCAAAAATCTCATGTTCTTTAAAAAATAAAAGCATGTATGAAAAATCCCTCAGAAACAATAAAGCCCCGCCAAAGTATAGTACTTTTTGGCAATGGCCATACATTATGAAACTAGGCTATCAAACTTCATACTGTCCTAATAGGATTGCTTCCATTTTGCTGAGTTGCTGAGATTTTAGAAAATTAGTAATGCCATAGAAAGAAAGTGAGAATATGCTAGAATAAACAGCCTCTTATACCTATCCCTAAGAATGGAGTTAGGGCGGCTCTCACATCCCTGTCATGCAAACCCAGTCCCAGCTTCTGTGCTCTTACTAGTCAGTTTTAAAACAGGATTTGGTGCTATGGCAGTATCAAATGAAGAAACTGTCAACAGCAAATGTTTCTAAGCAATCTATAGATCTATCAGTTGAAAGATATATCAACAACCACATAGTATTTACAGTTGATAAGACTCTTTAGGCTTCGGTGTCTGACCAATCTGGATACAAATCTAAGCTCTGACACCAAAAGATATATGGCTTTCTGCATATTGTTCATCATCTCTGAGTCTTATTTTTGACAACGGTAAAATGAACACTGTTACAAAAGACCGGGTAAGTGAAATAATAAATATAAATTATCTAGAAGAGTGCCTGGAATTTAGTAGATGTTCTATGAATGGTACTTCTACATCAGAAACACACATATTTCATTTCATTTTTAATAAAAAACTATATTATATTCTTACCAATTGTTCCTGGATCAATATGAATTCCATTCAAACGGTCACAGAAAATTCCCTCTGAGGCTCTAAGGAGAATCAGAAGCTTTTGTTCTTTCTCTAAGGGATTTTCCAGAGTACCTGTTTACAAAGAAAAGTATATCATTTAAGTTAATTTGAAATTAAAAGAGAGAGAAGGAAATTGTGATGTAATTTTGGGAATGCAAAGTAGATGCTATCACGTAAGCTATACGGAAAAAAGCCAATGATCACATAGATGAAATAAGAAAAGGGGGGAAAATGGGATGCAGAAAACTTCTCAGAGGTAGACTGTATGACTAGCAAATATTCACTGTTCCTTCTCCATTAGGGTATGGTATACTTTCCTGACTTACTAAAATTTAGCCTGGCGTGTGATTTGTTTTGGCCAATGAAATTTAGGTAGAAGCTGAGTTGATGCTTTCAAATACTTCACCAGTTTTTACCAGATCATTTGCAATTATGCTCCTCATCATGAAAAGAGAACTCCTTAAATAACAGCTAGTGCCTGAATGAAGAGTCCTCAGTAGCACACTTGAATAGAATGCATAAACTGGAACTGATGCTAGCATAAATATTTGTGGTTGTAAGCCATTGAGATCTGGGAGGTATTTGTTACACATTATTATAGCAAAACCTGGCTGATACACTGGCTGAGGCTGGATGTCTAAATTGCTAAAATTTACATGCATTTTTCCATTTAATCCTCACAGCAAACCTGAGAAGCAAGTATGGCTCTATTTCAGTTTTAAAAACCAGACATGACAAGGCTTAGAAGTCAAGGGACTTGTCCAAATTTCTCCAACTAGTAAGTAAGGGTCTGATATTAACACTGATGAATTTGAATAATTTATGCCACGTGATTTATTAAACTAGTACTAGGTTCTTTGCTGCGCCTAAATGCTTTTAGCAGCATAAGGAGACAATCCGTTCAGCCTACAAAGGTCAGCATTACTTTTGACTTTTGACTTCATTCTATTGATGCAAACAGAGGAGTTTAGTCACTTTAAAAAAAAATATCTATTTATTCATGAGAGACACAGTGAGAGAGGCAGAAACATAGGCACAAGGAACTCAAGCCCAGGACCCGGGATCACCACCTGAGCCAAAGGCAGACATTCAACTGCTGAGCCACACAGGTGCCCCGAGTTCAGTCACTTTTACAGCATGAGAATTGTTCAGGGAATTTTGCCAGAATAGTGTTCACATCAACCTAACAAAGGGTATTTTCTGCAGAACACACATCATAAGATACAGAAAGTACTACAAAGACTTTGTTTCTCGAGAAGCAACTAGTGTGAAGGTCGTCCCCAAACTATACTCTGGATCAGACAAGTTGACAAAGAACATCTGTTAGCAAATGAGACTTTCTAGTTCCAAAATTCCTAAAAACATAACCCAAACTGAAGTTGCCAAATGAAGTATGAAGTAACTGGTAAACTTAAAATTGCTTTTATTTTGCTTAAGTGGTCTTTCAGGGGGCACAAAATCATCCTCCTTGGTCGGCATTCCATATATGTACCTGGTCAGCCAGAAGGTTCCAATGTGAGTGAGTTTGCAGCTTGCTACATCTTTATAGTCTAGCTTTCACAGCCATTAGTCCATGAGGCCCTGTTGAAAGGAAGCTTCAAAAAGGGAAGGAAATCTGCCTGGAGCCACACTGCAGGTCAGTGGGCAAGGATTAGCACCAACAGCCTGTGTATTCCCAATGAATTGCTGAAGTTTGCTGCTGCTCCACGTAGGCAAGGCCAATCCTCAGTTGAGTGACTAATGCATCCTCTCGGCCCAAACAAAGATGTGCTAGAGCAGAAAGAAGGAAAGCAGGGGAGGAGGAGAATGTTAAGAAAAATGTGTGTGGTGTAGCTCTTATCTGGCAGTTTTAAGTCTGTCCAGTAAGCCGTTTTCCAACTGTGATTTCATTTATTTCACGGAGGGTAGTTTAGATTCTTGGGGGGAAGAATGGCCTAGCACTAAACAGATACCAGAGAGAAAAAAGTAGGACAGTTTTTGCCCTAGAGAAATGTATGCAGAGTCCCACAAAGAGAGTTCAGCGTTCCTCTAAAATCAGAGATTAAATCAATTATGCAACCCCCAAACGCAGCACATGTAAGCATTCACAGAAAGTCTGGGCAAAATTAGTCTCTGCTGTTATATTTTGGTATCTGAAATGACCAGAGTTTGAATTTTCTTGTGTTTTCTTGTGATGTGGGGGAAGGAATGATAGAGGATTGGGACTGGGAAGAAAGAAGACAAGAATGACCTAAGGGGGGGGGGGGGAATTATGCTATTTTAACATTAAAATGCAATGCCTCTTGAATTTGTAAAAGCTGGTGAATAGGAAGCCCTAAAGAAGAGGCTCCTCTCTTATTCTCAAATCTAGCAAAAAGAAAGGTGAAGGCTCTCACTAGCTTGGGTTTATTCTTAAATGGCAGTAGCCACCTCTGAGAGAAACGTCTCAAGATAATGCAGTGCCTTTTTGGGTTTCCCTTTTCATGTTGCTTCAAGCTGCTCTCAAGCGTAGCAAAAGGCATTTTTCAACCTGGACAAATTTATACCCATCACGGAGGGAAAATCGTTGTTGCTGTGCTGCAGACATGCCAAGTGTTTTTGCATTCATGATTTCATTGAGTTCTTCCAACCCTCTGGTGGATGATTGCTAAGGTTCTCGTGAGGGTAACTTGTCAGGAATTACACAGCTCGTAAGTGAGTGAGCCTCGGCTTAGACATAATAGGTACCATCCTCAGACATGTGGACTGAGGGGATCAGGAAAGAAGTAAAGGGAGGTTGCCATTACTTAGTGTGATGGCGGGGAATGGAGGGGAAACAGAATGTGTTCCAGATGCTAAAATCACCTGGGGAGATGGAAGAAAATAAGTTCTGGTATACAAAAGATAACTGTTATAATGATTTGAGGAATACGGTACAAATGGATTCCATGAACTTCAAAGGTAAGAAAAAGGGAAAAGAACCTTATATTATTTTATTAACTAAAGCTCTTTGATGGAATCAAGTATAAACCTAGTTTACACTTAAGCCCACTCTCTTAACATGACTCCCCACACCTTGTAACTAAGCCAACACACACTGAACTACTTACCATTCTCTCCACGCTCTCTCTTCTGTGCACATGAGAGTCCCAGGCTTTAGCATCCCCACCATTGTCCTGTCTAACTCCTAATCATCCCTCAAGGCTCAGCTCCACTGTAATTTATTTCTAACAGCCTTCTCGGACTTTGAATTAGAAGCCCTCTTTTGTGCATAACAATGCCCACACCCCTTGCTGCAGTAATTCTCCCCCAGGGAGCTTGTCCTAATGAAGTAGTATGGAATATGGACAAGGATGAATGCTCCAGGTCCTTCACTGCCGTGTTATCTATTTATGGTAGCAAACAATTGAGCAGATTTTGAGACAAACGATTGAAAACAACTTTGTCCATTTAGATCCTATCCCTTTTCCCCAGTTTCCTTGACATGCTCAAAAGCTGAGTCACCTAAATCCCTAAACCAGCCCAAAGCCATCTCTGATGCCACCTCTTTTGGGATCCTTCCTTGTTAGCCAAGATTGGGCTAAGAGGCCCCCTCTGGGCTGTCACAGCATACCATGGCTTATCTCAGTACTTCCGAACTATGCCCTAAGTGCCTGCTCCCTGACGGCCTCCTTCTCTTCACAGTGAGCTAATAGAGAGAAAAGGCCATGTACTGCCAATAGAGTTCATTTATATATTATCACAGAGATGGTGAAATAGGTCATTTTAACCAATCTTATTGCTTGCAGAAAACAATGAGAAATAAAGAGAAATACTCCAGAGTAGAAAATACCCAGTTCACTAATGTTGAAATAATCTTAAGTATCTATGTGCCTAGCATCATAGCTGCAGAGTAAAGGAAGCAAAAGTTGACAGAATTACAAGGAAAATAGGTATATCTATAGTAATAGCAGTGGAAAATGAAACATAACAACTCACAGAACAAACAAAAAGCAGAAAGCACATAGCAGTTTTGAATAATGCGATGGGAAAATCTAACATAATAGTCATAGATGAAAAACTGAACCCACAAAGAATACATATCATTTTGCTGACATGCACAAGAGAGTCACAAATATTGATCATATGGTGACTATAAAGCAAGTTTAACAAATTTAAAAGGACCAGAATCTATAGTATGTGCTTGCTGACCACAGTTCAATCAAAGTATACAATTCAGGGGCACCTGGGTGGCTCAGTGGTTGAGCATCTGCTTAGGGCATGATCCTAAGGTCCTGGAACTGAGTCCCATATCAGGTTCCCCGCAGGGAGCCTGCTTCTCCCTATGCCTATGTCTCTGCCTCTCTTTATGTGTCTCTCATGAATAAATAAATAAAATATATTTTTTAAAAAGTATACAATTCATATTGAGAAAGGTTTATAAAATGATCTATATTGAAATAAAGATTTTCCAATTATCTAGAGATACCATTAAGAGAGTGAAGAAGCAAGCCACAGAATGGGCAAAGACATTTGCAGTAATATAACCAACAAAAGGTATATTCTGCAATATATAAATGACTTCAGTAAATCAATATAAAACAGATAATTCATTATTTTAAAAAGGGCAAGAGAACATCTACTTCACAAAACAAGATATCAAATAGACAATAAAAATGTTTAAATTGCTCAATCATGTTTAGAAATGAGAGAAATGCAAATTAAACAATAATGAGATTCTTCTACATATTTGCTAGAATGGACTTATGTTTAATTTAGTTGTGTATTTTTTATTTCATATACTTTCCTATATATGCATATTTTACAATAACTAAAATTTTATTAACTGATTATTATATTTCAGGGACACTCACAAATAAGTATTTGTTGATCAAAAGAATGGAAACTGGCCAAAATTATATTTGTTTTACTGTTCCTCCATACCATTAATATTTTTCAACTTGAGATATAATTGATACACAAAAACTACATATATTTAATATATACTAACATTTTAGACATATCTTCTTTTCAGGTCTTTTTCATTGAATCCAAAGCAGCAAATTGTATTTCTAAATAATTTGTATATCTTAGCAAATAAACCTTAAAATTCCATGAAATATTGTGATCACACATGAAAGACGTTTATGGAATTACCCCCAAAATCAGTTTTGCACATTTTCTTTTGTCCTCTGAAGTAGGTTATATGGTGATGACTTCAGAAATTGAGCTTCTAACTGGAGCATAACTATTTTTCTCTGTCTTGCTATAGTTATTTTCTTCAGAGTAGAGCCTCTAGAATGTTCTTACTATCAGACCCAAACTGACAAATAGTGCTAAACCAGTTAAATTGTGAAGCAGATTTTATTATGAATTAGATTTTAATTCCTAGTGTCCATTTGACCCACCCATCACTAAAACATTCCTCTCCAATAGAATCAAACCTGGGTGAAAACAAACAACAAACAAACAAACAAACAAAACATAGGAAAGAGGGTCTTTCAGTACAATGAAATAATGATTGGTCATAACAGTCAGTAGTAGGCACAATGTAATGATAATTTGCAATCCCTTTGAGAGTGATTTTGTTCAGGCTGACAAGTTTTTATCATTGATGAGACCTGTAATTTTGTCCAACAATTGACAGAATATTAAAATAAAGTTAATACATGATTTATCCATTCACATACTTACAAAATGTATAAAAACCCTTAAAACTTTATAAATTGCTAATTCACTTCTGTAAGCCATGGTTTCTGCAACTATAAAGTAGGCACAATAATAGCATACATTTATTGAGAGTTAAAAGATGTACTACACGTTAATGATACATGGCACAGTGTCTACACGTAACATAAAATGCTTTAAATGTTTATTAAAATGTTGGCTCTTAGTAGTAATAATAGTAAAAAATAGTAGTAGTAACAATGGAGAAATGAAACATTTTAAAATTAACATTTAAATCTAGAAATTAAGAAAAAAGGCAAGCCCTTCCCAAGTAGTAACTGTTTCTAAAGTGCTAAAAACTAGACATTCCAATGATAAAAACATTAGTTGACTACTCATTTGAATGTCAAGCCTAAGGAACTGCAGGAAATACAAGTAAATTTATCTTAAACACTCTGGTGAGAGGTTTCTAAACAAGGAAACAGATTACTCATTCATTCATTTAGTCACCTGTTTGCTTAAAATAATTCATTTTTCCATGCAAAAATAAATAATATTTAACAGTAATTTTATTTATTTTATAAACCACTACTTAATCATTTAAAAATAATAAATTTCTAAGGAATTTTATGTTATTGTAACAGAAATTCAAAAATCCAAAATATAGTTGGAAAAACACCAACTTAGAAAATATTAACATATTAAAGGAAAGATGCTATCATTTAGTAGAAACTGATAGCCTGACAAAACAGAAGGATCATTCCTTGTGGTAACGTTTTGCTTTCAAATACATATATATTTAAGTATAAAGTGGTGTTTATCTGTTAGAGAACTAATATCCATCTGAAAATAAAGACATTCTGTGCTTAATTTCATTTTGTGACACATGCTAAACATTGGCTGTCAGTTTTCTTAGAGATTCCCAGAAATGGAGTTCAGTGTTTCCTGAATCTGTAAAGAACAAAGCTTTTGTGCTTTTATCTTTATTAGTTAAATAAGTACAATATTTAGAAGTAACATCCCTTTTGTGTCATTTTTTTATTTTACAAGCTAACAAGTGGTTTAATTAGAGAACTGTCAGTGTAAACAGAAACTGATTAGTTGATTGATGACTTATATTAGCTAATCCATAAATTATCTATTTTGCAGACATCTATATATACTTATAGTCATATTTACATATTAAGTGTGTGATCATTTGTATTATTTTATAATCATGGTTAAACTCAAAAGAGTATACATATTTTTTTAACTTAATGTATTATTTTTAAACATCACGACAAGATTCTCTCTGGCTACTCATTGAGTTTAACTACTGAGTATTGTTGCTTTAGGCCAGAGGATATGTTTTAATCTACACTTTTCTCTGGTTTGTCTCCTTTTTATTACTTAATCATCCAATGAGCCTTACAGAACTGTCAGTTTGGAAGGCAATAAACTGTGTATGGATTTTTCTTCTTTAGGATTGAGAAAGTCCCAATCATGGAAGCAATGAAAGAAACTTCCATACACCTAGTACTTCATTTCCTGACAATCAAAGTCATGTGCTAATGATGACCTTAGGCTCCTGGCTACAAATGTGAGACAGGGCTGACAAATACCCATCACTAGCTCTGCAAAACAATATGTGACAAGTTTTAGGATAAAAACCCAGTTCTTAGCATAATTACTGAGCAACTAGGCAGCATGTCATGTGACCTGGTTGTGACAGGCCAAAGAAACAATGAACTGCCATGTCCTCAGGGAAATTGATGTGTGGGTCATGTCATTGCTTACCTAGAGATCAAGGAGGGTTCTATTAACGTTTAAAGACACTAATTATTACTGGTAATCCCTCTCTGAAATCCACCTACAAAGTATCAGAAGAGAAAAAAAAATAACAACAAAGTATCAGAAGAGAGTTGTCCATTTGCAATTTTAGAACCATGAGATTAAAACCCTCTCTCCTGGGGTACCTGGATGGCTCAGTTGGTTAAGAGTCTGACTCTAGATTTCAGCTCAGGTCATGATCTCAGAGTCATGGGAATGAACCTCATATTGGGCTCTGCGTTGGGCATGAAGTCTCCTTAAGATTCTCTCTCTGCCCCTCCCTAACCTCTCTTTCTTTCTAAATGAAGAAATAAATAAATCACTCTCTACTGAGTTGAACATTTGGATGAATAGCATCTTAACATTACTAGATCTAAGATAACAAGGAACACATTTTAATGCATAGGAATGACGTCTCCTCTAAGAGGAGATACCAGTGAAAAAGATGAGTTCAGACAGCTACTAATGGTTAAAGGAATACACAATTTAAAACAATCAACAAATCAATGTTTATTAAACAGGCTTTGAGTTGGGCATTTTTATGAGTTTTCTTCTCCTAGACAGACTAAAAATTGAAAATACTTTGGATGTGTAAAACATCACCAACTTTTCCAATGTGTTTCACCATTGTTTTATTCCTTTCATACAGAGGGGAAAAACATTGCAGTCATTTACACATTAATACCATAATTCCTTTCTCGCTGGGATAGACATTTAAGTCTGGGGACACTGAACATGTTAGAAGAAAAAGGCATTGAGCTGAAAGACAGAGCTAGAATATCCATTCATTTATGGATACACTAATCAATCACAAAGAACAGTATCAGAAACCTGCTCTACACTAGGTATTTCAGTTACAAAATGTCTGAGGAATTCTATCATCTAATATATAGAAGGCATTCATGAAAACATACCATTTCATAGCAACACAATGATAGCAATAATGAAAATATGAACTAATAGAATGAACAAAAAGAAAAGACATACTGAAACCTAGTGAATGGAGTCAGGAAGTACTCACAGTGAAGATAGTCCTTGGGCATTGGCTTCGAGTATTTAAGGTAACTAAAATAGCCTCTAATCCTGGTGCTGGTCTTTATCAGCTAGGAGACCTGGGAACAAATCAGTAATCCCTCTGGATCTCAATTTCCTAATCCAAGCAATGAGACAGATGATTCACACAATCATTGAGTCCTATGATACTACTATAATAAATCTAAAAATGAGAGAACTTTCCAAAAGTTGTAGAAGAAGTTGCTTAACTAGAATTATAATATAGGTCTCCAAAATGGCCATATTTATGAGGTTCTTCAACTAATTTCTATATTGTTAAAGTTATTCTCATGTGATTATGAAAAATAGTGATTTCCAGCACAATTTGGGCTCATTTTTGTCTTTAATACTTTAGAAAGCAACACTACATTGCTTAACATCCAGCCTTCTTCATGAAACTCGTTTCTACTGCTCAGTATTCTCCAGCTACTATGCTGCCACTCTGCTTTACAACAATGTAAAGCACATTCCCGCTCTACCTTGGCACTTTTGCATTAGATCTTCCTTCTGTCTGGAAACCTCTAGTCCAAATCTTTACAAGTCTAGCATTTTCTTAGGTCTGTGGTCTGAGGTTGCAATGACTTTTCAGAAAGGCTTTAACTAACTACCTAATCTATGGTGCCTAGATCTCACCTGGACTTTACTTAATTTCATTAAAACAGGAATCTTATCTGTCTTGCTTACTGCTGAGTATTCAAATTCCATGAAGAATTTGTGGCGCTAAGCTGGCATTCTTTTTTTTTAAGAGATTTATTTATTTATTTATTCATTCATTCATTCATTCATTCATTCATGAGAGACATAGAGAGAGAGAGAGAGGCAGAGACATAGAGGGAGAAGCAGGCTCCATGCAGGGAGCCTGATGTGGGACTCCATCCCGGAACTCCAGGATTGGGCCCTGGGCCAAAGGCAGGTGCTAAACTGCTGAGCCACCTGGGCTGTCCCTGAGCTGGCATTCAATGAAAGAGAAAGGGAGGGAAGAAAGCAGGAAAGGGACAGAGACAGAGACAAATCTATAAATGAAACTTTGGGCAGTCATCATATCAGAGAAATAATTTTCTCCTTAATATTTACTAATTTCCCACATTTTATCATCCAAAGGAAAGTTATTTCATGAAAGCATATAAAGGTTTCATGACATCACTCTTAATATGGATTACTGTCCATTTTTAAACATGAGATTTAATATGTTCAATTGTACTTAAGATTATACTGAAGCCAAAAAAAAAAAAAAAATGAAGTTGTTAAAGAATAGGTAAATGGTATTGAGCTCATTAAAAGTTACTGTCCCTCAAATAATGTGTTGAATTTTTTCTTTGTTCCACATGCAAAATACCATTTTGTGTCAAAACTATACTGGACAGCCATTATTAAAAAACACACACACACACAAAAAGCAAAATAAGATGGCCAATTTCCTTTCCTACTTTCTTTGCTCTCTCTGCTGTATTATACTAATTGCCACTCTTTCTTTCTTGTAAATTCCTCTTGTGTTTCAAAATATTATTTTCTTATCATTTCATTTTCCTTCAGCCTACATTGCTGTTTCTTTTCCATCCTCCTTCCTGAGCCCAGCTTCTTCTAACACCCTTAAAAGGCTGGTGCTTCCCCTTTCTTTTCTCTTTTCACTTACACACACACTCCATTGAAATCTAATTTTGAATAAAATATAAAAAAAAAAGAAATCTAATTTTGAGGTGTATAAGTCTATGTGTTCAACAAACAACTGTAAGGGCTTCCTATGTACCTGACACTATTCAAGCACTTTAATAAATACTCCTCATTTAATTCTCATAAAACTCCATGAAATAAGAACTATTATTCTCATTTTGGAGGTAAGGAAACTGAGTCAGAGACAGATCCTGTCACTCACCTAACTAACTACTCAATTAACAAATAGTAGAAAGGTGATTCCATCCTGGCACTATCATCTACCCAGATCTTTCAACTTGAAATGTGGGATGTATTCTAAACAATTTCTTCTCATCTCACATAAAAATTACTAGTAGGGTCTAATGATTTTTTATAGTCTTGGTATTTCTGTAATTTATTCCCCCTCTTTAATTCCAATGCCTTGGTTTATTCCTTTCGTCTCCCAAAACACCTCAGTAGCTTCTCATATTTCACCGTGCCCCTTCCGGTGCACCATCCACACTGCCAGGAGTGATCATTCTAAGACCAAATTTAATTACATCATTTCCCTACCTAAAGCTATCCAGTCACTATCCACTCACGCGATAAAATCACGCGATTTCGTGATAAAATCCAAACTCCTTAACATAATACATAAGGCCAAGAAACTTTATCAGATACCATCTTCTATAAATCCTGTAATTCAGATTTAGCTATTCCATACAATCTCCTGAAGGTATAATGCATTTCCCCAAAGATGTGCCTTTTCAGATCTCTTCTATCTTTATGCCCCCGCCAGGTTGGCAGATAGGGTTCTTCCAATTATGTTTTTACTTGTTTTTCTCCACTATTTTACTGAGACATCTCTTGCAAACCAGGGTTTCTGGACATCCAACTTCTCCCATGGTACTGGGCAAACAATAGGCAATGAGCAAACACATGATGAATGAAAGAATGGACACACAAATGAAATACTTTAAGCTTATCTCAAGTGTTTTATCGGATTAGTGAGACAATCATTGAATAAAAAGTGAACTTGAGTTTGGCATGTATGATGCAGCTATAAACCTCTAAGCATAGCTTTGATCTTACACATCCCTTCTAATTCTATAGCAATCTATCTTTTTACTCTACTAAAAGTCAGTTGATACCTTCTACCAGCACCAGTTGACTTAGAAGCAGGACCACCAAGAAATATAATCCCAGTGTTAGGACAGTGTTAGGACTTGTATCAGATGGCATCAGACAGCAGACATACTCTGGCAGTGCTCTGTGCCAATGTCCATATATATTAAGTTTGTTTATTAACCAGTCTTTTTATTTATTTCCTTAGAGTGTGGCAGAATTAGACAGATGGGTTGAAAGTCTTCCTTCAGGCATAAAACACATAAAATTGGGCAGATGGATTCCAATAATCAACCTTTAGGCCTGGAACACATGCAGAAAGCAGGGAGAAAAATAATACACCATTGTCTACTAATAGGTAAAAATACAGTTGAGAATAGACAAATTTTAAAATAAGATTTGAAATGTATAATTCAAAACTGGAAAGTGTCTGTGTTACTTCCCTTCAAAGGTACATTTTTTTAAAACAAGTTTTTATTATAATAAGTGAACTTAAAGACCTAAATAACAATCTATATATAAAAAGACTAATCTGAGCAATAGATGTTAACCTGAAATACATTTTCCAGTCAGAAGAACGAAGCTCAGTTTTATTAAGTATTTCTATCAGCTGAATGAGAATTTCATTTAATATTAAATAAATGAGCAAATGATATTAATCTGGGAGGAAAAGATCAAAATCTAAATGGATTTCCCCACTATGGAAAAATGGATTGAAATGACAAAGTAAAGAAATAAGTTAAAAAGTATTATACTTAGATCCCCCTAAAACTCAGAGAAAAACAAAATAATCCTTACACAAGTGTACAATGTAGAGATATGTACCTGTAGAGGCAACACATATAAATACAATAGGAATTAGAGTTGACAGTAGAGGTGGGCAGGACCAACAGCATGAAGGGTTGGACAGAGAAATTAGTTTAAAGTTTGGCTGTATTAATAAAAGGGTGGTATGTATTATCGTAGCTGGAACCTGATTGTGCTGGAGAGCTTTTGTTGACACCTCCTTTTCCAAACTCTGCCTTTCTTTTCTCTGCTCAGTTCCCCAGGATGCTGTTGACTTTCATACACTACATTAAGTTCTCCTTCACTCTGAGCTTCAGTTGGGTTTAGCTAAATGATAGCATAAGCAAGAGATGAGGGAGAAAAGGAAGTAAGATCAAGGTATTTCTCCCCATAGGTCTTTCCTGGTCTGAGTGAGTCTCAGACACACAAAAGGTCGTGGCACTGTCTGGCAATCATCTCCACACATTACCACCCCCACCCCACCCCTAATCTCTAATTCCAGAAATTACTTCCTTTTGTCACTCCTTTAAAGCAAGGGGTAGTAAGGATGCTCTGCTGTTACTAGCCCTAGGGAATTCCCATGCTATTCATATTTTTGTGAATATTTTCTTCATTAACATTTCCTCAAATTGTCCAATGCAGTATGACACCTATTTCCTTCCAGAACTCCTAGAGGTAAACTTTTTATCAAATACCTATTACATGCCAAACATATAGAAAAAGCTGTTATGTTTAATGTTTTAAGATCCCTCCAAGGAAGTTTCTATTTTGCCATATACTTTACTGATCAATAAATGGATGTGTCCAGAGGGTGATTTGCTTAAGGTCAAACAGCAAGTAGGTAACTGAGCTGGATTTGATCCCAAGCCATTTGACTTAGGGCCCATGCTTGTCACTGCTATACTTATTTTACTCTGTTCAAAGTAAGTCAGGGTCCCCCCAGGAAAAGTTCTTTCCCTCTGGCTTTATACTCTCAGAGGAATTGAACAAAGTGGTATTTAAAGGCAATGTCAAGGAGCATGAGGGATCTCATAACTCTGAGATATGTGAAGGGAGCACAAATTTGTAAAATCTTTCTGAAAAGCAATTTGACGACATGTATCAAGGACCTTAAAACATGCATTTATCTGAACAGAGAAGAAATACAAAAACAACCATAAAACAAGTAGTAAAATGACAATAGGTACATACCTGTCAATAATTACTATGAATGCAAACGGACTAAATAGTCCAATCAAAAGACATGGAATGATGGAATGTTTAAAAAAATGAGTCACGTTTATATGCTACCTATAAGACACTCACTTCAGACCTAAAGACACATGCAGATTGAAAATGAAAGGATAGGAAATGTTTATTGTGCAAATGGAGGTGAAAAGAAAGCCAAGGTAGCAATACTCATATCAGACAAAACAGATTTTAAAACAAAGGCTGTAACAAGACACAAAGAAGGAGACTACATAATCATAAGGAGAGCAATCCAACAAAAAGATTTAACAATTGTAAATATTTATGCACCCAAAAAAAAAATATTTATGCACCCAATATGGTAACATCCAAATACATAAAGCACTTATTAACAAATATAAAAGAAGTAGTCAAGAGTAATACAATAATAGTAGGGGGATTTTACGCCCCATTTACATCAATGGATAGATTATCCAAATAGAAAATCAACAAGGGAACAGTGGCTTTGAATGACACGTTAAGCCAGATGGATCTAACAGATATATTCAGAACATTTAATTCTAAAACACCAGAATACACATTCTTTTCAAGTCCACATGGAACATTCTCCAGAAGAGATCATACAATAGGTCACAAAACAAGCCTCAACATGTTCAAAATGAGTGAAGTTGTACCATGCATCTTTCCAGCCATAATGCTGTGAAACTAGAAATCAACCACAAGAAAAAATCTGGAAAAAACACATATACATGGAGGTTAAGTAACATTCTACTACACAACGAATGGGCCAAATAAGAAATCAAAAAGCAAATTAAAAAATACATGGAGACAAATGAAAATGAAAACATAATGGCCCAAAAAATTTGGAACGCAGCAAAAGTTATTCCAGGAGGGAAGCTTATAGCAATACAGGCCTACTGAAGAAGCAAGAAAAATCTTCATAAACAACTTAACCTTACACCTAAAAGGAGCTAAAAAGAACAAACAAAACCCAAAACCAGTAGAAGGAAGGAAATAATAAAGATTAGAGCAGAAATAAACAAAATAGAAGCTGAACAAAGAAACAATAGAACATATCAATAAAATCAGGATTTAGGGGATCCCTGGGTGGCGCAGCGGTTTGGCGCCTGCCTTTGGCCCAGGGCGCGATCCTGGAGACCCAGGATCGAATCCCACATCGGGCTCCCGGTGCATGGAGCCTGCTTCTCCCTCCGCCTGTGTCTCTGCCTCTCTCTCTATCTCTCTGTGACTATCATAAATAAATAAAAATTAAAAAAAAAAATTAAAAAAAAAAAATCAGGATTTAGTTCTTTTAAGAGATCAACAAAATTGATAAGCTTTTAACTAGACTCTTCAAAACAAACAAACAAAAAACAGAGAGAAAGTAAAAAAAAATATCAGAAATGAAAGAAGTAAAAACCATCACAAATACAGAACATAAAAGAATATTATAAAAATATGCCAACGAATTGGACAATTCATTGTAGAAGAAATGAACCAATTCCTAGCAAGTTATAACCTTCCAAAACTGAATGAGGAAGTAGAAAGTTTGAATAGATCAATTACCAGCAATGAAATTGAATCAGTTACAAAAAAAAAAAAAAAAAAAAAAATCCTAACAAGTCAAAGTCCAGAAGCAGATGATTTTGCAGGCAAATTCTACCATTTAAAGAAAAGTTAATAACTAGTCTCCTCAAACTATTCCAAAAGAATAGAAGACAAAGGAAAGCTTCCAAATTCATTCTATGAGGTCAGCTTTACCCTGATACCAAAATCAGATAAAGGTACTACAGAAAAAGAGTCTATAAGCCATTATCTCTGATGAACATTAATGTAAAAATCCTCAGCAAAATATTAGCAAACTGAATCCAATAGTACATTTAAAAAATCATTCACCATCAAGTGGGACTTATTCCTGGGATGCAAGGATGGTTCAGTATTTGCAAATAAATCAATATGATAAATCACATCAACAAGAGAAAGAATAAACATCATATAATCATTTCAACAGATGCAGAAAAAGCATTTAACAAACATTCATGATAAAAACTCTCAGCAATGTAGGTTTAGAGGGAACATACCTCAACATAATAAAGGCCATAGATGAAAAAATCCACACCTAGCATCATACTCAGTGATGAAAAACTGACAGCTTTTCCCCTGAGGTCAGGAACAAGACAGTGTTCTCACCACTTTTATTAAACATAGTACTGGAAGTCCTAGCCACAGCAATCAGAAACAAAGAGAAATAAAAAGGCCCCAAATTGGTAAGGAAGAAGTAAAGCCTTTATTATTTGCATATGTTATGATGCTATATATAGAAAACCCTAAAGATTCCACCAAAAAACTTTTAGAACTGATGAATGAATTCAGTAACATCGCAGGATACAAAATCAATATATAGAATTCCATTGTATTTCTATACACTAATAATGAAGGAGCAGAAAGGGAAATTAAGAAAACATTCCCATGTATATAATTGCACCAAAAATAATGAAATACGTAGGAATAAACTTAACCAAGTAGGTAAAAGACCTATGCTCTGAAACTATAAAATAATGATGAAAGAAATTGTAGATGACACAAAGAGATGGAAAGAAATTCCATGTTCATGAATTTAGAGAACAAATATTGTTAAAATGCCCATATAACCCAAAGTACTCTCCACATTTAATGCAATCCTTATCAAAATACCAACAGCATTTTTCACAAGACAAGAACAAATGATCCTAAGATTTGTATGGAGTCACAAAGGACCCTCAATAGCCAAAGCAATCTTGAAAAAGAACAAAACAGGAGATATCATAATTGCAGACTTCAAAATATGCTACAAAGCCATAGTAACCAAAAAAGTATGGCACTGGCACAAAAATAGACACATAGGTAAATTCTCATACAGAGGACTGAAGACCGAATTGATTTGTGGCCTGAAGGAAGCCAAGAGCCCTGCTATGAGCGGCAGCATGGGGATCCTAGGGCCAGAAACATGGCTTGATGACCATGGGTGGTCATGCAAAAATGACCAAAGTTACCTCTGTCTATGTTGTCTAAAGCTTGTAAAGGAAAAGCTTTACTAGTAAACTCGCCCTTTGCCTTAACCCTCCCCAAACTCCATTAACCAACTTGCTGGATGATACCACCATTTGCCAAGGCTTTTCTCATAGAGGTAATTCTCAATCTTTGTGCTCTGTACTTACCAACTTTCAGCTCCCCGCCTGCAATGACCATGCATGCCACACTCAGAACATTACTTCTGTCCACAGGGAATTCTAAAGTCCCCATCACATAAAGTCCTTTGAGGAATGGAAGATTTGTATCCACAAGGACCGTCCTGTCTGCAGAAACAAAAGAAATTGCTCAGACACATAAGCAAACCAAGAATTGCCTTCTCTCCTCCATTGATTTACTCTGGGGTTCTCCAGGCAATTCAGGAGATGCTTACATTGCTACCCATGGCAGGACAGATGGAAAAACCAGAACAAATATTTTATTAAAGACTAGGTCTTAATAAGGAAGCAGGAAGAAAAAACACATGATTAATACATTTTTCCATTACCTAAGAAACCAAGTGTTATGGCCAAAAGGCAGTGTTTATGCCCCAAACTCCCAGGCCTACTTTAGTGCAAATGCACAGGTAAGTTCCCTACCCTTTGCCCCTTCCCTTCACTTTGGCTGTAGTTCGAGAGAGGTAGAGAACTATAGTTATGACCTTGGCCCCTAAAGTCAGATTATTTGTTTTATTTTATTTTACTTTTTTAAAAATCAGATTATTTGGATATGAATCCCAGCTCTGCTACTTATAACCATGTGAACCAAGAGCTTTACCTCTCTGTGCCTCAGTTATCTAATCTGTGAAATGAGAATAATAAAAATACCTGCTCCATTCATAGGCTTTTTGTCAGGATTAAATGAGTTCATAGACCTAAAGTGCTTAAACAATACTAGCAAATTATTCTCAATCTCCAGATTCCTATCACGTAAAGCAAAGCTCTGATGTGTGCTCAAGAAATGCTGGGTATTTTCATTACTGAACTGTTGTCAATTAGCTTGGCATGCTTGTAGAGTTCACTGAACAACTTAAAACCATTGTTCTTCCTCTCCCCTTTCATAGAGTTTCCATATAACTTCAGAAGAAAGAATCACAGATTTTTGTCTGAAAGTAACAATAGGGCAATGCATGAAGAAAAATTTTCATTTAAAACAGTAAATATTTCATGTGTGCCAAAGTATTAAGTGTTACTTTCTGAGGCTTAGTAGTAATTCAACACAAATTAAAGATCTCAAATAAATGTTTCTGCTTAAATCTCAAGTACCGTAATCACTGACACATGTAAAGGTTTTAAGGAATTTTGTTAATATAATCTCATGTCTCATTCTAGGAAACAATGTACCCTGTATTCTTAAGGACCTGCCTTCCAAATTAATGTCTCATAGGTTGTCTTCCTAGTCCCTAACTACTTCCCTAGCTATAAGACTGCCACATCTTCCTGTAGCAGAGATTCTAGGATTATAAACCAATTATTTCCCTTTCCCTCTTGGGTTCACTATTAGACCATCTTTTCCAGCCTCCTTTGTAGTTAGGTAAAGCCACATAACTGAGCTGTAGTCAATAAAATGCAGGCAGAACTGAAGTGTGACCTCTGTAGGCCTAATCCATAAATTCTCTGGCATATACTTTCTCCTCTCCCTTATGTCTCAGTTGGACAGTAGGACAATGGTTCTCAAGGTATGGTTGTGGTCCAAAAGCATCAGCACCATCCTCACTCATCAGAATCAACCCAAGTTCCAGCTCTGCTAGTAAGACATTTCCAGTCTTCATCCCACTGGGCCCACCACTTCCCCCATGGAAATCTCTGTACATTCTGATAATAGAACATTAAAATGCTTATTATAATTATATCCATAATTAGTATATGTAAGGAGGTAACTGTCACTGGGCTGTTTCTGAGAATAATTATGTCTTTCTCACCCACTGTAACTCTCTTAGGGGAAGCAACCGCCCGTTTTTAAAAATTCCTGGTGCTTATTGTGACATCAAAGATAAAGTTATTAAATAATTGTTGCCAGGTCTGCTGAGTTTGGTTCCCTACACACTCTTAAATTCAAGAGCACATTAGTAACTAATACAAAATGAGAAAACAGGCTAAACAGATACAAATAAATGTGTATATTTCAATTTAATCTCAGGTATTTTAAAAACATTCAAAGAGTAAAATATCTAGGGAATGTTTGAGGTTTAACACACATTTCGTGAGTTCATGGGTTTTATATGTCTTCAAAACCCAGACAGAAATTATTTGAAGTCAGCACCTTAAAAAAAAAAATAGAGTTCTATACCACTGGCCTTTTATCTCTTCCAAACCATGGCCCAAACTACTAATTTGGCTGCTGAACCTGATTGTACAAAATGATTAAACTGCTTCAAAAAAAATTTTTCTCTCATTCACAGAGTACTCACATTCATAAAAGCATGATATTAGGCTTCTTTTTAACAAACTTATTGGTTAAAATGTGACAACTACACAGAATCTAAAATTTCCCTTTTGGTCTTTATCACATATCCTTCTTAGAAGAAAATATTCCTTTTAATTGCCTTATCCACTCCAAATATAACAAATTTCACACAAACCATAGCTAGCCTAACTATTGCCAGAACCAGGAGAACAGAGACCATAGCTTCAATTCTCATTTTTAGTTTCTGAGGACCTTGAACTATAGATATTCAGAAATAGCAGCAAAGAACACAGAGCACAACCCCACCCTACTCCTGGCATATAATATCAAATAGCTATAAGGAGAATTATAGGATGAAGATAAGAGGAAGACCATTGCTCTTATTGCTTTCAGTGACACCCTCCACTTTGAAATTTCCTGGGATCTATTTAGCTTTTCTTCTTTCTTTTCCTTCCCCATGATGTGCCAAATATTGTTGGGTGGTGGGAATTCAGAGATGAGTAAGACTTGTTTCCCATTATCAGATGATGACAGATAAACAAATAAGCACAATGTGATACACAGTTGAATGATAATGATAAAACAGTTGACCCTTGAGCAATATGGGTTTGAGCTACATGGGTCCACTTATACACAGACTTTAAAAAATAAATACAGTATTTACTGCAAGTGTCCTTTATCTTATGATTTTCTTAATAACATTGTCTTTTCTCTAGCTTACTTACTGAAAAACTACAGTAGATAACATATATAACATACAAATTATGTGTTAATTAACTGTTTATGTTATTGGTAAAGCTCCTGGTCAACAGTAGGTGATTACTAGTTACATTTGGGGGGTTCAAAAGTTATATACAGATTTTTAACGGCACAGGGTGGAGGATCAACACCCTAGCTCCCTTGTTGTTCAAGGTCAACTGTATATTTTTTTCGTTATATGGAGGTTGATCTCATCTTTATTCCCAAGTACTTCAAAAGGGAAAGTCTATCAATGTGCCTAATAACAAAATTCTGTTAAGATGAAAGAAACATAGGCCCTATAAATATTTCTATAAAGGAATTTTCACATCATAATAACAGAGACTGCAGCTATCATTGCAAGTAACACAAGCAAAACAATAGATTCCAAGTTAGTCTCCACAGCAGATCAACTGCAGGTTCAAACTGACCAACCTTTAACTATAATGACAGCTTGTAATGGATTTCTCTCTGTTCCAGGTATGAAAATTAGGATCAATATGCCATGTTCTCTACGTAGCTTCATTTCCATAAAATTGTTCAAAATATTTCAGAAAAAAATCACTCGGAAAGTTATTTATACAACCCATTTAAAAACATGAGTGATAGACCATCTCTAAATTAACTGTGACCCACTGTTTTCATCTCGCCTTACTTTGACCAAGGCTGTTCCATCCTACTCTGTCAGTGACCAATCTATCCTACTTGAGAGAATGAGCATGGGCATATGGAGGGAACCATCTGGAATTTCTATTGCTCAATGGGAGGCTGATGGGGGAACAGATCTGGAAAGAGACTCCAAAAAGAATTAACGAGTACCAGATGTAATTAAAGACTGCCTTTCCCCCCCAAAGGAGCTTAGGACCAGCCTTGGGGTGGTGCCTCTTGGTTCTGAATTACACCCCCTTTCCACTCGTTCATCTATCAAGCACTAAACATCTCACCATCTTTATTTTAGCATCTTTTGCCAAGCAGTGTTTTTCCCCCCTTATAGAGTTGTATTTTGACAATTTTAAGGACAAAGCTTTAAAAATAAATACCTGGAAAGTTAACCCTAAGGAGGAATATCCTCAATTTCCTCGTGTATTAAGTACAACAATAACAACAAAGAGGCTTTAGTCTTCTATAAATGCACTAGCTACACTTATGACCAGAAAGCTTGAACCAAATCAAAAGGCAGATGTCTGACAGAGGGCAAGGGATTCTTTTGTATCAGGACTAATCTGGTTATAAAGCATTCCATATCATTTCAACACTAGATTTAAACTTTTTAAAAAAATTTTCCAGCAAAGTCAAGGAATCAAGGTCACTATTGTGTAGCATTCCAAGGGTCTGACACTTGTCTAAATCCTGTAGAAATGAGATCAAGGGCGAAGGGCACAGATCCTGGGAATAATGATGGGGTCACATTAACAGACATAATTTAGAGCAGGCAGACCCACTGCTTGTATGGTATTCACTGTATCAGGCCCCATAACTTAGGTGGTGAAGACAGTTTCCATTACAACCCTGCTATTGTCAGAAACACAGCTTACAACCAACTTTGGACATAGCTCAGACTTCTGAGGGAGGGTGATGGCATGCAAGGGCAGAGCAGGACAAACAAGGACTATTTGTGGGCTTGTCATTTTCCTCTACCTACCGTAATTAACAATTAAACATAATTGTTTCTACATTCAGCCTTACCCACAATACTTTTCCATAAATATATGAACCTATGAAAAAGTAAGCTTTAATGCCATTTGAAACAGTGTTTGGTGGTGTTTTCTTTCCTTTGTAGTCTTGCTTAACTTTTGGTGGACTAACAATTTATCCAATATTTTGTCTACACAATTTATGAGAAGGGCTGGTACGTCCAAAAAAAAAAAAGTACTCCTAAGATAGAATGGAAATTCTCACAAATAAATCATTCACAGAGATGAAAGATTAAAGTGATTGAAAATTAGTATCAAGTAGACTAATTTACACAGATGATGGTATTCATTTATCAAGAATTCATTCTCCTGTAGGAAAAGCAGAACAAAGAAGTGCTAGAAGGTAAGGATGCATTTTTTTTCTATTAGTAAATTCTTTTCAAAGAGCTGGTAACTTTATAGTCTGCCTTTTTATCAAATCCACACAGGTGGTTTCTTTATTCTACTTTGCCTATATATATTTTTTTCAAACTGGTCTTAAAAATAGGCAGAAGAGGCAGTTTTCAAAGTTCCTAGAGGCACATGATTCAAGACTGAAATGCAGCTTCCTTAACACCTTGAAGAAAAACCATCTGCCTGCCTGCCTGTGCGGGAGGGGGACCTTCAGGGAGGGGTGGCTTTAACTTTGGATAATAAATACCTATCCCACTCCTCATAGACACTCTCTTTCTCAATCACACACAGACGTGCATAACTCTTATAATAGAATCAACATTTTAAATTATGATATTTTAATTGATCAATAAAATGTTTAACATACAATGTTTATCTCTTCCTCTAGTCTATACCATCTGTTCTCCAAAAATATTTTGAATCTATTTAATAGGAAGGTCTTTAAGTAAAATTACCAACCGTATCAGATCAATCCTCTGAATCCCAAATTCTGAAAGGAAAATGCCAGAAGGTGCTGTTGTTTTCATAAAAATAGAAAAGAATCTGTGCCTTCTCTCATTCCAGGCTCTCTCTCTTTTTTTTAATCTTGAGATGGTGTTGTGCCCCTGCCCTCTCCACTAGACCTCAAAGAATTCAGAGTGACCAACTTGGTGTTACCTTACTTAAAAAACAACTTTAATATTAAAAAATATTGATAATCAATATACAAATGCTGTATATATTTCATGTATACAACTTAATGAGTTTGCAGATAGGTATACATCCATGTATCCATTATCATAAATCTATCCATCCTTTCCAAAAGTTTCCTCCCACCCTTTTTATTGATTATATTATTTTGTGATAAGAACACTTAGCCTAAATCTACTGTCTCAGCAAATTTTTGAGTATACAACACAGTGTTATTTCCTGTGAGCACTCTGCTGTACAGAAGATCTCTAGGATCTGTTCCTTTTGCAAACAGAACTTTGTACCCTTTGGTTACTACCTCCCCATATCCTCCTCCTCCCAGTCCCTAGCAATCACTCAATTAAAAAAAAATAGGTGAGTGAATGAGATCCCACACGTAGAATTTAAGAAACAAACAATCATAGGGGGAAAAAAGAGAAAGACAAACAAAGAAACAGATTCTGAACTTTGGAGAACTGATGGTTACCAGAGGGGTGCAGGGTGGCAGGATGTGTGAAATAAGTGATGGGAATGAAGGAGGGCACTTGCTGTGATGAGCACCAAGTGTTGTATGGAAGTGTTGAATCGTTATATTGTATACCTGAAACTTATTATACTGTATGTTAACTAACTGGAATTTAAATTAAAATTCCCTTAATTAAAAATTTTTAAACTAATTTTTTTAAATTTAAAAATGGGCAAAGGAACTGAATAAACATTTCTTTAAAGAAGACATACAAATAAACAAGTAATATAAAAGGATGCTCAGCATTACTAATTAGTCATCAGGGAATTGCAATCGGAACCACCATGAGATATTACCTCATACATGTTAGTATGACTTTCATTCAAAAAGAAAAAAAAAGATAACAAGTATTAGTAAAAGATTAAAAAAAAAAGGTACCCTGGTACACTGTTGATGGGAATGTAAATCGGTGCAACCACTATGTAAAACGGTATGGTGAATCCTCGGAGAATTAAAAATAAAACTACCCTATGATCCAGCAATTGCGCTTCTGGATATAAACCCAAAAGAAATGACAAGTTCTTAGAGAACTATCTCATTCCCAAGTTCATTGGTGTTGCCATTTGAAAGAAGGTCCATTTTGCTCTGATGGCTTAGATGTCTTGAGTCTCAAAAAAAAAAAAACAAAAAAAAAAAACTCTAGGCCTTATAATCATCAGAAGACCTAAAAGTAAAAACTATACATTTTGATAAACCTGAGGTCAGATTTAAACTACAGTTTGACTTTATCTGCATAATTCGACTACCTCTATAGAGTATTGATGAATGTATACTAACCATAAGTTTGGGAACAAAATCCCTCTTCAGTAATTATAGTGAATGATACTTATATATGTGGAAAGGCATAAACTAGTAGCTCTCAGGAGATGGAATTATCACATTTTTACATGTTACAGTTAGTGTCAAAGCCAAAGGAAGCAGAGAACTTATTTTCCTATGTGGGGTTTCTGTTTACTTAAGAAAAATAATGAGACCAATTGCTAGTTAACAAATATTTTCACACCTTAACCCTGAAGAAAAAAAAAGTGAATATCCATAAAATAAATGATTTGTTCCTGAAAGAGACTATTCAGGCATAAGCCCATGTAGCAAACATTGTATTCAATAAGTTTATTTCCGCCATCAAATATTTTCTTATTTGAAAATAAATCCTCTCTTCTCTGTTTCACCTGAAAGAAGGCAATGTGTCCAGAAAAGGGTGAGATTTCATTTTTTTAAAGTTGTTTTTTGACTTAAGCTTTCAATTGTTTCTTCTAACTGGGAAGAAAACCCAAAAAAACCCTAAAACATTATTAAATTTCTTAGGAAGATGTTTATATCCTTTTTGCTTAAAAAGTTATCTATTATTTCAAAAATACATAATTAATGCCTAAGAGAAATATTAGAATATAGTACCTGACTAATAAATATTGAGTAAATTACCTCTATTCTAGATTTTAATATATCAAAATTTTATAATTTTGGTGCAAACTATTTTCTTTCCTAAATTCGTGAAGTGCTTATATTCTATATAAATACGAAAATTACTTCTGTAGAGACCTTCACTGTTGTCAACATTCCCATAGTTTCCATGGTTATATTTTCTAGAAATTCTCAAATTTCTCGAATTAAGAATTTTTTAATAAATTCCACTAAATTATACTTATTTAATGCAAAGAGTTCTTGCTTGAGGTTTCCAAAATAAGTTCCTTTCCCCTTGAATTCATATACTGTCCCAGAGACCATAATGTTTCCTAGAACTTTTACTCACAATGCTAAGTATTTCAATAATAATATCCAGATTTTACAGCCTCTGCCGAAAGCCCCAGTGTTCTAAAATATCTCCATGTTGCCTGGCAAAGGTAGTAAAATCCCCATCTTTAGTGTTAATCTCTTTTTTGGATCCAAGATATTTAGAAGTTCCTAGGAGAAGGATGATATGTAAAGAAAAGCATTATTACTGATCAGTAAATATATCTATTCATCCATTCATTCATTTAGCAAATATTATCAAGTTGCCTTGCCAGGTACTCACCCATGCCAAAGGAACAAATATAAATAAAACAAGGCTCTCATTCCACATAGAGTGAATATTTTCATGAGATTGGTTGGGTGGAAGGAAGAAGTAGATCTGAATCATTTTTAGTAT
Organism: Vulpes lagopus; assembly: GCF_018345385.1. Lineage (NCBI taxonomy): Eukaryota > Metazoa > Chordata > Mammalia > Carnivora > Canidae > Vulpes > Vulpes lagopus. The sequence continues at coordinate 53,651,009 of NC_054824.1, read as the reverse complement.
TTATTTCTGATACCCACCAAAATAATCATGACAAGGTCTAGGTAATGTTTCAAAGTAAGGAAAATTATATCTGTTTCTCTCTTCCCTCTAGTGCCCATCCACCCCCTAAGAACTCAGTGCCCTCATCTGCTCATAATTCCCTAATGGCCAGAATCCCACTGATGCCCCCACCTGCCTACACTGCATACATATCCAGGGTCTAAGTGTTTCTATAGTTTGTCACTTCTCAACTGTGTGCTCATTCTCTTCAGCTCCTTTCACAGACACCTAGCTAATAAAGAATTAGCATAGGGCAAATACACTGGCAAATTCATCTACTACTAATTGCCCCAAAAGCAATCTGGTACAATGGGATGCTCACCAGATTAGAATTCAGACAGACCAAAGTTGGAATCCACATAAGTCATTCCTTGAAGAAAAATTGCTTAGCTCTTCTAATTTTCTGTTCCTCAAGTCCAAAATAAGAGAAATACCTCATGGAGCTGATAGTAAGGATTAGTGAAATGCCACATATAAAAGTATTACAGTTCTTGGCACATAACAGAAAAAAAATTATTAGCTATCACCTGCTTTGTATACCCAATATATATTTTTGAGTATCCACTCTATACCTGTCTCTCTACTATTCAGTGATCCAGAGAGGCATAGTTCTTATGAAACTTAAAATATTTTAGAGAAAATTGCCATTTAACCATAATCACACACAAATAACTATACAGCAGAAACTGTACTAAGTGATAAGAAGGAAAATGCATGATGTTATGGAGTTAGCATGCTCTAGAGAGAGAAAGTAATATATATGAATAGTGGGAGATTAAAAAGAGCCCCATACATTCGAAAGACTGAAAAGCAGTAGAAGTGCCTGGACTATAGAATCCAGATGCAATGAAACGTCGGGACACCTGCACCCTGATGTTTCTAGCAGCAATGGACACAATAGCCAAACTGTGGAAGGAGCCTCGGTGTCCATCGAAAGATGAATGGATAAAGAAGATGTGGTTTATATGTATACAATGGAATATTACTCAGCAATTAGAAACGACAAATACCCACCATTTGCTTCAACGTCGATGGAACTGGAGGGTATTATGCTGAGTGAAATAAGTCAATCGGAGAAGGACAAACAGTGTATGTTCTCATTCATTTGGGGAATATAAATAATAGTGAAAGGGAATATAAAAGAAGGGAAAAGAAATGTTGGGAAATATCAGGAAGGGAGACAGAACATAAAGACTCCTAACTCGGGGAAACGAACTAGGGGTGGTGGAAGGGGGGAGGAGGGCGGGTGTTGGAGGGGAATGGGTGATGGGCACTGAGGTGGACACTTGACGGGATGAGCACTGGGTGTTTTTCTGTATGTTGGTAAATTGAACACCAATAAAAATTAATTTAAAAAAAAAAAGAATCCAGAGGAGGGCGGTGAGACATGGGGTTGGAAAGGTAGGGAGGAAGAAGATCAGGCAGGACTTTGGAGGCTCTGAAACAACTGGAGACTTTATCCTAAGAATGACATTAAGCCAGGAAAGGTTTGTAAGCAGGGAAATGACATAAGCAATTCATAATTTAAAAAGATCACTTTGGCTGCAGTAGAGTGGACGAGGGCAAGAGTAGCAGGAGAGAAGGAATAGGGATTCCAGTGATTTACCCAAGATGTGATAATGCATTTATTAGGGTGGTGAGAGAAGAGATAAGGAAAGCAGACAGATTTGAGAAAGAGCTAGGAACAGGAAATACAAGATTGGCCGAAGTGTCAAGAACAACTCAAAGTAATTGATAATGGAAAATGATGCCAGGTACTGGAATGGGAAAAGCTAGAGGAAGAGCAAGTTGGCAACTGGGAATGGCAGCTTCAGGGATGGAAGAGGATATATACAGAGGATCCTCTCTGGGTTGTTCTGGTTTAAAATACATTTAAGTCACCCCAGCAGAGATTTCAAGTTGACAGTTGGACATATGGGTCTGATACTTGGCAAAAGCAAAAAGATTTTACTGGCTTCCAGTGCTGACTTTAAGTTGACAACTATCAAATTTATGTTCTCAGGAATCCCCACAGAAGCAAAGACAGAATGAGGAGAGAATAATCAGTATCTAGAGGTCAATGAGGGCTTAAGGGAATTATTTTAATTATGTAAGATACAAGTATACTGCTAGAAAGTACCCTGAAGGAGGAAAAGCCTGCAGATAGAGAGAAAAGTGACACCTGAGGTATGTAGAAGGCTGGAGTACATCGGATGCAGAGGACACCAGGTGACACTGACCTTTGGGCGAAGGTAAAGCAGTTTCTCTATTAGAACAGGAGAGAAGAGAAGAGCACAAGCCATCTCTATGTATTCACTTCCTTTCAAGAGGAAACTGAGGATTGGTACAAACCATAAAAATTAAACACCTTGGAAAAATGGTGAAGTTAGGACATACCTTCAGCTTGCCTCTAAATCAGATAATAGAAATATTGGATTCCACCTGCCAACAATCAATCAGGAATGACCTCTACTACAGAACTCTTTGCATGAAATAAATCTATATATCAGAGCTTAGTATCTCCCTAAGAAACTGTGTTAACTTAACAACATATGAAGAGGATTCATTTTAAAGCAATTGTTAAGAATTAATACATAAAGATGAGTGTTGTATAAATGCATGATATTATTAATGTGATCAATATATGTGTATATACACCCATATATCAAACCAAACATGTATTTTTTTTTTACATATGGGGTCTTTTTAGCCATCTGTCCATTCTCAAAAAGAAACTGGTTCCATACTACAACATGGATGAACCTTGAAAACATTACACAAAGTATAAAAACCCACTGTATAATTTCATTTATATGAAATTCTGGAATAGGCAAATCTATAGAGAGACAGAAACTAAATTAGTGGTTGCTTGGGACTGGGAGTGCTTGCTAAGGGGTACAGGTTGTTTTTTATTTTTGCTGGATAATGAAAATGTTCTAAAACTGATTACAGTGATGATTGCACAACTCTGTAAAATACTAAGGTCTTTGAATTGTACACTTTAAATGGATGAATTGTATGGAATGTGAATTATGCCTCAATAAAGCTCTTAAAAATGAAGAAGTACTTAATTTAATAATATAGAAACATCTTCAAATAATATCTTTTAAAGCAAGGTACAACAGAGTTTATAATATGCTATCATTTATGTAAAGGAAATGGTTAAGGAACGATATATGCATGTATGTATAATTTAATTTTTTTGTATAGGCAGTAGAATATCTTTGGAAGGGTATCCAAGGAATTAGTAATATTGTTGTTTTTAGGAAATGAAACTAGATGAAAGACAGAAGATGAAGGGGGACTTTCCAATGAGTATCTTTTGTGTTTTTTTCTTATTTTGAACAATATGAATGCACTGTTTTTGAACATTTAAAAAAATTTAACCACGATTAAAAATAAACTTGTTATATCTTTTATTTGCTATAGGCAAAATTGTAATCCCATGTGTGTATGTATTTGTCTGTGTGAGAGGGAGAGGGAGAGGAAGAGAGATTGAGAGAGTCTTTTCTTGAATTCTCTTCTCATTTTTGCCAGACTTAATTTTTGTTTCCACTGCTAGCAAAGCCTTGAGGAAAAGAGTTAAATATGCAGTCTCTACTTACTTGATTTGCTTTTTTTGACTATCTATTTCTAGTGTCCTTAGTTTACATTTTGGTGTGCAGTGCTCCTTTCTCATTTTCTCCATTTTGGTCATTTTTACATTTGGATATTTGTGAAATGCCTCCCATTGCTGAGTACCTGTGAATCCAGGAAAATTTTGACTCTGCCATTGAGATTCGAGTTTGGTACAATGTTTTAACTTGTTCTGATTTCAGCACTTTGCATGCTAAATTAATATTTGGACAAAACCAAACTTCAGTACCTTCCAGAGATTACACTGCTCTTCAGAAAGATCTCCATATTGCATTTTTACTCACCCAGAGTCACTGGAGACAACTTAATAAAAGAAGGATTCATGGATAGGCAAACAAGGAATTGTAAATACAAACATAAGCAGAGAATCATAAAAGAGAGATACTAAATAATCAATAATCAATTTAATAATCCCAAGAACTAGTATCAAAAGACACAAAACAGAGCAAATAGAAGAATCTAGTTTAAGCATATTGCAAAAGATATTTTAGAAACTATATCCATGAAAAAAACCCAATTAGATATATGGCATTTTTAAAATTATCATTAACCAAAAAAACTGTATTGAAGTATAGTTCCCATACACTGTGTATCATCAACAAAATTTGATTAATTAGTAGAGTGAATAAATAGTACAATGGATAGTGCTAGAAGTTTGAAACACAAAATCAAGCTCATAGAGTCTACCCAAAACAAAAAGAATAATAAGATAGAAAATAAGGGCATAGGGGGGAAGTTTATAGAACATACTAAGATACCCTAAAGTCCTATCTATCTACTTACATGTTTCCAAAGGAAAAAAAAGCAAAATATCAGGAAGAAAAACTATTAAGGAAATGGTTTACCATGGTCAAGGAAAAATATATCCCCATGCTAAAAGAGTCAAGTGAGTAAGAGAAAATCCTTAAAGTTTTCCAAAGATTAAAACAAATTACCCACATAAAAATAAAAACCAAATGGATTTCAGTCTTGTGTGCTAGAAAACAATGGACAAGATTATCAACATTCTTTAGTTATTCTATGAACGAATTACTAGAAGGTAATTACTAGAAGGTATGTGTCAGCAAACAAAAAGTAAATCCAGAAAAGAGGTAGATGTGGGATACAAAGAAAGGTAGTATGCAGAGAATCAAGTACAAGTTACAGAGTTCTAACTGTTAAGGTATAATGTTAATACAGTAACAGTTCCAACTAAATCCTCATCTATAAAGTATGGATAATCATCATACATATCTAATATATATAATAAGGTTATTATGAGTATAAGAATGTCAATGTTTAAAGCACATATATAGCAAACAGCAAGTACTCAGTAAAAGCTAATTTTTATAATCTCAGTAATCTGTGCTAATCTGGGAGCTGAAAAAGGATATCTAACTTTTTAAATTAACTTTTCCAACATTGTTTACTGAAATTTAGTCTTTCCCCACAGCTTTGAAAAGCCATCCTAACCATTGAGTAAATTTTCCTGTATCCATGGATCTGTTTCTGGACTTTATTTTGTTTCATTCACTTCCAGCTATTTTTCTATTCTTATGTCAATACCACACCACTCTGATTGCTGAACTTTATCTAGAATAAGCTTCCACAAATTAACCTCCTCTTAAAAAATTCTTACTTACTGTTGTCCGTTTACTTCTTCCTAAAGATGTAATAATCACCTTTTCCCATTCTGTCTTTAAAAAAACTAGCTGCAGTTCTAATTAGGACCACTTGAATTTCTAGATTCATGTAGAAGGGAATCTCTGTAATAGTGTTTTCCTGTACTGGTATGTCATTCTACTTACTCACCAAAGTTTTGAGAGTTTGTTTTTTTTCATATGATATATGAGTGCCTTGTTATGTTTATATCTAGGTCTTTTACGTTTTTTAATGAAAAGTAGAATATTTTGCCTATTGCCTTTTTAAATTATAAATGCTATTGCTCATCATATGTTGGTGTTATTTCCAGTCATTTTACTAATCTTTCTTATTTAATAGTATTTCACCTGAATCTGTTGTATTTTCCTCAAAAAAAAAAAAAGATGTAGGTTTTCCTTCTTTCTAATGGTTATGCCCTTTATTATATTTTTTCTTATTCTATTGCATTGTTTTGTACTGCCAGTGATAAAAATGATGCTAGGCATTCATGTTTTGTTCTTGACTCTAATATGATGCAGTTAATCTCTCATGGTTATTTATGATGTTTCCTATGGATTTCTTGTAAATATTTTATATCAAGTTAAAGAAAATTCCTTCTACTTCTAACCTCATAATTTTGTTTAGCAGTTATTGAAATTGATTAAATACTTTCTCTTTTATAGATCGAGCAGCCTTTGGGAAAAATCCTCTCAAAACCACTATGTAATCATTTTTCCTTCAAGTGGGAAGCAGATAAGTTTGACACACTGTGATTATTAGCTTTTGTCTTTAGTCAAGGCATACAAATAGCTCTGTGCCACATTCAAGAGAGAGCCTGTATATTAAGAAAAAAAAGAACATGAAATATCTTCAAAAGTCTTGCTTGAAAAAGATGCTTAGACTTTATATTTATTTGCTGTAACTCTCATATGAAATAACTTAGAGAAATTTTCCCTTCATTGTCCCAAATATGCTGAGAGAATTGTGATGGGATCATATTAAAACCATAATTTCTTTTCTTTTCTTTTTTTTCAAACTCATAATTTCTGTTTTCAATTTGTCTGTTCCTCCTTCAGCCCTTCCTATCCCATCCTTCTCTCTGTCCCTAGAATAGTTTTCTCTGTTCATTCATTTTTAGTTCCCTACAATAGACAACACTTCCATCATTAACTCACAAGACCCTGTAGGCTCTGGAGTTTGGACAGTCAGGGTATTTAAGAATCCCATACTTGCGTAGAGGAACAGAGCGGTGTAGAGGGAGACTGTCATTGTACTTGATAAGGTGGGAAGAGGGAAAGTTAAGCTCTTACCATTCTCTGGTTCTCCATATAGTGAAAATTATGACTCATTATTATAAAAAAGAATCAAAGTGCAGTCTACGGTAAGGAAGAGAGAAAGTTCTAATTTTGCTTCAGTGAATTATGTTAATTCATACTTTACCTGAAGTAGAACCATCCTTGCATTCCGAGGATCAAACCCTATTTAATCATTTATGAGTCCTCTAAAGTATGGGCACATTTGGTTTGCTAAGATTTCTCATCAATATCAATTAGATTAGCCCCTATTTTCTTTCATTGTGCTAACTTTGTCTAATTTTAAAATTAATTCTATAGCCTTGAGAATAAATTGGGAATAAATTCCAGAAAATTTATAATATGGTTATTATGTGTTTAAGGTATTTTTTGCATTTCTTTAAGAAGCAGCCTAGTGATTTCAGATATAGATAGGTTATAGACTCCACTCTGGGAATTAACTGGCCTAAAAAAATCCCACTTATACAAGAAGGGATATTTTTTGCTACTATATTTTTTGTAAAAGCAAAAAACTAAGAAAATGAAAACCTTTAGTGTTCATCAGTAAGATAGCTCAATGAATCATGTTACATTCCTACTCTGGAATATTATGCAGTTATATAAAAATGATACGATAGCTTTCTCTTTACTGATACGATAGTATCACCAAGATATATTGTTAAATTTCTTAAAAATCATCTGAAATGAAATAATCCTTAGCATGGTAGGTAAAAGCACCAGAATTTGTGGTCCAAATTTTGTACCCCTACAGATGAGCTTTATGGTCTTTAAATCTCAGCTTGCTTGACTGATAAGGAAGGATAATAATAGTGCCTCATAAGTTGGTTATGAGGGTTACAAAGTATATTCATCATAAATGGTTATGATGGGCAAGAAAGATTTGTAGCACTAACTTAATAGTAGTGTAATTATAGTATGGCATTAATAGTAGTATTACCAACAATAATGTGTCCATTAAAATAATAAGATAATAATGTGAGTTCAGTTTTTTAATGTGCCAGGCATTGCATTAATATTCATTTTATATCACCAAAGCTTCATAGAGATGCTGTAACATTGGCATCTAATAATACTGGCAATAAGTATAGTATGGTATTAATAGTAACATATAATAATAGTATGGTATTAATAGTAACATATAATAATAATATGCCCATTAAAATAATATGATAACTATATGAATTCAGTTTTTTAATGTGCCAGGCATTGCATTATTCTTTATATAACCAAAGCATCATAAAGATGCTGTGACATTGGCACCACACTGTACACACAGGGAAGCCAAGACTAAGAATTTCTTTTTTTTTTTTAATTTTTTTTAATTTTTTTATTTATTTATGATAGTCACAGAGAGAGAGAGAAGCAGAGACATAGGCAGAGGGAGAAGCAGGCTCCATGCACCGGGAGCCCGATGTGGGATTCGATCCCGGGTCTCCAGGATCGCGCCCTGGGCCAAAGGCAGGCGCCAAACCACTGCGCCACCCAGGGATCCCAAGACTAAGAATTTCTTAAACCTGAACATGCAAATAAGAATCACCTGAGATGGTTTTAAAATACTAGTGATCTGCATTTTGAGTGAACTCTGCAATTAGTAACGAAGCAAGGTGCCATAGACCATAGACCACACACTTGAAAGCCCTGGCTTGGAGTAACATTCCTTAAATCACACAACCAGTAAAGACTGAGTCAGCATCAAATCCAGATCTGTCTAACCCCTGCTGCCCTATACATACTTTTTCTCATGCTGCTTTGTACCCAAATGAAGGATTAATACTTTACTTTCTTGCCTTACACACCCAATTTTATACATCGTTACAGTTAGTTTTGGCCTCTGTAACTTTATTATTTCACAAAAAGCTTACTTAATACATGAAAAATCCTTCTTGTCCAAAATAATATAAAGATACACACAGCAGAATATCCAAGAATTCTTTAACCCCTTCTTCTTGCCCCCTTTCAGATATCTGCTATTCTCAATTGGAATTATATGATTCTCTCTATTGTACGTTTTCACCTGTATAACATATAGCTTTTCAAACTACTAGCAAACAGAGCGTTTTATTATCAGGCTCCATCTGAATATCTTGAATCTGAATATCCTCAATGTGGCGTATCTCTCTATAGCCTTATATTTATATAATTTATGTTCTTTTTTGGCTCAAAAAAATAAATTTGAATACCTCTGCTATTTTTGTATATCATTTCTTGCCAATAATTGTTTGTGGCTTTCTGGTGTCAACCAGACGAGTCTCTCTGACCACTGTTTTTTAATAACCTGAGATCTTGAAAGGCACATTCAGCTCTTGGCAATATCCTGGCATGCTCCTTACTAACATGATGTGATTTGGATCTGCCTCTGATAGGAGACGGTGGAATTAAATGGGAAAAGAGAAGATACTAAAACTTTCACCATAAAAAATGGTGAAAGTTTTCCTCCTGGAGTGAGGCTTGAACTTGGCCGGTGTGGCAGAGTTGTTATCGAGGAACCTTCTATTTTCTGAATACTAACACGTCTCTCCCTTCACTTTGTCACCAGAAAAACCTTAGCATGAAGATATGTGCACCTTTGATCCGAGTCTGCTCTTCCATCCAGGGGGAAAAAAAGCACATTTCTCACACAGCTTTGGGGAAGAGACTCATAACCGTACTTAATGTATAAAAGCTGTGATTTCCATGCAAACTGCTATTTTCCCAGAAAAATGGAAAGGCCTCTTTTAGCAGTCTAAAATCCTTTAACTATTTCCTTCCCTTTTTACTTGAGCCATGTGGCCAGCTTGCTCTGCCTCCTCTCAAGTGGTGCTTCCAAATGAGTGAGATAACCTAAGCAGTGTTAGAAGCCACTCTAATTCATTCAATCCCATGAGAGAGCATTAAATACATACCAGATGCAAACACTAGGAGCATAAAAGACCCACCATACCTCTCCCATCCCCTCACTTACAAATGACTTCCTCACCAGTACTGTGATTTAGACTTTAACTTTTGTACAAATAGCAAAACTTGGGTCCTTTGCAGTAGCCAACGTAATGACTCGAAGCCGACACACCAGTATTTTCCCATTTACACTCTTCCTTTTGCCAGAAAAGAAAACAAACAGGTGCATGCACACTATGCAAATGAGAAGAGGTAACCTCTGAAACCATTTCACAGCAAACAGAAGATCCTCAAGCTGCTCGCTAGCTAAAACCACAGGAGGTGTGTCAACCGCCTAGATGCTAAGCTGTGGGAGGCCTGCAGGCTGGGAAGGCAGTAAATCCCCAGAGTGCTCTCAACTCCTGATTGGCAAGCCATACCAGGCCCCTCCGTTCCTCAGGTGCCGATCTGCAGGAGGCCCATTAACTGTGCAGGTGGAAGGTGCAGGAAGGAGGGAGGAGGCAAGCTGTGTGGAGGAGTAGCTTCAATGTAAGGCCACCAGCTCACCAGGGGAGAAAGAAAATGGGAGGTACCTACTGGGAATAGTAGAGTTCAGAGAACTCCATTAAGAAAAGGAATGAGCCTGAGCTCTCTTGCGAAGAGTAGCTTCATACAGGTGGAAAGCACATCTCACAAAGGACAAGTTTCTGGTGCAAGGGTTCTAAATAAATGCTGGAGTTGAATGGTTCCCAGACTGAATGGTTCTGTGGCAGAGCACCAGAGCTCCCCAACATGTCAGCACCTCCCAGTCAATTGCTAAGGTCCTTAGGGACCCACCACCCTCCACCCATCCCTTGTTTGACAAGATTCTCAGCAAGCCAGTGACATCTCTCTCCCATCAGTTTCCTGAGTCCCTAGAAATACTTGAGCAGGAACTGGCTGGACAGTTCCTGCATCTCACTCTCGAAATCACTAGCATTCACTACCTGCCGAATCCCAGGCTTTCACCTGGAGATATAAAAAGTCAAATGAGGTGTGGCCTCTGTCCTCAAAGTGACATTCAAGTAAATAATTTCAGAATACAGGCACATGTAGAAATATGCCCCAGGTTTTGTAGGAACACAGGGGAGGAGAATGAAATCAAATGGGATTTCGGATACTTTCTGAAAGAGGGGACACTAAATCTAGTGTGAAAGGACAAAAAAGGAGTAATTGGAAGAGAATGTTAGGGTGGAAAGGGGAAGGGAGCCAGGAGGAGAGGCCAGGAAAGCCAGGCACAGAGGCAGGGAAAGGAGGAGTTGATTCCACACAGTAGCAGTAAGCAGATGGGTTTGATTGGGCTGCAAGGCACACGGGGAAGTGGTGGGTGATGAGGCCAGATTATAGCAGGCTCCCTGTGGAACAAGTGATTTTGAGATTTACCTTGAAAGCATCAGGAAGTTCTTAAAATAACATACAAAACCAATACAAAAGACCAAGGCCTTGGGGCACCTAGGTGGCTCAGTCAGATAAACCTCAAGCTCCTGATTTCAGTTCAGGTCCTGAATTCGGGGTCATAGGATCAATCGAGCACCATGTCTGGCTCCACACTCAGCACAGTGTCTGGTTGTCCCTCTCCCTCTGATCCTCCTTTTTCTCTCTCTTTCATGAATAAATAAAATCTCAAAAGAAAAAAAAAAAAAAGAAGAGACTAAGGCCTTAGGAAAATTAAAACTTGCTGCTTTTGACTAACCAAATTTTCCAGATTTCCATAAAGGTTAACTTATGTTTAAACTTCTTGAAGTCAAATTTCTAACTTTATATTCTATCACTTAATTTTAAAAGCTTCTGTAAAATCATATACAGATGGAGGGATGCCTGGGTGGCTCAGCGGTTGAACGACCGGGTGTCCTGCATCAGGCTTCCTCTGAGGACCCTGCTTCTCCCTCTCCCTCTGTCTCTCTCTCTGTCTCTCATCAATCAATCAATCAATCAATCTTAAAAAAATATATATATATATATACACAGATAGAATGACGTGTATCATACATATACAGCCCATATTTTACTCATAAGTACTTTTAAAGAGGATTTTTACTAGTTATTAAACACTATATTTACTATGGTATTAAAATTCAAATAAATGTCAAATATTCCTTCTCTAGGTGAATAAAATTTTAATCATATATTCTCAATATTTTTTACTTATAAACTTAATGGTAAATTGATAAATTATATACATATATTACAATACTAATCTGGTAACTATTATCTACATAAGAAAACATATACAAAAGTAAAACTTTCAAGGGATGGGATAAAAAGTAAATTACAATAAAGGTTTTCATATTTCCTATCTGCTCTTCCATGGATTATCTTTTTTTAAAGATTTTATTTATTTATTCATGAGAAACCCACAGAGAGAGAGGCAGAGACATAGGAAGAGGGAGTAGTCTCCCTGCAAGGAGCCTGATGCAGAACTCCATCCTGGACCCTGGGATCATGCCCTGAGCCAATAGGCAGACGTTCAATTGTTGAGCCACCCAGGCATTCCCCATGGATTATCTTTCATGCCCCATTCTGGAAGCTACTCCATTAGATAGCTAACAAATGCCTAGACTGCCCCCCTCAACTACACTCATATATGCATGTAGAGATATGTAAATATGCCATTCATGAAAGCAAATCAACTAAATGAAGGAAAACAGAGACAAGGAGGGTAATCAAAGATGGTGATGACATAACATGCTCCAGTCCAATTAATCTTTGTGTAGCTGATAAGAGATTAAGGCACTAGATCATAACTTGACACCCTTCCCTCAACTCTCTGGGGTCATTATCAGGCTTATGGCTAGCACAAATTATGAAGCAAGCCCTCCATCCTGTTATAGCACAAGAAAAGCAACCTGGGTGAAGTTAGAGGACTAGAGGCAGGATATTTCACCTGAGGAGTGAGGGGGAGTCAAGAGCTTCCATGATAGCCTCTGTTCTTGTATTACCAGAACTCTAAAATCTCAGAAACAGAGTCATATTTCTAGGGACTAATTTTCCAGCTGTCCCTCAAGAGGATCTAGGAGTCAGCACTCTGGAACTCACCCTATATCAGAGGAACATGTCTGTATTACTTTGCCAGAAGTAGTATTGCTAAGTTTGAATCCTACTCATAGGATCCTGCCCACTTCCTTTTACTACAAGGTTTTAGAAAGAAAAACTGCCAGAATGACAAAAATTGGAAATATAAATACCTGCATCTGTGAGAGGAAACTCTGCTCTAGACATTCATTCCCTAGAGCTCTCAAGAAGAAAGCATTTCCACACCCAAGCCTCCGCCCTGAGATGGGGCTGAAAGGAAAGGGAGGGACCTGGATCATCAGTGTCCACACTGATTCAGAACTAGAGCCCAACCACCTGAGGCGTTTGCCAACAAGCAACTTCCTGCTCAACTGTCCCAGATTCAGCAATTGTGCCATCAATATGGATGGAAGAGGGGAGCTAGGCTTCAATTGGTGCTCTATCCAATTCACCATTCACTCACTCACTCACTCACTCATCCACTTACTTAACAAAGATGCAAAGAGCATCCACCCCTGTTCTGGGAGAGGTGTCATATCCTGGACACTGGGAGCATAAAGATGATGAGTTCCCATGGGTACCAACAATGTACTGCAAGACAGCAGTGATGTCTGCCATTTGCACTGCTAAGCACAGCCCATCCAGTCCTGACAGAGTGCAATAAGTTCACTGTCTTTGTGCAGGCTTGATTGACATTCTCGGTGTGCACACTCCCACTGCCTGGGAAGTGCAGTCGGAGGGATTAGCCCACTGTCAGTAAGCCAGACAAAGACCCAGCTCAATCTAGGTAGGAGCAATGTTTTTTATCCAGACACCAAATTGCCATGAGGTGATGTTATCATGTAACTAAAGAAAGGGAAACAGATGGCTTCAGACAGGATTCAGGGCTGGGAGAGCATCACTGATGTTACAGATGCAGAAAAGTGAGGACAACCCATTTGACACTGAGCAGGCCATGGCGTGCACAGCAGCCTGACAAACAGAATACTGGTCTTAATAATATATCCAGAGTGAAAGGCAATCACATCTCACTTACACATTTTGTTAATCTAATGCTGCTAATTTCCAAATATGGGGATATATTCCTATCTTTCCATTAAAATATACTTAGCAGTACTGTTATCTATTTAAATCACCAGGTTTAGACCTGTTACCTGTTTATATCACATCCTTTCAAAGGCTCTATTCTGATCCCCTCCCCCAAATATGTAAACAGTATAATGAATTAAAGAGACTCAAGGAATCTGGAGGCTTGTATTTGAATCTGTGCTGTCTCTACCATCTTGGAGGAATCTTAGGCACACTTTTGGGGTCCATTTTTCTCAGCTGTAAAATGAGACCACCAGCTGCCTCTTAGTATTTTCCCTCTCCTTCCTTACTAACAAAAATTCCAGTTTCCAGCTGGATATTTTGTTACCTAGTCAAAAGTTTCTATTTCCCAGCCTCTTTTCCAGTTAGTTATGGCCATTTGAATAAGTTTTGCCCAATAAGGTGTAAGAGGAGGTGTCGTGTGTGACTTACAGGAAGAATTCTTTTATATTTCCTCCTACTTAGAATGTGGTTGCAATGGCTGGAACTCCAGCAACCATACTGGAACAACAGAGTGATTTTGGGAATGGAAGCAACACATAGTGATGCAAGAAGATAAATGGAGTCCAAGCCCCTGACCCTGTGGAATAGACTGTTTTTTTTAAGAAGACATAAACTTCTATTTCTCGGGGCTTTGTTATTCACAGAATACCTAATCTTACCTAATCCAAATGAATAACCAACCCCATGGAGCCCTTGTAAGGATTAGATTAAGATTAAGTGTGAGATTACTTTGTATTCAGAATGTTTCCCTAAAACTCTGGCCTTATGAGCTTCTCTGTGAATAAAAGGATTACATGGTTAAACATCATTGAAAAATAACATATACCACGTCTCCTGTGGAAATTACATGATCTGTATTACTATATAAAAGGCTTTGAAAAGACCAGATGCAAAGAAGTTATTTACCTGTGTTTAGTCCAAAATTTTCCAAGCTCATTGGACTTTATCTTTTTCCATGAGCCATAAATTCATAGGAAATGATTTGAGAAATTCTGGATAAATTAATTATTTGCAGTAGTTAATATAAAAATGGTTGTTTTTAGCCTTTTAATATGGTTCTCCTAGTTGGATTCACTTCCATTCCAGTTCAGGCTCTCATGGTATATGGTTTCATAACTCTTTAAATATTTCCTACACCACAGTTGTTAATTTTATCAGTTCATAATTGTATGTGTGATTACATTGCTGTCACTCATACTAGGCAGTAAGTTCCAGGTAAGTATTAGAAGTGCTTTGCTCACCATTTTATCCCCATGATAAGGCAAAATGCCTGGCACATAATAAATCATATACCTTGTAAGCAGTTGATCAATACATTCATAATTCCTTAACTCTGCTTTAATGTCAGGCACACTGTGCAAATGGCATGATAGAATACGTGTAAATCAATTTGGGGAGAAAAGATCCAGTGTTCAGTTTCAGAAGCTTTTGCCACTTTTTGCTCTCTTGGATAGCATGGAGGCTATTAACTCCTCTAGGGCCCATGTGGAATCCTAATGGACAAAACTTTGGAATATTCTTTCTAAATAAGTACTTAGACTTGTTTAGACATGAAATCCTGAGTAATGCCAACCTAAGGACAAAATAGGAGATTTAAGATGTTTTCAGATAAAGGGAAAAAAAATCTCTCAGACTTGTCAGCAAGACCCCCTTTTGGGCTTAATTGGCCTGAATGTCTGAAGATAGATCACTGACAAGGCTAGAAATTGGTGTTGGCCACAAGCTAGCGCTTATCTGGGGCTAGCAATCAGTATGAAAAACATGGCTTCTCCACATGACCTGGGATTCCCATACCCTAAAGGAGCATCCCAACAGCAAGTAAGACGTTCAGGCAAAAAGGTCTTCTTATATAAGGTCTTCTTATATAAGGGTTCTAATGATGTACCTCTGGTGGTCCCAGATCATCACTTCTACTATATTCCATTGGCTAGCTCAGATTCAGAAGAAGAGGAGTGAGCCCCAACTTCTCCAGGGGAAGAATAGCACACATGTACAAAGAGAGAAGGAATACATGGCAATACATTTTGAAGAATAGCTACAACATTTACATTATGATAGTAATTAGAACCAGCACTAGATATTATCATTTAACACACTAATAAAGAAGCATATATATCACAAATTTTATTTTTTTAATATTTTGATAGATATATTAATATCACTGGTTTTTTTATAATCTTATTTTCTTGTTTTTTTTTGTTTTATGTTTTTTAATCTGTTTCTATTGAAGTTCAATTTGCCAACATATAGTATAACACCCAGTGTTCATCCCATCCAGTGCCCTCCTCGTGCCTGTCACGCAGTTACTCCAACCCTCAGCCCACCTCCCATTCCACAACCCTTTGTTTTTTCCCAGAGTTAAGAGCCTCTCATGGTTTGTCTCCCTCTCTATGTTTCCCACTCAGTCACCCTCCTTTCCCTTATAATCCCTTTCTCTATTGCTTATATTCCCCATATGAGTGAAACCATATGATGATTGTCTTTCTCTGATTGACTTACTACACTCAGCATAATACCCTCCAATTCCAGCCACATCGAAGCAAATGGTGGGTATTCGTCTCTTCTGATAGCTGAGTATTTCCATTGAATTGAGTGGAATATATATATATATATATACACACACACACACACACACCACACATCTTCTTTACCCATTTATCTTTTGATGGACATCATGGCTCCTTCATAGTTTGTCTATTGTGGACATTGCTGCTATGAACATTGGGGTGCTGGTGTCCTGGTGTTTCACTACATCTGTATCCTTGGGGTAAAACCTCGTAGTGCAATTGCTGGGTCATAGGGTAACTCTATTTTTAACTTCTTGAGGAACCTCCACACTGTTTTCCAGAGTGGCTGTACCAGTTCGCATTCCCACCAACAGTGCAAGAAGGTTCCCCTTTCTCCACTCTCCCTCTCCAACATTTGTTGTTTCCTGTCTTGTTAATTTTTGCCATTCTCCCTAGTGTGAGGTGGTATCTCATTGTGGTTTTGATTTGTATTTCCCTGATGGCAAGTGATGCGGAACATTTTCTCATGTGCTTGTTGGCCATGTGTAGGTCTTCTTTGGAGAAATATCTGTTCATGTCTTCTGCCCATTTCATGACTGGATTGTTTGTTTCTTTGGTGTTGAGTTTGATAAGTTCTTTATAGATCTTGGATACTAGCCCTTTATCTGATATGTCATTTGCAAATATCTTCTCTCACTCTGTAGGTTGTCTTTTAGTTTTGTTGACTGTTTCTTTTGCTGTGCAGAAAGAACAGCAAAGAAGAAATTTGGAAGAAACAAACACATAGAGGTTATGTGTTTTATACTGATGAAGTCCTAATAGTTCATTTTTGCTTATCTTTCCTTTGCCCTCATGGATGTATCTTGTAAGAAGTTGCTGTGGCCAAGTTCAAAAAGGTTGTTGCCTGTGTTCTCCTCTAGGATTTTGATGGATTCTTGTCTCACATTGAGATCTTTCAACCATTTTGAGTTTATCTTTGTGTATGGTGTAAGAATGGTCTAGCTTCATTCCTCTGCATGTGGCTATCCAATTTTCCCAACACCATGTATTGAAGAAATTATCCTTTTTTCCAGTGGATAGTCTTTTCTTCTTTGTTGATATTTGTTGACCATAGAATTGAGTGCCTGTTTCTTGGTTCTCTATCCTGTTCCATTGGTCTATGTGTCTGTTTTTGCACCACTACACACAGTCTTGATGATCACAGCTTTGTAATATAGCTTTGTAATATAGCTTGAAATCCAGCATTGTGATGCCCCTGTCATCGGTTTTCTTTTTCAATATTCCTCTGGCTATTTGGGGTCTTTTCTGATGCCATACAAATATTAAGATTATTTGTCCCAACTCTGTGAAGAAAGTCCATGGTATTTTGAAAGGATTGCACTGAACATGTAAATTGTCCTGAGCTGTATAGGCATTTTCACAATATTTATTCTTTCAATCCATGAGCATGGAATGTTTTTCCATTTCTTTACATCTTCCTCAGTTTCTTCCAAAAGTATTCTGTAGTTTTTAGGGTATAGATCCTTTACTTCTTTGGTTAAGTTATTCCTAGGTATCTTATGCTTTGGGGTGCAATTGTAAATAGGATGGATTCCTTAATTTCTCTTTCTTCAGTTTCATTGTTAGTGTATAGAAATGCCACTGATTTCTGGGCATTGATTTTGTATCCTGCCACATTGCTGAATTGCTGTATAAGTTCTAGCAATCTTCAGGTGGAGTCTTTTGGGCTTTCTATATACAGTATCATGTCATCTCAATGAGGGAGAGTTTGACTTCTTCTTTGCCAATTTCAATGTCTTTTATTTTTGTTGTCTGATTGCTGAAGCTAGGATTTGTAGTACTGTGTTGAATAACAGTGGTGAGAATGAACATCCCTGTCATGTTCCTGATCTTAGGGGAAAGGCTCCCAGTGTTTCCCCATTGAGAATGATATTTGCTGTGGGCTTTTTGTAGATGGCTTTTAAGATACTGAGGAATGTTCCTTCTATCCTATACTCTGAAGAGTTTTGATCAGGAATGGATGCTGTATTTTGTCAAATGCTTTCTCTGCATCTATTGAGAGGATCATAGGCTTCTTGTTTTTTCTCTTGTTGATATGATGTATCACGTTGATTGTTGTACGAGTGTTGAACCAACCTTGCATCCCAGGGATAAATCCCACTTGGTCATGGTGAATAATCCTCTTAATGTACTGTTGGATCTTATTGGCTAGTATATTATTGAGGATTTTTGCACCCGTGTTCATTAGGGATATTGGTCTTACTTCCCCTTTTTGGTGAGGTCTTTGTCTGGTTTAGAATCAAGGTAATGCTGGCCTCATAAAATGAGTTTCCCTTTCTCTCTTTCAGAACAGCTTTAGTAGAATAGGTATTGTTTCTTCTATAAATGATTGATAGAATTCCCCTGGGAAGCCATCTGGCCCTGAACTTTTGTGTCTTGGGAGGTTTTTCATGACTGCTTCAATTTCCTTGCTGGTTATTGGCCTGTTCAGGTTTTCTATTTCTTCCTGTTCCAGTTTTGGTAATTTTTGTTTTTCCAGAAATGCATCCATTTCTTCTAAGTGTCTAATTTGTTGGCATATAGCTGCTCATAATACGTTTTTAAAATCATTTGTATTTCCTTGGTATTGCTTGTGATCTCTCCTCTTTCATTTGTGATTTTATTAATTTGAGTCTTTTCTATTTTCTTTTTAATAAGGCTTGTCTATCTTATTAATTCTTTCAAAGAACCAACTCCTCGTTGTGTTGATCTGTACTACAGTACTTCTGGTCTCTATCTCATTGAATTCTGCTCAAATCCTTATTATCCGTCTTCTTCTGCTTGGTGTAGATTCTACTTGCTGTTCTTTCTCCAGTTTCTTTAGGTGTGAGGTTAGCTTGTGTATTTGATTTTTTTCTAATTTTTTGAGGAAGGCTTGTTTTCTGATGTATTTCCCTCTTAGGATCACCTTTGCTGTATCCCAAAGATTTTGAATGGTTGTATCTTCATTTTTATTAGTTTCCATGAATCTTTTTAATCCTTCTCTAATTTCTTGGTTGACTCATTCATCTTTTAGTAGTTCGCCCCATAACCTCTATGTGTTTGTTTCTTCCAAATTTCTTCTTGTGATTGAGTTCAAGTTTCAAAGCATTGTAGTCTGGGGATCCCTGGGTGGCGCAGCGGTTTGGCGCCTGCCTTTGGCCCAGGGCGCGATCCTGGAGACCCGGGATCGAATCCCACATCGGGCTCCCAGTGCATGGAGCCTGCTTCTCCTTCCGCCTGTGTCTCTGCCTCTCTCTCTCTCTCTGTGACTATCATAAATAAATAAAAAAATTTAAAAAAAAAAAAAGCATTGTAGTCTGAAAATATGTAGGGGTTAATCCCAATCTTTTGGTATCAGTTGAGACCTGATTTGTGACCCAATATGTGGTCTATTCTGAAGTACTTTCCATGTGTACTTGAGAAGAATGTGTATTCATTTGCATTTGGATAGAAATTTCTGTATATATCTGTGAAATCTATTTGGCCAGTGTATCATTTAAGGCTCTTGTTTCTTTGGGGATGTTCTGCTTAGAAAATCTGTCATTTGCAGAAAGTACCATGTTGAAGTCTCCTACTATGAGTGTATTATTATCTAAGTATCTCTTTACTTTGGTAATTAATTGATTGATATACTTGGCAGCTCCCACATTAGTGGCATAAATATTCATTGGCATAAATATTCATGATTCTTATTGGATAGACACCTTAAGTGTGATATAATGTCCGTCTTCATCTCTTACTACAGTCTTTGGGATAAACTTTAATTTATCTGATATGAGGATTGCTACCCCTGCTTTCTTTTGAGGACCATTTGAATGGTAAATGGTTCTCCAACCTTTCATTTTCAGGCTGGAGGTGTCCTTAGGTCTAAAGAGTCTCTTGTAGACAGAAAATAGATGAGTCTTGCTTTTTTATCCAGTCCAATACCTTGCGTCTTTTGATGGGATCATTTAGCCCACTCACGTTCAGAGTAACTATTGAAAAATATTACTTTAGTGTCATCATAATACCTATTCAGTCCCTGTTTTTTGTGGATTATTTATTTGGGCTCCCTCTTTCTTTTAAAGGGTCCCCTTTAATATTTCATGCAGAGCCTGTTTGGTGGTAACCTATTCTTTCAGTTTCTGCCTATCTTGGAAGCTCTGTATCTCTCCTTCTATTCTGAATGAGAGCTTTGCTGGATAAAGTATTATTGGATGCATGTTATTCTCATTTAGGACCCTGAATATATCCTGCCAGCCCTTTCTGGCCTGCCAGGTCTCTGTGGAGAGGTCCACTGTTAATCTGATATTTCTCCATAGTTAAAAATCGCTTTAAGAATTTTCTCTTTATCTTTGAAATTTGTAAGTTTCAGTATTCAATGTCAAGATGTTGAAGGGTTTTTATTGATTGGGGGGGGGGGGTCCTCTCTATCTCTTGGATCTGAATACCTGTTTTCTTCTCCAGATTTGGGAAGTCCTTACCTATGACTTGTTCAAATGTACTTTGTGGTCCTCTCTCTCAACCTCTTCTGGAATCCCAATTAGACATACATTCCTCCTTCTCAAACTATCATTTATTTCCCTAAACCTTCCCTCATAGGCTCTTAATTGTTTTTCTCTTTTTTTTCCTCAGCTTCCTCCCTTACCATCAACTTGTCTTCTATGTCACTCACTCTTCTACTTCATTAACCCTAGCAGTTAGAACATCCAATTTCGATTGCATCTTATTTAACCTGTTTTTAATGTTGGCCCGATTAGATCTCAATTCTGCAGTAATGAAGTCTCTAGAGTCCTCTATATTTTTCCCAGAGCCACCAGTAGCTTTATAATTGTAATTCTGAATTGATTTCTGACATCGTATTGAAATCCAAATTCTGTAACTCTGTGGCAGAGAGTACTGTTTCTGTTTCTTTCTTTTGTGATGAATTCTTCCTTCTAGTAATTCTGTCCAGTGCAGAGTGGCTATCTGAGTGGGCTGAGTCAAAAATATCAACCACGACCTAAGTAAAATTCACCCTAGATGATTCCAAAGAGGTCAGAGATCAGAAAATGAAAGTAAAAGAACAGAACAAAATAAAACAAAAGGACTAAAAACAAAGTAGCAAAAATAAAAATCCAAAAACCAAAAACAAAGAAGAAGAAAAGATAAAAAGAAAAAAAGTAAAGAGGAAAAAGAGAAAAAGGGGGTGGTGGTGGTGGTGGTGAGGAAATGGTAGCAGGGAGAGAACGTCATCTACCTGAGGGGTCCTAGAGGGTGATCCTCTTGGTTTTGAGTGTATTTTATTCTGTATGTTAGAAGATGATCAATCCCAAATTTATATAAACCAGCAATACTTATAGAAAGCCCCAACACTGACCACAAAAACATAAATAAGATAAAAGAGGGGGGCAGAATGGGAAGGAAGAGAGAATATAATCTCACAGAATGAACCAACACAGTATTCCACTTGGTTATGGGTGTATGTTGGTCATATTTGATAAGGTACTAACTTCCACCATTGTAAAACAGAATGAGGCAGATAAACAAAAAACAAATACTCATATCTCATATATCAACCAAAATTAAATTGAATATGTTGAAGGGAATCCAGAAGTGAAAAATATATCTAAGACATGTAATTGTAGAAATTTGAAAGTCAAAAAGGAAAAAACTTAAAAATGAAGAGCCAGGGGATCCCTGGGTGGCGCAGCGTTTTAGTGCCTGCCTTTGGCCCAGGGCGTAATCCTGGAGACCCAGGATCGAGTCCCACGTCGGGCTCCCGTTGCATGGAGTCTGCTTCTCCCTCTGCCTGTGTCTCTGCCTCTCTCTCTCTCTCTCACTGTGTGCCTATCATAAATAAATAAATAATAAAAATAAAAAAAAAATGAAGAGCCAGTAAAATATTGTAGTTACGGTAGGAAAAGAGAAATTGGAAATTTTTAGTCTGATATAAAAATGAGTCATAATGGAAAAAGAAAAAGAAAAGGGCCCTCTAGTTCTAAATACTATTTACCTTCAGTCCTGGGGCTTTCCAGTGCTTCTTGGTCAATAAACATGTTCTTCCAGCAGTTCTTCTCGGGGAGGGGCCTGCTGTGCTGATTCTCAGGTGTATGTGCCTGTGTGGAGATGCCCTGCCCCTTGCCAGGTATTGAGCTCAGTATGAGCTATTTACCCTGTGAGGCCTTTATTCCCTAGAGGCCCCGCCCCTCCCAGGCACAAGGTGAAACAAAGAGGAAAAACAATGTCAGGGGACAGATTTCCAGCTCTGGAGTCAAGCTCCCCTTGGATAACTATCCATAGTCTTCCAGTCTGCACTTGCCTAGATGCTCCTGGAGGCCGGCGCGGGTGCACTGATCTATCTGCACAGCTTGTGGGGTGCCCAGCAGCAGGAGAGTTCTCGCTGTCCTGTGCCCTCCCTGCTTCCTCCTGTCCCAGGGGGATGGAGGATCACTGGCTTTATCTTCTTGGGCACCCTGGGATCCGGGGCTCTGTGCCACTGGACTGGCACTCCTGGGGGCCACCTCTCCCCAAAGGAATGCTGTACAGCCACTCCTGTCTGGAGCCAGCCTGCCTACCCGACTGGCTTCTCCAGAGTGCCCCAGAGGGCGCTCCAGCCCTTTACCCAAATCGGACCGCGATTTCTGGTGAGCTTTCCCCCGGGTGCCCCTCCTTTTATAATGACTCTGGGAATCTTGAGGCTTCACTGCCTTTCCTGTGATTCTGCCCGATTTCCCTGCTAAGCACTTTTCTGTCAGGAAAATAATCCTATTTTATCTTATGTATGAAAAATATTATTAGGAGAATAGATCTAGGCTTCACCAGACTGCCAACCAGACCTAGAGTACAAGAAAAGTGAAGAACTCCTGGGTTGTATAAAAGCATGGTGACTCGGGAGTTGACAGCAAGCCCCTGTGCTACTCCTGCTCCTGCTGGCTGGGCTATACCATAATCACCTTCTCCCTGGTCACACTTATTTTACCTGTAAAGCTCTGCATATGAAGAAACTCCAAAAGCAACCTCAGGAAAGTATGTATAATCAACTCAAGAAATGGCAACTCTACCTACTAAACCAATAATTGGGAAATCATGAATTATTTAATTCTACATCCCAAGAATATCTTCATGGAAAAACAGACCATGAAGTAAAGAGAAAAAGATGTAATTCAATTAGAACAAGTGAAAAAGCCCTGCTCTATATTAAGAGCCCCATGGGCAGCTGTTCCTAACTTGGCTCTACTTCCCCAACCCCAACCAGGAGGGCAAAATGCATATGCAATCATTCAGGTCCCCTTCTCTTTTAAGAAATGCCTGTGTCTCTTCAAAGAATATTAATTCCATGAGACAAACTTCCTGAGGGAATAAAACTAGGTAAAACATCAGTTTATGTATTTAAAGCAAGAAAAAACTCATTAATTCTCAGCAAATTTGTAGCAACGCAAATCACAGAATATGGGGTTGGAAGGAACATTAAAAGTGATTTTTGGGGCAACCCGGGTAGCTCAGCAGTTTGGTGCAGCCTTCAGCCCAGGGCATGATCCTGGAGACCTGGGATCGAGTCCCACGTTGGGCTCCCTTCATGGAGCCTGCTTCTCCCTCTGCCTGTGTCTCTGCCTCTCTCTCTTTCTGTGTGTGTGTCTCTCCATGAATAAATAAATAAATAAAAATTTTAAAAAAATGAAGAGCCAGTAAAATATTGTAGTTACGGTAGGGAAAGAGAAAAAATATTGGAAATTTTTAGTCTGATATAAAAATGAGTTATAATGGAAAAAGAAAAAGAAAAGGACCCTCTAGTTCTAAATACTATTTACCAGCAGTGCTCTGATGGCCTACTGCTGCCTGTCTTAAATACGACCTTCAATTCTTACCTCCAAATGAAACCCATTGTAAAAATTATGAACAATCCTCTAAATATTTTAAAAATTATTTTTGTCCTGTTCTGTATTTGTCTAATACTGTGCCTCTTCAGGAAGTGACAGTTGATATCTTAGAGGTTATAGTCTATTCTATTTTCCCAAACTGATTGAACTATACAAATTGACCTATTCTATTGGAATCAACATATCATAGGAGACTATTAATTTAGAACACTTAGTATTCTAACCAGAGAGTGACCAGAGATAACTTGGTTGCCACCTTAGAAGTGCTGCCATCTCATCTGAGAGTAATTGCTTTAATTTTCACAACGATAGGGAGATCCTTAAAGACATCGATCTCTACAAGAGTTTTCATAAAGGTTTCCAATGTAAATGCATGAAATTGTAAGACAAGACAAGCATTATATTTTGCATTTGACTTGTAGCAGCTTTCAGGGAGTATATAGTTTATCTTTGGGCAATTTCTAAATGACGATCCTTCTCTCTTTTTTTTTAAGATTTTATTTATTTATTCATGAGAAACACAGAGAGACAGAGAGAGAGACACACACACACAGAGAGAGAGACAGAGAGAGACAGAAAGACAGAGACAGGGAGAGAGAGAGAGAGAATGAGAGGCAGAGGGAGAAGCAGACTCCCGGGACTCGATCTTGGGTCTTCAGGATCACACCCTGGGCTGAAGCCAGCGCTAAATGCTGAGCCACCCAGGATGCCCATAAATGACCATCCTTCTCGTCCTCCTTGGAACATTTACTGTTAACCACCTCCAACATCTTGGTCTTGCTCTCTTCTTGCCTTCTGCTGTCCCAGCTCACTTCCAAGTTTCATGATTGCTCCTTCTCTGGTTTCCTTTTCTGCCACTTAAATTAGAATTTCTTCCAAGATGTTGCCTCCTATCCTTTCCTTAAAGCTGTGTGTGATGGCTCTCCTGTTGGCTCTAACCCTAGAGCCAATCCCCAAGGCTTCTTCAGTCCCAGTCAACTCTTCTGAGGATTACCAAATCTAAATTCAGATTCCCAACTGGCTTCCCTCCCAAACTTCTGGTCCACATTTCCTGTTACCATTCAAGCATCTGCATATGAAATTTAGTATATGTCTAAGGGAATTTATTAACCTCCCTGCTAAATCTATTCCTTCCCTTGCATCCTTTCTATTGATGGCCTCCCTACCTGTTCACCCATGCACAAAAGATGTTCACCCATGCACAAAAGTACTCTTTTTAGACTCATTGTCTTTACCTTTCACAATTAATAAAATGCCAAGACCTGCCAGTTCTGCTTCCCACCATAGCAGCACCATTTCATTGCAACCACCAATGCATTTATTGCTACTGTGAAGCTGGTGGTTTATACTGTTAAGGTCAAAGTATACTTAAAAGTTCTAAGGAAGATAATGCATAGTTTCTTTAAAAAGTAATATTATACTATGCATGGAAGTATACAGAGGTTATGTAGGAGAAGTTGTTACAGTAGCAAATAAATCACACCTATTGCAATTGAAGGAAAAGCACTATGAGTGTTTTTACAGGCAAACCTGTTAGGCTCCTCTCAGGTTGGAACATAAGGTACCCAGAAGGGTCATACTTCTGGAAGCCTGGAGTCAGGAGTTTGTAAACTTATAAAAGCAGTGATTCTCAAGGTGGGTGTGAATACCAAAATAAGCCCTGGGTCTCTTTCTTACATACTTCACACTTGCCAATGCCACTCTGCCCCTTCACCCAAATTACGATCTTCAAACCTGAAGAAGTATGTCCCCTCCTAAAAAATTGCTATGATACTAATACTAATGGACTATGATAATGAGTATGTTTCTCAGGTGTGTAATGACAGCAAGGGCTTTGAAAAACCACTCAATTAAAGTAGAACTCTAATTAGTTCCAGCAAGTTAGCAAGCCATAAAGAGTGTAAGGGCCTACATGACTTTGGGTCCCAAGAGAAGATTCTAAGTGATTTCTAATTAGCCCAGAAACAAATTCCATGACTGAGTCAAGCAAAGATTGACAAATTGAGATCAATGGAAGGATATCAACCTATTTTAATATTTTTAAAATAATGCTCCTTTTGTCATTTACAGGAAATAAAAAATCTGTTCTGCCGTTATTTTAACTAAACTTTAATTTTTATAAAGAAAACATATATAGCCATAATTCTTTTTATTTTTAAATTCCAACTCCTGCTTGATTTGTCCATACTTTGTAAGGACTGTTACAGGCTTTGGTCAGTAGTTATGGTACTACTACTGTTATTTGTAAGAAGCTATTTGAATCACGGTCATTGCAACTAGAAGGAATTCCCTAGGCTCCAACCGTGTCTTGGAGATATCCTATTTTAAGGAAACAGAAATCTAAAACAACAATATCCCTTCTTATAAATTTTAGGACACAATTTGCAACACTAGGTTGAGAACAAGGAGAAGAAATTCTGCTCTTATCCTTGGTACAAAATATCATAAAAGTCTGGGCAATAATAATGCATTTCACAATGCTTCACAATTTCTAAAACACTTATAATACCTTAGCTCATTTTAGTTGGATTAGAGAGCCACTAAATTCCCTAGGAGCTACAACAGAGCTATGTATCTATATATATGTATATATATATATATTAATATTTATTTAATACAAGTAAATCCACATAGAGACATTCCAAAATAAAACAAATTCCTAGATAACCATTCAGTTCATCAAAGGATTCCATACTGCAAAGGATTTTACATTTAGATTGCTTTGAAGAGTGAGCTTCTATAGTATATTCTAAAGTATACTCAAAATAATGGATATATGAAAAGTCAATTTACATTGAATATTTCAAAACTATTTGGGGGAGGTCTATGGAAATACTTTCCCCATGAAACCTGAGATTTTGAGTTTTCCTTCTTGTGGGAAGAACATGGCCTTAACACTCCTTACCATTAAGCAATGTTCACGGTCTATATTCTCCTCCAAGGAACTGCTTAAAAGGAAGGAGATTTATACAGTATCTAAAGATCCTTTGATCTTTGGTTTCAGATTTTCTTTTTATTTATTTTTATTTGACAATAATATTGATTAAAGTTTCTGTGTCAAAGCTACCTCTTAAAGAATCATATTCATCTGTTCTTCCTCATAAAATCTTAAAGAATAGCTTTCCCATTCATATTCTAAATAAGGTAAAAGAACAGTCTGACTGTCATCCCAGTGCACTTTTAATTTCTGCCCTGAGAGAAAAAAAATGTTCAAAATATTTGTGCTCTGTTCCCCCCACCCCAGCACACTCCTCTCTCCCAAGAAAAGGCTTCTGGTGGTGCATGGAAAGAGTTGGACACATGCTGCTGCCCAAACACTGTCATCCAACACCCACTCAAAGTGAGCAATCCCAGGTCAGGGGCCCATAATTATGTTTGGAGAGTTGAAGAATCCTACTTTAAGGCAGCAAAGAGGCAATACGAGACCACCAAGCGTATAGGTTGTAAAGAATAAAGAAACTAAAATCTTCTGGCCAGTCTGTCTCCTGGTGTTCCTCAGTTTCTAATTCAGGTAAGCCAACAGAATCTAAATATATTCTGCCAAGAGTGGGAAGACAGTACAAATTTAGCAGACCCTAAAACACTCTAACCTTTTGAATTAAGTCAGGTACATCTGCTCCCAATTACATGCCGTGTACACACACTCACACACATAAACACATACACAGTGGTAGATTTAAAACAGCTGCAAGTTCTCTGTTGGTCCTCCCATTGAGAGATGGAGCCCAATTCTCCTCCTTTATATCTGGGCTGTCTTTAGGGCCTCACTTGACCAAGAAAATGTGGTGGTCATAATATTCTGAGGTTGCTAAGGTTGGCTCAGAAGACATGCAGCTTCCACCGAGGTCTCTTGGACTGCTCACTCTTGGAGAACTCATTCGTAGCTGTTTCTTGGAATCCAGTTGCCATGCTGAGAAAAAGCCCAAAAAGCTCCACAGTGAAACACACATGGAAAGAAACTGAGACCTCTCAGCTGACTGCCCTGACTGACCTCCCAGCCAATAACCAACATCAACTGCCAGCCATGAGAGTGAGCCATCTTAAACTATGCACCCAAGTTGAGCTTTTAGATCACTACATCCCAGCCACCATCTGGTTACAGGGCCTGGAAGATCCCAAACAAGAATAGTCTAGCCTTCCTCACAAAATTGAGAGCAAAATAAAATGTGGGTTTTAGGTTAAGTTTCTAGGTGGTTTGTTAAGTAGAAATAGATTTCCAGAACATGTCAGTCACCATTCTGATGCTATACACAATAAAAGGGACCCCAGTAATTTAAGTCTAAATTTCTTCCCTTTTCCATTTACCAATAATCCAGAATAAATGGGGTGATGGTTTGCAAGACTCAACTAAATGGGACAAGACCAGAATATTGAAAACTACTCAAGCTACAGAGATAGAACATAGGTTTTATAATGTCTGATTTATAATTGATTTTGCAGACTCAAATCTGTTATATATGTCTTATCCTCAATTAGTTATAATCTCAAGAAAAAGGTAAATCGAGCTAATAATGCTATGATTACAACATTCTGTAGAAATTCTTCCCCCCAATATTGCTTCCTGATTTATAATCATTTAACTTCATATCACCAATTTTAATGCCTTGTGATTTAACAAAGAAATGCATTAAATATTGCCATCTTTGTACATCACTAGGCTTTGATGAGCTTCTCTGCCATTTAAAATACCCAAGTATTGAAAATCAGAACAAACAGAAGAACTATTATAAAGGAAACACAGTATTCTCCCATTCATTTCTTCAAATAAGGACAGTTCAAAGTAATACACAAAAAGGAACACAGTGAATGCTATCATACACACACACACACACACACACACACACACACTGCGCTGGAGGCTATATGATATCATATCTGTACCCTTCAAAACAGAATCCTATCATTTGGAATTAAAACACATTTTCCTTTCATTAAGCCTGCTCTGCTTGAAAAGGGTGTCATTTTGTCATGGCTGAAATTCCTTCAGAAAAAGCACTGGAAGCATCTTACACAAATCCTCTTAGGTCATTTTAGGACAAAACGTGGAGTATAGGTTAGCAGGATTATGTCACCCATTGACCAGCTATGCTTGTGAAAGTGTGATTTGTGTAACGTGTTAGATAGAACTTGTTTCCACTCTGTAAGATGCCTAGAATGCATTTATACCAATTCTCTCAATATTTAGGAGGCAAAGACAATCAGATATACTTGTTTGTGGGAAGCAAAGTTATAAACTAAAATGCAAAGAAAATTCTTCATGATTACCTTAGCTTACTCCATATAATACCACCGAGTAGAATTTACAGCTCTTTCAAAATCCAATGTCTATAAAGACAGAACGCCTTGGAGGAAAATGGTACCATACTTAAGATAGTGATATCTTTTATTAGTACAGTAAAGTCCTATTTTTATGGAATAGGATGGGTCTGAGGTCATTCCATAAAATTGATTTCCCAGAAAATGGAAATAGGCAATTTACCCTAAGAATTTTATTGAAAAATTATGCTATTCTATTTGAATAATGATGGGAATGTTCTACACGTTTCCTTTATTAATGAATTAAAATACACAAAACACCATAAAATTATATTAGAGGTTCAAAAGTATCACTTAAATCTTCTTTACCAGTCACTTTCATTTTGTAAAATCAGCAGTTCCATTAAAATCGTATTATGTAAAAATGGGTTTTTACTGTAATAATAGTTATTACCTATTTAGCTCCCAAGGATGTTGTGAAAATTAAATAATAAGCCATTGGAAAGCAAATACAAAGTGTCGCTAATACCAGAGGCCAAGGGGGCAGCCAAATGGAAAAATGCTGGAAAAGAGCAACTGATACATTAAAAATCACAGCTTTCATCTCTAATTCCATTACTGCCAATACTCTATGCAGTGGTCATGTGTACTGACATTACCTGATTTCATCTTTTTAACACCATGACATACATATTAATTAGAGCCCGCATTTTAGAGATGAGGGTCAGAGAAGTTTAAAACTTGTCCAATGTCGCACAATTGTCACATGATGTCAAAATCCAAATGTGAACCCAGATTTATCCTAGTCAACAGACCATTCTCATGTCCTGAAGCATCACTAACTGTCCGATATGCTTTTGTGCCTAACTGTCCCTCAGATTCTTACTCCATTTTTCTAGTTCCTCTTCCTCTGTGAAGCCGTATCTCTTCCATTCACCCAAGACATTTTGATTCAAAACACTTCTGTTGCTAATTCCAGCCATTTGATGTATTATTATGTATTCTGTATTTTATTACTCAACTAAATCCCTAGCTATTGGAGGTCACGGAATATCTGACTTCCTTCGGAGCCCCAGGTCAGGAGCACCCAGTACGGTACCTTGAGCAGAGTGAGTGTTCAGTAAATGTTGGTCAAACTGAATTGGAAAGAAGTGTGAACTTGAATTACAACTACATTTGCTGCCAGATGCAAAGCACATGCTTTTACTAAAGTCTCATTACATCAGATACCTCTTTGGGAAGTATCTCCAGTTTTCCCAAGTGTATGTACTAATGGGGATGTGGTAAGATAGAATTCTTTGAGTATCTGACATATGCTGGGTAGTCAATAAATAGTTGAGGGTTTTTTCCCCCTTTTAATTCCAACTGGAGGAGGCAATATGAACAATAAGCAGAGAAATACAAATCCTATATAATATGTCATCTGATTTGGATGAATCAGAATAGGCAGGGATGGTGAATTTTGTGCATCTGTATGTGTGTTTGTTTGTTTTTAATTACAGTATAATGAGGGCTCTGGAATCAAACTGATTTCCTGACCCAGCCTTTTGACTAGCTGGATGAAACTTGGGCAAGTTACTAAACCGCCTGTGTCTCAGATTCCACAACTATCAAAAGAGGGACAACATGGGCAGCCCGGGTGGCTCAGTGGTTTAGTACCGCCTTCAGCCCAGGGTGTGATCCTGGAGACCTGGGATTGAGTCCCACGTCGGGCTCCCTGCATGGAGCCTGCTTCTCCCTCTGTCTGTGTCTCTGCTTCTCTCAATCTCTCTCTCTCTCTCTGTCCCCCCACCCCGTGTGTCTCATGAATAAATAAATAAAATCTTTAAAAAAAAAGAGGGACAACAGCAGATTCACCTCGTAAAGTAGTTATGAGAATTAATTGAGAAAATCCTTTTGGAACAATGGATCATAGGGCAGGGCACACACCAAGCAGTCAAATTATATTTGCTGCTATCATCATCAATATCATCATCATAAATATCTTAATTCATAGATATCTACTCAAAGGAGAAGACATTCTCTTTCACAGACCTGTACAATCTTATATTGTACTATGTCAAAACCATCCAACTCAAATATTTAATTCTAATATTAAATTATAGGTGGCAACATTGAGATGGTGCACTTCACTCAAGCAATATATATTGTCTATTTTGTGCCACCCTTAGTGGTGAATAATCTTACTTGATTCAAGGAAGACTGGCAATGAAAGAAACCAGGAGAGCCAGGAAAAGGTCAAGAATACAAAACCACAAGTAGAAAGAGAAGGTAAATTCAACCGAAGTCCCATCAGAGGTCAAAATATCAGGGTTTGCCAAAAACCTGAAGGGAAAAGTAAGTCAGAATAGCTCCAAAAAGAACACAACAATGGATTAAAATGCTGGCCACTATAAGATCATTCATTGGAGTTAAAAGAAAAACTTATAAGAGGAGGAAAAAAAGGCAACAGAATAAGAGTAAGACTTGATTTATTACATATTACACACCCGTGTTCATTCATGGATCTTTCCATTTGGAAACCAGAAATAATGAACAATAATTGCATGGTTTAAAGATCTTAACTTCTCTGATTCTCACAATAAGACTGAAGGACCAATGGAAAGATACTTTATACATCCAATGCTTGCACCTCCCCCTAACACCCCACTTTTTTCCAAAGCACTGATCTGTGCATTTTGTTTGTTTTATTTTATTATTTATTTTATTTTATTTTATTTTATTTTATTTTATTTTATTTTATTTTATTTTATTTTATTTTATTTATTTTTTGATCTGTGCTATTTAAGAGCAGCTTCATGGAGAATTCAGGCCCATTTTATAAGCCTACCATGCACAAACAATGGAATGAAGAATGATGGAGAACGCCAGGGGCTCCCAACACTCAGGGCACACAGTAGATACAGTCAACTGCAGTGCCAAGCAAGATAGCTAAGATTACTCCTCTCTCAGCATAAAGGTCCCAAAGGATACTAAAAGCTTGGCAACCTTCAAAAGCTTTACTTGCTTCCTGCATGGGGTGGGGGAAAAACAGCTTGCTTAGTGGGAAAAACCATAGCCCAGGGCCAATCCGCTGGCTACATTCATCAAAGAAATGGCTGAGACAGAACAGATTTTTCCCTTCCGTACAAGAATGACTCATGAGCTTGTTTATTCAAAAAGTTACATTCTCCATTGAAAGAGGTGGATGATAGGGGAGTTGGATGATAATAATAGTTCAAGTTCGTGCTGGTCAGCCCTCCCCCTCCTGTCCCTCATCTCTCTATGCACAGCTATACCAGCACGCCACCAATGCCCAGATGTAGTTAGTGTTTTAATCATTCTGCCTTTTTTTTTTTCTCTATCCTAAATAAAACAAGCACCACAACTACTCTTTGTCATTTCCTCTTGGTCCTTTTAGAAAAGGAGTAGATGTACTTGATGGGTTAAGAATATAGCCTTCAAGTCAGACTGCCTGGCTTAAACTCCTAATTGCTGAATTGCAAATTGCAAGTTACTCAACTGCCCTGGGCCTCTGTTTCCTCAGCAGTAAAAACAGAGATGATAGGGATGCCTGGGTGGTTCAGTTGGTTGAGTCATGAGTCAGTTAGTCATGATCTTGGGGTCCCAGGATTGAGCCCCACATCGGGCTCCCAGTCCAGTGAGGAATCTACTTTTCCCTCTGCTCCTCTCCCCAGCTTATGCATTCTCTCTCCCTTTCTTTTTCTCAGATAAATAAATAAAATCTTAAAAAAAAAAAAAAAGGATGATAATATCACTTATATCACAAAGAAGTTATTTTGAGGGCTCAATGAGTTAACATACGGAGAATCATTCCTACCATGTTGTTAGTTGTTAATAAATGTCGGATACTATCATTGTTATCACTTTGCAGATGACCAAACCTTCTTCTTACAATATGGATCTTTTTAAATTCAGTAGTACTGTGGAAATTCGAACTAAGCCATAAATGAAATTAGGTCTTCTGGGGAAAATATATTTGCTCTTCGAAAAACATCTACTTCTCAGGCTAGAGAGATTTTCTAGGAGTTTCAATAACTCTCTCTTTAAAAAGAAGAATTTGGGGATGCCTGTGTGGCTCAGTGGTTGAGCCTCTGCCTTTGGCTCAGGGCGTGATCCCTGTCGGGGATGGAGACCCACATCAGGCTCCCTGCAGGGAGCATGCTTCTCCCTCTCCCTCTGCCTTTCTCTGTGTCTCTCATAAATAAATAAATAAATCTTTAAAAAAAAAAAAAAAAGAATTTTGGGGACATCTGGCTGGCTCAGTTGGTGGAGCATGCAACTTGATCTCAGGGTAGTGAGTTTGAGCCCCATGTTGAGTATAGAGATTCTTTAAAAATAATAATAATAAATATTTTTTTAAAAAGAAAGAATTTTATAATTATGTTATGCTTCTGTTTATCTGAAGACTCATTTTTTTCCACATGTGTCTATGTGGGAAGAGAGTTCTAGATGGATGATAGATACATACATACATATATACATACATGTATACATACATACATGGACTTTTATTTTTCTGTTTTATTAGTTTCCTTTTCTAGCATCTTTGAAAAATCATGGTAACAGAGTAACTTATTCATTACTTTTCTGTATTTGAAAGATTCTATATTTAAAGTTTAAAAGTTCTATTATTTAAAAGATCCACAAAAGGCAAAGGAAAAGAAAGCACTTGCAAATTGCTTCTTTCCAAACACTCTGTCTTTCCAAATTAAGGACCCTAGAATTTTCTGCAAATCTGTTCTCTGACACATAAGAAGAATATCCCATTAGTGGATTAGTCTAACTCCTTGTGGCATTGTGACTGCTTATTCCACCTTTAATGAAGGTAAGCTGAGCTATTTTTGCCGGATTTCATAGGATTATGAAATTTGTCACCTACAAAAATTCAAAAAAGAAGGTTGTAGACATAAGTGCCCACAAATAAGATTGCCAACATTCTATACTTGTTGTACAATATATTTAAATGACAGGTAATCCCCAATTGGATTATCCTAGTTCAGTCTGTCTGTGATTATTTAATTTGTGGACTGTTTTACTCACTGGGTAAAATCAGGATGTCATCCCCAGGACCTGGAATGGTATGGTTGTGTCCTCCCCAGCCCTCTTCAATCCCTGTCCATGCTTCAGGAAGGGACCATTTTAAAGCTGACTCAGGTGCAGAAGTAGAAGCTACAAAACAAAAAGAAAACAGCAAAGTAACTATGAAAATCTGATTCACTATAATAACTTGAAAATTCTACCTTTATTTTAAGATATTGATGATATTCTTACCTCCCAAGGTAGCTGCTTTTTGATATTTTATAACATTCTAAAAATCATTTATCAGTGTAAAGCAAGTAATTATTCAATCCTTCAATTACTTCTACTTCTAGAGTAAATATATTCTAACTTTTGTTATTAAACATTTGTGTTTTGCCTGATATAAATATGACCATATGCTTATCATGGAACAGTTGAAATATGCAAATATAGAAAGAAAAATAATAATAATGGCCTATAATCTCACTACCTAGAGATAACTGCCATTAATCTTTTCTTTGCATTTCCTTCCAGAATTTCTCAGCATTTTTATATAATTGAGATTACATCATACATGCAATTTTATATTCAGTTCTTATTCTACTTAGTTTAGTTTTAACATGCATTTTCTAATGTCATTAAAACTCCTTGTCAACATAATTTTAATGGCTACATAATATTCTATCATATGAAAAGTTTATCATTTACTCAATCTTTAATGTTTGGTATTTAGGATCTTTCCATTCTCTTTTAAAATTATAAGTAATGCAGTGTTAAATATATCTACATAAATCTGCCAATAACAATTATTTTTTCTTAAAATAGAATCTTAGCAATGGAATCACTTAGTCAAAAGGTATAATCTTTTCATAGTTCTTAATGCATTTTAAAGGCAAGATAATAATCTGGACACCTCTCATTACAGTAATTTACATACAGTTCATATGTCTCAACTGGGTTTTATTGATTCTGCCACTGATGATCAAATGGGATTTTCTTTTCAAACACCTCACTAGCCTCTTCATCAGGAATTGTAACACAAATCTAATAATTTCCAGTGGTGACCGCACAGTATTCATCACACACAACACCATGTTGAACTGCACCCACAGATTCTTTTCTGGAGTTTGATCCTTAGCACAAAGATAGAAGGCAGAGAGAGAGACTCTTAAAAGAGGATGAAAAGATTCATAGATGACTCCAAATGTTCTTTGAGTTTCAAGAACTCAAGTGATGTGGGATCTCACATGACTGGGGAGAGAAGGCAGATTTGCATCCAGTATACTAATTTCACAAGCACAAAGAATGAGTGCCTTCTCCACCAACATCTCCTGAAAAGTAGAGACACCAAAAGGAATAAAATGTCATTCTTGCCCCCAAAGGAGCTAGCAATGTTGTATAAGTTGTCTAAATAAATATTGGGAGGATAGAACTCTGAAGGGAGTTCTCTTTAATGGTACCCAACAAAGAGAATAAGTGAAACCTTGCCAGGAGAGGCTTCCTGGAGAGGGAGCCTCTGAGCTGCATTTTAAAAGCCTTAGGAGCTACAAAGGTAAAGGGGATTGTGGTGAGAATTGCAATCTAGACAGAGGGATGATCAGGAGTAATGGCAAAAAATAAGAGGCTAAGTGGAGGATCTCTAAGCAGTTTGGAGTGCTCAGTCACAGAGCTGGGAGGAGGCAAGTGATAAGGCTGGAGAAATAAGCAGAGATCCAGGTGCAATTGGTAACAAAGATGGAAGAGCTAAAGATGATCTCTGAGTTTCCAACATAGGTGGAATAGGCAGAGATGTCCATTAAGACAGACATTGATGAATTCAGTTTAGGCCGTAAAGAATTTGGAGTGTCTTTGAAAAGACCTCCAGGTGGGATACACAGCAAGAAGGGATTGGATATGAATCTGAGGAATCTGAGAGAGCTCGGAGTCAAAGAAACAGATTTGGTGGTCACATTTGAAACTCTAAGAGTTGTGATAGCTCCAGAGGCTTATAATGTGAAAAGAGAAAATGCCTGAGGTCAGAACTTTGGGGAACACCCAGTTACTTTGTCTACCGGAACCCAACTCCCTCCTAATCATGATCTCCTTAGAGCCCTGGGATAACTGAGAAGTATATAGATTGTGGTCAAGTAGAAATCCTAGGCAATTTAATTAGCACACAATCAACCCCACATCATGGGAATCAGGCATGGTCTTGGCACAAGCTTCACTCAGAAAGAGGCTTTATAAATATTTTATAAACACTAAGACTATAATACTTAGTTTCCTCCCAATTTTGCCTCCTTTCCAACAGTATACTCTAAATACTCAAGTGGGGATGGGGTGGGGGCTTTGTTGAAGTGGCCACTAAGCACCACAAAGGCCAGAAAGAGACATTCTGGTGCCTTATTTCCAGTGATATTTCAAAAGGGCAATGACTAGCCTCTTCAAAACCCTATACCAGGATTCAAAAACTCTTTATATCATAGATGTTGGAAACAAATTCTTCACTTTGTCATCTTCAATCTCATTTATAAGAGGGCTAAAACTGTCTTTAATTGAACAAGCTAATCTTTATTCTAAGTTGTTATTATGAATGAATTTGATCATTCTATATCATTCTGCCTTCAGATGGGAACACATAATGGAGAATTTAACACATTTCAGTCTCTTGCAAAATTATCAGATTTCTATAGTTAACATCAGGTTTCTATATGGTTATTACTAATATAGAAAGGTGGGGAGAGAACAAGAAGCCTACAAGAGTTCAAGAAGAAGTGGAGATGTTCAAGGAGAACCAGGAGAGAGGAATGTCTTGAAAGCCTAAGAGATAGAATATGTCCAGAGGGCAAAAGTGATCTTGTCAACAGCAGTTCTGATAAGAGAGTGAATAAGGAGTGACTACTGAATTCAAGAACCAGAGCATGGATGATCCAGGTGAGAGTGGCTCCAGTAGAATGGTCGAGGTGGTAAGTAGTGTGGATTACAGTGGACTGAGGAATGCACAGGAGGTGAGGAAGGGAAGAAACAAGGTCAGGTCATCCCAAAAGCTCACTGAGGAATGAACAGTTTTAGGATTTGAGATGCTCAGGCTTTGATCTGTCTCTCCAATCTTTAGATAAATGAATCTTATCTCTAAACCCGATTCCATCAATTTTGGTCAGGACCAACATTTGTGAAGAAGCCTCACCTTGCTTTCCTCTACAAATCTGTCACTCAGCAACAGCTACAATTTAAGGGGGTCTCCAACTTGATATCTGAGCCAAATATTGTCCTCTGCACCTCAACCTTCATCTGCCCTGCATTTTATGGCTCTGTACCAAGAGGTTAGTCTTTTGAGAAGTTTGCAGCAGAGATATCAACTAGAGAAAGACTCATTGACCAGGAATTTGGTTTTGTTTTGGTTTGGTTTAACTGACAGGTACTGATCAGAAGGAGTCAGTAAAATAGAGGTTAACTACACAAGACAGAGTCATTTACTGATGGAACAAAGTTCAGAGGATGCTGAAAAGGATGAATTGACTTTAAATAGGAGAAGGGCTGACAGATTCTTAGAAACCTGAGGAAAGGAAATAAACTTAGATCTGTGGGGGAAGGATGGTAAATATAAGACGAGATCCCTGGGTGGCTCAGCGGTTTAGTGCCTGCCTTTGGCCCAGGGCATGATCCCGGAGTCCCGGGATCGAGTCCCACATTGGGCTTCCTGCATGGAGCCTGCTTCTCCCTCTGCCTGTGTCTCTGCCTCTCTCTCTCTCTTTCACTCTGTGTGTGTGTGTGTGTGTGTCTCATGAATAAATAATAAATAAATAAATAAATAAATAAATAAATAAATAAATAAATAAATAATAATCTGATCAATTGTCCCATACAACTATGCACCATGTTTCCAGTTAGCCCTTACTGAAAAGATAACATTTTTGAGGTAAAAGCTCTTTAGAAATATTTTTATCTTCCCCCACTGAAGTGGGTTGTTTCCTGTCTCCCATTTTTTAAAGAGCATTGCACACATTGAGAGGAAACCAGTAAGGGCACAGTGTTGGAAGAATATGAATGATTTGCACTGGAGTGTTCTGAAACATCGATATCATCTTGACTCAAATTAGCATAAATCCTCACTGCAGACCCACTAAGCATCCATTCAACAACTTGCATCACCACCACCTCCTCTGCCTCTCTTTAATGTTGACCAATATGTACTCTAATTTCTGCTGGTTCTGGATTCTGGTTCTGGTTCTGGATCCTGTCCACGATTTAACCATAAGTGTCCAGCACAATCTTGTACACTCAGAATAAATCTTCAATTGAGTCAACTAGGAGACTCTGCAGCAGAACACTCTAAACCAAAGTCTCATCTGCATTATAGATCATATTGAATCTCTGAGTGAGTTAACATATAGATAGAATTCCATTAATCAATCATTCCATTGTTTTGTCAAAGAATTTTTGATATTGTAATAATTCTATTGTTTTTTTAAAGACTTTATTTATTTATTCATGAGAGACATAGAGAGAGAGAAGCACAGACATAGGTAGAGGGAGAAGCAGGCTCCCTGCAGGGAGCCCGATGTGGGACTTGATCCCAGGACCCCAGGATCACAACCTGAGCCAAAGGCAAATGCTCAACCACTGAGCCACCCAGGTGCCCCTTTACTGTTTTCCATAGAACTTTTCATTAAGCAAAATAGACACTCATATTCAAATTTTGTAATTAACACATTTACTCACACAACAGGAATCAGGGAATGTCTTGGCAGCATATTAGTATTTGAAATTTCTTCCTGACAAATGGTAATATATGAATTCTGTAACTCCCTGTGTTTAGGATTGTTTTCTGTTCTAAATTATGTAGGCTAGGAAAACTGAATAAATACAATTAATTTTAATCAAGTCATAAATTAATATATGCCAAAAAACATATTTTAAACAGCTTAGAGTTTATCTGGCATAGCAGAACACACACTGGACTGAGTTGGGTAACCTGAGCTCTCATCCAAGTTCAACCACTGAATAGGTGTGACTAACTAAACGACTTAATCTCTAGGCTTCCATTCCCTTATTTTTAAAATGAGGCAATTGGATAGGATAGCCTGTGAGGTTCTATAACTTATTAATATTCTATAACTTGTTGAAGCTTTCTATTTGTTTAGCATGTTGTAATTGATTAGCCAAGTGAAACATCTTTCATTTAAACCGACCCCTCCTAAGAACCCCTCTGGCCACTGACAGTCTCCTTCCAAAGAGTCCGTAATACGAAAATCTTCCCACTAAGTACTGAGTGGCATGGTACCCTAACTATATAGCTGGTTGAATGAGGAATGACCACCCACAAATAGTCCAGTATCCCTAAAGGGGCTTGGCATGAGAACTACCCCCAACAGATATGTTCTCTACAAATGAAGACTGACCCAATCAGTTGGAAATTTGAACACAGAACTATCAGAGAGGAAAGAATTGCAAGATACTTTTCTTGGTAACAGTCATTTTAACGGAGATTTACTCATTGATTATTTAGTCATTTGTTTGAGATCCCCATGTGACCATAAGACCCCATGGAGTCAAATACCATTTCTCATCATTGTAGCCTCCTACATCTTGCACAAGAGGCACTCAATAAATAATGCGTTGTGAGCCACCTAAAGGAAAGGAAGGATAAAGGACAGGGAACATAGAGAACAAAATGCTATGGTCACCCACAAACAGTTATGAAAACAAAGAACCACATTCTTCCCAGTCCAATAAGTATGGAGCATTAGCCACCAGTCCATCTAGTTCAGAGTTTTACTCTACTGCCTTTACTTCATTTACTTATTAATTTAAATGGAAGAGTTAGATGATTTTCTGGTTAGCATGGGCTCTGCTCTGACATATCACAAAAATGTCACTGAAAATCAAAGGAAAACCTGGCCTTTGAAAAGACTTGTCCCTGATGCAAATGCATAGTTAAACTGGCTCAGGATAAACAAAAACAAACAATGAAATACATTAGAAGGTGCGTATGAGTCTTTTAGTCTTTGAGAATTTGGCTTTTATGAGTTAGAGAGATTTCACAGAACCATATGACTTTTGGGAAGGGTTTGTTTACCCTGATGTCCTGAAATTACTGGGAACAATTAAAGTTTTGAGATAGCCTGAATTTTTCTTTCCATTTGGTAGAGGCCTAATGGCCCATCTGCAGATCTGGACTCCTGTGTGCACATATGGTCCATAATTTATGAAATGTGCTTATTTACACGTTTTAATTCTTATTTTCCAATATTTTGAAATGTAGCCTTCTTACATCTTTCTGTGAAATGCAGATGCACATTTCAGCTATTGGGGTGACACAATAGCAAGTCATTAGACATGACAGCATTAGGGCTGATACCTACCTGTTATAAACAATTTGATGGAAGCAATTTATGGAACTATTATTGGAGGACATTCTGCGGTACCAGGCATTTCTATCTGGTGGGTGGGTTAATACTCACCTGAAATAGTTGGGGGAACTCCTTCCTTCACCTGGAGAGTCACTTGAACTTGGCCTTCACCTGAAACTGAATACAAAAAGCCAAAACTTGGATGTGATGCAAAGAGCATTTTTTAAAAAAGATTTTATTTATTTATTCATGCGAGACACACAGAGAGAGAGGCAGAGAGAGAAGCAGGCTCCATGCAGGGAGCCCAATGTGGGACTCGATCCCGGACTCCAGGATCACGCCCTGAGCTGAAGGCAGATGCTCAACCGCTGAGCCACCCAGGCATCCCCAAAGAACATTTTAATACAAAAGATATTCCTATGTGATAAAGATGGCTTTATGCTAAATTCCCCCCAACCTAACTAAATTTTCAAAATAAAAAAATGAAGTCCTCGTTAGTCTAACAATTGATTTTGATTGCTTTTATTTGATTAAACTCAACTTCAGTGAGGTCTTTAAGAGAATTGGCACATAAATAAATTAGGGGGGAAACTCTTTAGCCATATGTTCTTTGGAGGCCAATGTTGGTCAGCAGGGCATACCTCATATCCTTTTTCCTCTCCATCATTTTGAAGGGTTGGCTGTTAGAATTCATGTGTTTTTCAATAGAGTTCAGATCACCCATGAAATGTATTTGCTTTACCTTTATCTAAACAAATTATCCTTTTAATGAAGGCTTTTTTCCATCCCCTCTTTCTCCTCCATCTTCCAAACCAACTGAGCACATTTAAAAGGCCTGGGGTTCATTAATTTTAAGTGTTCAATAAATTAGTGGAAATAATCAAAAGGCCTGATTCTTTCTGATAATGACAATTTGATGTCAGTATAAACCAGTAGATTAAGCTGGGAACATATGCTCCTTTGCCAAGAGAGGCTGCTATAATTAAATAGTGAATGCATCTACAAGGTGCTCTCACGCCTGATTAATTAGTAATCAGGTGCGCCAACTCCACTTTTCAGTAACACCTTGTCTTTTATTGGTTAATTACCTTTCTGCCTTATCAGATGTCACATGAGCCAACACCTCCCACCACTGGAGGGCCCAAAGCTTGAGGACTTGGTCAAACCCATGCTCTCCATTTGCCTTTCCATGGAGCCCTAAACCTTTCCTTCATCACAGGATGGACTAGACCAAGGATCATTTTTTTCTAATTGCAAAGCAAAAGTTTCAGATTACAAAAAATAATAATGATAATCCCCAAGGGGATTCATGATGAGATGTTTCCAATCCCTCTATTCTTACTCTGATAATTACTCTCATTAAAATTTTTCCCACTATAAAAAGTGGCTTTCTCCTTATACTACATATTTTGAGACCAGGTACAATGACCAACATATTCTCTCTGTGTTCTACTTTATCACTACTTCCAAGGTTTTGTTTATATTGTTTCTCTAGCCTGTTGCATATTTCACTCACTTTTCTTAATAAATAAACATAATGCCACCAGCCCCATGTTCTATCTCTCCTTTTTTCTATAATGTCTAATTCACCCACTCATGCTCATACTGATATTGGTGATATTTATCCCAAGCTTGCTCTCAATTTAGCAAATATTTATCAAGCATCAACTGTGGTAAATTTCAGATTGCATCAGTCATTAGCTCTGTCTCTAAATCTTAGAGGGAGGGAGGAACTTTTCTCAAGTACCTTAGGACACTAGACATTGCTGGACATGTAGATACTTACTATGAACTAACCTGGAGATGCTAAATTTATAGGGCTCTACTCTGAATACCCAGTATTTAACTGACAATTTTAACCAATTGAGCAAATAGAGACAGGAACAACCCTTTTAAAGGAACTAAACGACAAAATAATAGAATAGACTCCATTATAAAGAAAAGCAAAAGAGAATATGGACAAGATGATATCTAAAAACATGAAAAAGACTCTTTTTTTTTTTTTTTTTTTTTTACTTTTATTGGTGTTTAATTTACCAACATACAGAAAAACACCCAGTGCTCATCCCGTCAAGTGTCCACCTCAGTGCCCGTCACCCATTCCCCTCCAATACCCGCCCTCCTCCCCTTCCACCACCCCTAGTTCGTTTCCCCGAGTTAGGAGTCTTTATGTTCTGTCTCCCTTCCTGATATTTCCCAACATTTCTTTTCCCTTCCTTTATATTCCCTTTCACTATTATTCATATTCCCCAAATGAATGAGAACATACACTGTTTGTCCTTCTCCGATTGACTTATTTCACTCAGCATAATACCCTCCAGTTCCATCCACGTTGAAGCAAATGGTGGGTATTTGTCGTTTCTAATTGCTGAGTAATATTCCATTGTATACATAAACCACATCTTCTTTATCCATTCATCTATGAAAAAGACTCTTAACAAAGGAGCACTCTTCCATATGAAGAAGGACTTAAATAATATAATAGAATCAAACTCTGAAGAAGGCAAATTAGAAAAAATTCCAGGAATCATTTGTAAAGGGTTATTAGTTCATTTAAAGATTTTATATAAATCATCCTTGTTAAAAGCAGCTTCCAAGTAATTGTAGATTTCTTAACACCTGTGCCTCTTCCTTAAGACAGAGCCACTGAAATAAAGAAAGGAAAAAAGTAAAGTTGCACATGACAAAATCTTTTTCAAAACTACTGCAGTCATTTTATATTGCATCATGCATTGTAACTGTCATGGTGATAATTAACCCAACGACTGAAAAGGCTAACCCCCACCATAGCCAACTCCCATATAGACTGTTCCACTTGTCCTTCCATTCAGGAACTAACTTAACCCAGGCTCTGTTCTTTGTAACTCAAGGCTTCCTGGCGACTGTGCTATCATATCTGCAGCTCTACACTGATGGCTTCTGAACTGCATGACCACTGTGTTGTTGTGGTTGTTGTTGTTGTTGTTGTTGTTGTTTTCCAGCCTCTACACATGGACAAATATTTCCCACCTCCTGGGGATCCTCTTCCCCAAAATATATGTTAAAAGCTATCACTCATTTTATTAAAGCGAATGTGAGAATACCATTCACTCTGAGAAAAGGAGTAGTTTCAGTATCCAAAGAAATGGAGAAAAGTTACCAAAAGTAGGAAAGACTGAGAAAGTCTGATTTCCTTCACCACCACATGTACATGGCCCCCTGCAGACTTGTTCTGAAATGTGAGTGTGGGTCAGAGGGCTGGCTATTCTTCCCAAATACCATTTCCACACCCTGAGAATAGAGCCATAGTCAGTCACTGGGAGGAGTGTGGGTGCTGATTGAAGTCCAACAGCCTGAGTTTGAATACTGGGTCTTCCAGTTCCTTGATGTGAGCAACTAATAAGTTCTCCATCATTTCTGAAACTTCCTTCCCATGAAAAATGGAGATAGTCATCCTATCCACCCTTTAGCGTTATCTGAAAGAAAAGATGGGATAATCCCTATATAACATGCTTAGCACAGTGCTTGGCATATAAATGCTAGTCATTACCTATACTGTTATCATGGCATGCTCATGATTCTAGCATCCAGTTAACCAAATCCA
Organism: Vulpes lagopus; assembly: GCF_018345385.1. Taxonomy (NCBI): domain Eukaryota; kingdom Metazoa; phylum Chordata; class Mammalia; order Carnivora; family Canidae; genus Vulpes; species Vulpes lagopus. The sequence goes on along the minus strand of NC_054824.1, from coordinate 53,606,867 downwards.
AGAAATATGCTTCTACTCTTTTTACAGCTGCACCTAATCATGATGAGCCATAGTATTCAGAATTGTAAGCAACTTAACCAGATCTGCTAGTTTGCTAAGTGCTTTGACTCTATAAAAGACAGTGTAAATGTTAAGCATTGTTTCCAATTTGGATAAATACAAAGAGGGATTAAAATCATTTGAGAATAAAAGTATTGACTCAGGAAGAGTTTAAAAGCCTTACACGAGTGTGATATTATGCATATGTCTTCTCAGTGCTTATGATTTCTGAGTTTGTATTTGTAATTTGAGAGTGGTTAATCTACTTTGTTTATAAATGGAGCCTCATTGCAGTTGATCCTTCCCAGGTTGTAAGACTATCTGGTTAGTCCTCAAAAAGAAAAGAAGTCTTTAGGTCAATTTTAGTCAAATTATTCCGATGAGTGCTATATGATGTAAGGTTGCTATAAATGCAGAGATCCAGAAGAAAGTGAGAAATATGCCAAGAAAGAGGAAAGAGTTACTCAGCCAAATATACTAGTGTCTTCCACCGTTGTGTATTGTTTCCAGCAGGTTTTGTCTTCACTAGGGCACTAGGGAAGAGAAAAATTAATTCTCTCCTGAGTAGGTCCCATTTTCTCTTGTAATTTTGAAGGGAGAATTAAGCACCTATCTATTTAAAAAGGAAAAAGTAAGTGGCATCTTAGTGGGCCTTTGCTCCTTTCCTATTTAATTCTTCATCCATATTCCCATTTGCACTTCACCATTGAGGTTTAACACATATTTGGACCTTTCATTCAATTCATATTTACATAGTATGAGTCAGCAATTGACCACTCATGACGAGAATTTAAAACAGTGACGGCATCTGTGTCTGCGGATTTCACCCTTTCTCTCCCTGACTCATGCCTTCTTTCTAGGTCTCTGTCTATGTTGGACCCAGGCTCCAGCTCTGTCTTCAGGAGCCAGATGTTGGGTGTGGTCCCCTCTCTCTGCACTGCAGCTTAGCTTTGCCCTATCTACCACTTCCACCTCTTTTTCTCTCACACCCATACACTCCTGCTCTGTTCTCCCTCCCTGTTCAGTGAACTTGACCTCATTCCCCAGAAATTAGCCTTTTTCACTTAACCTTTGAGAATTACTTGCCAGCTGATCCCTGGGCAGCTAATGCTTGATTCACAGGAACATACTTCTGTCTGATTCCGGCTGCACGGGGGCAGCCACAGAGCCACTCTGTCCCTCATAACACAGGATCTTTCCAAATCCTTCAGAGAAACATTACATGAAAATCCTACAATCACCTTTGAGTCTTCCATTAGCCCTAGTAGTATTCATTCATGGAAGGGTATAAATTTTTTTAGGTGTAATAGTAAAAGAACTTATGCAAGACACTGACAGATATATGTACATTAACTGCAGTCCTAAGACATCAATTAAACCTTCTTAATTAACTCAGAAAACAATAACTATTGCTATTCTGACTCAGAGATGTTTGCTACACTTGCATGGGGCATATGTGATGTCCTGGGCCCCATGCAGATCTACAGAACCAGAACTTCCAACAGGGCAGCCTGGGAACAAATATTCCAGCTGTTTGCCCATGAGGCATATTTAAAAAGTTCCAAATTGAGGAATTTTACAATTTCTCTCAAAAACGTGGCTTGTTCTCAGGAGCAGGTGTTCTTAGCAAGTGAGAAAAGAGACCCAGATAAAAAAGAAATCCCTGGGCTCACACTTTTTACTTTCCATCAGTTATACCCAAAACTTGCAGACTGCATTATATTCCCAAAATATAAAATCTGAGATGATGATTTTAGTGGCATTAATGTTTTATTTTAATAGCTATGGATGCTAACATATTTTAGAGAAAACAACTGGGTCATTAAACCCATGATTTTATGAATATTATTACTTAAAGATAGGTTAGGTTTTTTTAAAAAGACAGCATGGGTATTGATTTAAGAAAACTCTAAGGTAAATAATAGTACAAGAGCTATAGGATGCGACAAAGAGTGAAGCTGGATCTCAAATATCTAAAATTGAGGAAGCATAAAGTCCTCAAAAGGCCCAAGTTTTTCCTTTAAGTAGAGGAAGAAGAACTGGTTTATAAGGGTATGTATAAGTTTGGATTAAAAAACCCAAAACACCAGTGTACTGGAAAAAGTACTGAACTAGGGTCAGAAAGGCTGAGTTTGAATGCTGGTTACACCACCTATGCTCTATGTGAACTAGAGCCAGCCATCAGCATCACTAAGAATTAGCTCCTTAATCTGATGCCTAGAAAAAAATATTTGATTCTGACTTCTAAGTTTTCCTTCCTTCTTTCTTTCCTTTTCTCCTTTTTTTCCTTCCTTTTCCTTTTGGGAGAGAAGTTGCTTGCAACCAAGAGGCAAAATTCCTTTTCCCATGGCCAGCTCCTATTCCATTCTCTATGTTTTTGCCATAAAGGTTAGTGCAGTTCCCCAAAGTCAATCCTCTATATTACTGGCAAAAATCCTTGGAGATCTTCGGGGAATGAGTCTTCCGTGAGAATGTAAATTAATTTATTAACTAGAGTGCTATGGATTGCCTTAGAGGGCCTCAGTGTGGGGATGGCAGCAAAGTTTCGAAGGATTATGATTCTGCTCTGCTTATGGACCACTCCCCAAATGCTCGGGGCGGCCAGTGGAGTCCTCTCCCGCAGATGCAGATGCTAACGGAGCTCCTTCCCAAGGAAGGCCCCGCTGAACCCCAGACGGATGCAGCTGCAGCCTGCTCCGTGCCTGTGCCCTGGGCACTGGGGAGAAAAGAGAAACCCAGGCAGTGCCCAGGATCTCCTGGCCGCAAACTCTGGGATTCTCAGGACCTCCCGGGTTAGCAGCATCTCTCCTGAGCCTTCTGTGTGATGTGACTCGACTTCTTCAGGGAGACGGGTGCAGACAATGAGGTCCATCTGTCTTTCTATCCACAGCCCCCTTGCCCTCATCGAAAACGGCCCCGGCTTCTTGCCAAACAGCCTGCCTTCATCTCGGCTAGGGGCCTTTCGGAGACAGGCACTGGCCAGCCTGGCTAGACGTGGCTTTTCTTCCTCTCCAGCAGATCCGAAGAGGGTGGTAGGCAGGAGCCTCTGCGCCTAGCAGGCGCTTGCTCAGCTGCCGCCCCACACAATATCCCCGCCGGCCGCCTCTCCTCTGCGACAGTGTGGCTGTGTGAACCCGGGAGGGCCGCTCTGAATGGCTCAGCATCTGACAGGAATTTATCACCGGCTGCTGGTTGGGCGAGGCAGACAGCAGACAGCGAGGGGAAGGGGCTGGGGGTGTTGAATGCTCTCTGCCACAACCCAACAGTTTGCCCTAAAGAGCCTTTTCCCGATAGAAAAGGACAGGGTCAAAAGTAAGTTGACCCCTGACAGAATGTACAATTATTAGGAGGGGACTGTGCACGAGCAGCTGCTGGAACCCCACTGGCTCCGCATCGGGCTTCCAAGAGTCAGAATATGAATAATCAACTCAAGATTGTTTCCTCCACCCCTATCACCCCCCCTCCACCTCCCCCCCAACCTTCTCCTCCTGTTTTGGGCAAGTCCTATTATATTCCTACAGGAAGAAGCATAGCCCTCCCTGGCAGCTGCAATAATTGTGTTCCTATTGTGATGAAGACCTCCTCCTGGCCACCCCCCTACAAGTGGCCATTGTGAGTGGAGAGTCAGTGATTATACGCTCCGCCTGATGCTTTGGGGGAGGGACCCAGCTGTCTAAGTGCTGACACACGAGTGTGCGGAAGGCCAGGGAGGGGGCCGGTGGAGGTGGAGGCGAAAGGTTGAGGGGGGATCCTGCGTCTGTGAGACGGGACCCTGACACACCAGACCTTTTTCATAAGTCAAGCCCAGAACAAATGAGGCTTTATCAGGCCCCAGTGATGAGGGGGTCTCATCTCCCTTTGAAGTGGAGCTGAGCATGGGGCCTAGCAGCTTTTCCTCCTTTGGACCAAGCAAACATCCTTCTTTTGATATGCTACATGCTCATTATCTCTGCCCCATTTAATGATTTTTGATTGAAGGGTGGCGGCTGGGATGCCGAGAAGATCGTTAGAGAGGCTCCATCCAGCCAAGCCTGCAAGAAAGGCTTTCCTTGTGCCTGGGCCTAAATTTGGAATTTCTTAACAGTGTGCGCTTGTTCTTAGAGGCAGATAAGGGCTGAGCGTGAAATTCTTAATTAAGCAATAAATAGAGAGTGGGGTGTCAGCAGATGTAGCCAGTAGCCATGGCAACGGGAATCACATGGGCAAGAGAGCTGAGACGAGATGTAGGCCTCAGGCCGGGGCCTGACTGGCAGCTGAAGAATCCTACAAAGCTTGTAAACCAGATTAATTAGCTGACTAATTATTTCATAGCGTTAATGTAACTAAGAAATAAAAATAGTTAACCATGAACTGAAACATCCCTGGGAAAAAAAAAGAAAAAACAGCGGGGAAAGAGGCAGTGGGGAACTGGCTCTGTAAGGCAGAGACAAGAGCTGCCAGTTAATCAAATCGCATAAACGGAAAAATGGGCTTCCTGGGTTTGACTCCGATTCTGAAAATGTAAAAGAACACTTGTCCTGCAGTCTTCACCCATTCCCAAGCGTGGCGTAGAAGTTACAGTTCGGAGCTGCCATTCGGAATCACTTCTCCCATCAAACACCGCTCCTCCTGGGTCCTCACACCAACTGTAGCACAGCAGTGCTCTACTATGGTCTGGTAGGCAAGTGGCTTCTTAAGGCAAAATTCTCAGGGGCTTTAGAAAGGCAACCTGACCAATCTCCTTAAAAGATATTTTTAAATGAGCGAGGTTATCTTATTCTGTGGGTAACAATTGCTTAAGTGGTATTAAATTTCAATCACAGAAACAATATATCAATATGTCATATTATCCTGAATCTCAGTTATCTTACAAAATCTAGTCAAGGAAAATAGAATGAGACCCTTTCGGAAAGGTTACAACGTGTATGCTAAGTTCAAGGCATATGACATTGTTAATCTTCTGGGGAAAAAAGAAAAAAAAAAATCCAGAGAAATAATCTACTGAGAAAACCTGTGGTAAAGTAACAGGGTATACTAATCACATTTGAAGATATTTGGGCATTTTGTACCACAATTCCAAGAGATAAGTAGGTATTCTTAACCTCATTGTATAGGTGAAGCCATTGAGTCATGGAGCATTTTTAATTCCATGCCCCAAGTGGAACAGCCAGCCAGCCACTGATTAAAACCCTAAACCCTAATCTCTGGCCATGAGCTTTCCAAAGAACCTGCATACCATAAAAGACATTTGCTAAAGAAAGACAAAACTTGCCTTGGTAGAGAAGAGCAATAATCTCAAAACATTACGTACAGGATTGTTTTTCTTTGTCACTGGGGATCAGTGAGAAGTTTTCTCCCACAATCCTGCCTAGCACCCCCTACCCTATTTGGTCAGTGATCAATGATTATTTAGTGGGCAGCACACTCTAGTGGGGAGATCCAGAGCCAGGAGCTAGAATGCCTGGGTTCTGATTTTTTGCCTTCTCAGCTGGGTCTAAGATTAGTCAGGTATCTTCCATCACACACAAAGTAGCCAAATGGAGGAAACAGAGATAATTGTGATTTTGTTTGAAACTTCCTATCCTGGGGGATGTGGTAAGGTTGGAAACAAAAAATACAAAAAAGATGGTCCACTTAGAAGTGGTCAACAAATTAATGAAACACAGCCAATTGTCAGTGAAGCGGCACTCTGAACGAAAAGCCAGCCAGGAATAGGAACAGGGTCTCTTCATCCCCACCCCTGAAAGTCTGGCAGGAAATTCAATGGACCTGAAAGAGGTCAAGCAGTTTCCCTACAATAGATAAAATGAAACTTCTGTATATACAGCTCTCCCCACATTTTTTTTTTTTTATCTCAGGAATATGTCCACACTGACTGTGAGGTCTTGACTTTTGTTTTCTTCTTAGACTAAACGTATTTTATGTAAATTCTCCCAGTCGCAGACCTATAAAGTCACATGGTCCCAAAAAAACAATTAAGTGAAAGTAACAAACTAATCAATATGTAAAACACACAGCAGAGAGCTAGAACTCTATTGCTTGGGGTCTTGGGATACCAGCTTCAACTACCTCACTGCCATTATGGCATCATCAGCCTTCCCAACAATGTTGTAAACTTGACACAGAGAATGTCCAAAATATAACCGAATCTACCCAATTCAACATAGCTGCACAGGACACCACCATCGAGGAGCAGTACAAGGTTGGGTTCCCCCTGAATCCTCATATCCTCACTGTACCAGCCCAGAAATGAGAACCAAAGTGGCTCTAGCCACCTACCTACCCCAATCACAGGATATAGAAGGCACAAATGACCACAAAAGCCAGTACACAGAGCACTGAGAATCCTCTTAAGGAACAAGGGTCTCCATGTTCATTAAACATTCAACCAACCCTCTGTGATTTCCTGTTCCTTTTCCAACTCATATTACCTAAAGGTGGAGATACTAAGGTATTCTGATAAATAGAATGTTTTAAATTAATAAGGGCTATCTACCTAATAAAAATGTCTTAGACTGAAAAATGCCTCCGTATCATATATCTGCTCATATAGACATACAGATATACAAATATATACAATATTCATATTTACAAATATGAATATATAAATATTCATACTTAGGCAGATTTGCATTTATACCATGTATGTGTATAAATAGTCTCAGAGTATAACTTGCCATTAAGTCAATAAATAATGATAACAAAGGGGAAGAAAACATGTAGTTGCATGACTTGATTTTTTTTTTCCCTTTATGCCACAAATGTTCCTTTACCATGTTTTGCTTATCGGGTCATTTAAATTAGTTTGCAGTTGGGGGCACCTGGGTGGCTCAGTGGTTGAGCATCTGCCTTTGGCTCAGGGAATGATCCTGGGGTACTGGGATCGAGTCCTGCATCAGGTTCCCTGAAAGAAGCCTACTTCTCCCTCTGCCTATCTCTGTGTGTCTCTCATGAATAAATAAATAAAATCTTTTAAAAATATTAGTTTGCAGTTCATGAACAAAATCTGACCAATGGACAAGACAGGCTCTTCACAAGCATGCTAAGTAATGGGAGAACCATTTGGAATTAAAATTTTGTTATAGAATATATATCAAGAGAACAGTCATACTTAAAGTTAATGATACCTATTTATTCTTACTTAATGGCTGCATTCAGCTCTAATAACAAAAAGATTCTCAGGGATCTCTGTCCATCCTGAGTCTTTATAGTTTTAGGTTACATTTATGGTTGATCAAATCAGAAATAAAATTCAAATGGTACAATTCAGGGCAGATAAAATATACAACAATCCATTTGGCAAAGACTGAACAATACCAGGGAATTACCATACTCTCCACTGTAGTGCTATTAAAATGTAATAGTCCCAGGGCTCAAGTATAGGTCAGGCTCAATTGACACTGAAGCACAAGGGAGATGGATGAGGAAGTCAGGACAACTGCCCAGGCAGTCTGATTTCAGAGTCCAACCATTTAACTGTAACATACAGCTCCCGCTTCCAGTTCCTCATAGCTTCATAACACAAATATTTGGAATTCAAGAGTGAATGGTAGTTTCCAACAATGTGCCCTCAAAATGCTCATCCAATTATACTTACCAAGGTAGATGAGTTGCCTCAACTGGGTATTGAAGAACCAGTCGCAACCTTGGTCCTGACCAGGTAATGGCAGAGATGGAAGGGACCGTCCCTCCTGACTCCCACACCTTACGAGGATGTCAGGGTAAGGCCATAGGACTGTGTGCACCAGCAGGAGGTAGTTTCCAGGAGCAAAGCTGCCAAATGTGGCTGAGTACTTGAAGTGAGAGAACAATACAATAATGCTCATTTAGTAAGGAAGGCTTTCCAAGAGCTACAAAGAACACAGATGGAGTACTTTAGAAATACAGCAGTTCACACTTAGACTACTCTCCTTGCAGGAAATGGGCTTACTTGAATCCATTCCATAATAAATTCATAACCAGAGCCACAGGATCATGGAACATGAGGATTGAAAGATTCCATTGAGTGTCTCTTAACAACTTCAATTAACAGAGGAGAAAACCTAGACAAGTAAGCTGACTTGTCCCAGGTTGAACAGCTAGCCAAGACAGAGCCAGATTTAGAATTCTTTTCCAGTTTTTCCCATAACTTAAAAAGGCAGGCAATGATAGGAGGCCCATTCTTTTATAACACCAACAGCTAGCACTATTGTTGCATTTGTTACATGCTTAGGTTCTATTCACACCAAAGCATTCAATCCTTCAAAGACTCCTCGTCATTGTCATTACTACTGCCTCCATTTTACAGATGAGGAAGCTGAGGCAGACAGGGGGTCAGTAACTCGCCCCACACCACAAAGCAGGGGAGTACTGAGCCAGGAAAGACAGAAGAGTATCCACCTCTACAGTCAACATTCTGCTGCCGTCACCTTATGAAAATTCCCCAAAACGTTTTCACGGGAACCTCAAGGAAAGAAAAGAGCTCTCTTTTCTGAGAAGGGTGGTGAGAAGATCAAAGGAGATTCTCTGCCTCGAACTATACCACACCCAAGATCTGCTCTCATGACTTTAAGGAGAATGTGAAGGAAGAAAGGAATGTATTAAAAGAAAGAGGTGAAGTTTGAAGAAATCCACTGGATTGTCTTTTTTTTTTTCCAGAAAATGCACCCACTTTCCACATGGCTATTCCTATCTTCACTGCCCCTAACCATTTGACACTTTAGCCAACCCCAATGAACGTCCAGACCTTTATTTGCAAGTTAATCTTTGACCACAAGGTGGCAGTATGCAATGTAAAAATGCTTTGTTAAGACGTTTTTCTCTGGCTACAAACACTTCCCTGAGGGGTAAATTGGTTCTTAATCCCTTATCTAATAATATAATTCCATAGAATGCTTAGAAGGTATTTCTCATTGTATAAATAAAGTTAAAATTTCAGGCAGAACCATTCTGTTACTCAAGACAAGATTCAAACAGATTCTAATATATTCAAGTTAAAAAAATTAAAATAAAAAATAACCACCACATCTTATATTCAGATTACATTCATCAGGTCACAACACTGTGGCAGTTTTCTTTATCAGCACCAGAAGATGCTAATTCCTGCAAACTGCTATTTCACAGGTAGAAAGATAAGAACCCCTGGAGAATAGACCGTACCCATGAATGAATTCCTGGGGTTACCTGCAGGGATCTGCTGATCCAAGGGGTTTCAAATTGCAGTGAGTAGGTCTCCTGATCCAAGAGCAGAGCCATCCAGCCATATAGGTTAGACAATGTGTCACGTACATAATTGACAGTGGTTGTCTTATTTCTGCTGTCGGTTATGGTTAAATCATAAGAAACATTTGGAGCATTAGCTCTAGGGTGATTTAAAAAGAAAAAAAAATGGGTGGTAAGTTATTTGTCCATTCTGGCTTTAATACACTCCTCTCCCATCAGTGGTAATTCATCTTTTATTCTTTCCATGTATTTCTTGCGCTTGTGCCATCTTGTCTGTACATCTAGGGAGCTTTTAGCAATCACTGTGTGTGTCAAAACAGCCCCCAGATGTCACAGATCATTTGTGCCTTCCACTGGCCTGGTGGGTTGAAGGTAGTTAACATTCAGATCTGAGACCACTAATAAATGCCATAACAAGTTCATAAGGGCCAGGACTATATATTGTTCTTTTACTAAAGAAATATCCATGTTCAGAATCTTGCCATGGACCTATTTTATCAGCATCAGGAAATATATTATATAGTTATTAGATACTCTCATAGGAAGCAATGACGGAGACCCAGAAACTAATGTGCCTAGACTCTCAGAAGTCCACCTCCAACTGCCGGGCAGAAATGGCTGCTGTAGCCTTCCCTAGAATGAAAAAGTAACCTGGCTCCTCTCCCATGGGCTTGCATATCGCCCAGCGCTCAGTCCTACCACCGCACCTAGTGTCAGTTTTTTTGTTGGTTAACGTAGACTGTGAGATCTTTAAGTTAGAGAGATTTTGTCCATTTGGTGTCCTCCACCCTGGCACAGGGCCCGCACACAATGGGTACTCAACTCATGTTTGTTATATCAAGGTAGGACTTGCTGGATGAACTCTCTCTAGAGCAGCTGGTGCCAATTTCCTAAGTTTTAGAAAGCATTTCTACAAGTGCATTTTAGCAAATGAGGAAATTGAGGCAGAGCATGGCAAAAGTATTATTAGAATGTCACAAGGCAGCACTAGAAATGTATTACTTTCTACAAATTACACAGCCCACTCCAGAGTGATTTTTAAAACTTCACTAGAACATAAACAGATTTAGCCACATGCTAAGACCCTAAAAGAAAGTCAAAGTGGACAGAAAATAAAAGGCAAAAGTAAAAAAAAAAAAAAAATCAATACACATTATGACTGTCCTTCCCCCTTTGGTTTGGTTTTCATGAGAATTTTTAACTGTGGCATTTTGCTGCAGGCAGATAATTAAATTCTCAGAGTAGAGGGAAATGAGACGAAGGAGGATGTTGGGTTTTCAAAGTGAGGTGTGGCATGACCATATCCAAAGCCAATTTACAATCCGGTGGATTTTATAAAAAGAAACTGTTTTTAGTCTGAAATGCTTAGGCACAATGGTTAGATGGCCATAAACTGGAAATCTTTATCTATGTACATGAGGTGGATGAATTTGGGCAAATTACTGGCCCTCTTTAAGCTTTCCTTTCCTTTTTCAACAAATGAAGGCAGATAGTATGTATCTTTCATATATGAAAGACTGTGAAACTTAGAGATAATCTATGTATTCAGTAACCCACTAATCACTAAGCCCACTCACATCTACCCACAACTCATTTAAGAACTAACCTCCGGGGGTGCCTCAGTGGCTCAGTAGGTTAAGCGTCTGTCTCTTGGTTTTGGCTCAGGTCATGATCTCAGGGTCCTGAGATGGAGCCCCACATTGAGATTCATGCTCAGCGGGGAGTGCCCTTGAAGATTCTTTCCCTCTACTCCTCCCTCTACTCACTCAGGTGCTCTCTTCTCAAATAAATAAGTAAATCTTTTTTTTTAAAAAAAGGGAATAGACCTTAAGATGTGCCAGATTTGCCATTCTGTACTATTTGTTTTAATGTTTAGCAGTTTATTTAAAAACACACTCAAAACTCTTCATGGTACAAAGCTGTGGCCCTGACAATGCAGTATTTGATACATACTTATTGTAAGAATGCATGTGTTTCTTTCATTCATTAACTAATAAAATGAAAGGGATGAAAAATGTTCAGAGCATTAGGAAATTAAAACAAAAAACAAGCAAAAAATAATAAAAACCATGACTACTCTTTCCCTAGATTTCCTGATGCAGGAAGCTTTAGAAAGCTCGGGGTGGAAGACTTTCTCTGATAGATCTTGGAACCACACATCCCAGGGTCCCAGGAGATGATCCAGCACAGTTTGGCCCAACTAATACATTTTAAAAATAGTCTTCTGAGAAATAAATGTAACACAAATGTGTTAAGAGGAGATAAAGTTGGAACCAAGAAATACCAAAGTGGTCGATAGGTTGGCTACAGTAGGTGTCATGATCAGTATGTAGGGTGGGATTCCTTACAGTTCAGAGAATGATTCAGAGTATTTCAGATTCTGAAAGTATAACCTTTCAGTTTTCACAGAAATATATGGATCCGGGAAAATGAATCACAAGAACTAAATCCAGGAGAGAGACTAATAGATAAATCAGAATTCCCATTTAATAATTCACAGTAAGAAATAAGGTTTCCTTTCACATAGTCAGTATTTGATAAATATTTGTTGAATGAATGAGTGAGTGTTAAAATGGACCAGTACACTCTAAACCAGTACTAGGTGATGTTTCTCCCCAACAGAGAAGACTACCTGGAAATCCCACACAAGGGTAAGAAGATTTCTTATAAACTTAACAATTGAAGAAACAAGTAACTTAATTATAAGCTATCAGAGCTTAATACAGCCAACCCCCATATCAATAGGATATTTGCCATGAAGACTTAAACACTTATATTTAATGGTCAGAAAATAGGACATATATAAGCAATCTACACTACTAGTAAGACTGGTTTAAAAAAATGCTAAGGAAAGGGATGCCTATGTGTCTCAGCAGTTGGACATCTGCCTTTGGCTCAGGGCGTGATCCTGGGGTCCCCAGATCAAGTCCTGCATCCAGTTCCCTGCATAGGGCTTGCTTCTCTCTCTGCCTATGCCTCTGCCTTTCTTTCTGTATCTCTCATGAATAAATAAATAAAATCTTTAAAAAAAATGCTGAGTAAAAAGAATAAAAATTTTAAAGTGCTAATGTTTCCTGATAAACTATTTCTTTTACCCTAGTCAAGTGCTCTCAAACCACTTTTACAATTTTTTAAAAATTATAGACCTCTATTTGTTCAAATCCATCCATCTCTTCACATTTAGTTCCTCTAACCTATATTTTGTCACTTACTTCGCCTTAGCAATCTATGTTTCTCATTCTTTTCTTAAGATATCATGCATACCATCTTGAGTGTTATGAAAATATTGCCTCAATATGTTACAATACAATCATTTGGGTAGATAGTACCAGAAATGGTTCCTAATTTCAGCAGTGTGGCCCATGGCCCCCAGAGTCCTCCTGGTCATCCTAACTAGACATAATTAGTTCTCAAATTCTATCAGTACCACATTTATAAATCAATTTTTAGGGTACAATCTTTCCTGGGTTCAGTTTCTATTGATTGTGACTTCAATTATTGAAGGAGCCATTTTTCCAGACCATAGTCCCAGGTTTCTAAAAGCTCTTATAAACATGACCCCCTCTTCAAATATTGTAAAACCACCAAATGCTAACAGTCATTCAGTTCTACCTGTCTCTGGGACTATTACACCTTCCTTTTGATGCCCTTTTCCTTCCAAGCAGCATCCAGCAATCTGATGCTAAGCACCTGATCAAACAGAGACCCACCATAGCACATCATGATCCTAAATTATATCTTCCTCTTTCTTCCTCATGCATTGCCCTGATCCTATCAAGCCACCCCAACCATTTCAACTAAGGTTTAGTTGGGATGCAATTTTACCAGTACTAAATGTGCAGCACCTTTGTGTAATACAATCCAAGTAGAGAAGGAAGTTATCAAATATATCTTTACTACAGCTGGTAGTGGAAATGGTACATTCTGAAAAGAAAATCAAAACATCCAAGATCCATCTCCCTATAGGTGAGACACCTTGTATTGACCATCACTGGAGGCCAAAAACCCAAAGTCAAATCATCTCCTCCCCTTGTAGGCCAAATGCCAGCAGTGACAATGGTGGGCTCTTCTGAAAAGCACCAAAAGAACATCAAGTCTCAAAGAACACCATGAAGAGAATTTACCAACGATAATGACTACAATTTTCACTTGCCCTAAATAGCCACCAATTTCCCTGTGCCCTAAATAGCCACCAATCTCCCTCTCTTTACTGTTAATGAAGCAAAGGAGCACAAAAGTATTTCTAATTTGGAGGAGCCAAGGGAGTCTGCATGGGCCATTAGCAGCAGAGAGCTTCATTACTAGGGGAAGAAGTCTCTCTCTGAACTTCTCATGGCTTTATGTGCAAGAAATCAGGAGGCAACCAGTCCATTTTAAATATTAACCCTTACCTCTGCATCAGCAACAGCTCTATATATAATCAAAAAGACAAAAGGACTACAAGCTTTTTCTTTTCCTGTTCAAGGGGGTACCTTAATTTTTGTTCTTTTTTTTTAAATAACCAAGCTTGTTTTTAATTAAGGGATATTTTCCTTTAAAAATAACGGCACTATCGCTTGATAAGATTTCCCAGCCTAAGTATCAATTTAAAATACTAGTTGTGTAAACAGTTATGTAATTTAGTGCCCATACACAGTGTGGAACTGTTGAATGTATACTGCCCACAAAGGATTTGTCAGGCAATCAACAATACCAATGAGAACAAATATTAACTCCCTGGTTTGTGTTTACCATTAACTTACTTTTCCTGAGGGTCCATATCCCTGTGTATTAAGACAAATATTGTATTGAGCTCTAAATGCTCTCAATTCAGAACAATTGTGAAATAAATCCTTTATAATTACACATCTCCTAAGCCATACACATCCTAATAACTAGCCTCAGATGATGCTGCATCTCCTGAATATTAGGGCTTGCTGCTGTCACTCTCATTTTGTACTACACAAAGAAGGTGAAATCGGAATTTTAAGCACAGCCAACAATTTTTTTGTGTGTGGCACAGCATTGCTTGAACATCCTTTAAAATACCTTGTACTCATAACAAGTCTTTGTCAGAAAACCACTCTCCTACCTCTGACCTGCCACCATCCAGTACTATTTTATATGTATCAATATAAAAACTATTATATACCCTTGTTGATTGAAGAACACTTAAATATATTTCTCCTTCAAAGACACGTAAAAAGAGGAAGAAAGCTATGACATTCAGTGTTTCCCCTCAAACTTTTAAATCCCTAAATTCACATGCAAAACAGAACCAGTAAGCAGAGAAGAAGCCCTGTGATTTAAAAATCCTTGTGTTTCTGATAGCCACACCCAACATCACTCCCTTGTGACTAGGCAAGTATCTATTTCTGTTTATCTATTTTCAGAGTCTGCCAAAGCAATAATAATTTGTTATAGAGAAGTCCTGGAATCAACCTAGCACCTCCTCAAATGTAGCATCTACAGTTTTGGCAGCACACTTAGAACAACACTGTTTGCTTATTATATCTTAGTTCATGAAGAAAAGCAATAGATGCCTATTATCCTACCTAAGAAAACCCTTCATACACTATTGCATCTCTTCTTTTGATTTGCCAGAACATGTGAATGTTACCATTGGAGCTATGCCCCCAGAAAGTAAACAACTACTTGTCAGGGATACTGAAAAACAATTTTATACATCAGGTAGGGAGTTAGACTAAGAAACTTGTCAACCCTTTTACACACACACACACACACACACACACACACACACACACTTCTAGTGCCATGGTAGAGCTGACTGACCCCTACTCAGGAGCTTATTGTCAGTCTCTCTTCCCAACATGTTCAGTGACAGCATGATGGTAGCCATGAATAGGTCCTATGAGTATTTTCACCATGGAATTGGGCAAATGCTACAAATCAGGGCTTTTTATTCTAGAAAGTTAGTTGCTAAACATTTACTGGCTTGCTACTGTGCCCCTTTATTATTCATGAAATTTAACAACTATGTGGTGTTGTGGATATTCCTCAATCTGGGGTCCATTATGATTTTTAGAGCTTTTTCTACTTTACTTCTGTAACCTCTGGTAACAAGAAAGGAGATATTTCTTGGAATTTCCCTGTATCACTTTCTTTTTTAAGTCTGAATAGATACCATTAGTGATGCTACGCCTTTATCCCTAGGAAAGAGAGTTAGGCGATTATTAAAGGAAAAGCTAGGCCAAAATTTCCATTTGAACTCTTCTTTACTTTTGCATTCACAGAGGCAGGGGGTGCCTCATACTTTGAACACTGACACATTAAGAGCAGTTACATAGGTAAAAACTGAACGCAAGCACTACAGGAGAGGATGTTAAGCAACATCTAAGAATCAAGGTGATCAACAAGAACATTAACCTTTTCTGTTCCAGAAGTAGGAAGAAAGACGTAGAAGGTACTGGAGCAAAATGAATCAAAAACTGTCCTGAATAACTCCACATTCTATGATTAGCTGGGAGGTTTTGCTAGATTGGTACGTCATGTGACCCTTGGAAAGTATTCCTTATTTTTCAAGAATTGGATTAAGTTACATTTGAGCTCACTTAATTCCCTTGCCAGGCATTTGTTTCTCAGATACATAAAATCTATAGTATTTTATTCAATTAGCAGTATGTTCACATGTTGTTTTGTAAATCACAGCTGTAAAATAGAGACTTTTTAAAGACATTTATTAAATACTCAGTATATACCAGGTGACCTTTTGAGATAAATACCATTATGTCCGTTTTATTGATGTGAGAGCTAAAGCAAAAAAGGGGGGGGTAATTTGTCCAGAAAAAGACCCCTCAGGAAGGGGGTAGGGAGCTTCACCTGGTACCCACAAATAGTTCTTACTTACTTCTCCATTCTTTAGTCTTTGAAAAATAATTTCAAATACATGCATGTGTCCTAACTATTTTATGTACATCCTATAAACTTGGAGGGACTGGTTGGCCAAATTACAACACCTTATAAACTCTTAATTTCTCCCACAGTCAGTACAAGACAATTAACTAGAGAGAGATCAGGGTTTGTTTTATTTGTATTTGAATAAGTCTAGGACAATTGAAATACTTATAGAGTGCTCTACACTACTACTACTACTGCTACTAATGACAATAATAATAATAATTCCCACGTGGTAATTTTGAGGGTTGAGTTCTTATTCTCCCCATCACAACTAGATGCATCTAAACCACCAGGGAAGGAAAACAACTACAAATGTTGACAAACTGCTAATTCCATTGGGGTGAGATAGGAATGGAGTGAAGAAGGAATCAGCAGTTAGAATACATCATCTGGTCAACTGATAGCCTCAGGAAGCAAAAGCCCAAAAGACATTATGAAAGAACATTCTTAAGTATTTCATGTTCCTAAGATTTTTATAAATAAAGTCAGGATGGTACTTTAATCTTGGGTCTTATAAACAAAAATTGAGTGCCATGAACTCCTCACAAACATGTCCTAACAGAGAAATGGGCAGTAAAAACGTGAGAGGAAAATTTAGGGGAGTCCGTAATTTTTAAAGCTATATTCACTTATTAAATACTAATTTTATTGAGTTACTGTGTTCTACAAGAGACAGACAATTTATAGAGCTGTACAGGAGCTTTGAGTATTGGATAGAGCAAATATAGAGAGCCAGCACACAGCAGGGCTACCAAAACCTGTACAGGAAACTCAGGGAAGCTTACCTGAAAAAATAACCTTCATGCTGAGTTCATGGAAACTGAACCTTATGAACTGAAAGGCACAGAGAGTTGAGCATGGCTGAAGCCTGGGCTGCAGGGAGGGGAGGGCAGAGCATTGAGAGATGAGTCTACAATTATAAGCAGGAAGCAGGTCATGAAGAGCCTGAGAGACAATAAGAATGTGGGACTCTCTAAGGGAGGCACTGGAAGCTTTTAAAAATTTCCAAGCAAGGGAATGAATAGATGGCAAGATAAGATCTGCATTCACTAACTTCAAGGATAAGGTCACAACAAGGTAGCCAGCTAAGAGGCTATTTTGATCCTACAGGTGAGAGGACTAGAGAGGTGAAGTGGGCAAGAAGTAGAAAGATGCAAGAAGGTTTTTTTTTGTTTTTTGTTTTTTTTTAAGAGAGAATGGACAGGACTTGGTAGGCAGTGCTTGTGGGAAATAAGGCAAAAAATGAGTCAAAGGTGACCCCATGGTTCTGGTTTAGAAAACTGAAGCATTTGCCTGAACATCCAGAAATTCTCAATGCCCAGAGAGGAACAGTCTATGGATAAAGAGCATAAATTCAGTTTTGACAAGTCAAGTTTGAGATGACTATTATTTACTCTAGTAGAAAGCATTGCTGCTCAGTAGAAATATAATGCAAAGCCATGAAGGCCAGCCACAGGTATAATCTTAAATTTTATAGCAGCCACATTAAAAAAGTAAAATGAAATAAGTAAAATTAATTTTAATAATATATTAAACCCAATATATCCAAAATATTATTATTTCAGCATAAAATAAACAAGTTATTGAGATATGTCATTTTTTCCTATAGCATCTTAGAAATATGAAGTATGATTTATACTTATGGCACATCTCAATCTGGACTAGCCACATTTTCAGGCTTAGTACCCACATATGGCTAGTGGCTATGATATTGACAGTGCAGATCCTAAGGGGAATTGGATAAATGGGTCTGGAGATCAACAGAACAGTATAGACTAGAGGAAAAAAAATCTGGAAGCATCGCTGTATATTAACTGAAGTGGTAAAGTAATTCAGATTACCTGAGAAGAGTGTTACTTAAAAAGCAAGGAAAGTGTTTCACAGAGCCCTAAGGAACACTAGCATTTAAATTTTTCAAGTAATCTCTGCACCCAATGTGGGGCTTGAACTCACAACCCTGAGATCGAGTCATATGCTCTACCAACTGAGCTAGCCAGTTGCTCCAATATTAGCATTTAAGAGACAGGAAGAAGAACTTACAAGGGAGACACAGAAAGAGCACACAACAAACTCTTGGTAATATTATCTGTGTTCCATGTAATTAGCCCTATACAGAAGAAAATATCTAACTAAATTTGGGGGAAATCAATAAATCAATGAGGTATATGAAGCATGTCATCATATGGGACCTCTGGAGAAAAATGATCACTGATATATTTATTTGAAATGAAGTCCTGACTTACATAATAGGGCTAACATCACCCTTGTCTTATCAGGAGGGATGAGGTTGGTAGAATGAGACTTATTGTGAAAGAAGCCGGAAAAAGAACACTATCCAGAGGGGCCCCTGGGTGACTTAGTGGTTGAGCATCTGCCTTTGGCTCAGGTCACGATCCCAGGGTCTTGGGATCAAGTCCTGCATCAGGCTCCCTGTGGGGACAACAACAACAACAACAACAAACAAAATCACTATCCAGAATACCTGTGGCTCCTACAAAAAGAAAATGTTTTTACAATTGGTAAGTGAGAGAATATAAGCAGCATTTATGCAGATCAAGCACACTGTCATTTTAACACTAGACTGCTTTGTGGAGGGTGGGAATTTTTCTTTACCTAAGTATTAAATATTATTACCAACTTAAATATATACATATGTCTCAGTCAACCCAACTGTAATAGCTGGAATCAGAGGAAGCAATAAAACAGGAAGTGCCACAAATATGGAAACAAATCAGACCTAAATAAGGTAGTGAGGGACAGAAACAGAAGGTGTCCAATGTCAAACAAAGAACTTACAGTGAAATTGGACCATAAAGGGGGCTTTCCCAGGAAGAAATCACACTCCAGCCACTGGTTGTTAGCAAAGGGGGAATGGATGCCTTGTTTATGCAGCTCTGTGAGGCCTCACACCCTGCCCTTGGGGGACCTGTGCTGGGGGAGGGAGGCAAGAGCTGAGAGGGAAGACAGCAGGGTGCTTGTGCCATATCAGATCTCCATCAACATGCAACCCCAAAAGATCGTGACTGTGAGAGCTTTGTAAATCAACTCTTAGGGTGCTTGCTTCAGGGCAAATAGCACAACAAATTAATCCTTTCTCCATGAAATGCAGCAAAGTTTGTATCTATGCTGAATTCAAATTGCTCATTAGCTCTGACATGTTCCTAATGAGGTTATAATGCTCTGGGACAGAGATCAAGTCACTGAGCACAAATAGCTAGAGATAGAATCATAGAAAAATAAAGTTATAAGGACCTCAGAGCAGTGCTTCTAAAACTTTGACACAAATCACCTAGAAATTCCCATTCAGGATGTCCACAATAGAGTCTGAGAAGTCCCATGTCTAAAGAGCTCCCAGGTAATGCTGATGCACTTTGACTAGCAAGGTCCAAGAAATCATGGAATCTAGTCGCCTTAACCTAGAGTTAAGGACAGTAGAGCCAAGAGACTTATAATTGAGAGCCTGCTGAAACTTCCCTGAGGATTATTTTCGGGTAGTTGGGCATTCATTCATAGACCTTAGATCCACCTGAAATTTTTAAAATAGAAGCATAGGGAGTAGGTAAGGTGGCCAACCATCCTAGTTTCCTCAAGGCTGGGATATGAGATTTTCTATTTTAAAACCAGGAAAATTCCAGACCAACCAAGATAAGTCTTTTATCCTAGTAGGACAATTTTGAATCTACTCATTATATTGTATCAGGACTATTATCATTTTTACCTTGTCAGTCCCTGAGTTCTGGGATCATAACCTACTATGAAGGCAAGCACCTAAGTATCCTGTCCTAAAGTCCTCCAAGAATGGATACTTCGACAAGATTACATCTGCCCAACCTTTTAACACCATATTGCTAAGTACCTTTCATTTTTAATTTTTTTAATGTCTTTAATTAAGTCAAGTTGGTGCACAATGTTATATTAGTTTTAGATATATAAGATAGTGAATCAATTACTTTCTGTGTTACATTCACCACGAGTCTAGTATCCATGTACCACCATACAACACTAATTAGAATACCATTGGTTTCCTTCCTTGTTCTGTACCTTTTATCCATGTGACTTATTCATTCCATAACTGGAAGCCTGTACCTCCTACTCTCCTGCTAAGTACCTTTCTAAGAGACCGTCTCCAGTAGGTCTCAAAGTAGAGCATAAAAAAGGAATATAAAGAATACAGAGAAATAAATACTCAAGCCTCTCATGTTCTTTTTAACTACACAAATCTATTTTAATTTTCCCCCATTTGAAAAAAAAATGTATCTAAGAGATAAATAACTTGTATAAGTCTCAAACACCCATTAAAAACATCTTTGGTAAAATCACTAAAATAGCAGTAATACTCGGATGCATCCCTGAGAATGAAAACAGAAAGTATGCTGTGCACAATCGAAATGATTAGAAATGAAAATCTCTTTCTACATTGCTATTTAGCTCACTAGAATTAGGGCCATTAACATTTGATAGAATAATAAATAGTCAAGAAAGCAAAAGGGGAAAGCTTTCAGACTAGTCAATGCTAGCAACGTACTGCTGAGGTTTTGAAAAAAGAATGTCAGGATACTGATTTCATGTGCAATCAAAACGCAGACTTAGCATTTTAGTAATCCTGATCGCATTGACCTACTGTGGAATTTACCTGTTTAAATAAGATGCCAACATAGTCTAGCTGAATCACTTGGCTTAATATTCATGCAGTCAGGACACTTAAAACAATGGAAGGAAAGAAGTGTGGCTAAATATATGCAATGCATTTGAAATAGGTAAAAGATAGAACCCTAGACACTCAGCAATCATTACCTGGAAATTAAAGAGGGCAGAAGCAATCCTATTATGCATTATAAACAGCCTAGCTGCTGACTTAATGGTAGTTTGACTAGCAAAACCATGGAGTCCTTGCTCCAATATTAATAGGAAATGTATTGTACGAATCCAATAGTTCATGAAATTAACAAGGAAAATGAACTGGAGTGGAGCAACTTTGCAAGTAATGGGAAGGCATTAGCAATTGCTTCCCCAGAGCATACTGAACACTTAAAAAGAGGTTGGGGAGAGTACATGTATATAAATGAGAATGGACATTATTGGAATTTTTAAATAATACTTCAAATTTAAATACTTTTCAAATTCTCCATTGGTTGCAAGTCTTTTCAAGAAGAAGCTGTTAGCTCAAAATGTCAATAAGAGGTCATGGGCTATGTGACCTGGTCCACTGATATTGAAAGTTAGTTAGCTGCCATTTGAGTCAGCCTAAAATGACCATAGACTTTGATTTGACAGCTGTCAAAAGTATTCCAATATCACTTTTATAGAACTCAATACTTCTAATAGAATCTGGAAAACAGTTTCCTTTCTATAAACCTCAACAGCCTGAACAATATATGGATGCTCACTGGGAAGCTGAAAAGTATGGTTAAGTCCACTTACAAACCAATAGACATATGATGAAAGAGAACATCTTCCCCACAGACACTGCCAGGAACAATCTGACTGAAGCTTAAATTGACCAAACAAGAAGCTGAAAGGGTTTCCATAGAAGCAAGAATATGACTTCTATTTCTCCCAGACAGAGACCCATCCAAGTCTTCCAAAATTGCTGCATGAGGAAATGGAAATGCTACTAAGTTTGGAGAGTTTATAAATTTTAGCTGGTTGGTCTTCACAGTAAATCCACCTATAAATTAGAAAACAGAAAGACTGTTAACACATGGCACAAAAGACGATTATAACAAATGACCACTAAATTCACTGGGATGTTTTTAGTACTTGAAAGTGCATATTTATACAGTTACAATTCACTCACTTATTTATTCAAAAAAAAAAATCATGAGTGTCTGCTGTATGCCAGGCTCTGTGGTATGGGCTAGAGACATAGAGGGAAACAAGGGTAGGACTGGCATTGCCTTCCTGTAGCCTATATTCTAAGGGTAGTGATTCTCAACAATGGTGGTTTTGTCCTCTAGGGGACACCTGGTACTGTTCAGAATCATTTTTGGCTGTTACAGCTGGGTGGATGGCAGTGCTACTGGCATCTGGTGGGTAGAGGTAGGGATACTGTTAAACATCCTCACTGCACAGGACAGTCTCCACAACCAAACATTATCCAGCCTAAAATACCAATAGTGCCAAGGGTGAGAAACTATACAATGAAAAATACAGATGCAGAACACTAAATTACTACTTACTAACTGTAAAGGTGTGGTTCAGTCTTTCAGTCTTTCTGCTCTAGTTCTTCATAGGAAGCCTAACCCTATCTCTTATGAGGCTCATATTTTAAACATTTTCTTTCAAAAGCAACATTCAATCAACCATATGGGCAAATACTAATAGTAGCAGTATTAGCAGTAGGGCTATACTTTTTGCAGTCTTTCCCTGACCCCACTTCCATGTGACTCATCGGTACTGCTGCTGATTCAGCTGCAGGGGCCTCTAAACCCCACCCCCCTGTCATTAAAATGCAAACACTGAGTCTACATGCCTCAGTACATATGCTACAATATTTCTGCATTATGTGCATTATAAAATATACCAAAAGGGAAATAAAAAGAATAAGATATCAATAATTAGGGGCCCCAATGTTTTCATTCCACATCCCAACAGAGTCCACGAAATGAATTAAGTCATGCACTTCAAGACTCCAGGATTCTACCTCTTAGAATTTCCATATTTCATCTAATACCACAACCACCAACAGCTCTACCATTCAGCCCTACTAGAATTTCAATTTTTGCATATGCTGTTTCTAATTCCTACAAGCTTTTCTCTGCCATTTGCCCCCTTGTGAATTCCTGCTCATCTTTCAAAACCCTGCTCAAGAGCCACCTCTATAAAATATTGCCTGACCCTTATCTTTCTCCCTTCACTGACTTTGTTTAGGATTGTACTCATGTCATTTACTACAGTGACTAGCTTAACATTTTTATGGCTAGATCAAGAACTCTTGGAAGAGAAGAATTATGTGTTTTTCATCTTTGTACACATCAGTTCCTCAGACAGAACTTAGAATGGACAGTTCTTAAACAAATAAAAGAGCTCAGTCCAGATCATCTGGTGAGAAGAGATACAAGGTCATAAGGAGTCATATGCTTTTCTTCAGTGTCTTACAAATGCTATGAAACAGCGAAGCTTTTAAAGAACTGAGGTATTGTAATTTGAAGTGAATTTTTTATTCCTATTATTATTTCTACAATCTCAAACTCAGATGCCACCCAAATAAAAACAATTTTTGACTCTGCCTAAACAGAAAAAAAGTAAAGCGGAGACTTGCTGATTATTCATTTAATTAAAAAAACAAACAATTATCTAAATTGGTGATTCAAACCACAAGAGCATATTTACTTGAATTACTTGGTTTGGTTGTTTACAATGATCAAATCAACTAGATTGCTCTCTGCTTCTTTTCACTTTGGCCCATGAGTCCTCCAAGGTATTTGTCACCACCTCAGAGATGTGGTTAACAAGTGAACGAGAATTCCTACAGTTTTCTCTGTGTATACAATAAGCCTTGGGCTGTTGAAAACATAAAGTACTGAATTCTGGCTCTTTTAGGAAAGATTGCATGTGTGTTAGTTTATATCCGTATGTCTATCCACCCAACTCCACTTATTCAATCAATGAACTGCCTAGTATGCACCGAGCTGCTGGGTACTAATGCTAAACCTCTGAGCAGGAGAGACATGGTCCCTGCCTTTATGAAGCTCAGAGTCCAGCAGAGACATGGCACCATAAAGATGGAGTAGACAGGGCAGCCCGGGTGGCCCAGCAGTTTAGTGCCGCCTTCGGCCTGAGGTGTGATCCTGGGGACCCGGGATGGAGTCCCATGTCGGGCTCCCTGCATGGAGCCTGCTTCTCCCTCTGCCTGTGTCTCTGCTTCTCTCTCTCTGTGTCTCTCATGAATAAATAAATAAAATATTTAAAAGAAAAAAAGATGGAGTAGACAGATGCCATCACAGGGAAAGAAAGGGGAGCTACAAGAGTCACATTGGGAGCACCTAGTCTCCTCTGGGAATTCTTTTAGATCAGAGGAGCAGTTTCTACTGATGCAATCTTATAACCGAAAGAAACGATGAATCACAAAGGTTTTACCACTGTATATCACATTTACTTGAATGTTGGCCTTTCTATCTCCTATCTTATCTCTTCAAACAACTTACCCTGTCCCCGGGAACAGCCCGAACAGGTCCTGATGGACACGCAGTCAGTAAGATCAAAATTAACAAAGGTTGTGTTAGATATTATCAGTTCCCATCTTTTGGGAGTTTTGATCCCAGCTGACATACACAGGCTTCCCTGTAATTTAGAAAGAAAAAAAAAGAAGGGAACTGACCACATGAAATAAAATTTGTAATGCACAAATAAAAATAAGAGAATAAAAAGACAACCTAGAGAGTGGAAGAAAATATTTACAAATCACAAACATGACAAAAGATCGCAATAGGATGCACTATACACGAATGAGAATGATTAAATAAAAAATAGTGATGATATCAACTGCTGATAATTTCCATAGTGGCCACAGCAACTGTGGAAAACAGGTGGGCAGTTTCTTATCAAGTTAAATAAACTCTTATCATAGGACCTAGCAATTCAAATCCTAGGTATTTACCTTTGAGAAATGACAACTTATGTTCATACAAAAACCTTACACAAATGACTATGACAGTTCCATTTATAATCATCAAATCTGGAAACAACTCAAATGTCTTAAATGAATGGATTAAACAGACAGTGGTATATCCATATAGTGGGATACTACCCAGCAATAATAAAGAATAAAATACTGCTTCTTGCAACAAGTTAGGCAAATCCCAAAGACATTTGAGAGTGAAAGAAGCCAGGCTCAAAAGGTTGCATGCTATCTGATTCTGTTTAGATGATTATTCAAAAGATAAAGCTATAGTGACAGAAAATTGATTAGAACTCCCTTGAGGCTAGACTTGAGAGGAGGATGTGGCTACAAAGATAGAGCTTGAGGCAGGTAATTTTGAGTTGAACCAACTGTTTTGTATCTTCATTATGATGGTGGTGGTGGTGGTGGTTACACTAATCTACACATATGCTTAAAATCATAGAACGGTACATCAAAAAAACTCAGTTTTACTGGATGTTAATATAAAAAATAAAAATTAGAAAATCTAAAAAGAAACAAAAACTGCTTCTAGTATTTTCCACAAAATCTCTTCAACAAACTCCATCTAATCAAGTTGTTAGTGTTTTTTATACTCTTCTACTCTTAAAAATAATTGTATGCCTGAGAATCACCAAAAATTTGTCAGGGGCCTCCACCATGAAAGACAGTGCTGAAAAGAAAGAAAGAAAAGCAAACCAGTGGTGACAAAGCCAGTATACAAATCAGAAGAACAGTTCACCACTATTATTAAAAACCTCAAGGAAATAAGTATATTATATCCATGAAACAAGAAGCCCCAAAAGAGATTTTTTCAGGAAAGAAAAAAAGAACAAAAATGAGAGAGCAGAAATAATCAATTTAATTTAAAAAGAATGAGAGAGCAGAAATAATCAATTTAATTTAAAAAGAATGAGGAAATACCCCTGAAAACAGAATAAAAAGACATTGACAAATCAGAGAGAACATTAAGTAGAAAAGCAATCAAGGAGGCCCAACACCCAAATAATAATAATTTTAAAAAGAAAGAAAGAGAGGGAGAGAGAGAGAGAGAAAGAGAAACATGAAGAATTATTAAAGAAATGACTGAAGAAAACTTCTCATAAGGGAGAGATTTTCTAAATTGCAAAGTCCAATGTGGTGCCTAACACAGTCGTTAGAACAAAAAGCTACACGGGGGACATCATCTTAAAACTGCAGAATACCAGGGACAAGATTCTAAAAATTTCCGAAGAAGAAAATCTAAAATGTTACAAAATAGACCTAGGTCACAGTATATTAAACTAGTCAACCGCAGTGCTAGAATCTAGAAGACAATGGAGCATTTGCCTTCAAAGTGTCAAGGCAAAATGAACTTCAACCTCTTCTTCCATAACCGACAACCTATGAATAAGGGGGGGGGGGGTTCTGTTGGTAGCTCCAAACATTTACCTTCCATAGACCTCCACTTTGTTCAGAAGGTTACTATTGGCTACATTCTAATAAAAATGAGGTATTAAACCAGAAAGAAGGAATCTTTCTGATTCCTCTGAATCAGAAATAAAAGTTCCAATACTAGGGAGACATGAAGGAAAGCTCTAGGATGTTGGTCAAGAGAAATTTCAGGGTGCAGCTGTAAACCCCTTCTCCAAAACTGCTGGTGCGCTTGTAAACACTTGGAACTGTTTTTTTGACACTATTCACTAAAGCTGAAGGGATATCCTCTGACCCAGCAATTTTATAATATGGCATATATTCAACAAAAGTACATGCACATGAACACTATGCGACACAGGAAAGAATGTTCATGATGTCATTATTGTTAGTAGCCCAAAACTAAAAATCTTCAAATGTCCATCAATAGCAACATGCCTTTAAAAAAAACTGTGGTATAGTCCTGAAGTGAAATACTATATAACGATTGGAAGAACAAATTATTGTGACATATAAAAAATATATAAAAACATGAATGAATCTCACGAACATAATATTGTGCCAAAAAAGCCTGGCACAAAAGAATTACTACTCTATGATTCCATCTATATAAAGTTCAAAAACAGACTTCAAATTAATCTATGTCTATAGAGGTCTGAGTAATGGTTCCACTGAGTAATGGTTCCACGTTCCACTTTAGCTGGTGGAGCTAGGGAGGGGGGTTGTGGTGGGAGGAGGTCTGAAGGGACTTCAAAGGAATGAGTAATGTTCTATTTCTTGACCTGGGTGGTATGTACATGGCTTTTGCTTTATAAAAATCTATTGAGCTCTTCACTTGTGATTGGTGCACTTTTCTCCATAAACATTCTATTTCCATAAGACATTTATTTTAAGAAGTGGAACGAGCAAGACAGAAAAGTAACATACAAGATGAGAGGAAAGAAAGAAGTTAAAGGAGTTTCAGGTCCTTGCATTGCTTAGGTTAAGTTTAACAGGGCTATTGTAATTTAGCCTTAAGACGAGAGGACATGTTGAAAATTTAAGTCCAATAACTAACATAATCATAACAAAATGAGTAACTTTCAAATAAGTAAATATAGAAAAGATATTCTTTAATGCAAGACAGATCAAGTTTGAAAAGTGGGAAAGAAGAAAGAAAAGAAGAAGAAAGAAAAGAAAAGAAAAGAAAGAAAAGAAAAGAAAAGAAAAGAAAAGAAAAGAAGAAAAGAAAAGAAAAGAAAAGAAAAAAAGAAAGAAAGAAAGAAAGAAAGAAAGAAAGAAAGAAAGAAAGAAAGAAAGAAAGAAAGAAAGAAAGAAAATGGATTGCCAACTCGGAGTACAAAGTAAGATGGTAAAAATAAATGCAAATATATGGGAAACATCAGCATGTGGATAATTGAAGCCACTAGAGAAAATGAGATTTTGCCCAGGGAGAGCAAGTGCATTGAGAAACAACAGACCGTACAACAGAATTTAGAGAAACAAAAGGATGAAAGGTCTAAATTAAGAAGATAAATCCACAAGAGAAAATAGGAAGTAACCCCCCTCCCCCGCCAAGAAATAGTAAGAAGAATGAAGCCATCCATCAGCATCTGTCTGAATAAGATGTATGTTAAAGTATTATTATCTGCTC
This sequence comes from Vulpes lagopus, assembly GCF_018345385.1. Lineage (NCBI taxonomy): Eukaryota > Metazoa > Chordata > Mammalia > Carnivora > Canidae > Vulpes > Vulpes lagopus. The sequence continues at coordinate 53,579,085 of NC_054824.1, read as the reverse complement.
AAATGAATTTCAGTAACAATAAGAAGGCAACTGTCCCACAGATACTTCCCAAAGTAGGGTGACCACAATTCACATCCAAATCAGGACATTTCTGAGAGTGAAAGGAGATGCTAATGAAATAGGACTTAAGGACAACAAGGTATAAACCACAGACCACCCAGACTGGGGTGCATAGTAATAGAAGGCATCTCTTTTTCCCCGTATATTAAAGCCATCCTCCCTGAAAGTTATACCACCAACCTCAATATAACAATATAAAGGTAATGTTGAGTGAGAGGGTACCAACATATACACAAATATTCTTAAAAGAGAAAAATCCTTTTTAATGAAAAGTTGTCCTATTAACTAGTGTTTGTTTTAGGACAGGACTCACTGGTAATTGCGTGTCACCAATTATGTGTGGGTGGAAGGTCTAAGAAAGGATAGGCCACAGTCTCTGAATATCTTATTTCCTAGAGGAGTGGCAGGCATGACAGACAGAAGCTAAATTCCGAGTTCTATAACCACAGATGGTCGGTCATCCTTTTTTCTTTTAACAACTGACACAATTTCATGTGACAATAAAGTGATTCCCAAATAAATCTGAGCAATCTTGCATTAAATAGAGATTCATAGATGTTTTTTCCTTTTTTTGTTTTTGACCTTAGAACTTCACAGAGCCTTTAGAGGGTGAATATGCAGTATGCATTTCAGGGAATGGAGGTACTATAACAGCATATCCTAAATGTAATTAACCTAAGAATCTTGCTTTCCTCAGAACTCCTCTTGGGACTCGCCTTCCATGAAAAGCACTTTGGAAAATGTTGGATTAGGCAATGCTCGTTGTCAAAGCTATTTTCCATGTGCAACTGGAAGAGTACTCAGCCACATGTAGCAGGATATGCCATGGTCCTAGATCCATAATATTAAGCATAGATCTTGGGCTACCATTAGAGTTCCCAAACCTTCCATCTCTTTACCTGTTAATTCAGGAGTTCTAACTAGATCAACTCTCAGGGAGTAGTTAGCTCTAAAATTCCATGTTTTTAATGATTGGATGCCTAACCAGGCTCTAGATCTTTCCTAGAACAAACCTTTTAAGATCTCCTATTCAGGGACTTTTGACCTGCACTTTTCTAAGGAGAAGAGATCTTCACTTGGCCACATTGCATTCATGGTGAATCACACCCCAGAGGGGGGATTATTTTTTCATTATCTCATGATAAGCACCCTTTTGTCATAATTTATATCTTAATTTGTGTCACTCTCCCATTAATTACAGTGTCTATTTAGTATCAATTAAGATGTTGTGACATTAATTTACTAGGACAGTTAGTGACTCATTTTGTTTTTGGCATCTTCTCTAAGGTTATTTCTGAGGTAGTTAAGAGCTTTTGATCTATCAGTATCATGGAATCTAAATCTAGGTTCCATCCTTTCTTGAAAATCCTTCAGTCTAAAAAGAAGATTCATCTTTCAAGGTGGTAATCCTTTCAGAGAAAAGGAAAAATGGGCAGGTATTTCCCTCCTGAAAAGGATGGTTCAAAAAAGATATAACTAAATTTGAGGATTAAACATAGGAAAATGAAGCCTAGTAAGAAAATTATTTTTTATTATTTTTTAAAAGACTTTATTTATTTATTTGACAGAGAGAGAGAACACAAGCAGGGAGACTGGCAGGCAGAGAGAGAGAGGGAGAAGCAGGCTCTGTGCTAAGTGGGGAGCCAGATGTGGGGCTCCATCCCAAGACCCCAGGATCGTGACCCAAGATGAAGACAGATGCTTGACTGAGCCACCTAGGTGCCCCAAGAAAATTATTTTTTTAATCTTAATATTTATACCTATACCTATAAAATAACCTCCAAAGGAAGTACAAAGGGCAATAATTATTTAAATTTCAATTCGTCCAAGTATTGAGGAACAAACTGAAGAGAATGCTCTTTTGTTGGTTTCCAGAAATACTATAGATCTCTTCCACCTATGAATATTATGACAATGTGAAATGAATATGCATGTAACTCCTTCAAGAACAAGAACTTAGGGGACCCATTACAGATCTGAAGCCTACTGAGACCAATGGCAGTCATGGACTTCCCTTAAGGGGAACCAGTAGTCCTAGTTCTACATCTGGAAATTTTTTTTTTTTACCTCATCTACATTTTGGAACCCTGGCCATGCAATAGCAGAGAAGTCATCTATAGTCTGTTGTTTATCATGTAGAAACCCACACTTAGGCAAATATTAGGGAATCATCTAAGAAACCCTGTATACAATGTAAGTATATGCTACTTCTTTGGGGGTCACCCTAAATAGAATAAGGATCCAATGGACAAAATGTTGGTGTCAAAACTTGGCAAACCATAATACAAAGAGAAAATGTGAAGTTATGCCATTCCATAATCCTTATGAGGTTAAATTAGCCTAAAATTATTAGGTTTATTATTGAATTGGTATGAAAATGATGCTAAGTAGCAACCAAGTAAGAATTCTTCAAGCTACTCATGACTTTTATAATTTATATGGACTCATTATATTGAAACCTTGTGTATATTTGAATTTTATCATATCACCATTGCTACAAATATAAAGCTCTCCCAACTTTTACCAATTAAACACAAGATTCACTGAAGAATGCTATGAAAATTACATATCTTGGATCACCAGGGAACCTAGCACATTCTGTTTTGATGGACAGCCTAAAACAACTACACTAAGGCACTTACCTTGTGGGCAAAATGGCCAAGTAATAAGCTGTCAGTAACTGAAGTATTTGCATCACTTTCCAAGATGTCAATTCCAAAATCTCTGCATGAATAAACTTGGAAGTTTTTCAGGTGAAGATTGCTACTTCTAGAAATCTATAAAATAATAGCATATGTTATGGCAAAGGTCTGCAGCTTGGTTTTTTTCACAGACTTCCTATAGCCTCTTTAATTATTGATTAAGTATAAATAAGCATGCTATGCCATATTTAAGCAGTTTTTGTCCATCAATATCTGTACAGACATCCCAAAGTTGCCGTGAGGTCAGCACTAACTAGTCCCTTTTGGTAACATCCCCTCTGTACTTTCCATTTCTCCTCATAATAACTGTTATATTAAAAATGTCAGTGTGAATTCTTCACATATCTAGAATAAACTTGCAGTTGTCAAATCACACAAAATTAATGGAGAAAACTAGAGCATCCAGGAACTCCAGTGCTTCCTATTTTGCTCAGTATAGTATGTATTAACTAATATTATCAGAAAATTATAAATATGAAATAAGTGATTCAGTATGACTACAGACTCAAAATATGTTATGTGCATATATACTCATGACAACTTGGGTTAATGGGGCCAAACAGGGATTGAATATTAACAAATTTAGCTTGGTAGAGTGGAAAGATTCCCTCTAGTTTGGGGACAGAGTTCTTGGTTTTGAGCTAGCACTGATATTAGCCAACTAGGGAAAGACATTTATCTTTTCCTAGACTTCAGTTCAACCATCTTTAAAATCAAGGTGGAGGTCTGGACTAGCAATTAACCTAACATGTCATTCCTTTCTTTATTAAATAGGATCATATTTACTTTCATATCTTCAAGTGGAAGTTTCCTATTAATTAAGGCCAAGGTAGCCTTGATTTATCATAGTATCATGCTCCTATTTATCAATCAATCTTTGTGCTTGATTACATACCAACAGCTTTTATAAAATGATAGGTCTCCGAAGACACAGAGGTTTGTTTAAACAAAATAGGTACAATATGAACTGTTAACTTGACAATAGTTGTGACCTAATTATAGGCATCAGCCCAAGTTCTGGAATATATGGTCATATTTATTTATTTATTTATTTATTTATTTATTTATTTATTTTTATATGGTCATATTTAAAAACAACCTGCACCTGTCATTAACTAGAGAAGGGGGAGAATTTTTTTAAAGGAAGGTTTGGGTTTTTTAAGATTTTATTTATTTATTCATGAGAGACAGAGAGAGAGAGAGAGAGAGGCAGAGACACAGGCAGAGGGAGAAGCAGGCTCCATGCAGGAGCCCGATGTGGGACTTGATCCCAGGTCTCCAGGATCAGGCCCTGGGCTGAAGGTGGCACTAAACCACTGAGCTACCTGAGCTGCCCAGCTGTATGACTTTAGCAGTATTTTAACTCCTATTCAGAAAGTTTCCTTACCTTCAAAAAAGAGTATAATAATGGTGAAGCTCCCTCAAGGTTATTAAGATGAACAAATGAGAAAATATCCAAAAATATTAGCTATCAAGCTATCAATATCATCAAATAAATACAAATTTATGTTAACATACCATAGGAATTTTATCCAATGGAATCTTCTGAACAAGTATCTATATACATGACCTTATGTCTAATGACCAAAATACAAATATATCTAATAATGAAAATTTATTAAATCTAAACACAATGCATTTTTGATGGATGCAGAAGGCATTTCTCAATGGTAAAATTTCCAGAGACATTATAGTTAACATTGATCTATAACTATTACCTACTCCTGTTTACTAACAATGGTAAGAATAAGAGCTGTTACTATGTACCTACGAAGATCCAGGCATTCTTCTGGGCACTTTGCATGCAGGCACTTACCTAACCCTTAAAACAAACTTATCCTTTAGATATTATTATCCTTAGATATTATTACATTTTATAAATGAAGTAAGAAAAATCATGGTGTTTGCCCAACATCACACAAATAGGACTCAACTTCTTTCACTGAACATAAAGCTTCCAGGGTTCATTCATGTTGTTGCATGTATCAACACTTCATTTCTTTTCATAGCTAAGTTATATTCTATTGTATCTTTTGTATCTATGTGATATATCTATAAGATATATCACATTACATTTGTCCATTTGTCCAATGGTAAATACCTGCGTTGTTTCCACCTTTTGGCTATTATGAATAATGCTGCTATAGAGATTTGAGTAAAAGTTTCTCTCTGAATCTAGGTTTTATTTCTCTTGGATATATATTTAGGAGTAAAGTAGATAGATCATATGATATCTTTATATGTAACCATGTAAAGAACTGCCAGACTGTTCTCTGAAGCAACTAGACCATTTAAAATTCCCACCAACAGTGTGTGAGGATTCCAATTTCTCCACAGCTTCATCAGCACTTGTTATCATTTTGATTCTAGCCATTCTAGTGGGTGTGAAGTGATAGTTCACTATAGTTTTGATTTGTATTTCTCCATTAGCTAATTACATGGAAAATCTTTTATATATGTGTATCTTCTTTGGAAATTGTCTATTCAGATCCTTTGCTCATATTTTAAGTCAGGTTGTCTTTTTACTGTTGAGTTGTAAGAGATCTATTTCTAGGTACAATTCCCTTATCAGATATATCATTTGCAAATATTATGTCCCATTGGATAGGTTTTGTTTTCACTTTCCTGATGACATCTTTTGAAACATGAAAAATCTTAATTTTGATAAAGTCCAACTTATCCGTTTTCTTTTGTTGCATATTCTTTTGATGTCATACCTAAGAATATTTAGCTAAATCCAAGGTCATGAAGATTTACCCCTTTGTTTTCTTTTTTTCTTAAGATTTTATTTATTCATTCATGAGAGACACACAGAGAGAGAGGCAAAGATATAGGCAGAGAGAGGAGTAGGCTCCATGCAGGGAGCCTGATGTGGGACTGGATCCCGGGACTCCAGGATCACGCCTTGTGCTGAAGGAAGGCGCTCAACTGCTGAGCCACCAAGGCATCCCAACCCCTTTGTTTCCTTCTAAGAGTTTTATAGTTTTTGTCCAAAGTTTAGGTTTTTGATCCATTACTGAATCAATTTTTATAAATAGTATGAAATAAGGACAAACTGCATTCTTTTATATGTGGCTATCCAGTTGTTCCAGCACCATTTGTTGAGAAGACTATTATTTCTCTCATGGAATGGTCTTGGCATCCTTATCCAAAATCAGTTCTCTGGGTTTATTTCTGGACTCTAAATTCTATTCCATTGATCTATATTTCTATCCTGTGCCCATATCACACTGTCTTGATTACTATTGCCTTGTAGTAGTTTTTGGAATAAGGAAGTGTAAATCTCTCTATGTTTCTTCAGGATTATTTTGGTGGGAGTTACTTTTTAAACTTCCTGCTATCATGTTAATTACTCTCCTTTACTCTCTTCATAAAAGTAAAGTTCCAAAAGCATTCTCATTATTTGAACTTTTTGATTAATTAAATTGGAGTATACAAGAGTTTCATCTTCAAGGATCTGTGTTTTCTTTCATGGATTTAGCACTTCTGACTGCAGAACTTGAGAAAACTGACTTTAATAATCATCTTTTAATATTTTCATATTAGGTTATTTCCTTTAGAAGGTTATTTCCTTTAGAAGGCTATTCAAGAGCATGGAGACATAGTATAAGTCTCTATAAGGCATGAATTACTTTTCTGCCTAAGATGGCAGTCAGCATTTCTACTGGATTTGTCACCCCTATATTCATAATGTTTATGGGCCACAAAGTACTCTATAAAGTTAAATAAGAACTAAGAACAAACACTAAATACAATTGGGATTCTTCCTGTTAGCTACCCTAATTACATATTTTTGGGTTTTCTGCATCCACAATTGTCTTCCTCTTGTTGGATATGTGAAATAAATGTCTAACTTTAATGTAACTTAATTATATGTTTTTATTCTAGTTCCTGAATGCCCTGTAAACATATTTCTTCATCTATGAATCTTAGGCTCCAGATTGCTAAATGGCTGAGACCAAGTATATGTAATTTACTCTGTGTAGCACCAAATAGTGGCCTTGAATAATTTTGTATGCTGCTGTTAACAGTTAGCATCCAAAGCTTCCTTATAAGAAGTCATTGTGGTAATGAAAAGTGAACGATTGAACATGAACTTATTTCCTTTTGAAGAAAATGTAGTTGTGGATAAAGGTAAGAATGGCACCTTGAGCTGGAATTTTTGTGTTTCAATGATAAACAGCATTTCTTTTTTTAAGACTAAAGCATGCATGATTCAGTATATTAAGGCATCAGATGCACAGGATTTGGAGTCTGGATCCTACACCAGGCTGTGTTACTAACTGTGTGACCTTTGGCAAATACTTTTATTTTCTGAGCCTTCATTTCTTATCTCTAAATAGGCATGGAAGGTGAGGAACAGATGACCTCTACAATTCCTCCTGCTCGTAAACCTCTATGATTTTGTTGGTTCCATTAGAGCTGTTGAGAAGTCACACTATAAAGGAAATGAACTGACCCTGGCTTACTGAGTAGGAATTTGTTCATTCAACAGCTTTTCCACACACCTATGATGCAGTTTGCTCCTTACAACTATGATAATATTGCAATCGCTCCCTAGCCATTCCCCCTAAATAAAGATGTGTAATAAATTACAGTGAGAAAACAAATGACAATTTAATGAAAAACGAACATAGCTTACCCGGGCGCCACCTGCACTCCCCCAAACTGTGAAGTTTTGGAACAGGGTGGGGCCTCTGCCATCATCCCAAGGAGGCTGAAATTGAGGGTATATAAAGAGACCATACCTTGAATGCAAAACAAAGAGTGAAAATCAGCCACTTTGCATGTTTCAAATGTCCCACATTTTCTCACTGGGAAATATAAAATGAAGGCAATGAAGAAAGGAGTGGAAATGAAGCCTGTGAGCCTTCTCTCTGACCAGCATTACCCATCCCTCAGCCTCCACTCTCTGTTACCTCCATGACCTGCTCCTGCATCTCAGCAGATGCAAACCGCCGTGATTCCAGTCTTTTCTCCCAGCCTCTCTTGAGGTCCACCCCTTCCTAAGGGTCTGGAGACCCATGCCTAGCCCATTAGAATATGCTAGGAAAGTGGAGATGAGCATGTTTACTCCTCCAGCTTTTGTTTTTCTCCTGGAAATATCTCACTTTCACAGGATTCTGCATACTTTTTTTTTGCTCACACTACAGGGGTGCTGAGAGCTCATTGGTAAAACTTCATAATCTTAATGATAAATTCATGGCACATGTGCTAATCCCAGCCTCAGCTGGCACTTCAACACGGAGCAGCATTCTTAATTCTGATTCCACTCTCCTCTCACTGTCAATCATAGCAGTATCACTATACCATTATTATCATAATTATTTATAGCTATCAATTATTGAGTTCCGACTATATTCCAGATGTTCTCTTAGGAGCATGATATGAGTCATCTCTAAGTATCACGACAAACTTTCAGTTTCTGAAAGTTAGATCTGAAATTTTACAAATGAGGGATCTGACTCTTTGTTTAAAAAAGCCAACTGTTTAGGAGTAGAGACCAGATTTGAATCAGGGCCTGACTGACTCTGAAGTCCACATTTTTCCCATGTCCCCACCATGCTTCTCAGCTCTTGGATCTTAGCAGATGACCTTACCTCCATGTACCAAAGACTTTGAATAAGTCCCCTCCCCTCTTACAGAGTACCCATTTCAGGTGAAGAGCCTCTTCCCAAAGCTCTTTACCCAACTCAGCTCCTGAGGCCAGGCACCCTTGCCTCCAGGTTGCTCCAAACTCCTTAGTATTTTAACTGCTCTATTGAATTCACCTCTGGGTGCAAAAGATGCACTCTGTCCTGCTTCCCTCTCAAATGATCTCCCTGTCCCTTTCCTTCCCTTCAATACCCAACTTTTATGATCCAAAATGCTTACACAGGAACATCATCAAATCTGACATCGATGCCCCAAATTACACCCTGAGAGTGCTGTACAAAAAGAACAAAAGTTAAACCATAATCCTCACACCCAAAATGTAGATGAATTTCCCCAAGGTTACCTTGTACAAGAATGTGCAGTATTCTGAGTGAAGGAGAGAAGTGGAGCTTGTGATGTTTGGCTGGTCAAAAGATGAAAAAAGTAGCCCAAACCAGCAACATACACCTTGTTTCCCTACAGAAATTAAGCATAGTTAAATAATAGTTATTTCAGATACAGTAAGGTTGCCAGAAAGACTCTTCTATGTGCTCATTCTGCTTTTCTATTTACTTCTTGTCAAAATATGTTGATACTTTCACAGACTATTTTACTCTTCACACACCCCAATCATTCCCCCACTACCCCAGGAATCAGGTATACTCTCATTTTTCTTCCTCTGTGCAGCTCAGTTAAACTGTAATTTGACCACCTTAATAAGTGGTAGCTCATGTTAAAACATTCTTATAAGCTTCCATAGTAAGACACTTACTTCATCATCAATCCAAGCCCTCCTCTTTAGTGTATGCAACAGTATACAGGGGCAAAGGCACACCTTAAAGCCAAGTCTACACACAAAGTGTCCTCTCCAATCCTTTGAACAATGATTTGGCTGATTTGAAGACCAATGATTGTACTGGCTATATCTTGGTTCTGAGATACAGTGCCTGAGCTTAAATACAACTTAAATCTCCTCAATGTACTCTTATCCTGATTAGATGATCTTAATCACCTTAATATTTCTATATAGGATTTCCTATCTAAATAATTTGATGTCCTTTATACGTTCATATAAAATCTAAATTCTTCATTGGACCACATTTAATTCTGATTAAACTGAACACAATGGATTATCTTTATAAACTCAATAAAATACCTACAGTAGAATCATCACTGTGTAGTATACTTTAAGCAGAGTAGAAAATTAACTCCTTAAAGTCTATTATTCTATACAGAGGTATTTTTACTTGGCCTACCCAATGTTTATAAAAATTGTTACTTTGCTTCCAATATTTTAAAATTGGGACACTTGATATAAAAGTTCAGGCTTTCAGTTTTTTAACAATATAGAGCCCAAATTCCTGTGGGGTAGCCATGTACAAGATGGAGATAAGAAGTGTCTGCTTTCTTGGATTATGATTATTTTAGCATAGTCCCTACCCTTCCTCTTTCACTGATTTATGATACCAGCCTAGCACCTATGGGTATTTGAATTTGCAACCTCTAACTCCAGGCAGTAAGGTAGATGGTATGTTGGCTCTTCTATGTTCCAGTAGGAGTGAAGGGCCAAGAGACCAAGCTGCTGGACTACTTCCTATGCAATTATGTGCATCTTTTCTCTTTCAGCCTGAGAGGTTCGTCTGAGGCCAAATGCCCATGTCTACCTAGAGAATAGAAGTCAAGAAACAAGCTGCTCAGCCAGCCTCAGGCCTAAGCTTTGTGCTCCAGGGACAAAGGGAGCTCCAGAAGTTTCCACACAGTTCATTCCTGATCACTTGGGGAGTTGACATGGCCTACCAGTGTGAAAACAAGAAAACTGGAGTGTCCTATCTGTGAGCAACTCATCTCCTGAGAGTACATGCTATAGGACTAGGACAGCTCATCCTGAACATTAGCATCAAGTCCCAGAAGAGAGAATGGAAAGCAGAAAGGATCATGATGCTGTGCAACCAACAAGGCATTAAATGTCTTTCTATGAAACAATATTTCAGTGTCATAGTTGCCTTTTTATAGGACTTGGTGGGACTATGTTGTGAGTGACTTGCTAGAACAGTTTCTCAAACTTCAGTGTATGTGCAGGATAGAGCTATAAGATTTAGCAAACAAAAACACAGAGGCCAAGGAAGATTTAAATTTCAGATTTGAAAGAAACAACTATTTTTTCAGTATATCTCAAATATTGTATAAGATATATTTATACTAAAAATTAGTTACATTTCTGAAATTTAAATTTAGCCACATATGTTGTATTTTGTTTGGAAACCCCAAAGGGGGAGGCAGTATAAAAAATACAGATTTCTAGGCCCCCACCAGTAGATACTCTGACATAGCAGGCACTGAAGGTGATGGTGAAGAGTTGGAGAACAATTTTCTGTACTCTTGAGCACCATAGGTGGTGATCACCAATAGAGGTGATTTTTTAACCCCATTTTGAGAACTACTTCTCTGGAGGTGACTGAGATACTAACAGTGTACTGTCTAGTCATCAAGGGCTCCAGGAGATGTTCAAAGAGGAGACAGACACTTGGAAGAATTCACTTCCTGGCAATTTTGCCATCAGCTGCCTTGGGAGCCACCTTCATATGGAAGCCACTATAGAAAACTGCAGGAGGATAGAGATATAGAAAATCAAGATGGGAATCTGTTATCAGATCCCCAGCAAAAAGATCATCCAACTCAGTGCAAGTTATTTTTTTTTAATTTTATTTATTTATTTGAGAGACAGATTGTGAGAGAGAACACAAGAGGGAGGAGAGGGAGAAGCAGGCTCCCCACTGAGCAGAGTGCCTGATGCAGGGCTCAATTCCAGGACCCTGAGATCATGACCTGAGCTGAAGGCAGACACTTAACTGACTGAGCCACCCAGGTACCCCTGCAAGTTGCATTTATGTTGAATTTTTCTTTTCCTTAGAAATATTTATCTTGTTCTTAACTTAGAACCTAGTATGATAGTAATACTCCATAGTTAAGATTTCTAGAGAAGCTGCTATTGTCCAGGTACCAGATTTTAGTCTCATTTACTTTCACAACAATTCTGAGTTATATGTTATTATTATAATTTCACAGACAAAGAAACTGAATCTTGGAGAATTTGAGTAAATTCTTCAAAGTCGCAGAGCTAATAACTCAAAGCCAGTTCCATTTGTGTCCAAACCGGAAAGTGTCAGAGATTATAGACTAAAGTAGAGATATGAAGGCAAGACCCAGAATCAAGACGCCAAACAATATGCCATAAGTGAAGAAATGTAAACAGTACAGTGCAATGCAGTCACATCACCAGATTAAGGGCAGAACTGGAGAGTTTGTTCTGGTCTTCCTAATAGTGGATGAAATATATTGAGCAACCTTCTTTGCAGAAGTCTATGTGGCATGGACATTCAAGCAAGAGAAATCCCAGAGAGAAATTAACTGTCCAAGTAAACTTGCTTTTTAAGTTGCACCATTATACTCACAGGAAAAAAGTAAGTTAACCCTTCAGACACCAAGTAATCTGTGCACAAGACTGGAATAGTTTATGGTATTGCTACACAAATATAGGTTTCCTCAAATTAGAGAGCATTTTTCAGGTCAGAGTTAACTAAAGAGTTGTTCTGTTCACACCCAAATCCCAGTATAAAACCCCTTCCATTCCCACCAAAGGGGAAAAAATAGCACACTCAGCTCAGAGGACACAGAAAGACACGTGGGTGAGGAACTGAGCCACATCCCACTGGTCAGCAGGAAATGACATGGCATTTTGAAGACTATGTTTAAGGAGGATGGGGGGTCTGAAACTCCTGCATTAAGGCATTAAGCACTATCACATTATATTATAGGCATCAAGTTAACTAGGACTGGCTGCTGACATGAGTTTTTTGAACAACAACAACAGAAGAAAAGATTGAGATTGTCTGCAAAGCCTATGGAATGCTAATGCACACATGGAGAACACGGATATTAGGACAGGACACACGAAAAAGGTCAGAACTGAAGGAGGGAGTTCTGGTTACTCAGGCCAGAGCCCTCTCACAGCCTTTCACATGGCTCAGGAGTTTTACTCCATTCTGAATGAGGGAGGACTGATGGTAGAGATTGCAGGTACGCTCTTCTACTTGTAGCTGTTCCCTATTTATCCTTAGGTTGAGTAAAATTACTTCAGCCCATAGCTTCAGTCATTCTAGACTAATACTTTCTTGACTTCAATTCCTAAATGAAAGAATTTGAGGTATTATGAAAGGCAGCTCTCTGAACCTGACTAGACCACTGGTCATCATTCGATAGCAGTGTTCCCTATGGAAGGGAACTTTAAAAACTTGTCCTCTCTGGGTGTGCTACATGTTCCACGAGGAGCATACATATGTGCACACACGTGCACACAAAGCCAAGCAAAGTCAATGTGGAGGAAAAATTGAAACAGGTTGGGTTTTTTTGTTGTGGTTTTTGTTTTTGTTTTTGTCTTTGTTTTTAACAGGTTGTTTTAAAACCAGCAATACTCAACTTCTGCCTCATGTGAGAAGAGGAGCCAATGCCCCAGTGCTCTAGTCCCTTGAGGTCTCCTGCCTCTGGAGAAGCGTCACTGAGGGCCAGAGTTAATCAAACATGGCTGGCAGGGAGCAACAAAGACCTGACCAGGGAGCCAGCACATGCTGACACAACCAAGGTGCTATTTCACAACCAAGGTGCTATTTCCAGCTATAAATTTAGCTTATTATTCACTGTGTGCTGGAAGGCTCTGTCATCCTGGGCATTTGTAATTAGCCCACCATACCTCATTTCTTACTCAGTTACAGAACATTTTCTTTCTTTGTGGACTAGTGGCCCCTTCTCTCCTGTACTTCCTTATTTTGGATTCCGAGCACTTCTCCCATTTCCTGAGGCCATTTAAGATTCTAATCACAGGTCTCACCTACCACACGGAACTCGGCACAAGTGACTTTGGGACATCATATAATATGAGGATGAATTACTATTCAAGATGCTAGCATGACTTCAGGAAACCTGGGCCATCTCTAAGACTCCAATCATCTTGAAGTGGCAGAGTTTAGAGCTGGAGCTGTCAATCAGAGATGATTTTGTTTCCCAGAGAGCATTTGGAACGCTCTAGAGACATTCCCAGTTGTCACAAACAGAAGGGGAGGGATGCTACTGATCTTCAGAGGGTAGAGGTCAGGAATGCTGCTGTACACAGGACAGCTTCTCACAACAAAGAATTAGTGCGTAAACTACTAATACTATCATGATTGAGGACCCCTAATCCAGACTAGTGCTATAGGTTGTGGAAACAACCCATGCCTGCTTTCCCTCAGTAAATCTCTAAATTTTGATGGAAAGACCACCAAAATATAAAAACATGGTGAATTACAGTAAGAATACTTTGACAGTCTTTACTAGGAGGATATGCATGTCTTTTTAAACATTTAAATCTGACATCACGCATTCCCAAAAATAATTACTAATTAGCATCAAATCCATTATCTCTTTAGCCCTCATAGAAACACAAGGAAGTAACATGGCTACTGATTCTGTTATGATTACACAACTGGAACCTTCCTCAGAGAAGTCCAGGTGAAGCTCAACCTTCCACATAGCCTGCATGGATTAACTGTGTCTCTAGCACACTTGTGAGCCATGGGAAAAGACATGAGTACATAAGCACTGAGAGTTAGAGAGTGGAGACTTCTTAAACACCCACCTTTTCTGCAAGTATATAAACACTGAGAAAGGCACATCTCATTTGCACGTACACCTCTAGATCATTACCAATGAAATGCTCATTCATTACCAAGACTCTACCAGAAGGGAAAAAGATTCTGGGATTTCAATAATATATGCCATGGACTACATTCATATACATTACTTTTGCCAGACAGGTGCTCAGAGAGTACATATTTTGAGCAAAGGAATAGATTTGTGGAATCACCTGCCCTAGTGTCATTAGCATTTATGGAACATCTGGGTGAACATATATAAATAGAAATGCTTTCCAAGTGCATTTATAGTTGGGCAGGATATTGTAACTTTGGTCTTCTGTTAGCTGGTAAGGCTCACTTTTCTTATAAAAGAAGCACTTGAACAGTCAGATCACATTACTTCCCAGCCCTTTTTACTCTCCATTCCAATTGGGTATGCTACAAATGATTCATGAGGAAAAACCACATATTTATGCAGGCAGCCGGCGGCTTGTGGGGAAAGGTTTAAGGCAAGCAGGGAATTTTGTGTGGAAATCAATTCTTTGCGGAAGTCAATGTATTATGGACATTCAAGCAAGAGAAATTCCAGAGAGAAATTAACTGCCCAAGTAAGCCAGCTCCTTGAGGTGTGCATCTATAATCACTAGAAAAAAAAAAAGTGAGTTAACCCTTCAGGCAGCTCTTAAATATACATTAGCTATTGAGTAGGGAGAGCTAGAGAACTGAAATTGGCCTTTAAACACAGAATTCCTTACAAAATTGATTCACAAACCAGAACAAATTCCCCTCAAATTAAATGGATGTTTCCAAAGGGCTTGTCTGCAGGGTTTTTCCACGGACTATCCTAAACAGGAGTCTGGTCATGGGAAATTTCCAGTACCTACAGAAACATGGGATAGTCTAGAGCTCTGGAAGTGAACAGCCCCTTGCTGTTTGAGAGCAAAGACTTTCCAACCTGAGGCTGACATAAGTTATGTCTACTGAAAAGATGGAACCATGGAGCCTCTAGACAGATAGCAAGAAATCTCCCTAAACAGTCACAGATTCAAATGCTGCGGAGTCAAGGGAAGACAGCCTGGAAATGGAATGCTCTAAATGGGGGTACCTGAGTGGCTCAGTGGTTGGGTATCTGCCTTTGACTCAGGTCATGATCTCAGGGTCCTGGCATTGAGTCCTTCATCAGGCTCCCCCTGGGGAGCCTGCTTCTCCCTCTACCTGTGTCTCTACCTCTCTCTCCATGAGTCTCATGAATAAATAAATAAAATCTAAAACAAAAAGAAATAAAAGAATGCTCTAAATGCCATAGGTGAAGCACCAAAGAACCACACCACCAATCTCTTTGTGAAAAGCATGGCAAAGTAGACTACTTTTCAATACTCCTTTTCAATACTACTACCTAAGGAGTACTCAGAGGAATACCTCAAATTCCTCAGACACTGAAACAGGAATAGCACGCTTGACTATCCTATCACCGGCAAAAAGACACAAAGCTCAGGTTCTGCTTCTGAGAGAAACTGTCCTGGGCTTGGTTTGGCTGCAGCCTGGGCAGGGAGGCAGACAGACCACTCGTGGCTATGAAATCTACAAAGGAATATCACACTTGAAATCCCCTTCTACTGTGCCAGGTTGAGGTGGCTGACTAGAAGCCAAGGCAAATTCCTTGCCTGGTGGCAGAGCATTTGGTCCTAGGCTCTGGTCAGGGCAATTGGGAATAACATGTTACCATAAATCACTGCAGACACCTAAGGATCAATGGTTTCTTCCCTGCCTGTCTGCCAAGCCACAGATTTCAAAGTCAGACTCCTGTATATGAGAAGAGGTTAGGCTATGAGAAGTGGTTGCCCAGCAACTAGGATTAAGTCACCTTCTCCAAGTCCAAATAAGGGCTTTAGTTTAGTTAATGGTTTTGTCCCATTGTCAACATCCTGGTTTTGATATTGCTATGGCGAGGGTTGATATGGTGACAGTTATGGTTGTAGTTATGGTATTACTGAGGGATTGACAATGGTTATGGTGATAGTAATGAAGTTTTGGAATATAGGTGAAGTTTGGTGGGGTGAGGTCCAGAGCCGGATGACCAAGGAAGAATTCTTGAGACATCTTTGGTGCAAAATGGTTGTTTTAGTAAAGCTAGGGGACAGGACCCATGAGCAGGAAGAGCTGCTGCATCAGGGTTGTGAGGGGTAGCTGGTTATATACGCAAGAACTGGGGAAGGTAAGGAAAAAGGAGATTTCAAAAGGATTTTCATGCTAAGGAGGACCTACAAGATACTGGAGGCCTTGTCATTGTCAAGTTAAAGACTGCTTTTCCCTCTAGCAGGGCATTCACATTAAAACAACTGGAAGCTTCCTGAGGAATGTCATACATATCCCACTCTGGATGGGGGTCCTTTGTGGGATATCAGCTTGTGCTTTGTCCTCAGCTAGCCCTGTTCCCCATCAGTATCACGGGGGAAGCTGAAGGAAGGGCCCACAGGAACTCCTGTTTCTGCAACTTCTTCTAAGTCTAAAATTATTTCAAAATAAAAAACAAGAAAAGAAAAATCCCAAGATATTACAAAAATACAGTTACTTTTAAAAAAATATTTTGCCAGGCTGTAATAAAACTTCAAAGCAAGGCATGAGAAAAGGATACAAATCCTGAGTATACCCTAGACTTGATGACCTTCCAGTTAGGGGTAGTCTGACTGAACCACTTACATAGCAGGACATAGAAGTCACAACCCATGAAATGATTCCTCAGAGTACAGGAATGTTTCTCTCCTAAATACCAGAAATACCCTGGAAGAGGGAAGGTTTTCTTCCTATTTCACATATTACACATGCACATACATCATTGTTTGCATAGCTTCTTTATCATTCCTTTGGAACTACGGCGTATTTCTAAAATATAGTTTTCGAAGTACTCTGTGGATCACTCACATGGGATACACTTAATGAACTTGTTTGCTCAATGACTGAAATGACCTTCATTGGCCCTAAGGGTCAAGAGAGGTTCATAATTTTTAAGTTTTGCCACATACACCAGTTACCACCTATGTCTTTAGTCATGATACATTCTAAACAACAGGATTCAAAAGAGACAGCATAGCACAACACCAGTGACATGCAGCTAAAAAACTGCAGTGTATTGTGTAATATTTAACACTGAGAGATAAGTCCCACAGGATTTAAATGCTGGATCAGATAAACATCTTATTTTTCAGTGATCAGAATAATTGTGGGATCTTGGAATCTATTCTTTACTTTTCTCTTTCCTCCCTCCATTCTCTGATTATGGTACTCTACTTACATACATTAATTCACTATACTTAATTTTTACTGAGCAACTACTATGCTTCAGATTCTGTGCTAGGGTGTAAAAGCTAATAAGCTAATGAAAAGACAACTGCAGAATTTTAAGGTCATCAAAGATGAAAATGCCAGGAATACACCTAATGAATATGTTTAATGAATCTACACTACCAGCTTAAACTAAAGCCTCCTTCTCAAAACATACGCATTGCTTTTTTGTTTTTGTTTTTTTTTTACTTTCATAAAGTGAATATAAGCAGAGAAAATAAATGGATAAAAATGGAAAGCATCTAATGAGAAACAAAGAACTTGCTTCAGACTCAGTTTTGTCCTTGCTGACTTGATACTGTTCACAGGTCAGTCTGCCAAAGCGCAGGCAACCTATCAGCTTTTTAGATGGCCCCCAAGTCCCATGCACCTATAGCCAACTCAGTGATGCCAGCAGACAAGTGTGCTACCCAGAGAAGCAAAGTCAGATGGGCATTACACTTGCCATCCAATGCAGGACTTAGATACATTCCAACCTCATGTGAGGTCCTAAGGACCTATTTGACTCTGGGTATTTCAATGTAGTCAAGTTAAGCTGTGTGAGAAAGCATACAAAAACAGTTTTTGAGATGCCTGGGTGGCTCAGTGGTTGAGCATCTGCCTTTGGCTCAGGTCGTGATCCTGGGGTCCTGAGATTGAGTCCCGATCAGGCTCCCTGCAGGGAGCCTGCTTCTCCCTCTGCCTATGTCTCTACCTCTCTCTCTGTGTCTCTCATGAATAAATAAATACAATCTTAAAAACAACAACAACAGCAACAGAGTTCTTTAGGCCCTAAAGCTGTGGGCATAACGGTACAACAAGCCTCCTAGCCACCAACAATTTAAATGCTACTCTTGTTGTTCTGGGCCTAGAGTTTGGTTTCCTTCAATCTAAAGCAGTTCTGCTTCCTTTCCTCACTGGCATATTAGCTGCCCCTATTAGGCACCTAAAATGGTGTGTAAGTGCTGTGCTTGGAATAAGCGTAATTAAGAGTCTGGAGGAAGGTTGAGGAGATAACCATGACTTTTATTAGGGGTTATTCAACTGAAGGTAATTAAAAACAAATGATCAGAGAAAGAGAGAAGTTCATTTTCTTGGTTCCTCAGAAATCTGGCATAATTGCCACGATACAATAGATGCTCAGACAAATGTCCTGGAAGACTAAGGCCCTTAACCTCTCGGTAGATGATCCATCCATAGGTTAGACTCATTGTAAAGGGAAACTAAATGGCCTTTCCACTACTCTGATGTAACTCTTCATTCATGGATCTCTGGTTCAACTGTACTCAAAAAACAAAAAAAAAAATTCTTAAAGTGGTTATAGAGAAATTTACCAAGGAAAAGTAACGTTCAGTTGTACTACATAATGGGATATGAAAGACCATCAGAGTGTACTTTATTTGTCCTGGAATCTGACATGATCTCATATATCTCATGATTGCTGATCTCTCATTCTGAATACTCTTAAAGGCAACAATATGACCAATTGATATAGTAAGATAATGAAAACTTAATAAGTAATTATTGGACTCGAGACAAAAATCAGCAAGCATAGCAGACAGCTCAGAAAGATATTGTAGTGTGCATTAACCTAAAGGACCAGAAAATAATCATTATCTACTTTGTTTTGCTACATATAGTTACTGCTTCAAAGAGTATTCACAGGAATTCTGAGAGAAATGATTACATTTATTCTAAAGCACTTGTTTAACATAAAATCATAAAGTTGTTTTTCAATACCAGTATGCCACAAGTAAACATGTTATACCATCCTACTACTGCTGCCACTTCCAAATAACTTTTGTAGTGAATTTTATGGCCTCTCAGCGCTGACTTTCCTAGTGGAGCCAGATCTTACCTCTACAACGTTGGTGGGATTGAGGATATAGATCCCAGATGGTGTCAACATTTCAGGACTAGAGAGTCCCTCGGTGCCAGAAATACTGATGATCACATTGTTTCTTATTATATTTCCCTGTTCTGACCAGTCTAATTTAAGAAAAGATAAATCAAACCCAGGGGAATCACAAATATAATTAAAATTTACATAACAGTCTTGCTTCTACTAATACATGTTATAGCTTAAATAATGCATATAAATATATATACGTATATTTAAAAAACATTTAGTATGTTCCACAATTTAAGATATCTAACATTTTGCCATCAGACCTGTCTATAAAATATATGACAATTTAAGTGGAGTGTAACTAGTTTTAAAACCAATTTACAGGGCAGCCCCAATGGCCCAGCAGTTTAGTACCAGCTTCAGCCCAGGGCATGATCCTGGAGACCTGGGATGGAGTCTCATGTCAGGCTCCATGCATGGAGCCTCCTTCTCCCTCAGGCTGTGTCTCTGCCTCTCTCTCTCTCTCTCTATCTCTCTCTCATGAATGAATAAATAAAATCTTTAAAAAAAACAATTTACATATTTACCAGGTTTTTTTTCAGGGGCAGCCTCCCAAGAGATATATTTTATGTCCATGTCTGTACCTGAGAAAAAAAAAAGGTCATGTTACTTCATTGAGCACACTTTATGCCACCCAGAAAAATGAGGGATACAGCCACACTATTTCTTCTTTATTTAAATTTGGTTTTGTGTTTTTAATTTATGGACCAAAGAGATATAGATTATATGGGCTTTTTAGTTCTGGGGTACTATAGTGAATGCTAAGTTCATTTTAAACAGAATAAAGAACAAAGAAGTAGAGGTACAATTTTACTTCTTAGGAAGAGTCTTAAATGACTGTCTCTGGAGGGTATTATGCTGAGTGAAGTAAGTCAATCGGAGAAGGACAAACATTATATGTTCTCATTCATTTGGGGAATATAAATAATAGTGAAAGGGGATATAGGGAAGGGAGAAGAAATGTGTGGGAAATATCAGAAAGGGAGACAGAACATAAAGATTCCTAACTCTGGGAAACGAACTAGGAGTGGTGGAAGGGGAGGAGGGCGGGGGGTGGCGGTGAATGGGTGATGGGCACTGAGGGGGGCACTTGACGGGATGAGCACTGGGTGTTATTCTGTATGTTGGCAAATTGAACACCAATTAAAAAAATAAATTTATTATAAAAAAAATGACTGTCTCCATAGTCAAATGCCATATATGCATGTGTCAGCTCCAATCCCTTCCCTAGCTATTCGTATCAGCCACCAACTACCTGCACTGGTCTGGAATAGAGGAGAATAAAAGAGCATGGACCATGCCACAGAGACTGATTAGCCACGTATGTGGCATCAATAAGGAACAGCCCCACAGAACCTTCTCCTTTTTAGGTATCTAGGTATATGGGTTTCCATGTCATTTCATGAACTGGGTTTACAATCCCATTTTGCATGAAATTAAGCACTTCATCTATACTGCACAAATAGAAAAAACAAATATTCTATTTCATCACTTGCGGTATAATAGATGTCAAGAGCCTCAAATTCACAAAAAGCTCTAAAGGCTAAATTCCCCCTGCAGGTTTTCTTCCTTGCCTAGTTAATGTCTATTCCATACAATTGTTTTCTGCTACAGTAATGTTGTTAGTGTACCCTCCTGAATTTCTGCTCTGGGTTTCAGCAAACTTTTCCCTTACACAAACCAAGAGTAAGAATAGACAAAGTCAACCCTCCATCTGTTAGTTTAACTGCCCTGTAGGTGTTCTTTTCCAAACAAAAGAACTCCCTGCACCTGATTGTCACTATTGTCTTTAGTTCTTTGTCTTTTAGAGCTGGAGTTTGTTTTAAAGCAAGCTTATATGATCCATATTTTCTCACTGAATAGTTTCCCTCTCAGGATTAGGAACTTTACAGCTCTTAACAGATTGTTCTTAAATGAAACACATATGTGTTTCCAATGATGATATCACAGAATTAATTTAAATATAAAACACTATTTAACAAATATAGTCTGACTTCCATTTAAAACCTCTGATTTCCTTTTGTATTTCAGTGTATTCAAATACCTTTTGTTTACGAATTCATTCATTTCTTTCAACAAATACACCTACAATGCACTAATTAATGTGTACTAATTAATGTGCTCCATGCTAAGGAAACTGTGTTCACATGAAATCTGGTGGTACAAATAGACATCAATCAGATGATCAGAAACATGAACATGATATGTAATTTTAAATCAATAAATAATGACTGGTGCTCAGAGCTTAAATAAAGGTCCTTGACTTGGGAGTGTGTGGGAGAGAACTTCCTAGGAGGAGTCTGACGAGAGGAAAAGAGCTTGTGCGAAGGCCTTGAGGCAAAAAAAAAAAAAAAAAAGTGACCTTTTGAAAGAATTAAAACAGTCCAGTGTAGCTAGAGTACAGAGGAATAGCAAAAGAGCAGGACAAGTTTAAAAACCTTAATAGAGACAAAAATCACTAAAGGAGTCTTCTAAGTCAAGTTGAGGGCTTAGAATTGTATCCTAAGAGCAATAAGAAATTCTTAAAGAGTTTAAAACATAGGAGTGATATGATGCAACTTGAGTTTTTTTAAGGATAATTCTGGGTTCTGCAAGGGGAATGAACTTTAGGAGAAAAAAGTAGATACAAGTGATCAAGCAGAAGATTCTCAAACGTGAGATTCTTTAGCAAGCCATGGGAGAAGCTAAGAACAGAATTCAGGATTTTTAACTCCCTGTCAACATCAAGGCTTGACATTCCTTGAGACTGTATAGAGATTTATTTATGTGACTTTGAATTATTGTGAAAATTGCTGAAAGTATATCTGAAAACCTCCCCTTTCATATCTATTAACCTTAATTGAAATGTCATCTTTAAAAGTTCAGTTTCCTTGTGATTAAGTTTAGGGAACTAGTTAGTCATGGGTAAATTTAAATTCAGAATTTTAACTATGTCCTACTTCCAATGATCAGAGGCTAAAGTTTTTATAGATTGGGAATTCAAATTTTGGTAAAATTCCTTTCAAAAAATGATTTGTCCTAATCAAGAATGCCTAAATGAAACAAGCTCATCTCTTACCCACTAGCAGTGCATGGCCTAAAATATTATAGAATATATTACTGTCCACCTTCAGGCCCAAGGTCCTTGACATGCTGAGGCCTCTATTGAAGGAGCTCCACACTGTGCAGCCTTGTACATAGGAATCTGAAGAGGAAAGAGTAAGGCAAACATTTGAAGTGAGTCTTGATGGCTCCTCAGATTCTGTTGATCATTTCCAAAGCAAACTGTAATATAACTGAGAACATTCTCCCATACAATGATGAAAATCAGGAAATGAGGAGTTGGAAAAATAAATCAAATCAAGAAGATGGGTAACTCAGGCCAATGTCCCTCAAAGATACCAGAGATAAGCAAAGTAGAATCTGAGAGTCAGGTGCTAGAAAGAAGAAAACCATCTGAGAAAGAGACAATATGGCCAAACTACCAAAGGACTCATGGCTGTCAGGGTTTCCAATTGACTACCATCTTTGGTATCTATTCTTATCACAATATGGCTGACAGTGGCTAATGAGAAGTCAAGGACAATATAAAGAGTATTTCTGAAGGAACAAATCTGATCTTTGCAAATCACATCTTCCATAATCAGAAGATACAGTCATTATTTCTTCAAGCTATGACATAATTTTTTTTAACTTGCCAGGCAATTATATTCTTGGCCCAAGACAGCCAGAGATTCTTATTGCAAAATGAAAGCAAAAACAGAGGTTGACCTGAGGATCATGACTCTCACATTTGAATGTGGTAGGTTTAAGACAATGAAGGGCAAGTACCTATATTGTGCCAAAAGAAATTGACACTTAGGAAAATCATTACCCTGGCTCCATGGGCATATTTTATGCGCCCCCCCCCCCATCAAGTTATGTCCACTGGATCAGTTGATAAATACATATTTACTGAGTATTGACTATGTATTTCAGGAATTGGGCATTTTGCTAGAGACAAAGGTGAACAAAACTAAGTAAATTCTGCACTTGTGTATCTTATTTTGATGTAGGAAGCTTACATTAAAATAATAATGGTGGCAGCCCTGGTGGTTCAGTGGTTTAGCACTGCCTTTGGCCCAGGGTATGATCTTGGAGACCCAGGATCCAGTCCCACGTCAGACTCCCTGCATGGAGCCTGCTTCTCCCTCTGCCTGTGTCTCTGCCTCTCTCTCTCTCTCTGTGTGTGTGTGTCTCTAATGAATAAATAAGTAAAATCTTTAAAAAAAATAAAATAGAATAAAATAATAATGGATAATTAAATGATAAACCCTGATATAGGAGTTTTGTATTATTCTCAGGTAGGGAGATATATTATATAAATATCAAATGTTTGAAGTACTGAAAAATTTGCTTTGCTTCATGGAATAATTTGACTTTTCAATTAGAGCTATCCAGCAAATTCTCAACTATAATGTAACTATAGACACAGAGCCTCCACATTCCCCTTGAACTCAGCTCCTCTGGTATGGTACCCTCACATTACTCCCCAATAAGTTAACCCATCCATACCTACCTCTGTAGGAAACACTGCCTGTTGCAGACTTTTCCTGGCTCCAGATCTCTACTATATCATTCATTCAATTAGGTCTGCCCACTCAAACAATCAATAAGTACTAATGATTAGAGCTATTATGGGCAGAATTCAGGGATTTACCTGCACAAGTAGCAAAGATTTCAACACCCTTTAACTCCCCTGGCTAGAGGCAACTGGCCACAGAGGGTTCAAGAGTCTTCAGGGCATGAAACAATAAAAGATTCTCTGGCAAGCATGCCAGAAGTTTTTAACCCCTCCCAGGAAAGACAATTGCATATTAACAGGGACCTATAAGGGATAATGTATTCATTCAGTGATTTTCAAACCTTTTAAAGCACTGAACCCTTTTCAACTAAAACCAAATTTAAAAAATAGATAAAACTTTAGATATTCTGAAGCAGGCTGGCAGAGGCAGATTGACTTTTGAGCATTTGTTTATGTTCAACTGAGAACTCATATGTGACGGCTATCCTGATTTATAAAGAACTGGTTCCACATCAAACTTTCTGCAGCATGATAAGCACCAGGAGACCGAAGAATTAGAGAGTAGGGCACAAAGATACTGATCATCCCAGTGTGCTAGGGGAGGAGCCATATTAGGAACCATCTCCCTAAATGAATATCAAAAATAAATAATGTGGAGGAGATCTGGAAAATTAGTATAAATAGACATCCTTGGTGTGCAGACAATTTGAGATGTGGAAAAAAATGCTGCAGGTGACAATATTCTGCCCTCAAGGACCTCAAGGATTACTTTGTCTTAGCCTGCTGAAATCCTAGCATCTCTCAAGACTCATCTGAACCTCCAAGGAGGCCCTGATACTCTTTGTTAGACATCACTCCCAGAGCACCATCCCTTTCAAGGAAGGCAAAGCTTGAACGTGTGGGTATTGGAGGAGCTGGGGGTTGGGAGGATGATTCAGAAAGGAAGCTGCTATCCTCATTACTTAGCATCTCTGCATGTCTGCATCTGGTATTAGGCTTTTGCCCTGGATGCTTCTATGTCTCTCTAACTTTGGTTTCAGAACCTTTCTCTATATCTGGTTACATGCTTCCTTTCTGGTTCTGGTTTTGTTTTTCACCTAGTTGTTCTCACCTGCATTTGCTGTTTCCTGCTCCCTTCCTATATCTTTATTTTTTAAAAAAGAATTTATTTATTCATGAGAGACACGGAGAGAGAAAGAGACACAAGCAGAGGGAGAAGCAGGCTCCCCACAAGGAGCCTGCTAAGGGACTCCATCCCAGATCCCGGGATCATAACCTGAGCTGAAGGCAGACACTCAACCACTGAGCCACCCAGGCATCCCCGTTCCTGTATCTTTAGCTCTGGCCAAGATCTGCACGCTCTGGCTACTCCATGGCACCCAGGAAAAGTATCTGGTTCTCAGCCCATTCTCTCCCATTTTCCCAGATGGAAGATATCTTCAAGTTAGGACAACTTCGTATGGAAATGCTTTCTTCTGTGCCTGGGCTCTCATAGCACAGATTATTTATAGTATTCAGTATCAGTTTGCCTGTAATCAAAAGCTAGTAAATGACAGAAGCAGGATTCAAAACACTGATGTGTGTGGTTCACTCCATGTCTATTATACCTCTACTGATGGTTGTCACAGGGTACTCCTTGGACTTCTTGTTCTAGAATCACAAAGTTTGCTTTTAAAAATTCAGATTGTGAGGCCTAGCTTAGACCAGAATTTTTCAGGGCAGAATCTATAGCCCTAAATTTTAGTGAACTCCCCAAATAATTTTTGTTAAGCACACTAAAATTTGAGAACCACAGATCTAGAGTATAATTATCCACCTTTGAACTCCCATGTCCCCATATGTCACCTATCATGACCCCTGCATGCAAAGACTTGAGCAAAGAAGAAGAGAGAAAAATGAGAAGTCATAAGCCTGGACCTGCTTACCTCTCATAGCTCCCATCAGAGTCAGTGAGCTCACATGCTTACGAAAGGCTTGCCCCAGATCCCGAAACTGCACTCCCCTCAGCTGGACCTGGCTGGGCTCCTCTGGGAAAGACTGAACGATGACTCTGGCCCCCAGATCCCTGGATCCCAACATCTTCTCACTCTTGGAATATAAACAGTCCTGCAAATTCCCTGAAACGCAGAATGAAGTCAGGGTTGGGGGGGAACTGAAGCATGTGCAACATGCTTCTAGACAAATCATCTGGTATGAAAGGTACTGTAAGTACAGAGGATAAACCATTATTGTTTGTTCATTTAATAATCTTATTTCCCTTTTACTTCGATTTTCCTCTTTGGATTATTAATTAAAACATCCAATAACTAGGACATGATGTTGCCTTCACTCTATTATTTCCAGAAGCCCCCAAATCAATCACCTTAATTACTGTCACAAAGAGGCTGGCTATAACCCACAAACTCAACCTAAATAGATGCTTATTTCAATCCAAAAGATCCCCTGGAGGGCGTGTGCAATAAAATGACCTTCTCGTGGTTGATAATTGTAGGGCAGAAATGTGAGCACTGAATGTAATCACAGCTCTTTTTAGTCTTTAGCTGTCCAGTGGGGTTTCCTCTTTATTTTGTTGCTTTATCATTTGGGGACTTAGCAAACTACTAAATGCAGAAATGGCAAAGGGCTCCAGAGAAATAACTGAGTGGTATCCGCCACACTCCCATCCCCACCACCTCCTTCCCGGCCAGTTCCCTAGTGAGGACAACACCCTACATTATACTCAGCTACCTTTGCAGTATTGTAACCTCAGGATCCAGGATGCTTTCATTGACACATGGCATTTGGTGGTGTGAACTAACCTCGGAATGGATAAGAAATCATACTTTGAACTATTTCTTTATTATCCATGCTAATAAACCAAAGGGCCACAAATATGAAATGATGTATCATTCCACAGTGAATAATTCACAGTAAATTTGCTTACACCCAGGAATAAATATGTAAGAGGTAAATGAAGAGATGTTTCATATTTGCAAGATTTATCACAATTTTGATGATTTCTACCCAGGATCCATGATATTTTGAGTGGCCTGGACCCATATTTATTTGGCTACCTCATTTCCACACTTCAGCCCCACACAAAGAAAGGGCAAGTAATATGTAATTCTTTCTAATAAATGTCTATGGATTTGTTTTACTTTGAGGATTTTGTAATAACATTGAAGAGTTGTGATGAAATCAGGGGTTTTTCCATTAGGAGCCAACAGATTTATAATGGCTGAGATAGAGAAGTGTGGTCTCTCTAGCAGCATAATCAAATGCAGTGTTTTAGAGAATATGATCTGAGAATGCCTATATGAGGAGTATTGAGATAGTCTGAATAGAATGAATATTCAATTTTATCAAAATTGTTAAGTTTGTCAATCATTGAGTTCAAACCCACAGTATCCAAACCTTTTTCAGAATGAAATGTTTGTGAGCTAGGTGACTGGTGGTGGAGGGTAGAGTCAAAGTCCCTCTCACCCAACTACATTTCAACATTATACCTACATGCATCTATATGTAGACATGATTCAAATCTTTAACTCTAGCCATGACATTTCTTCCAGGCCCCAGACACTACCAGGCACCTCTGCTCAGGTCCTGGCCTGGCATCTGTCTCGACATGTACAAAATTAAAGTCATGATCTGTAGCCTCCCACTCCAAAAGCTGTTCCTCTTCCCATCTCACTAAATAGCCTCATCATCCATCCAGAGCTCATGCCTGGGAGTCATCCTTGACACCCACACCATCCTAAACCAAAGTTGACAAATGATATCTTCACAACATGTGAAAGCCTCATAATCTACAGCCTGGGAAACCAAAACATAACCTACTAAACTAACCATCCCTGAAATAGATGTTTAATAGGCACATCAGTGTGATTCAGTGCCTGTTATTCTTCTAGAAGATAAATTGACTTTTTCAACCACTTACTTAAAGTATGTGGTAGTTCACTCAGAAAACAAACTCTAAAAGTAGGGGTTGGGGGTAGGGACAGACACAAGAACCCTATCAGTCTAATCAGTAAGAATGTGCTGCCTGGGTCTGTGATTCTAGCATTAAACTGTTTTCCTGAGAATTTTAGAAGGGGCCTAGAATGAGAATTGAGACTTCATTACAAATTTCCTTAGAAATTTAACCTGACTCTCTGAATTTAATTATTTAACAGGATTTTTTTTCCCAGAGAAATAATTTCACAAGTGGACACTTGCTTACCTCATTCCAGGGCTGTGGAAGGTAGGAGATGAAATGACAATTTATCAAAAGCATTCTGAAAACTAAAGAATATTATGGGCATGCAAAGGTTAAGGGTTTGTTCCATTTGAAAGAAGTTGACAATACTAGATATTGTTTGAGAGTAAGAACATTCTTTTTCACTCATTGACTTTCCAGAAAAATCTCTCTCTACCTTCTGAATCACTGGCCTCCTGGCATGAAGCAAGGTGCTTCATCCTCTCAGCAGTGAGATTTCCTTGTATGGTAATACTCCTGCTGAGCAGCACTACTGTGACTTTTAAAATATGGAGTACTCCAGCCACCCAATTCTCTGTGAAGTTGTGAGAGTATCTGAAGAAAAAAAAAAAAAAACATGGAAAAGACACATCTGAAGATATTCCTCCAAATCTTATTAGAATAGTAAGCCACTAGATTAGCCTAATTCTCCCTTGGGAGTCTATTTCTTTACAAACTCAGACACAGAAGAGTTGAATTATAGGCACAAGTATGTGAAAATTAGGTGCATTGCATCGTAAGACAGAAGTTGCAGAGTCATACAGGAAAAACTTATTTAAGAAGTCTAAATTTTTCAGGGATGCCTGGGTGGCTCAGCTGGTTAAACATCTGCCTTCAGCTCAGGTCACAGTCTCAGAGTCCTTGGATCGAGCCCCATATCAGACTCCCTGCTCAGTGGGAAGTCTGCTTCTCCCTCTCCCTCTATCCCTCCCACTGTGCTCTCTCATTCTCTCTGTCTCATATAAATAAATAAAATCCTAAAAAAAAGTCTAAATCTTTCAAAAGTTTCATGCTTTCTAATTTTCTTATCAACACATCTAGCATTATTTACTGTAAAAATACACCACTGAAAGACAAACAAGTGTCCAGACACCAACACAGTTAAAAACTCATCTTCTGAGCACCTGGGTAGCTCAGCAGTTGAGCATCTGCCTTTGGCTCGGTCATGATCCCAGGATCCCGGGATCGAATCTCGCATCAGGTTCCCTATGAAAAGCCTGCTTCTCCCTCTGCCTATGTCTCTGCCTCTCTCTGTCTGTGTCCCTCATGAATAAATAAATAAAACCTTTTAAAAAAAAGTCCTCATCATCTGTCTAAACAGAGCCAAGCTGATGTTCATTACCTCAAAGGTGACCTCAGATAAAGGTCTGTATTGTGCACAGCTTCCACAATAACAATCTCTTCCATGGGTTTGGCACCTCCAACACCTATTCTGCTGATGATGACAGCTTCATCCCCAGGGTGCCAATCCACAGCATCCTCCAGAGCCAGTACTGTGTCACTGGCATAGGCAGCTGCTTGAAGATGGGTGAAAGTCACTTCTGGTAGCAAACCTAAAGCCGAACGAGGAAAACTTGCCTTACACATTTTAATAGTTAATATGAGTATCATGTTTTTCAACCAAGGAATCCTTGAAAGAAGAGTCTGGGAAAACAAGATTCAGGCTTGATAAGCATCAATGCTTTTACTTTTTCTTGGATATTAGTTTTCTCATCTGCTACATGTTGTGATAAAAATAATGTAGGATTGAATATAGCATGGGATGAAAACACAGGAATTGGAGTCAGACTAAACTGACAATTGAATCAGTTTTGCCACGTTCTAACCAAGGGTAATATACTCAAGGATGGGCTCCAGTTTCCTTAGTTACAAAGTAGAAGTAGTGAGGCCTTTCCCCACAGAGGGTTAGGAGGTCTAAATGCGAGGAGGACTCTGAAACATTTAGCTTGGACCTTGCACATAATAGATCTAAAACATATTTTAGTCTTTCCCTTCCTGGCATCACATTGTTTGGAGAATAAAATTGTACTACCTATTTCTTATTCCAAATAAAATTAAATGGCTATTAGGCTCTCTGATGTAAAAGTTCAAAACAGATCTCTAATCTGAAGACTGCAACTCAGTTTACAAATAGGGTTAGTAGAGTGTGGAATCAAAACTACCTTGGATTGGTTGTTCTCAGTCTTGATGTATCAAATGATCCCTTCAAACTCTAAAGTGGGTGTGTCCACAATGGGTTTGCTGAGCAAAGTTGAACTTGAGACTCCAGAAATCTTGATTTATATCAGGCTCCAGCTCATCCATCTGATCCTCCCCATGCCAGTATACTCCTTAACTATCAAAGATTCAAGAAGGTAGTCTGTCTCACAGTTTACTCTGGCCTTTCCCAACAAGGGTCAAGGCAAAGACTTTCTTCAAGCCATTATCTGAAGCCATACCTCAGAAAATACATGGCTTATTCCCAACTCCTTCTTCTTTCCTCAGTACATTTCCTTCCTCCTTTGCAATAGATCATAATTTACCTTTAGCCCACAGCAACTTACTGTCCTCCCTTGTTGCACTAAAGCAAAGTAATAATACTTGAATCTCCAACTACAGAGGTAGCTGACAATAAATCATTTTCAAATTATTTTAAACTTCCCTCTTTATTTATGTGCCTGTGTGTGCATGGGCACTTGTACCAATAACGTTGTTCTAGGCTTAGAAGGATCCCTAGGTTAATAATGTAATTTCTGAAGTTTACTTGGGCAATAATTTTATCTTGAAATAATTTACAGAGTTCAGAATTTCTAATTATAGGGCAGGTAGAAATTAAGACATAAATCATCCCAAAAGAAAATAATTTTAATTTTATTCCTTGTTTGTATGTTTTAACCTTTGGGAACACTAACATAAAATAAAGTCTATTTATATGTATATGGATATATATGCAAATTTCTATGATCTGTTCTTGAATGTCCACACAGAAAATTTTCTGCCAAGCATAGAAAATGTTTATCAAAGACAAGATGCTCTTAAACTCTGTGATCAATTGTTCATAGTAATAAATCAATATGCAAAAAACACTTACTCTCCACCTACAAACATGCAGGTTATAAGTGACGGAACCTAGAATAGAGTATGTGATATTTCTCAACTCATCATTATAAATAATAGTCACATCAGAATGAATGAAAAAGTCACATAGCATCTTTGAAGTACATTTTTTACTATTAACATAAACATATGTCCTTTCAATTGTTGACAGAGTTTCTAGAAAGCAGTAAAATTATCTCATAACTTATTCACTCTCATGGCAAAATAACACAAATCTATGTGAATGACCGAAACATTGAGCTTGGATATTTCATCAATGCTAGCAGCATCTTTCCAGCTATGTGGTGGATACTGATGTTTGGATGAGCTACTGCTTCCTCAAACTCATGAATGTCAGAATAATTATAACAATTACCTGAGCTAGACCCTCTGGATATACCTTTTTCTCTTCTGATCATTCTGTATTTTTCTTTTTTAAAAAACTTGGCAAAGTTATTTTAGCTACATCCCTTCTTTGCTTAAAACCCACAGAATCTGCCTACAATACTCAATAGTAACAAAGCCCCAAATTCCCCTCTTGACTCTTAAGACTCTGTAATCTGATTCTACTTTATGGTCTTTGACTGTAATAAACTCTCTATTTCAGGAAGCCAAGTCTGTTTACCTCTTCTCATTTAACAGGATCATTCCTTCCTCTATCCCTTTACCCATTCTATCCCCTTCCACCTATATGCCTGGCCTTCCTTCCTTCTTCTAGTCTTCCAAAATGAAGCTCAAGCCCCACTTCTTCCATTGGACTTCAAGGAGCACTTCAGTCTGTGATGATGCCCACCTCCTCCTATAGACCTTGTAGTGATGTGGGGTTCGTATTTGAGCAAAAGATTTGTTTATACTTGGGATTTAGTCATGCCCAGGTTTGTGGCTAGTCAGTGGTCCACTTGTTGGAGTTGCTTTGCATGAGAGGAGAAGCTTATAAAAAGGAGCAGATGGAAAAACAGGTTGACGAGGTCTGTCTCAGATATAGGCCTTCTTTCCTGAGCCCATGGACCCATGACTGAGCCTGAGAACTCTCCAGGTGGCTTTTGCACCTGATGCTTCTCTGCCTGGAACTCTAGCACTAACTCACTCTGCCTCCTTCTTCAGCATTATCTTCAGCTTGGTTCCTTGGAGAAGCCTCCGAGACCACCTGACTGGGTCCAACCTCTTGGTATAATCTGTCACATCATGGTGCTTTTCTCCTTTCTAGCACTTAACCCACTGCAGTTTGACTTCTTACTGTAATTCTGTTTGTCTTTCCTAGTGCACAGGACAGCAGGAACTATACCTACATTTGCTCACCACCATAGCACCAGTGCCTGTCACAGTGTTTAGCATATCATGGGTGTTCAGTAGATGTGTGCTGAATGAGGAAAATCATGACTGCGACATGGAGAAACATGCACCCCAAAGCTTTGGTGTCTGGGTGACCAGGTGGAACCCCAAGTGGCAAGGAGAGGTGGTCAGTACACTGCATCATGGGACACAACACTCCCACAATACTCAGGGGTTTGACCACCTGAGTGGCAGTGAAAGCTTATACCCTCAGCGTCCATGTGGGGAGTACTCTCATGGCACGGACTCGCAGCAGGAGCAGCAGGCCAGCCCTCAGCATCTTCCTGAAGGGAGGACAATGACCAAGGAAGCCAAAATGGAAGAAAAGGTGCACGAAAGAAGTCTCACGGTGACTGCAACAGACAGACTAGTTGATGAACTCACATGACATTTGTCATGACAATACCTATAACAAGTATGGGGGAATACTGAAAAGTGCTGGAGATTCTGTGAGAGTTGGGGGTAGGGGAGGGCAATAAATTTTTTAGTATTACTGCTGAAATATACACAGGCTGAGAAGGCTAGGCATGGGGGCTGGAGAGACAAGTTATGTAATCTATAGTTCGTACCATACATTTCAGTATTAAATTATTTCATAATTAGTACAGTGCTTATGCATTATCTCCCACTCAACATTTACTACCTGAATGCAGGGCCACCACTTTACATGTTTCCTTCATATATGTCACAATTCCTAACCCAGTCCTGGACTTACAATTAGCATTCAACTCATAAGGCTTTTTTTAAAGATTTTATTTATTTATTCATGAGAGATGCAGAGACATAGGCAGAGGGAGAAGCAGGGTTCCTGTGGGTACCCTGATGTGGAACTTGATCCCAGGACCCTGGGATCACAACCTGAGCCAAAGGCAGACACTCAACCACTGAGCCACGCAGGTGTCCCAATTCATAAGGATTTAAATTAACTATTTGAATACTCTCTTCTGGATACTCACTTGCAAACTCCCATCAGATATATGCCTACATGACTATATAATATCCAATATGCTTCAAAGCAGAACAAACAACACAAACATTTATTAAGAACTCCAAATAAACCCAACCTAGGCTAAGTAGTTCCACTCAAAGTAAGAACTGTTTGTTTTTTCTTGTTGTTTTTTTCCTTTGACAGATTGTACAGATTACACAACTGAAATGCTTCAGGGACAAGATTGGACAGTAATGAGATGTCAGCAGCAAGTTCTGAAACCAGGGCTTCTGAATCCAGAACCAAAGAACTGGACACATAATCAAATTGCCAGCCTCTGGAAATAACTTTAAACTAACTGTACCCAGATCGCAGTGTACTCAAAAAATTATTTTCCTTATTTCATAAATGTTATTTAAGTGCCTTACAAGGCAAACTAGCTGGCTTCTGCGATGAAGAAAGCATTGCCCACATTGTAAACGTGAGTCATTTCACTTCAAGAACTCTTAGAAAACCCAAGTTGGGCAGCTCCCTTCCTTTCTCTACCACAAATCAAAAACCATACAAATACAGTTTAAAAAGCTCAATAATTTATGAATATGCTCAAATGAAAAGGGTTAAGCTCTTAATGTGTAATTTAATACAATGTTTAACCACTTTGGGCTTTCAACATTGACCTGTTAACCAACAAACTATTCATTTAGTCCCACTAATGACTTCGACTCATAATTGTATTTCCTACAAATTATTGTCCAAGCATTTCAGTGCCATTCATCCATAATTACACAGTCCCAGAGAACCATCTTACCAAATGGGCATGGAGAGAAAGAAAATAATCTTTGTGAGTTAATACACTTTAAAATCACTAATTGCCCTCTGTTTATTTTGCAGGACTTCAGTCTTTATTCCAAGTGAATAACTGCCAAGACCTTTCCAAATCACTGGGGGCGGGGAGGTAGTGTAGGATGAGGAGAGGAAGGAGAGGGAGAGAGAGGGAGGGAAGGAGAGAAAGAATAATTTCATTAAAATAATGTTCACATCAAAATAGAAAGATAAGGGAATTCACAGAAGAACTAGAAATATTTTTCTGAAATACATGCAAATTATTTCCCCCTATTTCTACATGAGCTTCATATTACGCACAGTAAAATGATGAACGCTGTCTCCTTTGTATGTGTAGATGAACATTTCTCATGCACTAGAAAAGACAGACATGAAGAGAACTGGGTCCCTGTCTGCCAGGGTCCATGGCCAGTACAGGAAATAGACAAAAATCACAAATGCACCATGTTATGTGTTAAGACAAAGGGTATCCAGGGTCTACTGGTACAGCCATGGAGCACCTCACTCACACAAGAGGAGGGGTTGTTTCTGGGATTGCTTCCCAGGAGAAGTGATGATTGAGCTGGGTCTTTAAGGATAAGTCACAGTGGGCCAGGTGAGAAAACGGGCAAAGCACTCCCAGGAAAGGCAATGATGTATATGATTGTGTGGGCCAACATGACACATTCAAATAGTTGCTGTATTGTGGCATGGGCAGAATGCACATATACAGAAGGGGGTGTTGCTGATGAGAATGAGAGTATGGGATCCCGGGGTGACTCAGTGGTTGAGCATCTGCCTTTGGCTCAGGGCATGATCCTGGAGTCCAGGATCGAGTCCCATGCTGGGCTCCCTGCATGGAGCCTGCTTCTCCCTCTGCCTGTATCTCTCTCTCTCTCTCTCTCTCTCTCTCTCTCATAAATAAATAAGTAAAACTTTTTAAAAAATAAAATAAATTAAAAGAAAGAGTGAGAGTAGCCTGGAAAGGTGAATAAGACCCACTCAGAAAGGGACTCTCAGGCCCTCCCAAAGAACTAAAAGTTTATCCCAAAAGTAACCACCAAAGGAATATTCAAGATCCTAACAAAGAAATCACACTTTTGTGAGACTAGTGATATTTTAAGACCATGAGTACACATATTAAACTAAGGGGAGAGAATCCTTAGTGAGAAAATGTATTCACTGCACATTTGGGAGGTTGAGAAAAAACCTGAGTCAAGTCCTAAGATGAACAAGACAGGGGGCAAGAGGAAGCTCGTGTGTTCCAGGAACTAAATGGAGATAGGAGGGTCTGGAGAAGACAAATGAGATGGCACAGCATGACTGGGAAAGATGGCACAGGACCTTATTGGCCTGTTTTCAAGGACTTAAATCTAACTCAAAATAGTTATGTGATCGAATTTCTGTTTTTAAAAAGGTTACCCTTTTAAAAGGCTGTTGAGTGAAGGAAAGGGAAGGGAAAGTGAGAAGTCTATGTAGCAGGCTGCTGAAATAAATGTAGAAGAGTGCAGTAGTTCAGACAAAATGTTTGGTAAGTTTGATTAATTGTTAGGCAGTACCTCTTGAAAGAAGTATAAAAATTTGAGATATCTTTTGGAGGAGAACCAAGAGGACTGGGTGATTAGATGTAGAGGTAAAGGAGAAGATGCCAATGATGCCTCACAGGCCCAGAGCAGAAGCAAGTTGATAGATAAGCAGGGGCATCTGGGGAAGAAGATAGAGAGTCCATGGAATAAACATTTATTGAACACCTACTATGCTATGTTCCATGTGTTCTCCTAGCCTCTTGGAATATAGTAGTAAGCAAAAGAGTCAAAAATCCCTGCCCTCATATGGTTTATATTCTAGGTAGCATTTGCTTTTAGACATACTAAGCTTTAGACATCAGGCAGGTTACAGTTTAGATATTAAAGAGAATATCCAAGTGAAAAGTCTGGAGCTCAGAATAAATGTCTGAGGTTAGATAGAGAAACATATAAAGAGACGTTAATCCACGGAAATGAGTGGGATTGCTTGGGAGAGAGTATATAGCTATAAATGAAGAATATCCAAGCCCAAGCCCATGGGAACTTCATCATTCCAAAACTGAGTAGATGAAGACAAACCTAAAAGGGGCAGTAGAAGGAAGAAAACCAAAAATGAAGATACACACTTGCCCATAACTAAACTAAACAATGCAGTGAAGAGACACTCATTCCTCCCCATCTCCTTACTCTTTTATTATTGTTAACATCTGGGCACCCTGCCCAGTGTCTCTGGTGCTTGAGTTCTATTCCTCACTGTTCATTTCATCCTTCTTCCTACAGAGTAGCAGGATATGGGCTTTGAGAGGAAAGAAATGTAGAGAAAACACAGCCCTTCTACCATTTCTCATTCCTCCCTTCTTCCTGCCAACACTTGGCTCAAATTCTCCAGTCATATACTATCTCTAACAATAGGAGGGGTGATGGGTAACCAGAGAAACTGGGAAAGGCT
Source organism: Vulpes lagopus (assembly GCF_018345385.1). Lineage (NCBI taxonomy): Eukaryota > Metazoa > Chordata > Mammalia > Carnivora > Canidae > Vulpes > Vulpes lagopus. Next base: position 53,542,621 of record NC_054824.1, on the reverse strand, counting down.
GACTATTATAATTCCACCATGCATCTGAGCTGGTTCTCTCTGCTCCCAGAAACCACACTGTGCCAGGAGTCCACCTCCAGCCCACAGAAGCCACTCTTAGGGCAGAGGGACTGAGAAAGCCATTCTCTGTTACTAGTACTCAGTAAGAAAAGAATTAAGATAGTAGAGCCCAAATGGAGAGAGAGGTCTCCCTGGTATCCCATAGTGGAAATGGACCTACTTCCCCACGCAATTAGTCTTTTTTTTTTTTTTTTTTTTTTTTTTTTTATTTTTTTTTAATTAACTTTTATTGGTGTTTAATTTACCAACATACAGAAAAACACCCAGTGCTCATCCCGTCAAGTGTCCACCTCAGTGCCCGTCACCCATTCCCCTCCAACACCCGCCCTCCTCCCCTTCCACCACCCCTAGTTCGTTTCCCCGAGTTAGGAGTCTTTATGTTCTGTCTCCCTTCCTGATATTTCCCAACATTTCTTTTCCCTTCCTTTATATTCCCTTTCACTATTATTCATATTCCCCAAATGAATGAGAACATACACTGTTTGTCCTTCTCCGATTGACTTATTTCACTCAGCATAATACCCTCCGAAGGCAAAAGAAACAAAAGCAAAAATGAACTATTGGGACTTCATCAAGATAAGAAGCTTTTGCACAGCAAAGGATACAGTCAACAAAACTAAAAGACAACCTACAGAATGGGAGAAGATATTCGCAATTAGTCTTATACTCAGTGGTCAGCTACTATACTCCCACTAACATTAGACAGCAAGGAAATTTCGGTGAAATTGGCCTTTGAGAGCTTGCCTGCATCCTTAACCAAAAGGTTATCAGCATTTCTTCGAGAAAAATGCACTCTAAGTTCCAGACAGCCATCTTACAAGGGAACTCTTTGAACTCAAACCATTTGTGAATTGGAAGCGATCCAATTTACTGTACTTTAGAAGAGGAGACTGTGACATTAGCGTTAACATAAGATTATCTGGCAGACCTAAGAGATGTAATGGGGCATTTTTCATGTATCATTTTCCTCTGCCCTTGAGAACCACTTGCTATGATACCTCTGCTGGTTGAAGATAAAACCTGGCCAGGGAATCCTGCATGAGTTCAGCTCTCTGTGTACACTGTGAGCCTTCTGCATCATTACTGGTTAATCTCCGGTGGTACTGATGGAGCAGGGAACATGTGCCTGCAGGAAGAAGGCAGCTCAACAGAGCAATCCTCTAATGTGCAGATCAGCTGGCTGCATCCATAGCTGAGCAGTAACATTTCTACTCTGTGATGAAAGGGAATTGGGCATAGTCTGCTCCCAATGCTGAGAAGAAGTCTTCCATTTTGTTGGCATAGGGGTTTAGACCAAGGCTAACCAAGGTTACTTGGATGGTGCAGTGAGCCATGCTTTGATTGAAGGCCATTGCCAAGGCATAAAGGAAAGGCTTACCTTGTTCTACCCAACCTGAGCTTAACTATTGCTACTGTGATTAAGAATAAGTGACTGAGAAGAATATAAAGATAAAGCTCAACATACCCAGGAAATAGTAAATTGTAAGATACATGGAAATAACTGTAACACTGTTCCTAGCTCCTTCAAGGATTTCAGGCCAATTAAATAAATGGTGTTCTTAGGCCTTACAGAACTGTTCTGGCCAGTCCTTTACTTAAAGTAGAGGTGCAAAATCCTGATGGTATGAGCAAAAGGCTTCTGCAGTATGCCTTTAATTCCCACTCCTATTCATTGTCCAGGAAATACATAAAACTTCAGATATATTTCAGACCAGATAGTATTTTTGATAATCATTGCTTGGAGTGGAGGCAACAATGAGGGGGAAAAGGGCTAATTTTTAATGGCATAATTTCTTTTTAGAAAAGCAACTGGTAAGTAATGTTAATATAAAAATATAGAGAAGCAAAATGAAGATAATAAAAGCATTCACAATCTTGCAATGACTAATAAATGTCTTTTCTTTCCTATCCTTTCTTTCTTATGCTCACAAGTTGACAAAATGTCATATATAAATAATTAATTCAGTACATACCATAGAATTATGCTATGATTCTCAACATACCATTTTTGAAAATTCTCTTTAATTTAGTAAATATTAATATATTAATATATTTAATATAATATATATTAATGTTTTATTTAATATTATACTTAAAAATAGCTATATTATATATTATTTAACTTCATAATGGTATCATAGTATCCCATTTAAAAGTTATGTATTTTGTATACTAATCCTTTATTCCTCTGTACTCAGTTTCTTCTCAATATTTTGCTCCCATAAATAATGCAAACATGGACATTCTTGAGCATAATTTTTATGCATGCTTCATGATCACTTCCTTATTTTTTTTAAAGGAATATAAAACTATTTATTGACCACTGTTTACCAGTATTTACAATAAAGTAAACAATATACAGTTGGTAACATTCTGACTACAAAGTTATCGTTTTTCCTGGTTTCTGCTGAACCAGTAGTTCAAATACTGAGAAGATTGAGCCTACATGTTAGGAATGAGTTGGGGTGAAGAAAAAACATGCAGGTCAAAAATTTGGATTATAGAAGTCTGTCCACCCATTTATTCCAGCAGGTGCTAAATTGCAAAACATTTCTAACCACCTGGTTATGATCAGGTTCCCATGAATGAAGTCTTAGACGCTCCACGAATCATGACCTTTTAGTCAATACAGCACAAGGGTTTTCAACTTCTTGAAAAGGAATGGTTCACTAGAAGGAACCTTTAAATATCATTTAACTAAGTTTTGCTTACCTAATTAAAGTACACCAAAACTTGTCTAGTTTTGCCCTCTGGGTGGGGGGGTTGTTGGTGGTGATTAAAATTTTCCTTTCAAGGATCTTGCAAATAAACTTGCATTTATGTGACTGTAACTAGGGATATGGATTCTGATATGGCTGCTTTTAAATTGTCCAATTTAAACTCTCTACATTATATTTAAATTGTCCAATTAATTACAAAATTTGAAAGGTTAAGGCTTCAGGAAAAATTTCAGTGTAACTTTAAGTGATTTATTTCTTAAGTTGCTGAAAATGATAGCATCCCAGAAACATGGCCTTATCCATGGTTATAAAATGCTGTTTTTGTTTTGGTGAATGTCTCAAAAATAACAAAAAGAAAAGAAAACCACTTATGTATGTACTTTTAAGTATACACACAAAAAGCCCTAAATAAACAAAAAACCCAGAATGGTCCTTAGGCATATAGGAGTTAAACACAAATTCTGACTGAGTAACAACTATGAAGATTTCCCCCAACATTTAGAAAAGGTGTTTTCTGATGCAGGGGGATAATATGCCATGGTCTCAAATATTCTTTTCTGATAAAGGAAACAACTACAGAAAGCTTTTATTTGTTCAAAGTAACCAGTGCTATAGATGCAAAAAAACCCAACAACTCCCCCAATACTACTTCAAAACAAACATATCAAACTTGATTTTCATTAGAATGTTATTTCTTCACACTAATAAACCAAAAAACAAAGACCCAGATTTTATATATATACATATATATATATAAAGCAACGCAAACAATTATTGAGCTTCATCTTCTGGACAAGAATGCCAAGTTAGTCTCTCTTCATAAAATGCAATTACAATCTGAGGACACTTCATATTTGCCTCCCTCTTTTGCCAGCACCAAGTCTGCCTCATCTGAATCTTTCCATTTCATGAGAAACATTAATTCTCCACTGCTGTCTGTGGCACCAATTATTCGTTCAGGATCAAGACCTCTGGCAAAGCCTCTTGGTTTATCAGCAGCATCTCTTTTCTTCTTTGATTTGCTATCATCAGATTCGCTGTCAGATAAAGATTTTCTTTTTGTACCATCTTTTTCTTTACCAGCTTTTTGAGAATTAAGAAATGCTTCAATTAACTCTGGACAATCTAAATTTTCTTCAGGTTCCCAAGTACTGTCAGCATCTGTAAATCCCTTCCACTTCAGGAAATACTCCACCTTCCCATTCACGACACGGCGGTCTAGTACTTTTTCCACCACAAATTCTTCAGACTCCGCCTCTTCTACTTTTTTACTCTTTCCATTCTGTTTCTTTCCCATTTTTTGCAATGTAGTTTTATTGGAGGCCATTTTTTATTGCAGACTTGAAGAGCTATTATTCACCGCCTCGGAGCTGCTCCGGGTCCCGGGTCTGCGGCGTCTCCGGCCCTGCGCGCCTCCAGCTCCAGCCACATCCGAGGGGGCATGATCACTTCCTTAGAACGAACTCCCAAAAGTGGCATAGCTGTATCAAGGTACATACCTCGTTTTAAGCCTATTGATATAATTACCAAATTTCCTTACAGGAAGACTCACAACTTCTATATTTACTAGCAGCATACATGTTTGCCTTCCTCATACTTTCTACTACTTTTTTTTTTTTTTTTTTTTGGTTTTGGTTTTGGTCAATTTGATTACTAATGGAAAAAGAAATCACTTTTGTTTTAATTTGTGTTTCTTAGATTACAAATGAGGAGAAGGTAGAAGAAAACTCATAAAAACCAAAAAGAATCTCTCTTTCATTGTCAACATAAGATAAACCTGAGCCTTCTCCACATGCATTCAGATTAACTGGACATTTGCATTAATTATACAGATGTGTCTATTCACATTCTTTGCCAGATTTTATTTTATTTTTTTTTAATTTTTATTTATTTATGATAGTCACACAGAGAGAGAGAGAGGCAGAGACACAGGCAGAGGGAGAAACAGGCTCCATGCACCGGGAGCCCGACGTGGGATTCGGTCTCCGGGATCGCGCCCTGGGCCAAAGGCAGGCGCCAAACCGCCGCGCCACCCAGGGATCCCTCTTTGCCAGATTTTAAATTTGGTCTAAAAAGTTGTTTATAAAAGATGTTAATCTGTATGTAAGTCAGATAAGAATTCAGCATGTGATAAAGGTAACATTTAAAATTCTAAGGAAATATTGCTGCATTAGTTTCCTACTGCTGCAGTAACAAATAAGCACAACAATATTGTCTAAAAACAACACAAATATATTACCTAATAGTTCTAAAGGTTAGAATTCCAAAACTGGTTTCACTGAGCTAAAATCAAGGCGTACATAGGACTATTTCCTTTTGGAGACTCTGAAGAAGATCTGATTCCCTGCCTTTTTAACTGTTAATGGCCACCTTGTATTCCTTGGCTTGTGGACTCATGTTCTTCAAGGTACATCCCTACTATCTCTGCTTCCTTCAACCCCATCTTCTTTTTTGTATGACTCCTCCTGCGTCCCTCTGATAAAGACCAATGTACTTACATTAAAACCATTCGGAAATCCACAATAATCTCTCCATTTCAAGATCTTTAATTTAATCACATCTGAAAAGTTCCCTTGACCAAATAAGGCAAACTTCATGGGTCCCAGGAATTGAGACATGAACACATTTGGGACCATTTGTCAGCCTAGCAAAACTGCATTGTTAAATAAACAGTATCAAGAAAACTAACTAACCATTTGAAGAAAAATAACATTTAAGTCAGGTAACTTACTTAATAATAAATAAATAAATAAATAAATAAATAAATAAATAAATAAATAAAGTAATGAATAAATTCTAGATAGATTAAAGCAGAAGTTGGCAAAGGTGTTCTGTAAAGAATCAGATAACAAATTGTTAGGGGTTTGTAGGCCAGGAGGCCTGTGTTGCCACTGCAGCATGACACAGCCATAGATAACACCTAAACACATGGATGGGCATGGCTGTGTGAAATAAAATTTTGTTTACAAAAACAGGTAATAGTTCAGATATACCAATGGGCCATAGTTTGCCAACTCTGAATTAAAGACTGGGTTTAAATTTAAGACTCTGGTTTCAGAGTCTCCAAAAGGAAACAGTCCTATGTATGCCTTGATTTTAGCTCAGTAAAACCAGTTTTAATGTGGAAAAATAAATAAATAAAAAATAAATAAATAAATAAACAAACAAACAAACAAACCAGGAAACAAATAGGCAAATTTTTATGTCATCCATAAAAGAGTTTTCTGGGGTGCCTGGGTGACTCAGTCAGTTAAGTGTCAGACTCTTGATTTTGGCTCAGATCATGATCTCATGGGTTGTGCTGTCAAGCCCCATGTCTGGCTCACACTGGGAATGGAGCTTACTTGAGATTCTCTCTTTCTTTAAAAAGAAAAAAAAGAAAAAGACTTGTAGACTTGCTATTATACAGGTCAGAAAATGTCATAAAAATACTGAAGGTAAATAACTGGGAAAGAAACAGGTTCTTTATGCCCCGATCAATAATATTACAAAGGTGGGAAAAAGAAATTACAAAAAGAGCTAATAACGTGAAAAATTAAAATTGAAAAGACTATTCTGGAAACCTGAAAGGAGTATCTTCAGTTTGTCTTTCTGCCACAGCTATGGGTACACAAAATAGAAGTGAGCCACGTGTACCTTAAGCATATGAAAAGGATGGAATGAGTGTTACCTCCCTGTCTGGACCTGGTTTCATTATTGGTAAGACAAAAGTAATAATCCCAGTCTTTGCCACTTCATAAAGTTGTTGTGAGAGTTAAATGAGAGGAAAGAATGGGAAGGAGTTTTGAAAATTATAAAGTGCCAGGATGTAGGTAAAATCCAATTTTAACAAACACTGCATATAATGCCGAATTCAACAATACTCTTCCTCCATGACCAGGCTGAAAGCAATACTATTAATAGTACTGCTTTGATGATATATATGGAAGAATTTTCTTTGAAGGAAAAAATCACAAGCTCCAGCCCATGTAACATTCCATTTACCTGGCAACACTGAATTCGTTTTTGATACTAGAAAATGTAAAGAATGTCAAGTCAAGACTATTATTAACCATTTGATAAACTAAGAGAAGTTTACCAAGACTGGAACACTGCAGTGAGGAGGGCAGAGTAGGAGGGGCATGCAGAGACAGCAGAAGGAGTACCCAGAGACTACAACAGATAGAACACCAGAACTGTGTTAGAAACCTTGGACGGGACACCACTGGAGAGCTTTCTCTGAGCAGCAGCATGATATAAACTGATCTGTGCTTTTAAAGGACCACCTTGGCTCCAAGGTAAAGAATGAACTGGAGAGAAACAAAAATGGCAACTAACAGATAAGCCAGAAAGCGTGAACGGTAGTCTGGACACAGGTTGGTGGTATCGTGAAGGAAGGCGATAGTAATGGGGGTGGGAAAAGTAACTGGGTTCATGAATTGTCCAAGAATTAAAATCAGGACTTGGTGATGGACACAATATAGGGAATGATAGAAAAGGAGAAATTAAGAATAACAACCAGGTCTCTAGGTAATGGATCACTGGAAAACAATGTCATCCCAGCATTCTTAGAATAATAATGAGGCAGCTTTATCACATCAAAACTGTAGGCACATGGGGGATCCCTGGGTGGCTCAGCAGTTTAGCACCTGCCTTTAGCCCAGGGCACGATCCTGGAGTCCGGGGATTGAGTCCCACACTGGGCTCCCGGCATGGAGCCTGCTTCTTCCTCCTCCTGTGTCTCTGGCTCTCTCTCTCTATGTCTATCATAAATAAATAAATAAATCTTTAAAAAAAAAAAAACTGTAGGCACATGATAACAACAATAAATAACATCTACTGAGTAGTTGTTTGATTTTTATTCTTGGGCTAAATGCCTTACATGTTTTAGTTCATTTAAACCATAGAGTACCATGAGAAATGTTTGTGGGTTTTTTTGTGTGTGTGTGTGTGTGTGTTTTTTTTTTTTTTTTTAATTGCAGGCAGAGGGGGTGGGGATTGGCAGAGCCACCTGAAGCTTTATTTTGGAACAGACACTTGAATTGGCTTTGAGTTAAGAGGCATGGGCAGGAAGGAGTACCCATGGCAGCAGACCCCCCTCAAGGGTAGGCTGAGGACTGGGGCTGAGCCCTAGGTGGGTCTCCTGTTCTCACCACTTCCCTGTACACCTCCTTCCCCCAAAGTCTCTATGGCAGCACAGAAAGGGGGAGGCTGGGAGAGACCACAGCGGCTATTCCCTTGGACAGGACATTGGACAACTCAGACACCAGCCTCCCATCACAGGTCTTGACCTTCTTCACAACTACAACCTTGAACAAGCTTCCCTGGCTGAAGGGACTAGAGTCCCTGCCAAAGTCAAAGCTGGATTGGAAGTTCAGGACATAGTTGAGGCCAGGGTTTGTGAGCCTCTCATAGGCCAAGTGCAGGCCACCTGAGTAGCTGTTGGTGATCTTAGCATGGATACTCATGTTCTGCATCCCAGACTCCAGCTGGCTCTCCTTGCCTTCTAGAAGCTTGTGGTAGGCAGTGACTTGACATTCAGGAGTTCCTGGTACTCATGAAGCTGCTGCGCCATGTCCTGCTTGGCTCACTGTAAGGCAGCCTCCAGCTCAACCACCTTGGCATTGGCATCCTTAACACCCAGCTCCTCATGCTGTTCAGCATCAGCTGTGGCAGCCTCCAGGGAAACCTTCTGGCTTTTGAGGTCCTCAATCTCAGGCTGAAGTCAGCTGATGTTCTGATTCATCTCAGAAATCTCCATCTTCACACACCAGAGGTCATCTTCTTGCTTCCCAGCAAATGTCTGTAGCTTGATCATACTTGATCTGGTACATGATCTTGGCCTCAGCCTGGCTGCACTTGGCGATTTCCTCTTAGTGGGACTTGACCTTGGTGACAATGCCGTCCAGGTCCAAGGAGAAGCTGCTGTCCATGGAGAGGACCAAAGACATGTCTGAGACCTGGGATTACAGCTTATGTGTCTCCCCCTTCATACAGCTGCCTTAAGAAGTTATTCTCACTAGTCAGAGCTTCCAGGAGAGACTCCAGGTCTACCTTGTTTATGTAAACTTCATCTATATCCTTCTTGATGAGGACAAAATCATTCTTCATGTCTGGATGTTCTTTGATCTCCTCTTTATGTTTATTCTTGAAGTCCCCCACCAGCCCCTGCATGTTGCCAAGTTCCATGTCCAGCTCCAGCTTCTCCGAGGCTACTGTGTGTCCAGCAACCACCAAGGGTTGTTGATGTAGCTCTCAAACACATTGTCTTTGTTGCTATAAGTAGTTTTCTGCTGCTGAAGTAGGCCCTGCTCAGACTCCAGAATCTTGTTCTGCTGCTTCAGGTGCTGCAACTTGTTGATGAAGGAGGAAAACTTGTAGAGGGTCTTGATCTGCTCCTTTTCCTAGGTGTGCACAGCCTGGATGTTGGGGTCCACCTCCAGCTTAAGGGGGCTCAGCAGGCTCTGGTTCACTGAGATAGCCATGATGCCTCTCACACCTCTGACCTTGCGTAGCCCCTGACCACACTCCTACTGCTGTTCAGACCACCCCAGAAGCTGCTGCTGCTGCCCACTCAGGAGAAGGTGGAGGAGCTGATACATGTGCCAGGTGTACTCATGTAGGAACAGTTGCTGAAGGCCCTGGGGGCTGGAGGTGGACATCTTGTAGGACTTCTGGGTCACCCTGAAGGACATGGTGGAGGCTGGAATGGAGGCTGGGGTGAAGGAGAGTAGGCTGACCCTGATGGAGCTTCAAGAAGGGGCCAAGAAGCTGTTTCTAGGTCAAAATGTTTTAGAATCATTCCAGTTTGATATGGAAACCATAACATTGAGGAATTGACTTTAAAGTTCCACCAGATAACCAGTGAGAGAGATGGCATTTGGACCTAAGCAGTCTACTTCCAGAGCCCAAACCCTTGACATTCATCAGGAGGAAGATGAGTGAGTGAGTGTTCTCTGAGTCAGAACAAGTTCATCTGGAGAAGATGCGGAATGCCAGCAAAGATCCTCATGTGCTAACAGGAGAAAATAAACTATAGAAATATTGAAAGGAAAAAATGGATCTTAGAGATAAGTATTTCCCCTTGGGAAACTATGTGTCAAGATAAAAGGCTTGCTTTCTTCCTGGATTAGGTGTCCAAGATATGATACAGAGTCAGTTATAGAAAATGGGATCCATGTTAGTGATTGTGATGTGTCAACTTGACTGGGCTAAGGCCAAAGACAAGTGGCCAAACATTATTTTCATATGTCTGTGAAGAGGTTTCTGGAAGAGATTAACATTTGAATGAATGGATTAAGTAAAGCTGATTGTCCTCCCTAATGAGGGTGGGCCTCATTCAATTCATCAAAGATCAGAATAGTACAAAAAGGCTAAGTGAGAGGAAAGCCCTGCCCAACTGCTGTGCTGAGACATTGGTCTTCTCCAGCCTTCAGATTTGGAATGAAACACTGGCTCTTCTTAGCTTTCAAGCCTTCTGGCTTTTGGACTGGAACTCACAGCATTTGTTCTCCTAGTTCTCAGGCCTTTGGACTCAAACTAGAACTATATACATCAGTTATCCTAGGTCTCCAGCTTGCTGACTGCAGATCTTGGGACTTCTCAGCTTCTCTAATCACATGAGCCAATTCCTTATAAAAATCTTATTATAATCCACAGTATTAGTGTTCTCAGGATAAATATAACTAATATGATATATCTGTCATCTACATACCTATCTATCTATTTCAACTGTTGATAGGATTAAATAGTGAAAATAGTATCTAAGGCCTTAAATTTCCTATCAAAAATCTTATGATTCCAAAGTTTTTCTCTGAATTTTTTTATGTTATTCCTGAATGAATAAATCACTGTTAGTCAGAGTTCTCCAGATAAATAGAACCAATATGATATATACATCTATGCAAATATTTTGGAACTATAGGGGCTTACATAGGAAATTTAAGGCCTTAGATACTATCTTTCCATAGTTCATTTTATTAACAGTTGGGATTTTAGAAGGAAGTAGCACGCAGTTTCAAAAAAATCTATTGTTCTAAATTGAAAAATACCTTCCCAATTTATCTTTGTGTGGCCTAAACATTCTATTGTAGTACTAAAATTTATAATATGTTAATGCCTCTGCTTTTGATAGGAAATAATAATTTCCTTAGTAGTTAAGAGATATCCACAGCACTCTTCCCTGCCCCACCCTCTCAATCCCTCACTCATTTCTAGGTTATACTTGGCATAGTCCTAGGGAATGGAAAATTCACCAGGCCAAACAAAGGGGAGTCTCCACTTTTACTCTCTTCTCCCTCATAGAGATAGGGAAAAAGTTTCAAGAGGCAGCTCCTTGGAATCTTCTCCTAAATCTAGCAAGGCCTAAAGTAAATAGGTTGGACAGGCTCTCCCCTGAACACTGAGACAAGTCTGCTCTCTTCTCTTCTTAAACTCAGTGGCTACACTAGACTTACATTTTTTTTTTAAGATTTTATTTATTCATGAGAGAGAAAGTGAGAGAGGGAGGCAGAGACACAGGCAGAGGGAGAAGCAGGCTCCATGCAGGGAGTCTGACATGGGACTCGATCCAGGGTCTCCAGGATCAGGCCCTGGGCTGAAGGTGGTGCTAAACCGCTGAGCCACCCAGGCTGCCCTAGACTTACATTTGTTAATCAGCATAGTCCCCAATGTCTTTTGTGGTCTTAGCAGTAGAGAAGGAAAGCAAGCTTGTTGCCCATCCCCTTCTAGCTTAGTCAAGAAGAATTAGTCATGTGATACATCATTGCTCACTAGAGGTCCTCTTTATGGCTTCAGCCAAGTCCCAATATAGTTGAGCCTTGAACAACATGGCTTTGAACTACACAGGTTCACTTATACACAAAATTTTTACACTATATTACTCCAAGTGTACTTTGTCTTTTATGATTTTCTAAATAACATTTTCTTTTCTCTATCTTACTTTATTATAAGAACACAGTGTATAATATATATAATATACAAAATATGTGTTGACTGTTTATGTTATTGATAAGGCTTCCTTCCAGTCAACAGTAGACCATTAGTAGTTAAGTTTTGGGGGAGTCAAAGTTATACATGGATTTTCAACTGTGCAAGGGATCAGTGCCCCTAATCCCCACACTGTTCAAGGGCCAACTACACTCAGGATTGATGCCTTTGCTGGCCATTGCCTTTAATGTATATATTTACACCAAAAAAGTGACCAATCCAGATAAAGATTCATGTGGTCCTAGATCCCCTAACTGAAAACGATCTTAAAGTCAACTTCATTCTTTTACTAACACTTTCTAGGCATAATCAAATCTAGAAAATATCAAAATGTTATATATTCCTCAATTCTAAATTTTCTATTAATTATGTTTCTATCAGTTGTGGTTTCACTTTCACATTTTCACCAGTGAATTGACTGGTTTGTTGGTTTTTTTATCCCTAGCCAAACTAAACAAATTGAAATTTATTATCCAATAAAATTGTATTAATTTATAGTAGCAAATTAGTAAAAGTAGTAAAAATGTTAGATGGTCAAATGTTTAAAAAGTATACAAGCTGTTGTTTTTACCTGTCCCTTCCCTTATTTTGGTTAGATAACACATCTCTAATGTTAATAAACTATCCTGCCTCCACCTCAGACAGTGTTGTTCTGGGTGGTTGTGCACACATTTGCTCTCTCCTGGCCCAAAGAATACCACCTCTGTGGTCATAGCAGTGGTTTTAGTGATAGGCTTATGACCCAAACAGGGCCAAAATTAATCCTGAGGTTTTTGTTCAAGCTTTTTATTCAGTTCACAATATATATTTCTTGAAAGCCTACTATGAGTCCAGGCCCTATTGTAAGTTATAGGGATATTGTAAATGAATGAAACAAAACAAAACAGTAAATTCCCTACCATCATGATCTAAACATTCTACTATGGAAGACTCTAGAACAAGCACAATAAATATGATAAATAAACTGTATGTAATACATTAGTGTTAAAAACTAGGGCAAAGAACAGGAGAGATGTGAATGTTGATGGAAGGAAATACTAGAATTTGCTCAGAGGTCAAATAGCAGGTAGATAACAGTTGCTTTTTCATCTGTAGCTTCAGAGACCCATTTCTGCCTCCAGGAGAGGAGAGCTTGACTGAAAATGAATCCAACTTGGGTCTGGCTCAGTCAGTTGTGTCCAACTTTCAGCTCAGGTTATGATCTCTGGGTCTTGAGATGGAGCCCAGCACTGGGTGTGGATCCTGTGGATCCTAAGATTCTCTCTTTCCCTCTCCTTCACCCCTCCCCTCACTCATGTGCACGTGCCTCTTCTATCTCAAAATAAAAAATTAAAAAAAAAAAAGGAAGGAAGGAAATGAAGCCAACTCAAAGGAAAGCAGAGCTTAGAGTTGCAGTGAAATAAAGTCCTGATGACTTCATTGGAGCACCTGGACTCAGCTCTGCCTCAAAGTTTTTTTGTTTTGTTTTGTTTTGTTTTGTTTTCCAGCTATATGAGACAATAAATACCCTTATTTTTTTTTTCTAAACTGGGTTTTCTGTCACTTGCAACCCAAAAAGATCTGACTAATGCCAACATTTGCAGGTATATATAGAAACCTAAAGTATCTTACAATGTGTTTCTAAGTGGGGTTCCTGCTGTACTTGGATTATTGAATAGCTAGAACTCATTTCTAATTAGCAGTATGCATTTACATGTAAACACCTAAAATCCTAAAGACCTTAAAAACAGCAGGTTCACTTTAACGTGTTTAAATAAGTTCCTTAAAGTGTAGTTTATACTCTTAAATTAAGGAACTCTTTCATATAGATTGTTCCAAGGTCACTCTTGTCCAAATCAAGGAATTACAGATTTTAAGTTGTCTCAGTTTAAAAAAAAAAAAATCAATTAGATTTTACCAGAAACATTTCTGCCATTGTGCATAGGATAGTTGTATTTTGGACTTCCTTGAAGCATGACACAGAATAAAGAAAATCCTCACCTTACCTTCCATTGGCAGGGTTGGTTATATTTTGAGAGATATGTATGTAGTCAAGGACCGATCTTCCCCCTCTCAAAAGGAAGAACGAGTCATGCATCACTAGCCCTCCTACCACGCTAAGGGTTCCAAGATAACTTGACCACATAACGATGATCCTCCATGACATACAAGCTGACTAGAACCCCAAGGCTGTATTGAAGTTTGTTTGAATTTAAGATTATAGAAAGCAAAGAACTGGTGTTAAGTTTTCCCCATCCTTCTTCCTCCATTTCTCCCTACAATTCTATCTTACTTCCTTTCCACCCCTAAATCAAAATGAATCACAGCAAAATACACAGACACACACACAAAAGCACAAATGTCGAACTGCTCTCCCTTTCAACCCAATATCCCTTGGGGCACCCTTTCATACGGGTGCAAATGTAGCATGTTCTCAAGCAGGACTTCTGCTCCCCTAAAGCAACCAAGAGGGCCCAAGCAGGAAACAAAGAGATGATAAACGTCTCACATTTTAAGTGAGCCATGAACAGTTAGGGAGCAGACATTTCCTTGGGGGTTAGAAAAAGGAGACTAATCTAACTCTGCCATCTGAGCCATCCCTTGACAGACCCCACCTCAGGCTATACGAGCTAACTAAAAGAGGACATTCAAAGGAATTCTCAGAAATGGGAATGAGTCATCAGCCTGGGTAAACTGGCCATGTCCTTTCCTCTCCTTCCCGTAGAGGGAGGACTGAAGGTACTCCTCTCCACTTAGAGAAAAGGGGTTTCAAAAGTACCAGGCATAGGGTTGCCTGCAAGGATAGGAGCCTGGATTCATTCCCCCAGGTTAGATGTCTGCACATGCAGCATAGTTGATGGGTTACCTGTACCTATCTGAACAGAAAAAAGGATAATTAGAAAAAGAGAGCTGAGCAGGGCAAGAGGTGGTGAGTGGAACATCTTTCCTGTGCAAAGTTCGATAACTTTGTTCTGATTAGGTGGATTCTGGGGGAGATAGCTTTCCGTGAGCCAGTTTTCTGGTACTCCATCTTAACTGGACCTAAGGTGGTATCTAAGGGCATTGCAAACCCAGGGGTGGGGGTTGGGGCATACCTCCACACTAGAAAACAGGGGGTAGGTCTCCTACAAGGCTCCAATGATCTTGTATAGAAATCTTTAGGAAGAGAATCAATAGTCGACCACTTTTATCCAGAGAGCCAGCCACACCTAGCAGAGGATACAAGACACAGTTTTTTCAGTAAAGCCTTCAGTGAGCCTTCTCACCTCACCTTGTCTACCTGTCGCAGCACCAAGAAAATATAGGTAAAAAAAAAATAGACACAAATGCAAAGGAGCAGACCAAACCCCTGCTACTCCAAATGCCTCAGGCCAGAGCTTTGAGAAGGAGAAAGGAGCATTACATGAGAAGGAGAGTGAAGTTTTAAAGTAGATAAGTTGGGAACACCTAGGTGGCTCAGTGGTTAAGCATCTGCCTTTGGCTCGGGGTGTGATCCCAGGGTCCTGGGATCCAGTCCTGCATTGGACTCCCTGCAGGGAGCCTGCTTCTCCCTCTGCCTATGTCTCTGCCTCTCTGTGTCTCTCATAAATAAATAAATAAATAAATAAATAAATAAATAAATAAATAAGTTGGAACTGGCTTTTTTAAATATCTTAAATCCACTGTAGGGACACCTGGGTGGCTCAGTGGTTAAGTGTCTGTCTTTGGCTCAGGTCGCAAACCCAGGATCCTGGGATCAAGTTCCAAATCAGGCTCCCCACAGGAAGCCTGCATCTCCCTCCCTATGTCTCTGCCTCTCTCTGTGTGTGTCTCTCATGAATAAATAAATAAAATCTTTAAAAAATATGTCTTAAATCAACTGGAAAGCTATGGTGCCCAAGGTGGTAGTGTCCAAGGGAAGGGGGAAAAGATCCATCAGAATGGGATTAAGGTAGTAATTAGTGGGGATCCCTGGGTGGCGCAGCGGTTTGGCGCCTGCCTTTGGCCCAGGGCATGATCCAGAGACCCGGGATCAAATCCCACGTTGGGCTCCCGGTGCATGGAGCCTGCTTCTCCCTCTGCCTATCTCTGCCTCTCTCTCTCTCTCTCTGTGTGACTATCATTAAAAAAAAAAAAAAAAGATAGTAATTAGTGAAAAATACAGTCTGTTCTGAGTCAGATTTCTGTCTGGAAGGTTCAAGTCTCTCAAACATCCCCTAAAAATGTACCTCTTCCATTTGCAAAGACCTACGGCCAATTTACACACCACCAGCTCCAGATTCCCATGAGATCTCAGGCAATAGTTTGTGGTAAAAAGTGCTAGGGGAAGACAAAGCAACTATTTAATATCAAGAACCCCCTTAGAAATCCAAGATCCTCGGAAAGGAGGAAGAAAAACCATAGCATTTCTAGTAGTCCCTCCTTATCTGTAGGCTATCCATTCCAAGACCACCAGTGGATGCCTGAAACCACAGATAGTACCAAACGCTAAGTATCCTAAGTTTTTTCCTATGCATACATACCTATGATAAAGTTTAATTATAAATTATGCACAATAATAGATTAATAATAACTAATAAAATAGAACAATCATAATAATCAACTGTAATAAAAGTTATGTGAATGTGGTCTCTCTCTCTCTCTCAAAATACCTGTACTCATCCTTCTCTTTGTGATGATGTGAGATGATAAAATGTCTATGTGATGAGATGAAGTGAGGTGAAGGACACAGGCATTGTGATGTGGCATTATGCTACTACTGGCCTTTTGAAGATACATCATCTGCTTCCAGAGCCTTTTTTCTTTGGTGGTGGAAAACTGAAGTCCACATGAAACCAGAAAATGCAGTAGCCATGTAGAAGTAGCCAGTAAGGAGTAGGAGCAAGTGAAGCCAATACAAGCACAGAGATGCAGAGGTGAGAGATTGTGAGTGAGTCCTGACAGAATGGAGACCCTGGAGGCAGTCATACCTCAGGCCCATGGTCTTCCCGTCCACCTTGCAGCTTGACCAAAAACTCATAAGTTCTCTGTTCTAACTTTGTTGCACGGGGTTTCTGTCCCTTATCACCAAGCAATTTAAGAGGAGTAAAGCTACACACAAAAATGCCATGCCACCACAATGGTTTATATTCCAGGCTAAAGGAATAAGAGACAAAAAAGGGGAAGACTCATGGTCTAGAAGAAATAGATATCAGGCAGGGTCAAGAGGAGGTGTTATGGATGTAGAGGAGACTGAATTGGAAGTGGCTGTTCAGGTAACAAAAAAGCAGAGATCTGAAAATTCTATTGGAAGAAATATTCTAAGATGAACTAGGCTCTGGAAAGTTTTACCCTACATCAGAGTAGATGGTAGGAAAAGTCCCTGAGCTCTATCAGTTCTGGGGAAAGCAAGAGTCAGACAAAGAGGAGCCCTGAATTCCTCAAAAGTATCTACACACCACAGTTAAAAGGATGAGTTTAGGAGAGTTGCTTTTAATCACTATTTTAGCAATGGAACTCTTTCTTCTAATGAAATATTACTTAAAACACAAATATAGAGATAAGCAATAAATGGATTTCTTGAGCAATTTAAACCATTATTGCTCGCCCCCCAAAGGTTTTTGTTGTCTGAGGAACCCTTGAAGCTCCTCCAGGAAACATCTAGATTTTGCAGAGCATAGGGTGAAAACCAGGAATATGCTCCTAAATGCGTGTCTACTCCACATATCTGGTACTATGCTTCAAGACAACCCGACCGGCTTTAGCAACTAAAATAGTGTCCATCATACAATACTTATAAAAAGCATGGAATTTAAATAAAGGTAGTTGGTACTTTTGGAAGGAAAATAAACCATATCTACACTTGCTTGTTTAGACTAGTTTTTTCCTTACTTGTTCCTACCAAATCCTTAGGTTCATAATGATTGTACCAGTGTTTTCCTCAACCATGCTCCCACATACCAGCTTTACTCAGAAACTTCCATGTATATTTAATGCCTGTATCTTGTAATTTACTGAAAAGGACAAAGGCAGAAGTCCATTCAAGGCCATAAGACTGCTTTTTCTCCTAAGAAACTGTCAACCAAATTTCTCAGGGAGGAACTGGAAATGAAGTGAGAGACATTGATAAATTTCCCTGCTGAACAATCAATAAAAGCCCCACCATCCTGTTCAGACTCCCACTGTGGAAGCAAGGGCCGTAATTACATTGTCAAAAATTCAAGTTACCCAGGTTGACAGCAACCCCCTTGAAAAGTGACAAGTGATTGACACTCGGTTTGGGGTAGTGAACCTGGACTAGCAGACAGAGTGGGGAAAAGAAAAAGCACGAGTGAAATTTCCTTATTGACTACAACTGGCCAGACCCAGACTGCCACTCTGGAGGAGTCCTGAGACCCTTGAGTCACATTTAGAATCCCAGTGAGCCACTGACAGGATTTCCTAAGCAATCTGAAACCCAGCAGAGATTCTGAACAGAACAGTCCACTCCCAAATCCCAAGAAAGAGAAAGATGGTGCTACGTGTGTGTGTGTGTGTGTGTGTGTGTGTACAAGTGTGTGAGTTTTCTTACATTAAAAGAAAAACATGAAATGCACTTTCAACTCCATCATTCCTCATGACAGCTGAACAGAAAAGCCTGTTTGCTTAGCTATATGAATCCATGACAGAAATCAGCTGGAGCAGAAGGGTTCCAGGGGCGGCAGTGAAGAATGTGATAGGAGAGGGAAGGTGGGAAAGCTGTAGTCCTGACATGCAGACCATTTGTGTGATTCTCTGTGACCTGAGCTGGAGCTAAATTAATACCCATCAGTCAGGCCTCTCACTGTTGAACATGAGGGATAAAATGCCTACAAAAGGCCTCATTACTGGGCAGTGCTCTGCTTCTGGCTATTCTAGGGCCCATGCAAATGGTTTCCAGAAGACTTTCTTATAACCAAACCCAGGAATGGTGGTTTTCCACTGCTGGGAAGCAGCTGTGCCACCAGAGATTAAAATCAAAAGGTGTTTACGGGATGGTGGGAACAGAATAGAAGATGCTTGGTAATATTGCTAAAACCTCTCTCTTGCTCTGACCAGAAGGGGTAGACAAGGAAATTAATAAGTAGAAAAATCTCTAGGCAGGGCTGGCCTTATGCCAAATTTTGAGACAGACGCCCCTCACCCTCTCCCCACTAAAAGAAAACATGAGATAATTGGCACTGGGTCCTCAGTGCTTGGGCTAGCGGGTAAGAATATACTAAAATAGCCATAACTAACTCTGCTTGTGTGTTAGTTTGTGCCAAACACTTTAGAGTAGTTCATAAGCAGTAGATCTACAAGGTGGGAACCATATTTTCCTGGTTTTATGGAGCTTCATTTGTCCAAGGTCATAGATGGTAAGTGTCCAGAACTGGACAGATTTCTGATTCCAAAACTATGAACCACTAATAACCAGCATTTCTCCAAGAGTACATAGTGAGCCCTCTGAATCAGATCTCCTGAGGATCCCATTGAAATGCACACTTCTAGGCCGACTCGGGCCCACCGAGTAAGTCAGACTCTGGGGGTGAGGCCCAGAAACCTGGATTTTAAAAATCTCCTGGAGACAAGTCTTCTGTGCACTAGGTGGTGAATCTCACTACATCATGCCAGGAAGCTGAGTGAAGGCTCGGTCATTAGGGACTTTGGGTGTGAAGCAGTGAATCAAGTTGCTCGCCGTTTTGCATACTTGACAGCAAAAGAAAATTAGTTTTTCCCTAAAGCCCCAGTGTCACCAGACCCACGTCTGGCCCTGAGAAAAGGCCAGTGAAATTACGTAATGATTTTAGCCATGCTATATGGCCCCGCCAGAGGGGATTCTGAGACCTCAGGTGTTCAGGAGACAGGGAAAGGGGAGGACTGATGAGCTGCAGGCTGGGCTGGGGATACTCTGACAGACACTGAGGGAAGCAAACCCTCTCTCACTAACTGCACTCTTTCCCACACTGTGTTTCCTTCAAATGAATGAGATGTGGTGGCATCATTTCAGAGATGAAAATAGCTTGGTTTTGCAAGTGTTCACTGTGCAAGTGCTGCGGTTCTCCAGAGATCCTAGTTACCTCCACACTGGCAGTGCTATGCGGAAATGGGTAAAACAGTTGTTAATAATGACCTAACCCTGGGAATGCGGGAAAGGAGAGGGGGAGGAGGTGGAGGGAGCAGAAGAAAGAGAAGGAGAGAACAGAGGAGAGTGTCTGCACTCTCACTATCCAGTAACATCACAGGGCTTAAAGCCACAACATTGTTTTATAACTTTCAGAATTCTCAAAACATATTAGAAGTATCTACTCTGTTTTGGTTGCCCCATATTGATTGATTATAAACAATGAAACTAAGGATTTTCTTAACTTGACAATTGTTTAAACGCAAAGGCTTAGGAGCACAGGATACTTTGAAAATGCAGGCACAAAAGAGGTTTATTTTTTTTCTTGAAGATTTTATTTATTTATTCATGAGAGACACAGAGAGAGGCAGAGACATACATAGAGGGAGAAGCAAGCTCTCTCCAGGGAGCCGATGTGAGACTCGATCCCAGGACCCTGGGATCAGGACCTGAGCCAAAGGCAGATGCTCAACTACTGAGCCACCCAGGTGCTCCTAGAAGTTTATTTATGAATTGTTTTGCTGATTCTTCATAATAGAACATGAGCATGAGATGGGTTGGAATGAAAGAAATAGAGTAAAAGAATTAGGAGTCTTCACTCTTCTTCATTTGCATTTCCATTTCTAGCAAGGGGTATGCATCTGCACCGTATAGGACAGTGGCTCTCAAACCAGAGGACCACCGTTAAGCCTCAGGGTCCTTCAGATGGTCTATAAAAAATACTGATCTGTGCCCTCTTACTGTTCTTCTGCTGTGTTTTTCAGTGGTAAACAGAAGTACACTGGAATGGTAGCCTAAGTGGCCTCTGGACTGGCGCGAACATTTGAAGACCACAGCTGATGTGCAAATAGAAAACCCTCACGATACTAGACTACCACATCAATGTAAGTTCTTGCTGATGAAGATGGGAGAAGAGTCCTTCCATAAAGTAGAACATAAGAATCAGTACTGTATGCATTTGGAATTTCTGTCTAGATATGGGTTTTTAAGCCTTGCAAACTCTGTCCTCAGTATATAGCAGCCTGGCCGGTGCAAAGTCAACACTTAATAAGTGCTTGATGAACAGATTTCGTTTCCTCTCACAGTAAGCCAAAAGAGGCAAAAGACTACATTTTAGTAAACTATGTTTGAGGCCCAGAGATTATACTAGTCCCCCCTTATCCACGGTTTTGCTTTCTGTAGTTTCAGTTACCCAGGATCAACTTCAGTCTGAAAGCTGATGATCCTCCATCAGACATATGGTTGGGAGGTCACTAGTAGCCTAACGCTACATCACAATGCTTACGTCTTTCACCTCACTTCGTCCCATTATGGAGGCATTTTATCATCTCACATGATCACAAGAAGGGTGAGTACAGAATAGTGAGATCTTTCAAGAGACCACATTTATATAACTTTTACTACCTTATATTGTTATAATTATTTTATTATTAGCTATTGTTAATTTCTTATAGTGCCTAATTTACAAATTGAACTTTATCATAGGTGTGTGTGTGTATCTATCTATCATCTAATCTATCTATCTATCTATCTATCTATCTATCTATCTATCTGTAGGTTTGGTACTCTACTGTTTCAGGCATCCACTGGGGCCTTTGGAACATGTCTCCTACAGATAAGGGAGGACTACTATATAATAAATAGAGCCTTGACAGAACAAAATGACAGATTCCTCAGCATAGCTACAAGCCCATGTCTAGAGTAATTATTCTATGATAGGTAATGGGGTTTTAGTTTGTCACGCCAATATAGAAACACCAACAGAGATAACATCATCTTTTCTGGACTGAGCCACTATCTGGAGCCTACCTATTGATTTCCCTTGGGCTCATGCTTTGTAACCAAAAGTATATAAGTAGCAACTGAAAGATACTTAAAGCTCCTCGTTTTATACTTAACCACTTACTAGTTGATATTAAATATCCTCCTGGCACACTTAGTAATTTCTTGAATCTCAAGGAAAATGAACATGCCCATTTTGCCAAGTGAGACTAGGTGATTGGAAGGCAAAACTGCAGCAGAAGCACATGTAACCCAGTTTTTTTGTTTTTTGTTTTGGTTTTTTGGTTTTTGTTTTTTGGTTTTTTCCCCCAGAAATCCATAAGCACCCAACCCCTCTGGGGCAAGATTCTCAGTAGAACTCTACCCGGACCCTGCTTATAGGAAGGGAAGACATCCATGACAACAATAAAGTTGTCTCTATTTGATTTGTGATGCCATCAGTGTACATGGCTCATCAGTCAATTTGCACTGTACTATGCCGCAGTTATAACACAAATCTCCATGGTTTCAGTTGCCAAAGATCATTCCCCAAGTGGGCTGCAGTTCTGCCCCTAATGTCCTAGTTCAGGTTCCCAAGCTGAAGAAGCCACCCCTACTTGGGACAGGCTATTCTCAAGCAGAAGGAAAAGGACAGATGGCCAAAGTATCATAACGGTTCTTAAAACTTCTCTTTGGCCATGTGGTATATCACTTCCACTCACATTCTTTGACCAAAGCAAGTCCAAGGCTAAGCCCATGTCCCAGTGGGATAGGGAAGTATGGTTCACCCAGTGGGAGGCACTGAAAGTCACCTGGCAGTTGGTGGAAGCATACAATCCTCTTCCAGGAAGAGGAATAAATAATTGGGAACCACATATACTCTGTCTGCCACAAGAATCATAACAGCTGATATTTCTTATTTAAAGAAATAGTGTCCATGCTATAATTAACTTTGTTGCCTCAGTACCTAACAGCCAAAGATTTTTAAGAGGTTTTTGCCATTTTACTCATCACCAGTACATTGTCTAGGAGCCATTCCACCTCACCTTTTTTCGTCAAGTGTCTCACTCACCATGCAGAGAAAGAGTTCCATTCCTCACAGCCAGGAACTTGACGCCATATGGAAAGAAGGGGGTAGAGTGGGAGCTCCCATAGAGTTTGATCTCAGCTTTGCCTTGAAAGGGCTTGTCCTCTGATCCAATCCGGAGCTCTCCACCATCAGAAATGAGGATGGCATGTGCCCTCAGCTCAATGGGCCCTGGATCCATGAAAATCAGCTTGCCTCCTAATGACCAAAGAGAATATTGTCAGTCCCTGGGAGGATAAATTTCATCTCCTTTTGACAGTTCCAATATCTGATGAAATCCTCTTCAATTTATATACTTTGATGAAATTTAAACTTATTTTATCTTGCTCTCTCTTCTAGAAGAGTGATAGAATATAGGTTGGACCACCCAGGGGTAGAAGCACTATGCTACTAAGCCAGTTGAGGTTAGTTATCACTCTTCACTATATCTTTATTTATGGTATTTTTATTTCTCTCTCTCTCTTTTTTTTTTAAAGATTTCATTTCTTTATTCATGAGAGACACATAGAGAGAGGCATAGACTGGCAGAGGGAGAAGTGGGCTCCCTGTAGGGAGCCCAATGAAGGACTCAATCCGAGGACCCCAGGATCACGCCCTGAGCCTAAAGCAGATGCTCACCCACTGAGCCACTCAGGGATCCCTAACTATGCTATTTTTAATGACAATATGCTAAATTCCAGCAGTTTAGGACCGGTTAAATGAGGATGAGAAGGTCACCATTTTAGCCATCTAGCAGCAGATGAAAATTGCCTATAAAATTAAGCTTAGAGGGTTCCCTGGGTGGCGCAGCGGTTTGGCGCCTGCCTTTGGCCCAGGGCGCGATCCTGGAGATCCGGGATCGAATCCCACGTCGGGCTCCCGGTGCATGGAGCCTGCTTCTCCCTCTGCCTATGTCTCTGCCTCTCTCTCTCACTGTGTTCCTATCATAAATAAATAAAAAATTAAAAAAAATAAAATAAAATAAAATAAAATTAAGCTTAGAAATACAAATACACAGGGATCCCTGGGTGGCTCGGCTCCACGATTGAGCACCTGCCTTCGGCCCAGGGTGTGATCCTGGAGTCCTGGGATCAAGTCCCACATCAGGCTTCTTGCAGGGTGCCTGTTTCTCCCACTGCCTGTGTCTCTGTCTCTCTCTCTGTGTGTCTCTCATGAATAAATAAATAAAATCTTAAAAAAAAAAGAAATATAAAGAAACAAATGAATAAGAAATAGGAATAGAAGAAAATAGGCCAAAATTACTAGAATTAGGGTAAAAGGAAATGTAATTAGGACTACCAGCATGACATTTGCCCCCACTTTAGCTGGCCCCACCATCGATTTTACTTAACTTTTGATAATAGATCCAATTTTCCTTAAGAAGTTGCTCTATTCCACTGAACAGGGTTAAGTGAGACTATCAATCACAGCATCCCATCCTTCCATAGCCTAAGTCATGTACCCAGGCTTCAAATGGAAATTTGGAACAAGAGGGAATAGAAGACTGGAAATGTTTAGATTTTAGCAATTCCAGTGGTAGTATCTAAATGAGCCTGAGAAGAGCTCCTATTGCTGAGGTGCCCCCCATTCCCACCTGCGAAGCCCCTTCAAAATGCCACTGATCCACAGAAATCAGTGGCATTTCTATACATTAACAATGAAACTGAAGAAAGAGAAATTAAGGAATCCATCCCATTTACAATTGCATCCAAAGCATAAGATACCTAGGAATAAACCAAACCAAAGCAGTAAAGGATGTATACCCTAAAAACTACAGAACACTTTTGAAAGAAATTGAGGAAGATGTAAAGAGATGGAAAAACATTCCATGCTCGTGGGTTTGAAGAATAAATATTGTGAAAATGTCTATGCTACCCAGGGCACTGTACACATTCAGGGAAATCCCTACCAAAATACCATAGACTTTCTTCACAGAATTGGAACAAATAATCTTAAGATTTGTGTAGAATCAGAAAAGACCCCGAATAGTCAGAGGAATATTGAAAAAGAAAGTAAATGGCGGGGACATCACAATGCTGGATTTCAAGCTGTATTACAAAGCTTGAAGACAGTGTGGTACTGGCATAAAAACAGACACATAGATCAATGGAACAGAATAGAGAACCCAGAAATGGGCCCTCAACTCCATGGCCAACTAATACTCGACAAAGCAGGAAAGACTATCCACTGGAAAAAGGACAGTCTCTTCAATACATCGTGTTGGGAAAATTGGACAGTCACATGCAGAAAAATGAAACTGGACCATCTCTTACACCAGACACAAAGATAAACTCAAAATGGTTGAAAGATCTCAATGTGAGACAAGAAGCCATCAAAATCCTAGAGGAGAACACAGGCAACACCCTTTTTCAACTTGGCCACAGTAACTTCTTATAAGATACATCCATGAAGGCAAGAGAAACAAAAGCAAAAATGAACTATTAGGACTTCATCAAGATGAAAAGCTTCTGCACAGCAAAAGACACAGTCAACCAACCAAAAAGACAACCTACAGTATGGGAGAAGATATTTGCAAATGACGTATCAGATAAAGGGCTAGTATCCAAGATCTATAAAGAACTTATGAAATTCAACACCCAAGAAACAAACAATCCAGTCATGAAATGGGCAGAAGACATGAACAGACATTTCTCCAAAAAAGACCTACACATGGCCAACAAGCACATGAGAAAATGCTCCGCATCACTTGCCATCAGGGAAATACAAATCAAAACCACAATGAGATACCACCTCACACCAGCGAGAATGGCAAAAATTAACAAGACAGGAAACAACAAATGTTGGAGAGGGAGAGTGGAGAAAGGGGAACCCTCTTGCACTGTTCGTGGGAATGCGAACTGGTACAGCCACTCTGGAAAACAGTGTGGAGGTTCCTCAAAGAGTTTAAAATAGAGTTACTCTATGACTCAGCAATTGTACTACTGGGTATTTACCCCAAAGATACAGATGTAGTGAAACACCAGGACACCAGCACCCCAATGTTCATAGCAGCAATGTCCACAATAGCCAAACTGTAAAAGGAGTCACAATGTCCTTTGACAGATGAATGGATAAAGAAAATGTTGTATATGTATACAATGGAATATTACTCAGCCATCAGAAGAGATGAATACCCACCATTTGCTTTGACATGGATGGAACTGGAGGGTATTATGCTGAGAGAAATAAGTCAATTGGAGGTCAATTGGAGGACATTCATCATATGGTTTCACTCATATGGGGAATATAAGAAATCGTGAAAGGGATTGTAAGGGAAAGGAGGGGAACTGAGTAGAAAAAATTATAGAGGGAGACAAACCATGAGAGATTCCTAACTCTAGGAAACAAAGGGTTGTAGGAGCAGAGGTGGGGGAGATGGGGTAACTGGGTGATGGGCACTGAGAAGGGCACTTGATGGGATGAGCACTGGATATTATACTATGTGTTGGCAAATTGAATTTATTTTTTTCTTTTTTAAAAAACCTTATTTATTTATTCATGAAAGACACACACAGAGAGAGGCAGAGACATAGGCATAGGGAGAAGCAGGCTTCATGCAGGAAGCCTGATGTGGGACTCGATCCTCAGACTGCAGGACCACGCCCTGGGCTGAAGGCAGGCACTAAACCACTGAGCTACCCAGGCATCCCCTGGCAAATTGAATTTAAATACATTCTTAAATGCCCTGATCTTACTTCTATATCTGATTTTCCAGACTTTTCCATCAATTCTCTTAGTAACCTAATGCATTCTCAATAAATTTCCTTTTGTAAAAGAAAGCTGGCTTCTGTTATTTGTAATCAAATAACCTTAACCAATTCAGATATGTTTCTCTAATATCCAAATTTTCTATAAGGTAGGAATATTATTTTATAATAAAATTATATTGTAAGAATAAATACTTAAGATATTAAAACATACTTCTCTTTAAAGAGACTTAGAATATTTGCATTTCAAGCAATATTTTCCCCGTAATGCCAAAATAACTAATGTATCCCAAATAAATAACCACTTTAAACTGCATGAGTTACTAAAACTATCTCTCTCCTGGATGTGGTTTGCAAAAGTACTGGACAAGACTCTTCTATCCTGTAACATGGTCAGAGTTGTGACTTCATACTGGAAAAGCCAGGGGTCCTCTTTTCTATACCATACTACTATGTCCCATCTCAGCCAGAATAAAAGTCCAAGTCTCCATATACTGGGCTGCAAGTAGCCCTTCGTGGTTTACCAACCCATCTCCAATTCCCTTGCACCATCTTCTTGTAAGACTCACTCCTGCACTCAAGTGCCCTGAACATGTCAGGTGTCTGACAGGTCTCCTGTCGTTCCCTTACCTGCAGTGTTCTTCTGTCAGACATCCCTATGACTCACTCACTCCCTGTCATTCTAGTCAAATGTTAACTTCTCACAGAGGCCTTCCCTCTCTGGTCTATATAAAAGAACAGACGCTAGCCCCTCATCCAAACACACTTTCCTTCGTAACACTTACCATCAGGCATATTTTATAGTTACATATTTATTGTCTGCCCTCTTCCCACCAGAATGTCTGTTTCATGAGGGATCTTCTCTGTTTTGTTCACCTCTGTCCCGCCAGTGGTCTAGAGCAATGACTGCTAGGTAGTTGGCACTCACTATATAATTCCGGAACAAATCAATAAATGGTTATATCACTTTAAAGAATCCAATGTAAGTATCTGAGTTTCCTTTATGGATACACACACAACACAACACACAACACACACCCTCTCATTTTCTCAGAGAGGATGTTGTTATCACATTTAACCTATAAATCCATACATTGTCTCAATGAACCAAAGGGAGGCCAAGGATGTGAAGAGGCAACATGTCAGAAAAGAAATAGCTCAAAAAGCAGCTTCTTCTGCAGTAAGAGGGGGTCTCAGTGAGTGAACGGCAGTGAATACCAAGACTCCTTTGGTTGCTAAATTTAGTCCTAGATCCAATGTGCCAAGTTATTGAGTCAGATTGTTGTTCTCTAGAAATCACAACTGGAAGCACTCAAACATGCACTGGAGGAATGAAAGGGGCAGAAGAAAAAGGTTAACGTGCCTTTAGTCATTTTTGTTTACCTCCATCTTCATGCAGAGATAGTGATCAATAAACATTTGACCCAATAGTCAGATGTGGAAGCCACCTCACTCCTGACCTTCTGCTCCAACATTGCTCTTCCACTGCCCTCATCCTCTTCATCAAACCTTCTAGTCTTGCCTCCTAAAGCCCAAGCCACACACCATCAGCAACAGGCACAGGATGTTTATGTGGATCTGACCCCTGAAAGTGTTCTCTCCTTGCAGCCACAATTTAGAACACCATACCCCATGTGGGTATCCAGTTTCTCCCTCAGTAAAATGTGTGGGGTAAGAATTCTTCCCTCAAAGAGCTATGATGAGATTTCTTGAAGTAATGCTTAAAGATCCCTAGTCTTGGGTCTGACACCTATTAGACACTTAACAGAGTCATATCAGTGGCTACTGAAACATTCATCATCTGCACGTCTCTCACTATTGCCATTACTTCTCATTTACACAGTTCCTCCATTGTGGTAGCACTACTGGACCCTCTTCTTCCAATGTCTCACCATTGGCAGGCCCACCTTTCCTTCTGAAATATGGCACAGCAATCACATCCTCAGGTAAATAACCTGAGAGAAGTGAAAAACTATCCTTTGATCTATAGGCTTGATGCTCTGAGCAGCACCACATGGCTTCCAGGCTTCCAAAGGACCTACTGGTGATTTTGACTTTAATTTTCCGTTCCATTGTCATTATGATGACAAGAATAATCATTAGAAAGGCAATAATAGGGACACTTGGGTGGCTCAGTCAGTTAGGTTAAGCGACTGCCTTTGGCTCAGGTCATGATCTTGGGATCAAGTCCCACATCACACAGCATAGCATTGCACTGGGCTCCCTGCTCAGTGGGGAGCCTGCTTCTCCTTCTCCCTGAAGCTCCCCCTGCTTGTGCTGCCACACATACGTGTGTATTCTCTCTCTAACAAATAAATAAATAACATCTTTTAAAAAGAAAAAAAGAAATGCAATAATAATCATTAATCCTGCTGTGAACAAGAGGGAAGAAATGTGACCTGTTTACTAAAACTTTTTCATTCACAGCCACATGTCATTAATGTCCCAACTAATTATCTTCAACTGGTGGACCATGGATTTGCATGGCATGATTCCTCCATTATAAACAGTCAGGAAATTTGAACTGACCTTGATGAGCAAGAGGTGGAAACAGGGGACAGACTCCATCTATTGGCCTCTGAATGACCCGCAATAAGTCCCATAAGATTGCTAGGCCTCAGATTACCCGGTCTCCAGACCTGTCCTACTCAGTGCCAGGGGCTGATGTGTTTTTTCATCATTCATGTACAGAACAGAACCATGCATTCACTGAGACTCCTTCTACCTCTAGAACACTGGACACCTACATCTTCAAGGATGCACTCCGGTGTGCCAATACTGACGGAGACACAGAGCTCATGTTTCCCTGACACCACCTATGCTGCAGGGAACTCTGAGTTACACATGAGAAAAGTATCACATACACTATCAGAAATTCAAATAATACTACAAATTCAAAAAGGGTGCTAACACTTAGGAAACACCTACCATATGTCAGAATCTTTATACATGTCATCTGAAATGACCACCCAAACAAGCTCAGGAAGTCACTACACACTCCATGTTTCACAGGCCAGAGAGCGGGCTGGGAGAGGGGGGTCTGTCTCAGCCTAGAATAAGCAGAGCAAGCATCAGAGCCCAGGAGCCCCTGTCAGAAGAGCTCCTACTCTATCCACTTCTACAAACCCTCCCAGGTTACTTTTTTATTCATTATAATTATCATAGTTACATTTAAGGAAAAACATGTGTTAACCTAAGTTAAGTTTGCCTGTGGCTTGTTTATATATGATTTATTTTCATTTTGTTAATGTAGATATACCTCGCCTCATTCCAAACAGGATTTGAGGCAGATTACAAGGATTAGTGGGTAAATTTATAAACCTGGGCTTTGTTCCTTGTCACATCAAGCAAACTATTAAACACACTAAAACAAATTGGTAGAAATTTAAAAACGTCATTTACTGATGGGAACTAATAATGACGCTAATGAAGGGAGAAATCTCAACCCAAAGAAAATGAATGATTTGTGTTGGCAAGAGTACTAAAAACAGGACTAATTAATTAATATGATAACCATTATTCCAGGCTAAAAAGCCCTCCCTCCTTCCTTATCAGTGGCAAGGATAAGGAAATCTAGGTAAATTAAGAAGAGAGTGTGATGAGGAATTCAGCTCTTTTTAATTGAAATAATTAAAAGTGATAAGCACAATGAAAGCTTCTAGTGTGAAGAAATGTAAGGTTTATACTCAATCTAGCCCTGCACCGAGGCCCCAAGTGTTTTATCCTCACACCTTATTAGCTTAAAACAAATATCCAGTGGGCTGCTGCAGAGCATAGTGCTTGCGTATGGGAGGGCAGAGGGAGGACTTTATTCGTCCACTTTATAGCACTTGACCACATTTCTGAACACTGAAAAAAAAGCGCAGGGCTGAACACGGCCTGTGGCCATGACCCTTACATTGCTTGTTATGATTGTTCATGAAAGCCGAGTCTGTCCCACAAGTAACCTTGGGTAATTTTATAAAAATCAATCAACCATCATTATTGTTACTTCCCCTCTAAAATAAATAAATGAACACAACTTTTTACATGTAATCACTTTTTTCCATTAAACATCCCTTTTATTTCTTTTAAAGGGAAGTCAAAGAGACTTTTAGCAGCTAGCTTAATGTTTGCAAAGCACATCAAAACCTGCTTTTGGCTAACCCTACAATTAGCCATCCTCTGTAATAACCGCAAAATGATCTGTTGTTTTGAAAAAAAATAAAATAAATAAACGGCAACACCATTCTAGCTATTTTCCCCTTCACACTAAAAATTTAGAGTTATAAGTATTTTACCCCACAGTAAGACTCAGAGTGCCGGCTATACTTTCTATCTTCAATTCTTTCTCTCCCTTTCCTGAGTCCTCCCCAGCTGGGCCTTTTCCTGATAAGTCTATCAGAACTGGTCCTGGTAAGGTCACAATGGCAACAACCACACAGCTGGATCCAAGGCTCAAAGCTCTGTTCTCACCTGTCCTGAGTGACCAGCACTATTTGGCACATTTGGTCACTCCTTTTTTCTTGAAACTCCTTCCCCTCTCCTGCCAGTGCTGGTTTTCTTCTTACCCCTCAAGCCTCTCCTCCCAGTCTCCTCTACCTAATTTCCTCCTGATTTTCCCAACTACTGGCAGTTGGGGGTACCCTGACACTTGGAGTGTCTCCACCGTTTTTCCTATT
Organism: Vulpes lagopus; assembly: GCF_018345385.1. NCBI lineage: Eukaryota > Metazoa > Chordata > Mammalia > Carnivora > Canidae > Vulpes > Vulpes lagopus. The sequence continues at coordinate 53,511,620 of NC_054824.1, read as the reverse complement.
ATTCCATGAATAGTGCATTGGTGGTCTCATCTTGTCCTTGGGGCTTAAACACCATCACAGGCTAATTGCTGATGACTCCCAAATTTATATCTTCAAGACCCACCCCTGCCCTCGGCTCAAACTCATGCACCCAACTACCTCTAAAGATCTCTACTTGGATGTCTCACAGACCCGCAACTTAGTATATCCAGAAAATGATCTCCTCGCCTTGTCCCATGGATCATCCCACAGTCCTTGCCAAGGCCGCAAGTGGCAACTCCATTCTTGCAAGTGCTCAGTCAGAAAATCCTAGGGTTGATATTTCACTCAAAACCAATTCTCTAGGAAATTTAGTGCCTTCTTCCTTCAGAAAATCCCATGATCCAACCACTTTTCACCACTTCCATGTCTACCACTGGGGTCTAAGTCACTCTCGTCTCATCCCTGGATTATTGCAACAGCCTCTCCACTCAGCTCCCTACTTCTATCCCCAACCCCACCCCAGGGTCTACTCTCAAAACCGCACCCAGTGTGATTCTTTTTTCTTTCATGTAAACTTTCTCCTGTCCCTCTCTGCTCAGAGTCTCAAATGGCTCCCACCACACTCAGAGTTGGTCCTCTCTGGGCCCATCTCACTCTGCTCTGCCACAGGCTCAGAGTCCTCCTGATGTATTGACCTTCCTATTCCCACTGACTTGCAGTCTTTGCCTCGCCATGTGCAAATCCCGCCAACCACCACCATTCCTGCTGCGTTTTTCTCCATGCTGCTCAGCAAATCTCACAAAAATATAATCTTCTCCCTGGACTACTTTCTTTATAGGCATAAACTCCATGAGAGCAAGAATTTTGGTCCATTTCCCTCACAACTATAGTGCTGTGCCTGGAAAAGTGCCTGGCATATTGGGGACTTGGCAAGTGGTCACCAAATACTGGTTGAATAAGGAACAGTTGAAGTGACATAAATGAATGAGGTCTCCCAAGGAGAACATGGAGAGTGAGAGAAGAAGAAAAATAAGAGAAACACACTGTCAAATACTAATATTTGACAACTAGAATAAGGAGAGAAAGGAGCAAGATTCTTGAGTGTGGGTCGAAGAATTGGGTGAATTAGAGCATTTGGAAGGTCGTAGTGACAGAGGCCCTAGGAAGAACTTTAAGAAGTGTGAAGGTGGTGGATGAAGATGTCATTATGTCATTTTTAGGAGGCTCAGGGGAGAAAGGGTGCAGAGCAAGAATGCACTTGTTTAGGCAAATGCGAGGTGACAAAATGAGCCCGGGGAGAATGACTCCAGGGTCAAGCAGAGGGAAAGCCAGAGGTGAATGGAGGTAAGACCCAGGCAGGCATCTGAAGACCTCAATTAATAAAATTAATCTATAATCCAAACTAGAGAATTCGTTGCTCAAAGCTTGAACTACCTAAATTTGTATAGGAAAACAATCCAGTTTACTTATTTATATTGATTAACCCTCATTCAGTTTTTTGTGTCAACCCCAAATAATTCCTTAAAATGTTTAGCCGCCTGTATTTTGGTTACCTTTACAGTTGTTACACAGTCAGATAGATACAGAAGCTTGTGGAATTTCCTTTCCCCAGAAAATTATAGATGACTATCCATTCAGGATGGTCAGAAGGGCTGGCTGAGTGATGCAGGCACACTGCTGCACCCTATCATACTACACTGCTGTGGACGTGGGCATCAGGAGAAAGTGAGAAAGAAGGGGGGAAAGGTGGTATATGGGGAAGGCAGCCACAGCCTAAAGCCTGTGTTGTGTTGGGGATGCACACAGCTTCCTTTGTTGGCAAGATCCGGATTAGGCTTGTGCCTGATCCACTGGAGCAGAGCCTGGAAGCCTTCGAGGTGGGCTTGTCCCCGGCCAGAAAGGCGGAAAATCAATTTGGCTGGCAAACGAGAGCCCCCAAGAGCTCAGTGCACGCTCCATAATCCTATCCACTAGCAGCTCAGGAAATAGATGCCTGAGCCCTCACATATTCATGGGGGATGTGAGGCATAAATCAGGCTTTAAGGATTGGGGGCAAAGGGAATGGACTCTCTGACTGGCTACTAATTAATCAAGCACAGAACACCTAAACCTAGCAACCTGGGAGCGAGCCACACACACACACACACACACACACACACGCACGCACGCACGCACAGGCTGCTGCTGTTGCTTTTTCCCGATTTTTTTTTCATTTCAATTAAAATAGATATCGAATGAAAATTTCCCCTTTAGCCGATGCTGCTTATGCATCCCCCTGTTCTTCCTTTAATTAAAAAACATGCTTATTGCAATACTTGCCAGAATCGCTTTAACGGTATTTTAATTGTAATGTCTCTGCCTGATTAAAAAAAGAAAATATGAACTAGAAAGTGTGGGCAAAAATGTTCTCAGGATGCAGGAAAAGAATCACATGCCTCCTCGAAATAGATGTCACATATTAATTCCTTAATTAGCCTGGTACTACCGTCAAATGGGCAACGGAGAGGGGAAAAGCATATCTGAAACAAAATCACCAACAAAATTGTTCACAAACAATAGTAGTTGAAAGAAATCATCTTCATCAGCTCCAATTCCCCTGGCAGGGCAGAGAACTACAGCTAACAAAAAGTGCCATGCTCAGGATTGGCCCATGCAATGTGGCCAGCCAGAATTTTCACTGTTTTTTGCAAAGGGTCTCATAGCCTTTGGGGAAAAAAGTAGCAGGGCTAGGTAAATTGTCTTCCAGTCCCGACAGTTCTATATGGCTCCCTTTATTGTTTTAGGCTAGTAGTTCTCAAGCCTCAGCATGCATCTAAATCACTGGGAGGTCTTTTTTTTTTTTTTTTTTTTTTTTTTTTTTCATGAGAGACACACAGAGAGGGAGAGAGAGGCAGAGACACAGGCAGAGGGAGAAGAAGCAGGCTCTATGCAGAGAGCCCGACATGGGACTCGATCCCAGGTCTCCAGGATCAGGCCTGGGGCTGAAGGCGGCACTAAACCACTGAGCCACCAGGGCTGCCCACCTGGAGGTCTTAAAACACAGATTGGTGGGCCTCATACCCAAAGTTAGTTTGCTGTGGGGCCCCCAAATTTGCATTTCTCACAAGTGTCCAGGTGATGCTAATGCTGCTGATCAGGGACCAAACTTTCAGAACCACTATTCTAGGTAAATAAAGCGATTCATCTAGGTGTCCATATCTTGTGTTGTTTGCTATCACTGAAAATAAGTGGAGGAATACAAGGCTGGGATTGTGGATTAATTCACTTTATCATTCAACCAACATCTGCGTTATTTCCCAGACTTTCTGCTAGATGTTGAAATTGAAAATGTGAAAAATACAGTCTCTATTGCCACAAGATCAAAGTGAAGTCTAATTGCTCCAGGTGAATAAAAACACCCTGGTTTTAGTGGCTTGGCCATTTTTAGACATTTGAGAAAGACAATAAAGATTGTGAGTCAGCTTTTACTTTTTCTATGAAACACAAAACTCTTAAACTTTATAAATTAACTGTATACTAATTACAACATTTAAACATATTTGTGGCAAAGAAACTATATAGAAATACTTAAAGGAACTGACACACAGATACAAATAAATGCCTTTGTCATTACAGTTATTATTATCTGTTGTTACTTAACTAAACCTTGATTCCTTTCTATCTCCACAAAATCATCACTTCCTTTTATCAACACAGCTTCTGGCATTTAAGTACATAAGGCCCTCAAATTTTCTGTGGATTTCTAAAAAGTCTCTTAAGATCTCAGAATGAAAGCTATTTCTAAGGAGAAACAGAGAAGACCAAGGGGGGACAAAACTACAAACAAACCAACAAAAACCCATCTTTTCTTTAAAGAACTGACTGATTTTTACCAGTCATGTAAAAATCTCCTTCACTACCAAGGTACTCATTCATTCATTCAAATAATCTCCTCCCTTCTATCAAAGATCAAATTAGCATCGACCCAATCACATTTTTGAATAAGCCCTCCAGTTTGATACATTTCTCTAAGCAATTCAAAAAGTTCCAAATATAATTGTTCTCTGAATATTGTAAACATAACCTGGATATAGCATAATAACTTCATGAGTGAAAGATCATGGTTGTTTCCTCATAGGATTTATTTATTTAAAAAATCAGAATACCTCCTATCTTTTCCTGACCCCCCACGAATATCGTAGTCTAAAAGTGATGAAATGCTTGGTCTCTGATATATTTTTATATGTATAAGAATCCCAGATACATAAGCATCCCAGAGTTCTAGTTCTGCTTTCAATCTGGATAAACAGGATATGGAAATCATTAATCAACAAATGAGGTAAAGAGGTAAGGAGAGACCAAACCCTGAAGGACCCTATAAGCCATATTAAGGAGTTAAGGCTTGATCTCAAAAGCTAATGGAAAGCCAGTGAAGGGTTTTAAGTAAGGAAGTTTGAAATATTTATCTTTCATTACTGAAAATATTATAGCTTCTCTGCTAGGAAGGGACTGATCCCATTTGGTAGCATTTTTCATGTTACAACATTCAAGTTGTCAAGACATAAAACTGTAAATTGTTTAATATCTATCTATCTGTCTGTTTGCCTATCTATTGAAAGCATGTCCTTTCTCATAGCAATGGCTTATCTTTCATTTAAGGCTAATCAAGTGCGTCTGGGACTGTTCTCTGGAGGTAAATAATGTAAGCCATTGTCTGATTGGGAAAAATAAGGGGTTTCAGAGCCAAGTGTCCCCCACAGTAAAAAGCCTTTGTCTCTGATCTCCTGATACACAAATAGTAAATGAAATTGGTCACTGTCTGGACTAATCCACTAACATTTGAGAATACCAGGAAGGACTCTGATTATAGAGAAATCCACGACTAACATTAATCTGCCTCTTTAGGTCAGAATTTCACCCATTAATTCACTCATTCTACAATTACTTGAATGCCTACTATGTGCCTGAAGATATAATGGTCCCGCAATATAGACATGACCAAAAGCAGACCCTGTTCCTGCTCTCTTAAGCTTATAGTCTTACACCGCACCTTCTCCAAAGGTAGAGGGAATTAAAAAATACACTCTAATATTAAATATGTAGTCACCAGGAAAAGACAAACACATAGAGACACACAAGGTAAAGGGAGTTAACGGTGGGTGTCACAAAAAGTTGGGCTATTTCTTTTTGATACAGACTTCTTCATCAGGCTTCACCATTTGCCTACTGCAAAGCCCAGCCTCTTCTGGAGCACCATGCTTGAAGATAGAGGAAAGTACATTAACTCCTTTACTGCACTTCCCTCCTACAAAGGGGAGAGAGTCACCGTTGTTTGCATTTTCTGCATTGATCTGAGGACAGGCACCTGATTCAAAGCTCAAGGACAATCAGTGGCTGCCTCAAATTTCAACTCAGGCCCCCAGTTTCCTGACCAAATTGCAAGAAGTCCACCTTTCTACACTGTCTATACCTCATCATCTTCCCTCTGCCTTGAATGGTAGCTATGGTTCAACTGGAAGAGGAGGCAGTTCAGTTGATCTTTTTCAGCCAGCTTTCAGGAAAATTATTTTAAACTCACCAATTTGTAACAAATTTTACCAGCCCCCCAAACTTCCTACTGCTGACTAGGATGTTATATAGTTACAAAAGAAGTATTATTTCAGGGTACTTCATTTTTAGCAAAACTCCAGCCTGCCTGCAGTTAGATTTCTTTTAAATCCATGCTGATATCTGTGAAGTTGAAATTACATGCCTAGGGTAATCTGCCCAGTGACTCACACAGACCTGAAGCCCAAATAAACCACAAGTTATGTCCCAGGGAAGTCCTGCCTCACAGCATTCCCAGACCACAGCACTGCAAAGTGTTATCTGAAGCATGTACCTACTGCAACTGAGCCTGACTCAGTGTTCACTAGAAGGAACCCAGTGGAGAATCCCTGAGATTAAAAAGGCTGTGCTGGGTACAGCACTGAATGCCTTATTCTGAAATCCGCAAATCCTTGGCAAGGATGAAGAAACTCGGGACGCCTGGGTGGCTCAGCAGTTGAGCAACTGCCTTCAGCCCAGGGCGTGATCCCGGAGTCCCGGGTTGAGTCCCACATCGGGCTCTCTGCATGGAGACTGCTTCTCCCTCTGCCTGTGTCTCTGCCTTTGTCTCTCTCTCTGTGTCTCTCACGAATAAATAAATAAAATCTTAAAAAAAAAAAAAAAGGATGAAGAAACTCTGCAATGAACTTGATAGTGGGTCAAGAGAAGGTGACTCATCTTAGTGAGCCCATATGCATTTGCATGTCACAGAAATCCCAAACATAATAGACTAGAAAGATCTGAGTATTTTCAAAACTGTAGACCACAAAAAAATTGGAGAAAATAAGAACACGTGCCAAAAAGCACCAGAAAAACATGCTCTTATGAAGTCAGAATAACAAGGAAAATGGAGACGACCAGATTCTGCTACTGCCATCTCTGTATCTTCCCTCTCTTCCATAGAAAGAACAGCACTTCAATATGTATTCCAAAGATAACAGAGGCAAAAGCAATCCAAAGTACTTATTACCAAGCTAATTCTTTCAGTAATCTAGTTTGCTTTGTATATAAAAGCAGCCACTATCTGTAAATAAGTTTGCAACTTAGGCCTGATATTTCAGCCTTCTCTTCTGTTATCCCCATCAGTCTGGAAAAAAAAAAACAAAACAAAACAAAACCTATCATTAATTGGGTACTTACTCTGGACCAGGTACAGTGCTAAGGGCCTTACATATATACTCCCTCATCTAATACTCAAAACATCCATTTGAGCTGGGCAATACACCGTAGACTTGCCACACAATAGCAAACAATAAAAGTTAGCCATCATTGTTACCGTTGCTGCCATTATATCAAGCATGACTCTCATGAGGAGAAATGTGAGGTTTACGGAGGCTATGCAACTTGCCCAAGGTCACAAGACTAGTAGGAAGCAGAACTCAGATTCAGAGTCCATTCTCTCTGGCTCAAAAGACGGCCAAGCATTTAACTGCTTTGGTATACACTAGCAGACCAAGAAATAGAAAAATCACATTAAAAGAAACCAGTGCACTATTCAGCAGCAACAGAGACTAGAAACAAGTCTCTGCTCAAGTATTTTAAAGGGATGGCATTGTAAGTAGTAAGAAACTGAAATGTCTTCCTTTTGAAAGCCCAACACCAAGGGAAGAGGAGTTCCTAGAATTCATCTTCCTCTAATTGGCCCTGTCTTAACCATTATTTCTAGGCCACTTTATGTCAAACTGCTTGGCCATCAGAAGAGAGAGGAATTCATTCCTTCATTCAGAAAATACGAATATTTCTCCAACTACAGACTACAAAATGAAGATCCTTGTCCATGATGCATAATGGCTCTGACAAGAGGGTAACGTCCCTCCTGTGTTATTATGGCTCATCATAATTACTTGGGATAAAATAATAAATTTTAATTCAGAGATGCCTATAGCTGTTGGGCATCTTAACATAAAAGAACGAAAAATATAATTAACTAAATTAAGGCAATATGCCTATTTCTATCCCAGCTCATTAGTATTAATTGATTGGGTTAATTCTCTTTTGTGTTTAACAGTACCCCCTAAAAATAATTTTTAAAAAAGGAGGAAGAAATGGAAAGAAGAAGTAGAGATGGTAAATAAATGAGAGTTCTGGATATTTTGCTAATTAAGGCAAAAAAATGATAAATATAACTATAGCTCTTACGATCCTAAAATTAAGATGCCATTTTTAAATAAAGTTCAGGAGTCAATAAGTACAGCCTTATAAATAATGGTGAAAATTTTGCCTCAAAGAAATGTATAATCCTCCTTTCTACTATATAAGTTGTACTAATAAGAAAAGAATGTCAATTCTGTTTTATAGATGGAAACACAAATAAGGCACAGAGAATTCAAGACTCTTGAAGGCCATATGTAGAACTATTGGGTTTCCTGATGTAGGGGCCTAGTCTTCGATATATTAGGATGCTGGAAAAATAATATAGAGGATGCAATATTTTCATAAAGTAGTTCTAAATATAGTTGTTAGGTGATCTAGATTCACTTTTACATAGCAGAATCCTTTGAAAGTACATACATACTTCATGTAGAATGTCACCTTTGTAATACTGTGGGAATGGCTGATAAAGTTCTTCCACTATAATACTTTCTATTTCATTTGTTCAAATCTTTTAAAGAAATTATTTGGGGGCTTGAAGCTTTTTGTCCTTTATTGTGGCCCATAGATGGTATCAGAAAAAGAAAGAAAATTCCACTCAGCTACTTTTCTGGTACCATAAATAGATATGAGAAAGAGAGAGAGGAACAGAGATTCAGAGATTGAATTACCACTGATGATGATGATAATGATGATTCAATCTTATATTTGAATAACTTTATTATCTCTTAAGAACTTTCATACATACTACAGACAAGAGAAGACAAAAGTTTAGAGCTATGCTAGCAACCAGATTTTTGAGAGTTGGAGTCCTTTAGCAGTTTCAAATGTCTTTTAGAAACAGAAAGATAACTTATCAATAGATTTTACATTTCTCACAACTCATAATTACATACATTTGTGTATATAGGTATATGTCTATATATGTGTGTAAATACATACATGTATGTGTGTGCACATATACATGTGTTTACATGTGTACTCATGTACACATAAATATTTATATATGTGAGAACAATTAAGGACAGTAAAAATTAATTAGAAAAAATTTAGTTAGAAAAAGTAATAATTGGGATGCCTGGGTGGCTCAGCGGTTGAGTGTCTGCCTTTGGCTCAGTGCATGGTCCTGGGGTCCCAAGAGCGAGTCCTGCACAGGGCTCCCCGTGAGGAGCCTGCTTCTCTCTCTGCCTATGTCTCTGCTTCTCTCTGTGTGTCTCTCATGAATAAATAAATAAAATCTTGAAAAAAAGAAAAAGTAATAATTAAGAAATCAAGAGTTTACAAATTATGCTTCTTAAATTTCATCCAGGACCTGAATTCTGCACCATTTTACTTCTCCATCAACCTTCAACACATGGTTTTATTCAACCATCAACACATATTCAGTGTCCTAGACATTGAAGAGACAGTAGTAAATAAATCACTAAAGTTGTTTGCCTTTTGGAACTTATTCTAGCAGAAGAAGCAGATTGTAAACAAATAAGTAAATTTATAATATGTTATGTGGTGATGAATGTTATGAAGAAAAGAAAGCAAAATAAGAGGATAGAGAATAATAAGTGTCTGCAATTTCAAAAAGATGACCAGCAAGGCCTCTCTGATAGGCTGATATTTTCTCAAAGAGCAAACAAAATAAGTGAGTCACATGAATATCTGGAGAAAGAATACTCTAGGCAAAGGACATAATGTGCAAAGCCTGAGGTAGGTGTATGCCTGGTATATTTATAGAAGAGCTGCAGCAGAGTGAATGAGGAAGACAGGTCAACGAAGAGATCAGAGGTTGATAATCCTAAATTTAGATTCTTTTCCTAATGAGATGGGAAACTACTGGAGTATGTTAAAGGAAAGAAGTTAGAAGAAAGAAGTGATCTGATACATTCTTAAAGGATGTGTACAATATGCTGCTGGGGGTTTATTTTAGCATATGGCATAAAAATTAAATACCAATGACTTAAACATATGAAATAATTTCAGAGGTGAGCAGTCCAAGTTGCTACTCTACTATGGCAACTCCAAAGTCATCAGGCTCCTGGGTTTCTTCCATTTTTCTGCTGCCTCATTCTTCATGAATCACCTCATTATCCAAGATGGCAGCTGAAAATATAGCTATCACATTCACATTTCAAGAAGCAAAGAATAGGAAGAAAGATGGACAAATAGGACATGTCTTCTAATGGGTCCACTCTACTTTAGGACATTTCCAAGATGTCCTGTACCACACCTCGCCTTATATCTCATTGACCAGCTCTTAGCCACAAGGTTACATCTAACTACAAAGAAGGGCAGAAAATACAGCATTTTAGCTGGATACATTGCTTCCCCAAATAAGAACTGGACTTCCTTCTACCAAGGAAAGCAAAGAATCATAAACATGGGAACCAGTTACAAGGCCATTTGAAATGGTCCTAGCCAAAAATTATATTGGTTAGGACTAAGTTGGCACCAATGAAGGTGCTGATATATATAAGACACATGTTGAAGGTCCAGACAAGATTCATGGATGGATTGTTCATGGGATGTGATAAAAAGAAGTCCAGGATGATTCCAAGGTTTTTGGCCCAAGCCACTGGACATTTATAGTTCCAATAAGCAAGATGCAGAAGTTCCTCAACTTTAGATTCTCTATGTATGTGGATGGTCAAAACTTATTCATAAATGACAGGCTCTTCTTCATCTCCTTTTCACTACTCAATTCTAATCTTACATCCTCAATACCCTGAGTCCCTGAACTACATTCTGCCTCACTGCTTGTAATACACATTTTAGAATTAGAAATGTTACTTTTTAAATATTTGCTCCCTAATTAATTTCTTTAGTGATATGCAGACTATTGACATTAAGTATTATTCTTCACTTTTTCTCGTATCTCTTAAGAGTTCCTAGGCCACTTCCTAAGTATCCACAGATCACTGGTTGAATTAAATTTGACCTGTGTCCTTTCCTGGTTTTCATTCTTTCTAGAAGCTGTGAATCATATATATATATATGGAATTTGAAAATTTTCCATATATATGGAAATATGAAAAATTTCAACTTCATTCCAGGCAACCCTGCTCCCTTCCAACAACTCCTGTACATATTTGTAAGAAACTGGTGTCCTCTACTTACCCTCATATTTCTACTAATGGCCCTACTCTCCAAGAGAAAGAGGGAATCCTATAGCTAACTTACTCTCCCTTTCCACAGAATGAGGTTTTGCTCTTCCAAACCTAGCTCACTTATTTCAAATAATTTGAGACTTAAATATATTGCCTGGATTGGGAATATTATTAAAAACTACTTTTGAAAGGTGACAGGTCAGGGCAAGTATTTGCATTATTCAGATCTTGAAATCTCCAAGAGCAATGAGCCAAGTGTATATTCCACATGTCCTTGCCTTACCCTTTGCTCTCTCTGATGCCTCTTCTCCATCTTCAGTCTCTGGCCCTATCAACACCTTTCCTTGATTGAACATTTACCTGGAGCTAATGGGAGATCCAGAGACTTAGTGGGGCAAGAATTGTAGCTACGAAAGTTCTACAATGATCCCAAATGATATCAATATAAGGCAAAGTCCCTGAGAGCCTAAAGTTCATCCCATCCTCCAGCAGCATTTGACTCCTAGTTAAAAGGTCAACAAAGAGCATCTTTAAACTGAGTTTTTAGGTCTGTAATTTTCCTGTATCATTGCTAGTCCTTAGGTAGTTGATGTCCATCAACAAGTCAGCATTTCCCAAAGCCACTGGTCACACACACACACACACACACGCACAAAGACAGGTCAAGAGCCCAAGCTGATAGACCATTTTCCTTAAAAGGTACCAATTAACTGATTTGCCTGAAAACTTCTTCTTTGCTACCAAGGTAAAAAAAAAAAAAAAAAAAAAAAAAGACCTTCTAAAATATAGAATGTAAAATGCCTAATCAGAAAAAACCTGATTCCATCCATACGAGACAGATATCAATATTACAATGGTTTATGCCTTCAAAATATTTTATTTTCCCTTATGTAGCCATGCTCTTACAGTAACAAGAGCAAATGCCCCTGTAAGTGTTAAATATACATTTTAGTAAAGAGTATGGTTTTAGTGCAGAGTTTTATAGCAACCCATAACTAATCCTATTCTCAAAGCTATTTTCATTTGCCAATGAAGACAGTCACTTTGATAACCATTCCTTATTATCAGCCACTGAAGTAGGCAATGATTTTTATTCTCATTTAACAGATAAGGAAACAAATGCTCAAAGAGGTGGAATAAGTGACTTAGTCACTTGGTGATGTGGTGGAGGAGTTGAAATTTGAATTCTCAGTCTCGTCCAACTTCCCAGACCCTAGAGCTACGTGGCCAGCTCTGCAATAAGGAAGCCTATTTATATGACTTTCCATGGGACCAGGAAGTCAAAACCACAACAGGGTAAAAGCAGGAAGACATTGCTTTCTTGGCAGGCAATTTCAAAGGCAACAGCATTAACCAGTTTCAGAGCATTTTTCTGTATTGTGGGGGCTGCCCTGGACAAGCATGACTACAAAGTACTTGCATAAAGAAGCATATTCTTTGATAACACTGCTAACCTTCTTGTATTTGAAAAAATAAAATAATTAAGCTCTGTGCTTATAAGAGCCAAAAGAAAGGGGCTTCGTTTTGAACCCTCTGACCACTTCTTCCTTTAGAGTAAAATTTCAATCCGTTCCCAGAATAAGTTGTCAAGCAAGTGCTGGAACTTATCCAAAAATTTCCCCTCCCTTCTGCTTCCCAAAAGTGATAGAATTATATACAGTAATGCCACCACCGACCTCCATGCTCTACAAACCTTTAACGTGCAGTAAGTTGAGGATGCTTGTGTTGGTGTCAAGCAGTAGCAACTGGCCATTCTCCACCGTGACGTTGTCGCCATCTTGTGGCACTCTTTCGGGAAACCAGCTGTGAGTCCTTGACCACCTCAGGCAGAACTGTAAGGAAAAGTTGCCCTGGAAAACAGTTTTATTGTTTTGTTTTGTTTTAAAGTAAGATAGTATGGGGGATCGATCTAAATGGAAACTTCTTAAATGAAAATTATTTAATAAAATGTCAAATGTCTTAATAAAATTAGTCACTTTCTCTTCCTCATATCACTAACTCGAAAGGGGAAAAATACAGAAGGGGCAAAGTTACACTTGAAATGTCTCTGTCAGCCATTGGAATTCCCCAACAATATCATGCTGCTCATGTTTTCTTACCTTTTTTTTCTTCCAAGACAAGCCCCAGTCTACCTAATAGAGTTGATTCCATTTTTTATTTTTACAGACATGTATTGAGTCTTGAACAAAAAGTCATAAATAGCCTAGAATAGAGAGAATTAAAATGTTCTGCTTGATGGGTGGCATTTTGCTTTATGTAATTGGTATCATTTTTCACTGGCTCTACTACCAAGCATCCCTGTTTTATAGGAACATACCTCTTTCCAAGTGTTCAGATCCATCCCCCCACTTTTTTTTTAACATTATTGTTGTCTTTCCCTCTGAACTTGGTGCATCAGTGCTGAAAACAAAATACATAGGTGAAAGGCCCACTGACTTCAAATGATAGCCCAGAACCTTTGAGTGAGGCACAGAGAGCGAGGTTGAGATGAGCCCAGCCTCCAGTCTCCCTTCTAGAACTGTTGGCTTTCCTTTTGATTTATTATCACACTAAAGTCACATGTTTTTCAAAAGAGGAATGTAAAACCACAGAAAGCAGTACTCAACTCATGCAAAGAGGCCGAGAACATGTCTAAATGTCTTGTACACTTATGGAACTATAATTATAAGTATAATCAAATCAAAATAAACAAGGTGTTTCCCTCAAGGTAGTACCTACAACATGTGTCTGCCTCTTCCCACAAACTTCTTCTTCCTGCCCAGATTCCAACCAAATGTGAAGCCTGAGTCCCTATAAAAGAACTTCTTATAAGGTCCTCTTGTGAAATATTAGAGGCAGATGGGAGAACATCATTAAGAAGGGAAGGCATGTTTATAATACCAATAACGACATCTACACAGAGAACAGTACCCTGGAGTATTTCTGAGAGAGAAAACAGAAAAGTGTGTAGCCAGAAGAGCCAGTAGATTTTCCAGGTGAGTGTACTAACCCCCCAGCACAATCGTCTTGAGTTGTATACCCAACCCAATCACCAACAAGCCTTTTGCATAAAGAAAAGCAGCCACACCTACAAAGGAGAAAAAATTCAGTGACTCCTCTTAATTTAAGAGACAGAGAAGCATAAAGCATAGTGATAAGCAGTACCACACCATGACAAGAAGAAAGGGTGGTGTGTGAGCATCTTTGTGAGCCCTGTGAATCACAGCCCTACCATGACCATCTGTAGACTCAAATAGTAGAGAGAATTTTAGCTCTCTAGTGATTTCACACTGAAGCTATGCAAAAGGGGGTAAAATTTCAAAGTGGTCCTTAACAGGCTATACATTATATGTTCTTAGGATCCCTTAATTCACTCTCATAAAATCCATGAAGAGGAAAAGCAAATGAGTAGGAGGAAACTGGAATGCAATACAGTGATGAGAAGGTGGAAAGGGCTGAACTGGATGAAGACAGTAAAGTCAACGGCAGAGAAGGTGAACCTGACCATTGCTCACATTGGTTGCAAGTCCACTATAAAAGGATAAAAGTTCCTAGGAGATCAGAAATGGAAAGACTAGAGAAATCCTGTGCCTTCATTTTAAAGGGACAGCTTAGAGCTGCTTAAACTACAGAGTCTCTTGATCTATGTGTCTGTTTTTGTGCCAGTACCATCCTGTCTTGATGAGCACAGCTTTGTAATACAGCTTGAAATCCAGCATTTTGATGCCCCTGCCATTTGTTTTCTTTTTCAATATTCCTCTAGCTATTTGGGGTCTTTTCAGATTCCATATAAATCTTAAGATTATTTGTTCCAACTCTGTGAAGAAAGTCCATGGTATTTTGATAGGGATTGCCCTGAATGTGTTAATTGCTCTGGGTAGCATAGACATTTTCACAATATTAATTCTTCCAATCCATGAGCATGGAAGGTTTTTCCATCATGGTACGTCTTCCTCAGTTTCTTTCAAAGGTGTTCTGTAGTTTTTAGGGTATAGATCCTTTACTTCTTTGGTTACGTTTATTCCCAGGTATCTTATGCTTTGGGGTGCAATTGTAAATGGGATTGACTCCTTAACTTCTCTTTCTTCAGTCTCATTGTTAGTGTACAGAAATGCCACTGGTTTCTGTGCATTGATTTTGTATCCTGTCATATTGCTGAATTGCTGTATGAGTTCTAGCAATCTTGGGGTGGAGTCTTTTGGGTTTTATATGTACAGTATCATGTCATCTCAAAGAGGGAGAATTTGGCTTCTTCTTTGCCAATTTGAATGCCTTATATTTCTTTCTGTTGTCTGATTGCTGACGCTAGGACTTGTAGTACTATGTTGAATAACAGTGGTGAGAGTGAACATCACTGTCGTGTTCCTGATCTTAGGGAAAAGGCTCTCAGTTTTTCCCCGTTGAGAATGATATTCACTGTGGGCTTTTCATAAATGTGTTTTAAGATATTGAGGAATGTTCCTTCTATCCCTACACTGTGAAGAGTTTTAATCAGGAATGGATGCTGTATTTTGTCAAATGCTTTCTCTGCATCTATTGAGAGGATCATATGGTTCTTGTTTTTTCTCTTACTGATGTGATAGATCAATGGAACAGAATAGAGAACCCAGAAATGGGCACTCAACTCTATGGTCAACTAATATCAACAAAGCAGGAAAGACTATCCACTGGAAAAAGGACAGTCTCTTCAATACATCGTGTTGGGAAAATTGGACAGTCACATGCAGAAAAATGAAACTGGACCATCTCTTACACCAGACACAAAGATAAACTCAAAATGGTTGAAAGATCTCAATGTGAGACAAGAAGCCATCAAAATCCTAGAGGAGAACACAGGCAACACCCTTTTTCAACTTGGCCACAGTAACTTCTTATAAGATACATCCATGAAGGCAAGAGAAACAAAAGCAAAAATGAACTATTAGGACTTCATCAAGATGAAAAGCTTCTGCACAGCAAAAGACACAGTCAACAAACCAAAAAGACAACCTACAGTATGGGAGAAGATATTTGCAAATGACGTATCAGATAAAGGGCTAGTATCCAAGATCTATAAAGAACTTATGAAATTCAACACCCAAGAAACAAACAATCCAGTCATGAAATGGGCAGAAGACATGAACAGACATTTCTCCAAAGAAGACCTACACATGGCCAACAAGCACATGAGAAAATGCTCTGCATCACTTGCCATCAGGGAAATTCAAATCAAAACCACAATTTTTACCACCTCACACCAATGAGAATGGCAAAAATTAACAAGACAGGAAACAACAAATGTTGGAGAGGGAGAATAGAGAAAAGGGAACCTTCTTGCACTGTTGGTGGGAATGCAAACTGGTACAGCCACTCTGGAAAACTGTGTGGAGGTTCCTCAAAGAATTAAAAATAGAGTTACCCTATGACCCAGCAATTGTACTACTGGGTATTTACCCCAAAGATACAGATGTAGTGAAACACTGGGACACCTGCACCCCAATGTTCATAGCAGCAATGTCCACAGTAGCCAAACTGGAAGGAGTCACAATGTCCTTCGACAGATCAATGGATAAAGAAGATGTAATATCACACACACACACACACACACACACACACATACACTCAACACACACAATGGAATATTACTCAGCCATCAGAAGAGACAAATACCCACCATTTGCTTTGACATTGATGGAACTGGAGGGTATTATGCTGAGTGAAATAAGTCATGTGGAGAAGGACATTCATCATATGGTTTCACTCATATGGGGAATATAAGAAATAGTGAAAGGGATTATAAGGGAAAGGAGGGGAACTGAGTGGGAAAAATTAGAGAGGGAGACAAACCATGAGAGACTCCTAATTCTGAGAAACAAACAAAGGGTTGCAGAAGGAGAGGTGGGGGGGGGGATCAGGGTAACTGGTGATGGGCACTGAGGAGGGCACTTGATGGGATGAGCACTGGATGTCATACTATGTGTTGGCAAATTGAATTTAAATTTTAAAATCGTTAAAAAAAAAAGTGCAGAAAGTGTTGGCCACTGTGACAAACAGAAGCCCAAGAGGTGGGGCCCAGGGAACTGTCATGTTAATTGTCCATCCACTTCCCCATCAATGTTTGAGGATGAACTCAGGGCAAGGGCTAGAGGAGAAGAAGATATATCCCAGAAGGGGACCCAGATATGTTTCCTCCAAACCAGCCCCTGAAACTCAGGGTCATAAGAAAGCCCAACAAGCCCAGTGAGATGGGAAATGGATGAGTTGTAAGGAGTTTGAAGGATTCAGCATCCTAGCTCTTCCTGAGACATTGACCTGGTAATCAGATCCATATCCTGCTACAGAAGGACAAAAAAAAACAAGGCTCATGACCCTCACAGTGGAAAGATCTGGAACAATTAGGTATGTAAGGGTGTCAAAGGAAGGCCATTCCATGGTATCTTCCATTAATTGAGAACATCTTAACACTTAAAATTAGCACTAATACCTGTTATCCAGCTCTGCGTGAACTTTTAAGACTTTCTCTCTTGTTCTGAAGTACCTGCGTGTTGTCCTCCAGGTGTTATAACACCTTGGCCCAGCCTGGCCACCTTCAAAAATTGCTACACTCAGTCCCCCCCTGCCAAATGGAAAGGTTAAATATTATTATCTTCTCTTCACAATTGCAAAAACAAAGGCTCAAATAGTTTGAATGATGTGTCACAGTGGTGAAAACAGATGGGACCCATGCAGAGTAAGCTCCCAAATCAGATTTTTTCACTCATCACTTTAACTCAGAACACAGTTCTCAAAATATCTGCCAGCTCCCCTTCCTACTTCATTCAGGTCTCTGAGCAAATAATACCTCCTACCCTAACTCCTTGATAAAATAGAACCTACAATCACTCCCTCTCCCCAAAGCTGCTTTATTCTGGTCTAAGATCTTTAATTTTGTATGTATTTATCATCTATTGATCTTTACCCAAATGAAAGCAAGGACTTTGTTTTGGTCGTCGCTATATCCCCACCCCACTTAAAAATATCTGACACATAGTAGACGCTCAATGAAAATCAATGAAATAATGTTCTAAGTGAATCATCCAACTGCTAACCCCAGATGTGCATTTACAGATGTTAAATACACACACACACACACACACACACACAGGCCTGTGAGTACAACCACCTTCCTGATAGAGTAGGTGAACAAATAGGTGGAAATTCAGAATACTTAAAAATCTGCAGCCCATGGGTTTCATCCATTGGGTTTGGCCCACATGCTTTCACATTGCTTTCTGCATTTTCAGGCTGTTTAGTTTAAACCAAATGATGGTGACTGTACCCAAATTAAAACCCAAGACTCAAATTCTGTCTCCCTGTGAAATCTTTTACCATTTTTTTCTTTCACCTTCAGTTTCTCAATTTAGTGTGATAGATTGCAAATGAATGTAAATGTGAAGCATTTTAAGAGACCCAAGCCTCCTTTGTGCCCAGACTTCTCCTTAGCATAATAATGGTATCTTAAGATGTGTACATTTTTATTGATGGTTCATGCTTTAGTACAAAACAATGACTAAATACTAAAAGCTCTAGTAATGCACCTCAACTATCTAGCAGCCACCTGGGGAAGTGGAAGAGAAACGTATCGCCATAATTACAAATTGTCACTGAACCTGGAGGTAAAAACACACAATCTTAGCTCTTGACAATTTTACAGGTGACACACTGGTAGTATCATTCCCTGCATCAGTGGCAGTCTTGTGACTACCAGGGCAACACTCCAGAAAACAGAGGGAGTGGCTCACCCTCCAACATCCTTATCTTCTAATTCCTGTTACTTTAATCCAATTAAGTAAAAAAGAATGCTAAGGGCATTTTTTAAAGATTTTATTTATTAGAGAGAGAGAGAGAGAGAGAGAGAGAGAGCTCGCAGGCGCACAGCATGGGGGGAGGGGTAGAGGGGAGGGAGCAGGAAAGGGAGACAATCTCAAGCGGACTGAGCATAGAGCCCTACCAGTGGCTCCCGGATCTCATGACCCTGAGATGACTTGAGCCTAAACCAAGAGCCAGACGCTGAACCCACTGAGCTGCCCAGGTGCCCCTGCCAAGGGTATTTTAAAAGACACCTTGTCGGGGATCCCTGGGTGGCTCAGCGGTTTGGCACCTGCCTTTGGCCCAGGGAGCGATCCTGGAGTCCCGGGATAGGGTCCGCCTCGGGCTCCCAGCGTGGAGCCTGCTTCTCCCTCCTCCTGTGTCTCTGCCTCTCTCTCTCTCTCTCTCTCTGTCTATCATAAATAAATAAATAGATAGATAAATAAATAAATAAATAAATCTTTAAAAAATAAAAATAAAAATAAAATAAAAGACACCTTGTCAATATACAGAAAGCCACTCAGTTGGTACCAGTGTGATGTATTTGGTGAAGGCCTATGCTGTGTGTCACCAACCCAGCTCATTGGTCAATGCAAGTTTCACTTCCACTAAATACAAGCTCTTTCCACTCTAGTCCCCAAAATACTGAACCTTTCGCTTTAGTTTTCTTCTTTGAGATAAACAAATTACTCATCCCCATCCTCAAAACCATTTCTTCACAGGACTGTGGGAGTGAGAGTGGAAACAGAGATTTAAGAACTATCCAGAACATGTCCTCATCTTTACCTCAGTACATACAACCTCAAATAGACCTATATATATATAAACTTATATACTTATAAATATGAGCAAAAACTTTCCAGCCTCAGCGAGGAAGCTTATGCAATTTGTTTTCTTCTTACAGCATGTCAGCACTTCTCTGAACTTCAGGGAATGTGCAGTGTCGGCAAATCTTACATGTCACCTTAAATGTACTTGCAACACCACCAGAGTCATCTTGAAAGGAGTCATTGATCAGCAAGTTGGAACACCAACCACAGCAGAGACCTATTTGTGAGTGTATGTGTCAAGCTGGGGTGCTGGAGAAGGCAGAGTGTGAGAATCTCTCTAGTTCCAGTGCCCCTGGATGACAAAGATAAGGAAGAACTGTCTTGACACCTCACCAGAATGCCTTCTTGAATATGCAAGCTCAGGAAACAGGAAAAGACAGGTCCCTGCGACCAATATTTTCTCTACCTCTGACCTTTCTTCATTTTCTCCAAAGCTTTTATCATCACGGAAATACCGTGTGCTTGTTTATAGTCCATCAACCGCCAATAAAATATAAGCTTCCTGAGAGCTTCTGGAATTTCTGCTGCACCCCCAATTCCTACAATGCCTGGTATGTGGTGGGCACCCTCAAAATATGTTTGAATCCCCAGTCGACTCTTATTTGGGCTCCTAATCACTATGCCATCATTTAAAGTATCATTTTAATAACTAAAATAATTGGATGTGAAGCTACAAATTGTTTTCAACCTTTTTTCACATAGAAATGTTTTTAAGTGTTATAAAACAAATGTCTTTATATTTTCTTTTGTGACATCCTCTTATTTGACGCACAGGACACCCTTTTCTCATTCTGACATAGAACATCACTTGTATGTTCTTCTTGATTTATAGGGTTTCATATCTGCATGTTAATCCTCAACAAATTTAGAATTTATGTTGGTGACAAGTTTTCCATTTTTGTTTTTCCGCCAAATAGTGAACTGTCATCGTATCATTTATTAAATAGCATTTGCTCTCCCAACTAGTAGTCTTGGCTATTTTAATAATAGTATTATAATATTGGGTGATAGTAAACTTGTTAGCCAATTAAAATCCCAAACCTTTTATGTTTGAGCTAATGTAAAGGCATCTCTTCCAGGTACACCCGACCTCACCCTTATTCTTAAGGTGCTCATATTATCATTGAGAAAAAGACAAACAGCCAAATAATTAATATAATGTGTAATAACTAAAATAATAACCACGGTGCTATGTGAGTTCAGCAGATTAGCTGGCTGACCCTGGTGGAGACTTCCTTATAGGTGCAATCCAGCTTACTAACCACTTTTTCTTCCTTTCCTTTTTTTTAAAATCTGGACTCTAGATAAATTAACACAGGCTGAGATTATTTCAGCTGATTATGAAACAAAAAATGCTTATTTTAGAAAAGTCAACCATCTACAAATCCAGGATTACGAATAGAGCCTCTGACCTATAATCTAATAACTCCTAAGGGAACAAAAAGGAAATTAAATTAGTTTGGCATAATTTGTTCTTACTGAGCTCATGCAGGCTCTAAGTGATCACTTTCTTTTCTTGGTGCTGATAAACCCTTCATGAGTATGAGATAACATGAGAAAGTCCTTCTACATCCTTCAGCATATTGACTCCTCAAAGAAATGGCACCAATATCTTTTGCCAGATACATGTGCCCAGTTCAAATTTACCCACTGTCCCTGTTAGAAAACAGGGCAATTTACTAGCTTACCTCTCAGTTCTATACATATCCTAAACTCCCATTATTTCACAACAAATATTTATATTAAGTTAATGCTTCTTACATGTTAGTTATTTCCACACTTTTGAGCTTCAGGGAACTATGACAGTCTGCAAACAACAAATTTACAGAGCCGCTCTTTATCTTCCTTTCTGTGTGAATCTTCAGATCTCCACTAACAATGACTCTTCTGAATTATAAACTAGAGGATTATTCCACTTGCCAGAGAAAGTAATGACAATGACAGCTACAGATCCTTGCTTGCCTCTCATGTCTCAAGCACAGCACTAGACATTTTACTTACAGTGTCACTGAATCCTCACAACTGAAAAACACACATATTACCCTACTTTAAATTTGAAGGGTTTTTTTAATCTTAAAAATTAATAATAATGGCTAAATATTTTTGCATGTACCTAACAAGTATAATCCCACTTCATAATTCTTCTCTCTTTTCAGTCTTCCTGCCTGGAACCACTGAGCAGATGGGTCTCTGGATTCAACAAATATTTATGTTACCTACCAGACACTGGTATAGGCACAAAACAAAACAAATCCCTGACCTCATGGAGCTTATATTTTAGAGAGGTGAAGTTAAATATATAGAGCAAATAATGTGAGGGTCACCTGGGTGGCTCAGTCAGTTAAGTGTATACTCAGGTTATGATCCTAGGGTGCCAAGATCCAGCCCCACATGAGGCTCCCTCTTCAGTAGGGAGCTTGCTTCTCCCTCTCTCTCTGCCCTACCCCCTAGCTCCTGTTCTCTCTGTCTCACTCTCTCTCAAATAAATAAATAAAATCATAAATAAACAAATAAATAATATGCTCTGAAAGAAAAAAAGAACATGGTGAAGAGTATCAGAAGTGCCAGGGTGGAAGGGGCTATTTCATATCTAGTGATCAGGGACTGCACCTCTGTTAAAGGACTGGACTAGAGGAGTGGAGTACGAGCCAGAGGCTATCTGGGGAAGAGCTTAAGGAAGGAGTGTGTGCGGAGTGCCTCGGGGTCAGCAAAGAGGGCAGGCATGGCCAGGGAGGCTGTCCGAAGGAAGACTGCACAGCTCTCTGACCTTCCTGCTGATGCAGTGGGACGCTTGTTTTTCTTCAAGCCACTGCATTCAGGCTTCAAGTTCTTCATATGCCACAGAGAAAAGAATCACGTAAAAATAACAGGATCAGCAAACTACAGCTTATATCCGGCCCACCCACTGTTTGGATAAATAAATTTTTATTGGAACATGGCTTTGACCATTCATTTACATATTGTTTACAGCTGCTTTTAGTTTGTGTCAGCGATTGAATTGCTCACAGAACCTAACATATTTAATATCTGGGTCTTTATAGAAAAAGTGTGCTGACTCCTGGTATGTTCCAATTCATACAATCAGCATAGTAATAAGGATTGATATTGCCCAAGTACCTCTAATACACTCGGTACAGGACATCTATATACTTCATCAAGATTTAAATATATTCAAGATAAAACTGTCTATAATTAAAAATAAATCAGTATAATACAGCTACTTAGGAGTTTGGGGAATGATAAAAAATTCTTAGTAAATGATATACATCAAAATGCTGGAAACTGGTTCAATTCTTTTCATTTTCCAATAAGCAATAATCCAGGTTTCTGAAGGCTACATAAATGCAAATAAGTGTGTGTGTGTGCGCGCATGCATGCACGCACCACACATGTGTCAATGCACACATACGCACATAGAACCAAATCAGAAGATTGACAGATACATGCTAGCCTTTTCCACAGAGCTGACACACTGCCATTTAACCAGCGAGCACAGAGCATGTGTTTCTGTTCCCAGTCACAAGTAAGAGACAAGGTTAACATTTTAAGTGATGGACTACAGCACGTTATTTCCCCATGCAATGGACCCATGACTACACCACCTTTGAAAACACTTAATTTCAGTGATTGAATACACGGGAGTACACTTTCCCTGCTATGAACCTTTGACAGCTCCTCAGTTTCATACACAGGGGAAACCTTTTTTCCCCTCCTTTTCTCTTTTCCCTCCCCTTTATACCTGAAGGGAAACAAAATGAGTATGTGGCGGCAGAGGGAAAAGAAGGAAGCCAGAGAAGGAAAACCCATTTATAAACATCAGTGTATTTTACAATAGAAGTATTCACTGCCATCTGCTCTAATTACTTTTAATGTTTGGGCTACTATCTTCATACAATAGGAATAATGATCTCCTTAAGGGCAAAATAAAAAAAAAATTTAACAGAAACAAACAAAAGTTGATTACATTTAGCTCCCAGGCTAAAGAAGCATCAAGCTACTTTGTAGTGAACAATCAATTAGGAAAGTGGGTAGGTCTCTGATTAACACAAACAAATTGGGTTTCCTTTGTGGTTCCCTCCTACTCTCTCCTTTTCCTACCTCTCTGGAAGAATCATGCCTACAGCTCTTAAAGGGCAAAGAGCTGATGAGGCACATTTCTAGGTCGGAGGTTATTTCATACCAGCTCCTTACATTTGGGTCAGAAACAGACAAAGCCAAGTCTTCTGTCAGCCTTTTTGTTGGCATCAGACATGTCCACCTTTGAGAAATACTGAATATGGAGATGGATATTCTATTAAGAATACAGATCAGGGGCACCTGGGTGGCTCAGTGTTGAGCATCTGCTTTTGGCTCAGGGCATGATTCTAGAGTCCCGGGATCAAGTCCCACATTGGGCTCCCTGCATGGGGCCTGCTTCTCTCTCTGCCTATGTCTCTGCCTCTCTCTGTGTCTCTCATGAATAAATAAATAAAATATATTTTTAAAAGGGTACAGGTCATCTCATTGAGTGAGATCCTGGGAGGCCACCCAAGACCTGAACCCCTCATGAGAAGCTAGAACTAACAGCCTCATTAAAGTCTCCATAAATAGAAATTACCCAGACTAGGAGCATGCCCTGGTACTCCAGGAGGGCTCAAGATTCAATGAAATAGGTAGAAGCCAGGGAGACATGGAATAGATCACCACAATGCCAGTAGAAAATTGGCTTTCACAAAGGCAGAGTCTAGAGACCTTCTCAAATTCCCCAACTCAAGCATACCACCTGTTTTAAAAAAGAATCCCAAGGTGCCCCCCCTCCCAGAATTCCTGCACCCTGTGGACAAGCCCAGCATAATCTCCTCCCCATTAGTAGGAACAGAGCTGGTGAATACAGTGAGATAGCACTCCCATGATTAGGTCTGGGCAATGGTGAAGGAATTTTGCAGGTGCAATTCAGTTCAAAAATCAGTTGGCTTTGGCTTAATCAAAAGGAGATGGGATTCATCTATTCAGGAGAGCCCTTAAAGATTTATTTATTTATGATAGACATAGAGAGAGAGAGGCAGAGACACAGGAGGAGGGAGAAGCAGACTCCATGCCAGGAGCCCGACGTGGGACTTTATCCCAGGACTCCAGGATCACGCCCTGGGCCAAAGGCAGGTGCCAGACCACTGAGCCACCCAAGGATCCCCCTCAGGAGAGCCCTTAAAAGAGAGATAACCCCACTGGCCTTGAAGGAGCAAAGTGCCATATCATGAAGAGGACCAGGAAACAAGAGCAGCTTCTGGGACCTGAAAATGGTCCCTGGCCAATAGCTAACAAGCAAATAACAAGCAAACAAGCTGCCAACAACCTGAATGAGCTTGTAGGAATACCTTGAGCTGGTAGCAAGGTTGACTCCTTAATAATTTCAGCCTTGTAAGACCTGGAGCAGAGAGCCCAGCTACTCTGTGCCCCGATTTCTGACTTCCAACCTAGAGAAACTGAAATAATAAGTAGGCAATGCTCTAAGTCACTGAGATTATGGTTATTTGTTATGCAGCAATAGAAAGTGAATATGCCACCATCATGGCCATCTCTGGAGAGTCATTTTCATTTGTTTTCATTGGGTTTACCAACCTTCATTGAACTTATCACTCAAGAGAGTGGATAACAACACACCAAGCTAGGATGGCAGTACTGGCCAATGGCCAGGTTGTTCTTTCAGTGACCTGGCCCACCACACACACAGAGAGGACATGAAGTATAAATTGTTTTAAATTTATGATGTCAAGAAGTTTAAATTAATACCTGATAGAGCCCTTCCATTTGTTCAGGAGGAGCTAAGACTACTGAGCCCACAAACGCCACAAGACTGCTATCTTCACAACCCTTCTGTCTGTAAGCCGAAGAAATGCAAAACCTTCCTGATCCTGAACACAGCCAGAATGTGTGTCCTTTAGGAGATACTAAGAATATTTAAAAGTCCATATTCTGACTCTACTTCTGAGAATAGTATTTGAATATAATTGACTTTAATAGCACTACTCTTTGGCTTGCATTGCTTCCTTAGGAAAGAACATGGGACTGCCTTTTACACACACACACACACACACACACACACACAGAGAGAGAGAGAGAGAGAGAGAGAGAGAGAGAGAGAGAGAGAGAGAGAGCAACACTTTGCAGGAGAAAACCAAGCTCTAAGACCAGAGAAATCTATCCTCTACCTGATACCTTCATCGGTCTTGACTAAATAACTTCTCCCTCATTCTTTAAGCTTCAGAGTAGAGATTAATCTACTCTTTAGGAAGGACAAAGGGAATGTTTAGATTTTTAGCTCTCCTGATATCAAAACAACATCATGTTTTATCTTTGAGCATTCATGTATATATTACCTGGTATTTAATGATGCAAAAGGTTATTCATTTTAAAGCTACTACCACAAAATTATCAATCTTATCTGAGGAAGGAGAAAGATGTAGTGATGTGTTTCAGAGATGGGATGAAATCCCAAGTATCTAGAATTTAGGGAACTTGCCTAGGCACTAAAGCGCAGATGCCTTTTTTATATATTATTGATTGTGCTAATTAAAATCATCACCATCATCTTCAAGAACGTTCAGTGGGTGCTAACTATGGGCCAGGCATTGTGGTACCTATCCCTGTACCCACGAATGCCTAATTGAATTTCTAAGCCCTTAGCATCCAGTTTCAAGTGCATTGTTCCTTTTACTCCAAACACATCCGCCACACATTGTCCCTTTTCTGCCAAATTCTGCTTATTGGTTCCAGATGCGATGAATCATCTACTGACTTGAGTGACATTAGAGGTAAACACCAAGGTAAAATGTAGAGATAATTGAATAACACCAACTACCAGTAACAGCAGTCCAGGCAAAGGAGGAAATAGACCCAGAGATTTCAGATAGGGTAGTCTGATGGAAACCCTCCACTCTCAGGATCAAAACCACATGCCATTTTGACATGATGGAAAAATATCTGTGTTTTATTTTTCCAAAATTTCTTATGCCAGTTATCAGTATGGGTAGTGGCAAGCAGGTGGTGACATAATCTAAATGTCTCCATGATTAAAAATAAAACATCCAAAAATCAACTGCCATCTATTTAGTATATCAAAGCACTATGCTTCAAGCTATCTTTAAAATATATATATATATAATTTATCTTTTTGACTGCTGATAAATAAGATTAATGAAATGTATGCATTTTCCTTTCTAGCAAACTCTTCTTCAGAGGAAAACCTCATAAAGCAAAAGGGTTTCAAAGCCTTTTCAAAAATTCATAAAGCTCAATAGAATTTCCAGATAGAAAAAAAATGCACTTTAATCATTTGCTTTACACCTGGAATTCATTGCATACAATGCACATAATGTAGAAACATGGGCTTATAACATATACACCTAAGTTTATATAAACATTTGAAAAGCTTTCCTTATTACATATATGTCTTTAAAGGCAGAAAATTCAGAACACTTGACAAATACCAAACAATCCACAGGCATAGTTATCACTCAAGAAGCTCCTCAAAGTTTAGAAGTTTGATAGCCACAAAGACCCCTATGAAATGAGCCTGAAAGCAGCAATAATCGGCTACACAGGGATTCAAGGCCAGACTAACTCAATAAGCAATAAAGAGAGTAATCAGAGGCCTAACCCCTCTGTCTTTCTGCAGAATTCTCTCAACTCTGGGGCATTAGCCCCTTGCTGAAAATCATTTACTTAATGCGGTGAGGTATTAATTATTCATGTGGCCTCTGTTTTGCCTTAGAAAATAGAAATTTCTCCTTTCCCCATTTTCCCAATTGGAAGAAATAAAGCTCTCCATAAGTCCCTCTAGTTACCTCAAGTTGTTGAAAGCTCAGTTATTGGAACACCTGGGTGGCTCAGCAGTTGGGCTCTGCCTTTGGCTCAGGGTGTGATCCCGGAGTTCCAGAACTGAGTCTCACATTGGGCTCCCTGCAGGAAGCCTACTTCTCCCTCTGCCTATGTCTCTGCCTCTCTCTCTGTGTGTCTCTCATGAATAAATAAAATCTTAAAAAAAAAAAAAAACTTAGATATCTGTCCCAATGCCCATGGAGATACATCCTAAGACTCCTCCACCATATATGCCTGACACCATGCATAGCAGTGAACCTTACAGATATTATGCATTTTCCTATACATGCATACCTATGATAAAGCTCAATTTATAAATTAGATGCAGTAAAAAATTAATAATAGCTACAAATAGAGCAATTACAGCAATATACTGTAATAAAAGTTATATGAATGGGGTCTCTCTCCACCTGAAAATTATCTTATCATGTATCCACTCTTCTTCTTGTAATGATGTGAGATGATAAAATGCCTAAGTGACAAGATGAAGTGAGGTGAATGAGGAGATGTTGTGACACAGCATTCAGCTTCTATTGACTTTCTGACAATCAGTCAGGAGGAACATCTGCTTCCCAGACCACAGTTTGTTGTGGGACACTGAAACCAAGGGAACCTGAAACCATGGAAAGCAGAACTACTTAACGGGGAACTACTGTATCTTACTTCAAAAATGAAAAATAAAGCAACTACTGCAAGATTACCCACAGCATCAAGGAGAAGGGTTAGGATAAAAGCCAAATCAAAGTGACTTATTTTTCCACCAAAAGACATGTACTTTATTTTTTTTTTAATTTAACATAGTATAAGGAGCTCCTTTAAAATGTTCTTGATGGAGCAATCACTCTTGGGGAGATATGAGCCACCCCAGTGGATCCCATGAAAAAGCCGGCAAGCATGTGGGTACAGCTATCACTTCCCTCTCTTACTATTTGACAACTTCCTGACATCCCCCTCTACAGCTGAAGTTTCCCTTGTCTGGGATCTACCCAAAGGAGTTTTTATTGTTGTTTTAGAAAATTAAGAAAAAACGACTTTACCTCTTTATCAATCACACAGAACAGAAAGAACTATTCCATGGTATTCCCTCCCATTCCCCACTGTACTCAACAAATTCAGATGGGAAGGTAATTTTTCATCTGTAAGTCTTTAGGCTTCTCATATGAGCAGATCAAAGTAAACCTAAACTTGATTTTGTTGAAAATATTTTTTAAGCCTTTGAACATAAGGAGAACATTTATAGACAATGTAATGGACAAATTTACAATTGACACCTTGCCTGGTTCCCTAAGCAACCAAGATGATAAAAAGGTACCCAAAGAATGTCTAGAGGCAAGGAGGCAAAAACAGACAATAAATGAAGCTTAATTAAATTCTGCAGACCATGTAAGAGATTTGGATTTTAATATGAAACTTAGGTCAATATAATTTATATAAAACATTTTTTTTTTGGTTCAGGAGAAATCTTCATGACATTAAAATCAGCAACGATTTGTTGGATAGAACACCAAAAGCACAGCAACAACAACAAAAATAGATAAACTGGGCTTCATCAAATTAAAAACTTCTGTGTGTCAAAGGACAGTAACAACAGTGAAAAGGCAATCCCTGGAATAAAAGAAAATACTTGCAAATCAGATGTCTGATAAGGGATTAATATCCAGAATATATAAAGAATTCCTACAACTCGGTGACAAAAACCCAAACAACTGTATTTCAAAGAACATTTCTCCTAAGAAGATATATAAATAACTAATAAGCATGTGAAAAGATATACAAGGTCACTAACCATTAGGAAAATGCAAATCAAAACCATAATGATACCACTTCACACCCATTAGGATGGCCGTTAGTAAAATAAATAAAAATAACAGGCTTTAGTGAGAATGTAGAGAACCGAAATCCTTGTGCATTGCTGGTAGGAATGTAAAATGAGGCAATCACTATGTAAGTGATATGGAAGTTCCTCACAAAATTAAACATAGGATGGGGCACCTGAGTGGCTCAGCTGATTGAGTGCCCAACTCTTGGTTTCCACTCAGGTCATGGTCTCAGGTTGTGGGATCAAGCCCCACACTGGGCTCTGTGCTCAGTAGAGTCTGCTTGGGATTCTCTCTCTCACTCTCCCTCCCCTTCTGCCCCTTCCTCACTCAGGTGTGCATGCACAACTTCTCTCTCTCTCTCTCTCTCTCTCTCTCTCTCCAATAAAGAATAAATACACAAATAAATAATTTTTTAAAAAATAAACATAGGATTATCATACAACCTGACCTTTTCACTTCCAGATATACATGAAAAAGAATTGAAAGCAGGGACTCAAATATCTGTACACCCATGTTCACAGGAGCATTATTTATATTACCCAAAAGGTGGAAGCAGCCCACGGCTTCATCACAAGAAATGGACAAACAAAATGTTACCACATATACATACAGTGAAATATTATTCAGCCTTAAAAAGGAAGAAATTAAAAAAAAAAAAAAAAAAGGAAGAAAATTTTGACACATGCTATAACATGGGTGAACCCTGAGGGCATTATGCTAAGAAAAATAAGCCAGCCGCGAAAAGACAAATATTATATGATTCTACTTAGATGAGTTATCTATGCTATCAAATTCATAAAGACAAGAAGTAGAATGGTGGTTCCCCGGGCTGGGGACAGGAAGCATGGAAAGCTATCCTTTAATGGCTACAGAGTTTCGGTTGGGGAAAATGAGAATGTTCTGGAAATAGTGGTGATGGCTGCACAACAATATAAATATATTTGAACTGTACTGTATAATTGAATATAATTCAAATGGTAAATTTTATTTTATGTGTTTTACCACAATTTAAAAACTGGGGGGAATAAGACTTTTTTGTTTGTATTTAAATCATTAAACTTCTTGGGTTCTCTAGTTCTCTAGACCAAGTGACAGATTAAAAATGAAACTTTGCCAATTGTTTTGGTGCTCCTGTAGAGCCTTGCTAGGTATTAGGGAATTTCAGAACACCCAGTCTCCTCACGTTTCAGATAAGGGCACTGGAGCCCAGAGAGGTTAACTAACTTTTTTCAAGGTCCTAGATAAAACCAGATAAAGGAACAAAAAAAAAAAAAAAAAAGAAGACAAGTGTCAGCATACATGTTTGCCTTAACTGCTCTGCGGAGTGTGGGTTTGTCCACTGTTTATGTGAGAATGTGTGCATGTGCCTGTCTACAAGGCCTCTCTGCTATAGTCTCTGTTCACCTCTCTGGAGACTCTACTCACCTACTTCCTGTGTGACACACAAAGAAATCTCCTGCAGGTCCCAGCCACACTGTGCTATTCCACAGCTCTATGCCTTCTGTCATGGGGGTCTACCTCTACTACCTCTGCCTAGATCACCTTTCAACCCTGTTCTTCCAGGCAAATGCTTGCTTGGTCTTCAAAAGCCAGGTCATCTCCCTTTTCTATGAGGCTTTTGCTAGTGTCCCCCTCACCCAAAAGCACAATGAGCTGTTCCCTCCCCTCTTTTTTCTACTTCCCCTGGGCTTTGCACTTACTTCTATTGTACTTACGCCACATACTGCTTCACTTCACAATATTTAGTGTCTTGTGATATTTTCCATTTCCACTCCCACCTCATCTAAGCCAAATGAGAAGAGATTCAAAGAAACCAATGGGAGAACTTAATGGCAAAGGCACTAGCGTTTGATTCACACCTTCTAAGTCTATAGCAGAGACTAGGGCTGGAGCTGTCCCTGGCCAGCAGCAGAGGGAAAAGAGGGCACAGGGTTGGAAGCAATCTGTATGTCATTGCTGGACAAACAGAGGTGACTGCAAGTCCCATCAAAGGGAATAGATTTTTTCCAAAGGGTAAGCTGGACCACTGGGGGAAAGCAAAGCCCCCCACTACAAAAAAGCAATGGGCCAACCATTCAGAGATACTTGCAGTTCATGGACGTTGTTGGAGTTGTTAGCTCTCTCATGAGCTTTTTTTGTAGGCTCATCGGAAATCCTTCTACTGACGTCCTTGAATACGTGCAGCTGTGCCCAACACATATGATATGCCCTTGTACCCTCACACTCCTTTGCCCCAAGTAAACTGCTAGAAGAAGTGGGGAAGGAGATAGAAGAAATCATTGTTCCCCCAAATGAAGGCTTCCAAGATATCTGAGGGTGAGGGAATCTTTATGAAATGTCTAAAAGCTTGAGGTTTGGAAATTACACTGGACTGAATTAGAGTTAGCTAATAATTAGAGCCCAATTAGAGCCATCAAGACTAACACATTCAAAAGCAGGTAATAAGGATTTAAACATAGTCCTCACTCAGTCAGAAGTTGCAGAAGATCTTAGCCAGGACCATTTCAGCGCTGAGGGGCTATCAAAGCCAAGAAACTTGAGGGGAAAGATGCAACAAAGGTCAGGAACTGGAAACAGCAACAGTGTTACCCTTTCAACAAGCATGGTTGGACAGGAAGGAGTGAATAAATACAACCACTTTGTAAAAGGAGCCACAGGGTCCAAGGAAGATTAGGGGAAGTTCGGAGCTCTTTTATTCAGATTAAACAGATTATATACCGAGGAAAATGAGCTAACCAAACAAGAGACATAGAAAATGTACAAAGGAGAGGGGGCCATTGAGGACACCAAATGGTGCCAAGGTAGAAGAGGAGGCAGTCTAGACACACAGGCAGGGACCAGCTTCCCTTCTCGGCTCATCCCACGAGCACTGGCAGTCCCCATGCATCCATCCCTTCTTCCTCACCTATCCATTCTCCTTGGATATTGTCCCTACCTCCCATGGCCTCTATTATCACCTACCTTCTAGCACTTCTCAAATAGATGTCCCAAACACTGAACCCTCTCCTCCATTTGTATGTTACATGGAGCTTGTGTAAACCTACTCTCCCCTTCCCACACACTTACTCATCCATCAATACCTAAAATATCACTTAATGATGCCACTATCCACCAAATTGCAGAGTTCCCTTACACCAAAAATACAATCACCTACAACTCCTCCCATTCTTCACCTCTGACGTCCAGTAAGTCACCAAACTGTGACCATTTGCTTCATAAATGCCTCTCCGTTCATTCTGCTCCTTTCAATGTGTGGGTTATAGGAGGTGTTTGTCTCTCATCTGGATCTTCTTGACTACAGGCTCCCTGAGGGTGGAGAGCAGGTCTGTTTGTACATGTAGAATTTAGCACAGTACTTGGCCCACAGCAGATTTTTAATGAATGCTCATTAAATGAATGGATGGATGCTTAATGAATGACCACTGGTTGTAATAGCTTATCTGTTGCTCTGCACACATCCTTCCACTCTTTTCTCCACAGCTAGTACAGCTAATATTCTCTTTCTAGAAAAATGAACATCATTAATTCATATTTTCTCCCTCTATCTCCTCCCCCCAACTCTCTCTTTCTTTCTCTCTCTCTCTCACACACACATACACAGACATACCTGGTCTGCTCCCCCCACCCCTGACACACTTAGAATACACACGTATGAAGCTTAGAAGACAGCTGATTCCCAGTGCTGATTCAAATAAGTATATGACTCTGCTTCCTAACATAACTCTCACCCCATAATTAGTCTCCCCAGCCTCATCTCCCACTCTTCCTCATGCCTCCACTGGGAACTCTCCTGTCCTTAATCTATACCAAAAGCCACAGTTCCTCCTAAACATATTGTGACCATGCTTATGTATATGTTTCTTCTCTCCTGGACAGAAGAATCATCTTTCAAGATCTGGCCCCATTTTAAATTTCCCTGTGATGACTTTGTTAGGTTCTTGAGAAGTTATTCTGTCTTAGCACCTGCCCTGCACTTTGCTCTTACTGCTTCTGTGGTCCATATTTACATTAATGTTTTACCTTGCTAGATTGTAAGTTCTATAGGGCAGGGACTACATCATGGTCACCCATGAATTTTTTTTAAGATTTTATTTTTTTATTCATGAGAGACACAGAGAGAGAAGCAGAGACACAGGCAGAGGGAGAAGCAGGCTCCCCGCAGGGAGCCCAATGCCGACCTCAATCCCAGGACCCCAGAATCATGACCTGAACCAAAGGCAGATGCTCAACCACTGAGCCACCCAGGTGCCCAGAGTCACCTATGTATTACAAGTCACTAGCACCGTACATGGCACATAGCGGGCACTTACCAGTTAATTAGACCAAATTAATAAATTAAACCAGCTATGTGGAACAGGCAGCCAGCAAACAGTGGACTACAGTGATGCCAAAAGCTTTCTCTTGCTTGGAATTTTATAATTTCTTATCTTCTATTAAAGTTATTTAGTGTTTTTCAGAATATTACAGAATATATTCATCAAGGCAGAACTCAAATTGCTGGCATTGTGTCTGCTAGCAAAGTTTCTCCAGCGCTGCTTCAATAAATTGATAGCACTTATTTGTAATTTGCAACTCCCATTTGCATGCAAATAATTAATGTGCTAGAGTCCATAAAATTGATTTTTCTCTTAAGTTAAATATTCCACCTAGAATCTTGTTAATGTATCAATTAATGAAGTTTTACTATATTCAACCAATAAACATTTATTGAGTAGGTACTGTGGTAGGCCCTAAGGACAAAATGATAAATAACATAATTCCCTGCTTTCAGGAAGCTCACTGTCTATAAGAAACTAACATATAAGCTGATTCTTATAATAGCACAAACACTTGTTTCTTTTCTTAAAAGGGCAAAATCTGGATGTTTACGGGAAAATGTAGAGAAGATAAAAGCTAAAAGGGTATTTTTAGGAATACTCTCCTCAATTACGATCCTACTTGCAGAAACATAATTACTTGGTTTTTAAAAGGAAATCATTCTTTTAGTACTCTAAACAATATAGCCCACTCAACATGATCCCATAGTATTAAACCTTTATCTATGAGTCAAATATCATTGAAATCTACAAACAATAACTGAACACACATCCATTTAAAGAATATAACTAGATTCCTTTTAACAGCAAGATGGTAGACTGCTTACAATTAATGACTTGTGGTAGCATGGCAAAATCTGTCCAAATCAGTCAGCTTCTTTAAAAATCTAAACAGGGATCCCTGGGTGGCGCAGCTGTTTGGCGCCTGCCTTTGGCCCAGGGCGCGATCCTGGAGACCCGGGATCGAATCCCACGTCAGGCTCTTGGTGCATGGAGCCTGCTTCTCCCTCTACCTGTGTCTCTGCCTCTCTCTCTCTCTCTCTCTCTCTCTCTCTCTGTGTGTGTGTGTGTGTGTGTGTGTGACTATCATAAATTTAAAAAAAAATCTAAACAAACTGTTCCCTTGTTTTGATGAAAAAATGGGAAAAAGCCACAAAGCTCACAAACCTTTGTTTGGGGCTCATGCTTGCCCCCAAGAGAATCAGCATAACTCCTCTGAAGAAATCCCTGGTACAGCACCATCCCCTGTTACACCTTCATTCTACATATTCTCCTCATGACCCTCTACAGAGGTCCTCTGATCAGTCACATAAAACCACAATGCAACCCCAGCCCAAATTCCTCAAGACAACTGTGGCCACGGGATCCCAATAAGAGAGGCTCCAAGATATCCATACCAGACCACCTCTGAGGCATCTGCCCCGACTCCTTAAACCTACCACACCATGCCCTGAAATGCAGGCTTGCTTACTCCACACCCAGGAAGACTTGTAGGATTGAGGAAGGAAGCACACTACAGTGTGTTGCTAGAAAAACCCAGGATCAATGAGGAGGCCTCACTGATGTCAAATTCGTCCTTGGTGGCTTCATTATTAATTACTTTGTCGTAGAATTTAACACAGCTGGCCAGCCCACAGTCATGACTGCACAGGCAAATTGAGAGCAAGCTTTTAAAAATGTGTTTTCATTTGATTTTCTAGGTAATCACAGTGGAGAGAACCAACCAGACTCTGAGTACCGGGGGTGCTTGCTTGTATTAATATTTTCATTTTCGTATTGCTTGTATTGATGCTTTCAGAAACCCCATTATTGTGTCAACGGAATCTCCCTGTGCATTTGTGTTCAGACGAGGCTGGAAACAGCATCTGAACACATAATCATATCAGAGTGTGTTTCTCCCCCTCAAAAGCTGAACCTTCTGCCTTAACACTTTCACAGACTCCTCCAGGCCCGCTTCAAACAGACAAAACACTCCTCCTAAAACTCAAAGAAACATCGCAACACCTTTGTAATAGGCCTATTTCCCAAGGGGGGGATAAAAGGACAAGGCAAATTAAGGGAAATGCGGAATATAAACTTGAAACCTACTGTCAATAAAACCTAAAACAAACTCGAAGCGGAGGTGAGGAAAGCAGGGGGAGGAAAAGCAATGTTAAATGGTCATCTTTCTTCTCATTTTATTTGAGGAAGTTAAGTTTGCACAGCTCCTTACAAGCTGTCTTTGGCTAAAATCACTATTAATGAGCTTTGACATTTGAAATTTAACTGAGCATGAGCTAACAGCTTCCAGCGCTGCACCACCCATGAAGGCAACTGGAAATATTTTGCTAGGGCCTAACGGTGTGTTTATTGAAAAGACACAGCTTTCAAGGGAAAGTGTTTATAGCAACCACTTTACCTGCTATCCCTGCCCTGTGATGTCTGTTTGGTTTCAGGGTTTGGGGGCTTTTCTTTAACTCCTTCAAGTCACTACTCTAATTGTTTTTCAAGTCGAGCAGGAAAACGTTAATGAAGTTCTTTGCTCTACAGCACCTGGATCTGAAGGACAGATTTGAAAATTTTGAGTTATGACAGAGGGGCAGGCCACAAGGCAAAAAGGAATGAACCCACAGAGAGACTTCAGCTCACTCAAAAGGTGAGACAAAAATACTGGGGTTTTTTTTTGTCAATAGCACAAAAAATATTCTTTTCCAAAAGAGAACTTAGTGAGTAGACTGATGAGGTTAGGAAGATGCCATGGATCCTTCTTAGGTAAAATTCGGGTTCATTGAATGGAAGTAGTTTAACCAAGTAGTTAACCAAGTAGTTTCCCCCAACAGAAAGGCCTATGAGGGAGCAATTCACTTACTCTTCACCAAAGAAGGCTGGAGGCACACTGACTCATTTTAAAAAGGAGTATGATGAAAGGGAGGAATGAACTTGAAATGAAAATATACTCATACACACCCTGCTCTTGCTCCAAGTTTGCAGGTTGTCAGCCTCCACCTCCATGTTATATTAAAATAGAGTGGGAGCATGACTCTGAATCTCATGCCACAGTCCCAGGAACACAGTTGTGTGGCCAGAGATCCTGTATTGATTCTTGACCTTAAACATGCCTGGATGCTAATATCAGTATGAAGCTCAGAGTCACCACCCTTTCCCTGAAGCCAGTGTTATGCTGAAGAATGCAGGGGTATCCTTTGCCTGAGGCATTCCTGGACCAAGGAAGAGTAAAAGTAAAAGGAGAAATTAGACCCTAATCTGGAATGCCTCTGAGGAATGCAGATGGAATTTCAGTTACAAAGAAAAGGAAGTTCAGAATCTGTGAACTAGAAAGCACATGTGATTTCAAGACTTTCCTTCACCAGACCAACATTGGGCCACCCCTACAACAGAAATGAGGAGATGCTCAAGGATGAAACCAAATCATGAAGATAGTTTGTGGGTCACAAGTGAAGAAATAAAGAAAAAGCAGGAAAGGTGGGCTCTGTGTCCAAAGATATTTTTGTCATTACTAGATTTTTTTTCATAGAAAAATCCATTATTCAATTGTAGTTCTTTTAAAATACCACATAGAATCTTTGTTGTATGTTCCCTAATTGTCATATATTACAAGACTTCTAAGTTATTTCTAAAAGTTATACCATGGGCAGCTTTTTAAAAAAATCACTGATAATCATCATCAATGAATCAGAGTGCACTTTTGAGAGCTATGGCTTAGCAAATGGCACAGGTCACATCACCAATTTATTTTTCATCTTAGCATACTTCCACTGATGAAATTGACAGACTGGTGTAAAAGTTTAAAGATAAACAGGAATCACTCTGTTTTGTAAATGCGCGGAACTATAATAACCCGGTATCCTATATTTAAAAAGACCCATAAAAAAAAAAGATCCATAAATATAAGTAGTGTATAGCATTTGGTTCTAGCTGTATAGGAGCACTGAACTAGGTCTTGATGGTGGAAAGGTGCAGAGCCAATGCCCCACAAACTCAGTCCTGAAGATGATAAATGGGGGAGGGGAGGAGAGTATGACGTAGTGTTTGCACACTAAACCTTATGCACTTCCTCAAGAAGTATCTTTTAAGGCTGTGCTCAGAATCTTTTTACTCTGATTGTGCACATATCTATTAAGATTTTGTTACCTTGTCCCTTGATGAAGAGGAGAACAGAAGCAACCAGATGTGACACCTGACCCCCACAGTTGACAGCAAAGGAAGGGCCAGAACATATCAGCACAGTCATGGGCCACTTATTTGAGGAGCACACATGTTCCTGCAATTCCAATACCACCTGGGGTAGAGGTATTATTTTTTAAAGTAAAATAACTGATGTTTATGCAAATGATGCAGAAGCATCAAGAAAACATTTTATTCTACTGCCTATACTCAGCCAAAGAAGCAGCACCTTTATTGTTTTATAAGATAACATACAAAATAAACATGGCTTGGAATGTAAAGGGAATTTTTTTGGCCACCCAGAAAATTAACACCCATATTATTCCTCATTCCCCAAGGAAAATAGAAGAATAAGGACTTTGGTCCAGGAATGAAATTTAGAAATGTCATTTATTCAACAAATAGTGGTGTAGCACCCACTAAACTCCAGGCACCACACTAGGTGCCCAGACTACTCCCCTTGGGCAAGTAATCTAATGGGAAACAAGTATATTAGCAGGTGCTGAGTATTCTGATGGGTACAGAAGGCATGGAGGTACCATGATGGAGCACCAACCAGCAGAACGGGAAAGCCCTCTGCTGTAGGGGGCAAGCATATGCCTGATACAGTCTCAGATTCCAGTTGTTTGGTCACTCACTCAAGGCCCCCCATTTTGGTAGCATTTTAAATTGATCTGAATTTGGAAAGTATCAAAATAAAAACCGAAATGATTAAGATGCTCAGGGCTGAAGGCATGAGTCTGGGAGGAATAATAATTATAAAAATAATAAACACCAAAAAATAATAATAATAAACACCAATAGAATTTGTTAGACACCAAGCAACACCTTTACTTCCACAACGCTTTTAAAACCTCACAATAGCCTTCTCAGGGATCTATCTTCTTCATCCTATTTGCAGATGAGAACACTGAGACTTGTCAAAGCCCAAAGGCACAGACCCAAAGACAAAATGCTAAAAGTGGTGGAGCCAGGCCTTCAGAGCTATGTTTTCAGATATTAGGAGCTTATGCCCTAAAGAACGATCTAGAGCAATATAAATACTTGTCTCAATAGTCCAAGTTTCCAGAAAGCTGAAATTATGAGAAAAATAACAGCCCCAGAAATAGAAAGTTCTCAAGTTAGACTTAATTGCCAATCAAAAGTTATACTCCATTTTTTCCCCTCATGAGGGAGAAGTTCTTTTTCTTCAGACCTTTTTTTTTCCTGCAAATATAAACTTTCAGTATCTCTGATTCTGTGGAAAATCCTCTGGTCCCCACATCACAGCAATTGGTTTCTCTTACCAGTTGAAGAAAAGAGATTTTGGAGTCAGCAACACACATTCAGATCCCACTCTCACCATTACTATGTGATCTTAGAAGTCCCTCATTCAGGGCACCTGGATGGCTCAGTGGCTGATCATCTGCCTTTGGCTCAGGTTGCAATCCCAGGGTCCTGGGATCGAGTCCCAAATTGGGCTCCCCACAGGGAGCCTGCTTCTCCCTCTGCCTATGTCTCTGCCTTTCTCTCTGTGTCTCTCATGAATATATAAATAAAATCTTTAACAAAAACAACAAAAAGTGCTCACCCACAGAATGGAGATTTTTCAAGGGTTATTATAATGACTGAGGTAGTAAAGTGAAGATTAATTCAGTGCCTAGTAAATAATAGGTGTTTACTACGTGTCATTGTTTAATCCCTGCTTTTCTCACACTTCTTAAATTATTGCAAAATAGGGGAAAAAAATCAAAACAGTTAAAGCAAAACCAACTCCCTTGGGTGATGATTTTCTATCCCTTAACTTGAAAGTGGGCTTCATGGTATACATATGTCAATGAACTATATACATTTAAGATCAATGCATTTTGGGGATCCCTGGATGGCTCAGTGGTTTAGTGCCCACCTTCAGCCCAGGGTGTGATCCTGAAGTTTCAGGATGGAGTCCTACATCAGGCTCCCTGCATGGAGCCTACTTCTCCCTCTGCTTTTCCCTCTGCCTCTCTCTGTGTCTCTCATGAATAAATAAATAAAATCTTTAAAAAAAATCAATGCATTTTAATAAATATAATTTACACCTCAATTTTTATGAAGATAAATTCTTGACAAGACAAACTTTAATTTTAAATTTAGTATCTTAAACATATTAATTCTATGAGCCAGCCAAATTACACAGCATATATTTTATATCGTCAAACTAGAAACTGGTAAAAGCACAAAAAAAAAAAAAAATCCACACCATATATTTTTCATCTAGCCCTAAAATTTCATTTCTCCACCTTGCTTCCACTTTAATCAATCGCATGGAAATTTCTAAGAACTGCTGTCTCATTGCTTTATAATGCAAATGCCACATTACAGTTTTCTATGCAGGCGCTTGGCCACATTACAGGTGGTTACCTCCACAGTACGCCACTGGAATCCACATTAATATGAGAAATGTCAGAGTTGAATAGTGCCTTAATACTTTTGGAAGGTTTTCACATCTGTAGACTCATTTAAATCTCAAAAACTTTGCAGAAAGATATTATGAAGCAGTACTGCCATTGTATACATAAGGGCAATTATGGCTCTAAGAAACAAAGTCATTGAGTTGGGGTTCTTTAGTAAGATGGTGTTGGCTGTGACTAGAACTCAAGTCTTCCAAAAGCAAGCCTCATGCTCTTCCCTTACACTGATGCCTCTGACAGGGAAAGGGATGGCAAAGCAAAAGGGAAGCCCTCCAACTCGTGCCAATTAAAGATGACCTTGAATAGCACCGGCTAGTGAGAACCAAGGAGGTAGGCCACACGGTCACATTGTTAAACTCCTTTGGCCTTAGAAAAGGATAAAAATTTGCCTAAAATAAATTTCTCTACTCTTTCCAGAGTTGTTTCTGGGGACCAATATTTTTATATCAGACATGACTTCTCAAAGGAGAACATTCTTTGAGAATGGCATGGATCCACTCCAGCCCTCAGACCCCTGGCCCCAGAACCAACATTTTACCTTCTATAAACACTCTAGAAGGCGGGGGGGGGGGGGGGGGGGGGGGGGGACTGGATTTTTCCAGGTCAAATAAAAAGAAAAAATTCACACTAATTAAAGCCATATTCTTTTAGACAAAAAATTCAGTTCTTCCTTTTTTTTACCCCCCCTGCAAAACTTGTTTCAAAGCTAAAGGGAGCCAATTAAAGCTTCTATTATCACAAAATAGAATTCTGTTGGTGCAACAAATACTGAGCAAAAGCAATTTTATTCCTGCCTCTCCAAAAGTATGTATAGGTGCCTGTAAAAAAAAAAAAAAAAAAACTGCATGTTGGGCACACCTGCGGGTGTGCATGCAGTGCATGAGGAGGAAGACAGGAGAATTATTACACGATCGAATTCCCATATCCACCACAAATAAATGAACAATAGCATTTTACAAAGGCTATTTTTCTGTTGTCTAGAGGAATTTCATTTTATTTGTTTTGGAATTTTCACTCTTGAATTATCATTATTTTACAGACAAAGTGGCAGGGTAATTAATGTCTTTAATTTCATCTCTCCTAAAAATTTAAAAAAAAAAAAAAAGAGACTTAACAATCTCAATCAGTCCATTTAAAAATTTGAAGAGGAAAACAACAATTCTGTAGATACATCTGCTAAATTCCCCAGTACAGCTCAGGGTCTCTTAATTTCAAAGGAAAGGGGAGAGAGAAGGAAGAGAGTGAGAAAGAAAGAAAAAGGAAGGAAGGAAGGAAGGAAGGAAGGAAGGAAGGAAGGAAGGAAGGAAGGAAGGAAGAAACAGTGATTTCTCTTATCCCATCCATGCACCTAGCAGCTGCTTTTATTGTTATTTATTTATTTCTTCCCCTTTTGAGCTAGATCCTTTTTTCTCATTTAGTCCGACAGAGATTGTCCTCCTGGAGTGACCTTTTATTCTTTCCTTTTCCCTCACCCCTCCGGGCTATTGCCCTCATGCCAGTAACTAGATAACACATTCTATCAAAGATTTTTTTTTTAAAAAAATCATTGGGAAGGCACTAGGGCTGATAGTGGCATCAATCGTAGGCTGACACGGGCTGGGGTCAACCATTTATCTCTTCACATAGCCTGTGGTTACTTTGGCGGCCATCTTGACTTGCTACATCTTAACAACCTGGCGCAGATGTTGCCTCTCCCAGCATTGATAATATCTGCTCCCAAGTCCTTTTCTTCCCTTGCATGGCATTTTTCTTTGTTTGATTCCAGTGGACATCCTTTCATACAAAATCAGCGTGGGTAGCCCCTCCCTTTCTTCAGAGCCTTTCCATATTCCAGGGCCAGGGCTGTGAAAAGCATCTTGCTCTTTTGTGCCAAAATTTTCAAAACAAAACTGAAACATTTCTGTTCCTTAGTAAATACAAAGCCATGCCCTTGAACTTATACAGCATCCAAAGAGCATTGTTCTAATTTTACGAGACAGGAGATTTTATTAATTTATTTTGATTAACTCAAATTT
This sequence comes from Vulpes lagopus, assembly GCF_018345385.1. Classification (NCBI taxonomy): domain Eukaryota; kingdom Metazoa; phylum Chordata; class Mammalia; order Carnivora; family Canidae; genus Vulpes; species Vulpes lagopus. Next base: position 53,469,668 of record NC_054824.1, on the reverse strand, counting down.
GTTTTCCAGACTACCCCATCCTTTCGCTATCTCATTCTCTCCCCCACCCCTGACATACCATTTGCTATCATTTTTAGTAACTTATTTGACAGGGAGCATGATGGTTAAGAGAAAGCTCAACACTAGGCAGACTGCATTTCACAATCCCTGCTCCGATATTATAGCCATGCGGCCTTGGGCAAGTCTCTCAGCTTTTAGAAGCATCCATTTCCTTATCTGTAAAATGGAGCTAATAATATATACTCCATAGTGCTGTGAAAACAATGTACACATAATAGTTATACAGCATGTATCAACTACCTATAAACACTCAATATATCTGAGTTACTATTTATTCCCTGAAAGTTACTGAATAGTCAGTCAGTTGCTCAGGCAATGGAATCTGACAGGGTAACAAGCATGCCCCACACCATATGCAAAAATTATCCTCACTGTCTATTTTTCTACTAGTATACCTTCCAGTATTTGGGTCTCCAAGAATTCTCTTATAAAATGCAAATACACCTGGAGAGTTTTAGACCTCAACTTCAAATAGGAGTTGAATGGGAACGAAAGCAGAAACAAAAGAAAGAAAAGAGGCTCAATGCAATACTTTGCATTACTTATATATTCACATATATGTGAATACTTATATATTCACATATATGAACAATTTTTAATCTAAACTCCAGATGCCTCATTGTTCCTATAAATGCCAATAAATGTGAAATATGGTCATCCTTTTCACTCTGAATATATTCTGTGTAAAATACTCAACTATGAACATTCTGGGTTAAAAATTGCCTTTATCCTTAAAATTCCCATTAGCAGATTCCATTTTCAAAGGTAACCCATATAAAAAAGTCTTCAATTAGAAGTGAAGAAAGCAAAAGTAAATAAACTAATAGCTGTTGAAGGTGGGTAATGGGTACATGGAGTTCATTATGTTATTCTCTCTACCTTTATATTCGGTTGACCCTTGAACAACACAGGTTCACTTATACTCAGATTTTTTACAGTACAGCACTGTAAATGTATTTCCTCTTCCTTATGATTTTCTTTTTTTTTGTAAGGTTTTATTATTTGAGAGAGAGAGCAAGCAAGAGAAAAAGAGAGAGAGAGAGCACTTGCATGCACATGCGCATAAGGGGGAGGGACAGAGGGATAGAAGGAGAAGCAGTCTCCTTACTGAGCCGAGAGCCTGAGATGTCTTCCATCCCAGGACCCCAGGAGCTGAAGGCAGATGCTTAACCAACTGAACCACCCAGGTACCCCCCCTCATGATTTTCTTAATAACATTTTCTTTTCCCTAGCTTCTTTTATTGTACGAATATAGTATGTGATACATATAATAAACAACTGTTATATCAAGTGTTAATCAACTGTTTATGCTATTGATAAGGCTTCCAGTCAACAGTACGGTGTTAGTAGTTAAGTTTTGGGGAGTCGAAGTTATACACAGATTTTTGATTGCACAGGGAGCCAGCTGTTCAAGTGTCAATTGTATTTTAAATTGTTTCTAAAAAGGGTGCCTGGGTGTCTCAGTCAGTTAAGCATGTGCCTTCTGCTCAGGTTATGATCCTGGAGTCCTGAGATCCAGCCCCACATCAGGATCCCCACTCAGCAAGGACTCTGCTTCTCCTTTTGCTGCTTCCCCTTCTCATGCACTCTCTCTCTCTCTCTCTCTCAAATAAATAAATAAAATCTTTTTAAAAAATAATACACACTCTTCATTAAAAAGTTGAAGAAAAATTAGGCCTTAATAAGTATATTGCCTTAAATAGACCAATTGTAAAAAAAAAAACAAAAAAAAATAGACCAATTGTACTGTTCTTCCAATTTTACCATAGAAGTCTGTGACATCCCAGTAAAGAATAGGGTCAATTTCCCATGATTCTGAGAGGGATAATTTCTTAAGATGGAACACAGAAATCTTTAAAATTGTTTTAATGCTGAATTTTATGGAAAGATATATAGTCATAGATATAAATATATCACCCCATGCATTGTCAACATTAAACTTATGACCTTTCCAAATTTACTCATCCTGCAGAGAATATCTTTTAATTACTTCACCAAATTATCATACTTCTACATCATGTCTATAGACATTAAAATCAGGAGTTGCCATCTTTAAATGCTCCAGCTTGAAAGTTACAAGGTAAAGCTGCCAAGGAATCGTTGAATGGCTCTTGACATCACTGGTCAACATTTCCTTGGCCAGAATCAAAGAAACTTGATGCTAAAATTATGAAGGATATTTTTTTGTCTCTATTATCTTCTTTTAAATTTTCTACTTATGCAGCATGTAACATTTTTGTAACAAGATGGAAACGTGTTTTCTCTTGTTTTGCACACTAAAGCACTTAAGTGATATTGTAGAGAGCCCATAATGGTAGGAAGAGTGAAGCTGGAATTACGGGGCAATGTAAAATTGGCAAATGTTTAAACCTTATTAAACTTATATCTCCCACACCAATACCATTCCTCTCTACCTTAAGATGTACTGCCCCATTCCCCAGAAAATTTAAAAAGGAAAATTAAAGTGCACATCCTGGAACTACAGACCTGGTCTCCCATCACTTCACTAAAATAATATAGCAAAGAAATTATGAGGTTTTCTCTATACTGCAAATAAGTAATTTCTACTAAATTTTACATTATCAAGACTTAGTAAAAGAGTTCCGAAAGATACCATGAGAAAGTCAACTATGTCAAGCACATCTTCCACCTCTGCAACCCATAGGAAAACCCAGGTAGTAAATAGTAAGACTAAATGCCTTTCTTTGAAATGGGAGGGCCCTTCTGAATAAAACTGCCCTTTGTATACCATTTCTTTAGTAATAGTATGATTCTTTGATGGTTCCTAATGTCTACAGTCTCAAAATAGTTTCTGAAAGTTTCACAATGAAAGTTTTGGGAATTGATTTCAATTCTAGTGACCATTAACCTTAATTATGTTCATGCATGTATTCATTTAATAAAACTTTCCTCCAGTGGTCATTACAGAGAAGATATAAATGCTAGGGCCTTATGTTGCATACTACCTCACGAAGATAAATGCATATAAAAATACACACAGGGCACTGGGTGGTTCAGTGGTTGAGTGTCTGCCTTTGGTTCAGGTCATGATCCTGGGGTCCTGGGATCAAGTCCCTCATCAGGCTCCCCAACAGGCAGCCTGCTTCTCTCTCTGCCTATGTTTCTGCCTCTCTCTCTCTTTCTGTCTCTCATGAATAAATAGATAAAATCTTTATTTTTTTAAGATTTTTATTTATTCATGAGAGACACAGAGAGAGAGAGGGAGGCAGAGACACAGGCAGAGGGAGAAGCAGGCTCCATGCAGGGAGCCTGATGTGGGACTCGATCCCAGGTCTCCAGGATCGGGCCCTGGGCTGAAGGCAGTGCTAAACTGCTGAGCCACCCAGGCTGCCTGTAGATAAAAATCTTTAAACATACACACACACACACACACACACACACACACACACACACACAGAGGCACTTCCCCTCAAATCACTGTAAGAGAGAAAAGAAAAGGGAAGCAGGAAATCTTACTGGAAGGACATAGAACACAAGTGGTAGGGTAATACCCACAAGAAAGCAGAAGCTGTGGTAGGTGAAGTGGGCAGAACCATACTCACGCTCATAACTGAGGTTGAAGCTCAGGAGATAAATTTTAATATACTATGCTTTCTCCACTACCCTGAGATTTACTTCTACTCATTGATATTGTAATTTCACATATTTATTTTGGGAAATGTCTACAAAAGAGAATAGATTTTTTTTCTTTTTTTTTTTTTTTTGAAATATTTTTTTCAAAAGAAATTAGCAGTAATAGTATGGGCTTTAGAATTCTTATATCTTTGAGTCCCCACTCTGCCACTTACATAAGCTGTGGGCCCCGAAATAAGCCACTAATATTTCTGAGCACTTATTAATCTATGAATTAGAGATGATAACAGCAATCACTTCAAAGCTTCATTTTGAGGATTAAATGGGCAGTTGGGATTGAGGGCTTCACTCAGTTCCTGACAAGAAGTAAGTATTCAGTGACTGCCACTGCTTTCTTTCAGTAGATGTAGTGTTTCTTTACAATAAAACACAGAATATACCTTTCTACATGGTGTCAGACCCAGCAACGAAGCACCTTATCACGTTTTTCCTCCTACTTTCCTCAGTCTTACCAAAAGAGCACTTAGATGTTTGGTTGTTTAATTTTACTGTGTGAAAGCCATTGGTGTAACCAGGGGAAGTGACGAATTCTGGGAGAAAAGATTCAGCAAAGGATGAAGAACTACCTTCTGATGCAGTGGTCCAGATTAGATGGAGTCCAGTGTGAAGATGAATTTAAATGCTAGAATGGCTCTCCAAGAGAGCTCACCCAGTCTCCTTTTCGAGAAGCTACCAGCACAGGAAAGTCCTAGGACAATCCGACTGAGATGAGGAGCTGGGAGCTGTTGCCCATGTGTTTTCAAGGCCCCCTCAGGCAGGGACACACAAGGCTTCCATCAGCGTGAGGCCAGAGGACCCGAACTGTAGCCCAAATTGCATGCCACCTGGCAGAGTGAGGCCTTTTTTTCCAGGAGCAGTGCATTGTTAGCATATAAGAAACATTAATAAATTCCTATCTCAACTGTGCAGAAACGTCGCACAAGGAGAGAAGCCAGCGTGTCCTCTCACTGAACGGTTCCAGCTCCAGGTTAAGAAGGTACAACTTTCAGCGCCTCCGGTACAAGGGTCCCAGTTCAAACCTTCTGTCCCTGCCCCCATTAAAATTTAAAACCAGATTGGACCCATCACGGAGTGGCACCAGAGGACTGCAATTTCATCCAGCATGATTTTTATTAGCCTTGCAATTTCTTAATGGGCTCCCCTGAGGGCTGGCTGGGAGATCCCGCACTACCAGTCCGACTCGCTACAGGCAGCTTCATAAACATAGCATCTGCCCCGCGACGATTGTCATAACATCCCACCGGGGTGCAGAAGGCAGAGCTAAAGGTCAACAAAACCACCGTTCAGGTGGCAGGGAGGTGAATGGGGAAAAAGCTGCTTGCCGATCCGCGGCGCTTCCAGCCTGGCCAGAGCTCCCAGGAGCTAAGCAGGCAGCTGGGCGCCTCCTGCAATCAGCGCGTTTCACACATCTCATCAGTGTCACCACTCCTGACATCTCATTATGCACCAGAGGTGGAAGTGGACAGGTAGGGAACACCCGAACTTTCCCTTTTCTTATTATTGCTGCGGCACACCATGAAGCTGGGAGTTAATGAAGTCCTGGGGGACAGACAATCAGTGTCTTTTTTGCTCGGTTAAATTACATTATATACAGATGCAAAAGAGAGAAGAAAAAAATAATCCCTCAGCTCTTTCCTGGTTAATAGAGTAAGTTAGAAATATGATGATTCCAAACTGGAAGCTGAAGTTGATAGCTTCTTAGCATGCAGGGTTTCTAATGAAGTCAGGTGACAAATCCACCAGGGATCTTCTTCATCAGAAGACCTCAAAGCGCTTTAAGAAACATTGTGAAAGAACTTTTTGCCTCAACTCTGAGGCAAAGTTGCTTGGGGAATGATGGTAAGTCCTCCATTATAGGGAGGAGAATGCACTCAACCAGAGAGTAGAAGAGAATACTTCCCTTGGATCTGGAAAATCTGGAAAATCCATCACCCTCAGTGATGACCCAGAATCAGAGAATGTGACAATGAGACTTTTCTCTTACAATGATAGTTCAACATTTCCACAGGGAGCTGATAGGAGTTGCATGGGGAAAAATAAATAAATAAATAAACTTCTTTAGACCAAAGAAGGCTGGGGGACAGCCAGTTTGACAGGATAAAACTGTGTTCCTTTCTGCAGGACTCCGCACGCCTCTAATGTGTCACTGGGTGTCAGGACTCCCAGAGTGGAATGGGAGTGTCTGCAGCATTTCCCATGCTTATTTGACCACAGAGCCTTATTCTCCAATGGTATATTCTTCACTGCTGATTGTCCACGGAACTCACATGTGAAAATGCTGATTCAGTCCCATTCCTCATTACAGACGACGAAACAGGTTTTCCTCAGGACTTGCCTATAATCTCGCAGGTAGGTATCATCCATGCCCAGAAGGTAGGACCAGACTAGCGACTCTCAGACCACTACAGCATTTTCTAACTTACCAGGAATCCAGAACACCAACGAGAGTCTCTATGCTTCCCCTCACTCAGTAAGTCATTCAGCATGTCTCTGTACTTCCTTCAGAATACCCATCCTCAACCCTGTTGGCTGCAGCTCGAAGATGCCTCACTTCCTTCTTCTCTTGCCTCAGTATTGACCTTTCTCTACCTGTATCTGAGCCCCAAGAGAACAGCAGTTAACTTGTGTTGGAACTAACCTGGCGTCAGACCACACTTGAGCCAGACTAGCATTCTGACTCTGATAGGAGCTCTAAATGGTATTTTATGAGACAAAGTGGTAGCTGCGAAATTTATAAAGCCTCAAATAGCTCTACAGTTTCTCCTGGAGGAAACCACACTCCTTAGTTTGACATCAAGACCATTCATGTTCCCCAACCTTTGTTTCTAGTCACTCCCTTTCCTGCTACTTCTTTTCAAACCTTACATTCCAATCAAATATCATGACTTATGTATAAACCGTGTCTTCCCACTTCTGGGACTCCATAATAATTGTCTCTTCCCTAGTATCCACCTTTGCTCCTTGTCTCCCCTTCTCCTTATAATCCAAATAAATGTAGGCCTGGCTAAAATGCCATACCCTCCAGGAAATTTCCAGGTAATGATTTTTCCATCTGATGATTTCTTGGCCTTCAATGATTTTCCATAGCAAAATGCAATGCCTTTATTATCACATTTATGACACTTAGCTCACAGTCCAGTTATTGGGTTCTTATAACTCTCCTATCAAACAGTACATTCCAGGTTGAGGTTGTATCTTATTCACCTGCAGAGTTAACACGATCCTTCCAAAGTTGAACACAGAATTTCATCCAAGACCTTCACAGTTTCACAGTCTTCTGCTATGTATCAAAGTAAGTATCTAAAAATCCCATCCAGGGACTAATACACTGACTGGCATCTTGAGAGTGAGCTGTCAACAATATTTGAGGAGGATTAAAGGACCATAATTTCATTTTCCTGGTGCAAGAGTAACTTGCCCTCTCCGTTGGTCATGTTCTTCCATTCATTCAACATCTGAGTAAAATCATCAAGTAGTGTCCTTCAAACTCATATTAATCAGGGTCAGGCAGGGATCCCTGGGTGGCGCAGCGGTTTAGCGCCTGCCTTTGGCCCAGGGCGCGATCCTGGAGACCCGGGATCGAATCCCACGTCGGGCTCCCAAGGCATGGAGCCTGCTTCTCCCTCTGCCTATGTCTCTGCCTCTCTCTCTCTCTCTGTGATGACTCTCTGTGATGACTATCATAAATAAATAAAAATTTTAAAAAATTTAAAAAAATCAGGGTCAGGCAGAAACAAAATAGATTTGCTTCTGCTTGTCTGTGCATACTTTTCCCCTCTGGGAAGAGAAAGAAGTTGAATGGCAGTGCTTTTGGGGGATGGGTACAGGAGCTGTGAGCCCAGGAATCATGGTTCTTACTTTGAGATTCAGGGGGCGGGGGCTTTAGTCAATTGACTCTGTCAACTTCACTCCATATAAACAGGTATTCATTGCGCAGGGACACTGAAAGGTTAGTTAATTAGTATTTGTATAGTGTTTGGGAGGACCCATTATGAGAAACAAACGTTATGACACACCATTTCTTTCCTTAGATGGCTCTTCTCTCTATTATTAGAGGAGGGCTGTCTCACATAGAACTGAATGATGAGCCACCCCCGTTGGGAGCTGGTACATCATAAAAACAATCACTTTCATTTTGAATCAGGAACACTGCACATCACCAAAAAACAACTGATTTTGCAGTTCTGCATGCTATTGAAGGTGTATATGCTTTTATGTGTTTGTATGCTTTTGTTTGCTTGTTTACTTATTTGTTAAAAGCAAACACTCTACTGAATTCTAAGGGAGATTTACCAAGTCTATGCTTCCTTCTCATTTAGCCAATTCTTTCTCTCTCTTTTTTTTTAATAAGGGGATCTTGCTGGGTTTTTAAATTTTAAAGTCAATTATATAACATAGAGTATATTATTAGTTTTAAAGGTAGAGTTCAATGATTCATCAGTCTTATGTAAAGTCCAGTGCTCATTCAGTTAGATGCCCTCCTTAATGCCCATCCCCCAGTTGCCCCATCCCCTACCCACCTCCCCTCCAGGACCCTCAGTTTGTTCCCTATAGTTAAGAGTCCCTTATGGTTTGTCTCCCTCTCTGATTCATCCTATTTTATTTTTCTCTCCCTTCCCCTGTGCTTATCTGCTTTTTTTCTTAAATTCCACATAGGAGTGAAATCATATGGTATTTGTCTTTCTCTGACTGACTTATTTCACTCAGCATAATACCCTCTAGAGCCAGTTCTCTTATACAGAAAAGGTGCTTTATTTTCACACCTGTCAAAATGCCATGTAATAGCAATGTGTTAAGTTATCAAAAAGGATCAGTGAGGAGAACCAGAGGAAGAGGCCTTAATTGAGAGCCATTAAGAGAAAAAGAGGTGTTGTAGGCAAGCATTGGCTGATTCCCCTCAATTTCCATTCTCCAGCTTCCCTTCATCAATAACCCCAAGATTTTTCTTCCAGGCATCACTGGTCTCATATTCTTACCCAGGTGTTGGTTGGATGAGGTCCATTCTAAGTTCCACAGTGGACACTTGTCAGCCAAAAACAACCACTGAAGCCTATCTCCCCATGCATGGAGCAGTGTGGGCAAGTAACTCAACTTGGAGCAATGACTCTTGAGGAGATATTTGTTGGAGGATTCTGGAAAAGCACTTTCCTCTTTCTGAGACTGTTCCCATAAATGAAAGACCCTTTCATTCCCATGCAATATGAAGACGAGTGCAAGTAGCCTTGGGAGCTTCTGACAGCCATCTTGTGGGCACGAAGGAGGCAGGCCTAGGTTAAATCTGACCCTTTGGTAGGCAGAGCCATCCCACTAGTGAGCATTGAACTGCTGGATCAGGCCATATCTATGATTCCTGAGTTTTCCCATTCTGTGAGCCATCCTGTGATTCTCTATCATTTAAGTCTATTTGAGTTGTGTTTCTTCCCTTGTGATTAAAGTCTTTATAACAATTTTTTTAAGTAAAATATAAAAAGACAAATAAGAGAGCATGAGTATGGAACCGGCACAAAAAACAGACACATAGATCAATAGAACAGAACAGAGAACCCAGAAATTGGCACTCAATTCTATGGTCAAATAATCTTAGACAAAGCAGGAAAGAATATCCAATGGAAAAAAAGACAATCTCTTCAACAAATGGTGCTGGGAAAATTGGACAGCCACATGCAGAAGAATGCAACTGGACCATTTCCTCACACCATACACAAAAATAAACTCAAAATGAATGAAAGACCTATATTTGAGACAGGAATCCATCAAAGTCCTAGAGGAGAACAAGGGCAACAACCTCTGTGACCTCAGTCACAGCAACTTCCTGCTAGATCACATCTCCAGAGGCAAGGGAAACAAAGACAAAAATGAACTATTGGGACTTTATCAGGATAAAAAGCTTTTGCATAGCAAAGGAAACAATCAACAAAATTAAAAGGCAACCTACATAATGGGAGAAGATATTCACAAGTGATATATCATATAAAGGGCTAGCATCTAAAATCTATAAAGAAATTACAAACTCAATACCCAAAAAAACAAAAAATCCAAGAAAAGGGCAGAAGACATGAATAGACATTTCTTCAAAGACGACATACAAATGGCCAACAGACACATGAAAAAAATGCTCCACATCATTTGCCATCAGGGAAATACCACAATGAGATACCAAAAGCACAATGAGATACGACCTCATTACCAAGTCAGGAAACAACAGGTATATTGGCAAGGATGAGGAGAAAGGGTAACACTCTTACACTGTTGGTAGGAATGCAAACTGGTACAGCCACTCTGGAAAACAGTATGGAGGTTCCTCAAAAAGCTAAAAATAAAACTACCCTATGACCAAGCAATTGCACTAACTGGGTGATGATTCCCTGTGGTCAGAGAGAAGAATTAAAGACAACATGTGGAAGTAGTGGGAAGGCCACAAAGCTAAAGGTGAAAGATGATATGGTTAGCCACTATCTAGGGCTGGGCTAAATTATATGTGGTAATAAATTATCTCAAATCCTCCTGGACAATACAATAAACATTTATTTCTTGATCACACAAAGACGGCTATAAATGTTAGCAATTCTCCAGGGTAAAACAACTGTCCTCTATATGTTATTGACCTCATGCTCTGAGCCATGTGGTCATCATGGCAAAGAAAAAGAAAGGGCTAGCTAGAGAGCCAAGCCCTAGAAATTAAAGGCTTCTACTCACATTCTAAGCAACTCATATGCCCCATCAGACCTTAAAAGGGTGGGAAAGTGCAAAGCTTCCTTGTGCTCAAAATAGTTGAGAACTGGATATTAGATAGAGATGGCTATCACAGAGGAGACTAAATGCAGAACTGTGATACATTCTCTTAGTTAAAACAGAGAGACGATTCTGGAAAATCACTTAAATACCCATTAATCGTAGGAGGTTCTTGGCACTTAATTGGAAGTAAGGAAATACTTTACATGGATTTCTCCTGAGCTATATCTGCATCTCCCATCAAAAGAACCTGAAGAAACTAGTACAGTGGTTATCATATCCTAGAAAGGCCAGAAGTTCCTTTGGCAAATCAACAGAATCAATACATGCCTTTCCTGTTTTTCATTTTTTATGGTTTTTAATGTATAAGCTTCTATGAGCAATATATTCCTTCATTAAATGGCTGCTTTTAGAGAATTCCTTTCTTCCTCCTTTAGAAAGGACACATGTCCCTCATTTTAGTAAAGCTGAGGTGATCTGTTGGTGTATATTTCATAGAAAATCTTCCCTCATCCACATACCTTGATTTGCATTTATGATGGTTCCATAGAGAAGGGCAGGCAGAGAGAGAACTTAAACCATTGTTGGGGTCAAATACACCTTCATCAATATCCTGGCAGGAGTCTGTCATCAGCACACTTCAGTCAACAATGAAGGGCCACAAAAGGTCCTGCCCAACAGCCCTACCCAGGAACAAAGCAACATATGAAGATGGCAGGACAATACAGAGTAGGACCTATGTACCCTTCATTGATCTGCCCAGTGACATTAGTTCAATCCCCTCAAAACTGAAATGAACCAGTAGGAAAAGAAGCAGAATGTCCAAATTTATGTAAGAGAGCTTATGCCTGAGACAGCCATTTCATAGACTCAAAAACAAGTTAACATCAATTGATTCATACAAATGGCAATCCCATCAAGAGGACCTCCATCTCCATAATAGTTTTTAATCAAAATGCACTTCAGTACTCTTTTAATTCTACCTAACACCCGTTTCTCTCCTTCTGGTCCCCCTTCTCTCCACCTCTAAAGCAAGCCCCTGAAAGACAAGAGTTCTTTCTCTCAGAGCTGGATGTCCAACCGATGAAGTCAGCTTCCGTGACACTTTCGATGTTTGAACGACCACATTCTCCCTCATGCAAAATGAGATGTCCTTCCTATAGCTTTTACCCAAATTTCTTCACCCTCAGGGCTCCAACTGGTACTATCACTAGCTAGACAAGGCTCTCTACACTCCTTTCATAACAACATGCATTTTTGAGGCAGTACTGTGACTCTTTGGAGAAAGCATAAACCTCAGAGTTGTGGCACTAACAGCAAGGATCTTGAAAAAGAAATGAATGGATAAGCAAACAAGATTTCAAAGAGGATGTCACTGAGTTGAAAACCCCATTCTTCCAAATTCACTGAGTTGCCTGTTATATTACAAGACAGGTGATTGTTTGCTGTTTCAAATAGAAATGCTATATATATATTAGACTCAAAACTGATAACAGTTCGCAGCAAAATTAAAAATGTTTAACATGCCTAGTAAGACACCACATGTCCAAACACTTATGAAACTCATATTGTTCCCACCAACACAAACACCTCCACATCAGTACCACCACCACTAACACACACACACACACACACACACACACACACACACACACATCTGATCTATATCTAATTTCTGAAATCCGTTCAACTACTACCTGAGACCCTTCATGGCCTGGAAAGGGAGCCTACTCATGGTTGAGTGCTCTCTTACTTCTTCATCAGGTTCAGGAAGATGGTGATTCACAACAAAGTCTCCAGGAAATGAACTAATAAACCTCTGAGAAAGCAAGCTTCTCTATCAGATGAAGAATTCAATATACTGATAATGTAACATATTCATATATCACAGTCCTCACATTCCATTGCTAAGAGCTTCCATATAATCCATCCATGTCACAGATGGGGAAACTGAGACCAAGATTAGAAAACTAAATCGTCCAAAGTCACCAATGAGTCAGTGAACAAACTAACTCAAACATTTCTGGTTCTTCATTCACCCAGCCCCAGTGCCCCTGTAGAATCCAAAGAGCCATATTATGGGGCCATCCTACTACCCAAAGCAATTTCTTAGCACTTACACCTCTTGGTAGGCTAAAGTCCCATATTTGGAAAGGCACAGAAGAAATCTGATCATTACACTCCCATAATCAGACCCAAAATGAGCCCATGTATTTTTGCATGATATGAGGTTCCCTGAGAAAATTCCACACAGTATTTATTTAGACCAGAATGGTTTCCATTTACGAAGCTGTACTTCAGAAGAAAATAATCATGTCATGTCCCAGTGGGACTGCCCTCTGCTTGTCATTAATAGAGTCATTTTCACAGGGCTAATAAAGCTCACTGTTTTCCAATGAGAACAGAAACTATTATTTTAAGATAAAAGCTAAGAACAAATTTACCTAAGATGATTCAAACTCTTGTATGGTACTGTAATAATTACTTGGTGATATTATAATATCTAAGAATGATAAGGACTTTTGGGGACCAAAATGGGATAGAGTCTTTGAAATCATAACCTCATTTGTTGTTAAAATACCTTGGTGGGAAAGGAACAGGCGGATGGCATGAACTCATTTAATACAAAGAGTCTTTGAGAAACAGAGAGGCACAATTAATTTGTTCAGATGAATTTAAGCCTGCATTCAGGCTACAAATTGCCTGAATTCCCTCTTCTTAAAGAAAAAGCAAGAGAAAGAAGCCTTCAAAGTCTTGAGCTCAAAAATGTGGCAAGGCTTCTATTACATAGCCAGTTCTGGTTATGACAAAATTGCAATAAACAATGCCATAAATTATAATACCTTAGCCATTCATAACAGTTTGCAGAACACTCACTCACTTTCTTTCTTAATTATGTAGTCCCACTCTGTTTTTAACCAGAGGTAGTAATATCCAGCACATTCTGACTGTTTCCTGTGAGTGAGACACTGCTTTAAGTGTTCTATGTGTATGAAATAGGAATTAATGGAAGGAAATTAAGAAAATTTGCCCAATTTTATATGATAAGTAAGTAGAAGGATCAGCCTCAAATCCAGTTTTTATTCAGAGCTCAAGCTCATAACTACTCTGGCATCATGCATCTTGAATTCTTAGTTTCCTCCTATCACTACCCTTTTGTATCAATTGTCTTCCTCTATCCAAAACCTGGAAGTCAGGGAGTACTAACCTTAATCAACTGACAGGTTAAGTGACTTGCCACACACTCAAAATCAGACAGGACATTTCTAGAACTATGAGTCAGGCTGGAGGAGTCCTGTTCATCACGTATCCCATCTGTCTCTGCTACCTGCCACATCATTCTTTTAAGGAGGGAAAGTCCTTTTCAGATGTGAAGCCACTTGCCTTCCCAACTCACCCTGCCCTCACAGTAGGGGAAATGGTACACATGAGGGGCCTCACTTCACAGAAAAACTAGAAGCACAAGGGATTCTGTAAGTTTCCTCCAAGACAGGAAGGGAATGGTTGGGTTCCTACATCTTGGGTTTCTGGCCTAACAACCAGCTCAACCCATCTTTCAATAGCACCTACCTCCCCAGGCACACAAGACTGATGATACACAAGGAATAAAAATGCTTAGAAATGAAAGAGAGGAATAGGAAAAAAAAGAGAGAAGGAGAAGGAAATGAGGGGAGGGAAGGGGGAGAAGATAGGAGGCAGAGGAGGAGAGAAGAGAAAAAAGTAAGAGAAGAAAAGAAGGAATAGGGAAGGAAAATAATGAGAGAAGAGAAGAAAACACAGCAGAAAAGTATTTTTTTGTGTGTTTCAGTAATAGGAGGGAAAAAAACAGGGAATGGAAAGTCATTTCAGATTGGCCTCTTATCTAGCTATACACATTATTTTTCAAATGTAAAATCTGGCACATCACTGTATTACACCAATTTCTAGAAGAATCCCCTTCAACAGAAAGTAAAGATTAGATTAAGCAATGTGATTTTGCTTTTTAAATAATAATCCAGTACAGATATATACCTTCATCCACCCATCCATCAAGGAGGAATCCAATATGCATCTCATTCATAGAGAATTTAGTATCTAGTTGAGGGAAAAGATATTTCAATAAATACACATAATTTAAATAATTTTAAAAGATAAATTCCTATAATGAGTATGATATGGTATTGTGGGATTTCCCAAGAGGAAAATCCTTCAATTTTAAGAAAAATAAAATTTTCCTGAGAGATGTATACATTGAAGATTACCCAAGTAAGTCTGAAAATATAAATATTTCCCAAAAGATGCTGGTGATTTGACCATATGACATCAGGGTTATGTAGGAGCTACTTTGTGGTCACTAGATGAATGGATGTGGTAAGAAGCTTGGGGGTTTGCGTTTTGTCAAGTTGAGGAACATCCTTGAAAACCACAGCTTTAATCCATTACCTTCAACTGAAGAAACCATCCCTAGTGCTAGTGATGGTGAGTTCTGGGCACAAGGAAGGTGCTGTCCAGTCACAATACTCATCTGCACCCTTCTTTTCTCTTCCTGCTTGTGATCAATACAACCTACCTGCATTTATTTGCCACTCCCTAACCATAGAAAATCTGAGTTTTTTCCCCACCAATACCATCCTACCACCTCAAATGTTATTAAGGATCTCCTGATCACATTATTTTTGATACATCTCATCACACCTTCCTTCAACCCTTTCCCTCTCCTGGTTTTCATGATGCTGTGGCAAGAGCTTTCAAACATACATTTAGCAAGAGAATCCTTCTTTCGAATGAGATCATAAAGCTCCAATAGATTACCACAGTCTTATGGTAAGATTTGAAATAAGGCACTGTTAAGTCCTCAAATTTTGTTTTTTTTTTAAAGGCAGTTTTGGCTATTCATTGTGTTCCCATAAAATTTTTAAATCAACCTCGAAATTTCTATGGAAGGAAGGAAGAAAGGGGAGAAAGAAATAAGAGAAAGAAAGAAAGAAAGAAGAGAAAGAAAGAAAGAAAGAAAGAAAGAAAAGAAAGGAAAGAAAGAAAAAAGAAAAGAAGAAAGAAAGAAAAGAAAGGAAAGAAAGGAAAGAAAGAGAAAAGGAAGAAGGAAGGAAGAAGGAAGAAGAAAGAAAGAAAGAAAGAAAGAAAGAAAGAAAGAAAGAAAGAAAGAAATTAACAAACAAACCTGTTGGAATATTTTATTGGAATTGCATTGACTCTAAATATTACCTTGGAGCATACAACTTAACTGGAAGAACTAACATCTTAACATTACTGAGAACTCCAATAATGGATCTCATTATGTTTCCACTGGTTTAGATTCATTTATCTTCTTATATTTGTGGGTTTGTAATTTTCATCAAAGTTGAAAAAATGTTGGCCATTATTTCATTAAATTCTACCTACTAGCTCCCTACCTAAGCAGCCCTGAGCTCCTACCAGTGAGACTGGGCTTCTCTCTTCTTGGGTTCTATTTCCCAGCGCTGTGTTTGGGAATGTGCTCCCAGACAGAAAGCCACTCTCCTAGTGTGTTCCCCTTCTCTCAAGGATCACAGCCTTGTGCTGTTATCTAATACATTTCAACTAGATATGTAGTTGGGTATGGCAGGAGGGCGGTCTGAAACTCGTTATTCTCTCATGGCCAAAACCAGAAGCCCACCCATTCATATATAAGAGTAAGGCACTAAAAATCTAAGTGGATGATCTGTGTAAGCAGAACTTCATGAGGCTTCCAAATGTCAAAATCTGTGGATCTTTACTTTGATTTTATCTTTCCAAAGAAGAATCTTTGTCTCCTTTCTAAAAGGAGGAGAACTTGGGTTGCCAGGATTCCAAGCTGGGCAGAGGAAAGAATTTAGTGGGATCAGGAGAAGTTGACCTCTCTCTAAAGAGCAAGCAGACTTTCCATTCATCTGCCAGATTTCAGTACCACCCTACATCTCCATCTCTCTGTGCTTGATATCAAGTGCCTAATCAATATCTTATAAATTCAATTTGTTCACAAATTATGCCTCTGCATCCTGTAGGGAGAGTAGGAAGAGATATCTGGTTGGGTCAGTCAGGAGCAGTACTCTAGGGATCTAACCATTCTTTACAGTTTTTTTGTTGTTTGTTTTGTAGTAAAGTTGAACTTTGGCTTCAACCAGCAAGTATGTGGTTTCCAGAGAATGTTGTTTAAAGATTTTTTTTCATTCAGAACCTCAAATAACCACCCACATGCATACCTTTTAGCATCTTGCCTCAGACCTATTTCCTTTTACTTAGATTTTTCTAAACCTAAAGCTTCGTTAGGGTTCTTTGGGGCAAACTGTCTTGCTTTTCATCTAAATTTTCATCAAAATTAAGCTCCCTTTGCAGGAGCTTAATTTTGACTTGCCTCCACTCTATCCCATTAAATCATTTATGCCTCTCTTACTTTTCATCTTCACATAATGTTTGTGTTTGAAATGTCTCCTCATTTTATCAAAGAAGAGATTTATGTCTCTGTTTCCTATTCTCCTTTGATTATACCTATGTGAAACAGGTCCCTGACTATGGTGAAGAATACATTCTTAGCTATGTTCATCTTCACAGCCACATTTTCAACAATTTTTATCTGCTTTTGGGAAGCCATTAGTTCATTATCATTTCTTGAATCCCATATCATCTCCATTTCTGGATTGCTTTTACAATTTTTCAGAGACTGCACAAGGGTGATAAACTTTCTGAATTCTGTATAGCATGTATGTTTTTATTTTGTTCTTACTCCAAATAGTATATGACTGCATATAGGATTCTAGGTTTAAAATCCTTTCCCAGATAACTTTAACAGCATTGTTTTCAGACTTCTTTTTCCACTAATATGGCAGATCAGATGTTCAGAGAAAATTCTTCCAGTTATCACAACTGAAATTGCTGGGTAAAACATCTGGATGAGTCAAGTGAACGTAAAGGAATTTCTTGGAGGCAGAAATGGAGAGGATGCTGAGCTCTCACCCTCCCTCTTTCCCTGGAGTTTCAGAGTTGCATGGGTTTAACCGAGTTTAACAGTGGTCCTAACATCCACAGTAGACCAAACCTATCTCTTGCTCCCAAATAAATAACTCCTCTTTGTTCTATGAGCTACTTTTAAGACATCACCTTGAGAGCCATAGATCCAAAGGGAAAGAAGGAGGTGGGGAGGGAGAGAGAGAGAGAGAGAGAGAGAGGGAAGAAATGCCAACCCAGTAGTAATTCCCACAGCAATCCCTTCATTAATTACCCTAAGGGTATGCCCTGACTCAAGCTTGGAATTTCTTCCAGAGCCCTATAGAAGAGTATAGCTATATTATATCAGTTCTCTCTACATTTACTTTGCTTTGTGTTTATTCTGCTCTGGTTTCTCTACCCATCCAACCCAATATGTCCTTCAGAAACCTCTCAAGCCCACTGGTTGCCTCATAGCATCTTACAGTGTTTTCCAGCATTCTTTCAGATTCTTTGTCCTCATATATTTTTTCTTGTTTTGATGTATCACAGTGATACATGGTAGGCACAATCAATGTCTTGTGAAGAAAATGAAAAATGTACCTGAGCTAAAATGAAAAGAAGACCGTGATGTATTCATTCATTTATAAATCCATTCATCCATTCCATAATTTTTAATGAGATCTGCTGTTTATTAAGCATAGTTCTAAGCATTTGGAAACATTAGTGGCAAAACAAATTTCCTCTATTCAAGGAGCTTATATCCCAGAGTGCCATGAGGTCTTAAAAAAAGTACAAGTTGAAGAACAATATAAATAAGGCAATAACATCTTTGTGTGCAAATGTACGCATGTACACCTGTGTGTGTGTGTGTGTGTGTGTGTGTCCTTTCAGATATAATCACCAGAGGATAGTATGAGAGAAGCAACATGTGATTTGGCTTGTTTTAACTCATCATTTGCATTTCTATATTGTTCATTAGTACAATTGATTTAGTCTCTGTTCTAGGTAGTTGGGATATACCAGTGAACAAAGCAGGCAAACATTTCTGCCTTCTTGAAGATCATATTCTAGCAGGAAAAGCTAGATGCTAAATAAATATAACAAATTTATATAGAATATTGGCAGGTGATAAGGACTATAGGAAAACAGGAAAGAGTAAGGGAAATTGCAAGCATGATATATGTAGTGAGCAACACTGGGTTGCAGTTATAGATAGGGTTGTAATGGTAGACCTCAACGAGGAAGTAACTTCAGCAAAAAGTTAAAAGTGAACAGTGGTACTTAAAAAAAGGACGAGGAAGAGTATTCAAGCAGAAGGAGCAGTAAATACAAAGGTTTCAGTGTAGAAGCAAGCCTGGCATGGTCCAGGAACTGCGAGGAGGCAACAATCTTGGAACAGAGCAGACAAGGTGACAGAAGTGAGTGGTGAAGGCAGAAAGGAATTGGAGGAAGGGATTAGTGCAGAGAATGGCCCATTAAGTCAATGTTAGGACTTGTCTTTTATTTATTTATTTTTTATGATAGTCACACACAGAGAGAGAGAGAGAGAGAGAGAGAGGCAGAGACACAGGCAGAGGGAGAAGCAGGCTCCATGCACCGGGAGCCCGACGTGGGACTCGATCCCGGGTCTCCAGGATTGCGCCCTGGGCCAAAGGCAGGCGCTAAACCGCTGAGCCACCCAGGGATCCCCCAGGACTTGTCTTTTAATTACAAGACCATTTGGGAGCCACTGGAATGTTTTTGGGAAGAGTGAAATCATCAGACATATTTTGAAATATCACCAGGGCCCCTCTAATCCGGACTGAAGCGAGGTAAAGATGGAAGTAGAAAACCAGTTGGGTAAGCCTTGTAATACTCAGTAAAATGTGAGAGTGATGATGATAGCTAACATGCTACAAAGTGGTCAGATTAGTGGTAAAGCCAACATAATTTCCTGATAGATTTGATATAGAATTTGGAGGACCAAGGATACTTCCATGGCCTGAGCAACTGAAAAGACAGAGCTGCCACAAACTTGGTCCAGGACTACAGTGGGAAACAGAGGACAAGCAGTGGTGATCAGAAATTCAATTTATAATCTCCTAGACTTGAGATGCCACTTCCATATCCAAGTGAAGATAACAGTAGGCCCTAAGGTTTGGGAATCTAAAGTTCAGGAGAGAGCTCTGGGATGGAGATTACAATATGGGAGTCATGAGCATGGAGATATATAGAGAGAGAGTTCATAGATTTGAAAAGATCATTTGGGAAAGTTGGCATGTCATTTTCTACTTACCATCATTCATTTTCCATATCCTTGAACACCTTGACTAACACAAGTTATCAAATGCAGATTATTTTGTGTGTTCCTCCTCTCCATTCCCTCCACCACTTCCCTAGTTCAATTATAACTTTCTTGGTTGAGATGCTTCTGCCTCCCATGGATCCCCAAGGCATCCCACACCCCACAACCAGATCAGTGTGACTAAAGCACACCTGTGATCATGCAGTGCCTCCTCAAAGATTACCTGTCACCTGATGAACTCAAGGTGCCACACACTCAACCAGCCATCCTAATTCCAGCCTACTTCCCAAATCTATAACTCACTAGTCCCATTCACACACATCATGTTCTTTGCACTATTCCCACAGGCTCTTGCCTCAGAGACTTGTGCATATTGGTTTCTCCACCAGAAATGCCTTTCCTCTGCAACCCTGAACCTAAACCCTGCCCATTCTTGAAGGCAAAATACAAATACTGTCTACTTCAGCAGACCTAGATGGCTGCCCCATCTGGAAGTAATGTTTCCCACCTTTGATCCCCTACTTGATGGTAGGGGGAGAGCACGGCATAAGCAACATTTTGCAAAGCAAGCACAGCAGGACAGAGAGGAGCTTCAATTCTGAAAATAAAGTGTTCCACGAACAAACAAATTTGGATAATACAAAAGTTCTCTCAACATTCTCATTATGTTGTCACATGTGGAAGGCTCTCAAAGTCCACAAAAAAAAAAAAAAAAAAAAACCCTATTACTTTAACCCAGCTTTCACAAATGTATTTGACCTTGGAACACTTTTATCACAAAATACTTATTAACATTCCATGAAACGTGTGTTCCAAGGTTCTCACTTAGTATTTAGAGCTGGAGACCTGAATTCTAGTGCTAGTTAAGCACCTGTCAGCACTGGTTTTCATCAGATCCAGGTCCAGATAAAGCAACTGTGTTTGCCAATACAAGTGACGTGTTATCCCCATACCTGTGCAGGGAAACCAGACATCCCAACATCTATAGGGTAACCATGCATCCCAGGACTGGAGTCTCCCAGACACTGACACAAGCCAAGTAGATTTTGACAGACATGCCCTTCTGGTTCCTAAAGATTCCCTCATAATGATTTAGGGCCACATGGGCTATGAGGCCAAATTACTAGGTGTGTGACCTCTATCAGGTCACCTCTCTTTAAGGACCTCAGTGAACTCATCTCTTGAATAAAGGGGCTTGTCTAGATGATAACACAACATTCCCTCCTACTGTAGTGAATTGACTCTATATGTCCTTTAAGACTTACCTAATCCCCAGATGGCCTCTCCTCCCTATTATCCCCTAAAGGGGTCTCTTTTCAGGTTACTATTCTCCTTCAGAAAATGGCAGATAACCTTGAACATGTCTATAACTCAATAAATGTATGCTGCACAAATATTTAAAGACAACTAAGGCACTGAAAAATTCAAAATTACTTTTTGAGATGGTGAAAAATTAAATGAAATCTAAGAACCAAAATGATCTGGTCAAAGCAGCAAGCACCACAGAGAAATAACACGGTATCATTTTCTAGCACTCCTACTAGCAAACTAGCACTGCCAGTAATGGCTACCACTGGACATTTACTCAGTTGGAGGAGCAGTTTCAGTGGCTCAGATCTTAGGATACCAGCCCCCAATCAATCCTATTAGGTGGGTACTATTATTACTTCCACTTTGCAGATGAGAAAACTGAAGCACAGAGGGGTTAAGTAACTTGTCTGAAGGCTGCCAGGTAGCAAATGATATGTTCAAGTCCCCACAGTCTAGCTCCAAGGCCCATACTTAAGCACTATGCAACCTGCCTCTCCCTCCCATTCACTGGCATTGCTCTCATGGGCATCCCAACAACTCACATTATTGCTCAGGAAGACTTAGAAACTGTTCAATGTCCCACAGCTCTCATTCCACTACACAACACTGATACACAACACAACTCAGCACACCCACTGCCTCATGATAAACATTTGAGATGTTACTGACAGCCAACTGCAAGAAAGGGACAGAGGAGCAAGGTGGAGTCTATGATCAGAGGACTATGGTCCCAGAGATGATAAAATTGGCAATGAACTGAAAGGAAAAGGTGTATTTGGGGGACACAGGAAGCCAGAAGGGGCAGGCTGGTGCAATCTTCCTTGAATGGAGGGGAGGGGAGGGGAGGCGTGAGGGGAGGATAAGGAGGTTGTGAGGCGTGGGGGAGGGAGGAGACAGGCAGGGAAAAGTTAAGAAAGAACTGAAAAGTTATGTTGTCATTGCATACATTTTTGACACTAGTCCAAAATTATTAAAAACCCCAAAACAAAAAAACCCATGCCCACGAACCCAGGAAGTATAGTTTGGGATTCGCAAAGTTTAATTGAATGAAGGAGCATTCACTAGAGAATCTCATGTAGTGTGTGGCACCTAATAGGCACCCCATAAATGTTTGTTCCAAATAAAAGAGACAAAAAGAGGAAAACCGAGAAGTGGTTTCATAATGAAAAAAACCCCTAAGGGAGTAGGTGCTCAATAAATATTATTTTATCAATACTATTTTTTATCATTTATCATTGAGAAGTCCAGAGAGTTGTAAAAGATTATCTGATATACTTCCAAAGAGCCCTCAGTCTCTGATTTCAAGCCTTGAAAATGCCCTGGGGAGGCTGTGGAATCTCTCAGTGGGGACATTTAAGAACACATCCTTAGGGGAGCCACTTGGAGGGGTGGTTAAGATGATTTCAAAGCAGATAAATCAAAGTAAAGAGGGTAGACCAAATGTCCCAGCAGTGCTTTCCAGCTCTGATCTCCCCTCGGAAGCTGAAGCTTCCACTCTGCTCTCCATGGAACAGATGAGCCGGATGAACCAGCAGACATCACCATCCCACCAACTGAGGATGGCTGAGTGATCTGGAAACCTTCCAGGGGGGCCTGGTTAAATTGAGGGCCATTTATTTCATGAAGAAATAAACCACAGAGAGCCCCTTTCCAACACGCACATGGAAAGTAGGACAAAACGCTGCGGAGATTATCTGTTCAGAATTTGCTTTAAAAGAGCCCAGGCAGCACTCATTTGTTGTTGAGAAAATATATGATTAACCATAGTTAACTATGAATTCAGATGTTGTGCATTAGACTCGCTTCTCAAAGTTTGAGAGCATTTAATATTATATATCGCTGCCATTTGGACTAAATTGTTTTTTTAATGTACACAATATTACAAATTTAATTTGAGCTGTTTGAATCAGTCTGTAAAAAAGATTTGATTATACCTGAGTGCTCTGGCCCCGGCTCTTCCGTATCTCAGTAATCTTGGCGGTAATTGGCTGATTAGGCGTCTCACACTCCATCTTTGCCTCAGTTTCCATGGCAATGTTACAGGAGCTATTATAGATGAGAACTTCATCTCTTTCCACTTTAGGGCTGAAACGAGAGGGGAGGTTAAATGGGGTGTCATCAATCTTAATGAAATGCAATTATTTTTACTCTTATTAATCATTGCAAGCCATTAGCTTGTGGCAACTACAGGCCACCATTTGTCAAATTTTGCAAATTTCTGTAATTTTGTTTCCATTCTTTTATTGTTTATTTGTTTTCCTTTTATCTGCACACGCTGCAATGAAAATGCACATGGTAAATATCTTTCACTGAGGCCTTTCTCTTTTCCAAATCTATTAGGAACATTAGCAAAAGCTTCTCCATATCCCAACTTAACAAGCAATGTGCACACAATACTTTCAGTTCCAAAAATGGAAGCAAATGTTGGGCAGAGGTGTTTCTTTCTTTTTTTTTTTTTTCTTTTCCCCTTCCCTCTTTCTGTTCTTACTCACACTTAGTGTTGGGGGAGTGAATTGCCTCAATCCCCCCAGGGCAGATGGAGAAATTGGAAAACCCACACAACTGGCTAACTGGTCCCTAATTCCAACTGTGAAAAAATGAGCTCATTTAGGCTTTCAATTCCCTCTCCCCAGCTGATGGCAATGAGGCTCTGTTGCTAGCAGTGGAACATTAACTTAGTAAATTAATTAAACTTACTTAACAGCCCAGACTAAGGAGATTCGATATATGTGCCAGTTATACTACCAGCCACTCACTTTAAAAGTCCTCTTGCTTTAAGGAGAGAAGCCAGACTGGATTTAAAATGAAAAACAGCAGTGTGGCATTACAGAAAGTCTAAAAATATGCTGTCTAGAGGAGGTGAAAGTGTGGATATTGCAGGCTATTGTTCCCAACAGGTGTGATACTTATTCAAAAACAATCCTGGTTTTAGGCATTGTTGCAACTAACTCAAAGATTATTAGTAACGATAAAGCATGATGTCTCATACTTTTTAACAATTCCATTTGTATGATCTCATTTGGGCCAGTAAAGTAGATACAGGCATAACAAATGTAACCTAAAGAGATCGGGAGATTTGCGTAAAGCCAAAAACAAAAGTGCGACAGCTCCAAGATTAGAACCCAGGTGTCCTGTTTCCTAAAGCAAGACTCTCAAGTTTTACAATGCTGTTTGAACATCAGCATAAAGAAGGCAGATCCCATGGGAAAAGTGGCAGGGCCATGGAAAGGACAAAAGGTCACTGCTTGACAAACTATAAATCATGTCAAACTAGAGCATCTTTTCCCAAATCAATGTCAAGATGGTTTCTCCCACAATTTGCTAGAAATACCAAGGGTAACCACATCTACTTAATCTCTTCTTCACAGTAAAATATTCCCACCTTTGTATTCACCAGGTCAGGACTTTCATACCCACTGTGCTCTAGACCTACTCTAGATTGTTCACATTTTAACATCATGTGGTCCAGAACTGAACACACACAGTTTGAGCTGACCACTGGGGCTGCGGTCTCCTCTTACCTGAGTCCTCCTTCCCATGACATCTAACATTGTGCTTGTTTTGCAGCCCAATGCTTAAATAAAGATGGTTGTAAACTCGGTCTCAGAGCCACAACACCTGAGGATTTCACCATGTTTTACTTGTTCAACTGATTTTCTGAGAAGCATTAGCATGCAGAGGTTAGGCTTGGAAGCGACCAGCTAGGTTTGAATTCTCAAGCAGATATTTACCTTGTGTAGGATGTGACTCTACGTTTTGGTTTCCATGTTTATAAAATGGAGTTATAATCATTGAGTGCCTATTTTACATAGGTGTTGAGGGGTTGGGGTGAAGTGCAGCCTACAAAGTGATTTGCAAAGAATCTGGCACACAGTAAGTGTCCAATAAAGGCTGCTCTTGTTATAGTTTTTGGTGGTGGTGGTGGTAGCGATATTATTGTTGACATATAAATGTGGGAATTACATGCTGTCTCACTCATAGGGACCCGTTGCCCAAATGCATTTTGGACCTGGAGCCTTTCTTGTAACTACAAATCCATTTAGCTGAGCCATGATCTAGGGGGTAGACAGAGCTAGAGGATAAATACAGCATTTGCTCTGAAGTGTCACTAGTACTCAAAGTTTCAGAAAAGAAAAGTAATTTAAATTTTAAATTAAAATATAATATTCAGATAAAAATGGAAACATGATTGAAATAGAAATGCAAAGTTTACATATTTTTTCAAAACACCTGACTTCAAAGCCACTTGATGCTTGTGTCAGGCCACTTTGGGATTTGCAGCTAGAACGTTCCTTTTGCCATGTGGGTGGGGGCGGGAGTTGTTAGAATAGTTTGAGAAGCTCTCTCTATATATATATTTCCATCAGAAATCACTTATAAATATAACAAGAAGGAAATAAAGTTGGTTTACCCCTCCATCACATTCCTTATGAATCGGTACCCAGATAACTACAGACGGTCCTTGAGTTACAATGGTTTGACTTAAGATTTTTTTTACTTTATGATAGTGCAAAAACAATAGGCATTTAGTAGAAACCATACTTCCAATTTTGAATTTGGATCTTTTCCCGGACAGGGATATACAGTACAATCCTCTCTCATGATGCTGGGCAGCTGCAGCTCCCAGTCAGCCACACAATCACAAAAAATAAACAGCTGATACACTTATAAGTCATCCTTTTTCTATATAATCATTCTGTTTTTCATGGTCAGTACAGAAGTCAATAAATTACATGAGACATTCAACACTTTACTATAAAACAGGCTTCCTGCTAGATGACTATGCCGAACTGCAGGCTAATATAAGTGTTCTGAGCATGTTTAAGGTAGGCTAGGCTAAGTTATGATGTCCGGTAGGTTAGGTATTAAATGCATTTTCAACTTATGGTATTCTTAACTTACAATGGGTTTATTAGGTCATAACTCCGTTGTAAGTTGAGGGAGATCTGTACTTCTGTTTCTGAAAGCTCACAAACCATTTGATTAGTAATGAATTCTAGAATTTTGTCAGGGATAACAGAAGCTGAGTTGTCTAAATGTCCAGAATTCCCCTTTTTCCCTTTTTAGGCAAAGGAAAAAATAGTTGTCCATCTACTCTATTGTATGCCCCCCTCCCATGTTCACTACCAGCAAGTAATGATCCTCACTCCTGCAAGCAAGTATTTTGTATATACTGTATATACATGTATATAAATGATCTAAGACATAGACTTGAACTAAAGGAAAGGCGTGACCAGCTTCCCGTACAACCTTTTCTGGTCTTGAGCTTCTACCCTGTTAATGAGCCTTCTTCTCTAGGCTCTTCATCAGCAAAGTCTAGAGAAAAATGGGTTAAGCCCCTCAGCAATCCTCTCATTCATCGGTGGCAATGCACCATCTTCCCTAATCATGTTCTTTTTGCTCTCATAGAATTAAAACCATTTTCTGTTAGCTTAGACTTTTTTTTACAAGCTTTAGGTCATATTTATTTTTGTATTTGTCCCTGGTTATCTCACTAGAGATTATTTTTCATTAAAAGTCCATCATCAGGGATCCCTGGGTGGCGCAGCGGTTTGGCGCCTGCCTTTGGCCCAGGGCGCGATCCTGGAGACCCAGGATCGAATCCCGCGTCGGGCTCCCGGTGCATGGAGCCTGCTTCTCCCTCTACCTATGTCTCTGCCTCTCTCTCTCTCTCTCTCTCTCTCTCTCTCTGTATGACTCTCATAAATAAATAATAAAAAAATTAAAAAAAAAATTACAAACTCCAAAGCCAAGATCTCTCTTAAAAAAAAAAAAAAGTCCATCATCAAAATTAGCAGAGATACCATGATATCAAAAATAGACCAACATTTATGAAATTTCAAAGTTTCCTAAAAAGATACTTTTCCATGTTTTCTTCCACAATAATTCTGAGTTAAGTATAAATATAAATGTAAATATACGTGTATATATAGACATACATAGATATAGATAATACAGTTGTGCATGCACACATATTTATGTTTATTTTGAGGGAATGTGGCAAATATTTTTGGTATGGATAGTGGCAAAGAGACTTCTAGAACCTGTTTCCTGAGTCCTAAGGTATGGCTCTCTCAGTTGGTCTGATCAGATCCAAAAGTAGTAAGCAGGTTATCCTGCATGCACCCTCTAGGATAGGCATCAAAAACACTTGCTGTCTTTATGTCTCCCTCACTTAGCCTTAAATTGCTACTGGTGGTTCTGGAATCTCATTGAATCACACACCTCAGTCGAGGCTCTCATCCCTGACACTGAAGGCATAGCACCATGCCAAGTACACTGTCAGTCAGAGAAGTCTGGGTTCCAGACCTGACACTGCTAAGGCTGGACTGTGTGACTCTGGAAAGATACTTAGTCTGTCTTTAGGACAGAATCTAAACTCCTTACTATGGCCTCCAAGATCTTAAATACCTCCCAGAGTTCATGTAGAGAACTTTCCTTCCTTCTTAGTCTACTCCTGCCCTTCTGGCCTCTGACAGTTTATAAATGTGATGGGGCCCTTGCAATGCTGCCCCCACTGCCTGATTGGCCACAATGACATCTTCTTCTCAGCTCCACAAAAGATACTCCAGAGAAGCCTTCCTGAGCACATTGTATACAGGAGTCCTCTATTATTTTTTTTAATCACATTATAGCTCTTATCACAGTATGTGAGCTTGTTTATTCTCTGGCTTCTTCCTCTACCCTTAAAGGCAGGAATTTTGCCATCTTATTCCTCACTGAGTTACCAGCTCCTGTCACAGTACCTACAACATAGTAGACACTTGATAAATTTTGCATAGATGGATGGATGAACTGAGCATATTTTTACCAGAGATACACATGTCTACCTTTGTCAAATGACATCAAATCCATAGAGGTAGTGGCTGGCAAAGGATAGGATAAGGCATTTAATGGAAATGGATTCCTTGCAAAGATAACGGCAAGTAATTCTTCAGGTTCACAAGCATAATCTTAAGAGGAACTAAGGTAAGCTGTTTGTCATATAATTTTCTTAATACACCTTGTATAATTATAGTGTATTTACTGTCATTAAATTAGTACATGTTCACTGAAAAAAATACATTAAAATGCAATGAATAAATGTAATACTCCAATCACCTAGGGTAGGCACCCAACCCTTAAGAATACATCCTTCGAGTCCTGTTTCTAATTACCTGTTATATGTGTATACAAACATATGTACTATATACACCATTAAGATTAAATCTATACACTCTTTTATGATCTGTCCCTTTTACTTCCCAACATACTGTAAGCATTTCCTGCTTCAGTAAAATAGTCTACATCATGATTTTTAAAGGTTTCCTAATACATTAGTATTTGGATTCATCCTTTATTACTAAAGACTTCATTTCAAATTTTTTTTGTTATTATACTGAAAGCTTCCAAAAATGTAGTTTTCCATAAATATTACATATTTCTAACTGCTTTCTTGAAATCCTAGAAGTGAATTACTAGAACACAGGGAAGGGAGAATTAGAGGTTTATTTGTGCATATTGCTAAATGATATAAATAAGAAGGGTGTAACTTTTAACAGGGTCTGAGGCTATTCCCTCAATGACTTCCTGAGTAGAGAACAACATAGAACTTCAAAGAAGAGTTGTGGGAATTTTGTGAAGTCTTCAAATTCAATAGAACCAGAACCTGACATGTGCTTTTTGGTATCCAGCATTTGTGAGTTCTGAAACCCACGCCTGCCTGAGTACAACCTCCAGTATCTCGTTTCCTGTATGACCTAAACAGGGTACTTCACACCTTCTAGAAAGCAATTGGCCAAAGAGGTTCCTCTCTTCCAACGGCTAAACACAAACCTCTCTCTGGTGATGAATTCATACTAAAACACAGGCTGCCTTGGGACATCAAAAAGTAAGACTGCCATGAAAAGTGCTGGTTAGCTCTTTCATTCTGGGTAATTAGCCATGTTTAGTTTTAATTTTGAATGGAAAGATAGGCCTTCATTAAACAATCAGATGTGGCCACTCAATCTAGATAAGAAAAAAAAAAGTGCAGGGCAACATTTTGCTCTGAAATATCACACAGCATGGGAAAAGAACTGCTAGTAGAAATTAAGGCTGTCCTGAGTCAACAACATGATCACACCTTTTCCTTAAATTTGTTTAGAAAAGAGGCTTTTACCTGGAAAGTGGTACTATTTATTTGTCAAGTTCAAAAATATTTTATAAGCTTATGGCTTCTAAATCCTAGATCTACTGTAGAGTATTTCTGCCTGCCCATCCCCCCTTCTTTTGAATAAACATTGTGCAATCTGCTGGATTTCTCTATGACTTTTTTTCATACTTGTGAATCTGTTTGGAAAGAAAAGAAAAAAGAAAGGGGAAAAGAGCCTTCTGTTTTTCATAATGTCTAATCTTTTTCCCCATTGGCATTCACCAGATGTTGCTTTGGATCGGAAGATAAATATTAAAATCTAAGCAAGAACAAAGCGAGCTGTTTACTGGGCAGATTTTTCAGATGTTCTCTCAAACACTTGAAAAGACAGGAGATGCTTTGATATGCAGGCTGGCTGGAATCCACCAAGGAATGGTCCCTCTAACAAGAGTTGTAGGCCCTGGGGGCCACATCTACCCAGCCTGCAGTTTCTGATGGTTCCATCTGTTAGTTGGCCATGCATTTGTGGGGAAGGCCAGGAAGGTAAAGGACAGAGTTACCTGATGAAGAGGCCTGAGAACCATGGAAACGTTGACTCTGTCCAATGATCTGGTGCAAAGAGGCATTGGGGACTTTCTTCACAAATGTAGAGATAAGGCCATGATTGGGGCAGTGTCTCTGTCCCCACAGTGACAGTCAAATCACACTGCACATAGGTGCTGCTAGAAGCCTCACAGCTCTCCTCCGAGTGCTTCAGGCCACACAGGAAAGCCAAGGACACTGCAGGAAACACTCACCATTAGATTAGGTGGCGACCACAGAAAGAACTGAAGGCCTCACACCATTACATAAATGCATTTTCATGTGTTGCTCCTTGACCAATAGGGAAATAAAGTTACCAGTTTACTTTTCTTAAAAATGCATTATGTGTACAAAACACACACATAGAACATAAGTAACATTTTTGTAAATATGAATCATCATAATAAGAAAAACTCATATGAATCTATAAGCCAACATAAGGTCTAAAACAATTGTGATTTTTCTCAAATCTATGTCTCTTTGTCAAGCCCATCATCTTACATCTCATCTTCAGAAGCAACCACTTGCATTTCCTAAATCACTTTCTCACATGAGTTAGTATTCTTAAAGGAAAGACTTGAATTTCACTTATTTTTGAATATTATACAATAGACTACATGACATATTTTTGGACTGCTCCTTTCCACTCAATATTACATTTTGAAGATTTACCAAGTTTCAAATTATCACATAAAACTTGATAATACATTTTCATTGCTGTTCAATACTGCATTGTGTGAAATTACTGCAGTATATTTATCTATTCTCTTACCAATAGACTTTTGGCTATTTCCCAGGTTTTGCTACTACAAACATATACTCAATTTCCTCTAGGGTATATGCCTTAAAGAAAATTGCTTGTTCATAGGGTAGGCACAAATTCAACTTCACAAGATAGTGTCACATTGTTTTCAAAGTGTTTGTGCCATTTTACATCCCTACCAGCTATATTAATGGGTTTCCAATACTCTACATAACTTGTCAGCACTTGGGATTATCACACTCTTAATTTTGGTCAGTCCAGGACAAATAAAATGGCATCTCATTGCAACCTTAATTTAGATTTGCATTATTACTTCTTAGGTCAAACAATTTTTTATATGTTTAGTAAAAACTCATATTTCTTCTTCTGTGAAATTCCTCTTTCTGTCATTGCTCTTTTTTATATTGGAATATTTGTCTTTTTCTTATTGATTTGTGCTCTTTATATATTTTGGGTACTAACCCTAGAAGGTTATATGGTTACTCATATCTTTTCCAGGTTCTTAGCTAGTCTTTTCATTATCTGGATGGGATCTCTTGATTAATGGAAGTCCTTGATTTTTACACAATTTTGACTACTAATATTGTATGAAGAAGAAAAGCAATAATTTGAAGCCCTATGACCCTTAGGCCATTTCTGTCTCATTCATGAGACACAATGTAAAAGGCATCAACAAGGTAGACTGGCAATAACCTTTAACAAGAAGATCAACAAGTCTCTACATGAGATGGTCTGGGAGCAGCTCTGTTTGAAAACCGTACTAAAGGAAAAAAGGAAAAAAAAAAAAAAAGAAAATCTCTTCAGTCTTCTACCTCTGCAGCTAACCTGTCAAAACAAATATGCAACAAAAATTACCAAGGACTGTGGGTTTGAATCCAAGCTTCCCTACCTATGTCAGAGTGCTGTGTGCAGCAAGGGGTACATGAGATAAGCACATGTGAGGTTTACAGTTGTTCAATCACACACAAATATTATTATTGTTGCTGGTACATTCCAAAGCATGTGACACATAGTAGGTTCTCTGTGAATGTGTTCAGAATAAATTACAGCAGGACTGTAGGAATTACAGCAATGACAGTAGGACTCTTATGTGTAAAAACCTAAGAACTTTCCAGTTAGTAAGCCTTCGGGCAAATATATAGGCTCAACACCTATAAAATAATGAACTCATTACAGGTGATGAAGTGGATGCAAACTGACAAGGTGGACTATGAAAAGGGCCCAGGGCTGGGGATCAGAATCCATGGTTCCACCACAAAATATAACTGTATGACTTTAATCACTTTAGCTTTTCATGCCTCATGGAAAAATTAAAGTTTCCATGAAGAAGTCATGCCATATAATTCAAGGTATAAATTCAAGAAACATGAACATCAAAGATTTTGCTGATTTAAAAAAATACAAAATATTAGTTCCTGTGAATAAGATGTTTGAGCAACCCATCATAGGAAAAAGTAAAGTTCTTCTTTTGTTAAAAGCGTTAACTAAGAGAAACGTAAATACAGAAGACACCAGAGCAGCAAAAGCACATCCTCAGAGCTCTACCTTTACTGTCTCTGCCCCACTGATGAAAGAAAACACATGAGCTCTGTGGCATGGGAACAAGAAAACAATCACTAGGGAAATTGGAGTTCTAAGCCATCATCCACAACCTGGAATGAGAAACATCACTGTCTTTAGTGTGCAAAATCACACTAAAGAATAAAACTCGGAACATGGGTCAGAATTCAAAGTGACCTTAGTAAATTAGAGAAATTACAGAAATAAACAAAAAAAAATGAAAATAGTAAGGCAGCAAACCACAGGAAAAAAAAAAAGTAAAACTCGTGTAAATATCAAATGAGGAATGTCCAGCTGTGCACAAGCATGGCAGAAAGAAAGAAAGAAAGAAAGAAAAAAAAAAAACCACCTTGGAACAATCGTAGGTAACAGCAAGATTAAAAACCAGCAAGACAGTGATGTAATTGTAAAAACAAATACGGTGCCAGCTTCTATGCAGGCAATCTTCTGATGCTACCCAATAGGGCCAGAACTGTCTTACGCAGAGGAGCTACCTAGTTTGAGACTTAAAATTAGGGGAAAAAAGGTTGGAATTCAGAGAAGGCTCAGAAAAGAAATGCCAAAATATTTACTTGTTGGAAAGTTTCTGATTCATTAGGTCACCTCAATATCTGCATTTCTAACAAACTCCTAGGTGCTACTGCTGCTGCTCCAGCAACAACATTAGTATGATATTCTCAGGAAGCCTGGGCGACTCAGTCAGTTGAGCCTCCAACTCTTGGTTTTCACTCAGGTCATTATCTTAGGGTCCTGGGATCAAGCCCCACATCGGGGTCCAGGCTCAGAGTGGAGTCTGCTTGAGAATTTCTCTCCCTCTCCTGCCCCCCCCAAAATAAATAAACAATTCTTAAAAATAATATGATATTCTCAATAATAATGTAATTCTTAGTAATAATACAGAACCTTGTGTTAGAAGGACCAAGATTATTCTGCATTCTGAAGGCCTGATAAAGTTTGAAAAAAGGTGTGCAGGGGAGCATCGGTTAAGTGAAAGGAGGGATTGCTCTGACAATGGCAACTGAGAAACACGGCTAACAGTAGGTTGCTGCTCTGAAATAGCCCTCTTAAAAAAAACCTTTAAAAAAAAAAAAAAAACTTTTAAAAAATAAGATTTTTAAATCTTATTTACCTTGGTAAATATGCAATCCTATATGAAATACGGGAATTATTAGCAGTTTCTAACCATTTGTGAGACATACTCTGTTTGATCATTTGATGTTCGTTGTAGACTTACTCTCCGGGAAAAAAAAAAAACACACAAACTTATACTCAAAACGTTTTATCCAACTCAGGATATTGATAGAATCCTTGAATACCATCCTGGATCTTAAGTAAGAAATCAATAGAGTTGGCTTTCATAAGTTCCTCTCTATTTTTAGATACTGTAATTAAAAGTCTTTAAAAAGATTTTTTCTTTTTTTATGAAAGGAAAATAAGCCCAATTATCCATTTCCCAAGAGCAAATGAGCTGCTCTTGCACAATCAGTCGGTGTTTGGTGACACCTAGTGGCAAAAGCTAGAGTTACAGCTTCCAACTTCTGTTTTCCTTTTTTAGAAATCAAGGAATTTTGAAAAGTCCTTTTCTAAAATTAAATCAAATCTTTTAAAATATACCAATGTCTCTTCTTCTTCTTCTTATCAAATTTCCAATATCACAATTTACCTGCCCCAGAAACCTCTGTGATTTTTATTTTGTACTTCTAATCAAAACTGTGTCTTGACAGTTTTAACACCAAGAAGTTTTAGAAAGTTAATTTAAGCTGTGTATGTGTGAAAGTCTTTTAAAAAGACTGTAGCCCTATTTGTTAAATATCAGAACCTAGAAATATGGAATCTTGGTTTTCTGTTTCCACGATTTCCCAATTCATTATTCTTTTATCAAGCATTAATTTTGCACATACACTGTGCCAGCATTGGTCTATGCACAGGAGGTAGAGCGGAGGAGCCAACAGGTAATGCCTTAAAATTAAATCTTCCATTATATCTTAAGTGTCCATCATGGAATCTTCAGTGGAATACACCTCTCTTCCATAATGCTTTGCTTATATATATGATGTTAATAGGAAACTCCATTTCTAGTTTGTATTTTAAACAAGGATCATCACTCTTCCTCCTCTCTCTCTCTCCATCCCCTTCCTTCTCCTCCTCCCCCATCTTGTTTAAGACAATCTCTTGCAAACTGCCATCACTAATTACCCACCACGGGATTTTTGTCCAAGTTCAAATAAAATGATGTTTTGATCATTTTGTAAATCCTTCACCCACATTCAACTTGCAGACACACAAGTTAGGAATATAATTTAAAGCACTAAAGGGACACCTGGGTGGCTCAGCCGTTGAGGGTCTGTCTTCAATTCAGGGCATGGTTCTGGGGTCCCAGAATCAAGTCCCGCATCGGGCTCCCTGCATGGAGCCTGCTTCTCCTTCTGCCTATGTCTCTGCCTCTCGCTCTCTCTCTCTCTCTGTCTCTCATGAATAAATAAATAAATAAATAAATAAATAAATAAATAAATAAATAAAATCTTTTTTTAAAAAAATAAAGCACTATTCTGAAAGCATGTGTACAAATGGTTCCTAAGCACACAGATACAAAATCTATGACTATGCAAACAAGTTAATCACCTGGCTAAGCTGGTCCTATAGTGATAAGGGCAATTTTTTCTCTGACTTTTTTTCTGAAGCTCAGTGAGAAATTATCCACTGTTATAAAGCCCCATCATGGGACTATCTAAGCTTTGTACCTTTCTCTCTAACAAAGCCACAGCTTCCTGTACCATGATTTACATGATGGCTGTGAAGCTTAAAACAGTGAGAGATCATAGCGTTCTATTGAGTAAACACCTGGGCATTACAGAATAAGAGAATGGTGTTGGTGTCGGCTCTTTCACCTACAATAAGAATTCCAGAACTGGGTGCACCAGGCAAATGTGCAAGAGATATCCAGCTTGTTGATCCCATCCCTTCACTAGTGTCTCCAATAAGCAGATGCTTTCAGCAATCTCACCTCAGAATAAGACCAAGAAATTGCTTTCCCCATGATGTCTAAGGTTGTCACTGAAACTAAAATTCAGAACGCACAATTACTTTCTCCATCATTGTATGACAACAATCAAGAACACAGGTGATAAATTTTCCATTGCCATTAATATGACTAAAGTTACTATGAAACATTCTAATAGGCAGTCCCATCTAACATATTAGATGGAGGACACAGAAATCCTCTTCCCAGGAACACACAGAAAAATTAAGGTCTTTACAGCATTGATCACAAAAATGTGAGTTAACCAAAGAATACCATTTTTATATACACTCTTTAAAAATATGTGGCATTTGTACAGACCATTCAGTGGCAGAACCAAGCAACTGAAGGCTGACACCGTAGCATTAGCCAAGACTTGGCAGGGAGCGCCACACACAGCAGCTGACATGTTCCCTGGAGAAAATCCTGCTCCAAACACATGCACAAGCCTTCCACCCAGGCAGCCTTCAAAACAAAATACAAGTTCATGATTATAGACACAAATCTCTCTTTCTTTACTTAATTCAAAATTCAGATCCACACTTTCTTGCTGCCCATCATTCTTTTTATGCCCTCTAGAATCCACACAATGGCGTTAGGTCCCGAATATCCTTAGTGTCTTCCCACTAAGTTCCAGCCTCCAGAGCCTAGAGTCCTTGTTCTGTCAGATTCCAACTGTAGTCAACAATCTATTAAAATGTAATAGCATTTATATAGAAAAGTAATGCTTATTTATCGTTCTTAAATTTTTTATGCCAAAAACTATACAGTGAAAGTAAATTTCCATTAAACCACCTAGCTACTCCCCAGAGGTAGCCACATTTGGTTTCTTGTGAATAATTCCAGAATTTTTAAGCATATATATTTTTATACAAAGAAATCTTTCTAGGGGCACCTGGGTGGCTCAGTCGGTTAAGTGTCTGACTCTTGATCTCCAGTTAGATCTTGAGTTCGAGCTCCACATTGGGCTCCATGCTGGGCATGGAACTATTTTTTAAAAATCCC
This sequence comes from Vulpes lagopus, assembly GCF_018345385.1. Classification (NCBI taxonomy): domain Eukaryota; kingdom Metazoa; phylum Chordata; class Mammalia; order Carnivora; family Canidae; genus Vulpes; species Vulpes lagopus. The sequence goes on along the minus strand of NC_054824.1, from coordinate 53,433,664 downwards.
CAGTTAGATCTTGAGTTCGAGCTCCACATTGGGCTCCATTGGGCATGGAACTATTTTTTAAAAATTCTTTCTACACAGATTCTTCTTGTTTCTTCTATACATATTCAACTTGTTTTTTTTAAATTAAAGATACAGCATATACAATTTTCCAAGTATGCATACATGTATGTATGCTACTTAGAATTCCATTATGATTATGCCACAATTTATTTAGTAATTTTTTTACTAAATGATACTTTCCTTATTTCTCCTCTCTTGCTATTATTAATGGTGCCGATGAACTAACTGTACATTTATTGGCATAAAACTGTTGCAAACTGTTAGAAGTGAGATTTCTAGGTCAAAGGAAAAGTAAGGTTTTAGATTTGATGGATATTGCCAAATATCTCTCCAAAATAATGTTGCACCAGTTTATACTCCTACCAGCACCACATGACGGCACCCATCTCTGATGGGTAAAAGTATAACAATTCTAAACAAACATGTTTTGCTTCAGTCTAAGAATCAATAAAGGTAAATATGACCTGGACTCTCAGACATGTGGCAACCTCTAGTCCACACTGAGATAGAGTTCCAGTGTCTACTGCCTTCAGGTCAAGTCCAGATGGTGCTCACAGACACCTGACAAGCCTCAGGATACCACTTTGCTTGGGGTGCATTTCGTAGCCCCGCTCTCTCATCATAAAAATCATGGAATCTTAGAAGAAAGAGGAACTAGTGAGCATCCAGCCCAAACCCCTCTGTCCTTAGAAAAGGTACCCAGCTCAATTACTAACAGACCAGGACCCAAATCCCAGGACTTAGAGCATTCCACCCAGCCAAGACCAGACAAATTTGTCCTAAGAATTGGCTTGGCTAGCACTTCATCAGTGTAGGATTCAGCTCTCATAATTTCCTCTGTACCTTCTGCGTCACAATCAAATTTGAGCTATCTCAAGTGTAGTAAGGCTTTACCTGAACAGAAACTGAAACCATCACTGGAAGAAAAGGCAAGGCAAATTTCAGTATATATATATATATATATATATATATATATAGAGAGAGAGAGAGAGAGAGAGAGAGAGAGAGAACAAAGTTCAACCAGTGCAATCATACTAACTGGCCTACAATTGCTAGAATGTGAATTCATCTGTGAAATATTCCAAAACAATAAAAATGATATTTAATAAACTTAAAATAATTCAAATTGACATATAGGTCTAAAAATAGGTGAAGGCATCTATGCACTACTCATTTGATTAAATTATGAGCTCTTAGAGATGAAATTGAAGACACAAATTAAATTGGGTTTAGGAATCAATTTAAAATAAAATCACACTTACAGAATCTGCACAAATTCCTTGATAAGGGATCCCTGGGTGGCGCAGCGGTTTGGCGCCTGTCTTTGGCCCAGGGCGCGATCCTGGAGACCCGGGATCGAATCCCACGTCAGGCTCCCGGTGCATGGAGCCTGCTTCTCCCTCTGCCTGTGTCTCTGCCTCTCTCTCTCTCTCTCTCTGTGACTATCATAAATAAAAATAAATAAAACTTTAAAAAAAAAATTCCTTGATAAAAAACAAAGCCTCCTACAGGGTGCATGACAAAGGCAAGATTGAGGAGAAAATGGGGACTATAAGATTCCAATTAGGCTTCTCTTTCCATTTGTCTTTTAGACTGTGGTTGATTTTCTATCTTTTAGAGTTGTAGCTATTAATTCACTTACATAGGAAAAAGAGGCCTGCCTTATTTGCTTGACTTACCAAAGTTCTCAGTCACTCCCGAAATAGTGGCTGTTGATGTGAACACCAGGACAGATGAGGCCCACCCCCTCATGCGGTCATACCCTCTGACTGGGTACTCCCCAGCAGGAAGGGATGAAACCACACACTGGAGTACCGTGTGGTTGCCAGAGATACCCACACAGGGTGACATCCCAATAAAAATGTCAACGTTCTCAGCTCCTGAGACCTGAGCCACTGCAAAGGTTAGGACGTCATCAGTCTGAGAAATAGAGAGTAATCGTGGAGTGAAGGCACTGCTGTAACCAATTACTCCCATCTGGTATGAAAGTCCATCTACTTCGATGACCAGGCCAACAGAGCCATTCCCTGCAGGAACAATGCACTGAATGAGCTCGGTGCTGATGCTCACTGTCAGGCAGGCCTGCTGGCCAACATAGACTAGTGTGCTGTTCTTTCCTCTCAGAGCTGTGCCCTCCATGGTCAAGAGGCTTCCACCATGTATGCTGAAATTCTTAGGGAAATAATGAAACACTTGAGGTAAAATGTAGAAGTGTCTGGAAACATTACCAAAACAAGCATATCCATTTCTTGCATGAAAAACTGATACATAGTGGAGTCCTGGGGTCAAGTCACTTATCCAGCAGATCACATAGCTTGCATTAAAGAAAGTTACAATGCAGGGAAGGTGATCATCCACAAACACCATTGGCTCAACTGCTGTGATGCCTAACTTCCGACCCCTAATCAGCACCATGGTCAGAGACCCACTGATATTGGTGGTCAAGGAGTCCACAATGGGAGTTGTCTCTTCCTGCAAGAAAAGAGTGCAATTCCCCTGACACTCACTGGGTAGCCCATTGACCATGACTGTGACGTTCAGAGTGAAGGAAACATCAGGGAAGGGGTCATTCACCTTATTAATCTGGCATAGGATTGTCTGGTATCCCACGCTCAAAATCACACAAGTAAATGGACCCAAAAGGTCAACTTGAACTGACTTCTTCCTAGAGCTGAGAGCCAACCCCCTCACTGTGAGTACAGTCCCGCCACAAGCAGACCCATGTGTCGGTGAGATGCCCATTATCCAAGGTGTTATCACATATTGTTGGGGCACTGCAGACATGTTAGCAAATCCCATCTGCTTCTGACGTACTTGGAGAGGATAGAAGCCTGCCTCCAAACTGTGGAGAGGAAAGGAGCACGCAGAGAGGCTCACGTTGTTCCTTAAAGACTGTGTCTCAAGATCACAGTGTAAGACCCCCAGAAGGATCACTGAGTTGGAGAGGTTATTTCCTTCCACGTAGAACCTCAGGCTGTTGTTTATAATTTCTCCTCTCATGGCAGTGACCACTGGTGTCATTGCTGCTTCATACAGGAAGGTGAAACTCAGGTTCAGTAAGGGTTCTCTGGCAAAGGACACATTGCCAGCCCAGATCTCCATGGGGACTGGGATAGCAGGAATGTTGGAATCAGGTAGCAAGGCAGCAGGCGGGGTCTCACACCAGATGATTGTCTCCGTTGAGTTCAGGATGTCACAGGACCGATTACCCACAAACACCCAAACCAAAGTGGGGTCCCTGATGAATCCTATTCCTGAGATGCTGAGGATGGTTCCGCCTAAAGCATGAACATCAAAAACAAAACTTAAAGTGAATATTCAGAACTATGAACTCACAGCACCTGCACAAACCCCAGTGCAATTTAAGTGGATGGTGAGGTGTTAGCAAAACTTCAGTGACTTCACCTCAACCCATCAGTGTTCCATTTGTGATCATTTTGGCAGGATTTAGATGAGCTGAAATTCACAGAATAGTAAAACAATATAAATTGTTATATAGGGAAGGACGTTTATAATATTTAAGACAAAATTTTCAAGTATATTTATAGATCCTAGAATCCACTCTTGTCAATTTATACATTAAGGAAAAATCTAACTTCTTGAAGTATTCTTGTCACTGCTATGTTATCTGGTATGTTAAGTCTGTAATGACGTTCTATATAATCATCATGTAAAGATAGTATAATGTCTACATTATTGGAAAATCAAATTCCTTAGTCTTCTTGTCATTTGCCATATGATCTCACATATTATTCCATATTATTATATATGTTATGATGTAGAGTGTATATAGATTTTTCTGTATATATTCAACTTATGTACTGATAAAAATCCAATTTGTTGAAGTCTTATACTTATCTTCTATATTATTCTAAGTGATATTCCAATAGTCTATATACTATATAGGCATATGTCTGTGTGTGTATGTATGTGTGTGTGTGTGTGTATATGTTGAGATATATCAAGAGCCACTGAAATATTAAAATATGCTTGTGATCCTGCTAGTATATTCCTAGATTTTGTCTCTCTAATTGAGGGACAAGCAAGCCCTGTCTTCAGGACAGGGGTTGGTCATATCATGACCAAACCTGTGGTATGGGCAGGCAGCTTTTTTTTTTTTATTCGAGTTCAATTTTAGACAGGCAGCTTTAAAAAGGATTTTCCTATACTCAAAAAAAGATAAAGCACTGCTGCATGCACTGTCACAATGATGATTCACATGCAGATATATAGCTTTCAATTTTTTTTCTAAAAATGCATAGTTTTCCAGGTTTTTTTTGTCTTATCCTTACATCTGCCATATCACCATTTGTGTTTCTAACTCCCTCTGGGTCCTTCATCTGCACCCCTAGAGGTAAATGAAGACACCAGATTCATTCCTCCTCCTCTTGCACATCCAGGATCTAAAAGGATAAAATAAGGTTCTCTTTTCTTATTTTTCTAATATCCTCTAGAGACGTGTTACCCATTGGATGTTTCAGCCTCTTTTCATTGGAAAAACAAAACCAGGCATATCTTCTTGTCATAACAATTCTTCAATTTCCTGAGCTCACGGGGCTAACAAATCAGCGGTTTCCACACCCTTCAAAGTACACCAGTCAATTCCCAGAGCACAAGGAAGGTTCCTCTCCCTGTTGCCCCATCTCCGGTCTCACTGACTCAAATCCAGGAGCAAAACCTGAATATCTAGTGAGTAGATCTGCTGAATAAGTGATATGAGAGCCACTCACCCAGAAGGGACCCACAGCAAGGTTCAATGCTGAAAACTTCTGTGACATACTGGATGTGAAGATCAACCCTGTAGAAAATTGTTATAAAATAACTGAGTTAGAAAGAGAGTAATGGAGGAGAAAGACAAAGAGACATGTATTTGGGGGAGAACAGACCCAGAGAGCAGTGATGGAAAGCAAATATGAATGGCACTGCTTCACAGGAAAGAAAGGACATGGTGGAGGGAAGTGTTGTGTGGGGCACTTTCCTGGGCTGGTATCTGGTGGTGGCATCAGCCCCATACAGTTTAGCTAACTTCCTGGTTGAGAAGAGGAAACTTCTGGGAAAATACCAGGCAGGGGGACTCTGGGGCAAAAAGGATCTGAGCATAGTTTGTGCAATAATTGTAAGCCATTTATTCAAAATCCTAGACACAATCTTATTAAAGGTCATATTTAATCACAGATTCTAATTAAAGCACAGAATATTCCCCCCAATACATATAAATGCTCACCTCACCCCCACCTTAATCAAAAGCCATGACATCCTCATCTCAGAAAATTTTCTGTTCCCAAACTAATAAGCCAAACATTTCCCTTGGATTGGTCTTGAGATCAAATCATCTAGTAGGGTCTCTAGGACTTCTTCCAACTGTATGATTCTCCTGTGTTTATCTCCCAACTTCAGAAGAAGGGGAAAAAGTGAAGACCTAACTCAAAACCAGATTTCCTCAACTAAATCACTAGACCATTCAACAGACCTAAAGTGAATGGCAAGTGTCCACCTTACCCTGGTGAGCGAATGCTGATCCCATTGATGGAGACTGAGATGCTATAGAGACCGGTGGGCAATGGGGGCAGTACCACCTCCAGGCCCTGAGGCATCTGCACATGAGCTGGAGCCAACGTGTTCTGGATGCAAACCTCCACATCCAGGTCTGTGTAGTTCACCAAAAGTGCCATTCTGATGAAAAGGGTATCACCTCCTGCATTAAAGAGAATCCATTAGCCTCTGTGATATGGGTTTGTGGCTTCAACCACTTATCATCCTATAAATTAGTGGCAGAGATTAAAGTCTATTAAATGTCTATGCTATCATTACAGCATAGTAGGTGCTTAATAAGTATATATTGAATTGTTACCTTTAAATTCTCATGCCATTTTCATGATGGAAATGGTCCCAATATTACAGAGGAAAAAAATAGATATAAGGAGATTTGTTCAGTGATAGCTAAAATGAAAATAGCAGTAGTCCAGCTTTCAGAAAAATAATTTCCATTCAAAATATAATGCTATCTTTAATATAATTGAGACCACTATTTGCCTTTCTTATAGGATCAACGGTCTAAAAAGAAAAAGATGCTGCAGTATCATGTATTTACCTGCTATGTTGCTCCTGTTTCTGCTCAGAGATGTGATCACTGGATTCAAAGAGGAGACATATGTAAATGCCATGGGAAGAACTGCAGAATGGTCCCCTGTAACCACAGTCAAATTCACAATGGGTCCATCTTTCCCCTGAAAAAATGGTTTTTAAAATCAAACCTCTAACTTGAGAGAAGCCTATATCGAGTTAGTTTAAAAGGTTAATTTCAAGAAAATTATTTTTTAAGTATATTGCTACTTTCAAGTTTCTCACTCTCTTTCTCTTTCACACACACACACACGCATATACATGGTGACAATTACTTAGAATAGGCGAGTGTGGCATCCAACTAATTAAATAAGAATTATGTGCAATTAACACAACAATTGGTTTTGGAAAAAATGGCAATTTCAAGTAAAATCTATACCTAGCTAAACTATCCATCAAGTGTGAGAATACTTTCAGACAGGTAAGTACTCAGAAAACTTCCCTCTCACATAGTCTTCCCTCTCACATAGAAGCATAGAATGTTTCTTCAGGCTGTGGCCTCATAACATAAACAACAGCCACAAAAGAGTGAATCTACCCACAAGAGCAATCAAGGGAAGTGCTAGGATGAAATCTGTAGAATAAACCAAAAAAAAAAAAAAAAAATTAGATGAAGCAAGAGAATAGAGAACCTCAAGGAAAAAGACTAATTAATGTGATGGAATTTTTTTTAAGATAGAGGATTTTTATTATGAGGAAAACATATTAGGATACAAAATTAGAACTCTAAGAAAAAAACTATAAAAGAAAAAATACATTATCTGATTCTGCCCACATCATTAAAATAGTTATGATAATGTAAACACAGTTTGTTGATTTAACAAAGAAATGGTACTGTAACTACATTCAAAAGAATTAAAAGTAGTTATTTCCAAAAAAGGAACTTGAAGAAGAATCCAGAGGGGCAGGAGAGCAGGATTATTTTACTATTTTTCTTTTAATCTTTGCATGTATTACTTTGATTGAAATTTGAAGTTTTTTTAATGCTTATTCTCTCTAGCAAAAGAATCCAAACCATGCAAATTTTACCAAAAGAAATTTCAAATAACTGGATACTACATACCAAAAGCATTAGAATTTAGATTAATATATCCTGAGAAAAATAAATATGCTCCAAAATGTAGTTAGTGGGATGCTCAAATTCTGTTAAAATAAAATATTTTCAAAATTATCTTAATGTCCAATAATAGGGAAGAGTTAAACAAATTACCATACAACTATATATTGTAATTCCATGTGGTTTATATGTAAATGTGAGCATTTCATAATATTTGAATAACTAGATAAGATAAAAATGTGGGGCCAGAAATCAAAGATGATTCTGAAATTTCTCTTCTAGGGGTCTTTATTTGTTCAGTAAACAGTCATCCTTTGGGGTCATGAATGTGCTGAGAATGCTAATGACACTGAACTGTGAATAGATAGTTCAACTTCCACTGTGAGCATGACTTTTGCCAACAGCACCAGGGAAGAATGTGGACTCAAATCTCCTAGTAGGCTTTGATAGCACTAACTGAAGAAGAAAGAGAAAGCTAAGGGACTCGTTTTTAAGGGAAAAGAGAAGCAGTAGAGAATAATTAGGAAAATATTTTCTAGGAAAGAGGCATTCTAGAAGTTTCTAATTTCCACTATTCATATCCATGCCAAAAAAGAAAATTATTTGTAAAAACTAAGTTATTCTTGCTTGCTTGAAAGAGAAATGAGATGAAAATATATGGAAGTTTTCCAAATCAATATATACACTAGATAAATTCATTTATTCTGTGGCATTATTTTCATTGAGAGTATGAACTGGGACTGCCTGGTATCTTCTTTTAAAAAAGATCAACTGATGTTAATTGCAAGTTCCACTATTGGAGTTAGCCTCCCACTTTATTGCAGCATAGGCAATATAAACAATATTAGCATACTCTCATGATGAGAAAGTCATGTTAATTAAGTTCTAAGAAAAGATTCGTGAAAAACCTTACACTACATGTTAATAATGGCTACCCACCCAGAGAGGAGATTCCACTTACTCTGGGTGGAACTCTGCATTGAATTCTTCGTGAATTGCTTGTGGTGATGTTGATAGCACAAGACTGAGATCCAAATAACACCAGGCTCACATCTTCCAAACCAGAGCCTTGGATGGTGGCCCAGAGCCCTCCTGCAATAAAGAAAGCATTTTCAGGTGGAATGAAGAGCCATACAGGAAGACAAAAATTAATTATCCACAAAAAAATAAAATGAAATTAATTAAAATATGAAGCTCCTTAGTCAAAACACAAGTCCTGCTCAAACTGCAGGAAAAGACTGATGCTAAATATATAAACTAGTATATAAACAGGGAGAAATGATGCTTAAAAGGCAGACAGGAGTAACACGTCCTGGAAATATTTAAAAATAAAACATAGGGGGGCCCAGGTGGCTCAGCGATTTAGCGATGCCTTCAGCCCAGGGCATGATCCTGGAGACCCAGGATTAAGTCCCATGTCAGGCTCCCTGCAAGGAGCCTGCTTCTCCCTCTGCCTGTGTCTCTGCCTCTGTGTGTGTGTGTGTGTCTCTCGTGAATAAATAAATAAAATCTTTAAAAAAAAACCATAAATACTGCCAAGTGTCAGAGAAGTAAAGTAGATGGTCTCTGAAAACTCTTCCTTCCCTAGAGTTTTAAATATTATCCCTCCCAATCCTATAAAGCTTATTCTCTTTCTAAGGACTCAAGTATAAAAGAGCATCATGGGGGCACCTGAGTGGCTCAGTTTTTGAGCGTCTGCCTTTGGCTCAAGTTGTGATCTTGGGGTCCTAGGATCAAGTCCCATATCAGGCTCCCTGTGGGGAGCCTGATTGTCCCTCTGCCTATGTCTCTGCCTCTTTGTGTTTCTCATGAATAAAATAAAATAAAATCTTAAAAAAAGAGAGCATGATGGTACAAAGAACTTGGACCCAGAGTCAGGGCCACAGATCACTCTGCCACTTATACTAGATCATTTGTAGCATTGTCCCTGAACTCACTGGCTCTCATTCCCTCATCTTTATTTTTTTTTAATTTTTTAAAAGATTTTATTTATTTATTCATGAGAGTCACAGTGAGAAAGAGGCAGAGACACAGGGAGAGGGAGAAGAAGGCTCCATACAGGGAGCCTAACATGGGACTCAATCCCGGGTCTCCAGAATCATGCCCTGGGCTGAAGGCGGCCCTAAACCGCTGAGCCACCCGGGCTGCCTTTGTTCCCTCATTGTTAAATGACAGCCTTTGCTCTTCCAACCTCATGATTTGATACCATACATACTAGGCTCTAGTCTCCACGATGCTGGAGAGGTGACTGATACCACCACCCACCACCATCAGGATTTCTGTACTGACCACTAAAGAGCAAACACATAAACTTCTCCTTGCCGCAGACATCAGTAAGCAGAGTCATGGCACCAATCATATTGATAATTATGCCACACATTTGGAGGGCCAACACTTGATCAAGCTAACAAATAGAAAGCTCACCTATTATTCCTGAGGGCAATGATTCCAGTCTGCCATCTCCCCAGAAAGAGGATACAAGAGAGGCAGGAAAGCCACCAAATCAGGACACATACACCTTGAGAGTGGGAAATGGGTGCAGAAGCAAGATTTTCTTCCCCAAGCATATCAGGGTGAGAGAGCAAAACATATCTAACCTGATGAACACCTCTCAGGAGAATGTGAGTGGATGGAATTAAACGTTGAAGTTAAATATATGAACTTGCCCTAAAGATTCAGAGCAAGACTGCAGTTACCTTCAGAGGAAGAGAATAAAATTGAAGAAAAGAGGCAATTTACAATAGCAACATAAAAGATAAAATATCTGAAAACAAGGTTGACAAGAAATATTCAAGAACATGAAGAATTTGAAGAAAACTCTGAAATGTCACTGGGGAATTTAATAGATGGATTAAAACTTAAATTAAAAAAAACTTAAATTAAAAAAATGGGTAGAAAGAGTGAACCTCATGAGGGTGGTATATCTTTCTAAATAAACTAAAGCACTAAATAATCCTGATAAAAATATAAACAGAATTTTTTTTTTTTAAACCAAAAGGAGAACTTTAATAAGCTTTTACGGCACTGCAATTACAGGAATATTAACCCATAACATGCAATAGAAATGATGATGCCTTCTGGACATATTTGACAGATAAACCTGTCGTTACAGTTAACAGCAACATATTCTACTGAAGAAAACAAATGCAACTTAGTTCAGCTTTCAGGTTAGAAAATGTATGTTTTTACTGTAATCTCGAGTAGCATTTAGAAAGTTTAGTTTTCCTTTTCTAACCTCTAAGAGACAGTTATGATTTTTTAATGCAATCATAGTATGCAACCACTTTCACATTGGAAATAACCACAAGGAATGACAGGTGTGGATAAATCGACTGATTGGTTTTCATTTCAATTGTTAATTTTGAGAGGGCTCCTGCAGTATTGTGTATTTCAGATGGGGAAAATCATCTGACCAGGAATAAAGAGCCTTGGCCTTAGAGCGGGGGAGGGAACATGCAGCGGCACACAGGGCAGGTGCCTGATTTCTGAAGCCAGATGGACACACATGGCTTGTGGAAATAGTGGTGGCAAGGCAGCTCAGTTGCCACCTCCCCCTTCACATATTCACTACAACAGATGGGGCAACACATTTCCTGCCCCACTGCACTGTGATCTTCAGTGACCAGGATCTCAGGGAGAGTGTCGATGCTCTCCTTGCTCGCCGGTGGATTGGCCACCTCCACGTCCACTGCGAGAGACTCTAGGTGCGCCAGGGCAGTTTCCATTGCCTGGGCCAGGCGTTCTTCAAGTGCCATGTAGGTGAGAAACTGAGGATCCACGTAGGAAATGGCTTCGGCCACCCCCAAGCCATCTGCGAACCCATCAAAGAGGCTCCAATCCACTTCTAGGTCTTCACTCACGCTGGAGTCATCTTCAAGATTGTTGTTTCCATCGAGCATGAACACCCCAGGCTGTAGATACTCCTGACCAGATTCATTATCCCCCTCACTGCTACTCTCATTTTCGTTGTACTGGAGCCAAGGAGCTTCTCGTTCTCTGGGGGATGCGTGTTCCTCTTCCTGAAGAGATGGTCCTCGGAGGTCTTCCAGTTCACTGCTGCTGTTGCTGCTGGCGCTGGCGCCGGTACCCGGGCTGGCACTGGCGCCGGCGCCAGCATTCACTCTGACCTGCTCAGAGTCGTGCTCTTCTTTCCCTGGCAGAGTCTCCCAGCTTTCACCACTGGACGACAGATTCTGCTCTCGACCTCGATACTTCCGCCGCAGAGCAGCAGTCCACTCTTTGTCACTGTCAGAGTCTTCATCACAGTATTTGTAGTAATCATCGCTGTACGTCCAGAAGTCAGGGTCAGCCATGGTTCGCTGCCGTCTTGGTACCTTTTCTGGCTTCACTTGGTCATTCCTGGCTTCCCTCTTGTCTTCGGGGTACTTCAGCTCAGAGTAGCCACCTGAACTCTCACCTCTGGCTCTTCTTGCTAGGCCATCCGAGTGGCCTTCGGCGTTGGCTGTATCCCTCCACCTGGAAGTACTATGTGGCATATCATCATCATCATCAGTATCAAAAAATATTTTTGGTTTCACGCAGTTGGGGCTCGCCAGATTTCTGATTTTAGGCCTCACCACCGGCTCCTCTGCACTCTTGGGGGTGTTTTCCCCACCACCACAAATACTCACAGGAGCCCTGCTGGGATGTGCAGGGAAATTCTGCTCCCGTCTCTGACTCTCCCGGCTGTCACCACGGGTAGACACCTTGCCTTCAGCAGATGTCTGAGAGGCCATGCTATTTTGCTGCAGGAACTCAGCTCTGCTAACAGAGCATCTTGCTGCAGGGGCTGGGTCTAACTTGTCAAGCTCCTCTCTCACATCACGCTTAAAGCTAGAGAACTGTGGAGCCACCCCAGCCAAAGACCTGGCCCCTTTCTCTGGGTCGTAGGGCTTATCATCTTTAAACTTGCCAGTTTTCCCTCTAACTGGTGCTCGCTCAACAGGCCCAGCCCCCTCCTCCTCACTATCATCTGCCCCAAAAGAGTCAACATGTCCATAAGCCAATCCTCTTCTGCTACCTGAAGCCCTGTACTCTCTCGGTGGGTACCTGGAGTAGTCCTCATTATCAACATTCAGGCTGGCTCCAGAGCTCTCACTGTCTTCCCAACTACGACGGGTGATGGAAAATGGTGACCGGCTCCTCTTGGTGGTTTGACTGGGGGCTGATCTGTGCATTGGGACTTCGGATGTTGCCTTTCTCTGGCTGGAAATCCTGTCCTGCTGGCTCGAGGATGGCCTGAAACCAGGGCTGACACCCGCGCGCTCTTCTGGACGAGCGGAGCTCTCGGGGCTCTCGGGCCGCCGACCGTCAGGGCCGCCGGGGCTGCTCCGGGTCTGCAGCTCCTCCCCCGCCAGACAGCAGCCGGGCTAAACAGAATTTTTTATTTAACTTAGTAAGCTACCTTTAAATTTTTTAAAAATTAAAAGCAATAGACCGAATACAAAATTTCAAAATAAGAGCAAAGGGGTCTTCTGCCAGACATTAAAATATCTTATAAAACAACTATAATTAAAACATAATAATAAAACATGCACATATAGACAAATCAATAAGCAGCAGAGGAAGTTCAGAAATAAACCCAAAAAAGTAAGAGGCTATAGGAAATAATAAGTGTGGCATTTCACTTAAGTGAAAAACAGATGAATTTTTTTAGTAAATAAAATAAATGAATAGTATTGAAAAAATCAAATCTGTTATCCTACCTCACATCCGCATCAAAATAAACTCCAAACTGATCAAATATTTTTTATTTAAACATAAAAAAGGAAATCATTAAAGAAAGAGAAGGCAAAATGGGAAAACTTATTTTTATGTAAATTTAGAGATGGAAAGCCCATTCTAAGTATTTTATAAATCCTAAAGCCATAAAAGAAAGATTGATACACTTACTGTATAAATATAGTATTTATAAATTACAAAAATGGTAAACAAATAGACAAACATACAAAGGGCTTGTATTCATGATGTATTTTTAAAGCTCATAAAATCAATGAAAGAAAAATAACCCAATTGAAAAAAAGTGGGCTAAAGAGATGAACAGACAGGTGACTGAAAAGAAAATACAATGCTTCTTAAATTTATGAATTTCTCTCTTAAAGTAAATGCAAAGTAAAACTATAATGAAATGTTATTTTTCTTCTATAAAATAGGCAAATATCAAAAAATTGGTAACACTTTGCTAGGAAGACATAGTAAGTATATAGTCATATATATTGCTACAGGGAATAAACTATAAAACTTCTAAAGAGAATATTTTAGTATTACCAAAATTTTAAATGTACATAACCTCTTGACTTCCAAGTCATTTATTATTTTTTTAAGATTTTATTTATTTATTCATGACAGACACACAGGCAGAGGGAGAAGCAGGCTCCATGCAAGGAGCCCGATGCAGGACTCGACCTCGGGTCTTCAAGATCACACCTTGGGCTGAAGGCGGCACTAAACCGTGGAGCCACCTGGGCTGCCCTCCAAGTCACTTCTAAACAAATTCCACTTCTAAGAAATTATGCTACTATTTTCACATATATACAAAATGGAACAACTACATTTCCACATACAAGTGAAGTTGGATCCTGTTTGGGGTTGAACTGTGTCCCACCCCCAAATTCATATGTTGAAGTCCTACCTGCCAGTACCTCAAAAGGTGACCTAATTTGGGAATAGGCTCATTACACTTGTAATCAATTAAGACGAAGTCATACTGAACTGTGGGCCACTAATCCATTATGACTGACATCCTCATAAAAAGGAATAATTTGGACACAGAAAAGACACAAGGAGAACACCATAGAAGATGAAAGCAGAGATCAGGGTGATATTTCTGTAAGCCGAGGAACACCAAAGATTGCCAGCAAATCACCAGAAGCTAGGGGAGAGGCATAAAACAGATTCTCCTTCATAGGCTGGTTTAGAAGGAATCAACTCTGCTAACATTTTGATTCTTAATTTCTAGCCTCCAGAACTGTGAGACAATAAATGTCTATTGTTAAAGCCATTCAATTTCTGATACCTGGATAAACAGCCCTAGAAAACTAACACTGACCCCTACCTCACACCATAAGCAAAAATTAAGATAAATAAAATAGCTAAATACAAAAGCTAAAACTATAAAACTATCAGGAAAAATATGCATAAATCTTAGTAATAAGGGGTTAGGTAATTATTTCTTAGATATGACACCAAAGCACAAGTACCAACAAGAAAAGGACAAACTAGATTTCATCAAAATTTAAAAGCACAAATTGTGCTATACAAATTGTGAGAGACATGAGCAAGAGAATAAAGGATCAGAGAAGATCTATAAAAATAACCACAAAACAAGTAACAAAAAGGCAATAAATACATATTTATCAATAATTACTTTGAATGTAAATGAACTAAATGCTCCAATCAAAATACATAGGGTGACATAATGGATAGAAAAGTAAGACCCATCTTTATGTTGCCTACAAGAGACTCATTTCAGATTTAAAGACACATATAGATTGAAAGTGAGGAAACAGAGAAACATTTACCATGCAAATGGATGTCAAAAGAAAGCCAGGATTGTAATATTTATATCAGAAAAAAATAGACTTAAGACAAAAACTAAGGAGAAAAAAATGAGTGGGAAATATCAGAAAGGGAGACAGAACATGAGAGACTCCTAACTCTAGGAAATGACCTAGGGGTGGTAGAAAGGAAGGTCGGCGGGGGGTGGGGGTGACTGGGTGACAGGCACTGAGGGGGGCACTTGATGGGATGAGCACTGGGTGTTATTCTATATGCTGGCAAATTGAACAATAAAAAATAAATTTGTAAAAAGAAAACTACAACAAGAGACAAAGAAGGACACTATATAATAATATGGGGAACAATCCAACAAGAAGATATAACAATTATAAATATTTATGCACCCAACATAAGGGTGCCCAAATATATAAAACAGTTAATTATAAACATAAAGGAAATAGTAGATACTAATACAATAACAGTAGGGGATTTTAATAGCCACCTTACATCAATGGACCAATCATCCAGAAAATCAATGAGGAAACAGTATCTTTGAATGATATCTGGGACCAGATCGACCCAACAGGCATATTCAGAACAATCTATCCTAAAACAGCAGAATACAAATTCTTTCCAAATGCACATAGAACATTCTCCAAAATAGATCATACAATTGGCCACAAAACAAATCTCAACAAATCTATAAAGATTATGTCATACCATGCATCTTTTCTGACCACAACACTATGAAACTAGAAATCAGTCACAAGAAAAAATATGGAAAAATCACAAATATATGAAGGTTAAATAACATGTTGATAACCAATGAATGGGCCAACCAAGAAATAAAAAAATACAAATGAAAATGAAAGCACAATGGTCTAATATCTTTGAGATTCAGCAAAAGCAGTTCTAAGGGGTAAGTTTAAAGAAATATAGGCCTACCTCAAGAAACAAGAAAAATCCCAAGTAAACAACCTATCCTTACAACTATAAGAGCTAGAAAAAGAACAAACAAAGCCCAAAACCAAGCAGAAGGAAAGATTGGAGCAGAAATAAAGGAAATAGAAACAAACAAACATAAAGCACAATAAAACAGATCAATGAAGCCAGGAGTTGGTTCTTTGAAAAGACTGACAAAATTGATAAACTGGTAGCCTGATTTGTCAAAACAAAGAGAAGAGTCAAATCAGCAAAACCAGAAATAAAAGAGGAAAGATAACAACTGACACCACAGATATACAAAGAATTGGACAAGAATATTATTTTTAAAAACATTATGTCAATTACTAGACAAGTTAGACAAAATGGATAAATCCCTAGAAACATATAACCTACCAAAACTGAAGCATGAAAAAATGGAAAATTTGAAGAGCTCAATTACCAGCAATGAAATTGAATCAGTAATCAAAAAATTCCCAACAAACAAAAGTTCAGGACCAGAAGGCTTCACAGGCAAATTCTACCAAACGCTCAAAAAAGAGTTTATACCTATTCTTCTCAAACTATTCCAAAAAAAAAAAATAGAACATGAAAGAAAACCTCCAAATTCAATCTATTCGGCCAGCATTACCCTGATATCAAAACCAGATAAAGACACCACAAAAAGAGATCATTAGAGGCTGACATTCTGAATGAACATAGATTCAAAAGTCCTCAATAAAATATTAGCAAACTGCATACAATACATTAAAAATATACACCACAATGAAGTGGGAATTATTTTTGGGACGCAATGGTGGTTCAACATTCACAAATCAATAAAAATGATGCATCACATCAATAAGGGAAAGGATAAAAACAATATGATCATTTCAGATATGGAAAAAGTATTTGACAAAGTACAATATCAATTTATAAAAGCTCTCAACAAAGTAGGTTTAGAGGGTACATATCTCAACATAATAAAGGGCATAAATGAAAAATCCACAGCTAACATCATCCTCAATGGTGAAAAACTAAGAGCTTTTCCCCTAAGGTCAAGAACAAGGCAGGGATGTTCACTCTTCCCATTGTTATTCAACATAGTACTGGAAGTCCTAGCTATAACAATCAGACAAGAGAAAGGAATAAAAGGCATCCAAACTGGCAAGGAAGAAATAAAATGTTCACTATTTGCAGATGATATGATACTATATGTAGAAAATCCTAAAGACTTTACCAAAAAAATCCTAAAACTGGTAAATGAATTCAGTAAAGGTACAGGATACAAAATCAATGTACAGAAATCCATTGCATTTCTATACACTAATAATGAAGTAACAGAAAGAGAATTTTTTAAAATCCCATTTATAGTTGCACTAAAATTAATAAAATACCTAAGGATATATTTAACCAAATAGGTGAAAGATCTGTACTCTGAAAACTATATAATATTAATGAAAGAAACTGAAAATGATAAATGGACATTCCATGCTCATGGATTGGAAGAACAAAAATTGTTAAAATGTCCATACTACACAAACCAATATACAGATTTAATGCAATTCATGTCAAAATATCAGAAGCATTTTTCATATGAGAACAAGCAATCCTAAAATTTGTATGGAACTACAGAACACCCTGAACAGCCAAAGTAATTTTGAAAAAGAAAAAGCAAACTAAAAGTATCACAATTCCAGATTTCAAGTTATATCACAAAGTTGTAGTAATCAAAATTGTATAGTAAGCACAGAAATAGACACATAGATGAATAGAACAGAATAGAAAGCCCATAAATAAACCCACAATTATATGGTTAATTAATCTTCAACAAAGGAGGCAAGAATATACAATGGGAAAAAAGTCTCTTCCACAAATGGTGTTGGGAAAACTGGACAACAAGATCTGGAAAACTGGACCACTTTCTTACAGCATACACAAAAATAAATTCAAAATGGATGAAAGACCTAAATGTGTCATCAGAAGTCCTAGGAGAGAGAACAGGTGCTCATTTCTCTGTCACTGGCTACAACAACATCTTTCCAGATATATATATATATATATATATATATATATATATATATATATATACTATTCAGCCATAAAAAATGAAATCTTACCATTTGCAACAACATGGATGGAGCTAGGAAGTATAATGCTAAGCAAAAGAAACCAGTCTAAGAAAACCAAATACCATATGACTTCATTCATATATTGAATTTAGGAACCAAAACAAATCAACAAAGGGAAAAAAGAAACCAAAAAACCAGACTTAACTGTAGAGAATAAACAGTTACCAGAGGGGATGTGGGTGGGAGAATGAGTGAAATAGGTGAAAGGGATTAAGAGTACACTTATCATGATGAACACTGAGTAATATATAGAATGATTGAATCATTATATTGTACACCTGAAATAATATAATACTGTATGTTAACTACACTGGAATTAAAATTTTTAAAAATTAAAAAAATAACTTTTGTGCTCCAAAGAATATTATCAAGAAAATGAAAAGACAATCCCCAGAATGGGAAAAAAAATACTTTCAACTCACATGTCTGGTAAGAGACTCTTACCTGCTATATATATAATATATATAGTAGGTAATATAGTAGTATATATAATATATATATTACATATATATTATGTAATATATATATATATATGTATCTTATAACTCAATAATAAAAGGACAAATAACCCAATTATTTAAATGGCCAAAGGACTTGGGTGAACATTTCTCCAAAGGCATACAAATGGTTAATAAGCACATGAAAAGATATTGAACGTTAGTCATTAGGAAAATGCAAATCAAAACCATAATGAAGATAGGTTCCAGTTCAAGATGGCAATGTAGGAAGACTCTGAACTCACCTCCTCCACAAAACATACTAAATTATACCTGCTAATATACCTGTCCCACCTGAAGAAGAACTGAGAGCTGACTGAACAGTAACAACAAAAGACAGAGAATAGCAAGAGAACAATAAGAGATATGGAAAGACAGTAACAAAAATAACCCCCATTCCCAATGCTGTAAATGGCTGTGGAGAGGAATAGTACTGAAGGAACAGGAACAGATCCCTCTGTCCTTGGAGACACCAAAAAAATCTGTAGTTTAAAAGAGCATCTAGCTAGCATATAAAAAAGAAACACAACAACTCTGCCAAGTGGTCAAGTTGCTGCTAGAAAGCTCTTCCAGTCACAGGGACTGGAGAATGACACAGTTTACATTCTCATCCTGCCAGAAAAGCCTAGACCAGAGTAGGGTTGAGACAACATAAGTGGAACATTCAGTCATCTTGGTGAACTTGTGACTTCAGCAAGTTTAAGGGCCACAAGCCTGCACCAGCCACTCTGCAGTGCTGGGGCACAGAAAACAAGCTGTGGAGGGAGGGGCGCCTGGGTGGCTCAGTCAGTTAAGTATCCACCTTCAGCTCAGGTCATGATCCCAGGATCCTGGGATTGAGCCTCCCATCTCCCTCTCCTGCTGCTCCCCCTGCTTGTGCTCTTCCTCTCTTGTCAAATAAATAATTAAAATCTTTCAAAAAATTTAAAAAGAAAAGAAAACAAGTCATGGATTTGTGTGAAGGTTTCTTTGTTTTAATTTATACTGTCTTATTTTATTTTTACTTTTTAAAATTTGTCTTGTTTTTATTTTTTCTTCTTTATTTTGTTCTTTTCTTTTTTTCTATTTTTTCTTTCATCCTTTCTTCTCCTTTTTTCTTTTTTCTTTTTTCTGCTTTCATTGTATTTTTTAAATTTCATTATTATTTGTTTCTTTATTCTCTTTGTAAAAACTCATGGTTTAAAAGAGTAACTAGCATATACATCCACAGCTTCAGTCAGCAAGAATCATGAAGCACAGACAGTCTGCACAGGGGTTACTATACCCAACTTCACAGAGAAGTAGCCATTTTGCCTAATTCATAGAAACAAACATAGTAAGTCATGCAAAATGGGGAGATAGGAATATGCTCTCCAAAAGAAAGAACAAGAAAAAAACTCAGTAAAAGATTAAGTGAAACCAAGATAAGTAATATGTGATAAGGAATTTAATGATCACAAAGACACTCACTGGACTGGAGAAAAGAATGGAAAAACTCAGTAGAGCTTCAATAAATAGAATAT
Organism: Vulpes lagopus; assembly: GCF_018345385.1. Classification (NCBI taxonomy): domain Eukaryota; kingdom Metazoa; phylum Chordata; class Mammalia; order Carnivora; family Canidae; genus Vulpes; species Vulpes lagopus. Next base: position 53,413,875 of record NC_054824.1, on the reverse strand, counting down.
ATTTTAAGAAGCAAAACTCAATGAACTCAATCAGAGTTGAAGAATACAATAACTGAAATTTAAAAGCACACTAGAGGGAATCAACAGTAGATTAGAGGATACAGACTAATGTATCAGCCATTGGGTAGAACAAGATGATGGAAGGCATATAAGTGCAACAGCAAAAAAATAAAAAAAATTAAAAAACCTCTATTTTATTATTTTTTTAAGAAAAGAATTTTTAAAAATGTAGATTAAGAAATCTCTTGGATAATATCAAGTGAACAAACATTCACATTGGAGGTCCCAGAATAAGAAGAGAGAAAGGGATAGAAAACTTCCTTGAAGAAGTAATAACTGAAAACTCTCCTAACCTGCAGAAGGAAATAGACATCTAAGTCCATGAACTACAAAAAGTTCCAAACAAGGTGAACCCAAAAAGGTCTACACCATGGCACATAATAATTAAAATGTCAAAGGTTAAAGACAAAGAGAATCCTAAAAGCAGCAGGAGAGAAACACAAACAGTTACCTACAAGGGAAAACCTATAAGACTATCAGCTGATTTTTCAGCAGAAACTTTGCAAGCCAGAAGAAGGAGCATGTTATATTCAAAGTGTGAAAGGGAAAAATAAAAAACTACAACCAACAATATTCTACCAAGGAAGGTTATCATTCAGATTTAAAGCACAGATAAAGATTTTCCCAGACAAACAGAAGATAAAGGAATTTATGACCACTAAACCAGGCTTACAAGAAATGTTAAAGGGACTTTTTAAGTGGAAAGGAATGGTCATGATTAGACATAAAAATACAAATAAAAAGATATGAAATATGACATTTATGCTTTTTTTATTTTTTCATAATGTGTCTGAACATAAATGACCATCAAATTAATATCAACTGCTATTTACTTGGGATGTTATATATGAACCTAATCATAACCACAAACCCAAAACCTCTATAAAGCCTAAATAAATTAATTAATTAATTAATTAAGTAAGTATATGGAAAGCCAAACAAAACACCATAGATACTCAGCGATCACAAAGAAAGAAAAGAGAAAATGAAAGGATCAGAGAACTATAAAAACAACCAGAAAACAAATTTTAAAATATCAACAATTACTTTGAATTTAAATGGCCTAGATGCTCCAATCAAAAGATAGATTTTAAATGGATTTAAAAAGGGGGAGGGGGCAGCCCAGATGACTCAGTGGTTTAGCACCACCTTCAGCCCAGGGCCTGATCCTGGAGACCTGGGATCGAGTCCTACGTCAGGCTTCCTGCATGGAGCCTGCTTCTCCCTCTGCCTGTGTCTCTGCCTCTCTCTCTCTCTCTCTCTCTCTCTCTCTCTCTCTCTCTGTCTCTCATGAATAAATAAAATCTTTAAAAAAAATAGGACCCATCTATATTCTGCCTTTCAGGAGACTCACTTCAGACCTAAAGACACATACAGACCAAAAGTGAAGAGATGGAGACATATTCACCATGCAAATGGAAGTGAACAAAAAAGCTAAGGTAGCAATACTTACATCATGCAAAATAGACATTAAAACAAAGACTGTAACAAGAGACAAAGAAGGGCATTACATAATGAAGAAGAAGATATAACAATTGTAAATATCTATGAACCCAATTTTGGAGCACCTAAATACATAAAGGACATAGAGAAATTTATGGTAATACAATAATAGTAGGGGACTTTAACAATCCAATTACATCAATGGACAGATAATCTTGACAGAAAATCAGTAAGATAACAATGTCTTTGAATGACACATTGAACCATATAGACATAACAGATATACACAGAACATTCCATCCAAAAACAACAGACACATTCTTTTCAAGTACACATGGAACATTCTCCAGAACAGATCACATATTAGACCATAAAACAAGCCTCAATAAATTTTAGAAGATTGAAATACGTGCACCTTTCCACCATAATGGTATGAAACCAGAAATAAATCACATGAAGAAAACTGAAAAAAAAAAATACATGGAGACCAAGCAACATGATACTAAAGAACAAATAAATCAATGAAGCAATCAAAGAAGAAATTTATAAAAATACATGGAGACAAACGAAAATGAAAATGCAACAGTCCAAAGTCTGCAGGACAGCAAAAAGCAGTTTAAGAGGGGAGTATATAGTAATACAGGCCTATGTCAAGAAACAAGAAAAAATTAAAATAAAAAATCTAACTTTATGCCTAAGGTAACTTAAAAAACAAAATCCAAGGCAAGTAGAAAAAAAGAAAATAATAAAGATCAGAGCAGAAATAAATGACATAGAAACTTAAAAAAAAGAAAAAATTAAAAAAATCAATGAAACCAAGAACTTATTATTTGAAAAGATAAACAAAATTGACAAATTCTTAGCCAGATTCATCATGAAAAAAGAGAAAGGATCAAAATAAATAAAATCAGAAATGAGAGAGGAGAAGTAACAACTGATGCCACAGAAATACAAAGGACTATAATAGAATAATACTATGAAAAATTATAGGCCAACAAACTGCACAGCTCAGAAAAAAATGGATAAATTCCTAGAAATATACAATCTTCTAAGACAGAACCAGAAATAAATAGAAAATCTAAATAGACTAATTACAAGTAGGAAATTGAATCTGTAACAAAAAACTACAAAAAAGTAAAAGTCCAGGACCAGATAGATGCATAAATAAATTCTACTAGACATTTAAGAAAGAGTTAATAGCTGTTCTCCTCAAACTATTAAAAAAAAATAGAAGAGGAAGGAAAACTCCCAAATGCATTCTACAAAGCCAGTATTACCTTAATATCAAAACCTGATAAAAACCACAAAAAAATAGAAAACTACAGACCAATATCCCTGATAAACATAGAAGCAAAAATCCTCCACAAAATATTAGCAAACCACATGCAACAATACATTAAAAAATCAGCCACCTCAATCAGTTGGGATTTATTCCTGGGATGCAAAGATAGCTCAAAAGTCACAAATCAATGAACATCATACACCACATCAACAAAATGAAGAAAAAAATCATATGATATCCTAATAAAATGCAGGGAAAAAATTGACAATAAAAACTCTCAACAAAGTGGAGGTAGAGGAAACATGCCTCAACATAATAAAGGCTATATATTAAAAAAAAAAAAAAAACCCACAGCTGGGACACCTGCGTGGCTCAGTGGTTAAGTGTCTGACTTCAGCTCAGGACATGATCCTGGTCCAGGGATCAAATCCCACATCGGGTTCCCTGTGAGAAGCCTGCTTCTCCCTCTGTCTATGTCTCTGCCTCTCTCAGTGTGTTTCTCATGAATAAATAAATAAAATCTTTAAAAAAAGAAAACAGCTAACATCATCTTCAATAGTAAAAAAGTGAAAGCATTCCCTCTAAGGTCAGGAAAAAACAAGGACGTCCACTCTTGCCACTTTTACTCAATATATTACTAGAAGTCCTAGTCACAGCAATCAGACAAGAAGAAGAAATAAGAGGCATCCTTTTGGTAAAGGAGTTAAACTGTCATTAATCACAAATGACATGATACTATAGTAGAAAATCCCAAAGATTCTGCCAAAAAACTACTAGAAATAATAAACAAATTCAGTAAAGTGGCAAGATACAAAATCAATACCCAGAAATTGGTAGCATTTCTATAAACTAACGATAAAATCACAGAAAGTAAAATTTTAAAAAACATCACCATTTACACTTGCACCAAAAAGAATAATGTACCTAGGAATAAACTTTATCAAAGAACTGAAAGACCTGTATTCTTAAAACTATAAAAGTGATTAAAGAAATTGAAGATAACACAGATGCTCATATGTTGGAAGAATTAATATTGTCAAAATGTCCCATTAATGAAAAAAATCTACAGATTTAATGCAATCCCTATCAAAATAAAAATACTGGGATCCCTGGGTGGCGCAGCGGTTTGGCGCCTGCCTTTGGCCCAGGGCGCCATCCTGGAGACTCGGGATCGAATCCCACGTCGGGCTCCCGGTGCATGGAGCCTGCTTCTCCCTCTGCCTGTGTCTCTGCCTCTCTCTCTTTCTGTGACTATCATAAATAAATAAAAATTTTTAAAAAAATTAAAAAAAATAAAAAGTTTATGAATATTAAAAAAAATAAAAATAAAAATACTAATTTTTACACAACTAGAACAAATAATACTAAAATTTGTATAGAATCACAGAAGATCCTTGGATAGCCAAAGCAATCTTGAGAAAGAAACACAAAGCTGGAAGGATCACAGTCCCAGATGTTAAGGTATACTACAAAGCTGTAGTAATCAAAACAGTATGGTACTGGCACAAAAATAGACACACATACAATATAACAGGATAGAGATCCCAGAAATAAATCCACATTTTTATGGTCAATTAATCTATGACAAAGGAGGGAAGAATACACAATAGGTAAAAGACAGTCTTTTCAATGAATGGTGCTGGGAAAACTGGACAGCTACATGTAAAAGAATGAAACTGGACCAGTTTTTAACACCACACACAAAAATAAAATTAAAATGGATTAAAGACCTAAACATGAGACTTGAAACCACAAAAATCCTAGAAGAAAGCACAGATAGTAATTTCTCTGACATCAACGATTAGCAAACATTTTTCTAGATATGTCTCCTGAGGTAAGGGAAATAAGAGCAAAAATAAACTATTGGGAGAACATAAAAATAAAAAAGCTTCTATGTGGTAAACAACCAACAAAATAAAAAAAATCAACTTACTGAATGAGAGAAGATATTGGCAAATGATATATCTAATAAAGGGTTAATATCCAAAATATATAAAGAACTCATAAAACTTAACACCAAAAAAGAAGCAATCTGTTTAAAAAATACACAGAGAATCTGAATAGATATTTTTCCAAAAAAGACATCCAGATGGCAAACCGACACATGAAAAGATGTTCAACGTCACTCATCATTAGGGAAATGGAAATCAAAACCACGCTGAGATATCATCTCATGTCTATTAGAATAGCTAAAATCAGGAAGATAAGAAACAACAGATATTGGCCAGGATGTAGAGAAAAAGGAACCCTCGTGCACTGTTGGTGGGAAGGCCAACTGGAACAGCCACTGTGGAAAACAGTATGGAAGTTTCAAAAACTTAAAAATACAATTACTATATGATCCAGTTATTCCACTACTAGGTATTTACCCAAGGAAAATGAAAACACTGACTTGGAAAAAATATATACACCCCTATGTTTATTGGGGTATTATTTACAATAACAGAGACATAGAAGCAACCTAAATATCTATTAACAGACAAATGGATAGGAAATGTGGCTACACCTGTACACCTGAAATTAATATGACATGTATACATATACATATGTATATATACATAATGGAATGTTACACAGCCATAACAAAAGATGAGATCGCCCCATTTGAGACAATATGGAAGGACACAGAGAGTATTAAGCTAAGTGAGAGAAGACTGAGAAAGAGAAGACACCATGTGATTCCACTCATAAATAGAATTTAAAAAAATAACCAAACAGCAGAATAAGAACTATAACTACAGAACAAACTAGTGGTTGCCAGAAGGGAAAGGAGTGGGAGGGTTGGGCAAAATAGGTGAATGAGAGGAGGAGATACATGCCTCTAGTTCTGGAAGTCACAGAATAAAAAGCAGAGTGTAAGGAATACAGGGATAGTGTAATAGTAATGGGACACATAGCAGCTACACTTGTGATGAGCTTGGCATAATGTATAAGCTAAGCTGTACACCTGAAACTAATAGGACATTGTGTGTCAAGTATACTCAAATTTTAAACAACACAATGAGATACCATCTCACATTCATTAAAATGGCTTCTAACAACAGCAACAAGCTTAAAAATAACAAGTATTGGTAACAATGTGGAAAAGTTGGTGCCTTCATATATTACTGGTGGGAATGCAATATCATGCAGTAATTTTGGAAAGAGTTTAACAGCTTCTCAAAAGTTAAACATAGAGTTACTACATGGCCCAGCAATTCCACTTCTAAGTAAATACCCAAGAGTATGGAAAATGTACATTCACACAAAACCTTGTACACAAGCATTCATAGCAGCATTATTCTTAATATCAAAAAGTGGACACACCTCAAATGTCCACCATGAGATGAAGAGATAAACAAAACATGGTGTATCTCTATGATGGAATATTATTTAGCCATAAAAGGGAATGATGCATGTTACCACATAGACGAACCTTGAAAACACTATCCTAAGCAGAGAAGCCAGACACAAAAGGTCACATACTGTGTGATTCTATTTATATGAAATATCTAGAATAAACAAACTCACTGATGCAGAAAATAGATTAGTGGTTTCCAGACATCAGGAGAGGGGAGAAATAGGGAGCGACTCCTAATGGATAGAAAAGTTTCTTCTCAAGGTGATGAAAATGTTTTCCAATTAGGTAATGGTGAGGTTGCATAACTTTGCGAATATACTTACATTGAAAACCACTGAACTGTATCCTTTTAAGAAGGGAATTTTATGACGTGGGAATTATATCTCAATTTTTTTAATTTCAAAAAGAAGAAGAAGACCTCAGCCGAAACGAGAATGCCACCAGGGCAACTCTATATATTTCTGAGATACTGACCCGGTCCAACCCAACACTGTCTCACCCCTGGATGATTGCAATAGCGTCCTAACTGGTGTCCCTGATTCCACCTTTGCTTCCCTACAGAATATTCTCACAGCAGCCTAAATCAGATCATGTTACTTTTTCACTAAAAACCCTCCAGCGGCCCACATCTCACTCAGAACAAGAGCCAGTAACCTTTTATTGTCCCTGGAGCCATCTGACATGCTCCCAGTCATCTCTTATTCCTCACCTCTGCTCAAGCTGTTCCAGCCACAACTTTCTTGCTCCTCTTGGAAGAAGACGAGCTCATTCTGACTTAAGACTTTATCATTTGATGTTCCCTTTGCCTAAAACTCTCTTCTTCAAGATTTCCCAGGACTCATTCCTTGACTTCATCTGTGTCTCCATTCTCCGATGCTACCGTGTCACTCCTCCAAAGCTAGTGATCATCCTATCACAGCCACCACCCCTCCCCCACTCTTTCCCTGCTTGATTTTTCTCTTACACACTTCCCATCACCTCTACAAGAGCAGGTACTTAGTTTTAATGGACTGCATCCCCAGTAGTGCCTGGCACAGAATGAGAGCTAAATCAGTTGTTATCATTGTTACTGTTGGTGTTAACAATTAAAAGTTGCAGAGGAGATGAAACTGTACCACTCCCTTTGAAAGCTGAGGGGCCTCACAAGGATCTGTACCTAAGGAGAAGGCAACTCTATCTCAGCACAGAAATGGGCCAAGGAAGTACATAAGACAATACCAAGATTTCCCTCAAAAACCCTTTCAAGAGGGCCTGTGTGGCTCAGTCAATTAAGCAGCCAATCCTTGATTTCAGCTCAGGTCATGATCTTAGAGTCCTGGGATAGAGCCCTATGTCAGGCTTTCCATTCAGCAGGGAATCTGCTTAAGGATTCTCTCTCTCTCTCTCTCTCTTGCTCTCACTCTCTCGCTCTCTGCCCCTCTCCCCATTTGCACTTTCTCTCTCTCTTAAAAAAAAAAAACCTTTCAGGGGTGCTTTGACATATGTGCAAGTGGTGATTTAAAATGTTACTGATTACATTACTTTAGGTATTCATTACATATTAAGCTATTCTGTGAATTTTTTGCTGGTAGGCCTTGATCTGGTACTCTTTAAACCCCCAGTAGGAGCATTTCTCAAATTGTACTATTCATAGAAATTGCCTGAGGATGCTGTTAAACTGTAAATTGATTCAGGAGGTCTGGGGTGGAGCCTGAGACTCTGCATTTCTAACTAGCTCCCAGATGATGCATATACTGCTGCTCCAGAACCACACTTTGAGTGCCAAGATCTTCAGCATCCAGCGCAGGGCTTTATAATGTTGATTAACTGATTGACACTAGCTGATACTAAATAAGTGGCAGGGAAGAGGAAGGTTATAGCCAATAATTAGAAAAGTAGGAGCTAGAGCCCCTCTCCCTCCCTCCCTCTCTTTCTCTCTCTCCTGCCCTTTCTCCTTAGTCTTACTAAAAGCTCACTTGCACCCATAAGACACTAACCCTTCTTGGAGTTTTCTCCACCTTTTACTAAGGTCTCCAGGGATGAAGTTCAATCCTACCAGACAAATCCCTGCACTATGCATTGCTGGTGCAGCATACCCTAATAGGGTGAGCAACTCATCATGGTTTGCTTGGGACTTTCCAAATTTTAGCATTAAGAGTTTCACATCCTCATTTTAAAACTCGAAGTCTTGTGTCCTGGGAAACCCCTCAGTCCCAAGAAAACAGGACAGCTGGCCACCCTGCTTGGGCAAAGCACGCTAGGGCAAAGAAGATTTATATGACCCGAACTTCAAAAGCTATCTTATAGGAAGATCAAAAGCCCCTTATAAATCTAGGGAGAAGACTATTTTGAACTCTAAATTCAAACCAATAATTATTGAGTTCATAGAGAATATAACCTTTCACCCTGAGCACCACATATCATCTGGCCTCTTCCTGAAACCACCAAGAAATAAAAGCAAACTTGCTTTGTTTCTGTGCAGAGATGAGGCAGGGTGGGCCTTATAATTCACTCCATTAGGCAAAGTAAAATCAGAAATGAGCTGTTCCTTTGCAATGACTCTGTGGCTGGAAATGTTGCTTTAAGAAAGTGTTCTAAGCCACAGTTCTTTGACCAAGTGAACAAACAATGACAAAAATCTGAGACATTAAGGAAAGTAGTTCTATGCTCTAAAAATCATACATTAACACATATAAGCATGAATGTTCCTGACATTCTTACAACCTGGCTGGGTTGTTTTTAATTGGTTGTGCCCCCTCAAAGGCATGGAGAGATCCTTGGTTTCCATGGCACGAACCTACAATCCATGGGGTCTATACTGATTAAGACCCACTGCCCTCTGTTTACCTCCCTACTCAAATAGTAGTTGGCTTTGCATGCTAGCCAAGTATTCAACTGTACATCAGTCCACAAACGTTTGTGTACATAAGACCTGTACTTCATATTTGCAATTTTTTTCACTTTTCAAAGTACTGTCCCACCTGTTGACTCATTTTAATCTCACACAAAAGTAGGAGGCTTATGACTTAGGCATCATTAGGTCTGCTGCATAGCTAAGACAGCATGGCACCATGGAAGAAGCAGGAGACTGAGCTTCTGAAAATCCCAGTTTGCATCTAGCTCCACTTCTTTCCATTGGAAAGCCTTGGGCAAGTCACTCTTCTTCAAACCACCATTATCTCATCTAAAAAAAATGGGTAACAATTCCATCCCATGGGGCAGCTCTAGACATTTAGAGAGTGTGACTGCCCAGAAGAGGTACTCAATAAATGATACTGTGCCTGTCATCATTGTTACTAGGAAACTATGTCTCATACAAGTAACCAAAACTCCTAAGTTCACACAACTTTCACAGGACATAAATCCAGGCACATGTCCTAACTCTCAATTTAGTGTTGTTTCCACTAGACCAAATTGTCCCATGAGTCAGTGACCGAGTTATGCCTGACACCATCAGTGAACTATGATCCTCTATATGGCAAGTGACTTCACTTAAGGGCTCAAAGTCTATTGCTCATTTAAAAAATGCTGCTGGCAGAAAACAAAAAGCTATAAATTGTAGGGGATATGGAATTTATCAAGTGACAGGACTACATTCCTGCATATTAGCAAGAGTGTTAGCTTTTAAAAACCATAGCTGGGGGCATCACAATGCCAGATTTCAGGTTGTACTACAAAGCTGTGGTCATCAAGACAGTGTGGTACTGGCACAAAAACAGACACATAGTTCAATGGAACAGAATAAAGAACCCAGAAATGGACTCTTAACTCTATGGCCAACTAATATTCGACAAAGCAGGAAAGACTATCCACTGGAAAAAAGTCTCTTCAATAAATGGTGTTGGGAAAATTGGACATCCATATGCAGAAGAATGAAACTGGACCATTCTCTTACACCATACACAAAGATAAACTCAAAATGGATGAAAGATCTAAATGTGAGCCATGATTCCATCAAAATTCTAGAAGAGAACACAGGAAACACCCTTTTTGAACATGGCCACAGCAACTTCTTGCAAGACACATCCATGAAGGCAAGAAAAACAAAAGCAAAAATGAATTATTGGGACTTCAAGATAAAAAGCTTCTGCACAATAAAAGAAAGTCAACAAAATTAAAGACAACCTACAAAATGGGAGAAGATATTTGCAAATGATGTATCAGGTAAAGGGCTAGTATCCAAGATCTATAAAGAACTGGTAACTCAACTGGTAAACTCAACAGCAAAGAAACAAACAATCCAATCAGGAAATGTGCAAAAGACATGAACAGATATTTCACAGAGGAAGACACAGACATGGCCAACAAGCACATGAGAAAATGCTCTGCATCACTGGCCATCAGGGAAATACAAATCAAAACCACAATGAGATACCACCTCACACCAGTGAGAATGGGGAAAATTAACAAGACAGGAAACAACAAATGTTGGAGAGAATGCGGAGAAAAGGGAACCCTCTTACACTGTTGGTGGGAATGTGAACTGGTGCAGCCACTCTGGAAAACTGTGTGGAGGTACCTCAAAGAGTTAAAAATAGACCTGCCCTACGACCCAGCAATTGCACTGCTGGGGATTTACCCCAAAGATACAGATGCAGTGAAATGCCAGGACACCTGCACCCCAATGTTTATAGCAGCAATGTCCACAATAGCCAAACTGTGGAAGGAGCCTCGGTGTCCATCGAAAGATGAATGGATAAAGAAGATGTGGTCTATGTATACAACGGAATATTACTCAGCCATTAGAAACGACAAATACCCATTATTTGTTTCAATGTGGAGGGACCTGGAGGGTACTATGCTGAGTGAAATAAGTCAGTCAGAAAAGGACAAACATTATATGGTCTCATTCATTTGGGAAATATAAAAATTAGTGAAAGGGAAAGGAGAGAAAATGAGTGAAAATATCAGTGAGGGTGACAAAACATGAGAGACACCTAACTCTGGGAAATGAACAAGGGGTAGTGGAAGGGGAAGTGGGCGGGGGGTTGGGTGACTGGGTGATGGGCAATGAGGGGGGCACTTGGTGGGATGAGCACAGCACTGAGTGTTATGCTATATGTTGGCAAATTGAACTCCAATAAAAAAAATTTTTTTAAAGAGTGCTAGCTTTAGAGGGTCAGATGCAATGTGGTGTGCTCCCCAGATTACCAATCTCTGCAGCTCTGGAAGGCTCCACAGCATCCAGTCTGGGCTCCACATTTAGGAAGAGGGCTTCTCCACTAGTGTTGATGGCACGACCAAAAGGCCTTACCACCATGAAGAGCCGATGCATTCCAACAGGTAGTAGATCTGTCTGGCAGATCACATTCGTTTGGTTTGAGAAAATAACTTTGCAATTTGTTTTGTTCACCATAATCTCCAAGGCCTGGGGGTCACCAGAGAAATTGGTTCCAAAAATATAAACCAGTAGGCTGATGTCACCATCTTAAAGTAGGAAAAAAAAAATAAAAGAACAAAGTCACCTCTCAGTGATGTAACTTCATTTAAGAAAACTCTTTCTATGTCAAATGCTCATTCCCTTTCACCTTCCTCTCCCAAAATTCAAAGAGTTGAGTGCTGACTCAAATATTGAGCTCCTATACTTATTATTGCAATGTACAGCCCCCATATGAAATTTTAGCAAACTAGGAATAAGAGATCACTAATCAACTTTAAAGAGTGAAAACATATCAAACAACATTTCAAAACAAGGGACAAAGAGAATAAGATATTTTAGGTCATCAAAACTTTACCTGTCTTTGGAGCACCTGGGTGACTCAGTTAAGTGACTCTTGGTTTTGGCTCAGGTCATGATCTCAGGGTTGTGAGACTGAGCCCCATGTTGGAATCCATGCTCAACATGGACCTTGCTTGGGATTCTCTCTCTCCCTCTCTCTCTGCCCTTCCTCTGCTCATGTACTCACTCTGCTCACACTCTCTCTCTCAAAAAAAAATCAAACAAAAAACCTCCACCTGTCTCCATTTATTTAGATGGAAAAAATATATATACTTTCTGCTGCATCACTCAACATCCACCCCATGAATCAATGCACCTTCTGTCCACCCATCACCAGGTACATGGCCTCTAACAAATCACTCTGAGTCTGAAGTTCATGACCATTTCAATGTCAAATCATAAATCATACCAAGGGAATACCATGCAGAGTGGATCTGGGGAGTTGACCCTTCGAGGTACTGGAATGAACAGGAACCTGAGCAATGAGCTGGTATGTCATTCACTCGCACAACCACCTGAAAAAAGGCAAAGGAATTAAACACAAATGTGTGAATTTCATGTGCTCAAGAGTATTCATAAAGCACTTTTGAAATCTGTCCAAATTAACATGTTTAATGATTCATTTTTTTCTTTCTTCTATTTCCCAGTAACAAACCTTAGTGAATGAATCAGAACATGTTAGGTTTTCTTAAAATGATGGTAGTTATACTGAAACCTAACATTTCTATAATCAAATATCCTAAATCTTGAGAAAATTTCCTTTCTGTAGTAAATTTAATAAAATTCAAACTGCCCAAGGACTTTTAATCACTTGAGATTATACTCAACTGGATACCTGTAAAAAGTCCTTTCTTTGCTGGTACATGCCAACAAAATAGGCACCTTTCTTCAATTATACTATGTGGATATGTAAATGGAAAATAGTGTATTTGGGCATTTATTCGGTTGGGGTCTTTTTGTCCTAGAATGGTAAGTCCCCAATAACAGACTATATGATTCTTCCTCTCACTGTTAATCTCAGTATTAATCTGGTACAATACTTGGGGATGGGGAAAGTGAAAAAGATAGGACTTGTTTGATGCTCTCTCTATAAAACATGGATCAAAAGCACACACTATATTTATAATAGTGTTCGCTTATGGAGAGAAGAGGTGGGGGATGGCATGAAAGCATGGGTGACAAAGAACACTGCAATTTTATCTTTAATGTTTTCTTTTATTCATAAACACACAAAAAACATTATCCAAATGTTGGCAATTATTAAACTTTGGTTTGGGTACCGAAGTGATGGTTACATTATTCTGTATAGTTTTCATTTTTTAAAATGTTCTCAAATTAAAAGCAGATGACTTATAACAGGAACATGGGCAGATTGGAAAGATAAAACATATATTTCAAAGACAAAAGGCACTGACTTAACTCATTTACTTTCTAGGATCACTGTCTGGAAGTATAAATTCTATGTAGCTATAGAGGTTCCCCATTTTTTTGTACCATAATAATAGCATTGATAATTATAATAGTAGGATGCTGTGTTTGCAAAGCATTTCTATTTTCAAAGGTTTTTCATGCACTATGGAAGAGAAAGAGGATAGGCATAATTGTCTCTGTTTTATGGATTGGATAAATTATCCTTGAAATTGGCTCACATTACAAATCAGGAAGGGGCTGAGACACTTGCAACTGGTACTTGCACTTTGAGAGGCCCATCTACTCTCACCTGAGTGTGCTGGTTGGCAGTAACCAACATGTCTCCAAATACAGGTCCAAGAAAAACTCCACCATCATATACTACACGCACGGTTGCAGCAGGGTTCACTCCAGTTAGATTTGCATCAGAGACCTGAGATGGTTAAATTTCTGATGAATTCTGTCATGGAATAGAAGTCTAATCTAATAGAAGTCTAAATCTAATGATAAAGGGTCTTTTCACATTTTATTTAAGATAACCAGATAGCTAGAAAGCAAAGATAGGGTGACAGGGGTTGAGGCCTAGAAACCTAACTGTAAGTAACAGCTAACAAAAGCCCCAGTAGACAGAGGAGTATTTATCTGCAAGTAGAGTTGCCAAAAAAAAAAAGGCACATAAAACAATCTTTTCTTTCTGTCTTGAGATATTTTGTTTCTATGTGCTTTTCTACTTTATATGTTTGCAATCCAAAATATTAAAATAAAAGGTCAGGGAAAAAAGTGCTATGAGATGACTCCTCATCCATCCTCCATCTCCATCCCAGTATTTTGTTTGAAAACCAGATGACCCACAATATCATATAACAGGGATAAAATTTTATCTTGAGTTTCATTTTATAATAACCAAATGCTAGATGATCATTAGATTATTTTTTAAAACCCTAAATATGCAAGAGCATCTGGTTTTATCATTACCCACAGACAGCAAATCCTTTTCTAAACTTCCTTCTGCTATGCCATCTGCCTCCATGATAATCTAAGTCAATCACATCTGCTTAAATTATCCAATAACAGATGTAGAATTATTGTATGGTGGACACTGACCAACAACTTCTACCTATAGTTTGTTAGGAAAGGAGACGTTGGGTTGCTTTATCAGGAACATGAGATACAAAACATGCCTTGAAAACTTCCCAAAAGAAGATCACTGAACCCCCTTTACTTGGATATTCCAACAAAATTAATAATTCATGACAGTTTCATTCAGATAATTCTGAGGGGTCTTTTTTATGTTTTTGTTGTTGTTGTTGTTGTTGTTTTACAAAACTGCTCTAGGACACCAAATCCACACCACTACCATACATACCCTAATGAAATTGGGCAAATCTCCAACTTGGCTGGACCAGGAGAGGGTCCACTCATGTTCGTAGCAAGACTTTAGATCCTCCATTACAGTGAGGTCACTGCTGTTGAGGTACCTGGATGTAAAGTTATCAGCATTGTTCTGCAAGAGCTTGCGAAGGTGACTAGCTGAAATATGCACAGGGACATCTGTGGGACAAGGTTTGATATTAAAAAAAGATACTAATTACTCCACAGCATGGGGTTTCATCATTAAAATAACAGAGAATAAATGTCAAGATGTCTACCGACTATGCAGGAGATCCTCAAGTTCAAACTATGCTTTCAAGAGAAACCCCAGTCCAGTTAACCATGTGTTTCCTAAGGCAAATACAAGTAGATGCCTACTTTTTAAATATTGTGATCTCTTTAATCAGTATCCCATCTCACAGCAAGCAGGGAGCATAGGCACATCAGACAAAACTATCTCCACTGTCAACTCCAACACTCCAGACACCCTGGTAATGCCTGAAAACCTAATTAAATAGTGGTTTTTCCCTGGAAAAGTTTAGCTGGCCCTGTGAACAGAGAAAAGTTGGCCACTTTTCACAGGGAGTCGGGGAGGCACACAGCAGCTGACACCCATAAAAACTTAGCCAACCCAGCTGAGGAATGTTGGCATTTAACTTTGGTTTCTCTATTAGAATTCTTTTAAGCCCAACCACCTGCTTCCCTGTTCCCCATCCCCACAGAGAAATAATAGCATTCTGTGCTTAAGCCCTGCCTGCGTTTGAACCCCAGTTCTCGCTTTACCAAAAGTTTCCATTTCATTAGCTACTCCCAAAAGCCCTGTGAGTGAGCCATTTAGGTATCCTCATGCCTACTTTAGAGATGAAGAAAATGAGACCCAAGGAGATTCAGAAGCCTGCCAGCCAAGCAAGATGAGTTCACACTTAACCCAGGATGCTTCCTAACTACTCAAGGATCTTCCTCTTGAATTCCACATAGCCAGGGAGTGTTAATAAAATACCACTGAATTTCTACCATGCAAACAAAATTATCCTTTAAAAAAAAGAAAGCTTGTTCTACATTTACATAATTTGAGGCTGTTATCATTTCTAAAGGCTAGGTTAAGGCTGCCTTTCCTGGATTGCTTTGCAGTGATTTGAAGAGCATCATGACAGAACATGTTGGTATCGAGAGTAGATGTAGTAGTAGACAGACTGCAGCTCATGAGAAGGGAAACTCATGACCCAGGAATGGACTTCATAAATACAGAGCACCGCTTCCACAGCCATTTTTCAGTCTCCAATAGTCCGTGGCCTTCATTTTGTCCTAAGTGGCTCTGTTAGGGTAAAAACACCATTCCTTCCACACAAAAAGAGTCTTGGAAACCCAGACATCTTTCTTCTCCAAAGGCGGAAGACTTTGGACCATGTGCCAATTTTTATACAGCCACTCTTGAATTCTTCTGAGCCTCCTTTCTGATTCTTCTGTGTTTTACCAAATAAATAGTATAATCACTTCTATTCCTTATCCTTTGTAAAATGTGCATACCCTTAAAGATTTAGAAAAGGTGTCATGCAAATTACATCTGAAACCTCTTTCTACACTGTTATGACCACTAAAATTCTAATAGCAAATGGTGTCACTATGGAGTTTAACTTGGATGGACCATGGCTACCATGGAAGTTGGCCTAGGAAACTCTAGAGAGAATAGGACTGACCTGATAGTCAAATACCTGAGTTCATATCCAGACTTTGCCATCAACTATTTATATGACCTCTGGGCAAGCTCCAGTATACTCCGCTCAGTGATGGCTCCTGAAAGATATGTCAATGCCCTAATCCCTGGAACCTATGAATATTTCCTTATAAAGCAAAAAACTGTATATTACCTTACATTGCAAAAGATGTGGTTAAAAATCTTGAGAGGAGGAGTCTATCCTGGGTTATCCAGGTAGGCCCTAAATGCATTCATATGTATCCTTGTAAGAGAGAGACAAGATGTTTTGAGAAAGAAGAGGAAGAAACAATGTGACCATGGCAGCAGGACTGGGAGTGACGTGGCCAAGGAATATGGAAAGTCACCAGAAGCTAGAAGAGCTAGGAAACAGATCCTTCCCTAGAGCCCTCAGAAGGAGTGTAGCACTGCTGACAACTTGATTGTGGATTTCTAGCCTTCAGAAATGTCAGAGAATGGATTTCTGTTGTTTTAACCCACCAAATTTGTGGTGATTTGTTATGACAGCCCCAGGAAGCTAATTCACTCAGTTACCACACCTACAAAACCAAAAGGTTGGGTCATATTAACAATAATATGGTATGGTTATTGTCTAGATCTTTAATTTTATGAGGGTCACTTTCAAATGCTGGAAAATAAAATAGCTTTAAGACTATCACCCTGCCTGACAATCTCTCAGGATATTGTTTGCCTGGGAACGCCCCTAAAAATGGAAATGAGAAATCGGTGCACTCTAATTGCCTCTTTACCAGGTATCACTGAAGTAGGAAGTTGGATGTGAAAGTATCCTCCTAAAGGTGGGCTTGTCTTCTGTATTCTCTGTGTTGTCACCTGGACCAACCCAGATCTTCTGGCTTCTCCTCCAGTGGGCACAAAGCTGTGGGATGTCAAAAACAAAGTATTAACCACAGTAAGCATCCAGAAGTGCCACTGTAAACAGAACTTAACTTCATCCCAAAGACCATATAGTCTGCCATGTTTCCAGGACACAATGTCAACCTCCCAGATATTGGATATCCCTGTCGCATCACAGCAGATACAGTGTAGTGTAAATACTAGGATTCTTACAGAATGTTCCACCCTGCCCCTGCACTGATCCTGGAAGCACAGTGGCCTAGAGTAAAAAAGTGATAACTTCAGCCTCCACAGCTTTGGCCCTGAAGCACAGAATGAAAAAAGAACTTGATATTCTCTAAACTATTTGCATCATGAAATGAGGAGGCAGTACCTGTCCCACAGATGTTTCTCCACTCTGTATCCCCACCTGAAACACAGGCCACTCCTTCTGGCCCACTTCTTAGCTACTGCCTGTTTGCAAACACACTGCCTGCATAATCTTGCTTTAGTACCATAAATGGGTCAAATGAATCATGACATACCATGAGATGGAATACCATCCAACCAATAAAATGATATTTTAGAAAAATCTTACCATTCCCCATTAATGATACAGGGAAATATTCAATGTATACCATTAGGTGAAATGGGCATGTTGCCAAATATAGTGTGCAATGTATGGTCCCAATTTGAGGTTTAAAAAGTAAATATATACATATATATGTATACAAAAACTGCTTAAGAAAAGGGAGTTAGAATATGGATCTGACATGTCAATAAAAGTTATCTCCAAGGAGAGGGATTATGAGTGACTTTTTATCTTCTAAGTCTTTTCCTGTATTTTCCAAATTTTCAACAATGAGCATATATTCTTTTTATCAATATTATTTAAGAACCACATGTTGATATACATAATTACAACTATACAGAAACAGGGTGATACTAGCTGTGTTGGGGGATGAAGCCAGTAGGGGCCAGTCCAAGGGGGTCCTGTCTTGCTGAGGTGGGAGGCTTCCAGAAGGACTTAAGGGACTTGAGGAAATATCAGAAAGGAAGATTGTCAGGACCATTCTATTGTGGACCTGTTCAGAGAAACCCAAATTAGCCTCTAGCATTTCTGAGTTAAAGCTTAGGCACTTGGAATACAGGACTGTAGGCTGACTAATATGGCAGGCTCCCTCCCCACCTCCATAGCTCCTTCACTCCTTGATTCTCCTGATGGTTTTCGCATCTTTCCTGCCCAACAGGCCCTGGAACACTAAGTCAAAGAGAGCAGACCACAGATTCAAGCTCTCTGCACCTGCCTTTTATACACCATCACAAACGTCATAGGAGTAGAACTCAACTGGAAACACGTTAGAAAAAAGATGGAAAGAAAAATGTTAAAGGCAGAGCATCTCAATTCTTTCATCCTATTGGGGTTTAAGTGACAAATTGAAAGAACGAATTAGAGCATACGTGTGTTCAAAGAGTTGGGAGGAGACTGATCCGTAGTTACTGCTTTATGAACTGCAGCTAGACTCTGTTGACAATTAAGGAGAAGCCACTCTTATGGGCCTCTAGTGCCATCTGGTGTTAAGTTCTTAGAAATAGCTGGTTTAGTCCCATGGCGTATTTCCTTTCACCTCAAAAGATTCCAATAAGATTAATATATGGAAGATGGAATGAGGGACGTAAACAGTGGGAATGGGATACTCTGAATAGCATAAAAATACAACTACTTTAAAACAATTCACTAGAGGGACACCTGGGTGGCTCACTGGTTGAGCATCTGCTTTTTGGCTCAGGGTGTGTTCCTGGGGTCCTAAAATCGAGTCCCACAACAGGCTCCCCTCAGGGAGCCTGCTTCTCCCTCTGCCTGTGTCTCGGCCTCACCCTGTGTGTCCCTCATGAATACACAAATAAAATCTTAAAAAAACAAACACAGAAATTCGCTAGAAACTAGTTCTCAGAGTGTAGTCCCTAAACCAGTAGAATCAGCATTGCCTGGGAGCTCATTAGAAATGCAAATTCTTGGGCCTTAGCTCAAACCTACTGAGTTAAAGACAGAGTGGTTGGGGCCCAGTAATTTGCATTTTAACAAGATTTCCAGGTGAGTCTGTTGCTGCATTCCTACAACTGAGAATCCTGAGAACCGTGGTTTTAAGCAACAAGTCAGGTGGCTCTTTCTGATAAAAGTCCCAACCTCTGTGTCCCCAAAGGCCAATGAAAAATCCTAAGAAAGGACAAATGAGCAAAGACTGTTCCCTACCTTGCAGTGATGAGTGGGAGCTCCTGGCCGCAACCCACCAACCAGAAGCTTATGTTGTAGACTGGAGGGGATCCCACCACACAGAGCGACTCTACCAGATTCCCACCTGGGTGAGCTGTTTCAGAATCTGCTTGAGAAACTAGAGACCAATGATCCAATCATTAGCAAGTGACTCAAGATGGAAGAGCTGATGTCTGGTGGAAAATCCCAACCATAGATGCTGAGTTACTTAGATCTCCACTCACACTTCAAGCAGAGATCCTACCTATCTGCCACCATGAAAATCAAAGGAAGAGGAGGCAGTAGGACTCGGCTTGATACCAAATGGAAAATGTAAGGTCATGGTTTAGAGAGACAAACACTAATTCCATAGCAAAGTTTAATAAGCCTCACACTAGGCAAATGTCCCTCCTGATACTATTGGAGGCACCTCCACACAGAGGATCTACTGCAGTGTGGACTTTTATCCCTACTTCTTTTCCTCCCCAAGGCCTCTGGCAACTCTGGGTACATACAGCTGATCCTCTTCAGGAACACAGAGCACACAGGCACCTGATGGGGGTGCTCATCCACAGCATGGACTCAGCATGTGTGCAGAAAAAGTGCAAACTTTAAAACCAACTACTGTTCAAATCCTGATTTTTCCACTTCCATTAGGTAACTATTTGGCTGATCAACATAACCTCTCTACTAAGACTGTTTCCTCATCTGTAAAGTGGCGATCATAACACATCAATCTGCATGACAGGAAGAGTTTAGTAGGATTACAGATTCAAAATGACCAGCACAATATAATATCCTCTTCCCCTGGGTAAAGGACGCATCTTCCCCAAGACTGTACAATCAAAACAGTGGACAGTGTAAAGGCAGCATCTTTGCATGTCCCATGCTTATTTAGCACAATAGCAGGCACACAGTAGAGCTCAATAAATGTTTCATTTGCTCAGCTGGGGATAGAATCATTGAAGGCTTGCCTCTGGTGTCCAGATTCCAATTTCTCCCACATCCCAGCTCTGTGATTTTGGACAAGATACTCAACCCTTCTTAGTTTTGGTTTCCTCATCTACAGAACAGAGATAATAGGACCACTTCATGGACTCCCAAGATCTCAATGAGAAGTAAGTGGTAGGCATCAGTAGATAAAAGGAACTTTCATAGAAGAGATTAAGTGAGGGAATATAAAGTGTGAAGCTGATGAGATGAATCTCAATTAACTATGACTCTCTGGCCCAATTGTTTAGGGCTCATCTTGCCATTAAATAATCCTCAAAGCAAAATCATCACCAACAGGGAAACTAGACAAAGTGGGAAGGAGGCTGTTTCACCTAACCCGCCCCTGTCTCCCTCCCTCCCCACTCACCTCACCTGTAGATGGTTCCATGTAATGGAGCATTTGGTGGCTAAAGGGTAAAGGCAGTGAGAAGGGGCTCTGGCTCCTGGGCTTCAGGGGTTTGGAGAGAAGGGAAACAGTATTTATCATCTTGTCCCAAGTTCCCAGTCAGTGCTTGAAATATTGATCCCCTCAGCACTCCGGGAATCTGCACAGCACTTAAGGTCCAGGATGGGTACACCAAGGGACCCAGCCAGTTGCCTTGGGCCCCAAGAAATTCAGGTGGTTACCCCAGTACATCATTTGAATATTATCATCATCTAAGTGTGAAATAACATGAACAGTGTTTGAAATCAGTAATACCTCCTTCCAACGCAGATGCCCCAAAATGCTTAAGTGTGTGAAACAGATAAGAGATGGAATTTTGAGTATCACAGAATGATGAGATTTCAGGGCTGAAAGTGAGTCCTCTTGCCATCCACCCCCAAGATCTCCTGCCCTCAGCTCTACAATTTTCAAATGAAAGTAACGTGGGAAAAGGGGAAGTGAGCAAAAGCTTGAAGCCTCAAAGCCCCAATAAACAGATGGCACCATTCTGTCCTGGCCATGGGCTTCTCTTCCCTGAGTGCATGTCATACTGGGCCAGCGTCAGGAGGACCCCTGATGAGCTAGCTCTCTGTCCCTAAGACTCGTGGACAAGCGAAGCCAGGGGAGGCCGCTGTGCCTAAGGGAGATCAAGGGGGACTTCATGGAGGAACGGGCCATGAGCTCCAAATGGTGAGTAGGAGGAATGTGGATGGGCAGAAAGCAGGACAAGCCTATTCTCATGAGGACGTGGTTACTTACTCTCTATCTTTTCTGCCTTAAAGGTGCAAATGAGACCATTAGTGCATTTACAGGCCAGATATTGTCTTGTTCCTTCCAGCACTTTGAGTGACAAATATTAATTCATGGACAGGTGAAGAAATCTTGCCGGCCTAATAATAATAATACTGATAATAGTAATAATAATTGCTTATATTTATTGAGCATTTACTATGGTCCAGGACCTGTAATGACTTCACTACATGCTATATTTCAATGAATCTTCACAGTAAATCAATGAGATGGGGCCCTGATTATGCCCATTTTATAGATGAGGAAACCAAGCCTTCTCAGGATGAAAGTGGTAGAATTGGTGTAAGAGAACAGAAGCAAGAGCAAGCATTGGATAAATAGGGGAAAAGGGAATTAGCTAGAGAGAGAAAGGGACCAAGGGCACACAATCCTGAACGCATCGTCTTTCCAGAACCAAGGCAGACAAGATGGGGAATCATGTGTTCCCTCTGCATTAAAAGAAGAGCAGCCCCTAGCAGAAAAATTTGGGGTCAGCATTTGATAGGCTCATTGACAAGAGCAGATTCGATAATCACCTGTTATGTTTGTGTCCGCAATAATAATTTCATCCACATAGAACCCACTTGTCTCCTGAGACAGAGGGAAGAGGTCAATCCGATGAACCAGCACAGGGGAGTCTGCCAGAGGTGGCTGGAGATACATGGAGTGGTGCACACAAGTCTCCCAGAGGTCAGTGCAAGTGAATTGCCAGCTGAAAAACAAGCCCAGAGCAGAAATGGACCTCTCTGTGTGCACCTAAAATCTCTTCCAAATATGATCTTCTATCATTCTCTCCCTGCGAAAAGTGTCAGAGTACTTCTAAGTATTATATTCCTAACAATGAACTCCTCTTAAATCAAACTTCTTAGTGGAATAAAATGTGTTCAGAATCCCAAGTCAAGGGGCACCTAACTCAGTCGGTTAAGCAGCCAGCTCTTGATTCAGCTCAGGTCATGAGCTCAGGGTGGTGGGATCAAGCCCCTCCTCAGGCTCCGTGCGCAGCGGTGAGTTGGGGCCTGCTTGAGAGTCTCCCTCTCCTTCTGTCCCTCCCTGCTTGTGTGCGTGCTTTCTATCTCTAACATAAACCAATAAATCTTTCAAGAAAAAAAAAAAAGAAGAAGAAGAAGAAGAACCCCGGGTTAGTATCTGAAGCCCAGAATAAGAGATCATTAATACCTCATATGGGCCCCGGTCCCCAAGAGAGCTAATCATCCCATTTGGCAGAATGCCCACCACACCTCCCCACAGATTAGCTACCTGTTGGGACGAGTCCCCACAAGATTCCAGTCACAGGTGATGTTCTTCTTAATGAAGTTTTGAAAATCGGTTGTGAAAAACACGGTCACCTTCAGGATGTTTTTCATCCGGCCTTTGTATGCAATGCACAACTATGGGTACCAGATAAGTGCACAAGTTTGATTAGTGCATGAGGCAGTCATTCCAGCAGTTAGGAGAACCCCCCTCTCTATGAGACCGCCTCGTGCTGTGAGAGAGAGTCAGCCCAGTTCCCTTCCTCCTGGAGCTTACTAGTCTCCCGAGAAAGACAAATTGTTATTGACTCCACAGAGAGTTAGTAAATGCCTATCGCTGTGTTTGGCAGTTACAACTTCAGAGTATCTCGAGTAGAAAACCCCTGTTCCGACCCAGTTACCTGTGCAACCTTGAGCAAGCCACTTGACCCCTCTGAACCTCAGTCCTGAACTCAAACTCAGTGGCATCCTTGGTTTCTGAGTTAAGTAAAATTGTCACAAGAAGACTTTATTTTAGCATTTTTTTCCACTGTTGGCCTTTCAGACTGGATAATTCTTTTCTGTGACGGGTCTTCCCTGTGCATTGTAGGATGTTTAGCACCATTCCTAGGAAGTATCCACTGGATGCCAGTAGCACTTCCCCCGGTGTGACAACCAAGTGTCTCCACAATTGCCAACCTTTCCCAAGTGGGCAAAATTGCCCCTATTGGGGGCCTGTACTGCCTAAGACAGGCGATGGGTGGTGCCCCCAAGCTGACCCATCTAATCCCAGGTCCCACTGCAGTCCCACAAAGAACCCACTGAACACTGAAACACATAGGAGACAGAATTTTGAGGGGTATCAAAGAATGACATGATCTCAGAGCTGAAAGAGACTCCTCTTGCCACCACCCCTAAGCACTGCCATGAATTTAGCCAAACTTTTAGGCTCCATCTGGCTCCCAAAGAGCAAACAGACTGCACTCTTTTTATGAAAGTTGGTAGAACTTGACACAAAGGATATAAGTTATTCAAGGAATGTGCCAGTCAATCCATCAACAAAAAAAACCTATAATAAATAACAGCAACTAGCATTAAACAGAATCCTAACCAGTGCATGTCAGTGGATTATCTCATTTAATATCCACCATAATTCTAGACCAGATGACTATCCATTTCACAGAAGAGTAAACTAAAGTGAAACCCTGAGAAGATGTAAGGGGTAGAGTCAAAATTCAAAGCCAGATAGTCTGACTGTAGAGTCCACACTCTTACCTAGCGAGCAAAGATACTGGCGGACATAAGAACATCCATAGCTAAGACAAAGGCATTTCCATGTAATAACTAATGAAGGATCAGAGGTGTCTGTTCACTATTTGAAACAGCAGTTAAGAAACCTGGAACCTCAGCTCAAAATGCATTGGCAAATCACAGCTCAGTCTAACCCCAGAGAATAATGCCAACCCCTCCTTACCCACCTCACTGGGAGCGTGAGCACTGCTACTTACATGTGTGTACCGATCTAGCCAGTAGTCTTTCTGGGCAGCTGGGGGTGTTAGGACAAGTCGTCGAGGCTGATGGAGGCTGAACCTCCCACAGAAGGGCTCTGTCCCACTGGTGAGGTCCCCCTCAAAGCTGGATCCTTCTGGGCCTGGATGCACATAAAACAGGAAGACTGGCATAGAGATCAATAAGACAGAGCTTACCAACATGGTGAGTTATGAGTTCACCATGGCAGCAGCCCTTGAGCCCTTGGGTGAGCCGGGTGAGACTTGTGCTTGAAGACTTGAAGATGTGAGAACCCCATTCTGTCTGCCATGGAGCATCGAAAATCTATTACCATTTTTTCTGTGTCCTATGGCATGAAAAACTGTTGAGAAGCAAAGATACAAGGAGTGCTGACTGTAATTTAGTTCACTGTAATATTTTACATTGAACATGCCCTCACATTTTTAGAATTTGGTGAAACAACTGTTCCATGTAACAATTCCTTTATTTGGATACAATTTGAATTAAATAAAGTATGCTGTCTTGCGGTTTTTGTTCCTGCTTGTATGGTTTGCCCCTTCCCCACTGTGCAGAATGGTAGCATTTGGCTTCGTCCGACAGCTCAGGGAGGATGCCTTTTCTTTCTCTGACCCCCACACCAAGTGGCTTCCTCCCACGCGTGTAGTCACTATCTTAACCACTAGGTGTCCAAATCCACTTTCCATATCTTTGCTTGACTCTGGTAGTAGGAAATGAAGATTGCTCCCATTTTACAGAAAAAAAGAAAGAGAAGACAATGGTGGAGAAGAGGATCAGCATTTGTCAAACCAGGGAAAGCACACCTTGCTCAAACCCAAGCCAGAGTAGGATGTTAGCCGAAAGCGGTTCCAGTTTGCATTTGACAGCAAGTAACTCCTCAATGGCTGTTTGAATCTGTTTTAAAAAACAAAAACAAACAAACCAAAAAACCCCTCAAGAGTTTATACCATGGGCATAAAGACCTCCCAGCTCCCCTACTTGTCATTATTTGAAGAAGTTTCCTACCTGATGGGCTGTGGCATTTTCAGGGATTGGCTGGCTAGTGACATTGTCCCAAGTAAGGAAGAAGCTCCCTCTACCAGACACAGTCAGCATCTGAGATGTCAAGAGTGACAGGAATAAATGACGTGTACCAATTAAGCTGGAGAAACTCGGGCCCTATCTCCTCCACTGGCTATTTCCTTTTATTTATAATTTCAGTTTGGTCTACACTCACTATCATCTACAAATATCTGGAAACCCAAGGGTCAGCACCAAATGAAAACATTTATATGTCTATCTCTGTATTCATCTGTGTCTCCTGTTTCCTTTAGGGTGTGAGATCCAATGTTGCCACTGAATGGCCTCGGTTCAGCCCTTATCACCAAGTGCTCTCTCCCAGGGTGGGTGGCCTGGTGGGCAGGAGCAGCCACGCAGCACGCCACACTCTCTCAGAGCTTATTCAGTCTCTGCTTTGCTCCTAGCACATTCCCCGACAGGCACACTGTACTTCAGTTATGAAGTAAGATTGGTCATCTTATATCACTCAGTCCTTTCTACTTTGTTCTATGGTTCTTTGTGTACATATTTTACTATTAGACTGTAAGCTTTAATAGCGGAGTCCATGGGAGGCCTGGGTGGCTCAGTGGTTGGGCATCTGCCTTCAGCTCAGGGCGTGATCCTGGGGTCCCAAGATTGAGTCCCGCATCGGGTTCCCTGTGGGGAGCCTGCTTCTCCCTCTGCCTATCTCTCTGCCTCTCTCTGTGTGTCTCTCATGAATAAATAAATAAACAAACAAATAATTTGATTTTTTTAAAAGAAAACAGAGTCCATATTGACTCATCTTTGTATACCAAGAAGTGAAGAACTGAAAGTACACTGATATATAGTTCAATGAAAATATGGGGCACAGCGGAGAGACCTAAAGGCCTTGACCTTTAAAAAGTAGATGTAGAAAACGTCATGTACAGGGAGATAGGACCTGAATCAGTAAAAGCAATGCAATCACTTGTGTGTACACTAATGTGCATGCATACATGGGTGTGTTAGTTTAGAGGACTTTATCTCTACTCTGGGGAATAAATTTCCAGAAGAAGATTTACCTGGAACTTAAATTCCTAAAACTAAGACCATGATTAAAATTATTTTAATAAGACACTGCGTTTTTTTTTGAGACATCCTCACAACCTTTTGGATAGATATCCTATCTCTTTAGCTGCAGAATTATCATTATGACTCAAATCTCCTGGCTCCTGGCTAGTGATCCTTCCACTATGTTCCTTCCAGAGTTGAGCCTCTGAATCTAACCCCACAGAGAAGAGACACAAACCTGGATTTCCGGAAGTCTCTGGGCACGGACTCGGATTTGATGCTTCTCCCGGAGGTAAGTGCTGACCACATCAGGATTCAGCCAGGTGTTGTGGATCTGGACACCAATTCTCATCCCCCTGCTGGGGGTTCTCCCATAATGCTCTGCTTCCAGGTAGTACCTGGTACCACCAACCAGCTCCAACTTGGGAGTCTTCCGTTGCCAGACCCCCTCATTCCTGTCCTGCTCCCAGGCGTCAAACCAGTCAGCAGTACCCACCCTGATGGAAGCCACTTTCACCTGTGGCCCAAGAAGCATATCATAATCAACATTGTGAAGCTTATGGGCATTTCTTTCTCAAACAGCAAGTGTTTGGACAGCTACTAACAGGGTCTTTGGACTGGTCTGCTTTTCCAACAGTTAGCCTGTGATTTTGTATGTTTCTTCCCTCCTCACTCTATCTCAGTCTATTAAATTGTATTCAGGGCAGCCCAGGTGGCTCAGCGGTTTAGCGCTGCCTTTGGCCTGGGGTGTGATCCTGGAGACCCAGGATCAAGTCCCACATTGGGCTCCCTGCATGGAGCCTGCTTCTCCCTCTGCCTGTGTCTCTGCGTCTCTCTCTCTCTCTCTCTCTCACGAATAAATAAATAATATCTTTAAAAAATAAAAATAAATAGTATTCAGATGAGGCCGGATGGATCATGTTTAGAGCAGAAACATCCAACCTAAAAGCCTGGCTTTACATGATACTATGGATAAAATAGTACTAAGCCAGTCTAAAGACATTTTAGAGGAATCTAAAATGACTCGACCACATCAAAATCTATGATGTTCCTCTAGCCAACTTGCAAAGCAATTTCATAGAAGCATGTTAATAATTTGAGGAAGGAAATGTGGTTCTCTGTCAATGGCACTAGTGAATTTTGGCTTTTTGTTAAAAGCACCTTTTCTTATCCTTCAAAGCTGACTTGGAAATTCCTAACTAACACTGGTTACATATCTACCCAAAAATCAGTGGAAAACGCACAAGTTTTAGAGGCAGACAGATAGGAATTTGAACATGGCCCTGGATTGGCCCAAGTGGCCCTGGATTGGCCATACAATCCTTCTCAGTCTCAATTTGCTTATCTGGAAAATGAAGATAAGTATACTTAGCTCACAGAGATGCTGTGAAGATGAGACACAAAGTACATAAAAGAGGTAGCTTAATGCCCGGCGTATAGTAAGTGCTCAAAAACATGCAACACATTCAACCAAATTCTTTTTCAACAATTAAAATCATGTCGATTAGATCTCAATTTTCAAAACAAATTAATAAAAAAAAAATACCCCACACACATACACACACGAAAAATGAAATGTTAAAACCCCTGGTTGCTTAGTGGCATGTTACAACTATTAGTAGAATATGAGAGCTTTAGAGTTTATTCTTTTTTTTTTTTTTTTTCTTTTCAGGGAAGAAGAAAAAAAAAAACATAAGAAGGAGGTGAATACCTTCATCCTTGGGTCCTCTGACTGGCTGAAGTATAGGGAAGCTTGGTTGTCAGCCTGGATCCAGAAAGTGTAATTATTTGTCTCTGGGGCCACAAAGAACCCACTGAGCCGTGCTCTGGAAAGCACAGAAACAGAGAGAAGTGAGAGAAACCCACGCCCGAAACACTGACCCAACAATTGGATTCCCTCATACTTTGTTTTTCTTTATGGCAAAATAAGGAAGAAACGCTTAACTCTTGTGCCACCTGAGCAGTCAGGGTACTCTCTAAACAGCTCTTCCTGTGGCACTTGCAGTCAATATCTCAACCCAACCCTTCACTATGGCCAGGACTCCCTTTGCAGTTATGTGTCTTTGGGAAAGTTGTAGCCACAGCACAGGGCTGCCTGGAGGCTTAGCTGAGAACATTTACTAACAGTGCAGGGCCTGGCCCATGATAGGCACTCAATTAATAATAAATATTATTCTGATTACTAGAAATAAAGAGAGATCACCAATCAGAATTTGCTCTGACTTCTAGAAACCTTGTTCCTTGTCTCCTACTCCAATGCATCATACTTCATGATGTGTGTTAGATAATCTCTCTGGCAAAAGCCAGTGATTAGCCACATTACAAGTGTGTGTGTGCACAGCTCTAAGTATACGTGGATAATCATAAATCAACAAGAGTGTTTCCCGCCAAATAATCTTACTTGATGGGTAGACAACACTTTAAAGTTATTTTTGAAGGGAGTAATAGACTTGACATGGCCCCAAGTGATATTAAGAGAGGCTTTTATTTTGTCTTCTTCATATTAGCCATTAATTTCACAGAAGCAGGTGTTCATGTGAGGTTTCAGACTCGTGTGTCTCTTTAAAGTATCGTATTCCTATGGGTGAAGAAGGATGCGTGCCATAATGGGGTGTAGGTGGATTTACAGAGAAATCATGAGACTTGAAATCCCAAAAATTCAGAGATTAGTCCTGCCATTTGACAATTGCATAATATTAGAAAGACACTTTACCTATTGGGGACTATGATTCCTCATCTGCAAACTAGACCTATAAATACTTCCTCAGTATTGCTCCTCATGAACTAACTTGTCTTCAAAGGCCTGGAGTATGGAAATAAGCCAATGAGCATCAGTTGAACTGAATCAAAAGACGAGCAGACACACCGGATATGCTGAGGAATGTTAGTACATGCTGCCTGACCTTGCTCTGTGGCTGTACATGAACATGACAAGGCTGGTCATTCTTCAAGATCATGACCTTGCTCTCTACCTTCTAAACCTCTCAATACCGAACACAATGTTGTGTGTAATGTAAGCAGTTTTTCATTATCTGAAGGTTTATCCATTAAACGTTATCTCAACAAACGAGGGGGGTGATTTGCTGTGAGCTTACCAGATACCTCACTACCTACAGAGACTATTTTTCCAATTAAAAATATTATGGCCCACAGAGAAAAATCGGCTGAATGAGTTAATGATTTTGAATTAAAAGACATCATACAGCTTCAAAGAAGATAGCAGGTAATTTTATGAAACATTTTAAAAACATGACCATATTTTTTAATGTTTAAGATAAATTGTAGAGACCTTAGTATTAGAGATATGGTTAAGAAAATTACTAAACTATCTCAATAAATACCAAGAATATGTTCTGAAAATCATTTTGAAAATAACTATTTTAAGGGTTCATTAATATAATAATTTATCAATTAATTGATAAATAGTTCAATGCTTTAATAATTTTAAAGAAATGAAGGACAGAGAGAATGGGAAGAGTTACTCTGGCTTGTGGCACTCCCAAATGGCAGTTAAAATTTCCTGCAGGTGATACCATACAGTCAAAATGCCCTTTTGTATTTTGAGGTGATCTGACTCTTTCCTTAACATTCCCCCACATACTGAACATAGCTGAAAGGTTTTCCTTTGAACATTATTGTTAGTTCTCAAAAACTATGATAAAGATGTATCATTAGGTGTCACAAGGGACCACACGATTGCCACTTTAAAACTATACATTGGTGGTTAAATACCTAGTTAGTTAGGCTTCTGGGACAATAGAAACTACTCTTTTCTGTTCAAAGATTTTCTTCCCTACTTGGCTTCTTTGATGTCTGTAATACCCTGAATAAGGAACAAAGTCTTTCATTCCACAATTTAGCTGAAATTTAAATGGCCAAATCCTTGGAGGAAGTCCCAGAATGGCTGGAATTCACATTCAGAGGTCATGACCAACCTCTTTGAGAAGTGATTTGAAAGAAGAAGAGATTCATCACACAGTAAAGAATCCATCCCTCTGTATATACATTGAGGGCACACTAAGGAAACAGTGTGTCTAAGCAATTCTCAACTTTTTATATTTTTATGACCACTTTAAAAAGTTAGACATTTTGACCATGTCCTTGAAGGGATTAAAAATACTCAGAACAACACTAATAGGAAAACCATACTCACATTTGCCGTCACTGCTTTAGAAAACAATGTCTCTTAGGGCCCATAATAGCTTCCTCTGCTATGCACCAGCCATTTGGTTGACCTTCAGCACCGGGTGGTTGTTCCAAATGACCAAAGAGCATATTCTTCCTTTTTTCTTTGGCATCAACATGTTGATTTCATGTCTTAGCCACGTACCGACATCAAGTTTTACCCTGCTCTCTACCAAGTTTCTGGGCTTATCCAGCTTAATGTTCCAATTAATAGTCATCTCCCAAAGCAGACTGTAAGCAGGCTTGTAGAAAATATCAATTATATCTATTGATCAAAATTTCATGTGCACTATAAAAGGCTTGTGTTACACTATCATGAGCTGTGGTTGAATTGGTGGCTGTTAGAATTCTTCCCCTGGGAATTTCATTGCTTATTTTCTCCTAGTCTCATGTAGGCTAGTAAAGACACTTTTAATATGAACTCCCACTTTTCCTACAGCATACCTGAAGGGTTGCCCTTCTTTGAACCAAAATCCAAACGGTGAACTGGCATTAGGGACAATCTGCCACTGGTACCCAGGGGTGGCTACGGTGAGATCCAAGCCCTCGACAGCTTCTCCAACTTCAAACAGAAGCCCTCGATTTCCTGTAAGACATGCATGCCTCATAAGCATCAGAAGACTTCCATCCCCAAATTGGGGAACTACTTTACCTTGGACAACAGAGTGAAGGTGATCCAGGTACTATCTACAAAGGTGAGTCAGCTGAGACCTAGAGGGAGTAGTCCCATGAGAAATTCTACAGATAACACAAATGTTCTGGAAAGCAGTAAATATTGTGTATTGTAGGACGGAGTCTCTTAGAAAAAAAGATGCTTGATAAAGGAGCAATAAGGGGAAATATTTTCAGAGGACTACAGAAGGGTAGGGAGCCCTTTTTAATGGGAGTGTCAAGGAAAGAGAAACCAATCATGGGGAGAACTGACAGAGCAAACAAATGCTATGACTGTGTAAAGGAGGACAACGTCATCATGGGCTCTGACTTCTGTTCAAGAATGAACTTAAGTATTTTAAGATTTTATTTATTTATTTGAGAGAGAGAAAGAGCATACACACAAGCACAGGGTTGGGGGGTGAGGGAGAGGGAGAAGCAGACTCCCTACTGAGCAGGAAGCCTGATGCTAGATCCCAGGACCCTGAGACCATGACCTGAGCCGAAGGCAGAAGCTTAACCCACTGAACCACCCAAGTGCCCCCTCAGTATCATTTAAGGTCTAGTTCAGCCTGGGAATCCTATTCCCTACAACACTTTTTCCCCCAGCATATTGGCAATCTTTAATTTTTTTCACATGTCATGGCCCCTATTTGTGGGACAAATTATGTAGCATGCTACCATTACATGATATTTTCAAGGATATTGTACTTATTAATTTGTGTTTTATATTAAGCAAACCCTGACACCAAAGGTACAAATATAATCAATATTGCATGCTAACTCAGAATGAAAGTGAAGCAATGGAGTCATCTGTTTGTGGACTCAGATTCTAGCTCTGCCACTTACTAGATGTGCAGCTTTGAGCAAACTTCTTAATGCCTTCATTTTCTTGCACATCAAAATGGGGTCAACAATATCAAGATCATTCACTAAAGACTAAGGTAGATGGAGTTATAAGTCAATCGTTTCTCAATAAGGCTGGGGGAAGAAATGAGTCAATTTGACAATTTCAGAAAAAAAAAAAGACTAAGGGAGCTTAAAATATATACACAAAGAGCCTAAAATATAGTAAGTACTCAATAAAGGAGAGCTGGGGTAACTATTATTTTAAACTCCTACTGTTTTTCCTTGTTAAATCCAAAAAAAGGAAATAGATATGGAACAAGCAGAAAAATAAGAGCATATTTTTCCCTTTTAAATTTTTTTAATGGAGTTCAATTTGCCAACATATAGCATATCACCCAGTGCTCACCCCGTCAAGTGCCCCCCTCAGTGCCCGTCACCCAGTTACCCCAAGCCCCCACTCACCTCCCCTTCCTCTACCCCTTGTTCGTTTCCCAGAGTTAGGTGTCTCTCATGCTCTGTCTCCTTCTCTGATATTTCCCACTCATTTTCTCTCCTTTCCCCTTTATTCCCTTTCACTAATTTTTATATCCCCCAAATGAATAAGACCATATAATGTTTGCCCTTCTCCGATTGACTTATTTCACTCAGCATAATACTCTCCAGTTCCATCCACATCAAAGCAAATGTGGGTATTTGTCATTTCTAATGGCTGAGTAATATTCCATTGTATACATAG
Source organism: Vulpes lagopus (assembly GCF_018345385.1). NCBI lineage: Eukaryota > Metazoa > Chordata > Mammalia > Carnivora > Canidae > Vulpes > Vulpes lagopus. Next base: position 53,381,016 of record NC_054824.1, on the reverse strand, counting down.
ACCACATCTTCTTTATCCATTCATCTTTCGATGGACACTGAGGCTCCTTCCACAGTTTGGCTATTGTGGGCATCGCTGTTATAAACATTGGGGTGCAGGTGTCCTGCCATTTCACTGCATCTATATATTTGGGGTAAATCCCCAGCAATGCAATTGCTGGGTCATAGGGCAGTTCTATTTTTAACCCTTGGAGGAACCTCCACACAGTTTTCCAGAGTGGCTGTACCAGTTCACATTCCCACCAACAGTGCAAGAGGGCTCCCCTTTCAATAAGAGAATATTTTAATGTAGAACTTAGATTAATGGAGAGCTGCCTTCATGCCTGTGCTGTGCAAGGAAAGATGTTTTGGGCACCTCAAGCCTCCACTCAAGAGAGGCCAGCTGTGCCACCACCGCCACCATCACCCCAGCTGTAACTACCAGTTGCTGCCAAACATCCCCTGTGGACCACAGAGCACTCCTGCTTTACATAATAATTTGCCCTAGTTTCACAGAAGAAACTTCAAGAGGTCTTCATAAAGGACTTTAACTCCCAAGAACAGCTGCATTCAGGAAATTATCCTACCATTACCCAAGTAGCTGAAGCAGGAACTACTCAAATAGGGGATAGCTCTCTATTTCCTGACAGGAAACACACATTCTCCCTATCATTTGCTTCAGGAGTTTCCTTTTCTTGGATGGGAGCTTTCCCTGAGTAAAAATTGCAGATCTGGGACCTGGGGAATGTTCAAACCAAAGCTTTGCATGCATTTTCACACCTGAATGGCCTTTCTTTAGAAAGGCTTCTTCTGCCCCACGCTGGGTTACTTTGCCTGTAAGTGCTGAGCTCCTGGAGTTGATCTCCCTGTCTATAGTTTAACCATGAAGTCAGCCCCTCATGGGGCAGGTGAGGAACACAAGATGTGCAGCCTGTGGTTCCAGGCTACGTGACATGCCAACAGCCCTTAGTCCCTAACTATGCTTGAGCTTCCAATTCTAACACTTACCAGAAAGGTGCGTTGGTGGTGTGCTTTTGATCTGCAGCCATGACGTGCAAGCTTTAAACAGAAAAGAACAAGCAGAACCTGCCACCTTGCCTCCTCTATTTCTGCCCACACCATGCATAAACTTGAGTCAATGGTGCAACACATCCCTACTTTTCAAAAAAACAGACAGCTTCCCCCAGGGGAAGGAGAAAAAGCATTTACATGCATTCCACTGTGCCCTGCTCCCTAGCCTTGCCTACTGCTGTCATGATGAGCACAGGAGGGCACTCTAACGCCCCGATGTCTTAGACAAAGGGCTCACAACTGACCCATGGCATGAAGGGAGGCAAGTTAGGGTCTTCCCACCAGTAGCTACCACAATGTCTTGACTGCCATTCTGCTTTCTAGATCGGGTCTCCCCTGGCCATTCATCTGGTTGGGGGTGGAAGTACAGTGTCACTCAATATTGGAACAAAGCTCAGATTGACTTATTCCTCTGAAAGGAAAGCCCTGACAGTGGTATCACGGGCCCAGGGCTCACCAAGCTAACCATTCAAACAGCTGAGATGGCAAACACTCATTTCTATTACCCAGTCTCTCATGGTCATGACTGTAGGTCACTGAACAGCTATGGTGGTTTCCTTACCTGCCTGAGGAGCAGTGAGTCTTGCCCGTTTTCCTGGAGCCCTAGTGGTACACTCAATCTTCCTGGGAGACATGTGTCTGATATCACATGGAACACCTAAAGAGAATTTTTGAAATTAGAGAAATGGATAAAAAGAGAAAGAGAGAGGTATATAGATGTATATAGAGGTATATAGATGGCAGGACAACATGACCACATTGAAGTAGACAGCTCCTATTATCAGGCAATGAACTGGATGTTGTCCTCCCAAATGAAGGGGGCCAGGAAAGGGAGAGTTCAGGGCAACTAGACACAGGGCAGCTTACAGTAATCAGAAAGAAAATAGGCTAAGAGTGCCATTCACTGAGAATGCACCAAACCACTCAGCTGAGTGTAGGAGATTAAGCGTGACATGAGATGGTGAGGATATTTTCCTGCACCGTTGGTGTTGCCAACTGAAGGAAACTCCCACCAGGCAGAACTGAAGGTTCTAGAAGAATCCCACAAAAGGATTAGCCAAGTAGGCATTCCAGAAGACTCTGCTTAGCCCACTTCAACTTATAGAGAGAACTAAGCAAGGAGACTGGGGAGAGAGGTTGCCTTGCAGCAGGAGTGGACGTTTGTGAAGATGCAGCTATACTATTCCCTTCTCTTCATTCCCAGAATGAGGACACCTGAGGGAATTGCCCATGAATTATGAGTGTGTCCACAGAATACTCTGTTCCTGCGGGACTGCAATCCCACCTAGTCTCAACCAAACAGGTAAAATACCATAGAACAGGGTGGCATGATGAGTCCGAAGAGGCAAAAATTGCTTCCCCCACTCTCTCCATATCATTAGAAATACATAATCTCCTACAGCAGTTAAAACTATGAACTATTTTCAGCCATTTCAACTTAGTTACCTGCTATGGTAACCAGGGCAGGATTGTCGAAGAAGTCTCCTGTAATTATGATATCTGTTTTTCCCCCAAGGCTTCCAGTTTCTGGAAACACTGATAGTATTTCTGCAAAAGAAAAAAAAAGAGTAAGCTTCTGAATATAGGCCAGAATGTGACACAGAGAATAGTATAATAATAGAAAGCTATCAATAATGTATTCCTTACTTGAACTTTCTAAGACAAGCAATGGTTAGAATTTTTTCTAGTAGCTATTTAAAACGCATAATATAAAGTCTCATCTATAACAATATGCACTAATACATATAATACAGGATCAATATTTCAAAGTGACTGAATCACTCATGCTATCAGCAGAAATCCCTACATACCAGGATGCTTTCTTAGGAAATCTGTCACCAGATATCAAGTACTCAATTTATAAGTCACAGAATAGTAGGTTATATGTTATGGAGGAATCAACTTTGGATGTACCAGGCAAGACCTCCGTTCACCCATGAGTCTGCAGTTTGCACTAAGCAAAAGAATGAATTCCACCACTGTCTTTGTCTTGCCTCCTCCCCAACCCACATGCTCCTCCCCCATGTGCACTCACCACCTCAAACCTGTTCTTCCATGCTGCCTCCTGGTTGCTTTCAAAACCTCACTGTCATATGCCATCTATCTACCAGAATGTAAGATTTTCTAATCTTTTCCTCTCCTATGATCCAACTTTGACCATTCTGAGCTCCATTCCCTCAAGAGGAAAGAGGAGTTGTGTTCTCCAATAAACTAAAGATACAAAGAAGCTAATCATGAATAGTTATGGATTTTATCAGGACATTTCTTACACAATGCTTTTGCCCATGACACAGTATAATTATCTGGGCATTCTGGAGTAGTGAAATTAGAGAGAGCACATGAAAGTGCACAGGGGAGGTTTAGGAGTGGAGTGAGGGTCTGGTGAATGAAAGAAATGTCTAGAAATGACTCCTGAGCTGAATTTTGAAGCATAAATTAGAACTGGCCAAGTGGAGGAAAGAGAAGAAGGGAAAGGGTGTTTAAAGGCAAGCAATAGCCTGAGTATGGAGAGAAGTTGCATTTAAAGTTCATGTCAGTGTTGCTGGAATATAAGAAGGAAAGAAAGAGCAAGAGAAGCAGATGAGGAGGACACCAGAGTGTGGTATCTGGTACCCTTTCCTATAGAGGGCACCCAGCAAGGGAGAGGCATCAGATGTATGTTTGGTATAGGGCATGGTGGTGGCGATGTAAAGCATGCACCATCAGGGGACAGATGGTACATCAGGGACCCTGGGAACCATTGTGGCAGGCCGGGCAAGAGAGGATGGGGTCCTGATTCGAGGCAATGGTTGTAGAGACAGAGTGAATACATCATATTTAAGAAATCCATGGGAGGTCTAATTGCAGTAAATAATATAAAACCATATCAAGAAATGGATATGAGGTAAAGCTGGCAGAAACTGGTAACTAAATGGATTAGAAACAGGGGAAGGGAAGAAAACTGTAGATTAATCCCAAGACTCTTGCTCATCTACTTCTTTTGACAGCTTTTGGAGTTAGGACAGACACCATTTTTTTCCAGTTCATAGATATTTAATTACAGCTCAGAAAGGCTCAATGACCTAACCAAACTCAAGGTGTAATTGAATGCCAGCCCTTAGAAGCTTGCCCAGAGCACTTTGTCACTGTCCACATCTCCTCTCCTGTAGATTCCTCTGCTATGAGAAAGTTCTGGTGCAAGAGTCCTCACCCGACGATGTTGGTGCCAAAAATAGCTATGTGATTGGAGAAACCTGTCAGCCTGTCTGGCATTCAGGGTTCAATAGTGTTAGGCACATTCACCAGGAAGCTTTGGGTGGTCAGGCAAGTGTACTTCCCATTGTATCTTGGTAATGTGCATAAGATTTTGAATTGGATCTGCATTTCTAGCACTAGGAATTTTGGTTTCTTTGCCTCTCTGGGTCTATTTCTGCAGGATCTGTAAAATGAGACTAGTACTATAGCTATCTCATGGTTGAATTAAATAAATATTGAGATTGCATGTAAAACAGTCAGCAAGGGCCAGCCATACTTCTCGTGGCCCTTGCCATCACCCCCTCAGGTGGCTTCTTCAAAGTCACTCCCAAAGAGACTAGTTTAAAGAAAATAAAGACAATGGTCAAAATTCAGCTTTTTACACAATTAGACTATCTAGAGAGGGAACAGCATTTGCCCCATGATCTGTAAAACTTCTTGCACTTTTGGCAAAGGCTTGATCCTGCTGTCCCTGGATTTGCACCTTCCTCACAGACTCGTCTTCAATGGCTTTATGATCATCTTCAAGACTCAAATCTAAGCACTCTTCTTGAGTGGTCAACTTTCTACTACTGAATTGGGTTCCCAATTTCATGCAAGTTGCCAATTTTCAGCATTCATCTCTTAACACAGAGGTTTGCTCATCAGATAACAACACCATAATTTAGCATCAGTATCAGCCAGTCATAAATTGTTGGGTGATGCTCAGAGGTGGTGTTAAAGTAACTGGAAAGATGCACTTTTGTATTTTTTGGAGCCACCTCTTTTCTGTTATTTCTCAGTATATAGAACAAGGATGACTTCCTTTCTTCCATTCAGTTTATATCCACAAACTTTGTATAGAAGTCTATGATCAAGCAACTAAATATAGATAACATAGCAACTAAAACTGACATTCGCAAGACGCCTGGGTGGGTCAACGGTTGATCATCTGCCTTTGGCTCAGGGAGTGATCCCAGAGTCCTGGGATCGAGTTCCACATCAGGCTGCTGCTTCACCCTCTGCCTATGTCTCCGCCTCTCTCTGTGTGTCTCTTGTGAATAAATAAAATCTCCAAAAAATAAAAAATAAATAAAGCTGACATTCACACAAGCAACTTCTCACCCAAAATCCAAGGATCACTCATCATTATGGGACCACCTTAAGGTGCCCAAGGCCAAGAGAAATGGCCAGGAGAAAGGGAAGGAGGATCCAACACTGAGTGAGGCATGAGGGAAGGAGCAAGGAAATCATACCTGAGTATGTCTGGTATAGGAAAAGGTCCAGTTTAGCACTGACCAGCCATGCATTCTTGTGTACCATGGACCTTCCAAGACAAAGTTTTGGTTTAGATGAGAAAAGCATTTGAGATTGCATTTCTTAAACTGGCTACCTAAAATAAAGATTGGGGGCCAATCTCTCCTGATCTTCAGAACAGTTTCTTTACCACTGGTAGAGAACAATACCAATGTGGTGACGTGTTTTGTGACTTAGAAAGTTTTTGTATGGTGATGGTAATACCTACTTCACATAATCACAAGCATTAGGGAAAGATGAACATAAAGGGGCCTGGGAAGTAGCTGGCTTAGAATAGATCTTTAATAGATAATTAGTGTTATTACTTCCTAAATTTGAGAGAAAGAGAACCTCCATACTTGGGGCTGTGAGCTATAGGCAATGTGTCACATTATGTCCCATAATGGGATGAATATCAGCTATAATATAGTACGCTTTTCAGGAAAACCCCTGAAAAATTCAACATTAGATAAAGCATGCAGAAATCATTCAGAATCATAATGCATGATGCTATTCTGTTCCTATATGTTTGGAATTTTACATTATAAAAGGTTCAAAAAAATAAGCAAGACAAGAAAGAGATTGATAAAAAAAAAAAAAGAAAGAGATAATATAAGGTGGAAATAAATTTACTTGCTTCCAGTTACTTACTTTCCTTTGTTAAATACTGAGAAACTAACATTCTGGGAACCTGTAACAAAAAAACAACAACAACAAAAAAACGGACATTAATACCAGAGTCTGCATATATCACCGTGTATGAGACATGCCATTGCTATCATAAACCCAAGGTCACCAGGTATCACCAACTGACCACCTAAACCTGGAATTTCTTTAATAGTGCCCAAAAGAAACACTGCCGAGACTTAGCACCATCAGTGCTGACTCACAACAATAAAAGGATAAATGTAGTAGTGCATAGCAGGTAAGAGCCCAGGCTTGCAGCTACACTAAACATCATAAGTCTGGCTGCACTGGCTACTAGCCACAATTTTTTCACCTATAAAGCGAAAATAATTCTACCAACCTCACCAATCCACTTATTGTGAGGATTACATTAGTTTCTATTTAAGCTGTTTGTATAGCTTTTTAAGTGGTTCTCAATACGTGGTAGTTTCTATTATCATCGTTATGAGAACAAATTCTTAAAATCGTATTTTTCTGTTACAAAAAAAGAAACAGGTAAGACTTTAAATTTGTGTTACTTCTTCAACAGACCTATGTAGTTGCCTTCCACACGGCAATGCAGAGTCCCAAGACCGTGGTCTTCCTGAAGAGGATAGCTAAAGAAAGAATCAAAACCTGAGGTGAGAATTATCAGATATATATACACAATGTAATGTTACTCAGCCATTAAAAAAATGAAATCTTGCTATTTACAATAATGTGGATGGAGCTAGAGTGTATTATGCTAAGCAAAATAAATCAGTCAGAAAAAGGCAATTATATGATCTCACTCATATGTGGAATTTAAGAAACACAACAGTTGAATATAGGGGAAGGGGCAAAAAAAGAGAGGGAAGCAAACCATAAAAACTCTTAACTATAGAACAGACTGAGGGTTGATGGAGGGAAAGTGGGGGGATGGGCTAAATGGGTGATAGGGATTAAGAAGAGCAATTGTGGGGCACCTGAGTGGCTCAGTCAGTTAAGCGTCTGCCTTTGACTCAGGTCATAATCCCAGGGTTCTGGGATTGAGCCCCATATTAAGCTCCCTGCTCAACAAGGAGTCTGCATTTTTCTCTCCCTCCTGCTTGTTCTCTCTCTCTCTCTTTCTGATAAATAAATAAATAATTTTTTTTAAATGGAGGACATTTGTTATGTTGAGAACTGAGTGTTATATTGTAAGTGATGAATCACTAAGTTCTCTTCTTGAAACCAGTATTACACTGTTAACTAACTAGAATTTAAACAAAAAATTGGAGAAAAAAATGTCAGCCCAAAAAAAGAACGATTCCAAGCAAACAAACTGAAGACAGTAGGAAGAAACTATATTATAGAATTTGGCTCTACAAAATGCCAGTCCTAAAAAACTGAACCATAGAGTATAAAATGGCCTTGTGATGGCCTCACAAGAAGGTTAAATCTACTCAGTCCTAAGTGAAGTGAAAATCCAGCAAAATGTTGGTTAGCTAAACTTGCAAGCATGTAGACACTCATTTTAAAAATTGTCATTATAATACATAAAAAAACAAATCGTAGGGGTTTTTTTTCCCTTTGGCTAGTCATTATAGTGGAGTGGTTAAGGGCATGAACTTGGAGTCTGGCAAGTTACTAGACCCCTCTATGCCTCAGTTTCCTCCTCTATAAAGTGGGATAACTATATGTCCTCATAAGGCTATTGGGTAACTTAAATGTAAAAGTGCTAGAGCAGGGCCTGGCCTAGAATGAGCACTTAGTGTTAGCTATTTGTTCTTAAGAACAGTTTCAGAATTCACTTCAGTTTGCATTTTCAATCAATTACCATGTATTTTCCAGTAAGTCTAAAAACAAGGCAGTCAGCAGTTATGGGTTATCTACATTAAAAAAATAGATGTGGGGTGGGGGGAAGGTTAGAGAGAGAGAGAGAGAAAGAAACCCACATGGAAGAAGCTAATAGCATGTATGTAGGCAGGAAAGACACTCACCAGCTTCCTGTCTGCCTGTTTATAAGAGAGCAGGCTGTGACCCATTTGTCTCCTTGAGCTTCCAAGATCAGTGGGCTTGATTTTTTTTAAATGGGGAAAAAAGACATGAGACAATAGTGTAAGGCTCCAGTAAACACTCCTGGCAAAACTCACAGGAAACATTGTTATAAGCATTCTCTGGATTTATGGGGCATTCTGCAGGTGGCCGAAGCCTGTCCCCTGAGGAGATGTTAAATCTACTGCAGGTAGGAGTGCATAGCACTGTTGCATGGGCCACATTTGACACTGCAGAAGGAGCATCTCCCTTTTCCCCCCAAATCTTCGTCATGTCTACATTGACTATGTTGGGTCTACACAGAACTACTGTGGAATTTACGCCTATGTTCCCACTTCCCAAAGCTCTATCCCAGACCCAGGCTGACATGGGACCAAGCAGTGAATGTGGCATATTATGTATGTACTTGGGCCTTCTAGACTCCACAGAAAGAGTCATTTCCTTTCAAGACAAGTAGACTATGACTTAATGGCAGGAATGTAGATCCTGAGAGTAGCCATATCATGTCCTCTTCAACTAGGGCAGAATCACAGAGAAGGAACAGAACAGAGGAGGAGATCCCCATCTAGGAGGATGAGGAAAATGAGACACAGTATATAGAATCTGCTCAGCTATAGTAAGACTAGGTTTTTCTTCGACTTTATCAATCCTCACCGAAACTAATTCAGATGTCATGTAATCACAGTTGCTAAAGTTTCCGCCAAACACAACTTTAATACTTACCCCCTGGTTCTCCTCTTTTCCTAACACATGATTTAATAGCAGCACTTTCCATTTAAAGAGTCTCTGGTGAAGAAAGTCATGTTGGCAATCCCAATCATTCCCAGAAAACAGTAAAACTCTCAGTACCTTTTCCCATATCTTCCTCCGATCACGCTAACACAGTTTCTAAATGCACAAGTGCATACCAACCAAACAAGGAAGTTATGATGGTCTTTTGGGTTCACACATCGTTTTATAAAATATTTATTTCAGCCTGAGAAACATGGGGCACAGGGTAAGAATCGCAAAAGAAAACCCACAGATGCAATTACAGCACGATTCATGCTGAGCCCAGAGTGACTAGTTGTCAGTAAATAAATGGACCAACTTAATCGACCAGTTGCAATTACATTAACAAAGTTTGCTGAAGCCCAGCTCACCAGGGACCATAAACCGCAAAGAGGAAAACGGCAATTCTGTGCCAACTGCTCAGAATTTATTGCTATTGGGGAAGCTGGTCTCAGGAAGCAATCCAGCATATTTGTAGCTAGTTGAACACCGAAACAAACACACACTTACCTATCAATGTACTCAGCATCAAAATCAAAGGTTTCTGATCTTCCAGTGATAATCCAGCCATACACATGTATCATTTTTCCTGTTTTAAGAAGATTTTTTAAAAAGTTAATACACTTAGCTCAAAATGTAAATTATAACATAAACTATTTCTTTTTGGTTCATCTATTTAATACAGCCACATTGGTCATGACTCAGAATATTAACACCTTTTTACAAACCGTACAACAGGAAAAGAGTGCCAAGTATGATCCAGTGATCAACACTACATGTTAGAAAGGCTAAAATAACCAATTATTGCAATCACTGACATAATCATCTATGTACAGAACATAGAAACAATAACAGGTCTTCCTCACAGTCCCATAAAGTATGAGGCTTTCAGGAGGAAGGTATCAGTTTCCACACACTGCCTCATTCTACTTTCTTGGCTATGTATAGACCATCCACTTAACACGAGATTTAAGGACAACGTGCCTTGGGGTGCCTCACATTTCTAGAGACTTTCCTCTGGACACTTGTTAATATGGACAAGCGAGAAGGTTCCTATCACACAATCTGGTTGGATATTCAGGATATTAAACTTTTTCCATATCTCAGAGTACAAAAGAGAAATGTCAAGGATGACCCAAAAGGACAGGAACTGAGAAAGGAGAGAATGAAATAGAACAGAGTTATGGCTTAAAGGATGGGCAATTGCACATATTCATTCAACCCATATGCTCATGTTCAAAGATTGGGCAAATTGGGGATCTGCAAACAGCTGGTGTCTGCCTTGCTCACTGACAAACAGTTGACTTCTACTGCTGAGCTCCTCGATGTGACTCACAGGGATTTCCACTGGGTAACAAGCATTGCCTTAATACTCCCCTCTTTTGAATTCAAGTTCAAGAGGAAGTGCAGGCATCAGCAATCCCCTCTCAGCCAGGTGCATTCTCGGTACTGTCCCTACCCACTCTGCTCACAGGAGGTGAGAAAGGAATCTGATGTAACTCTTTCTCAAAAAGAGTTTGGGGGCCCCTCCCGGATGCTATATGAGCTGATTTCTTCCACCGTTGAAAATACCTAAACTTAGCTCTGTGGAACTACATGAGGCAAGGTTTTAAGCAAACACACCATAGCTAGGTGATGTAGTTAAAGTTCACCAGACAACCCTACAGCCTGGAAATGTGTGCCTTCCAAATAATTAGAGAATCTGACCAGCTTGTTGTAGTCTTGGAGCATCACAAATGATGTTAAGAGGTGAGAGAGGTTTTGGTCGGTAAGTAAAACCTGAAAGTTGGAAAAGAAAAGAATACCTATGGGGGCTCATGAGGTCACCGAGTACAGTAGGCTTTGAATCCCTTCATAGCCACATTCAAAGTCACAAAAGAACATCACCAAGTTGTTTCCTTCACATTGTGCTTGTGTTTTATTGATACAAGATGACTTTCATACGGGGTCATAGGATGACTGGCACTGGAAGTGTGGGAGACTTCAAGAAGTATGAGAGCCACTGTACGGTGAGTAGGTAGAAAGGGACCTTAGCCAAAGGTCATGGACACAAAGAAAGCATAGAGTCTGGAGCTCTCTGCTACTATTAACAACTGGCAAAATAATTTCCCTTTGTTTGAATAGAGCTAAGTTATTGGTTTCCTGGCTTTGGTGAGCATGATTTCTAGCTTTGATGGGCACAGTTTTAAAAATTGGTAACAAGTTCTAAAATCGGGAATTCTGTGAGTTTCTGTCTTATTTCTAAACAAAGAAGCCCAACAGAAGCTGAGAAATGGCTAAGCCTGCCCATGGTGCTGGAGGATTCCATGTCACAGTGGAGGACTGTTAACCACATATAGAAATTCAGCTGCTAATGGAACCCACCTCTCCTGTCCCCACCACCTCCCCCATCTCCCTGGCTGCCACTCTGGGCAGGCTTCCCAAATGAAACGAGAGTAATTGTCTGGAAAGTGATTTCTAAGATGCCACCGTGTGGATCCTGCCTGGAGGGAGCACTCCACTCCACCCAGGCCAGGCACCAATCATTCCCCCAGAAGGTGGAGGAGACCATCTGCGACACTCAGACTCAGCAGGAGAGGCGGGCCTGACAGATCTGGGTGAGCCAACATCCCATTTCACACCTCTGATGGCAGGCTCCTTCCTCATCCCTCACCCTGTGGCCTTCTGCCATTTAAACAAGAGCTTTCTAACCCCAGACCAACAGGGACCCAAACATCTGCATGTGATTTTTAGACCACATGCATGTCTTTTTAATAAAACATGATCATGCCTTGATCACTCAGACAAATGGAAAGCAACAGATCTCTGAATAACCTGCATTAATAAAATCATACCAGATTCATATATTCTTCAGGATATAATTTAAATACATGCATACATAATCTGCGTCTATACACACATGCACACACACACGAAAGTACAAACAATTTTCAGCAACTCAGATATTCATTTTGACATTCTTGAGCAAGCCATTCAAAACTAGATCAGTTTATGCATTTAGACACAACTATATATAAACATTTAGTGACTTATATTTTCGTAATTACACCATCTGGAAACCCTGAACAAAGGAAAAATCTGAAGTAGACATAGGGATTTGCCAAGAATCAGACAGCGGATTACATATAATCCTAGTTGTGCTTACTAGTTGGTTGTAAGGCAGGCTTAGCAATTCTTGAATCTATTTCTTACCTACAATCCTCTTTTATGTAAATCTCAGCTTTCTCTCTCTTCTCTTCTAGCCCCTGGCCTTGGCATGTGTGTGTGACCTCTAACTCATAAATACCACCCCAGGATAAATATCAGGGTTGCTGGCCTCCCATGTGGTATGCAACACTGCTCAACGCAGAACAAAATGTTGGGTATACCTGCCCACTCTGGATTCTGCCCATGTGGGTTCAAATCCCAGCCATACACAGACTAGCGGACTTTAAGCAAGCTACTTAACCTTTTAGTATCTCATTTTCTCATCTGCAAATGAGAATAATAATCATCCCTATGTCATCAGGTTTTTGTGAGGATCTAATAAGATAACACATGTCAAAAGCTTAGAACAGTGCTTGGCTCACAGTAAGGTGCAATGAAGGTTTGCTATCATGCAGATGATTATAAGGTTAAGAGCGATGATGATTTCTATTCCCTCCATTCTCTGGCAGGACCTGGTTTGATTCCTTCTGCCTCTTTTTCTTTTCATATTTGGGTTCCTTTTGTTATCAGTGAAGTAACAGAGACAAAGTGTCCAGAGGTGAAACCAAGCCCAGTTAAAGATAAACCAGAGACTAACACTTATTTTCAAAACAGCACTTGAAAGAAAGCACCCATTTATAGAAAGCAGCCCCCTAGGTAGAAGAGTTTGCAGTAGCTTTGGCAAAGGGATCCATAATTATTCCTATTTTAGGAGATTTCTTACCTGGAACTCCACTTGGTGGTGTAACTTGGTAAACAATGGGTGTCTGTTCCCTGGAAAACTGTCAGGGAAGGCCATCACAAGGGAGCACTTCATTAGAATATCACAACCACAAACAAGAAGCAAAAGTCATTCCTCATCAAATATTAGTCTAAGGTGGTAAATGGTTATGTTTCCTCAAATCAACTTACACCTATTTCTTTTTATCCTCGTAATCTATTTGTGAAGCAGAGATGACAGATACTGTTCTAGTTCTTCCAAAGGAATTTTAAACAAGGTCACATAGCTCTCTGTCCTGCACCATATTGTCCAAACTTTGGCAAGTCTGTTTCTACTTGCCCACCTGCCATACCCAGGAACACATTTTACCAGGAAGAAAGGTAGGTAGGCCAGACTTGAGAATCCCATTATTGCAACTTGGTATCTTGGAATCTTGATGGATTTTTCTAAAATTTTTCTAAAGAGTTTCTTTACTTAAACTGAAAGGACTGCAACTGAAATTATTATCACCCAACACCTTGACAGGAATTAGCGAGCTACAAAAATTTGGAAGTTGGGCAGGCACCCAAGTGAGGTGTTTGTTGGGGAAATGGACAGTGCCTATTCGGAGAAAAATGATTCAAATGGATTCAAATGATTCAAAGGAATGGGAAGCAGCCTTACTCTCTGAGAAGAAGGAAAAGAGCACTGATGGAAGAGGTGGAAGCCTGCTCATGGCATTCCAAATCATCTTTCTATGCCCCCTCCCCCAAAACACATTCTCTGTTCATTATAAGCTCCAGAAATGTAGGGACGATGCTGAATTCAGTCACGATCATATCCTTATGCATAGCCTGTGATAGAGAAGATATTCAAATTTTTGTGAATGAATAGAGTGGCATCAAGTGAGATGATTGATATGGTGCCTGGAAGTAGATGAGAGAAAAGGACAACTCCAGGAATTCCATCTCACCTGGCATCTTGGTTAGCCCAAGATTAGTGCATTACATGGCCAGGGCCAGTGTGAACAGATAGAAAAGCAGAAGGATGGACTAACCAGACCAAGGTTTGACCCATGAGCCAATGTCACTCAGGAAAAGACCTGGTGTCCCCCTCCTGCCACCCTCACCCCCAACCTCCTCTAAATACCTAGAGTGCCTTCATTCCCCATAAAATACACTGCTTCACACTTGTAAATCCAATGACAGCAGATTATTTTGCATGGTCTGCTTCCAGCATTCCAGGAGTCCACCTTCCCAGGAAGAATATTAACAAAGAATAACTCCATTGTTAATCGACAGCCCTAAGCAGAGGGGAGGGCCAATGACATTTCAACAAAGCTGACAGTGGCTTGGCAAGTGTGAGTTTTAAGTATTGATCGGCATGGCTGTACAGCCTGTCATCAAGGCCAGTTTCCTCCTTTCTAAAGGAGAGGGTTAGAGAACAGGTCACAGAAATTATGTACAGTCAGGAGGTCAAAGTAAGAATGTTGTGACCTCACCGATTGGGAGCAGGCTCTGATCTCACCAAAAGATAAGGATTAATCCAATTCCACACACACCTGCCAAACATGAATTCCCTACCTTGGCGTCCTAACTTCCTACCCCCCCCCCACCTTCCTCTCTCACTGGGGGCGCCCTTCGTGCCATTGCCATTCCCTTTGGAAGTATATCCTAGGAGCTTCGTGAGGTAGAGCAGTGGTTACTGCTCCTTCTCACAGACCTTAGAAACTGAGGCAAAAGAACAATCAGCTCCAAACCAAATAAGGAAACGTGCCTCTGGACTTGCAGCTTGAAATGTAAGATCTACCACTCAGTGTGTGAGCCTTGCACCAGAAGTGTGGGGGCAATAGAGTGACTCCTTGATCACTCCCTCTCATTCCTCCGCCTCATGGGGTGGCTCAGAGTTAAATCTCTGAAAGAGCTTTACTTGTGATTCCCTGTGAGCTGACACGACATAAAAATGGTACATTTCTGAGGAAAATGGGCCGTGTTCACCCACCAAGCTAGAGACACGACAAAGTGAAAAATTAATGAGCTTCCAAATCAAGCTTCCCGCATGCTGATCCCTGAGCCCCAGTGAGGTCAGAGGCAGCGAGATGGGGAAAAGGAAAAGCAGCAGATTAGGAGAGGGAAGCCACAGCCACCAGCTGCTTGATAAACCTTCTGCGGGTTGTTCAAACCTGTCAGCGCCTGCAGCCGGCTCTTTGAAGTGGACTGGCGAGATGGAATTAATTTTTAATACTCATGGTTCCCCCAGTCCCAGTCCCAAAACAAAGAGACACACCGTGTTTTATTTAGCTTGGAATGCCTCTCATTAACTGCGTCCCCTGGTGATTTTTCATCAGCTCTCCGAGCTAGGAGAAGCACTCGAGGACTTGTTTTCTTTAATGTGCAATTTTAGGAAGTGCTTCTCTTGTCTCCCCTTGCTCTCTTTTCCGATCTTTAATAAGTAGGAAAACTACTATCTGGGGTGAAAGGAACATCAAAACCAAAAACCACCTGGTGATTAGGGAGGGGGCTTGGCCATCCATCTTCTGTTACATTCACAGAGACCATGGAGAGGTGGTGGTGTGGGTCTTAATAAGAAAGAACGATTTTGTTTTTTCTTTCTGCCGCATATGCACAGAAGCAAAATTCCAGAAAACAAGAGTCTCTTGGAGTCAGAAACAAGTTGTTAAATGTGAACTGACAGCAAATTCTTAATTTGTAAGTGGATTGCCCATATAAAATGTGGATCATAACAGGAATGAATTTAGGAGGTGAAGTCTTGTTCTAAAGGAGCCTTCATTCATGAGTAATGCTTTTATGAATGGCTCTTTAACAGAGGCAACCTATGGAATGACAACCATGACAAAGGAGCACTGTCAAACCTCAGCCTTTTATGAAAAGTCTAGGACCT
Organism: Vulpes lagopus; assembly: GCF_018345385.1. Taxonomy (NCBI): domain Eukaryota; kingdom Metazoa; phylum Chordata; class Mammalia; order Carnivora; family Canidae; genus Vulpes; species Vulpes lagopus. The sequence goes on along the minus strand of NC_054824.1, from coordinate 53,365,218 downwards.
ACCCTTTCAGAGATTAGCGTAAGACTAACCTGAAATGGACAACAGGCCGAATCAAACATAAAATTAAGTATGTGTATTGCTTCTCCAAAACAAGTTAGGCACGAACTCAAAGTCTCCCTATCTCTGCTTCCTTTCAGCTCTGCACTTGAAGAAGAATGGCACCAGCAAATGTCCTTTCAATCTAGGATTGGAAAGAGTAGAAATATCCACGAAGCAGAGAGGGAGGTAAATTTTACATCTCTGAGTCCTTCCTCCTGCTGAGACTCAAGAGAATTGCAGCTGTAGAATGAAACACTAACCCACAATGATAATCTTTGTGGCTCCTCTATGGGCTTCGATTTAGGTAAGATTTAGAGTCAGATGCAGGCTCAAATCCTAGTTCTTTTAGATTCCACATATGTGAGATCACATAGTATTTGTCTTTCTCTATCTGACTTATTTCAATACTCTAGTTCCATCCATGTTGTCACAAATGGCAAGATTTATTCTTTTTTATGGCTGAGTAACATTCCATTATGTATATATATATACCCCATCTTCTTTATCTATTCATCTATTGGTAGACACTTGGGCTGCTTCCGTATCTTGACTACTATAAATAATAAATATAGGGGAGCATACATCTCTTCAGATTGGTGTTTTCATTTTTATCACGTAAATATCCAGAAGTGAAATTGCTGGATCATATTTCAGTTTTTAATTTTTTGAGGAACCTTCTTACTGTTTTCCACCGTGGCTGCACCAATTTACATTCCCACCAGCAGAGGGAATGTAGTTAATAATATTGTAATAACTCCATACAATGACAGATGGTAACCTAGATTTATCATGGAGATCATTTTCCAATGTACAAAAATATCAAATCACTATCATATACATATGAAGCTAATAAGATATGATATGTCAATAAAAAATTAAAAATTAAACTAATTTTTTAAAATCCTAGTTCTGCCATTTACTACCTGGATGACACAGGCAAACTAATGATGAGATAAGCACATTATTTCATCTCTCTGAGCCTTAAGTCACTCATCTGTAAAACCAAAATAAAAAATAGCTACCCCATAAAGTTGTTGTGAGCATCAAATTAAATGTACGTAAAGCACAGAGCCTGATGTACAAGTGCTCAATACTTAACTTTCTTTGGTATAGTCTCAGAAATGCCACACCTACCATCCCTCTTTCTTCTTACCCTTACAAAGCAGATTCTGACTGATTTATAACTTGCTTGTCTAGAGTACAGGCCTACCCTCAAACTAGGCAAACATGCATTTCTCCATCTTTGGAACCCACCTTGAAAGTACAACTGTCTTGCAGTCCTGGACTTGGGCTGCCTATCACCTGTCCCCCAGCGTGCGCTTCCAGGTAGTACAGACCCTCTTGTACTTCAGGCAGCAGCGATCTAAGGGCAGAAAGTGGAAATGCTTGTGACCCAAAAACTATGTACTACCAAAGCCAGCAGCCTTACTTCCCACTTCAAATTTCCTCCCACACCTTCAAAACAGAGCTAAACAAGGATTCCTATGTTTATTTTTCACCATCTAGATCCACTCACTTACTAGACTTTAAATATCGGATCCTTCAGCAAAATGTTATATTTTACTGAAAGTCTTTAAAATTAAAAAAAAAAAAAAGTCTGTCTTGTTCCTCAGAACCATAGAACTTTTAGGACTTTAAGAGTTGGAAGGGACATTGATAAAAAAATCTAATCCTAGTTTCCTTAAATTTTTTTTTTGACAGTTCCAAATAGATGAAGGAACTTACGTATGCAAATACTATAGGTCAGGGGCAATGTGGGGCTTGAATCCTAGACTCTTTCTGATAAAAAGCATTGATTTTACATATTGCCAAAAAAATTCTTGACTTCGTAATATTCAAGTAGTCCATTAATACTTCATACATATATCAAGAGAGTCCAGGACCTCCTCTTCTCTTTTCACAGATATCAGAGTGATTTCTTTGCCTCTTTCATGTGACCATTCAAGTTGATTTTTCTAAGAGCAGGAATATGATGAATAAGGAACTACAGTTAAGAAGCGCCTCCCCGCCAAACCTTCTCACCAAAATCTTCAGTATAACTTTAAATATTTCATTCTGCATCATCCAATGTGTTATCCATTAGCTATATGTGGTTATTGAGCACTTGAAACCTGGCTAGTCCCAAATACAATATGCTGTAAGTGTAAAATACACATTGGATTTCAAAGACTTGGTGTGCAAAAAAAATATAAAGTATATCATTAATAATCTATATATTGATTCCATATGCAATAATATTCTGAATGTGTTGAGTTAAATAAAATATATTATTAAAATTAATTTCACTTGTTCTTTTGATTTTTTAATGTGGCTACTAGAAAATTTTAAATCACATTTGTGGCTCACAATGTTTTGATTAGACAGTGCTGATTTAGATGCTATAATATATATATATATAATATATATATAATATATATCCTATATCTGTTTTGGTAAAAGCAGATATGCCTTCATGATAACGAATGTGGCGGTATTTCATTGATGATGAAATGTGCATTTTTTCACATTTAAGTGTTAACTGAATTTGATATTCAGCTTGCAACCAATGGGTAAGTGTAGGAGCATACTGTTTTCTTTCCTCTAAAAAGATTATATAAAATCAGTGGTGCACCTGAAAATCATTAGTGTGACACGATTGAGGAGATAGAGCATATAAAACTTCAGAGTTTTGATTTCTCTCATGCAAGTTCTTGCAGGAACTCTATGTCCCTATTGACCAAAAAAAAATGTAAGTAAAACATACCACAAGGCTTTAAAACCAAGAGCTTTAAGGGCTGTAAAGAAGTTCAGTTCACAAAACACCTATGGAGCAGCTTCTACTCATAAGGTATTGTGCTAAGTACCATAAGGACTGCAAGAGTGGTAGCAATACATCCCCTGTCCCCAATGCGCTTAATTCTAGGATGAAGCTAACAAGGGAACAACTGACATAAGTGTGATAAGAAATATAGGGCCGAGGAAACGGGACCACTGAGGCTACATGTGCCACGCTTCTGTGTAAATTATAGAAGGTGCTCCTTTCTCAAAGCTGCAGCAACCATTGCCTGGATTTCGGTCCCTATGTGTCCCCCTCTAAAGGAAGGGGAAGATCACACTCATCTGTATGCTCGGGGGGAAAAGGTGACATTCGCAGGTTAGGGTTTCAGTAGGCAGAGATGGAAGAAAGAGAGACTTCCTAAAGAAGAAAATAGAAGAAATTGACCATTTTTTTTTCTCTTAAGCAGTGATCCACTTTCACGCAGCATCTCTAAGATATAAGTAGGGAAAGAATGAATTCGTGGAAACTTCATAAGCCAACAAAAACTTGAGTAACACAGATTACCCGGAATCCTGTGCAATTCATACCCAAAACAAAATACACTGAGGACTAAAGCAAATTTCCTTTCTATCTAGTTTTGGGTTTATGCCCAATCATTACAATTATGCCTATTTCAAATGAGTTCTTTATTTTTTCTTTTTTTCAACTTATTTTATTTAAATTCAATTAGTTAACATACAGTGTATCTATCATTAGATGAGTTCTTTGATGGCAAAATGGTAACATTTATTGAATTTTTTTAAAATATATTTTATTTATTTATTCATGAGAGACACACAGAGAGAGAGAGAGAGAGAGAGAGAGAGAGGCAGAGACACAGGCAGAGGGAGAAGCAGGCTCCCCGCAGGGAGCCCGATGTGGGACTCGATCCCAGGACTCCAGGATCATGCCCTGGGCCAAAGGCAGGCGCTAAACCACTGAGCCACTCAGGGATCCCCCATTTATTGAAATTTTAATAGCGATAGAGCTCCTTGCAAACAACAAGAAGAAAACACAGCTGGAAACACAATCCAAGCCCTCCTTATAAATATCTCAAGTTTCTCAAAATTCTTTCCTATAACCTTCATCCTCCCTTAAGCTGTAGAGGCCTGATAGGGGACTTTTAAGAAATATATTCACATGGAACATCTTTAAAGCAATAGCTGATAACTGTAGTCATAGCAGGAGTTGCTCTAATTTGCCCCAAAAAACTCTCAAGATAAGCAAAGCACTCGCCCTATCTGATCTTCTCATACCCAGACAGGTGTACCTGGTCCTGCACATCACCACTGGCAAATCCAAGAAGACAGGAGAGACGTCACAAGGGATGCTTGGGAGGGCAGGCACAGCCACATTCACCAGGTGTATCTCCAACTGAGAGCCATTGGTAGGATAGAGCTGCTCCGACTCCAAACCTAAACTCAAGAAAAAGGGGAATCTCAGGCTGAGTAGAGTTGTAATCTACATAGGAGAATATAGAAACTTGGCCACACAGGGGCAATGTGACATGCTGAGCTTGCCTAAGGATTAAATTACTACTCCTCATTTCCAAATGCATTTATGACTGCTGTATAAATGAGTGTTCTCATTTATGAGTTTGTTAAAAGGATTTTCTCTCTTCAGATCCAGGAATTTCTCAGACCTCAAAATGACACTTTACCCTGGTACAGATGGTCAGCTAAGCTGCAGTTTTGAAATTCCCACATATAAAACCATCTGCTAGGAAGATAACTAAGATTCTGGGGAACAGTCGCCAAGGACTCTGCCACATGCTTCCCTATCGTGTCATTTAGGGCCCCTAAGGTCCCATCCCACAGTTTGAGAGAAGAAAGAGGACCTGTGACCTCAGCAAGCAAGCAAGCAAGCATCTGGAAACACAGAAGTCACTCAGTGGGTCCAACACCCTTCAGGCCCTCTTTCATACCTGTCCTTAGCCAAAGACTCATCTTATTTAGGATTTTTAATATCAATACATAAGAAACTTGTGTTTGGTAAGACACAAACCTACCATCAAAAATGACTGTGATCCATGTTCCTCCTGCAAGACTACCTTCTTTGGGCTCAATGTGGAAACTCAGGGTAGGCCCTGTAGATAAGTAAGGAAAAACACTGGTTTTGAAGCTCAGATTCAATACACTTGTTTCCCCAATGTTATAAAAAACAAAAGTTTGCATTCCTCAGAATCACCAGAAGGCCTTGATAAAGCACAGATTGCTGGGCCCCACCCCCGGAGTTTCTGAGTTAGCAGGTATAGGATAAGGCCCAAGAATTTACAGTTCTGAACAAGCACTGCTCTTGCTACTGGTCTGGGGATCACACCTTCAAAACTCTCATTTTAGAGAATTTCTGACCGATCCTCTTATTTTGGACATCCAAAAGCCCAATGTCCTGAACTTCTACTTCCTTTGGAAAGGGCCTCAAGGACACATTTGGCTCCTAACTAAACACATAATACCTCTTCTCTCTTTCTCACTCTTTAATTAAGTAGTCATACATTAGTTGTAAAATCACCTCCTATTTCTTGTAATTCCACTTCTCAGAGAAGATGAGAAACTTCTAGAAGCTGTCCCTACTTCAATCCTCCTGCTCAGTATACCATCTTCTGATTTCCTCCTTTTGAGTATATGATCAGAATGACTCCCGGATAGATACAAAATTCTGTACTACAGAGGATACCAAATTTTTGCCTTGCTTTCTTAGAGAGGGGCTGAGGCATGGATCAGTGCTGGAATTTCCTTGGCGGGGGTTGGGGGGGAACCCCAGCACTCTAGACTATACATGCTAGGCTAGATTGGTTCTCCCATAGAGATCATTGGCTGAGCATAATAATCAAATTCTTATCTTTGAAGATGCTCATGGATGTGGATTAGCCAAGGCAAAGACAATTCAAAGAGCCATCAAAAATCAGTCAACATCTCAATGAAATCATATAGAAAAAATGCTATCTATAGAACAATTTTCATTTCCTATATCAGAAAAGATCAAGGATAATCCAGGCCATGCTAACTCCACTTAGCTCAGGGCTTCCATGTGCAGTTATGTAGGTGGCATAATGCATAACCAAGGCTGGTGGGGAATCATTCACATCAGCACAATTATTTATAGCAGACCCTGCCAGATCAGCCCATGCTTATCCTTCAAAAGTGTATTAGATACTTCTAAAGAAGGCAAAAAACAAATGCCATAAAAAGACAGTGAGGATAACCAAATTCACAGAGAAAATTAGAGACATGATTTGAGAAAAGAAGAGTTTGATACCAACAGTCATTAACCGCTAAGACAAGATAAGCTATTCCCTTTGGGAAGATAAAGCAATAAGATCTAAAAAGAATTATATCACATGGCTTAAAAAGGAATTATAAAAAGAAGGTTATAAGTCATTATGAGAAGCTCTAGACTATAACAGCAACCTCCATTGGCCATTCAAAAATAAAAGTATATATTAATAACTAATATATAGCCTCAATTACTAAACAGAAAAAAATACTTTTTAAGCAGTGAAAATTTAAACGCAGAGCAGATACTTCAAGATTTTCCCCTGAATAATATTTTAAATACCGATAAACTAGTTCTCAATGTAACTTGTTGTGTTCTATCTATAATCCCTTCAGAATACAACCTACTCACCTGCCAGTAGTAGTATTTCAATACTCATCAGTGAGATCAGCCAGACAGTCATCCTGTCCACTTAAATCAATTCTCTCAAAATGGCTCAGACATTAAAAGCCTTTTCAATTTTGCAGGAGCAGTGTAGCTTTTGTGCTTTATAAAAAAATAAAATAAAAATTACTATCATTTTTGTTCTCATACAACTACTTTACCATGCCAAAACTCAGGAAATTAAAGAAGTGAGACCAACATGGCCCTAGAGTCTTCATGGGGACCTACCATCCTCCCAAGCTCAGAAGAAAAGGATAATCTAAGAATCTTGTATAAAATCATCCCTATTCCACCCCATCCCTCCTCCCACCAACTGATTTTATGCATGTTTGAGATGGGTAAATAATAACAGCCTCTTCAATTAATTCATTACTGAACAAAAGTTTAATTTTAAAAATACCTAGAATTTATTATTTTGGATATTTTTTAGATATCAAGATACTTACATAGTGATTGTGGAGGGGGGATGGGGAGGTTGTTTTGTTTTGTTTCTAGAAGAGTCTCCGTCCTCCAAGAAACCGATCAATACAAAAAAGTTTAGGATGCCTGGGTGGCTCAGTGGTTAAGCATCTGCCTTTGGCTCAGGGCGTGAATCCGGGGTCCAGGGATCTAGTCTACATTGGGTTCTGGGGAGGCTGTTTCTCCCTCTTCCTGTGTCTCTGCCTCTCTGTGTGTCTCTCATGAATGAATAAATTAAAAATCTTTGAAAAAAAAAGTAAAAAGTTTAACAAAGCAAATGTTAAGCATGGTACTGGGTTAAAATAAAAAATGGTACTAATGGGAATGATGGGGGAACACAGGGCCAGCTGAAGACAAAGCAGGAGCCCGAGCCTGAGACAACACATTGACAAGTCCTTGAAACAGGCAAAGGGACATTCCTCTACAGACTCAATTGCCTTGATGTTAATACTTCGCTAAGGGCAAAAGGCAATCTTAACCCAACCCTCAGGATCCTATAAATCTACTTTAACATATAAAAATTCCTTTAGAAATTTCCTTTATCTCTAAATCCCCAAGGTACATGTTGGCGATCATTTCCCAAGCACAGGGCCCAGCAATATATATCTGAAGAGTCTCATGACTAAGGTTTTATTAGACAGTAATAAGTGACATTTTCCCAACAATAGCTAGCCCCCTCTAGCTCCTGGAAACCTTTCTTCCAAAATTCCTTCGAGAGTACACTATCCTCAAACTCCTCCCAACTCCCAGGTATATAATCAGCCTCCCCTCACAGGCCCAGAGCAACAGCTCTTCCAGCCCACGGCTCATGTCCCCGTGCTTTAATAAAACCACCATTTTGCACCAAAGATGTCTCAAGAATTTCTTCTTGGTCACTGGCTCCTGAACTCACCCCATCAAACTTCACCTATATTCCAAAACTTCATCAGGAATTTGGGGGTAAACTGTCTTGTCCTCGCAGCAGAGGAGAAAGGGAGGGAAAAAAACAGGAAGAAAAAGCTGGACCCTCCAAAATAGACCTCCCAAACTGCCCCCCCCATGATTCCAGGGTCTCTCTACCCCATTCCTGTGGAATGCTGGCCCAGTTCAGCAGGTTATCTTCCTTAAATACTGCCTTTATTTATTTTTTTTTTTTAGGATTTTATTTATTTATTCATGAGAGACAGGGAGAAAGAGAGAGAGAGAGAGGCAGACACAGGCAGAGGGAGAAGCGGGCTCTATGCAGGGAGCCCAAAGTGGGACTTGATCCTGGGTGTCCAGGATCATGCCCTGGGCTGAAGGCTGCACTAAACCGCTGAGCCACCGGGGCTGCCCAAACATTGCCTTTATCATGCAGTTGTTCTCCTTAATGTTTTTTTTTTTTTCTTTTCAGTGCAAAACCTCCATTGTTCATAAAATGATAAGAAAAGCCATCAGTGGGGCACCCGGGTGGCTCTGACTGTTAAGCAAGCCCATTGCTAATTTTGGCTCAGGTCAGGATCTCAAGGTCATGGAATCGAGCTCTGATCTAGGCTCTGCACTCAGCGTGGAGTCCACTTAAGATTCTCTCTCCCTCTGTCCCTTAGCACTTGCTTTCTCTTTCTCTCTCTCTAAAATAAATACATAATAAATACATAATAAATACATAAATATTTTTCTAAAAAAGAATACTCAGGATTTTTTAAAGACATTTATTTGACCTTAGAGATATACTTTTTAAAGATTTTATTTAAGAGAAGCAGGAAGAAGCAGGCTCCAAGCAGGGACCCCAGAGCGAAACCCGATCCAGAGACTCCGAGATCACACCCTGAACCGAAGGCAAATGTTCAACCACTGAACCACCCAGGTGTGGCTTTATTAAGATTAATTCAGGGCAGCCCAGGTGGCTCAGCGGTTTAGTGCCACCTTCAGCCCAGGGCATGACCCTGGAGACCCAGGATCGAGTCCCACATCGGGCTCCCTGCATGGAGCCTGCTTCTCCCTCTGCCTGTGTCTCTGCCTCTCTCTCTGCATCTCTCTGTGTCTGTCATGGATAAATAAATAAAATCTTAAAAAAAAAAAAAAAAGATTAGCTCAGGTAGGGCACCTAGGTGGCTTAGTGATTGAGCCTCTGCCTATGGGCGTGATCCCAGGGAGCCTGCTTCTCTCTCTGCCTATGTCTCTGCCTCTCTCTCGTTTCTCATAAATAAATAAAATATTTTTTAAAAATTAACTGAGGTGATATATACAAAGAAATTAACACAGGGCCTGGCACAAAGGAGACACCTCAGGGATGTTAGTTTTCCTTTTAGGAATTCTCTATTTCCAACCCAAAACCCTGTCTCTGACTTCTCCAGTCGGCCACCATCTGGTCCCTGCCTTTCCAACTTTCCCTGCCATGACTCTCCAAAGTGACCCCTGCACTCCGCCAGATGATTCTCCCCATCACCTCTCAGACAAACCTTGGTCAGGTCAGCCCCTTCCTTGGTTCCTGCGGCCACCTTCTGCACTCCCTAAACTCTCTCATAGTGTAATTAAACCCCAGCCTTCCTTCACGACCTGCTCGGGAGCTACCTCCTCCATGGAATGTGTCCCCGGGGTCGTTCGTTTGCTGCCCCCTTACCCGTAAGGCAAGGAGAGATGGAGGCAAAGACAGACACACCACTCCAGGCTGGAAAGCAGCAGGTTCAACAAGCAAGGAAACTTACAGACAGGCTTGTCTTGGGCATCCTCAGTGTGAGTAGATCTCCTCACTTGCCTGCCACAATCTTCAACGTTTAAATAGAGGCCTCAGCTGGGTTCAAACTATGCCAGGCAGGTAGTCTCAGCCCCACATTCCTCTCTCAGGGCTGTGTCCTTGAAAATGGTTGTCACTGTGGGAAAGGTGGGTGGAGTGTACGTTTCAAGGACAGAGAAGGGGGTGAGGAAACTCTGATTGCCCAGGTCAGCTCTCTGGTCAACCGGAGGTCTCATCCCCTCCATGATTCCTCCTCCCAGCACTCCACCCCTCCTAACCATCTCACATGCCCCTTCTTCTGCAGTGTGCCCTGAATAGTCAGCAGGGGCTTCCACTAGCACCAGGGTGACTCATTTGGCAGCTATCCAGCTGCACTTAGAGGCAGATACTGCAGCAACACTATGGGCACATGCAAAAGAAAACATAGATTAAGATAATGATTTCCAAAATAAGTAATTTTTTTCCATCAAGAGCTCCATGATCTAAACCATTCATTTACTAAGTCCCCTAGACTAGGGGTCAATCACTCAGAGCACTCATTTGTGTCTTTGTGATTTAATTAGCAGACTCTAACAAGTATGAACATACAACATTCTATTTGGATAATGGCACAGGTGTCTCTTTTTGAGGCAATTATAATGACCAAAGCCCTCCTAGTGTGGGGGACAGTTTTTCTCGTTAGAGACATTTCTGTGTTCAGTAAGGACAGACTTTGCCAGTTATCATTTAAGGTTTGCTGGCAGAATGTAGTAAGGGTTTCTATGTGTGCTATGATGTCCTCCAGGCCAATGATGGGACAAAGGGTGGGCAAATGATTGTTCCAGTGGAAAATAGAACATGCTCACCTGGCCTTGAGGAGAAGGAGGTTGGTAGCTTTAGGAACTTGATCTGGTGCATATCATCTACCTGCCTCTTTCAATGGTGCCTGTCCCATCCCAAGCACAGTGTGTTTCAACAGGTCCAGCTTGCCACGGACAGTTGGATCCCAGAGGAGACTGAGTAGTTCTCATTTACCAGGAATGCGAAGTAATTCACCCATTCCAGTAACGCATCCCATTGTAAGCTCCAGCAGGTAATGCCCTTCCCAGGCATGATGGGGTTTGGTGTTCTCAGCGGCATAGCACTTTGATCCACAGTGAGAGATAGGGCAATGGCTACTTCCCATGACTTCCATATCTTTGCCATTTTGGGTGTCTCAGTAAAGGTCCCCAGTCTGTTATATGGAGCAATGGGACCTACCGATTTATCATTCAAATGTATTAACGCCTGGGATAGTATTTTAGCCTACCCAGTCAAATAATTTTGCTTGTTAGTAATTTAATCTGTTGCTTTAATATTAAATTTTTCCTTTCTACCAGTCCTGATGCTTGTAGGTTACAGGGGTGATGGACCCTCCACTGAATGTCATGTTCTTTTGCTCAGGCTTGTACATCATGACCTTTGAAATGTGACCTCCTATCATTGTCTGTTCAGTAAGGGTATCTGTACATGGTACTTAGCTTCTCTAATACCCTAACAATAACAGCCTGGTTTGTGCTATAACAGGGGATAGTTAGAGTTAAGCCAGTTACAGTTACCATATAAAACAAGGCATATTTAGAACCCTCACTCAAAGAGAGGGGACCATTATAATCAACTTGCCAATTCCTCGTTAGTTGGGAACTCCAGTGGATGGCCCCAGACTCCTGTAGTAGTTGTCTTGGGTGTTGTTTAGAACATACAGGAGGATATGCTGTTACTGCATTAACCAAGTCACTGTATTTCAGAGGCAATATGAATCCTTGGCAATATGCCATCTTATTTGGGTGCTAGGATGACTTCTCTTCATATGTACCCAATCTGCTTTATCTACTGATGGATCAGTTGCTACAATTTGTACCTGGGCTAGGGCATCAGTTTCCTGATTGCCACCGGGTGTCAGTGCCTTATTATGTGGGATGTGGAAGACAGTGAGGACTATTTCAGCTCTTGCAGATGAACCCAAATGTCTTTCCACATATCCTGACCCCTCAAGGGCTTATTCATGATCATCCATCCCTTGGCTTCCCATTATTTAAGCCATAGGATTCATCTCTTTGTAAAGTCCAGTTGTCAGTGCAAAGAGTTAACAGGCAAGATGCATAAGTGATCACCAGCCAAACCACTGAGATCAGCCCACTAGCTATTGAGTTTCCTTACGGTTTCCATCCAGATGGTGTCAGTGTTGGGCTGAATGGCAGCTGCAGTCTCTATAGAAAAGTTACCTTGACCAGACCCAACCCTATACATGCATCAGCAGGAATTTCTCCCATGTCCTCTCTTATAGGCTGCCTGGGCCTCAGGGGCTGCCCTAGGAGGAATGTGGGGAGCTCTGGAGGCTCTACATACTCTACATGGCCTAGTAGCACCTACATTTTTGAGACGGTGGGCTGCTTCTCTGCTGCAAACAGGCACACCACTCAAAGTGGATGTTTGAACTATGGCAGAGGTGGGTCAGTGAAACATATTTTTAACACATCTCTTGATGGGAATGGAAATTTCTACCATGATATGCTATTCCTTCATGTGAGGCTCTATCTGGAAGAGCATGGGGTATACTGCTAGGAGCTATTGCTCTATGGAGGTAAATTGGGTTTCTACCCCCTTCTAGAGCTGAGACTAATATCCCAGAGGTACTCTGTCCTTCCACTGTCTTTGTTAATTGTGCCCAGTCCATACCTTATGGAGCCACAGACATCTCTAATTAAAACAGGAGAGGCTCTGTGCTTTAACCTGCTTCACTAATATTTTCACTTTCTCAAAGGCAGCTTCTTGTTTCTATCCCCAGTTCTATATGTGCCCTTTCTTTACTAAGCAGTGCAAGGGATTGAGGTACTATGTCAGGTACAGAATAAACGTCCCCTCAAGCCCCCAAATCCATACAAAGGCTTGCATTTCTTTCATATTCTTAGGGGTTGGATAGGCTTGCATCTTATCAATCATAGCTTCCAAAATAACATACATTTTTCCCAACCAAACAACTCCCCAAAACTTTATGGCAATGCCTTGGGCTTGAATTTTCTGTGGGTTCACTGCCCATCTTCTTCCACAAAGATGTTTTAGCATATCCTGCAAAATGTCCTGCAGTGGAGACTAGTCCTCACATTTTAAATAATAATATCTTCAATGTAAAAGGCCCATTTTTATTGATGTGGGGAAGGAGAACAGGAACAGGTCCGAGATTACCATTTGGTAACATACTGTGGAGCTAAGCAAGTAGCCTTGGGGTAGTACCTGAATTATCCATTGTTGCCCCTCCCACATGAAGGTAAATTGATCTTGGGACTCTGGCCAGTGGTATACTGAAAAAGGCTTTTGCTAAGTCTGGAACAGCATGGTACATTCCTAGGACTGTGGCCAAAGTATCTAGGATGGTGGCAGTGTTGGGTACAGCCACATGGTTGGGGGGTACGACGTTAGTCAATTTTTGGTCATCCACTATCATCCTCCATGAAGCATCTGGCTTTTTTATTGGCCATAGAGGGCTATTGAAAGCATTACAAGCAGGGCATATAATATCCACTCAGTGCAGTTCTTGGAGAGGTTTTCTATTTCTTTGTGTCCCCCTCAATGTAAATTGTTTGACAATTAGCATTTTCAAGTGGGTGATAGATGTACCAATTTCCAGCTGGCATCTCCCCTCGGCACTAGTTTGATTCCTCTAACCTGAAGGCAGAATTCACCGATTATGGTTCGCAGAGTTTGACTTTGTGGGATACAGATGCCCAATGTTCTGTTATTGAAGAGATTAAAACTTTGTATCTTTGGAGTACCTGGATGGTGCAGTCGGTTAAGCATCCAACACTTGATTTCAGCTCAGGTCGTGATCTTGGGGTCATGATCTTGGGGTCATGAGATCGAATTCCCATGTGAGACTCTGCCCTAAGCACAGTCTGCTTAAGATTTTCCCTCCCTCACCCTCTGTCTCTCCCCCTTGTGCCCGTGTACATGCATTCTCTCTGTCTCTGTCTCTCTCTCTCTCTCTCGAATAAATAAATCTTTCAAAAAACAAAAAACCTTGTATCCTTGGGGGAAGAATACCCAATTTTTAGTGGCAAAGGGAACTTTCTAACCATAAACATTAGTCGTCTGTAACCCTCAGTGGCACTAAGGGGGCCAGAAAACTTCTGAGGGTTACCATGTATTAGAGTACATTCAGCTCCAGTATCCACCGGAGTCATCACCTTTTGATAATCTCTGAACAGTCAGCTAAACATGAGACCTCCAACATCCTTTACTGCCCCTCATCTGGAGGCAATCCTGGACTGCATCCTATACAGTAGGTGTGGAAGGCACCCAACCCAAATAGGACTGTATCCCTGAGGCCTCTGCTGGCGGAGCCAGGGCACCAGGGATGGTAGGGGCCAATGGAACTGGGCTTAACTATTGTTCAGGCTTTAAGGATTTCCCCCAGGCTGACCAACACAGCATTGGATTGCCAGTCAATTTTTTCAGGTGGAGTCCCATCAAACCACAGTTACATCCTCATTAATTTTATTAGACCCTTTATAGCCAGTTGGAACAGCTTTATAAATCTCCTTTCTGCCTCAAGCCTTTCCCACAGCCCATGCCCATTCTCAGGATTTTTCAGTTTCTCCTAGATCATCAATGGCTTGCCCAACATCATAAATGTCTTGTCCCACCTTTGGACTCAGCATGGATCTCAGTGTCCCATACCAGGTGCTAAGGGCACACTGAAGTATGTTGGCTTTCATCCTTGCAGTGAATGTGGCCTGATTGGGGCCTTCAAAGACAGGGGGATAGATTCCCTGTCTTATTTTCAATCCCCTAAGAATTTGTGATACCTTGTCTATAGATTTCCATGACACTTTGTGCCCAGGGAAAGTCCCCTTGTTAGGCTAAGCCTCCCTACAGGCTAGAATAATCCAACCTATGAGAAACTGAGTCCCTTGAGCCCCTGAACATCATGCAGGCACTGCTAGAAGGCAAAGTATATGGCAACATTGCTCATCTTCTCTGTCTCCTGCCTGTTCAGAGAAATGACACGGCCCCCTGTATCTATCCCATTGCCACACTAACCATGCCTGAATACTTATCCTTTGCTGGAATTTGGCATCTGTATCAATAAATTCAGTAGTGGAGTATGTTCTCTCATCCTGAGTGTTTCCTGAACTGGTGGCTGCTCCAGCTGGCTGGGGTTGCTGTTGCTGTGCTTTTGCTTTCCTTTGTATCAGAGGTAGGATGTCATGGGTCACTTTGTTTCACAACATCCCCCTCAACATCCTCCTCCTTGCTCTCCTCACTTCCACAGGGATTCCACCTCTTAGCATCCCAATCAGGCTTTGTCATAAGTGCTGGCATCTTAATCCATGGCATTTTGTGCCCTCCTAGCTTTGCAAAAGAGCACACAAAGTTCTCCAACTTATTATCCTTATTATCCTTATTATTATCCTGCTCTTCCACTTTGTCTGTCAGCCACAGGGCCAGCAGAGTAGTGGACACCTGGACATCTTTCTCTAATGTGAGCTCTTCTTCCAATTTCTAACTTTTAGCTTCCACCTGTAATTGGACATGGGTAATCTGGCCAAACTGCCCACAGCAGACAGCCCACTGCGGCAAATATTCATTTCTTCTCTCTGCCACAGGGTGGCACATACACTTCTTCTTTTAAATTATTCATTCTTCAAAGAGGTCTACAGCCCATTCTTCTATTTCCACAATCATCTCTATGCAAAGGTCCCACATAGTATTCAGTAAATTCTAATTGGTGAATATATATATTAAAACTCTATGCCTGGTTTACCTAATCTGAAAGAAATGGCTTTCACACATGTAAGATGAGCAGAATCCATGGAAGTCCAGCTAAAAAGCCATATGCCTTGGATAACATCGTAATGACTGCTCTACAGAGGCTGCTGAGCTCCCCCACCCCCTCCCGGCATACCCAAGTCAGAGGACAGACAAAATCCTCTGAAATATATTGACACTGAAGTTTTCTAAAAGTTACAAAAATTCTACTGGATATTTATCCATAGAATACAAAGACACTAATTTGAAAGGATATAAAAACACTAATTTGGAAGGATATAAGCACCCCTATGTTTATTGCAGCATTACTCACCATAGCCAAATTGTGGAAGCAACCCAAGTGTCCACTGATAGATGAATATATAAAGAATATGTGGCATATATATAATGGAATATTACTCAGCCATAAGAAAGTATGAAATCTTGCCATCAGCAACATGGATAGACCTAGAGAATATAATGCTAAGCAAAATAAGCCAGTCAGAAAAAGATAAATACCATATGATTTCACTCATATGTGGAATTTAAGAAACAAAACTAAACAAAGGGAAAGAAATAGACAAACCAGAAAACAGAGTCTTAACTACAGAGAACAAACAGTTGGTTACCAGAGGGGAGTTGGGTGGGGGGATGGGTGAAGTAGGTGAAGGGGATTAAGAGTACACTCATCTTGATAAGCACTGAGTAATATACAAAATTGTGAATCACTATATTGTACACCTGAAATTAATATAACACTGTATGTTAACTATACTGGAATTAAAATTTAAATTTAAAAATAATAACAACGAAGTTTTAAAATTTTACAGAATTAAATGTGTATATTACTAAATATATGTCTCATTTACATTTTTAAGAAAACACTGAGACTAGCAAAAATAGTTATACCATTTCAGAAAATAGAAAAGTCACAAAAAACTCCCAGATAAAAGAATAGCTGCTTGAAACTTAGAATGAACTTAGAGGAATGTCCTGATTAAGGTAACCCAATATATGAAATAATCTATATTTTATTAAGCTCCACAAACATTTATTATATTCCTAGTATATGCTAGGCACTGTGCTAGGAGTTGGGAAAACAGAAACAATCTGAGTATGTGCCTTCAAGTCCCCAGCAGGTGGGATAGAAATGGAGGCTACTTAACATTTATGAAGGGAGATTTGTGATATCCAAGCGGATTCAACAAGTGTTCCTATAAGTTGCAAAATTCTCTACATTTTTACAACTATTTGGAATAGAATTCTATTTTAAAACATCCGATGTTCAGAAATACATCTACTGCATAGGGAAAGGTACCCAGGAGTATTTGCTACTCAGTCAAAAGAACAGGATCTGACTTGCCTATTATACCCAATGGAATATCCTCAGCACGGGAGAGTCTATTTTCAATCTGACGGCATGATTTTAATATTTTCTGCTTCCTAGTTCGGAACAACAGAAGTAAATACTTAACACATTGGTTTTCTTAAAGTTCTATCCTCAGACCTGCATCTTTTCCTCTAGAATGGAGCAATCAAAGCAATAATAAGTGTAATTTTTCTCAACATGATGAATCTACTTATTCTTCCTAAGGATAAAGTCAGCCTCCACTTAATTCTCTTAACCAGAGAATTTCCAACCAAACAAGAGCTGTGTGCTTTTGGTCAAGTCTCTTCTCGCTTTGTCTTTCTCTGCTCCCATTCCTCCCCTTCCTCTTTTCTTCCCTCCTTGTCACCCTCCCCTCCTTTGGAACTCAGAGACAGAGCAGTAAGGTTGCTAATATGGATCCTCCATTTCCCTTTGTTCACCAGGACATTGGCAAGAGGTACAGTATCTAGAGAATGGAGAGCAGAGACATTTCTGAATTGCACGTACCTTTTCTGCTTCTGTCTTGTTGTAACTCATGGGAGAGATGATCTTTCCTTTCTAAATAATCTCATTTCTCTCTGATAAGAACCCATGGCCGTGTTATCTGGTTAGAGCCCAGCCTGTAGCTACTGTACAGGTCACCCCTCGTGTTGGACTGTAACTCACCTAACTCGTTTGTGTCCTGGCCAAAAATGCACCAAAATAAAAGTTCAGAAGTGACCATAGGGCGAGTTTAATGATTAACACAAGCTACTTAGGCTTTTACCTCCGGGACTTTTATTAATGATCAAAGACTGTCTTACATTTTTCTCCACTTACTGCATGTGCCCAGACAAGAATTTTAAGTAAAAGTCCACCCAGTGAGACATACAGGCACTCAATGATTGAAAGAATTTGCCAGTAAGTCAGTGACCAAACACAGGGCCCAAGACAAAGGGCCAATGGAGGGCTAGTCCTCTTTTCATCAAGAGGAATGATTTGTGAGTTCCCTGCTATGGGCTGACACTCTCCCTACAGGGGTGTGGGGCTAAAGAAACAGAAAAAAGAAGTAATTTATTCAAAGTCTTCCTAAGAAAGGGCCCACTAGCCCTCTTTGTTGTACTTTCCTCCCTCCCTTCTGACCACACTTTCTTGACCAAGAAGATGAGGTCCTTGACCTCTACTCACCAGCTTCTAGTAGGACCAAGACCATGGGTCTCAGTCCTTGGTTTGACTCCTGATAAAGAATCAGAGAATAGGTCCAGGAAGTCAACACCAGGCACTTTTTTCATTGGTTCATGTCTGACCTCTCTGTTTCTGTCCTACCATCCATTCCAATATACATCACCAGCTTCTTTATTGCTAAAGGTTTCCAGAAATTAATCTCATCTATTCTTGGGTAAATAGCCTCTAATAGATATTTGCAACTCTTCTGGCCAGCTTTACTGTCAAGATTTTATTCAAAAGCAATCCAATTTTCCTATGGGTGGATTTACTTCTCCATTCTTAATCAAAAGAATCCTAATGACTTTGGCTTCTGTGCTCTAAGAGCCTCCTGGTGGGCAATCAAGCTCTACTGTTAAAGAAATGAAGAGAAATGAGCCATTTACTGCTCTAAGACCTTGGAGTAACCCTACAGGGAGTAATATACCGTCTGAAGCTTGGGGACCATCAAGTACTCCCCTTTGTGAGTTCCCTGGTCCACCTGAGATCCTCAAATCTAGGTACAGATCTAAGTCTGCCAAGCAAACACAATCTCTAGACATCTAAACATACTCCAAATTCCCTCATAGAGAAAATCTAAATAAAGTCTTGAGCTCAGGTCTGTGACTCAATGTTGAAAACAAATGTTCCTCAGAAGACAGCCTGACCCTTGTTCCCCTGCCACCGCAACACAGGTAGCCATGCCCACTCCCAGACATTGACACCATCCTACAGGAAGCCATATCTATGAGAGTTTATGAAACCTTGGCACAGAAATTTTTGTTCAGGGCTATGAAGCAAACTCAGGGAGGTCAAGGGAGAAAGTCATTCTCTGACCCTTTTCTATTGGATTCTAACATCACTCTGAATTCCTGGGGACTAGCAGCTTTGGGAAGTGGGGGGAGGGGGGCCCATGAGAAGGCACTTTACAGATCCCCAATTATGGAAAGTATAATCAAATAAGGGTCTAGCTGTTGTGCCCTGAAGTTCATCACCACATTTGGCCAAGGCCACACTCTATAGGCTGCTCCCAACCAAGGAGTGAATGGGACAGGGCTAGCAAGGTACAGGACTCCTCTCATAAAGTCTTTGGCTTGAAGGCTCCCCAACAATCTTGCAGAACCTTCCTTAGATTAGATAGCAGCCTAAGATACTTCTATCCACCTCTCCTTCACTTAGGATCAGTCTGACAACTCTCCCAGCCTTGCCGGCTCATCCCTGTTTTCTCTCTTTAGCAGTTCCCCTAGTAAAGTCCTTGCATTTAATCCTGTCTTAGCATCTATTTCTCAGAGGACTCAGACTAACACAGGTACACTGGAAGAAAACACATTGGCAAGAACTTCAGACATGTTATTAGTCACCTCAGCAGAAGTGTCAGTCAGTGATGAAAATCCTAGGTCATTTTGTAGGCTGTGGTTCTTAAACAGAGGAAGCCAGAACAAAAGAAGAAGAACAAGGGAGTATCATCTTAGGAACTTTCTGAAATCAGTGTGTTTAACATCTTCCATCTGACCCCCCAGATCTACTCTCTATCCTTCTCCACTCTGCTCTGTGCTCTGGAAGAGTGACCTGTGTGGACTATGCCAGTGGTCTTCCTTGCCCATTGGCTTCTGGTTGGTTTCACAAATGGAGGACAGTACCAGGAGCCCAGGGGGAGGTGCAGAGGGGCAAGATTTTATAAAGGGGTGTATTTCCCCCAGTTACTTCCCAACTAATCTTAGCTTCTGATAAGGTACCCTTTTCATATAGCCTCTCTTTCCCCCTACCCTCTCTGCAAGTTCTGGTAGCCCTTCTCTTTGTCCCTTCAGGCCCAAGACTAACAGCTCCTATTTTTGGCTAGTTTGCATGTACACCATCCTTTATTGCTTCTCCTAAGCCTTGGTCACATCTCTTACAATAGTTCCTTTATTATTTTTTCAGGCTGAATGTCCATCTGCTTCCTACTGGAAACCTAACTAAGAGATAACTAATTTCCCAAGTGGGAAAATGTAGAGTTCCAAGTCATCAAAAATTAGATGCTATTGTAAATGTGACCTCATGAATATGCACAGGCTGGTGATGCCTGGCAACATTTGAGCTATACATGTCATTTCCAGACCAGATGCTGCATTTCTTAAGGAAAATAATTATCTTTATTTCTCTGTACCCAGAGAACATTTTACACTGTACCTTATATAGTGTAGGCATAATAAAACACACAGGAATGCCTTGTAAATCCATCTGAGAAAAAACACTGAGTAGATGAAGGCCGCAAAAGCCAAAACTAGGTTTTAAGTAGAAACCGAGAATGCTCAGTGCATTTTGCTTTTTTGCTTTCTCTCCATCAAACTTGGTTTTTATATGCTCTTCAAATTATGCACATGTTTCTGATAGAAGGCAGAGGCAGAGCATGGAGCAGGACATTCACATGGCCCCTTAGTCTAAGTAAGAACTTCACCTTACTTAGATGAAGCATGAGGAAGAGGAGCTCTGAAGCAAACTTTGCTGTCATTCTCCAGGGACAGGTCCTATGTGACCAGCCATGGAGCTATGGCCCTGCTATGCTGTTTCTGTGTTGGAAGAATCCTCCCCAGGCAATTCCTCTTCCACCTGTCTAAAATAGACCCAACTTGTCCTCCTTCCTTTTCCTCAAGTCTTCCTGGTATCCCTTCTCCATGGAGAAACAAAACAAAACTAAAGCAATGATATTCTCTCTGGTTTAATATCATACTCCTAAGTAAATTGAGATCCTAAAGATAAATGAATACAGGTATTCCAATTTGGGGGGAAACAAATCTGTTCCATCAGAGGGTCTAAGTTACAGGTGACATACCTGCTTCACAATTTCTTCAGAAAATTTTCTTTCCCACTAAATAAAATTATTCAAAAATAATGTCATTATTGCCTCTGTCTTAAGTCAGTTTTGCTCATTAAATTATTTTGATAACAATGACCCCACTTATTCAGAAGCCAGACTGTAGTGACCTCCATCATCTCAATGAGAATCCTGAAAACCAACAAGGCCCCTGTGGGGCACAGGCGAAAACAGCTTACAAAACTGGACATTTGGGAGTGACATTGAACAGTAGCTTATAAAGCTGCACACTTGGGAGTGACATTGAACTGTAGATAGTTCCTCAAAGAAATGAGCAGAGCTAACTAGCGACTCTAACATCATAGGGTTTGAAGACACATAGTGATATGCCTCAATCACCCTGAGGGCATCATTGGATTATAACATTCAACACAGCTGAATGTTCATACCAACCAAACCCAGCAATTGGAAAGTAGTGAAATTAAGTGTATATCTAAGTGGAGGGTGGCCACCTCTTCCAGTTTATCTCAACTAGGACCTTTCCTGGAATGTGAGACTTCTGATGTTAAAACAGGGCAAGTCCCAGACAAAGCGAGACAGTTGATCATGCTGCATGTAAGAAAATGGGGAAATGAGTATAGTACATGTTCGACCTTATTCTAGAAAAATTAAATATTTTATAAAATACATTGGCACTCGAAGGGGGTAGACTTCAGTTGCTCATAAAACGTACTTATGTGGAGTAACTCGATTCTTGTCCTGTCGGATAAAATAGATGTTGCAATATCCAACATCTTCCAGACTGCCAAAACATCCTTTGCTCTGAATTTGGAGCATCTGTGAGAGATGTGGGTGAAATAGCACATGTCAGTTTCTGAATTACAGGAAAGCTCCTTCTCCCTGGGTTCAGTGGAATTTAAAATAAATCATACCAGCAGGGAGCAACAACACGGAAGCAATTAATTTTTTTCTAGTGTGGTACCATGTTACTCTCTGAGTCCAGAAGCCCAGCTGAGATTTCAGAAGTGTATCTCATGCTTAATTTTAAAATGATGAGTGACACTGAAGTCAGACATTTCTGCGGCCCAGTGGAGTGCTTGCTTTAGCAGCAGAATATTCTTATACTGTCAAGTTCTATATCTTAGAGGAAACTGTTTGAAAGATAAAAAAGCACTTGCCCCTTCCCTGGCAAATGTTACACAGCTGATAAAACAGCAGAGAGTGCAATACTTACTATGAGGGACATACAGGTGATCAAAAGGACAGGATTCCAAAAACCTAGAAAGAAGATTGCCTTCAGAATTCAACAATAGAAACAAGATAATGGATCAAATTGCTCAGTGAGATTTATGGCTAGTCATCTAAAGAACACCATTCAGATGGCCTACTTGTGAAGATATGTAATGTGGCAGTTCTACAAAAATGGTCACAAATTCTCTGTCAGCTGTCTCACTGGAAGCAGAGTCCACGTCTCCCTCCCCCTGAAGCGGAGGGGCTTGTTACTCACTTAAAACTAATAGAAGGTGTCAGAAATGATGCGGCCTGACTTACGAAGCTAAGTCAGAAAACACAATGCAATTTTGCCTTGTATGTTGGAACAGTTACTTATGCTCAGAGCTCTGAGTCCCCCCTGTGAGAACTCCATCTACTCTAGGGCTGCCACGCTGGGAGGAAGCCAAGCCACAGAGAGACACCTCTTGTAGGTACTCTAATTTGCAGTTCCAGACATCACACGCATGAGTGAATGGGCCTTCACACCATTCCAGACCCTGGGCATCCAGTCACTGCCAACCTTTGAATCTTCCTATCAGAGGCCTCACACATGGTGTATTAGAGACAAGCCTTCCCTGCTATGCCTTTTCCAAAGCCTTGATTCACAGAATCTGTGACTACAATAAATCTGCTGTTTAATGCCACTACTTGTAGGGTGGTTTGTTATGAAGCAATAGTAACCAGAATCAGCCCTAAGAAGCTTGGAAATAGGTGGGTCCAGGGATAAACACTTATGTGATCTTCTAAACTCTGAATTAAGAACCACTCTGTACTCCTGTTACCTGACTGCTAATTTCTACTCATCCTGAGATCTCCAAATGACTATCCCCCCAAGCTTTCCTCCAAGACCAGATGAGTTCCTCCATTCTGTATACTTGTTAAATCTTTTTTCTTCATTGTAGCACTTAATCTGATTATATTTAAATAATTATTATTGATGTATTAAACTCTGTATACATCATTATTGATGGAGGTGAAATGGATTTCTTTTGCTCTAGTCACTGCCTTCAATCATGCTCATCAAATCTTTTTTTTTTTTTTTTTTTTTTTTATGATAGTCACAGAGAGAGAGAGAGAGAGAGGCAGAGACACAGGCGGAGGGAGAAGCAGGCTCCATGCACCGGGAGCCCGACGTGGGATTCGATCCCGGGTCTCCAGGATCGCGCCCTGGGCCAAAAGCAGGCGCCAAACTGCTGCGCCACCCAGGGATCCCCCTCATCAAATCTTTATTATTGCTTTTTAATAACACTTCAGGTGTATCTCATAGTTTGCAGCTTATTTGTTAAAAAAAATCCAGACCAGGTTAAATGTGAATAAAGCATGCAGTTGAGTTAAAAGCATTGTATCTATGTTAATTTCCTAGTTTTACAAAGGTTCTATAGTTGTGTACGATGTTACCCTTACGGAAAGCTGGATGAAGGGTACATAGGAACTCTGATTTTTGTAATTTCTTGCCCTTTATACTATTTAAAAATAAAAGTATATTTTAAAAAATCCAGTCCATCTTAATGTGTTCCACTTTGTGTAGAGAAAGTTGCATCAGGTAGTACCGGATGCCCTAAAACATTCAAATCCTATATCCAGTCCCCAGGACTGACTCCATGCCACCAAGTAAATATTTTGGCTCTGGGGTACAGGTGTAAAAAGAGAGCTACGCCAGCCAGGATCTGCCTTATCGCGAGCAAATCAATGAGTATTGGATGATAACTGAGCAGTCACTTAGGATTCAGTGAATTAAAACTCACCTGAGAAGCAGAGAGTCCTTGCTATGCTGGCCAATCAGGTTTCTGAACCACGCTTCATCCTGACCTTGAGTAATCTGTCAGGGGGAGCACAACTGCCCTTGAACACTAGACTGAATGCTAGCCAGTCTTCCACAGGTGGGGTACCCAGGCTCACCATACGCTGTTAGCCTATTTATTTTGGTACATCATATGTGATAAACTATAAGCATTCAATAAAGGAAATAGTGGATGAACGAATGGATGGATGGACAGATGAATAGATACATTAATAAAGTCACAGACCATGAATAAGATTTACAGTAACACATTTGCTATGTAGACTATGTCTGAGGCACTGAGACACATCATGCTGGGAACATTCATATCCTAAAATAATGCCTAATTTTTTTTTTTTACTTTTTCAAGATTTTCTTTTCTTTTCACACATTAACTCATATAATCCTTACTACAGTCCAATGGCTATTGTACTCACTGTGACTCTCAGAAATATGAAGCAAGTTATTCTAAAGTCACAGTTAATTCATGTGTAATAAGGACTAGAAACCAAAATCCCTGGATCACAGACCCCCATGTGTTTCTCCAACTGAATTTGGTATATGCCTTCTGCTGTGAGGACCAATAGGCACCAATGCATAAGGTGGTCTTAGGGCTGACTTTGTGGGGTGAGATACACTTAGAAACTTCTTTCCTAGCCCACATGAATATCCCAATGCAGACAGACACTCAGCAGCAGTCCTGAAGAACTAGCCCTATAAGGAAAATGTGCTGTCATTAATTGCATTTGTTGGTTTCTCACTTAATGAAGAAATTGAATTGGGGGATGGAAAATCATAACTTCTGACTCTAACCCAATCCCATTAAGCAAAAAAAAGTAAATGTTGATGTAGTACCTGTGATGTGAGGGCCACAATGTAACTTCTGCCCTCAGAAGCTTTCAATCTACTTGAAAAAAAAAAAAAAATAGAACACTTAACAAACAAGGCAACATAAGGCAAGATGTTGGAAACACCGTAGAAGAATGAGGGATAAATCCAGAGTAATCACTTCAGGGAGGCCTTTGGAGCAGCTGACACCTATGTGGGATGTGAAAGGATGGGTGAGATTTCTACAGATGGAGAGAGGAGAAAGACTTTCTTTAAAAAGGAAATTCAAAAGTAAGGTTGAAAGCTACATGCTGAGAAACAAAATAAAAAGAAAGCTGCAGAACTAGGGCAGGGTCAGCTAGTCTTGGGTAGAGGCAGCAGTGGAAGGTTTAAATGTATGGACATTGAAACTATTGGTGTGGTGTGGACATCCAAACCTCAGCCCTGTGCTTTCTCAGAGATTTCTGTAGTCCCATCCAACAGCTAAACTGCCATGAACATTACAGCTATATGTGCAGAGAAAAGAAACAAAAGATCTTTGTTTATGAAAAGAATTAACATTGCAAATTAACTTTTCTAAAAAGCAGGTTGATACATAGAGAAAAAGATCATTGAAAAAAGAAAGGTGCAATGTGACCTGATCCAGCTTCGGCTAGCTCCCTAAACCTGAGGCAAAGGCCCTCCTCAGTCCCCGCAAACCTGTTCTCTTTGTACATCTGTCTGTGGTCACAGATTTATTTAACTCAGACCTGCTTTTCACCCTCTAGCCCACTTCAAAATAATGCTGCATTGGGGTGGCTCATGTGGCACTGGACCCACACTCACCTTTGGGCAGCATTTCCCACCTTCTTCTTAATTTCACACCCTGTAAAACTCGGCCAGGCTCACCCACTCCTCGCCAAAGCTGCAGGGAAATAATTATATTTGGCTTTTTATTTTGTTATTACCTGTACATACCAATAGCATCGCCTTGAGAAATAAATTATTTCTCTTTATCTTTTCAATTTAGACATTGATAACCATGTTTGGACCCCTAAAATATGCTAAGCAGAATGGTTTCGTTGCTGTGGCAGAAGCAGAGACTGTGCAGATTCAAAATAGCCAAAATTCTGATCATTATAGAATAATCTCCAACTTTTTCATATTTAAAAAGCAAGCAAGCAAATAAACCTTTTTTTTTTTTTTTTTTTTTTTTAGAGTGAGCAAGAGAAGGAGAAAGCATGAGTCGGGAGAGGGAGAGAATCTCAAGCAGGCTCCACACCCAGCCTAGAGCCCCACACAGGGTTCGATCTCAAGACCCTGAGATCACAACCTGAGCAGAAATCAAGAGTAGGATGCTTAATCAACTGAGGCCCCCAGGTGCCCTGCAAGAAAATAAACCTTAATCAGATAAGACACTCATGGAGTTATTTTAAGTTAAAACAAATGCAACATATGAGAAAGTAGAGTCTATGCCATGGTAACACGTTTCAAACTTGGAATTAAAAACAGAGCTTCCAGTCCTGGTATCCTGGTTTTCAGATAGTCCCTCAGAAAGAGACAAACCATCCATATTAACCTGAACTGTGAATCTCTGTACAAAACCATCAGTCTTCATTCATTAATTCATCCAACATAAACTTAGTGGATGTCTGGGGAAAATGAGCATTTCTGTGTGACCCAGAGGTGCCCTAGGAGATTGCGAGAGATACAGATAGACAGGTGGGATGGGCCAAATTGGGAAGAGCATTTTTGGCCATGCTACAGAAACAATCATTTTATCCTACAAGCTTTGGAAAGCTGCCAATCCTTTTCTGGCCATCAAATGACATCAACTGACACAAAGAATAACTGGCATCTGTGTAGGCTGGTGGAGAAGAAAATGGATGCTGGAAGAAATGTGATGAGGTCTTGGGTATGATTCAAGGAAAATGGACTAATAGGAAAATAGTGGTTGCCTAAACTCCAGCAATAGCCAGAGAAGAACAAGTTTGAAAGGAATTCTTTTTTATTTTTTTTTTAATTTAATTTTATTTGTTTATTGAGAGAGAGTGAATGAGTGAGAGAGCACAAGTAGGGAGAGGGGCAGAGGGAGAGGGAGAAGCAGGCTCCCCACTGAGCAGGGGACTCCCCACAGTCGACATGGGACTCGATCCTGGGACTCTGAGATCATGACCTTAGCTAAAGACAGATGCTTAACCAACTGAGTCACCCAGGCACCCTGAAAGGCATTTCTAATATAGATTCAAGAGAACTTAACCAGTGACATAATGTAACAGAAAGAAATAGCAGCGATGAGCCTGGCGTTTCTATTTGGGCTGTTGGACAAAAGGTTGTCTGATGACCGAGACATGAGGTGGAGGCTGGTGATGCCCAACTCAGATCCCAGGCTGGCGCACCTGTCCCCCTGCTGCTGTGAGTGTAGGTTCCCTTGTAGCTGTGCCCACCCCACAGCCCGGGGAGCCACCTTGCCTGGAATGCCTGGGAGGTCTCCTCCCAAAGCAGCCCAAAGCCACTGACTGATGGATGTGGAGTTCAAAAGGCCAGTTCTGGATTTAAAAGGGCTTTGTGGTACTGTGGTATTCCAGAGCTCCCCCATCAGGCTCAACCACATCTTTGCCTGCCTTGCAGGATCCTCAACCACATTTCTTTACACATTATCTCCTGCGGTCACGTATCAAAAAGCACCTTGCCCAAGGATGGCACAGGCTCTGCTTCTTGGGAACCTGACCTGAGACAGGCAGCAAGATAAGATAACTGGAAGGAGAAGATAAATTAAAGACAAAGTGGTTATTTTAGTCGAGATGCTTCCAGAGAGCCTAGTATTCACACACACACACACACACACAAAAAGGAATCTGGACTCAAGAATCATACAAACATGGCTTCCAATCTACAACTTCTGAGCCTTGGAGTCTCGGGAAAATTAAGGTATGCTGAGGTCTCGCCCACTTCAGCACACTGCGGATGGTACCTCAGCACCTGGAGGCCAAGGCCCATCACCTTCTCCCTGAGCATCTCTATCATTTTCCCTCAGGGTAAAGTTCAAATGTTACCACTGTCTATGGTGTGCCTAGGAGTGAAAAATTGGGGAAAGCACTGCTTCACCTCCCTGCAGCCCTGACTTTTCAACTGTGAAATGGAAATTCTTACACTTCAACTCCAGGGGGATGTCATAAAGATGAGATGAGAAAACCTAGTATAGTCGAGTCAGAAGTGAGCCCCCATAAATGCAGTTATCATTAGCGTTACCACCCAGAGGGTCATCCAGGAGGCACCGCAGCTCAGGAAAAGTCTGAACTGATGTTGGCTACTGGGCTCTTATCCAAATGCTCATTTCTTCCCTCTTCCTTCTCATTAAAGGGAAGCAGGAGAGAGTCTGCCAAGTGTGACAGAGCTTTGATTATTCTCTCTGGGGCCTTCATGTATTTTTTACACAAAGTTGGAGGTGGGAGGATAGAGGGGAGGTGGGCAAAGACGAATGAAACCAGGATGGCTCCCTAACATTGCCCTGCACTTCCAGTGTTCTTGTGAGTCGTGCCCTTCATCTCAGAACTTTGATGGTGCCGGGCATGCCTTATTTATGGACAGCAACTGCTACAGAGCTTCAAAGGGGGCACACAGCCAAACCAGAGACGTGGCGGGAACACTCTGAAATGCTAAGTTCTCAAATACAGCATGGAAGGGATGGTACACAACGACTTCTAGACTCCAGCTCTGAACCATGCCAAGAATGCTCAGTTGTCTGCTCCCCCTAACCCTGTGCATAGATGGCCAAACCCTTTATGTCAATCCCAGAAGTGCGACTTTCAGCCAAGGCAGGTGATGCTTTATTTGACTTTCTGCCACCTTCTGACAAACTCTCATCTTTATCAGACTAATCCAAGCCTTTAGAGACCATGATTTCCAGAAAATAAAAAATATATAATTCTTACTTAAGTTCTAAAAAAATAAAATAAGAAGCAGTAGAAGAAAGAAAAAGCCAGTGTGGTCGACTGAATTGACTGAATAACACTCTCCCCACAAAGATACCCACATTCTCATCCCCGGAACCTGTTTTCATAGTAGGGAACTATACTACCCTACACACCAAGAGGGACTTTGCAAATGTGCTTAAGAATTCAAAGATGGGGGACACCTGAATGGCTCATTCAGTTAAGTGTCTGCCTTTGGCTCAGGTCATAATTCTAGGGTCCTGGGATTGAGCCCTACATAGCAGGGAGCTTGCTTCTCTTTCTCCCACTCCTCCTGCTTATGCACACTCGCTCTCTCACTCTCCTCTCTCTCTGTCAAGTAAATAAATAAAAATATTTTTTTAAAAAGAATCCTGAGATGTGGAGGCTCTCCTGGACTGTCCAGGTGGGCCAAATGTAATCACAAGAGTCTTTATAGAAGGGGAAGGAGGACCAGAGTCAGTAGTAGGAGAAGTGACAATGGAAGCCAAGTTGACATGACCTGAGAAAGGGGCCATGAGCCAAGGCATGCAGGTGGCATTTAGAAGCTGAAAAAGACAAGGACACAGATGATCCCCTCAGAACCTCCAGAAAGGACCGGCTCTAAGAACACCATGACTTTGGTCCATGAGACTGATTTTGGACTTCTGAGCCACAGAGCTGTAGGATAATAAATCCATATTGTTTTAAGTTCCTAGGTTTGTGGTACTGCTACGGCAGCCACAGGAAACTGACACAGCCAGGAAAGCTGTCTTTGGGTGCCGTTAAAGTATGTTTCTCTTGGAAGACATTGATGCAATTACCCATAAAACATAGCAAGCTACTTAGCTCCTGAGTTACTCCATCAGTACTTCACCCTCTCTCTCCTCCTGCTTCCTTTATTGTTTAAAGATTTTTATTTATTTATTCATGAAAGACAGAGAGAGGCAGAGACATAGGCAGAAAGAGAATCAGGCTCCCCATGGGGAACCCCCAATGTGGGACTCTATCCCAGGACCCCAGGATCACACCCTGAGCCAAAGACAGATGCTCAACCACTGAGCCACTCAAGTGTCCCCTCCTGCCTCTTTTAAAAGGACCAAAAATATTTAAAATGATGTTTAAATGAATACACACACACACACACACACACACAAGCTAGAAAAAAACTTTTTCACTTAGGAGCAGGAGAGATATGAATTTTTATGTATACATATAAATAAAGATGACTAGAAGGATATGAATGTCTAAAGATTAATAGTCGATTTTTGAGCCGTAAGATTGTGAATTATTCTTATTTTGTTTAGCTTAATATTATTGTTCCAAAACAAGCTCATATTATTGTGTCATAAGGGTGTTTAAATGATATCCTGTATGATAACAGTATTATCTTTTTTGTGACTTTAAAAGACTTTGTTTTGTAGAAACTGCCAAGGTCATAGGACTATTGCACAGAAAAGCCAGGATCTAACTGGACCCACTGGGGGGCACTATTGAGCCCTTGAAAATAAACACAGAACCAGACTGCTGTGAGCAAATACCTATCAGGAAAAGATAGGCATTCAAAATGTGAAATTTCATGCACCTCAGTGCCCAGTCTAGCCCAAAATATCTACACACCAACCAACCTCACAGAGCAGCATTAGAGCAACTTCTTTCATTTGAAGGAGTCTTAGAAAGTATATTTTGCACATCTGAATAATTTAGAAAGACATATAAATACATATATAAATCCATAAAAAAAAAAACAACTTCTGCAGACAAATAAGTTTGGAAAATGCTAAGAACTATCCCCTCTCATAAAGACTTACAAAGTAGGTTGAGTTATTAAAGCCTCTGAGAAGTCCTGCAGAAAGGAATCCTACTTAAGATGTTCAAGTATCTCACAACAACTTCATCACAGATCCATCATTTTGCCTGCAACTAGGATTTCTGAACATTCTTGGGAATTTCTGGTGTAATATTGTGATTTGTAACAAGAAACGTATATTTGAGGGGTGCCTGGGTGGTTTGGTCGGTTGACCGTCTGAGGCTTGGTTTTAGCTCAGGTCATGATCTCAAGGTGGTGAGATCAAGCCCCGAGTCAGCCTCTGTACTCAGTGTGGAGTCCACTTGGGATTCTCTCTCTCCCTCTGCCCACTCATGGACTCTCTCTAAAATAAATAAATAATTTTTTTAAGAAAAAGAAATACATATTTGGTTTTCTTCCCATTTCTGGCACAGAACTCCTAATATCCTTGGAATGTCCGCAGTAGTAAGAGCAATAAAGGTCATTTGATATTCATAACAAACCTCTTTCAATTACATCTGATTATGTTAATGAGATAACTTTTCAAAAACTCCTAAGGATGGGGGCTGGTTGCCAAGGGAACCAATCTTCTGATTAGAGGGTTGGAACTCTCAGCCCTACTCTCTTGATGTCCAGGAATGGGAGTGGGGCTGAGGATGGAGTTCAATCACAGTAGTCAAGGATTTAATCAGTCATGCCTAAGCAATGAAGCATCCATAAGACCCCAAAAGAACAGAGTTCAGGCTAGTTTCTGGGTTGGTGGAGATGTAGGGGAGAGGTGCCCTCAGAGAGGACATGGAAGCTCTCTGCTCCTTCCCACATGCTTGCCCTATGCGCCTCTTCCATCTGACTGCTTCTGAGTTATGTCCCTTTATAATGAATTGGTAATCTAGTAAGTGAAATGTTTCTCTTGAGTTCTGTGAGCCACTCTAGCAAATTAATTGAGCCTGAAGAGGGGATCACGGGAACTTCTGATTTATAGCCAGTTGGTCAGAATTACAGGTAATAACCTGGATTTGCAATTGGCATCTAATGTGGGAGCAGCCTTGTGGGACTGATGCCTTAACCTGTGGGATCTGATACTGTCTCCAGATAAATAGTATTAGAACTGAGTTAAATTGTAGGACACCCCGCTGGTATAACAGAATGGCTTAATGTTGGGAAAACCTGCACATCTGGTGTCAAAATGAAGTAGTGTCACAGTATAATGTTGAGAGTAAGTACCTAGGAGAAAGTTTTCTCATCTCATCTGATGTAGAGTTAAATGCAAAAAGCCCCAGTATGTTAATTTGAGAGAAGCAACGTATTCCACAAACACCAGTTGGGATTTCAGAAATTGCTTTTTCTATAGTTTGGTAGAGTTTCATCATCTCCAGGACTAGGTGCCTGGTCTACCCTTCTGATTACTAGTGCATCCTTTATTTACCAAAGAGCTTAAGAGATGGGCTAGGAGCAGAGATATTTGATCTTAAAAGTCCTGGCATATAGGACAAATGCAAGAGCTTACAGACATTCTGAGAAGTAGATAATGAAATGCCACCGTTTCCTACAAATAGGACTCTTCTCATGGATCTCTAAGCCAGGAAGACCCCATATGTCTAAGTATGCTTCTACAAAGAGGTGGTCAAAAAAAAGGTGTGCTGGCTCCAGTGTATCTCTTCAGATGGTCCTTCTCCATCACTGGAAGAAATTGAGGCAGCTTAGCAAAGTCATCATCACTAGGCAGCCCATTAGCAAGAGCCATTTCCGGAGGATATGGAGCATCCAAATGACAGGGGTTAGGTCTAGAAGAGGAACAGTGTGGCTAGATCTTCACTGGTGATGGGTGGGAGGGTAAAGGAGCCTGGGGTGAAGAGGGGAGGAAGGCATCAGGGGGGTGTAAAGCAAAAGGTAGTCAAGGGCTGGGGCACCTAGGTAACTCAGTTAAGTATCCAGCTCTTGATTTCAGGCCAGGTTCTGATCTCAGGGTTGTGAGACTGAGCTGCATGTCAGGCTCTATGCTAGGTGTGGAGTCCACTTCAGATTCTCTCTCCTCCTCTCTCTCTTGCCCCTTGCATGCTCACGCATACACATGTGCACTTGCTCTCTCTAAAAATAAATAAATAAATATCAAACAAAAACATAATCAAGGTTATCCAAAACCAGAGAAATGACCCTCTTGGGATCTGATCCACTCTGTACGCATAAAGACAGAGAAGCTACTATAGAGAACACAGAAGATCTTGTTTTGACTCCTACTTCAGGATGAACATAGGCAAATCTCTCAATCTCTCTGCCTTTTAGAATCTTCATCTACCAGATAAAGGTGACTTTTTTCTTTTGAAGATCAGATTAGAAAATAATTGTGATATACTTTGCAAACTGTAAAGTGCCCTCAAATGCAAAGAACTGGTGTTATTGGAAAATTTTATAAGATGTATTCATGCATAATGTGTGTAATTTTTTAAAAAGGGATGGATGGTCCTAGTAATGAAGGGATTAATGATATAGTTCAAAGCCAAAGAGCAATTAGAAAGAAAATGAGCACAGCGATATTATGTGTCCAGTTAATTTTAATAAACTATTAAATATAAATAGATTTCATAATTGAACTTATGAAATATTTCCTAATTATCTCATATTTATGAAATTACATTTATGATATATTTCATAATTCAAATTTAAATAAATTTCATATATTTCAAATTTGACTGGAAACTAAATTGAAATGAAATAAAAAAGTTTCAAGGAAAGGAAAAAATTAGATGAAACAAATAATTAATTTTTTAAAGTGTGAGTCATTACCATTTTGATAATTCACTTTCACAAAAAGTTGAAATAGAAGTTGGAGGTATCTGACTGCACTCTGCCCCCAACCCCACCAAAAGACCCCCTTTCACCCCAGTGCCTCATGACTCATCACTTCTTTTTGGAGTCTTCTTATCCCCAACACACTTGACAGCCATCCGCATGGCTTCTCAAGGGCAACACAAGATTCCTGAAACATGATCCCAGCTTGCTGTCCTGGGACAGTTGTTCACAGTGGAAAAAATCTCCCTATGGTATTCAGCCCTATTGGCAGCCTCTGCTGAGGAAGGGGGAAAATTTGCAAGGGATTTGGTGGCATGTGGCCCTCTTGCCCCCACCTGCTCCCACTCCTCCCAAAGGGAGGCAGCTGCCTGTTCTCAGAGCACACCACCTCCTGCCCAAGAATTAAGATCTGATTGTACTCCCAGGTGCTTTTCAGTCAAAAGCTGCCTAGAGAAGCCACATAGAAGACCCCAGCACAAGCAAGATATTCATTCATGGCAAACAGCTGCTACAAAGAAACCTGAGTGGAACCAGAGTGAATCATGCTAAGCTGTTGAACATAACCAAATTTGAATTTAAAACATAATTTAACAAGACAACCGATTGAACCAGTTAAAAAAGAAAAAAGGTGGAGAGGAGGAAACAGGACTTGTATTTCTCACTTATACCCTTCTATACTGAACTTTTTACAGTAAATACATCATTAAAAAATATATTTTAAAAAGGAAAATGATAAAAAAGCCAAAAACAAATGCATAGTTTCCTATCACCATTAATTCAGAGTGAAACAAAGATACGATAATGTCAAAGATGTTTATGGAGCGATAGCAAAATCTGTGTTCAATTTAAGGCATTTCCATTAGCCTTGTGCTCTTCATTTCTTGGTTGTGTGTCCTCTGCCTCCACATAACACCAAATGACTGTGGTCCAAGCACAGCTCCAAAAGCTTCGAGAAAAAATTGCTCCAACTTGCAGCTGGGTTAGATGACTATCACCATCCCCTTGTATTTTCTTCACAGCCAGGTTGGTTGGTGGAGAAAACTCAGAAGTGATGCAGCAGGGAAATCCGAAAACAGAGTGCAGTGAAGAGACTACAGAGTTGCACTAATGTCCAGACTAACCCTGGTGGGAGGGTCACAGGTAGGACTCAACAGAAAGTTTAAGGCTCCAGTTGGAGATTAAGAGTACTCTGACACTCAGTATAGGAGTGACATAGCAAACAAATCTTCTCAGAAAAAAACAACCATAAATGCTAGAACCATAAAAACGTTCAATGAATTTTTGGTCTCACAGATGCAACCTGATACTGGTTTTTGTTTATAACCTACGGCCATGGCTTCATGTACTATCTATGAGCCGATGACTCAACTATTCTGAGCTCCTGACCTGAATATCCAACTGCCAACACAGTATTTCCACTCCTCTATCTCCCAGGCATGCGAAACTCAGCGAGTCCAGATACTTTGAGCCCTTGATCTTCTGCCTGAAGTCTCTTCCTTCTCTAGGGTTTTCTGTTTCCAGGAATAGAACAACCATTCACACAGGTACTCACTCTAGAAACCTTAGATTGTTTCTTGACGCAGCTCAGCTTCCCATTTCTAATCACTCACCAGTTCTTATACATTCAGCCTCTTAACTGTCTCAGATTCACCGCCTTTCTCCATCTCCTCTGCCACAGCCCTAATCCAGGCTATGAATATCTGTCCCCCAAACTACTGCAAGTTCCTTCTACCCTGTCACCTAATTACCATATTTACTCTCCCCATCTGTCACAGATCTCCAAAGCAATCTTCTTTCAATAGAAATCTGACATTCATCTCCTTAAAATCACTCAATGGCTTCCCAATAAAATCCAGAATTTGTTATGGAACCTACCAGGATTTTCCTTTTTTCATCCACTCAACGAATGTTTGCCATTTGAGAATGACTGTATGCCAAGCACTACCCAAGCATTGGATATAATAGTGAACAAAACAGACAAAAAACCTTAACCCTCCTAGAAACTGCAGTCTAGCTGGAGAGAGTGAAAATAAACAAGGACAGTGAGAACAATATAAATATATACCAAGTTAGATTGTGTTAAGTGCCAAGGAGGAAAATTAAGGAAGGAAGAAAGGAAATGCCAGGGTAGGAGCTAAAATTTGTGATAGGAAAGGGAAGGAAGTCCCCAGATGAAGACATGAAAGATGAAGAGCAAGCCTACAGATGGCTCAGGTGAGAGAACTCCCATCAGAGGAACAGCAAGTTTAAATCCCCTAGAGCATCTGCTTGGTCTGTTCAGTGTTGTTGTTGTTGTTGTTGTTGTTGTTTGTCTGTTCAATGTTTAAGAGTGATTGGTTGATTGATTGACTAATCGATTTCAGAGAGAGAATGTGCACAGTGGGAGGGGCAGAGGGAGAGGTAAAGAGAATCTCAAGCAGACTCTGCCCTCAGCACAGAACCCAAAGCAGGGCTCAATCTCGGGACCCTCAGATCATAACCTGAGCCAGGTCAGATGCAAGAGTCAGATGCTCAACTGACTGCACCACCCAGGTGTCACTGTTCAATATTTAGTGTGCAGACCAATGAGACCAGAGTAGGGTAAGAAAGATGAGCTCAGGGAATTGGTGGTTGGGGAACAGGGAGGGGTGGCAAATTGTATAGGACCTTGTAGGTCATCAAATGCACAAGACCTTGACTTACCTTAAAATGAAAAGAAGTAAAACATAATGAGCAGAGAAATGACTTATGAGCACCCAGTACGCACCAGGGACCATTGTAGGCACTGGAGATAGGGAATTAAATGAGACAATGTCTCTATTCCCATGAAGGTTACATTCTTTTGGAAGAAGACAGGGGAAGTAAAAATAAATAAATAAATAAATAAATAAATAAATAAATAAATAAATAAATAACTTCAGAAGGTGAGAAACCTGAGTAATAAAAAATAAAACAAGGTGGGGAGCCTGAGCGGCTCAGTTGGTTAAGCATCAGACTCTTGATCTCAGCTCTGGTCTTGATATCAAGGTCGTGAGTTCAAGCTCCACTTTAAGCTCCACACTGGGTGTTGAGATTACTTAAAAATTAAAATTAAAATAAAACAAGATGATGTAATGGGGGTTACAAGGTCTAGCAGCTTTAGATATCCAGGGAATATTCTGAGGCAATGATATATCAGCAGAGACCAAAACATCCAGAAGGAGATGGCCATGGGGGAAGAGGATTCCACATGAAGGAACAACTGCAGAAGGCCTGAACTGGACATGAACAGGAACGTCTAAAAAACAGAAGGGAAGTCAGCGTAGCTGGAGAATAGAGCATTGAGAGAAGTGATAGCGGTTGACATAAGAGAAGCTGGTGGGGTTTGCATAAGCTATAAAAGAGATCATGGTAAGGCTTTAAGATTTTATTTTAAATAAAACGTAACTCTATTAGAGGGGCCTAAACCATAAAATAAAACATTCTGATTTGTGTTTTGCAAAATCTCACGGCTAATTAGTTACAAATTGATCAAAGGGAAGAAAGAGTGGTCATAGCCCAGATAAGACTTACTGATGGATTGGAATAAAGTGGTGATGCACAAGAGACAGATATAGAATATATTTGGGAAGGCTTGCTGACAGACCAGAAGTGAAGAGAGAAGAAAAAGATAAAGCAAGGATGACACCAACCTGGATTTGGGGCCTAAACTACTGAATGTTATCTCCTGAGGTGAAGAAGAGAAAGGGAAAAATATAAAATAGAGTGTTAAGAGTTACAATTAGGTCATGTTAAATCTGAGATACTTCTTTGACATCCAAATGGACAAGTCAAGTGGAAAGTGGGATATATGAGGTAGAAAGTTGGGGAGAGGTAAATCTGGGGTCATCTGTATAGATGAATACTGGTCAAGCCACAGGGCTATACAGGATTACCCCAAGAGAGATTACTACAGGGGCACCTGGGTGGCTCTGCCAATTAAATGTCTGCCTTTGGCTTAGGTCATGATCTTGAGCTCCTGGGATCAAGCCCTGCATTGGGCTCCCTGCTCAGAGGGGAGCCTGCTTCTCCCTCTCACTCTGCTCCTCCCCCCCTGCCCCACCTCAACACTCATGCTCTCTCTCTAATAAATAAATAATTTTTTTAAAAAAAAGAGAGAGAGATTACAACTAGAGAAGAGTTAGGGGTCAGCAGGGTACTCTAATATTTTTAGACCAAGCAAAAAAGAAAGAGCTGACATAGTAACTGAGAAGACGCAGTGAGTAAGCAAGTGAATGGTGGCTGCCGAGAAGCCAGAATGGGATCTAGAAAGCAATAGTTGAATTTGGCAGGGTAAATATCATTAGTGACCTTGCAAGGGTTTCACTGCAGAAAGGAAAAAAGTCCAACTGCTAAGAAGAGAAGAGAATAAGAGGTAAAAACATGGGAAGGAGGCAAAAGACATCTTTTTCAAGAAGTTTTGCTATGACAGGTTTTGGAGGTTTTTTTTCCTAGGCAAAGAACTTTATTAATCTTGTTTCAAATTTTATTCCCAGGCTTCTTCAGCTTAATTAGCTGCAAAGAATGAATTGTGTATAAGCAAAAACTGAAAAGAGCTGCAGTGTACAAGAGGCTTGGGCTTAAAAATATTAGAGATCTAGATTTTATCAGATCCATGAACACAATTTTAAAAAGCAGTCATAATATAAAATAGCAGCTCCCAGTAACTTCTTTAAGTTTTATCTTCTTCAGAAGTTGACTCACTTCAGTTTGCTTCATTCTTGGAAGCTTCATCAAAATTCTCCACAAGATCTGGAACTTCATCATCATCATCCTCTCCGGTAGCAAGTAGTGCTTTTCCATCCATAGATTGTTTGGGCAGAACTTTAGCCAGTCTTCTTGAACTAGTCAAACTGTCTGCACCAATCTGGTTTAAAATGCTGGGTAGCATTTCTGTCCACTGCTTTGTCCCAGCCTGCCCTGTAATGGTGAGAGTGTTCGCCGCCAGCGATGCCTGAACTTTAGGGTTGTTAAAGTGGATCACTGTTCCTTGGTTTGTGAACATATTCACTTCTTCAATACCAGAGATATTGTTTACCCCTAACTTCTTTAAGGAAAACTGAAGTTTGTTGTTTTTTTTTTTTTTTTTATCATCTGCTGTAGCTGTTCTATGAACCACCTTCTTCTATCGGCAAGCAGTTCCTTTCCCACCAATGCACACTTGTGCTTGCGGTTTGGGGAGTTTCTCCTGGTTCATGATAGTCTCTTTCATCTTGTTGGAGCAGAAATGGGACCACGTGGGGGAATAGGGTTGGCACTCAGGGGGTCTCAGGTGGACCAACTGAGATTAGGTGTATACACATGGAGATGCCTCTATGACAGGTTTTTGCTGTTGCTAGTGGTGATCTTGGAGCACACTTGTATGGCACAAATAGATGATGCAGGAGAGAAAGAAATTGATTCTCAACAAGGGCCACCACACTGTGTTCAGGCGTTGTCCTAATTAATTTCAAGTTCCCAAGGTTGTATTCCAGTTCATTTTCCTACCTCCAGAACCACAGATTGTGCCTCCAGCTGTGGCCAGTCACAGGGGAGAAGAGTGTCCTTAGTCACCAGGAACTGGATGCTAGAGTACAGGCGGATCACCTCAAACCAATTAGCTCAACTGGGAAAGAACTCCAAATACAGGTTCAAGAGGGTGGATTGGCAGCAGCATCAATGTAATAGGCAGCTGGTTATTGTTCATTGACACACAAAATAAGCCTCCTTCTAGATTTAGGGAATGCTCTCAATACACAGCAAGTGTAGACAATTCTTCAAGGATAGGAAAGGCTCCTAATTCATTTCAATATCCATAGCACCTAGGATTATAATAGGCACATGGGGACTACTTAGTAGCTTGTTGGAGGAAGGTAGGAAAGAAGGAAGGAAGGACAGAAGGAAAAGGAGCCAAGGAATTATGTAAGATGCAAGATTGCTGCCCTTATAGTTTTCATGACCAGTGCGAGTTTCTATATGTCTCCTTTCTTTAAAACTCTTCAGTAACAGGAAATAAACTAAAACACTCATTAAAATTCAAATGTATGGCTTTTTTCCTCTCCAGCTGCTTGAAGTTCGGCTGCCATCATGAATGACACAGTAACTACCCGAATCAGGAAGTTCATGACCAACTGACTACTTCAGCAGAAACAGATGGTTATTGATATTCTTCATCCTGGAAAAGCGACAGTACCTAAGATAGAAATTTGGGAAAAACTAGCCAAAATGTATAAGACCAGACCAGATGTCATATTTGCATTTGGATTCAGAACCCATTTTGGTGGTGGCAAGACAACTGGCTTTGGCATGATTTATGATTCCTTGGATTATGCAAAAAAAAATGAACCCAAACATAGACTTGCAAGACATGGCCTAAATGAGAAGAAAAAGATGTCAAGAAAACAGTGAAAGGAATGCAAGAATAGAATGAAGAAAGTCAGGGGGACTGCAAAAGCCAATGTTGGTGCTGGTAAAAAGAAGTGAACTGGAGATTGGAAACAGAAGGAGTAAAGATTCTGCAGTGGCTTTATCTGTGGTGATTGTGCAGATTTTTTCACGAGAGGATTAATAAACTATTCTTAGTTTAATGTTAATGTGAAAAAATAAAAATAAAATTAAAATGTATGAATAAGCCATCCCTCCTCAACACACACACACACACACACACACACACACACACACTTTACATAAAAACACAATTTATGTATGATGTGTGGCCCTCATAGAGATAGGTATGAGACCCCACTTGGATGGCCAAGATCTTTATTTATAATCTGCCAGGGAAGAAAATGAAGTAGAGATAAATTTACAGGATTGCTCTTCTTCATTTGTAAAAAGATATGTATGACATCATAAAGATCAATATGATAAGGAGCCCCTGCAGGGCCCAGAGAAGGGATGCTCTGTTATTGACCTCACAATGAGAAGGCTCTTCAATGCTCTCTTGGAAATGGGAATCAGCCCAGTGGTAGAACTACTCACCGGGGTGATGGTGAAGACAAGCCTGACTTAGGGAATCTATAGGAAAATACAGCCCATGGATTTTTTTTTGTCTCCAAGAAGGAACCTGGAATTCTGTAGCTCTGAGCTGGATAAGAAAACCAAAGAGAAATCTATCTCAATCATAGCTGCTCCCATTTCACTCCCTCCCCTTAGAAAGCCACTGGGTCTGCTTCTGCAAGCAATTTATGGCTCGTGCAGCTGCTTTGACAACAGGTTTGGGACTTCTTTGGTTTCAGCCATCAGCTCAGCCCCATGCAGACCTCCTATATCTGTGGGGGCTTAGGAGGTGTGCTCCCAGCTACCCCCATCATAAGGACAGCAGATGTTCTACATGTGGGATAGGGTGAGATTAATGGGTCTCTCCCTCTCCACTCTAGCATCAAATAGCATAGAGTATGAACTTGGCTTTCTGCAGCCATGGTCAGGAAGAAGCTAAGAAGATGGACTTACACCACTCAGTGGCATAGATAGTGCTACCCACATCTTGGTTTATTTTGACACAAATGCATGGAAGATGTGCCTCTGAGCGGAACTTTTTTTTTTTTTATCTCAATGGATAGTTTTTTCCCCTTGATTTGCTTTAATTATATAACATTTTCTTAAATTTTTCGCATTTGCTACTTCTTGGTTGCAAACATACAGAAACAGCTGATAAAATTAATGAATAAAAAGCAGCTTTTTCTTGAGTTTGTTAAAGCTTCTTTTGTTTTGGTGGTCTTGTTTGTATGTTTCTTTTTGTGACTGCCTGACACATTATCAGCCTCGCCCCCGCGATCCTCTGTTAGTTTGTCAACATCATTTGTCAGAAGTCAATACCTGCCAGCTGAATATGTGCTGGACAAACTGGGCTGGGTACAACCTGACCTGGGAGAGCTGTCCAAGGTCACCAAAGTGAAAACAGATCGGCCTTTACCGGAGAATCCCTATCACTCAAGACCAAGACCAGAGCCCAACCCTGAGATAGAGGGAGAGCTGAAGCCTGCCAAACATGGCAGCTGCTTTTTTTTCTGGACCATGTAAAGATTGGTCCATGGCCCACGCTCAGTCACGCGCCCAGACAACCACTGATGAAATCCCCATGCAGTTTGCATCGGCCGTTTGAGTGTTCTTTCCGGGATCACAAACTGAACAAAAAAGTTAATTTATGTGACTTGGCAGGTATTCTATACCATTCCTGGCCATTAAAACTTTTAAAGGAAAAAAAAAATTCCTTCTCCAATCCCTCCCTCCCATACCCTTCAAATAGAGTATCTAAACAATAGATGGGATGAGCTGTTCTTCAGAGACTACCACTACAACTCTTTCTTGGACCT
This sequence comes from Vulpes lagopus, assembly GCF_018345385.1. Lineage (NCBI taxonomy): Eukaryota > Metazoa > Chordata > Mammalia > Carnivora > Canidae > Vulpes > Vulpes lagopus. The sequence goes on along the minus strand of NC_054824.1, from coordinate 53,323,796 downwards.
TTCACAGAAAGTCATTGCTTACTGCATGGCTAAAGCCCTTACACTAGATATTCAGCATTGACTTCCAAAGAGAACAGTATACTGGTCGTTTAAAACTTGTCAATTTCCTTGCCTGTGGTACAGTGAAGATTTACTAATTCCTAAACATTCATCTTCAACAATGTTCTCTTTCTCTTATGACTCAAACTATTTATCATGCGTCCTACTGGATATCATCACACCGTGCTAGAACTGAACCCATAATCTGCCCTCATAACTCCCATCCTAAATGGGTGTCTTCATGAATTTCTCCCTCCCTCCCCTCCAACTGCCTTATAGTAGCCAAGACCTCTGTCTCTCCAACCCAGCCACCTCTCACCATCCCACGGCCATTCCCTCATGTGGATACCATCACCTTCTGCCTAAATTACCCTCATTGCCTACCTCCTAACTACCCTCACTTCCCCAAGCCTTGTCTCCTTTCTACCCTTGTCACCCTGAGGCGGTGTGTTCTTTCTAAGCTACATAGGATAGTGGCTTTCCCCACTTCCAACCCTTTAACAACTCCTTAGAGCCCTCAGGTTGAATTCCAGGTTGAAATCCAAAATGGCACCTGTGCATTCCCCATTAGGACTTTGCCTGACTATCCTCTTCTCTGTCACTGGCTGATTCCTACTTACCTGTTACTTCCCTGTCCCGCTGAGGTCTAATAGCCCTGCTATGTTCATGCCCAGTGCTCTCCACTCCCATGGTCCCCACACCTAATAGACTGTCATAATTTTCCCTTTACCTGCCTATATTCCCAACCAGCAGATAGCAAAATGGGCACACAGCATTTCTTAAATGAATTAGCAAATTAATTTAGTCTACCTATTCTCCACATCCCCCCCAAACCAGAAAAGAGTCAGAAAGACATGCTATGCTCATCGCAGCCATCCACCACTTTTCTGGTAAAAATTGGAAAGAACAAAAAAGAGTCTCAGAGTCTGCTGGGCTCCAGTTGGGCTCCCTGTCCCTGCACTACAGCCTGGTGCCTGTCTCTAAGCAGTAAGCTGAGGAAATCTTAAAAAAAAAGCCTCATTTGTTTCCATCTCTCAGAGATCACTGTCCATGACCTGATATCTGGTGTTCTGAAAACCACGCTTTATATATTTTGTCTGGTGTTTTGTTTCTTAAAGGTGGGAGGGTAAGTCTGACCCCTATTACTCCATCTTAGTCTGTACTAAGCTAACTTTCTGTCTCTCCAACATACTCTTCTGTTTCCTGCTTTTATGCCTTGTTCATGCTCTCCCCTCTTTTTTGGAGTGCCTTTGATCCCTTATTCACCTGGGTAAATCTTGTTTGTCTCTCAAAACTCAATAGAAATGTTTAACTTCTCTGAGGACATATTCCATGTGAGTAACACTCTTCCACCTCTTTGCTTTGATATTATTCTGTGAATGTCTGTTTCCTCTTTTAGCACTTTATTTTTTTAAAGATTTTATTTATTTATTTATTCACAGAGAGAGATGCAGAGACATAGGCAGAGGGAGAAATAAGCTCCTCAAGGGGAGCCCGATATGGGACTTGATCCCAGGACTCTGGATCACACCCTGAGCCGAAGGCAGATGCTCAACCACAGAGCCAACCAGGTGTCCCCTTTTAGCACTTCCTATTCAAATTATCTGTTTATGTAACCTTCTTATCTACTTGATCATAAGCCCTCCAAGAGAGGAGCCATGTGTATTCCCTTTCTATCCTGAGTGCCTGGTAAAGACCTTAGCACAAAGTAGACACTCCATAAATATTTGCTAAACTACATCTTTGAGACACAAACTGTGAACAATGAGTGAGAAATGGCTATCCTCCCTCAGAGACTACAGTCTCCAGGAATGGAGTGGGACAGGGATGGGGTCTCCTTCTGAACACAAAAATTTAATACACTCTCAGTGGGGTAAGCTGCTTCTAGAAGTTGGGTAGCTTGGTCAGAGTATTTTTTACATGGATAATTACTGCCAAATTACTTTCCAAAACAACTATCAATTTATGCCACCAATAATTTATGAGAGTTCTCACTTCTTTCCATCCTCACCAACTAAATTAAATACTTTATTTCAATTTTCCCAGTCTGATGTGAGAAAATAGTATCTTATTGTTAAAATTATATTCCACTGCTCATTAACAAGGTTGAGTTTTAAATAAATTAAATACTTATTACATATTTATATTTAAACTGTGGGTTTCTATTTATGACTATCCTGCTTATTCTTTGTTCCTCCAGCCCCACCACAGACCCTTTCTTTACCTTTCTATGCCCTGCCTTGCACGTCTGCTCAGGCTCAGATCTGGGATCCAGAACCTACAGGAAACCCCAGCTCTCTCCAAGCTTCAAAAAACCTTTCCCTCCCCTTATGCCTCCAGAGGTAGGAGTGGTAATGGCTTCCTAATCTTTCTGGTACCATTACTTTTGTCCTCAATTCTGGTATTATCTCTGTATATAGTCCCTTCATTAAACTTCTTAATTGAAATCTTTGAGTAAGCCATTATTTCCTGCTAGGAAGTGACCAATAAAATAACTTTTGTCTGTTTTTACCCTGTAATCTTTACTATGATATTGATTTATAGGAGCTCTTTATATATTCTGGATATTTTACTTATTAGATGATATACATGTTACAAATATTTTCTCCCAGTTTATAATTTCTCTCTTCTTTCCTGTTCCTGAATTCTGTAGCAGCATGGGATATATACATGACATATCAACGTGACTGATACTAGGCCAAGTATTATTCCTTAGAAATAAAGATTTTTCACTTCTTCTACCCTATAAAACACTCCATAAGTAGCATCTCTGTTCCCTAAGCACCTTTAGAAATGCAATGAAGGATAAGAGCACACAGAAGAGAACACTCAGACTTCACAGGGGCAAGTATCCTGATAGAGTTGTGGGGTTTTTTTTCCCCTTCCTTCATTGTAAAACTATAAAGGTGGTTCCCCTTTGGGTTGGGTATATTTGCAGGGATTGAGGCAACTACCTTAAGACAGAGAGCAGGAATGCTATCAGTTAGAAAAGAAGAAAAGAGGGGGTGCGTACCTGACTGGCTCAGTGGTTGAGCATCTGCCTTCGGTTCAGGGTGTGATCCCAGGGTCCTGGGATCAAGTCCTTCATCACGCTCCCTGCAAGGAGTTTGCTTCTCCCTCTGCCTATATCTCTGCCTCTCTCTGTGTGTCTCTCATAAATAAATAAATAAATAAATAAATAAATAAATAAAATACTTTTTGAAAGAAAGAAGAAAGAAAGAAAGAAAGAAAGAAAGAAAGAAAGAAAGAAAGAAAGAGAAAGAAAAAGAAAGAAAAAAGAAAGAAAGAAAGAAAGAAAGAAAGAAAGAAAGAAAGAAAGAAAGAAGAAAGAAAGAAAGAAAGAGAAAGGGGGTAGAGTCACCCTTTTATTGATTTTTTAGTGGGAAAAGGCTAAGATGAGGGGCAAAGGAGCCATGACCTGAAAGATACAGGAGCATTGTTCTAGGAAAGCAACTACTGTAAGAAGCACCTATGCATTAGAAACTGTGCTGGTCTTGGTGGGCTATCCATCTCATCATATGAATAGAGCCATTCATTTAACACAGAGATGTTCTAAGCATGTAGGATATATCCATGGACAAATAAAGAATTCATATTTTAGCTATCATCCTTTCTATGCATACAAGCCCTACCTATCTACTCTCTAGATACAGCATAGGTGGAATGTGATCCTACAGGAAAACGTCCTCAAATAACTATTTATTTGTCCAGCTGTGGGGTTGACCTTTGATATACCCCTGTCATGTATAATCCCTTAGGGGATTATATCTAACTCCTAGCAGAATAAGGAAGTAAGAATGCTCGTGAGGGGTCTGCTAAGGCACTCCAAGCTGAGGATGAAGGCCTATAGACTTTACATGTTCTCACAATGTTCTTTCATTCTTATCAAGCAATTAAAAATAAAATACCATTTATTTTAGTAGGATCCTCCATTGCCTCCTCTCCTCAGATCACAGGCTGAATGTCAAATATTTACTTGGGTATTTTTTTCTTGCTGCCCACATTAACCACAGTTGATAAAAATTCCCAAACATTCTTCCAGTGTGGTTGGAGCTAGTTAATGATTTGTGTATCACAAAAGAGCAGAGAAGATGGCCTTCCTCAGAATCTATTTGACTGACTTCTCCATCAAACATCCAGTTGTTCTGTAGGCCCAACTCATGGCCAATCTGGTGATTTGTGTTCAAAGGGCCCAAGACCCTCTTCTGAACACACTGATGTCTAGGGTCCACTAATCTTCTCAGTACCCCCTCCCCTTGCACAGAAATTCTAGGCTTTTACTCAGAATCTTGTTTTTCCTGACCTAAATTCTAATAATATTCTTCCCTGAGAAACTAAAATGCCATCTCATCAAAAATTATTTGAGATTATACATCTAGTGTTCTCTGCCCAGGAAAGACTTTGAAGGGGGTTTCAGCATGAAGGCCTTTCGCCCTTTGGGAGAATTTCTTTCTGTTGAACAGGTTTTTGTTTTAAACATTAACTAGGCAACTTGCTGGTCTTGAGCTTTAAGGGCAGAGCAAGTCCGGGGAACAGGTGGGAGTGTTGGTTTCTGTCAATGGAGTAAGGTCAGGCAGGCTGTACTAGTCATTTTCCTATTGCTGCTGTAAGGACCACTCCCTCATTTCTCCTTGAAATGATTTTCAAGAGGTCTGGGACTCCATCTCAACTAGGTCTATCAGAGGCCTGAGACAGGAGATTATAGATTTTGTGTTGAGAAAAAAATCAACACGAAAAAGGTTTACTTCACCCCCAAATCATTGCCAAAATGGTACTTTTCAGCCCTAGCCACTTGTGGAAAGAGTGGGGGAGGGGTGTGGGATGTGGTAACTCAGAAGCAGCTGATAGAGAAGAAGGAAGGGGTTTCAACAGTTGCCACTCAACAAGAACTAAGGTTTTTGTCTGTAACTTGAGTTTTCACTGGACAGCCACACACATTGGAATGTAATGACAAATGAGGTGTCATGAACAAAAATGTCATGGGCCTTGCCCTTACCTATGTGCTCATCAGGACTTTAACTTCTGATGATTCTCCCCCAAGTATGTCAAAATTTCTGAGATTCCCCAGGGAGATTTTTATTTATTTGTTTGTTTATTCACAAATAAGTGCTCCAGCTACCAAAGGCCTCTGCCAGATACAACTGACAGATCCTTGAGAACTACAGATTAAGAAATGGGTGCCATACTGCCTTGTGTACAATTTATATACCCCTCTGACCAAACCATTCTCCAAACTTAATTTTTGTTCATCATACATACATTAAATATTAATAAAATTAGAAAGATACAAATGTGGCTTGTTTATACTTATGTGACAACTCTCGCAGGAGGCGTTAGTGATATGTGAAACTATCATTCTGTTACTGAAATAAAAAGTATAATTCAAAACAGTGGAAGACAATCTGACATTATGAATAAAGTCAACTTTTGATTGTGATTGAAAAATGCAGGATCGGCTGGGTGGCTCAGCCAGTTAAACACTCAACTCTTGATTTCTGAAACACTAAACTCATGATAATCAGGGTTGTGAGATTGAGCCCTGCATCAGATTCCACACTCAGTGTGGAGTCTGCTTGGGATTCTCTCTCTCTCTCTCTGCCCCTCCCCACCATGCATTCTCTCTCTCTCTCTTTCTAAAATGAATAAATAAATAAAACATTTTAAAACAAAGAAAAAAGGAAAAATTAGTCACTTGGACTTTCCCTCTTATTTAGACTTCTGCCTGCTTTTGTACCCTTAGACATTTTTTCTACTGGAGTGAACTTATTTCTCCATTTTTAGATGCAAATATATTTAATTATATAAAATCTGTGACTCTCAAATGTTATGGGCTATGAGAATGATTAACATTTTCTTCACTTAGCTCCATGCCACAATAGGGTAAGCCTTTCACTTGAAGGCAGTCAGCCTAGAGCACTATGAAAACAGCCACTTGGTTCCTCAACTGTTCTGGCCCCCACCCTAACCCCAAGCAAACCCTCTTCAGTTGATTAGATCAGAGGGATGGAAATGGGAGTAAACAAAGATCTCCTATCAGATACATGGATATAGAAAGTTCTAGGAAACTACTCCCAGATCCTTGGCTCCTACATATACTCTGCTAAATCTCATTTCTTCTTACCACCTTGGTCCAATTCTCTTCTACTACTTTCAGAGCCTGATATTTTGCACTCAACAAAAAGACATCATGTATTTAATTCCACCTGATTCTTCCGAGGGCAAATTTTCCTGAGTTGAAAAAAAAAAAAAAAACCTCAAAGATGACCAAAAAAGGGGGGGACATTTGAAATGTTAGAAATCTGCAAAACCTGCTTCAATCAAGGCCCTATGAAACTGTCATAGAGCTGCCTCTCTTTCTTTCCTTGACATAATTCTGTTACTGCAAAGTATAACATAAGAAATGGGCACTTGGGCCAATATGTGGATGTGTTGAATTTAGATATAGCGTAGACTGGTGATGCCAATTTTATCTTAATGTCCTCTCTGATCCCCTATTATTAAAAAATACACTGTTCCTGATGGGGAATTTGTGACTCTAGAGACTAAGGGTGGTACAAACTTATCTTGCAGTCTCTTCTTTTCAAACATCCGGATTTAAAAACTAAAACTACACATTTTTTGTTGATGAAAACTAAGGGCATTGGCAAAAATGTAAATGACTTTAACATTTTCAAATAGTCGTCAAAGTCAGCTTTGGATAACCTATTACAAATTAGCACTGTTCATTGCAAAATATGGAAAGTGTTACATGATTGTTGAAAAAGTTCTAATTCTTGGTATACTGGTGACAGCTAGAAAGTTGACGAAACTTTTAATAGCTAGACACCAAGAGTATCATTCATTAGTTCAATGATTCATTCATTTATTCATCAAAAAAATATAAGAACTTACTATGTTCCAAGCACTATTCAGAGTAATTAGGATACATTAGTAATAAAAGAAAGATTTCTGTCCTGGAACTTATATTCTAGCAGGGAAAAGTACAGAGGATATATTTGTTATTTAAGTAACAGATTACTCCCAAAATTTAGTGGCTTAAAAGAACAAATTTTTTATCTCACAGTTTCTGTGGATCAGGAATCCAGGCACAACTTAGTTGGACCCTCTGCTTCACGTCTGCCATGAGGCTGCAATCAAAGAGTCAGTACAGGGTCTGTGGTCTCATCTGAAGGCTTGACCAGAGAAAGATCCAATTTTGAGGTTCCTCAGCAGTTGTTGGCAGCACTCAGTTCCTTACAGATTGTTTGATTGTGATCATCAGTTACTATCTGGCTGCTGATGGAGGCTCCTCCCTTCCTTGCCACACACACACTTCTCTCACAGAGCAGCTTCCGTCATCAAAATGTGCAAGTCAAGAGGGCAATCAAAAAATTTGCTAGCAGGATAGAAGTTAAAATTGTATATAATCCTATCATGGAAGTGACATTTCCTCAACTTGGCCATAGTCTATTAGTTAGGAACAAGTTACTTGAAGGAAAGAGATTACCCAAGTCCCTGAATACCTGGAGGTGAGGATGGCAGGGGCTATCTTTGAGGCGGCCTGCCAAAGGTATAAAGGGGAATTGGGCATGCTAAGCCAAGTAATATGGGTAGCAATTTCAAATAGCACTCTCATTGTAGGCCTCATTAAAGTGACAAGTGAACAGAAGCTTGAAGAAGGTGAATGGGTCAGCCATATGAATATTTGTGGAATTCAGTTCAGGCAGAGGAAGTAGTGAGAATGAAGCCCCCTCCCAATGGGAGAACCCTTGGGGTGCAGATGAAACATCAAAGCAGCTAGTCAGTGGTGAGGGGAGAGGTCAAAAAGGAAGGATAGTAGGGAATGAGGTCAGGGGATTGAGGGTAGGGGGGAATCATGTAGGAGGATCTTGTAGGCCACTGTAAAGATAATGACTTTTATTCTGGGTGAATGGGCACCATTTCAGGGCATTAGGTGGAGGATGGGCAAAATGTTTTTATTATTTTTTGCTTGTATGTTTTTATTTATTTTTAAAGATTTTATTTATTTATTCATCAGAGAGAGTGAAAGAGAGGCAGAGACACAGGCAGACTCCATGCAGGGAGCCCGACGTGGGACTCGATCCCGGGTCTCCAGGATCACACCCTGGGCTGAAGGTAGGCTAAACCGCTGAGCCACCTGGGCTGCCCGGATGTATGTTTTTAAATGATCCCTTGGGCTGCTGTGTTAAGAATAAACTGTAGAGGGGCACAGGCAGAAGCAGCAAGAATAGTTAGGAGGCTACTGCATTAATTACTTTTTTTAAAAGATTTTATTTATTTATTCATGAGAGACACACAGAGAGAGAGGCAGAGACACAGACAGAGGGAGAAGCAGGGCGCATGCAGGGAGCCCGACGTGGGACTCGATCCCAGAACCCCAGGATCACACCCTGGGCTGAAGGGGCGCTAAACTGCTGAGCCACCCGGGCTGACCTGCATTAATTTAGGCAAAAAAAAGACAGTGTCTCAGAACAGACAGAGATTGTGGAAGTTGGGGGAAATGACCAGATTCTGAATATATTTTGAAGTCCAGCCTATAGGATTGCCTGATAATTTGGACTTGGGATAAAAATGAAAAGAGGATTTTAGGATGACTCCCAGGATGGATTTTGGCCCAAGCAACTAGAAGGATGGAGTTGCTGTCAACAGAGATCAGTAAGGCTGACGATGAAAAAATAAGTTTAGAATTGAAAACTAGTTCAGTTCTACAGATCTCAAGTTTGCAATATCTGTTGGAAATGAGGAGGAAGATATTCAGCAGGTAGGTGATCGCATGGTTCCAGAATTCAAGGAATAGCATTCCTACAATTAAACTGATTCTCTATTCAGATATCATGGTAATTCACTGAAAAGCCATTCAGCAGATTATGTTGAAAATTGAAGGAGATAAAAAATATTTGCCTTATAGATTGGTAAACCGAGGGACAGTTCCAACCATTTCCAATTAATAATATACGTCCACCATTCCAGCAAAAGAAACAACATTGTATTTAACAATCCTGTTAAATGCTACAGCACGCAAAGGCTTTTCTAGGTTTGTAACTGAAGATATAATTTTTCAAATTTCCCTCCTTTTATTTGCGTTGATTTGGGCTTTCTTTGGGGAGAATGAATAAGAATGTCTACCTATAGAGTCGCTGCAATGCCCAGGCACAAGAGGGGCTTCAATGCTCAGATCTATGCTTTAAAACTTAATGAAACCTTGTTTTATTCATGAACAAGCTTGACTTACCAAATGGTTGAATCTGAATTCTTCCAGAATTTTGGATAGCATTGGATGCTGATCTCCCGGATAACGAATGGTGTGAAGTTAGGGGCATTGAATTCTGTCTTCCTGAGATGTTTGAGATAATACCAATTTGAGCTGTTTGAGATGGTTTATTGTTGTGTTCGGAAATAAAATGGGTGCCCCAGAAAGGCATATTAACTTGTTTATTTGTATTGAAAAAATAAAGACAGGTAGGTCACATTGAGTAAGTTTATCTTAACTGATTGGTTTGACTAGAAAGGCTCGTTTTGCCAATTAGATTATAATGGCAGAGACTCCTAAAACTTGAATGAATTAAATCTATGGCTCCAATTTTCTTTTTACAGTTCCCAATTTTTAAGGACTGTATATTCAAAATACATGATAAAATTTTCAGAGTTTTTCAAAACTATGGTATTGACAAGTGTGTACTAAACTTAACAATATTTAGATTTTTTTTTCCCCAACACTTTGATTGTATTATAGTCATCAGGCTGCCTCCATGTGAAACAGTAACTACTATAATTAACAGTCATTCAATGAGCCATGATAATGTCTTCTTTGGTAGTGTTCCCAGAAATTAAAAACATAAATATGTCAGGGTCTGTGAAGGATCTGGGATTTTACCGTACTTAAAAGTTAATGAACTAATCTGTGAGGGTTTCATGGAAGCAGACAAAAGACATGAAACTTGATGGTCAGAGGCTATGACCTTTGATACCCTCAGCACAGTGAGAAGCATGAGCTTGGTTGGTTTGCATTGGTTTCCGGTGTCCTCCAAATCTCGTGGAGGGAATGCAAGTCAGTGGGTGGACTTAGGTGCATGCTGTGTATGCTGTGGGTTTGTATCACACGAAGCCTGGGGGATTCAACACTCTTATAGCAAGCAGAAGCAAGCCTGCTCTTTATCTGGGGAGAGTTGTTACTTCATCTCAGGGTTGCTCACTGTCCTGAGAAATGGCCCGGATATAAAGCAGCAGGAGCCTTGCATTCTTTGCAGACCCCGCAAGAATATTCAGGAACACTCAGGGCCCAAGCAGACTGCCTCTCCCAACAGAATACTCTCATAATTGAGTAACAGGTTCTTCTGCAAATGGTATAGGTCCCATTTTTCTAGCTTTCAACAAAATTGAAGGAGTACCTCAGCAAGTTGTGAGTGAAGGATCATGAATCATAATTCTTATAATAGAATACTACATAATATCTGGCATAAAACTCAAGTGCGGATCAAAGAATTTTGAGAAATTGCCATCATAAAATTCCTTCCCCTCCCATTTTCTTGGTTATGCAATCAAGTACTCTCAGTATTCATAAATATAGGTGGAAAAATAAAAGAGAGTCAATGCCAAACCTCCCCCCAACAATTGGTAATATCCATCAGGGATAGATGAACTCATGGAAATGTTTGGAAAGTTTTTAAAGCCCTATAAATTTCATGAGATATATTTCCAATAAATATTTTTATGTTTACTTTAATTTCAAGCTTTGTACCAATAAGCAAAATCTGATAGAGTAATAAATAAAATATTTTCAAACATAATGCACTGCATTAGGATAAAATGTGTTGTTAACAAATAAAATAGGGTAACAGGTTTCAGGGAAAGAGAATGAATATTACCAAATTTCAACTGCTTCAAAGAGCTTACTTTTGTATTCCTTTAATGAGAGATGATGAGTGTCAAATTGCTATGGATTAGGTTTCACTGGATACACTTAAAATAATGATATACTATTTGAATTTAAAATATAAGTATGTATAATAGGCCAAAAATTGAGTCTTTTAAGTAATTATAATTTAAAACCCCAAATATAAATTTTAAAATGTGTTTGAGAAAATGTCTTTTTTCAAAATTACTTTAACTGGTGCATGGATAAAAACGACATAGGTTACATTTTTAAAAATAATAACTTAAGGGTGCCTGGGTAGCTCAATGGGTTAAGTGTCTGCCTTCTGCTCAGAGTCCTAGGATGGAGCCCTGCGTCTGGCTCCCTGCTCAGTGGAGAACCTGCTTTTTCCTCTCCCTCTGCCCCTCTCCCCCCTGCTCGTTCTCTCTCTCTCTCTCTCTCTCTCTCTGTCAAATAAATAAATAAAACCTTTTTTTAAGTCTTAAAAACATAAATAAAATAAAATAATACTCGAAACGCTGAAAGCCAGGACAGAATATGAAAGATAAAGAACTTTGCCATTAGGGAGTTTAACATGTCTTTGGAGTAAACAGTTTTGTGAGGATTAAATGAGAAAACATGTGGGAAGGCATGGAGCTGTCCCAGGCCAAAAGCCTGATAGAACTTAGTTTCCTTTACATGTAACAAAAAAAAAATTTTTTTTTTTCTGGAGTGCCTGGGTGGCTCAGTGGTGGAACATCTGCCTTCAGCTCAGGGCATGCTCCTGGAGTGCTGAGATCAAGTCCCACATCGGGCTCCCCTTGAGGAACCTGCTTCTCTCTCTCTGCCTGTGCCTCTGCTTCTCTCTGTGTGTCTCTCATGAATAAATAAATAAAATCTTTAAAAAAAATGTTTTCTGCATTGAAATCACATATTATAAAACAGGGGGGAAAATCAATGACTGGTAGTCAACTTTCATTTAACATCCCTTTGTAAGCTAAAGAGAGTGAAATCGCCTTTATAGTTTAAGTTCTGATCAAGCCTCAAATGTTAAATTTATAAACACTAGGAAAAGGAGAAGAGAGACAAAGGAGAGAGGAAGGAAGGGAAGAAAAGAAGAGGGAGAAAGGAAGAGGGAGAAGGAAGTAAGGAGGAAGGAAGAGGGGAGGGAGGAAGGGAGGGGGGGAAGAAGGAAGGAAGGAAGGAAGGAAGGAAGGAAGGAAGGAAGGAAGGAAGGAAGAGAAGGAAAGAAGGAAGGAAGGAAGGAAGGAAGGAAGAGAAGGAAAGAAGGAAGGAAAGAAAGAAGGAAAGAAGGAAAGAGGGAAGTGAAAAAAGAAACAAGGAGAAAGCCTTTAAACACTATATGCAGTGTCTTCCCAAACCAAGCAACTGGGATAACCTTTGTGTTGATTTAAGGGCACATCTAACCAAATGAATGTTCCATTGTTCCCACCTGTTTGCAAACAGCTTCAACTGTTCTGCCTTTGACCTGCTTTGGCTCCATCCTATATAGAATCTGCACTCTTGGAATCCCCCACTGCTGAGCTCCTCCGCCACAGAACTGGCCCTAGCAGCAGCTGGGAAAACCTCCTGGGGAACAGCTGGTGTCCAGGGCCCCACATTTCTGCCTTTACTCAGGGCAAAGAGTAATTGTCTGCAGTACAGGGATTTGGGGGACACATTTCATTAAAATAACACCTCACATTTATGTAGTATTATTTCACTGACAGATAATTCTCATAAGTGTTTATCTCTTTTGGTCTCACTTGAACAAACCTGGCAGACGCTGTAACATTATGAATCAGGAGCCCAAGATCTGGGCCTGGGTTCTGACCCTAGCTCTGATGCTTATTCCATGAACAACATGGAGGGGGGGACAAAATCACTCCAAGACTCAGTCAGGACTTTATTCCTTTAGTACAAAAGGAGAAGATTATACTAGATATTCTCCTCTTAGAATAAATATTTATGGACAAATGCTTCAAAGCAACCTATCCCCCACCCCCACCCCATCAATTCCATCCACCATCGAATGAAATTCAAACTTACCTTTATCATACTGCTGAATATTTACCCACCCCAATATGACTAAAGCCAACCAACCAAGAACCACTTTGGGATATCTCATAGCAAATAAGCTACTTCATTTATTCCTCCCAACAAACCTAATGAGGGAAGTAATTCAGATATTATTACATCAATTTTTTAGATGAAGAAATTGAGGTGATATTCAGGAATTTCTAGCAATCACACAGAAAGTAACAAAGTCCTATATTCTACATTTGAGGAAATCAAACCATCTTGGAAACGAAAAAGTTAACAGAACTTGACTGCCAACACCACCTTCATGTGTGTCCAGCCTCTCCAATGCTGACAACTGTCAATTGTTTGGTTGAAAACAGGATAATCAACTGGGGCACCCGATACTTTATTTGATCTCTGATCCATGCAAGCCAGTTCATGGAGTCATAAATGCCTCTCTGTCAAACTTGACATTTTGAGCACATTTTCAAATTGCTAATTCCTTAAGGAGTGGTGTCTAAATTGAAATCTTCACCTCCAAGTGGCTTTGCCCTGTGTGTGCCCTGCACACCCTTGTTGATTTGTTTCTCCCGTATCGGGGTGGGTCTCTCCTTGACAACTGGGGACCACATTTAGCCAAGCAGCTGCCCATTGGCATCTAAAGCTTGCGATATGTAGTTCTGGCAGCATCTCAAAGGATTTATTATTATCATCCCATGATTTCATTATTATTATTATCATCCTTATGAAATTCAGTAGCTGAGCCCACTCAAAGCACTGGACCCATGTTTAACATGGAACACTCTTTCCATGGTTGCGGGGTTTCCCCTCATTTCTGCTCACTGTTGGAGGGCTCTAAGAGGTACCTTGCAGTCAGAAACAGGTCAGTCTGAGTATTGCCTCTGCCACCACTGCCCTGTCCCAGTGTCACCCTGGGGGGGTGAGGGGGGCTTGGGAGGGGACCTCTTCAAGGGCTCTCTACCAAATAGGAGGCAGTTAGGATGCCATACAAAGAGCACTGACCTAGCAGTCAAGAGGTGCTCATTCTGTGATGGAGGGCAAGTCTCTGCTGAGTCTTGGTGTCCTCCTGTATTAAGTGACGTAAATGGGATTATCTTCAAGATTAATTTTGAATACAATCTTGCTCAGACCAGCTTTAATTTTACCCTTTTCCTGGCTTCTGGAGATTTCCACAGGGAAGAGCATCTCGTTAGGAAAGATCTCGGCAAAAGACCCTAGTCACCCCTCACTCCAGTCTCTACTTCACTCATCGATTTTCCTGGTTAAAAAAACAATCTGGTTGGGTAGCATGGGTGGCTCAGCAGTTTAGCGCAAACTTTGGCCCAGGGTGTGATCCTGGAGACCATGGATTGAGTCCCACGTTATAACAAAAACAAAAACAAAACAATGATCTGGTTTGTTGAAGATTTTAAGGAAACAAAAGTAGCACTTTATCAGAGAAATCAGAATTCCTCACCTAAAATCACTTCCCTCTTTTTTTTTTTTTAATTTTTTTTTTAAATTTTTTTATTTATTTATGATAGTCACAGAGAGAGAGAGAGAGAGAGAGGCAGAGACACAGGCAGAGGGAGAAGCAGGCTCCATGCACCGGGAGCCCGATGTGGGATTCGATCCCGGGTCTCCAGGATCGCGCCCTGGGCCAAAGGCAAGCGCCAAACCACTGTGCCACCCAGGGATCCCTCACTTCCCTCTTTGATCCTAGATAAATCTCAGAGAAACTGAAAGATTGATACAACATTAAAAAGATGTTTGTCTACCTATCAATGGGGTGGCTGGTGGGTTTATAATCTGTTGTAGAATTTTAGCAAACCTCTTTACATGGTTTACTTAACTCTTTACATGGGTTTATAATCTGTTGTAGAATTTTAGCAAACCTCTTTACATGGTTTACTTAACATTTATTGGGAGCCCACTGTGTGCCTTGTACTAAAGACGAGGCAAGAAATTAAAATGAGTATAAATCTGACTTCCAGGAGCTTATAGTCTTGTGAATTCAAGACTTACACAAACACAAAAAAAATTGTAAAACAAATTTTAAAACAGTATAATGGTGGGGCACCTGGGTGGCTCAATCAGTTAAGCATCTGCCTTCAACTCAGGTGGTGATCCCAGGACCCTGGGATCCAGCCCCACCAGGCTCCCTGTCCAGTGAGGAGTCTGCTTCTCCCTCTCCCTCTGCCCCTACCCCAGTGTGTGAGCTTGCACACACTCTCACTCTCTCAAATAAATAAATAAAATCTTAAAAGGAAAAAAAAAAACAGTATAATGGCATGGTAAAGTGTATATAGAGCTATAGCAAATAACTTAACCCAGCTAGGTTGGGATGGAGTCTTCAGAAAGAGGAAAGATGGTGTTAACTAGCATTCGGGACAAGCTATATGAAAAAGATAGAACTGGAGACAGACTGTGAATGAGTGGGATGAGCAGTTTCAACAGCAGACCTTCATAACAAATGCCAGAATTAAATAAGAAAAAGAATTTGGAGATAGAATGTTTATTTATCTCCATATTCAATAGCAACAGATTTCAGACCATGATTTTCCAGATGATGATTATCAAAGAATCCAAATTTATATTTGTTTAATTTGTAGATATCATACCAACATAGCATTACTCTTTTAAAATTAGGTTACCTATGAATGTGTGGTCCAAAGGACTCTTTAAAAAAAAAAGAGAGAGAGAGAGAGATTTCCTACTATGAGTATATTTCCTCAACATGGCTGCTTTGTGCCCAAGGCCTTCCCCAGGGTCACCCCTCTACAAAGCACTGGATCCAGCCACAGGTTAATTAGTATTTCTGGAGCACTCTGGACATTCCAGCTTCCATGCCTTTGCTCTAGCTGTTCCCCCATCTAGGAAAGGCTTTCTGTCACCCCTCCAGGTATGTAAGGCCTCCCTATCTTTAGGACACAGCTGAAACCACATGTCCTCCGTTAAGCTGTCACTACCTGGTTCACCACTTAACAATATCTGCCTCTAAATGCTAATAATACTTATTTTTTGTACTATCACTTTGCAATTATCATATTCTTTTTTTTTTGTATATTTTTCTAGATATAGGTTCTAGCTCCAAAAGAACCTATTTAAGCCTCCCAAGGAAGGGAACACGGACATGTCTTTGCATTTCCAGGGCTCAGCACAGTACACCAAGACTGGCAGACACTCACTAAACATAAATTATTGAATCTAGTCAAGCCACAAATTAGCCATATTTTCTATAGCTCTACTACAGCCATCCTCCCCTTTGAAAGATGACCAAAACAAGTTAGAAACAAACTGAAATGATTGTATCTGAAGTGGCATATATTGACACAGCCTAAAAGAAACCCAGTATCAAAGGATGGGGATTCATTCACTTGAAAAAAAAAGAAGAATGTTCTCACTCCTTAAAATAATACATGCCTCATTTCAGTATATTCCATTAACTGAAGCATTAATATAGATTTGCCTATCTGCAAAGGGATTTAGCAAAGGACATTTCTCCTTGCCATGGGACAGCTGAAGAGGTGTAATTTAACGGCTTTCAGAGGCCCGTCACTGGGGTGATTGAGGTGGACAGAAGGCATGGACATGACCAAGGCCCTTAAAAGACACAAACAGGTGGAGAGTATGCTGGGGGTGGGCAGAGGGCTGGGGAGTACAAAAGGGGGAGGCTCGCTTGGAGAGCAAGGACAAGAGAAGGCAGAGTGTGAGGCTGGCAAGGAGCAGGAGGAGGGGTGAGGAGATGGGGGGCAAGATCGCAGCTAAACAGGACCCAAAAGGAGGGAAAGGAACAATAAAGGACAGACCTGTGCAAAAGACAGATGAATGGACGGAGCCCAGGGGAGAGATGACAGTTCATCGGGGCAGGGGGTATATATATATATATATATACCGAAAGACAAAGATGGCTAGGTTAGGGATTTGAAAGATAAGGGTAAAAGGAAAGAAAACAGGGAATAAGTAAGGAGACAAAATAAGTAATAAGAGTACAGGTACCAGTTAAATGCTTCAAAAATCACCAGGCTGTTAGGCTGAAGAAGCCCCACAGCCATACCCAGGAGGGGACCATCAGTAAAGACACAGGCAGGCAATTTAAGTAGCTAGCTACTGAGGTAAAAAAAAAAAAAAAAAAAAAGAAAAAAAAAAAGAAAAAAAAATAGAAGATGGAAAAGGTGAGAAGCAGGAGAAAGAAAACCCAAAGGAGACACTGGCCCAGAAACCTTTTTAACTTTCTGTAAGAATCTTCAAGGCCCCAAACTAGGCCAAGATTCTGACTGACATTTCTGAGCTCACCAGCTGCTGTTTCCTTGAGAGAATTCTGACAAGAAGGCATAGAAATGCAAGCCAACACTGCCAGCTCTGAAAAAAAAAAATAATAATAATAACAACCCATGCTCTAAACACCTCAATGGGGCCGAAGCCTGCAGGGGAAGGAGGCGCACAGAGGAAGAGGGACCTGCCTGCAACTTTCCCCCAGGTATGTACTGAGCTGTTCCCTGTGCTGCTTTCTCCTCTAATTGTCCCCTGGCCGTTCCTGCTTGCCCATCTGTCTTGCTTTCTTTGTGAATTTTTGGGAAGCCCTGCAGGCGATCTGCTTCTGTCATCTGAAGCCAGCAAGGCAGTGTCTATGCGAGCAGGTGAAGCTCCACATTCTGCTTATCACATGGGCGGGGTGGGGGGGAGGACTGCTGGAATCCAGGTCCATGAGGCAGAGCTGGGCGAGGGGAAATCAATGAGAGAAATCACCCCTGCCCAATTCTCAGTGCGTAGGAATGATTTGTTGGCTATGCTGACAGTGGACTTGTTTCCGTGTGTGGGCATTTGAAGCAAAGGCAGAGGCAAGGAGGGTGTGTGTGGAGACAGGGGGACAGGGCAACGCAGGGCAGCTCGAGGGGGGAGATCCTGGCACAAGCACCCTAGGAGCTAGTCAATTACTAAAGAAGAGCTAGGGTTTTAGGAGTGACCTATGAAAATTTGACAGCATATGCCATATGACCTTGAACTTTCGGCTCGTCTTTTCAGTGCCTTGGTAAAATACTTTGAATGTGTGTTGAAATTTCCTTCAAAGTTACCCAAAGGACTTTATTTCTAATATGTAATTTATCTCAAATACTCCATCAGCAAAAAGAGTGGTTTCTTCGGATGACCCCAAAGACACACACTAAAACAATGTGAACTGTTACATCTTTTTTAAAAACCAAGAAGCTAAGCCCCTGAGCAATGTATTTCTTTGGAAAACTAGGACAAGAACCAGTTTCTCTGACATGTCCCCTGGAAATAATTCTTACTACTCACTCAATGTAATAGGTGTACTTTTTTAAAAAGAGTTTTTGGAGCTAAAGAGCTTCATCATTATTCTGTGTTATTACATTATGTTATATAATCATCGCCATCCCTCTGCAAATATGATACGAGATCCTGTGAGTCAATGGACCCCCTGCTGGGCTGTCTTTCCCAAGAAAAACATGCACTTCATTTTATATCCATTCTTCACCATACTCCAGCCAAGGTTTGTTTGATAAGATTTGGGAGCCAAAGAGACGATCCCCAGTCATGTACAAGCCCCCAAGCAGAAACTTGGGGTGACTTGGTCATTTAGCAACTTTGTAACTTCACAGACAGGGGTTCCCCTCTCTTTGGGGTGTTGATCGTCTGTCTATACCCTCAAGGGTGAAAGCTCCTACAATCCTACCCTTGAAGAGGATTTACATCATCCTGGCTTCTGTGTGGCTTTACTCTTTTTCCTTACCTCCCCATTTTCAGGAAGCTCACAATGTAAGGGCCGATTCCTGACCCTTGAATTGTTCAACATCAGAAACTCTAAACTAGAGCAGTGGTTCTCCAAGTGTGGTCCCCAGACAAGCAGCATCGGAATCACCTGAGAACCCTGTTAGGATTGCAAATTCTCAGATCCCTCTCCAGAATTCCTGAATCAGAAACTCTGGGGCTGGGGCCAGGCACAAGTGCTTGACCAAGACCTCCAGATGACTCTGAAACACTGAATCAGGAGGTTACAATGCTTTAAAATAACACACAGAGCTCACATCTCCTTACACGGGTGATTCCAGTTGCCTATTGCTATTGCTTCTCAAGAGACCCCTCCACAAATAACCACCTCTCAGTCAATGCTGTGTGTCTTTGGCCTGCAAAATAGGAGTATTTCTGATAGAAGTTACTTATTACAGCACTGAGAACAGTACCTGTGTACAGTGAGTGCTCTCTAAATGAGGTGGGGGTTGTTTTACCTGTTCCACCTTTCCTGTGCAAAAGGCCTTCACTAGGTGGTGTAGGAAGTCAAAAAGGAAGTAGCCAGGATCCTGGTCCGAGGAGAGGAGGTATCTGAAATTAGAGGTAAATGCACAAGGAATGGAGCAGCAAAATAAGACACGATACAGGTCCACACAATAAGAACTAAGAAGAGAACGAGACAACTGGGAGAAAACTGTGGCGGATGTGTCTTTTGAACTGAGGCTTAAAGAGAGACAAATTTTAAAGAGCAGAGACGGGCTAAGAGAAAAGAACATTGTAGGTGGCTGCTGAGCACCTGGCGCCTGAGTGCCCGCTCCCCTTTCTGTTACTAATATAGTAGCCGTTCATGTAGCAGAGGGGCATCACCTGTGTCTGGGTCTAACCATTTGTCACAATGTTTGCAGAAAATCTTCCTTTAATCCAAACTATACAACTTTCCTGAGACTTTCGTAAAATGAGTCCTTTCCAGTATTAACAATTTTTTTACTTTAACATTCATTCTCTCTCTCTCTCTCTCTCTCTCTCTCTCATATATATATATATATATTATTAGGTCAATGATTTTCAAAGTCCTCTGTCCACTTGCAACAGAATAAGTTGGAAGTGCTTGCAAAAGTGCAGATTCCTGGGCCCTAGCCCAACTGGCTTATTTTGGTATTATTGAGAGCAAGTCAGAACAATCTGCATTTTAAGAAGCTCCCTTGTGATCCTAATGTTCACTCAAGTTTGAAAGCAATGCTTCAGGAGTTCTTCTTTGCCAAATTTGCGGAGCATCGCTTGGGAGTGCTTGTTAAAAATATGGACACCTGGCCATCCTGGAGATTCCAAGTTCACGGCTGTGGAGTGAGGTAGAGGGAAAGGGGTTTTATTAAGTGCCTCTGTGACACTAAGGATCAGGCAAGGTTGGAAAACACCGCGTGTTAGAATGAATGTATGCTTTGGGTTAGAAAGCAACTGTAAGTCGTAGGTTGGCCATCTGCCAGCTGTGTGATTTGGGTGAGCTTCTTAACTATTCTGTGCCTCCAAATTCTTCACCTGCTGAAGACAGCCTTCTCCTGTCCAATAAAATGTGCTTCACAGAATTGCTGGAAGTATAAATAAGTAACTGCCTTAGTATAACATTGACTCCCTCTCTACCCCTTGTTCCATCTCCCCTGAAGTCCCAGCTCTGGCTCTCCAGCTCTGATGAGAAGCAGGGCAAGGACAACAGTGATGGTGAAAGGCCATCAGTACTTACCTCTGCAGAGAAAGGTGGCAGGATGCCTGCAGGGACACAAGATGGGCTCTTGGAGTGGCCTTGCTCTTGGCTGCCCTGGGAAGTTAAAATGGGACTCATGCCCATGATGGAATCAACACCCAGAACTGGCCAGGCCTCTAAAAATAGCTAGACATTCTGGCTGAGCCTTAGGAAAAATAAGGTCTTCTCCTGACATACTACCCCATGCTTGCCTTAAAAGGAGGGGCCTCTGCTTTATTTCCTACCTCCTCAGCCAGATGATGGTAAGCCCCAAATAATTTGGCCTGTACCTTGGTGAACTCCAGAATAGCTTCTGTTTCATGGACAGTTACCAAGAACACGAGTAATGATACTGGTGCAGAAGGTCACAAGTGCTCAGGTTTGGGGGTGGATGCATCTGAGCAGGCCACTCCTCCTACGGACACTAGCAGGGTCCTAGTTCCCATAAAAGCATACAATTCTGGTTATATTCTAAGAAGAAAAAAAGAAAAGAGATAGTTATTGGTTATTTAAGACTTGCAAGCTTGACTGTGGGGTGGAGAAGGAGTAGGGAGAGGTAAGTTGCCTGTATTAGATACTCAGAGTGAGACACAGGTGATTTTTCTGCCAAAAGTCCTGTTTTCCTTCCCTCATCCAGCAAAGGGCTGACTGACTAAGGATCTGTCGCCAGAGGCCCAAGGCCTTGTGGCCAATAAGGGAACAGTCTGAGCATTTCACCATATCTCTCTTTTCATAAAAGTCCTGCAAGTGAGACTGGAGCCCCGGATATTCAGAACCTTATAATAATTGTTATCAGAAATGACACTGATGAATCCTTAACAAATCTTTTTCAGACATTGGAGAATATAAAAAATTGTTTTTAAAAAAGAGGCAAACCAAAATTGCCGGGGGGGGGGAATATTTTTCATAATATTTAAGCTTTCTCAAGTATCTTAGAACCACCCCTTTCATAATAACAATTATTATGTCAATGAATCTCTTTAAAGTAGAGCAAATATAGGGACTTCCATGCAGTGAGTAGTTTTGGTTGCCGTCTTTGTAGTAAGCACGTATCAAATAATAGTAATCACAGTAAGAGACCATTTATTAGACTGTTAATTCTCTGTTCATGACACCTTACAGAAATCTATCTCATTGAGGTCTACTCAGTAAGCATTATTATCCTCACTTTACAGATAAGGAGAGTGAGGTTCAAAGAGGTGAAGTAGTTTGCTCAAGGTCACAGAGCTAGAGGCACAGATACACCGGTGCCCACGCCATGGCCTTCCTTCCTACAGCCCTCTGCCTAAAGAGTACATCATGTTACTTACATTAGTTAGTTACACGGTGTTCTCCCTGTCTTAACACATCCTAGATTTGTCCCAAATCCAAGAGTCTTTCTGCTGACCATTAATGGGAAATCCCTATCCCCACTTCCCCGTAGTGCTGTGCCTTAGTCACTTTTGTGCAAATGCTGCCCAGCTCAGAGAAAGAAATAGAGGAAAGGGGGAAAAAAGCATGTGATTGCAACTTATACTTTAGATCCTGCTTTTACTGTTCCTTAAATTCTGGGAGCTTTAAAACGATACTTGCTCCCCAGGAACGAGGAAAAGGACTGTTTATTATTCATTTAAGGTTTTGAACACTTGTCTGATTACAGGACAGAGGGAGGGAGAAATAAATCTTGTTTTCAATAACATGTTGAGTGACATTTTCTATTGTCATCAGTCTGTTCTGAGAAATTCAAGACCCTCGCATGTGTTATCCCATTAATCTTCAACCCATCCTGTGGTGGGCAGATGGGGTTACACAGTTATTTGCAGATAACTGGCATGGGATCTGGTACAGGGATAAGGGACAGAAAGGTCACCAATATCACCCAGCACACAAGTGGCCAGGAGACACATCATCCTTCTCCATTCTTCCTATTAACACTACCTACTAAAGTCAGAAGATTTGGGGAGGCAGGACACTAAATGATAGTGTGAAAAAAAAAACTACATTCAATTTCCATATCAATGCCCTTTGCAAAGTTCAGAGAAACATGTCTTTATGTTCCCATACTTGATTTTTTACTTCTAATCATGCTTGACCTGAAATCGTTTAATTCTGTTGCGGTTGATTGTTTCGTTTTTGTCTTTCCAGCCTACCTGTGCTCCATTTTCTAAGCCATTCCATGAATTTCTTTCCTTGCATGTTAAATTGGATGATCAGGGAAAGGGTCACAAGGGTTTAGACAACACTTTAATCATAGGGTTTAGACAACACATTTGTTCCCGTTTCCAACTTTTCCTTCAGGTTCAAAATTATTTGTGTATGTATTTTTTTTTAAGATTTTATTTATTTATTCATGAAAAGCACACAGAGAGAGGCACAGACATAGGCAGAGGGAGAAGCAGGCTCCCTGTCAGGAGCCTGATGTGGGACTCCATCCCCAGACTCTGGGATCACAATGTGCCAAAGGCAGATGGTCAATCACTGAGCCACCCAGGTACCACTTCTTTGTGCATTCTAAGTTGAAAAGAAATTAGTTTCCTGGACTCAAGAACAACAGAGTAATTGATTATTAAAAGTTTTTTGTTATTATTTTTTTCCTGTAGATTTTGAAGTAAACTTTTAATTTAGCAAACTCTTGACCATATAAGGTTGGACTTGATAAAGACAAAGAAATTCACACCCTAATGTTAAGTTATCTCACATCACATCTTGCTTACCTCACATCATTTCTCTGGAAATCTTTTTCTTTTGTAATCTTACATGAATTAATCACCTTTGGATCTCAGCTTACTCATGAATGGCAAGTCTTTTAAAGCTACTCTTTCTTGTTTTCTGGACCAAAAAACATAGTGATCTTTCTCTTCTGTGCAAACCCTCACTCTTTAAACTGATTTGCCAAACACTTCGGGGGATCTTGATCTGACAGTAAAATGAAACTTTACTTAGCTGGTAAGTTCCCTGGTTCACTGGAAGAGATGAGACAGTCTCCTCTTTTCAGCCACATCTCCTTTGGCCCCGCTTTCTTTCCTCTCATCAGCTCCTGCTTTTGATTGACCACCACGCCAGACCTGGGGGAGGAAGAACAACCCCACATTCTCTCATATGAAGCTTGCATTTGACTATGGGGGAGAGCCAAGTTCTCATAGCAGAAGCTTATATAGTCATTGGATTGGATTAAATGGATAATTCCCAAGACCAGCCAGTAAAGGTTTTGAATGGGGCACTTAGGACATTTTCCTATTTTCCTGAGAAAAAATTATGGTTTCTAAGCCATCACCAGCAGTAGCAGCAGCAGCACCCCAAGTACACAAATACAGAGGAATTAAATGTACAGAGAGTGCAAGGCCCATAGTGTTTCTTTCCCTTTCTTCTTTCTCAACTTTTACCTTCCAGGCCTGTCTCCATGGGTTGTTTGAGACTGTCCCTCCAACCAAATTAGTTTTTTGTTAAGGATTACCATGTATGTATCTGTAAACCAATTTGTTTCTATGACCCTTACCTATGAAGCCGGATAACAATAATAGCTACTTCATAGAGTAGTGAAGATTTAAGGAGATTGTATTTGCAAAGCACAGAAAATTATCCCCATCACAGAATATGCTCAGAAAAAAAAAAAAAGCTTGTTCTCATGTTCAGTACTTTTATTAGTAGAGTTCATTAACTGCCCTGAGCCTCTAACCTCCTTTGGGGTGCAGTTCTACTTTAGGCATCCTCCGCGTTTCCTAGTAGAGAATCAGATGCCATGAAGCTGAAAACCCCATCTCCTTCCAGCCAGGGTGGCCTGTCCAGACCCAGAGTGGCAAGACAGCTGCCAGCGTCCCTCACCCTCACCCTGGCCTCCCAGACTGTGGGGCAGGTGACGGGCCAGGGGGAGCAGAAGCCAAACAAAAAAATCCTTCCCACAATGAACAATCGTGCTTGGAATGCTGGGCCAGCAGCTGCGGCCCATCAACGTGTGCCCACAACAACTGTACAATAGGCAGCGCAGGAGGGCCCGCTGTGTTTCGACGTGGGAGATGCACTCCCCACGCATGAAGAACAGTTTTCTGCTGTATTCTCTCTCTCTTTAAAAAAAAAAAAAAAGTTTTGCCTTTATAGGGTTCCAAACAGGAAAAAAGAATCATATCGACATATATAAAGCAGCAGCTATTAAAATAATAGCAATAACAATAACAAGATGATGGCTGCACCACAGTAGGCAACTGCCACTTGGGTGGTGTTTATTTCTGAATAAAAGGTAGGGAAAGAAACTGGGCCCGCAGAGCACCACCGTTCCACAGCATGTTATTCCAGGATGGTCTGGGGGGCCACGATAGGATGGTGGAGGTACTTCCCAGTGGTCCTGCCTCAGATAGTTCCCATTTCCTGAGGGTGGAGAGGTACCATACCATTAGATGTGCAGGGCTGCATCTGGATGACAGGAGAAGCCGGGCCAGGGCCAAGACTGCTTCCCGAGGCCACATGCTTCTTTATATCCCCATACGGATTACGTTGCTATGGAATGTAAGGAAGTGTGTGGTTTCGGCAAGTGCCTCTTCACAGGCCCACACCAGCCCCTGGCACAGGTCTGGCCCTTTCCTCTTGGGGGGTTTTGCGCCCCCAGGTATTTCCATCTGCAACCAAGCAGGAGCCTCTGGATCCTGTGGGGACCTCTCCCACTCACCCTTCTCTCCCTCCTGAGGCCAGGTTCCAGGCACGCAGATGGCTGTGCCAGCCTCCCAGACTACCCCCCACCCCATGCCCATTGGCAGAAAGATCACATTTCCTAAAGGCTTTTCACACAGTCAGCCTTCACCCTCCACGTTCCTCCCTCCAATCATTTTGCTCCTGAAATGAGAGGTTTCTACTAACCAAACTGACTTGTGATTCCTTCACATCTATCTCTATCACTTCCCTTTAGGACCATCAAGTCTATGGCACTTTGCGCAGCTCCAGGGCTTTCCCTGCAGGTCAGCAGGTGCTGTGAGGATGGGGAAACCATGGTCTGGGTCTCTAGAAGCCTCCTGGCCCTGCTCTGTCACCTTTTCCACCTCACATCACAGCCCTGTTGCAAAGCAGTGCTGGGTGAAGCTGCTTGCCAAGAAGGTCAGAATACTCAAATAGCAAGTCACTCATCCAGGTGGCTGAGTTCCTTCCCCTCCTCTTCCCTGAACCCCTACATCTCTGGCCCTGACCCTCTACATCTCTGGCCCTGACCCTAGAGGGCCCTTCTCAAACCCACATTCAGAAGGAGTTGGACTCACAGAGTGAAGCCTTGGGCACAAGGAGACACAGCAGTCACCCAAGGCTCATGCCATCACCTACCCCAGCATTTCAGAATAAGGGAGGAAGCTGAAAGGACCCTTTCCCTCACTTAAACCCCAGCTGCAGGAGGGCCTTGTGCCTTCCACAGCTCTGCTTCCTGTCATGCTGTTCGTGTGTGTGTGTGTGTGTGTGTGTGTGTGTGTGTATGTGTATGAGAGAGAGAGAGAGAGAGAGAGAGAGAGAGAGAGATGAGGGCTGGGCCACTCTGTATTTCTACTGTGAGTTCATAAGCAGAAGCACAGGATTTGACCGACACAAGGCCAGATGCCCAGGCTGCAGAGGAGGGGACTGTGAGACAGATTTGAGAAGCCACAAGACAAGGGCAGGGGCAGAAGAGGACAAGAAAGGGCGAATGCAGAGTGGCAGGAGGCAGAGGGGACCACCCCCCTCACAGGTGACTGCACCACAGCACACCAGGCCGCGGGCCCCATCAGGCTGCTGCAGCGCAGGCAGCGCCACCCACTACCTCTTCCAGACACCAGGTGGGGGTCTAATGGCCTTCCAGGGCATGCTGGCCTGTACTCCTAGGGGACTAGAGAGAATTCAGAAGAACGTGAGGGGCTGACCAGGGATGGGGCAGCTGCAGGACTGAACACAGAGACTTAGAGCCTTAGATCAGTGGCTCTCAGCTGCAGGAGGCATTGTCCCTCAGAGCACATTGGCCAATGCCTGGGGTGGGGGACAGTCCTGCTGGTCACAGCTAAGGAATTCTACTGGCATCTAGTGGCTAAACACCCTGCAACGCACAGGACGGTCCTTCACAGCAAAGGCTTAGCTGGCCCCAAGTGTCCCTCTGCTGAGATTGAGAAACCCTGCTCTAGATTGCGATGCTCTGAATGAACAAGGCCTCTGAAGTCAGCATAGTATGGCACACTCAGTGTTCCAAAGAAAATTACTACCCTTCTGGTCCAGATGTTGGTCAGGCTTCACGTCTCTAAAATAGGCAGATGACTCAAAGCTCTACTTCTTCGCAGTGACAACCCTTCCTTCTTCTACATCAAATCTGCTCCAAAGATAGTTCTCCTTTTCCTCCCCTGAGATTGATTTCATGTCATCTACCCAGAAACTGGGGGGCCGTCGTGCAGGTGGAGCAGGACGTGAGTGAAGAGAGGGGAGAGGTGATGAAGGATATTGTCCTGACTCAAAGAAATTGCCCTGCAAGAGGTCTGTCCTGACTTGATGAGTGGGACACATGTAGTGCCTGGCTGCTCCCCCACCCGCCCCCACAGCTGCCTACTCCCTTGCTCCCCAGGAGCAGCTGAGAAGGAGGATTGGGCAAGAACTAGGTTAGCCTGAGGAAGAGTCAGTGGGCAGTAGCCCCCAGACCCCTATGTCATTGACAGGAGGTGGAGGAAGAAGGTAAGATGCCTGACGGCAGAGCTGCAGGATGCATGCCAAGGCAGAGGGGACTCACACAAGAAAGAAGCTGCAATATGGCCCTGCACAAACCATCTAGAGCCAAGCCATAGCTGCTGCAGCTCCTGCTCCCTCCCCCCGCCACCACCACCACACCACAACATGCTTTTCCCTAGTTGCCACATCTACGGTGCCTTATTGACTGCACTGACTTCTGCAATAACTTACTTATTTCAGACAGACCCCCCAGGTTCAGTCCACTTGGCAGAAATCTGCTTGGCCACGTAAACCAGCCCTGTTTCCTCATCAGTGGTCTTTACAACTTCAGAGATGAAATGAAAATACTTGCAGCCCTGGAAAGGGAAATATGTAAAGAACAGCCTGAAGTGGAGAATGAGACTTTTGGCCTCAAAAGCAGGCATGATTGTCTCTAGGACTTTTCCCCTAACCCCTGAAACTGTCTACTGTGTCCCCCACTTTGTATTGAGCACCTTGCCTTTGTTATCATTCAGTCTAACAAGAGGAGACAAGGTAGGTGTGCTCCCCCGCTGGACAGATGTAGACATCGAGGTTTCAAGAATTTATGTAACTTCTCCAAAGCAAAAGAACCAGGAAACATCAGTGGGATTTGAACCCAGATAAGTGTGACTCCCAGGCCACTTGCTTTCCACTTCTCTTCATCAGGGAGAGGAAATTAAAAGAATAGGCAAGAGTATCCCCCAAGGGAGGAGGACAGCCTTCTGGCATTCTTCAAACTCTCCTTTCTGCCTGCCTCATCCCCTACCCACTCAAATACATCATTACAAAAGCCAGGAGGCCTTTCTGTGGAAGGTCTCCTTCCTCATCAGCTTCCTGCCCTCTTGATCACACCTTCCCAGAAATAGGCAGAAACCAGGGGTTACCTCTGCAAGTCCGGGGGCTCTCAAACTTCAGCTGCATGGGAATCTCCTGGAGGGCAGGTTACACAAATGCCCAGGCTCACCCCCAGCGTTGTAGACTCATAAATGTTGCTTTCCTCTGCAAGGGCAACATACAATTCTTACATGCTGGAATCCAGACTTCTCCCTTAGAAACTACAAAAATCAAAGATTTCCCCACCTCCCTTGAGAACTGTTCTGCCAATTCTACCCACTTGTCAAATCAAACAATCTCAATGTCTGTTGCTGGGAGAATGACTAAATAAATTGTAATATATTCACATAATAGAAAACCATAAAAAATGAAAATTAATAAACTACAGCTGCCTCATCAATATGGATAAATTCACAAATACCATTTTAAGTGAAAATACCAAGTCATAGAGGACTGCCTGCAGCATGGTACTATTATATAAAAAACAAGCAATATATTGTTTACCAATAAATGCATAAATGATAAAACGATTAAAAATAACATTTAAATTATTTTTTAAAAAGGAATTTGGAATAATAGTTGCCTCTGAGGGGAAACTAAAGAGATAAATTGGGAAATGGCTTCAGGAAGCTTCAGCAGTATTGGTAAGGTTCTTTTCCTGAGGTGGATGGTTATTTGTGGGTGTTGGTTTCATCATTACATGTCATAGCTTACATATGCATGACATGGATTTTTTTTTACTTGTACATCATATTTGAATTAAAAATTATACATTTTAATTTTTGAAATAAATTACATAAATATTTAAAATAATCTTAATATTCAGAAGAATAGACACCAAAATATTACATTTATTTTGGAATATAGGAGAAGAGAGAATTATGGAAGGCTCATTTTTCATATCATACAATTCGATATCATTTCAGTTCTTCACACTGTTTCTATTTGAAAATGAATAAGAATCAAAGACAGAAGATAAAACAAAGTCATGTAATGCAAAGTACAAATTCGTGTGGCTTTCACAAGCCCTGTGAGAGAACGTCCTAGACATGGTGAGCTACTGGGATCTGATTCATTCTAATGCTGGTTCTGTCTATGTTGCAGGCTTGTACAACCGATACTCAGAGGTACCAAAGGATCCTTACACCCTGGAGGCTACGGTCACCTCCCAAGGGAGCTGCCCCCTGCTCTGGCTGGTCAAACGGAACCAAGTCCGTCTTCCTGAGAGGTTTGGTCCCCTTCAACCAGCTACAGCAGGGCTGGCAATACCCAGTCCTTGGAGAAACAGAAGAGATTCGCCTGAAGCTGAAATTACTTATGAATGCTTCCCTTAAGGAATGACTCTGATTTTGTCATATACTCTCATGCTCCTGGGAAGGGAGAAGAGAGGAGCCCTGTGTTCAAAAGTAAGGAAGAGTCTCATGCTCTGCACATAGAGGTCCATTCCCTTGCAACCACAACTAGAACCGTTCCTGTGCTCTTGACACACGCATTCAGCAAAGATTTTGAGGATGGAATTTATGCCAGCCAGGGGAAGAGTATAGGACCTAGAAGACAGGGCTCCTGCTCACAGGGGGCCAACAGTCTAAGAAATTAGACTCATGAATATGGCACAATTCAATGGAATTTCGAGTCAAAGCACAGATAGTTCCAAAACATAATTCTTCTCACATAGTCCACCAAGTATGCCTGGCACATGGCACGCCATCAAATCTCTACCCATCCATACAGCCCCAAATACCATTTTAAGTGAAAATACCAAGTCATAGAGGACTGCCTGAAGCATGGTACTATTATATAAAAAACAAGCAATATATTGTTTAGCAATAAATGCATAAATGATAAAACTATTAAAAATAACATTTAAATTATTTTTAGAAAAGGAATTTGGAATAATAGTTGCCTCTGAGGGGAAACTAAAGAGATAAATTGGGAAATGGCTTCAGGAAGTTTCAGCAGTATTGGTAAGGTTCTTTTCCTGAGGTGGATGGTTATTTGTGGAATTGCGAGTCAAAGCACAAATATCTACTCACTAAGCAATATGCACATGACTCAGTTCCCTGATCTGTGGGATGGGGATAATAAACATACCACCTACCACATATGGTTTTATGTGGAATGAAAGGAGAATACATGTAAAGGAGTTAGAAAGCTCTCAATAATTGTTATCGATTATTAAGGGGGTTATCCTGACCTGTCTTTTTTCCAAAATGTATCTCTTCGACAGTGCACCTGGGAGTGTACCCAGAACTTAGCTAAAGCTCATAACATTTGTTGTTTGAATTCCAGAAGCATGCGTGTTTTCACATGCCGTGCTCTGACAGTGTGGTCTCAATGCCAAGAGCCCACCACACCTCCACACAGGGGATGTGGTGCTTATCCGTACATACCTGGGAGTCAGGGAGACCCAGGTTTGGATCCTGCCCCTCTCACTTTTTAGCTCTGCGACAGCCTCTCTGAACTTTAGTTAACATTGCAGAAACCTTAGTTTCCTCATCCACAAAATGGGGACAATGATACTTAAAGCTGATTTAAAGATTTAAAAGGTGATGGTTACAAAGAGTCAAATATAAGCCCTCAAGAAACAGTACCTGTTGTTCTGCTATTGTACATGGCAACAGCTCAAGGCTGATGTTGGGTCCTCAGGCACCTGACAAAGGGAAGATGAGATTTTTAAAATAAAATAAAAAAGAACTAAAAAAATAAATAAAACCTCCTTACAGGATCTTTTTATTTTCCAATTATTAATTCTATTATCATGTAGCATGCATTCACACTTACATGTGTTACTAGTATGTAATAAAATATACTATTAAAAACTGCTTCATACATGGGACTGATCTTAAAGAAATTTCCTGACTGGGAAGCCTTCATTTGTGAGCAGTACTGAGATGCTAGTCTGTAACCATACGTCCTCCTGAGTACATGAAGGCCACAGAGTGTGTATTCCAAAGGTGTGGAGTTTAGACATAAGCACAGGAGGCAGAGTGCCTGGGCTCAAATCCCAGAATTCCTACCCACTCCCACCAGCTGCGCCACTTTGGGCAAGCTGCTTGACCTCTCTGGTTATTTCTTTATCTGTATAATGGAGATATTGATAATAGCATCTACCTTGTAGGGTTTTCGTAAGAATGAAATAAAAAATACATGGAAATGAATAAAACTAGTGATGGGTACATAATATGTTTTTAAGGATTTTTATCTTTGATAATGTACCTGAAATGTTCCTGGAGCTAAATTGGTGTTCAATAAACACTTATTTAATAAATCACCTATTCTCTTTTTGTATTCTAAACACAAACTGTGGGATCATAGAATTTCTGGTTCAACTATTTCTGCTGTTCTCTTTAAACACAGCACACTGGGGCAGACCAGTAGTAAGGAGTGGGATGCTGGCCAGTCCCCTCTCTCCTTTTCTGCAGTGTGATGGAGCCACCCCCAAAGCTAGACACATGCCTCTTGGGGACCTAAAGCACAGTGATAGAGCTCTGAAGCAGATACCCAGAAGAACAGAAGGGTTAAATGATGTGAAAACAAATACGACATAGTCAAAAACTAGATGGACTTGACAAGAAAAGACCTTCTATCTCTGGGAGAGCAGAGGTCATGTCACTAAAGATTAAACGATGGCAGGTCCACATGGTAGGAGAAAAGGCCACTTTCAAATTGGGGATTTTATGGCCAAAATACCTGATGAAACTGGACAGCACCATGTAAGTCTAAGATAAATAACGTCTTCCTCTATGTTAGGAAGAAGCAACCCACATGCAACTCGACTTGAAAACCCCCTCCTACTGGGTGATTTAGGAAGCAGCTATGTACCGATTGCAGGTCATAGGACTTCTGACAAGGGTCAGAAGACACGGGGTAAATATGTCAATCTCAATATCCCTTGACCTTGACCTCCCCACAGCATGAAAGCAGTTCTAGCCACAGCCTGCCTCCAAATCCAAGATTCCATTAATGGCCCCATGTACTTGGCCCCAAGAATACAACTGCAATGCAAGTTTCTGTATGATTTTCATATAACTAGAAGAGGAAATGCATCTCTGCTTCTGCTAGCCACTAAAAAAGAAAGGCAAAACCCTTCAGAACATGGATATTTTCTGCTAAGTTTGAATGTTCGTGATGACTTTGCTCGGCAGTGTCATGAGACTGAACTCTGCATTAGGTAAGGAATTCAGTTCAGTCACAAGAGTTGGGGCATCATGCCCCGGGTTTGCTCTTGCTCATCTTGCCACAGCCCCTTTTCAGGGCAGAAATCTAGGTTAGGCCACCCAGTGGGGCATGTGGTTTTGCTCTAGCTGTACTTACATGAAGCCTGTGTCCCTTCATGAATGTTCCTGTATATTTATCATTCCTGTGCCAGGAAGAGGCAGCACATGACATCACGGTGGTCACAACTGACAACTCTGGCTCACCTTCAAAATGGATCCCACCCCCACATCCGGCAAGCGTTATCTCTAAGAGGGAAATAACGATAGCATGGAAAGTGCTGAAGGCGCTCTTTCCCACAGGAGTTGATAGAAAATAGTGCTGGGGCTATTACGTATCTTGAAGAGATTCAGAACAAACAGGATGATCCCATTAGATAAAATTCATCAAGGCCTTCCTTTAGATGATAATTTCCATCCCTGGCAAGACTGCTGGCCAACAGGCAGCTCATACACTGCAGTGGGGAGTGACTATTGGTGATACTCTCTAGAGCATAATTTATCAACACATATGCATTGAGGATGCTATTATTTCCCTGTCCCAAACCCTCCCTGCCTCTGTTAACAGCTCAGACCCTCTTCCTTCTCCTTAAAATTCTCCTTAACATTCTTCTTCCACTCCACTCACCAGTTTTCTACAAAAACCTTTCATGACTACACACAGCTAAGAAATCCTGGTGAGCCCTTACACACAGTTAGGCAATCCCAGGGAGCCCTTTTGTGGGAATTTGGACTGTGGTCTGTAAAAAAGGTATATAGTTCCTTGTAGAGCTAACTTGGGAAGATGTAAAGAAAGCTCCATAACTAGTCCTAGTATGTCCCTCCCGGCGTTCACTAAGAGAGAAGAATAAACCAATTGCATTTGAAAAAACAAAATGAGAAGAGATATAGAGTCCCAGAGGCATTTATGTCCTAGACCGCTTTATTCCCAAAGCCCAGTCCCTATATCCTGTATCCCTATTACAGCACTTACTACTGAAATTCTTTCACTTATAAACAAAATAAATATGGTTAAGTGACCAAAGCAAAATAACTTGATCCAATTTTGTTTAAAAAGAATACATCTATGTGTGTGTTGAGAAAAATATGAAAGCATCTACTACGAAGTTTCAGTGGTAACTAATTCTAGATGGTGCATCTCGAGAGTAGTTCTCTAAATTTTCTGAATTTTGTCCAATGAGCATGTATTACTTATATAACAAAAAGTTAGCAGCAGAGATTTTTTAGATTTGTACATACTTCTTAAATTTTTCTCAAAGGCACATGCATACAAAGTTTAGGTATTTAAAGCTTTACATGAAAAACAGTAGTGCTCTGCGGTATCCCCAGCTTCTTTTCCAACATAGGTATCCACATCTAAAGCAATCGAAAATACTGTTTGAAGAAAAACATGGGTCATTGGAGATAGGTCTTTGGAAATGCAATTTGGGAATGTTCTGTGAGTCAGATCAGGCCATCCTTGCTACAAACATAACCATTATGTAGGGCAAAAGCCTGATGGCTCCTCAAAGGGTAGGGCTGAATTGGGACATGACTCCAGCACTGTGGAGTACCCCTGGAATCGCTGCAGGCAGAGGGACCTGGGAGAAGGGTGGGAGGGGGTCAGTGAAGAGGGCTCTCTGTGGCCCAATGTGGACCCTGCCGAGATGACCATCCTACAACCTAAGGAAAGAAGCTTCATACATTCTTGAAGGAAAGTTACTGCTGAAAACTCTTCATTATATTCCCCTAAAATCCCCCCTACTGTGTAAACTCATTTCTTCTCAAGTTTTTTTCTGGGGAAATCAATAGTAGCCACATTTCCATTCAACCCCCACCCTCCAAATTTTTGGTCTTTTCTTCATAGAGAGCTAATAAGGAAGGAAGTCTCACATACTTATAGAATTTTCCACTAAAACATTAGGAATTCTTGTTCTTTTCACAGAAAAGCATACTGTTATAAATAAAAGGTATTCTAATGAGAGCACACTTAGAAAATACAGAAGCACATGTATTTGCATCCTGAACTTCCTGATATCCCATGGCTTGTCCCAGGGGGCCATGCCTAAGTAGTTTTTTCCTCCCAGATTTAAATACTTCCATGAGCTTTTTCTGTTAGCAAGGATGCAAAGTAATTTCTGTTTTCTTATAGTTCTTGAGGAGAAAAAAAAGATCAGTGTGAGAGAAATAACTTTATGCATCTTGACTGTTGCCCTTTAAAATTTCTCATATTATCCTGAGTACCTCACATTTTACTATGGTCACTTTGGAGCAGCTGTCCTGGACCCCTTTATTCCCAAGGCCTAGTCATGTTTGGACACTTCACTGTTTCATGACTCTTTAAAAATTGTTTTTATTTTTAAATTTTTTTTTAATTTTTTTTTTTTTAATTTTATGATAGTCACAGAGAGAGAGAGAGAGGCAGAGACACAGGCAGAGGGAGAAGCAGGCTCCATGCACCGGGAGCCTGATCTGGGATTCGATCCCGGGTCTCCAGGACCGCGCCCTGGGCCAACGGCAGGCGCCAAAACGCTGCGCCACCCAGGGATCCCTGTTTTTATTTTTAAAAATTAAATAAATGTTTGACTTTTCCTTGTTACCAAATTATATATATAGCCACACTCACCCCTCCCTGAGCCTTACCACACCCCATCCCTGAACTTCCTCCAATCCCAGACTTGTATCCACCCCTATGGGGTCATTCAGAGAAGAAGGATGTAATGAAGGTGATGTAGGCAGATTACTTGTAATTTATGTTTTTATTTTTTTAAAAAATGCTAAAGGTTCAAAGCTCCTTTCTCTGTTCTCATTGGAATTGTCAGGGGCCACACCACAATGGTTTTTAAAAATACTCCTTCAGTCAACATATCCAAAAGTAGAATTAGGGCCCAGGACCTCAGAAGGTACCTGAAGGAAGAAACCCCAATGTTGTTTGACAGCAACTGAAGTCTGCAGAGTGGTATCCTCTAAGGGAATTTGCACACTTTTTTCCCTTTATTTATTTTTAAAGATTTTATTTATTTATTCATGAGAGTCACAGAGAAAGGCAGAGACATAAGCAGAGAGAGAAGCAGGCTCCCTTCAGGGAGCCCAATGTGGGACTCAATTCCAGGACCCCAGGACCACGACCTGAGCTGAAGGCAGATGCTCAACCACTGAGCCACCCAGGTGGCCCATTCCCTTTATTTTTTAGGTTTTATGGAGACAGACTACTGGTCAGAAGACTTCTACCCAGTGACCTAAGCTCAGAGTGACATCCTTGTTACTGCCTGACCCTGCCAGACTCAGCTGTTGAGCATATGTGATGGTCCTCAAGACCTCTGTCTCCTTTCCGATCCTCCCCGCACCCCCTCTGCCCCCACCCCCCAGCCTCCACATCCTCTTCCTGAGGTAGTAACTGTGGGCATCTTAGAGAACTGGAAAAATGCATCCTGGAAAAACAGCCACCTGTTGACTGCCTTTGCTGAACTTTAAAACACCCCACCCCCAAACCAAGGGCACTCAGTAAAACATGTTAGCCAGAGTGACCACTGTTCTGCCTCACTTGTCCAAACTGGAATGTGCATGGTGGCTAGGGGCATATGCCAAAATAAAACACACTCTACAACAAAGAGAAACTTTTTCCACTGCCTGTGGCAATAGAACCCTCCAACACACACACACACACAAACACACCCATACACACACACATATATAGGGTAGAGAAATAAAGCCCAGAGATGGGAAGAGAAAGAGAATCCTTTAAAAAAAAAAATGCTTCTTGTGTTACAGACATTCCTTTGGCTCCCAGCCTTTCCAAGTGGCAAATGCTGCCTTCAGTCACTCTCTGTTGAATCTGATCAATGTGCTTTATTCATCACCATGGACATACATGGGAGGAGGGGGTGAGGGCAGGAGGGTGTGAATTGAGGTGCAGAAGAGTGAAGAAAGAAGGATAGAGAAGAAATTGGAGAAAAAGAAAGGGACAGGTTTTTTAAGATTTATTTATTCATTTTAGAGAGAGAGAGAATGAACAGGGAGGAGGAGCAAAGGGGAAGGACTGAGAGAGAATCTCAAGCAGGCTCCACACTCAGTGTAAAGCCCCACACAGGGCTCAATCTCATGACCTTGAGATCATGATCTGAGCCAAAATCAAGGGTCAGATGCTTAACCGACTGTGCCTCCCAGGCGCCCTAAAAGGGATATATTTTTAAATATTGAGAACAGACACTGTGTTCTCGAACTGTAGATCTTCCAAATACCTCACTGCACATGGGTTTCTAGGCAGGAAGCAATAATATCTTCTCAAATGCCAATTCTCAAATTCCAATAATGTAATGTATTTCTACTTGATCCACAGAAGTCTTTCTTGATGGAAAAGGATTTCAGAAAGATCTCTAGCGAAATGGATCAGGGGAACCATGGAGGCAGACATTCAGAAAAGAAAAACCCAGTGTGAGGAATAAACACTAAAAACTGCCCTAGACATTATTCGCTTTAGATCTTTCTATTACCCTATTATCTCCTCTCACTTGTCTTGCTCACCCCCTGCATCTTTCCCATTGTGTTTCTCTGGCTGTCTGGAGGCCTCCGCCTCAATTCCACATGCCCTAACAGGTCACAGTCTGAGCATCACCCCCAGGGTTCCCGTCCAGTCCTCAGACTTGCAGTGATGTGCGGGGACATCCCCAAGCTTCCAACTGGCTGAAATAGTGAAGCTGAGCCAGCAACTCTTCCCTCTAATCAGCTAAAGGAGAAGGAGGACAAATAAGGCTAGACTGGGAAAAACCAAAAGTGTCCTTGGGGGTGAGAGCTGAGGTGAGCATTAGCTGGGGCCTCTTAAGGGCATCCATTACTTCCACGGCCCCCAATAGGGACATATGGTTCCTATCATTTATGCCATTCCTACTTCTCCCAACGAACACATACAGTTCAACCTTCAGTTTTGTAGTTTGGGTTTTTGATAAGTGACTCTAAAAGCCCATGATGTAGTGATTCATAATTCTTCTGAGACAGGAATTTGTGCTCCTTCCCAGAGGCTAGTGTATGGAAGTGAGTCATTTAAGAAGTAAGTGAGCCCCAAGGGGTTGCCCTGCATCTGCCCCTCAGCTTGGGGGTTCTCATTTCTTCCATAGTTTCATGTAAGCCTCACAACAATATAGGTGTCTTTATCTCCATTTAAAGATGATGAAATTACAAAATCAGATACTTGTGGGGTTCCTGGGTGGCTTGGTCAGTTAAGCATTTGCCTTCAGGCGGACCATGATCTCAGGGTCCTGGGATGGAGCCTTGCATCAGGTTCTCTGCTCCACAGGGAGTCTGCTTTTCCCTCTCACTCTCCCTTTGTGCTCTCTCTCTCCCTCTCTCAAATAAATAAATAAAATCTCTTAAAAAAAAAAAAAACAGGTACTTGAGAGGTAGTCTGAAAGGTTCTGGGGCAGTTCAAGATAAAGTCAGAGGAGAGCACATGATCTGAAACACGTACATGAAGAAAGTAACCCAAACCAGGAAAAGACGTGCACTACAATCAGGCATTGAACTTGACCAGGAGCATCCTTGCAGCCAAAGCCAGAGAGAAATACAACAAAATTCAACAAACTAAATAACTTAACATTTCAATCATTAGTGCTATTGCTTAAGGTATCATATGTATTTGCTTGATAGAAAGAAATCTGCTGAAAGAAATTCCTTCAAAGAGCCAGGGCACCATTGGAGTTCAACCTCATCTGACTCACCAGAATCCAGTGGGCAAATCTTTCCCTCCATCTCATGTTAATACATCAATACCATAGAACCTGCATTCTCAGATTTATTGAAAAGTACTACTTTTTAGTATTGTTTTCCTTAAAATAATAACAGAACAGTTTTCAATGTACAAAAAAATGTGTATCTCAATAGAAGGCTGAGAAAAGAAATAGGCCATTTCACCAATATCTACATGCCAACTGTTTACAAAAATCTCCAAAGGAAAAAAAATCTCCAAGGAGTATATTCCTCTTATGAATACATTTTTCTTATAAACATATTTGTGATAAATAGTTTATCACAGATAAATATAGTTTATAGTTCATATTTCTTACAAAATAAGAAAGTATTAAGTAAATGTAAATGGAGGTCTAAGAACACCCAAAAGGCCAAAGCCTCTCCAGATGAACAGTACAAAACAGAATTAATATTTAAAGTTGCCCAGAAAGTAAAAAAAAAAAAAAAAGAGCAAATGTTTCCCAGTTCATTGTATGAAACTAGTATAATCTTGACTCTGAAGCTGTTTATGAATGATATAAATAAAATTCTATTATTTTCATTTATGACTATGGATAATGGTCATAATCGTGATAATCCTGGTTAAAATATCAGATAAGCAAATCTAAAGAGTAATAAAATAATAATAATATATTATGAACAGGTACATTTCCTCCCTCTCCAAAGGAATGCAAGCATAGTCCAACATTTTAAAAATCTATCAATATAATTTACTACAAAATACAGTAAAAAAGCAAAATTATCTAATTATCCCAATAGGTGTAGAAAGGGCATTTGGCAGATTTCATCAACTATTTATAACTTTTAAACAATTCTTAATAAACTAGGTTATATTTTAACTTGGTAAAAGTTATACACCTAAAAACAATTATTTACCTCTTCCAAATACTTTAAGGAGAAACTTTGTTCCATTTCTTTTAAGATAAGGAACAAGGTAAAGAAACTCCTCCATACCACTACAGTCAAACATGGCATTGGACCCAGATGACATAGAAGGGTGAAGGAGATGGATGCCTGGATGGCTCAGCAGTTGAGCATCTGCCTTTGGCTCAGAGCATGATCCTGTGGTCCCAGGATCAAGTCCAACATCCAGCTCCCTGCATGGAGCCTGCTTCTCCCTCTATCTATGTCTCTGCCTCTCTCTCTCTCTCTCTCTCTCTCTCTCTCTCTCATGATTAAATAAATGAAATCTTAAAAAAAAAGAAGAGTGAAGGAGAGGTTTAAGAATTGGAAAGGAAGAGATAAACCTGTGAGTATTTGCAGATAATATGATTACCCACCTCTATAAATACTAACAGAATCAACAGGCCAGCTATTAGAAAAGAAAAAAAGTGTTCAGCAGGGTAGCAGGATATAAGATTTAAAAAGAAGAAGAAAAGCAACAGAATTTTTCAACATCAGCCATAACTGCAAAATATGTTTTAGAAATAAGACACCATTTGGTGTTACAATAAAACTACTCTCTTAACTGAAATGTTTTATTTCTGAAAAATTAAGAGCTCAGTAAAAAAACATAGAGAATGATTTCAATAAGTAGAGATGCATTCTTTGCTCTTGACCCATATGGGTGATATCATACAGAAATCTCTTCTTCCCATTAATCTACACATTTAATGTAATCCCAAATAAAGTTTGGATTACTTATTTTTTTTCAAGTCAAAAAAATTTTTTTCATTTCAGAGGTAGAGTTTAGTGATTTATTATTTGCATATAACACCCAGTGCTCATTACTTCAAGTGCCCTCTTTTATGTCGATCACCAATTACCCCAGTTCCCCACTCCTCTCCCCTCCAGCAACCCTATTTGTTGCCTATAGTTAAGAGTCTCTTCTGGTTTGTCTCCCTCTCTGATTTCTTCTTATTTTATTTTTCCTTCCCTCCCCCTATGATCATCTGTTTTGCTCCTTAAATTCCACATTATGAGTGAAATCATATAATTGTCTTTCTCTGATTGACTTATTTTGCTTAGCATAATACCCTCTAGTTCCATCCACATCATTGCAAATGGTAAGATTTCATTTTTTGATGGCTGAATAATATTCCATTGTATATACATAGCATATTTTCTTTATCCATCCATCTGTTGATGGACATCTGGGCTCTTTCCATATTTTGGCAATTGTTTATAATGCTGCTATAAACATTGGGGTGCATTACTTATTATTTTTTTAGGAACCAACTGCATTTAGTCCAAAAATAATGAAAGAATAATTATTAATAGCAAGTTAAGTCAACTTAAAAAACAGGTACATATCTTGCCCTGCTCGATATTAAGGCCTACCAGACCAGACTCACTGAAACAGAGAGTAGATTGATGCCTGCCAGGGAGTGGGGATGGGGTGAACAGGGCGATGTTGGTCTAGGGGTACATAGTTTCAGTTACAAAAGAATAGGTTCCAGGGATCTAATGTACAACATGATGATTATAGTTAATAATACTATATCATATACTTAAAAAAATATTATATCATATACTTGAAAGTTGCTAATAGGATAAATCTTAAGGGTTCTCACCACAAAAAAAGTTAACTATGTGATGAAATTGTTAACCTTGTTTGCTACTATTTCACAATATATACATGTATCAAACATCATGTTGTGCACCTTAAATTTACACAATGTTATCTGACAATTATATCTCAATGAAGCTGAAAAAGGAAAAGAAAGTACTTATCAGAAAGCCACAACCATAAGTTAGTTCAGTGTAGTATTTATGCAAAAAGAGAAATAAGCCAATGAAACAGTTGGAGAACTCAGAGGCACACCTCTGCATAGGAAAACTTAATAGCTATCAAAATAGCTCCCATATTGAATGGGAAAAGGTGGATTATTAAGAAGATTATGTAGAGAAAACAGATCATTTTATAGAAAGAAATACAATTGGTAGGTAGACTCCAGGTAGATTAAAGACTCACATGCTAAAAGTAAAGTTCTAAAGTCAATAGAAGAAAATACAGAGTAACACTCTGATACCTAGGTGTGAGGAAGCGCTTCTTAAAGTCTCAAACAGAAAATTAAAAAGGGGGGAATGAATCAAATTACATCAAAATTACTGATTTCTGTTCAGTAAGGAACTCCACAGAATCATTAATGAATAGAAAAATTGACAGAAGTGCTTTGCAAACTATAAAACAAGTATTGCAAAGGCTAAACAACTAATATTTATAGTATACAAGAAATTCCATCGCTCAGCAATAAAACAAAAAAATTAAAAAGTTAACAAACCTAAAAAGAGATGTTCAAAGTTATTAGTAATCACAGAAGTGTTAATGGAAACCGTGAGATATGACTTAACACATACTAGATTTGCAAAACATTTGGATCTGCACAGAGAAACCCTTGTGTTCTGAAAGAAATAAAGGCTGAGGAGAGTTCTGGCAAGTCTCAGTAAAACTGATACAACCACACCTGATGATGCAGAGTTTCCACTCCTAGACATAGAGCCTAAAGAAATTCCCACCCAGAATCTGTAGAAGCACATGTTCAAGGGTATTATTATTGCAGTGGTAGGCAGAGGAGAGTTGACTGCAATCTGGCACCCATCACTGAGAGAGGAGCTGGGTGAAATGTGGAACAGGTGCACCATCAGGTCAGAAACACTGGTCAAAGGGTGCTAGTAATAATTTGAATGTCTTTTATGATGGAATCCTGAGTGAGCTGGTAAGAAACAGAATGAAATTTACAGCATAATATCATTTGGGTAACTGAAAAATACACATGCACAAACAACACCCATGCTGCAAGAACACAAAAGCAAAAAGATATAAATTAAGCTCATTTTAATGCTTGCCTTGGATGGCATGGGGGAAGATGAGAAGTGTGAATAAAATGAAAGAGGGAGAGAGAGGTTTTGAGACAATTTAATGAGAATGTTTAATAATTTGAGAATCTTATGATCCTATTTTTCCAAAGAAGGGGAAAAGAAAATACATTCACAAAGAAACATTAATATACTCTTGAAAGTAAAGATTCCTTATATTCTTTTGTCAATGACTGAGCCCACTACCACCACCACCACTACCACCACCACCCCCGCCCTCCAACATCTCCATTCATCTTCCACCTCTTTCTACTCCATGTCAATCAACTGCAGCAGCAGGAACTTGGGTCAGAGCAAATTTAAGAACCCTTAAAACAAAGTTATGAAAGTAGGTCACTCGAAACTGAATATTTAAAAGCAAGTAAATGTGGTGCACTGATCAATTGATGAATGACTTTCAGGAAATTGATTTTTGGAAAGTTGATACAGAGGCATTAGGAAAACCTAAGTTTTGATTCTCTTTAACCAACTTCCCATAATATTCTGGAACAATGCCATTTCCCTGGCATTCCAGATCTATAAAATTGGGGAAAGCAGTAAATGGGGAAAAATCAATTTTATAAGCCAATAAATATTCAGTAGGCCCAAAAGCCAAAGAATTAAATTGTGTAGCTTCCAATCTAGCATGTTTCTTCATGCAAAGCCAGCAATATTCCTTCAATA
The DNA here is from genome assembly GCF_018345385.1 of Vulpes lagopus. Classification (NCBI taxonomy): domain Eukaryota; kingdom Metazoa; phylum Chordata; class Mammalia; order Carnivora; family Canidae; genus Vulpes; species Vulpes lagopus. The sequence continues at coordinate 53,281,489 of NC_054824.1, read as the reverse complement.
GTTAATGGGCACCTACTATGCACTAGGTACTGTGGTAAGAATGTGCACAAATTTCAACAATGACATAAAATCTACACTTAGGACCAAAACTCTCAGACTTTATCAGCAACCAAAGTCTAGCATAACTGAGGAAATACTACATAAAATAAGAAACATATGTCTAAAAATTTTAATGATATAAATATGTCTATATTAATACATTTTGGTAGGCAAAAAAATGCCAAAAACATTAAGACAAATAGTACATGATTTGCTTTGTTTCTTCTACTGAATTAAAGCCTGCACCCCACACACTGCAAAGAGAAAGTTTTAAAAGGTCTTCATGTAAAAGTTTTGCCTTTAAATCTGTTTCCTATTCTAAATATAGAACTAGGTTCTCTCCATAGACAAAGCTCTTTATAATATTTTGAGCATATTTTAAATATACATTCTTAATATTCCAGAGAAGCAACAATATCTCAGAATGCTGGGCTGGAAGAATCCACATGAGAATGGAGTTTCTGTTGTTTCTCTCCTGAAGATCAGTAGAACTTTGTTTCAATGACTCTCTCCACAATTGTCTGGCCATGTTCTCTCTACCAGGTATTTCTGAGAGTTCCCAAAAGACTTGGGGCATGTTGTTTCTAAATTTTCTCATAAGTATTACGTCTTTTGTAGAACCAAAACTTTAATTAAAAGGCTACTATGTAACAGAAGTGGAGGCAAAAGTGGTAGGAATGAGGGTCCCAATCCCACCAGCCAAGCACTCCCTTCCTTCTCATCCCCCTCCCACTGGTCTCATCACATGTGGAACCACCAGCACATCACAAATACCAGCTTGAAAACCAATGATCCCGTCCACTTCCAAGTTTTTATGGAAAATAAAATGGGACCCAGAGAAGGGAAATAGGACCAAGATCAGATGTTGTTGAGGTAAATCATTTTTGGACCAAGCAATTATTATAAACAAGGTAGCAGTGGAGCTAAAATTCACACCCAAATCTCCTACTTCCAGTATCTTCTCCCTCCCTGGCCATCTTAGTTTATGCATCTATTGCAAAGTAGTGGTTAAGAGCATGCATACAGAAAGCAGATCTCTTGGTTACTGTTCCAGCTCTATCACTTATCAGCAGTGTGAGTAGACAAATTAGTCAACCTGTGGATGCCACAATGTGATAAAATGAATAATGATATCCACCTCACAGAAGTCTCATGAATAATAAATAAGATAATACATGAAAAGCACTTAAAACAGGGCTTGGTGTCTAATACACTTTCATTAAATATTGGTTATTATTATAACCTGAAGAAAAATGATTGAAGGTGTTAATTTATGATAAGTGCTAGCTTTGTCAAATGATTGAGGGCATTAATTTCTGGTAAGTGCTAGCTTTGTGAAAAAATGCTTCATTTGATCATATACTACAGGCAAACACATGACCACACTCAATACACTTTGCTGAACATGAAAAGAGAAAATTACTATGGAATTACTTACTGAAGGTTTCTGCTATTCCTCAAATTTGCCACCAGATGCAAACACATGGAGGTTAATGAGCATCTCACTAAAAGATGAAAGGGTCAACCAGGAAATTAGAGAAGAATTAAAAAGATTCATGGAAACTAATGAGAAGGAAGATACAACCATTCAAAATCTTTGGGATACAGCAAAAGCAGTCCTGAGTGAAATGCATCACAACACAAGCATCCCTCAAAAAATTGGATAAAACTCAAATACACAAGCTAACCTCGCACTTAAAGGAACGGGAGAAAGAACAGCAAATAAAACCTACACCCAGGAGAAGAAGAGAGTTAATAAAGATTCAAGCAGAACTCAATGAAATAGAGACCAGAAGAACTGTAGAGCAGATCAACAAAACCAGGAGTTGGTTCTTTGAAAGAGTTAAAAAGAGAGATAAACCATTAGCCAGCCTTATTAAAAACAAAAGAGAAAAGACTCAAATTAATAAAATCACGAATGAAAAAGGAGAGATCATACCCAATACCAAGGAAATACAAACGATTTTAAAAACACTATGAGCAGCTATATGCCCATAAATTGGGCAATCTAGAAGAAATGGACACATTTCTGGAAAACCACAAACTACCAAAACTGGAACAAGAAGATATAGAAAACCTGAACAGGCCAATAACCAGGGAGAAAATTGAAGCAGTCATCCAAAACCTCCCAAAACACAAAGTCCAGGACCAGATGGCTTCCCAGGGGAATTCTATCAAATGTTTAAAGAAGAAACAATACCTATTCTACTAAAGCTGTTCTGAAATATAGAAAGGAACAGAATACTTCCAAACTCGTTCTATGAGGCCAGCATCACCTTAATTCCAAAACCAGACAAAGACCCCACCAAAAAAGGAGAATTATAGACCAGTATCCCTGATGAACACAGATGCAAAAATTCTCAGCAAGATACTAGCCAATAGGATCCAACAGTACATTAAGAGTATTCACCATGACCAAGTGGGATTTATCCCCCAGATGCAGGGCTGGTTCAACACTCATAAAGCAATCAACATGATAGATCATATCAACAAGAGAAAAAACAAGAACCATATGATCCTCTCAATAGATGCAGAGAAAGCATTTGACAAAATACAGCATCCATTCCTGATCAAAACTCTTCAGAGTGTAGGGATAGAGGGAACAATCCTCAGCATCTTAAAAGCCATCTATAAAAAGCCCACAGCAAATATCATTCTCAATGGGGAAACACTGGGAGCCTTTCCCCTAAGATCAGGAACATGACAAGGACGTCCACTCTCACCACTGCTATTCAACATAGTACTAGAAGTCCTAGCCTCAGCAGTCAGGGAACAGAAAGAAATAAAAGGCATTCAAATTGGCAGAGAAGTCAAACTCTCCCTCTTTGCAGATGACATGATACTCTACGTAGAAAACACAAAAGACTCCACCTCAAGATTGCAAGAACTCATAAGCAATTCGGCAGTGTGGCAGGATACAAAACCAAAGCCCAGAAATCAGTTGAATTTCCATACACTAACAATGAAACTGAAGAAAGAGAAATTAAGGAGTCAATATCATTTACAATTGCACCCAAAAGCATAAGATACCTAGGAATAAACCTACCCAAGAGATAAAGGATCTATACCCTAAAAACTACAGAACACTTCTGAAAGAAATTGAGGAAGACACAAAGAGATGGAAAAATATTCCATGCTCATGGATTAGAAGAATTAATATTGTGAAAATTTCAATGCTACCCAGGGCAATTTACACATTTAATGCAATCCCCATCAAAATACCATGGACTTTCTTCAGAGAGTTAGAACAAATCATCTTAAGATTTGTGTGGAATCAGAAAAGACCCCAAATAGTCAGGGGAATATTGAAAAAGAAAACCAGAGCCAGGGGCATCACAATGCCAGATTTCAGGTTGTACTACAAAGCTGTGATCATCAAGACAGTGTGGTACTGGCAAGAAACAGACACATAGATCAATGGAACGGAATAGAGATTCCAGAAATGGGCTCTCAACTCTATGGTCAACAAAGACTATCCACTGGAAAAAAAGACAATCTCTTCAATAAATGGTGCTGGGAAAATTGGACAGCCACATGCAGAAGAATGAAACTAGACCATTCTCTGACGCCATACACAAAGATAAACTCAGAATGGATGAAAGATCTAAATGTGAGACAAGAATCCATCAAAATCCTAGAGGAGAACACAGGCAACACCCTTTTTGAACTTGGCCACAGTAACTTCTTGCAAGATACATCTATGAAGGCAAGGGAAACAAAAGCAAAAATGAATTATTGGGACTTAATCAAGATAAAAAGCTTCTGGGCAGCCCAGGTGGCTCAGCAGTTTAGCGCCGCCTTCAGCCCAGGGCGTGATCCTGGAGACCCAGGATAGAGTCCTATGTCGGGCTCCCTGCATGGAGCCTGCTTCTCCCTCTACCTGTGTCTCTGCCTCTCTCTCTCCTCTCTCTCTCTCTCTCTCTCTCTCTCTCTCTGTGTGTGTGTGTGTGTGTCTCATGAATAAATAAATAAAATCTTAAAAAAAAAAGATTAAAAGCTTCTACACAGCAAAAGAAACAGTCAACAAAACCAAAAGACAACCTACAGAATGGGAGAAGATATTTGCAAATGACGTATCAGATAAGGGGCTAGTTTCCAAGATCTATAAAGAACTTATTAAACTCAACAGCAAAGAAACAAACAATCCAATCATGAAATGGGCAAAAGACATGAACAGAAATCTCACAGAGGAAGACATAGACATGGCCAACAAGCACGTGAGAAAATGCTCCGCATCGCTTGCCATCAGGGAAATACAAATCAAAACCACAAGGAGATACCACCTCACACCAGTGAGAATGGGGAAAATTAACAAGACAGGAAACAACAAAGTTTGGAGAGGATGTGGAGAAAGGGGAACCCTGTTGCACTGTTGGTGGGAATGTGAACTGGTACAGCCACTCTGGAAAACTGGGTAGAGGTTCCTCAAAGAGTTAAAAATAGAACTGTACTACGACACAGCAATTGCACTACTGGGGATTCACCCCAAAGATACAGATGCATTGAAATGGCAGGACATCTGCACCCCAATGTTTATAGCAGCAATGTCCACAATAGCCAAACGGTGCAAGGAGCCTTAGTGTCCATCAAAGATGAATGGTTAAAGATGTGGCATATATATATATATATATATATATATATATATGTGTGTGTGTGTGTGTGTGTGTATACACACACACACACACACACACACACAATGGAATATTACTCAGCATTAGAAATGACAAATACCCACTATTTGCCTCAATATGGCTGGAACTGGAGGGTATTGTGCTGAGTGAAATAAGACAACTGGAGAAGGACAAACATTATATGGTCTTATTCTTTTGGGGAATATTTAAAAATAGTGAAAGGGAATAAAGGGGAAAGGAGAGAAAATGAGTGGGAAATATCAGTGAGGGTGACAGAGCATGAGAGACTCCTAACTCTGGGAAACAAACAAAGGGTGGTGGAAAGGGAGGTGGGTGGGGGGTTGGGGTGACTGGGTGGGCACTGAGGGGGCACTTGACGGGATGAGTACTGGGTGTTATGCTATATGTTGGCAAATCAAACTCCAATGAAAATATACAAAAAATAAAAATAAAAAGAATTTTTTTAAAAAATTTGCCACCAGATGACAGCAGTTGATAATAGGAAGTACAGTTTGGACAACAAAGTGATTAATTCTTCCTCCATTTGTAATATCAGAAAGAACACCCCTTCATGCCTCATTACAGACATATGTTTGTAAATCTTTGCCAAAGAGTAGGACAACTTCCTTTTCTCTCTAGAGCTTCTACTCTAAAGTGTGTCCGGATAACAAAGGTTTAAATATAGAACACTCTAATAATATGCATTTTGAGGGAATAGTGCTAATAAATATTTAGAAACTATACATACAATTCACAGATTATCACAGTGAATAAGCTATGTCCAAGGCAATAGGAGCAGTTGTTTACAAAATAAGATCCCAAGCATCAAAAAGAAAGCAGCTTCTAGCCCCATTTGTCTTTTAATTGAAGCATTGAAAGTAGAGTTTATATAGAACAGAGGGTTGTATGAATCTGATTAAACCCAAAGAATTGAGTGAATCCAGATTTTGCTCAGTCCTTCCAGCCTAAATTATGGGGTCAGTGGCTACTAGTAGAAGTCAAGAGAGTAAGAGAGAAGGAGCCAGGAAGTTTGCTCCAGAGAGCTGGTATACAAATTAGCCTCCTGAGCCCTTGGGCCAGACATGAGGAATTCTAGGCTAACAAGTCCAAGGTTCCGCTGGAGCGTACAACTCATGGAGTATACCAGACCATCCATTGAAAATATGAGCTCAGAATCAGACAATTCCAGTTAAAATTCTGGCTTTGCTATTTGCTATCTGGCTGTCCTTAAAAAATTTATTTCACCTAGCTTAGCTTTCATTTACTGGTTTATGAAATGGAAATGATACTATCTTTCTCAAAAACATTTTTTTTAAGATTTTATTTATTTATTCATGAGAGAAGCAGAGAGAGAGAGGCAGAGACACAGGCAGAGGGAGAAGCAGGCCCCATGCAGGAAGCCAGACATGGGACTCGATCCCAGGTCTCCAGTATCACACCCTGGGCTGAAGGTGGCGCTAAACCACTGAGCCACCTGGGCTGACCCTCAAAAATTTTTAACTGAGGATTATGTGAACTTTAATTAGTGGGTGGTCAATAAATGTCAGTTACCACTAGTCTTATTTATATCATTACCTAAATATTATGTGTAAGGCTCTGAGGATACAATAGAGAACAAGGGAATCCTTCTCCAAGGGAATCCTTCCCTTGCCTCTCAGATTGAGTTTGGGTGCCTTCCAAAGGCTCCCACAACACCCCATTCTTTTCCTTTTACTAACACTTATCATTCAGTGTGTATTTATTTTCTGTATATGACCTGTGAAAGAATATCTCTATTTTGTTTGACCCCTCACACTCCAGGTACTACACATTTGTGCTTATGTGTGAATTGCTTAAGCTTGAATTAGAACAAGTCACAAAAATCAGCTTAAATTTTGTTAGCACAACTACTTAAATCCATGTGTTACAGTAAAAAGAGCACTGACTAGGGAGTCAGACATCAGGAAGCTCATAAACTAGCCTTAGCCTTCACCAAATTCTTTTTTTTTTTTTTTTAAGATTGTATTTATTTGACAGAAGGAGAATGCACCAGCGGAGGTCGGTGGGGGGAGGGAGGCACAGAGAGAGAGGGAGAAGCAGACTCCCTGCTGAGCACAGAGCCTGATATGGGACTTGATCCCAGGACCCTGAGATCATGACCTAAGCTGAAGTCAGACACTTAACCGACTGAGCCACCCTAGGCACCGCCACCAAATTCTGTAGTGACATACCTGCTTCCTCATTCCAGGTGGGCTAGATGCTTACTAAGATCTGTTGATATTGTAATCTTTCATGATTAAACCAACTTATCAGAATCTGTCCTGCTCCAGGTCAGAGAAAAGCAGGTCCACAATCGCAAATACAGCAAAATAACATTTTGGAGATGCCCTTGGCAGTGAAGGAGGAGAGCATGGACAGAAAGTGGAAAAACCAGCACAAGACCTTCACCCAGTGGAGTGACAAAGTATGTACACTCATCCACTTGGGTGCTCACACAGCTCTCTCCCCACCCCCACACACACACCCTCATTATCTGACCACACACAGATATTAACCCAATCCCTAGCCAGAGACCCACTGAAAGATGACACTTGACACCATTCATTCATTCATCTAGCAAATATTTTGGGCCTATATACTGTACATAAGCACATGATAGATGCTAGGGATAGGATGTTAATAAGACTGAAAAGCTTCCTGCCCTCGGGGTGCTTAATTTCTGGCAGAAGAGACATTTAAGAAAACATTGCATAGATCATATTTAATTTAGTACAAAGTAGGGAAAAGAAACATTGGATGCCAAGAAGGCTTAGAACAGAATCACACGTCTTGTCTGGGAGATCTTTCTGACATGCTTGGCAAGCCAAAGCAGAATAGTGGTGAAGAAATTAGACTCTGGGTGCAGACTGTTGGGTTCAACACTCAAACACGCGGTCAACTAGTGGTGTGATTTCTAGCACATTGTTTAGCCACTCTATTCTTTATTTTTCTCACCTGTAAAATAGGGATGATCATAATAATACTATCTACCCATGAGAGTGATTGGAAGGAGTTAGTGGGTCAATTAGAACATCCTTGGGACAAAGTAAGCACTATGTCCCAAGGATTTGCTATCATTGGAGATTCCAATAGATTTTGAAGAGCTCTGAGATATCCATTTGCAACCAAGCCCATTTTAGAGACTTTCTTTACTAACAGCAAGTTGAAGAAGAGCCAGTCTCCCACATACAAATTACAAATGTTAGCCTTCCTCCAAACAGCACCAGATATCAGTTCCTTCCATAAATATTTGGACCCAGAAAAGCATCTGATAATTCCCAGAAGAGCAAAAATCAGGACTAATAAATGTAAGAAAATTTTCCCTGTATACCAGTCTTCAAGGAAATGTCAATCATAATAGCTAAATGCAATTCTTTCTGTATCAATTAGCTTGAAATGTACTGTTATTAATGTTATGCTTTTTCTCTTTTAGTGTGGATTGCTTATGATAAAGTGCCAGGAAGGATTCAATTCAATTCATTCAATAAATTAAATAGTGTGTACTCTCCTTGGTAGTAGTAATAGAAATTGGAACCCAGGTTTTCAGGAAGTAAGTTGACAATATGTAACACGATTTCCAAAAATGTTTATACTCTACCAATTTCACTTTTAGAATCTTAAGAAAATAAAGTGGAGACAAAGATTTACATGCAGAGATGTTCATCGTGTTACTATATAGCAGAATACTAGAAATAGTCTAATTATGCAATAATATGGAAATATTAAATTATGGTATAGCCACAAAAAGAAATTTTAGGCACTCATTAAAAATATTCACAAAGATATTTAATTATATGGGGAAACCTATATCATACAATTTTAAATTTTAATCTTTTAAAATGTCAGATATAAAACTGTGTATTCAGACTAATTTCAGCTACATATGATGATAGACATAGAGAGATGTGAATGCTGTGATGCTTTTGTGAGCTGATGGGGTGATTGGTGAATTTTTTGTTCACATGAATATTTTTCTGCCAGTTCCAGTTTTTCAAAACGCACATAGAAGTATTATTTGTTTTAATGTTCTTCCAAGCTAGTAACAACAGGTATGGGCATGTGACTAAAGATTTTCAGGATTATAATCAGCTGACCTTGAAAGAGTAGCTAAATAAATAAATACATATATACATACATAGTCACTGCAAAAAAAAGAAAGAGTAACTACAGGTCATGGAGTGCCTAATTCAAGCCTGCAACCCCAATAACTGGGAATACAAAAGACAGGTCTCAGAACCAACCAAGGATCAGGAAAATTTATCCTTTACCTTTTCAATACAGTCTCTGCACCTTCCCTCCTCTTACCCTTACCCCCAGGCTTTCTCTCCTGGCTTCCTAGGTGCCCTTGGAGTATCAAGAAAGTCTCTTTGAAAGGAGTACCCACAACCATGTGTTTAATTTAACATCACTTTTTTTTTTTTTAACATCACTTTTTAAAAAGATTTTATTTATTTATTTGAGAGAGAGTGTGCTCAAGCAGGGAGGAGAGGGAGAAGCAGACTCCTTGCTGAGCAACAAGCCCCATGTGGGGCTGGATCCCAGGACCCGGAGATCATGAAGGCAGCCCCTTAACTGACTGAGCCACCTAGGCACCCCTAACATCACTTGTTTTAATAAAAGAATTTCAGAGACTGGGCAAAACTTATAGGCAAAGAAATTTACCTCCAACAACATCATTCCAAACACTATCATGACTGCCTGGTGACAGAAATGTCATGACCAGACAATCCTTTGAAAATGTGCCTCCAGTCTCCCTAAATGCATAGGCAGCCCCAGGCTGTGGTGTCTGGCGCTTTGCACATTCAGACTCCTTTCTCTGTGGACAACAAGAAGGTTTCAGTCACCCATGTGACTTTTCAATCTCCACTCTGATCCTCAAGACTCACTCAAATGTGGAGTGAATCTCGCTGAAGAAAACTCAACTGTATTGGTTTTCCTCCATCGCCAGCCCCCTTCAGGATCCCTCCTACAGCATCGCACCTAAGAGCCATGTACCTAATCAAGCACATCTGCAACAAAGTTTTCACTCTTCAGCAGCTACAAGAGAGTAACAAAGATGGGTATGGCTTTCCAAGAGGATCCCCCCTCCCATGTCAGAAGATTCTTATTATTATGGAAGCATGTATTCTGATGACCATGAATGCCTTGGGTAAACCCAGGCTCTGGGACCTGGCAGTCCTTTGCTCAGATGCCCGAAGGACATATAAGAGTACCTGGTGCTTCCTAATGTGTCATAGGAAAGAAAGAGGATTGTTTTCTCCTGTGTTGTGCTAAAATGCTGGTACTCTGCAAAATATTACATCAACGGCATCTGAAAGGGACGCCTGGGTGGCTCAGTGGTTGAGCATCTGCCTTTGGCTCAGAGCATGATCCCAGGGTCTGGGATCGAGTTCTGCATCAGGCTCCCTGCAAGGAGCCTGCTTCTCCCTCTGTCTGTATCTCTGCCTCTCTCTGTGTGTCCCTCATGAATAAACAAATAAATCTAAAAAAAAAAAAAAGGCATCTGAAGAACAAAGCTCACAGTTACATCCATTTCTATAACAGATTCTTAGTTTAAGGCAAAATATTGTATCTTCTGACCATTTTTCCTTTCCATTTGTATTGATATCAAGTAAATATTTCAATTTCTATTAGACACGAATCATAAAATCTTTATTGTTCTAACAGGGAAGACGTTATTTCGATTAAATTTCATTCCTCCCTACATTTCCAGCATTTATCTTTGATGTGTTTTCCAAGCTGTCTTTTTAATTGCTATTTTGTTAGAAACATAAATTCAGAATCATTAGATTCTTATTATTCAATATATCTTTCCCATTACATGCTGTTTTTCTTATATTCAGAAGTCTTGAAAGCTTCTAAACCATCTGCTAACTTCATCAATGTATATCTTTTTATTTCTCGTAGAGATTGGATTGTCAAATTTTTAACTTTGGTCGGAAAATCTTTTTGTAGGGAAATTACAATCTTTTTACCTTTCTCATTCTCTCAGTTTGTCATTATTGAGCTATGATCTCTTTCATTTGCATAGTTTCTGTAAGTAAACTTGAAACTTTATTTCCTTAGAAAATAGGTCATAAAATCATCTTAACTGATCCAGTTAGTTCACTAACCTTCAAAGATTAACTGCTGTTGTAATCTGGCAGTTTAAATTATAGTATTAACCTATTTTGTTAACTCAGCAACATTTGATCTTCCTGCTAGGAGATATAAACCATGGATCCTTCTTCCCTTATTAATTTTAATAGTGTTTCTTAACAAAGAAACTTTAAATGCTTCTTCTCCTTGCCCTAATTTGGGCTTAATTGCCTGAAACCTGTTAGCCATTCTCCTCTTATACCTTATAAGTCTAACACAGGATCTAATTTGCCAGAGAATTCCACTTAGTTCATTTAGATTCATTTATTTCTGAAGTATCTCTTTGAGGGGAAAAAAAAAGCCTTCCTTTTTTTATATTTAGTAGATAGCGAATTTAGAATACATTGCATTCTTTCTACCCTTAAATATTACCAACTCCATTCTTCTTAGTATTCAGCATTTTTAAAGGTTTTTGTTTGTTTTTATTCATTTGAGAGAGAGAGTTAGAGCACCAGCAGAGGGAAGGGGCGGAGGGAGAAGCAGACACCCACACACACACTCAGCAGGAAGCCCCATGAAGGGCTCAATCCCAGGACCCTGGGATCATGACTGAGCAGAAGTCAGACGCCTAACAAACTGAGCCACCCAGGTACCCCAGTACCTAATATTTTCAAATGCTTATAATGTGGTTGTCACATTACCATCTATTAGCACTTAATCAATTATAGGTGAAGAACCATGGTTTAGCAAGCTTGCATACCTCATATTAAATAGCACAGAGTAAAAAGCCAGGATTTGAACCCATGTGTCTGACTCCAACAACCCTGTGAGTACTCAGGGTATTATTAGGGAAAATAAACCACACACATATAAATGTCAAATCATTTTTTTAACAAGTGATACACACAATATGTGTCCTCAGTTGGACTCTGTGGTAAGGGTTTATTTTGTAAAATCTCCCCAATCTATTTTATGATGATGAACCACTGCTCTAGGAAGAGAAAACAAGAGATTTGCCAGAAGTTCAGTAAGGAGTTGCAGCCTCATGGATTTGCATATGACAGAAGGACAGTTAGGCAACAGGTGGGTATCTGGGGGTGGAAGAGCTGTAAGTGGGGGACCCACGTGGCATACATGGAGGGAAGCTGCAGGAAGAGGGGTCTCCTAACTGCACCACATGTTTTCCATTGCCCAGATAAGATAGTACCTCTCATCTGCCCCACAAAACCTTATCACTTTCCTAAGTTTCTGGTTCTTCAAAACAGCTTAGATTCACAACTTCAAAGTCTTTATAAAACACTGCAAGGAGGAATTACAATAAACATAACGTACACACAGAAAAAATGTTGAACGTATAAGATAATAGGAAACTTGGATAGCTAAACCCTCATCATAAATCTCTTACTCAAAAAAAAAAAAAAAACAAATCTCTTACTCGACAAAATGGTCTACATACATAGAAGTTACTCTTCTTTCCACCTACAAGGATACTCCCACCTAAAACCATTGTGGGTGGCCCTGTTAAAAAGGATCTCCATTTTTTCCAGAATCAATTCTTAATCTCACAAGCATGTTCCATATGGCCCCCTGCTTCCTTCAACCAGAATTTCCATCCTGCCTTCAAAATCAGGGCTCTAAACCATCCCAAATTGTGGTTGCCTAATCTCTGACTTCTGGAACTAAGAAAAAACCCTTTTCTAGTCTCAGCCTAATCTTGGGCACTCTGACACTCAGGAGGTTCTAAGATCATTTTGTACAGATTCCTCCTGGCCAGCGCTGATGACAGGTGTAGTCTAGTGACCCTTGGTTCCTGCCCCTTGAGTTTCTCTCCAGTATCCAAGCAAAGACTTCATCACAAGGTGGTACAAGGTGACGAGTTTCATCCTGGCAGTGCTCAGTCCCAGCTTCATCCTACATCCCTTTGGCCAGTCAAATCCCTAACCAAAGCTGCTTCTCATCAAATGTCCTGTTTCTCCTAATGAAAGTTATGGATCCTCCCCCCTGAAATACATGCACATACACATAAATCTTTCCTTGTAATTTTGTAAGTTCCCAGGTCTCTGAATCCTGTCCATAGACTTCCTAGAAATCCACGGACCATAAATTAAGAATCCCTGTCTTGGAACCTCCCATCTTTCCCATGTCCTGGTCTGAGAAAGACACACAGTTCCCAGCTCATGTGTAAACAGATGACTATCATCCCTAAACTCTGTCACCCATTTACCCTCTCAACTCTTCTCTTCCATAATGAACTACTAGCAAATGTTGAAACATTTATAACTGCTCACTTTTCAAACCATTTAGCCACATACTATTCAAAAGTGAGAGGTTGTCTAGTTTCTTCAGAAATAACTTACAGGAGCAAAGACTTGCTGAAAGAATGGGAGCTCTATGCTTGCAAGACAGAAAATGACCAGACAGAGGCAGCGCTGAGAATTAAAAAGAACAGAGCTGGACAAGAAGGACGGTCCCTCAGGTGGAAGATCTTGATGTACGACAGAGAAGTCCAGACTTCATCTATCCTATAATAGCTTCACATTTTTAAAAAAATGCTTTGATTAGAGCAATGATTAAGGAAGATGGACGTGGTTTTAGTGAGCAAGATAGTCTGCAAGCAGAAGCGTTCTCATTAACTTGGAAGATATTCCTTAAAGATAAAATAAAACAAATTAATTGAATTTACATATGTGAGGAGTTTGTTTAGAAATAAGGATAAATTTCAAAGGCAGTTATAACACCTCTCTCTCTTTCTGAATGTGTTTAGATAAAGCATAGATATTCAGACAAGTTTTCAAGAATGCCTACTGATTGGATAAGCTCTCTGGATTGTTTCCATTTTCCATTCTGTAAGTCTAAGTCTAAGGCCATGTTCACATACTGTCCATATTTTCAAATGCAAAGTGAAAAAAATTAGCCCATCTGGATACAGTAGTAGAAATAAAGTTGGCAACTTTATTTGGCAAATAAAGTTGGCAAATAAATTTGGCAACACATAGGCAAAATATTCTGATTATCTTTTCTTCCTTCAGATATCTTTTTATTTTATGGGCACATCCTACATTAAGCAATTTCCTTAGAACGATGACTTGTGGCAGGCAGAACTTTTCTTTCTATATATTTCACAATGCATTAAAGTTTGAGCTCCTATAAGAACTCATTGTAGTCGATGATGAATTTGATTTTGATGATTAAAAATAATAATACTTAATATTTCTGGCTCTGTGCAAAAAACATTACATGCAGTATCTCTTCCAACCCTTACCATGACTTTATAAGTATTATTGTTACTGCCATTTTAAAGATGAGAAACTTGATGTTTAAAGAATATTATGTAACTTGAGTATGGTCACAGAGGTGTCTAATCAAAGCTTTCCTATGTATTTGTGAACTCTAAGTGAGTCTTAACCAGTGCTCCTTCTAAAACTAATTCTTGCTGCTTTTTATATAATAATTGCTCAATAAATGTTTATTAGAGGATAGATGGGATGGGTGGATGGATGGAGACATTTAACAAATTAAGTAATATATTTCTGCTGTGATCCTAGCTCCCAAAAACAAAGCATTTCTAGAGCCTTCCTATGTATACAACAGGCACCCTGCCAAAGTATCTTTTCTGGCAATGAGCATAAAGGAAGATAAGTGAGTTTTTCACCTTGGTCAAATGGTCTGTCAACCACTTCCTTGATGGCTGTTTACTCATCATATCTAGCAGATGTTCTGTTGAGCCCACATATGACCCTGGTTCCCTATATCTCACTTTCAGGTATTAAGCTTACCACATTTGGTCCCCATGCTTTATGCAGCAGATCTTATCAAAGAAAAGTTTAAAAACCACATAGATTCAGCAAGATCTACACAGACTTATATAAAACATAATTACTTTTAAAAGTGATAGATAATAGGTCTACAGCTAGCCTTTTCAGGCAGGGAAATGCTCTTGAGAATATAATAAACAGGCATGTATTAAACATCTACAATATATGCTTTGTACAATGCTAAGAACTGCAACTTAATAAGTTTAAGTCTCATGAAAATAGACTAAAAATATTTTATATACAAAATATGGATACATATGTGGCTATACACACACATATATACATATAAATTATATATATACATACATATATAAAGTATATACATATATATTTAAAATATAATACCATCAACTTCATAGCAGCATTATCTACAATAGCCAAATTTTGGAAACAGCCCAAGTGTCCATCAACTGATGAATGAATGAAGAAGATATACATATGGTATACACACACACACACACACACACACACACAATGGAATATTACTCAACCATAAAAAAGAATAAAATATTGCTATTTACATCAAGTTGGATGGAGCTAGAGGGTATTATGCTGAGCAAAATAAGTCAGAGGAAAGACAAATACCATATGATCGCACTCAAATGTGGAATTTAAGAAACAAAAGTGAACAAGCAAAGGGGAAAAAGAGAGTACAAACCAAAAAACAGACTCTTGACTCTAGAGAACAAACTTATGGTTACCAGAGGGGAGGTGGGTGGAGGGATGGGTGAAATAGATGATAGGGATTAAGGAGTGCACTAGTGATGAGCACCAGGCAATGTATGGAAGTGTTGAATCATGGTATTATATGCTTGAAACTAATATTATACTGTATGCTAACTAGAACTCAAAAATTTGAAAAAAAAATAATGCCATCAACAAAATAAAAACAATCATTTTCAGGTTGACCAGGAATAATAAAGCTCAAAGAACTATGGGCATCTTTGCCAAGATTTGATGGTATGGATGAAACTACCTTGTCACCTACAAATGTCTTTCCTCTGTCATAGGAGGGAATTTACTTAGAGTACACACATTACTTAGGATGTCTTCCCAACCAACAGCCCTTTTCTTTGAGAATAGGGCTAACTGAATCACAAAGCTAGACCCCCAGCAGCACTGGTTGTACCAAATGATCCCTCACAAGGATAGCCAATTGGATACATGACTCAAATTAAGCCAATCAGACTTTCCTGAGACTCTGGCATGGATTGGAGAAATGCCTATCAGTGGACCTGAGAATATGTGAACTTGGAGAGCCAGCAGTATAGAGAAAAGGTATTCACAGAGAGTAATGACATAGTTTAAGGAAGGAGACTGAGGGCGGCTCAGTGGTTTAGCGCCACCTTCAGCCCTGGGTCTGATCCTGGAGAGCTCGGATCGAGTCCCATGTCGGGCTCCCTGCATGGAGCTTGCTTCTCCCTCTGCCTTTGTCTCTCGTGAATAAATAGATAAAATCTTAAAAAAAAAAAGGGGGGGGGGGAGACTGAGAGATTGAGGAAACAATTGCTTGACTCCTGTTTGTTTTTTAGCACTTGTCCCAGTACTCTCCTAAATGCATGCTGTAATTCCTATCCTTGATTTCCTTGAGCCATCTTTATATCCTTACAATTATTTCATGTTTTTGCTTAAGCCAGCTCAACTGAGTTTCTAGTATAGGGAAAGAAACTATATAATCTGCAAATTTTCTTAATGAAATAGAGACAATAATACAACCCCTATGTGTCCTATAATAATAATATGTAGATGAGCAAAGATCTAACTAATAACATATTTATCACTGTATTAATAGTGAATAATTTGAAATGAATTTAAAGCACATTCATAACAAACTAAATATATGAATAATGATATATAAATACAATTGAACTTTGACTAAACATTTTTAATAATATGTACATCAGACATTTTTCAAAATTAATTGTTTTTCACCTATTATCATCTTACACTTGGCATCAGGTTCATGAGGTTTAGCTCAGTACTGGTCTAATGCTCTAAACCATGACTCCTGCAAAGTTTTTCTCCATAGTAGAAATGTACAATGACTGTAATGTTCTAGTTCTTCAGGTCAAATAGAAAAACAATCTCTTTCATAGTCAACATGTAATATGTGGTTCTCACACTTAAATTATATTTCTAATGCCCCCATTTTTAGGGAAAAAGAAAAATAAAGGTTACTAATCTTCTAATCAGAAATTAAGCCAGATAATTAAGTACTGATCATTTTACCTCCACCCTCAGTGAAAGATAGAAATATAGACACCTCTCTATGTTCCTCCTTCATTTATTTTTATGGAAATCTACACCTTGGGGGAGGGTCATTAAATAAATGTATATTAGAGATATCTTAATCTATACATGGTCATTACACCAGACAGAGAGAAATTGTCATAAAACACAGGTAATAGACAAGGGTAAATGGAAGGGGGTTGATACCTGCAAGTAGATGAACAAAAGATAATTTTATAATTTTTAAAATTTCAAAATTTTGAAGCTCCAAAAATAACAGAAATTTACTTTTAGAAAGTAGAATAAGTTGCAGAATAAATTTTTGTAATGTTTCAACATCAACAACAGGTGTTGGCCAGGATGTGAGGAAAAGGGAACATTCATGCACTGTTGGTGGGAATGCAAACTGGTGCAGCCATTGTGAAAGACAGTATGGAGGTTCCTCAAAAAGTTAAAAATAAAATTACCATATTATCTAGTAATTCCATTGCTGGGTGTTTACTCAAAGAATATGGAAACACTAATTTGAAGGGATACATGCTCCCCTCTGTTTACTGCAGCATTATTTACAATAGCCAAGATATGGAAGCAGCCCAAGTGCCCACCAGTAGATGAATGGATAAAGAAGATGTGGCATATATATGCAATGGAATATTATTCAGCCATAAAAAGTGAAATCTTGTCTTTTAAAACAACATGGATGAATCTAGAGACTATAACACTAAATGAAATAAGTCAGTCAGAAAGATACAAGCACCATATGACTTCACTTATATGTGGAATTCAAGAAACAAAATAAATGAACAAAGGAAAATAAAAAAAGACAAACCAAAAGAAACAGATTCTTAATTATAGATAATAAACTGTTGGTTACCAGAAGGGAGGTGTATGGGGGTGGGTGAAATAAGTGAAGGGGATTAAGAATCCACTTATCCAGAAGAGCACTGAGTAATATGTAGAATTGGTGAATCACTGTATTGTACACTTAAAACTAATATAGCACTGTATGTTAATTATACTGGAATTAAAATTTTTAAAAAATAAAATTGCAAAAAAAAAAGTTTCACTATCAGTGTTTTCAGTTTGTCAGAATGAAGAGACCACATACTTGAGAATCAACCCTATCTGTGACCCATCTCAGGGCCACCACCTGCAGACTAGGTGACTTTGGACTAGTTACTGAAACTCACCAAAACTTTGTTCTCTTTTCTATAAATTTCAATAATAATGTACTATAGGATTTTTGTAGAAATTAAATTAAATTAAATTAATGAATAGATAAATACCAAAAACGTCTTGCTCTGTGATATTACAAAATGTATATTATTGACATTGGATACCTACCATATGTTGGCTACTGTTTTTCATACTCATAGGCCTTTCCATCGTCAATATTTTTGTTGATGACTTTAATGGCTATTGCCCTTGTAATAAAACCACCTAGGATTTTTAAGAAGCTTTATAGATTTCTGTCCATTTATCTTCAGCATTATTTTTATTATTATATGTTATTGTCATCCAACTATGAATAGATTACAATACATTATATTCATATTGTTGTGGACAGATAGCATACTTTCCTTAACAAATCTGTTAACATTAACACAATTTCTATTTATTCTTACCAAGCAAAAATTGCTGAGGAAGTATTTTGACCCAAAATATTCACTCCTTTCTCCACCATAGGAAAGTCAGAAAATTGCAATGCAGTGATGCCTGAACAAATCAATCCTTTCATTTAATGATTTATCTGCCATAACAATTAAAATACTGAATGTGTCCCATTATCATTACACTTTTCATACTACTGTAACTACAGAGCAAACTTCTCTCTTCTAACCCATCCTGTTGGGTTTTGTGATTAAGTTGTTCTTTTAGTTGGAGTTGCTTCTTTCTGAGTCAAGCCATCATCAAAGGCAATTGTAATTTGCCAGTGTTATGAATTCACAAAGGTCACCCTACTTTCACAACCAAGCATGTATAACCCTGTTGCCCTTTATATTTCATTGTTTTTACATACTGAGAATATTGGTTTCAGTCAAATTCAGTCACTTTGGAAGTATAGAACTCCACAGGAATTCTACTGAGCAGCCAGGTAGTAGATATGTCACTGCTATGGGGGGATGAAATAGGAAGTCAAAGTCATAATTAAAATTTAGAAGCTGCTAAAATATTTAACAATTGGCAATCGGTTAAATGGTTTGCTGTTCACTCATTTCTCAGGAGGTTAGGTAGCCAATCTGTTTCAAACACACACATAAACAAAAAGAAGCTTATGAGGACAAAATGTTTAGAATGCATTGTGAGGTGAGAAAACAAGTTACAAAACAGTATTATAACATGGCCCAATTCATTACATAAAATATTCATAGTGTTTTAAATGTATTTTTAAAAACTAAAACAACACCAACAAAACCTGAACAATACACCTAAAATGATCACAGTCTTGTAAAATTACAGGAGCAGTATACTCCAAGCTTATTTCTAAGAATTAGGATTATGGATTAATTTGGCTTTCTTCTTTTTAATTTTTACTTTACTTTCTTCATTCACCCCAGTATTTGGGGAAATTTTCTTCAATATTTTATTTAAATTCAATTTGCCAACATATAGTATAACACCCAGTGGTCATCCCATCAAGTGCCCACCATCCAGTTACCCCATCCTCCCACTCTCCTCCCCCTTTGCAACCCTTTTTTTTGTTTCCCAGAGTTAGGAGACACTCATGGTTTATCTTCTTCTCTAATTTTTCCCCACTCAGTTTCCCCTCCTTCCCTTAGAGTCCCTTTCACTATTTCTTATATTTCACACATGAGTGAAATCATTTGATAATTGTCGTTCTCCAATGGACTGATTTCACTCAGCATAATACCTTCCAGTTCCATCCACATTGAAGAAAATGGTATGTATTCATCCTTTCTGATGATTGACTAATACTCCATTGTAACTACTAGCATACATGGTTATTATAATCCATTGTAATACTCCACTAGAAAATGGTGAGTGCTCAGAGTTAGCTTCCAGTGCTACCAGTGGCATGAGAGTTCTGCCCAGCATTTTGGAAACACACACACACACAAGCACACACACACCACACACATATTGCACGATAAATATATATACATTTGGTGGTATCTTATTGTGGTTTTGATTTGTATTTCCCTGATGGCAAGTGATGCAGAACATTTTCTCAAGTGCTTGTTGGCCATGTGTAGGTTTTCTTTGGAGAAATGTCTGTTCATGTCTTCTGCCCATATCATGACTGGATTGTTTGTTTCTTCAGTGTTGAGTTTGATAAATTCTTTATAGATCTTGGCTACTAGCCCTTTATCTGATATGTCATTTGCAAATATCTTCTCCCATTATGTAGGTTGTCTTGTAGTTTTGTTGATTGTTTCCTTTGCTGTGTAGAACCTTTTTTATCTTGATTAAGTCCCAATAATTTATTTTTGCTTCTGTTTCCCTTTTCTTCATAGATGCATCCTGCAAGAAGTTACTGTGGCCAAGTTCAAAAAGGGTGTTGCCTGTGTTCTCCTCTAGGATTTTGATGGATTCTTGTCTCACATTTAGATCTTTCATCCATTTGGAGTTTATCTTTGTGTATGGTGTCAGAAAATGGTCTAGTTTCATTCTTCTGCATGTGGCTGTCCAATTTTCCCAGCACCATTTATGGAGCAGACTGTTTTGTTTTGTTTTTTCCAGTGGGTATTCTTTCCTGCTTTGTCGAAGGTGAGTTGACCAGAGTTGAGGGCCCATTTCTGGGTTCTCTATTCTGTCCCATTGATCTCTGTGTTTTTGTGCCAGTACCACACTGTCTTGATGATCACAGCTTTGTAGTACAACTTGAAGTCAGGCACTGTGACACCCCTAGTTTTTGTTTTCTTTTTTCAACATTCCTCTGGCTATTCGGAAACTTTTCTGGTTCCATACAAATCTTAATATGATTTGTTCCAACTTTGTGAAGACAATCCCTGGAATTTTGGTAGGGATTGCATTGAATGTGCAAACTGCTCTGGGTAGCATAGACATCTGCACAATATTTATTCTTCCAATCCATGAGCATAGAATGTTTTCAATCTATTTGTGTCTTCTTCGATTTCTTTCTTAAGTGTCTGAGTTTTTAGAGTATAGTTCCTTTACTTCTTTGTTTAGTTTTATTCCTAGGTATCTTATGCTTTTGGGTGCAGTTATAAATGGAATTGACTCCTTAATTTCTCTTTCTTCAGTCTCATTGTTAGTGTATAGAACTGCAATTGATTTCTGGGCATTGATTTGTATCCTGCCACACTGCCGAATTGCTGTATGAGTTCTAGCAATCTTGGGGTGGAGTCTTTTGGGTTTTCTATGTACAGCATCATGTCATCTGCATAGAGGGAGAGTTTGACTTCTTCTCTGCCAATTTGAATTCCTTTTATTTCTTTTTGTTGTCTGATTGTTGAGGCTAGGACTCGTAGTACTACATTGGATAACAGTGATGAGAGTGGACATCCCTGTCATGTTCCTGATCGTAGGGGAAAGGCTCTCAGTGTTTCCCCATTGAGAATGACATTCACTGTGGGCTTTTCCTAAATGGCTTTTATGATATTGAGGACTGTTCCCTGTATCCCTATAGTTTGAAGAGTTTAAATCAGGAATGGATGCTGTATTTTGTCAAATGCTTTCTCTGCATCTATTTAGAGGATGATATGGTTCTTGTATTCTCTTTTATTGATGTGATCTATCACACTGATTGTTTTGTGAATGTTGAACCACCCTTGCATCCCAGGGATAAATCTCACTTGGTCATGATGAATAATCCTCTTAATGTACCATACGATCCTATTGGCTAGTATGTTGGTGAGAATTTTTGTATCCACGTTCATCAGAAATAGTGATCTGTAATTCTCCTTTTTGGTGGTATCTTTGTCTGGTTTTGGGATCAAGGTAATGCTGGCCTCATAGAATGAGTTTGGAAGTAGTCCCTCCATTTCTCTCCTTTGAAACAGTGTTAGTAGAATAGGTATTATTTCTTCTTTTAATGTTTGGTAGGATTCTCCTGGGAAGCCATCTATCCCTGGACTTTTGTTTCTAGGGAGTTTTTTGATGACTGCTTTAATTTCCTCACTGGTTATTGGCCTGTTAAAGTTTTCTATTTCTTTCTGCTTCACTTTTGGTAATTTATACATTTCCAGGAATGCATTCATGTCTTCCAGATTGCCGAATTTGGTGACATATAGTTGCTCATAATACATTTTAAAAATCATCTGTATTTCCTTGGTATTGGTTGTGATCTCTCCTCTTTCATTCGTGATTTTATTGAGTCTTTTTTCTTTTTAGTAAGTCTGGCTAGGGGTTTTCTGTCTTATTAATTCTTTTCAAGAACCAGCTCCTGGTTTTGTTGATCTGTTCTACAGTTCTTCTGGTCTCTGTTTCATTGAGTTCTGCTCTAATCTTTATTATCTCTCTTCTTCTGCTTGGCTTGGGT
Organism: Vulpes lagopus; assembly: GCF_018345385.1. Lineage (NCBI taxonomy): Eukaryota > Metazoa > Chordata > Mammalia > Carnivora > Canidae > Vulpes > Vulpes lagopus. Next base: position 53,259,215 of record NC_054824.1, on the reverse strand, counting down.
TTTATTTGCAGTTCTTTCTTCAGTTCCATTAGGTGTGAGGTTAGCTTGTGTATTTGAGATTTTTCCAATTTTTTGAGGGAGGCTTCTATTGCCATGTATTTCCCTCTTAGGACCACCTTTGCTGTATCCCAAAGATTTGAACAGTTGTACTTTCATTTTTGTTAGTTCCTTGAATCTTTTAAATTCCTCTCTAATTTCCTGGTTGACCCATTCATCTTTTTGTAGGATGCTCTTTAACCTCCAAGTGTTTGAGTTCCTTCCAAATTTCTTGTGATTCAGTTCTAGTTTCAAAGCATTGTGATCTGAAAACATGCAGGGGGTAATCCCAGTCTTTTGGTACTGGTTGAGACCTGATTTGTGACCCAGTATGTGATCTGTTCTGGAGAACGTTCCATGTGCACTTGAGAAGACTATGATTTCAGTTGCATTAGGATGGAATGTTCTGTATATATCTGTGACATCCATTTGGTCCAGTGTGTTATTCAAGGCCCTTGATTCTTTGATGATGTTCTTCTTAGAAGATCTGTCCTTTGCTGAGAGTGCCATGTTGAAGTCTCCTACTATTAATGTAGTATTATCTATATTACCTATGTATCTGTTTACTTTGGCTATCAATTGATTGATATACTTAGCATGATTGATTATGGGCATAAATATTCATAATTGTTAGGTCTTCTTGTTGGATAGACCCTTTAAGTATGATATAGTGCCCTTCTTCATCTCTTATTACAGTCTTTGGTATAAAATCTAATTTACTTGATATGAGGATTGCTACCCCAGCTTTCTTTTGAAGGCCATTTGACTGGTAAATGGTTCTCTCCATCCCCTCATTTTAGGCCTGGAGGTGTCCTTAGGTCTAAAATGAGTCTCTTGTAGATAGCACAGAGATGGATCTTGCTTTTTTATCCAGTCCAATACCCTGTGTCTTTTGATTGGGTCATTTAGCCCATTCATGTTCAGACTAACTATTAAAATATATGAATTTAGTGTCATAGTTTTACCTATACAGACCCTGTTTCTTCAGATTGTTTTTTTGGCTCCCTCCCTCGCTTACGGGGTCCCCCTAGATATTTCTTGCAGAGCCAGTTTGGTGGTCTTATATTCTTTCAATTCCTATCTATTCTTTCAATTCCTTCCTCTTTAGAGATAAGGAGATCTCTCTTTATGTCTCCTACTATTCTGAATGACAGCCTTGCTGGATAAAGTATACTTGGCTGCATGTTGTTCTCATTTAGTACCCTGAATATATCATGCCAGCCCTTTCTGGCCTGCCAGGTCTCTAGAATGGTTTGCTGTTAATCTCATATTTCTCCCCATTAGGTTAGGAATCTCTTGTCTTGAGCTGCTTTTAGGATTTTCTCTTTATCTCTGAAATTTTCAAGCTTCACTCTTATATGTCGGGGTAATGATTGTTTTTTGTCTATTTGGGGTGTTCCTCTCTATCTCTTGGGTATAAATGCCTATTTCCTTCCCCAGGTTAGGGAAGTTCTCAGCTATGATTTGTTCAAATGTACTTCTCTCTCTCTCTACATCTTCTGGAATCCCAATAAGACGAATATCATTCCTTCTCAAGCTATCATTTATTTCCTGAAGTCTCTCCTCATGCTTCTTAATTGTTTTTCTCTTTTTTTTCCTCAGCTTCTTTCCTTTCCATCAACTTGTCTTCTTTGTTACTCACTCTCTCTTCTACCTCATTAACCCTAGCAGCTAGAGCATCCAATTTATAATTTCACAGAATGGACCAGCAGTGTGCTCCACTTGGTTCTGAATGTATTTTGGTCCATATGCTATAAGATACTAAATTACAAAGTTAAAAAACAAAACAAGACCATAAAGAATCCACATCCATAGCTTATATATCTACAAATTTAAATTGAATAGGTGAAAGAAATTAAAAAATGAAGACTATATCTATGACATGTAATTGTAATATATGAAAGTCAAAAAGGAAAAAACTTAAAAATTAAGAGCTGATAAAATACTGTAGTTAAGGCAGAAAAAAAGAAATAATACTGGAAATTTTTGACCAGAAAGAAATACAAATTCTGCAGTGAGGTCAATATGAGACTTGCAGTCTCTGCTTTGGTCCTTTGCAATACTTGGTGTCTAGATGATTTCTCCTGAGACACAGCTGTGAAGTTCTGAGAATTCCAAACCACCTAAAAGCCCACATGTAGGTTCACTCATCAACAGCAGCAGCTGAGTCCAGTCCTCCAGCCATCCACACCAAAGCACCAGACATAAGAATGGAAAAGCCATCTGGGAAATGGATCTTCTTGTTCAGAGTGTTCACTTGAAATTTCACTGAATGAAATTTATGTACATGTCTACATGAAAGAATTATTTGCATTGCTATGAGTTTTCTATAAGTTAATGTTTATTTCTACAGAGTTCTAAAACAGCCAAGTCAATACTGGATGAAGGCAGAGGTGACATTGGCAATTACTACTGAGTGGATTTGCAGAATCCAGTATGAGTTAACAAGTTTAGAGAGATCTACACTAGCAAAGTTGGGTTGAATTTTTTGGGGGGACTGGTTTATCAATGTGCTGTTCTCTTGTTTTTCATTTTTAGAGGTGAATACCTACCTCCTTACCCACTGAATGGTCAAATAACCAAAAATTAGCATCTGGAAGTGTGCATGGTACTTAACAAGATAGCAAATATTGACTTAGCTAAAACTAGAATGATGTTCTCTGGAAAATTTGTGGACAACATGAATGCCTGTAACTTTATTTTTTTTTTTTGCCTGTAACTTTAATAAACTGTTGGATAAAAAAAAAAAGAAAAGAAAAGAAAAGAAAAGAAAAGAAAAGAAAAGAAAAGAAAAAGTCCTGGAATTTTCCAGGGCTGCTTGGTCAGTAAAATTGCTCTTCCCCTGCTCTTCCAGCAGTTCTTCTGGGGGAGGGGTCAGCTCCACTGATTCTCAGGTGCCAGTGCCTGTGCCTGAGCAGAGATGCCATGCCCTTTGCCAAGTGGCAGGACTCCATGTAAAGCTGCTTGTCCTGTGAGGCCTTTGTTCCCTAGAGGCCTCCTCTTCCAGATGAAAAGAGAAAAAAGAAAGAAAGAAGGGTGGCAGCCCAATCTCCAGCCCCAGAGCCAAGAGCTCCCCTCATGTCCCAAACTACAGTCTGTAGGTGCACACTGGCTTAGATCCCCCTGGAGGCAGGTGCAGGGGCACTGGTCTGCACCAAATGAAGGGCGATTAGCGGCAGGATAGCTTTTGCCATCTTAAGCCCTTCCTGGTTCTGCCTGTACCAGAGGGAACAGTGAACAGAGGATTGTTCACTTCTATCCACTGCTGGGCATTGGGACAGAGAGCCCTGCACCACTGGACTTGAGCCTCTGATCTGCCTCTCCCAGATGCCCTTGGAGGGTGGCTGCATGCCAGCCCTTTACCAGGACGTACGAGGCATCTGTTCTACGATCTGACCAGTTTGTGGTGGGCTTTCTCCCAGACTACCCTATTCTTACTATTTCTCCAGGAATATTGAGATTTTACTGCCCCTCCTGTGATCTACCCTATTTCCCTACTGAGCACTTTTCAGACAGGGAAAACACTCTCAGGAGATTTCTAAATCTCCCCGTTGTGCACCGCACCACCTTCCTGCAGTGGCTTACCAAGGCTCCCTCCCACCCACAGCTGTTTATTTTCTGATATATCCACTCTGTTCCTCTCTCACACTCCTACCTTGTAGGAAGTGTTCACTTTTCTCTCTGTAGCATTCTAGATCTTCTCTCTTTACATCTCAGGTTGAATTCATAGATGTTCAGGATGGTTTGAAAGTTATCTAGGCTTAAGTTTGGAGGACCCGATAAAACAAGGACCCCTACTCTTCTGCCATCTTGCCTCCCTCCCCACCTCACTATTTTGTATAATAAATGAGCATATATCACTTTCATGGTCTGAAAGAACTGTGTGTGTGTGTGTGTGTGTGTGTATGCACATGTGTAGAAAGGTATATGATGATAGATAGATAGATAGATAGATAGATAGATAGATAGATAGATAGATAATAGAAAATATATTGTTAAATATATACGGGATGGCAGCTCTTTTTTATAATAAATTTATTTTTTATTGGTGTTCAATTTGCCAACATACAGAATAACACCCAGTGCTCATCCTGTCAAGTGCCCCCCTCAGTGCCCGTCACCCACTCACCCCCATCCCCTGCCCTCCTCCCCTTCCACCACCCCTAGTTCGTTTCCCAGAGTTAGGAGTCTTTATGTTCTGTCTCCCTTTCTGATATTTTCCACACATTTCTTCTCCCTTCCCTTATATTCCCTTTCACTAAGTTCAATACAATATATATAAACCTTGAAATTCCTTTATTGACAGTACAATAATATATAAACCAGAAGGTCAAATTAATAAGTCATAACAGGAATTATTCTTTGTACTAATCAGAATGCCTGTTTCTACTGTCCAGGGCACTGGTTTTCAGGTTATCTAAACACCTAAAAAGCCTACTTTATTATTAGCAAATAGTCTGGTAAGCACAGAACATGAATATAGGTCCTGGATTACCCTGCATGTCAGCCTCTTGAAACAGGACCTTTTCTCTTTCTACCCTACTGTATCCTCAGAGCTTAGCACTGTGCCTGGCATGTAATGGGTACTTGAGAAACTTTCATTGGATGGATGGTTATTTCATCCAGACCATTATGAAATCCTGAAGAAATTCCCCTATCCTCACAGAATAGACATTCAAGTGATCAGACATGTAGTATCCCTCAGAACCAATGGCTCTTTTCTCAAAAAAAGTTTGACAAAATCTAACAAATTCTCATGCCCTGACATTCTGATATAAGTTAACATTTTACCAACATTGAGTGAGCACTTAATACACATATGTATTATCCCACAAATATTATCTAATTCATTCCTCACCACTCTTTATGAGTCATGTTTTATTATTATCTCCATTTTGTTGGTATAGAAACTGAGTCACAGGAGATATAATTTTCCCAAAGGCACACAGCTACTAATATGGAGCTGAGATCTGGTTACGGGAATGTCTAATGTCAAAAACTTGTCCTTAACCAATATACTAAACAAGAGCCCTTTAAAAGCCCCAGACAAAAAATTCTCTTCAAAATTTAACTACAGGAAAAACTCCCATCTCCTCTAAGAAGTTAGCTAGCTTCTTCCTTTCTCATAATGAGAACTATGTAACTGAGTGTATCTACTTTTTTGATTTGGCTACCAGGAAGCTCAGAGGCAAATGTAAACCTCAACTAGAGTAACTATATTGGCTTTTATTGGACTTGTCTATTGATTTTACCATTTTTCCTAGTCACAGAGTTGCCACATCACCGTATCATGCTTTGTATTTCCTAGAGAAGAAAAACCAGTCAGCAATTCATATGCTATATGCTTCTTTTTAAATACGTTCTGAGGTTGTCTCTAAATCACATTAGCTTCAAAATTTCTGAACAGAAAATAACGATGTTATCTTGGTAGCCCACCCTTAGTGTGCGGTTTGATTTGCTTGTTTAATTTTAGACCTTACTTTTCAGCGACATCCGTTCAGACTTGAAACTTCAATCATTTGCTGACCTTGATTCTCGGGGTATAAGATGAAGTCAGCATTACCAAAGGGAAGGCCACCGTAAAACAAATTTGCATGTGCCTGCTAATGTATAGTTATAGAATTCTAAATTTATTTGTTCGAAAAAGAAATGGAAAGTTTCCTGACCCACTTTAAATCAGTGTTTCAGTAAAAGGCTAGTGAGAAACCCACCTAAGGAGGAGGCTTGGTTTCCATGAGGTTACCAGTTATTACTCAAAGGAGAAATTGACATGCTTATATGATGTGTTTGATTGTGGATTTTAATGTAGGGATTGGGGAAACACTGATAGATTGCGGTTGTTTTAAGATGACGTACTGTGAGGTATCTTCCTTCTTGCATGACTCGGTCTTTTACAGAGATTCCAGGCATTATCTCAGTGCTTTAGGGCTGGAAAAGATGTGTAAAGAGAGTCTTGTTTCTGAGATAAATGATAAAGTCATTATGCATTATTTGTAAGTTACCAGGAACAGAATCAAATATCTCACATGGATAATGTAGTGGTTGTTTTGACCATATAGATTAGGTTTATTTTGTAAAGATGTTCAAACAGTTTTATGATCTGATTCCATCAGATAAAGTAGTCTTGTCCGGACTATATATGGGGCAGTATCAAAAATCAAAAGTAGAAGAAAATAAGTTCTCAAAGAAGCTGCTCACACAGATCTTCATCAGGGAAGAACAACCCCCCAAGAGCTGGAATGACCAATGGTGATAAAACAGAATCCAAATGTTGAAGAGGACTCTATCTCTCATCTCTCAGCCTTCACCAGCCTATTAACAATCACCCTGTTCAGATGTCCTCATTGTCAATCATTTCTTCAATCCATCATGTCACTAAGGAGGAGAAATTCCTCCAACAGGGATTCCAGAGGAACCTACCTCTACAATATCCCCACCCAACAATACATCATTCAGGATGGCCCTTAGAAACACAGCCACTGTGGATACCTAACAATAATATGCTGGAGAGGAACAAAGATACTATCAGGTTGACATTAAGACTGTTATTTCCTAGTTAATAAATCATATTAAATTCATATATAGTAAGTCCTGCTTCTTATGAGACAAAGGCTTTAAGCTCAAAGCTAAGCCTCTGGTACATAATACCATTAATATTTTGAAGTTGGGGATAGATAATCTAGACCTTGATAAGCTGAATATAAATCTGGATCTCAATTAAATCTTGCCTTTGGCAATTCTCCAAGGCCTTCCAGATGACTATCACAAACATTCTCCCTTAATATCATGTTTTCATTTGAAGTGTCTGATGTTGCTTGCTGATGTTAGCCCATTTTCAAAGTAAAATCTGGCCTCCAGATTTTAAACTCAAGAGGAGGGGCATATGGGTGACTCAGTGGCTGAGCATCTGCCTTTGGCCCAGGTTGTAATTCCAGGGTCCTGGCACCAAATTCCACATCAGGCTTCCTGCAGGGAGCCTGCTTCTCCCTCTTTGTCTCTGCCTCTCTCTGTGTGTCTCTCATGAATAAATAAATAAGAATCTTTAAAAAATAAAAATAAATAAAACTCAAGAGGATACACTACAGTTATTTCCTCTCTCTATTAGATCAAAATCAAGAGAAAAGGGGATGCCTGGGTGGCTCAGCAGTTGAGCAACTGCCTTTAGCTTGGGGCATGATCCCAGAGTTCTGGGATGGAGTATGATCCCAGAGTGGGCTCTGGGATGCAGTGGGCTCCCTGCATGAAGCCTGCTTCTCCCTCTGCCTATGTCTCTCTCTCTCTCTCTCTCTCTCTCTCTCTCTCTCTCTCTCTTTCTGTGTATCTCCTATATAAATAATTTTAAAAAAAATTAAAAATACCCTCCAGTTCCATCCACGTCGAAGCAAATGGTGGTTATTTCTCATTTCTAATGGCTGAGTAATACTCCATTGTATACATAAACCACATCTTCTTTATCCATTGGAACTGGAAGGAATTATGCTGAGTGAAATAAGTCAATCAGAGAAGGACAAACATTATATGGTCTCATTCATTTGGGGAATATAAAAAATAGTGAAAGGGAATAAAGGGGAAAGGAGAAAAAATAAGTGGGAAATATCAGAAAGGGAGACAGAACTCCTAACTCTGGAAAACGAACAAGGGGTGGTGGAAGGGGAGGTGGGGGGGGGGTGACTGGGTGATGGGCACTGAGGTGGGCACTTGACGGGATGAGCACTGGGTGTTATTCTATATGCTGGCAAATTGAACACCAATAAAAAATAAATTTATACAAAAATTTTTAAAATTTTTAAAAAATTAAAAAATAAAAAAATCAAGAGAAAAGGAGTTTTGCTATTGACGTTCATGGCATTAAATAAAATGGCATGCACATCTTTGGATAGCCATAACCTCAAATGTTAACACATATTGATCACTAATGATGGCACGGGGCCTCTTCCTATACTGAGACAGACTATTGTTATTTTTTATTTAAAAAGGCTGTAGAATAGTGCACCTAGGTGGCTCAAAAGCATCTGCCTTTGGCTCAGGTCATGATCTCAGAGTTCTGGGATCGAAACCCACATCAGGCTCCCTGCTCAGTGAGGAGTCTCCTTCTCCCTCTCCTGCTCTCACTCTTGCTCTGCCTGCTTATGGTCTCTCCCTCTCAATCTCTCTCTCTTTCTGTCTCTGTCGATCCCAGGACCCCAGGATCACAACCTGAACCAAAGGCAGATGCTCAACCACTGAGCCATCTCAATTTGAGTTTGGGTGCCCCAAAAACTCACTCTATTAAAATGGAAATTGAACCTCAAGGTAATGAGGTACCCAAGGGCATGTGTAATTAATGGCAGAGCTGCAATGAACACAAAAGTGACTTTTGTCCAGTGTCCCAGGCATCCTAATTCTCAATCCTGCATTCCCCCATCTCAATAGATATTCAAACCTGAGCCAGCTACATTTTCTTCTTTACCCATCACGAAAGGAAATTTCTCTGACCTCATTTGAGGATGGAACTTTGAACTAAAATGGTGTCATCCTTGAACCCACTTCAACACGTCAACGTAAGTGACCACAGAGGAGCAAAGTCCTATAAAAACGGAGAAGATAGCGCTACACTTTGTCCATTTCGCAACAGGCACAAGCTCATCCATCTCCAGTCAATTGGGAGAAACTACAATGACTCTGGTGACAACTTCATCCATGGTGAGTCCTACACTAATATGCAATGCTTTTGTTGATTTGGACCAGATAATGTTTTTGGACTGCAGGCTTGACATTCTGGATTCTAACTATGGAGATCCAAGAATGCTGCATACACAGGATAGGAAACAAAAGCTTTGGTAGATACTTGTCATTTTATAGCATTTTCAAGAACTGATATACATCAGTTTGAAAGATGAGATTAAAACTGAAAGATAGTTAGATTAAGGCTAAACCACATGAGAAGTGTCACATGATGCTGTGCAGTGAGAAAGACTGTTTATTGAAAATCTGCTTTTCTGAGTACAAGGGACTTAATATAATTCTCCCACAGCATTTTTCTTTATTCCCTAATAAAATAGGACAGTATCCTTGAGAATTTAACTAATTGCAGCACTGATTTTCCTTTCCATTATTCTATTATTATACCACAGCCTTTTTAAAAAGGATTCATTTATTTATTTTAGAAGGGAGATGGAGGAGGGGCAAAAAGAGAGGGAGAGAATCTCCAGCAGAATCCTCAATGAACATGGAGCCCAACATAGGGTTCAATCTCAGGACGCTGAGATCATGACCTGAGCCAAAATCCAGTCAGACACTGAACCTACTGAGCCACTCAGGTGCTCCTATTATACCATAGTCTTATATGCCAAACCTACTTATTCTAATAGATACACATGTAACTATGGTTTAGAGTAAAGTATCTTTATTTTTTGTATATTTTTATTGGGGTTTGATTTGCCAAATATAGCATAGAACCCAGTGCTCATCCTGCCAAGTGCCCCCCTCAGTGCCTGTCACCCCGTCACCCTATCCCCCCGCCCACCTCCCCTTCCTCTACCCCTTGTTCATTTCCCAGAGTTAGGAGTCTCTCATGTTCTGTCTCCTTCTCTGATATTTCCCACTCATTTTCTCTCCTTTCCCCTTTATTCCCTTTCCCTATTTTTTATATTCCCCCAAATGAATGAGACCATATAATGTTTGTCCTTCTCCAATTGACTTACTTCACTCAACATAATACCCTCCAGTTCCATCCATGTTGAAGCAAATGGTGGGTATTTGTCGTTTCTAATGGCTGAGTAATATTCCATTGTATACATAGACCACATCTTCTTTATCCATTCATCTTTCAATGGACACCGAGGCTCCTTCCACAGTTGCTGCTATAAACATTGGGGTGCAGGTGTCTCATCGGTCTTTCACTGCATCTGTATATCTGGGGTAAATCCCCAGCAGTGCAATTGCTGGGTCATAGGGAAGGTCTATTTTTAACTCTTTGAGGAACCTCCACACAGTTTTCCAGAGTGGCTGTACCAGTTCACATTCCAACAGTGCAAGAGGGTTCCCCTTTCTCCACATTCTCTCCAACATTTGTTGTTTCCTGTCTTGTTAATTTTCCCCATTCTCACTGGTGTGAGGTGGGATCTCATAGCGGTTTTGATTTGTATTTCCCTGACGGCAAGTGATTCTGAGCATTTTCTCATGTGCTTGTTGGCCGTGTCTATGTTTTCCTCTGTGAAATATCTGTTCATGTATTTTGCCCATTTCATGATTGGATTGTTTTGTTTCTTTGCTGTTTAGTTTAATAAGTTCTTTATAGATCTTGGAAACTAGCCCTTTATCTGATATGTCATTTGCAAATATCTTCTCCCATTCTGTAGGTTGTCTTTTAGTTTTGTTGACTGTTTCTTTTGCTGTGCAGAAGCTTTTGATCTTGATGAAGTCCCAATAATTCATTTTTGCTTTTGCTTCCCTTGCCTTCATAGATGTATCTTGCAAAAAGTTACTGTGGCCAAGTTCAAAAAGGGTGTTGCCTGTGTTCTCCTTTAGGATTCTGATGGATTCTTATCTCACATTTAGATCTTTCATCCATTCTGAGTTTATCTTTGTGTATGATATAAGAGAATGGTATAGTTTCATTCGTCTGCATGTGGGTGTCCACTTTTCCCAGCACCATTTATTGAAGAGACTGTCCTTTTTGCAGTGGATAGTTTTTCCTGCTTTGTCGAATATTAGTTGACCATAGAGTTTGAGGATCCACTTCTGGATTCTCTATTCTGTTCCATTGATCTATGTGTCTGTTTTTGTGCCAGTACCACACTGTCTTGATGATCACAGCTTTGTAGTACAACTTGAAATCTGGCATTGTGATGTCCCCAGCTATGGTTTTCTTTTTCAATACTCCCCTGGCTATTTGGGGTCTTTTCTGATTCCACAAAAATCTTAAAATGATTTGTACCAACTCTCTGAAGAAAGTTCATGGTATCTTCATAGGGACTGCATTGAACATGTAAATTGTCCTGGGAAACACTGACATTTTCACAATATTAATTCTTCCATTCCATGAGCATAGAATGTTTTCCCATCTCTTTGTGTCTCCATCAATTTCTTTCAGAAGTGCTTTGTAGTTTTTAGGGTATAGATCCTTTATCTCTTTGGGTAGGTTTATTCCTAGGTATCTTATGCTTTTGGGTGCAATTGTAAATGATATTGACTCCTTAATTTCTCTTTCTTCAGTTTCATTGTTAGTGTATGGAAATGCCACTGATTTCTGGGCTTTGATTTTGTATCCTGCCACACTGCCGAATTGCTTATGAGTTCTAGCAATCTTGGGGTGGAGTCTTTTGGGTTTTCTATGTACAGTATCATGTCATCTGCAAAGAGGGAGACTTTGACTTCTCTGACAATTTGAATGCCTTTTATTTCTTTCTGTTGCCTGACTGCTGAGGCTAGGACTTCTAGCCCTATGTTGAATAGCAGTGGTGAGAGCACTGCTATTCAACATAGTGCTAGAAGTCATGTTCCTGATCTTAGGGGAAAGGCTCCCAGTGTTTCCCCATTGAGAAGGGTATTTGCTGTGGGCTTTTTATAGATGGCTTTTAAGACGCTGAGGATTGTTCCCTCTATCCCTACACTCTGAAGAGTTTTGATCAGGAATGGATGCTGTATTTTGTCAAATGCTTTCTCTGCATCTATTGAGAGGTTCTTGTTTTTTCTCTTGTTGATATGATCTATCATGTTGATTGCTTTACAAGTGTTGAACCAGCCTTGCATCCTTGGGAGATCCTACTTGGTCATGGTGAATACTCTTCTTAATGTACTGTTGGATCCTATTGGCTAGTATCTTGTTGAGAATTTTTGCATCTGTGTTCATCAGGGATACTGGTCTATAATTCTCCTTTTTGGTGGGGTCTTTGTCTGGTTTTGGAATTAAGGTGATGCTGGCCTCATAGAACGAGTTTGGAAGTATCCCATCCCTTTCTATATGTTGGAACAGTTTTAGTAGAATAGGTATTGTTTTCTTCTTTAAACGTTTGATAGAATTCCCCTGGGAAGCCATCTGGCCCTGGACTTTGTGTTTTGGGAGGTTTTGGACGACTGCTTCAATTTTCTCCCTGGTTATTGGCCTGTTCAGGTTTTCTATTTCTTCCTGTTCCAGTTATGGTAGTTTGTGGTTTTCTAGAAATGTGTCTATTTCATCTAGATTGCCTAATTTATTGGCATATAGCTGCTCATAATATGTTTTTTAAATCGTTTGCATTTCCTTGGCATCGGTTGTGATCTCTCCTTTTTCATTCGTGATTTTATTAATTTGAGTCTTTTCTCTTTTGTTTTTTTTTTGTTTTTTTTTTAATTTTTTTTTCTCTTTTGTTTTTAATAAGGCTAGCTAATGGTTTATCTATCTTATTAATTCTTTCAAAGAACCAACTCCTGGTTTTGTTGATATGTTCTACAGTTCTAGTCTCTATTTCATTGAGTTCTGCTCGAATCTTTATTATCTCACTTCTTCTGCTGGGTGTAGGTTTTATTTGCTGTTCTTTCTCCAGTTCCTTTAGGTGCAAGGTTAGCTTGTGTATTTGAGATTTTTCCAATTTTTTGAGGGATGCTTGTATTGCCATGTATTTCCCTCTTATGACTGCTTTTGCTGTATCCCAAAGATTTTGAATGGTTCTATCTTTATTCTCATTAGTTTCCATGAATCTTTTTAATTCTTCTCTAATTTCCTGGTTGACCCTTTCATCTTTTAGTAGGATGCCCTTTAACCTCCATGTGTTTGAGTTCCTTCCAAATTTCTTCTTGATTGAGTTCAAGTTTCAAAGAATTATGGTCTGAAAATATGCAGAAGATAATCCCAATCTTTTGGTGTCAGTTGAGACCTGATTTGTGACCCAGTGTGTGGTCTATTCTGGAGAACGTTCCATGTGCACTTGAGAAGAATGTGTATTCAGTTGCTTTTGGATGTAAAGTTCTGTAAATATCTGTGAAATCCATCTGGTCTGGTGTATCATTTAAAGCTCTTGATTCTTTGGGGATATTGTGCTTAGAATATCTGTCATTTGCAGAAATAACCGTGTTGAAGTCTCCAAGTATTAGTGTATTATTATCTAAGTATGTCTTTCCTTTGGTTATTAATTGATTGATATACTTGGCAGATCCCACATTAAGGGTATAAATATTCATGATTGTTAGGTCCTCTTGTTGGATAGATCCCTTAAGTATGATATAGAGTCCCTCTTCATCTCTTACTGCAGTCTTTGGGAGAAACTTTAATTTATCTGATATAAGGATTACTACCCTTGCTTTCTTTTGAGGACCATTTGCATGGTAAATGGTTCTCCAACCTTTCATTTTCAGGCTGTAGGTGTCCTGAGGTCTAAAACGAGTCTCTTGTAGACAGCAAATAAATGGGCCTTGCTTTTTTTTATCCATTCTGAAACCCTGCATCTTTTGATGGGATCATTAAGCCCATTCACGTTCAGAGTTACTATTGAAAGATATGAATTTAGTGTCATCATAATACCTATTCAGCCCCTGTTTTTGTGGAGTATTTTTTGGGGTGTCCTCTTTCTTTTACAGAGTTCCCCCTTAATATTTCTTGAAGAGCTGGTTTGGTGGCCACATATTCTTTCAGTTTCTGCCTACCTTGGAAGCCCTTTTTTTTTAAGATTTTACTTATTTATTCATGAGAAACACAGAGAGAGAGAGACAGGCAGAGACACAGGCAGAGGGAGAAGTAGGCTCCATGCAGGAAGCCCGTCGTGGGACTTGATCTTGGGTCTCCAGGATCATGCCCTGTGCTAAAGGCGGCGCTAAACCACTGAGCAACCTGGGCTGCCCTCTTGGAAGCTCTTTATCTCTCCTTCTATTCTGAATGAGAGCCTTGCTGGAAAAAGTATTCTTGGCTGCATGTTCTTCTCATTTAGTACTCTGAATATATCCTGCTATCCCTTTCTGGCCTGCCAGTTCTCTGTGGAGAGGTCTTCTGTTAATCTAATATTTCTCGCCATATAAGCTAGGCATCTCTTGTCTCTTGCTGTTTTAAGAATTTTCTCTTTACTTTGGAATTTGCAAGTTTCACTATTAAATCGTAAGGGGGGGATCAGTTTGGGGTGGACCATCTGCCCAGCATTTCTTGCATGAATACTGATGTGACGTGACATGAATTTTCTTCAGGCCTTTCTTCTAAGGTGAGCATTTGGGTTCACATAGGACTTCAAGAATGCTAGGACAGAGATAAATGATATAGGAGGACATTTTCTCCCAGAAAACTAAAGCCATTTTAATCTAATGGCCTGACAGAGATCCATGTACTGACAGGATGATGACTTGTCATTTTTACTAAGATTACTGCCAACCAATAAAAAAGGTAACTCTCCTCAGTTGAAAGGAGAATGTTTAAGACTGGTAAACACTCCATGGTCTGTAACATTATTATATATAATTGGTCATATAACCAGTTTTTCATCTTACTGATCTGAAAATTTATTACAGACTGTACGTTCTCTATGATTAACAATACAGTGATCTGCACAATTTGTTAACAAAAACCATACATTAATTCAATCTCCTACCTCTCCTTCTCATTCAGTTCCAGTCACTGTTGCTGCTGCTGAGCCTGGTGGCTATCATAAAGGCAGGAATAGCATTCCCACAAAATCCAGGATGCCGAAATACTGAGGACAAGAACTTTCCTCAGCATGTGAAGGTCAATCTAAATATCCTTAACCGGAATACGAACTCCAGAAGGCCCTCAGATTACTACAACCGATCTACCTCACCTTGGAATCTGCAGTACGTAATGGCCCCAGATAAAAATCTCTGTGTTGTTCTATCTTTTATGCATCAGATTGACAGTTAAGTCACCTTGAGGATTATTTTACTCAAAATCATCAATCAAATCTGGAATGGCCATTGTGCAAAGCAATGATTCTCAAACTTTATTCGATAGACTTCTTTGATAGAGCATAGGACCACCTCTCCCCCATAATACCTATCCATTAGATCTCAGTGTCACCAACACTAAAAACCCACTCAAATTAATGGTGGTCATTATTCTAATATTTATGATACCCCAAATCTATTAATTTATTTTTTAAAAATAGAAATTTATCATAGAGGATTAATGCTTGAATTCTCTTTACCAGACCTACCATTAAGATGATTTGTTGAAAGTAACTAGTAATTAACTGGGATTTTTGTGCCTTTTTTTGTCAGATTAGCAGTGGAATAACATAGTTTGAATCCCAGTGAAGAAAAATATCATGTTGAATATTTCCACCCCTTTTTGAGTTATATAGTCTTTATCTATATCACCAACAGACCTATTATATTTGCCATGACCTTAATACATCCAATATTTAGACCCCGTTAGGACTAAATACAAAATGGATTTTAGTGCTTTGATTTCATGCATATAAGCCTCAGTTATGTGATGACTATAGATTCACCTGACTGTGGTTTCTTCTCCTCCCATTACTAAGAACAGTTCAAATAAGTCAGTTCAAAAGTCAAAACAAGTTATTCACTCAGCTGGAGAAGAGAGGGAAGAGAAGGTTATAGAGATTCCAATCCTTCGTGTCAGATCTGGGCTTTCTCCCATGAATGTGCTTTCAGATAAAATTCCCTGCTTCAAAGACAGTCTTCAATAAATCAGATTAATGGCTCTCATAATCTTAGATGATTCCCTTGGCCTTTCTCTATTAAACAGACCCTAAGAAATTGTCCTTTGTATCAAACTGAAATTCCCTCTGCAGTCTAAGTCTATCTTATTTGGTTTGGTCTTCAAAGAAATTGGGAAAAATGGATCATTCTTTTCTGTAACATTTCATATGCTTACAACTCCAAGTTTTCCCCAAACTACTTTTTCAGACTAGCAATACTTCAAGAATTTGCAATGCCTATCATTTGTCACCCTGTGAATTTGCCTCCCTTCATTTATTCCTGTCTGATTTCCTTCCTGCTTTACCAGGTATTCACTTCCTCCCTTGCTTTTGTCTTCCTTACAGCCGCAATGAGGACCCTGAGAGATACCCCTCTGTGATCTGGGAGGCGAAGTGCCGCCACTTGGGCTGTGTCAATAATGAAGGGAACATAAACTACCACATGAACTCCGTCCCCATCCAGCAAGAGATCCTGGTTCTGCGAAGGGAGTCGCAGCACTGCCCCCACTCCTTCCGGCTAGAGAAGATGCTGGTGGCTGTGGGCTGCACCTGTGTCACCCCCATTGTTCGCCATGTGGCTTAAGAGCTTCTGATCTAATCCCAGCTCCCCAGAGCAGGCTTTCTGGGAAAGTAGACCCAGCCCCATTTCTGACTAAACTCATTAGGGTTCTTAAACTAGTTCATCCAATTGAAGTTTCAGAGGTAACATTTTTGTGCAGAGATAAAATCTGAATGAGCCTTCCCTCTCCCCAAAGATGAAAGTTTTCACTGAGTACCACTTTGCTTTATATGTGCTTTTCTAAGGGCTTTAAGTTATTTATGTATTTAATAGACCCTGAGATAACTTTGGGGCCAAAGTTTCCATTTTAATGAATTACATGCCTTATTTTGTACTTTTTTAAGACCAGATTCCAGACTTGATAATTTTATTATTTAACAGGTAAAATCTATATTTATATGAACTATTTATGGATCTATTTATGTGTCTTAGGTCTTTATAGAAAGGTGAAAGAGTGTGATTATCTGTTCTGCCTAGGGAAATCCTACAGAGAATTCAATGGCGGTTGAAAATTTCTGAGTTTGTATTACACATGGATAAAGGATTCTTTTTCCTCTTTGTGCTTTACAAGTGGATGACATGGCTATTAAAAAATGACTAAAGACTAAACCTAGTTTCATATTTATTAATTTTGTAAATTGTTGAGGTTTCACAAGAGAGATGGCAAGTCTAACTGCTCTGTTAAACCCTCATAATAAAAAAATTTTGTAATAAAGTTTGGAAAGAAAATTGTTTTCTCATTTTTTTCTCATTAAAAGTACTTCAGAGAACTCAGCTTTTCCCTATTTGAAAGAGTTTGAAATTTTGCTGACAGAACAAAACAAGGCATGCCTTTGAGTAATAGCTTCCCACCCAACCCAAGTCCAAGTACTCAATTTTATAAGCCTTCCAGACAATAGAGGACTGAGGCTTTCATACTATTGGCCCATGCTGTGGACACCAGCATTCCAAAATGAATTAAGCAAGTAAAAATAAGGGACCTGTGAAAATAGCCCATCATTATTTAAGAACTTACAAAGACAAGACCATCCCAAAAATATGACCTGAAGTTTGACAGGAAGAAAGGCTGAGGGGAAAAAAAAAAACATTGTTTTCAGACTAGAATGTCTATTCTCTCCCCAAACTTAGGCTTCTTTTGAAATTAATGCCAACAACTGCAGATCTAGAGAGGAATATTTTCCTCTTCCTCAGGCCACACCCCAGGACTACCCCTCCTGCTCCTGCCCTCTGATCCAATGCTCTCAGGATACAAAAAAAAGAGCCAGTGAGGCAAAACAAACTTCAAGTATGAGAAATGTTTAGCTCAAGTAAAATAAAAACTGAATCATATTCAATCCCAGAGTAGTTTCAGGTTTCGAGTCAGAATCCTGTTCCCCCACCATGGCCTGGCACACTGTCTTGCCCTACTTCTAAAGGCCTCTGGAAATTCTCAGGCCAGTCCAACTTCTCCCTGTTTGGTAAAGTCTGTCTTGTGAGATCCTTCATTCTCCCACATGCACCAGCCTCACTAGGAGGTCCCTGACTTCTCTCTGCTCTTTTCCAGTTCCAAACCCAGGGGTCCCTCCTTCTGGTGTCATTTGTGTGCCCACATTGATTTGGCCATCTCCTGTCCTGGTCCTCATGTAACAGGTCCACAAGCAGCTGGCCCTGGCAGTTCCTTACCACCTTCATACTTACCAACCTTGTGTTTAAATCCTGCTGCTCATTTCCCAGTTTTCCCTGAATGATGGCGGTAAAAATAAAAATTTGTTTCTGTTTTGGGATGGAAGCAGGAAATGGGCAAATGTATCCACAGTCCTGATCGACTCTTTCCCACTAGACTGTATGCCTGAGAGTTCTGTGGGTGGGAAGAAGGAGTTACCTCCTGCATCTCCCTCCAGTAGGTGCTGCTTTTATTCTGTCTCCCTCTTGCCCCGTTAGCTCCAGCATCTACCCAGTCACCTAGAAATCTGTGAGGCATCCCTGAGGCTTCCCTCTTCCTCCTCCTCAGGTCTAATGCCCACACATCACGAAACTCAACTTTCACTTTCTGAACATTCTCAAATTAACCCTCTCCCTGAGACGCCTGGGTGGCTCAGTGGTTGAGCATCTACCTTTGGCTCAGGGTGTGATCCCAGTTCCCGTGATCGAGTCCCACATTAGGCTCCCCACAGGGAGCCTGCTTCTCCCTCTGCCTATGTCTCTGCCTCTCTTTGTGTGTCTTTCAGGAGTAAATAAATAAAATCTTTTTAAAAAAATTAATTCCCTCCCTGCCCAGGTTTAAGTCATCATCTTTTCTTATTTCTCTCCTTAGTTACTGCAACTGTTTCCCAGATGTCCTGGCAGCTATAGCTCCCATCCTCCCCAGTCCCTCCTCCAGCATCTGTCTATGGCACAAAAGCAGACACAACAATAGTCACCCTCTGTAACCTGGCCCTGCTCCTACACCTGCTTTATTTCCTGCTTCCTCTTTGATGTTTACCCTCTAGCCATAGTGAATTCCTTGTTGTGATCACCATGCTTTTCTTGAACTCAATGCCCGTGTCATGTAATCCTCTCTACCTTGAAAGCCTTTACCACCTTCTCTCCCTCCTGTTCCTCCATTCATCCCCTTCTGTTACGATCTGAATGTGTATGTCTCCCCCAAAAGTCATATGTTGAAATCTAACCCCCAGCATGATGGGATTAAGAGGTGGAACCACTGTGGATGATTAGATCATGGGGCAGAGCCCACATGAACAGGAGTGGCATCCTTTTATAAGAGAGACCCCAGGAACTCCCTCTTTCCTTCTGCCAGGTGAGGATACAAGAAGACTTCATCCTGGAAGAAGGCCTTCATTCAGCCATGTTGGCCCCTCAAACTCAGACTTCCAGCCTCCAGAACTATAAGAAATAAATTTCTGTCATTTATAAGCCACCTCATATGTTGTATTTTTTTACAGAAGTGCAAATGGCCTAAAACACCTGCCCTGACCCCTCTGCCCTATCCCACTGCTCCACACATGCTTGAAGACTCCATTAGGTATCATTTCCTCTAAAGAGACATCACTCCAGAGCAGTACCCTCTCTTGTGGGTCTAAGAGCATTGTGGGCATCATTTATCACTCCTCATATGTACTATATTGGATTTATCTATTTCACCAGTTTGTGGTTCCTTGAGAGCTAGACCTTTTGCACCTGACCTGGCATGTAGTTGACAGTCAATAATGAAGTAAACTTTGAACCAATAGTCCATAGGCACCTCAAAGTCAACAGGGACTAAACTCACTAGCTTTACTCTCAAGCTAGTTCTCCTACTGCCTTTTTTAATCAACTCAAATGTCAGCAACTACTTACTCATCTGAGCAATAAATAATCCAATTTCTCTGTCACTCATTCCTCTCAGCCAATCTGTGACAAACCTCTCATCAGTTATCTTGTGTCTTTTATCCCCTCTCTAACTCCAAAGTTACTGAAAGTTGCATTGTAATATGGCTCTAAATGGTCTCTTGGCTTTGCTTCTTATAGTTCATAATTCAATGATTCTCAAACTTTTCTGTGACCTGGTCAGTATAAATAATTAAGAACTGTTGCAGGGGGGCTTGGGTGGCTCAGTCCATTAAACATCTGCCTTCAGCTCAGGTCATGATCCCAGCATCCTGGGATCAAGCCTCACATCAGGCTCCCTGCTCAATGGAGACCCTGCTTCTCTCTCTCCCTCTGCTTGCTGCTCCCCTTCCTCATTCTCTCTCTGTCAAATAAGTAAGTAAAAATCTTTAAAAAAAAAAGTTGTAATAGACAATGCCCAAATAAACTAAAGTCTATTTCTTGTTCTTGTTTCTATCCAGCAGGGATTCTCACGGAGCTTTGCTCCATTCAGACATTCAGGAACTCAGGCTGACAGAGGTTCTGCTTTCTTGTAGCAGCACCACCTAGAACTGCACTGTCTCAGGGCTCCTGAGTGGCTAAATCAGTGAAGTGTCCAATTCTTGACTTCAGCTCAGGTCGTGATCTCAGGGTTGTGAGATTGAGTCCCACAATAGGCTCAGTGCTGGGCCCGGAGCCTGCTTCAGATTCTCTCTCCCCTCTGACCCCCAACCCCTTCTCTACCCCCTTGGGAGTGCAAGCACACTCTCTTTCTCCCTTGAAAAAAAGAAAGAAGAAAGAAAGAGAGAGAGAAAGAAAGAAAGAAAGAAAGAAAGAAAGAAAGAAAGAAAGAAAAGAAGAAAGAAAGAAAGAAAGAAAGAAGAAAGAAAGAAAGAAAAAGAAAGAAAGAAAGAAAGAAAGAAAGAAAGAAAGAAAGAAAGAAGAAAGAAAGACAGACAGACTAGGCTATTGAGCATTTGAAATGTGGCTAATCCTAATTGAGTTGTGTTATATGTAAAATACATACTTATTTCAAAGAATTCTTTTGTTATTTTTGAGAGCAATTCTTTGCAAGAGCTCAATTATTAGTTGTGAAGGTCATAATTTCATATGTGGCTCATACAGAAAGGGTGACAGTACACTTAGCATGCGTTCTTCCTAAATACAAAGCATGAGCAATCTTATTACAGATGGGAAGGATATAAGATATTAGGGGGACTGTGACAAATACTCTTAATATTTTGAAGGAGTTAGTGCTGTGGAACACTGCAATGCTTGTTTTCCACTTTGGCTCCTTAGTTCTGGCGATTCTGGTATTTTCCTCTTTTTAAAAAATTGAGATATAATGGACATATTATATTAGTGCTAGGTGCATAGCATAAGGATGTGATATATGTTTGTATTGCAAAAAACTACCACAATAAGTTTAGTTAGTGTCCATCAGCACACACAGTTACAATCATTTTTTTCCTATGGTGATCACTTTTAAGATCTACTGTCTCAGCAACTTTTAAATATATAATACAGTATTGTTACCCCTATTCACTATGCTGTACATTACATCCCCAGGATTTATTTAACTTATAACTAGAAGTTTGTACCATTTGACCACCATCACCCATTTCAATATTTTTAAATGTAAAATATCTTTCTGTCTTTTATACTAATAAATGTTGAAATGATAATATTTTAGAGATGTGCTGGGGTGGTTAAATATATTATTAAAACTGGGGCGTCTGGATGGCTCAGTAGTTGAGCGTCTGCCTTTGGCTCAGGTCTTGATGCCAGGGTCCTCTGATCAAGTCCTACATCAGGCTCCTCACAGGGAGCCTGCTTCTCCCTCTGCCTATGTCTCTGCCTCTCTCTGTGTGTGACTCTCATGAATAATTAAATAAAATCTTAAATATATATACATATATTATTAAAACTGAAATTACTCGAAATTCATGTTTCTTTCTCCTTTTATTTTATTATTATTATTTTTTAGAGAGAGAGAGAGAATTTGGGTGGGGGCCACAGCCCAAAGGAAGAATATCTTAAGCAGGCTCCACACTCACTACAAAACCCATGCGAGGCTTGATCTCATGACCATGAGATCATGACCTAGTCAAAACCAAGAGTCAGATTCTTAACCAACTGAGCCACCTAGTTGCCCCTTTACTTTTTGTAATATGGCTACTAGAAATTTCAAATTAAAAATGTGGCCAGCATTATATTTCTGTTGGACATGTAGCCAAAGAAATAAAAGAGAAGGCTGAAAACTATATGTACAGTTTTTAAGAGCCAATTTCATTGGTCAAAACTCAGTCACACAAACCCAAATACCAATGAAGATTGAGTAATGTAGTCTTTCTACATATTCAAAAAAAGGGAAATGAAATGGGATTTAGTGAGACAGAGCATTTTGTCTGCCACAGGACATATGAGTGAAGGTTCAGTCATGATATACTCCCAGTTATACAATTCCAAAGAGCTGGACCGTTACATGGCCACTTTCAAGTGTAAGAAAGCCTACATTGCACTTGAGAGTGATATTGTTAATAAATAATCTTGAATCTACTCTAATTTTTTAAAAATATTCTTTACGAATTTTGGTGTTTTAACATACTACAAAACAAGTAACATTGCTGTTACACCTCTCAACCAACTTTTCTGATGCACCTGTTAACCAACTATGTTTTGTTACCATGCAATAATCATTGCTCTGTTCCATTTCTCTCCATAGTTCAAGGGTGTTCTTTCTAAAATGCAGACCTGATCACATAGTTCCCCTGATCATTCCTCAGTAACACCCCCATGCCTTACTATAAAGCACAGACTCTACTGCATGACAAAAATGCTCCTGCATGACCTTGCCCAGGCCATCTCTCACAGTGCTCCAGATCACTTTATCCCTCTCCACGACTAGCACTCATTGCCATGCATAACTGTTTCCCACATGTGGGGCTTTGCCTATACTTCTTGCTGATCTGGAATGTCCTTCTTGATCTATTTCTTATCACCTTTAAAAGGGTATAAATATCTCTGGATACGGAGTTTGAGAAACTATACTTAAAAACTCCCTAGGTGGGATCCCTGAGTGGCTCAGTGGGTTTAGCACCTGCCTTCGGCCCGGGCATGATCCTGAAGTCCCAGGATCGAGTCCCACATTGGGCTCCCTGCATGAAGCCTCCTTTTCCCTCTGCCTGTGTCTCTGCCTCTCTCTCTCTCTCTCTCTCTAATGAATAAATAAATAAAATCTTTTTTAGGGATCCCTGGGTGGCGCAGCGGTTTGGCGCCTGCCTTTGGCCCAGGGCGCGATCCTGGAGACCCGGGATCGAATCCCACATCAGGCTCCCGGTGCATGGAGCCTGCTTCTCCCTCCGCCTGTGTCTCTGCCTCTCTCTCTCTCTCTGTGACTATCATAAATAAATAAAAAATTTAAAAAAAATTTTTTTTAAAAAAAATCTTTTTTAAAAAATCCCTAGGTGGTACTTTCTGTCTGGAAACCACCTACAGACCAGTCTTTGAGAGGACTGTTGGAGAAGACCAATTTGAGATGTTCTCTGGGAATACAGAAGAAGAGTACCAAAGTAACAAATAGGTGACAAATACAAATTGATAATAGATATAAAAGACAGGAAAATGTGGGATATATATAATGGAATATTACACAGTCACAGAAAAAGGATGAGATCATGCCACTTGAGACAACATGGATGTAACTAGTGGGTATTATGCTGATTGAAATCAGTCAGACTGAGAAAGACAAGTACCACATCTTTCTACTCATACATGGAAACTTTAAAAAAATGAATTAATGAACAAAAAGCAAAATCAGACCTATAAATTCAGAGAACAAACTGGTGGTTGCCAGAGGAGAGGAAGATGGTGTGATGGGCAAAATGGGTAAAGGGTGGACACAGCATAATGTATAAACTTGTCAAGCCTCAAAATTGTATACCTGAAGCTAATGTAACATTGTGTGTCAACTATAGCCAAATTAAAAAAATAATAACAATGTGCTGCATCAAAACAAGAGCATAAATTAAGACATAGAAGATGTGAAATATAGGGAAAAGGGAATCAACATAGGGAAGGGGCAAAGAAGATGCCAGAATGGTAGCTGTGTACCAGGGATGGAGGGCACCGAGTCTAGATTGGAGCCATATGATTTAAGAGACACACATAGTAAAGACTGTTAGCAGTAACATTCCCACTCCCACAGAGCTCTCTTTTAAGAACAGAATAGCTGGATAGGCCTATCCCAGATTCTTATTTGTACTTGGCTTCTTTGGCTATGAGTTGATGAGCTCCTTTCTCTGCTGACTGGATTGGTTTAAGACACTCATCTCCCTGTCACCAAAGGATCTGTTTTGATCTACATTTGAAAACTGGAGATTGGGCCTGGTAGTCTCAGAAATAGACAATACAGAGCAGCTTGCTTACCATGACTATCTTTCCAACGGACATGGAGAATGTGCAGTATCTGTTAGGGTAGACTAAATGGCTGAGGGCAAGATCCAGAATGCTTGGTGGTAGAACAGAACTTTATCCCCACTCACATGTGGTAGACATGCTTGTGTTCCCCTAAAATTTGTACATTGAAACCTAATCCCCAGTGTGATGGTATCGGAGATGGCGCCTCTGGGACTGAAGTAGGTCATGATGGTGGAACACTTATAAATGGGATTAATGCCCTTATAAAAGAGGCCCCAGAGAGCTCCCTCATCCTTTCTGCCATGTGGGGACACAGCCTTCAGAACCGTGAGAAATAAGTTTCTGTTGCTTATAAACCATCTAATCTTGTATTCTGTTACATCAGCCCAGGTGGACTGAAATATCCCATGAGATTTCAAGTGAAGTGTTCCTGGTCCCTGTGCCTGTGTCCTCCATGTGGAGATTTGGGTGCCCAGTCCTTTTTCCCTTTCATGGATAGTGAGGGTCCTGGGAAATGAAACCCCTGCATGAGCAGAAGCATCCTAGCTAGAACTCTGTACCAGATTCTGGAGGCAGCTGGCCACTTGGCTTCCCTGGCCCAAACCCACAACTCTCAGAGTTTCCCAGGTCCACTTCTGCCTTCCCCAGGTGCTCTTGCAAACTCTCAGGAAAGCTAAAGGCAGATTCTAAACAAGATAAAGGATCGCACAGCTCCTGGGTGCCTCCTGCAATGGTGGTGATGTGGCCTCTCACTAGCTAGGTTTGTGTTTGCCCCTTGGTTTTTCACAACTAAACAATACGTCATTTAAGATATAAACATAAGGGGACGCCTAGGTGGCTCAGTGGTTTAGTGCCTGCCTTCCGCCCAGGGTGTGATCTTGGAAACGTGGAATCGAGTCCCACATCGGGCTCCCTGCATGGAGCCTGCTTCTCCCTCTGCCTCTCTCTCTCTCTCTCTCTCTCTCTCTCTCTCTCATGAATTAATAAAATCTAAATATATATATATATATGGAATATATATATATGGAATATATATATATATATATATTTCCATCTCCTTGTGTATTCCTCAATTTCTTTCAAAAGTGTTCTGTAGGTTTTAGGGTATAGATCCTTTACCTCTTTGATTATGTTTATTCCTACGTATCTTATGCTTTTGGGTGCAATTGTAAATGGGATTGACATCTTAATTTCTCTTTCTTCAGTCTCATTGTTAGTGTATGGAAATGCCACTGACTTCTGGGCATTGATTTTGTATCCTGCCTCACTGCCAAATTGCTGTATGAGTTCTAGCAATCTTGGGGTGGAGTCTTTTGGGTTTTCTATATACAGTATCATGTCATCTGCAAAGAGAGTTTGACTTCTTTGCCAATTTGAATGTCTTTTATTTCTTTTTGTTGTCTGATTGCTGAGGCTAGGACTTCTAGTACTATGTTGAAAGCAGTGGTGAGAATGGACATCCCTGTCTTGTTCCTGATCTTAGGGGAAAGGCTCCCAGTGCTTCCCCATTGAGAATTATATTTGCTGTGGGCTTTTTGTAGATGGCTTTTAAGATGTCGAGGAATGTTCCCTCTATCCCTACACGCTGAAGAGTTTTGATCAGGAATGGATGCTGTATTTTGTCAAATGCTTTCTCTGCGTCTATTGAGAGGATCATATGGTTCTTGTTTTTTCTCTTGTTGATATGATCTATCACGTTGATTGTTTTATGAGGGTTGAACCAGCCTTGCATCCTGGGGATAAATCCTACTTGGTTATGGTGAATAACCTTTTTAATGTATTGTTGTATCCTATTGGCTAGTATCTTATTGAGAATTTTTGCATCCATGTTCACCAGGGATATTGGTCTATAATTCTCCTTTTGGGTGGGGTCTTTGTCTGGTTTGGGAATTAAGGTGATGCTGGCCTCATAGAACGAGTTTGGAACAAATTATTTTAAGATTTGTGTGGAATCAGAAAAGGCCCTGAATAGCCAGGGGAATATTAAAAAAGAAAACCTTAGTTGGGGGCATCACAATTCCAGATTTCAGGTTGTACTACAAGGCTGTAATCATCAAGACAGTGTGGTACTGGCACAAAAACAGACACATAGATCAATGGAACAGAATAGAGAACCCATAAGTGGACCTTCAACTTTATGGTCAACTAATATTAGACAAAGGAGGAAAGACTCTCCACTGGAAAAATACAGTCTCTTCAATAAATGGTGCTGGGAAAATTGGACATCCACATGCAGAAGAATGAAACTAGACCACTCTCTGACACCATACACAAAGATAAACTCAAAATGGATCAAAGATCTAAATGTGAGACAAGGTTTCATCAAAATCCTAAAGGAGAACACAGGCAACACCCTTTTTGAACTTGGCCACAGTAACTTCTTGCAAGATATATCCATGAAGGCAAGAGAAACAAAAGCAAAAATGAACTATTGGGACTTCATCAAGATAAGAAGCTTTTGCACAGCAAAAGAAACAGTCAACAAAACTAAAAGACAACCTACAGAATGGGAGAAGATATTTGCAAATGACATATCAGATAAAGGGCTAGTATCCAAGATCTATAAAGAACTTATTAAACTCAACAGCAAAAAAAACAAACAATCCAATCATGAAATGGGCAAAAGACATGAAGAGAAATCTCACAGAAGAAGACATAGACATGGCCAACACGCACATGAGAAAATGCTCAGAATCACTTGCCATCAGGGAAATACAAATCAAAACCGCTATGAGATACCACCTCACACCAGTGAGAATGGGGAAAATTAACAAGACAGGAAACAACAAATGTTGGAGAGGATGCGGAGAAAAGGGAACCCTCTGGCACTGTTGGTGGGAATGTGAACTGGTGCAGCCACTCTGGAAAACTTGTGGAGGTTCCTCAAAGAGTTAAAAATAGACCTGCCCTACGACCCAGCAATTGCACTGTTGGGGATTTACCCCAAAGATACAGATGCAATGAAGCGCCGGGACACCTGCACCCGGAGGTTTCTAGCAGCAATGTCCACAATAGCCAAACTGTGGAAGGAACCTCAGTGTTCATCGAAAGAGGAATGGATAAAGAAGATGTGTTCTATATATACAATGGAATATTACTCAGCCATCAGAAATGACAAATACCCACCATTTGCTTCAACGTGGATGGAACTGGAGGGTATTATGCTGAGTGAAATGACTCAATCGGAGAAGGACAAACATTATATGTTCTCATTCATTTGGGGAATATAAATAATAGTGAAAGGGAATAGAAGGGAAGGGAGAAGAAATGGGTAGGAAATATCAGAAAGGGAGACAGAACATAAAGACTCCTAACTCTGGGAAACGAACTAGGGGTGGTGGAAGGGGAGGAGGGCAGGGGGGGGGGGTGAATGGGTGACGGGCACTGAGGGGGGCACTTGACGGGATGAGCACTGGGTGTTATTCTGTATGTTGGCAAATTGAACACCAATAAAAAATAAATTTATTATTAAAAACATAAATAAAATAGTAAAATAAAATAATAAAATAAAGTAAAATAAATAAAATAAAATAATAAAATAAAATAAAATAAAATAAAATAAAATAAAATAAAATAAAATAAATCTCACAGAGGAAGACATAGACATGGCTAACAAGCACATGAGAAAATGCCCCGCATCACTTGCCATCAGGGAAATACAAATCAAAACCACAATGAGATACCACCTCACACCAGTGAGAATGGAGAAAATTAACAAGGCAGGAAACCACAAATATTGGGGAGGATGTGAAGAAAGGGGAACCCTCCTGCACTGTTGTTGGGAATGTGAACTGGTGCAGCCACTCTGGAAAACTGTGTGGAGGTTCCTCAAGGAGTTAAAAATAGACCTGCCCTACGGCCCAGCAATTGCACTGCTGGACATTTACCCCAAAGACACAGATGCAATGAAACGCCAGGACACCTGCACCCCGATGTTTCTAGCAGCAATGTCCACAATAGCCAAACTGTGGAAGGAGCCTCGGTGTCCATCGGAAGATGAATGGATAAGTAAGATGTGGTTTATGTATACAATGGAATATTACTCAGCCGTTAGAAATGACAAATACCCACCATTTGCTTCAACATGGATGGAACTGGAGGGTATTATGCTGAGTGAAGTAAGTCAATCGGAGAAGGACAAACATGATATGGTCTCATTCATTTGGGGAATATAAAAAATAATGACAGGGAATAAAGAGGAAAGGAGAAAAAATGAGTGGGAAATATCAGAATGGGAGACAGAACATGAGAGACTCCTAACTCTGGGAAATGAACTAGGGGTGGGGGAAGGGGAGGTGGGAGGGGGGTGGGGGTGACTGGGTGACAGGCACTGAAGGGGGCACTTGATGGGATGGGCACTGGGTGTTATTCTATATGCTGGCAAATTGAACACCAATAAAAAATAAATTTACAAAAAAATAAAAATAAATAAAATAAAAAAAAATATATATATATATGATGTAAACATAAGTGTGATAAACTATTTTTAAAAGCAAGAACAAAAGTAACATGAAAATCCGGCTCCTTCTAGAGGAAAAGAGGAAGAGGGGACGGGCACCAGAACCTCAAGTCCTGGTAATATTTCACTTCTGAACTTGGGTACCATGATTTCAGGTGTTGGGATTTTGTTTGTTTTTATTTAGTTCTTTAAATTGTACACATACTATTTTGTTCATTCTTTTGCATACATTATGTATTTCACAATTAAAAGTTTTTTAAAGATATGGGAAAAAACAAAGGAGAAAAGTCATAGATTCAGCTGCACAGAACTGTAAATCTTTTATATGTTGAAACGTTAAACTGAAAGGAAAACCACAAATTGAGAAAATATTTGTCACAAATACTGCAAGACATTAATAGCTGGATTATTAGTCCAAGAAGTAAACACACTCCCACTTTCAGGGTTTCATCCTTGCTGTTCCCTCTCCCAGTACACTCTTCCTCCTCATGAACTTCTCTTCCCTTATTAGAATTTGTCTTTGGAAAAAGAAAAAAAGAATTTGTCTTTGGGCAAATGTCACTTTCTCAGTGAAGGCTTCTCTGACCACCCTGGCACTCTGCCTCCAAATTCTATGACTTCTTTTTCTCCATGGTGTGTACTGTGTCACCTATTTATTCTGGTTTTGTTTCTCTCTCCTCACTAGAAATCAAAGCTCTTTGTGGGAAGGAATATTTGTCTGCCTTGTTCAATGCTATATCCCCAGTGCCTTGAACAATGTCTGGCACCTTGCAGGTGGACCTCCATGTGGTCCTGGATGTGGAGATCTGGGAACCCAGTCTTCTTGCCCTCTGATGGATTCTGAGGGTGCTGGGAAATGAGACCCCTGCATGAGCAGAAGCATCCCAGCTACAACTCTAGTAGACACTTATACTGTACTACAAGTAGACATTTGTTGACTGAATGAATATGAAAAGCTCATGTTAATTGATAAGGCAAGCATTAAGATCATCTCCTCAAAGGACAGAAGATGTAAACTGAAAAAATAATAATGGATCAAAATGTCTTTGAAACCAATGCAGAAACATTAACCAACATTAATAATCAAATAAATTCACATTAAATAATTATCTACCTTTTTCAGAGCATATGATAACAAGTGTAAACTTGCTTTTGGCAGCCCTGGTTGACACCTGGCCTCAGCTTTAGTCATTCTGGATATCCTTGATAATGCTCATTACACTGTTGGCATGGTCATGGTGTCTAGGGTATAGAAATGGCTCAATAAACTTAAATGATTTGCTATTGCATCTGTTTTTTATATTGACTGGCCACCTGGCTATACTATATATAAAAGTGAACAGAAAATTCTGAACCCCCACTAATATTGTGGTGGAGTACAGGGACGAAACTAAGAAACAGCTGAGTCGATGTGTGCCATTATATGTTTGGTCTTGTTCCTTGGGTGGGTTTTCCTCTTCTGCTGGAAAAGCCTTTCATCTCCCTTCTAATTGGATGTGGGTCCCATCTGGAGGTCAGTCTGCACCATGAATGCTGCCCTCTTCTCAACCCTGATCAAACTCCAGTAAGAGGAACTGGGAGATTTAACGCATCAATTTTTTTTTTATCAATGTTTTCTCCTTCTTTCATGTATTTTTGTTAGATGCTTAATCTGTGCCTAATTTGAACTAAGCATTTATGGTAGTAAAAAGGAAACATAAGACCATCTTCCTAGAGTTGATTGTGCCTAGGTCTCCCTCTCTTTTCTCCTATCCCTCACCTCCCTTGCCCCTACTTCATCTTCTCCTTCTTGCTTTCTTTTTGTTTGTCTGAAATAAAATCTCTCCAAGAAGGGCAAAAGATACAGCTTCTCCAGAGGCTAGGGTGAATAGATAGGTCCATGTTACAACTTTCCTAAGCCTTAGGCACTCTTCCTTTTGAAGCCTCACTGCACATGAGATCCAACCATAAAAATTCATCTATATCCAACAATAAATATAATTTACATAGAATTATTTAACGTGATAAAATGCAACTGACCAATTGACATGATGCTTGATTCTGTGAAGGCACATATTTTTTTTTAAAAAAAGACAATATAAAATTTAACTTTGCTTTTTTGATATCAGTTTCCTTTAACATTTTGGAGCCAGTTAACTCCTTTTATCACATCTCAACATTTTTTAGTTTATAAACCCTGAGCACTATGTACTAGAGCTTAAACGACAAACGGCCCTGGCTGGATTAGGTTTAGCCCATATCTATCTGTTATTTAGCTCTATGAGTTTAGGTAGATTACTTAAATTCTCTGAACATCAATCATCTTATCAGTCAAATGAACCCAATCAGACATAACTTAGCAGGCTCTGAGCCCACTACTTTCATCCAAAAGCAGTTCAATGACTAATTGTTTTTCCAAATTTTCTCACTCAGAGTCTTAAAGTACACAGAGTCCCCAGCCAACTTACTCTGAACTAAATAGAAAATATGATATAGATTGAGATTGGGAAGGGCCTGTCTCAATATAGCATCTCCTTCCTTTAAGTTCCAAGGCTCAGTCACTGAGAACCTCAGATGGATTATGCTGAAGGAATGACAGATTCTCTGAGAACACTTTTTTTTAAGATGTTACTTATTTATTTGAGAGAGAGAAAGAGAATGAGCAAGGGGAAGGGCAGAGGGACAGGAAGACTCCCACTAACTGGGAAGTGCAAGGCAAGGCTCAATCGCAGGACCCTGAGATCATGACCTGAGCTGAAGGCAGATGCTCAACCAACTGAGCCACCCAGGGGCCCTGTAAGAAACTTTCTTGTGGGGATCCCTGGGTGGCGCAGTGGTTTAGCGCCTGCCTTTGGCCCAGGGCGCGATCCTGGAGACCCGGGATCGAATCCCACGTCGGGCTCCCGGTGCATGGAGCCTGCTTCTCCTTCTGCCTCTCTCTCTCTCTCTCTGTGTGACTATCATAAATAAATAAAAATTAAAAAAAAGAAACATTCTTGTGTTTGCTTTTGTTCATTCCTATCCTCACACTTCAAGCCCCAGACTCTGTGTTCTGCAACAAAAACGATGACTCTTCCCTTCACATTCATGGGGAACATCCATCGTGGAGATCCAAATCTCAGACCTCTTGTGCTCTTGTGTCTTCGGGTGGGATGGAGGGTGGGGCACTGTGAGAAAACAGAAGTGAATAAGGAAAGCACACTGATGGGCCCAGACAACAAGGGCTGGAACCACATGGAGGCATCTTAGAACACTGGTGGTAGAGCAGAGCTTACAAAGTGTCACAGAGCAGCTGCTTTCTTCAACTGAACAGCTCTTCTTGGTTATTCTCCCTGAAGGCAAATCCAAATGACCAAACACAGTTTACTTTTTTCCTCATATGTAACAACTGTCATACATAGAGCCATGGATCAAAAGCAATATGAGGGGAACCTGGCTGGCTAAGTCAGTAGACCATGCGACTCTAAATCTCAGGGTTGTGAGTTCAAGACAAAAGGTTGAAGACAGAGGACAGTTTAGGAGAGTAAGTTTCCTCAGGCAAAGGAAAATAAAATCCAAAGCACTGAAAGATGCCCACCTCTTCCCCTATCGGAAGAAGCAAAGGATGGCTCAGATGGAAGTATCTTTATGTCTGCCATGGTTATTGAAAGACATGTCTGTCCTTATTTCCTCCACTTTCTCATTACTTGATCCTATGCATTCTTGCTTCTGACTCCACTGTTTTGCTGTCACTGCACATTCTAAAATCTTGAATAACCTCCCACTTTCAAATTCAGCAGCACCTTCTTGGTTCTCTCCTTCTAAGCCTCTGCGCAGGATTAACCCTATTGAACACCTTCTCCTTCCTAAAACTCTCCCTTGGCTTGGTTTCTGTGACATTTGACCTCATCTTCCTATTAATTTCTTCTATTTCCATGTCAGTTTTACTTCTTTGTCTTGTGCCCTAAATGTGGATATACTCCCAAGATCTGTGACTTCAGCTGTCTCTATATAAAGATGGCATTCAAATTTACATTTCAGGGATCCCTGGGTGGCACAGCGGTTTAGCGCCTGCCTTTGGCCCAGGGAGTGATCCTGGAGACCCGGGATCGAGTCCCACGTCAGGCTCCCGGTGCATGGAGCCTGCTTCTCCCTCTCCCTGTGTCTCTGCCTCTCTCTCTCTCTCTCTCTCTCTCTCTCTCTGTGTGTGTGTGTGTGTGTGACTATCATAAATAAATAAAAATTTTAAAAAAATAAATTTACATTTCAGTCCCTATTATCTGACTTCAGCTGTCCAGGACTCTATTGTTTAGGCTTCCCATCTCAAGATTTTATTTTTAATGGAGCAGATCCATTAGGGTCACTGGGCATTGTGAATAACACCAAATCAGTAAAGAGAATCAGTGATGACTGACTGAAGCTTTCAATATAGGACTATGGTGGAGTGACTGTGGCACAAACATGAAAGCCAGAAAAGCCCTGTATCACCTGGGTGAGTTCAGAATAAGATAAATGCCAGTCTATCAGGAGAAAAGATAAAGGCGAAAGGTATACTTATACTTAAAAAGGATGAAACTGGAACCAGATTGATCACTGAAGGACACATGACAAGATGCAATGTATTCTGTGAAGAAGCTCAAAGGAATCCTCACAAGATCGGGACAAGTTGACATAAAAGATGAAAAATCAACTTTTCTGATAAAGAATTTTCTAAGACAGAATTGCTGGTACATGGGATTGACTACTTGTGCTTACAAGCTACTATAAACAGTAACACCTAAATGAAAGGACAGAGCTCTTTGGTGTCCCAAATGTTTAAATCAATATAGTATGACATGCAAAATAAAAGCATGTTCATGGGGTGCTTGGGTGGTTCAGCTGGTAGAGCATCCAACTCTTGATCTCAGGGTCATGAGTTCAAGTCCCACATTTGGCGTGGAGCCTGCTTAAAAAGATAAGACGGATAGATGATAGATAGATAGATAGATAGATAGATAGATAGATAGATAGATGATAGATACATAATAGATAGATAGAAAATAAAAGCACATTGAAATACCATTACTCACCCACTAGAGAGATAGGAATTTAAAACCTAACAATACCAAGTGCTGACAAGAATGTGGCGGCAGCTGGAACTCTCATATGTTTCTGGCAGGAATACAAAGTGACACAATCATTTTAAAAATAGCTTAGAAGTTAAACATACACTACCATAAGCCCCAACAATCCTACTCTTAGGATGAAATGAAAATGTATGTCCACTCAAAGATTTAGGTGTAAAATTTAGTCATAGTAGCCAAAAATTGTAAACAACTCAATGCCTATTGACTGGTATAAGAAAAAATAAATTTTGGCACAGGCATACAACGGAATACTATTCAATAATGAAAAGGAGCAAACCACTGATGCACAACAATATGAATGAATCTTAAAAGCATCATGCTGGGCAGCCCAAGTGGCTCAGTGGTTGAGCACTGTCTTCAGCCCAGGGTGTGGTCCTAGAGACCCAGGACTGAGTCCCACGTGGGGCTCCCTGCATGGAGCCTGCTTCTCCCTCTGCCTGTGCCTGTGCCTCTCTCTGTGTGTCTCTCATGAATAAATAAATATTTTTTTAAAAAGCATCATGCTAACATGAAAGTAGCCAATTGCTGAAGAATATACCTTCATATTACCTGCTGCTCAAATTTTAGCAGAAGCTCTGTCATTGTAATTATATTTGGAAATTATGCATTCAGTCTACCATTTCACTGTGACTGTGATGAGCAAAGAATTTTGCCCCAGGGAAAATTTTGGAAAAGAAGAACAGAAATATTTGCAGGTTACACTTAATTTTATAAATTACAGTTTTCTATCAGGAGTGCAGTATCTGCAACTAAACTTACACATCTGTTCAATATTTCCTTAACCAAGGGTTTCAGATGATTTGCCAAAGTTTCTGAAATGACAGAGGACTACACAGTACAGGATCTGGTTTTCACTTTTGTCCTTGAATAGATATTGTTGTTGAGTATTTATAAAGTTCTCCCCTGTCCCAGATAATCTAGCCTTTATCTCTGTGTCACAACAAAGGCTCCTCCCACAAGCCCTGTCCTCTCCAGGCTTTGTCTACCTTGTGTCTCAGTAAGCTGTGTGGTTAACCAGACTGTCTACACCCTCCTGACTAGTTGATGCCTCACCATAGTGTTGCTTACCACAAGAAGGTGATAACCCTTTCTCTCAGATCCAGAGAGAAAGAGGAAGAAACAAATCTTGTGCTGTCTTCATTGCAGCGAAGTCAAAATTCTCATCTTGAATAATAATATGAGTGAATCTAGCACAGCCAGAAAGAGAGCTAGTCTGGTGCCCATCTCTTTGGAGACCTTTCCCCCACCTTTTAGAACCCTTTGCCTGCCCTCAGCATCAGCTTCAAGTTCAGAGCTAAAGAAAAAATTAAACAGAAATAACTTTTCTCTACTTCTAGAAAAAGTTAAAGCTTTCACAATCATGGCCCAACCTGAAATACCCCTGAGTTGCTACTGTAGTTGTAATTTTTCTAAATTTCTTCAAACACTGGCATATCAGCAAGTTCAAAGAGGCCCTAAACAAAAAAGAAAGAAAGTGAGCGAGAGAGGGAGGAAGGGAGGGAGGAAGGAAGGAGGGAAGGGAAGGGAAGGGAAGGGAAGGGAAGAGAAGGGAAGGGAAAGGGAGGGGAGGGGACAGGGAGGGGAGGGGAGAGGAGAGGAGAGGAAAGGAGGGGAGAGGAGGGGAGGGAAGAGAAAGAATACCAATGGAAAACAGAATGTGGCCTTGAGGAGAAGGAAGTTGGCAGCTTTAGGAACTTGACCGGATTGTATATACCATACACGTTGGCTGGGGAAGACAGCCTTATCAGACATGAGGCAGTGGCCTAGGAGTGGGGTTTGCAAGAATGAGACCCCCACCTTCTTGCCTTCTCCAACGGTATGTGTCCCATTCCAGGCATGGTACATTTCAACAGGCCTAACTTGTAGCAGGACAACTGGATCCCAGTAAGAAAAAGTAGTTCCCCCCCACCCATGGGTGTGAAATAACACCTATCCCAGTAGGACATTTCATTGCAAATTCCAGTAGATACGGTCTTTCCCAGGCATGATGGGGCTCAGTGTTCTCAGCAGTATAGCACCTTGATCCATGGTGTGACTCAGGGTGATGCATGTTTTCCATGACTTCCATGTCTTTATGGGGCCTCGGCAGAGATCTGAAGTCTGGCATATGAAGTCCTACTGGATGATCATTCAAATGTACTAAAGCCTGGGATGATACTTTAATCCACCAGGCCAAGGTGGTTTTAACTCTTAGTAATTTAATCTCCTGCTTTAATATCCCATTTGTCCTTTCTACAACTCTGTTGCTTGAGGGTTATAGGGGAGATGGACCCTCCATTCAATGTCAAGTTCTTTTGCCCAGTCTTGTGTATCATGACCTTTGGAATGTGACCTCCTATCATTGTCTATTCAACAAGGTATCTGTACATGGTCCTTAGCTTCTCTAATCCCCTCATAGCAGCAGCCAGGTTTGCACAGTGACTAAAGACAGCTTGAGTTAAATCAGATGCAGTGTCCACACAGACCAAGGCATATTTAGAATCCTCACTCACAAGGATGGTGACCAATATAATCAATTTACCAATCCCTTACCAGTTGGGAATTCTAGTGGATGACCACAGACCATTTTAACAGTTGCCTTGGACATTGTTTGGAACATACAGAACATATTGTTACTGCATTAAACAAGTCACTGTATTTCAAGGGCCATCTGGCTTCTTTGGCAAAACACCATCCCACCCAGGAACTGTGGTGGCCAGTCTTCCTATGCACTCAGTCTCCTGTATCTACTGAAGGGTTAGCTAGGGCTTGTATCCAGATATTCAATGGCATCAGTTTCCTGATTGACTAAAAGACCTCTAAACCCCTAAAATCCCTACAAAGACTTGTATCTTCTTTATGTTCATAGGGGTTGGATAAGTTTGCATCTTATAAAACACAACTTCCGGACAACATGCATCCTACCTGACCACACAACTCTCAAATCTTATGGCAGTGCCTGGGCCTTGAATTTTCTGTGGATTCTTGACACATCTTCTCCCTCACAGATGTTCCAGCAAAGCCTGCAGGGTTTTGTCCTGCAACAAAGACAAACATTCACATGTTAACTTTATATCATTGATATAATGGGTCCATTTGACAGATATAGGGAAAGCGAATAGGGACACATCTTAAGTTACCATCACATGGGTACTGGGAGGCTATGCAGGTAGCCTTGGGGAAATACTTGAAAGGTTCATTAGTGTCCCTCCCAAAAGAAGGCAAATTTATCTTAATTATCAGAAACCTGTAATTGTCAAAGTCTTTTCCATGAATCTCCTTGAAGATGAGGCACTTCTGCAGAAATACTTTTTGCCAAAGCATCAGAGTAAAGCAATAACTGTCTGCAAATGACAGAAGCCTTAAAATGTCCATGGTTAAGATCTGATGAGAGTTCCTCATTGTCCCAATTGGCAAGAAATTTGGTTATTTCTTTGACATACATTTTCAAATGATGACTGACACATGATACCAGGGCATATCAGATTTAGGAATTTCATACAAATATACTCTAAAGAAAGTCTACATTGTTTCTTATTAGACAAGGTTTCCCATGAAATTTAACCTATACAAAAAGTCTCATAGTTGTAAAAAAAAAAAAACTTGACCTTTTTTAATAGAAAATACTCAGTTTCTTAAGCAATCAAAGACCAGGTAAAGACAAAACACAGCACCTTTGTTTCCTAGGTAGATACCATTAAAGGTAAAGAAAAACCTTTGTTTACAATTTCTTACCAAGAGCAGACCAATAGTCCAAGAAAACTTTGTCCTTTAACAGGGAGGAAACAAAATTCTAATTTGGTATCAGTATGCATTTGATGTTAAAACTCTTTTTCTTCTTAACTTATACAAACCCATTCCAATCTTACTTTAACTGCACATAATATTCCTTTATCAATATTCTTTTTCCACACACACAAATATATATATATTCTTTTTCCACAAACCATCTGTAAATTTCCATATCCATTCAGCTTTTGTCTTGTATACTTTTTCCATCCTGGGTCAGTCATTTCACTTTAGGACAAAATTACTTTGTTTTTTCCTTATAGAAAGAAAGAAAGAGAAGACAGAGAGAGAGAGAGAGAATGAGAGAGAGAGAATAAGAGAGAGAGAGAGAGAGAGAGAGAGAAGAGAAAGAATGAACCTACACCCGAGGAAAGCAAGATGGCGAAAGAGTAGGGATCCTCATTTCATATGGTACCCAAATTACCTAGATAACTTTCTAATCATCCTGAACACCTGGAATTCAACCTAAGATGTAAAGAGAGAACAGCTGGAACCCCACAGAGAGAAAAGTGATCAAAAGTGATTGCTTTTTACAAGAGCCTGGCAGTGGACAGAAGTGGACTATGCTCTGTTCCCGTTCCCTTCAGGACAGGCAGAACCAGGAAGGGCTCAAGATGGTGAAAGCTCTCCCACCACTAGGTGTCCTTCAATTGGTATAGATCAGTGCCCCTGAACCTGCCCCCGGGGGGAATCTAAGCCAGTGTGCACTGACAGACTGTAGTTCGGAACATGAGGGGAGCTCTTGGCTCTGGAGCTGGAGATCTGGCTGCCATCATTTTTTCTTTCTTTTTTCTCCTTTCATCTGTAAGAGGAAAGCCTCTAGGGAACAAAGGCCTCACAGGACAAGCAGCTTTACATGGAGTCCTGCCACTTGGCAAAGGGCACGGCATCTCTGCCAGGCACAGGCACCTGAGAATCAGTGCAGCTGGCTCCTCTCCCAGAAGAAGTGCTGGAAGAACAGGGGAAGAGCAAGTTTACTGACCAAGCAGCCCTGGATAGTTCCAGGACTGAGGGAAAACAGCAAATAGAACGCGAGGTTTTTCTTTTGGGTTAAAAATTTCCAG
Organism: Vulpes lagopus; assembly: GCF_018345385.1. Taxonomy (NCBI): domain Eukaryota; kingdom Metazoa; phylum Chordata; class Mammalia; order Carnivora; family Canidae; genus Vulpes; species Vulpes lagopus. Next base: position 53,220,882 of record NC_054824.1, on the reverse strand, counting down.
TATTATTTCTTTTTTCCTGCCTTAACTACAATATTTTATCAACTTTTCATTTTTAAGGTTTTTTTTCCTTTTTGGCTTTCATATTTTATAATTATATGTCATAGATATATCTTTATTTTTGAATTCCTTTCAAAGTATTCAATTAAATTTGTAGATACATGTTATGGATTTGAGTTTTTTCGGTCTTGTTTTGTTTTTTAATTTTGGAATTTAGTACCTTCTAACATATGGACCAAAATACACTCAAAACCAAGTGGAGCACACTGTTGATCCATTCTGTGAAATTATATTCTCTTTTCCTTCTCATTCTGCCTCCTTCTTTTATCTTGTTTTCGTTCTTGTGGTTGCTATTGTGCTGATTGATATAAATATAGAATTTAGCACCTTCTAACATGCAGAACAAAATACACTCAGACCAAGAGGATCACCCTCTTGGTCGCTCTGTGACACTATATTCTCTCTCCTCCATCACTTTTCTTTTCTTTTTCTTTCTTTCTTTCCTTCCTTCCTTCTTTCTTTCTTTCTTTCTTTCTTTCTTTTTTTTACTATTTAAAAAAATTGTTTTTCACTTTAATGGTCTTTTTTTCTTTCCTTTCTTTCACTTTTATTTGGTCCCTGACTTCTTTAGAATTGTCTAGGGTGTATTTTTCTTAGGTCGTGATTGATATTTTTGACTCTGCTCACTCATACATCTATTCTGCACTGTACAAAATGACTGGAAGGAAAAATTCATCACAAAAGAAAGAACTGGAGTAATACTCTCTGCCACAGGCCTAATAGATGTGGATTTAAGGAGCACATCAGAGATACACTTTAGAGGTAAATTATAAAATTCCTGGTGGCTCTTAAAAAATGGATAAAGGACTCTGGAGATTCTCAAAATTAAAAATACTTTAACTGAGATGCAGTCTAATTGGATGCTCTAACTGCTAGGGTTAGGGAGATAGAAAAGAGAGTGAATAACATAGAAGACAAGTTGATGGAAAGGAAGAAAGCTGAGGAAAAAAGTGAAAAAAAAAATTAAGAAGCATGAGGAGAGGCTTCATGAAATAAATGATAGCTTGAGAAGAAATAATATTCATCTTATGCGATTCCAGAATATGTACAGAAAGAGAGTACCACGAAGTATATGTGAACAAATCATAGCTGAGAACTTCCCTAACTTGGGGAAGGAAATAGGCACTTATACCCAAGAGATAGAGAGGAACACCCCAAATAAACAAAAAACAATCATTACCCCGACATATAAGAGTGAAGCTTGAAAATTTCAGAGATAAAAAGAAAATCCTAAAAGCAGATCAAGACAAGAGATTCCTAACCTAATGGGGAGAAATATGAGATTAACAACAAACCATTCTAGAGACCTGGCAGGCCAGAAAGGGCTGGCATGATATATTCAGGGTACTAAATGAGAACAGCATGCAGCCAAGTATACTTTATCCAGCAAGGCTGTCATTCAGAATAGTAGGAGACATAAAGAGAGATCCCTTTATCTCTAAAGAGGAAGGAATTGAAAGAATAGACAGGAATTGAAAGAATACAAGACCACCAAACTGGCTCTGTAAGAAATATCTAGGGAGACCCTGTAAGCGAAGGAGGGAACCAAGAAAAATCTGCAGGAACAGGGACTGTATGACACTAAATTCATGTATTTTAATAGTTAGTCTGAACATGAATGGGCTAAATGACCCAATCAAAAGACACAGGGTATTAAATTGGATAAAAAAAGCAAGACTCATCTCTGTGCTATCTACAAGAGACTCATTTTAGACCTAAGGACACCTCCAGGCCTAAAATGAGGGGGTGGAGAATCATTTACCATTCAAAAGGCCCTCCAAAGGAAAATGGGGTAACAATCCTCATGCCAGATAAATTAGATTTTATACCAAAGACTGTAATAAGAGATGAAGAAGGGCACTAAATCACACTTAAAGGGTCTATCCAACAAGAAGACCTAACAATTATGAATATTTATGCCCATAATCAAACAAGCCAAGTATATCAACCAATTGATAGTCAAAATAAAGAGATACATAGGTAATATAGATAATACTACATTGGGATCCCTGGGTGGCGCAGTGGTTTGGCACCTGCCTTTGGCCCAGGGCGCGATCCTGGAGACCCGGGATCGAATCCCACATCGGGCTCCCGGTGCATGGAGCCTGCTTCTCCCTCTGCCTGTGTCTCTGCCTCTCTCTCTCTCTCTCTCTCTCTCTCTCTCTCTCTCTCTGTGACTATCATAAATAAATTTAAAAAAAGGTAATACTACATTAATAGTAGAAGACATCAACAGCACTCTCAGCAAAGGACAGATCTTCTTTTTTTTAATTTTTATTTATTTATGATAGTCACAGAGAGAGAGAGAGGCAGAGACATAGGCAGAGGGAAAAGCAGGCTCCCGTGCACCGGGAGCACAACGTGGGATTCGATCCCCGGTCTCCAGGACCGCGCCCCGGGCCAAAGGCAGGCGCTAAACCGCCACCCAAGGATCCCAGGACAGATCTTCTAAGAAGAACATCATCAAAGAATCAAGGGCCTTGAATAACACACTGGACCAAATGGATGTCACAGATATATACAGAACATTCCATCCTAATGTAACTGAAATCACAGTCTTCTCAAGTGCACATGGAACGTTCTCAGAACAGATCACATACTGAGACACAAATCAGGTCTCAACCAGTACCAAAAGACTGGGATTACCCCCTGCATGTTTTCAGATCACAATGCTTTGAAACTAGAACTGAATCACAAGAAATTTGGAAGGAACTCAAACACTTGGAGGTTAAAGAGCATCCTACAAAAAGATGAATGGGTCAACCAGGAAATTAGAGAAGAATTTAAAAGATTCAAGGAACTAACAAAAATGAAAGTACAACTGTTCAAATCTTTGGGATACAGCAAAGGTGGTCCTAAGAGGGAAATACATGGCAATACAAGCCTCCCTCAAAAAATTGGAAAAATCTCAAATACACGAGCTAACCTCTCACCTAAAGGAACTGGAGAAAGAACAGCAAATAAAACCCAAGCCAGGCAGAAGAAGAGAGATAATAAAGATTAGAGCAGAACTCAATGAAACAGAGACCAGAAGAACTGTAGAACAGATCAACAAAACCAGGAACTGGTTCTTCAAGAGAATTAATAAGACAGATAAACCCCTAGCCAGACTTACTAAAAAGAAAAAAGACTCAATAAAATCACGAATGAAAGAGGAGAGATCACAACCAATACCAAGGAAATACAGATGATTTTTAAAATGTATTATGAGCAACTATATGTCACCAAATTCGGCAATCTGGAAGACATGAATGCATTCCTGGAAATGTATAAATTACCAAAAGTGAAGCAGAAAGAAATAGAAAACTTGAACAGGCCAATAACCAGTGGGGAAATTAAAGCAGTCATCAAAAACCTCCCAAGAAACAAAAGTCCAGGGATAGATGGCTTCCCAGGGGAATCCTACCAAACATTAAAAGAAGAAATAATGCCTATTCTACTAACACTGTTTCAAAGGAGAGAAATGGAGGGACTACTTCCAAACTCATTCTATGAGGCCAGCATTACCTTGATCCCAAAACCAAAGAACACCACCAAAAAGGAGAATTACAGATCACTATCTCTGATGAACATTGATGCAAAAAATTCTCACCAACATACTAGCCAATAGGATTGTATGGTACATTAAGAGGATTATTCGTCATGACCAAGTGAGATTTATCCCTGGGATGCAAGGGTGGTTCAACATTCACAAAACAATCAGTGTGATAGATCACATCAATAAAAGAGAATACAAGAACCATATCATCCTCTGAATAGATGCAGAGAAAGCATTTGACAAAATACAGCATCCTGATTTAAACTCTTCAAAATGTAGGGATACAGGGAACAGTCCTCAATATCATAAAAGCCATTTAGGAAAAACCCACAGTGAATGTCATTCTCAATGGGGAAACACTGAGAGCCTTTCCCCTACGATCAGGAACATGACAGGGATGTCCACTCTCACCACTGTTATCCAACGTAGTACTACGAGTCCTAGCCTCAACAATCAGACAACAAAAAGAAATAAAAGGAATTCAAATTGGCAAAGAAGAAGTCAAACTCTCCCTCTATGCAGATGACATGATGCTGTACATAGAAAACCCAAAAGACTCCACCCCAAGATTGCTAGAACTCATACAGCAATTCAGCAGTGTGGCAGGATACAAAATCAATGCCCAGAAATCAGTTGCAGTTCTATACACTAACAATGAGACTGAAGAAAGCGAAATTAAGGAGTCAATTCCATTTACAACTGCACCCAAAAGCATAAGATACCTAGGAATAAAACTAAACAAAGAAGTAAAGGATGTATACTCTAAAAACTCAGACACTTATGAAAGAAATCGAAGAAGACACAAATAGATTGAAAACATACTATGCTCATGGATTGGAAGAATAAATATTGTGCAGATGTCTATGCTACCCAGAGCAATTTGCACATTCAACACAATCCCTGCGAAAATCCAGGGGCTTTCTTCACAGAGTTGGAACAAATCATTTTAAGATTTGTATGAAACCAGAAAGACCCTGAATATCCAGAGGAATGTTGAAAAAGAATACCAAAGCTGGGGTTATCACAGTGCCTGACTTCAAGTTGTATTACAAAGCTGTAATCATCAAGACAGTGTGGTACTGGCACAAAAACAGACACATAGATCAATGGAACAAAATAGAGGACCCAGAAATGGGCCCTCAACTCTATGGTCAACTCATCTTCAACAAAGTAGGAAAGACTATCCACTGGAAGAAAGACAGTCTCTTCAATAAATGGTGCTGGGGAAAGTGGACAGCCACATGCAGAAGAATGAAACTAGACCATTCTCTGACACCAGACACAAAGATAAACTCAAAATGGTTGAAAGATCTAAATGTGCGGGCAGCCCGGGTACTACTGGTGATTCAGTGGTTTAACGCCACCTTCAGCCCAGGGTGTGATACTGGACCTGGAGACCCAGGTTCAAGTCCCACGTCCGGCTCTCTGCATGGAGTCTGCTTCTGTCTCTGCCTGTGTCTCTGCCTTTCTCTCTGTGTCTCTCATTTGCTTCAATGTGGATGGAACTGGAGGGTATTATGCTGAGTGAAATAAGTCAATCAGAGAAGGACAAACATTATATGTTCTCATTTATTTGGGGAATATAAATAATAGTGAAAGGGAATAGAAGGGAAGGGAGAAGAAATGGTAGGAAATATCAGAAAGGGAGACAGAACATGAAGACTCCTAACTCTGGGAAACGAACTAGGGGTGGTGGAAGGGGAGGAGGGCGGGGGGTGGGGGGTGAATGGATGACAGGCACTGAGGTGGGCACTTGACGGGATGAGCACTGGGTGTTATTCTGTATATTGGCAAATTGAAAACCAATAAAAAAATAAATGTATTATTAAATTTTAAATAAATAAATAAATAAATAAATAAATAATTTTAAAAGATCTAAATGTGAGACAAGAATCCATCAAACTCCTAAAGGAGAACACAGGCAACAACCTTTTTGAATTTGGCCACAGCAACTTCTTGCAAGACACATCTATGAAGACAAGGGAAACAAAAGCAAAAATGAACTATTGGGACTTCACCAAGATAAATGCTTCTGCACAGCAAAAGAAAGAGTCAACAAAACTTAAAAGACAACCTACAGAATGGGAGAAGTATTTGCAAATGACATATCAGATAAAGGGCTAGTATCCAAGATCTATAAAGAACCTATTAGACTCAACAGCAAAGAAACAAACAATCCAATCATGAAATGGGCAGAAGACATGAACAGACATTTCACCAAAGAAAACATACACGTGGCCAACAAGAATGTGAGAAAATGTTCTGCATCACTTGCCATCAGGGAAATACAAGCCAAAACCACAATGAAATACTACCTCATACCGGTGATAATGGCTAAAATTAACAAGACAGGAAACAACAAATGTTGGAGAGGATGTGGAGAAAGGGGAAGCCTCTTGCACTGTTGGTGGGAATGTGAACTGGTGCAGCCACTCTGGAAAACTGTGTGGAGGTTCCTCCATAGTTAAAAATAGAACTTCCCTATGACTCAGCAATTGTACTACTGGGGATTCACCCCAAAGATGCAGATGCAGTGAAATGGCAGGACACCTGCACCCCAATGTTTATAGCAGCAATGTCTACAATAGCCAAACTGTGGAAGGAGCCACAATGTCCCTTGACAGACGAATGAATAAGAAGATGTTGTGTATATATAGACACACACACACACAATGGAGTATTAGTCATGAGAAAGGATGAATACCTACCATTTGCTTTGACATGGATGGAACTAGAGGGTACTATGCTGAGTGAAATAGGTCAATCAGAGAAAGATAATTATCTTATGGTTTCAATTATATGTGGAATATAAGAAAGACTGAAAGGGACTATAAGGGAAGGAAGGGAAACTGAGTGGGGAAAAATTGGAGAGGAAACAAATGGTTGCAGAAGGGAAAGAGAGTGGGGGCATGAGCAACTGGGTGATGGGCATTAAGGAGGGCACTTGATTGGATGAGGACTGGATGTTATACCATATGTTGGCAAATTGAATTTAAATAAAATATTTTTAAAAATAAATTTAAAAAAGAGAAACTTCACCCTTCATACCATCCCTTTTCCCAAAAAAGCCACATCTATTTTCTCTATCTTCTATCATATATAGTCATTTTCTTTCACCCTTATTATTTCTAGTAGTTTGTTGGAGAAAAACAAAAACAGGGGTGCCTGGGCAACTTAGCAGTTGAGTGTCTACCTTCAGCTCAAGGCGTGATCTCCATACAGGGATCAAGTCCTGCATCAGGCTCCCTGCAAGGAGCCTGCTTCTCCCTCTGTCTAAGTCTCAGCCTCTTTCTCGTGTCTCTCATGAATAAATAAGTACAATCTTTTTTAAAAAAGAAAAAACAAAAACAAACCAATAAACAAAAAGCACATTAGATCTCTTACAAAGAGATCAATTTTGGCTTCCTGATCTTTGATTCCCCTACTGGGTTGATACTGGGTTGGTACAGTGCTGGACCCTTAAGAGGAGAGTTTGGGGAGGATGTCACAAAACTTTAACCTACCTTACCACCCCAATGTATCAACCTCCTGGAGGTGTGTATTTAAAAAAAGGAGAGCCCTCAAAAGTGATTTTTCGAAGAGAGGATTTGAGCATAACACAAAGATCTATTTTGGAGGCAGAATGCCTTCACAGTGCTCCACAAACCACAATACATAGAAAATGGTCTGTTTTGCTAAGCCTGAGACCCAATCGTAGCTGACAATCCCACATGAGGTCAGAAACAAAGAATGAGAAGCTCTGGAAGTGGAGGGAGGCAAGTTTTCCTAAAAAGAAATCACACCCACCAAGACAAATAATGACCCACTCAACTTTTTGCCCTATTGCCTTTTAATATATCAAACTCAAAGAGTTTGAGAAGCCAAAGAATTTCAAATAATCTTAATATCAAACATGATTACTATGCACTGTTTACTTCTCTGTGTTGAACCCTGAACCACCACAGTAGAAGGAAGGTCATTTTGGAGGATGAAAATGTAGGTCAGACATCTGGGCTTAAGTTCGTGGAAGGAGCACTGCACCAACACTGACTTCCTTCCCCTGAGCTTACTGTAAGAAGTTGCTCGTTTCGATCAGATGGTGAGAAGCCAACTTTGTGTCCCAGAATGCTCTTCATACATCTCCCACACGGGGCACATAGCAGTCAACCTGAAACAGCATCCTTCTGCACCTTTTCTGACCCACCACAGGGGTGAGTCAGAGGCATTTCCCAGTCTGCACCTCCTGCTGTCACCCAAGACACTGTTCAATTGCGTTGGCCATGAGATAAAATACATTGTCCAGAATAGGCTAACAAGAGGCCTGAACACAATGAAACTCAATTCCTGCTCTGCATCAAGGATAGTGACCCAGAGATCACCAACAGGTAAATCACGCCTAATAATTCCTAATGTGTGCTCTTCCAGCCCAGGAATACAATGCTTAGGGGCAAACAATCAGGCTGATGAAGAGTTTCCCATGCAAGAAAAATTTTCAAAGAAGAAATAAGCAATCAGACACCCACTCTGTTAGTTTATTACCAGTGCCACAACCAATTACCGCTAACATGGTGGCTTAAAGCAGCACATATTTATTCCCTTACAGTTCACTGGGCCAAAATCAAGTTGTCAGCAGAGATATGCTTCTTTCAAACACTCCAGGGAATTTGCCATTTCCAGCTTCCAGAACTTCATTTCTTGATCAGTGGCCCCTTCCTCTATCCATTACAGTATCCTCTTCTGTTGTCAAATCTCCTTCTGTACCCCTTTTACAAAATCATTTGTGATTACATTTCAGGTCTACCATAAAAATCTAGGATAATCTTCACATCTCAACAACCTTCATTTAACCATGTCTGCAAAGACCTTTTTGCTATGTAAGGTAACAAGTACAGGTTCGAGATTTGGACATGGATATATTTGGAGGTCAATATTGAGCCTATTTCCCATGCAAGATTTTCTGAGAAGAAAGCAATCAGAGACATTCTACAGCACCCTAACACAATGGAATATAATAATCTCTTGATTATTTAGAAAACAACACCTAAAAAAAGAAAGAAAGCAACACCTAAAATTATTCTCTCTATGAATATTAATTTACCATCAGATTCTAAGGTCACAAAAGTGCTTATTAATGCAGAATTCTGGCAAATAAATAAAACCAGAGAGTCAGCTCTATTCGATTTCAGAATAAACTACAAGGTATGTTTTCCTTCAATAAGAGTTCCCTAAAATCTTTGAAAACTTAGTGCAAATAGTAGAATTTAGAAATCTGCATTTCCAAGAGGCAAGCTTTTTTTAATTTTTTTTTTTTTTGCCTTGCACAAGATGTGTCTTGAAACTCCCATTTGTTTTCTAAGAAATGCATGCAATTAGGCCTTTTAATTATGCAGCTATAAAGTGGAACAACTTGGGGAAGCTGTGGTACCTGGGGATTAAATTTCTCTTTGTAGAAGGTGATTTTTAAGGCCATTTATCTCGTTGGCAGAGTTGTATCTCTGTAGACTATGTCCTTTGTAGAAAAAAAATGCCTTTTGAACTATCAATATCCTGGGCTGCTGTGCACTGTTACTTGTTACCATACAAATGTGTGTTTGCAAGCTTTTAACTAGTAATATTGTTGAAATAGTCAAAAATGCAGTAAAGATACCAAAGCACAATTTTCAATTCCCACTCGAGGACAGAACAATAAAAAGAATTGGACTATATTTATAGCCTAGCTCACTTACACTCACAAATTTAAGGCTAAATGAACTTTTAGAAAGTTTAACAATGGTGAACTGAAATAATTATCCTTAGGGCTAATGTGATTACTGTGGCCCTATAATAAATCAGCACAGCATAAATCTGTGCTGATTTATTTTGATCACAAAACTTTGGGAAAGGCTCAGCGGAGTTCTCCGGAGATCTTGTGAGCAGTCTGGCTTCATGCGTGTACAACCTGTGAAGTTGCATAGGACCCTGTTCTTAAATGGACCCCACACTTGGCTTAATACTCTGCTTGACATCTTGGAATTGTGTGCTTTAATTTTTCACCGGGCCTACTTATGAGATTACATTCTGATATCGACTGGGGCTGCAGTGAATTAAAAATCTCAGCTAGGTGGGATCTCACCCAGTGAGCCATCCGCAGGTTTCCTCCCCCACTCTAGAACCAGATCACCATGGCAACTGGAGGGAAGTTGATGAGAGCGACTGGAGTTTTTTAATTTGGTGGACCAGAAGTGCTGAAACTCCGGTCGTATGTTGCAATACCAATTCCAAAAGACCATCAGGTTCTAATCAAAGTCCACGCATGTGGTGTAAACCCCATGGAAACATATATTCGGTCTGGTACTTACAGAAAAAAACCACTCTTACCCTACTCACCGGGTTCAGATGTGGCTGGGATAATATTGATGATAATGTATCTACTTTCAAGAAAGGTGATAGAGATTTCACTACCGCCACCATCTCTGGGAGCAATGCTGAGTATGCGCTTGCTTCATATCACACTGTGTACACACTGCGGGAGAAACTGGACTTGAAACAAGGAGCTGCCATCGGCATCCCATATATTACTGCTTACCGAGCTCCGCTCCACAGTGCCCGTGTGAAAGCTGGAGAAAGTGTTCTGGTTCATGGGGCTAGTGGAGGAGTTGGAATAGCAGTGTGCCAAATTATGGCCTTATGGCCTAAAAGTTTTGGGTACAGCTGGTAATGAGGAATGACAAAACACTGTCTTGCAGAATGGAGGCCATGAAGTGTTTAATCACCAAGAACTTAATTATATTGATAAAATCAAGAAATCTGTTGGTGAGAAAAGGCATTGATGTGATCATTGAAATGTTAGCTAATTTAAATCTTAGTAATGATTTGGATTGTCTGTCCTATGGAGGACAAATAATAGTTGTTGGCAGCAGAGGTCCTATTGATTTAAACCCATGGGATACCATCCCAAAGGAAACCAGTATAATTGAAACTGCTCTTTATTCATCAACTAAGGAGGAATTTAGCAAATTTGCAATGGCCCTTCAAGCTGGAATGGAAATTGGTTGGTTGAAACCTGTGATAGGTTCTCAGTATTCACTGGAGAAGGTGGCCCAGGCTCACAAAAATATCATCCACAGCAGTGGGGCAACTGGGAAAATGATTCTTCTCTTAGAATGATTCTCTTACAATGATTCATTCTTTCATATATTTCCAATGCAATTAGAGATCTCCTGCCCCTGTTATACTTACACTACCTTTGCTCTAATCAGCATTCATTAGATTCAGTGAATTTCTTATATTAAAAAACAAGATTTATCTTTAGAGATTTGGTCATTGGAGCACAATTTATTTTATAGTTAGTTCACCATATTCTTTATGCCTCCCACCTACCTCTAATCAAAGACTCATCATGGTAGGAAGTAGAATGTCAATCAGTAGTCATTTGGCATTGGGTGCGTTACAGAAAATCCTGGTACTTGATCATTAATTCCAAGACCTTTGACTAAGCAAGCTAATTCAAAATAAGACTATGTGATTTCCAAGCCTGTTTGTCTTTGTAAAGATTCTTTAGTATCTGATTAGCCTGGAACTATCCTGGACTGAAGATTTTTCTGGACTCAAGAAGACTGCTTTTCTAGACTAATCTCATCTGGATTTACAAGGACGAGATAAACAATATTGAGAGAAATTTGTTTTTTAACAAATAATTTTCCAATATTCCCCCAAATATTAGAACTTTCACTGTGTTGATGGTTGATTACTCATTCTCCATATATTCTGTGAAGAGAGCAGCCTTATTTTTGGTATGCTATGATAGGTATGTCATCTTCTGATAGATATTTCTTGATTTATTTTTCAGAGTAGATTTAGAATTATCTGTGTAATGGGAGCCATGTATTTTTATTTAAATTACTAAACAAATTCGACACATTTAGAGTAACCTACTTTTGTTTTCATTACGTGGTAACTCGCAGTAAATTCTGTAGAAAAATTAAAACTACTTCTATCTATTTGGTCATTATATAGTACGTGCCTTACATCTCTTTTACATGGTTCCTAATGGTTAATTTCTAATAGTGTTCTGTACTGGAAGTCTTTATCTAAACCAAATAAAGGGATGATTACTTAGAAATCTTCCTGTCAATCAATATTATGTACAAGGAAATAAAGTTTGATTGTTATTTTTAAAAAAAATCTCAGCTAGGCTGAGTGCTTGAGGTGGCTCTTTCACATGCTTAGGAGTTGATGCTGGCTGTTGGCTGGGAGCTCATCAAGCCTGTCAACCAGAGCATCTATACATGGCCTTCCCAGCATGGCATTCCCGGGGTAGCTTGACTTCTTACATGGCGATTGCCTTCCACTGGAATCAGCTTCTTAAGAAAACCGGATGGAAGCTGCATAACCTTTGATAGCCTAGCCTTGGAAAATCATAAAGCCTGACAGAAGTTACCAGGCCTCTTCTGGTGGGGAGAGGGGGCATTGAGAAGAGGGGAGGATGGGAGGGCAGAGATTGGTTGTTCAAAGCCAGACAATTGACCAAAGTAAGTAAGCAACCTCAGGAAACATTAGAGAGACATGAGGATGCTGCTCAGAGATTCCCAGGAACCTCTGAGGAAGAAGACCTGGTAAAGGACTAGAATTCCTATACACAAACAAGATGAAAGCCATTACAATGTGAGGTATTCATGGAAGCTAGTAAAGTCAAGGATCTATTGATTACATTTCCAGTGAGCTTCCCATAAAATTCTATAATAGGATGACCAAATACTGTAATTCACCTGTTCTTTCTGACCACTTGCAGAAAAGGATCCTCTGAGAAGATTCCATGGTTGAGACATTTCAGTACAGGCAAGGGATTCCTGGTGGATCTCTTACAGAGATACAATGTAGCTAGTGATGACAGACAAGAGTCTGTTGTAAACTCATAAAAGGTATTCACCCAATCTGTGCCTTCATTTCTCCTCTGTACAATTACACTTCTAATTAATAGTTCCTAAATCAAAGCATTTTCATAATTGAATGAGTAAATGTATATAAGTTAGAAGAGAGTCTATTCTATTCAACAAATCTTAGCTTTCATTATAAAGGGTTCTGCTACTAATGAGAATAATTGGGAATTTCTTGGTATTCACCTTTGTACAGTGGAAGTAATTCAACCATTTCTTCACCCAGTAAATGCCTTCTCATATGACAACCTCAATTCATCTACATTCTTAAGCCCAAATTATAGAAGTAGATTTCAAAAGCTGAGCAGCTTAGATCCATAGATCCAAAGGATGTGTTTTCTTTTATACTTCATTCTATTTTCTACATGTTTTCAAATATAGTATCCAGAAGCTTCGCATTCCCTATGCACACACAGTCCAAAGCAAGTGGTAGAGGCAAATCTTGTTTTCTTAATGGATCTCACTTAGGGTTTGGAGTGACCATCAAAGGCAATTAGGTTTTTGACGAGTGATCTGACAATAAATCTGTGTCTTTTTTTCTCCTAGATGTTGAAAATCCCAGGAGTGTGGAGTTGGCAAATGCCTGGGATCCCAGAAGTTTGGAGTTTCCCATGAGCAAGGTATCCCATCTGAAGAAACAAGGTGCAATCACTCCAACATCCAGCACATGTAGCCCATCCAGAACAGTGCCTTCCAGATCTGATCTCTGTCAAAGTCACGAGAATGTGGTTGTGGGAGATGGTTGCATGGCTTCTGGTGTTGTCACCACTATAAACAAGGTCTGGCCCTTGCCTTTAGGCCATGCAAAGGGCTGTGGTATGTCACCTACAGACAGCATGTAAGGAAACCACAGAGGTAAGCCAGTGGAGTAGGAAGTCTGTAAGTTTTGTGACAGCCACAACCCCAGAACAACTCATAAATCCATCTTTGTCCAATGCATTGATTTACTTACTTAATTCTTTTTTTTTAAGATTTTATTTATTCATGAGAGACACAGAGAGAGAGAGAGAGGGGCAGAGACACAGGCAGAGGGAGAAGCAGACTCCATGCAGGGACCCTGATGCGGGACTCAATCCTGGAACTCCAGGATTACGCCCTGGGCCAAAGGCAGGCACTAAACCATCGAGCCACCCAGGGATCCCTACTTACTTAATTCTTAACAAGAATTAAAGGGTGAGAGTATGTATCCATAGGCTCTGCTTAAGGTGTTGTATTAAACCAGTAAGTAAGACTAGTAACAGCTAGTTTAAACTTAGAACTACTGCAATGATTTATATTTATTTTTTTAATCTACACCACAAAACCCTAGGGGACAAGTATTATTGTCATCTGCATTTTATAGTTGAGGAAAACAAGGCTCAAATATATTAAGTAACTGGCCCAACGTAGCCTGTAGACATGAAAATGCACACACATAAAATTTTAACATGGAAGGCAACTGTACATATATAAAGATATACTCTTCCATCCACATTATATAATTCATCATAAAAAGACACTAAAATAGCAACAAGCATCTACTTTTGTAAGGGGAAAAATAAAGGTTTAAAAAAAGGAATAAATTCTGGTTCATCAATCTGTAAGAGTAGTATGAAACAACTAAAAATTATTTTGAACACTATACAGAAACATAGAAAATGTGTAAAATGTAACGTAAAAAATATCAAATACATTGATACATTATGGTTACAGTGTATAAAGCAGATGAGACAAAAGAGCAGAAGAGAAAACAAGATATAAAAACTAATACATAATTGAGGTGCGATACTGGGTGACTTTTCACTTTTTAAATAACATACTGGACAATACATGTACCATACCGGTTCTAGTCTTAGCACCTTATGTATATTATCTCACTCTAGCCTCTCAACAACCCTAAAAAGTAGGTACTGCTATCATCCTCATTCTACAGTAGAGAAAAGAAAGGCACAGAGGGGTTAGATGACTTGCCCAAGGTCACTAGTAATGGTGTAGCTAGTAAGTGCTAGAGCTGGCATTTTCACCTGGCATCTAGCCCCAGCGCCCATGTGCTCAGCCATTACTCTGTGATCTCTGATACTGCTGTGATGTCTCTACATTTTAAGAGAAGGGGTGGCCATTGTGTAGGCAAGAACACCTTAATGCTCAGATGGGAGTTATCCTTTTTTTAAAATTTCATCTTAGTTTCAACATATGTTCTTTTCACTACTGAGCAAAATTCTTAAAATCAGCACCCACTAAGGGCTATTAGTGAGAGAGTAGTGCATCACAGTTTTCAATTTTTTTTTAAGGTCAGGAGGGGCAGAGGGAGAGAGAATCTTAAGCAGCCTCCATGCCCAGTGTGGAGTCTGATGAAGACCTTGATCTCACAACCCTGAGACCATGAGTCAGAAATCAAGAGTCCAACATTTAACCCACTGAGCCACCTAGGCACCCCAGTACATCAGAGTTTTTAAACCACACACTTCACATAATTCCTATTATAAAGTTACAAGATCAAGGTCAAGCATCTGGTACTAGTAAATAGATTGTATTTCTGGGGATCCCTGGTGGCTCAGTGGTTTAGCACCTGCCTTCGACCCAGGGCGTGATCCTGGAGTCCTGGGATCAAGTCCCATGTCAGGCTCCCTGCATGGAGCCTGCTTCCTCTGCCTGTGTCTCTGCCTCTCTCTCTCTCTCTCTCTCTCTCTCTCTCTCTCTCTCTCTCTCATAAATAAATAAATAAATAAATAAATAATTTTTTAAAAAGATATGTATTTCTGGAAAGGCAGTAAGTAGTGGATCTCCAATGTTCTTTGTAAATCAAGAATGAATCTTGAGAACTTCCAGTGAGTGACTTATGTAAGAAATGTAATTGTTCTTAATTTTTGACAGAAAAAAATCAAGTGAAGAAGTACTAGGTAATTTATTCAACTTTACACAAATGGAACAATGAGATGATCAGGCAATAGAGGGTCTTCAGTCCAGGAGATACAAGTTTAAACCTTGAGGCTAATATTTACTAGCTCTTGTGACTTTGGGCAAGTAATTAATTCCTCAGTTGCCTCGTCTGTAGAATGGGGATAATAATCTTTCCAAACTCATGCCATGTGAGGATTAAGATGTATATAAAACAGTATACATAGCCAACACTGAGGATATATGAGCTGCTATTGTTGTTATGTTTAATAACCTTCAATGGAACTGTTATTGAATTTGGCCCCCAGGGCCACACTAGTACTCCAGACATGAAAAGTAAGGTTCTGACAGGCCTCCTGGGTGACTCAGTTGGTTGAGCATCCAACTCTTGATTTTGGCTCAGGTCATGATCTCAGGGTCATGAGATGGAGCCCTACAATGGGCTCCACACTCAGTATGGAATCTGCTCGAGATTCTCTTCTCCCTCTCCCTCTGTCCCTGGCCCTGCTTGCACAGGGGTGTGAGCACTCTCTCTAAATCTTAGAAAGAAAGAAAGAAAGAAAGAAAGAAAGAAAGAAAGAAAGAAAGAAAGAAAGAAAGAAAGAAAGAAAAGAAAAGAAAAGAAAAAGGAAAGTAAGGTTCTGTTGCAAATGCAATTTAATCCTGCCTTGAACATAAGAAGATGCAGAGTTATAAGTTGGTAAGTGCCACCTCCCTGGTAACCATATTCACGAACATAAGGAACAAGTGAAGGAAAACCCTCCATACATAACTGTTTCTCCTCACTGCCAGCGGGCCAACACCCCACATGTGATTTCTCTCATTAACTGAAGGAATTCTGTCTTCTTAGGCATGCTTCAAGGAGGAAGGGCTGGGTCTTTGTAGTCCTTTATGACACGTGGAGAGGTACAAACAAGGTTCAGAAGCTACCACTTTCTCAGCGATTCTTGTGGCACCAAACAGCCTGTGGAAAAGAATGTTTCAGTGTTGGAGAAATGGTGTATTGTTTCATACCCTGAGGAAAGTGTACAGCTCCTGGGACTAATTGGACCAAAAAATGCTTTTCTTCCAATTTATACCAGTGGAGTACACTACAATGAACATTTTGGGCCAAGGGGAATTTTGTTTCAATGTCTCAAATCTATAGGTTCCTCTATTCCTGTCAAATTAATTTAAAGTGGATTGAACAAAGGATCTATATAATAATATGAGCAATGTCTAGATCTTTTGTTTAAACCACCTTAAATTATATGTGTATATAGAGAGATTAAATGAAGAGCAAAAACTTAATAACCACGAGGAATAATAGAGCTGTGGTATTTAAGCAAAAGAGTTGGTTGTGAGTTTCCTGGGGCCAAGCGAATGGGAAACATAAGTTCTGTACTTCTTGGGCTAAGGACAACCAGGTACTAAGAACCTATTATTTCCTTGGTACTATATTAAGTCTTTTATTTTTTTTTGTCTTTTATTTTTTTTTTTTTAGGTTATTTATTTATTTATTTATTTATTTATTCATGAAAGAAAGAGAGACAGAGACAGGCAGAGGGAGAAGCAGGTCCCATGCAGGGAGCCTGATGTGGGACTCGATCCTGGGACTCCAGGATCACGCCCTGGGCGGAAGGCAGGCGCCAAACCACTGAGCCACCCAGGGATCCCGTCTTTTTTTTTTTTTTTTTTTTTTAATTTCAATTACTTTACACTCTACTCTTTTTTTTCCATGGGATACACAGAAAGAGGCAGAGACATAGGCAGAGGGAGAAGCAGGTTCCTTGCAGGGAGCCCGACGTGGGACTCAATCCTAGGACCCCAAGATCACACCCTGAGCTGAAAGCAGATGCTCAACCACTGAGCCACCCAGGCATCCCTACACTCTACTCTTTATTTTTTTTAATTAATTTATTTATTTATGATAGTCACAGAGAGAGAGAGAGGCAGAGACACAGGCAGAGGGAGAAGCAGGCTCCATGCACCGGGAGCCCGACGTGGGATTCGATCCCGCGTCTCCAGGATCGCGCCCTGGCCCAAAGGCAGGCGCCAAACCGCTGCGCCACCCAGGGATCCCGACACTCTACTCTTTAAAATAGATTATTCCCCATTTAACATATGAATAAGCTGATTCTCAGAAGAACTAAATTGCCTAAATTCATATAACCAGAAAATCACAGAATCAGGATTCAAAGCCAAAAGCTAAGTATTAAATGCATTTTTTTCTATAAAAAAGAAAAAAATAGAAAACCAGGGAAGCCTGGGTGGCTCAGTGGTTTAGCACCGCCTTCAGCCCAGGACGTGATCCTGGAGACCCGGGATCGAGTCCCATGTCCGGCTCCCTGCATGGGGCCTGCTTCTCCCTCTGCCTGTGTCTCTGCCTCTCTCTCTCTGTGTCTCGAATGAATGAATGAATGAATGAATGAATGAATAGAAAACCAATTTTGTGACCATTTTCCTCACTGTATATTACCAGTTAAATTTCGCCCCTGGAGCATTACAAACATAGGTGATTTTTGTCTGGATGTGGGAGTAGGGGAGGGAGGGCGAGGGAAGGGCAGACAGAGAGAATACGTATTTCCCCTCAGCCAAGCCGTCATAAATAAGAACTGGATATCGAAAGAAAAGACTATATGCTTTCAAGTTCCATGTGAACGAGAAGTTCCTCTCTCTGCACGTTATGATGGCAATGCAGTATTCTAGAACATCTAGACTGCTCAACGTAGACCTTTTCTCCTGCATTCAAAACAAAGCGAGGCTCAGCCTGAAGAACACAGGCTGTTCATTCTGTCTCAGCAGTGCCTCAGCTGGCTACCAGAGACAGATTTCTGCCCCACAAAGGGTGCCATTTACCTATGGGTGTGTTGTGCCACCTTGTGAGCTGGAGACGATGTGCAATTTCCTGAATGACATCCAGCCCTCAGAGCAGCTGTAAGGCAGGCCTCAGACCCCAGGGGGCACTGTGTGCAACATACTTGGAAGTGTGAGATGTGGAGGTACTTCTGCACCCACTCCCAGAGCCAGCCCTAGGCCTCACAGAAAAATCACGGATATTTACTGGAAACATGATCGAGTACTGCAAATCCAACATAAAAAGTCATGAACTTGGAGTCATTGAGTTCCTTTCTGCCACTGACTACTCCACGTGACCTTGAACAAGTCACCTAATTCCTCCTGCCTCATCTGCAAATGCAAAAGGTCCACCAGGTGATCTGCCAGAGCCCATCCAGTTCTAACAGTGTGAATCTACCACAGGAGAGACACTGCCACCTCTCTGGTTTTCTAACTGGCCTCAGCTTCTGATCCTGTTTGTTCACTCCTGCTAAAACTATAAGATACAGCTATGCTCTTATCACATCTGTAATACAGCACACGAAACCATTCATAAGCAGGCCGTTTGCCTACTGTTCCACATTCATTCATTCAATCATTCTTTCAAGAGATATTTACTACATATTCCCCACCACGTCCCCCTGTCCACACTATCCAGGCACATGGGACTACTCACTGTTCCCCTAACATGCCAGGCTTCTGTATGCCTCTTTGTTTGCTTATACTGTTCCCTGTGCTATGAATTCATTTCTCCCATTTTCCACCAGACTGACACATATTCATCTCAGTGTACATCTTTTCCTTTCCAAAATTTCCTGGAGAGCTATCATCCTCTGTGTCTTCCTAACATTTCATGCCTTGATCATAGTATGTAGCACATTGTTTTGAAATGACATGTGTCGGGGGATCCCTGGGTGGCTCAGCAGTTTAGCACCTGCCTTCAGCCCAGGGCATCCCGGGATCGAGTCCCACAACAGGCTCCCTGCATGAGCGTGCTTCTCCCTCTGCCTGTGTCTCTGTCTCTCTCTCTCTGTGTGTAGCTCATGAATAAACAAAATCTTAAAAAAAATAAAATAAAATAAAGTGACATGTGTATATGTGTAACAAGGTAATAGCTTTTTTAAAAAGATTTATTTATTCATGAGAGATACAGAGAGAGGCAGAGGGAGAAGCAGGCTCCCTGTGGGGAGCCTGATGCAGGACTCGATCCCAGGTCCCCAGGATCACAACCTGAGCCAAAGGCAGATGCTCAATCACCTAGCCACCCAGGTGCCCCAACATGATAGTATCTTGATACACTCAGAGGTGTAATTTTTCCCTCTATAATTTCCTTCCTCTGTATACTTCTACCACTCGGAGGCTTTTTATATGTGCTACCCTCAGGATAAGGCAATTACTGCTAAAATCAACAGAGAAAGGAGGATTCATTACACAAATCTGAGCACCAAAATGGACATGTGAGATTCATAGCAAACTTATGAAGATGCAAGCTATGACAGGAAATGTTTTTTAGATTTCAAGAGCCTGAATATTTTAAGTACAAATATCAATATTTATACCATAAGCAAAAGATTCTGCAGCCAAGAGGTGAAGACCCAGCATACCCAGCTACTCTATTCCCACTCTCACCTAGACTAGAATAAAGTTGCCCACACCCCAGTTAAAAATAGGTGTCAGGCTTCTGCCACCTGCCTATTCTCAAGCCAAGTTTCAGGTGAGAGTGAGAACTTGTGCCCCACTTCCTCTCTTGGATCTGAAAAGCAGAGGCAATGTAGTTGTATTCTGAGCCAGTGGTAGCATTAAGGAGAAAATGTGCTGTGCCACAAAGAAGCAAAGGTTGTATGAGAGAACCTCTGAATTTTCCCCCAGAATGTCACGAAGACCAGAATCTGGAAGCTCCTGTGCCCCCAGGAAGCATAAGATATTAATGAAAGACAACTAGTAACCCTAAGGTCCCAGAGGTCAGAATGAGGAGAACACAAAGAGATTGCATGGCCCCAGTGACCCGGAGCTCTGTGGATGGCCAGTCCCAACACTGTGGTTCTTCCATATGCATTTCTTACTTGTCTCTATATCTCCAGTGGCTAGCTCAGTGGCCAATAAATGTTCACTTTGTAAAATAAGGTAGCCAGGAACATGGAGCAGTAAAGAGTTACCAGGGAAACTGAGTTCTGCTTACACCATTTTCCTTAATTCTCCATGTAGCCCCCAAGTACTATTAATAATAAAATCATTCTCCATCTCAGAAACAGAGTAGAATGGTAGTTGCCAGAAGCTGGGGGGTGGGGGTGGAGAAATGGGAAGATGTTGGTCGAAAGGTACAAACTTATTTGTAAGATGATTAAGTTCTGGGATTTAGTGTATATAGTGACTATAGTTATCAATACTGTATTGTATACTTGAAATTTGCTGAGAGTGGATCTTAAATGTTCTCACTATATACACACACACATCCACATAATACTACTACTATTAATAATAATAATAATATAATATTTATAATAATAATAAAACAATTCTAACAGTAGTCCTCTGATAAGGAATTGATGAGAAAATATGAAAAACAAAAGACAAGTTTAGAATTTCAAAATCTTGAGCAGTATGAGCTCTGTGAATACAAGCCAAGACAAGAAACAAACACTTGAAGAATTTTTCAATCATTAATACTTTATTATATTAGTACTTGATATATTAATTTTTCTCCTAAAATTTTATATAACAATATACCATAAATAGATGGACAGTTTCCTTACAAATATGAGTTATAGTTATCAGGCCAACCTCTTTACTTAGCAACTCTGAATAAACATGTGTACTAGATCCTTATCCCCATCCTTCCCACCCCACCCTGCACCGGCCCTCCCACATACCCATATTGTGGTTACATTTTCTACATTTTCATCCACACAGAATACAGAGCCCCATTTTCCCAACAGAATTCCCAGGAGATGGCCCCATATCACAGTGACTGCCGCGCTAAGCAGTAGTTATCACTGCCCACAAACAGAGAGGGCATGGGCGTCTTCATTCTGCTCCATTCATTTTCAAGGGGTTGGGACAATGGAACAGCTCAGGACTACGTGATGATTCAGAAGCTAACACTATATCTAATACAGAGCTTTGAGAATTCCAGGCAGGTCTTACCAAGAAGCCTATGAAGGGGAGAGAATTGGGACCACACTGGACTTGCTGCAGAGCGCTGGGTAAGGAGGGGCATTTCAGGGCTTCCTCAGCCAAGCTGACGTTCAGGCACGCACATAGCGGACGATGGGGGTGACACAGGTGCAGCCTACGGTCACCAGCACTTTCTCCAGGCGAAAGGAGCGAGAGCAGCCCTGGGGCTCCCTCCGCAGGACCAGGAACTCCTGCTGGATGGGAACCGAATTCATGGAGCTGTCTTCCTGCCCTTCAGCATTGATGCAGCCAGAGTGCCTGCACTGGGCCTCCGCAATCTCTGAGGGGAACCGGTGGGGGTCGCGGGTAATGCTGCAGGGAGAGCAGACAAAAGCAGATGGTGAGACAAGGGAGAGAAAGATGGACAGGGGTGCCCCACAGCACTGGGCACTCGCTTGCAGGGAGGCATTTCCAAGCAACCCAGGGCTGCAGCCAGATGGCCTGGATTCATGACTGCCCTCCAGCAGGTGCTTAACTGCCTAAGCCTGTTTCCTCCACTCTAGAATGGGGATTCTCACAGGTCTCTTTCATCTGACTATTGACAATATTCAGTGATGTAAATGCACACGAAAAACTACATGTTGGCATTCAATAAATGGCAGATCTTTCATTTTTCATTACACTGTTATAATTATTATTCATCCTTTGCGTAGATTTATGGACAATAAGAGTGGGTCTCCTAATATACAGCCTGCAAAGCCTGTTGCTTGGAAAGGAAAAACAAAGCCCCAGAGGTCCTGTGAATCCAGCACATTCTCTAGGTTTCTCCCTTCTTAGCCCTTTCTACCAAGAGTCAAGAAGGGAGCAAAGCCTCACCAGCCAACTTGCCACCATACACACTTCCTTCCTGGAGGAAGTCATGCAGGCAGCCCCAGAAGCACTTCTAATTATCCCTGGAATGTGTTTTTGTGCCTCTATTTGGAGCATATAGATGAGTGCTTGGTATTCTAAGATCTGACACATCAGATGATATCACCGGAGAGTACCCAAATATCTCATCCCCATCTCCCATCCCCTTTCCCAGACTGGCCTTTCTTGTCCACTCTTCCCTGCTCCCCATTCCTTGAAGACTGATTTCTAATCTGACTGGATCATTCCACACTGACTTTTCTGCTTCCCACATATCCCCATGCAAAGATCATTATGTGGGCTGCTTTAAAGAGCTCCTTCTCCCAACACAGAAAGTTTGTAAATTCCAACTTGGGAATTCACGAAGCAGGAAAAGGCATTTGAGTCAATGAGAAATTGGAAGCAAAATAGCAGGACCTCTGACCACATAGGAGGACCTCACCCAAAACAGCAGGAAAAAATTATGAGCTCCCAGGCAAAGTGAGATTCCTGTATTTAAGAGTTAATCTTGGGGCTTTTATTTTTTTCTACATTTTCTAAATTTTCTACTTTATGATTAGAATAAGTTAACATATTTTTTCAAAAGAATGTGAAGATCAGTCTCATTAACACTTACTTGTAGTCCCAGGGGGAGCTGGAGCGATTCTGGAAATCATTTGAGATGGAAATACCCCGGTTTTGCCTGAGGATGCGAATGTCAACCCTCACACTATTATCCTCCAGAGGAGGGCACAGAGCAGTTTCCCCTGCCTTTAGATGTTTCCGAGCTGCCACCTCACTCAAAAGGGTGAGCCCCAACACCAACAGTAGCAGGGACTTGGCCTGGAAAATGGAAACGGTTGAGTGGATTAGAGACCCTGGTGTTATTTCCTGGCAAGAGGCACCCCATTTCTAGTTGAACTCAGGATCCTCAGTCTTTTATGGGACCACGGCTCTCTTAGGTCCTCACCTGGAAATGGGAACAGTCATACTGGAAGGTACTAGAGTGCCTCTCTGAGTTGTAAATTCATTAGCCTGGTAACTGAGCCTCCAACAGTCTGAAAGCTCCTCAACAGTGGGATAGAAAGGTATCAGGATCTAGGACTGGGTTTAATCTTGACTTGGCCTCATCCCAGAACCTCTGGATTTCTCTTCTTTCCAACTGGATTATAATACTTGCTTTATAATAATATTCACAAGATGAAGTGTGACATTCTATGTAAATAACCAATAAATGTATCTAATAAAAATAAGAGATTAATGGTAGTTCTTGTTTTTATTCACAGCTTCATATTTCATGAATTTCCCACAAAATCCTTCCTCCCAGCCATCTGTCCACCTAGAATATACTGCCTCACCTCTACCTATCCAAATTCTACCCTTCCATCAAGGCCCCACTCAGAAGTGGTCTTCTCCAGGAACTGCCTCTAAAGTCATTCAATTAGGAATATGTTCATTTTCCTTGAATTATAAAGCACTTGCCATCTAGCATTGAAGGCCAGAGCATTCAAGTGCCATTTCTTTATTGTCTGGAAAGGTACTATTTGTGTTCAGGTCAGACAGACACCTACTGGATTGTAAGTTCCTGCAGGAGAATGTATCATAGAACAGATGTTCTACAAATACTTTCTGATGAATGGAAGAGTGGGTGAGTGAATGAACAATACAGTTAAACCCAAAGTATTAAGAAAAACACTGCACAAAACCAACTACAGCAAAGTTCCAATTATCCATGCTAATTGAAAGAAGCAGGGCCACTAATTATGTACAACCACAGAAAATATGGAAACTCTTTGTCTTTAGCTCTGGAACATATATTCTTTATATTTACATCAAAATATTGGTCTATCTGATGTTACAGTAATGCACAAAGAAAGTGCTCTGTGAAGACCTAAAAGAAGAGCTAAAAATCTCCCCAGTTTCCCTTTGTCAAAACCACATTCTACTCACCCCACCATCACTACCAACTCTTACTGGAGACGGATAAAGCCCATCACCCACTCTCAACGTAATGCAGAACAAGAGCTGAAAGTAAGTTGCTTTTATTCTCTGGGCTTAATGTTACTCAGGCTCATACTTTTTACAGGTTAAGGGAGGGGAGGGGAGGTAATTAGACATGTCTATTTAAAGGACCTCCTTTTTATATTTTGCAGACCCCCGTCTGGTGGAGCCACCCAGGCACCCTCCCAAACTGTGTTTTCAAGTTCCTCTAAATTAGATTCTTCCCAGGCTTTACCTGACTAATGCCAGGCAAGATTCTAGGCCCAGGAGAGTTAAATTTCCATCATACTAACATCCCTCTCTCCTCCATGAAGACTAAGACAAAATAATCAGCTGAGACACTGCAAATTTCCTTCCTCTGGGAGCTATCCAAAGTTCAGCTTTGAGTGATTTTACTTCCTTCATCCTGGGCACTCTTTGTCTACTTGTAGTCTTGGGGAATCATTAAAACTTTTGGGGCCCCACTTTCCTTGGCTAAAATACATATGTACATATCCTAAAAGGCTAGAAGTCCTCACTATGAGATAAGAGTTTAGGCTAATCTAACTCTATAATGATGGCCACGGGGAAGAGCATGTTCAGATCATGATCCTTAGGGGAGATCATGTTCAGCCACAGGGGAGATTACGTCTGTGACACCAGAGGTGAACAAGCTATCAACTACCTATGCAAAAGCCACCATATTAGGAGCTATGTTTTATACCCCATTATAACTTCTAGTTATTTTTTCTTTTTCTCCACTAGACAGGGGTCAAAATTAAAGTTAGTTCTGTTTTTAAGAAATAATCCCAAAAAAGATGCCAATCAAGCCTAATTCCTTAGAAATCTGCTCTCTTAAAATCCTAGGGATGACTGCTACTAAACAGGAACGATTTTTACTCACCAAAGCTGTGTTGCGCAGGATGGCCATTGTCATTTTGCTCTGGTTGTCTGCTTTGTTAGTAAATCCTTCCTGTGTGTGTGTGTCAGGCTGTATATGCTTGTGCTGTGTCAATTGGAGTATCTGATGGTTTTATAGCAATCACTGTCCTTATTTCGATTGACCTGCTTACTGTCTAAGTTGTGGTTACCCCAGAGTTACTGACGAATGTAGTTGGTTTTTTTTTCTATTCCACTTCCTGAAGGGGAATCAGAGAGGGACCAAAGGAAGATTTGGTCCTTTTCTTCCACCCCCACTGCCCTCATATTACAGCAAAATTCTTAACTAATTTACTACAGAGATTAACCAAATTACAAATTGCTGTAATGATCTTTCACATTCTTCCACAAATGGCTAATGACTCTCATCACATACCGTATGTTCTACTTTCCAGTCATGCAATATGAACCATGACTTAAGTGGGAGATATGTCATCCTTAGAGGGTCCTTAGTATTAAATGAGAGGACTATATTTGGCTCCATTTTATGAATGGGAAAACAAATCCAAAGAAATTCATGACATCAGTAAGAGATTCAGAATTATATCCGCAGGTAGTTTCATAGGCTCCTTGAACAAATTCTATTTTAACCCATGCTTAAAATCCTGCTGATGCTTAATAAATAATCATTTTCATAAAACATATAAATGACCATTATCTTGGCCCTCTCTGATTGAAGATTTTTTTAACAAAAATGAATTAGCACATGGAACGTTTAAATGCTCTAACATAATTTTAAATGACCTACAGAAAGTTAATTTTTCTCAGTTCTGTTTAAGTCAACAAACATTTATTATGCACATACTCTATGTCTCGTATATGTATTCTAGGGATACGTAGATATTTCTGAAATAACAGTAATTTACCTTTTTTTTTTTATCCCCAGTAAGATCAGGGAAGATTGCACATGCTCTTTTTAAAAGGCAGGGTACATTCTAGCAGGGCAAGTCATTTTCCTCTATTACAACATGTTTGAACAACTTTCCTCCATTTTCTTTAAATGAAGGCAATGAAAAGGCAGTAGTTCTTGGGTTCACTGGAAGCCCCTCTAATACTGATAGAAATTCTTCTATCCATATTTCATCCTTTAATCCATATTTCTCCTTCCCATACCTGTAGATTCTTCTCTGCACCTCTCCTCTGGATCAATGAGAAGTTTAACTCCCAAAGAATGTTTCCTTGAATTATCCCCTCAGGTATCTTTCCCTTCCTTGTTACTTCGGGTGCTCATATTTAGTCTCTCTCCTACTTGTGTATATATTTTAGAATGGTTTTCTGAGGTCTTCATGGACTTAGGGTAACTTCAGTTTCTCCTTCTCAATGATCTCTACCAGCCTTCTTCTCTAAATATACATCCCCAAGTCTAAGACCTAAATTAAAACAGTGCATTTTCTATGCATATATAGATTCAAGATGAGTCCCCTAGACAGGCCCTTCCAGCAGATTGAAGTCCCTAAGCCCACTTATAGAGAATTTCCAAGGCCCTTCCATATACTCAGAGAAGCTAGAAATCAAGAGCCATGTTTTCAAAATAGCTAATTATCAGTCATGCTACCACAGCAATATATGCAATAGACCCTTAAGAGCATATTAAATTGAGTGTATTGAGTGACTCGCTTTCTTTGGTGGTCTCTGTATACAGAGCTGTATCTCAATACATAGAAGACTACATTAGCTCTCTTGAAAGAAGGAACAAGTAAGTCACTTTGAATTAAAAATGTCTAATTTGGGGCACCTGGGTGGCTCAGTCAGCTGAGCATCTGACTCTTGATTTCAGTTCAGGTCATGATCTCAGGGTCCAGAGATTGAGCCCCAAGACAGGCTCTGGGCTCAGTAGGGAGTCTGCTTGAAATTCTAGCTCCCTCTACCCCTTTTCCTTCTCTCTCTCTCTCTCTCTCTCACTCTCTAAGTAAATAAATTAATTAAATCTTTTAAAAGTCCCTGATTCAACACAAGAGGATTTGCTGCATTGCAGAGAATTAAATGGCCCTTTATGTAAGAAGGAAACTGACCTTTTATACCCAAGAAGTCGCAAAGTTTTCCCTCATTAAGGTAAAAACAAGTAACTCATCAAGATGTCAAACTAGTAACCATCTATCCCCAAGTTCAAATTTAATCAACAGATCCAGAACATTATCTCATCTAACATTTACTAATTACTTCTTACACTGTAAATTATGTGCTAATACTAGGGACACAATAATGAATATATGATTAACACACAGCTGGTTATGGTGGAACCCCTTCACTGACTATCCCTGTACCACCCATGACCAAAGCTGTTACCACCTTTAGAGTTTCAATGATACAAGTGGAACTGTTATTTAACTCACTGACCACCAGGACACTCTACACACAAGTCCAAGAACCCACAGAAGGAGACAGCAAAAGATGTCGTAGTTCCAAAAATGAGTTATAGACTCACGTGTGGTAAAATATTATAGCTGGTCAAACATCCAAACTAGCAAGGCTTTTTATGCCCTACCATGTGACAGAAGCCATGCTACATGTTTGTTGGGGCTACTGTTAGAGGAAATAGACTGTACTATTATAATCTCTACCTTATTGAGTTTAAAATCTAGTCACCAGGGGCATCCCTGGGTGGTGCAGTGGTTTGGCGCCTGCCTTTGGCCCAGGGAGCGATCCTGGAGACCCGGGATTGAGTCCCACATCGGGCTCCTGGTGCATGGAGCCTGCTTCTCCCTCTGCCTATGTCTCTGCCTCTCTCTCTGTGACTATCATAAATAAATAAAAATTTAAAAAAAAATTTTTTTTAATCTAGTTGCGGGGACGCTTGTGTGGTTCAGTGGTTGAGCAACTGCCTTCGGCTCAGGGTATGATCCTGGGGTCCTGGGATTGAGTCCCGCATCAGGTTCCCCACGCGGAGCCTGATTCCCCCTCTGCCTATGTCTCTGCCTCTGTGTGTGTGTGTGTGTCTCATGAATAAATAAATAAAATCCTGAAAAAAATCTAGTTAGGGAAAGAAAGTAAATATACATATATTAATCAATACTATAATAACATGAGATTGTTGGGGATATTGATAGTTAAATGTACACATTTAGTTTACATTGGAGAGATTTTATCCTCAAAAAAGTTGGCTCTGATCAAGATATGTTGTCAGGAGTACCACAACAGAAAGCTAAAAGAGTGGCATGATCACTAATGGTCCGGCACCAGGATGCGATGACAGGGCATAGGTCATTGCATAACATTACATGACTTATGTTATGGAATGGCAAAACATTTAGTAAAATTATTACCTGCAGTTACCTGGAGGTACAATAAGAGCTCTAGAAGAAGATATTGGAAATCAGAATGTCAGTTGTGTATGTTAGATACTATTGTCTGCATTTGACAAGGTAATACAAGAAAGAGTTGGCAAGTGTACAAAAGGCAAGAGAATGAAGAGAGTCCAGAATTCAAGCCTTAAAAAAAAAAAAAAAGCCCAACTACATCTATCCCCCAAAAACAAAAGATGAGATTGCAACAGGCTTTAAGAGAGTAATGCCCAGTAACACCTTTCAACCAAATAAACTTCCTACAGGCAAAAATCAAAATGAAGCATCTAATAACTCCTTTCAATTGGGTAATGTCAGTTCTTTTTGTGGAGTATTTAAGGGTATAGTTCTAGTAATCCACTGCTAAATCAAAGAGGGAGAGAGATTTCCAGGAATGAAAAAGCAAAGAAATGGCGATGTCCTGGAAATTCTACCACAAAAAGAACTGACTTACATAAAGTTTACTAAGTTTTCGAGAGAGTTCTGAAAGTTAGTCACAAACCAACTCTCAGTCCTGTAAGCATCTAGGAGCAGGAAGTATGGCCCCAAGGAAGGCTTATTCACCATACTATTTCAGCTGTGGCCAGATATTATTGGGGGAGAAATACTTTCGAGAGGTAGAGCCGGGGACTATATGAATACTTGGGAGGTAAGCCCCTCTCAAAAAACAAAATCAGGGTCTAATCAGAGAACATCCCACATGCGCTGGCTATGGGATCCCCACAAGCAGGTCTTCAAAGTTACTACAAAACTATTTTTTTAAGATTTTATTTTTATTTATTTATTCATAAGAGACACACAGAGAGAGGCAGAAACATAGGCAGAGGGAGAAGCAGGCTCCCTCCAGGGAGCTCAATGCAGGACTCGATTCCAGGACGCCAGGATCATGACCTGAGCCAAAGGCAGATGTTCATCCACTGAGCCACCCAGGCACCCCCAGACCAAAACTATTACGTACCTCCCATTCTTTCTCTTTCCAAATCGAAGTATTTTATCCCAGTCTCAACTGACTGATAGGAATATTAAATAATTTTACAGACTTTTCTGCTTATTTTCATTTTTTATCAGCGCTCTGACTCCTTATCAAAATAGTCAGTTAAACAATATTATAATACACTAAATCTAAAGAATATTGTAAGGAATCAAATACAAAAAATAAACTGAGACCATCATTCAATAACTTATTCACTAAACACAGGCTATTAGTCTTATAATTTACTTTAACCCCAGTCTTATCTCCAAATGATGTTAAAACACTTCTTTCTAATTTCCCTGAAGCACTTATTTATATGACAGTCAGACCTTACTGAATATAGGTTAAAAACACTGGGTCAGAATGGCCTTCAAGTATGATTTTTAATGCCAAACCTCAAATTTCTTGTAGCTCTTCTCCTCATCATAAAAATTCTTCCTCTGCTTAGGCTATTCAAACTAATCAGATAACATGGTTTATCTGTCTTTTTAACCTCTAGATCATTCAGAAAGTCCATGCCCCATTCCCTTTTATAACCTTACTTCTCTGTTCCCTATTGAAGAAAACCATGTGGTAATATGACCGCATCTGTTACAGATGTAAAGCTACAGACTCTACAAACTCCACATAATCCTCTCCCTTTTGAATGCAAAGGGTTATTTCTGGCTCCAGGATTTTTTGTGCCTGTTAATTGAGTTTTACCTATTTTGTTTGAAGTCAAATTCAGACTCATTATGTGCTTTCTAGAATCTCCAGAAAATCACACTTCATAGCAACCAACTCCCCTCTTTTAAGTTGAACAAATTTTTACTGTGAAAGACTTTCAAGAACAAAACAACTTTACTTTTGACTTAACCACCAGAAAGGGCTAATAATAATGATCATTTGTCAGATGAAAATACAGCACCAGGGTTCTCATACACTAATGTTTGTGGGCATACAAATTATGTGGGGCTTAGGACAACGGGATGAAAAAAAAAAACAAAACACGGAAAACTGGGATGCCTGAGTGGCTCAGTGGTTGAGCCTCTGCCTTAGACTCAGGGCGTGATCCTGGAGTCCTGGGATCGAGTCCCACGTCAGGGTCCCTGCGTGGAGCCTGCTTCTCTCTCTGCCTGTGTCCCTGCCTCTCTCTCTGTGTGTCTCTCATGAATAAAAAAATAAAATTTAAAAAAAAAAAAAAACATGGAAAAGCCCTCTTTTCCTTTTTCTCTGTGCGTGTCTCTCTCTCTGTTTTCCTTTTTTTTTTTTTTAAGATTTTATTAAATCTTAATTTTATTAAGATTTTTTAAAGATTTTTAAGAGAGAAAGGCAGAGACATAGGCAGAGGGAGAAGCAGGCTCCCTGTGGGGAGCCTGATGTGGGACTAGATCCCAGGACCCCTCAGCTGAAGGCAGATGCTCAACCATTAGAAACTGAAATAGAAATAACCCGGGATCGAATCCCACGTCGGGCTCCCGATGCATGGAGCCCGCTTCTCCCTCTGCCTATGTCTCTGCCTCTCTCTCCCTGTGTGTGTGTGTGTGTGTGTGTGTGTGTGTGTGTGTGTGTGTGACTATCATAAATAAATATTTAAAAAAAAAGAAATTGTTTTCCAAGAGAACTTAATAACTTTAAAAATACCCCTGTTCTAACATTTGTTGAAAATATCAAGACACAATTCATATAATGCATGACCTTACCTTGTATGTATAGATACATACATACTATATATGTATACGTGTATATACAGAAGTGTAAAGGTACATAGAAAAGTGCCTAAAAATATATGCAAAAAAATGTAAAATCTCGGTCCCCCACCTCAAACCCATTAAGTCAGACTTTGTATTTTTCACAAGAATCACATCACATGAAAGTCTGGGACACACTGCTTTACGACAGAACATTTAAGAAATGCGAGACTTGCCGTAAAATCATAGTGGGGTCACTAGATGCATTACGTTCACTGAAACAAAAATAGTCAAGTGCCCTGGAAAAGTGAATGGGATAGGAAAACCTGAGCCTTAAATCTCAAAGCTGTACACTCTCATGGCTAAGAACCATAACGTTCCTTGGTGAGGGTAGGATGAAGGCAATACAGGACAGTGAGATTGTACCATGTCATAATTCAGTAACAGCTGCTTTGGGGTGGCCTAACCAAGCTACCCACAGGCTAGCTGTAAGCAACTCAGGTTTCGTGCAGACTTTCACTTACTCAGCAGCCAAGCTGATTTCCTGCATCGAGGTGGATGGAATTAGTCAACATAAGACCCGGGTGCCGATGCCTGGGGAAAGCCCGAGTGAGTGTCTATCAAATGCTGTCGAATTTTCCTGGCTTCCTCTCACTAAAATTTCTCCTCAGCTTCTTTCCACCAGGGTCATACAGGAACCAGGGATCAGTGACTTTTGCTCCTGGACTTCCCCATTGTTGTCACACTGACAACCAGCAGTATTCTGGAGTAGAGAATTGGGATGGCAAGTCTAGC
The DNA here is from genome assembly GCF_018345385.1 of Vulpes lagopus. NCBI lineage: Eukaryota > Metazoa > Chordata > Mammalia > Carnivora > Canidae > Vulpes > Vulpes lagopus. The sequence continues at coordinate 53,189,059 of NC_054824.1, read as the reverse complement.
GCCAGAAAGATGACCTTGCCCTCCTTTCTTGCATCTAGTTTAAATTTCCAATTCCTTAGACATTGGCTTAAGTCTAATGCATGGACCCAGCCCAGTTCATTAAATAAAGTCACCTTCCCAAACTTGCCACATGAGGGGAAACTCGATTTTCAGCTTCTGCTCCACAGAATGTTTTGTTTCTGAGCCCTTGCTTTCTCTGGGCCAGTTCCTTTTCCCTGGACTGAACTTTCAGTTCTTTCTGCTTAGCATTTAGGTTCTCCGCAAATTCTTAGCCTCTTCCTCAAAATCCATCACCTCTGACTGGTAACCCACTGGTATCTTTTCTTTTTGTGATCTCTCAACTTACTCTCATGGCATTTCACTTTGCATTTACTTAGAGACAACTTTCCTACTGTCCCTTTGAACAGCTATTTGTAGGTGCTTTGGCTTTTTAAGTTTTCAAGTGTTTATTGGGTCTTATGCATTTTCTGGATCTTAAACTCTTTAAAGGAGACAACTGTGACTTCTGCTTTATGTTCCACTCCCACATCCCTAGCAAAATATCCTACTCATAGCTAGTACTCTGAGTGCTTATTCACTGGATTTAATTTGATGTTGACACTAGTTTATTATTTCTTTCCAGTTTCTTGCTAATGAAGGGGATCAGAGTATGCCACTATAAAATGCAGGAAAAATTCTCTGCCCTCCCCCTGTCTAAAAGCAGGGTATAAATTTTTCCCTTTGTAAAGCTGTCTCCCTCTCTCATATTAGGGAGAGAGGATAACTCTTAATCATGGGAGGCAACTTTTATCAATAGTGAAGGTAGCAACTTGAGTCTGCATAACAAAACCTACTAATTATCCTCATATTTTATTAGTTTCCCTCATATACCTATCTTCCCAAAATTTACTTCCCCTAGAAATCCAACCCTTGGTCTAGTTACTTCTCCATAGTTTGTCACTCTTCGTTAAAATAGAATGAGTCCCCAGGTCTGACCACTTCTTTGGTCTTTCGTATCTCTTCTATGAAGGCCTCCATATGCATAAATAACAAACCCCTTCTACTATTAATCTGTCTTTTGGGGACGCCTGGGTGGCTCAGCGGTTGAGCATCTGCCTTTGGCTCAGGGCATGATCCTGGGGTCCCAGGATTGAGTCCTACATCAGCTTCCTGCATGGAGCCTACTTCTCCCTCTGCCTGTGTCTCTGCCTCTCTGTGTGTGTGTCTCTCATGAATAAATAAAATCTCTAAAAAAAAATCTGTCTTTTGTCAGTTTAAATTACAGGACCCGGGACAAGAACCTAAGAGGGTGCAGAAGAAAGTTTTTCCTCCTCTATATTACTTTCAATTCCTAATAGATCAGATGGGCTGCCCAATAAATTATTAAAGAGGGTTATTTTGAACAAGAGAAAACTTACAGGCACATAATATTGTTTTCAAGTATTTGGAAGTTTTATAAAATGGAGAGAGATTAGACTGTCACCAGAAGGTCATACCAAGATGTTGGTGAATATCAGGTAGAGACATTCCAGAGGGCAATTGTATATCAGGGGGCTCTTTACCCTGGATCTCCTTCAAGGTCTCTTCAATTTTGGGATCCTATGAAAACTAGGTAGAAAGGTAGAAAAGAAAAAGAAAGGAAAGAAGGAAAGAAGGAAAGAAAGAAAGAAAGAAAGAGAAAGAAGAAAGAAAGAAAGAAAGAAAGAAAGAAAGAAAGAAAGAAGAAAGAAGAAGAAAGAAAGAAGAAAGAAGAAAGAAAGAAAGAAAGAAAGAAAGAAAGAAAGAAAGAAAGAAAGAAAGAAAGAAAGAAAAGATAGATATTTTAATTAAACATACCCACAATCTCAGCCTTTGGAGTAGGGGTATTTATGAATGTGTATGTGGGTGAATACAGTAATGTATCTTCTACCCTTTTCCTCAGTTTTTTCCTCTTTCTATGGAAAACAATCACATGACTCCAAAATGCTAAAACTCCTAAGTATGTTTCCCACAAAGATCCAAGTTAAGAAGAGAATAACTTGGGGGTGGGGGAAAGACCAGAGAAAGAGCACCGTAACAACTACACTTCTGGAAAATGTCTTACTTTCACTCAGTGACTGGCTGACTCAGAATTATCTCAGGGCTCCCCTCATTTTGGAAGAAACACTGTAGAATGGCAGGATGAAATGGGTTTCCTGCAAGGGACAGTTCAGAGAAAGAGGCAGAGACAAAGGCAGAGGGAGAAGCAGGCTCTCTGCAGGTAAACAGATGTGGGATTCTATCCCAGGACCCCGGGATCACGCCCTGAGCCAAAGGCAGACACTCAACCACTAAGCCACCCAGGTGCCCCCATTACCCAGGTTTTATGCTAGCAAATAACCCAGAGAACAAAACTGCTGACTTTCTTATTGCATGACACCTGTCACATCTGCAAATGTGTGTGTCCAGAGCACCCCTTCACCTAACAGCCAACTTACAGTAGCCATTAAGGCAGGGAAGCATCTCTACCTCTGCTGTTGGCCTGCATCACAGATTTCCAGAGCTGTGCAGGTCTTTAGAGGTAATCAAGTCCAACCCTCTCAGCTGATGATGGAGGTTGGATGGCTTCCCTCCAGACCCCCTCTGCTGGAGGAGCCCAGCCTGGACTAAGGCCTCCTGATTCCCTCCACTATCTATCTTCAAATAAAGGGGCCCCTCTCTCCAACTCTTCTAGAGCCATTTTTCTCTTTAACAAAGTGCTGTCAAGGAAGGAAAATGATTATAATATTGATAGCCTTAACATTGTAGGTAAAGCCATGCAGCTCACAAAGCCTCTTCATATATTTGATTTTATTTGATTCTCACAGTTGCATGAGGAAAAGATTATAAATCTCTCCATTTCACAAGTTTAAGACATTGAGACCTAAAAGTGCATGACAACTGTCCAAAGCCATGCAGCTATCAAATAACAGAGTTTGAAATACAAACCAGGGCTTCTGACCCCAAGCCCAGAGAAGCAGTGCAGAGGCAGGCTGGAGAAAAATTTAAAACAAAGATGCCCAAGGCACAGTGGAGAAGAGAGCAGTTGTCAGAGGATAAGACTTGAAGAGTGAGCAGCATCTTCTAAGTGATATCTGGACTGGAAGCAGGACACCTGAGTGACTCTGCTAGTTCTCTGAAGAGGAGAAGAAATAAAATCAGTCTTTGATTTTTTTTTTTATTCTGCCCTTTTTATTTTTAGCCTTTGTACATTGTCTTACACACATTTATCTGGATGTAAACAAGATAAATGGAAACAAGGGAAGGCCAGATGGTTTTGGTGTCAGCTCTTAAGATGCCTTGCTCTACCAACTTTTCATCTCTAGTTCTCAAAGATTAGATGGTAGTGGGAAGTTGCCTTCTTTGCACTTACTGCTTGTAATGATAGGGAGAATTTTTTAAACTATTCTATTAAGTCTGAATTGCAAATACTACTAAAGATATTATATGGTAAGTACATAGTATGAGAGCTTAAAAAGGTAATTTCAAATCCTAACCAGAGTAAATTTGGCAATTTAAGAAGGGTGTGAAAAACAAACAAACAAACAAATAAATAAATAAAAAGGGTGTGGGTGGGCGTGAGCAAGATATCCAATGTCAGCAAGGATGTTGGATATGTGTGGGCGTATAAATTGATAACTTAATGAAATATATCAAAAAACTTTAAATATGTTCATATTATCCAGCTTCTAGGAAATCATCCAAAGGAAATAAGTAGGTACATAAAAATTTGGCAACAGGGCTATTCACTACAGTATGATTTATAATCCTGGGATCCCTGGGTGGCGCAGCGGTTTGGCGCCTGCCTTTGGCCCAGGGCGCGATCCTGGGGACCAGGGATCGAATCCCATGTCGGGCTCCCGGTGCATGGAGCCTGCTTCTCCCTCTGCCTGTGTCTCTGCCTGTCTCTCTCTCTCTCTCTCTCTCTCTCTCTCTCTGTGTGTGTGTGTGTGTGTGTGTGACTATCATAAATTAAAAAAATAAAATTAAATTAAAAAAATATATATATATAATCCTGAAAAATTAATTAACAAGTGCCCAACTGCATAGGCATATATATAGACTTATCTGGTCCGGGAGGAACCCAAAATATATTTTCTCTGGGTAGATTACAAGTGCTCCTATTTACTTCTTACAGTTGTTTTCTAGGATTTCTCTAATGACAAGATTGTTTTCATAATGAGAAAAAAATGATACTTTAGTTGTTTTAGTTAAAAAAATTTTTAAACAGGTTCCAGAACAGTAATATCCTGGCAACTGTAGGGCTCACCACAGAGCAAACTTTGTGAGATGGTAGGAAATAGCAAATACCAATCATTACCAAATAGACTTCCAAGGGCAAATTGCTGAGAGTATCACCAATAATGGAAAGTCTTCAATTTCAACTCCGCACACTGGCACCTGGGCTGTCACACCAGCTCCACTAACAGATGTCACTGTGGCTACCTCCAGCTCCCTAGAGCCGTTTTCAGCCCTTTGAAGGCAGCAAAACAATAGCATGGTTAGAATACAGTAGTTAAGGGGATCCCTGGGTGGCTCAGCAGTTTAGTGCTGCCTTTGGTCCAGAGTGTGACCCTGGAGTCCTGGGATTGAGTCCTGCATCAGGCTTCCTGCATGGAGCCTGCTTCTCCCTCTGCCTGTGTCTCTGCCTGTGTCTCTCATGAATAAATAAATAAAATTTTTACAAAAAAAGAAAAAGAATAAGAATCAAGACGGCCTTGAATTTGAATCTGGAATCTGCTGGCTACTAGCTAAGGGGGCCTGGGCTAATTCTCTGACCTAAGGCCACTCCCTCTTTGGAAAAATTGGGAGAGTAAAACTCATTTTAGAGGATGGTAAGGAAAATTCAATGAGATGATTTACATGGTACTTAGTACATATAGTAAACTCTTAACAAATGACCACTATTAGTAGGGCCACCCCTCCTCAACTGCCACAATCACTAAGTGCATGGAATTGCTGTCTCTGGGAGTTAGTTTGCTTGGGAGGTTGGAACCTGTACACAGCATCCCTATGTTAAATCTAATTTGTTAAGTTTTTTATTATCCACTAGAGTTAAATGTGACATGTATTTTCACTTCTTCTGCAGGATTTTCAGAACTCTGACTTTAAAATCAAAGTTTCAAAACATTCTTACTCCCTAAATCCCTACCACTATTCATTAATCTCAATCTCAAATGCCTACTCTGTAACTTGCTGGTACTGCTGGGTATATGGAAGAGTGTCACTTTCAAAACTGGTTTTAAAGTTCATCAAGAATAGAAGCACCTGGGTGGCTCAGTGGTTGAATGTCTGCTTTTGGCTCAGGTCATGATCCCAGGGTCCTGGGACTGAATCCTGCATCGGGCTCTCTGCAGGGAGCCTGCTTCTCCCTCTGCCTATGTCTCTGCCTCTCTCTGTGTCTCTCATGAATAAGTAAAATCTTTTTAAAAAAGAACATTTATCAAGAATAAATTATAATAGTTATAGTAAGATGGTAAAATAATTTTTTTTCTCTATTTTCCTAAACAGTCTATTATCTTTTATTAGTCACAGTAACATATTTAAAAAATAAATCTATACACATAGTTCAACTCCAACTTTAGGCTATATTTTTGCAGGTTTTATCCAGCTTTATTACAACTCATTCAGGACTCCATCCACTTAAATAGAATAGCAGCACACATATGTAAGATGGCATGAGCCGACCTTTCTATGTGAAGGTTAAATGTTGATACTTAAAGGTAGAAAGGCTTAAGTTTACTATCAAAAGTACCTGCTGGGAGAACTATTACCAGTATGGTAGATCTCAGCAGAGGCTAATATCCTCCTACAGGCTGTGAGAACATATTCAGGGTTTAATAGTAAAAATATTTAGGAAAAGAATTTAGAATCTTAATTCCCTCCCTTGAGGAAAAGACTGAAGAGAATGAGCCAGGATTATATGCTGGTTAATAATGGACTAGGCAGGAACCAGCATTCATTACTGAGGCACCAGATCTGAAAAAGAACGTGAACTACGTTTATATTTCATTAAATTAAAATGAAATTACACAAAAACTGATTTTATTCTAAAACTTTTCTAGGAATTAAATAAAACCCCTTCAGATAAATGGAAACATCCAGCGTTCTACCCACAAAACAGAGAAACCCAAAAATCACTACCCTCAAAAAGGATATTTAACAAGAGGATAGAAGACTCATTCTGACCTGCCTCCAAGTGGTGCCAGGGCCAAGAGCATGTCTTGTGGGTAGAACTGACACTGGGTGTTAAGAGTCATGCATTACCAGAAGAGACCTCTGATCACCTATTTCAACCACCTCCCTTCCCAGATAAAGAAACCAAGCATTTCCCTCTAAGGAAGTGGCTTGCCCAGCCTGGCTCACTAATTCAGCCACATGCTGTCAGAAGAGGGACTTGAAGGGAGTTCCCTTGCTTCCCAGAGGGGGCTCATTTCCTGTGTCTAGGCTTTCAGAAGAGATCTCCTGTGCAACTGTGCACAGCACTTCAACTCCCTACTTCCCGACTCTGAAGCTCAAGTGGTGATACCTGGCTCCTGGGGAGCGATGATGGGAGGGGAGGCAGACATCTCCCACAGAGCTCTTGACAGGACGGATTAGGGAGGTGGCCAGCACACAGGGGACTCAGACCTGCCTTATTCCACCAACCAAACCCACAGAATAAATCTGGCCTCAAAAAGTCTGGAATCAGGGCACCTGGGTGGCTAAGTGGTTGAGTGTCTGGCTTTGGCTCAGGTCATGATCCCGGAGTCCTGGGATCGAATCCTACATTGGGCTCCCTACAGGGAAGCCTGCTTCTCCCTCTACCTAGGTCTCTCATGAATAAATAAAATCTTAAAAAAAAAAAAAAAAAAAAAACTGTTCTGGCATCATTAGGACCACTGAGTATAGTATGAAAACTCAGGAAAAATGAGAAGGGCATAACCTATTGTTGGTGTCTGTGAGCCTTTCTCCTCCTTACCTTCCTACTCTGTTTTCCTAATGACTATACTTCACAGGGCTGTTGGGAGGGCTAAGGAAACACTGCCCACACCAGGCAGATGGATCCTCATCCTTGGGAGAAGGCTAATGAACCCAGTGCCATGAGCTAGAGGTAAGGGTCATCCCTGTGAGAAGTATCTGAGTCAGAGCCACATATGGAAGGGCAGGGAAAGGAACATAATTTAGGAACTCAACAAGAGGGTGATTGCTTTAAGTGGCTTTGACCAAAGGATATTTTCTGCAAACATACTAAAAGGAAACATTTTTAGTGAAAGTTGGAATTTACAGTAATAACAGAAGTATTATGGAGTATTTCCATGCTGGCAGGCACTTACCACTTGCTGTTATGTCTTACAAGCACCCTTCAAGGCATGAAGTACCTCCATTTTACAGATAAAATAACAAGCAGCTCAATACTTACCCTAGGTTATTTGGTATGTGGCAGAGGAGAGACCCCATTCCAGCAACTCTTACTAAATGGTCTTTTTTAAAAAAATAAATAAATAAATAAAAATAAATAAATAAATGGTCTTTTTTGACAACTATCTTTTCATATTGACACTTCACCTATCCAGGAGAGTTAAGGGATAAAGTAGCATAAAATTTTCCAAGATAGGACATATCTCTCTAAGGCCCACAAATTATTTTAACTATTTCAATAGCAAAATTAAATGCAAACGGACATCTCTTTTTGAGGGAAGCATGTAGATAATGAAGTGTGTATTTTTTTGTCCTGGTGAATCTGGGCCACCCTACATCTCAGTGCTGTGTGGCACAGCGACACCCTCAGGGGGAATGACCTGCAGACAAGTCAATGTCTGTACAAGCAGCCTGTCAGTTCCTGCAGCAGAACAAGGACATAAGGACACTGAATAGGAACATATCCTTTAAATGCTTACCAACCTTTTTAATGTTTCTGTAAGTTGGGAAACTACACACACACACACGTTTTTAAAAACCCAGTGTAAAGAGTTACTGAGTTCCTAACAGTCAATTTAACACAATTAGCATCTACTGTGGCTGCAGAATACATGGTCTTCTCCTTCAATTCTTTTGGTTAGCTTGTAGAGCACTGAAACGTTAGCAAGGGAAACTTGCCTTTATAGCGATCTCAGACTGCTGGGTCCTCCTACTCTCCTACTCTACTTCACTTTCTCCAGGCATGAAGGACAGAGAGCAAGAGTCAGTATTACTGACAAAATGCTGGACCTTTCTGGAAATGATCATTTGAGGAGATCCCTAAAAGCCCTTAGGCTTTTCTTTACACCAGTACCCCATGGTAGTCTGCACCCCTTCCTGATACTCTCATAGCCCCCTCAATTCCTGTAGTTATTTTATATGCTCTCATTATATTTTAAAATTTCTTGTGGTCACATTAGATATGAATCCCCAACTGGTAGGCCTCAAGAGCATAGTCCCATACTTGCACCCACTGCTCAGTACAGCACAACATAGGACTCATTGCCAGTGCTCAATTAATTTCAGATTCCTCACCCTGATACAAATGCCCTCTCGTGACTCTCCAGATTACTTCTGATAGGACCTGGATTTTCACATCAGCAAAAAAAAAAAAAAAAAAAAAATCAAAGATGAAACTAGAACTCTCCATTTTCTGCCCCATGGTTTCAGGGTAAGATGTTCCCCTCATCAAAAAGGAAGGAGGAAGTACACCAATCTTAGAGTGGAGAAGCAACACAACCTCCTTTTCAGAGCAGCCTCCAGTTCATGCGACATAGGCCCCAATAAAGTCACATTTCTTTTTTTAATTTAAGTAATCTTAAAAAGTACCTTGGAAGCTACTCAAAGGATTACAGCAGGAAGAACCCATCCTGACCCCTCCATAAACTTCTGTGCAAAAAGACTAAGAGCTGAACATCCAGGCGCAAGTGGTTTCAAAAAGACCCCATAGGGGGATCTTTTTATGAGTAAGAACTCACAATACTGAGATGTCTGATATACCAGGTATTACTTCTCTGTGAAGTAATGAATATGTGTTTTGATCCATGCTCAAAAAAGGCAGGCAAAGGGTCAATTCTCCTGGACTCTCACTCACTGGCCTCCTGTAGCCATTTAGGTATTCCGAATTGGCAAAGTTTGGCTTGCACAAGTTTAACTGATAAATGCTGGTGTCCCTGAGGAAGAAAACTGCCTAAAGACCTAACCCCCAAGGACAGCACAGCAGCCTGCTGCCACCATGTGGTGACTTGGTGCAAACGTGGAAGGAGCAAATCCTGCAGGGCAGAGCTTTCAAGGATAACAAAATTAAACCTGACCACAAAAGCACAAAGTATTAAGGCCATGTGTATAATTTAAAAATAGGTAAGTTTATTCAGTGTATCAGATATTTAGGTCAGAAGTATGTATTAGTTTTCACTGGTGCTACAAAAAAGCAAGTGTTCTTGGCCTTTGTGACTTGCCTCAGAACTTTACCAGCACAGAACAGCCCAAACCTGTTCTAAATGATTTTTATTTTTTAATTATCTATTTATTTACTCATGAGAAACAGAGAGAGAGGGCAGAGACACAGGCAGAGGAAGAAGCAGGCTCCACACAGGAAGCCCAACGTGGGACTCGATCCTGGGTCTCCAGGATCACAGCCTGGGCCTAAAGCAGGCGCTAAACCGCGGAGCCACCAGGGCTGCCCCCAAACCTGTTCTAGATGGACATGCCCAGGAAAGTGAAAACAACCAACAAACAAGGATGAGCAGAAATCAGCTGTGCTCCCCCCATATTCTGAGAAGTTAGATGTTATTTACGGCAAACAATAGTTTGATTTGTTCTGGGTGGGAGATAGGGAGAATGAATGAATGAAGATAAAACAGTCGTAGTCCTTGCCCACTTTCTTCTTTTTATCCTACAGCAGCTTTCATTACCCATTCCCAAAGCTCAGCTTTGTCACATGTCCCTCAATTTCCATTCAATTAACACTGTTATCCAGGGAATGAAGGCAAAGACTGGCGGGAACAGGGAGAGGAAATATGGAAAAAACATTCTTGGCAGGGCCCCAAAGTTCTCAGATGAGGAAGATGATGCCCTCAGAGACCATGACCTGGTTGTCATCTTGCATCTTGCTCAGGGCAGCCTGAATCTCTGCTGAAGAGAAGGGCTCTTCTTTGTCCCGGTTGATGGATTCTGTGAGGCGATTCATGCCCACCGACTGTGCATGAGATTCCCGGAACACATCCAAGAGCGCCACCTTGAACTCCTTCAACCTGCCCAGTCAGGAAAAGATGGGTGAGGGTGAAAAGTCAACAAACCCAAATGCTCTCAGGCAAGATCTATCTAAGTATTAATATAGTACAGGCATCCCCTCAACATTCTATTAAAGAGCTTCCTGCATACTAAGAAATAATACTATTTTAAAAACCAGGGGCCTATGAAGATGTGGGAAATTGGTGTTTCCATAGAAATGTATATTGGGGGGCACCTGGGTGTCTCAGTTAAGCATCCAACTCTTGGGCTCAGGTCGTGATCTCAGGGTTGTGAAAAGCCCCGAGTTGTACTCCACTCAGTCTGTTTGAGATTCTTACCCCCTCCCTCTGATCCTCTCTCCCCCAGCACATGCCCTCTTTTTCTCTCTCTCAAATAAATAAATAAATAAAATCTTTAAAAAAAGGGGGGGGGGGACATAAACTGGAACAGCACCTTTGAAAGGCAATTCAGCACACACTAAAAATTTTAAGTACATATGCTTTGTCCCAGGAAGTCCATTTCTAAAAATAACTTTATAGCTACACATTTGCATGAATACAGTGATAAGTATGTTTTACTGTCAATACCAGCTTTATAGAACCTAAGAGCCTATCATTAGAAAATTCAAATAAAATTTTATATATCCATACTATGGAAAAAACTGCAGTCATTAAAAAAAAAATCTACATAAGCTGACTCAGAAAGTGCTTTAAAATATAGTTCAAAATAATAAAAAAAAAAGCGAACCTTAAGCATAGATTTTGTTTGGTATTCAGTAAACACAAAAATTTATATATAAGGGGTGGCTCAGTCGGTTAAGTGACCAACTCTTGGTTTCAGCTCAAGTCATGATCTCAGGACCACATCCAGCACTGTGCTCAGTGAGGAGCTTGCCTGAGATTCTCTCCCTCTGCCCCTCCCCCCACCCATGTACACTTTCTAAAATAAACAAAAAAAGCTCTAAAAAAAATGTTTATATAAAACAGTTTCTGAACCTCTAGTGGTAAAGAATTTTCACCCCAGAACAAAGGACAACAATTCAGTGAAGAAAATGTGTGTGTGTATGTGTGTGTATACCCTACTGAAAGAACCCAAGGTTACAGTAAGACAAAAAATTTGTCCTTGCTTCAAGACTCTACTCTCCTCCTACCTGAACTCCCAAGGACATTATATTTAAAATTCCCATAGAGAACTGTTTATAAAGCAAATGGTAAAATGTAAACAACTGGAGATTCTGTGTAAAGAGTACAGAAGAGTTCTTTATACTATTTTTGCCACTTTTTTTGGTAATTTTTAAGTTCAAAATTATAATCAGAATATAAACTGTCCTAAAAATCATTGGGCCTACTATTTTGAGCTCTGCTGATAGCCAGCTTGTTTCATACCCTCTCCCCAGAAATAAGTCCTTGCTTCAGCAGCATGTGGCATTCATTTCCTACTCACCTGGATTCACTCAATTCCACCTTCTGGGACTCCTTGGTCTCCTGTGAGTCTGCTGTCTTTGGAGTGTGCACTTTAGATGATAAATGATTGCAGATAATGGGAAGACAATATGGTGAAGCCATTTCCACAAACACCAGACAAGTAATCTCCATTGCCCATACCTCACTGAGTCTGCCCAGCCTCACTTCCTAGGGTTCTTCTGGAGCCAGCCAGGGTAAAGAAATTGAGTCACACAAAAGATCCTCAACATGTTATCTGGGATGCTTATGCCAGGCTTGGCAAAGAGCACAGTTCATCAAGAAGGAAGCAAACAACTGAGCAAAGCCCAGTTTCCAAAGTTCTGATTGGGTTTCCTGAGGTTCTCTTGGGACAAACCTCTTGGACACAGGGCCCTGAGCAGGGAACGAAATGTGAACCCACCAGAAAATGCAGTACACAAGCAACTAAGGTCAGCAGTCCAAGGAACCAACTCTTTATCAATAGGAGACATTCACTCACCTTGAGGCATTTCTTCCTCAGTGTCACTGAAGTCATAGGGGTCATAGGAGCCCCCATCCTTAGCATCAGGGTGACGAGTTTTTCTCCTAGAATACCCACAGCAGTTAAGAGAAAGGCTTTGGGAAACCCATCATGTACCTCTGACTAGAGAAAAAGAACTAGATCTACAATCAAAGTGAAATGCTAGGACAAAAAATTTTTTTCTTAAAAGAGACCAAAGGTCTCTGGACCAGAACACAAACAGGCCCCACTTCCCAGTGCTCTTTTTCTCTATCATCCACTTAGAAATTCAACCACAGGCATGAAACCCTTACCATGAGGAAAGGGCTTTGAAAGATACACTCAAAAACCTGTGGGAGTTAGTGCTCCTGCCACTAAACATTGCCTTAGCAGAAAGAGGTCAAAAGCATCATACCAGGGGCATCTGTGTGGCACAGTCAGGTAGGCATCCAAGTCTTAGTTTCTGCTCAGGTCGTGATCTCAGGGCCCTGATTTCAGGGTTGTGGGATCGAGCCCTGCATTAGGCTTCATGCTCAGTGCACAAGTCTATTAAAGTTTCTCTCTCCCTCCTTCTCTGCCCCCAACCGCCAATACACATGCACATGCTCTATCTTGAATAAATAAATAAATCTTAAAAAAAAAAAAAAAAAAAAAGCATCATACCAGAGAATAGAGGAGCTAGCTAAGCTCTCTACTTTGCCTAGGTTGTCTTTGGCACCCGAATTTCCCAAAACAAACTTGATGTCAACCAGCAGTACAGATCCACTCCTCTCCCTTGTCCTCAACCCCAACTGAAGTCTACCTCTTTTCTCTTTGCTCTGTTTTACCTCTTGCTCTTCTGCTCCTGGTCCTCCTGGCTTTTCTCCTCTTCATCATCTGTCTCTGATTCATCCTCATTTCGCTTCTTTCGTTTCTTCTCCTTCTCTAGAACCTAAGACCAAGCCAAGTATGAGTGGGCGGAAAGGGTCAATCATGCCAAGAAACTAAATGAAGAACTCTGAGTAAGAGTCCCTTCTACACCATCAGCAGAAATAACTTCCATGGGTCTAATGGCTGAGCCTCTTTTGTCCCTGAATCCCAGAACCAGGGGCAGAGGAACAGGCTGATACCTATCTTTAAAAATACTGACAGGTGGGGTGCCTGGATGGCTCAGTTAAACATCCAACTCTTATTGTCGGCTCAGGTCATGATCTCAGGGTTGTGGGATGGAGCCCCACTTGGGGCTCCCCACTCAGTGGGGAGTCTGCTTGAGATTCTCTCTCTCCCTTTCCCTCTGCCCCTGCTCTTGTGCTCTAAAATAAATAAATCTTTAAAAAAAAAATGTTGAGAGGGGATCCCTGGGTGGCGCAGGGGTTTGGCGCCTGCCTTTGGCCCAGGGCGCAATCCTGGAGACCCGGGATCAAATCCCACGTCAGGCTCCCGGTGCATGGAGCCTGCTTCTCCCTCTGCCTGTGTCTCTGCCTCTCTCTCTCTGTGTGTGACTATCATAAAAAAAAAAAAAAAAAAAAAAAAATGTTGAGAGGAATGTTCAATTCCTTTCACATAGTAGGTATTCAATGGTTTAAGGAACAAAGAAATGAATGAAAAGAAAGTTCAGCCCATAATGGTTAAGTGGAAAATAATTCATTTCTTTATAGATCAGGTAGTTAATTTAAATTTAAGACAACTCCCACCCCAGAAAAAAAGAGTAAGCAGGAAAAGCCAATCAGACCAATAACTAAACCTCTAAGGGCTACAATTCACTAAATTGGGGAGGGGATGGGCAACAATGAAAAGATAATGAAGGCCTCAAAGCTTGGTGTCTAAAATGACAGAAACACAATGTCTGTCATAAGCAGAAACAGAATGACAGGCCATGTTTGAGAATTGAGAGTTTTGATGTGAGTTGTTGAGATGCCAGTGGGATACTGGAAGAGACTGGCAAAGCAAAAGGTATAGAGGGAAGAGGAAGATCACCAACATCAATCCTCTGGAAATATCCACTTTTTTAAGAGACAAAGGAAGTATGAGTAGACAGAGAAGCAGTCAATTGACTATGTAACACATCAATTAAATCAGAATCTCTGGGACCACTAGGGGATCTGGCATCAGTATTTTAAAGCTTTCCAGCTGGTCCTGGCATGCAGCTAGATGCTGCTTTCCATTGATGACCTAAATGCAAGTGTCACCAGGGAGGGCTGGGCAGCCCAAGCACCAACATTTACTCAGAAGAATCTCTCACGCACAAGCATCTGAACCCTCACCTTCTTGAAGTAAGCATACTGGACTAACTCCACAGCTTCCTCTGCATCCTGCAGGTCCACGGTCTTGCTCATGCGAGCCTTGGCATGGGCTGTGGCCAATCGAATCAAAGTTTCCAGCGTCCGGGCTGTAACTGGTGATGTCTAGGGAAGAAAACAAGGGACGATTATTTGTCCAGAATTCCTTAAGCATGCCCATCATTCCCACTGTACGGAAAATGTCAAGATAGTACCAGAATGATTCTAGGAAGTAAAGCAAAGGATTCAGACCTCTGTATTCTGTATAAACACCACATAAAATTCACAGATAAAAATAACCAAGGAAACATGAGTGTTAAGGGATAAAGGGATAGTTGAACAGGGAAGAAAATGAGGCATCTTATAGCTGGAAAGAGAAAAGGCTAGAAAGACTACAATAAGGAAGAAAAATAATCCTTTACTGTCTGCCTGCAACGCTCCAGGAACTTTGCTTTTATATCAACTGTGCCATTTAACTTCTCCAAGTTTTCTGGATGAGGGAAATGGGACTCAGGGCTTCAAGTAATTTGTGCAAGGTCACACTAGGGGAGGAGTGTGAAAGAGGTCATCTGAAGTTGGATAAATTCAAGTGCAGAGGAGGAGCAGAAATCTGGCATGTTCTCATCAAGCGGTTCTCATGGGGGTGGATGCATACCAAACTGGTGTGCTTCTTTCGTTTTTACATGTTATTGGCTGAACGGCATCTCTGGTCTAATGAGTCAGAATGTATGTGTTTCAGACTGCACATGTATTCTTTTTAAGTTTCAGGTGATTGTGATGTGCCCACCTAGTTAAACATCCCTAACATTATCCAACATCCTCACTTTACGGATAAAAAAACTATGACCTGTGAGATGTGAAGAGACTTGTGTAAGGCCCAAATATTAGCTGAAAAGACCTGGGACCAGTACAGAGAGCTACTTCTTTCTGTCACACCCACATCTCGCATTGTATGATCCTTGATCTGGTCATTTCTCCTTTCAAGTGTTTTACGTTCAATGAGAAGGCTTTTTGACACACTGGAATGTGTTCACGTGGCAAGAGAAACAATTAAAAAGAAAGGGGATGCTTAACCTGAAGAAGACAGGTCATACACAATCCCCAGAAAACAAAATTAAGACCCATGGGTCTAAGTCATGTGGAAGTAAGTTTAAGCCCAATAAATAGAATGTTATAACATTTCAATGCAGTGATGTACCAGGCATGTTGCCACTAGAGATGTCAAGAAGTCTTAGCAGAAATTCCAGAAGGTAGAAGTCCTGTCTGGGTGTGAAGGTGGAATAGGTGACCTAGGATCATGTCTAAATCCAAGGGTCTATGTCTATAGCACCTAATAATGGTCTTAGACTTGGGTCTTGCTGCCATGAAATCCAGTGTGAACTATACTGCCCCAAAAAGTTTAGATAAATTCACAGGCAGATTTCTAGAAATGACTTTGGATAACCACTATGGTTACCGAACTAATCACTTGTCAAAGTCTAGCTCAAATATCACCCTTTCTTCCCTCAAATTCATACCCCTTCTATAATCTAAAGGAAAAACTAATAGTTTCTTCATCTATACTCCAATCATCTTTCACATTCATTCTCTTTTAGGTACCACCCTGTGGTAGATATTTATAAATATGCATATAAGATCTTTCCATCTACCTTCCTGCCTGCTAGTCCCAGATCTGAGCTCTCTGGGTATCTGAGGATAGTTCTTCCTATTTTAACCCTGCATGTAAGAACACACACCAGTTCAGTTCCCAAAAGTTGCTCCTTATGTTTACTGAATGAATCATAGCTTCTGGAGGCCAATGTCATCTGAATTAATGAGTTATAGGTAACTCTGGTATTCTCACTTCATTTTCCTTTGTAAAATTAGAACTATAGAACAGGAAGTCCTTCAGACCAGAAAGAGAAAGGTAAGGAACCACTAAGTTAAAATGCTTTTAGAGCTCCCAGATAACAGGGACTCCCCAGCCTTCTACTTCAGGAATTCCTAGGCCCATCTTCCCTGTGGGGACTCACCCTGGCAGTGTCCGAGCTCATGCTGTCTTGGCTGCGCAGGCGTGAATACTCTTCTGCAATGTAGGAGGCTGACTCCTGAGTTAGGATGGGCTTAATGATTTTGGCCACATGGATGTACTTCCTCATGAATGCTGCACTCACCATCTTCTCCCTGGATGCACACACAGTGAATTCTTCTTCTCTGCGATACCTTGGCACCTGACTGGGGGTTGGGGGCTTGGCCTCTCCTCAGAAGTCAAGGTCAAGTGGTAGAGATTCAATCTAAAATCCATTATCATAAATCCCACTCATACAGAACGTGTATAAGACCTTTTCACATATATTTATTGAATTCTGTGGCTATTACTTAGATATTATTTGTGAGGTAAACAGTACAGATAGGAGTTTAGGTATTATCTGCCTTATTTAATCGGTAAAAACTATGGCTCAGAAAAGACTCAAATTCAGTTTGCTGACTTTAAATTCTATTTTCTTAAATGATAGGTTTGAAACTATATGCTTTCTACCATACTATAACCCTAAACAGAGGTATAAGATCTCACATTTCATGCTTTAAACACTTGATCCCTTATCTCCTTTATCCAAATCTACTTACACAGCACCCAGGGCTTGTTATCTGCTGTCCCTTCAACATAAGCTTGTCACAAACAGCTACAAGACTTGTGCAATACTTCATATACGAAGACAACATAAATACCCACCATCGGTTGAGCACATGTTATCAAAACTTCTCATTTTAGGAAAAGATTAGAACCTAAGCCTAATTACCACAAACATAAGGAACTGGCCAGGGAAAAGGGTATATTAAGTGTGGGATCCAGAAAAGAAAACAAGCTCACATGGCTATGAATCTAAGCATGACCTCGCCTGGGCAGCACATAAAAACATGCAAATATGACACAAATCTCAGGTTCCCTCAAGGGAGAAAGTATGAAGAACGCTCACTTTTTCTTCTTGGTTCCATGCAGAAGGTTGTCATGCTTCTCATAAATCTGGGTGTCCTGTTGGTCTTCCTGGTTAAAATCAGGATCGTCTGTGGCCAGGATATCCACGGCACTACCCAAAGGCATGGCTGGAAAACCCAAGTTGGGAGAAAGGACAGTAAGAATTTGCTTCTTCTGAAGAGAGAAAAGACTAACAAAGCAAAGTCACACAGATATGTGGAACCCACAAATAAGAAAAGTGGAACCACCCGGCACACATAAGATGCTCAGAGTTGTTCCTAGACCCAGAAATGGACAAAAGATACACCTCAGGATAACTTCCAGCGAGTAGGAAGAGAGTGGCCATGCAGGCAAGGACACCTTCAACATCAACCCAGAAAGGGCAACACCCATCACGACCTGGGCCAAGTCTAAGATAACCACAACCGTTTACGTCCCCCTCCATTAATCAGCCTGACTTTTCCCATGGCCTCACCATCGCCATCCTGTTCCCCGGGGGCCCTGTAACGGTGCATCCTAAGGACATGGTCTGAGATCTCTCGATCCTGCTCTGGGTCCATCTGATCCAGCATGATGAAGAGTAAGTCAAATCGGGATAGCAGTGAGTCCTGCAGCCCAATGTTCTCCATAGGGGTCTTATACTGATCATACTGTGAAATGGAAGGAAAAAGGACAGTGGAGGCAAAATCAAATTGGGAGAGGAAAAGGAGGCTATTTAAAGCTATTAAAATACTTAATTCAGTTCGTCTCCCTGCAACCAACCCTTCTCTCAAGGAAGTTTGGGAGACCTGTGAGAACTCAAGAGCCCCACCTCCTAGCTGAAGTGCCTCTAACAGGCTGATCATAGATCTCAAAACCAGCCTCCTCCTTCCCAAGCTTTATTCTGCTCCTGTCATTCCCAGGATAGGACTACCCCTGAAAGATGATTCCTTCTCCTCTATCTGTTATAAAGCTGATAAGCTGGCTCTGCCAAAAACATTTGGAAACTTTAGAGTCCCTTACTCAGAAAAGAATGAGTAAAATCACAACAAAAATGGACAACAGGGATCCCTGGGTGGCGCAGTGGTTTGGCGCTTGCCTTTGGCCCAGGGCGCGATCCTGGAGACCCGGGATCGAATCCCACATCGGGCTCCCGGTGCATGGAGCCTGCTTCTCCCTCTGCCATGTCTCTGCCTCTCTCTCTCTCTCTCTCTCTGTGACTATCATAAATAAATAAAAATTAAAAAAAAAAAATGGACAACAATCTTTAAATCATGTCTTCAAGAACCTGTATACCTCTTCATCTTTCAATTCTGGGCCTATGAGGCTACCCACCTGCAGAAACTTCACAGTCAGAGGGCCTAACAACCATGTGGGTAACATTAGTAATGATTCTGACCACATTCCCATTTCAGGACTTGCAATTTTTTCCCCAAATTTCCCAATATAATTCTTCAAAATGACATAAATATGTTACCATTAATCTAAAAACCAAGGTTCTCAAACTAAGCTAGGCATTATTACCTATCTTATGGAGCCTTTCTAAACCATAGCGACCAATAGCCCCAACCCAAAGTGAATTCAGAAACCATGGACTGGAGTTAGATACCTGCATGTTTAAAAACTCCACCAAAACAGGTATCCCCATATGCCGTGGAATGTGAAAATGTCAACGCTACCCAGGGCAATTTACACATTTAATGCAATCCCTATCAAAATACCATGGACTTTCTTCAGAGAGTTGGAACAAATCATTATAAGATTTGCATGGAATCCGAAAAGACCCTAAATAGCCAGGGGAATATTAAAAAAGAAAACCATAGCTGGGGACATCACAATGTCAGATTTCAGGTTGTACTGCAAAGCTGTGGTCATCAAGACAGCGTGGTACTGTCACAAAAACAGACACATAGATCAATGGAACAGAATAGAGAATCCAGAAGTGGATCCTCAAACTCTATGGTCAACTAATATTCGACAAAGCAGGAAAAACTATCCACTGCAAAAAGGACAGTCTCTTCAATAAATGGTGCTGGGAAAAGTGGACACCCACATGCAGAAGAATGAAACTATACCATTCTATTATACCATACACAAAGATAAACTCAGAATGGATGAAAGATCTAAATGTGAGATAAGAATCCATCAGAATCCTAAAGGAGAACACAGGCAACACCCTTTTTGAACTTGACCAAAGCAGTTTCTTCTAAGATATATCCATAAAGGCAAGGGAAACAAAAGCAAAAATGAATTATTGGGACTTAAGATAAAATGCTTCTGCACAGCAAAAGAAACAGTCAACAAAACTACAAGACAACCTTGTACAACAGAATGGTTGATGATAGTTGCAACTGACATATCAGATAAGGGGCTAGTATCCAAGATCTATAAAGAACTTACTAAGCTCAACAGCAAAGAAACAAACAATCCAATCATGAAATGGGCAAAAGACATGAACAGACATTTCACAGAGGAAGACACAGACATGGCCAACAAGCACATCAGAAAATGCTCCGCATCACCAGCCATCAGGGAAATACAAATCAAAACCACAATGAGATACCACCTCACACCAGTGAGAGTGGAGAAAATTAACAAGACAGAAAACAACAAATGTTGGAGAGGATGTGGAGAAAGGGGAGCCCTGTTGCACTGTTGGTGGGAATGTGAACTGGTACAGCCACTCTGGAAAATTGTGTGGAGGTTCCTCGGAGTTAAAAATAGAACTGCCCTTCGACCCAGCAATTGCACTGCTGGGGATTTACCCCAAATATACAGATGCAGTGAAACGCCAGAACACCTGCACCCCGATGTTTGTAGCAGCAATGTCCACAATAGCCAAACTGTGGAAGAAGTCTCGGTGTCCATCAAAGATGAATGGATAAAGATGTGGTCTATGTATACAATGGAGTATTACTCAGCCATTAGGAACGACAAATACCCACCATTTGCTTCGACATGGATTGAACTGGAGGGTATTATAGGACAAACATTATATGGTCTCATTCATTTAGGGAATATAAAAATTAGTGAAACGGAATAAAGGGAAAGGAGAGAAAATGAGTGAAAATATCAGTGAGAGTGACAAAACATAAGAGACACCTAACTCTGGAAAATGAACAAGGGGTAGTGGAAAGGGAGGTGGGCAGGGGGTTGGGGTGACTGGGTGATAGGCATGAGGGGGGCACTTGGCAGGATGAGCACTGGCTGTTATGCTATATGTTGGCAAATTGAATTCCAATAAAATTTTTTAAAAAATAATAAAGCTAAATTTAAAAAATAATAAATAAATAAATAAATAAACAAACTCCACCAAAACCAGTATCCTCATACACTAATGAATCATAAATTGCCAAAGCACAGTTAGGTTCTGGGTTCAAATTCTGGCTCAGCTGTTTTCTAGCTTGTGACTCTTGAGTAAGTTATTTAACCTTTTATGCCTCCATTTTCTCACCTGTAAGATGAGAATAATAACTACCACCTACAATGTTACTGTGAAGATAAAAGAAGTTGATAAATATAAAGTATTTGTAAGTCTTACTTAAAAGTATTATTATGGTACAATCTTTTTTTTTTTTTTTTTTTTTTTAATTTTATTTATGATAGTCATACAGAGAGAAAGAGAGAGAGGCAGAGACAGAGGCAGAGGGAGAAGCAGGCTCCATGCACCGGGAGCCTGATGTGGGATTCGATCCCAGGTCTCCAGGATCGCGCCCTGGGCCAAAGGCAGGCGCCAAACCGCTGCGCCACCCAGGGATCCCTATTATGGTACAATCTTAAAAGAAGACAATTTGGCAATCTCTACCAAAATGAAAATCCATGTAACTCTTTAATCTAGTGATTCTGTTACTAGGTATATATCATACAGATATATTCCTAAATGTATAACAAAATGCACATAAAGGAATACTCACTGCAACTCCATTTCATAATTAGCAAGAGGGAAAAGGGAAAATCCCAAATGCCCATCAAATGGAAACAAGTTAAACAAATTACTATAAATCCATACAATGGAATATAAGACAGTTGCCCCCCACAAAAGAAAAAATAAAGGCAAAATTCAGCAACCCCAAAGCTAGATAAAAGATACACCTTAGCAAATCATCATCATAGTAAAAAACAAAGATAAACTAATTTGTTAACAAGGAGCCAGTGTAGTTGTTGGTACCCACTTAAGTTTTTGTTTCCAAACACATCAAGAGTTGTTAGCGGTTATCTCTTAGGGAAGATATAGGAGAGAAAAGGAAGGCTTTTAATGTCTATACTGCACTCTATATTCTTTTTATACATCCTACCATCTGCAGGTGGTATTTTTGTTGTAATGACAATACAGGTTACTGGGTTGAGACTGCAGGTCGCTTTTATTTTCTTCTTTGTATTTTTAAAATTACTTTAAATACTTTCCAGGGGATTCCGATGTGGATGAAAAGGTAAGGAACCACTGCCCTAAATCAAGGACAGTAACAAAACGTTGGATGAGCTTATTAGTCCTTGGCTTATTATTCCTCCCAGGCACCAAGAATCAACTTCATGGCCCACCTAATCAGCAAAACCAAAAGTGAGGACAACAGTGAAGTGCCTGACTCCACTTACCCTGCCATAGACAGGATTGGCAGCTGCCAAAACACTGCAACGGGCATTCAGCCGAGCATGGATGCCAGCCTTGGCGATGGTGACTCGACCCTGCTCCATCACTTCGTGGATGGCCGTGCGGTCCATGTCAGACATCTTGTCAAACTCATCGATGCAAACCACACCTCGGTCAGCAAGGACCATGGCCCCTGCTTCCAGGCGGCGCTCCCCTGGAAAAATGAGGAAATAAAGATATGTGTTACTATTCAGGTTGTAGAGGACCAGGGGAGAGATTTCAATCTCCTTCCTAAACACTCACTGCAGCTCATGAGAACATAGTGAGGAGCAATAGTTCCCAGAGACTAAGAGAAATACCCTAGTGGGTCAACCGTTTTAGCTCCAATGTGAATGATCCCCAAGCAGTCAGCCTCCAACAAACTTCTTTCATAGATTTTTTTTTATGTTCATCCTCAAGTGATTCTCTAGCTGGATCTCTGCTCTCTCTTCACTAGTCTTCCAATCCCTTCCTCTAATTTATAAAATAGCACAACCTTCTTTTTTCTTTCCAATTTGCAAAGCTTTCTCCTTCAAAAAGTATCTTCTTAGGAGACATTCTTATCCATAGAGGGCCACCCAAAGACTTAAATCATTCGTGCCCTATTGCCCGAGAATACTCAATCCTCTACAGTCTGGCTCAAACTAACCTTACTAGTGTATCTTCCCAGTACAAGTTAGTATTGAGAGCAAACTCAAAGAAACTATACTTGTTTCACTGTGAGACCTTTGCCAAAGACCCTTAAACTCTTACCAGTTTCCTGGTCTGTGGTGACAGCAGCTGTCAGACCCACTCCAGAGGAGCCTCGGCCAGTAGTGGGGATAGCCCGGGGAGCAGTGCACAGCACATATCGTAGAAGCTGAGACTTGGCAACCGATGGATCCCCTGTAATTGGGTGGGGGCAAGATGACTTGCTAGGAAACCCCTCCCCCAGCCCCACTCCCACCCCTACTTCAGCAAGTTCTACTTTTCTAGCACAGCTCCTGCCATAATAGAAATTTACAGTAACTGGTTGTAAATAGTATCCTTTCACTTTCGCTTTAACATTCATGGAAGAATATATTCTAGACATTATAAATAAAGAAACCCCAAAATAGAGAATAATAATAAGAAAAGATTCATTTTAGCCCTTTGCCCTCTGATGGAACTGAAATACACCAGGAAGAGAATACAGGGGCAGCCCAGGTGGCTCAGCGGTTTAGCACCGCCTTCAGCCCAGGGCGTAATCCTGGAGACCCGGGATCGAGTCACGTCAGGTTTCCTGCATAGAACCTGTTTCTCCCTCTGCCTGTGTCTCTGCCTCTCTGTGTGTCTCTTGTGAATAAATAAAATCTTAAAAAAAAAAAAAAAAAAAAGGAAGAGAATACACAATCTTACAGATTATAGATTCCCACAACCACACTCCACAAGAGAAGACCAAGAGTCTGATGTAAATCTCCAATGCCATACCAATCAGGAGAATATTGATGTCTCCACGGATGTGGCTGCCGTTTTCAAGGTCTCGTTCCACCCCTCCCAAGAGCAAGCAGAGAATCGCCTTCTTAACATAGTCATGCCCATGGATGCTAGGGGCCAATGACCTGGCCAGCTGATCAAAGATATCCTAAGAAGGAATTACCAGAGGCATCAAAAGCCTGGTGAGATTCAATGAAGCTGAACTCTGCTTCATACTTCAGTCTATAAAAATGCTTGAAGAAATCCACAAATGTAGACATTGTTTCTAATTGTAAAACCTTTTCTTATGACAAATCACATTGATCAGACTGTTAACAGAACATATATAGAGAAAGTCTGAATTCCAAAACTTGCTTAGAGGTTTAATCTTCAAGGAAAAGAGTATTGCC
Source organism: Vulpes lagopus (assembly GCF_018345385.1). Classification (NCBI taxonomy): domain Eukaryota; kingdom Metazoa; phylum Chordata; class Mammalia; order Carnivora; family Canidae; genus Vulpes; species Vulpes lagopus. The sequence goes on along the minus strand of NC_054824.1, from coordinate 53,165,305 downwards.
GGGTTCAAAACATTTTCGGTTTAATAAGAATGTGCATTGTGATTCCGATAACCTTTTGGTTTGGTTTGGGTTTGTTTTTTCAGTAACCTTTATCACACAGGCATATACAGATGATTCTTGAACAACACAGAAGTTAGGGGTGTCAATCCCCCATGTAATCAAAAATTCAGACTACAAATGAGAAATAACTTTTGATTCCTCAAAACCTTTACTAATACCCTACTGTTGACTAGCTTTACCAATGACATAAAAACAGTCAATTAATGTATTTTGTGTGGTATGTACTATATACTGTATTCTTATAATAAGTAAGTCAGAAAAAGGAAAACGTCACTAAGAAAATCATACGAAGGAGAAATACATTTATAGCACTGTATTTATCAGAAAAAATCTGCAAGTAAGCAAAACCACACAGTTCAACTCTTGTTCAAGGGTCAACTGTATATTCTTCAACTCTAAATGTGGACATTCTGTCTTTAAGAAAAACAAATTAGAGAACTAAAAAAAATAACCTATTTTAAACTTCGGTAACAATGCATCACTACTGTCTTCTGCATGGACTTATTGGTACATTGATATTTTCTTATTCTAGTACTTGTCTTAGGTTCACTTAGCAACCCAGCAGGTAACACAAAAGAAATACTGAACAGCAAAAACACCCTCTTGCTTACTGACTGGGTCAAACTAAAAGCTAAGACCATATGCTTCAGAGAAAAAATCCTGACCCTCCTCATGATCCAGTGCAAAGATAAAAGGTGTCCTATGCCAAACACAACCCTAACAAATCAATCCCCACCCTCAAATTCCTAAAAGATGCTCAGACCTTGGAACGAGTTTTACTGAACTTCTTGATCTTGGCTATATCCTCAGCAGAGAATGAAGGCTGAACGTCCTTGCTCATTTGCTTCACATTACAGGCAATCAGGATAGTCCTGGGACAAAGATAGGAATAAGAGGAAGCCTGCGGTTTTCAAATCCTAACATCAGAGCCAATAGCAATTCGGAAAACAATAAAGAAAAAAGACAAATTGTTCTGAATTCAGCAACTGACTAATCTTAGTCTGTGACACAAATATGCTGATAATTCTTCACCTCAGAATTTATCCTCTGCTGCCCCACAGATCTTCGGACAGAAGTGTGGATGAGACGGAGGTGGGAATACGTGAACTCCCAGGTAAGCCATGAGGCTATGACCATGTTACCAGTAACTCCCACTTTTAGCATAAGATACTATTACCAGTTTTATCTGATGAAAAAGAGGTATCCCATCTCCCATGTAGCAAGGTTGCTCCACCTGTCTGTTGTGATGCTCCAGAATATGGCAAAATTGGAGCAAGAATACTACCAGAAAAAAAAAAAAAAAAAAAAAGAATACTACCAGAAATGCAAGCTGCCAGCAGCATGTCAAATACCTCACAACTGCCCCTTTACCTGAAGGTCCCTGAGGTGTAGCCTCCCTTCTTTCCAGGAAGGCAACGGTAGGTCCCCACCACCTGGACTCGGTCACCAGGCTTCACTTTATCTACCAAGTCATCATCCAGAATGACGTCCACAGAGCGGGGAAGTTGGCCTGCTGGGGCCTTCTCTGGCATCTCCTGGATGGTGATGGTCTGATGATCCTTGTAGACAGAAAGGCCATATTCGGTCTCAAGGGGATTGTTTTCCTCGTCCTGAAACAGACACACAGAAAAGCATCATTATCTCACCCCAGTCTTAGAAATGCCATACTGACTTTTTTGTTTTTAAAGATTTCTTTTTTTTAATTCATGAGAGACAGAGAGAGACAGAGAGAGAGAGACAGAGAGAGGCAGAGAGAGAAGTAGGCTCTCTGCCTGGGAGAGGCAGGGAGCCCAATGTGGGACTCAGTCCAGGGACTCCAGGATCACTCCCTGGGCCAAAGGCAGGCGCTCAACTGGTGAGCCACCCAGGCATCCCCGTACTCATTTTTTATAGGAAGCAAATATAACTTGGAAATGACCTCCGGAGATTTTAGTATCTAGGAACAAAAAAAGCCAAATGTCTTCTCCAGTTTTTTTCCATTCCCATCTGTTCTAGTAACAAATCATCTAATGGAAGGGACATATCCTAAAGGAACCATGGCTCTATTAACACCTAAATTAAGATTCCTGTTCCCCCTATACTATGGCACAGTATTTCCCACTCCTAGGTAATACCCAACAGAAACATCTTTCCAAAGCCACATACTACAATGTTCATAGCAATATTATTCCCAATAGCCAAAAATTAGAAAATATCCAAATGCCATCAACAGAATGGTTAAATAAATGTGGTATATCCACCCAAAAAAAAATACTATACAGTGATGAAAAGGTATAAAATACACCTATAATAGCATGGATGAATCTCAAAAACATCTGATGAACAAAGGAAGCCCAATATATGAGTATTTAGATAAAATATAAAAACAGGCAAAAGTACTCCATGTTGCTAGATATCAGAATAAGGTTAACCTTTGGGAGTGTGGGTCCTCAAATACCTGAGTGCTAGGAAGGTACTGTTTCCTGGTTTGGATGCTGATTTTATAGGTATATATTTAGTGTATATTTATATACACTTTCCTGTATGTATATTAAACTTTAGTAAAAAACATTATAAACTTTTACTTGCCTGCTATTTGAATTTTCTAAAAATAAAACAGCTGTCACTTACTGAGTGCTTACTATGTAGATGGCATTGTGCTGTTATTTATGAGATGATCTCATGTAATCATCCCAACTACTCAGTAAAGCAGATATTTTTCACATTAACAAATAAGGAAACTGCAGCTGGCAAAGTTTAAGTAAGTTCCCCAAGTCACATAGGAAATTGCAGAACCAGGACTCGAGACAAGTCTAACTCCAAAGCCATATTCTTCAATACCACACTAGACGACCTCCAGGAGTCCAACGTATTTCAGGTATTGAGCAAAGGAGCCTGGCCCCTGTAATCATCAGAAGAGTACTCTCTGAGTACTTATGAAGACATTCTAGAAGGAGGGATCTTAATGAAAAAGAGGATGACTTAAAAAAGGCAAATGGCCTGAAAGTAAAAGGACATGAATCCTAGTCCTTAGGGTCATCACTAACTGGAACCATGTGCAAGTCACTTAACCTCTCTGAATTTCAGCATTTCACCTGCAGACAGACTCAATGATTCTAAAGTATGCTTTAGTTATAATTCTAAGATACTCATTTTTGTTTTATGTTAAGATTCCTGCACCAATTGAGTTGAAAATAAGAACTGGGTCTCATTCGTATTTGTATCCTCCACAGTGCTTAATAATTATTTGGATACAGTGGCTCTCAATTAAAATTTGACGGCAGGGACAGGTATTCTTTGATAGAATGAATTCAGATAAGTATCCAACATTAATCATCTTGTCTCATTAAGAGAGCCTCCCATTGTCCTCAGTTCAGGTCAATCTGAACACTTAAGTAAAAAGCTATTCCCAATGCCATTCTTCTCTCAAACCCAAAATAAAATATCTGCAAAGATTTCATGGTAACATTATAGCATAAACACTCTCCCATATTACTTTAGGTAGATGATAAAGTTATATATAACCCTGCTAAAAGATCAATGTAGATGAGCGTCTTTTTTCAATCCTTCTATAATTTGCCAGGTTTTCTAAAGTGAATCTTTATTCTCTTTAAAAAAAAAAAAAAAAAAGAATTGAAGACTTTCCATATTAAACTCTAGCTAGCAATCAATCTTTCCTTTAGATTAATCCTTACTTTTCATCTGATTTATTTCTAGAAGACTTCAGATATCAATTATTTGCATTAAAACAGACATCTTTGATTCCAACTTCCCAAGAACCCCAAGTGATTCATTCCCCTCACCTTAGTGGGATAGACAGAGCTGGAAGGAAAAGCCACCAGGGTGGTGAGATCAGAATAACGTCGCTCTATAGTCTTCTTGGTAGCGGGGCAGTAATGGACACTGCGGACGACTTTGGGACGAACTAGAGAGCCTAGCAAAGGAACACATGCATATAAAGTCATGCAACAAGAAAGCAAGAGAGGTGGAACTTGACCCAGGCAAGTCTATCTTGACTCTAAATACTGTGTTCTTCTGACTAGTTTAAGCTACTTCCATAATATTTATTTTATTCATTTTTATATTTAGAACATCAACATATCTATATAAAACCTCAAGTACAACCAATCCTGACCAAGAAATAATAGTTCAGAGTTAAGAATGAGGAGATTGCCAAGGGCCGAAACTCCCCTACGCTCAGCAGTATTCACCATTCTGGACCCCCTCATCACTGTATATGCTCACAGCTGCTTCCAGCTCCCCTCTGTCAGTTTAAGGCTCTACACTACCTAGCTCTACTCAGTAGCTCTACCTTCCTGCTTTCCCAGCCCTCTAAGTCTATCCCACCTCCGTTCCCTTGGTCCCACTTGAAGCCACTCACACTTAGTGACAATGCCCTCCACACAGACTACACAGCTGAGGAAGCAGGAGGTAAGAGTCCGAGGAGAGACATGCTTGGAGCCAAAGCTGCCCTCCAATCCTATGTAGAACTCCTCATACTGCTTGGCATAGGTAGCATCAATGGAGGCCACAAAATCCTTTAAAGCCCGCTGGAAGGCAACCAGCTCCTCAAAGGCATTGCTCAGGAGGCTGCACATCGGCAAGAGAGAGAATAATTAGGCAGAGAGAAAATTTCAAAAAATTGACCGTCAAAACCAGAAGTGGTAAGAAAATCTAGTTCCTAGTTTCTCCTGCCGTTCTAGAAGACTTGGGAAAATACATCAGAACTGACAGTTAACTTTAATTCAACTTCTCAAAGATGCAGAAACGATACTCAGTTAAACATGGAAGGCGGAGCTTTTGAGAGGAAAACACCCACCACCTACTTTGGGAAGAAGGGAAAAAAAAAAAAAAAACAGAAGCTGGTGAGGCAACAAATCAAAAGCATTTCATCCAGGTCCTCTCCTGGGAAGCCTGTTCCAATCAATCTGGGGAAGAGAAAGGGAGCCACTATCACTCAGAGCCAGGATATCCTCTTGGAAAGCCCTGCCACTTACCTGTTAGCCCTCTTCTCATTTTTCCTGCGCAGGTCATTCACGTTGACAATCAACCGGTATTGGTTGTCACTGATCAGTTCCCGAACTTTGCTCTGATAAATTCCCTGGTCTTCCTGCAAAATAACCAGTACGTATCACAGCCACAAATCAAAAAAAAAAAAAAAAAAAAAAAAAAGACAGTATTTACACAGAGGCGGTTCCCACAGCAAGATCAATCAATCAATCTCTGCAGAAGAACTGACCTCCGATTTCTTCACATTTTCACTCACTAGCCTGAGATTCCAAATGCAGCTGCAGGAGTTATAATGATCTCCTCAACATCCATGCTATTGTTTTTCTATTATCATCTGCAGCTTTCCTGTATGCAGTCATTTTTCCATTTCTAGTGGAGAATTAAAACAAGCTCACAAGAAATCTAAAGGGACAAGTAGAAATCTTGTCAAAACCTTACCTTGCATATTAAAGCGCCTTTTCATTTAAGAATTATGTAGGGAACTAAAATACTTTCTCTTCCCATCAGCTGTGTGGTAAAGGAAAGAGTTCGCTCACATCCAGACTTAAAGGAATAGGGAGCCTTCCTATTTGTCTACAGACACAGCATTAACAACGCTGCAAGGTGCTTTACCCACCAATATTCTACGGCCTCCAACAAGCACATGAGGAAGTGCTCCGCATCACTGGCCGTCAGGGAAATACAAATCAAAACCACGAGGAGATACCACCTCACACCAGTGAGAATGGGGAAAATTAACAAGACAGGAAACAACAAATGTTGGAGAGGATGTGGAGAAAGGGGAACCCTCTGGCACTGTTGGTGGGAATGTGAACTGGTGCAGCCACTCTGGAAAACTGTGTGGAGGTTCCTCAAAGTTAAAGATAGACCTGCCCTACGACCCAGCAATTGCACTGCTGGGGATTTACCCCAAAGATACAGATGCAGTGAAACGCCGGGACACCTGCACCCCGATGTTTATAGCAGCAATGTCCACAATAACCAAACTGTGGAAGAAGCCTAAGTGTCTATCGAAAGATGAATGGATAAAGAAGATGTGGTTTATGTATACAATGGAATATTACTCAGCCATTAGAAACGACAAATACCCACCATTTGCTTTGACGTGGATGGACCTGGAGGGTATCATGCTGAGTGAAGTAAGTCAATCGGGGAAGGACATTTTATGGTCTCATTCATTTGGGGAATATAAAAATTAGTGAAAGGGAATAAAGGGAGAGAAAATGAGTGAAAATATCAGTGAGGGTGACAAAACATGAGAGACACCTAACTCTGGGAAATGAACAAGGGGTAGTGGAAGGGGAAGTGAGCAGGGGATGGGGTGACTGGGTGATGGGCACTGAGGGGGGCACTCAGCGGGATGAGCACGGGGTGTTATGCTACATGTTGGCAAATTGAACTCCAATAAGAAAAAATTTTTAATATTCTACGGCCTCCAATCTTGGGTGGCGTACAACCCCCCCCCCCCCCTTCCCAGCTTAGCAAACACTGCTCCTCTGCACCTTCTTGGGCACTGAAAAGGAATATGGCCAAATGAGGAAGTCTTTTCCGCCCGGAAGTCCGTCCTCAAAACCTGCGGGTCTTTAAGGTGGCTGGTCACTACCGCTCTACAGCATTCTTTCCCCCACGCTCCCTCCAAATCCAGAGTGGGGAGGGATTTAGGAAAGGTCAAAGGGAGCTCTGCCACCTTCTTTGCAGTTGAAAGAAACCGTTCGCCCTTCGCGAGACCCCGCGGTCACCGGCACGTAGGAGACAGGATGGCCCCCGCAAGGCTGCACCCACGACACCAACCACCGACCGACTCCCCCTCGAGACGTGAGGCGGTCGCCGGTGGAAGAGTCCTGAGGCGCGGGCCGGCCGCCACAGCCCGGAGGCCCCGGCGGACCTCCCGGGGGCTCACGGGCCTGACCCGGCTCGGCGTGGAGCAGCAGCGGCCGTGGCCTCCACAGCCCGTCAGCGTCCCCAGGGGCTCCAAGCGCCAGGGTCTCGCGCCCCCGCGCCTCCCTCACCTCGTCATCCAAGAAATCCAGGTAATCTCTCTGCGCCTCTCGCAGCTCTACGTCGTCCAGCACCACAGTCCCCGCCATGCCCGCCGCCACAGAACCGCTTCCTCCAGCTCCGCGCCGAGGGTCTCCACACGGCCCCGCCCCGGCGCGAAAACTTGCGGACTTTTCCCGCCACCAGAGGCTACGTCGCGAAGGGGCGAGGGGTTCACGGAGAATATACACATTCTGATTGGCTGATTCCTCTTACGCGAGAATAGCAGGCATCCAATCGAGAACTTGCTCTTCTTCGGCATTTCCCGAGCCCGGCCTCGCGGTGGCGGGAAACAGGACCTCCGGAGCCCTGTGTTTCTGCCCCCTCACGAACAGGAAACCTGACCAATGGGGGGGAGAGGAGACTCGCGGAGGCTGGTCATTGGGCCGCCGGGCCAGACGGGGCGCGCGCTGCATTCTGGGAGTCGTAGTCTTCCCCCATTTGCCGGAAGTTTTGTAGTTTTTTGTTTTTGTTTTTGTTTTTTCAAGATGCGGTACCTTGACTTGCCGCAGAGGACCCCAGCCTGGCGGTTTTACTAAAAGTAACCTATTCTAAATAAATAAATAAATAAATAATTAAAAAAATTTAAAAATGTAAAAAAAAATAAAATAAAAGCAACCTAAACGTCAGAGAATGGGAATTTATACACAAGGAGATAAAAACATAAAAGCAAATCGTTTTTTAAACGTATTCAAATCAGGTGTGCTGGATGCGTTTCTCAAGCAACTGGCCGCAAGTAGCGTTCCGAGAAAAAAAAAAAAAGTGAATTTTGAGACTCTGTGGGATGGACATAGAATGATAGCATCTTTGGGAAAGGTTCTTCAGTTCAGCGTTCCATTTGCTGTGTCTTAATACTGTGGCCTGAAGGACTCTGTAAAAATAGGCGGCGGCGGAGGGCGAGGTGAGGAAACATTTCCAGTATTGTACTCCGCCCCCTAGGGATGGCCTCGTGTTAGTCCACAAAATTCTGCACAGGATCATTGCACCATCTTACTTGCAAGTGGGTAAATTAAAGCCTTTCTCTCCTTCTAAGGAGATCACAAGATCTTTAAATGTAACTTACTTCATTGACACCTAATTACACGGAAGAAACAGAAAAGTGTTTCAAGCCACTCTTAGGTATCTGTCGTAACTAAGTGACAGAAAATCTGAAATGACAAACAACTAGAAGATCAATTGCATGTCCAAGATTTGTGTTTGTTTGTTGCTTGTTTTTAGTCTTTTGTGGTCTATATTTTTTAGGTTTATTCTTGGGCCATAACTTATATACAATAAAATGGGCAAATCTTGTGTACAGTTCAATGATTTTTATTATGTGTATACCCACCCGGTGCACGGTGAAGAACAGTCCCGTTGTCTCCAGAATGTTTTTAATTTTACTGAACTGACGAGACACCTGTTAACTCTATATCTGAAATGTCAGCCAATTAATTATCAGCTTATGTTCAAAGGTCTCAGGACTCACTGTGTCCTACCTAATAAGTATTCTAAGTATAATCTGCCTAAACAAAAAAAATATATATGGCACCTATTTGTATGTGAACATGCATTTTTAGTTATTTTACAGTTTATAGTTTCTATGTGTTTGGTGTCATCATAGGGTAGATACATTGATCCTTAATCAAGGAAAAAAGATGGTCATCTGACTGCTGGCTTTTGTATATATTAACAGGCAAAAATTTAAAAAAATTAGAAATTCTATATGAGGATCTGTTCGCAATTATACAGTAAGAAATAATTACTTATTAACTTAAGAGTGCCTTTATCCCTTGATCATAGCTATCATTTTATTAATATATTGAAGGTGGTACTGACAATATTCTCAGCTCTGGAAACAAGTTGAAATTAATACTAAAAGAACCAGGATGCTTAGCTGAAGCAAGCAAATTAAGCAAATAATTTCATTTTCAAAGTAAAAGCCCAAAGGAGTGGGAGTATGAAAACCATATCCTCGGCTCTAACACACTTTTCTGCCAACTTCAGTTTCCTCATATAAAAGATGAGGAAATTAGAAAATTCCTAATGATTTATCCCATTCTAACATTCCATGAGCCCAAGGCAAACTTGGAAACTGTAAAGACAATTCAGTTTAAAATTAATCATGCTGTGGTCCTTGATACAGACTTCGTTTGCCTTAATGTCATAATCTTCCATCATGAAGGACATGTGGATATTTAATTGGTGTTTTTCTCTTTCATGAGGGCATGATATCTCTGAGTAAAGAAAGGGTTTCATTTGTTATTCCCTACTCCTCTAAACTACTCTGAAAGAAAAATCAATCAGGTTGTTACTGAAAAAAAATAATTTAGAAGCATTTATAACACATCTCATACAGAGCCTACCTGAGCTTAGCCAATGGCCTTCCTCTACTACTCACTCAGAATGAGGAAGCACATGTAACCTGATGAAGTAGTGGATCAATGGTTTCTATTATTGCTCACATTCATGCTTTCCCTCTGTTTCCATTTTCTCTCCACCCAATTGTATGATGGGCCTTTGCCAGTCTCCAAGCTAAAGAAACACTAGGGGGCTCCCTGGAGAGAAAAAACATGCAGGAAGATGGTGGGAAAGAAAGATTGCAAAGTGTATGTAATACTTCCATTTTCCATGTCCTAGGGACGGACACAAAACTTTGGGATATTATGGCACCCAAAGGTACCATAATAAGATGATTTATTCTCACTAAATGATATGTACCTCTTTTCAAACCAATGAGTAATTATCATGTGTTGCAAAACTTGAAACCATACTCTGCTTTAGGCATTCAGGAAAATAGCATATACCATCATAGAACTTTGGCACTCACTCAGAGGCCACAAAAGACCAGAGGTCAAAAACCCTACACCTCTAGGTGCCAGAGCAGCCTAAGGAATAATCTACAGGTCCAGGCTTGCCCTGATGAAGCCCATCTGTCCTCTTCTGTTCTGTGGACTAGTCATAATCTTCTCCAGCTGCTGTGGTCTAGGGTCTTGAGTACCTCCATCAGCAGGCTCATTTCTCTTTCTGGCTGCTCTAATTACTAGTTGTGCAACTGTGGGCAGCCTCCTTAACTACTGTGTACCTCAGTTTCCTCATCCTGAAAATTAGAAGTGGTATCTAGTTTAAATTTTTTTAAAGATTTTATTTATTCATGAAAGAGAGAGAGAGAGACAGCGACACAGAGGGAGAAGCAGGCTCCATGCAGGGAGCCTGATGTGGGACTCAATCCCGGGTCTCCAGGATCACACCCTGTGCTGAAGGCGGCACTAAACCACTGAGCCACCTGGGCTGCCCTGGTATCTAGTTTAAAGAACAGTTTGAGTATTCAGTGAGGTAATAACCAGATTATATATATATATATATATATATATATATATAGAGAGAGAGAGAGAGAGAGAGAAAGAGAGAGAGAGAGAGAGAGAGAGAGAGAAGTACCTGGCATGCAGTAAGCATTAAGTAAATGTTAACCACTGGTGTTGGTGGTGAGATGGTGGTAGAGGCATTAGTGGTTGGGAAAGAGTCAAGAGATGTTGGGGGGAAAGGGGAGCATGCACCCTGGTGCATTCTGTAACAATTCAAACAATCATATTGAAGCCCGTTTCCACTCCCAGCAAAAGCTTAGATGGAACCAATCCAGGCATTTCTTTCAGTGAGACCTTGTTTGCTGCAAATACAATCGGCTAAAGGAGTAATACATTCATAGGATGTTATCTGGCTCCAGTTCTGCCTGTGTTGAAAACCATCAGAGGCATGCTCCATGCTTAAGGAACATTATGGAAGAAGACCAAATGGTCTCTGGAGTTAGCCAGTATGTCTTATACTGACAGGAGAGTGTTCAGCATTTTCCCCCATCCTTTGCTTCCTGGAATCCTTCCAGTTAGACATGCTATAAAGATCAGGAAAATACAGGAGCCAGAGGCCATTCAGTGATCCTGATTTGCCTATTAGGTTTGACAACATAGCTGGCCTGCTGACAATTTGTGATTCATTGTCATTGGCCAAAGTTAATTTCAGCAATTGGGTTTCTTAGTCCTGGAAAGGTCATCTCTGTTCGTTTTTGTTTTTTTCAGCCTTACTGAGGTATTATTGACAAATAAAACGTCATTCCCATTCTTAACTGCAAAAATTTCACTAAAGCTGTTCGAAGAGTTTTGCTTCAGTGCTTAATGATTTGCAGGAGAAAATCACCAAAAAGTTACTGAGTAAATAACTCATTTACACATGAGATTCTCTAATAATAACCATTCTGTAAATCTGTCTTGATTTGTGGGCACTTAAAAAATACAGTTTCTTATGCTTTTAATTGTGCCATTGTAATGAAATGATGAAGAGGTTTAGCCATATCGACTAACCAGTCAAATATTAGTGGAACATCTGTATACCTAATTCTCTTCTTGACCAGAGACTTTAGCTCAGTGCTGCCCAATAGAAATACAAGACACATATAGAATGTAAGGTTTTTTCTAGTACCTATTTTTTAATTAAAAACAGTTTTTAGGGATCCCTGGGTGGCGCAGCGGTTTGGCGCCTGCCTTTGGCCCAGGGCGCGATCCTGGAGACCCGGGATCGAATCCCACGTCGGGCTCCCGGTGCATGGAGCCTGCTTCTCCCTCTGCCTGTGTCTCTGCCTCTCTCTCTATCTCTCTGTGACTATCATAAATAAATAAAAATTAAAAAAAAAAAAAATTTTAAAAAAAAAAAAAAACAGTTTTTACTTTTGAGAGGTGAAAATTAATTTGACAATACATTTTATTTAACCCAATTTATCAGTTCAATATGTAATTGATATAAAAAGAATTTCTGAGATATTTTACCTTTTAATACTGAGTCTTAAAAAAATCCAGTGTGATTTTTATACTTAGCCACATCCCAATTCAGACTAGCCACATTTCAAATGCTCAATTACCAAATGTGGGTAGTGTCTACCACATTGGACAGCACAACTTTAGAATACAAAAATCTATCTCTTGAAATAGGTTTAATTTAATTTAATTTAATTTAATTTAATTTAATTTAACTTAAAAGAATAGCAACCATTTATTGAACATGCACTATATGCCAGACACTATGCTAAGCACTTTACTATATAATCTCATTTAATCTTTAAAATACTTTGTAATGTGGTTATATTTAATCCTCATTTTACAGGTGAGAGGACTTACAGCTTTAAGGATCCCAGAATCCCATACCAGTAAGGGATAGAGGTAGGATATAAACCCAGGCCTGTATGGCTATATTGAATACTCATTTAAGAACAAATGAGTATGTTAAGATCCAAATGCAGAATCTGACCCAGCAGACTCAGTAGAATTTATTTAAATATTAAACAAACAAGTAGGGCAGCCCCGATGGCGCAGTGGTTTAGCGCCACCTGCAGCCCTGGGTGTGATCCTGTAGACCGGGATGGAGTCCCACGTCGGGCTCCTTGCATGGAGCCTGCTTCTCCCTCTGCCCGTGTCTCTGCCTATATCTCTCTCTCTCTGTGTTTCTCATGAATGAATAAATAAATAAATAAATAAATAAATCTTAAAAAAAATAAACAAACAAGTATTTTATATTTTAAAATACTTCACTTGAGTTAAAAAGACAGTGTATTATATTTTTCCATAGTGCATTATACTTTTTCTTATTCATCTTTGTTTAAAGTACAAAGAGACTTTCTCTGGACATGATGAATACCTTGTGTTAGTTTACAGATAGGCTAGTGTCTATATGTGTCCTATAACGTTTATTCATTCATTTAATCAATTATGTGTCAGTTATGTATGGCACAGTAAATTAGATGTTATTTGTCATCAGTTTTTATTTACAGATAAATTTATTTACAGATAAATTTAATAATAAATTAAATTTATTTTATTTAATTTACAGAGAAACTGTATATCATAATTTTGAAGTTTCAAATTATTTAAATGCCTGTTTTTATTCAGCCAAAAGAGCTTTGAGATGTGAATATTCATACTACAAATAATACTACCAGTATTTTATTATATGCAAGGTATTTAGGAGGATACCAAGATGAATAAGATGACAAGGTTACAGTCTAGTATGGAAAATAAGGCACAAGCATAAATTATCATGGGAAAAGGCAACATGTCTTCTAGGCGAGGTACAAAGTGCCATAGGAGTTTCAAAATGGCAGATATGAATTTGGATAAGAGTGATGATGGAAAGCTAAAGAAAGGGGATAGGATTTGATCTGAGCCTCAACAGGTGGGCAATATTTCCTGCAGGGAAATGTGACAGCAATGACATTTTAAGCAAAGTACAAAGGCAAGTGAGTTCATTGTAGGACTAGAAGCAGGGCTGCTTTGGGCCTGACTGTAGAGGACACTGACCAGCAGAGTAAGGCTGTGCTTGGTTTAGAATAAACACATATGCCACACACACACACACAATGTCTCAAGGGCTTATAAAAAGCATTTAGTTGCTAATGATCTTTATTTAGATCTCTGTTTAGAATGAATAATTGTTTCACAGTTAAGACACAGAGAAATTTAAGAGGCAGCCACCTCTTCCAAAACATCAGTAGGAGAGGAATACAACTTTGACGTTTAGTTCCAAAACTTTGTCTAGTACAGCATGGAACAGAAAGGAAAATTATATTTGTTGAATCTTAAAACAAAGTATATATAAACTATACCTCAGTAAAGCAAAGTGTACATAAATTATGCCTCAATCAACTTTATTCTAAAAATCTAAGCAGAGGAAATAAATCATAAAAGCAGCATGACTGCATCCAGTCAGGTGGGGGGGATGTTGGGGGAAGCCAGTGCCTTTTGAAGTAAGCCAAACATCAGTTTTAATTGGCTCTATTCCATTTGCCTAAGAACCTACAGGTCGTATCTACAGCATTCACAGATTGAGTCTCATTGCATCCTCTACTCACTGAACATTTGACATCATAGGAGCAGAATCTGAAATGCTTGTGAGGCACTCTGAGATACAAGCTGCAGAGATGGTTGTATTGATCACTCACTTTCCCTTTAGAGAAATATATTAAGATCACATCCTACGTTCTTCACCCCAATTTATAATCCATAGTTCACTTCCAGCACCTTATATTCTTCTAGCTCAATTGTGGTAATCTTTAGATAAAAAGAAATACAGGCCTTCATTATCCTTCCTTGAGCCTTCCAATATTCCAGAGAGTGTAGAAAAACCACGAACACTCTAATTTTATATTTTAAGTACTACAACAATCAATCCAAAAATCTCTGAAAAGCTGAGAGGTATAGTGTTTATCTCTTTTCCCCAGCCTTTCAACTGGATTCTTTGATGAGTCTCCAAAAAATATCTCTGATCTGAAACCAAACCCAGATGGATATTTTTCCTGGCCTGTTTTCAGCTGGTTGGCCACCTGTTTCTTTCTGTGCTAATATAGGAAGGGGAGATGAGAAAATGGAAGATGTTGGCACAAAGCCCTAGAGGTCTGGGGAAGGTGGCTTTTAAAATAATCATTCTTTATTCACTGCCAGGCTCCAATGCCACCTTCATTGATTGGAAATGCAGAGTTGTAGAGGCTATTTAATTTAAAGCCACAGTTCATAATCTAGACAACTAAAGTCCAGAGAAATTCAATTATATTCTAAAATCTATACACTTAAAATAAATAGGTAGAGAAATGCTCAGTACACAACAAGACCCTGAAAGAAAGATAGGTTTGAGCAAACCAAACTCTTAGAATTGCAAAATAGAGTTATTGGAAGGAATAATTAATGGACTGGTTAAAAGCAGAATAGACAAATATGAAAAGAGAATTAGTAAACTAGAAGGTGGAGATAAAGAAATTGCCATAATGCAGAAGAGTAGAGGAAATGAAAAATATAAAGAGCAGTTAAGGGAAATTAATAGTAGAATGAAAAGTTTCAATATATTTGATGGGAATTCTAGATGGAGAAAAATTTAGAAAATAAATAATATGTGAAAATTTTTCAGAATTGATCAAAAATAAGAATCCTCAGATTAAAGAATCACAATGAACCTGAAGCAAGGAATATGAAATCACATCTTCCCTTAGACACACTGTAATGAAACCCAGAAATATGGGGGAAATATTAAAAGCAATCCAAAAAAAATTTTTAGACTGGCCACAAATTTCTCAACTAGAACAACAAAAGCTAAAAAACAATGGAATAATATTTTTCAATTCCCAAAGAAAATAACTGACAGCCTAGAATCCTATACCGTGCTAAACTGTTATTAAAGAGTTAGGGCAAAATAAAGACTTTCAGAATAACACTTGAGACCTTTGTTGAACAGACTATATTTGTCTGTTAGGGCTGCCATAACAAAATACCACAGGCTAGATGGCTTAAACAATAGAAACTTGTTTCTCACAGTCCTGGAGGCTGGAAGTCCCACATCAAGGTCTGACAGGGTTTAGTTTCTGGTGAGATCTCTCTTTCTGGCCTGCAGATGGCCACCTTCTTGTCGAGTCCTCCCATGACCTTTCCTATAAGCATATGTAGAGGGAGAAGGAGAAATTGAGAGAGAGAAGGAAAGAAGGGTCTTTCTTCCTCTTCTGTTCCGAATAATAGATTCATAATAGTCATATTTCAGTCTCAAAAAGGTAAGAAAACTTTATTATTATTGAAACCTAAGAGAGACAGAAGAGGAAAGGAGTCTATACATAGATGAAGGCAAGAAACGAAAATAAGACAAAGTTACATCAGATCAGATACAGCATCCAGCCTCAGCTGGGGAAACTCTGTGGAAACAGCAGGTTAGAGTACCAATTGAGAGGCCTGGGCAGAGCATTCTCCCCTCAGGTGAGACTTCCAACTGATCGTCCCCATAAGGCCCATATTCATATGGCAGACAACAGGGTTTAAAATTAAATATTTGTTCACCTACATGCAGTTTGGAGCAAGCTATATTTCTATGTTATCATGTTTCTGTATTTTTGAGGACCCTGAGCTATAGGTATCTGCCTCCCCTCCCTGATGCCATTCTGGGGGCCATCCCAGACTGAAGCAGGAGGGGATGTGAGACAAAATTGTAGCTCTTGGTGTCCAGAACAGAAGGGCCAGTCTGACCTGGAGGCTACATAATATATTTCAAGGAACTAGGCTCCCAAGGTTATTCACACAACATGAGTATCACAAACAATACTCCTTAGCCTACTTGTGTATATGCTGGTCCAGGTGGTTGGTTATGTGGGACAAATCACAAAAACATCTATTCCTACAGAACATCTTCTAAAAAGGGCACCAGTCCTATTGGATTAAGACCCCATCCTTATGACTTCATTTAACCATAATTATCTCCTAAAGACCTTTTTCCATATATAATCACATTGGGGGTTGGGGCTTTAGCATATGAATTTTGAGCAGGACACAATTCAGTCCATAGCAAACTCCTATAGGATAATTTCAGAAGGAAGGAAATTGAATACAAAAGTAAGGAAAAAAAAAACAAAGGTAGGCAAAGAAATTGGTAAACACAAAGGTAAATCTAAAAATCAGTACTACTAATAACTAATTTGGAGAGGGCTAAAACTATATGTAAACAAGTAGCACTGTCCAATACTACTTTCTATAATGATGGGAATGTTCTATATCTGCTCTGTCCAATATGGTAGCCAATTGCCACGTGTGGCTCTGAAGCACTTAAAACATGGCTATGCAACCAAGAAAATTTTTAATTATATTTAATATTAATTTCAACTTAAGTAGCTATATGTGGGTAATGGCTACCACATTAGACAACACAGCATTACACAATAATAACACGGCAAGTGGCTAGAGCAGATCAAAGGTAAATATTCTAAGGTCTTTGTTTGTTTGGAAGGAGAAGGGACATTTTGGAAGGAGTTATTCATATTAAAAACTTAAGGATAGGGCAGTCCCAGTGGCTCAGTGGTTTAGCGCCGCCTTCAGCCCAGGGCATGATCCTGGAGACTCAGGATGGAGTCCCACGTCAGGCTCCCTGCATGGAGCCTGCTTCTCCCTCTGCCTCTCTCTCTCTCTCTCTCTCTCTCTCTCTCTCTCTCTCGCTATGTCTCTCATGCATAAATAAAAGTCTTAAAAAAAAGATAAAAACTTAAGGATAGAGGCTAGAAAAATTGAAATTGAATGTATCGTTTCCAAATTAGTTGAGGGAAAGAGGAATAAAGAAAACACTATTGATACACAGAAGATAGGAAAAAGAGATGGAAAAAAAGAAATCAAAGAAAAGCATAGTAAATAGAAAGCATAAGAAATATGATAGAAATAAATAAGAACTATACCAGTTTCTTCTTATGGTGGAATACAGAATTTTAATGGAACCTCATATATCCAGGTCATATTGAGTAAAAAAAAAAAAAAAAATCAGGTAGAAAAATATATGTACAGTAGTAAACCTTTTATGTAAAATTTTAAAACATAAACTAGTAGTATTTATGTTTTATTAACATATAAATATGTCAGCTATAACAATATGCATGGAAATGAATGACACAACTCAACTTTAGAAGAATGATTTGCTCTGGAGGAGGGTCAAAGGACAGGGAGTAGATCTTTAGTTGAATCTAAATATTTTTAAGAAAATATTTGAAGCAAATATGACAGTGTCAACCTATAAAATGTGGGTGGTGAGTATCTGGGTTTTAGACTATATTGTTTGAAACTATTTTTCATAAATAAAAATTCAAGTTCAAAAGAAACATATCCACCCAGATCCTTTCCTCTTTTCTCTGTGTTAGACTGTTTCTATCTGACTCATTTAGGTCTTACGACTTGAACTTGGTTTTTTGTCACTTAGGAAACTTCTATCCACAAAATAATAATCTAACATAACGAGTCCTCCTCACACCATAGGACCAAGGAGCTAGACAATCTAATTCCACTGGAAAGTTCTGTTTCATTAGGACAGGAGTCAGAACTTATTTGGCACTGTTTCTATTAGTGGGATGAGTGAGTACTCTTGGGTGCCACTGGTGGCTGTGGGGAAAGAAGAAAGCAGAGAGAAGTAAAGGAAAAGAATAGGGGGAGGAATTGGGGGAGGAGAAACAGTTATGGTAGAGGGCTACCAATTGACTGCTTACATGGAAGCCACCCCCAGCATATCCCTATAGAAGAAAGCAGGGTGGAACGACCTCATCTCATTGCTTTGGCATTTTTTTTATTAGTTCTCTTTTCATTGTATTAAAATTACAGTTTACATAATTGGTCCCCATGGAGCAAGTCTTATTCCACTTCTTACCTTGAGTGCTTAGCACATGCCTGACAGAGTATGTCTTAGTGAATGTCGTTGAATTAACTTTGAATACAAAATTTCAGATCTTAAGTGATTTCCTGGCTTCTTGTTTAAGCTTTCCAAGCCTTTGTCTTTTGCTTTACCGCCTTCTTGGGTTCTCTTTCAGGCTCTCAAAATTTGAAACCTTTAAGCCTCCGCCCACCTCTAAGCTGGGACAGAAACCCACACCTAGGTGGCCCACAGAGTGAGTGCTTTATCAGGAAGACAAGGGAGATAGACTGGGAACAATGTCTGGAAATGAGGATTTTCTGGGGATGTTCCAGGAGTGCCACAGAATCCTGAACCTGACTTTTCTACTTTGTGGGAACCGTGTCGGGGAGTCATGGTCAAGAGGATAAAGGACAGGGATGTGGCAGTCCCTGACACCTAGGGTTCATGTTGTTCTTCCCCTGTGTCCCAGGCTGAAGTGTGGGTCCTCCACCCACCTTTTCACTCCCAGCTCTGGTTTCCCAAAGCCAGCCTTTGTCTTCATGATAACAATCCTCTCTTTTCAAGACAAAACAGCTCTTCCTTACAGCTGTGGGTGGTACTATCTTAACAGAGACAGCAGTCTGGCCGGCAAGATATTTCTATCATCTATGCTGTGGAAACAGGTCTGTTCTGCTTGGTTGTCATTGAAGGGATTTTCCTACAAAGATGTTTGTGCAAAAAAAAAAAAAAAGAAAGAAAAAAAAAAGATGTTTGTGCAAACAGTCTGTTGGGGGGTAGCTGGCCCTGCCTTGGGCCTGCTTGCTTATTGGCCAGCTAGTGTCTTTCAGCAGTGAGCTCTACAGGAGCCATATTGAAGCAGAGGCAAATAAGCAGGATAGCTGAATGTAACTCAGAGAATTGCACACTGCAGTGAAACAAACACATGGGCAGTGCACCCCTGGTTTATTTTGAGGAAGCCTGCTGTTTGCTTCAAGAGGGCACAAGACAGCAGGTGCATACTTACCTTTCCTTGTCAACAAGGATTGAGATTGAGATTGAGATGGCTGTGGCTGGCCAAGTTAACTCCTCACCTCATATCCAGTCTTCTTAGATCCTGGGCAGGTCTGGGGTCTCTGATTCATCTGGGTGAATGAACCGTCTCTGTAGGTTCTGTCCCTCCCTGCCAGAAGCTCTAGCTTGAGCAAAATAGGGCAGAGTACAAGGGCCTACAACATTAGAAAGCTCTACTATCTTGAAACCTCCATAGCATCATCTATTGTACAGGGCACGTCCCTGATAATCTCCAGCAGCTAAAGGAACAACAACAACAACAAAAAACAGCAACCATAGCGAATTCTACAGGAGTGGGGGGCTTCTCTGGGCATTCTTTCCTCAATAACATTGTCTCTCCCCTATTTCCATTCCAAGCACTCTGGGGTAGAAACAGAGTACAGGGCCTTTCATGTTAGCTGACCTCAGTATAGCCCACCCTGACTATCCCATCACCCATTGGGGTTGTAAAGAAAGAAAAGGGATCCCAGCCTACTGTCCTCCTAGCTTCCAAATTGCTCCAATAGAAATGCTATGCCCGGGAAAGCAACAATGGACTCTGAACTCCCACACAGCAGAAAAGATCTGCCCAAACACTGTGCTAAGAAACTTGATCAAACTTTAGCCTGGCTCTGCCTACATTAGGCTGTGTGCCTAAACGTGACCCCAGCCCCCATGTTGAGTCTTTGCTCAAGAAAATGAAACTCTGCCAAACTTGAAAATGTACTTTGTCCCAACCCACATTGCCAAACTATTTTCAACCATTTTCCACTTACCCACTTTATTAATTCTCCATTTCCCTGTGGCCCCCTTTTTAGTTCCCCATAGTCTGTCCTACTCCCCTTGTGTTCCTGCTTTTTTACTATCAAGTAGCCCCTTTCAGTTACCTCTAAGGGGTTAATTCCCTTTAGCCCCTTAAAAAAACCCTCAGTCTTAATTGAGCTCACTTTACAGTGGAGTCTCTCTTCCCTATTGCGGTAGTCTGAACAAAATCTGCCTTGCCACCTTTAACAAGTATCTAGTGCTCTTTATTTTTGGTAATACCAGGCCAGGACTTCCACTGATGGCTTCAACCCTCATGTTCCCAGGCCAGGAGCCAGTGGAACCATCCAGACACCACAGCAGGATCCATCTGGCCATCCACTGCCATCATAAAGGAGCTTGCCATCAAGAGGTGCCTGAAGATGTTTCACTATAATACTTTGATCTTCAAAGATGTGGCCAGGTACCTTCAGGAGCAGGGATGTGTCTAGCATGCACAGGGCTCTATCAAGTTCAAGGACCCCTCGGGGCCTACAAGAAGGCCCACATGGCATTCTGCACTAGTGATAGGTCAGGTGTGGCAGATCATGGGCAACAGCAGCCTGACAACCTCAGGGAGCAGACCAGATCCATGGGATCTCAACCACTACCAACCCAGGGGAGGAGAAAAGGTAATGAGCAGAAATATGGATTAGCAGAAGGATACTCTCCCAGGTAGCAGCAGCTGGAGGCACCAGAACCACAAATGGAGATAGAGACAGAGTATCAGTTTAAGCTGGAAGTAGAAGTGTTAGAGCTGTCCCGTGACCTCAGCCCTGGAAGCCCAGCTGGTACCGAGACCAATAAGACAACTGAGATGAAGGATACCCAAGGGATGACCAAGGGACTGGGCATATAAGTAGCCAAGTATCTTCTATCAGAGCCCTAATGACATGAGACTGGGTGGAGAAGGAAGTCATAAGTGATAAAAGTTGGGATCCCCTCAAAGGAGTCAGAGCTCCTGAAAATTTAAGAAAGCCTGGTTTCACTACATGTTGGAGTCAACATATTAAAGCTCTAAGGAATAGCTAGAGACTATCTTCAACCCTAGCATTTTATAGATGAGAAAACCTAGCCAAAGGATGGTAATTTGCAGAAGGTGACACTGCCAGTCAGTGTTAAGGCTGACACTAAAACCCAAGTCCAGTGATCCTTCCACTGGCTTTTAACTGGATCTTGTCTTAAATATAGTTGATAACTGGTCATCATGGTAATCTTTTAGTTTTAAAGTTGGGGTCTGAAAAGAATGGGATGAGCAGAGTAGGTATATTTTCTCTGTTTCTCCAGCAGAACTCCAGAGGAGGCCAGAGTCTCCAGACCGAAACTATCCTCCTGGAAAGACTCCATTAGCAGCCCCCAAATTTCCAGGGGTGTCTACAGTATACCCTGAAGCACAGGTGGCCCAAGTACACAAGCTCCAGCACAGCCAGGACCTTCAGGCACCATCAAACTGTGGTGGCACAGTTGTGGCTGAAATGGCAGTGAACAGAGAACTCGCCCAGGAGCCAGCTGCTTAGCTAGAATAGCACAATACCCACATGGCAGCTCTGGTCCAGCTGGCTAGACAGAGTTATACCTAGCACCAGGAGGATGTCCATAAGAGCCCTCCTAAGGACATCTCTAGGCCACTTGGGCCAGGAATGAGACCTACAGACCACAGCCTCTGCCATACTCAGGTACTCAGGACTTTGGGAAGATTTCTCCATTGGGACTTGGATTCTTGCTTCTTTTTTCTCCTTTTTCTTTTAGAAGAAATTCAAAAATTAAATAGAGGAAAGGGGTAGATAAAAATGTGAATAAGAAGTAAAGAAACTTAGAATTTTAATAAAAAGATCTTGATTCAAAAGCAGCTAGTGTTTTAGGTTTCTTCCTTATGTTTTCATTCTATCTCAGCCCCATAGCAAATGGTGGACAAGCTTCTGGATCAGGGCTTCTAATGAATCAGGCCTTAGCCAAGAGAGGCCATGGTGGTGAAGCTTAGGTCAATTTTCTTGTTAACCTCAAGTCCTTTTTGTTATCATTCGAAGACATTTGAGGGTCTACCTTATGCCCAACCATTATCTTAAGTACAGGATTTGGTATTCATTAGTGATAAAAATGCACATCATCTTGGGAAAACAGTAGGACAGTTTTAAAACATTAAAACTGGAACTACGATGTGATGTAGCAATCCTGCTTCTAGGTATATATCCAAAAGAATTGAAATCAGGATGTCAAAGAGGTATTTGCATACCCATGTTCATTGGCATTATACACAGTAGCCAAGACATTGGAGCAAAATAAATGCCCCTCAGTGGATGAATAGATAAACAATATGCAGTCTATACATGCAATGGAATACAATGTAGCCTTAAAATGAGGGAAATCCTGTCATATACTATGGAATGGATGAACCTGGAGGACTTTGTGCTAAGTGAAATAAGCTAGTTACCAAAGGACAAGTGCTATATGATTGTTGATTAACTTTTTAAAGATTTTATTTATTTATTCATGAGAGACACATGGGGAGAGAGAGAGAGAGAGAGAGACAGACAGACAGACAGACAGACATAGGCAGAGGGAGAAGCAGGCTCCATGCAGGGAGCCGGACGTGGGACTCGATCCTGGATCTCCAGGATCACCCCCTGGGCTGAAGGCGGCACTAAACCTCTAAGCCACCCAGGCTGCCCTATATGATTGTTTCTATGAAGTATCTAAAGTAGTCAGATTCACCACCCTGGTCACTGCAGGTGACATATGGCAGTGGTAGCAAGTCTCCCACTAGCAAACACAGGCCAACTAACCCTTCTCCCTCTGCACAGCACAGAGTGGGCTGAGGGTGACAATTGCCTGAGCCTACACCAGAGCATTCTTTTTTTGTATGGTATTATGCTAAGTCTTTTGTGTATGACTTTTTTTTTAGTCTTTGTAAGCAGGAATACTGCCTTAGTATCTCAAAACATCTTTAGTATCTCATTTACAGTTATTGTGCAGAGAGTAGGAGCTCCACACACACACTTAACTCATAAGTGCTTCTCTCTAGCCATTTCCAACTAATCCTTGGAGGTGGGTGTTTTAGTGGATATTTTCAAACTCCCTGAAAAGACTTGTCCTTTTTCCTGGAGGTAAGAGGGTTTACCTTTGATGTTTTTTCACCAAATAATGATAAAACCATTGGTGGAGCTTCTCTCCTTCTGTACCTTTGATGATCTCAACCTCCACTCAGTTGCTCAGCTCCTCCCTCTGCCCAGGGCCATGCTGTCACCATGACCCCGGCCTCTGGGTAAGCACCTGCCTTCCTTGGTTCCAGAAAGTTAAGAATGGCAGGGGACAGGAGAAGCAGGCCTCCTTCCCTCTTCCTTTCCTACCACGTAGCTGAAAAGTCTCCACCCCAGGAACTGGGTGATCTGATCTGATCTGATCTGATCACCTGATCATCATAAACTTGTCTGAGGCCTCAGAGAATGCTGCTAGGTCTACAATGAGCAAGGACAATGACATTTTCACACTAGAAGTGAAGCAGTGCTAAAGCTTCAGGCAGAGGAAGAAGTTGAGACCTGAAGAGGTTCCAAGACCATGGAGTCCTAGGAGATGGACTCCAGAACTTTTCTATGTTTAGGCTTCACCCAAAGCTTACCTTAATCTCACCAGAGCCCCACCACTATCTTTCTAGCAGTAATCTCTTGGTAGAATGCAGAAGTAAGCAAAAGATGGGCCTGAGTTGTGATTTTACTCTTCTCCATCCACGGTTTGAGTGCCACGCCCTCTCCTCTGGTCACTGGTTGCAATTGCTTAGAATTCTTGGGGCCTTAAGACCAGCCTCCCTCACCCCTCAAGCCTGAAACAGCTCAAGAACATGTCATTTCCTCTTCCTTCTCACCCCCATATTAACAAATAACTGAACTTCTGTCCTATCTCCTCATGTCCCCCAACCAAAACAAAGGCTTCCTCTCTGCCTTATTATCATTAATATTAAAAAGCATTTTTAAATTACCTATCACCACCACCCCCAAGGTGACCCTCAAATCTTAAAAGAGATCTTTCAAAAGACTATTCAAAACTTTGTTTTAAAGAACACTTTTTAACTAGTAGAGCTTGCTCATACACTCATGGTCCACCCTAAAATCCTCCCCACCTACCCCTCACCCCACATGGACTCTTGTGAGGTTTTTTACTTCCAGGAAATTATGTGAGGGAGGAAGAGAAAAATGGAGGGGCACAGGGCAAAAACAAGCAAAATCACAGCTGGGTTTGGATACATGGCTGGGTTTGTCTGGCTACATTTCTTAAAATGGAGAGGCTGAGGCTCCTCCTCCAGTTCTATGGAATTCCAGTCCCCAGTTTGCCTCTCACTCTAGCCAGCTCCAGCCTCTGCGGGTGGGTGAGCCTCAGCATAGAAGAGGACTCTGGCAGCTTGGGGGGTGGGGGGAGATACTTGCCTTTAGAAAACTGCCTGAAAGGTCAGGGCAGCTGCTGAAACTCTATCTTCTTCGGAGTCCCCAAAGCAGAGAATGGACAGCTGCATCATCCAGTAAGCTACACTAGCCAATCACAAGTAGAAGAGGGTGGATGCTAAACAAAGCAAAACTTTCTGGGTAATCCAATAAAGTGCACTCCACCCCACCCCTATACACACACACACACACACACACACACACACACACACAGCTATACAGTTCAGCCTCCAGCTTTCATATATTCCCCATTGATTTCCTAGCTGATTCTCCTGCCCTCTTTCTTCCCCTTCTAACTCATTCCTCTGTGCTACAAAGGATTGTCTTTTAAAAGGCTAAACTGAGGGGCGCCTGGGTGGCTCATTTGGTTAAGCTTCTGACTTTTGATTTTGGCTCAGGTCATGATCTATGGGTCATGATCTCCTGGGTCTTGAGATCAGCCCTGCTCATTGGGCTCCTCCCTCAGCAGGGAGTCTGCTTGAGATTCTCTCGCCTTCTGCCCCTTCTCCCACTCTCTTTCTCCCTCTCTAAAATAAATAAATAAATAAATAAATAAATAAATAAATAAATAAATTCTTACCAAAAAAAAAAAAAAGAGGCTAAACTGACCATGTCACGCCTTGCTTAATTCCATCAATGATTCCTTTTGGCTTACAGGAAGTTCAGCCTCCTTAGCCTGGCAGGCAGGTCCCCACCTGCCTCTGCCACCCCACTCCAGCCTCTAGCTTGCAGAACTACCTGCAACTCTCCTGGAGCAACACATTGCTTTCACTCCTGTGCCTTCTGCAGGCCCTACTTTCTCAAGCTCCCTCTCCCATGCTTGTCCTTTACCACTCAGCTCAAGGGCAAACTCTTACAGGTCTACGCAATTGGCTGCCCCTCTTCTGCAGCCATATGCCCAGATCTTACCTCCACAACAGTTCTCTTACTGTGTGTAACTGTCCAGTTGCTTGGCTTTTCATCCCACTGGAATTCTTGAAGGCAAGGACTATATATTTTTCACTTTTGTATATCTAGTGCCTAATACATTGTAGCACATAAAACTTTTAGGGCAGCCCCGGTGGTGCAGCGGTTTGGCGCCGCCTGCAGCCTGGGGTGTTATCCTGGAGACCTGGGATCGAGACCCACATCGGGCTCCCTGCATGGAGCCTGCTTCTCCCTCTCCCTCTGCCTGTGTCTCTGTGCCTTTCTCTCTGTGTCTATGAATAAATAAATTAAAAAATTAAAAAAAAAAAACTTTTAGTAAATGAACTCAACAGTACATGTGCTGCCCAGGACATTGTTTGGAAGATGAATTCATGCCTTGAAGGGTCCCTGGGCAACTTTAGCACATGTCTATCCTCTCCTGGCTGTAAGCACTTTCTCTGAGTTTGGGAACATGGAATCATTGTTAGATATGGAAAGGACTTCAGAGCTCAAGAGAAGCAGGATGGGGAAGGGGATATGACAATAGAAGCAGTGTCAGAAAGGAGAGAAGATGCTCTGCAGCTAATTTTGAAGATGGAGAAAGGGGCCATAAGCCAAGGAATGTAGGTGGTTTCCAGAAGCTGCAAAAGGCAAGGAACAGACTCTACCCTAGAGCCTTCAGAAGAAGCATAGCCCTGCCTACACCTTGACTTTAGCACACTGAGGCTGATTTTGGACTTCTGACCTTCAGAACTACAAGATAACAGATTTGTGTTGTTTTAAGCCACCAAGATTGTGGCAATAGCAATTGCAGCAGCAATAGAAAATTAATATAGATTATTGTTATTTGAATAGGATGGATCCAGAGAAGCATAGGTGTGTGTATATATCACTGTAAATGTACATGAAAATGCATTATGCCTTTATTGATGATAAAAGCAGCACTAAGGAAATCTTAAGCAGGACCAGCAGGTGAGCAGATCTGCCACTATAAACTGCTCAGCGCTTGTATATCAGCCACACACCTGAAACAAGTTTCTGTGACAGTGCCCCTGGGACAGTGCAGACAATTTGTTCCTCTTCTCTGGAGATGACCAGCCTACATGGCCTTTCCAGGCACTTTATAGAAAGATACAGCACCTTTGGAGTGTGACAAACATTAATAGCAGTGCTTTATCCTTTGGGAGAGGGGAAGCTTAACATGGAAAGAAGAAAAAGGGCCTAAAGGAGAAATTCAAGTGAAAAAGCAGAGTAGATAGTCATCACCTTGAATTGGCTGGGTTTGGGACAAGCAGGTGCCCTGATGACTTGACCCACCTGGAACTCCTGCTGCTTTTGTGCCTCTTTGTCTGCATGGCAGGCTGCAGTCTAGTTCTACTCCATGCCACAGTCAGGGTGGGAGGCACTGGTTCCACTCTAGGTGGAAGACCTCATGTCAGTGGATACACAGATTATGGAGCCAGTCACAGCCAGTGAACATATCATAAACGTTCTGTGCCTGACATATACCTTACCCTGGAGACACTGTCACCACCCTTCCAAGTTCCTGAAGGCTTGCTCCATAGTGCCCCCAGAAAGCCAAGAGCCACTTACTGAAATACAATGAGTGATCATTTGGTGTTACGAGGCTGCCAGCCATGATGGATGGAGAAGGTATGTTCTATTCACCCATAAGGACAAGCTTTATGGCCACAAGGCTTTCCCCATTTCTTTTTGGATAGAGGAGAGTGCCTGCACCTCCCGTAGGGCAAAAATAACTTGCCTTCAATACATGTGAATTAAGGCTGGATCCAGTCAGTTTTACTTGCCCTGAGCAGCCAACAAATGCTTGGCTGAAATGAAGATCAGGACCCGCCACAGCTTGAGGAATTACTGAAAAGTACAGATGCCTATTTGTATAGTTCTTTTTCTGCCCTTTGGGGCAGGACACCTCGATATGTGTGCCTCCAGTAGCCCCGGCACACATCAGGAAGCCATATTGTTGTCCAGAACCTCTCCATGACCTCCTCCAAGTCAGACTGGTTTTCTTGGAGGTGCCGAAAGGTAGCACAGATGGCATCCACAACCTGGTGGACAATACACCCAAAACTAGCTCTGCCCACTTCAGAGAGCTCATTTACACAGCCCAGAGGCACCAGGGAGGCCAGCAGATACATTCCAATAGCTACTTTGTGAGACACAGAGGAAGGTAGCTTCGTGTGGGTGGCTTCCCTTTGAAGATTCGGGACCAGATTTTGCAGATACCATAAAATGTCTCCTGAGACATCCAGAAGGCTTGCCTCCATCTGTGAAGGCTAAGTCTGTCTGCCTAGAGTTCTTGCCAAAGATGGATTGTTTAGGGAGAGCCCCAGTCCTGTGTGCTCTTCTCCCAAAGGACTGGGACATAGCAGGCTTCGGTGGCTTTTTGAGCAGAGAGTGGATGACTGCATGGGTCATCCAGGTATGGAGGACAGCTTGATTCAGGTGGACCTGCATGGCCTGGGCCAGGGCAGCCTCTTTGTCAGCCTCTTTACTCTCAGCCAAGCATGGCAACAGTGGCTCCCATTTGCAGGGTGGCTTACATAATCAGCGGCAGCACCCCCTGGGCTGAATTCACAGAGCGTGCTTTGGGGCTTGTGGGTGCCACTGAGCTGAGTTAGGCAGAGTGATATGTTGCTGTATATGTCTTTCCTAATGATGGCCAATGAAATTCTTATCCCCTATGTAGGTGTGGGCATCAGGAAGCTCAAGGTTGAGTTAGCTGATGAATATCAGGCCTGCCATTATGAACTGGATGTAACGAATGTAATTCCATCCGTGTAACCACACATCAGCAACTTCTGTTCATTTTCTTGCAGACTGAGTCAGCAACCCAGCTATGGTAAAAGAGCTCAGAGCAAATTAGACAAGGTTCTTAGTGTGCCTTCTTTTCTTCACAGACAAGACTTCTCAATGACTCCTTCTGGAGGACTTTTCATTTCTCTTGGGCTTCTGGATCTCTTCACAAAGCAAACACACTGGTGAAATTCTATGGGAAGTCCCCTTCCACACACTAAAATCAAGGATTACTCCGAAAATACAAAGACCTTCACTTGTCTTGATCATCTGATGCTCCCACAAGGAAGTACCTGAAGAAATGATCAGTTAATCTTTTGGAGGGCAAGAAGATAAAATGCTTTTCAATCTCAGGCGCCTGGCTTTTAATTAAAAATTACACCCTGGATTTCAACTTCTTTATTATGAAGGACCTGCTTCACAGAAGCACAATAAAAGATCAGTTATTCCTTAGAGTTTTCAGAATGAACAACCACAAGACAGAATAACTTTAACATTAGCATTTATAGTTCTAGATTTGAGAGTTCCACATTGCCAAGTCACTTCTAATGACCCTATGAGGGCTTAATGTCAGGACTGAGAGACTGTTAAGGACTTCACACATCACTGCAATGCCTCTTCTGATGTTTTTTTCCCTAATGAAAATCTACTTCTATATCGTCACGTGTCCTTTGGGCTGATCTTTTTCTAAGAGCTGGTGTCCGTCCTACGTAGGATTAGGAGTGTTCATATCCCAGCTCCATAGGCTGTATGTGCCTAGGGAAGATACCTCCTCTCAGTGCGTGTCAAGTGTTCTCCTTGTAAAGCAAATAGGGTGGACTCACCTAACCCTAACGTTGTTGCTCTTACATCCTTGGGCTAATTTATATCTTTTTTTAAAGATTATTTATTTACTTTATCTGAGAGAAAGAGAGAGAGAGAGAACATGAGCAGGGGCAAGAACAAGCAGACTCTGCAGTGAGCATAGAGTCTGGCTTGGGGCTTGATCCCAGGACCCTGGGACCATGACCCAAGCCAAAGGCAGCTGCCTAACCAACTGAGCTACCCAGGCTCCCCTCCTTGGACTAATTTAAAAGGCCAGATCCCATATCAGCTAAAGATGGCTAAAACTGCATCTCGGAGCTTATTTCTAAGCAAGTCTAATTAATACAATGTAGTAAGGGATCCCTGGGTGCTCAGTGGTTTAGCGCCTGCCTTGGGCTCAGGGCATGATCCTGGAGTCCCGGGATTGAGTCCTGCATTGGGCTCCCTGCAGACAGCCTGCTTCTCCCTCTGCCTGTGTCTCTGCCTCTCTCTCTCTCTCCCTGTCTCTCATGAATAAATAAATAAAATCTTAAGATATATATGTATATATATATATATATAATGTAGTAAACATTATGAGTTCAGCAATGCATTCCACAAATATTTATTGAGCCTTATTATGTGCTAGGAATTCCAACAGGCACAAGGGATTACATTTCACCTTGGTTATTAGATCAGCAGTTTAGAGAAAGAAAATGCAGTGACTACTCATCCCTTTCTAGGTGGCTGTTTGTAAATGGAAAGTCTGTGCTTGCTATTGGTGGCTGATTCTTGACTTGGGCAGGACTGAATATTCTGGCACTCGGGGTTTTATAACTTAGATGAATCCTTCCATGTAGTAATTAAACATATCTCCTATCTGAATGGGAAGAAGTTTATTAGTTACGGTCACAACCTTGGGGCTCACTGTAATCTCATTTTAATAGTATATTCTCTGTCCACCTATTGGAAAACTGCTCTCTTACTAAACTTTCTGGCATCTTCCACTTGGAAATAACAGCTAAACCAACCCCCATCGATCAAGAGGAAATGTGAGTTTCTATTCTGCGTTTTCTGCCTATTTCCTTTGATGTAAGACATCTTCACAATCAGTCTTTAGTAATACCTCCTCCTAACATGTTAAAAACTGAGTGCCTAGTGCTTCCTCCTTTGTTATCATTAACTCAACTTACCACCTTAGATGTCAGGTCTTTTCACAAATCATTTAAAGTTCTCCTTAGCAGTCATAGACTGGTCCCATTGAACCCCACGAGGAGAGATGGAGGCAAGAGGAGTTTCCAGCTGATTTTCTCAGCATCCCATTGCCTACCTTTGAGCAAGTCCTGTTCCTAATTAGTTGCTATCAACTGGTTGGTGGGAAGTGGAAAGGAAGAAAAATGAATGCTCCCAATGCCTCCTCCCCCAGCAACACATAACTTTTAAGAAAAAAAAAGGACAGTACATGGATGAGGACAGTCTAAAAATTTTATTTTTCCATTCTGGTTTGAAGCTTTTTTCACAGAAGCTGCCCCCAGATCACCTTTACTGACTGCTCTACTCTGTCCCTTCTCCCAAGGTTTGCTCTACCTCTCCGCCAGCACCGCCCACGTTACGGCTTCCGGGCCGTCCCTACAGGAAAAGGGGGTTTTGATAAATTCGAAAACCTGCACCAGGTCCTTGCAGCGCAGATGCAGTGAACCGAGGACTGACCTGACTCGCTGGTTCACCTCTGAGCCGGGCTCTGTTCACCCAACCTGAACTTCGGCTTCTGAGCGGAGACAGGTAAGAACCTGCGGACCCCAGCCCCGGCGGGGTCACCGGCAGCGCTGGGCCAGCGAGCCGCCCTGCCCTAGCGCGAGCTCCCCTGCAGCGCTGCTGGGGGACAGCCCCGCGGACCTACGCGCTGCCCGAACCCCGCGCAGGGCGCGCGCCTCTCACCACTGCGCGGGCCCCAAGGCCTCCCCTCCCGCCTGCGCTCGCCCTCCGCCCGCCCACCGTCCCTCCTCCCTGGCTCTTCTAGGCCCCTCTCTCCTCCT
This sequence comes from Vulpes lagopus, assembly GCF_018345385.1. NCBI lineage: Eukaryota > Metazoa > Chordata > Mammalia > Carnivora > Canidae > Vulpes > Vulpes lagopus. The sequence goes on along the minus strand of NC_054824.1, from coordinate 53,134,266 downwards.
TGCTTCCTCCAAGCCACGTCTACTTGCTTTAAAAAAAAAAAAAAAAAATATATATATATATATATATATATATATATATATATACACACACACACACATATATAATTTATATTATATAAATATATTTATATATAACTCTATATTGTATAGATATGCAAATTATTAATATATATCATATAGCTATATGAATATATATACATATGTCCAATTTGCGGAAACGTTTTAAAAATAGCTGGAGGGACTCCTATCTGCATTTCCTGAAAATCCTCAATTGTCTTCTTTTGCCGGATTGGCCACGCTCTAACCTCTGTGGGAAAACAGTTCTCTCACTCCCCAGGCGGACGAAAGGATCTCTCCCAGCCAGCTATCTAGGGGTCTGCCCTTACAGGGACAGACTTTTTGACTTTGAAGTTAAAAGAGTGTGAAACGCAAAAACCCTCCAGAAGAGATAACAGGTGACTGCGGGCTCTTATTCTTATCAGATACCTGGGCCTTGCTGCTATTAACACTTGAAGTGAGTGAATTTATCAGACTTATTCCAAGCACACTCTTAGCTGAAAACAGATCCTTGCAACAAAGGAGAGTTGGTAAGCAGAGACAGGTCCACCATGTGAGTGACACCTGGAAGGGACCACCTGAATTGGATTCTGCAGTTTGGGGACTTGGCTCTCAAAATGAAAAAGATAGGCAAAAGTGAGAGGAGAGTGGAAGAAATTTTAAAACCCTTAAAATAAAAATAAAACCTAGAAGTTCTGGCTTCCCACTTCCTCTCTTTGCAGTAAAGACTCTCCCCAGTAATTCCAAAACAAGGTTCACAGAAACTTGGTTCTTTGGTGCAAGAAGCTGGCCACTAGAGGATTTTGACTGATAAATAAATGCTTAAATTCAACCTGTAACTACAAGGTTACTCTGCCTCTGTCAGCTTGGTTCTAGTCTCCTAGCTTCTACAATTAGCTGTGTGACTTCCAGAGTCCCTTTTCTCCTCTGTAGGGGAGGGCGTAGATCTGACTGGGGAGGCTGTTAGCCCGTGGAACACTGAACACTTTCAGGAGCCAAGCTCATGGCCAGTGGGCTGAATCTTGCTTCTCAGACTTGTTTCGTTTTTAAGTTAGTTGCTAACAGTGAAATACTAGGAGATTTCTTATAAAACTCTGTATTTTCATCTTTAAAAAAAAAAAGATTCATACATGCCATCAACACTGGACCTACATTTTGCACAAATCAACAAAAGACAGTTACTAGATACAGTCTTTACCAAGCCAGATTCACACATTCCTACATGTCAGGTGTCCATGGGTATTTGAGACTGGGCCTGTACTCTACCCCCAGTCTAACCCCAGGTAGCACTCATTCCCAGAAGGCTGACCCTGATTTCTCTACTTAGTCTCCTCCTGTACTTCATAGGGCCACACTGGAGCCTTGATCTGCCTCTCGTAAGCATAAGAAAATAATGTTCTAGGAAGCCAAGTTGAAGCCCTCAGTTGATATAAAACCTATGGAAACTGACCACAAAAGGAAGTAAGTTTGGCCTAGAAAATTAAACAAATTACTTATCCACATAAATAAAAAGGAGCTGATAAAAGAATCTCGAAAGACATAGGAAAGGACATGGCCATGATTAACATTGGGATCCTGTGCTGCTTTTTTCCCTAAGTGCCATAACTTAGAACAGTTTATTGAAAATAAAAATAGCTCTATTTATTGAATGCTTACTGTACACAAGGCAACCTGATGACGCCAGTACTGTTTTTATCCTCATTTTGTGAATGAGGAAGCTGAGGCTTACAGAGGTCAAGTTATTTCCACAGGTCACAAATCTAGTGAGCTGATGGAGGTGGGATTTGAGCCCAGGATTTGAATTAAGAGTGGGAACCCTAGTGTCTTGAAACACTTTGAGTTTAGGGCACTGAGTCAGCCTTTTTGTGGCTCTCCAGATGGATAGAGATGCTCAAAAACTATTGAGTGACAGAAATAAAGAAGAAAAGAATGATAGAAAAAAAGAAGAGAAAGAATGATAGAAAGAAATGAAAAAAATGAATAGCCAAAATTTATATTTTTCATGGAAACAATAACATTTAAAATTATTTATTAAATTGAAAAGAATGGTTTTTAACTTGTTATGACTCCATTTGTCTATCCCCCAGTATATACATTTCTAACTTGTTCATCAGAATGAACAAAATGACTTGTCTAAATAAAAACATAGCGGTATTTTACCTTATCACAGAGGGGAGAAAGGTTTATCTAGAATAATTTCTTCTCACTGAAAACTCATTGGCACCTAATAATTATTTCCTTCCTTTTTTTTTTTTTTATGTTCACAACTTGCCCTTCAAGAACTTTGCCCAGGACTGGCATCTATAGTTTGCAAAATCTACTTTCTTCCCCTTTTCACAAATTGGAACAGTGTGTACCCATCCAGCCTTCTGGCACCCCTCCCTGGCTCCACAGTCCCTGAACAACTGCCAACAGTCTTTTCATATATAAATTCTGTTGGTACCCCAAATGGAATTTGTTCAACCTTTGAGACATAAGCTCATTCGAAGCTGGGCGTTCTCTTACAATATCCCACTCATTTTGTGCTCCAGTGTCTTCCTACTGATTCTTGTCTGACGAACATTCAACTTCACGAAAGTTGGATCAGGAAAGCTGGTGTTTTGAGGTGGAAGCCAGGAAGTCCTGGATGCAAATCCAGATTCTGTTACTCTCCAGCAGTATAATCTTGGGCTAAGTAAGTGATCCAATTCTTTGAGTTTCAGTTTGTACCTCTGTAAAATAGGAATAATAATAGCTACTATTATTAGGTTGTCAGACCATAAGGAAGATTGAAAGAGATATTTGGAAGAGTGCTGAGACAAATGGATTGATAGTTACAGCAAAGTAGGTGAGATGAATAGATCTGCTTCTTCACAGGTAAATGGATTTATGGGACTTCAGAGTTGGAAGGTACTAGAGAAGCTGCCCAGTCCTGCCTCCCATTCACTAGAACTGGTACTCGTGAACAGTGCATTTCAGCACTCAACAGTTTCTCTCTGTCACGCATTACCACCACATCTTCTGCTCTTGATGCACACTCCTGTGCCTTCCATGCTCCATCAAAAGCTTCAAAGGGCCTTTTTTCTGTGTCAGGCACTTTAACCCCTCAATCTCCTAATTTTTACCACAACCCTATATTGTATGCATTTTTATCTTCACTTTACAGCTGTGGAAACTGAGATGTTAAGTAATTGGTCCAAGGCTACATAGTTAATAAATGGGATTTAGTCAGTACTGTGTGAATCTGAAGTCCCTATTCTTTTCTTCATTATTACACTGCCTTTTAAAAAAAGAACTGTGCTTATTTTTCTCAAGTCTCAGCTCATCCCCTTGCTCCTCTTTTAGGTGTACCCTTCCACTGTGGACTAAATTATATTGCTCAAAATTCACATGTTGAAGCCTTAACCCCCTCCCCAGTGGTTGTATATGGGAGATACTCAGGGTTAGATGAGGTCATGAGAGTGGAGTGCTCATGATAGGATCAGTGCCCTTATTTGAAGACGCCCCAGAGAGCTTGCTCTCCACCCCCTCCTTGCCCACAAAGAGGAGGTTATGCGAGCAACTTAGAATCAAAAGGAGAGGCCTCAGAATCACACCTACTTTGCAGGCACCTTCATCCTGAACTTCTTTTCTAACCTCCAGAACTGTGAGAGATAAATGTCTGTTGTGTAAGCCACCCGGTCAATGGTGTTATGTTCTGGCAGTCTGAACAAAGACGCTGTCTTTGTATCTATGCCTTCTCTTTCCCAGTTGGTCTTTTCCAAATCTGACCTCAATGAGCTTGGATTTCAACCTGCACAGTGTCTGTAGCTCTCAGCTTCCTGCCATCCACATTGTTCATTGTGTCCTCGGTATCAGATTTTTGACAGCTCTCTCACCTTCTAGAGATATCTTTCTGTTCAGTGTCTCTGGCCAGGTAATCAGACCTAACTTTTTTTCCTGAATGGTTTGACATTTGCCTTCATAAAATCTGACTGTCTGTCCTTGGATACTCCAAAATTTTTAAAAAGATATGGTTACTTCTTACCAAGACTCCTAGTGCTTTCAATTGACTCACTAGCATCTGCTTTGGGATCCAAATGCCCTCTTACTTCCTGTTTCCTGGGAGTAGTAGTATTGGCCAGGCAAATCAGCAGGTTACCAGAAGCCGCATGTGAGACCTGCTCTGCTGACATCTCCTTTCCCTCATCTTTCCTATCTCAAAATCCCTGTGCATTTGTTTTTATAACCAGTTCAACCATTGATTGCAGGCTGTACCTCTTATGCAAAATGCTTAGGACCTACAGTTCTTTTTAGGGTCTAAAAAAATGTTTGAGATCTCTGAAAGTAAATCAACTTTAAAAAAACCTTGCATAATCAAAATTAATATGTGTGTCTTTAAATGTCCACAAATTTATCATCATGAAAAACAACTTGACTCAACTCTACTTTTAGGTGGTAACATATAAACAATGTTTGATGTAAACTATGGGCCCATTTGAACACGTTTGGAATAATGTGGGGATAGTAGGGCCTCTGAAAATGAGAGTGCCTGGAACCTACCCCAGTCTTTTTTTTTTTTTTTTCCTACCCCAGTCTTAAAACAAAGACTTAACAAAGTCTTAAAACAAAGACTTAAAACTATGAACAAAACAGGCCTAGTTTCTACCCTTAAAGTCTTAAAAAAAGTCTTAAAAAACTCTACTTGATTATGCATTATTTTAAACTTATCCTAATTCCCTAAGTAAACTCTTGATATCTTAGTAAGAATGTAAATAAGTAAAGTAGTCAAATCTATCAATGTATTGGTGTATCTACTATATGTTAAATACTGTGCCTGGTCCTCAGGGTAGGAATGAAGGGTAATATATGAAAGACAAAATGGGGTCTCTGGGCTTAAGGAGTTCCAGGTCTAGATAGCAAGAAAGGGCTTCATCTTTCCCACTTTCCTTTGCCTCCCCTGGGTTCTTTCACTTCCTCAAATTCACTGAGCTCCTTCCTACCTCAGGGCCTTTGCAGATAACTGCCACCCTTCTTGCTGCCTAATCCATCCTTCAGGATCTGTTTAAATGTCACTTCCTTGGAGACCCTCCCTGACCACACCCTGTCCCCACCCTCTACCCCATCTAATTTAGGCCCCTCTGTTATTCATAATTTTCTATTTTTTTTTGCCTTTGCAGCTCTTATCACTTGAATTATTTGCATTCATTTATTTATTTACTTACAGTCTATCTTGCCTCATTCATTTATAAGTTCTAGGAGGGTAGAAACTAGGTCTGTTTTTTTCATAGCTATACATCCAGTGTCAATTACACTGTCAGACAATAGTGTTTATGAAATATTTGCTTAATAACTGAAAGAGCACACACTCCTAAAGTAAATAAATAGCAATGTGAAAGTGTCTAGAATTGAAAGGAGATCACAATACTTTGTATGATATAGGAATGGTGGATACATGTCATTATACATTTGTACAACCCACGGAATGTACAACACCCAGGAGTGAACCCTAATGTAAATTAGTACTTTGGGTGATTATGATGTGTCAACATAGGTTCTTCAGTTTTCACAAATGTACCACCCTGGTGGGGGAAGTTGATAATGAGGGTCGTTATGCATTATGTGAAGATATATGGGAAATACCTGTACCTTCTGCTCAGGTGTGCTATGAACCTAAAATTGCTCTCCAAAAAATGAAGTCTTCCCCAAAAAAAGGGAAATTGGAAATAAGACATGGACCTATAAGGAAGCAATTGAGTAGAGAGAGGTGGAATAGACAGGATTTGATTACATGGAGAAGGGGACTGAGCATTGAGTTGGGAGAGCAGCATGAAGAGGAGCCTGGTTGTAAAGATAGGTTTACTGGTCTCAGAACAGTTGAAACGCTAGCTTGACTGCCTGATTCCCACTTGAAAATGGTGGAAGACTAAATTAGACAGTGGGTTCAGACCATACTGTGGAGGGGCTTGAAAGTTGTTTTAAGAGTCATACGGAGTCATTGGCAGTAGCAGTGAGACATGATGGAAGTAGTAGAGATCAACTGTGGGGTAGATGGTAAACTCAGCAAAGAACAAAGACAGGGTTCAGGAAGATGGACCAGCAGACCCTTGCAGTTATCCATGGTTGAGATTCTAAAGGCTCTTTGAAAGCAGGAATCCTATTTTTTATTCTTTTATATTCATCACTATGCCTTATTAAATTCTAAGTATTCAAGTTTGAACCACAGATAAGAAAATTGAGATAATCTGACATGGATACACTAATTAATCTTTAAATTAGAAGGAAAAAAACTGTGAAAACACAAGCATACATTTCCTTCAAAATTTCAAGTTCAACCATGAGTTTATTTTGTTCTATTTTTTATCATTGAATATCTGGGGTAATTAGAGCATAAGTTTGCATTTTTTTCCTCTCTAAATCAAGAAATAATTATTCAGACTCCATGCATATATGGAGAATAGGGGCACAGAGGGAGAGTATCAGGACTATATTTTGTGTTTCTTGCCCAGATAACACTGTCATTTGCCTCATGCTCTCTGATACAGCATCATTTGCCTACTGAGCACTAATCACTAGTTTATAGAGGTTCTGAATGACACTGGGTTTACCCCTGGCCTCTCCATGTATTGCCTCATCCTGTCTAGTTCCTTAAAAGTTTCTCTTTGAAATAGAACTCCAACAAGGTGAGAAAAATGCTTACATAAAACTAGGTTGAAAATGACCTCAAGTTAAAAGAGAATGTGAAATATAAATGTCTGTGCATTGTTAAAAATAACAATATCTGTATTTTTTGATATGGAAGAAGCCCTTGTCACAGAGACCCACATGTGCATGCTATCCTTCATCCATATTGTACATCTCTCAGGGATCAGCTGGTCACTTGGCCCCTTGGAACAGACTCCATTTCCTGCCATCTCTTCCAGCTGGCTGTGCACATATGTCTAAGTCCATTATATGCCTATTGTAATATCTTTTAATGATGGTATCTTATATTTTATATCATCTTTCTTCCTAGAAGATCAAAGTTTTCTTATACATTTTCTAAAATAATATCTTGCATTAATTAAAATTTTAATATCCATAGAGTTCAAGATATTATAATATTTTTATTACCAAAGGATGTGAAAGCTGTTTTTTTTAAAGAAAATAACTTTCCAACTCACCCACAGACATTTTTTCTTTTTTTTTTTTTTAAGATTTGTTTATTAGAGAGAGAGAGGGAATGTGCATTTGTACTCACACATGTGCACAGGGAAGGGTCAGAGGGAGAGGGAAAGAATCTCAAGCTAACTCCATGCTAAGCATGGAGCCTGCTGCAGGGCTCAAGCTCACAACCCTGAGATTATGACCTAAACTAAAACCAAGAGTTGGACGCTCAACCAACTGAACCACCCAGGCACCCAGACATTTTCTTCTTATTTTAATACATGTAAATTTCTTTGAAAGAAAAAAAAATGAAAAAAAACTAAAAATAAAAAAATAAAAAAGAAAGAAAGAAAGAAAAAAAATGGAGAAAGAAGCAAGCAGTCTGATTTCATTTTTAAATGTGAGATAATTTTCCTGGTAATTATTTGCAAGAGAGATATTTAGATTACTTATTTAACATTTAAATCTAATTTAGGGCTAATAATGTGTAATTTATACTACTCACATTTTGCATGAGATAACTGATGTGTGAGAAGTATATATCAGTCAGGGCTCTCTATAGTGAGCAAAAAGTAGCCAATTCTGGCTATTTTATTTTTTTATTATTTTTTAAAGATTTTATTTATTTATTCATGAGAGATACAGAGAGAGAGAGGCAGACATATAGGTAGGCAGAGGGAGAAGCAGGCTTCCTGCAGGTAACCCGATATGGGGCTCAATCCCAGGACTCCAGGATCATGCCCTGAACTGAAGGCAGACATTCAACCACTGAGCCATCCAGGCATCCCAAATTCTGGCTATTTTAAATACAAAATAGATTTTTTGTTTATTTTAATTTTAATTTTTTATTTTTTATTTGAGTGTAGTTCACACACATTGTTGCATTAGTTTCAGGCATACAACATAGTGATTCAACATCTCTATCCATTACACTATGCTCACTACAAGTGTAGCTACCATCTGTCACCATACAACACTATTACAATATCATTGACTATATCCCTACGCTGTGCCTTTCATTCCATAACTGGAAGCCTGTATCTCCCACTCACCTTCACCCATTTTGCCCATCCCACCACAACCCTCCTATAAATTGATTTTTTTTAAGATTTTATTTATTTGAGAGAGAGAGCATGAGCAAGGGTGGGGGTAGAAGGAGAGGGAGAAGCAGACTCCCTGCTGAGCAGGGAGCCTGATGTGGAGCTCAATGTGAGTCTTGATCTCAGGACCCTAAGATCATAACATGAGCCAAAGACAGATTCTTAACCAACTGAGCCACCCAGGTACCCCTGGGTTTATTTTTAAAGTATTGGGAAGGTCATAGAATATTTCAGGGTGTGAAAACTGAATTTGGAGGCCACAGTGCAGAACTGACATCCCTGATGAAGTTCAGATTCAGTTGCCTTCCAAGTGAAACCAGCTAGTGAAAATGTCCTGGCTGAGCAAGGGCACAATTGGGCGACCTTGGCATGATTTTGAGGGATAAAGGCATACTTAACTATAAAAATGGGATATTATGGCCTTACAGGTAAATTAAGTTTACATGATACAGATGATAACTGCTATTCCTAACTTAACTTAAGCACGAAAACATCCACCGTCTCATAAATCTTAAAAAATTGAGTCCACAGGACATTGTAAATAATGCATATATTCTATCTGTTGTTTTACAAGTACAGATTAACATGCTCAATATTAAAGTCACCTGATTTATTTGTACATATTTAAGGCTCAAAAATTGCCCCCCCCCAAACTCTCACAGTTACTGAAGCTGCCGTTAGGAACTTAAGAGGGGTTAAAATGGATTATTGGTAACAGTTCAGGCATCAGGCAAGGAGCCAGTGCTAGCAGTCTAATTAAGCAGTTTGCGATACAAACAGCTCATGAATTCTTCTTCTGACCAAAGCAGAAAGCACTTTTGTCCCCTCTGCAGATAGTTGTTATAAGTCAGCAAGATACCTTCACTTTGACTTGTTTCAGGGTTAGAGAGACAGGGTGAGAAATAGACATAGTCTTTGGTATACCCACCAGAAACATCAACCCTAACCAGAAGTGTGCTTTGACTTTTATTTGCTGCTTGTGAAAGAGGAGATGGCTCACTAATGTTCCCCCACTACATGATCTTACTACCTTTTTTTTTTTTTTTTTTTTTTTTTGCTTAAAAAATAAATATTTGTTATCTCAAAGTGTCTTTGAGTCAGGAACTCAGTAGAAGCTTAGCTGGATGGTTCTGGTTTAAAGTCTCATGTGGGGTTGCTGTCAAGCTAATCGCTAGAGCTGTTGCCATCAGAAGACTTGAGTTGGGCTGGAAGATCTGCTCTCAAAGTGGCCTGCCCATCTGGATGGCAAATGGGTCCTAGCTATTAGGCAAGAGGCATCAGCTTTTTACCACGTGGTAAATGCATTTTTTCAATAATGCTTTTTTTTTTTAATTGAGGTATAGTTGACATATATAAAACATTCTTTAGTTTCAGGTATACAACATAATTATGCAATATTTGTATACACTGCCAAACCATCACCACAGTAAGTCTGGTTAACACCCATCACCACACATAGTCACTAATTTTTTTTTCTTGAGATGAGAACTTATAATAATACAACTTTCTAGCGCTTAATGAGCAACAATATGTGCCTGGGATTGTGCCAAGCACTTGGATGCTTTATCCCCATGAGAATTCTGTGTAGAAGGCACTGCCAGGTCTCCATTTCACACGTGAGGAAGCTGAAGATCTGAAACTTTATGCAACTTCTTCAAGGACAAGCACATAATAGTGAGAGGTAGCCTGGCCTAGAATCCAGTCTGTGATGGCAAAGCCAGGGTGCCCAGTTCCCATGTTATACCTTGTGCCCTTCTGATGGTATCCTGGCCTTTCTTTCCTTCTTAGCATTCTTCTTAATGTCTCTCAACATCCTCCACTCCCCTTCACATCTCTCTCTTACCTGCCACTTAGTTCCATGGAAGTGTCCTGGGAGTGTAATTATTAGAATGATTACTGGTGAGCTTCTATGTTCTAACTGGAACCTTGCAGAATCAGCCACAGAATAGTGAAATTATCAAACTACAGAGAGAGAACTTTATGCATCTTCTGCTTCATCCACTCTGAATTTGTGTCATATATCATTAGTAGAGTTGCCTAGCATAGTATTACCTCTACAGGCTCAGTATCAGAGCTATTCCCTCCACCACACCAAAGGAAGACACAACCAGGCTGGAAACTTCACCGACCCCAAGCCATACGGGGAATCCATTTCCTTGCTTATCTGGCAGAGTGCTCCTCTTTGGCCTCAACTTGGGTTTATACTTCCCGCTGGGCCCTTAGTCCCTACGTGCATTGCTCCAGCTCTGGGTTCTGGCTGATAAAGGGTTTTTCTTCTGAAGCTCCTAAGATACCCCACCCAAGCTCAGGTGATTCTGAACTAACTCTGCCTTTTCCTATTTTCTCCTTCAGGAGCAGGAGAGTCTTCAACACTCCAAGGAAGTCCACCCTCTTCCTTGACCCTTTCTGGGGATCCACCAGTCCTTGTTCAGGCTGATTCTAGCTGGCAAAAAAGCAAAACGTAAGGTAGGAGAATAAGGAAAGGGCCTCAACTGAGCCTCCTCATTCTAAAGGTATGCAAGCCACCCAACTGAACACCATCTTCCACTGGAACTTTTTCAAAATAATTTTACTGAGGCATTTTGCACGTTAAGAGTACAATCTGGTGATTTTTAAAGTAAATGTATCAAATAGTGCAACCATGAACATAAATCCACTTTGGAACATTTTTATCACCCCAATAAGATTCTTCATGTCCGTTTGCTGTTAATTCCCTGCTCTCCACACTGGGGAACCACATACCTAATTTTTGTCCCTATAGCTTGGTTTTTTACAGATGTTTCATATAAATGGAATCATATACCATGTGGTTGCTTGTGTCTGGCTTCTTTACTGAGCATAAGGTTTTTGAGATTCATCTGTAATTTGATCCTTTCTAATGCTGAGTAGTTTTGCATTGTATAGCTATATATAACATGGTTTATCCATTCACAAACTTTGATGAACATTTAGATAGTTTGCAATTTGGAGCTATTATGAATAATGCTGCTATAAATTGATTGTTATATTCAAATTGTTTTTAAACTTTAATTATCATTTAAAAAGCAGTGCAATGTGTAATCTTGTATTCTTATATAATAAGTACAGTATGTAAGTACAGTATGTCTGTAGAGTAAATTCCTGGGAGTAGAATTTTGGAGTCAAAAATATACATTTTTATAATTTGGATCAATATTGCCAATGTTCCTTCAATGGGGTGGCAATGCATGCATATTTCCTCATACGTTCATTGGCTTTTTGAATGGTACAGGTGTAAGGTAGTATCTCTGTAATTTGAATTGTATTTCTTTTTATGAGTGAAGTTGAGTATACTTTTATATATCTAAAAGCCAATTTCGTTGCTTTTATGAATTCTCTGTTCCTACAATTTTTCCCATTTTTCTTTTGTACTTTGGGTCTTTTCCGTATTGCTTCATAGGACAATTAATCCTTTGTTCTGATAGAAGTTGCAAATGTTCTTTTCACTTTGGTGGGTTTTGACAAACAATTTTATTTATTTTTTATCATGGTAAAATATATGTAACATAAAATAGATGATTTTAACCATTTATAAGTGTATAATTCAGTGGCATCAAGCACAGGTACTATGTTGTATAACCATCAACATTATCCATTTCCAGAACAGAAATCCAAAATAGAAACTCTAAACTCCTTAAATAACAACTTCCCTTTCCTCCTTTCCCACTACCCTCCCACCCCTGGCGCTGGTAACCACTATTTCCAATTTATGTTTCTGTGAATTTAACTACTCTAGGGATCTCATATAAGTGGAATCATGGTACTCATCCTTTTGTGACTGGCTTATTTCATTTAGTATAACATCTTCAAGGTTCATCTATGTTGTAGCATCAGTCAGAATTTCCTTCCTTTTTAAAGCTGAATAATATTCCACTGTATGCATATGTCACATTTTGTTTATCCATTCATCAGAATTTTATTTTAATGTGGAAAAATCCATCTTTTTAATGAGTTCTAATATTTATGCTAATAAGGGGTATACAAATTCTTCTCTAGTTTGTTCTACATTTATAGCTTAATTTTTAAAATTTTACATTTGAAGCTCTGATTCAGCTGAAATTTATTCTAGTTGAATTTGCAAGGTTTACATCCAACAAAGAAGAAAGTCATATTGAAGATCAAGTTCCCCAAGAGACAGATTTTGGGACAGAGATTTGAACACGAAAAGTTTGTTGGGAAATACTCTCAGGAATCATACCTGTAAGGCAATGAAGGAAGCAGAACTGGGCAGAGGAAGAAGTTGAATTGAGATTCAGTGGCGGGATCCCTGGGTGGCGCAGCGGTTTGGCGCCTGCCTTTGGCCCAGGGCGCGATCCTGGAGACCCGGGATCGAATCCCACATCGGGCTCCCGGTGCATGGAGCCTGCTTCTCCCTCTGCCTATGTCTCTGCCTCTCTCTCTCTCTGTGACTATCATAAATAAATAAAAATTTTAAAAAAAATGTTTAAAAAAAAAAAAAGATTCAGTGGCAACAAAGCTTTATCTGATTCCATGAGCTCTGGATATGGAATGTCCTTACAGAATTGTCTTAAATTGAGCAAAGAGGTCCAGGCTTTTGTATTCCTGCATCAACCAGTCCTTGGATATTACTGACCCTAAGGTATACTTTAAATGAGGCAGCTGCCTTTGGCTGAGAGCAATTTCTGGGGAGGGGCTCAGCCAGGAGCCTCAGTGAACAGCACTCCCAGCAGCTGGGGAAATCAGTGCCTTGGCCCTGAACCAGGAATATAGATGGCACACCACAGCATCCATTACACTGCCTTCCTAACATGAGTAACTAATGCATCTCTTTGCTAACTTTATTATATGCAAAATCCCATATATGCTTGGGTCCATTCCTGGATTTCTCTATTCCATTCCACTGATTAATTTTTTCATACATCATTAGTATACTGGTTTAAAAATTATAGTTTTATAATATGCTTTAATATATGCAAGAGCTAGTCCCTTCTCATTAACTTCAAATTTTTCCTGGAAAAGAAAATTTCCTGGATATTCTTGCTTGTTTGTCTTTCTATATAAACTTTAGATCAGCTTGCTAATTAAATTTGGATGGGTGAGGATGACTGGATTAAATTTATAGATTAATTTAGAGAAAAAAGACATATCTATGATATTGAGCCATCACCCTCTCCAAGAATGTGTTTTGACTTTCCAAATTATCTTTTGTGTTCCTTACTGGTGTTCTAAAAAATTTTTTCTATAGGTATTATGCATCTTTTACTGTTTAATTTATATGTGGTGGTTTTATCCTTAATTTTTGTAATAAATGGGGTCTTTCCTGTGTATTCCTGACTTGTTGTTTGTCTGTATGAAGATTAACTATTTCTGTATATTAATTTTGAATGCCACCACCTTACTATATTCTTTTACTGCTCTGGTAATTTTTTAGCTGATATTCTTGGGGTTTTCAAATTTGCAGTTTTATAACTTTCAAATAATGACATTTTTGCTTCAGCTTTCAGTCCCTAATCTCTTTATTTTACTTAATAAGCAAAAGTATAAGATATTTTAAAACACTAAAACTCTGAAACACATCATTCACAACAGGAGAACAAAGCTGTTGAGTATACTTTTACAGCTGTGGTTACCATACTCCTATAATTACATATTGTAGTTATAATCTTGTAAGTGGCTATCTCCATTGTAAATCATGATCTTCCTTAAGGGCAAGGACTGTATTATTCACTTTTATATCCCTGGCACTTAGTTTAGTGCCTCAATAAATGTTGGAAAATTAAGGAAAAATCAATAATCTAATAACCACAAACCAAAAACAGGTAAAACCAAATAATCCTAAACAGGTAAAAATAACTATGATTTCCAAAGTGTCTATTAATGTCAACTAGCCCTATTTCTCTTAAACTTTTCTAAACCATGGAACATAAAATAATGTTTTTCAGGTCTGAACACCTCTCCTTGGCCTAGTTCTCTGTTCTGCCAACCAAGTGTAGGCCTCAGAAGCCTGGTAACCTCTCTATCACCAAATATCAATTGCTTGAGACAAGTGAGCCATGCTGGTCAGCTCCAGTGACCTGGACAACTTGGAGAATTGAACACTCCACCCTCCAGGTGTAGGGCAGATGTAATGTGAGTAATTCTGGAGAGCATAAACCGGAGACTGAAATCCTTCAGATAAGTTTTATATTTGGATCTATTGTTTTTAAAGATCTTTGCAAAAAAAAAAAAATCAAAATAGGATCTGGCCTACTACTCTGAGGTCTCTCAGTTTCTTTTATTAATCTAAAATATTCTCAAAATACCATAAGTAGTAACAGACTCAACTGAAACTGGAGGTTACATGTACTCATTCCAAGTCCAGTGCTCTTTCTAGCAGATTACCATGTTGTTTCTACTTGAATTTAACTCATCAAAAACTCTTTCAGTTCTCTTCTATTTTGGTGATGGTGGCGAGTGCCTTCTAGTTTACAAAAATGTTGTCAATATTCCCAGGAACATTAACACACAAAAGGAAATTACAGTAATAATAAACAATAAAATCTCAGCCAGAATTTATAGAATAGATACCCGGTTAATACAATAATGAAGTACTATTTCACATTTATTAAACTACTAACAAATTCTATAGTAATAATTTCTAATGACAGAAGATTGTGTTGAAATGCTCCTTGATGCAGCAGTATAAATGCTATAATTTTTTTGGAAAGCAATTTGGTAACAGATAAAAAGAGACCTAAAAATAGATGTTTACCCCCTTTTATTCCATCATCCTACTACTCAGGATTGATATAAGGAGTTAATTCAGTTGAATAAGACAGTCATCTGAAGGAAGATATTAATTTTATGTAAGATATAGTCTATAATAAAAATAAAACTGAATGACCCACAATAGAAGGATGGTTTTTGAAAATTATGCTACATCAATTGAAGGGAATGTTATATCCACATTAAAATCAGATTTATGAAGACTGTGTAATAATATGTGGAAAGAGTGCTTTATGACAGTGTTAAGTTAATAAACACAAAAGCACATGTACATGAAGATAATCAGGCCCCCTACCCACCCTGCAAAAATATGTATCAACTAGGGAGAAACACAGAAAACAATAAAATAGATGTATTAGGAACTGATATAATTAAAAATTGCCACAATTTGAGTTCCCCAGAAAGCAGAGTCTGAGATGGAGATTTGAATGTAAGACATTTCTACCTCTTGATCCTCCTTGTGATCAGCACCTGGGGGCAACTTAGAGGAAGGTTCATTAACATAGAACTAAAAACTAGTCTTCTCCACTGCACCTGGTCTCGAGGTCCCAGCTAGTACTCATTAACTGCATCTTCTACTATCCATGATGAAGTTCACTTACCCTTAGGTAGCAGTTTTTCTGGGTTAGGTGGTTTTCCTAAGTAGCGTCACCCAGACTCTTGTGCATTAGGATCTTGATTTCCTGGTCACCTTGCCCTCCTTGAGTTAAAGCTGCTGCAAGAGAGTACCAAGTGGTTACCAGTATATTGGGGTCAAATATATTATTCCAAGCCTCCCTATATCCTCCAGATATTTAGAGTCAATTTCCCCCATAAGGGAAGTGACTTCTCTCTATGCCTGCTGATTTCTTGGCATGAGGAAACTGAAGTGACAAGGCAGCAGACAAAACTTGAATAGGATTCCTGCTGTGCACCCTGGTGGAACATCCTCTCCCTGGGAGCTAAGCTCTCTAAATTCATAAAGCCCAGAGTTTCAGGAACAAGAGCAGAAATTCTCCCAGTAGGTCTCTGGGAGTGTAAGTAAGCAGGGACACTTCTATTTCTACTCCTTGGTTCTTTCTTAGACCAATGTTTTCTAACCACGAGGGACACCACACCATACAGTAGTTGTTGATTTAGGGTATATACTGTAAGGTATCACCTCCAGCCTGGTCTTTCAGTTGTACCTCAACAAGTTATTCTGTTGCTTTATCTGTGTGGTGCAGTATGGGATTGGATAGGGCCAGTGGATCCTATGATCATATACTCACTACTACAGCTCACCTTATTCCTACGTTATCTTTTGTAGAACTCCCTATTAATGGATCAAATACTCTATGAGCTCTTGGATAATGGTGTTGTCCAGGGGCCCGTAAACAGGAAAGATAAACTAATAGCTGGAGTACTTGTTGATTTCAGTCAAGATAAATTATTGCCCCTTCCAGGGTGGAAGGAGTCCAATGAAGTTAACTTGACACCAAATGACTGGTTGATCTCCTGTAAGTGATGGGGATATATTAGGAATATAGGATTGGCCTCTATTGTTGGAAGATCAGAAATTTGGTAGTGGCAATAGCTTAAGCAGTCTTGGTGAGTGGGAACCCTTACTGTTGAGCCCATATGTATCTCCCATTCCTGTCGCCATGGCTACTTTGTTGTACCAACACTGAGTCACAACACAAAGGCTAGCTGATGTCAACTGCCTGAGCCATTCTGTTTACTTAATGCTTACTGTGTTCTGTGGTTCAGGTAAGAGTTCTGGGTGTGTAAAATAACCTAGATATGGAAGCTGGGCAAAGGATCATGAATTCTTATTGGTATTTCTGCCCTCAGCCTCTTGATCTTTCATCCTTAATTATTTTTATTGAGTCGATTGAATAATAGTCCTATTGGCTGTCCATCTATTTTGCCCATAAGGATAATCTTTTCTGATAACCCTCTCCATAGCTTTCTATGGATCAAGCCCCTCTTGCCACATCTGCAACCTTGCCTCTCACTTTAATGATTGAACCCATTTGGCTTCTAAAAGCAAAAGCTAAGCACTGTCACTGCCTCTGATATTTCAGGTTGTTATCATCCCTATCATTATCAAGGGTCCAGTTCTATAATGACGTCTCTAACCACAAGCTCTGGACTATAAAGGAGAGCCACCAGTGAGTTCCTCAGTGAATCTGATGTCCCTCTTACCAGGTCCTTCCTTACTTCTTTGGTCTTTCCTCTGAGCCTTCACATGAAAAACAGTCATCTGGTGGAGTTTTCAGCCCCACATAACAAATCCACTCAAGCATGCTTCCTTCTATGAGACATTTGATCCATTTTTCCATTGTCTGCAAGACAAGTTTTGGCATTCACTCCTCATTGAATGTGAGCATCACTTTCTCCAAGAATCTGAGAGCCATCTTAGCAGTGTACACTGGGGTCCCTGCCATTGTCTAATAATCCTATATAGCCCAGGAGAATGCTCCCATATCAATTAACACTCTGTTAGCCAACTTTATATTCTACTTCCCCTTGATTCCACATCCTCTCTTAGCTCTGCTAGTATGCATTGCCCAGGACCTGCAGCTCCTTCAGGGTGTAGTTCCTTTCCTCCTCTCACAGACCCAGTGCATCCATGACTGCATTTGCTGTGATTTAATGGGTTATGTTATTGACTGTAATGGGTTATGATGGTCCTGGTGGCAAGAAGGGAAATGGTGGCAGATTCACATGGGAACACATGTTATCTGGCAAGTCAGAGGCCTAAGTAACCATCCTTAATGGGGGGATGAGTACCAGCTTTTGACAGGGAGGAGTGGGTTCTTTCTGCATACCTAGAGGCTTCAGGGGAATATGCATATTCAAGATTTCCATCAACCCAAATATCTACCTCTCATTTATCAGAATCCTGCTCTTTCCCAATTAGAGCTTGGACCTAAGTGTAGCAGACCTGCCACTGAGAATTTCAGGTTTTCTGGAGCTCTGCTAAGTTTATGGTTAGATCTGAGCCTGATCTTCCGTTTTAGATGCCCTCCAGCTATTGGAGATGAGAGTCTCATTGTTCTTTACAAGAAGGCCCTCTCCTCTGACTTTTATGTTTAGCCTTTAATTGCTAATTAATCACACTCAGCCTTTCCTTGTCTTTCTCCAGAGCATCTTTTGCCCTTCTAATTACCAATTTCCTCATGCTTCTCAAAAACTGGTTCCATTGCCCCAGCCAATGCATTCCCTTCCAAAAGTGTATCATTCCAGAATCTCAGTGATCACACTGCTGTTGTGGACCTGGCTTTATCCATGTTCTACCAACCAACGTAATGGGGTCCTTATTTCCAGATAACTAGCGGATGATGCAGATTTAACATCTGCTTTCTTGCACTGTTCCTCCAGTCAACTGTCACAAGCTGGGCTTCCAGGGAGACAGCATCTGCAGTGGAGAGCAGCATGCAGGAAGCTTATTGGAGGGCTCTCTTGGATCAACATCTGTGGGAGTGTAAAGAAGCAGGATTGAGCAGAGAAGTTTGACTGTGAGGCTGTCACAACATAGGCCTCCACAGATTGCAAGAGAGTCTCTGGAACTGAGATGGCCCCAAAGGGTTACCCTTACTCTGGGGACATTGACCAGCCATTGGGTATGGGCTGCCTCCGAGAAGGGAACAAAACTTTGGATGAAGCTGTTCACTTCAGCAGAGGATAATCTCAAGGCAGAGAGGGTTAGCTGGGAACTGTCAGCTATCCACCCTCCCTGCAGCTATCTAAAGGAAAAGAGGCCTGAAGTGAACAGCTTCATCTTTTCTGTACCTTTGTCCAGAGACCTAGTGGTTTTTCCTGGGGCAGATTTCCCCACCTGAAGAATGGCCCAGACGTCCCATAAAACAAATAGAAACTTGGGAGTGGCTTGGTCAGTGAAACTACTGATAGGGGGTCAGTTAGCCTCTCGTGACTCACCATCCCCCAACCTACCCAACCCAGACCCAAAAGGTGTGTCAAGTGTAGACTTCAGGCTACTTCACAGCAGAACAGGCAGGCAAACCTGTGTAACCTGAACAAATAAATTGAGGCTTGCTTGAAAGCTTGTTGTCACATAGCACCCACACTAAAAACAAACATAAATCTGATGCCTAAGACCTTGAAAAGCAATTCATGTCTTTACTGAGCCTGGCGAAAATGTGTCAAGGACACACTTCCTAAAAAAATCACACTTCCTAAAAATCATGTGGGGACAGCTCATTCCTAGGTTTCATGTCTTCAAGCTGCTGCTTTCTGAATCTCTCCTTTCTCCTGCTGGCAAAACTCTAGAAGACCCTTTCTTTCACCTCTGGATTCAGTCCTTTCTTTCACAAGTATAAATACAAATCAATTTTATGTATGTAAATCAATTTTGTCTTTCTCTGCACTTACCAATTCTCTTGTCCTCATTACCCTCAGTAGATGAATAGGACAGAACAGACTCATGAACAGAGATGGGGCGGGGGTAAAATTTGACCTGTCACACTTGAATTGGTAAATATACTATATTTTTAATACTTTATTTGATGGTGAAACACTTCACCAAATGAGAACCCAATAATAAATTAAAATGTATGAATCACCCTTTCTTTGGAGCTGCCATCTCATTATTCTTATAATGGCCTATCCCTCCTTCTCCCCTCATTGCCCATCAGAATGTTTCCATGGTGCTTTGTCTGGAATAAATCAGGCTGCTTTCCATTTGTCCTTCCTTTTTTTTTTTTTTTTTTTTTAAGATTGTATTTATTTATTCACTAGAGACACACAGAGAGAGGCAGAGACACAGGCAGAGGGAGAAGCAGGCTCCATGCAGGGAGCCCGATGTGGTACTCGATCCTGGGACTACAGGATCATGCCCTGAGCTAAAGGCAGATGCTTAACTGCTGAGCCACCCAGGTGTCCCTCCATTTGTCCTTTCAAAGAAACTTGCCCACCTGCCTGATAGAGGAGAACACATAAATGTTGTGCATAGACGCACAAAGTTTTGCATATTACTTTGGTGAGTTCATGGACTCTTCAGTAAGTCTGTTAATAACCACTTAATTAGTTTCCTTCCCTAACTCTCAGTTCCTAAAATTCTGACCCCTAAATTTTAGCTAAGCCAATAATACACTTGATGCCTGTGACAGGATACAAACTCCATTTTTTTATATGGCAAATGATTCATCTTTATAAATTACATAGAGGATACATAAATTGTATACTAGAGAAGCCAACATTTTTATTCCTTCCTCCTTCCTTCCTCTGTTAAATGAATTTAACAAGCATTTGTTTGCTAAGCACTTACTATTTTGGAGTAATGTATTTATTTAAAATCAATTTCTAACTTTAAGAATGAAGCCACTTCATGGGGAGAACTGATATATAATTAGACAATTACACTAGTGTGATAGGACAGAGGACGTTGTGGAAGCCTCAGGGAAGAAAGGGAAGGGGAGATGGTGGTAGAGAGGGCACCTGATTCAGCCTAGGAGGTAGGTATGGCTGAGAGTGATTTCAGGGAGAGCTTTTGGGAGAAGGTAGTACATAAACCGTATATTGGGAAATTCTTAGTATTTCAGAAGACAAGAGTAAGAGAAAGATGTTCCCTCCAAAAAGGATAGCATTTGTAAAGACAGAGAGACACAAGGAAGCATGGTGGGTTGGTGAGCTCGTCACTGGTTTACTAGGGCTGCAGTGGAGGGTAGATACGGAGACAGTCCCAAGAGGTGAAACAAGGGCCAGTTCACAGAAGGGCTGGAATGCTGGTTGAGGAATTTGCTCCTTATCCTCAATAGGCTGTGGAGCCTCTGAAAGCTATTTAACAGGCATGACATAATCAGATTTGCATGTAGCATGGTGAGGTGTGGGAGTCCTCACACTCATGCATGAAGATTGCTTCTATGTCAATTGCATTTAAAATTTGTAAACGATAATAAAGAATTGAAATTATAAACAAAATTATAAATTTAAATTTAATAAATTTTAGTTTTAAATAAATTAAAATACGTACTTGACTAAATGTTTATATGATAGCACTCTAAGCCACTTGCTTTTAAATATTATTTTGAATGGCATTTTCTCCAGAGCTGTGGAAATAGCATGCATAACTCCCTGCCCAGCTTATCCAAGTTCTAACCTTCAGAGAGGCTCCTGATATAACCTCTAATACCAGTGGAGATTAAAATATTTTTTATTTATAATCTTATGTTTATTTTTCCAATAATTATATTTTTATCTTTATTTTTCCAATAATTATATTTTTAGTTTAAAAAGGAGAGAAAATGGAAATGAAGAGAACATGCAGAGAAGTATCAATATCATTAAGTGGATATTCTACTTACATATTTAGAATATGCTTTTATTAATATAATACCTCTTCGCTGAGTAGTCTGTGATCTGTTTGCTTCATTTTCTAGGTAAATTTGCATCAGAACTTAGATAAACTCAAGGAAGTGGTTATGCATATGAATGTCATGATATACTTACTGCACAGGAAAAAATACTTAAATCCAATTCACTGGGGTAGTGCAAAGAACACAAAGTTTGGTAACAGATCTGGATTCAAATCCCAATTCTGTTACTTCTGAGATAGCATTGGGGAAGATTTACCTTCTCTAAATCTCAGTTCCCTTTGTGTAAAATTGAGGTTAATAATTTTCTTGTAAGAATGCTGTGTTAAGGTGGTAGTTTCTGAAACAGGGTTGCTTACCAAGAGCAGGCACAGAAGACTCACTCAGAAAGATGAGCAGTCAGCTCAGGAGGCCTAAAAAACACGATTGCAAAGAGGAGAGAAACTAACTTCTAGAAATATTCAAAACTTGGTGGTTAACTGGAATATGCTAACTGCTGTAGCAAACAACTCCCAAATCTCTGTGGTATGATACATTAAAGGTTCATTTCTCCCCTGTGCTGGTTCAGGGCTACTGAGAAGCAGATGCCCGGATGAGATTAGTTGTACAAGACTTGGTTGATTAGGGGAAACACTTGTGAAGGATAAATAGAAAGATGTCATGAGAGGAGAGGAGAGCTTTCAGACCACAGTACAGACCTGACACCACCGAAGAAGAGCCACAGGAAGGAAGAATTGGGTAGCAAGATACCCAGACTTCATTGTAGTTCCAAGAAAAATTCATCCAGGCCAGTGGAGACTCCAGGAGTCAGAGTTACCTGCTGGAGGAATCCTGAGTCTTGCAGAAACGGGTCTGAATTCCTACACTCACCATGCTCAGTCCTTGGCTGGTAGAAGCTCATGGGAAATGTAGCCTTGGCACAAACACAGTGATAGGCCCAGTGTGGCAGCAGCTGGGGTCATAGTAAATCTTGTCTCCTTCTCCCTGCAGTAGATCTGAATGACACACTCTCATGACCCCACTCCCCTCCCCAGCCCACCCACACATCGTAGTACAATGCAGATCAGTTCTGGGAGTTGCAAAGCTCCACTGAGTCATTCAGGGACCCAGGCTGCTTATATCTATGGCTCTATCCTCCTCTAGGATCCTAAAGTTCTATTCATTCAGTTGGCAGATGTGGAAAGAGAACACAGATAATATATGAAAGGTTTCCACAGGCTTCACCTGGACTTTGCTCACATCACCTATGTTCAGATTATATTGGCCAAGATGCAGTCACATGGCCCAACCTCATTGCAGGAAGACTAGAAAATATAGGCCAATTGCATACCTCAACAGCCATTTGCGCAAGGCAGATGAGAGGCAGAGCAATGTCCCTAATTTCTGGCTTGGATTACTGGATAGATGGTGACGCCATTCATTGATATAGAAGATATGGGGGAGGAAGTGACTTTAGAGGAGACAGAGCTGTCTAGCAGCCAGCTGGACATTCAAGTCTGGAGCTCAGAGTTAGAGACAACCCACAGGATGGTTGAAGCCATGAGTTGCTGAGAGATAGTCTTAGCACCAGAAAAGAAAAGGGCCAAGAACATAACTCTGACGAACACTGAAATTTAAGGGACTACATGACTCAACATCTATTTCAATCTCCTTTTAGTGCTCCTTCCTGTGCTATAAAGTTGGAAAGCTAAAAACACTTCTGAGACTCCCTGCTTCTAGGGTTTCCAAGGATGTGATTTAGGTTCTGCCAATTAGACACACTCACATTAAGACTCCAGCTTCAGAGCTGAATTCATGGGGGACCAGGCAGAGCAGAAGGTATCCATTTTGCTGATATGGAGTGTAGTGACTCTGGACCCCAGGTGGGCCACTATAGCTTACGTTTCCTATCTCAGCAAGCACTTCCCGATTGTGGCAGAAGCAGCAGCTTCCTTGGCAACTTGGTCCTGAGTGTGGTTTTGTTCCTAGTAACTCTGCTTAGAATCTACTTCTTCAACTCTTCCATTGATTCTGTAAGCCAATTAGTACCTTCTAATTATCCTTTTCTACCTAAACTGACAAGGGTGGGTTCCTCCCTTTGTACCTAAACCAAGAAAAGATATAGTCAGATAAATCTGAGCCTGTTGCAAGCATCTGAGAAGGAGAAGCTAGAGAAATGGGAGGAAAACCAGGAAAGATTGCTGCCCCAAAATCCAGGGAAGGGAGCATTTCAACACGTGGTCCGCAGTTAAATGCTGCAGAGCAGCCAAGACAGGTACAAATGTAAAGTAAAATAATTCACAGGCAATCTCGACAGGAACAATTTCAGTGGAATAGTTGGAGAGGAAGCCAGATTGCAAGAGATTTAGGAGGTTTTTTCATTTAATTTGGTCTCAATTTATGGAGTAAGAGTCAGGTATTATAGTTGGATATTAGGAAGATTATTTCATGCTTATTACTGTGCCTGAAAATCCAGCATAGCAGTCAAATCCCTCCAGAGGTAGGAATTTGTCTTCTGACTTCATTTATTCAAGAAGGCTGTAACCCCAGCTCTGTTAGTTCTGTAAAATAGGTCTCCAAACCTCCACGTTTAAAAAAGAAAAAAGATCTTTTAGCAAACGGACATACTGAGTCCACTTGGCCTTCTGCACAGTACGTGGAGATAGACCACCTGCTTGTACAAATAGGAAGCTCAGAAATCCCTGGAAATGGACAGGTAAGTTCCTCTTGCCTCCCTGCCTAGACCAGCCCTACTCTTGGCTCTCCACTACTGCAAAGAGGTGGAATTACCTTCCATTCTCTGCAGCCCCCCTTTCTTTGTTTCTCTTCACAGGAATACAGCCATAAGAGTGCCTACTGATGGCTAAGGGACCTCCTGATACTTTCGACCCACCTCCTATATTACTCTACCACATCCATTAACTTTATCCTTATTCCCATCAGAGACTCAATACAGATAGGAGAGTGCGTTTTTCTCCGTGGATCATTTTATTTCTTCCATTCACTATTATTCAAATCATCAATCATCCATTTTCTCTGTTAACTCATTCTGTAAAGTGAAGAATTAAAGCTGTGTTAGAGTTCAAGGTCAGGCTACCTTCTGCAGCTGGAGGCACCCCTGGTGGCCCTAGGCCTTATTCACCTGACTGCTGTCATAGTCTCTTTGAGAGAGGGCAGAAGAGGCATGTGGTCAGAGGCAGTGTGGCCTGCTGAACAGGTGTCAGTGCTGGCTAAGTCAATCCACTAAGAGGGAGGGCTGGTGCTGGCCCATGGGAGGATCAGTAAATCACTCCTGACTGCTAACCTCTGAGACTTCACACCTTATAATTTCCCAAAATAGACCTGTGATTACAAGCACTCAACCTAATCATCACTGCCCAAGCCCAGATGTTCTGAAGAAGTGGGGCGTAAGCTTGTATTTAAAAGGAAAAAGATAAGGAGGTATTTACCCAGCAAATACATTCTGTAGAGCAGATCACATGTACACATTGTACTGCCTTCCTCCATCTTCCCACAGCACCCTACTAAACCCCCACAAGCCACCAAATCAAGATTATATATTGTGGCTGTCCTTTCTGTAGGCTGTGCTCAAATTCTTTTAAAAGATAATTTAATTTTATTCAATTCAGCCCACCAAGTTTATACATTTATTTTAGCTCCTATTCTATGCCTGGGACTCTGGGGGTGAGACATGAATTGAAACATTGGGACTGCCTTGAAGGTACATTCAATAGAGTTAGAGAGATAAGCACCTTGACTATTTCACAGTGAACACTGAGGGAAATAGATAAAAGTGCTTTTGGTTCTCCCCTCCACCCTAGACTTTCTGAAGATCATAGCCTATACTTTCCTCCCTCTCTTTTGCCTTGGGGAAAGAAAAATTAAATCTTTATGTAAGGCTCATTCTTCCATGGGATTTGAACCACACAGGGGACTTGGCTTCATTCATCAACTCTTTTTCACTGTCAACCTCTTTGCACTTGCCCTAGAAACATGTTCAAATCTATTCTATCTTTACATTTCTTTCTCTATCTTCTTTTGTTCTTGGGATATAGTTTTTTTTTTCTTCCATTCATGCAGTCATTTATTCATTAATTTCCCAAATGCTCAGTGATTGACAGTGTGGGCAAGGCCTCTCCTAGGCTGGAGACATAAAAACAAATAAAGTCTTTGCTTTTGAGGAGCACTCTTTGTGGCTAGGAAGACACATTTATATATATATATATATATATATATATATATATATATATATATATGCCCTCTTTCTCCTTCTTTTCATTGTCAAACTTCCTGGAAGAATAGTCCCCTCTTTGTTTCTCAATCCCTGTGGCCCTCACAACTCTTCTGAAATAGACACAATGACTCTGCTGGAACTTCCTATTTCCAAATATCCAGTCCTCATCATAATACTTATCTTGGCCATTTTGCTGGATTTGACATCTTACTGAACTTCTGTAGCAACCTGGTATTCTGGAGACAGAGAGTCCCTGTTCCCAGCTACACCACTTACTAGCTGTGTGGTCTGGGTGAGTCACAGATCCCCTCAGGCTCAGTTTACCCTGAGACTCTGTCAACCAAGAATTTAAAAAGTCTATGTACCAGGATTATTGTGAGGATTAAGTGGAGATATTACATGAAAAGTTTCTCTCCTGTAGTTGGTATTAAATAACTAATAGTGTCCTTCCCTTTGATAACACTAAACATTCTTTTTAGTTTTTGGCTATGTCTCTTACTTAGAATTTCTTTCCTGGGTATTTATCCTCCCTATCCCTTGAATGATAGGAATCGCTTTAATGGAAATTTGCTTTTGCGGGGATCTCCTCCACAAAATTCCAGCACAAGTCCAAGATTTCTGTCTGGAGAGTCTACACCTTCCCAACTTCCAGCTCCAGGAGATCTGAGCATGGCATGTTACCTAGGCCTGACCAAGCAGAGTCTTTCATTCGCTTGGACAAACAGTGATTGGCTCAGGAGTGGACAGGAGACCTCCACTCAGAATCACTGAGACTCTAGGAGATTTCTGCTAAGTCTTCTGGGAGTGAAGTGCATTCTCCCCCCTGGGCTTGAAAGCATGAAGATATAAAACTGAATGCAAATGAAGCCATCCTGCTACCACAAGAGAGACCCAGCTTATGAATAGAGCTAAGCTAGAGGAAGCAAAACCAAAGGATAGAGAAAGAAAATTTGTCCTGGTGAAATCATTTGGGCCTCCGCACCACGTCACATCTAAAAACAACATAACACCGGGACTTCTCTGTTTACTCATTAAGTCCTGCTTTTGCTTAAGCACTAATCCCCTTTTTGGATTGAGTTTTCTGATACTTATAAGTAAACAAATTTTAACCAAGAAATATGTTAGCATTAACTCCTTGTTTATTCAACAAGTGCTTGTTGAGCATCTTCTGTGTGCTAAAGACTGTACTAGGAACTGGAGGTACAATTGCGAGTGAAACCCATCTCTGCCTTAAGGAAGCTAGTAAGAGACAACAAAGTAAGTAAAGATGGTATAGTGCCATTAAAACTACAGAAAGAGGTAGTATAGCCTGCTCTGGAAGCACAAAGAGGGGTATCTTCAACGTCTCAGGGAATGATGGAAGACTTTCCAGGGAGCATAATCTGCATGGAAACCCAAAAGATACATAGCCAGGCAATGATATAGAAAGGTATGAAGAGGGTTTTGTGCAGTGGAAAATAACAAGAAAAGTCTCAGAGAAAATACAGAGCACAGGACATTTTGGAGATCCATAAAAAGTAGAATACTGTTCTAAGGAAAAAGTCTATCAAGAGTCTAGAGAGGTAAGCAAGAATAAAACCATGAAGGACTTTGGAAGTTTGAGGAGTTTGATTGGAAATGTGAAAGGCTTTCAGCAGAAGAGTGTGTGGCCATGATTACCTGCTGCTACATACACAAATATACCATCCATTCCCACAGGTGTCAATGTCATCTACCCCTAGATTGATGATATCCAAGCCTATGCTTCTCTGCCCTGAGCTCCAGATGAACACCTATGAGAACCTCAATGAATCTCTTCACCTTCCTCCCTTCTCTGTCATTCTGCTTGAGTCTCCAGGTGCAGTAATAGCATTGTACTCTTTCCAGTCACTGGCTCTAAAGCCTTTGAGTCATGCTTCTCTCTTCCATTTCCTATACCATACAAAATGGTTGCCATATCTTAATAATTCTATTTTCAGAATGTCTCTTTAATTTTTATGTTAACTGGAAGCTACATCTTTAATTTTCCAGAAAGCTTTCCCATCCCCATCTTCTGGTAACTGAGCTGGTATATGACCAAGGCCTTGCTATCCAAGCTATCTGCAGCAGAAAGTTGCTAGAATGACCCCTTGTGATTCCCACTTTGTAGTGTTCATGCCTCTGTGTGATCCTCTCTCTTTGAGTAGAGGTAGTATGTATGACTTGCTTGTACCCAACAGACTATGGCAAAGGTGATGGAGTATCACTCCCATGTTTATATTTTGTAAGACCCATCTTGCTAGAAGACTCACTCTAGAGATTTTTCTTGCTGGTTTGATGAAATAAGTGCCTATGATGGGGAAGCTCACTTGGGAGAGAACTGAGGGCAGCCTCTAGTTGCTGAAGGTAATCTCCAATCAACAAGAAGTCAGGGACCTCAGTCCTACAAGAGCAAGAACATAAATTTTACTAACAAAAGTGAGCTTAGAAGTAGACGCTGTTCCAGTTTTGCCTCTAGAAGAAAACCTAGTGCTGTCTGACCTTGACTGCAGCCTTGCAGAAAACTCAAGTATACTGTCCTCAAACTTCTGACCTATAGAAACTGTGAAATAAGAAGCATGTCTTGTTTTAATCTACTATTTTAGTGGCAAATTTTTATGCAGCCATAGAAAACTAATACAGTATTTCATTCTCATTGCTTAGTAGATATGCTAGTTGCTTGTTTACTAACCATTGTTCTCTCTTTCAGAACACTAATTGTGTTTTAGATGGTGGCATTCATGTGCTTCGTGGGTATCTCCAACCCTAGGGGGTATTGGTTGATTGGTCTTAACAGTCTTGTTTATCCCATTTGCCACTGATGGACTAAATATGCCTACATAGGACACAATCACAACCAAAGAAATTTAAGAGGACATTTCTGGGAAACCTTTCCTCATTCTAAATAATCGATGCAAGTCAAAGACTTGCTTCTTTCTCCCCTGAACTTTGTTTTGTAACAAGGTGATCCTGGGAAATGCAGCAACCATCTTGCCTTTGAAGGGAAAGTCAAGAGAATAGTGAAGAAGCTACCTGAGACCCTAACTAATTTTGTTGCACCACTATCTTAACCAACCAACTTGGAACTATAATAAAAATATTTCATTATACTCATTATTTAAACTAGTTTTATTATTATTTTTTAAGATTTTATTTATTTATTCATGACAGACACATACACACAGGCAGAGACACAGGCAGAGGGAAAAGCAGGGTCCATGCAGGGTCCCCAGGATCAGGCCCCGGGCCAAAGGCAGCACGCTAAACCACACTGAGCCATCAGGACTGCCCTTTAAACTGCTTTTAAATGGGTATTCCATAGCTCCCAGCTAAGAGCACTCTAACTAAAACCTTGTAAAAGGTTCAGAACAAGGAATAGAGGGCAGCCCAGGTGGCTCAGCAGTTTAACGCAGGCCTCAGCCCAGGGTATGATCCTGGAGACCTGGGATCGAGTCCCATGTTGGGTTCCCTGCGTGGAGCCTGCTTCTCCCTCTGCCTGTGTCTCTGCCTCTCTCTGTGTGTCTCTCATGAATAAATAAATAAAATCTAAAAAAAAAAAAAAAAGAACAAGGAATAGGTATAGGGTCTTTTAGAGTCATTCACTGGGATTGATGTCCAAGTTCTGGACAAAGACCAGCAGACTTGCTAAGCTGGAGGAGGAAACGGATCCTAAGCTGCTAGAGGCTGTCTTTACCACCACTTTGAGAGGGCCTCTGTGCAGCAAACGATGAGGCCAAACTAGGGAGGGGCAGAGCAGTCATGAGTTCCCACGCTGCCACCAAGCTCTGTTTTCCTATAGCTCGTTATCGTTTGGTTCTGTAAAATAACCTCACATTCTTCTCAGCTATGCCAGCCCAGAAATAAACTCTCGTTTACTCAAGTTTAAGTTGAATATCTATCACTTGCCCTGTAAGAAAGTCTTCTGCCCTGATAGTACTTGCCTAATTTACTGCCTACCAGTTGCTGTCTCTCACTCTTTAATCTGTTCTTTCTCTGCATCTGATTATGCTGTTACCCTCCTGATCAAATGTAAAAATATTTATATAATTATATACTATATATACTATATATACTATATTGTATATATAGTATATCCAATATTATATAGTTTATATTATATAGTATATATGTAATATATGTGTGTTTTACATTATGACCTAACATATATATATACACAAATATAACTAAAACAAACATTTTACAAAATTATACCTATCTTTACTATTTATAATACACTATCTTTCCTTCTTTTTTACTCTATTGATTCTTTTTCATTTTTATTTATTTATTTATTGATTGATTGATTCTTTTTTAAAATGCTGCTTGCAGCCCATGTGCTTCTCTCCTCACCAGAGTGAGAAGTGGCAGTTGCTTTGTGCTCTGTCCTGTGGTCACTATGGCCATAGAGGGTTCGAGATATTCTATGCCATGATGAGGGCCCCAAAACCAGGGCTTTTCTTATGGGGAGAGAATCTGGAGTCCAGTTTCCTGCCTCTAGATTTAAGAAGTTTGCAGCTGAGGATGAGGTTGAGCCTTTGGCAGAAACTATAAGCCCCTGTGGCTCAGAAATGGATGACAAGGAACAGGGGATGATTTCAATCAGCTTCTCTTGGACAGACCCCCAGGGTACACCAAGATGCTCAAATACTGAATAACTGCTCCTCGGGAACCTGCTAACAATCCTAGATGAAAAGAATTCAGCAAGAGAGAGGAATTTCTCCCTGAAGGACTGGCTTCCAAAGCAGGAGAGAACCAGACCTCAACTCATAGGCATCTACATAATCCTCCCTCTTCTGTTCCCCAGTAGCATTTTAAGGATGTTCAGATGGGACAGTATACTTTTGATGACCAGACATCTACATTTGAAGTAGAGAGCAAGTTTGGAAAGCAAAGAAAGATAAACATGTACAATAACCACACGTGAGAGCAAGCAAGAGACTTGGTGACTTGTTGGATGAGGATGAGAATGAAAAGGCAGTGCCTTTGCAAAGCATGTAAAACAGAACATAGTATTTGCAAAGACAACATTTTATGTACTGCTACACTATATCATTCCGGGATTCTTTTATTTTTAAGCTAATAATCATGAAAATGTATTTTTATACACAAACATTTCCCTCACTCTCTTTGTGGGGATAATTTGAGCTGATATTTAGCATCCTCTAAAATTACTACTTTATAGTTAACTGTGGTGTATGTAGAATAATTGAAAATTTTGGAAGTTCATGGGAAAGCCATTATATAGACCACAAATAAGAACTATTGTAATCTTTTTAAATTGCCAATATTCCTTCTACAGACAGTGTTTTAGGTATTTTAAGGTAGAAAAAAACGCAGACTTCATCTTCTTTAAGCAAGAAAGGCCCTGAGACAGGGCTACTTTTTATTATTGATTTGCAACAAAGTTTTAAACTTTTATATTCAATTGATGCAAAAACATTGAGAGAACATACCTCACCTTGAGAAACATTATAGTAATGGGGGTTCCCTTTTGTCTTTAATTCTAAGAATCACTTGCTTAGTGACTGACATTGAATATTTTTAGAAAAGTTTCTTTTTTGTCTTCTACATACATGAGCAGGAAATTAAGTAGCATATTCGATATAAATCAATGTTCTTGTATCTTAAAAGTTTTTTCCCCCAAAAGAGCTCATTTTATAATTTAGTTCAAAGGAAGCCAGTAGAAAATGTTCTATCAAGTTGCCTGAAATATAACAGGTCCTCAAATACTTGAAATAGAGTTCAGTGAATATGAATGAAGTCTGCAGTAGTGTTGATAAAACAAGTTCTATTTGAAAAGGATTGGCTTGCCATGTATCCAGATTCTTAGCACTCCCAACTTCTGTTATGAACACATTCTTCCACCCTTCTTCAACATCTTGTGCTGATTTCTCATAGACCCTGCCAAACTAAGGCTACCATCTCTTTTCTGTGTATTTTTTGACTTGTTATTTTGAGATATTTGTAGATTCACATCAATTGTAAGAAATATCACAGGAATCTTATATACCCTTTATCTAGTTTCCCCCAGTGGTAACATCCTGCATAACTAGAGTGCAATATCTCAACCAGGATATTGACACAAATGCAATCCACCCACCTTGTTCAAATTTAACCAGTTTTGTGTTCATCTATTTGCGTGTGTGTGCATTTAGTTCTATACAGCTTGTCACAGGTGTAGTTTTTTTTAAAGATTTTATTTATTTATTCATGAGACACACACACACACAGAGAGAGAGAGAGAGACAGAGAGACAGAGACACAGGCAGAGGGAGAAGCAGGCTCTATGCAGGGAGCCCAACGTGGGACTCGATTCCGGGACTCCAGGATCACACCCTGGGCTGAAGGCGGTGCTAAACCGCTGAGCCACCCAGGCTACTCCACAGGTGTAGATTTGTGTGTCCGCCATCATATTTAAGATAAGGAACAGTCCACCATGCAGACTCTTGTGCTACCCTTTAATAGCCACAGCCAGCTCTTGCCCTTCCCTCATGCCCTTGCCTATAACACCTACACATCTGTTCTCCATCTCTATAATTTTGTCATTTCAATAATATCATATAAATTGAACCATTTGGTCTATAATCTTTTGAGATTGAGTGGGGTTTTTTGCACTCAGCATAATTCTCTTGAGATCCATGCAAACTGTTGCCTGCCTTGATGATTCATTCTGTTTTATTGTTGAGTGGTACTCCATAATATAGATGTCTGACAGTTTATTTAACCATTCTCTGGTGAAGGACATTTGGATTTTTTCCAGTTTTTATCTATAATGAATAAAGCTTCTAAGAACACTTGTGTGAAAAACAAAACCAAGTTAAACAAATGCTGGTTGCAGTCCACAAATTGATGTCATGATCCACTAATGGGTTGACATACAATTTTAAAAGATGTCTTTAATTACTTGGCCCTACTACTAACCTGGTTCTCAAGCCACCCTAGAGCTCTTCATTTCCTCACACCTGGCTCATAAGCTCCTATTTCTCTATCCCTGCTTAGGCTATCATTTGTGTCCCAACTGCTCTACCTAGAACATCTTTGTCTAGTGAAGTCCTACTTACTAAAATAAGTTAGATATGTGTTTGGCTATGAATCACAAGAAATTTGACTACAGGATTTTTCCCTCTCTCTCCCATAACAGATATTGCCTAGAGCAATAGTAAAAAAAACTATTAATATTATGAAAAAGTTTGCTAACTTTAAAAAAAACTATTAATATTATAGAAAAAGTTAATGGTAAATATTTTAGACTTTGTGGGCTAAAAAGTAAAATCAAAGATATTATGTAGGCACTTCTATAACAAAAGAGAAAACTCCTGCCTGCTCCACTTTTTTTCGCAGGGGCCATGTGGGTAGTGGGCATAGTTTGCATCCAGTTGCCTTCTGCTGCAGACATTCTTGAGAGGAAGAGCTTATCGGCTCTTCCGATAAGTGGGAGGGGCTTGGTCCAATGGGTAGTAGGGATGGCCACCTCATTGGTTAATATCACTCTGCCCCAGTGACATCAAGAGTCCTGTGCATCTTATACTCCTGTGAACCCAGCATATCAACTTGGGCAGCTGGCCAGAGACAAGGGGACTAACGGTCACCAATCCCTAGACTGAGAGTCCACCACTCAGTACCCATCTGTTGCCAACAGTGGAGTCCTTAATATCTTGGTGATGGCCAGCTAGACCCTAGAAACTGGTGATGCATACCTGCCTATTGGCCAGAGAGCCAAGTACCAAGACCAGAGAGGGGAAGTAGGGGCAGAGGAGGATGCCCTGGTTTGGTCTCTTCAGCTTACCATGCTAGCCTGCTTAGGCAGTGGCCCTGAGCCATACAAACACAAATTATGTTTGAGGATCTTAGTTTGCCAATGCTTGGCTGGAGTAAGCTAATTGCTAGTTATTGTTTGGAGGGTTTGAAGATGTCAGTATTGACATCTTTGTGATTCTCTTTGTCTTTCCCTCATGGTCTCCAGATAGCTGCTTCAGCTCCAAACATGACGTATGCATGCAAGTCAGAAGGGAAGAAAAATAAAAAGGACCATGACTATCTCCCCTACCAACAGAAATTTTTCCAGAGCCAAGTCCAGCAGATTTTCTTTAAGTTGCATAGCCAGAACTAGGTCTATGGTTTCATTCTCAGGCAGAGTCCCTCAAGCACTGGGTTTGAATGGTCCTTACTAGGCAGATGTGTATCTCTTTACTAATGATTCCTGCCAGTCCCAGAGAAAACGTCAAATGGTCCAGTTTGGGTTATATGTTCATGCCTATTGCCAAGGGATTAAGAAACTCTAATCAACCATTCTGGGTCTATTCTTGACTCACGGGACCCATGGGAAGGGGGCAATGTGATTGTCAGCACTAGCATGTGAGGGAAGGTGAGTTCTCAAAGGAAAAGATGCTGGCAGAAACAGCCACTGCAGAAGAGAGTCATTACATTGCTGCTAAATTGAATTGAAGTATCATGAAGTAGTTATACTCAAGGTTTTCATGGATTTATAAATGCTGCGCTCCTGGCAGTATACAAAATAATTGATAGTATTTGCCTTCAAGAAATTTACAGCCTAGGGTAGACATTGGTTACTTGGCTAAATATGATTCTTTTGGTAACAAATTAAAAAAATATTTAACAAAATAAATAGCATGGACAAAGCCATGAGATTTTGAATAACAGAGACTCAGAAGTAAGTCAGTAGTGTGCTTTTGCATAAACAAATGGAAATGGAGAAGATTTAAATGATGTATCTGCAGCTGTACTGAAAACAGTGACAGAAGTGGGGTCAAAAGACAGATTGTTACCTTGGAGCATGGACTAAACCTCTGAGTCCATCCAGCTTGGTGTTTCATGCCCTAAGATGAAAGGTACTCCATCTTGGCAGACATGCAGAGTATCTACAGACTCTGATCATGTTTCACCTTGGCTTGCTCAAAGCATCTGGCTAGACGTGAGACATTTTGCTGTGCCAGGCAACACATGCTGCCTGCAGCCTGGCTGGGATTTGGCCAATCAAAGAACTATTTCACAACCAGTGATACAGGACATCTTTGATTATTTGAGATATTCTAGGTTTCCTCACTTTTCTTTGCCAAGTGTAGACTAGGACAGAGGATGCAAAAAAGTGGAAGTGGTAATACTAAGGAGAAGAGAATGTGTTATGATATGGTGGTGCTGTCAGGTGGGGGTGGTCAGAGAGCTTGCAGTATCAAAACAAAGAGCAGAAAATCCTCTTAATGTGTGCTAGGCAGTTAAGAGTTGTCTTTATTTGGTAATTACTGAATTAAACCACCATATGGTATGCATCAATTTCTGTTTGTCAGCCACAGTCAAGATCTAGCAGGTCAACCAGGATCGTTGATAGTTTCAAAGTGGCCCACACCCCTCCAAAATGCAGTTGTACTCTCCTTATCAGTGGCAGTTATCAGGGCAAGTAACACAAGCACTGATTACTGTAATTTCTTCTGCCATTAAATGATGCATGATGCCAGGGGTGTGAAGCAGAGAAGGAGAGGGAGTAGTTGAAGGGAAAGACACCCAAGTGAATACAATTGGGATCTACAGTCTCCAGTCTCACATATCAGTGTGATGCCAGACAAGTTCTCTGGCTTTCTGAATCTGTTTTTTCATCTGTCAAATGATAGAGTGATTTCTTTTTTTTTTTTAAGATTTTATTTATTTATTCATGATAGACATAGAGAGAGAGAGGGGCAGAGACACAGGCAGAGGAAGAAGCAGGCTCCATGCGGGGAGCCCGGCGTGGAACTTGATTCCAGGTCTCCAGGATCAGGCCCTGGGCTGAAGGCAGGGCTAAACCGCTGAGTCACCCAGGGATTCCCTAGAATGATTTCTAAAGTCTCTTCTAACTCCATTTTTAAAAAAATAATGTTTATATTTAAAATAGTTGGGAGACTCAGGTAGCTCAGTCAGTTAAGCGCCCCACTCTTGATTTCAGCTCACGTCATGATCTCAGGGTCCTGAGGGTTAAGTATTCAACTCTTGATTTTGGCTCAGGTCATGATTTCAGGGTCATGGGATCAAGCCCTATGATGGCTCTGCCCTCAGTGGGGAATCTCCTTGACGATTCTCTCCCTCTCCTCCTCCCCCCACCTCTTCTCTCTAAAATAAATAAATCTTTAAACAAATTTTTAATAAATATTTTTAAAAATTAAAAATAAAAGCATTCTCAGTTAGAACTCTTTGTTATCAATAACAAAGTCACTGGAACTAGGTAAAATTAAAAAGAGACATTTGTTGGAAACTGTAGTATGCAAGGAATGGCACATTAGTAGATTTCCTTTGACTCAAACAAAATCTGATTCTGATCTTTCATCCCATTGTGCCAGCAGGAATATGCAAGATAGGGTATGTGAGGGTTTAGAGATGAGGATTTGAGAAGCAATATGATACAAAATATTTAATACCCACTACAGCCAAAAAGGTGCAAACCAGCTGAACCGTCAGTCTGCATGGAAGGGGTTGGGAGCTGGTGAAATAAGGAGCAAGGGGAAAAGAATGAAACAAAAGTAGCTCTTCTCCTTTCTGGTTCTTTTCAACAAGAATGTTGAATAATAAATTAACACACAAAGATACATAGACTTTTAATGGAACTCAAGGGCAGAGATATAGTCAGCCTATAAGGATGAGTTAAAATCAAGGGTTTGGATAGCATTAAGACTCTAGATCCATCTTTTGCAGGCTCCTCTCTGTAGGAAGGACTCCCTCACTGTGTTTTTCTTTTTCTTTCATTTCTCTAACTGGCTTTGTATAGTTTTTCAGTTTGCATGCTGCCAATATCTCCTGAATTTACTTTTTTTGTTGGTCAAAACATCACATAGATTAAGAATGAACCAAATCCGAATTCTTTATGAAGGGGACTAATTGGCAAAGTTTGGGTCAGGTGGCTTTTCCTGGCCTATCTAACTAAGTGACATAGTCATGTTGCAGTGGGGGGCAGAGGGGACCCTGCTGTATACCATTGTGGCTACAGTGTAAATGGTAGCACAGAAGTGGTATTGAAAATATTTAACAGTTACTATGGGATAAGCATCAACCACTGAGAATGAACATCAGCCATGAAGAATCACTATAGCTGGATAAGGGCATGCTAGATGGATATCAACCTGGGATGGGGACAGAAGAGAACCAGTTTCTAGAGAATGGGAAATAATCATGAACTGGACAGTCATAAGAGCGGTCTATTAGAGTCTGAGAAAAAAAAGTCAAATCCATTTTAAAAATTAATAGTGTCCCTGGAAACATTTTAGCAATTAGAGGAATAATGTAAGTGTTATTTTGGTTTCTATTTGATTGTAGGAATAATTCCATAGAATGCTGTATTAAGTGTTGCAAACAATAGAAGAAAAATATAGCACAGGACACTCCCTACCCTCTGTCCCCAGAAGTTTTCACTCTGATTTGAGAAGGAAGATGGAAAATTTATAGAACCAGGCATTTAATTGCATAGTGCACACAGTGTGTGCCCTGGGAGTCAGAAAAAGAAGACATCCTTGTGAGCTAGAGAAGTCAGGGATGCCTTCAGGGAGTAGCTGAGGATGCTTTTTATGGCTCCTTTCAGGAAATTCAGTAGATTAATGAAGGGACTTACCATTTCAACTTTGAGGAATATACTCAAAAGGTCTGAGAGAGCCTTACAAATCAAAGATGGGAATGCAAAGATGGGAATGGTGCTTAATCTTTAGCAAAGATTAAACAGTCCTCTGAATGGAGTGCTGATACATGCTACATCATAGAGGAACCTTGAAAACATTATGCTAACTGAAAGAAGCCAGACATGAAAGCCACATATTAGATGACTCCATTTACATAAAATATCTGGGATAACCAAATCCATGGAAACAGAAAGATAATTTGTGGTTGCCAGAAGCTGGAGGGAACAGGGAATGGGATGTGATAGCTAATAAAGATGGGGTTTCTTTTGAGGATGATAAAAATGTTCTGGAATTAGATAGTGGTGATGGTTGTACAACATTGTGAATACACTAAAAGCTACTTAAATGCACACTTTAAAATGCTGAAATGTATGGTATGTGAATTATATACTTTTTATGTATAAGATTTTTATTTATAAAAAAGGATTTTATTTATTTATTTTAGAAAAAGAGAAAGAGAGAGAGCACATGTGGGCAAGTGGGAGGAGGGGAGAGGGAGAGAATCTCCAGCAGACTTCCCACTGAGCACAGCATGGAGCTCAAAACAGGGCTCTTGATCTCATGACCCTGAGATCATGCATGACCTGAGCCAAAACCAAGAGTTAGACACTTAACTAACTGAGCCACCCCAGTGCCCTGTGAATTATATCTTAATAAAAACACAAACAATAAGAAAAACAAACAAACAAACAAACAAAAAATCCACCAGCCTTCTGGTTAGAAAGAACTTTTTTGTTCTTAGCCCCTTTTGCTTCCCTCTGTATACTTATCCTTCCTATATCTATGCTGTGAATGTCTATCTATTCACTGACAACCACCTAATTTACAATGCCAGACTAGAACCCTTCTTTGGGCTCCCATTGCAGTTGAACATCTTCCCCAAAGATCTCACAGGCACCTCAAACCCAACATAAGGAGAATAAAATTACAGTTCTGGAACTGGCTCTCATTTTCCTCCTGTATTTCCTCCTTTAGTTGATAGCTCCCCTAACCATCCAGTCATTTAATCCATCCACGTGTGGGCCATTCTTTATGTCATTCATTCATTTGCTTATTTATCCTTTCAGTGAATGTTTTTAAAGACCTGTTATGTATCAGGCATGGTTCTGTGTGCTGGGAACAAGATGTACATGGGTTTAACCTTTGCAGAGGACCTGGGAAGACTATTTAATCAAGAATCGCAACACAGTGAGATGAGAAATAATACCTGGGAAATATAGGGATGTGTATCTGTATGCAAGCACACAGCTCCTGGGATCCAACCTCCTACCTCCAATTAACCACCTTTTAAATACTTCTTAAATCTGGTGTTTGCTCTTCAACCACAATACTCTTGTCTTCCTTCAAGCCCTCAGCAGCTCATGCCTACATAACTGCAACTGCTTCCTAACAGTCTCATTGTCCCAGTTTCTCATGCCTCCAGCCTCACCAGTCTCAATTCCTTCTCTTACATTGCCTCCAGAAAGATCTTTCAAAAAGAAAATATCTCATATAATTTCCTTGTTGATAATTGCTTATCTACTGTAGTGACCCAACACACCTGGGGGCCATACCATGCTCCCACCACAACAGGAGCCCATGATAGCAGAGAGATTGATGACATGAAGGGGGTTTGCCCCCCAACCCTGACTCTGGTGGAGAATCATTGTGTAGTTCAAGGTCCTTCCCAGGACATGCATAGCCCTTTATCATGTGACCCCTGCTTCCTTCTCCAGTCTCACTCCTTGACGTGGCCCCTCTCATGGAGTACGATGGATTTTCTTTCTCCAACTTTCCCAAACCCCGTGGTCTACACATTGCCAAGCTGAGACTGCCCCCCAAAGCAGAGAAGTTGACAGGCTTAATATAACAATTTATAAATGCTTTGCTAGCAAATGGATAAATGAGGCCACAAGAAATGTCTGAAGATCTTTCAGATATTTGACCCTGAGGCCAATTCTTGGGCTCTATCCACCACTCACTTGATTTGAAGCCCCTGACCCAGTCCAGCAACAGAAGTGGATGGAGTGACTGACAACCTTCCCAAGACTAAGAACCAGAAGAGGTGGGATGCTGGGTAGAGCAGGGCATGGGGAGAATGAAACTATTTAAATGTACCAAAGAAAGAGGGCTAAAGTGGCTCAGTGGTTTAGCGCCTGCCTTCGGCCCAGAGCATGATCCTGGAGTCCCGGGATCGAGTCACACATCGGGCTTCCTGCATGGAGCCTGCTTCTCCCTCTGCCTGTGTCTCTGCCTCTCTCTCTCTCTCTCTCATGAATAAATAAATAAATCTTAAAAAAAAAAAAAAAAGAGGACTGAAGAGAGGAGGAAGAGAGTCCAAAGGGGAGAAATAACCCTCCTGTCCTTACTTACTCCGGGTACAGATCACATGGCCACTGCGAATGTTGATACTAAGTCTTGGTGCTAGTTAGAGGAACTGGTGAGGTAAGAGGAGCTGCTCCGGAATATCTCTTCCCCTGAGGATTTTATATGTTCTGGAACATGCCACTTGAACCCAAAGTAAAGGGCTGTTTTTACTTTCTTTAGTATTCCATGTGTGTGATTGATTAAATGACAGTAAAACTATTAGGTTATGGACTGTACCGTCTCTTCCATCCTCGTTGAAGGCTATAAGCAGGGGTTGCATGCATATGTGCCCTTGTCATCCCTTGCTAGTGTGGTGCTGTTGTGTGCCTCTCAGCTTGTCCCTGCTGTTCCCTCAGGCCAGAATGTTTCCCTCTCCTCTTGTCTGCTTATTAGACCTCATCCTTCATGACTTACCTTGAGCTTTTCCTGACCCTCCCAACACTAAAAAGCTAGATGACTAAGGGAGCTAGGTGCTCCTCCCCTGTTTTTTCATACAGGGAAAATCATCCCATATCCCTCTGTTAACCACCCTTGCCACAGTGTTTCATAATTATTTGTATAAATATTTTCTCTGCTAGATGGGAGGATGGGGATTGCATCAAATTTATCTCTTTATCCTTAGGTCTTAGCAGAGTGCTCTTAGCACGGAGGCAAGGCAGTCTTCAATAAATATTTTCTGAATAGATGAAAGAATTAATAACAGACTACTGCATATTGGATAATAGGCACATGTCCCTTTGTCTCCAGACTAAATCTTATTTAGTGTCCTCATAGCATCCAAATAAGGTATTTCCCTCCTGCCCTAAACGATTTGCTGACCCCCTTGTCAAAAATGTAGAGGGATCAGGGCTAATTGGATCTGTCTAAAGAGGAAGAGAGAAGAGAGAGAGAGAGAGACTTAAAGCAGCCAGGCCTCATCTTGTTGCAAAGTTTACTGGACTCAATCTCCATAAAATTGGATCAGCTAGCACCATTCTCTTCCAGCCCTGATTTAATAGAGGGGACAAGAGATGTCAAATGCACCATTAAAGAGGAGCATGGCAGGAAGAGAAACTGTTTACATCCAAAGGAGCTGGCCAAAGGAGCCAGTCATGCCTATTAGTGGCTGTTAAGAGATGGGACACATTGCCTTTTGCACTCAGTGTCCCCTCCAAGAACCTTGGGTTCTTGGAATCTAAGCATGTTCATTTTGACCTCCCTGTCACCCGCTTCCCCAGTACCACTGATGATGGAGTGACTCTGACACAGTTTATGATTGCCTTGAGCAAGTTACCTCTTTTAATACCTATTTTAAAAAGAGAATAAGAATACTCATTTGTTGTTATGATTTCAGAAGCACCAACATGTCCCAATTAACTTCATTTCATTTTTGTCCTACTGTAATCTACAACTAATTATATTCCATTAGAATTAAACTTAGGTGCAGAACAATGAACAACAGCCATCAGTTTATGTTTGTATTTAATTAAGGATATTTTGAAAAATGTTGGAAATTATTTTTAAAAATTTTCTCCTGGAATATCACCATTGAGAAATCACCATTATGAGTGTACAACTTTCTTTTTCTTTTCATTCT
This sequence comes from Vulpes lagopus, assembly GCF_018345385.1. NCBI lineage: Eukaryota > Metazoa > Chordata > Mammalia > Carnivora > Canidae > Vulpes > Vulpes lagopus. The sequence goes on along the minus strand of NC_054824.1, from coordinate 53,093,179 downwards.
TTATTTTTTTTTTCTTGTGGTGCATCTCTCTTTCTCTCTCTCTCTCTCTTTTAGATTTTATTTTATTTTATTTTAGATTTTATTTTTAAGTAACCTCTACACCCAATGTGGGGCTCAAACTCACAACCCTGAGATCAAGAGTCACATGTTCCACCAACTGAGCCAGCCAGGTGCCCCCATATATGTCTTTATTATAAAGTTGGATCACACTACATAACTTGCTGTTTTACTGAATCACAGAACTGCAGACTGCAAGTTTCTGTATGCCATGCGGTCTGCATGATTTTTGAAGACTGTACAGTATTCCATCTCATGCATGGACCCTAGTCAATTTGGTCAGGACTCAGATATCATATTTTACCCCAGAGACTATTTGCCCTATGTGATTCCTGCTGAAACTTCCCATTGGCATTAACAGGATTCTAAGATTCTGGTCAAAATACACAGGCTGTTAGGTAATTCTTGAAGACTCTCAGGAACATTTGGGGAGAAAGACCCAATAAAGTTATATCTCTATGCCTAGAGTGGCTTCCAGGTTCATCCCTGGATATCTTCAGGGCTGGAGAGTCATAGTCTAGTGGGAAGAGTAACCAGAGAAATTTAATTTAATTGGGAGGGAGAATAAAGGAGGGGGAGAATTTTACTTTATGGTTTTTTTTTTTTAAGATTTTTAAGTAATCTCTATGCCCAACGTGGGGCTTGAACTTATAACCCCAAGATCAAGAGTCATATGCTCTACCTACTGAGCCAGACATATGCTCTAGCTACTGAGCCAGACATATGCTGTAGCTACTGAGCCAGACCCCAAGAATTTTACTTTAGTTTGAACTCTTCAAGATGTCCCCTCCATAGGATGAATTCCTGCAACTCCGTTTACTTCAGTTCAATCCAGTTTGATTTAAAAAACTGGAGTGGTCTATTTCTGTAGCATGTCCTGCTGGGGACCCAGAATTACCCTGGCTCATTCTTTTTCCTTCTCTCTCCAAATGGGAAAACATGCTTCTCCTCAGTTTCTTTTTCTTGTCCTCATTGTTCCCATCCCTGGGCCATGTTCTTTTCTAGTCCATTTCTAGATTATTCTACCATCCTCTAAGGGATCTAGAGTAAGTGATCATGGACTCCTGGGCTAACTGGATTCCAAATATGCAGAGCATTCACATTATTCATTCACTTATTGGGTGATTTTTTTTTTCCAGCACATACTATGGGCTAGATTTATGGGTGTGGCAGCAAATGACATGTCCACAAACCTTGCTGCCTAAGAGCTTACAGTCTAGTGAAGAAGCCAAAAAAAAAAAGACAGGGAATTACAAAATGATGTAATGATGTAAGAGAGGTCAGCCCAATCAAGATGCTTTGTCTCATTAGACTAAAGGTCACTTTTGACCAAACTTATAACTTTAAGCCTGGCTCAACATTCAGGTCACTGGGCTTATTCAGAGAGGTATATACATGAACTAGAGAAGACTCCAGTTTGTCTACTCTACTCCTGAGGTCTGGGCTTGAGTATAAACCTAGATCTCCTCTTTTCTCCCTTATACATATCTTTGGGTATAGCTCTAGATCTCTAGATGGCCAAATGAATGGGCCAGTTCTGGATCCCTAGCTCACCCCTATGCAGTAAAGACAGACTCAGTGAACATGAGCCGGCTTAAACTGATTAATTGTTGCACTGATTTTTTTTTTTCCTTTTTAAAATCATTAAAACCCTGAAACCAAGTCAGAAGCAAGCATCAATAATGCAATTGTTAGTCATGTTGTCCAAGATTGCCATTTTCATCCTTCCGTGCTCTTTAAAAGAACTGAGAGAGAAAAAAAAAAAGAACTGAGAGCCAGGATAAGTCTCTTTTAGATAAACATGAACTAAAAGGCAATGGATGGAACATTCTGCCACAGTAAGGGATTCTGGCCCTACCCCACCACTGTTTAACAGAGGATGGTCTGTGCCTTTGCTCATCAACCTGACTTACATGACAGATAATAGAAAGAAATGAGCTAGAAGGGGTTGTATACTTCCCCCTGCAACACACCAGTGGGAGACGTGGCAAAGGCAGAGGTTTTTATACAAGCCTGTTTTCCATCCTGAGTGACTTCTCATGGCTCTTTCTCTAGTCCTAAAGCTGAGAAATGTCCTAATCTCCCTTTAGAACATAGTTGGCTAGAGGGGAGGGCAGGGGATGGGATAACTGGGTGATGGACATTAAGGAGGGCACATGATGTCATGTGCAGTGGGTGTTATATAAGGCTAATGGATCACTGACCTCTACCTCTGAAACCAATAATACATTATAGGTTAATTGAATTTAAATAAAAAATTTTTTAAAAAGAACACAGTTCAGATTGAATTGGAGTTGAGCAGACTAAAAAATGTTTACCCCTCCAAATTTTTGGCTTCAGTTTTTTTTTAAAGATTATACTTACTTATCCATTAGAGACACACACAGAGAAAGGCAGAGATATAAGCAGAGGGAGAAGCAGGCTCCCCAGGAAGAGCCCGTGTGGGACTCAATCCCAGATCCCAGGATCACACCCTGAGCCAAAGGCAGATGCTCAACCACTGAGCCATCCAGGCATCCCTTGACTTCAGTCCTTGAAGTTCAATTCCTCTGATTTTCCCCTGGGTTAGGGATTGCCCCCATCTTCCTCCCTCCCCCTTAATATAATGACTAAGAATCAGGAGCAAAGTGAAGGGAAGAAACATAATTGTTAGGACCTTTCAAGAGGGGAGCAACTGGGTGATTAACTCTGAGTCTTTTCATTCTTCTAAAGAATAAGTAAAGGCCTCATATTTTAATATCCACACTCTTATTTGCCATTAGATTATTATGATCAAATTATAAACTGTATTTTCTAAATTCAAGTCTTAGAACAAATGTTAAAATTAACACTTATACACATCAAACCTTATTGGAATGTAGGAATTTATATTGTATTATTGATTATATAAAGGGTAACTGGTTGCTCATTTTATCATGCTCCTTGCACTTTCCCATCTGAAGCTCTTCAGCCAGGCACAAGTTGCAACAGAGTGGGAAGTCAAATGCAAGGCGACACAACCTCACACATGCCCAGGAGCAATTGCTGCATTTTGTCTCTCTTGTCTATATGTGTTCATTGGTTTGCTCCCTGAATTGTTAATTGATTGTTATCATTAAGAAATATTCTAGGGACAGACAGGGATAAACCACTCCAGATGAAATCAAATTAATGAACCCCTACCATTCCACTATTAAATAAGATAATATAGACACACAATACAGGAAAACCATTATTCTTATTTTAATTTTTAACTTGATCCAACCACAGCTCGTTAGAATTCTGTGTGTGAAATTAGTACCATGGTTGTTTCTCCACCTGGCAGTGGGTCTAAATAGAAAAGCTGAGTGTGGGGGCACCTGGGTGTTGTCTGATTTGCTTTCACTTATTAAACTTGTTCACCATGGGATGATGTCTATAAAAAAATCAGATACTGTTATATTAGATTAGGATTTAATAAAAATTGTGAAAGCTTAAAAAAAAAATTTCCTGAGAAATTCTGGTAAGTGTTCAACACTTGATCTCAGCTCAGGTCTTGATTCCAGGGTCATGAGTTCAAGCCCTGTGTTGGGCTCCATGCTGGGTGTGGTGCCTGCTGAAGGAAGGGAGGAAGAAGGAAGAAAGCAAGCAAGCACACAAGCTAAGTATGGATGTCTGTCTGATGATGGAATATTAAGGAATGGATAGGTTTGACTTCAGTGTTAAAAATAGAGATATTCAAGTTTCTCCAAATTACTCCTATGCAGTCCTCTGGAATAAGTATATCTTCTCATCAAATAGGAAGTATTAGAACAAGGATCCTATAAAGAACCATTTACATGAAGCCATTGCTTTTTTATCTACACTTATCAAGCCCTCATTATGTGATAAGTACAATGATGAGTGTTTAATGTATGTTGTTTCACTTAATCCTAGCAATAAATTTATGAAGCAGGTACAATTTTTATTTCCATTTTACAGTACTGAAGTACAGTACCAAAGACTCTAAGTGATGGTAATGGGGCTCAGACTCAAGATGGTCTTGGTCTGACTTTCAAGCCCATACTTTTTTTTATTAAAGTATAATTGATGTAAAATATTATATTAATTTCAGGTATTCAACACAATGATTCAATATTTGTATAGTTTGCAAAATTATCACCACAATAAGTCTGGTTTCCTCTATCACCATATAAAGTTACATGATATTCAATATAATATTATTGGCCATAGTCACCATGCTGTTCATTACATCCCCATGACTTACTTATTTTATGATTAGAAGTCTGTACCCCTGGGACCCCTTCTCACATTTCACCCATTTCCAAACCCATTTCCCCTTTGGCAACCACCAATCTGTTCTCTACACCTTTGAGTTTTTGCTCGTTTGTTCATTTGTTTTGTTTTTTAGATTCCACTTATATGTGAAATCCTACACTATTTGTCTTTCTCTGCCTGACTTACCTCACTTAGCATAATACCCTCAGGATCCATCCATATTGTCACAAATGGCAAGATTTCATTCTTTGTTATGGCTGAGTAGTATTCTGTTTTATATATATATATATATATATATATATATATATATATATATATATATCACATCTTCTTTATACATTCATCCATCAATGGGCACTTCAGTTGTTTCCACATCCTGGCTATTGTGAATAACGCTGCAAATGAACATATAGGAACACATATGTCTTTCCTAATGAGTATTTTCATTTTCTTTGAAGAAATACCCAGAAGTGGAATTGCTGGACCACGGGGCAGTTATATTTCTTGTTTTCTCAGGAAATTCCATACTGTTTTCCATACTGGCTGCACCAATTTACATTCTTACCAGCAGCACAAGAGCATTCCCTTTTCTCTACATCCTCACCAACATTTCTTACTTCTTATCTTTTTTTTTTTATGATAGTCACAGAGAGAGAGAGAGAGAGAGAGAGAGAGAGAGAGAGAGGCAGAGACACAGGCAGAGGGAGAAGCAGGCTCCATGCACCAGGAGCCTGACGTGGGATTCGATCCGGGGTCTCCAGGATCGCGCCCTGGGCCAAAGGCAGGCGCCAAACCGCTGCGCCACCCAGGGATCCCACTTCTTATCTTTTTGGTAATAGCCATTCTGACAGGTATGACATGATATCTCATTGTGAATTTGAATTTGCATTTCCCTGATGATTAGTAAATCTTTTCGTGTGCCTGTTTGCCATCTACATGTCTTCTGTGGAAAAATGCCTATTCAGATCTTCACATTTTTAAATCCCATTTTTAAATTGGACCATCTGGGGCTTGGATGTTGTTGTTACTGAGTTGTATGTTGTTTGGATATTAACCCCTTATTGGATATATCATTTGCAAATATCTTCTCCCATTCTGTAGGCTGCTTTTTTATTTTGTTGATGGTTTCCTTTGCCTTGCAGAAGCTTTTTAGTTTGATCTAGTCCCATTGGTTTATTTTTGCTTTTGTTGCCATTGCCTTTGAAGTCAGATCCAAAAAACATTGCCAAGAACCATATTAGGGAGCTTACTGCCTATGTTTTCTTTTAGTAGTTTAGTTTCTTTTTGAGTAATTTTTTGTGTATGGTATAGGATAGTGGTCCACAGTGCAAAGTGCTTCTCCTTTTCTCTGCCAAGATAGTGAAAACACTCATGGCCCTCTGTTTGCCCATAAGATGTAAAAAGAAAATAAAAATAACTAGTGTTTTTAAACAACACTCTCTTGTATGAGTTTTCAGGAGTAGGTCTTTCAGGGTAGACCAGTATAAACCAGAATAGATGTTCCAACAGATGTTTTAACTATACCGTACTTTCATTTCTTCATGTCACTGTAAGGCTAACAGTTCCTACCCCTTTCCTACTTCACATAAAATGTAAGAAGTTTAGTGATACGATGTCATCGCATGCACTTGGAGCTTCTTGGAAAACAATGCTTTATAAACACACTGTGAAAGCAATAGAAAAACAGTGTCAGTGTGGTATGTATACAACATAAAATGGACCAAATTATTTTGTTAAGAGTTTGGTACAAAAGTAGCTCCTTAATCTTGCATATTTATTTTTTAATTACACTGTATATTGGCTGCATCTGTGGCTCTCAAGGGCAATCTGAACGGGAAATGCGTCTGATAGAATGTTGATTGGGTTAGCAGTTTAGCATTCTCTTTTAGAGGAAATTCTGTAATATCCCAGATCTTGCCTATTTTCAGCTTCTGGAAAAACCAAAAGTCTAAATTTTGTTGCCAGATGAAAGTATTACATGGAGGGAGGTTGGCTGTGAATTTCTATGTACTAAAGGCCATCCTTACTATCCTTTATGAAAAATCCAGAAGGCTTTTATTAACTCAAAAATAGTAAGGTCACTTTTGGACTCTTTTTTCCAGAATTACCAAAGATGTCACTTGTACTGCCCAAACTGAAGTGAGCCATCAGTGAGCCATCACCTCTGAGTAAAAAAATGGAAGAAGCTAGTGTAAGATCCAAGTAGTTTTAAAAGGCATGAAGGTTGTGGCTGTACTTAACACTACTGAGCTGTACATTTGAAAAATGGTTAAGGTTGCAAATTTTATATTATGTTTATGTTACCACAATTAAAAGTTTTTTTTCAAAAGGTTAAGATGGTAACATTTATGAGCATTTTACCACACTTAAAAGAAAAAGAGGCAAGATGAATGAGGAACCATGTCTTTTATCTAGTGGCTCTGGATGGCAACGCTTGTAAACAGAACCCTCTGCCCACAGATAAAAATGCCTGACACCCGTTACACTTCATGCTGCACTTTGATGCCTGCTCCCTAGATAAAGGTTCATAGGAAAGGAACATTTACCATTTTCTTGCTGTGACACTGAGAAAGCCTTAAAGGACTTGTTGGTCTTCTTTTAAGACAAGAGAACCCTTCTCTATGCTCCAGGTGGAGGGAGTCTCAGGGGAGAAGAAAAGCTGCAAGCATAATCAGCATGCATCTCACAGACTCATCAGCTCTCACTGATAGCTCACTTCAGTTAGACTGAGCCTGTGGTTGGGCCTTCATATTTGCTGACCTGTAATTTTGTTTTTAGAGTGGCAGAGAGAGGGTGAAAAAAGGACTGTTTATCCCCTGTCAATCAGCTTTGCTGTACATTTATGATCTTTGGATGAAAAATAAATGCCTGTTAATATTGAGCGGTTTCATTTTTGCGAATAGAGAATTCCCTGACATCTTTGAGGTAAAGCAGAGATGGAGAGGGCAAATCTGCCAAGGGCCTACTGTGACATTTCCACCAGTATCTATGTGTGTTGGGCCTGTGATTCTGTGGGAAGAGCAGTGGACCTGAAGACCAGGCCCCTTACTCTTTCCTAGTCCTGACTCTGCTTCAAACCTGGTCACTGAACTGCTGGATCTATTAAGTCTTCCATTTATGAAATTCAAATAACTTCTGTTGGAAAACCTATCTTTGCTTCATGTTGTTTTGCTGAAGATAAAGACAATAATGGATTTTAAAATGTTTTGAAAAGTGAAAACACAGTACAAAAGTGAGGTGTTGTTGTTCAGCAGGGTGGTATAATGGCAAATTGCCAGGTATCACCAAACCAGAGTTAGGCCTCAGTGTCTCAGAAAAGCAATAACATAAATCAAATGAATCTCCTGCAGGAGCACCGGCTCAGGCCATGTTCTCAGGATCTGATCGGTTTTTCTTTTTTCCAGATAATGGAGACTGCTTTTTAATAGCAAAGCCAATTTGATTTGTTAATTGATGCTCTTACATCTTAAGTGTATTGTTATCCTGGTAAAAGGTCCAGAAATTACGGGCAAGGGTGGCAGGTCTGGGTCTACATGTGGAATTTCACCTCCTGCCCTGTCGCCCTGTGGATGTAGGTCACGGATACTGCCGACTGGCTAGGGAGCTGTGGATTGAGCATATAGGGGTATGGACGTGGGTTCCTAGCATGACAGTGCAAGAGGTGTGTTTGTGTGGTGCTTAAGTCACAGGAGAGAACTTCACGGGTGTATCTCAGGGGTGTGAAAATGTGTGTCTGCCAGGGCCCTCCTGGGTGTGCTACAACATGATCTCACAGGCAGGATGGCCCTGAAGGTGCAGACGCGGGTGGTGGAGAGGCCAGCATGTGAATCGCTCTTGGGATGGAAGATGAAGTTTGTTGTCGCTGCCCTCACCGTCCTCCAAAAACACCTTCCCAAAAAACAAAACAAAACAAGAAAGCAAAAATCCCATCAGAAACGGGCCCCTGGAGTGGGTTCTTCGAACCGACAGGACAGCAGTTAACGCGTCTCTCTGTCCCTCTGTAACGAGTCCTCTGCACCTCTCGAGTCCCAGCTGAAAGGGGACTGTGCGGCCTGACCCCGGGGGAAGGGACCGGGTCCTCGACGTCCTCGGGGCGAGGCGGCGTCGCGGGCCGCGGGGGGCGCGCGGGTCTGCTCCCCCCCCCCCGCCCCCGGCCGGGAAGGGGCGGAGCCGGGCGGTCCCCGCCCCCGGGCCGCTCCCCGGAGCTGCGCCCGCCGCAGTCGCCGCCGCCTGCGGGAGGGAAGCTGGGAGCCGGGACCCGAGCCGGAGTGCGGGCCGGGCCGGCCGGGCTGGGCTGGGCTGGGCTCGCTCGCGGGCTCAGCCGCCGCCCCTGCGGTGAGTCGGGGGAGCCGCGCCGGCCGGGCGAGAGGTCGGGACCGTGCGGATGGGGAGCCCCAGGCTCGCGTACGGCGGGGCGGGGCGGGGCGGGGCGGGGCGGGTGGAGGGGGCGGGCAGGTCAGCCTCCAGAGGGTGGGGCGCCCCGACCCCGGCCCCGGCCCCGACCCCGGCCCCGGCCCCGACCCCCGCCCGACCCCGAGGGCGTCCAGAATCGCGACGAGCAGGAGCCGAGCGCGGGGGCCCGGGTCAGTGCCCCGGGGTTGGGGAGTCCCAGAGCCCGAGCCCTGGGGCCCGAGGCTGCAGGTCAGGATCCAGACGTGCGGGACTCCGGGGCCCGAGCCTGGAGCACCGAGGGGGCTCAGCACCGCCACGCGGGAGAGCTTCGCTGCCGGAACCGGGGCGTCCTGTCGGCCTTCTGGGGGCGCCCTCCCCGGGCGGAGGGGAGGAAGCCCGGGGCGGCCGGGGGGGAGGGGGGCCCCGGAGAGGTCGGGGCTCCTCGGGGAGAAGGATGGAGGGGGGCTGTCGGGGAAGGGGCGCGGGAAGCGGAGTTGTGCGGGGGCCCAGGGCCGAGTGGCGGGGCACCGGGGCTCGGGGGAAGGGACGGCGCGGCGGGCATCGGAGGTGCCCGGGGGGGGGGGCAGGCAGGGCTCGCGGAGCGTCTCGGCCTAGGGGACGCGCCCTCTCGGCGGAACCGGGTCATGGAAGCCTCGAGACGGCGTTCGCTCGGGCGAGCAGGGCCGGGCCACCGCCGCCGGGGGGCGGGAGGGACCGGGGAGGGGCGCACGTCGCTGACCCGCGCGGGGGCGCCGGCTTCCCGGGCATCCGTGTGGGACCTGGGGCGGGACGCGCCGGGGCAGATCCGCCGGCCCGGACGGGGCCTTGGCCGCACCTCCCGTTTCCAAGCTGGGTTAGAAGGCGTCTTGCCCAGGGACCCACTGAGCACAGGCGGGGCTTCCAAGAGTCGTTAAGGAGTGAGATTTCAGATCTGCAGAGCAGCTCTACCTGTGTGTGCGCCTTGGGCACAACTCATAATAAAGGTGCATTTAATTCTTAGATCCACGGGTGGCACTTGCTCCCCATTCCCCTATACTCTGGGAGAAGCTGTTTCTGAGTAAAAACTGGAGGGAAATCAGCAGGCGGGGGGGGGGGGGGGGGGGGGGCGTGCACGCGCGCGCACACGCAGGAACACACACTGCCCACAAACGCACTGCATTCCGCAGCCGAGTAGACATGAGAAATATTGTACAGTTTGGGATTGTGTGTGTTGGGGAGGGCTTCCTTTACTGAAGTTAGTAGGAAGTTACCTGCCTGGAAGGTGGGCTGCCCTTACCTGCACTCTAGCTCTTAAGATGTGCTCACAGTCTGTACCCAGCCCTGAGCTGCTTCACCAAGGTCACCTGGCAGGACACTAGGCTGCTTAGGACCTCAGTGAATGGGGTGTCCAAATGTGTGTCTAAAGATAAACAAATGACCGGTACATTTTGTTTTTTTTTTTTTTCCCCTGTTGTTTGTTTTGGGTCTCTGTCTCTCTTCAGTTAGCTAAATAATATTGACATTGTATAATAACTTATCCATATGGTTAGTTTTGTATAGTAATTAGTTTAATTATTTCACATAACAGCTAATTCAGGATGATGGGGTGGGGTGGGGTGGACAGGAATCCTATTCAGTTCATTTATCCACGGACGTATCCTGGGCTTTGAGGGGCAGGAGGAAAGAGATGATCCCCACTCCTTTTCTTCTGTGCTATAGATATAGGTTCATATTATGACATATACTAAGATTTAAGCTTCCTGGGAGGACCAAGGGCTATTTTGGCAACTAGCTTATGTTGGGACTCTTTTTTTTTTTTTCTTCATGAGAAGGAAATCTCTTCAATAATTATCCAAGTTAATGGAAAAGTGATTTATTCACTTTACAAGTATCATTTCAGGACAGGCTTTTTTTTTCTCATTAAGAGGGTGGTCAGAACCTTGCACCAAAATCTGCATTATCATTATTGCACAGCATATTTATTTACTTGGACATAGCTAGCTGATTCTTTCTATTCTTTATCCAAATGTTAAAATAAATATGCCAGTCTTTATACATTCAGATGAATATTTCTCCCCTTCAGAAGACTCATCTTGGCAAGCTGTGGCCTGATTCTAGTCATGCTGTCATTGCTGAGCATAATTTTAGAGTTCCTACCTTGCAGTTGCCTTCAGAATTTGTAACACATTTACTGAATTGCCTCCATGATGGCAAACCTTCCTTAGTTGGGAAACAGCCAAATAGCAAGTGGGACCAACTCTGGTTTTTGAGGTGAGGAATTGAGGTTGTAATAGGAAGTATGCCTATTAAAGTAATGAAAGTCCTTTTGAAGGACTGACTGGTGGACTTAGAAGGGGCATCCAGTACAGGTATGTGAATGTGTTTAGGATAGGAAAGTAATTGTTTTGAATTACAACCTTTATTGGGGTATATATGCTCTCATATGTGTGTAAAAAAACTGGTCCTGTCACCCCTTGTTATACTTTATGGCTATTGGGCTAGAGAAAATAAGCCTTTCTTTTCTCTTTCAACGTATTCTTTACCAGGCAGGTCCTATCACTGCATTTTTACAGAAGACAAAACAAACAAAGAGTTGTTTTCTCATGCACACAAATATGGTACCCAGAGGGTCACCTACCTCACATGTAGTTAATGCCTGGTACTTGAGCTTTTATGTGAAAGGGATCTATATAGAAGTAAGGAGAGGAGAGTGAGTTCTGCAAATCCATTTCAGTTTTGGGACTCCAGGGCACACAATGTGAAAAATTAACATATCCTTTTTCCATTTATTCCCTAAATTATCAATTTTTTTAAGGTTCTATAACATGAAGCTTCATACACCCAGGGCTTGAATCTTGATCTAGCTGTGATCTTGGGCAAGTGATTTCATCTCTTTCACCCTTAGTTTTCTTACCTTAAAATGAAGATGCTAATGAGTGTGCACCCCAGGAGGTTATGATGAGATTTCTGCATGTAAAACACTGGGTCCAGTGCCCAACACATAAGTGCTCAAGAGAGTCTAGCTATCTTTGTTATTAATATTGTTTATTGATAGTTTTATACTAAGATTCCTTTGAAGCCATGTATAAATTTACCATTTCCCAGGTAATTTTGCTGGGCTTTGCAAATGAATACGTGAATGGGAACATTTTGTTTTTACTCTCCTAGCTTCTCAAGAGTTTTTAAAGTAACCTTAAAAACCATTGCTACCTGCTTTTTTTGAGTTTAGATTTTTTAAAAAACCAACATTCTTACTTTTTTTGTACGTTAGGTATAACAGTTTGGTGAAAATCTGAAGTAAAAACTTTAAAAGCTCCTCCTATAATTATTTTCCTTGATTGGTGAATTACTATTCTAATGTAATAGGTACCATTCTGTGGGCCTCTATTAAAAGGGATGATTCTGGTGCACATTTGTATTAGTTAAACTTAAATTTCAATCTGCTTTGTTAAATTAAATGGAAGAATAACTTGGCACTAAGGTCTCGGCTCTTTCATAAATATTGACATTAATTTTTTTCTGATTCTGTGATTTTTGTTTAAATATAAATTAGGGAGATATAAAAATGTGGGAAAAGATTGTTTTTTACAATTTTATTTTTTATTTTTAAATTTAAATTCAATTTGCCAACATATAACACCCATTGTTTATCCCATCAAGTGCCTTGCTCAGTGCCTGTCACCCAGTTACCCCATCCCCTCACCTTCCTCCCCTTCTGCAACCCTTTGTTTGTTTCCCAGAGTTAGGAGTCTCTCATGGTTTGTCTTCCTCCCTATTTTTTGGGAAAAGAATTTTATCTTAGTTTTAATCAATCAGATAGTTAAGGGTTACTATGAAATACATGTTTCATGAAATGTTCAACATTCAGTGAGAGTTGTCTGTTTTAGGCAGGTGTGTGCAGAAGATAAAGGTCGAAACAGATCTGTCCTCTAAGAGTTCACATAAGGTGTTCCCTTAGGACCATGCGGTAGCAAAAGTTTTTTCTCCTAATGGCTTATGGGACTAAGGATTAATGTGGATTTCACTACATGTTCTTTTCCCTCAATTTCTTAGAGAAGGTTAAATATATGGATCTCTTAACAGTGTTCATATTTTTGAAGTGAATTAACTCTTTCAGAATTAGATCCTGCTGTGCAGTCATATGCCGTGAAAGGAGATAATGGCTATAAAAGTCTTAGTGAATTGTAAGTGATATATAACTATAGCATAAGGTGGTATTATAGTTGTACAGTACTGTTCTAGAGTGTTCTAATTATCACCTCCATAGTAGTGTTTGGTTCCAGCTCTGTCTGTCTTCTGAGTAGTGGTTGATGTATTTATAAAGTACCAGGAAACAAGACAGCAAGGTGGTTTAGATCAGAGTAAAGGTTCTACTCTAATGGTCCCCTCCCCCACTCTGCATATCTGATAATGTCTGGAGACATTTTTTATAATCACAGCTGGAGGGGAGAGGGATGTTACTGGCCAAAGATGCTGCTAAGCACAGTGTAATGCAGAGGACAGCCCTCAAAACGAAGAATGACCAACTGAAACATTAGTAGTGCTAAGAAAGAAACTCTGGACTGGAGCATGGGATCTGGAGTGGGCATCAACCTGCGTTAGCATCCTAGCATATCCCTGGGCAAGTTCTTTAAACCTGAGATTTTGTAAAACTCGTGTCTGAAGAGATAGATATTGTGGAATTAAATGAGATAATGTATATAAAGTGCTTAGTATACAGAAGGTGCCCAGTAAATGGTAACTCTTAGTATTACATCTGTTTTGTAAATCTAGAGACTAGACTTCAAACAGACAGCTTTGGTTATTTAATCCATTGTATACAGAACCAGTCCAGGCTTCCTGATCCCATCTATGTGTCCAAGTGTAGGGCAGAGACACAAACTTATGGTCTCTGGTCCCCGTGGTTCCTTCTGCATTCTGGCCCAGGTTCTGCCCTGGTTCTGCTGGGCAGCTAAGTATAGGCTAAGGATAACTCTAACCAAATGAACAGGACAGTCAGTCCCGCACACCTCCCCTGTGTAGAGGAAAGGCTCACTGTGGGTGGAGGCCTTTTCTGTTACATCTGGGCTAAACAAGGAAGGAGGTAGCCAAGCTGGGAAACTCCCCTCAACTGAGCTCATGTTCAGGATCTACTCAGACCCTTGTATATGCCTGGTCAAAGCTTTCTCTGCTGCATTAGCAGGCTATGAGCAAGGTCTGGCAGTTTCCCTTTATTTTCCTTAGCCTCTTCTATTCAAGCAACAAGTTCTTGTAGGGGTCCCTTTGCTTTTTAAGGAATCATCTAAGTCCACTCATTTTTGCTCTGTGTGGAGTTACCAGCCATCTGGAAGGAGATAGGAGACCTCCCATAAAGCCCAGGCTCTGTTTTGATCTTCTTGCCTTTCTGTGTTTTTCCTCCTGCACACTGGAGCCACTGAGTGAGTAATGAGCTCACTGTAAGCAAGGAAGCCTCCACAGGGTGGGGGTGGGGCAGCCATTCTGGGTGCAGAGAGTATTTAGCAGACCAGGATGTAAATAAAACAGTGGTTTTTTAAGCTGTGAGCTAGAAACCATTAGTTGTGTTGTACAGTAAAATCAACTGGGGATTTCTTAAGAATGCTGATGCCTCCATCCCACCACAAACCATTGATTGAGAATTTCAACAGGTAGGGCATAAACATCAGATTTTTGAAATTATTATGATGCCTAGTGAGAGCTGAAAGTTAGGACCATGCCTTATGAAATTAATGGTCTGCATTGAAAGAAAGAAAGAAAGAAAGAAAGAAAGAAAGAAAGAAAGAAAGAAAGAAAGAAAGAAAGAAAAGAAAAAGGAAGAAAGAAAGAAAGAAAAGAAAGAGGAAGAAAGAAAGAAAGAAAGAAAGAAAGAGAGAAAGAAAGAAAGAAAGAGAAAGAAAGAAAGAAAGAAAGAAAAAGAAAAAGAAAGAAAGAAAGAAAGAAAGAAAGAAAGAAAGAAAGAAAGAAAGAAAGAAAGAAAACAAGGGAGGGAAGAGGGAAGGGAAAGAAAGAGAGTCTAATTAAAAATATCAAAATAACATAAGAATTATTTTGTTAAGCTTTTGTTTTAGCAATGGATGTTTGTTTGCAATGTAAAATGTTTCTTTTAATGGGTTTCAGTCAAAAAGTTTGAAAAACATTGTTTTAGAATATTGACAAATTTACCTCTCTCAATATTCCTGTGTGAGCACCTGCTGGACAGATTTCAAAATGCTTTTATGTTTCTTGTCAAATACAACTTTTGCAACCGTCCAGTGGAGGCCTAGAGAACAGATATCATCATATTTTTTTTTTTTTAACAGATGAAGGAAACTTGGGGTTGGTGAGGGTAAGCCATTTGTCAAAATCACAATGAGAAAATGTCTAAAACAGGGACTCAAACTTTCAGGGCTTCTGATGACTGCTACAGGGCTCAGTCCACCACATCTCACTGCTTCTTCTGATTAGGAGACCCTAGGAGAAAGATACAACTAGAGCATGAGTCGGCTTCAACATTGTAAAAATAATAACTGTTGACTAGCACTTGCTAGTGTCAAGAAATGTGTTTGTGTTACTTCATTTAATTCTCAAAACAATCCTATGAGATAGGTACTATGATTAGCCCCATTGCACAGATGAAGATACAGGTTGTGACCTGCCCAAGGAGCAGAACTGAGCCCTGACAGCAAACCCACACTCTTTATGTGTGCTCTTTATTGCCTCAGTACTGGTTTGTTGCCATTTCTCTAACTTCTAGATTCCAGCCTCTAGGGATTGTTTAAATAACAGAGAAATGGCTCTATCTCTTAGTCTGCTCAAGTTGCCATAACAAAATACCATAGGCTGGGTGGCTTAAACACCAAAAGTTTATTTCTCACAGTTCTGGAAACTAGGAAGCCCAAGATCCAGGTGCAGCAGACTCAGTTCCTAGTGAGGGCCCTCCTTCTTCCTGATTCACAGATGGCTGCCTTCTTGCTGTGTGTTCCCATGGCAGGGGGGGGAGAGAGAGAGAGAGAAAGAAAGAGAGCCCAAGGGCAAGAGTTCTTTTCCTCTACTTGTAAGGACACTAATCTTATCATGGAGACCGAGTCCTAATGACCTCATCTAAACCTAATTACTTCCTAAAGGCCCCACATTCAAATATCAGTCATCACATGGGAGGTTAGGGCTTCCACATAAATGGAACTTGGGGGAACAAAACACTCAGTCTAGTACTTGTAGCTTCCGCTCAGCTTTCCTTGTGCATGTGGCTAGAAGTCTACACCCACAGTGATGAAGTGAGGAAAGCCTTCTCTGCCACCTGAGCTACTTTATGGATCCTTGTTCAGACTGTTGATGATGCTCAGTGCCATGATTGCTGAAATTTCATGATGGGGCTTTGGTAGTCCTGGCTGCAAAGGAACCTGAACACTAACCCTGGAGTGAGATCTTGATGGATTTCTCAGTGGTCTGGAACCCAAAGACATCTTGTTCATGCATGCACTCATTCATTCATTCATTCATTCATCAAATACTAAGGACCATGCTAAACAGTAGAGATAGAATGATGAGCAAAAAATGCTGTCCCTGCCCGAATGGAGGATGCAGTTTGCAGGTAAGTTTTAGAGATGACCTTCCCCTTTAAAGATTGAGGAGGAGGGAGTATTTATTGTGTCTTTCTAATACCTTTACACGGGGGTAAAATGACCAGAGCAATGCAAAGTTCAGGTCAAGTGTAAATAGGAGAGGGCTGGTTGGTTACCTCCTGATAAGCTTAGAGTGGAAGAATTAGACTTCATATTATCCCATGTGACATTGAGAAACCACACTTCTGCAGAAGTGGGGAACTGCTGCTCTCTGTTGTAAGTCAATGGGGTTGGATGATCAGGTTGAGTTAAGCCTGGGGCTTCAGGAAGAATTTCCTTCTCTGCATGTCCAGGAGGGTACAAGCTTCCAAGCCATCTAGACAGTCAATAAAGTATTTTCTTACGTGAAGAGGATTCAATACTATATAAGAAGAAAATTTGTTGAGTGAGTAAATTAATCATAATTACAATGAATGTTAATATATAGTAGAGATAATTGGAGATGTCAAAATTTTGAGATGAGTATACCCAGAGAAGTACCAAGGATCCCCAGGCTGAGCTGATGTCTGAGTTTAACCAGTTCCCAACTCCTAGGATTTGAGGTTCAAAGCAAAGGTTGCTGATGTTAAGACTTTTTTGTTGGTCTTGAGATGTAGCTAACATTAAGGGCAGTGACATTTATCCTTCCAGGGTGATGCAATCCAAGATTAAGAAAAGCAGAGAAGAAAACATGTTTCTATTCTCAAGGAATAGAGAATTTGTTGCTTTTCATCAGTGGCTTCAAACTCTGTATTTACTTTATCCTTTTTTTTTAATTTTTTATTTATTTATGATAGTCACACACACAGAGAGAGAGAGAGAGAGAGAGAGAGAGAGAGGCAGAGACATAGGCAGAGGGAAGGGAGAAGCAGGCTCCATGCACCGGGAGCCCGACGTGGGATTCGATCCCGGGTCTCCAGGATCGCGCCCTGGGCCAAAGGCAGGTGCCAAACCGCTGCGCCACCCAGGGATCCCCTGTATTTACTTTATCCTTAACACCTGCTCTTGGAGTCTAAGAGGATACCCAAGAGGTCAAAGATAAGTCTACAGGTGTAAAACTGGAGGAGGGCTGCACCTACTCCAACCAATTGAAGACGAATTAAAACACTTGCTGAATATGGCTTATAGATCATACTTTTGTGAGAAATAAACCTTCTGTTGGTGAAAACTACCTTCTCATTTTTCTTTTAGACTCTGCAGAGGATTGGTAAGGAATTAAAAAAAAAAAAAGGACGAAAAGGGAGGATGATGTAAAATCAATGCATATCAAGTGTATTGGCTCTTGAATTAGAAAATTTATATTCTCCATAGTCTATTCAAGTCTGTCCAAAGAATTCATTCCAAGAGTTCCAGCTTAGTTTTTTTTTATTCCTGCACTTAAACAAAATAAAGACGCTGCTATTGTTCTCTCGAGCTGCCAGGAGCCCTGAGGACTTCAGAACATGAAGTTAGTTTCCTACATACACAGATGCCGTGGTCGGAATTGGCTGTGGTACTAGAATGTCACCCAGGCAGGTTCAGGTAAACCTGCAGGAATGTCATTGAAACTGGGCAGCATTTCAGGTAGAAAATGATTCATCAGATCTTGGCTTGGTGAAGGGTTCAGGTTAATTCATGAGGTGCTATAGGTATTTCTTGCGTTTTTCTCCCTCCCCCCCCCCCTTAAAACATTCTGAATGATGATGACTTTGTTGTTTATGGCTTACAACTCAGAATGTAATGGCACCTTCTGACTTGCTGCTCTCAGGGTCCTCAACAATTTTGTCTTATCTAAGATGGTAATATTTTAGATTTTTGCAACTGGAGAATCATTATGATAGAGGAGCACTTGGAAGGATGAGGGAAAAAAAGAAAACATATACTTGGGGAAGTAAATGAAATCATGCCAGAGTAGCAGAGGTGGGATTCAAATTGGAAATCTGTCAGTTCATGTATAGGGTTTTGACGACACAATAAGTGCCCAACACTGTGCTAATTACTTTGAAGGATTTAAGAGAAAGATAAAACATGATTTTGTGCTTAAGGAACCTGTAATATAGTTAGTAAAACATTTGAAGAAACAGTTTTTTCCTCATATAAGAAAGAAAGAAAACCTTAAACTGCTTATAGTTAAGCACAGGGCTGTAAAGCACTGGATAGCAAAGGGCAGAGCCACTGTGAGCTCTTAAAGTCAGTATAATTCAGGAGAAACAACCTAAGTGAGATCTTGAAGAGAGGTAACATTTAGGTTAGGTTAGGTTACAGAGGTAGGTATTTCTGATGGGGGAAAGCTTAACCAATAGCACAAGGCCAAAAATCAGAATGATACCTTTATGCGGTGTACATAAGGCCCTAAGGGAATCACTTCATTCTGCTTCATTTTTCTTCACCTCACATGGTACCACTTCATACACTCTGTGCTTAGGTGTTTATACCCTGTCTTCTGCAGTGGGTCGCAGTGGTCAGCTATGTGAGGAAAACATATGGCAGGATTGCATATAGACGCATCTAGACGCATATAGACGCATCTAGATAGATGCGTTTTTGTAGTTGGGTGTTTGGAGAAAGGAAATGATAATGAAATAATTACAAAATATTTTTCAAGGGCCTACTCTGTGGTTGGCATTATTATAGTTGTTAGAGATACAGACATGATCAAGATCCCTTTCATGTAACATATATTCTCTTGTGGGGAGACAGACAATAAACAAAATCAGGAAATATATTCTTTTAGGTAGTGAAAAATGTTATGAAGAAAAATAACTCAGGAGGAGGGGAAAGAGATTGCTGGTTTTAGGTAAGGTTAAAAATAAAATAAAGATTTCCGATTAGCCCCAAACTTCCCTAGAGAAGCCTGGATTGCTACTGGATCATTACTGAAGTCTTTGCTAATGGAGTTCTGGCTTTATTATTAATATTCATCTCATCCATTGACTTTACACAGTATATATATATAGTGGACATGGACATTTAGCAAACACTTCACAATAGTAATAAGAATGGCCTTGCTAGACTTGTACCACATTTTTCTCCTTTTTACTTTTTATAATATTTTCAAATAAAAGATATTGTCACAAGATGTTTATGGAAGGAAAAAAGCGAATCAAGCAGGAGAGGACATGTAGGTATTGATGACAGTAATATAGTTACCTATACATTAGCTCTGTGGAGGAGACTGAATGCAGCTGCATCAAAATTTTGTCAAATGAAAGAGACAGAAAATATTAAACTATAATTATGTGGCCTCGGTATGTCTCATGGCCTGGGGAACCACTGGGCCTAAAATACAAACCAAATTCCAAAGGATATGGGTGCATAATAATACACCCACGCATACACACAGGCATAGAGCAACATAAAGTAGCTACTGTACTGAGGAATTACCTGTGTCAGGCATCGTGCAATGCAGTTTGTTTACATTATCTCTAATCCCTAAAACAGCCTTGGAAGGGAGATAATCCCAGTTTACAAAGGAGAAAACAAAGATGAAATGGCTAGCCCAAGGCCATTATAGTTAGTAAATGTCAGAGCTGGGGTGGATGATTCCTTGTTTGTAAGAGGGCATGGATTGGATGAGTGTGAGTTTACTTAAGGACTCCCTTAGAGTGTATATCTAGCCTGGAATTGGTCCAGGGTGGGTTTTCCTGTCCATCCAGCTCATCACCCTATCTAAGGGATTCCAGGAACTGGAAGTTTCTGGAACTGACTCTGAATTTATATATGCGGTTTCCTGAACGTATTGGAGGCATAGACTCTGGTGGTAGGGGGTGAGAGGTAGGGGTAGAGGTGGTGGTGGAGGTATACATTGGGCATTTTTTTCATTATCTCATACACCTGCAAAACTGCATATATGTGTGCTGCTCAGGCCCTTAAAGCTTGGAAGTGCTTTGCCGTGGGCTGGGGTGATGGCAACTTAGTTTGGAGCCAATCATCAGCTCATCTAAAGCTGACTCAAACCCTGACTTGTGTATCTAACTAAAATATAGGGGATAATGAATATTTATTGGATGTAGTTGGTTTTGTAAACTTTCAAAGCATAGGAAATGAATAATAATTTAAAGTAGGTTTGATGGTGAAAAGATTGGGTAGTTGGGTGTTTGGAGAAAGGAAAAGATAATGAAATTCTAAAAGATAAGGACTCTTTCATTATAGTTCTTTAAAATTCACAACAATTAAATTTATTAGTCAGGTACTATTATATTCTTATTTTATAGATGGAGACAATGAGGCACAAGGAGATTAAATTACTTGCCCAGGGTCACCCAAGGTGTAAGTGGCGGTCTTACAAGTTGCCTAACTCCAGAGCCTGTTCTGTTAACCGCCATGCTAGGTGGTTGCCTCTAAACCTCTCTGCTGTAGCCAATCCTACACTACACAATTGGATCTTGGGGTGGAAGAACAGATGTTCAGGGATATAACTATTGATTTCTGTGAATTCACCCACCTGACCACTGCTGCAAATTGGGTTCTCTTTCGGTACACAGGGACAGAATGGCTCTAAAAGGCTTGGAATTGTCATCTCCATTGAATGACATGATCAGCCTGAAACATTAGTGGATTCTCTCTGGGCAGCAAACCTGATAAAGCACCATTATTGCCATAGTATTTGAGATGTTGGAGAAACCCACAAGGGAAAGGACTTGATAGAAAATATGACTGTCGTTGGACCCCAGCTGCCAAGGGAAGCAAAAGGGTGTTTTTTAATTTTTTTAATGAATTTCCCTTTGGTTTTTCTCTTGGCAGAAGGATTCAGTCTTCCCACTGAGGCTTTTCAGTTTGTTTCTAGCACAGCTAATTGTGTTTATTTGTCTTCAGAATCACATGCTTGCCTCCTCTCCCTTGCCTTTTCTTAAGGTCTCTTGCTTGCTTTGTACTACAGTTACTGCCAAAAATGTTCTCCTCACCTGGGAGCCAGTTGGCTGACAACACAGAGTAGATGTTGGGAGGCCAACTCTGTCTCTCCAGAGGGTTAACTTGGCTTCTGGCATCCAAGCCCACCTCAGGGGAGAGGGAGAGAAATTATATAAGCTGGCTGTGAAAGGAACCATGCTATTTGCCTTGTCTGCACCCACTTGGCCCATCAGTGTTAGGAGCAGAGCAGAAAGCAAGTAAATACTATTGATTGTGTGAAGAAGAGAGCTTCGCTGGTTCAAGTTCAAGAAACTGATTCCCTATTTTTCTTATCAAAACAAGCATCACATTGACTTTTCTGCTTAATACTCTCCTTTGTCTTTGGGAATCATTGACGTTTACTTGACTCTCAAACCTGTCTTTTTTTTTCTTCATCATTCCCCATGCAGTCCTATCACAGAAGCCACATAACCCATGGAGAACTACACAGTTCCTACTTAATCGTCTCACAGTGGAGCTCTAAAATATGACACCTATCAGGGTGTCGGTGAGCAAGAGCTTAGAAATTCCACCCTTGGGGGCACCTGGGTGGCTCAGTTGGTTGAGCGTTGACTCTTGGTTTTGGCTCAGGTTGTGATCTCAGGGTTGTGGGATTGAAACCCAGGTCAGACTCCACTCTCAGCATGGAGTCTGCTTGAGATTCTCCCCTCCCCGCCCCCTTCTCTCTCTCAAATAAATAAAAATCTTTTAAAAATAAAAAATAAATTCCTCCTTTGGCTTTCTCTGGGACATGCCAGCAAGGACTTCAGCTGATGTCCTTTTCAGGGCGTATGGATTTTCTTTAAATATTTATTTCATCAATATTTCAAAACAGTTTTTCATGATTGCTCCAACTTATACTTTTTAAAAAAAGTCAAGCGGGGAAAGTGGTGGACTGCAAATCTCTTAGCTCTCTATTGTAGAATCAACTTGGGGATGGCAAAGACATGGCTCTGTGCCGTGGCTCCCGCCTGAGCCTGGTGTCCCTTCAGAGCCTATGGCTGTAAATCAAACACAGCACTTTTCCCTCTGAGTTCAGCTCAGGCCTAGAATGTCTCTCAGCACAGGACTCTAGGAAGCCCTTACCAAAGAGGTTGGCATGAGAGTTGAAATCTATTTGCTGTCTCCAAAGTAAATGGTCTTTAAAGCTCTCCCTGCACTACAATCCCTTGGGCCTTTCTGCCTGGGTCACATTCAGTCTTTAACAGTTAGGGACCAGCTCTCTTCTTTCAGCCAGAATCAGATCAAAGGTCAGGAGGGAGAGGTTACCACCTCTCCATCTGGAAAACAGATGATAATGGAAAATGTTTTAAATGTTGATGGTTCATGGAAGATTTGGAGGTGGTGACTTTCCAATCCATAGTAGGTTCCTGTGGATTTCCATAACACAAACCCAAAGTGGATTCAGTTTGTAGATTGTTGGTTAGTCAGTAAGACTAATTAAGATCATTCTTTTCATGGGAGAAATGGAATGCTTAATGCTTAAGGGGCATAGAAAGGAAATGGCAGCCCAGAGCCTGTCCTTAAGAGTTCCTAATCTAGCAGTTGTATTAAGCTGAATTTAGTGAATGAGAAGTGAAAACAAGAAACTTTGTGCTTCATTGTAATTAACTTACTCTCAGCTAACAATCCTTTTTACTTCTGAAGAAATTTGGAGGTTGTTAAGTTAATGCCTGTGAAGCGACAAGACTTCCTTGACAGATGTTTTAAGTACTCATGATCATATTATAGATAATGTACTAAACAGTAGGAATAGCCTGGGCCATTCTATAGTCACTAGAAAAAATTACCCTCTGATAAACCGTGTGGGCAGAGGCTGTGAGGGCTGCTCCAGGCCTGGCCATCTCTAGGAAGATTGACAGAGGGCCAGGCTGCCCTCTGGGTGGTCAAGAGCAGGCTGTATGTGTCAAGTGTGGTTTTCTCTTGTTTTAACCAACAGTACATTCTTTTGCAAGCAAAAGTCAAACCAAGGTTCATTTTGGAATGCTCTGATTTATTAGCAGATCTGCAGAGGCCCTTTTCTACCTCAGAAATCACAACTGGATATGAGGGGGTAGGGAAAAGGGAAAAACCACATAGGTCAACAAAGCATTACTCTGGCCCAGTGTTTTAAAGGTATTTTTTAAAAATCAGGTTAGGTTTAGAGCCCTGCTTCCTGCTTTTATCTAGCAATGCTTATCTAAAAATCATACTTCAACTGAAATCACTTCTTGTTTACAACCATTCTTTACCTCCTCCATCCTTTTGGATGTCATATAAAAAGAGGCCAAAAACCATCATTTGCTGTTTTTGGGAATGTCCAAAGTAGTTGAATTCTCTGCCTGGGATGAGTGGCTGGTGAGGCTGAAATAATAGCAAGCCTGGGGGATAATTGCAACTTTTCAGTAGATACTACTGTCCTTTGTGGAAGGGAGCGCCGGGGTGGTGGAAATGGAACTGCAAGTACTGACCTTGAGTTTTCTGGTAACAATCAGTGCTTGTCTCTTCCTAAGACCATATGATCTATGGAACTTGCCTGAATTGCTTCTGGCTGGTACTGCATCTTTTGTTTTCTAAAGGCACTCTTGGGGTGTGAAAGTGCATCCCTTTGGAGTTAAAATCATCTGATTTAAAAGGATCTTGTTTGAATGTGAAATGGAGGATGAACTTAAATAATGTGGGCTGTTATACACAAAATCAGCTTGAAATTTGGAAGTGACACTTTCTGGACCTGCAGTCATCTTGTCTTAGGCTTATAGTTACATTTGTTTTTTTTATTTTTTCAACTTTAATTCAGGAATCTCAAGTTGTTGGCCTTTATTATTCTCCGTTTACAGATGGCACTGTTGGTGCCAGAAGGATTGTGGTTTATTTTTAAGTATGTGATTCATTTAATTTGAGTAGGATTTGGGCCTTCTGCCTTCTGGTGCCCTTGGCCTCCAAGATCAATACAATCTCAAAGTAGAAAAAATTGTCCATTTTTAAATAGTAGTTACATAATGGATATGCCTTGTTTAGATTAATGATAATGTATCTACTGCAATATAGTTTTGACTAATCAAAATCTTCAGTTAAGCTAATTGTTACTGACACATTCCACTTTGAAAAAAAAAACTATCAAAACAGGAAAATAAAGTCCTACGAGAACTTTTATTTGAAAGCAACTTCCCAGTAAGGCTCTAGGCACACCGTAGACACTGTCCACAATCTTTCTGATCATTGGTACCTTCGTTATCCAAGCTATCTAATGATCACTGATATCTAGAAGGAGCTAAAGGACTTGCACAGTTCTGAATTATACAAATTATTTTCACTTACACATTTAGGAAAGTTAGCTAATACATTTTAGAATAAATGAGGTTGAAACAGCATTTCTTGAGTAGTATAGAAGTTCAGGGCATAGCCTCTGGAGCAATACCATCTGGGTACAGATTCTGGCTCTACCACTTCCCAGCCAGGTGGTCCTTTCCCTTGGGCAAGAGATTTGACCTTTTGCCTCATCTGTACTCCATTTCATAGAGTTGTGAGGAATAAACAAGTTAATAAGATGCAAAGAACTTAGAAGTGTTCCTCGCATAGAGTAAGAGCTTACTATATGTCAGTCATACGTGTCAGTAATAGTTATTATTGGCAACTGGATAAAAGGAGTACCAGGTTAAACTGAGGGAAAAATATATATCTGGTTTCTGGGAGCTACTCAGTGAGATAGAAACAAGGAGCATGGGACAGAAGGAAGGTCAGTGGAGGAAGCAGCTCTGTTCTGTTTAGTTGTGTTCATTTTGAGGTATGCACAAATGAGCAGAGGTATCAAATGGACATTGAGAATAAATGGACATGCCAGATAAGAACTAAGTTTTCTGTGTACTACAGATTCTCTCCTTGGTTTTCTTTCTTTTTTTTTTTTTTAAGATTTATTTATTTATTCATGAGAGACACAGAGAAACAAAGTGGCAGAGACATAGGCAGAAGGAGAAGCAGACTCATCACAGGGAGCCCAATGCAAGACTTGATCCCAGATCCTGGGATCATGACCTGAGCTGAAGGCAGGTGCCCAAGCACTGAGCTACCCAGGCATCCCTCTCCTTGGTTTTCTTATGGATTTCTTGTGAGCTCTCCAAAAACACTGAATTCCATGTGCTTCAGAATTTCTATTTGAACAATATTGAACAAAATAATGGCACATAGTGGACACTCGGCCAATGATTTTTTAAAAGAATAATTGCTTTCATAAGGTGCTAAGTAGCTTGCATAAAGGTAATGTGTGGACGAATGGATGGATAGATGGATGTATAGATGGATGGAATGATAGACAGATAGATAGCTAGATTGAGATGTTGACATAGAAACTAGGAAATTTAAGACTAGTATACTGTCAGTGTGTCTTTCTTTCACCAATTCATTTATTCATTCTTAAAATATTTACTGCTTACTTACTATATGCCAAATCCTGTTTTAGGTTCAGGGATACATCCATGAACAAAATAGACAAAAATCCCCCTGCTGGTTTAGTAGCCAGGCCAGGAAGGACAGACAAGAAACATAATAAATAAAAATAATAGATTATTTTGTAGCCACTATTAAGGTGGCTACAAAAAAAAAAAAAAAAAAGCCAGATAATAACAAATGTTGCCAAAGATGCTGAAGAATTGGAACCCTTGTGTACTATTCCCTGGATTGTAAAATGGTGCAGGCAGTATGGAAAACAGTATGGCAGGTCTTCAAAAAATTAGAAAATAGAATTACTGGGGTGCCTGGGTGGCCCAGTCACTTAAATATCTGACTCTTGATTTTGGCTCAGGTCATGATCTCAGGATCATGAGATCTGAGCCCTATGTCGGGCTCCACATTCAGTGGAGAGTCTGCTTGAAATTATCTCTCTCCTTCTCCCTCTTCCTCTCCCCCCGACTCTCTCTGTCTCTCTTTCTCAAATAAATAAATAAATCTTCAAAAAAATAGAATTACCAATGATGGAACAATTCCACTTCTGAGTATATAGTAGTTCCCCTCCCCCGTATCTGTAGGGGCTACATTCCAAGACCCCCAGTAGATGCCTGAAACTGCCTGGTCACTATACATAGTG
Organism: Vulpes lagopus; assembly: GCF_018345385.1. Lineage (NCBI taxonomy): Eukaryota > Metazoa > Chordata > Mammalia > Carnivora > Canidae > Vulpes > Vulpes lagopus. The sequence goes on along the minus strand of NC_054824.1, from coordinate 53,067,010 downwards.
AACTCCATGTATATCCTCTACACAAATACTTATGATAATGTTTAACATAAATTAGGCAGAGAGATGAACAATAACTAATAAAATAGAACAGTTTTAACAATATACTATAACAAAGTTATGTGAATGTGTTCTGTCTCTCAGAATACCTTGTGGTACTGTCCTCAGCATTCTTGTAATATGAGAGGATAACATGCTCACGTGATGAAATGAAGTGAGGTGAATGACGCAGGCATTGTGATGTAGCATTAGGCTCCTATGGACCTTCTGAGGATACATCAGAAGGATAATCATTTGCTTCTGAACCACAGTTGACTGCCAAAACTTAAACTGCAGAAAGCAAGTTCTTAAGAACTGAAAGCAGATTCTCAAAGAGATACTTGCACACCTATGTTCATAGCAGTGTTACTCACCTTAGCTGAAAGGTGGAAGCACTCAAATGTCCACTGACAGATGAGTGGATAACCAAAATATGGTATATACATACAATGAAATATTATTCAGTTTTTAAAAGGAAGGAAATTCTGACAAACACTACAACATGGATGAATCCAGAGGACATGATGCTAAGTGAAATAAGCCAGTCACAAAAAGACAAATGCTGCATGCCTCCATGTATATGAAGTATCTGGAGTAGCAAATTCATAGAGACAGAAAGTAGAAGGGTGTTTGCCAGGGGCTGGAGGAAGGAGGAATGGGGAGTTGCTATTTAATAGCTATAGAGTTTCAGTTTTGCAAGATGAAAATAGTTCTGGATATTGGGTGTACAACAATGTGAATGTGCTTAGCCTACTGTACTATACACTTATAAAGGGTTAAGCTGGAAATTCTCATTAGGTATATTTTGCCACAATTAAAAATCTATGAGAAAGAAAGTAATGTACGAAGTGAAAAGTACTACAGAAAACAAAAAGTAAAGCAGAGTAAGGGCTTCTAGAGGGCTGGGGAGAATGCAAATGATATTAAATCAGTAGTGTGGTGGGGATGCCTCTTTAAGAAGGAGCAATTTGAGCAAGGACTGGAGAAATTCTCTCTTGGTGCTGTTATAGTCAGAGTCTATGTCTTCCAGGGCCCACAGGTGGTGTGTGGCTATGCCAACGCAGTGACCAAGTGGTACATAGCTGTACAGTTTATGGTGGCAGGCAGCTGACACAGAAACCATGGCTGTGGGCATTTCAACTCAGTTGGAAAAACAATCCAGGCACTCAGGTGGCACTTGCACAGATTATAATCAGATGTCATCTGAGACTCGAGGTCATGTTACAGTAAAGAGAAATGGTTGTTCTCATGCTTGGTCCTTTCTAAAATCAAACTCCATAACCTAGAAACAACAATCAGGAGTTTGAGTTTTTAGTGTCTCCTAAGTTTGCGTGTTGTTTAGCCCATTTCCAATATGAGTTTTAAGCTCCTTCACAGGACTAGAATTTTCAGGGCTTCAGCTGACCTTTCTGTCAACCCATAACTGGGGTGGGGCGGGGGGGAGTAGCTCAAGAGTATTTATTTTAGTTACTGTCTCTCTGGTAGGTCATATGGCATGGAATGGTGAGCTGCTTATAAAAATCCTGTGACCTGGACATGTTTTATTACTAATTTATGAGGCTGTTATAAATAGGTATCAACTTGCTATCATTTAAACCAATACTTTGTACTCATGAGTAAAATGCAAAGAGGTTTACAGCATTGGGTTCTTGAATTGATTTTCCCACATCTCACCTGTTAATCTTTTCCATGGCTAGTAAAAACAAAAGAAGTATAATCAGGATGTATCTCTGCTCTGAAATCAGGAAGAGTCCTTCACAGTGCCCTCATCCCCACACCACTGAACTTGGATCTATGGGTGGACAGGCACCTTGTCTCACCACAATCCTGTCCCTGGCCAAGGATTCTAGAGCTACACTGGCAGCCATTGGAAACACATATGCTATCTTTGCCTCTCTCCCCAAGCTAGAGTTGTGCAGTGATTGCTGAGGTCTAGGGACTATTGGGGACTAGATAGAAAGAGGAGAAATGGATTCCTTCCCAAGTCCTGCCAACACTGATGGCAGTAAGCCTTGGTTGACCGGTTTGTAACGTAGTTATCTGCTCAATGTTTGATTTCTTTTACATCTGAATGTATTTGCCTTGATCTTTATACACAGATGCTGCCTGTGGTCATTTAGCCCCAAGAAGTTATCAAGCTTAAGGTTTTATATATATATATATATATATATATATATATATATATCACATAAAACTGAGACTTAGCCTCCTGTGTCTAAGTCTGTAAATTGTACTTCCATTTTCTCCCAACATATACAGTATTGATGGTAGTGATGGGCTTCTCTTTACCCTCATGGTGAAATGATAATGCACAGGAATGCAGCAGCCACTAGGTGTATACTGTTGTCATGAGATCTATATGTCATTAGATGGTGATAGCAGTGCTTGGTACCAAAAGAAGGGAAGCTCAGTGGCTTCTTCAATCAGCATTCCCTGGGATCTGCTCTGGGCAAATATCTGCACCAAATTTAGTGTATAGAGACTGCTGGTGGGAGAGGAGGATGGAGTGGGTAGACTCAGGAGGCTAAGTCTCAGTTTTACCTGTTCTATATGCATATATATATATATATATATATATATATATATATATATATACATGTTCTATATGCATATATATGCATATATATGTCTATATATATATATAGACACTTCCACATAAACACAGTCGTGTATACACCCATACACATAAATACACATATACATTTTAAAATCTGAAGTATATGTGACATGTTAAGATTTGACAATTGTTTGTTGTATTATCCTCCAAATTAGTCTGTATACTTTAAATATTTCATAATTTCAAAATGAAAGAAAGTCACAAGGCATGCTTAGGAATAGCAAATGGCATAGATCAGTGGTTTTCAAACTTCAACATCACCCTTGGTAACAAATATGCTTTATTTTAGGAACCAGGAGTTGCATGACGGTACTTATCCTTAATGTGAATTGCACTCTGACATGTTCTATTCTATTTACTCTGTTATGTTCTGCATGAATTGAAGCAGTGAATGATGTTTGAAGATGTAGATTATAATCAGGGCACAGAAAGCTTTGACTGCCAGCCTGGGGAATTTGAGCTCTCATTGGCAGAGAGGAGAAGACTCCCAGTGGCTTTGGGGCATATCATCATCAGAACCAAACTTTAGTCAAGTCAAATAATATGGAACTGGGGCCAGAGACTGGAGGATGCAAGCTCAGTTGGGAACTTATCACCATAATATTTTGGGGAGAGTATATGAGCTTCCAGGGGAATGAAAAGAAGGAATAGGTTTTGGATATGCAGCAACTTAAAAAAAGTTGGGTAGGGTAGAAGGTTAATGACAGATTTGAAGGAAGGAGGAGGAAAAGGAAATATTCCAGTTTGATTTCAAGGCTAGGTGACTGGGAGACTGGTCATACCAGTCACAAAACTAGGTACATCAGTTGTTTGGTTTTAAACACACAATGCTTAATGTGGGACATCCAAATGTATAATGTGGAGTCTTGGTGGAGGTTAAAAGGCATGGATTCATAATGGTCTCATAATACTTCATGACTGTCTCTAGTGGTACATAGTAGCCGGTGAGGAAAGAGAGAAATATGGTATAATCATGGTGGGGCTGACCCAGCGAAAGGCTAGAGGGTGAAGAGTGCTGGCCAAGGTAGAAATGAAATGAGGCTTTGCCAGGCATAGAGGGGTACAGCTAACACTGGCAAAGTGTGTGCTTGTTCAGGGAACCAGGACAGTCTGTTCTGGCTTCTTGTATGCAACAAGGATAAAAAAGTAGGTTTCCTAATCTGCTAACTCTTGCTCCAATGTTATTTTACTTTATCTTTTTTTCTGCGTGGGCTCTCTATTTCCAGCATCTTTGCTTAGGTATTCTTGGGCACAAAAGTACCAGTGGTAAGAGGAGATAGACCAAGAGTGACGTGGTGACTAGAAATCAGTTAATAGTTTAAACACTGCTATGGATACCTACCACGTAGATGAACCACACAGAGATATGCAACATCCAACTCAAATGTTGTTTCCTTTTGAAAAATACTTCACATTTCCGTTATCAAAGATCTCACTGGTTTTACTTTTAGAAGCAAAGAGGGCCAAAGGAGAATCTTATTTCCCTTTGTCTTAAACAATGATCTATTGACACATTCTGGGGCACCTTTACTGTGATAGTTGCTGATAGGAGAAAGGATGAGTAAGTCAGTGTTCCTGTCTCAAGGAGCTTGCAACTGAATACATAGGAGAGACAAGGCTTTCTATACACACAGCAGTGAAATAGTGCTTGGGTCTGGATATTCTGCTTACCAAATGTGTGGAATAGATAGATAAGTGTTCAGGGAGAAATCAAGGTGGCCTGGAGGTTGACCTTCATAGTCAATGTAGAATTGAATTAAGGCCTTGAGAATATCTAAAGAGAAACTGAGAATGAAGAGACTTGCCAAAAAAAAAAAAAAAAACAACGTGACTTGCTTGGGAGCAAATAAAAAGTCTGGGTCTTGGGACTACCAAGAGAGTGGACTGCATTAGCTGCAAAAGGGTTAATGTTTCATTGCTAGGGAAACTGCATTCCTTATACTGTGCTCCAACCCGGGCTTAATTTGTTATCAGATTCTTCTGCTATGGAAAGTACATTTCCCAGATTTATTTCCTGCCAGTGGAATCTGCAGCTCTCTTCAGGGTTCACCTGGGTTGGCCCCAGTCCCAGCAGAACTGCGGGTGGGTGATGAAGCTTCCTGCAGGCGAGAGGCTGGACCAAGCTGAGAGGCTGCGTTACTGTGCCAGACCATACCTAACAAAGCCTGTAGTTACACTCTTAACAGAAAGTCTGGGAGGACTCCTGTCCCTAGGCATTAATTAACAGGCATTTCAGACAGCAGAGCTTACCTCTACCCAAACAAGAAGTCTCTGAAGAAAAGCGAGCATCACACCCAGCTAACCTGTTGATTGACTTTGGACTGTTTGATGTGTTCTAAACTGTTCCCAGCTCCCCTCAAATCCTCCCACTAGAATTAAACACAGATACTATTTATTGCCTATGGAAGGGGTGTTCTGTGTCTGTAATGATGCATTGTGAAAACAGTACCTGTTCAAGTGAGAAGATGACCTGAGACTTGGGAAGTATAGGAAGTAACAATAAAGAAAATGCAGGAATCCCAGCCAGAGGGTTTCAGCTGGAAAGAAAAACTAGGAGGAAATACAGTCTGCTCATCTTCCCCAGAGCACAGCAGCAAATGAATGTTGTCTTTTCTTTCTCCTATCAATATTATGGGGATCCACAGAAGAAGAGATTCAGAGGTGGAAAGGTCACTGATCCCAGAAGGTGACACATGTTTCTGGCTTATCTGTGGCACTCAGGAGCACCTCCTTTTTTTACAGGCAGGGTTCAGCCATGCCAGGTTCCCATGTGGTCAGGGATTGACATATTAAAGCCATTTGGATTTGTGTGCTATGATAAAGTCGTTAGACAATATTGCAGCCTTTCCCAATCTAAGAGAACATGATTGCCTCCTTAACAGTAGATGGTTACATATTTTCCCCCTTCAAATCCCATACAACCATTAGCTTACATTATGGCAAGTATAGATAGGTTGCTTCTAATAATAGTTTTATTTGTATGGAATGCTAACTAGTACTAGAGCTCAAAATCCACAGAATACTGCAAATAAGTGTATATTTCTCTGTAATACTGAGGTGTTTTGGGGGGAGGGGGAAGGGAGAGTGTCTTAAGATGTATTGTACTAATTAAACATGTCTTACCAAGTTTACATATTTATGTCAAATATTCCTATGTGTAGAATAGCATTAACCATTTTTCCAGTTACAAAAGTAGTAAATGTTCATTGCTAAAAAGTACTGTAACGAGGGGCGCCTGAGTGGCTCAGTCGGTTGCTTCTGATTCTTTATTTCAGGGTCATGATCTCAGGGTCTGGGACTGAGCCCCTATGTGGGGCTCCACACTCATTGCGGAGTCTGTTTGAGGATTTCTCACTTCCCCTCCCCCTCCCCACTCATACATCCACGTGTGCACTCCCTCAAAAATAAATCTTTAAAATACTCTAGTGATAGTATCTACCCTAGAAGTAAAATTCCCCATAATCCTACCACTTAACAATGTCTGTATTAATGTTTTGATTATTTGCAGTTGCATACTTATTCTGTGCTACATGTATATGTTTACAAAAAAGGGGACATATTCTTTTTATTTTCTTCTCCCTTGTAACAATGTCCTTCATTCATTCTATTTATTCAGCAAATCCCTGTTGAGCACCTACTGTGTGCTAGTCAGTCCCTGTTCTAAGTGCAGGGGAGACTACAGGGAGAAAACAAGGGAAAACATTCATATTTCACATAAATCTTTCTAGAACAATAAATGTTAAATATTTACATAATTATTTTAATAGGTGTATAGTATTCTATTGTATAGATTTATCAGAATTTATGAAGTCCGATCTCTTATTGTTAGATATTGAGATGTTATTTATGATTGTTAGGTTTTCTTAAATACGGAGAGAATATGCATTGACCGTTTGTGAATCTGAATTCATGTCAAAATTATCTCTGCTAATAACAAGATTCTGCTGCTAGTGCCACTCTTTAAAATGACTTTATAAACACTGATAAGCTACATGGCAGATGTGACTACATAGATCAATGTGGGGCCAGCAGCCTCTCACTTGATGGATGCCTGGAAATCCTGGAGGTGTTTGAGGCTGTTTGCAACTTCACGTCTGTGTCTGTTAGGCCAAAGGCTGTTCAAAGCAAAGTTCTAGTCCTTACAAATGGACCCTAAATTGGAGTTTTGGCTGTTGTTTCTTCCTCAACCCTTTATAGTTATGCATTGATGTGTGACGCTGGGCTTCTGTGGATTCTGGAAGCATTTCTTCGGCTCTTTGATGGAAATTGCCACTCTTTTGTTCTCTGTCCAGCAACCAGCAGGCCACCTTCCTGCCATCTGTGGGAGCCCCACCCCCCCACAGTGACATGAGGTGATGTCATAGGATTTGTTTGTTGGTGATTTCAGCACACTGTTTGATCTCCCATACAAAGCAAAACATAGCCTAGATGAATTGCAGAATTCTACAGCTTGTAGAGATTAACCCCATTTTTATGGACAAGGACACCAAGTATAGAGAGGTTGTGTGATTTGTTTAAAGTCCCATAGTTAGGGGTAGAGCTGGAACTAGAAGTTGGAATTTCATTCATTCACTTACTCATTCATTCATTCATTCATTCATTCATCCATGAGAGAAAGCACACACATAAGTAGGGAGAGAGGTAGAGGGGGAGGGAGAGAGAGAATCTCAAGAGACTCCACACTAAGTGGAGAGCTCATGCTGGGGATCAATCACACAACCCTGAGATCATGACCTGAGTGGAAATCAAGAGTCAGAAGCTTAACCAACTCAGCCACCCAGGCACCCCTAGAAATTGGGATTTCTACATTCTCATCTGGTGCTTTTCTAGGGAATCAGCTATTCCAAGCTTGGATTCCATTAAAGTAGGTAATAGACTAGGCAACACCATTGCTTTGAAGCACTTCTATTTAGCCTCCAGATACCATATCATCAGTACTATGTCTGTTTGCCAAATATAGAGCTTTTCATTTAATCCTCTACTTTGTTAATCAAGGAAAGACTTTTTATTTTTTATTTTTATTTTTTTTAAGGAAAGACTTTTTAGATTAACATGCTACAGATAGAACAGAATTCAGTGACTATTCTCAATATCTGTGTGCTTTCCTCCAACAGTTTGATAAATGACCTTAGTTTATGGTCATTATGATTTGAATGTCTCACCACACCAGTTCTGCAAAGCCAGACATAAGATGAAAGAGGCCCACTGGGCTTATGACCACTTTTATCTGGGTTACAGACCTACCTGGATTGTCCGATGGATTTCAGTTAGATTTTATGGAAGTTACATTTTCTTCTCTTAGAATCTGATTTACAAATAAACTCAGTGGCAATGCAATGAGTTTTGTGATACTGATTGCTTTTGTAAGGCCAACTACAAATTATCTTTGTTAATGGAGCAGAGCAGTTTTACAGCAGCATATCTGAAGTTTCATATCATAATCTGGATTTAGAGTGCAGTTTTTGAGGGCATAATGGTTAAGGGCTCAGACTCTAGGGACAACTGCTTTCGGTTACCTGCTGGCTCTGGGACTTATTGTATAGCCTTAGGCAAATTGCTTAATCTTTCTGTGCTTCTATTTCCTCAACTGTAAAATGGGAATGATGACAATAGTACTAATGCCAGATAGTTGTTAGGAAGCTTATTTTTTTATATATAAAAAGATTTTATTTATTCATGAAAGAGATAGAGAGGGAGGTAGAGACACAGGCAGAGTGAGAAGCAGACTCCCTGAGGGTAGCCCAATGCAGCACTGGATCCTGGGACTCCAGGATCATGCCCTGAGCCAAAGGCAGATACTCAACCACTGAGAAACCCAGGCTTCCCAGTTGTTAGGAAGTTTAAATGAGCTAATATTTGCAGCATACCCAGAATACTGTTGGGCATGTGATAAACACACCAGTAAGTGTTTGTTATTATTCTGACATTTTCATTCCATTCAGTCATATATTCAACAAAAATTTGTTGGCACATCTATGTGCTAGGCATAGTGGTAGGTGATAAAAGATTCTCAAGCCCTCAAAGGGTCTTACAGTTTATTGGACAGAGATTATACAAGCACACCTCAAAGATATTGCAGATTTGGCTCCACACAACCAAAGTAAAGTGAGTACTGCAATAAGGTCAGTCAGATGATTTCTGTGGTTTCCTAGCATATACAAAAGTTGTATTTATACTATTGTCTATTAAGTATATAATAACATTATGTCTTTTTTTAAAAAGTGCATACTTTTATTTAAAAAAATTTTATTGCTAAAAACTGCTAATCATCATCTGAGCTTTCAGTGAGTTGTAATCTTTTTTGGTGGTAGAGGTCTTGCTCAGTGGCTGCTGACTGATCAGGGTGGTGGCTGCTGAAGGCTGGGGTGGCTGTGGCAATTTCCTAAAATAAGATAACAATGAAGTTTGCCTCATCAGCGGACTCTTCCTTTCATGAACGATTTCTCTATAGCATGTGGTTCTGTTTAATAGTGTTATTTTGACCTCTTTCCATGAATGTTCTTAATGACATCTAGAATCATGAATCCTTTCCAGGAGGTTTTCAGTTTACTTTGCCCAAAGCCATCAGAGGAATTTGTATCTATGGCAGCTATAGCCTTATGAAATGTGAATTAAATAATATATAATTTAATTTATATTATCAGTTTTATAACTTTATTTACAAACTAGAGAATTTAATTATGAATTAAATAATAAGACTTGAGAATTAAATTTACTCCTTGATCCATGGGCTGCAGAATGGATCTTGTGTTAGCAGGCATGAGAACATTAACCTTGCTGTTCATCTCATCTCTGTCAGAGCTCTTGGGTGATCATTGTCAATAAGCAGTAATATTTTGAAAGGAATATTTTTTTTTTTGAGTAGCAGATCTCAGTAGTGGGCTTAAAATATTCAATAAGCCGGGATCCCTGGGTGGCTCAGCGGTTTGGCGCCTGCCTTCGGCCCAGGGCATGATCCTAGAGTCTGGAATCGAGTCCCGTGTCGGACTCCCTGCCTGGAGCCTGCTTCTCCCTCTGCCTGTGTCTCTGCTTCTCTCTCTCTCTCTGTCTCTCATGAATAAATAAATATAAAATCTTAAAAAAAATATTCAATAAGCCATATTATAAATAGATGTGCTATGATCCAGGCTTTGTTATTCCATTTATAGAGCACAGGGAAAGTAGACTGTGCATAATTCGTAAGGGCTCTAGGATTTTTGGAGTGGTCAGTGAACACTGGCTTCAATCTAAAATCACCAGGTGCATTAGCCCCTAACAAGAGGGTCAGACTGTCCTGTGCAGCTTTGAAGCCAGGTACTAACTTCTCTGTAGCTACGAAAATCCTAAATGGAATTTCCAATAGAAGGCTGTTTCATCTACACTGAAAATGTGTTATTTAGTGCAGCCACCTTCTTTATCTTAGCTAGACTTTCTGGGTAACTTACTGCAACTTCTACATCAGCACTTGCTGCTTCGCCTAGCGCTTTTATGTTATGGAGATGGCTTCTTTCCTTAAACTTCAAAACCAACCTCTGCTAGCTCCAAACTTTTTTTCTCTTCTTCTGAAGCTTCCTCACCTCTCTCAGCCTTCATAGCATTGAAGAGAGTTAAGGCCTTGCTCTGGTTTAGGCTTAGGCTTAAAGGAATGTTGTGGCTGGTTTGATCTTCTACCTAGACTGCTGAAACTTTCTCGACATCAGCAATAAGGCAGTTTCACTTTCTTTTCATTTGGGTGTTCACTGGAGTAGCACTTCTGATTTCCTTCAAGAACTTCTCCTTTGCGTTTACAACTTGGCTAACTGTTTGGTGCAGGAAGCCCAGCTCTGGGCCCATCTTGGCTTTCAACTTCTGCACAAGCTTAATCTTTTCTAGCTTTTGATTTAAAGTGAGAGATGTGTGACTCCTCCTTTCACCTGAATACTTAGAGGCCACTGTAGATTTATTAATTGGCCTAATTTCAATATGTCATGTCTCAGAGGAGAGGCAAGCCCAAGGAGGGGAAGAGAGACTAGGGACTGGCCAGTCCATGGAGCAATCGATATACACCTGTATTGATTAAGTTTGCAGTCTTATATGGGGACCATACATGGCACCCCAAAACAAATACCATAGTAACAGCAAAGATCACTGATCAAAGATCATTTTAACAAATATGATAATGAAAAAGTTGGAAATATTACAAGAATTACCAATTGAAACATACACAAAGTGAGCAAATGCTGTTGGAAAGAATAGTGCTGACAGACTTGCTGGATACAGTGCTGCCACAAACCTAAACAGGCTTTACTTGTTCTTCTCTTTCTAATTTGTCTAACAGTAATTATCTTTAATTTTTCTAAATAATTTTAAAAGAGCATCTGAAATAAAACTTTAAGATTGGACTCCTAAATAATCCAAAACATGATGTAACACTTTTAAACACTTTCTTGTACAAATATTACCTGAATTCATGGTACAGATATCATACTTCTATTATTAAAATAGAGTTAAATAATAGTTCGTATTAAGATAGAACTTCAAGTTCCAATGACATTATAATCTGAGTCTAATTCAAACTCTATGAAAGCAGCTGGGGAAGGTTTTATGAGGCTCTCTAGAAAGGAACCAAAAATGTTAAGTTCCTTTTCAGTTTTTAAAGACTGAATTAAATAAAATATAAGGCAGAAAAATGATATATTGCTAAGTTATAATCCTTTTGTGAGTTCTTTATTACTAGTACTTTAATGTGCATGTTTTGTCTCTTCAAAGCACTATCCAACTACAGCCCATTTTAATCATTATCCTCTTATTTTTCTGAGAGATGGAAAGACAAGAAATCACCTCCCACCTTTTTTTAATGAAGAAAATTACAATGAGTACTTTATTTTTTAAGATTTTATTTATTTATTCATGAGAGACACAGAGAGAGGCAGAGACACAGACAGGGGGAGAAGTAAGCTCCTTGCAGGGAGCCCCATGTGGGACTCGATCCCGGGACTGGGATCACCCCCTGAGCCAAAGGCAGACACTCAACCACTGAGCCACCCAGGCATCCCACAGTGAGTAGTCTAATGTCTTGGGCATGGCCACACAACTAATTGAGGAGAGCAAATATGGAACAGTCAGACCCCCTGACTCCCAAACCATTATTTCTCTGTTCCCTTAACCTTGCTCAACAGAAGGAAATTGGTGCCATATGTCTGGGCCTAAAGAACTATTCATTCAGTAAATAATGATTAGGGTATAATTATTTTATATGCTGCATGCCATTTTTGACATGGGAACTTGCACACTACACAGTCCCTGTCCCAAATGGAGCTGGGCATGAATGGGGGAGTGAGCAGAGTAAAACAACCATTAGAACCCCAGGACAGAAGTGTGCTGGGAGAGGCAAGGCTAGGGTAGATGGTTGCTGGGGAAAATCTTAAACCTGGCCTGGGGGTTAGGAAAGGCTTCCTGGCAGAGCTGGTTCCTGGGCAGAATGTTGATGAGTGGGGGTTGCTGGACTGAATGGTTGTCATCATGTGCAGAAGCATGCACTGGAGATAAAAAGAGTGTGGCATTTTTGAAAAACCAGTGTTATGATCCAGGCCATCAATGTGGCCAGGGGTTGTGGGTCCTCGCCTAGGAGAGGAAGGAGTTCAACAGAAGTAGGCCTGTTAAGGGCCTGGAGTCTGTGTTATAAATAAGCAATGGTGAGCTACTGGGGAATATGGGGAGGGGAGTGGTGGTCAGATTTCCATTTTTAAACTATCACCCTGAAGTGGTTTGGAGAAGAGAGGGTCTGGGAGACATGAAGCAGGGCAACCATCACTTGAGGAATAAAGATCAGTTATGATACTGCTGTTTTCATCCTCTGCATAAGTTCATTTTGAAGGCCCAAGTGGAGAGCAGAAGTAGAAAGAATGAACGGATTCCAGAAATGTTGAGATAAAACAGCAGGCCTAAATGACTGATTAGATGTAGGGGGAGGGTCAACTCTGGGTTGAAAAAGTTTGAAGATGTTGAAGTGCCCGTGAGATATTTACTTGGAAATCCAGAACCATTACGAATTTGAATCCAATTTCAGTAAAGATCTGGCTGCAGATGTATGTGTGGAAATCGTCTGATAACAGGTGCTAGCTGAAGACAACCAAAGGTGTGGGAGAAGTAACCACGTGAGAGAGACTGTGGATGTGGAAAAGGGGGCAGATGGTGGATGGCTGGGAACCCCACAGTTGAGAGAGGTGGTGGGACAAAAAACAGACCAGAGAAGATAGTGTCACTTAAGCCAAGAGAGGGGGGCATCGGTCAGCAGCATGAATCCCCACAGCCGAGGTGAGATGATTGAACAAGCTAAAAGGTTTTTGCAACATCAAATCTAAACTCCTTTTCCTATTACCATTGCACCGACCCCACTCACTGCCTTATTACTCTCCAACGGCCCCTTTGCTCATGGACCCACAAAGAAGCCACTGCATTCCCTCGCTCATAGTCCCCTCTTTCCCAGAATGCCCTGCTCCTTGTATCTAAGCCCCAGCGTGCCCTAAGCGTGCTCTGCTCTGGAGACCTGTTTATATTTCACTCTACTTAATACCCAATTATATGCAGTCTGGCGGTATTGGTTACAGATTCAGGAAGTTTGAATCTATAGGCTGTTTGAGGTAAGGGGTCTTATTTTTATTCTTCCTTCATGGCCTTTGTAGTCTGAAGTATTGTTGAGCAGGCAATCTTTGCTCCAGAAGAGCTCTGTGGTTGACCAAAATATGACTTGAGCTTAGCCAGTTCATAAGGATTCTTCAGGAAGATTACATTTCAGCTGTCTCAGCAGAGGAGCTGGAGCATACCCTGTGCACAAGAGATTATTCTAAGGTTGCTGGTGACCACATCAGCTCAGGGAGGAGTGCATGGGAACAGAGGCCAGGAATGAGGGGAAGACCCTTATTCAGAGCCAGCACCAGGAAAGCTGGAGGTGTGTGCCTGCACCAATGTCATGAGACCAATATGTGGTTTCCTCCCAGACAGGCTCTCAAACTTTACAGCTGGCTCTTTGAAGCCTATTTCTGGAAACACAGAACACTCTGGTTCAGTGAAAGTAAGTGCTGTCTACGGGGGCAGACAATGGGGGACTCCACTGGACAGGGGCTTCTGAAGTTGATGATAAGAAAAAATTACACCTTATCACCATTGTTGTTGCTGTGGGGGCTGCTCTCAGAAGAAGGGAGAATTTTATAGCAGGGGAAGGAGCAGTTGCTCAACAGAGGACAAATAATTCCCTCTCTTTCTGACCATTAGTTTAGAATTTTTCATGACCCTGCACTTCCAAAGAGGAATTCAGATCTTTTCACCCACAGACAGATGATTTAGATCTTTGTAACACCCTCATCGCTGACAGAGATAAAGAGATCGTATCTTGAGTCAGAGGCCATTGTGGTAGTGTCCCTGCAACAACCAGGTCTCTCTGTGGGTGTTGCGCTACAGACTCTGGAGGATGGAGTTATTAAGGAGACCCTGATACTGGCATGATGGCATTTTAAAGATCCTTGGAAAAAGAAAGCTTCATTTGCAAGAGAAATGATGATTCTGCCAATTTTTTTTTTCCTGTGCATCTTTTCCTTTGAAGCTGGTTAAAACTCTTCTATCTCGTACTTCTCTGCTTCTTAGTTCTATAAACCTCTTCTAGTTTATTTTCCGTAAGTAAGAGAAGTAGAAATAATTTTCTGAAAAGGACTTGTCAACATAAAGCCATGAGGTGAGGATGGTGATATGAAGACTGGAGGAACCCCTGGGGTCAGAGCTCGGCAGATGGGGTTTTCTGGAAACTGACAATAAAGCAACAGCAGCATCTGTCCTTTTTCCCTCAGAACAGACAGATGCCAGTGGATTCCCACATCTGCCCTGTGCTCTATTCCAACCATCAGACAACCAAAAACCCAAGTTTTCAGTCTTTAGAAATTTACTTGCGTTGTCAGTTTATAAGAACCTGCTATTGTCCTAAAAACCCTGTATTAGGAGACAAAAATGAGCAGAAGTTGTGCAATCATGTGTCCTTTAACTTAAGCGTGGAATTGTCTCCAGCTGGTTTGGGTACCCAGAAATGATGGAAACACCCTTGATCTTAGACAGCAATACTACGGTGGGGCCTATCCAGGAGCATCTTTGGGGATTCCTTCTCTGTAGCTCGTATCTCCAGTGACTCAACCTCTCTTTCTCTCAACGACTAAATCAGACCAATATTTCTATCTGATTTAACCCTCTACTTCACAAAAGATGGTCAAAGCCTGTATCTAAAGAATAGAGCTTTTAATTCCCTGGAGCTCCAAGAGAACCCAGTTCCCCTAGGCCACATACCTCTCAGCCAGTAGCCACAGGACAACTTGAAACACTGTCCCATGTCCCAGGCACAGTCATGCAGTGGATCCACTTGATCCTGGGGCCAGCATACTCCACCTGTTCCCACCTTCCCTTCCCTCTCCCTGACGGCTTCTATGCTCTGTCACCAACAGCCACAGAGGTCAGTTGGAGGTCTCCATCTAGAACTTAACTACCAGGCTCTTGGATCCCCCTGCTGGCTGCCAGCAGAAGCACTCTTAGCTTTTTCTTTGTTTTAAAATAAATTCAAGTATTTCTGATGACAGGTTTTTTTTTTTTTCTCTCTCCCACTCTCCCTCTTTTTGTCCTTCTGACTCCATAATCCTTAACAATCATTTTATATTTTAGAGTCTCACATTTAACCATCATAACCACCCATACTTGATGCAGAATCATTACTCTCACTTTACAGATGAAGAAATTGAAACCTAGATAGTTCTAGAACTTGCCAAGGTTATACAGGAAATGGCACCAAACCAAGGACTGACTCCAGGTCTCCCTGAACTTTTTTGACATGTTATAAATTTTTAGGTCTTACATTTTAGACATATTTTTTTCTTTTTCAATAATAAGAAATATGAGTAGAAAGATGAAATTTTCTTCACTAAACTTAGTGGTGCCTTGAGTAGCACTTGCTGTATCTCTCCCAGCAGAAGGGCTCTGAAGCAAGGGGCCCATTTAGATGAATCAATCAGGTTTGGACTTCTCTGAGGAAAAGAGGCTGAGAAATATGAAGTACAGAAGGCAGCTGCATATATGCTGAAAATCTATTTCTTTACCCCCCCCCAAAAAAAATCACATGAAATTTTGCAGCTATTTTATGAAATATTTCCTGAAATAATTGGTATGCTCATATGGCTCATCTGTCATGTAAAAATTCCAAGTGTAAGGTAAGCATTTCTGAGGTCTGAAATTCATGGAATACAGATTGAGGTACTCAGAACAGACAAATCCAAAACTATTTACTTTCCAGAGCATAATTTAAAAAGAAAACAAAAAGTACTTCCCTTCCCCAATCTTTACAATTAGATTTTTTTTTACTTTTTATTTTTATTATTTATTTATGATAGTCACAGAGAGAGAGAGAGAGGCAGAGACACAGGCAGAGGGAGAAGCAGGCTCCATGCACCGGGAGCCCGATGTGGGATTCGATCCCGGGTCTCCAGGATCGCGCCCTGGGCCAAAGGCAGGCGCCGAACCGCTGCGCCATCCCGGGATCCCTACAATTAGATTTTATGTTAAATTTAGGCCACGTGTTAATTTTAACTGTTAAAGTATTTCCCAGAATATGTATTGGTCTTTACCAACCAGATTCGCGGGTCATTTGCCTGTCACTGCTTTGAAGTTCAAGCTAGTACTGCTTATCTCAGAATTTCAAGTTACTGGTGAAGTTAGTGTATATTTTAAGATGAAGTGCTCAAGAAACGTAGGCCATCATTAGTAACATCAGTACTTACAATTTTTATATTTCAAGATAATATCTCACACTATTAGGGCCTGTCTGATGACTTTTTTTTTTTTTTTTTTAAGATTCCATTTATTTATTCATGAGAGAGACACACACACACACACAGAGGCAGAGACACAGGCAGAAGGAGAAGCAGGCTCCCTGTGGGGAACCTGACGCGGGACTGGATCCCAGGATCCCAGGATCCTGACCTGAGCCCCTCAACCGCTGAGCCTCCCAGGCGTCCCTAATGACCTCTAGGGAAGCTGGAGGCCTCTAAGGGCGCCCTCACTTACCCGGTGGCTATGGGCAAACCAGGCTGGCTAGCAGCGCCATCGCTTCCCGCTGCAGTGGGCCACAGAGAGGAAACCGCAACCTTCGCGTGTCGCGCGCGTGTCGGGTGGGAAGGGCTCTTGGTCCCCCTCACTGCGTACAGATGAA
Source organism: Vulpes lagopus (assembly GCF_018345385.1). Taxonomy (NCBI): domain Eukaryota; kingdom Metazoa; phylum Chordata; class Mammalia; order Carnivora; family Canidae; genus Vulpes; species Vulpes lagopus. The sequence goes on along the minus strand of NC_054824.1, from coordinate 53,050,160 downwards.
GCGAACGTGAGGCCCAGGGACGCTGCGCCCCGGGCTCCCCTCACGGCCTAGGCGCCCGGTGTGCCATTCTCCTGTGTCCTCCGCAGGTCGCCCCCAGCCCCGTCCTGGTCCTCCGCGTCCTCCGCACGCCCGCGCCCGCGCCCGCAGCCATGACGACCGCCATCTTGGAGCGCCTGAGCACGCTGTCGGTGAGCGGGCAGCAGCTGCGCCGCCTGCCCAAGCTGCTGGAGGACGGCCTTCCCAAGATGCCCTGCACCGTCCCCGAGACCGACGTGCCGCAGCTCTTCCGGGAGCCCTACATCCGCACCGGCTACCGCCCCACGGGCCGCGAGTGGCGCTACTACTTCTTCAGCCTCTTTCAGAAGCACAATGAGGTGGTCAACGTGTGGACGCACCTGCTGGCCGCCCTGGCCGTGCTCCTGCGGTTCTGGGCCTTCGCCGAGGCCGAGGCCCTGCCGTGGGCCGCCACGCGCTCGCTGCCGCTGCTGCTCTTCATCCTGTCGTCCCTCACGTACCTCACGTGCAGCCTCCTGGCGCACCTGCTGCAGTCCAAGTCGGAGCTGTCGCACTACACCTTCTACTTCGTGGACTACGTGGGCGTGAGCGTCTACCAGTACGGCAGCGCGCTGGCGCACTTCTTCTACAGCTCCGACCAGGCCTGGTACGAGCTCTTCTGGCTCTTCTTCCTGCCGGCCGCCGCCTTCTGCGGCTGGTTGTCCTGCGCGGGCTGCTGCTACGCCAAATACCGCTACCGCAGGCCTTACCCGGTCATGAGGAAGCTGTGTCAGGTGGTGCCGGCGGGGCTGGCCTTCGTCCTGGACATCAGCCCCGTGGCGCACCGCGTGGCCCTGTGCCACCTGGCTGGCTGCCAAGAGCAGGCGGCCTGGTACCACACCCTCCAGATCCTCTTCTTCCTGGTCAGCGCCTACTTCTTCTCCTGCCCGGTGCCCGAGAAGTACTTCCCGGGCTCCTGTGACATTGTGGGCCACGGGCATCAGATCTTCCACGCCTTTCTGTCTGTCTGCACACTCTCCCAGCTGGAGGCCATCCTCCTGGACTACCAGGGGCGGCAGGAGATCTTTCTGCAGCGCCACGGCCCCCTGTCTGTCTACATGGCCTGCCTGTCTTTCTTCTTCTTGGCAGCCTGCAGCGCGGCCACTGCGGCCCTCCTGAGACACAAAGTCAAGGCCAGACTGACCAAGAAAGATTCCTGAGGCTGGCAGGTGGGGTGAGGCCTGGAGGCAGCCTGTGGAGACTTTGGAGGGGTGGGGGGATGGGGAACTCAGTACAACAGTTAGGAGTTGACTTTTTGTTTTTACGAGTCGCTTTTAAATTAACACACATTTCCAAGGGTATGCTACGGCATTGGAAAGCCAAAGGATTCAAGAACTTCGTTGTTCACGGTTGTTGCTAACAAAAGGAGTATTACTTTTCCCTCCGCGTCATAGCCTTACAAGATACAGGAAAGGAAGGGACGTGGGCTGGGATTCATGGGACACTGAATTAAGGACGATCATTCTGCCTGAAAATTTAGTGGAATTCTGACTGTGGCCTCCAGGGGCAAGTCCTGGAGCTAAAGGGATGATAAAGTTGGACTGGAAAGTAAGTGCGTGGCTGGTCCACACCGAATTGGAATGGCCACTGTACTATGTTGGTCTTTGGTGATTGATTGAGTATACTGTCCCAAGAACTTGATTTCATTTGGCTTTCAGATTGTCCAGGGTGGAGAAGTCAGAATCTTCAAGATGATTCAGTGAAACCCTTAGACATAATGAATTATTCGCTTCGTCTGATTTCTGGTCCCCTCTCTCTCGCCCACTCTGACACTGACCCTTTTCTCAGGATGACTGCTGCCTGGCTGTTTTCTCTACAGTGCACTCACTCCCATCTGTACCTTGCATGGTAATATAGAGGACTATGAAGCAGCCCTATTTCCAGGAAATGCTTGGATCCATGTGGACATTTTCAGGAAGCTTATTCTCCTCTACTACTAAACGGTACTAGAAAGTACAGTGCCAAGAGCCATCAGGATGCCCAGCCAACAACCATGGATAATGTTTTGTGTCACCAGACCCTTCTGTTTTATTATACCTGTGGACTGCAGTACTTGAGATCTATTAGGGCTGCCTTGCAGGCCAGAAAATCTGGGGCTTGCACTAGGCAATCTTCTCCAGATTTGAACCAGCATGTTTCTAAAAGACCAAAAAAAAAAAAAAAAAAAAACCCCAAAACCCTAATAGAGTGAACTGGTTCTGGTCCTTCTAGGGATCTGATTATTTCAAGAGGAACCCAGGGTCCAACCTCTTGACTAGATGCTACCACGTAAAGGACCCACGTAACTATCCTAGTTCAGGGTCCTCAGGCAGGAGGTTATGCTGCAACTTAGAGATAATTCCTTAATCAAGCCCCAGGACAGATGAGCATATGTGCTCACTATGGGTTGGTCCCTGAAGGCTCCTTTGGGTAAGAATGGTGAACAAGGTGCCCTGTAGCTAGGATTTTCTGTTGCCCCGTAGCTTCTATAGGATAAGTGGTACTAGTGATTGATGTGTTCTGGTCACATAGCCCTCTCTGAGGACTGATTTATATACTTATTAATCCAGTGAAGGGGGGTGTGTTGACAGAGGAGCCATAGGAGCCTTCTCAGAGGCTGTTTCCTATCAGTATAAGGTCCCTTTTACTACAAAGGGAAGTACTTTGTTTTCACTCCAGTTTGATGAAACTATTAATAGGTTATTTTGTTATCTTCAGGTCTTTGTTTTCTTCCTTTCTCTCTGAGAGATTTGTGGATTTTATGCCTTATAAATGGAAACATATGAACACCTTAATATATATATGTAAAATATGGAATTTTCAGTTTTGGGTTATTGGGATAAGAAAAAAAAGAATTCATTGATTTGAACCAGTGAGAAATTTCAGAAAACCAAAATTACTTATCAAAAGACACTGTCAACAAAAAAGAAAGAAAAGATACTGTCGATCTGCATCTTGGCAAAACAAATTAAAAAAAAAAATACAACCTCAACTGAAGCTTTCCTATAATCTTCGTATCAAGAAAGTATATGTCTTCTATGTGGATTTCCTAGATGGATTTCCCTATTAATATTTAAATACCTGAAATTCTGTGCTACCCAAGTGTCTTACTTACATAATCCCCTGGTGTCTAGGCCAAATTCATCACAAATAAAGTTGGCAAAACTGAAGACAGTTGAACTAAACAAGGGAATTAGAGTTGTACAAACACATCACAAGAAGAGGGTCACTTTAAAATGAAGACTAGAAAATGTTTGAAATGTTCTTTTTTATGGATTCAAAAGCCTTATTCTTCTAAAAGTTGGGAGGAAGGTGTAAGTCAGGCTCTTGAATATAGTGATGGTCCTGATGGACAGAGATTTTCCGGTCATATGCAGGTATTTTTTTAGAAAATAGGAAATAGGACAGCAACAATGATCTTCACATGCAGTCGACAGACTAAGGCCAGTTGACACACACTAAACAGTCTGTGACAAGTTCAGATAGACTATGCTCTAAGATATTGCCATGAAATTATCACTTTAATATACACAGGTATTGGTCCCTCAAGTGATAGGAAGTTTTTTAAAAATCAAGTTTTTCACCAGAGCTATTTGACAGCTTTGGGGACTAGGTATCTCATTAAAATACCAGTATCTTTAAAAAAAACCAAACAGACAAATAAATAGAATAATTTGTGTCTTGTTAGAAATATATAAACATAGAAAATGAAAATGTTTTAAACTCACACTTTTGAGTGATTAAGTTCCCTTTTAGAACATTTTCATTAAAATGAGTGTATCAGCAAGGAACAGGCCTAGTTTATTTAAAAGAATTAAGTATTTGCTATAGGAGGTGATTGTTTTGCTCCACCATAGCCTCCCCAACAGTTGACATCTGGAGATTCTCCCCATTATCTCTCTATATTAAAATGTAAATGCCTCTGGAAAACTTAAACTATGAGTCATTTACATCTTGTGATTAAAAATTCTGATGGATTTGTATGAGGCCCTACTCAGGGCAAGGAGATGGGGCATCAGGATACAGTAGGTTGGGGACTCATTTACCAATTTCCCTCTTGCCTAGTACTTCTGACTTATATTTACTAATGAGCTAACGTCAGTACTCCTCAGATGTTAAAATTTCATTTCCCATCTCTGCTAAAAGCACTTCACTCAGTCACAATATTCTCAGTCCTCTTGTGGAAGCTTGAAATAATAGGAGTTCAGGTTGTGGCATAAAGGTAGCTCATTCCTAACTCTATCCACAAATGGTACCTTAATACTTCACAGGTTCTTCAGATGCTGCACTGTAGTTTCAAGTGGATCCTCCAGATGGCGCTCATGTCTTACTCAGCGTGGCCATTGTATCCAAGTCTTTGAGCTATTAATTGTATTGGTCCTAGTGTTTTGCTTGATTGCTTCTCAAAGAAAAAATGGAACTGTTTTCTGTTTATATAAATCTACTAACATGAATGACCATTAAACAGATTTTGTATATATGGATTGTTGTACTGTCAACAGCTATCTTGTTTCTTTGATAAGGCCTACCTTATAGAAAGGTTTTATTTAGACAAACATTGCCAGGAGGAGATCAGGACACTTTATATCCACCTAGAAGTAGAAAAGTACAAGCTCTTTAAAAATCTCCATACCCCAGGCCCCCAAATACACACACACATGCACTGTAAATCCCCACTTGTGAAAAGATCATTAATGCCATTGCCCCCAACCCCCCTCCAAAAGCTGTAGAGTTGCTTTTTCTGAGGATTTCCATCTAATTGAATAAATACTTCTAATTTCATGGAAAATAGTGTTAAAGATTCCAAAATTTTGAATTTATGAATCACATTTCTTAAATACAAAAATTATGAATTATAATTATACTATAACAGCTACTATAATGGATATGTCATGAAATGTGGCACCTATCAACCAAAGGATTTTGTAGCCTGTTAGGTTTCATAGCTGTGAAAAAAAGTCATTCTCCAAACTGCTCCAGCTTTGGGCCATAATACTATCATAGCAGTAAGAAAACAGCAGCTGTCTGGCTTGAGGCGCCACTGATAGAATTATGGATATACCCCTTGCCCAAATCCTTTTTATGATCAACAGGGGCCATAGGCAGTTTGCAAATGCTTCTGTTGTCACTGTTAATGGTTTAACCATTCTTCAGTTACTTATTCATCAAGTATTTATGAGCCCCTATTGGTAGCAGGTACCCATGTTGATTCTGGAGATACTACAGTGAGGGTGGGGGGAGCAGGGACCCTTCCACAGAGAGTTTTCACTATGCTAAATGAGAACCAGTATCTTCCCATGTTGTATACTATCAGAGGATCCCCCTCTAGATCTTGGTCCTAGTCACAATCCATGGGCCAGATGGCCGGCCAAACCCAGGGGAGGCTGGGACTTGCTTTGTGCCAGAACATTTTCAAAGGGATTGAGCTCTCTCCCTTTGGCCCCTAGAAACATTTCTCCCACTAACAAGGTTGTCACGTATGGTCACTTCAACTCTACTTCCATTGCTTCTCTAGCCCTTTACACTGTCCTCTATTTCTCCCACTAACAAGGTTGTCACGTATGGTCACTTCAACTCTACTTCCATTGCTTCTCTAGCCCTTTACACTGTCCTCTAGTGTTTAATTCAGTCTCAGACATCTTGACACATCTGGACACAGAGGAGCCCTATATTTCCACAGGCAGTAATTAAAGTCCCAGGTAATTAAAGCCCCATCCTTCAGGGAAGGGCATGTAGGGTTCCAACCTGAGTACAGCTTCCTGATTTAGTGTATTGGAAACAGCATGTTGCACTCTGGCTGCCTCTTTTAAAAAAACAAAACAAACCAAAAGCAAAACAAACAAACAAACATCCCTTAAGGAATTTTTTATTAAAATAATATGAAAGGAAAAGCTTTGCAATAAAAAAAATTCATTTAAATATTAACTTTGAGAGCGTATCTAAGGTAAGGGGTTTTCTTACCTAACATGATCTCATAGGAAGAGATATGCACTATATTTTAGACTTCAAAAGGCATTGATCAACTCTATAGAGTAACACCTCAGATCTTATCATGCATTATGCTTTCCAAAACATTTCCACATCCATTCAAGCTTCTAAATAACTGTGTGAAGTAAGGCCAAAAAGATCTCCACTAAACTAGGAAATACACTAAGAAAGTGGAATGATTGGTTCAAAGTCACATAACTAGTTGTAATGTTTAAACTCAAATGCACTTTTTTTTTAGATAAGTCCAGGGCTCAGACATCAACACCCAGTATTTGCAGAGCCCTTTATAGTGTGTGAAGCACTTTTACTATTGGGCATACTTTAACCTAATCTCATTTTAACTTTTGTTCCTAAATACCTCACCAGTAGCTAGGGTTGTATTGTTTTCTTTGCAGGTTAAAGTGACTTACTTCACACCATGTCCTTGGTGCCAAACAAAGCATTCTCTGCACCTCACAATCTTCTCAGAGCCCAAAAGGTCATTGGCAGCAGGCACTTGGCCTAGAGTATAACATCAAATCTCATTCTCCAGTCACAGATTCTTGAAAATACTTTGATTCCTTGGATAAGAAACATCTAGTATTGATAATCTTGCCAAGATTATACAAGCCCTCCCTTTCATCTTTCACTGGGATTATCAGTTCTTCGAACAATTGGTTCTCCCAGGGATTTTGACAAGTGATATGACCTTTGGGATTCGAAAAAAATTCTTCTCTGCCTTATAAAAGTTATACAGTCTTAGCAGAAAGTCCCCCAAAAGCCCTTATTTCTCAGTTCAAGTAACATCTGCTTTTAAAGAAAATGTAGAAAAATAGAGGAAAATGATAATCCATGGACCCACCACTAAAGTAAATCTCTTCACAGGAAAAAGAAGGGTATGGTGAGATGTCATCAATTATAAGTAAATTAGAAGTGTCACATAAAGCTTCCTGAAAAAAAAAAAAAACGGAAATTGGGAGCCATAAATTTTAAGCAACCTAATACTTTCATGCTATGAAATACAAAATCAATGGTCTCTGGCTCAGTTTACAGGAATACCAATATAGTAACATTATACTCCCTTCTGACATTACACTATGTAGGGGATTTGATGATGCTGTGGCTGAGATACTGGCTCATGCGACAAGGCCAATGATACATTATCTTGTGTTGAAAGAATCCTTTGAAATGCCTCTCCCGAAGCCAACCCTCTGAGAGTATTCTGCTAGAAAGACCTTCACTGGAGGGGAGGCCTAGCCTGCTGAACTGGTGAGTATATGGATTCACTGACAACCACTCCACAAACACCGAACACCACCAGGTGCCAAGCCCTGTTCTAGGCACCAGGAATATGGCAATGGACAAAACACACAAACCCTTGCCATTAGGGAGCTTACATTCAAGGGTTGCAGGTAGGGGTGAGAGAGATGATGAGCTAAAGAAGCAAGTTATACAGTCTGTTAGAAGGGGATGGTGCCAAGGAGAAATAGAAAGCAAGGAAGAATAGCCCAGAGGGGTAGGGCGGGTGTGCAATTTCAAACAGGATCAGGAATTTCAAAGAGGAAAGGGATTTGGCTCGGCTCTGTTTCTCTCCCTGGCTGAGGGAAGAAGTGCAAGGGCCCTGAGGCCAGAGCACACTAGGAATAGCAGGAGGCCAGCATGAACGGAGAGAGGGAGGGCAGTAGGAGATGCAGACAGATCGTGAGAGCCTTGTAAGCACTTTGGCCCTTACTCTGACTTCAGGACCGTGTATGCTGGGGAAGAATTCTGTTCAAGAAAACTCAGGGTTGTTGTTTACCTACAGGGACTAATTAATTACTAATTACACATTACCTTGCACATAGAAAATAGAGTAAATCCTGTCCTTCAGTCTACACAAAACCAGGTTATCATCATTAGGTTATTCTGTCTGTGGTCCTGGCAACATGGACTCTGTGTGTTCCTGTGGATACACTCTGGTGCTTGCAGGATTCTTCCCAGATTCTTAGCATTTTCTCAAGTCAGCTCTGAATGCTGACCTCCACTTCCCAGATAGGCTTTGAATGTATCCTTGTTCTACTAACAGTGGTTTGGACTCTGGATAATCCTCTGGGCAAAAATGCAACGAAACACTCAGGGTGGGGTCTATAAGCTAGGAATAATAATAACATTAACAGTTCACATTAGCTAGTGCTCACTCCTTGCCCAGTCCTTAGCCAGGCTGTTTTCTTAGATTCTTTCATTTAACCCATCAGACAACCCTATGAGATAGATATTGTTGCCTCCATTTACAAATGAGAAAACTGATAGATTAGGTAAACTTACCCAGGACTACCTGGCCAGTAAGTAATGCAATCTCACAGAAACTTGGGCCTTTGAATCCAGAGTCCATATTCTTAACAACCAAAACAAAGTGAACGTAGAAGGTCTTTTGGTCTAGCTTCCCCACTGCCAGTTGTGTGCATTAGAAGTATAGAATTGGGAAGGAAATGTAATGTGAATTTTTTTTGCCCTCATAAATGAAATCAACCTAAAGATGCAGTTCTTATTTCATTTCTAAACACTTTGGTCAAGCATATGTCCTTAGGCTGTTACTGCTGAAGCAGTATGGATAGTGAAATTCTTAATTGTATTTTTTTGCTAAAATCCAATGCAGCCCTAGTCACATTACAAATGTCTGTCTCAGAAGCCATCTGTGACCATCTGGAAGAACTTCGAGGACTCAAACCAGCTCTAAGAACCACAGACTATCCTTGATTATTTCCCTACATTTCTCTAGTGAATCCTTCCTCGTCTTCAGGACCTATTAAATATATCCTATTCCTCATTAAAGTGAATTTGAGCACCACTCTGGACTAAATCAATTTCTTTTTCTCAAGGACAACTATAGAAACATGCAAAGCATCTCCACTCAGTGTTTCTTTTTTTTTTTTTCCAACAAGAATAAATCATTTTGGAATCTGACTAATTGTACTGTGGGAAAAATACCTTAGCATAAAGTTCACCTTCAATAAGTACTAGTGGCAAGCACTGTAATAATTATCAGTATTTCTATCACTTCATGCGGAGCAGGGTGCTGTGGGTTCTATACAGAACCCCTTCCATGGGCTCTCAGAGGTAGCTCACCAGAGTGGGAGCTCTCTTCCCTTGGGAGGGATTTCTCTCCACTCATAACAGATCAATACACATTTTATTTTCCTGGGGTTCTGCATATGTTTTGATCCATAGCTTTCACTTGGTTTTCAAGATGACCTCATGACCTCAAAACAATTAACGATCATTAATTCTGGTTTAGGCTTCTCATTTTAGAGATGAAAAAAAAAAACCCCAGAATCTCAAGTAGGTAAGTTCTCTGAGCTCACACAAATATTCATGACACAGTGAGGACATGACTGTGGGTCTCAAGACCCCAACCTGGTGTTTCATTTTCTGTTCCATGCTCCCTATGGGAAAAATGAATAGTGTTTGAGGAATGCAGCAGGAGAGAGGGTACCAAAAATACTTTCCCATTGTTTCAAGGTTACCATTTACCTGAATTAATGGACTTGCCTGTCCACAATCAGAATCTACAACTATAGTGGACATTACTGCCTCATTGCCCTCATACTTCTCTTTGTCCGTACTATTATAAGATTGGATCAGAGATATCTCACAAGCAGGATGGCAAGGTCAGTGATCCCTCATGTGCCACAGGAGGAATATCTTTTCCATTTTCCAGAAGAAGACTGAGGTAGAATGTAAGAAATATTCAACTGGGAACCAGTCATTAGTTGATAGTTTCTTAATCTCTTTTGGTATGGGGATTGCTCATCAGTAAAATGAATAGGCTGGATGGTTTCAATCAATTTCCAAGTTTTTTTATTGTGACCATGAAAAAAATTACCCAGAATATGAATGTGTATGTATCTATCTCAAAAACTTTTTCAGTAAATTATTCTTACCCTTATAACATGGGATGCATCCCAATAATTTGCATTCTATTTCTTCCTTAATAAAAGAAATTCTGATTGTTGTCACAATCCATTAAATTGATTTTACTACCGACTAATGGAGACTGGTAGTTTGAAAAATACTAGGTGATCTCCAAGTCGTTCACTCATTTACCTGGGCAATCATTTCACAACTGTTTGTTGAGTATTTATGAAGTGTCAGCACTGTAATGGGATCCAGGAAAATGGCAATGAACAAAACAAAGAACTTATCTTTATGATGCTTATAACCTGTGAAATATCTGACTCTGTGAGGTAATGTTTGGTAGGCTTTTTTGGAGAGAAGAAAATCCAACTGAATCAGCTAAAGTCATAGAATGGGTTTGACCTAAGGAAGAAAAAAAACAGCAGAAACCTAAGTTTTTCTAAATCCCTGTCAGGAACCCACTGCAAGGCCAAAACAGTCTAAACCTAAATTGTATGAATTTGTATCAAATGAAGATTTCCTGGAGGTCCTAAATCTGTTCCTGTAACTACTTGGAAATCCCTTTTGATGTTTCTCTCTCCTTCTACCATACTTTGCAAAGATCGAGGTGGCTTGACTGGGTACTCTTTTTAGATAACGGATTCCAGAAACTAAGAAGTGAGTGGTGGAAATGAATTCTAGATGGCATTCTGAGTGAGAGACACTCCCCTGCAAGGTCTTACCACTATGCGCACACAACTAGCCACACCCCTAACACTTTCAAACTTACGGGTGTGTATAATTGAGTTTTTCAGAAACCATGCTGTACCATTTTTATCCAACAGAGGGAAATAGAGCACCCAAAATCATTGCACACTATCACACACACACACACACACACACCTGCTCAATATATGTCCTGTGACTTTAGGTCCTGAAGAATAATATTATAGGTTTGAAAACAAATTCTGGGTAAAGTCAGTGCTCTGGGGAAAAGTGCTGAAAAGGAGATGCTTATTTTAAGCAACTGCTTTATTTTAGCCTCTTTCAGTTCCATGGGAGGTATGATCCAGCATGAGGCCCTCTTTCAGGTTTGGTCTGCTGGCTGGCTGATCTTTCCATATTTTTCTTTCCCCATGTTTTGAAACACCTTCTAAAGTCATGCAATGTCTCTGTGCTCTTCTGAGTCCAGGCTTAATGCACAGCCTTCAGACCATGCCACTTTTTACTTTAGCTGCCAGGGATAGTCAGGTTCCTGCTCTCTCCTATATATTGCACAGTTAAAAATGGTGAGTGCAAACCGAAGTGTGATCCATGCTGAGGAGTCCTATTTGGGAGAAATGGAATATAAACTCTTCATTACACAAAACCTCATGGTTCAAGCAGTTTTCCAAAGCCCTACCTTTATTTCTTTCCCCCTTCTTTACAAACTTGTCCCTGTGCTTTTTAGGATTGATGCAACACTGCTTGGCTTCCTCTCCTCAGAGGTTGTGGCATTTTTAGGAGATCATAGAACAAGAAAGGTTTTCCTCACCATGCATATCTAGGGTCTGAAAGCAGTTAAAACACAGTTAACCATTTAACTATTGTGTGCTTCTGGAACAGAAAGGCATTTGAGCCGAGGCCACTCCTCAAACAGTAACAGGTGCCACATGGACAATGGGCTTAGGCATGACCTACCCTTTCCAGCCCCCATGAACTCCTTTCCTACCCAATCTAGGGAATATAGACCCAAGTGCAACCATGCAGTTAGTCCAGAGGGGCTCTTTCAAATGTATCCTAGTGCCACGGATTTAGTTTTATTAAGATAGAGGGAAAGGCAGGATCATATAACTGGTAAGAATGTAAGTTTATCATCAAGAGTCAGTAAGGATTATAGCTACCAGTGTTTCTAGGTACTAAGCATCAATGAGGTGGGGAGAAGTGACAGAGACATCTTCACTCTTTGAAGGTTGAACTTGTCATTTTGAAATGAATAGCTGGCTTGCATCCTAGGTCAGTGGCTAAGATATTCTTTTAAAGTTTTTAATAAGTTCAACAATGGTAATTCATTGATTTTTTTTGAAAGTCTTAAATGCTTGCATTATGGTACTATTAGAAAACAGACAAAAATTTTAAAGGTAATAAAAGGGAGGAGGAGAGGACAAGAACAGGAAACAGAAGTAGTCAAGAGAGGGGAGGGGTTAGCAGAAAAACTGTTTGGGCAGGATGTGGTAGACAGCCACCAATAACTGCTTCAGGTGCCACCAGTGGATTCATGTCCTGGGCCCCCTGAGGTTCATGCGCATTAGGGAAACCCAACAGGGGGATTTGCTCTGACATGCAGCAATAAAGCTAAAGCTGCTGTCTGCATTAGCAGTAAACTACCCATGACGTACACTATGCTTTGTGTCAGGCTTGCTACTCTATCATATTCCTAAATTAGCTCATTATCAGAAACAGCTGTTATAAAAATCAGATTCCTGGGCTCTATTTCAGACCTAATGAATCCCATGTCTGGGCACTTGGGTTTTGTTTGCTTTTTATTTATTTTTTTTTTTTTTTTAGCTCCTCGGTGCTGATAGGGTTTTTTTTCTTTCTTTCTTTCCTGAAAATGTTTCAGGAACAGAATTATGTTTCTTTTATGGCATAATAATTGAAACAAGTTTTATAAAAATCACCAAAGGTGAGAATACCTATGATCCTGACAATTATTTCACCCTACTTTGTTTGCTTCTTTATGACTTAGTTCTCTCTTTGAAGGAGATGCGTTTCCCCTTGTGGTTCTGATCTTTACATTGCAGCTGCCAATAGGCAAAGAGAGCTGGAGAATTGAGATAAGCATCCTGTAGCTTGACAGTCAACGAATATTGAGCGTCCCGGGGGCGAGTATGCAAGGCGCAGCCTTCCAGAACTGAGAGGCTGCAGAGCGGCAGCGGCCGACCGTAGAATAGAGCGGTGAAGATGGAAAATGACAATGCGGCAGGGGGAACAGCAGGGACGAGACGGTTGCATTAGTTCTTTGAACATCCTTGAGCAAGAGCGACACCCACGAATAATCTGCAGCCCCTGCCCCCAAGAAGCACGGAGTGCCACTTTCAACCAGAGCCAACCATTTACACTTTAGTGAGAATCGGGACCGGAGAAGAGACAGGGCTGGAGTTCCCGGCGCCGGCGGGGCCGGCGAGGACTGGGTGGACGGAAGGAAGCACCTCCCCGCCCGCCCCCAACTGTAACTCATCTGAGAGCCGGATCCCACCCCCGGACGTCACGGCGACGACGGCGGCCGCTTTGCAGCCACCTCCTCCCACCCCGCCCACCAGCTCCCACGTCTCCCCCGGAACGCTGGCCCGCGGGCGGCGCACGCGCAGACCCGTCGCTCCCGCGCCTCTGGCCCCGCCCCCACGCGCGACGCTCCGGATGTTTGGCGTTGCCATGGAGCTCCGCGTGGCCGGCGGACGCGGCTCGTCGCCGGGGCAACCGAGGAAGCGGACACCAGACCCAGGCGGCGGCGGCGGCGGCGGCGGCCGCGATGGTGTCCAACCCGGTGCACGGCCTGCCCTTTCTCCCCGGCACGTCCTTTAAGGACTCCACGGTGAGGACTTCTGTGCCCCGCCCCAGCCGGCCCCGGCCCGGGCGGCCTCGGAGGGCTCGCCCCGCAGTGCACCTGCCTTCTCTACCCAACCTCGCGCTCTCCCTGCAGACCCCCACCTTTTCTCTGCCCGCCGCGCAGTTCCGTCGGCCTCCCGCTCCAGCCTCATCCTTTGCGCTCCGCTGCAGCCTCTCTGGTGGTTTCCCTCCATCCGGGCAGTGTGTGGGCCTCCCTGGTTCTCGTCGTCCTGGCCGCGTTCTTCCTCCTGCGGCGCCGTTGGCCCCTGCCTCCTCTCCCTCTAGAGCGCTGTTTCCCCACTTCTCCTCGCAAGCTCTGGCTCGCCCCCCCCCCCAGCTCTTTCTCCCACACTGTACTCCTCTCCGCCCCGCTCCCTTCGTAACCGCCCTCAGCCCCCAGCCTAGCCCCTTCTCCCACTCAGCCTGCCTGCATCTTCGTCCTCCTTCCCGCAGCCCCATCCCACCCATCCCCCGCGCCCGTCATTGCCTGCTCGCCTTCTTCCTCTTCCTTATCCCGGACCCGCTAATCTCGCCCCCTCCCAGCTCCGTTTCCTGTCTTACATATATGTATCATTTCCACTCATTCTCTTCTTTCCACCAGGTTCTTTTTTTTTTTTTAAAGCTTTTATTTATTTTGACAGAGAGAGAGAGAGCACAAGCAGGGGAAGTGGTAGGCAGAGGGCGAGGGCGAGGGAGAAGCAGGCTCCTCACAGGGAGCCTGATGCGGGACTTGATCCCAGGACTCCTGGACCACGCCCTGAGCCAAAGGCAGACGCTCAACCACTGAGCCCCACCCAGGCGCCCCTCCACCAGGTTCTTTTATGCATTCTCTGCCCTCTGCATTTATGCTTCTACCTAGCCCCATCCCTATTCGGTTCAGCACTTCTGACTTGTTTACAACTTAGCCCCACTTTCTCCCCAGTCCTGTTTTATATTCCTTCTCAATTGCTGTTCCTTCAAAAATTAGATTTTCAACACTTGCCTATCTTCTTTTTTTTAAAAAAAAGATTTTATTTATTTATTCATGAGAGACTCAGAGAGAGAGAGAGAGAGAGAGAGAGAGGCAGAGACACAGGCAGAGGGAGAAGCAGGCTCCATGCAGGGAGCCCAACATGGGACTCGATTCCCAGTCTCCAGGATCAGGCCCTGGGCTGAAGGCAGGGGCTAAACCGCTGAGCCACCGGGGCTGCCCGCCTATCTTCTTCTTTAAAAAAAAAAAAAAAAAAAAAAAAAGTTTGATTTGAGAGAGAGAGAGAGAGGACAACTGAGGAGACAGTCAGAGGGAGAAGCAGACTCCCCTCCCCGCTGGGCAGGAAGCCAGACACAGGGCTTGATCCCAGGACCCTGAAATCATGACCTGAGCTGAAGGCAGATGCATAACTGCCTGAGCCTGAGCCACCCATGCACCCCAACACTTGCCTATTTTGCCCCAAAACATCCCTCCATGCCCTGTAGGAGATAATTCCATTCCAGTCTTTCAACCACAATTGATTAGCTATTTTTTTTCTTCTCCTAGTCCTATTCTTTTCTAACATTTTAATTAAAGATGCCTGATTAGATTGTTTTTGCTCCTTCCCTACTTTAACTGTTTTTAGTTTCGTTCTGTAGACAAAATTGAAGAGGAAAAAATAAAAGCTTGATTTTTTTTTCCTCCTGACATAGCTTAGTCTTTGACAAAATTATTAAGTTTTTGTTTTAATTTTAACCTGGCTACTGAAATATATGTTTGAAGATCAATGTTGAGATTTAGTAAGCTGACTATCATAAATCAGAGAATAATACTTTAATTTGTATAGTTTAATAATTTAAGCTATAAGCTCCTTTCCATGGGTATAAAGGTAAGATAAAATATGTAATCTATTTTCTCTGGGCGGATGAATTGAAATTGAAATTGAAATTTTGGTGAGGGAGTTTGGATTCTGAGTCTCTTCTTCATAATTATCCCTGCATTAAGACACGGCATCAGAACTTTTCCTTCAGTGGACTTTTCCATTCTATGTAAGTTGTAAAATGTAGGCACATTCCTGCCCTGTGCAGGAGCAGCCTAAGCATTTGGTGTTGGTGAGTGTGGGTTACCCACAAGGCAAAGTTGAGTCGATTTGGGGGATTACAAGGGTGTAGACTGGAGTTGCCAGGCTCTGAGAATATACGTTGCTCTACTTCATATAAGATAAACTGTGCATTGGTCTTATATTCTATTTTAAATACACTGGCCAAGTGTCAACCTATTTGCCTTTTTTGAAATTTGGAAAACATAGTCACTATCTTTATTCAGCCCTGAAGAAGTAGGTGTGCCTAACATTCAAAGCATTCAGAGGGTGAACCATAATGACCATGAGGGGCAGGGAGGCTACCCAGTCTCTGGTATTTTGTTAGACTACCCTGGACAGACTAAGACAGTTTGTAAATATTTTTTTCCCATTCCCTAGGTTGCCTTTTCATTTTGTTGATTACTTCCTTTGCTGTACAGAAGCTTTTTAATTTTGTGTAGTTCCACTAGTTTATTTTTGCTTCTGCTGACTGTGCTTTTGCTATTACATCCAAAAGTCATAGTCAAAACCAATGTCAGGGAGCTTTTCCTCTTTTTTTCTTCAAGGAGTGTTACAGTTCCAGGTCTTATGCTCAAGTCTTCAATCATTTTGAGTTAATTTTTGTGAGTTCTATAAAATAGGGATCCCATTTCATTCGTTTGTGTGGATACCCAGTTTTTCCAGCACCATTTATGAAGGCACTATCCTTTCCCCATTGTGTATTCTTGGCACTGTTGTCAAAGACAGTTGACCATATATGCATGACCATCTATTCTCTTCCATGACTTATGTGTCTCTTTTTATGCCAGTACCATGAAGTTTTGATTACTCTAGCTTTGTTACAATAGTTTGAAATTAGAAAGTGTAATGCCTCCAGCTTTGTTTTCTCAAGATCGCTTTGGTTATTTGGGGTTTTTGTGGTTCCATGTCAGTTTTAGCATTGTTTTTTCTATTTCTGTGAAAAGTGACATTGCAATTTTGATAAGGTTTGCATTGAGTGTGTAGATCACTTTGGATTGTGTGGACATTTACACAGCTATTAATTCTTCTAATCCAGGAACACAAGATCTCTCTCCATTTGTTTGTGCCTTCTTTAATTTCTTTCAATGTCTTACAGTTTTTGTTGTACATGTCTTTCATGTCCTTAAATTTGCTCTTTCTCAAGGTTGCTCTGGTTATTTGGGTCTTTGTGGTTCCATGTGAATTTTAGGGTTGTTTCTTCTTTTTATTTATTTATTTATTTTTATATGAGATACAGGCAGAGACACAGGCAGAGGGAGAAGCAGGCTCCCCGCAGAGAGCCAGATGGGGAACTCAATCTCATAACCCTGGGATCACGCACGCCCTGGAGCAAAGGCAGGCGCTCAACAGCTAAGCCACCCAGGGGTCCCTTAGGGTTGTTTTTTCTATTTCTGTGAAAAATTACATTAGAATTTTGATAAGGATTGCATTGAGTGTAGATCACTCTGGATAGTGTGGACGTTTAAACAGTATTAATTCTTCCAATCAAAGAACACAAAATATCTCTCCATTTGTTTGTACCTTCTTTAATTTCTTTTGTCAGTGTCTCATAGTTTTCAGTGTATAGGTTTTTCATGTTCTTAGTTAAATTTATTCCTAAGTATTCTATTGTTTGTTAGGCTATTGTAAATGGAATTGTTTACTTCATTTCAATTTCAGATAGTTCATTGTTAGTGTATAGAAACACAGTTGATCTCTGTATATTGATTTTGTATCCGGCAGCTTTACTGAATTCATTGATTAGTTTTTTGGTGGAGTCTTCAGGGATTTTTGAATGTAAGGTCATGTCATGTCATGTTCATTCATGTCATGTCATTTCTTTAATATATTTAGGTCCTTTGATATGGGGTGCATATATATTTATGATCATTGTATCTTTTTTCCCATTTGTTTATTTTAACTCCAGCATAATTAACACACAGTGTTAAATTAGTTTCAGATACTTGACATAGCTTCTTGATTAATTGATCCCCTTAGCATTATAAAATGATCATCTGTGTCTCTTTTACCACTTTTGGCATAAAGTCTGTTTTGTCTGATATAAGTATAGTTACCCGTACTTTCCTTTGGTTTCCACTTGCATTGATTATCTTTATCCATCCATTCACTTTCAGCTTTTCTGTGAAAAGCCATAGTGAGTCTCTTATAGTATAGGCAGTATATAGTTGGATCTTGTGGGGTTTTTTAAAAATCATCCAGCTTTTTGACTTTTGATTGGATAATTCAGTTCATTTACGTTTAGAGTAACTAGTGACAGATAAGGACTTACTAATGCCACTTCATTGTTTTCTGGCTGTTTTGTAGTACCATTGTTCCTTTCATTCTGTCTTGCTGTCTTCCTTTGTGAATTGATGATTGGTCGTAGTAATATCTTTGATTTCTTTCTCTTTATTTTTTGTGAAGTTACTGTAGTTTTTTGTTTTGTGGTTACCATGAGACTCATGTGAAACATATATATGTCTATTTTACACTGATAGCAGTTCAACTTTGATCACGTATAAACATCCTGCCCTTATTTATCCCCCTTGCTTTATGTTTTTTTTGATGTCCCCATTTAACATCTTTTTATATTTTGTATCCACTAACAAATTATTGGAACTAGAGAGGGTTTCAGTACTTTTGTCCTTTAATCTTTATACTAGAATTAAGAAATGAACATATCATCATGTTACAGGATTAGAGTATTCTGAATCCAACTATATGCTCACCTTTACCCATGTGTTGTATATTTTCATATTACTAATTGACACCTTCTTGTTTCAGCTTGAAGAACTTTTTTCAGCATTCCTTGTAAGGCAGGTTTAGTGGTGATAAATCCTCTCATATTTTATTAGGGCAAGTCTTTATCTTACCTTTCTTTCTGAAGCACATTTTATCTGGATAAAGTATCCTGGGTTGGCAGTTTCTTTCTTTTAGCATTTAAATGGATGGTCCCCATTCTTTCCTGGCCTGCAAGATCCCTGCTGAGAAATCTTCTGAAAGTTGATGGAGGTTCCCTTGTATAAGGGAGTTTTTTTCTTTTACTGCGTTTAAAATTCTTTCTTTGTCTTTGATTTTAGACAGCTTTATTATTATGTGTCTTGGAAAATATTATTATTTTTTAAGATTTTATTTGTTTATTCATGTGAAACACACACAGAGAGAGGCAGAGACGTAGGCAGAGAAAGAAGCAGGCTCCATTCAGGGAACCCAATGTGGGACTCCATCCTGGGACTCCAGGATCACGCCCTGAGCTGAAGGCAGGCGCTCAACCACTGAGCCACCCAGGTGTCCTGGAAAATAATATTTTATTTTATTTTAAGATTTTATTTATTTATTCATGAGAGACACAGAGAGAGGCAGAGACACAGGTAGAAGGAGAAGCAGGCTCCATGCAGGGAATCTGATGTGGGACTCGATCCTGGGACTCCAGGATCAGGCCCTGGGCCGAAGGCAGGCACTAAACCACTGAGCCATCCAGGATCCCCAGGAAAATACTATTTTAGATTGAAATTTTGAGTACCTATAGCTTTATGAACTTGAATGTCCAAATCTCTCCCTGGGTTTGAGAAGTTCTCAGCCATTATTTCTTTAAATAAGCTTTCTACCCCTTTCTCTCTTCTCCTCCTAGAGAAGGGTCCAGTGATATATACATGATTTTTCTTGATGGTGTCATGTAAGTCAATGGGCTTTCTTCATTCCTTTTCATTCCTTTTTGTTTTTGTTCCTCCAGTTGGTTAACTTCAACTTATTTGTCTTCTAGCTTACAGATTCTTTCTTCTCCTTGTTCAAGTCTTCCTTTGAAGCTATAGTTAAATTCTTCACTTCAGTCATTGTATTCTACAGCTCCAAAATTTCTGCTTGGTTCTTTTTTTATGTTTTCTATCTTTTGTTGAACTTCTCACTTTGTTCCTTTATTGTTTTCCCAATATCATTAAATTGCCTGTGTTCTTTTGTAGGTCTCTGAGCATCTTTAGGACAATTTTGATATTTTTTCATTAGGCAATTCTTGGTTCTCCATTTCTTTGGGGCCAGTGCTATAGGTGGTGGAATCATGTTTTCCTGATTCTTCATGATTCCTGTATCTTGTATAGGTGTCTTCACATGAGGATGCAGCTACCTCTTCCAGACTTTATGGATTGATTTGGTAAGGGATGACTTTCCCGTATGGGTGGAGGAATGCTGAAGCTTGCTGTGATTCTGGACCTAGTAGTGTAGGGCACCCAGTGCAGGGATGTATGGTGGTACTGGTTTCAGATCTGGGGAGCATCATGTCTCTTTGGCTCCTGCCACTGGGGTCTACAGCATTGATAATGGTGTAGTCTTTGACAGGTGTGATGGGGGTCCATAGTGGCTGCAAGGGTTGTTGGGGTCTTTAGCAGTACCTCTAGGTCCAGCAGTTAGGGACCAGGGCAAGCAGTAATGGTAGCTGGAGCAGGTAGGGATACACATGATTGGCTGCAGGGTGCCAGCTATGGGTGCCTGTGTAGTGGCAGGGGCCATTTACAGGCACACACATAGTGGTGGGAGCCAGAGAAGTAAAGGGCCAGAGCCAACTATGGACTCATTGGCAGCTGTGGGAGGTGCTGGTTGTTGGCATGTCCTCCTGTGGCTGCACACTCTCCCCTCACATGCACACTGCAGTAGAGGCCTGTGATGAGGCCTGTGATGAGGCCCATGTGCAGATGCACAGCTGGAGGGGCTGGTTTGAAGTGTATGAATGGGGGAGGGGTCAGCCAGAGGGTGTCTGTGCTGGCATCTTGCACTTAAGCAGCTGCAGAGGCCAGAGCTGGCTTCCAGTGTGGTTCCCAGGCTCTGGTGGGGAAATGGGGAGGGTGGGGAAGGGAAGGGGTTCCAATGCCTGGCATAATGAATGCCTTTGGGATGAAAGCTGGTGGTGGGCAGGGGATACCCAGTGGTGGCAGCTATCCTGGCCCTTTGCTTTGAGTCAGTGGTAAGATCTGCTGGGTTTGTCTGTAGAGCAGGTGTCTGTACACCACAGGCACTCCCACTGAGAGCTGCTATCAGTAGCCCCTATTTGCTTCTGTGTGCCTAGCTGGACTTAATATACTTCAGCTTTGCTGGTCTGAAACTGAAGTGGGACCTTAGTGGACTGCTCCAAAAGAGTGGAGAAGCTGGTCGCTCACCCTACTCTTCTTTCCTGGCCAGAGGACCTCTTCCTGGCTGGGAAGTTCCCTCTTGACACTGAACAGTGCTGGCTTGGGGGATGAGATGCTGCAGACAAAATGAAGTCTTCCTTCTCTCCTTGTGTAGTTATTCTCAGGATTTTTGTTCCACTGTGTTCCTAAAACTTCCTAACTGGACTCCAGAACTCTTCCAGAGCTGTTTTTCTCCATGGATAACTCTAATTGTTGAACTTTGTGGAGGGGTAAGGAGTCTGGGGTGTCTTATGTTACCATTTTGGTCTCTGTCTTCAAAAATACTTCCTTTCCACTTTTTTCTTTTCTTATTTAATCTTTTGGGTTTTTTCCATTACCAGAAGAAAAATATGTTCATTATAAAAAAAGACAACAACAACATAATTCAGGAAGAATACAGAAAACATTGTCCAAATCCAGTTTCTTTTTGTTCATGTGTTTGCATGCTTCTAATTATAGTATACTTATAATTTTATATGCTGCTTTTTTGGGCTTATTAAATCATACACATTTTTCCCAGATTAACACATGATCTTTAAAACCAATATTTTAATGGCTGCATCACAGTCCATTAAGTGAGTTTTCCATCATTAACTCATACGTTTGTCTTTTATATTGTTTCCAGCATTTTACTATTATAATTAACATTATAATGGTCAGCTTTAGGCATAATTCTTTCCCATAATTTTGTATTATATTTTTAAAATAAAGGATCAGGGGTGGAATTATGGAGTTTAAGACTTTAAATATAAAATACTCACCACCTTCCAAAGAGTTGTATAAATGTATCAGTGTTACTATAACAAGAAGAAACTTTTTTTAAGGTGAAAATTCATTTCACCTAGTCAGGTCTAGGTTCCATTGTTTATGAGCACTAGATAAGATTAAAAACATGGAAAGAATTAAGTGAAAGATTAAAAATATAGATAAGATAATATTTTAGTTTCTTATGAAAAGTGAGCTGGTAATTAAATTGGGCATTCTGGAGCAGGGCTCTAAGTTTTATTTTAAGGTCAGGCTGCTGCTTTTCTCCATGTTCCTGACCAGGTGTTTTAGCTTAAAATATAAGAATCTTCGAATATAAGTAAGCTTTTTGATATAAGATTTGTGATGTTTATAAGCAAAGGGTTAAGTTACGATGTTTTTGAAAGTTAGCTCTCTTAACTAACACATATTTATAAA
The DNA here is from genome assembly GCF_018345385.1 of Vulpes lagopus. Classification (NCBI taxonomy): domain Eukaryota; kingdom Metazoa; phylum Chordata; class Mammalia; order Carnivora; family Canidae; genus Vulpes; species Vulpes lagopus. The sequence goes on along the minus strand of NC_054824.1, from coordinate 53,028,328 downwards.
ATATTATTAATGAAACATTTCTTTTCTTCTTCAGAAAACAGCATTTCATAGAAGCCAGACGCTGAGCTACAAGAATGGCTATGCAGTTGTTCGACGTCCAACAGTTGGGATAGGCGGGGAGAGGCTTCAGGTCAACCAGCTGTCCCAGGCTGAGCTGGATGAGTTGGCCAACAAGGCACCAATTCTAACTTATGGCCAGCCTAAGCAGGCCCCACCGGCAGAATTTATTCCTGCACATGTAGCTTTTGACAAAAAGGTATCATCTGGGATTTCAGGGTACCCCTTGAATTCAGATTTCTGAGAGCCAACTGTTTGCAGAAAAGTCAACAGCAAACCACAGGTTTTCCAGAGTGCTCTGAGGAGAAAATTGTTCAAATGCCTCAACCTTTAGTCATAGACAGCTGAACTCAGGATTGAAAGAGGCTTTCTTTAGTCAGGAAGCCTATTACAGAAAATAATTCCCTGTAGACTTCACTGAAATATTTTCCAAATACAGTTAAAGAAAAGTTGGATGAATTCTGAATTCTTGAGTTCATATTGCTCCACGTTTACCTGCTCTGTGCTATTTTTTGAAAGCCTTATCTGTACTGATGGCAAATCCTTAGCCTCTATGAAATGCAAAATGTCATCACAACAGCAACTTCATCTTTTGTCAGTTTTCTCCAGGCTGTCTCCATAAGTTTTTATTTTTCAGGGAATGTTTCAGGTTTGGCATAATGTAACCAAAGGATAGTGTAACATTTTTGTTTGTGTCTCATTTACCCTTATGCTTTTTTAATGTGAGCTATTTTATTTCCATCTGTTGACATTTCCATATCATCCTTGATTTTCCTTGTCAGTGAGCGTACTCTTTTAACTAAGATGAGGTAGTCCTAACCCTGGCCATGCAACAGAATCCCTAGGGATTTTTAAGAAACTGGGATGTCACCCTAACCCTCATCAATCCTGATTTCCAGATAGTTTTTATGTATAACTGAGTCTGAGAATTACTGACCAGTTTTTACAAGATAGCTTTTCTAATTTACTCCTAGCTTATTTTCTGTCTTTTTTTTTTTTTTGGTCTTTCTTTTCATTTTATTCTTTTTGTTAAATGTCTGTACTGTGTTCATCCAACTAGTCAACTTTTATTGAGTACCTATTGAAACCAGAGGCTGGAAGTTACAAAATAACCTGGTGGTGGAACTATACCATTTACATTCATAATCACTTAGTTTTAATTTTTTTTTGATGTGTCAGCCAGATTCCATAGCATTCTCCTTTCCCCATCCCAGTGAACTCATCCAATAGGAACACCTTCATATATCCATGCAGAGGCTGAACCTAAACAGTATCAGTTATATGGTTGGGTATTTCTTTACCTTTTTCTTGCTTCTCTATCACTCTACAGATAGTTTTAGCCCTAGCTATGCCCTTAACCCTGAGTTTGGCCTCAGGCAAGTCACTCTACCACCTTGAGTCTCCCTAAGATGAGGGAGGCTCAATTAGCTGATCATTTCTGGCCCTCACATTTTGTGTATGTATATATGTGTAGCTCAAATACAGACCATTTCATGCATGAATTACTGATTGTGCCCCCATTTATAGTGATTATGTCTCCATTTCAATTCTTTGCAGTCGATCTAAAATATTTTTTGAAAATGATCTTTTGGAATGCCTGGATGGCTCAGTGGTTGAGCATCTACCTTTGGCTGAGGGCGTGATCCCAGTCTGGAGATCGAGTCCCACATCGGGCTCCCTTCCAGGAGCCTGCTTCTCTCTCTGCCTATGTCTCTGCCTCTCTGTGTCTCTCATGAATAAATAAATAAAATATTTAAAGAAAAAAAATATCTTTTGTCTTTTGCTTTTACTGTATTATCTTTCTCCTTTAAACATTCTATTCCATTCATGCATTTAATCTTTTTATTAAGAATTTTAAGGTTTTATTCCATTATATTCATATTTCACCTATGCGATTGCCCGATCTCTTTTGGTTTTTAATTTTGTTTTTCCACAGTAGACACCAAACCTTTTTAAGGACAGCACTCATGTATAAAATTATTCGTCTTCCCATTCATCAAGCCATTTTTGTGTCCTCACTAAAAGGTTGTCTTGGTTTGTTCCTCTAATTCCAATGGAGGTTTAGGTTAACACTCTTGCCTATCTACACTGTTCTAATCTTTTCTCTTCATGAGAGGAAATATTAAAAATAAAGACAGGATAACAGAAAAATTTCAAATTAATCCCAAAGCTTCTCAACACAAGCTTTTAATATTTTTAAATGTGCAATAGAATGTGCCATTTTGACTTCCCACTCTTGCTCCCCAGAGGACCTAGAGTTTGTTCCATCTGTCATATATGTTTCTGAGTACAATGAGGGTGTATTTACATGCCACCCAAAGATTTTGTGGTGGATTGATAATTTGAGCCTCATTCATATATATTCTCTAACAATGAATGTCAATACACATTTATAGGGGACTCTCCTAAAGAAATGGACTTGAGCCTTCATTTTCTTTTTTTTAAGATTTTATTTATTTATTCATGAGAGACACACACACAGAGAGGCAGAGACACGGGCAGGGAGAGAAGCAGGCTCCATGCAGGGAGCCCGACATGGGACTCGATCCTGGGTCTCCAGGATCACGCCCTGGGCTGAAGGCAGCATTAAACCGCTGAGCCACCTGGGCTGCCCGAGCCTTCATTTTCATTTTGAAACCAAACATTATAGTCTTACCCAAATTCTAAGAGAGATTTTTGACACAGAAGTTAAGCTAGTAGAGTTAAGGTCCTTAAGCCGTCTCATCATGGAACGCATTACTATGTAGTCTATATGTAGTTTGAGTATCTAGAGCAGAGGTCAGCAAACTTTTTCTGTAAAGGACCAAATAGTAAGTATTTGAGGCTTTGTAGCTATCTTAAGCCTACTTGAGCTGACAAATACCATATACTGGTGCCTTACACAATAGAGATTAATTTTCTCACTGTTCTGGAGGCTGGGTGTCTGAGATCAAGGGTCCTGCCAATTGGGTTTCTGGTGAGGGCTCTCTTCCTGGCTTTAGATAGCTGCGTTCTTTCTATATCCTCATGTGGCCTTTCCTTAGTGTGGGTATGCTAAGAGAGACGTCTTCCTCTCCTGACAAAGCCACCAGTTCAGTTGGATCAGGGCCTCATTGTTAGGACCTCATTACTTCCTAAAGAAAGACTGTCTCCACACACAGTCATATTAGGGGTTGGGGCTTTTACATACAAATTTTTTTGGGGGGGGACAGAATTCAGTCTTAAGTAGCCTATGTGGTCTCTTCCACAACTACTCAATCCTGCCCTTGTAATGGGAAAGCAGCCATTGGCAAGTATCTGCTAATTATTTACATAATTATTTGTGGATATTGAAATTCAAATTTTATGTCACTTCCATGTGTTGTGAAATTTTATTCTTCTGATTTTTTTAACCATTTAAATATATAGATAAAACATTCTTAGTTTGGAGGTCATATAAAATCAGGTGGCAGGGATAGATGGGTCCCACGGACCATAGTTTAGCAACCTTCGATTTAGGAAATAGGAGTGATGAGTACTTAGTTCTTCTGGAGTGGTTCTCTTTATAGGAGGGTACTGGATGTTTTTTTGGATGAGAGACTAATAATGCCATTTCTCCCTGCCTCATGTGGTCTAGGTGCTGAAATTTGATGCCTATTTCCAAGAAGATGTTCCTATGTCAACTGAGGAACATTATAGGATTCGTCAAGTGAACATTTATTACTACCTGGAAGATGACAGCATGTCTGTCATGGAGCCTGTTGTGGAAAACTCTGGGATCCCTCAAGGCAAGTTAATCAAACGCCAGCGGCTAACCAAGAATGACCAGGGAGACCATTACCATTGGAAAGACCTAAATCGAGGAATAAACCTTACAATTTATGGCAGAACTTTCCGCGTTGTTGACTGCGACCGATTCACACAGGTATAGTATATACTTCTGGAAGTATATGCTGGAAGTACTGGAAATTGTGGTGTCTGAGGCATCATTCTAATTTATGGAAGGATACATTTCATTTATAAGGGTAAGAGGAGGGGTGTTTGGGTGGCTCAGTCAGTGAAGCATCTGCCTTTGACTTGGGTCATGATCTTTGGGTCCTGGGATTCAACCCTGTGTCAGACTCCCTGCCTGTCCCTCTCTTTCTTCCCTTCCTCCCTCACCGCCAACTTGTGTTCTCTTTCAAATAAATAAATAAAATCTAAAATAAAAAAATAAAAAATAATAAATAAATAATAAATAAATAAATAAAATCTTTAAACATAAAAATATAAGGGTAAGAGGAGGACACTGGTAATCTGTCCTGTATGGATTATTATGTAGATTAATTCGGTGTTTGTGTGGGCGTTATGTGTTTCAACACTGTGTGGTGACATCACTTTTTTCACAGGGACATCAATACATATCCATTCAAATAAAATTAAACTCACATCGTGGCTGAATCATTTGATAAGAAACCAGTTCCCATGCCCATGCAAGCAGAGGATAGTGGAGGTAGCACCCTTGATGGGATAGAAATACGAAAGAGGCATTGGACGATTTATCTGAAGTTCGGACTATAAAAGTGGTCTTACTTTTATTAGCAGTTACGAGCTTAACATTTTTTGTGCAGTTCATATTTTTCCTTTAAATCATACTTGCTATATTCTGGAGAAACTTGCTATCTAAAGAATTCCTGAAATAAAACCATTTTTAAAGGAGAACGCTTATTTATATTGAGAAGAATCTTCCATTTCATCTATTTCATAAGTATGGATTTTTGACAACTTTTTTTGTAAGATTTTATTTATTTATTCATGAGAGACACACAGAGAGAGGCAGAGACATAGGCAGAGTGAGAAGCAGGCTCCCTGCAGGGAGCCTTATGCCGGACTCCATCCCAGCATCCTAGGATCATGACCTGAGCCAAAGGCTCAACCACTGAACTACCCAAGCATCCCTTTGACAACTTTTCTTAAAGTTATGTGTATATATATATATATATATATATATAAACACAGAGAGTCCTTTCTTTAACACAAAATGTAGGTATTAGAAAGTCAATTCTAAATTTGTCTTGCTAAAAAATTTCTAGAAGCCAAGATATAGTTCCTGAATTATTCATGCCTTTAATCCCATGTTACCAAATGCCACATGTGATTAATCTGTACCATGCACCGATTCCTTGAATTCATGCCAATTATGTTTTGCATTTAGTAACTTATTTAGCAAATACTTACTGAGTGCCTGCTCTGTGCCAAGCATGGTTTTAGGTGCCAGGTACCTAGACTTGCCCTTATGAAAGCTATTACATTTTGGCTGGAGGAGACAAAAACTAGCCAACAAATATATATAACATGTTAAATGCTGATTAGAGCTGCAGAAGAAGAAACTAGAGCTGAAGAAAGTGGAGGAGAGTGTGAAGGGACTGCTGTGCATAGAGGCCAGTCAGGAAAGGCCTCACTGGTAAGAGACAGATGGACAGGCACCTCAAGGAAGTGAAGAAAGGAGTGCTGGCATCCATGCCATTCCAGAGCAACAGAGAAAAACAGTGTAGAAGGTAGGGTGCTAGACCATCTTTGGAAAAAACATGTTTTGATTTCTCATTTTTTTAGGTTTTTGAGGTCCTTTTATCATAGGCAGTTTCAGAATTGTACCTAAAATGAGGAATTATAAAATGTTATGTAAATTTCAGGTATCATGATTATTTTTACAATCATCTCTTTATGAACAATTTGAATGTTGGCAGTTCATTACTGAGCGGTGGTCTAGGTCGGTGAGTCAATTCTCATTTTTCCTTATAGTTCTGTTCTAGAACAGAACAGAACATAGCATAGTTCCTTATAATTCCTTATAGTTCCACAAACTGTAATTGGCAAACATGGATCCATTGCTTCCTTATAACATGAATCCATTGCTTCTAAGAGAAGTAACTGAGTTAGGTTTCTATAACCTTGTTTTTTTTGGAATTTTTAAAAAGATTTTATTTATTTATTCATGAGAGACAGAGAAAGGCAGAGACATAGGCAGAGAGAGGCTCCCTGTGGGGAGCCTGATGTACAACTCAATCCCAGAACCCTGGAATCACGACCTGAGCCAAAGGCAGACTCTGAGCCACCCAGGTGCCCCAAGAATTGTTTTGTACGCTTTCTCACACATCTTAACTTGACTACATTGAAATACCCAGAGGAAAGTTTTCAGTAATCGATTTGTTAGAAATTGGCTCCTATAACAGTTTAAAATTTATACACATCCAATTTGGTGGTTTTCATTAGGGATGGATCTATGAGTGGATAAAAAAGATGGTTGTCTTCACGGTGTAGGTTTGAACGAGGAGCCACCTCTAATCAAATATATCACCAACACCTCCCTTCTCACCTCCTCTTCACTGCTCCAAATAAATGTTAGTCCTATAGACAGAATAAACATATTACAAAAATAAACTTCAGAAATCAGAGATCAAGAGTTTATTATCTTTGTTAGAGTATTACCAATAGTATAGCAGATATGAATTCTCCACATAAGCAAGTGTACAGGAAATATTGTTTTGTGTTTTAAAAATAACTTAAAACCTACTTGAGCCCCCCTCCCCCATTCAATTGGGCTGCTGTTTCTATTCACCCTCAGCTTTGCCAAAAATTCCAAGCCCTATGCCAGACATGAAGGCGCACCCAGGCCTAATGTGGTCGTGTAGGCAGGGTACATAGGCTGTTAATGACCAAGAGCACCTCCCTGATGCTCTGTGCTCTGGTGCGAGGTCATATACTGAGACCCCAAATGCCTGAGACTGACATGCCTGATTGTTTGCACATGTGCTCTGAGCATCCCTAAGAGCACATGTAGGATCTTGCTGTTCTGAGACCCATCAACTTGTGTCTGCTTTCCAGACTGGGAGAATTTCCTCCTTTCTTTCTCCTTGCCTTCAAAGACATTTCCTTCTTTCCCCTCCTTCTGGGATACTTTAGAATAATCTCTTCAAAGAGGTTAGGCTTTTTCTAAAAGACAGGAAGAATAGTCAGCTTCAGGAAGCTTCTGCATTCCTGCCCAAATCCCTAAGGTAAGGTTAACGAAGGGCCTGGTTATCTGTTGAAAGCAACAGAAAGGAGTAAAACCCTCATTAAATACCTCAATCAATAATCCTGCTACACTAATACATCATCTCAAGGGAGAGGAGTATATTATTAGTCATTATCTTCAGCTCAGTAGTTTTAATAGATATTGAGGTCACAATATTTTAATATTGAAAGGATATTGGAGACTGCTTAGTGAAACTTTAAATACTAAGATACAAGCCAGTTAGCAGCAGAGCTAATATTAGAACCCAAATATTTTGGCCCTGAGTCCTATATATTTTCTATTGAATTATCCAAAAGCAAATCACACAATTCCCCAGAGAAACCTAGATTTCAGATTAATTTCTAGCTCCAGGATGTAAACAGATCCCATCACATTGTTCTTTTCTGATTACCAAAAAAAGTACAGCTTAAAAGAAGAAGAAATGCCAAGTTGTATTAAAAGATATAGTTACTGAAAATATATCTACTTATAATTAGCAAATTAAACAAGATCATATCAAATTCAGATGTTTTCTTTAACTTTATCTGGTGAGACTTGAGTACTTCGTTTGTGTCTCCTATTTTGCTAAAATATTTCCTGGTCTAAAATAACCAGTGATTATTTTCCCTTTCGGGGGGTTGGAGATGGGGGTTTCATCACATACTTATTTTTGCAGAGTTGGAAAGTTGGGAATTTGATTTCAGCTTAACTTTGCCATTGTGTAGCTTGCCCCCTGATATGAATTACATATTGTTTGAAACTGTGGTTGGATTTCAGATGTGTGTATGTAGGCAGTCCTAGGACTTAACTCTGTTCTTGGGCACTTAATTAAATTTCATTGGTCTAAATTCATATTTGGAGCCAGTTACCTTACTATTATGTCTTCCCGTTAGCTTAGCATATTGCCTAGCCATTTTATAATACAGCAGACTTACGGTAATTACCAGTTGTTATCTGCATTATGGTTTGGGTCAGTTGGAGGTTTGGTGCTGCTAAGATGTACCTCAAACTGAAAATTAATGATTAATTTGGACAATGGCATAGAAATTATTTTTACAGTTATCTTTACACCACCAGTTAATACTTCAGAAGCTTCAAGAAAGATGATCATTATTATTTTTGCATGAGTTAGGTATTTTTGGAAAGTCAAGGAATTGAATTAAATCCACCAGAGAAGATGGCTCTTGATCCTTACACTGAACTCCGGAAACAGCCTCTTCGTAAATATGTCACCCCATCAGACTTTGACCAATTGAAGCAGTTTCTTACCTTTGACAAACAAGTAAGTGATATAGCATCTCACTGGGTTTGCTCGTTTCCAGATGTGGTGCATGTTTATTAGCAAGCTGTTCTGGTAGATGTGTGTTTTAAAATATTACATTTGTAATTTAACCATCTGGAGACAGTGCTATCTTTCTGGTTTCATCTAGAGTTACAGATACAGGAATGCTCAAGTTTTGTATTAGAGACCCAAAGGAAGTTGTGGAGTTAAGTCTTAGGAGTTCCACCAAACTTTTCAATATCAAAGCAATTCCAAGAGTTGTGTCTGCTTCCACCTTACATTTCCAACCAACTATCTCTTTTCCCAAATAGAAGTTAATTTCATAGCCTCTTTTGGGAAACCCTAAGTGAATTATTAGGAAATTTCAAAGCTATTGCATATAGGTAGGTTTCTAATATTAAAATGGTAATTTCACAGAAATCCTATTGCAGATGCTTCCTTGTTAAATTTTATATGAATGTCTGAGTACAGAATATTCTGGGTATTTTTCAGCTCTGTTCCAACTATCCCATCCTTCCCATTGTGAGGTGGTGTGGGGGGGCAGATTTGGTCTTCTCCTTTCTTTACAAAAGGGAAAGAGAAGATGGAGAGATCAACTTCAGTGTTCCTTTGCTGCCAGTTTTCTCTCAGAAATGTAATTCCTTTTAGTTAAGAAAAATTTGCCTACCACGAGCATCATCTTTCAAGGATATTCTTCATATCAATCATATAATCTGTTATTATTTTATCTTTAAAATTGTGTTGTTGATGCTGTTACTAGAAGGTGTATGTTGATGGATAAAAAAAGACTGATTAATAAATGAAAATTCTTTCCATATTAATTACATATAAAATCTTTGCATATACCTTTATTAATATGTGAGCCCCTGTATAAAACACATCACTCTTTTTGCTTTTGTTTTTTCATTGTTTATTGAAGTATAATTGACATACAATAGTATATTAGCTTCAGGTATACAATAGTGATTCCACAGTACATTGCAAAATTTTTACCACCATAAGTTAGTAACCATCTGTCAGATTACAAAGTTAATTTAATATTATTAACTATATTCCCCATGGTGTATATTACATTCCTACAACTTACTTATTTTATAACTGGAAGTTTATACTTCTTAATCCCCCTCATCTATTTCACCAATTTCCCCACCACCCGCACTCCAAGCTCCCTATCCTCTGGCAACCACCAATGTGTTCTCCACATCTATGAGCTGGGTTTGGTTTTGTTTGTTTTACTTTTTTAGATTCCACATATAAGTGACATCATACAATATTTGTCTTTGTCTGACTTCTTTCACTTAGCATAATACCCTCAAAGTCCATCCGTGTTGTTGCAAAGGGCAAGATTTCATTCTTTTGTATGGCTGAGTAATATTCCATTTTATGTATAAACCACATCTTCTTCCTTCATTCATCCATTGCTGGACAGGTTATTTCCAAATCTTGGCTATTGTAAATAATACTACCATGGACATAGGGTGTATTTCATTTTCTTTGGAGGCTACCCAGTAGTGGAATTGCTAGATCATATGGTATTTCTATTTTTAATTTTCTGAGGCACCTCATACTGTTTTCCATAGTGGTCGCACCAATTTACATTTCCACCAACAGTCTATGAGAGCTCCTTTTTCTCCAACCAACACTTGTTATTTCTTGTCTTTTTGATAACAGCCATTCTGACAAGTGTAAGGTGATATCTCCTTGGTGTTTTGATTTGCATTTCTCTGATGATTAATGATGTTGAGCATTTTTTCATGTACTTGTTGGCTATTTGTATATCTTCTTTGGAAGAATGTCTATTCAGACCTGCTAGTTTTTGTTTTATTTTTTTTTAAAGATTTTTATTTATTTATTTATTTGTTTATTTATTTATTTATTTGAGAGAGAGGGGGGGGGGGGGGGCAGGCAGAGACACAGGCAGAGGGAGAAGCAGGCTCCATGCAGGGAACCCAACATGGGACTCAGTCCCGGGTCTCCAGGATCAGGCCCTGGGCTGAAGGCAGGCGCTAAACCACTGAGCCACCCAGGCTGCCCTAGTTTTTGTTTTAATCAGAATGTGTGGTTCTTTTGTTTTTGATTTGTAGGAGTTCTTTATATATTTTAGGTGCTAACCCTTTCCTTATCAGATATGATTTGCAAATATTTTCTTCCATTCAGTAGGCTGCATTTTGTTGATAGTTTTCTTTTCATTTTGTTGATAGTTTTCTTCATAGTATAGAAGCTTCTTAGTTTGATATAGTCTCATATGTTTATTTTTGCTTTTGTTTCCCTTGCCTTTGGAGTCACATCCAAAGAAACATGGCTCAGATCAATATCAGCAAGCTTACTGCTTATGTTTTCTCCTAGGAGTTTTATGGTTTCAGGTCTCACAGTTAGGTCTGGAATCCATTTGGAGTTTATTTTTGTGTATGGTGTGAGAAACTGGTCTAGTTCCATTCTTTTGCATGTAGCTGGCCAGTTTTCCCAGCCCCATTTATTGAAGAGACTGTCTTTCCCCATTGTATATTCTAGCCTCGTTTGTCATAAATTAATTGACCAGAGAGTATGAGTTTCTTTCTGGACTCTCTAATCTGTTCTGTTGGTCTATATGTCTGTTTTTATGCCAGTACCATACTGTTTTGATTACTATAGTGCTATAGAATAGTTTGAAATCAAGAAGCAGGAACCTCTACCTTTCTTCTTTCTCAAGAGTTTTTTGGCTATTCAGGGTCTTTTGTGGTTCTATACAAATTTTAGAAGTATTTATTCTAGTTCTCTAAAAAAATGCCATTGGAATTTTGATAGGGATTGCATTAAATCTGCAGATTGCTTTGAGTAGTATGGACATTTTAAGAATATTAATTCTTTTACTGTGAGCATGAAATATCTCTCTATTTATTTGTGTCTTCTTCAGTTTCTTTCATCAGTGTCTTATAGTTTCCATTGCTCTTTTAATCCAGCTTCTCTTTCACTGACTAATATTTTTGGATCAAAGTGAATTCTGCTTTCTCAGTACAAACTTATAAGCCTGTTATTTAATACTTTCCAGCTGTTGACATCTGGTATATAATTTCAGATGTTTTTGTATCTTTGGTGAATTTTTTTTAACCACGTGAGATTACTTCATAGTCTTTGTAGTTAATCTTTTCATCATTGTTTGATATATGAATGCCAAAATGACTAAGTTAATCTCTCCACTTGTAGAATTCTTACTTAAGTCACTACTTTGGATTCTTCAAAGGTCCTTCGATTCTATGCAATCTGGGATGATACAGACAGCATGTTTGGTGAATGTCGAACTTACGTCATTCATTACTATCTTATGGATGATACAGTTGAAATTCGAGAAGTCCATGAACGGAATAATGGGCGAGATCCTTTCCCACTCCTGATGAACCGCCAGCGCATGCCAAAGGTTTTGGTGAAGAATGCAAGTATGTTTGATTTAGTTTATCCTCCATAATTGGGACATCTTTTGGATCTCATAGGAGTTACTTAATCAGTATGGTCATTCCCTTTACACTTGGGAGGCTCTTGCTGTGTTCTCATAGGTACTCAAAAAATAATTTTCCCGTAACTCCCCTCATTGCTTACCCCACAGTCCAGGCTTGCCTCCAAAATGGTCTGGTGGAGATGACTGATACCCAAATCAAGGAAACAACCAAAACAGCAGCGGGAGGCTCATTTCAAGTGCCAAAGAGCAAGGCTTCTGAAGTAAAGCAACTTAATATCAGATTTTTAATGCATTTTTTAAACAAGTTTGTTTTCGTATAGGTTACCATTTCCTTATGTTCTTTCCTGATTTTCCTTCTCACCTCAATACTTCCTAAATAGGAAGTTTGTATGTGGGATAACTTAAGATTGGAAAAAAGCATGTCTATGAAAAATAAAAAAATAAAAAAAAAATAAATAAAAAAAAAAAAAAAAAAAAAAAGCATGTCTATGACTCATAGAGGCGGGGCCCCGTTGTGTTAGTTCCTGCTCTCTTTGCTGGTGTAAAATAACCTAGTGACTGGAGAGGGAGAATGCAACTAAGTGCAGCTGACACCCACCACGCTCTGGAATTAAGTACACTTAACTTTGGTTGTTGACTTAGTAGTTTAAGAATTTTCTCTTGTAAAAATGTCATCTTGGTCACATGTAATGACATCTCTCACATTTGGATAGCTGACAGAACTCTGTAAATACTTTTGTTAGTTTTCTTTTTCTCTTTACCCTGTTTTTTTGGAACTAGGAGATAAGAAATTTCAGGTATTGTGCAAGAGGTTTGAGAGGTTATAAACAAGTTGAGGTTAGAAGTTATACACAAATTGGCAGTCTGAAGGCTAAATTTAATCTACCTACACATATTACTTTGCCTATATAGTATTTTTTTAATGCAGTGTTACTTGGAGGCAAGGAGGTAGAGATTTCCATCATTGGGAGAGTGGATAAACAAAATGTAGTGAAGATATATCTTGATAAATAGTAGTTAGAAGCAATAACTAAATGTAAAGAAAGCAAATTGATTCACTTTAAAGCATAGTGCTGTGTAGAAAAAAGAAGATGAGATATGATGCAGTAACATTTCTGTAAAGTGAAATACAAATAAAACTATATAGTACATACATAAAAAGCTGCACTTAGAATAGTTGTCTGTGAGGTAGAGGAGAACGAGATTCGGGAAAAGGATTTAAAAATGGTAAAAATAGTCTTGATTTTAAAACTAAGAGAACAGTAAAAATCTCTTTAAGAGAAAGGAGAATAATTGCTATCATAGCTTGCATTCTCAGCAGCAACTGGATTCGAGCCCCAGTTCAACATAGTCTGGCTGCTGTCAACCATATTCTTATTCTTGGCCTCCTGTAGAACCCTCTTAGAGTTCTAGGATACTGGGACTACTGTACTAATTTAAGCCTTCCATAATGCTTACAATGAGCCTGAAATTCCTGCCATCTAGAGCTAACAACTATTAGATTCACAGTAGATTAAGAGAAAGAATGGGAATTTATTCAGGCATGAAAAAAGTATCACTGAAACTGAACCCCTTAAAAACTTGAGTTCTATGTTTGTCTCTGCCTTATCAATGTGGCCTATGTTTAAAATTTTAAATGTGTAATCATCCTCTTTTATAACGTCCTCATTTTTTTTAAGTAGTCTCTACACCCAACATGGGGCTCAAACTCATGACCCAAAGATCAAGAGTTGCACACTCTACCAACTGAGTCAGCCAGGCACCCCTATAACTTCTCAAATTTTAACAAAAATTTTACCAAAGTTATATGGAGAGGCAGTCTGGTGGCTGTAAGGTCCTTTTAAGAGACAGGAAACATATCTTTTTATAAAAGTTATTGTTAGTCACGCAGCAGCAGGACAGAAAAAGCTAAGCTTCTATCAGCTGAATAATTCCTAACTAGAGCTGTGATGTTGAAGAGGTAGCATCTAATTGACTCTCACAGGCATGGATTATTTTAATTACATTCAATTAAACAAGAGTTAAATATCTACCAAGGGAACTATTTTATGTGGTAAGGCGCTGCGGAGGATAAAATCAAAATGTAACTTCCAGATCTAGAATCCCTGCCCTTCAGTCACTTCTAGTGCCTAGGGAGCCAAGTCATATAAATATACAAGCTGTGTAACAATAACACAAGTGTACCAGATCATCTGACTATATAATTAGTTATGTCATGTAGACAGAGCTCAGAAGAAGAGATGTGACCTAGAAAGACTGAGGAAGGCTTTGTGGGAGAACTGAGATTGGACCCAGATTTAGCATGGTAGGGAGCAAAGGGAAACTAAGTACACTTTGGGGAAGAACAAGAGCAGAAGTTGGGCTTTAGGAACAAGTCTTTACATTTGGGGGCATCCAAGAGACAGTGGCTAGGCAAAGTTTGTGTTGGACAGTAATAGGCAGTTAGGGGAGTATCTTTCAGAAGTTCTCTCTGCCAGTGCCTTCATTTAAGTAGTTAAGATGAATGAAAATTTGGGCAGCCCTGGTGGTGCAGTGGTTTAGTGCTGCCTGCAGCCTGCGGTGTGATCCTGGAGACCTGGGATTGAGTCCCATGTCGGGCTCCCTGCATGGAGCCTGCTTCTCCCTCTGCCTGTGTCTCTGCCTCTCTCTCTCTGTGTCTCTCATGAATAAATAAATAAAATCTTTAAAAAAAGATGAATTAAAATTTTATTTTTATAATGGATGGAGTTAAAGTTTCAGGAATCATAAAAGTTCTTCCTTTGTTGAGCATAATCTCTGTTTACCAGTATGCGGTGAGTAATATCAAAAGGAGGTCACCAAAAGCCTTCTACTCAGCTGTTGAACCTAAGGTTCTAGGTTCTGAAAGTCTGTTAATTATCCTTTAGACTGGATTGCATCCTTTGATCTTGCCTTTCTCTTGGTAAATACAAATGTTAAACAATAACAAAATTGTATACTCTAAATATGTACAACTTACTGTAGTAGATTATACCTCCATACTGTTGTAACAACATAAATCCACACTTAGATATTTATACTCAAACTTAAGAACACCAAATTCAAAAAGATCATAAAGGCAGCCCCAAACAACAAGGTTATCCATACAGGAAGGCAGCTACAATGACAGCTGACCTCGCAGTAGTGACACTAGTTACCAGAAGACAGCGTAATAATACCTTCAAAGTGCTGAGAAGAAGATGGAATTTCATACCTAGAGAAATTATCTTTGAAGAAGAAAGTGAAATATATTTCCAAGCAAACAAAGTAGATTTTACTAACAAAAGACACTTACTAGTAAAATTTTAGAGTGTACTTCTAATAGAAGGAAAATTATACCAGAAGCAAGGTCTGAGATATAAGAAGTGATTTTAAAAAAAGAAGAAAATGGCAAAGTATGGGTAAATCTAAATAAACACTGACTATACAAACTAAAGGAACAGTGTTGAATTTCTGGGAGTTAAAAAATATCAAGGTAGAACTGAGATATATTACAATAATGACCTAGAAGGAAGTAATAGGATTAAAAAAACAACAAAGTTTGAAAAATGTTACTTTTAAGAACAAACATAAGATACAGAAACATAGAAAAGTTTAAAAAGATGTACCAGCGAATAGCCAAAGAAACTGATAAGGCTATATTACTAAAATGCCAATAGATATTAAGGCAGAAAGCCTTGCTAGAGGTAAAGAATATCATTACATATTGTAAGAATTGTATTTGCCAGGAAAATATACTAATTCTAAACTTGAATGCAGGTAGTAACATGGCTTCCAAACATATAAGACAAAAATGTATAACATTATTATGCAGAGAGAATGGAAAAATTCATTAAAGTAGAAGGAATCATTACAACATTTCTCTTTATAATTGTTAGATCAAAAAGATAAGTCAATAGGTACATATGTATAGGATTTAAATAATAGAATTATCAAAAAATAGAATTATCAGTGTTGATATAATGAATATGTATATCTATCAACACCTGGAGAATCCCCATTTTTTTCAAGCACAAATAGAACACTTATAAAAATGGGTCAGTCTTAACAAATTTTTAAAGACTGGCATCTTATACCATATTTTCTAATTTTAACACAAGTTAGAATTCAATTTTAGAGCTATAAAAAATTCATGTATTTGGAAATTAATTTCACTTAGATGAAATGAACAAATTTTAATGAAATTAAATTAAAGTTCCAGTATAGTTAACATATAGTGTTATATTAATTTCAGGTGTACAATATAGTGATTCAGCATTTCCATGTGTTACTCAGTGCTCATCAAGATAAGTGCACTCTTAATCCCCACCACCTATTTCACCCATCCCCCCATCCACCTCCCCTCTAACCATCAGTTTGTTCTCTATAGTTAAGAGTCTGTTTTTTTGGTTTGTCTCTTTTTTTTCTTTGTGAAATGAGCAAATTTTTAGAAAAATTTACCTTGTCCAATAATAAATAGAAACCAAATGTCTTTAACCATTAAGGAAATAGAATCATTCTGTTTTCTCCATCAAGGCAGAAATTTCACCTACATTATTTATTGTTATAATCTCAGTATTTAGCAGGGAACCTGGTACATGATATATGTGATTATAGCTAATATGTTGGGTGAATTAGTAAATGGATAGAAGGTTGAACTGAATGACCTGAATCCCTCCTTAGATCTAGTACTCTACAGAAAGGCATTTCTTCTTTCCTCCTGTGGTAATTTCCCCTAAGCATGAGTTCTCCTAAGATTAGGGACCTTGTATTGATAGTTCAAGCTGAATATGGGAGAGAGACTTCACAAAAACCATCTGGGATATGATTTCTGTGTCCTGTCAACAGATGGAAGTATGCAGCCTTATTTTGTGCTGGAAGAATAGGGGACTCCCTGACCCTTGACCAGAGCTAGAAGCCATGCTCCCTCAAATTCTCAAGAGTGCCTGGCTGCTGTGTGTCAGTCTTTCTCCTCATCCTCATTTCTTTTCTCTTTGCTGTCCCTCTTATCTCATGTTAGAGAACTTCCCTCAGTGTGTGCTGGAGATCTCTGATCAAGAAGTATTGGAATGGTATACTGCCAAAGACTTCATCGTGGGGAAACCACTCACTATCCTTGGGAGAACCTTCTTCATCTATGATTGCGATCCTTTTACTCGGCAGTACTACAAAGAAAAATTTGGAATCTCTGATTTACCACGTATTGATGTGAGCAAGAAGGAACCACCTCCTGTAAAACAGGTAATGGAACATTCGTTCCAAGTGTAGTGTGAGAATTAATCTTTCGATATAGAGGTTTAAGAAAAAGAAAAAAAAAGACTCTCATGTAAATACCCAATTAAAAATGGACAAATAAATAAGTAAGTGTTTTACAAAATCTTTTAAAAGAAAAGACCCTCGGGATCCCTGGGTGGCGCAGCGGTTTGGCGCCTGCCTTTGGCCCAGGGCGCGATCCTGGAGACCGGGGATCGAATCCCACATCGGGCTCCCGGTGCATGGAGCCTGCTTCTCCCTCTGCCTGTGTCTCTGCCTCTCTCTCTCTCTCTCTCTCTCTCTCTCTGTGACTATAAGAAAGAAAGAAAGAAAGAAAGAAAGAAAGAAAGAAAGAAAGAAAGAAAGAAAGAAAAGACCCTCAACTTAACTGGTAATCAAAGAAAATAGAGATGAAAATAATGAGGTTTTGGATCAATTTGATTTAAAAAGACTCACAATATCCAGTGTTTACCTTAATGTGAAGGTAAGGGAATTTTATGCATACGATCTCTTTGGTCTGTTGCCTATGTATAAAATTGGATAAAATTTCTTTTTTTTCCCCCTTTTTAAGGTAATCCCTACACCCACTGTGGGGCTTGAACCCATAACACCAAGACCAAGAGCCCCATGCTCCACTGACTCAGCCTGCCAGATACTCCGAAATGGTCATTTTCATATACTGTTAGTAGGAGAGCCAAAGGAGAAACCTTTTTGGAGGGCAGTGTCATCATTTTAATTTTTTCAAAATAAAATATTACCTATCTCTTGACCTAGAAAATCTGGCATGGGGACTATAAAAGGATATGTGTAAGGACGTGTACTGTAGTACTACTTATGAGAAAGTGTAAGGAAATTGGGAGAATAAACTACAGTACAATGAGAAGACTGTGAGGCTGTAAGACTGGTTAAAAAGAAAAAAGAGGAAGTCAGTCTCTGCATATTAACATGGAAAAATGTCCATCACATTTGTAAGTGAATGAAGGCACTTATGCGATATGGCCCTATTTGTGTCAATTGCTGCATATAGTACCTGCTTGCATTTGCTGAAGAGAAGGCCTGGAGCAATGACCACCTACACTGTCCACAGTGGTTAGTCCAGCATGTGGGAAGGGGGAGGTAGGGAAGTATGAGATGACAAGGGACCTTTCCTTTCATATTCTGTGTGCTCTGAACTTCTCCTTTTATACCAAATCTCATATTACTTTTATAATTTTTAAAATTTTGATTAGAAAAAGACATCTCTTAAAATTTCAGACTGCGAGGGGATCTCACTGTTCCCTGCCTATTTATCAGAACCTTTTACTTAAAAACTGATGGGGAGCAAATAGAAGCTGACTAATGAAGATGTTGGAAGGTGGCTTTCTTTCATTGCAACATAGCTTTCCCTAGAATTACACTAACCATAAAATCTGGTTCTGCGTACCAAGTCCACTCTGATCTGAGAGTAAGGCCGTGGTGCTTTTAAATGCACCAACATAGTAATCTGATAGTCTTGTGCCTTCAATGTGATTCAGCACCATATTTTAGAAATTCAAATAAGAATCGCATGTAGGGGTGCCTGGGTGGCTCAGCTGGTTGAGCAACTGACTGATTTCGACTCAGGTCATGATCTCAGTCTTGGGATCCAGCCCCAGGTGAGGCTCAGCCCCTCTCCCCACCCCCAACTCCCACTTGTGCATGTGCTCTCTCTCTCAAAAAAAAAAATTGCATGTGTTAAAAATTACACATTATACAGCAAATTCAAGAAGTATCTGATGTGTTAAGGCAGCACAGTATCACAGGCTGCAAGCGCAGGTTCCTGTTACATGCATTTGGGTCCGGAGCAATGCATACGATCTCTTTGGTCTGTTGCCTATGTATAAAATTGGATATTAATACCCGTGACCTAACTTTATATTACCCTTCTGTGTGTAAAATAATGCCATGGCTCTTTCTTTTACAAAGAAAGATGTGAATGGAAGGATGGAATTAATGAATTCCTCCAGCCCAGGCTTCTGCTTTCCGCTGATTGGCTGCCCTGCTTTTTGTACTTGGCCTCCAGTTACGCAAAGTAGGTATGGTTTTGCCAATACAGCATCTTGCTTCACTCTCCTGGACTTTTGTTGATGCTTTTCCACTTGCTTGAACCACTTTACCATCATTTCTTTACGCAGCCTTTCTTATCCTTCAACACTCAGTATAGGCCTCCCGTCTTCCAAGAAGGCTTCTCTAAACTCCTAGCAGGGTTAATCACCTCTCCCCTGTGTGTTCCTGGGGTCTGTGCCTCCCTCTGCTAGCACTTGTTTACTATATTAAAGTATCTGTCAAAGAATCTTTTTTACTGGCCTGTAAGTTCCTTGGGGGCAAGGAGCCCCTAACTCAGTGCCTAGCAAATAGGACCCACGTGGTATGTTTTTTGAACTAGATAAGAAGACTGACTATGAATGTATGTATTTGTTTCCCAAGGAGGCAAGTGATATCTTAGGCAAGCCTTTTAGAATCAACATTTCATAAAAACAGTTACAAAGAAAGATTTGGATTTTGGTGTGCTATGAGTTTCCCAGGGGAAATAAAACTTTTGGAAGGAAGTGCTGTCAGTTTTTTCTCTGATAGGATTCCTTCCCAATGAATGGGCTCATTGATTAAGAATTATAAAGCCCTTGCTCCTATCCCCAAATTTTGGGGTGCCATTTGTTTCAATATACAGGAAAAAGTACCACAGGGCAGATCTAGATTTTGATCAAGCAAACTATTCCATCACTTTAGTTTATAGATAGGTATAGTATGAGATAGCAGTCCGAAGGACTTGCCCAAAGTCACACTGCAAAGTACAAGGGTGAATCTATTAAATGTCAAACCTTCTTACAAGAAAGAATCTGATCTAACCAGGAGGTAGGATGGGGAGGGATTACAATACATTTTTCTTAGTGAAAAGGCTTTGATCCATCTTTTGAAGCTGATAAAAGTTTTGGGTCCTAGAACACCCCTGCTACCCATCCCTTTATTATCATCTTTTTCTCCTAACCTGTCTTCTAAAGAAAGGAAAGAAAAGGCTTAGTAGAAAACGGAGTGAACCAAAGAATCACTGTAGATTTTAGTTTGTTTGTTTTGCCCTGTCTCAGTCACCTGGTATAATAAAACCAATTCTACATCCATCCATATAGCATATTAGTCATAGCATTTGGTCAGTTTATTTTCAGTAAATTCTCTACAATAAACAGTTACAAGTAAGCTCTCTCTGTCCATGAAAGTCTTAGTTGGAAATGAGTAGGAGAGCACCACTTAACCAAACAGCAAATACCTTTCGGCTCTCCTTAGTCATCACGCTTCAGTCATTTAAACCCTGAGCAACATAGTGGGAAAGCAGAGATGGGAAGCTGTAGCTGGGTCTAGCGGGATAAAGCCAATGCAATGATCAGGGATAGAATGGATATGAAGTGGATATATTCAATTCAACAACCATGACACTTAGGTCAGGCTAATCTGTTAGATTAGGAATAAGTAAACATGCATCTACTGTTCCATCTCAGAGTCTCCATCTGGAGACCTGCCATGGGGAAGAGGAAGAATCCAGAAGTAGGAGAGCCAATCTGCTATGGACCTGGCCTCTAGCTTTATCTGAAGGATTATGGGGCTCTCAAGCTCCATGTGTACTTGCTTTGTTAAGATAATGTGGGTGGGTCATGAGAGCAGGATTATCTAGGAGTGATAATGTCCACAGTCAGAAGAGTGGCTCATCTGGTTTAGAACAGGACACAGACAGTAGCTGGGAGTACAAGAAGCATGGTGCCAGGACCCCAAGCTCAGGGGCTGATATTGAGGGAAGGTCTTCATTTCAAACAGGGGGCATGAGGTGCAATTCAGAAAAAAATAGGTTGAACTCTGTTGAAACACAAAAAGGAATTTAAGAGGAAGGTGCTTGGAGGCTTGCCTCCCTATTTCAAAATTCAACTTCCACCACCAACCCCCAACCAGGCTGCTCTCAGAATATGTTGATGCGCTTATGGAGGAAGTTTAGATTCCACCACTGTGTATTTCTGTCCTCTAGAGTAACTCAGATGCCCAGCATGTGGTGTCTCACCCAAGGTCCCTCTGTCCATAGCAATTTGTATATTCAGTGAGAAGTGGTTTTGCATTTGGAGCAAGTTAGATCATTGTCCATCTACTGGATCTGATAGTCACATTTCCACCACGATAATCACATTAACTACAGCCCCAGGAAGTGGGCAAAGAGGTAGTGTTCCAGGCACTACACCTTGGGTGAGCATAGTAGTCACAGGTATTTGAGGGAATACTCTGTTATAGATGGACCATGTAGACTAATTTGTCAAAGTGCCTGAATACAGTATCTAAAAAGATTTGGGGAAGGTATCTACAAGTGAAAAGTATGGAATAAGCTGACTTTGCTGAGAAAGCCTAGTAAGAAGAAGTCCAAAGGAAAGAGCTCTGCTACAGTCTGCCTGGCCTTAAGGAGAGGAAAACAGCCACTGAACTACTTAAGTTTGTAGACCAACAAATCCTAGACTCCTACAGTGATGTTTTCAGCTCTTCATGGAGACCACATGAAAAATAAAAGCTCATTCTGTACTTTCACATTAACTTACCAAAAACCTTCTTGGTAGAAGTTTGGTCTCTTGAGTTTGCTTCTTCATTAGGAGAGGAGAATTCTGTGTAGACAAGGAGTCTGAGTTTTCAGTAAAGAATGGCTGCCATCCCTGTTTTGTGAGGCAAAAATCAAGAAATAAAAATCTTAGGAATATGGAGATAAATAGGAGAAAAAGTAGCACGAACTAAATCCTGCCCTCCCCCAACACCAACACACGCACACATACACACTTTGGGTAAACTGAGAAATCAGTTTCCAGATTCCTTAGGCTGAGGCCCACGCCCCAGAACAAAGAAGTCACAGACCTTAGACTTTTCCATGGTAGGATGACTACAGGGACCAGGATTGGGACCAGGAGTAGGGCCAGGTCCTGCTCTGGCGGTAAGGGATCAGTGGACATCAGCAACACACAAGTCCCCCCTTATCCATGGTTTTGCTTTTCACAGTTTCAGTTACCTGCGGTCAACCCCAGTCTGAAGGCAGGTGATCCTCCTCCTGATGTATAATCAGAAAGTCAATAGTAGCCCTACACTCGGTCCCAATGCCTATGTCATTCCCCTCACTTAGTCTTATCACGTAGGCATTTTATCATCATGTCAACACAAGAAGAAGGGTGAGTGCAGCATAGTAAGATATTTTGAGAGAGAGACCACATTCACGTAACTTTTATTACAGTAGGTTGTTATAATTGTTCTAGTTTATTATTAGTTATTGTTAATCTCTTAATGTGCCTAATTTATAAGTTAAATTTTATCATACATATGTATCGGAAAAAGCATAGTGTACATAGGGTTCAGGCATCCATGGGGAATCTTGGGGTAAGGGGCACTACTGTACTTCCACTGTAGCCCTGAAGGTTACTCTGTGGCATCATCAGTCATTCCTATGAGCAGTGATCATGGTGTAAAGTTTATATATAAAAAGGAATGAAATATATAATGTAATATTTTCTGACTACTATGCATTTGTATATATAGAAATGGTTTTGAATAAATGTCTTCTATATTTTTAAAAAAGAAACTTTGCTACCTTTAATGTAATTTTAACACAAACAACATTTACTTCACTTCTTGTATTTCTTCAGGAATTACCTCCTTACAATGGTTTTGGACTCATTGAAGACTCTGTTCAGAATTGCTTCGTTCTCATTCCAAAGGCTCCAAAAAAAGATGTTATTAAAATGCTGGTGAACGATAACAAGGTGCTTCGTTACTTGGCTGCACTGGTGAGGATGACTTTCATGTACTAAGATTCCATTGTGTCTCACTACTGTGCCCAGTTATCTTTTTGTTTGTAAGCTGTTGAGTAACAGCTGTTAGAGTTGTATGTTACTTAAACAGCTGTGGGATCCAGTCCCCAGCCTTTGGACAGGTTGGATAGTACTGGGGGTAGTGTCCTAAACCAAGACCTAGTTCTAGTCCTATCTCCTGTAAACATCTTTGTTAGATCATTAATCTCTCCCTTCTACCCCTCAAATTTTGACTGACTTTTTACCTTTTTTTATTACATAATTATGAAAGCCTGACATAGTAGAATTATTTGTGTACTTATGTGCAATTGAGTGTACTGTGATTTCCTTGAGAGTAGGGATCATATCTTACTATCATTATCTTTGACGTCTAGCTTGATGTATTTTGTATTCATTAAATGTAATAAATGGAATCAGACCAATTTAATAGGTATTGCCTTTGAGAAGTCATATGGCTGGTAAATTAAGAGCATGTGTTTGGAAACAGACATAAATTTAAATACTGAATACTCCACTCATTGGCTGAATTACCTGAGGCAAATTACTGATAGGACAATGGGCAATGTTTTTTAAAATGGAAAATATGTAGAAATAGGGATATCAGAATTTTATTTAGAAATACGGATAACAATAGAAATTGAAATAAGTTACTTGCAGGAATAGGAATTGGGAGTGTGGAGAGGTGGGCCAAGTGATTTTTCAAACTGTATGCATATATTTGAAAAAATAAAAATTAAATCAAGACATAGTTGACTACTATATTTTCGAAAAATGTTGAACAAAGCATTAAATAAAAAAGGAATCCTAGCAAACTCTAGGCCAACTAGTATACTCCAAACCATAAAAATTCTACTTAATGAATGTTTTACATTATCACCAAGTCCTCTCAGTTACTGTTAAAGTTTAAGAGGCTTGTTGAATTATGATATATAGTAACTGTAAGCTCCTTGAGGCTGGGATCAGGTCTTTCTACAATTTTAAGTATTCAATAACTTTGGTTGAATGGGTAAATGAGTTTATTTACACATACACTATCCATGAGTTAGGCAGTATAATATGCACATTTTATGTTTCAAAATATAAGAACCAAAGAGGCTAGTTGGCTTGTCCCAGGTCTCAGCATGAGACCTCATGCATGAAATCTCATGCTGAGAACTGGCAGAGGCAGAACTGGAACCCAGCATTCTTTTTTTCTAGCAGTATATTTCTATTTTGCAGTGACAATGTAAATAATTTTGGAAATATGACAGTACCTTCAGTATAAGCAATTATAATACAATGATCAAATTAATATATGAGTGAGGCAGTAGAAGAGAATATCACAGGTATTTTTCCTGTAGAGAAAGTTAACAAAGTCCTCAAAAAGGTAACGTGAAGAGTCACTGTAAGAAAGGAAGTTGGAAAACAAATCTTATTCCTGCAGCTCTGAGAATCCTCAGTCCTGCATTTTTTTTTTAATCAAGAGCCAGTACAATGTTTAGGTTACGAAAAGGGAAAAGAACTTACATGAGTTTGTAAACTACATAGTATTAAGCTTATGTCTAATACCCACAAATCATGGAAAAATTATTATATAATTGAGTACAAAAATTACTATGAATAATGTTGAATATTGCTAAGTGAGGAGAAAAAAATGCATTTATATTGACTGCAGTATCTATACTCACAAATAATCAGGGCAAATGTAATATATCGCAAAAGGTTGAAGAGTCAGTAGAAGCAATGATAATGACTGGGTAATTCGGATCTTCCCTCTTGCTGAGGGTACCTAGAAAAACCAGTGTGTATGTGTACATGTGTGCGTGTTTGCGTGTGTGTTTATGTACTACTGCTTAAAGGTGCTGGACAACAAGATGTGAAGAATCACTGAGCAAGAACCAGGAAAATATTGAAAACCAGAGGGTGAGCCTGGCGGATGGAGCCTTTTCTCCTCAGGGAATTTTGCTAATTACAGAAGCCTCCTCTATGAGTGCAAACACTGTAATTTGGGCCTGTTAAAGGTAGAAGCATCTGGTCAACCCTCTGTGCTTTAATCCATAAATGGATAATCCTTAAAGGGACTATTGTCTGGCTTTGAATGATCTCAGTCCCTGAGTTGTCTCAGTTCCAGAAATCAGATTAAGATCCTGGATAACTGATGACCCAAGGTATCTGACAGAAGTCAATATAAACTCTTTGAAGACAGCATCATCAAAGGCTTCTATTTCTATAAACAATGTAAGAAATATAGTTTATTTATTTTTAAAATATGTAAACAATACAGTGTACAGACGTACAGCAAGATGACATGAAGGAAAATGAACAAAAACAACGGACAATAGAAATTGATCCATAGGGGCTTCAAATACTGATGTTACCAAATTCAAATTTAAAAAAAATCAATATTTACTATGTTTAAGAAGATAAAAGGATAAGATTGAAGATTCTAACAGAGAACAAGAAACAAAGTATTTCAGTTTTGAAAATTTATCAGTAATAGAATAAAGGGGAAAATTATATGTAGAAAAGTACTTAATAAAATTCATCCACTGTGGCTTCAAAACAAAACTCTAGTAAATAGGGTATAAAAGGGAATTTCCTTAGTCTGATAAAGAGTATCTACCAAAAATATACTAAGTATTCAAACAGCACACTTAGTGATGAAAGGTTGAAAGTGTACTCTCTGAGATTAGAAAAAAGGCAAGACTGCTATCACCCCTTGTATTCAACATTGTACTGGAGGCCCTAGCTAGAGCACTAAAGGAAAATAAAAGGGGGATATATATATATATATATATACACACACACACACACATACATACATACATACATACACCAGCAGAACTATTAGTAAAGCAGTAGTGGTTATCATCCCACAGGCAAGAAGAAAGAGGTGATATTCTGGTCATGGTAATTTTTAAACGTTTTTCCCTGACCTATTTAGCAAAGTAGAGGGTGTCTTCATTTAGTTCATCATGAAGCTCTGAGGATGAAAGAAGGGTGGCTGACAGTAAGAAGGGGCTTTGCTGGGGACTTCAGAAGAAAAGATGGAAGTTCAAAAGAAGGGAAGTCTATTGTAGAAATGCTCGGAGACAAATTCATCATGAAGCTCTGAGGATGAAAGAAGGGTGGCTGACAGTAAGAAGGGGCTTTGCTGGGGACTTCAGAAGAAAAGATGGAAGTTCAAAAGAAGGGAAGTCTATTGTAGAAATGCTCGGAGACAAATTCAATGGAATCCTCTTGAGTTCAGAGTTCAGAGTTCAATCCCCCTGTACGTGTTATGAGGAAATAAAGTCTGCTAAACCCAGCCAGGGGGTTGGGGCCCAAGTGAAACTATGGCTAGTGAAGTATTTGGGGCTCAGGGTGAAGTGCCACCTAGGGGGCTTGGGAAAGCTCAAGAATGCCACTTGAGCAGTGGTCTGCACAGCAGCAGGCTTGGCCTTCCAAGGAGCCTGCAGACAGCATGTAATCCATGCAGGATGTGAAGAAAACAGTATAGCCTCTGTTCATAATTTATATGAGTACATTTATTTTATAGCACCTGATATTTATATCTGCTTTGTAGGGCACAGAACATGTTTATGCAGAACATATATTGAATTATTCATTCATTCATTCATTCATTCAACAAATATAGGAGAACTACTTTGGGCTTGGCATAGTTCCGGGCATTGAGGGTACAATGGAAAAACAAGGCAGACAAATCTCTGGCCTCATGGAGTTTACATTCCAGTTGAGGTTATTCTGGTCAAGAGTAAATATATCATCAAAGAACAAGTAGTAAACATGCTGTAAAAAGTAAAGCAGGAGAAAAAGATGGGGAGGGGATCATTTATACTGGTAAATAAGAGAAATGCTGGGGGCGGAGAGTGCACAGCTGAGTAGAGACCAGAAAAAATGTCCAAGGGGGCTAGCCAGCAGCATATCTGAGGAAACTGCATTTCATGCAGAGGTCATAGACAGGGAATGGAGGGTAGAAAGACAGAAACAAAGATGAGATCAGGAACCAGCTCAGAGCTTTGCAGCCAGTGGTCTAACAAGGCCCGAGGGATAGAGTGGTGGGAGTAGTCACCCATGGTGCTGGCAACAAGGGATTTAGGTAACAAGCCTGCAGACAACTTAAAAATAAACCCAAAAGTTGATCTGCCTTTACTGTCACTGCGTGCCTGTAATTCTAAATATTAGCAATACAATACTAATCCTCAAAGAGACCGTGCCTCCATACAGTAGAATTTCAGAAGAGAGCAATAAAAAACTGCCATCAAGCACACACCACAGCAAGAATTGTAGAGAAGATCCATCAGTGTTGCTAAATACAGGAAAACCTTTGAGGATAAACAGGATTTTCATAGTTTTGGGGTGTGTTCCTCAAGATATTTATCAACTGCAAAGGGAAAGATGGTAATTTTAAAAGGGAGAAACCCAGGATTTATCTTCTTATCCGTGTGACCAAGGTCAACATCACCCATAGTAAGATACATCAATACTGTGTCCTCCTTGGTATGCTCTGAGAAAGACACGATATTTTGTCTGTGGTATTTTTGCCAAAGATGCAAATATCAGATCCACAAGGGACGTTCAACAAAATAATTGACCATTACTCTTCAAAAGTGTCAAGGTCATGAAAGATAAGGACAGAATGAGGAATTGTAACAGATTGGAGGAGGTCAAAGAATAACTAAATATAATGTGAGATCTTGGATAAGATCCTGAGACAGAAAAAGAACACAAGTGAAAAACAGGTGAAATCTGAGTAAGAACTGCAATTTATTTAACAGTATTGTGCCATTACTATTTACTATTACTGTTGTACCATTGCTCTGGGTTTGATAATTGTACTGTGGTTATGTAAGGTGCTAATATCAGGGGAAGTTTTGTGAGGAGTATATGAAAATTCTATATTGTTTATGCAACTTTAAGTCTTCAGTTCTAAATAAAAACAAAGATTTTTTTTTAACTTTTAAAATACTCCTAAAGTACTCCTGCCAGGGTAAATCATTAAACCTCCCCCACTTGATACAACCCTGCCTGTGGCTGTGTTCAGAACTTTGCATTTTATTCAGTGTGATGGGAATCCTCTGGGGTTTGAGAGCCAAGAGGTGATGTGATTTGATTTTTATTAACTACATTGTGGATGTTTGTTTAAATTTTTTTTGTGTTGTTAGAGTGTCTAATCAAAAAAGTTTGGAGAATATTGGATTTGGGAATGGTATAGGAAATTATTTTGTGAAGAGGAAACCCAGTGACTTTCTTTGATAAAGGAGAAATTATCATACAAGAAATTCCATATTGTAAATGAAAAGATATGTGCTGAAGTTGCAATTTGAGAGAATTTTAGTCAAGAATAAGCATGTCTGTATTTAGGCTTGTTCAACCTGGAATTGGTTTCTTAGGGTTATGTGATCATTCTTCAGTGATTAGATGTAGGAACAGTCTTATCTACAAGGTAGTATCTCAGAATCAATTTCAACTCTATGACATTATATTACTCATCCAACCTTTCTTAACTTTTCTTTTTAAAATTATGTATATAAATGGATTTCTTTGAAGAACTAAACTTTGCATAATCATCTTAGTGTCTGTGAAGTTGATCGTATCAGCCAAGAGGTCTCAAACTATGGGCAGCCTGTGGGCAGAATGTAGCCCACGTTTTTTTTTGTTGTTGTTGTTGTTTGTTTGTTTTGTTTTGTTTTGTTTTTGTTTTTGTTTTTGGCCCACATGGCACTTTAAAAGAGTTAAGTTCAACATTTAAAATCAGAGTTTTTTTTTCTTTCCAAGTTTTTGTTTAAATTCCATTTAATTAACATACAGTGTAGTATAGGTTCGGGTGTAAAATTTAGTGATTCATCACTTACATACAACACCTGGATTTCTGTCTTCCCGTGAGAAATGGGAAGATCTAGCAACATAGGGCTTACGTTCAGACAAGGAGTTGAGTTGGGGCAGCCTCCTTTAGATGAGGCATGTCCTTTCCAGGCCAACAGAGTCCCCCCTCCCCTCCCCCCATACTGTTCACTTACATTATACTTTGTATATTTGGTTTATATTTTATACGTAGTCCTTTTTTAAAAAGATTTTATTTATTTATTCATGAGAGACACAGAGAGAGAGGCAGAGAGAGGCAGAGGGAGAAGCAGGCTCCCTGTGGGGAGCCTGATGTGGGACTGGATCCCAGGACACCGTGATCACACCTTGAGCCAAAGGCAGATGCTCAACTGCTGAGCCACCCAGGTGTCTATTTTTACCTAGTCCTATAGATACTTAAATTTAGAACATCTGAGTAGACCATGTACCTTCCTTTTGCTTCCTTTCTTCTCCTTTCTAGGAATCTCCCATCCCAGAAGACAAAGACCGCCGATTTGTCTTCTCTTATTTTCTTGCCAGTGATATGATTAGTATCTTTGAACCTCCTGTTCGAAATTCTGGCATCATCGGTGGCAAGTACCTTGGCAGAACTAAGGTTGCTAAACCGTCCTCAACAGCAGAAGATCCCATCTACTATGGCCCAACTGACTTCTTCATTGGCGCTGTGATTGAGGGTAGGTCTAAGCACAGCATAGCCTTTCCTACCTACCAGGTGAATGGGTGCTTCCTTGTGGGAATTTAATTCATTTAACTCTTTTAAGAGGGCATCAGGCTGCATTCCACCTGAAATGAAGCCAGTATTCTTGTATGTGTGATACAGTATTTTGATCCCCTTCATATCAACTAAATTGTAAGTTGGTCACATTCATGGGCTATAGATGGAAACCTCAAGCTTCCTAAACACTGAGTGGACTACTGCCTATTAGTTTAGAGAGTTGTTGGAAGTTCATTCGTCTAGGTCACAGATGCCTATCTGTGAACTTGTCATTGGAGGATCAGTATTATTTTACCCCTAATTGCATGATTAAAATCATAATCAAGCTAAGTGTATTCCCACCCTCTCCCCAGTGTTTGGCCACCGGTTCATCATCCTTGATACAGACGACTATGTTCTGAAGTACATGGAGAACAATGCTGCCCAGTATTCGCCAGAAGCACTCTTGTCTATTCAGAACCGGATTCAAAAGCAAGAAGCTCCTGCACCAGAATTGGAAAAGTATGTTTGACTCTCTAAGGTCCAATTTGACTTTGGAACATGTAAGACATTTAGGAGATAGTTTTGGATAAGATGAGTGGGTAATCACATTTTAGATTTTCAGATTTCCCTCACCAGATGGGAGTTATCAGACATACAAGGAAGGTTCTCTGGGTCCATTATAGTAACATCATTTATTTAGCAAATAATTATTGAATGCCTGGTATGTATCAGATACTATCAGCAGGCCCTTGGGCTTTTGCCAGTCAACAGAATAGACAAAAAGTTTCTGCTGTCATGGAGTTTGCCTTCTAAGCAACAGGAGAGAGAGGCAACAAATAAACAACACAAGTAAATCATACAGTACCTTAGGGGATGAGTGCAATGGAAAAATGGAGAACAATAAGAGTGATAAGAATTTCTGGAGGGTGATGGTGGGCTGTAGTTGATCTGGGGAGCCGAGTACACCTTGAGAAGGTGACCGTGAGCAAACACTTGAAAGAAAAGGAGCTTCTCAGGAAGAGGGCCTGGTGAGTGTGAAGGCCCAGCCTGCCTAGAGTACTGGGAAGAAGCAGGCTGGTGAGAACAGCGAGACTGAGGATGTGAGTGGAAGAGGAGGAGATGGAATTAGAACATAGCACCGTAAGAAGGGGCTGGATGAGGTAGGACCCACTGGGTCCCCATTTGGAAATATGTTGACTTTTCTTTGTAAAATGAGAGCCGCAGGGCAGGGGGTGAGGCGGGTTTCTCAGAAGAATGGCAAGATTTGACATGTGTTTTAAAAGAACTCCCATGGCTGCTGTGCAGAGGCTAGATCAGGAGGCAAACGAGTTAGGACCATGTTATAGAAATCCAGGCAAGAGATGAGGGTGTGTGGACCAGGTGCCTCAGTGAACGTGGGGAAAAGTGGTCTGATTCTGGATGAATTTTGAAGGTAGAGCCTGTAGGACTTCAGACAGATTATACAGAGGCTATAAGGCAGTAATTAAGAATGACTCCAAGATCTTTGGGCTGATCAACCGGAAGGAAGGAGTTGCCATCAGCTGAGATGGGGAAGATGTGTACTGTGGGTAGAGGAGGGTTATTTTGGTTGGGGGAAGGATTTTGGCTTTGGTTATTATAGGAGTGCTGACCACAGTGATTCCATCTTAGGCCCCCCATCTTGTTCATTCTCACACAGTGTCCCTCTTCGAGGCTATATGTTCCTGGCCCTTGGGGAGGCTAATGTCTGCCCTGATGGGATTGCAAGAAGGCTTATTCTGATCCTCCCCAAAGTGGTGCACAGAGGGCCCCGATTTAGGTAATTAGTAGAGATGGCTGGTGCACAGAAGGCCCCACTTTAGGTAACTAGTAGAGATCCTTTGGTGCACAAATGACACCACTTTAGATAACTACCCTGTGACCTCACCACCACGCTCCTTGCTCCATAAAAGCTGGGGATTGAAGTCCTGACTGGGCAGAGAATAGGGGCAGAGAATAGCTGCGTGTGGCCTGGACCATCCTGTCTGGATCAGTCTACTCGATTCTCCCATAAGTTACCCTGAAAGGAACTGCACAAATGGTATGGAATCACTTGCTTTGTGTTTCAGTCTTAAAGTGCCTTTCCGTTATAGAGGATGTTTTACTGACTCTCCATCTTCTAATAGATACACTAGATTTAAGGTATCTATTGGATATCCAGGTAGAGGTATCAACTGGCCATTGGATATATAAACCTGGGTTTTAGGCAAGAGGTCTGGGCTGGAGATGTAAATGTGGAAGTTGTTGACACAAGCGGATGATGTTTTAAGCCACAGGGCTGGCTAAGGGAGCAGTGCAAATAAAGAGAATAGCTCCAAGGACTGGGCTCTGATGTCCCCCAACTGTGAGCATTGAGAGAGGAGACTGGGAAGTCAACTAGTGAGGCTGGATGAAAATCAAGTGGGTGTGGTGCCCTGAAGTCAGATCAAGGAAATGTAGGCCATTCTCCCTTTGCATTGAGCTCGGAACTCTGAAAACAACCAGGCAAAAAATCTTAATAATCAATGGTAAAGTTAACTATTCTGTGACCTTTAAAATTTTCTGTCAAAACGTGAAAAACTCCATGGTTATATACGTGTAAGAAGTGAAAAAAAAATAGTAAAACCAATTTTTATTTGGTACACCGTAATTTAAAACAAAGGCAGGACCCCCGAGTGGCTCAGTCAGTTAAGTGTATGACTCTTGAGTTTTGGATCAGGTAATGATCTCAGGGTCATGAGATCCAGCCCCTCATCAGGCTCCACACTCCAGCAGGGAGTCAGCTTGAGAGTCTCTCCCTCTGCCCCTGCCCCCACTCGCATGCCTGCACATGTGTGTGCTCTTGCTCTAAGATAAATCTAAAAATAAAACATTGGCAACATTAAGAATCAAAGTGCTTTACTTCTTTGGGCGAGGGAGGGGGGCGGGGAAACAACTTGCTGAGACAAGGTTGAACAGTACTTGCCTCGTTCTTGTCACATAACCAGAGCAAATATCTTTCCTATGCATTGGCAAATTGACATATTCCTTTCTAATTTTGGATCAGCTTTCATCATTTTATTATTTTTGCTCTCCATGTTGTGAAATACCTCCTCCTGTTCCTTTAATAACCATGAAGTGCCTCCAAGAGTTCTATCAATGGGAAGTTTCTCATTGCACCTGAGAGCTGCTTGTCCTTTCCACGCACCCTCTGTCCTCATGCAGGCCTTAAGTCACCTTTCCCCTAGCTGTGCGCTGCCCTGGGAATCCCACTGGTGGTGGGGACCATGGCACCCATCAGCTACTGCTATACCTCCATTATGTTAGAGGCGATATTTTACTTCCAGTGCTAGCACTTTTTGTGTCTTTGCTTCACTTTCACTTTTTTTTTTTTGCCAATTTCCTTTTTCAATGATACACATTTTTGCCAAGTGACCAGTCACTGACAGACTTTGAAAAACATGAGCTGATTGTCACCAGTCGATGTGCACGTGTTGTTTTTGTGTTGATCCGTACACTGACCAGCCAACAGTGAGTTTGTGCTTTGTGCAGTTCCTCACTGTTCACAAACTGTGGTAACTGAAATTTGAACCTTGTTGTTGAAGGACTGGGTTATTTAACTAAACAGTGTTAACTGAAAATCACACTCATCAGAGCCTTGCAGAGGGACAGCTGCCTGTATATCAAGGAATGATTCATTGCGTCAAATGGGGATTTAGCAATGTGGGGGGATCCAGGTGGGATCCCCCCATTTCAGTGGAATGGGAAGGGCAGGAAAACCTGATGGGAGGGGATTTATTTATTTATTTATTTATTTAAAGATTTTATTTATTCATGAGAGACACACAGAGAGAGGCAGAAACACAGGCAGAGGGAGAAGCAGGCTCCATGAAGGGAGCCCAACGTGGGACTCAATCCTGGGTCTCCAGGATCAGGTCCCAGGCTGAAGGCGGTGCTAAACCACTGAGCCACCGGGCTGCCCCAGGGAGGGGATTTAAGAGAGAGTAGAAGGATGGCAGCTACCTGTGTGAGCACAACATAAGGAATAAACTTGTTGAATCACCATGTTGTGCACCTGAAACAAACATCATGTGTCAATAATATTGAAATAAAAAAAAAATGAGTGGGAAGAGAGGAATTGAGACCAGAGTTATAGACAACTCTTTTGAGGAAGTTTGTTGCAAAGGGGAAGAGACATGGGCGGTAGTTGACAGAGGAGCAGAAGTTTTTATTTTTAAGATAAAAATAAAAAACAGCCTGTTTATACATAAATGGGAATGATTTTGCAGTGAGGGAAACTGACAAATGTGTGAAAGGATGGGACTCCATACCTGGTGGAGGAATGGGCTTTAAGATCGAAACACCAAGCATTCATTTCTGGCAATTCTCAAACTTTTTGGTCTCAGAGCACCTATATACTCCTAAAAATTAATGAGGACCACAGTGAGTCTTTGTGTGGTTTTATATCTATTGATATTTACCATGTTGAAAATTATATTTGAGAAATTTAAAAATATCAGTTTTTAAAAATAATAAACTCATTTCATGTTAACACGAACAAGTGTTTTATAAAAAATAACTATTTTCCAAACCCCCCCTCCCAAAAAAAAAATAGAAGAATGGCCTTGTTTTACATTTCTGCAAGTCACGTTAATGTCTGACTTTATTAACAGAAGACAGCTGGATTTTCATCTGCCTCTGTATTCAGATTGCTGGATCTCATTCATCATGTAACCTTTGGAAAACTCCATTGTGCATTTGTGAGAAAACAAAGGTTAAAAAGCAAATACTGGTTTAGCGTTATTATGAGAATAGGTTTGACCTCACAGACCCCAAATGGATCTCAGGAGCCTCTGGGAGTCCTGGAATCACTCTTTGAAACCTTGACCTAAAAAAAAAACCAAAAAACAAAAAACAAAAAAACCTTGACGTATGGCAACAAGCAGGAAGCAGGAAGGTCGAGTGGAGTGTGTGGGTGTAGCTCCTGGGAGGTGGGTGGATATGGATGATGGATCTAACCAAGTGTGTCCTTTTCAGAGTAGCAGTGCCATAGGAAGAATAAGGATGGGAGATTTCAGGAGAGAGGAGGAGTTGTGAATTGTACCATTCTATTGACTACATATCAACAAAATATAAAAATGAAAAATAAATGCATAACTTATCTAAGAAATAATTATAATTGTCATTCATCATCAATTAAAAAACTCCTCCTACTTCCAGACATATTAAAAAATGTGAAACAAATGCCACAGGCCTAATGAAATATGGCAGCTGTCTAGGAAATTGGGAATTGCATGGACTAGAGAAGCATGTGTTAGTGACTGCACAGCATTCGGGGCCACGGGGAGACTCATGGTCCTATATCTAATTCAGGTGCTTCTCCAAAGTTTCTTCTGTAATTTCCCCATGTCTGTGCAAATACCAGCAACACTGGGAAGCTTCTTGCTTTGGCACACTACCCGTAGAATCTCTCTCCCTTTTCGTTCTGATTTTCTAATGAGGAAAAGATAGTGTGTGGCACTTAGTATAAAATGCCAATAAAAGTAAAGAGAAATTCAAGTTCTAGGTTGAGTTCCATTGCTGTCCTTGCTTTCACCCTCATCTCATCCTCCCTCTCTTCTTCTGTGATGGGTTAGACCAATAAGTGACAGAAAGTGCTTGAAGGTGATATGAACCCTTGTGCCGCCCCTTCCATGTCTTCTAGCCATTCTGTCTTTGGATCCTAACTCCTCCCATCTGGTAAAGAACCCACTCTACAGAGATACAGATCATTTATTTGACTAATCATTGCTAAGAATAATGAAAGGGGATCTCAAGTATCTGTCAGACCTGAGTACTTATGTCAAGTGTCAGTCACAGGAGGATAATATTTGCAGCTAGCCATTTTCTTTCTCTGAGCCAGAAAATTAAAAAGTGCACAGGTAATTGAGCATTGACTTTATCTGAAGTTCTTGTTGGGTTTTTGGTCCTCATTGAGGTATATGGAACTCAGACTTGCTTTAAAAATGCTCATAAATCCACCCCTCCATGTGACATCTCCACGCGTTCATATGTTATCACTTAATTAGCATCCCATTTGTGCTCTTCATTTTTGAGAGGACCCTCCTCCCCTGCTTAGTGAGCTTTTTCATGATTTTCCACTTTTAGCCATTTTTCCCATATAGGCATTCCCCAATAGTCTTTTTTCTATCTTCTTTATGCCCCAAGCCCTTCCATATTCAATTTGCAGTTGGTCTCAAATATAAGATCAAATGATCCAAGGTAGTAAGTTCCTTCAATTTTCTCACTCTTCACCTTAGAAAGTTTCCAAACTGTTACTCATCTTTTCTTTACCTTCTTGTCAAAGATAAGTAGATCCCATTTCTCCAAATTTAATTCTGTTTTGGATCTATAACCACCTCTTTTCTGTCTCCTTTAGAATCCATGCTTCAAAAGTTGCTTTCTTAAAGGTCATCAATTCCTTCCAAATCTAATGGTCTCTTATTCATTCATTCATTACCTCAGATACGTGAGCTTGCACCTTGTGCCAGATCTTTATAAACGCTCAGGCAAGTATATGAGAGAAGAGGGAGCTCGTAGTGTAAGACAGTGGATGGCAAATATATTTAGTGAAGAGATAGGTAGTAAATCGTTTAGGCTTTGTGGGCCATACCGTCTCTGTTGGAACCACTTACTTGTGCCCTTACAGGGTGAAAGTGGTCATAGACAATGTGTAAATGAGGGTTTGGCTGAATGCCAATTAAATTTTATTTAGAATAGGCAGCACGTTGGTTTTGAGCTGTTGTAGTTTGCCAAGTCCCTGGTTTAATGTTTAGTCTTTTTTGATCTACATGTAAGTCACTCTTTAAATTCCCACTTTTTAGATTCCATTACTTTCTTTTCTTTTCTTAAAAAAAATTTAACATAGAGTGTTACATTAGTATCGGGTGTGTGGTATATGCAACTATTCTATACATTTCTCAGTGTTCATCACCACAAGGTACTCTTAATCCCCTTCACCTGTTTTACCCATCCCCCATGCTCCTCTGCTCTGGTAACCAGTCTGTTGTCTAAATTTAAAAGTCCTCTTTTTAAATTTCTTTTTGTTCATTTGTTTCTTAGATTCCACGTATAAGTGAAATCAAATGGTATTTGTCTTCCTCTGACTAATTTCACTTAGCCTTATACTCTCTAGCTCTCTCTGTTGTTGCAAATGGCAAGATTTCATTCTTTTTTATAGCTGAGTATATTCCTGTGTGTGTGTGTGTGTGTGTGTGTATGCGCGTGAGAGGGAGAGAGAGAATGTGTATACCACACCTTCTTTATCCATTCATCTATTGATGGATACTTGGGTTGTTTCTATGAATTGGCTATTATAAATAATGCTGTAATAAACATAGGGGTACATAAATCTTTTCAAATTAGTGTTTTCATATTCTTTGGGTAATTACTATGTTAATTCTATTTAATTTTTGAGAAACCTCCATACTGTATGACCTCCACAGTAGCTATACCAGTTTGCATTCCCACCTACAATGCAGGAGGGTTCCTTTTTTTCTTCATCCTTGCCAACACTTGTTTTTTTTTTTTTTTTCTTTCCATTCTGACAGGTGAGAAGTGATAGCCCATTGTAGTTTTGAATAGCATTTCTCTGCTGAGTGATGTTGAGCATCTTTTCATGTGTCTGTTGGCCATCTGGATGTCTTTGGAAACGTTATCTGTTCATATCTTCTGCACATTTTTAACTGGATTATTTGCTTTTTTTGTGTTCTATAAGTTCTTTATATATTTTAGATACTAACCCTTTATAGGACATGGCATTTACTAATTCTTCTCTCTTCAGTAGGTTGTCTTCTGGTTTTGCTGATTGTTTTCTTGTTCAGAAGCTTTTATACTTTGATGTATTCCCAGTAGTTTATTTTTGCTTCGGTTTTCCTTGCTTCAGGAGAACTTTCTAGAAAAATGTTGCTACAGCTGATCCCACAAAAATTACTGCCTGTGGTTTCAGGTCCCATATTTAGGTCTTTTATACATTTTGAGTTTTTCTTTTTTGCATGTAACTGTCCAGTGTTCCCAACACCATTTATTGAAGAGACTGTCTTTTTCTCATTGCATATTCTTGTCTGCTTTGTCAAGGATTAATTGGCCAGATAATTGTGGGTTTATTTCAGGGCTCTCTATTCTGTTCCATTATCTATATGTCTACTCTTGTGCTGGTACCAAACTTTTGATTACTACAGCTTTATGGTATATCTTGAAATCTGGGATTGTGATAGCTCCAGTTGTGTTCTTTTTCAGGATTGCTTTGGCTATCTGGGGTCTTTTGTGGTTCCATACAGATTATAGGATTATTCTAGTTCTGCAAAAAATGTGGTTGGTATTTTGATATTGGATTACATTAAATCTGTAGATTGCTTTGGGTAGTATGGACGTTTTAACACTATTTATTCTTCCAATCCATGAGCATGGAATATCTTTCCATTTGTTTGTGTGATCTTCAGTTTCTTTCCTCCGTGTTTCATAGTTTTCAGAGCACAGACTGTTCATCTCCTTGGTTAGGTTTATTCCTAGGTATTTTATTATTTTTGGTACAATTGTAAATGGGACTATTAATTTTTCTTTCTACTACTTCATTATTAATGCATAGAAATGCAACAAATTTCTGTTGATTTTTGTATCCAGTGACTTTTTTTTTAACTGAATTCTGTATCTGTTCTAGTAGTTTTTAATGGAGTCTTTAGGGTTTTCTATAAATAGTATGTGATGGCAAATGTGACAGTTTTACTTCTTCCTTACCAATTTGGATGCCTTTTATTCCTTTCTCTTGTCTAACTGCTACGGCTAGGACTTCCAGTACTATGTTAAATAAAAGTGGTGAGGGTGGACATCCTTGTCTTGTTCTTGATCTTAGGGGAAAAGCTCTGTTTTTCACCACTGAGTATATTAGCTGTGGATTTTTCATAAATGCCCTTTATTTTGTTGAAGTATGTTCCCTCTAAACCTACTTTGTTGAGGATTTTTATCATGCATAGATGTACTTTGTCAAATGTTTTTGCTGAATCTACTGAAATGATCCTATGGGTTTTATCTTTTCTCTTAGTGATGTGATGTATCACGTTGATTTGTGAATATTGAACCACCCCTTGCATCCTGGGAATAAATTCAAATTGATTGCGGGTAATGATTTTTTTTAAATATATTGTTGGATTGAGTTTTCTAATATTTTATTGAGGAATTTTGCATCTATGCTCATCAGAGATACTGGCCTGTAGTTCTCTTTTTTTGTAATGTTTTTATCTGATTTTGGTATCTGGGTAATGCTGGCCTCATAGAATGAATTTAGAAGCATTCCTTCCTCTTCTACTTTTTGGAATAGTTTGAGAAGTCTTTAAATGTTTGGTAGAATTGGGGCGACTGGGTGGCTCAGTCAGTTAAGTGTCCAACTTTTGATTTCAGCTTAGGTAATCATCTCAGGGTTGTGAAATTGAGCCCCATGTCAATGGGGCTGAGTGTGGAGCCTGCTTAAGATTTTCTCTCTCTGGGATCCCTGGGTGGCGCAGCGGTTTGGCACCGGCCTTTGGCCCAGGGCGCGATCCTGGAGACCCCGGATCGAATCCCACATCAGGTTCCCGGTGCATGGAGCCTGCCTTCTCCCTCTGCCTGTGTCTCTGCCTCTCTCTCTCTCTCTCTCTCTCTCTCTCTCTGTGACTATCATAAATAAATTAAAAAAAAAAAAAAAGATTTTCTCTCTCCCTTTCCCTCTGCCCCTACTTTCCCCTCACTTAAAAAAAAAAAAAAAAAAGTTTGGTAGAATTCACCTGTGAAGCCATTTGGTCCTGGACTTTTCTTTGTTGAGGGCTTTTGGTTACTGATTCAGTTTTATTGCTGGCGATCAGTCTGTTCAAATTTTTATTCCTGATTGTTTGGAGAGCTCATAAGTTTCTAGGAATTTGTTTCTTCTAGGTAATCTAATTTGTTAGAATATTATAATAAATGCTATGCCTTTACAATCCTTTGAATTTCTGTGGTGTCCATTCTCTCTCTCCTCTTTCATTTCTCATTTTATTTATTTAGGCCTTTTTTTTTTTTTTAATGAGTCTGTCAATGTTTATCAATTTTGTTGATCTTTTCAAAGAACCAGCTCATGGTTTCATTATACTGTTCTGTTTTTTAGTTTCTATTTTGGTTTTCTTCTATAATCTTTATTATTTCCTTTAACTGGTTTGGAGTTTTGTTTGTTCTTTTTCTGGCTCCTTTAGATTTAAGGTTAATTTGTTTATTTGAGATTTCTTTTGCTTCTTGAAGTAAGTCTGTATTGCTATGAACTTCTTTCTTGGAACTGCTTTTACTGCATCCCAAAGATTTTGAACCATTGTATTTTCATCTCTACGTATTTATTTCCTCTTTGATTTCTTGGTTGACCCATTCATTGTTTAATAGCATCATATTATTTAACTTCCATGTATTTATTCTTTTCAGGTTTTTTTTCTTATAGTTGATTTCTAGTTTTATAGTG
Source organism: Vulpes lagopus (assembly GCF_018345385.1). Taxonomy (NCBI): domain Eukaryota; kingdom Metazoa; phylum Chordata; class Mammalia; order Carnivora; family Canidae; genus Vulpes; species Vulpes lagopus. The sequence continues at coordinate 52,988,490 of NC_054824.1, read as the reverse complement.
TTGTGGTCAGAAAAGATGCATGGTATGACTTCAGTCTTTTTGAATTTTCTAACACTTGTTTCATGGCCTACCATATAGTCTATCTAGAGAACATTCCATATGCACTTGAAAAGAATGTATAATCTGTTTAGGATGGAATGCTCTGAATATTTCTCTTCAGTCCATCTGGTAGGCCAGTGTATCATTCAAAGCCACTATTTCTTGACTTTGTTTGGATAATCTATCCATTGATGTAAGTAGTGTATTAAAGTCCTTTATATTACATTGCTTTACTACTGTGTACTTCCTTTGTAAATATTTAGGCCCCCAACATAACATAACAAAAAGCAGTTAATAACAAACAATTGTTATACCTTCTTGTTGGATTATTCCCTTTATATAGTATCCTTCTTTATCTCCTGTTAGAGTCTTTGTTTTAAAGTCTATTTTTTTCTGGGGCACCTGGGTGGCTCAGTTTGTTGAGCATCCAACTCTTGGTTTTGGCTCAGGTCGTGATCTCAAGGTCATGAAATCAAGCCCTGCATCAGGCTCTCCACTCAGCAGGGCATCTGCTTCCTCTCTCCCTCTGCATCTCTTCTTGTTCACACACATGTGAACACACACACACTCTCTCTTTATCTCTCTAAAATAAAAAAATAAATAAAGTCTATTTTGCCAGAGGTAAGTATTTTTACCCTGGCTTTCTTTTCACTGCCATTTGCATGATAAATGCTTTTCCCTTCCTTCCCTTTCAGTCTGTATGTGTCTTTAGATCTGAAATGAGTCTCTTATAGGCAATATAATATAGATAAATCTTGCTTCCCATCACCCATAGAGCTCAGTGTGGGGCCTGAACTCACAACCTTGAGATCTAGACCTGAGATAAGGTCAAGAGTCAGACATTTAACTGACTGAGCCATCCAGGCACCTCTAGGTCTTGCTTGTTTATCCATTCCATCAACCTGTCTTTTGATTGGAGCATAGTCCATTTACATTCAAAGTGATTATTGTACTTATTGCCATTTTGTTACTTGTTTTATGATTGTTTTTGTATTTTTTTTCGCTCCTTTCTTGCTCTCTTCATGGTTTTCTGACTTTCTTTAATGATATACTTGGGTTCATTTCTCTTCATTTCTTACATATCTATTACCAGTTTTTGATTTGTGACTACTGCTAAGATTGTTTATACCATCTTCTGCAGGTAGCAGTCTATATTAAGTTGATGTTCACTTAAGTTGGAATCCATTCTACTTTACTTTACATCCCTTTTCTTTGATTTTTATAGATATACTTAATTTTACTGCTTTTGTGCTTCCCACTTTTCTTAATCCTACTTACAGTCTTTCATTTCCATTCAGAGTACCCTTTAACATTTCTTGCAGGGCTGGTTTAGTGGTGATGAATTTTACTAACTTTTGTTTGTCTGAAAAATTTTTAATCTATATATTCTGAATGATAGCCTTGCTGCATAGAATATTCTTGACTGCAGGGTCTTTTCCTTTTGGTAATTTGAATATTTTTCTGGCCTTCAAAATTGCTGCTAAAAAATTAACTGATAGCTTAATAGGGATTCCTTTGTATATAACTTTTCTTTTCTCTTGCTGTTTTTAAGATTTTTCTCTTTATTACTTTTTGCCATTTTATTATTTTTTATTTTTTTATTTTACTTTTTGCCATTTTAATTGCTACGTGCCTTGGTGTGGACTCCTTAGGTTGATTTTTGTTGGAGGCTTTCCATGCTGCCTGAATCTGGATTTCTGTTTCCTTCCCCAAATTCAGGAAGTTTTCAGCTATTTCTTCAAATACATTTTCTGCCATGTTTTCTCTCTCTTCTCCTTCTGGGATCCCTATAATGTGAACATTATTACACTTGATGGTGTTCTTCTGTTCCTTAGTCTAGTTTCATTTTTTATTATTTTTTCTCTCTCCTGTTTGGCTTGATTGTGCTCCGTAACTCTCTTCCAGATTGCTCATCTGTTCTGCTTGTTCAGTCTAGTATTTATTCCTTCTAGTGTATAAAATATATATAATATTAATATATAAATATAGAAGTATTATATAAACATACATATTTAATTTTAGTTACTGAGTTCTGCATCCATAATTGGTTCTTTTTTATGCTTTCTATTTCTTTGTTGAGGGTCTCACTGAGGTCATCCACTCAAGTACAGCAAATATCTTTATGAGCATTATTTTAAATTCTCTGTCAGGCATATTACCTATCTGTTTCATTTAGCTCTCCTGCTGTGATTTTTATCTGCTTTTTCATTTGGAACATATTCTTCAGTCTCCTCATTCTGTCTAACTCTGTTTCTTCAGTCCATTTGTCTGCAGTGGTTCTCTTTGCCTGTTGTATACAATGTTTGGTCCCTGTGGTGGGCCAGTCTGGGGCCACCTTGGGCTTGAGTTGAGTCAGATGAGGTGTTTGCCAAAGATTCAGTAGCACTAAACTACAGGGCACTCTTCCTTTGTTGTATACTGAGAAACTTTCACTGATGGGCAGGACCTATATAGTCAGATCAGATGTCTGCCCCCAGCCCACTGCTGGGATCATAGTGCAAATGGTGTGTGTGGTTATTTTCTCCTCTCCCTGGAGCAGGAGAAGTCACTTTGGAGTGGTGCTGAGAGAAAACTCTTAGGGCTGCTTGCACCTTGCCAGGCTTGTGCCACAACTTTGGATGAACTCCTGCCAAGGTCAGGTTGGAGGGGACAGGTTGTACTGTGCCAGCAAGTCCATGCTGGTCCTCTGTGTAAAGGGGTTGGAGCTTAAAACTCCTGCCCCGCCTGGGCTGGAAAGGTAGTTTCTGCAGGAGAACCCACAGATCTGGTGCGCTGTTAGCAAACTAGGTGGAGAGTGCTCGTGCTGCCCTGGTTCCCACAGGTGTCCTTTTATTTTGGGTGGGGGTATGGGGAGGAGAATGGTGCCTTCTCTCTTTTTTTTTTTTTTAAGATTTTACTTATTTATTTGAAGGGGTGTGGCATGAGCGGAGATAGGGAGTCAGAGGGACAGGGAGAAGCAGAGTCCTCACTGAGCCTGGAGCCGATGCAGGGCCTGATTCCAAGACCCTGAGTTCATGATGTCATGAACTGAAGCATGAGTTGAAGTCAGTCACTTACCTGACAGAGCCACCGGGGCCCCACTCCCCTTTTATTCTTAAGGAAGTCTCTCAAACATCCCTACTCCTCTAGCACATTCTGAGATTAGTAAACAAATCCCCCTCATTTATATCCCAGGTGTTTTTTCAAACTGCTGCTTCTATGCTGTATTTCAGTGGGGCTGTTTGTTGTGCTGTCTCTTTAAGGGCAGAGACTCAGTTACCTATTGCCCTCCTGGCTCTCCCAGAGCCAAGCTGCTGATCTTTAAATTTAAGCCCTAATGGTTATTAGGCCCTCTGTTTTTCAAAACCAAATGTTATGGGGATTCTCTAACCCTCTGTGAGTCCTCTGTGCCTGGTTGCCTGGGGTGGGGTCTTCTCTCTCTGTCCACATTGATGGTGTCCCTCCCTCCCAAGGATAGTCACGTGGGTCTTTTTAGCTCCCAACCACATCTCTGCCCTTCCTACCCTCTTAGTGTGGCCTCTTTTCTACATATAGCAGTGGAGATCTGTTCTGCCATTCTTTGGGTCATTTTGGGGTTATTTACATTAATATAGGTATTATCTAGGTGTATCCATGGGTTGAGGTGAGCCTAGGACCCTCCTATTCCACCATCTTCCCTGGAAGTCTTTTATCACCCCCTTTTTTTTTTTTTTTTTTTTTTTTTTGAAACCATCTTTTGAGTTCTGGAAAGTCAGAGTCTCTGATACTCCTGCTACTTCTCTGGAAGCCTATTTGTATCTTTTTGCTACTTTTTGTCTGCTAGATTGGTGTTTCTCAAGATCCTATTTTTGGTCCTCTTATTTGCTTTTGCTAAACTCTCTTGACAATCTTACGTCATTGCACAGTGTCTAAATAAATTGCTCTCCATCCTGACCATTCTCCTGATTCTAGGCCTAGATTCCTGTTGCCCTGTTCAGTGTCCTCATCAAGCTGAGCCACAGTACCTCACAGTTTGTACAACACACAAAAAATGAGGCCATTATCCTTTTCATCTTTCTAGCACACTACTTTTCTTTCTTTCTTCCTTTCTGTCTCAAAGTGGTGATAACAATGAGTTGTGATACATATGTATAGTGTCTGGCACACAGAAGGCAAGCACTAAATGTTAATTGCCCACTTTCTCTTAATCACATCAGTGTTCCATCTAACTTAGAAACCTTGGAGGTACCTTTGACCTCTTTTATTTTGCACCATATTCAATATGTTAAATTCTTTTATTCTATAATAGATCTTGCCTCTGACTTCTCATTTTCATTCTCCCCACCATTTCCTAATTTAAAGCACTCAATCAGTTAGGAGTTGCATTTTCTGCACATAATAACAACAAAAACAGATTTATATTAGCTTAACCCAGTGGAGTTTTATGTTCCTCCTGGAATACAACATCTGGAGGGAAGCAGTCTAGAGCTAGTATGGTGGCTCTGCAATGCCAATAGAGACTTGATTTTTTTTTTTCTCTCTCTCTCTCTCTCTCTCCTCAGATATCCATAGCAAGTAGTTTTTGTCCTTCTACTTTTCACTCTTTTTCCACAAAGTGAATGTTCCATCTCCAGCATTGCATCTGTAGTCCAGGCAGGAAGAAGGGGAAGGACAAAGGGTAAAAGACTGAACAGCCAATCTCACCATGTCTTTCCTGTTTTTAAAGGGTTTATCCAAGAGCCCCACCTAGCAACTTCTGCTGACATCTCATTCTCTGGACTGTCACACAGCCACTCCTAACTGCTGCTCCAAACAAGATAAGGGCACTGTTAGGAAAAGGAGAGGCTGAATGTTGCATTGCACTGGAACCACTGGTGTCTGCCATACTTCCATCATTGCTTACCTGGGCTTCCACAATATCTCCTCGTGTATCTGCCCACATCTACTCTTTCCCTTAATCCATTTTACATATATTATCAGACCAGTCACCCTGGAACTTGGTTCCAAATTCATCAGACTATTCTCCCCTCAACTTTTTGAGGTGTAATTGTGTATAGTTAAAATCTACAACGTGGTGATTTGATATACATTGTGAATGACTACCACAATCAAGTTAATTAACACATCCATCACCTCGCATGGCTATCATTTATTAGGAGTATGTGTTTGTGTATGTGGTGGGAATGCTTAAGATCTCTTTGCAAATATCAAGTATACAGTACAATGCTATTAATAATAGTTACAATGCTGTAGACTAGCCCTCCAGTACTTACTCATCTTGTTACTGAATGTTTGTACTCTTTGACCAACATCATCCCCTTCGCCCAGCCCCTGGTAACCACCCTTCTATTCTGTTTCTAGGAGTTCCTTTTTTTAAATTTTTTTAATTTTTTTAGGATTCCACATATAGATGAGATTATACATTATTTGTCTTTCTCTGGGTTATTTCACTAAGCACAATATCCTTTAGGTTCATCCATGTTGTCACAAATGGCAGGATTTCCTTTTTTATGGCTGAATAACATTCCATTGTGCCATGTTTCTTATGTATGTGTCATGTTTTTAAAATCTGCTCATCCATCTATGGGCATTTAGGTTGTTTTCAAATCTTGGCTGTTGTGAATAATGCTCAGTGAATATGGGAGTGCACATGTCTCTTTGAGATCCTGATTTCATTTCCCTCAGGTATATATCCAGAAGTGGGATTGCTAGATCCTAGATCTTTTTTTTTTAATTAATTTTTATCAGTGTTCAATTTACCAACATACAGAAAAACACCCAGTGCTCATCCCGTCAAGTGTCCGCCTCAGTGCCCGTCACCCATTCCCCTCCAACACCCGCCCTCCTCCCCTTCCACCACCCCTAGTTCGTTTCCCAGAGTTAGGAGTCTTTATGTTCTATCTCCCTTCCTGATATTTCCCAACATTTCTTTTCCCTTCCTTTATATTCCCTTTCACTATTATTTATATTCCCCAAATGAATGAGAACATACACTTGTTTGTCCTTCTCCGATTGACTCATTTCACTCAGCATAATACCCTCCAGTTCCATCCACGTTGAAGCAAATGGTGGGTATTTGTCATTTCTAATTGCTGAGTAATATTCCATTGTATACATAAACCACATCTTCTTTATCCCTTCATCTTTCGATGGACACCGAGGCTCCTTCCACAGTTTGGCTATTGTGGCCTAGATCCTAGATCTTATTATGGTTCTATTTTTAATTTTTCCAAAGATTTTATTTATTTGAAAGAGAAAGCAGGACAGAGGGAGAGGGAGGAGCAGCTTCCCCACTGAGCAAGGAGCCCAGTGCAAGGCTCAATCCCAGGACCATGGCATCATGACTTGAGCCTAAGACAGATGCTCAACTGAGCTACCCAGGTGCCCCTATTAATTTTTTGAGGAAATTCCATAACTGTTTTCTATAATGGCCATACTAATTTACATTCCTACCTATAGTGGGAATGTACAAGAGTTCCTTTTCTCCACACCCTCCCCAAGTTATTATCTCTTTTTGATGATAACCATCCTAACAGGTGATATCTCATTGTGGTTTTTGCTTTGAATTTCCCTCATGATTAGTGATGTTGATATATATCTACTGGCATTTGTATATCCTTTTTGGAAAAATGTCTACTCCAGTCATTTGCCCATGTTTTAATTGGATTGTTTATTTTTTTTGCTATTGAGTTGTAGGAGTTCCTTATATATTTTAAGTATTAACCCCTTATCAGATACATGGTTTGCACTGTGGTTTGATAGTTTGTGTCCCCTAGAATTTATATGTTGGTATCCTGGTCCATATTAACAGGCCATGTCATGTATTAAGAGGGAGGGCCTTTGGAAGGTGATTAGGTCATAAGAACCCTATGAATGGGATTACTGCTTTTATAAAAAAAAAAAAGGCTCCAGAGAACTTGCTAGCCTCCCTCTACTGTGTGAAGACACAGAAGATACTGGCTATGAACCAAAAAGAGCCTTCACCAGCCACTACATGGAATCTGTGGTGCCCTGATCTTGAACTTTTTAGTCTCCATTATTATGAGAATTAGATTTCTGTTGTTTATAAGCTACCTGGGCTCTGGTATTCTGTAATAGCAGCCCGAGTGGACTAAGACAATTTGTAAATATCTTCTCCCTTTTCATAGGTTGCCTTTTCATTTTGTTGATTATTTCTTTTGCTGTGCAGAAACTTTTTGGCTTGCCGTAGTTCCACTTGTTTGTTCTTGCTTTTGTTGACTGTGTTTCTGGTGTCTGATCCAAAAAATCATTGCCAAGACTAATGTTAAGGCACTTTTTTCCCTTTGTTTACTTCTAGGAGTTATACAGTCCCAGGTCTTATAAGTCTTTAATCATTTTAAGTTCATTGTTGTGAGTTCTATAACATAGGGATCCTGTCTCATTCTTTTGCATGGATACCTATTTTTCCCAGCACCATTTATTGAAGGGACTGTCCTTTCCTTATTGCTTATTCACGGCACTCTTGTCAAAGACAGTTGACTATACATGAATGAGTTTATTTCTGGGCTCTATTCTGTTCCATTGGCTTATGTGTCTCTCTTTATGCCCGTACCAGATAGTTTTGATTACTCTAGCTTTGCAATGATAGTTTGAAATCAGGAAGTGTGATGCCTCCAGCTCTGTTCTTCTTTCTCAAGATTGCTTTGGCTATTTGGGGTTTTTGTGGTTCCATGCAAATTTTAGGATTTTTTTTCTATTTCTGTGAAAAATGCCATTGGAATTTTGATAAGGATTGTATTGACTTTGTGGATCGCTTTGCATAGTGTGGAGATTTAAACAACTATTAATTCTTTTAATCCAGAAACACAAGATATCTCTCCATTCGTTTCTGCACCTTCTTTAATTTCTTTCAATGTCTTACAGTTTTTGGTGTACATGTCTTTCATGTCCTTAAATTTATTCCTAAGCATTTTATTGTTTTCAGTGCTATTGTAAATGGAATTTTTTCTTTTAGATAAGTCATTCTTAATGTATAGAAATACAACTGATTTTTATACTTTTTTTTTTTTTTTTAATCCTGCAACTTAACTGAATTTGTTGATTTAGTCCTAACGTTTTTTTGGTGGAGTCCTTAAGGTTTTCAGCACATAGTACATGTCATCTGTGAACAGAGACCGTTTTACCTTTCTCTTGTGTTTGGAGGCGTTTTGTTTCTTACTGAATTGCTCTGGCTAGGTCTATGTTGAATACAAGTGGCAAGAGTGGTCATCCTTGTCTTGTTCACTATTGGATATGATGTTAGCTGTGGGTTTGTCATATGTGGCCTGTATAATGTTGAAGTAGGTTTCTTCTATCCTTAATTTGTTGAGAGTTTTTATCAGGAAAGAATGCTGTATTTTGTCAAATGCTTTTTCTTTTTTTTTTAATTTTTATTTATTTATGATAGTCACAGAGAGAGAGAGAGAGAGGCAGAGACACAGGCAGAGGGAGAGAAGCAGGCTCCATGCACCAGGAGCCCGACATGGGATTCGATCCCGGGTCTCCAGGATCGCGCCCTGGGCCAAAGGCAGGCGCCAAACAGCTGCACCACCCAGGGATCCCCTCAAATGCTTTATTCTTCATGGAGATGATCATATGATTTTTTATTTCCATTCTGCTAATATGGCGTATCACATTTATTGACTTTGTATATGTTAGACCATCATTACATACAAAGGTTAAATACCATTTGATCATGGAATATGATCTTTTTCATGTGCTGTTGAATTTGATTTGCTAGTGTTTTATTGACAAATTTTGCATCTAAGTTCACCAAAGATATTGATGTGTAATTTTCTTGTAGTGTCTTTGTCTGGCTTTGGTATCAGGGTAATGCTGGCCTCATAAGATGCATTTAGGAATGTTCCCTTCTCTTTAGTTTTTTGGAAGAGTTTGAGGAGGATTGCTTTTTAAGTTTTTTCTTTAAATCCTTGGTAGCGCTCATCAGTGAAACCATCTGATCCTAGGCTTTTCTTTGTGAGACTTTTTATCACCAATTCAACCTCCTTACTTGTTATTGGTCTGCTTAGATTTTCTAGCTCAATGAGTTAGTCTTATTAGGCTTTGTTTCTACGAATTTATTAATCTCTTCCAGGTAATCCAACTTGTTGATATATAATTGTTCATAATGATCTCTTATGATTCTTTGTATTTCTGTGATATCAGTTGTAATAGCTCCTTTAATTTCTGATTTTTGTCTTCTCTTTTTTTCTCAGTGTAGCTAAAAGGTTGTCAATTTGATCTTTTCACAAAACCAGCTGTTTGGTTCATGGATCTTTTCTATCATTTTTCTAGTCTATATTTCATTGTTCTGCTCTGATTTTTATCATTTCCTTCCTTCTGCTAACTTTGTGCTTAGTTTTTTCTTTTTCTAGTTCTTGAGGTATAAAGTTAGGGTATTTTGAGTTTTTGTTTTTTGTTTTGAGAGACAGCAAGAGGGAGAGAGGGAGAGAGCACATGAGCAGGAAGTGGGGAGGGAGGAGAGAGATAATCTTAAGCAAGCTCCACACCCAGCATGGTGCCCAGTGCAGGGCTTGATCTTACAACCCTGAGCCGAAATCAAGAGGCAGATGCTTAACTGACTGAGTTACCCACCCAGATGCCCCAAGATCTTTTTCTTAGTGTAAACATTTATTGTGATAAACTTCTCTCTTAGAATGGCTTTTGCTGCATCCCATATTTTAATATGTCATATTTACATTTGTTTCAAGATTTTTTAAACTTCCCTTTGATCTCTTTTGATTTCTTCATCATACTACTATTAAGAGATCTCCATCACTTGAACTCTAAAGCTCTTAATCTGGTATCTGAGAACCTCCATAGTGTGTCTCCGTATGCCCATGTAACTTGAGTTCCAGCTTACCTTTCCACATTCTACACCCCAGATAAACAGTTTTATTATACTAAGCCCCAGCATTCCTTTCTTCATGCCTTTTCTCAGGCTGTTCCCCGTTGTCCGCAGTTCCTTACATTTCATGCTGTAGGTCCAAGCCCTCACATCCTTCAAGGCTATAGGTCAAATGCCACCTCCTAGTTCACCCCTTCCTGATCCTCTCAGGCTTTGTACCTCCTCTACATGGTAATGGTCATCTTCTCCCTTCAGTGAATGATTTTAAAGTCCATGTCCTAATTTCCTTCTGGAAAGCAGAGATCCTTACTAGAGACAAGTTCCTTCTAACATTGAGCCATACATGTCAATAAATAGTTGTGAGATGAGAGAATATTTCTACTAAGACTGTCAAAGAACTTTGTTCAAAGCTGACATTTGCATGTATCTATGTTAAGTACTAAGTGCTGCAAATGTAATCACTTAATTCTAACAACAATCTTTATGAGGTGGCTTCTTTTCAAAGCTCCCATATGACAGATAATGAAACTGAGGCACAGAACAATTAGGCAATCTACTCAAGATCATGTTGACTTTAAGTGGTAAAACAGCTTTTGAACAAGTGAGATTCTAGAGCTCATGTTCTTTACTACAATTTCTTCTGTCTCACCAGAGAAAAGCACCAAGAAATCGAGAATGTTGCTCAGCTTCCTGATTATCCAGAACTCTCTGGGCAAGGGACTGCCTGTCCTGAGAGTGGGTCTACCTTCACTGGGGCCAAGGAGAGACCCTGGAGCGTGGAACAAGAGCTAAGGTCAGACCAAAGGTTTGATGCTGAACCTTTGCAAGTGAAATGGCCACACTTTAAAGTTCTAATGCATCAAAGAGTTGCCCACTAACCAACCCCACTCCAATATAAGAAAAAACAAGGTTGGGGATCCCTGGGTGGCTCAGCGGTTTAGCACCTGCCTTTGGCCCAGGGTGCAATCCTGGAGTCCCGGGATCGAGTCCCACGTCGGGCTCCCAGCATGGAGCCTGCTTCTCCCTCTGCCTGTGTCTCTGCGCCTCTTTCTGTCTATGTCTCTCATAAATAAATAAAAATCTTTAATTAAAGAAAAAAAACAAGGTTGAAGGCTCTCTGCTGTTGAAGAAAATATGTGAATTCCATTACATTTTGCTAAGTAGAGGGTTTTGCCAAGTTGCTCCTAGAAAAACATTCTAAGAGTGGAATGGAAACCCTGATGTCTTTCTTACCTACGGGAGATCAATCACCCTATAAAACTCCTGTTTGCTTTATGGAAAGTAAAAGAAGGGCATTGGAGGGATTGGTACACAGTCTGCACCTAGAGTGATGGGAACCCAGCCACCTCTCTGTTGGCAGTCCCTGTTAAGGATAACTACTGGGCCCCTGTGGTCCTTTGTTAACACATGGGTATTACAGCTTTTCTAGAGAATGGTCCTGGTTTGGACCAATAAAATAGGGGCTGTAATTTTCACTAGCTGTCTTAAATAGCAAGCTCTGTTTGAATTAACTCCATCATACTCAAAGGCAGCAGATGCCATAAGCATTTTCCCTATTGTATGAAGCAGTGTGAACATCTGGCCCCTTCAGAAAAGGGAGTTATCTTTTCTTTCCCAAAATGATTGGAGAATCACTTTTTTTTATTTTTTTAATTTTTATTTATTTATGATAGTCACAGAGAGAGAGAGAGAGAGACAGAGGCAGAGACACAGGCAGAGGGAGAAGCAGGCTCCATGCACTGGGAGCCTGACGTGGGACTCGATCCCAGGTCGCCAGGATCGCGCCCTGGGCCAAAGGCAGGCGCCAAAGCGCTGCGCCACCCAGGGATCCCCCCCCTTTTTTTTTTTTAAGATTTTACTTACTTATTCATGAGACCTAGAAAGAGGGAGAGCTAGGCAGAGGGAAAAGCAGGCTCCCTGTGGGGACCCCAATGCGGGACTTGATCCCAGGACCCCCGGGATCACAACCTGAGCCAAAGCCACCCAGGTGCCCCAGAGAAGTCACATTTTAAATATATATGTCCTATGGCTCTACTCTTGGGAAGATATGGAAGATTGAGATTTGACTGCTTTCTGCCACTAAAATAGCTCCCTGGCAGTCATTCATAATTTAGTGTAGTATATAGAATTGGAGGTATACCCATCAGATACGCATGTTCTGCTTCAATAATAATGCCAGACAGCATTTAGATACTAGAGATTTTTATTAGAACTTATAGTTTTTTTTTCTTATAAAAGTAACATATGCTCAAAATAATATCCAGGGAATAAACATTTAGAAAATAGAAATAAAAATATTTCCTAAAATCTAACCCAGAGATGATTACCTCCAATATTGCTTTAATATGCATATAAAATAGAATAATCCTTTAGTATTTAACTAGCTTTTTGTACTTGCTAGTATATCACGAATATTTCTGATGTTTTATGGGATGTTATATATATAATAAAATATATAAAATATGTGATATATATATATAACAAAATTTTAAAATTTTAAAAATTAAATCTTTGAAGGGACAAATGAAAAGTTTTACTCCCACTCTGTCTTGCATCTACCTGGTTGTTATTCTCTATTCTCCATAGGTAACTACCTCTTTTTGTTGGTTTTAAAATATCTTCCCAGAGTTTCTTTGCACATTATAAACAAATTTAAATATATGTTCTTATTCCCTTCCCAACTTTTATGCAAAATACAGCCTTCTGTATCCACTTTTGATTTTTCTCACTAACAAATCCATCTAATCTTCCTGCAACATTGTCCATATTGAATTATTATTATATTGTCTGTTTTTGGATATTGCTTAACTTAATTCCTGATTTTTGGATGATTTTTTTTAGACCTTTAGCTGTTTCAAAACAGCTTTATTAGATTGTATCCAACTTTATATACAACTCATGATTATTTCCTTAGGATAAATTATTTTAAATTCTTCGCTGGGCTTTTGCTTCATGTTTTTCAAATTGTTTCTGAAATGTCCTAGCAATTTATACCTTTCCCACCAAGGGTTGCCAACAGGTCAAGAGGGAATTAAGTTGAAAGAGGCCATTTAGAACAGTGAACCTTTTGAATATTATGTGCAGAAGGAAGTAGGAACAAGAAAGCCATGGTGGACAGGTATTGTGATGGTGTGGAGGGAGAAGGGTCAGCAAGAGGTGGTTGGGCATACTTGAAAGAACACATCAGAACCCAAGTGAAATATCCATTCCAGTCTTGCCTCTGAAGGGACAACTGGAATAAGTCTCTAAGGTCTTTGAGTCTGTTCCTTCATCATCGAGAAAGGAGGAGGAGTGCTTTCTGAGTTTATTCAGGCCCTCATTTTCTCCCAAAGCAGGTTTGTAAAGATGAAATGTGAGTCTTTTCCAGCTCTAAAATTCTTTATCTTTTGGAACAGTACAAACAGTACACACAAAGTGTTCAGAGAAAATAAAAAGTGGGTTTCTGCTTATCCTGGTTGTGTTTTGAAGGGACAACCTCCTTCTTTATAAAGCTGTGTTACTAATCTCTTTTCATTTCAATAAATGCTAAGCCTACACCTCTCAATCTATCATCTTTCATAAAATTAGGAGTAAACTGGAGAATGTTAAAAGTATAAGAGATTCCTGACTCCGTGTGTGTAAATTTTTAAAACACTTATTTTTAGATGATGTAACATAGATGGTATGGATCTGCAATAGCATTAAGCAGCAGCAGGTGAATCATACAAAACCTGACCTTAGGGAGGTGGAGGCAGTAGATTTGGCTCTGTGGGGTGCAGTGATTTAACAGGTGGCAGCCGGGGAATGGAGCTAGAGTTCAGAAACGCTCTACTCAGGCTCCCCAGTCATCAGCAAACCCGGTAGGCAGGTGGTCAGTTACCGGTCAGCTCAGTGTCAAAGCCATTTGTCACTAGAAGCTTCCTCAACATCACCAGAGAAGAACTCTGGTCACTGAGAGAAGACTGGTCAAGAATAAATAAGATGCCCAGGTATTTCCTTCCTTTCCACAGCAAGCAAACTAGAGAGGATCCTCCAGGTGTGCAGGAATTGGAAGCATTAATAGACACAATCCAGAAGCAACTGAAAGATCACCCGTGCAAAGATAACATTCACGAAGCATTTCAAATTTATGACCAGGAAGCTTCAGGATTTGTTGACAAAGAAAGATTCTTTAAAATCTGTGACTCTCTCAACCTCCCGATTGATGATTCCTTGATTAAGGAGGTCAGTATGAATTATTCTTCTGGGTAGATTGCAGAGGCTGTGAACACCTGTTTGTTCTCTTCCAGAGGCAATTGTATATTTTAACAGGAAAATTTAAGATGTTCAAATCAGATCTCTTATTCGGCCCTGGTTATGATGTTTCCCCTGGATTCTCGCATTGGGGTTCTTTGCTAATGGCTGCTGAAGGGCCTCTCTTTAAGTGGGTATGGGCTAGATGGCACACAGTGGCTGATAAGCCATATCCGGTTGAAGGAGGGCTACAGAGGTGATCCAAGAGGGGCAGCCCTGAAGGGAGACTCAGAGGAAACTAGATTGAGCAGGAGCCTATGACCCCCTCGACAGCCAGTGCTTATGTAACCCAGCAGGATAGCTAGCCTGGGAGAAGGTGTGACCACTGCCAGGTGGCAGTGGTTTCTGCCAGTAAGGGGACACACATGGCCAGCTGCAAATGGAGAAAGGTCATGGACATTCTCCTAGAATTTTCATGAGTGAGTGGAAGAGGGTTTCATTAGAAATCCCTTTAGCCAGAGCTTCCCTGGAACCCAGAAAAAAATTTCTCCCACAATTGCCAGTGACTATGACTTATCATGGAGACTTCTCGCTGATAAAAACCACTGCTGTAGACCTTCTTAAAGATCTTTTAGCAAAAAGGGGATGTTTAGAAGTGAAGACTCATTTAGGGGAGTCTGTCCTGTGGGGCTGTAGGGCCTAGGTTGGAGATGAGGATTTTTCAGATACTGGAACATCAGCAAGGGAGGGGCGAAGATGGCAGAAGAGATGTGTTCACTTGGGAAAATGCCCATTTAGCTTCCCAAAGCTCACATTGACAGCTTGCCCGCTTTTGATTTTTAATTCATTTGTGCTGTGACCTTGACATAGGAGGAACTGCAGTCAGCGGGCAGCGAGGTGGGGAAGGTGTGGGTGGCAAGGATCTGCACACATAAAGGTAACCACAGCAGGTCACTACCACTACCCTCTACAGTTGAGCATCAGGGGACATGGTTTGAGCAGTGATGCACTGCTTCTCGGCCTTTTGACTAAGACCAAGTGAGTAGTGACCTAACTAGATCCTTCTGTTAGGCTGTGATCACAGCAGCTTGCTATTTTATGAGTTTTACTCTGCGCAGACTGGTGGACAAAGCTCATATTTGAATATAAAAATAATTAAAAGTGCTCTAGAAATGACAATGTTCTCATAAATGTTAGTCCTGAAGTCTCAGGCGGGCCATTGCCTCCCTCTGAGCTTCAGCTTCATTAAGTTGAAGATGGGGATTACGTCAGGCCTCCCTGCGCGGTGCACAGGAGCATCTTAGAGACCGCTGATAGGGAGTCTGGCCTGGCTTCCAAGGGCTGCGGATGGTTATTGCTAAGCGCACCCTGCAGCTCTGCGTCACCTGTTCTCTGCTCTCTCCGCAGCTGATCAGGCTTTGCTCTCACGGAGAAGACAAGATTAACTACTATGACTTCGTGCGTGCCTTCTCAAACTGACCTGGCTGACGAGAGAACGCAGGACGAGGCTTTGAGGTTAGCCCTACGTTTTGAAACCCCTTGTGCTTTTCATAGAGGCGTTTACAGGGCTCTTAAAATTCTGCTTTTTGGTTCTTAGATTTCAATCCTACCTAAGTCTAAATTAAAATTGGGTCTTTTAAGAGCTAAGATTGGTGCTTTATTTAGGGGGAGGAGGGGGTATTGTGATGGTTAATTTTGTGCATCAACTTGTCCGATCCACGGGGTGCCCAGACTCAGACATTTTTTTTGGGTGTGTCTGTTTCTGGATGAGATTAACATTTGAATCAGTAGGCTGAGTGAAGCAGCTTGCCCTCCCTGCTGGACGTGGGTGGGCCACATCCAATCCGTTGAAAGCCTGAATAGTAAAGGCTGGTCATTCCCAAAGGAAGAGAGAATCCCTCCTGTCTGCCTTTGAACTGTGACCTCAACTTCTTCCTGCCTTACGACTCCCACTAAACAGTGGCTCATCCTAGGTCTGGTGCCTGCTGGCCTGGCCTGCAGACTAGAGCTCCACTGTCAGCTCTCAGGGCCTCCAATTTGCTGAGTGTGGATCTTGGGATTTGTCAGCCTCCATAATCATGTGAGACAATTCTTTATAATAAACTTCTTTCTCTACTCATATGTTCCACTGGTTCCGTTTCTCTGGAGAAAGGTATAGAATACAGGTATAGAATGATTAAGGTATAGAATGCCTAATACAGGTATAGAATGATTAAGAGCAGAAGGAAAGCTAAGAGAAGCACCATTTGGGGTGTTGGAAATAAGCACTCAGTACTGCTGTTGCTGCGAGCCGATGACCCCCGCCCCACCACCACGTGCCTGCTTACCCCAATATTGTAGGGAAATTCACGTTCTCACTAGTAGAAAATGGAAAAGAATAGGAGTGTGGTACAAATAGTAGGTTATACATTGTTTCACGAAACTTTTGTTTCAACTGAGCGTGTATTTATTGGGTCCTAATAGAAAACATATTCCTTGATGTGAATTATAGTTTAAAAATATATATAGATAGAAAAACGCTGCTTTTCAAGAACCTGGTCTTGAGATGGGAGGAAAAATAGTTATCTAATGAACTCTGCCTCAGCTTTTTAGAAGCAGGGCTGTTTCCAAGTTAAAGTCCACCACTACCCCCATCTTTATAAATGCTAGCCCAGATTCCTCCCTTCTTCCTCCCTTGGGCAGTGGTGTAAACGAGGGGCAGCTGTCCTCTCAGAGCTGGTGGGGACCTTTCCTGCCATTCTCCTTCTGCTGAGGAGCCAAACTACCTCTAGCTTATTAAAAGGACTGCAAGACGATATATGGTGACTTCTTTCCTACTCCAGGTCGGTATCTCAAGACCTCATTTTTAAATGTTACCTGCAGTCTCTTAACTATTGAAAGCCTAAGCTCTGAGTATTCAGAAGTCCATTTCAGTCTAAGGTAAAAATACTAAGCTCTATACCCTGCTTGCCCAAGCTGAGAAGCGTGTGTGTGTGTGTGTGTGTGTGTGTGTGTGTGTGTGTGTGTGTGAGACGGGGGGGGGGGGGGGGGGGGGGGGGGGGGGGGGGGAGGGGAGAGGGTGGGTGCTAGGATAGTAGGATAGGTACAGTGGGTTTGTTCTTCCTTCTGGTTTCTGTTCCTTTTGCCCCCATCTGGCTGTCCCGCTGCTTCTGGCCTTTGCAGTACCTGGGAAGGGGAGGGAAGGGGAGGGAAGGGGATACCAGAAGAGGAAGAGGGCAAAGTCTCATTTCTGTGGCAGGTGGAGCCCTAATCTGGGTCAGGGTTTTGAGCATGTCATGTGCCGAAAGGCTGGCTCTTGCTCTCTCCCAGGGCAGCTTTTGTGAGTTCTTAGGACCCTTTCCCACAGGAACCTCCCAGTGCACCATTCTCGGTACAGATGCCCAGTCCCCAGCGCACCTGGTCCAGCAGTACATTCCCTCCAGGTTCCTCCTCATCCCCTTGGAGGCCTATGCATGGGGGTCCCCGCGGGCTTACCCTTCCAGGGCCTTCACCCTGACCCAGTGTGTCCATCTAGATGGCTCAGCTCAGCTGGTCCCTCTCCTGGAGATGCACCATAGGTGGGAATCAGATACCCTAAATCTCACATGCTCTGAATTCCAGGGGACACGTGTCAAACCCAGAGTCTGTCAAAGCACCTCCCTCACTCAGCTTGTAGCCCTACAGCATCTCTACAGCCCCTTTCAAGAAACCACACCCCAGTAACTTCCCCACAGCCCTCGCAAGAGGGAAGGTCACAGAAGTTTGGATCCTCAGTCTTCCATGGACCGGCACCGACTGCAGCACATAGAGATCCCCACCGCCTTCCATCTGTCTGAGATGGAGACCTCAGGAAAAGGCCCTCCTACCACCTTTTGTGGTCCAGGCTCTGAGCCCATCTAACCTCGTCTGACAGTTCTCCCTTTGGTTCCCTGTCCCAGCCCCATGGCAGCGGGGAGCAGGATGAAAAAATGTAAGCCCCACTGTGAAGGTCAGATGTGGCCCCAGAGGCAGCATTCACACACGTCGCTGCAGCTCACGGTCTGCTCCTCGCTTCCAGCCTTAACCAAGACAGATGCTTGGGATCTGTCTGCTCTGTCTCCTGGGACAGACCACTTACCAGAAGACCAGAGCCAGCAGGTCATGCTGGGGTTGCACGCTCCCCACTCAGACCCGCTGATTTCCACACGACAGCTGAGTGGAGGAGCCACACTCGTACATCCTTCTCCTAGTGAATTCTGGTGGTGCCGCAGCCATCGGACGTCATCCAGGCGACAGTCCCACCCAGCACCCAGCTGGGGTCCTGGCTCAGGTGACAGAAGAGCGGAGCATTGGCCTGCAGCAAGCAGTATCGTAGGGAGGAGCATTGGCCCCGTGTGAGGGGTCACCAGGGAGGGGAGACAAGCGACCTCACTACTAGCGTCCGGCCCAGAGGCCAACAGTGCAGCTACCCACTCTAACCAGTGCACACTGGTTCACTTAGAGTGGCTTATGCACTTGGGGCTAGCAAAAGCTGCCCTGACGGCAAAGAGTGCTCCGAGTTAACCACTGCTCGGGCCTTGGGCCTGGACCCAACTGTCTGCCGCACCAGGAGGCATTGAAAATACCATCTAATTATGGTGTATCAGACCACAGCTATAGGCTTGGAGGGTATTTGGGACCAACAGGTGGAGAGATCTCTAAATGTTTCCAGAGAATCAAGGGTCCCTAGGGTGAGTGACTCATTAATATCCTGCTGGCACCTGAGTACATGTGTTCATAAAAAAAAAAAAATTAAATGCTTTACTTATACCATGAACTGAGCCTCACTATCCCTCAAATCTCACCACCACCACTCCCTGCAAAAACAAGCAGCAAGTACACAGCCTCCGGAACTGTGGAACACAGATGAGCAAACAGGCTCAGAAAGGTTTACTGCCCAAGGTCACCTAGCTGCTTATGGCAGAGTGACACGGAAACCCAAGTCTGCCCCAGAGCTTGGCCTCTGTGGGTGTCATTCACCTTCACCTCAGGTGAACGCATCCTGTAGAATCCTCATGCGCGGTGGGTGTAAACCACCACCTATGACTGCACTCCTCTCCTGAGATCTCTAAAGATGGCTCTGGAAAGCTCAGACTGCTGCAGGCAAGAGTAGGCCACAGAACTGACACCAGCAATCCGCGCCCCCGCCCCCCCCCCCGTCATTACTAATACTATTTGGCACCAACGCTAATATTTTACACGCATGCCTGCTTCCATCTCTAAGCCTGGGACCTCACAAGGCAGCAGGCATGAGTCTGCGGTGCTTCCCCGGGGAGCTTGTCTGCAAACCTTGTGTCAAAACTCCTTTCCACTCTTCTGCTTTATAATTACAGACTCAAAACTGCCTATCACTACCTAGCACTCGAGATAACTTTTCTCCATCCTTGATTCTAATTCCCTCATCCACATGACCAAAATGAACAAATACAGCTCAAGAAAGATCTACAAGAAAGGATTCATAGTGAAAAACAATGTAAATGAGACTAAAATTGACAATTATTTTTCAAGTGAAAGCAAATGGAAGCATCCAGATTAAAAAGCAAGAGAAGGAAATATTAACAGACAATTAGACTGATAATTCTATGCCTTTTATTCAGTTATTTCAAAAATATTTGTTGATTTTTCAAAATGTACATTTAAAAAAAATCCATACAAAACTGTAATTTGTTTTAAAACCAGACAGAAACCGTGGAAAAGGCTTTTGAAAAAAGTTCACTGAAAGTAAAAAGAACCCCCCCCCAAAAAAAACAAAACAAAACAAAACCTTTTACATGAAAGCATAAATACGGCAGGTACAAATTTTCCTTGAGTTCCTTGTTGAAATTTGGTCCATAACATGAACAGGCTAAAGTAGAAAAACAAAGAGACAACTTGTCCACATTTGCATTATGAGTTGCTCATGGCACCAGCAGCCTCAGCTCATCCTTCAGGTGTTTAATAAACAAGAAGTGAAAAATGAGGTGTGTGGTCTCATCACATAAACACTCGCGTCCGTACCCAAGGAAACGGTGGTACTTCAGGCCCAGCCAGCTCCTAGCAGGTGAACAGGGCTGCTTCTCAGAACAACCTCCTTCCTCTCCACACAAACAAGAAACTCTAGAATGCTTTTAGGCAGAATGACGGTGACATCTCAGGTGTGACAAGAGATCTTATTCCCAGACACCTATTTAATGCCCCATCGTAAGTATGGTGGGATTTTTTTTTTTTTTCCTTTTCATCAGAATTTTGTTAAACTATATGATGATGCTACAGTGTTCTAGTAGAGTGCCACAGAAACCCAGCCAGGACGAAGACAATGACAGCAACGAAGGGAAAGTGGCACCCATTTCTTCTGTAGGGGATGACGACCAGCCTCCCCCGGGGCCCTTCCCTCCCCGACCGCAGGGTGTTTGGGGACAGTGGGGCCCGTGGAAAGACCACCGGCTGGGAGAGTTATTGCACAACCCGGAGGAGCAAGGCAGGCAGCTGCTGCTAACATAGGGAACACTGAATTAGGAGCGCCAAGGAATTCTGCAACAGCCAGATGAGACCCACGGTCAGCCCAGGCTCTGTGAGCAAACACTTGTGACTGGGAAGTAAAAAGTAAACACCTTTATTGTATCAGCTGGGGGTTGAATGGGAAGAGGAGGTTATAGCCAGGCTACCTTTCTTTTTAATCCGGTGTGCTGGGGCGGGGCGGGGGGGGGGGGGCGCTGGCCCCTTGAGGCCTAGTGCTCCCCGAGGTCTCTGGGCCTCCCACCCCAGGTAGGAGGTGCGGGTGCCTGCAGCTGGGCTGTCGGGGCTTCTGCAGCCACCCATGTGGGCCAGAAAGCCGACACGAGGGAGAAACCAGGAACAAAACCTACAACATACTCTGGACCCCAACACCATGGAGGGAGGGGACCAAGACCAATGAGGCCAAACTGTCACAGTCCATGTCCCCTCTTCGAGTACATGTACCAGGGTCCAGGGTCACGTGACAAACCATGCTCGAGGCCTGGCTGTGGTAGGGGGGTGTGGGGAGGTCACCCAGCACAAGCCAAGGCTGGAAGACTGTGCAGCAAGTAAGGCACTTCTTACATAAAAAGGCTGAGGGTCTGCTCAGGAAAGGAGCCCTCAGGGGTCACCGAGCACAGGGTCAGCCCAGGACACAGAAGTCCCAATGCTTTTCTGAGGCCGCTCTACAGAGAGGGAGTGGGCCGGAGGGGAGGCAGCTGCCCTCCATGGCTGGGAACACCAGAGTGAAGGGAGGGGAGTCGGTGAAGACTTCTCCCGGGGCCAGCTGGGCCGGGGAGGGCCTCTATTGAAGTTTCACACGATCTGACAATGACCCGGGTCCCCAGTCGTGCCCACAGTTCCTACTGAGGGGCAGGGCCACGGGCGGGGGAGGCAGCAGGAGGGAATAAAGACCACTCTGTTGTCCTGCCTCCGTCAGGGAGGAACAGGGAGCCGTGACATTCGACATTTGGGAATGAAGTCCGTTCCCTTGGGTCTCTGAGGCCTGCGGCCGGGGAGGAACACTCGACCAGGAAGGCTAAAACCTGTGAAGGAAATCCAAACCAAGCCTTCCATAGCCACATGGGGCCTGGCAAGCCACTGCAAATTTTAAAAGGCATCCAGGGAACAGAATTTGCTCCTGTGGAATCTTGGGAGGGGGTATCCTCTGCCCCTACCTCTCCTTCACCACTTAGGGAAAAAGCCCAAGGGTACTGAGGAAGGAGGTCTTTAGAGGAGAACCCAGACGCGCACTCCCCCGAGAACACCCAGGCCAGGCTTCAGGGGTCTCTAGGTGCCGAGGGATTCCAGTCAAGAGAAGCACCTGCAAAGTGGCCAGAGCCACAAGGTCTATTTTGGTTTCTGAAACGTTAGTGAGCCCTGCCTTGGGAGAGAAACAGAAAAGGCTCCTGGCAACCGTTTAGGTCTGGTGGCCTCCCCCTGCCCCCAGCACACACAGGGTGAGAAAGCACTAGGATGGGGGCAGAGCAGCTCCCCTCCTGGCTCTGCTTGCACCCCTCTCCTCCAGAAACTTCTCTACCTTCAAAAAGAACACGTGTAACTTATTAATAGTGCAGTTATCAGAGCCTGATGGTAAAATAACTCTCTCACCACCGAACCCCAGCAGCAAAGGGTCCCCCAGCCCCACCACATGGCCTGCCTCTCCCACCACTGCCACCTGCTCAGCCGCCTCCGTGCCCGGGCTGGTCAGGGGAGGTCTGGGGAGAGGCGGCTGGTGCTGAGGTAGATGAGCGTCTGTTCTCCTGCTCTTGCCGAGCCCTCCTCTCAAACTTGGAGCTGGCCTGGCCTCCTGGGCACAGAACAGCGTGTTGAAGACCCACGAAGACAGCCAAGGTGGCCCAATCAGGACAAGCCAGCACAAGCAGCTCAGGACGAACTGGGGTTATTTCCGCCCCTGGCAACCTGCTCGGAGCCAGCCTGCCAAGCCCAGGCTCTGCTCTGAAACGTGGCGGGGATGCCAGTGGGGTGACAAAGCACCCTACAGTCACTCTCCTCGCCCCTGCCCTCTAATCATGCCTAAGGCCCAGCTGGTGACATGGGAGCCTTACTCATAGTCTCAGGGGTGTTGACATGGCTGGAAAAAAAAAAATCTTATGACCCCTCAGCCCAGCACACACCCGTCCTTTAAGAAACAGAGCCTATGTTGGCCCCAGCCACTTGGGGGGGTGGGGGAGGGGTGCCACCTCTGAACCACACATGCCACAGCACCAGACGCTTGCAGGAGACTTAGGAAACATGAGGCCATGTGGTCTCAAACAACAAATATTTAGTATGTCTATGGACGTGAGAAAGAGGCCGTCTGACAGCATGCCTCAAGCCGCTCTCCCCACCTCCTGGCCTGCAGCACATGTGTACCTGCCAAAGCTGAACGGGGGCTCACCTGGGGGAGTGGCCCCTGGCGGGGAGCAGCACGCTGCCGGGACGCAGCCAGGGGAGAACCGGGATGGGCGGTGTGGCCGATGGGGCAGGTGTGGAGGCTGCTGGCCTCACAGGGCAAGGTAGGGGGTGTGAACAAAACCACAGCCTGGGTGCGGATATTTGGTCAAGTGGCTAAAGGGGGTCTTGGCTCATCTGCCGGGTTGACACCAAGCCACCTGCTTGGCAGCGTTCTGCTCTATGGCCCAGAGAAGCGTCAGAGAAGATGGGAGAAATGCATCTATCCAAAAATGCCATCCTGCTTCCTAAGGCTCTTCAGAGGCCAAGGGTAGCTCTTCCCATTTCCACACCCCTATCCTGGACAGAGAGGAGGGTATACGATGGTGTTCGGGTACAAATCCTGCAGACCCTGGAAAATTAAATCTATCTCTGATACAAGCAACATGGGAAAGGGGAGTTGCCATGATGAAAAGGCCCATCTCCCCCTTTTGAGGATAATAATCCAAGGTTTAGCTTCTACTGTGATACCAGAATAGAGGACCAGCACATCAAATGACACCAACATCTCTACACCCACTGAAAACTGCTCCCCACACCTCAGCGCAGAGTTCAAGAGTTCTTAACAACTCTAAGAGCCTAAGAGCCTGACCCCTTCTAGAAGTCCTCCCCAGGCCCCATACAGACTTGGGGGCCTTGTCTTTGGGTGGAGAAGAGGGAAGGACTATGTGAGGGGCAGGGCGGGGGCCTCCCTGTGGCACCGCTGTGTCTGCTCATCTACCCTGTGGATGCATCTGAGTCAGTCCTGCTTTCGTACAGCCTAAAACGTTGCAGGTACGCTCAGCAAACATCACAGGGTGGCGACCACTTAACAGATGAGCGGGCAGGTAAGTAGCTGGGCGACCCTCCCTGCGGCACCAGGGGGGCCAGTGGGGGGACCTTGGTGTTCCTGCAGCAAGAGAGACGAAGGCAGGCTGTGAGGCCAGCCCCTCGCAGGGCCGCCTGCATGTGGGCTTCAGGACCCGCATCTCCAGACTGCTCTGTGAACTGTGGTTTAATTGGGGTTTGAATGCTGGTGAACAGTTGAAAAAGCAGCCCGGGCTGAAGAGAGGCCTAGGTCGACCACTCCATCATCTCTGCCACCGTTACCTTTCCAGAAGAGCCTGCTGCCCTGTCCACTTTGTTCTTGCTCTAGAGGGTGGGAAGGCTTGTCCTCCTTCGGCACCTCCCCAGCAGAGTGGGGGCTGACTGGCCTCCATCCAGGACTGGCCACCAGGAAGCAGTCTTGAGTCACGGGACCCAACACAGTTACCACCACCTTTCAGGAGTCACAGGTCGCCATGCCCAACAGTCAAATGCCCCGGCATTGCCAAGGGGCAGTGGCGCCACCAGGCCTCTGGACTGGAACCATACATCTGGGTTAATCAGCACCTGGAGATAATGATCCCAGAGGGCTGGTCTCTCCTCTCCTCGCCCCAACACAGGGCCCCCCAGGGGCCTGCGACCAGCCCCGGGTGGAGGCTCACTGGCACGAGGCTTCTGACTTTGACAGGTCCTGGGGACTGATGGTGGGTGTTGGATGGCTGGGATTGCAATTTGAGCTCCCTCTCATTGTAAAAATCAGACACAGAAAAATTGCACAATACGGTGAAAAGTCAGGGGAAGCAGCCATGAAGGAAGAGAAAGAGGAGGCAAGCAGAGAGACAACGAGAACCTGGGCTTCTAGAAACCCAACACAGCACAGAGGTGAGGACATGAGGTGGCTTGAGGGAGAGAAAGAAGAAGAGTTTTGGTTTTATTGAGAATGGTTTATGGAAGAGGAAGGAGAGAAAACCAAGAAAGAAGAAAGAAGAAAAGCCCCGTTCGAAGACAGGTTCCTGCTGCTTGAGACGCAGCATCAGGAGCAGGCGGGGGGAGGCAGTGGCGGGGGCCGGGCTCCCCACCTTCCTGCTGGGCGCCCACGACAGGATCCCTGTTCCGGCACTTTGGCCTCAAGGAGACTTGAGTTTCTTAGTCCGTGGGGAGGTCCCATTCTCCGCTTTCACCACTCCGTTTTCATGGTAACCTAGGAAGTGAAGGGGACAGACAGACGTGGTGTTTCCCCCGGGCTCCGCGCACACGGAGAGGGGCCTGGGGGCGGGGGCAGCACACACGGGACAGGTCAGGAGGTGTCTGAGGTGGCTCCCCCCGAAAAGAGAAACCAGCACACGGTTCCTGGGGGGTCCTGCTTCCCACGGGGTGACTCTGCCAGAGGTGGGTGGTCTCTGTCCTTTAGTGGAAGTGGGCAGAGGTGACATTCAGTGGTGACCCAGGAACAGGCTTGGGGCCTGTCCGCTTGCCCGCCCCAGCCTCAGGCTGGGCCAGATCTGAGGTGGAATCCCACAGATGCCACCAGTGGCCTCTATTTCTCTCGGCGCCCCACAGGGCACCAGCCACTTTGGCAACCACTCCCGGGGAGGAGAGAACAGAGAGGAGGAAGCAGAGGCTGCAGGGACAGGTATTACTCAGAGGCCCAGTACTCCTCTGGCAGAAAAAACTGTGCTGTCATTCTATTGTTGTCGAAAACCCCTCCCTGTGCTTGCTCAAAGTCATTCGGGCTGCAGCCTCGCGCCCCACATCCACTCCTAGCCAGGCCTGACGCATCACACCCAGCCGTGCACGTGTCTGCTTCAAACACACAGGAGCTCTTGCCAAGCAGGCCACACCTGGAGCAGGGCAGGTGAGTCAGAGAACAGAGCCTGGTGCAGACAGGCCCCCAGGCTGGACAGAAAGGGCCAGGCTGGCAGTGGCCTGGGACCTGGGACCTGGGACAGGTGGTTACTGGTGTGTGGCCGGGGCCAAAGGAGAAGTGGGTGTCCCACCCCTGCTGCCCACCCAACACTGTGTCACCTTGAGTCATTCGTGGAGACAGAGGAGGAGCCAGCGGCCTGGGAGGCAGGCGCAGGCCGAGATGAAGAGCAAGAGGGCAGGCGAGGACAGAGCCGCTGTGCCGTGCAGAGAACAGGCGACAGATCTTGGCTGGTGTTCAGAAGCCACTTCGAGGACACGCTTCCCGCCAGAGCTCCCCGCCCAGCTGCTGCCCTGCCCCACCGTGGCCAGGAGGGCTCCCTGCCTAGTCAGGGCCAGCCTCACCCACAACGGGGCCCTGGCCCATGCCCAGCCACGTGCCAGTCAGGCCCTGGCAGGAGCCAAAGAGCCTGGGCCCCGGGAAGGACAGACGAGCGGCAGGACTGGTCTGGGGAGAGCCTGAGGTGCCAGGTCTGGGCTCCTCCCCATCCATCCCAGACAGACTTTGCTGCTACCTGCCCGTGGGCCTGGCACTCACCAGATTCCCTCTTGATGAGCCTGGCTGGCAGTCTGGGGGCAGCTGGGACTCTCCGCTTGGCGCTCTGCTCATTCCAGTATTCCCGCCAATGCCGCAGCTGGGAGTGGATGAAGCGCCACATGAGCCAGGCCTGGGCGGCACACACCAGCAGTAGCACGCAGAGCCTGCGGGGGGACACAGTGGCCCCGGGAGCCGAAGGGGAGAGACATCAGGCAGGAACCCTGCAGCTCCCGTGGCCATCACCCTGGGCAGCAGCATGCCCCTATCCAACCACCAGTACCAGGGAGAGTGGTTCAGAGCCAGCCTCAGCTCTGGCACACCTTGGGACTGGTGACAAATTGGGGGGCGGGGAGGCATAGAGACTACGGAGGAGGAGGTGACAGACGCACGTCCAGCTCCATAGACACACTGCTCCCTGGCCTCTTTCATACCGGTAGCATAGAAGAGGACTCATTTAAGCTCCATATCTATATAGTGAAAGAATTCAGATGAACTGAATTAGGATACAGCAGAATGATTCTAGAGGAGCAGCTTCCCATCTAATATGCCACTTAAAAGCTGAGCAACACGGGACAAATCACAGGCCCAAGGCTGGTATGGAAACACAATGGCTTCCTCCCTGCCACTGTGGAAGGCCACCGGCCCAGTGCTGAGCACATCACTGTGAAGAGTCCCCAGCATGGTTGTCACGATCTATTGGGAGCTAGACGTGATCCTGATGGTGCCCCAGGAGGTGCTGGACAAGGGTGAGGGGACTCCCCCGGGGGGACCCTGACTGCAGTCCCCCCCAGGCCCGGCCCGGCAGTGGAGATGGTTTTGCTGGAAGCAGAAGGCTGGTATTCCTTCTCCCCTCAGGCCTGCTGGCTAGAGATCTCCAGCTAAACATCCGTGTGTGGGAGACTCGGGGGTCTGTTGCCCCTTGTCTTTCCAAAGCTGTGCCGAGTTCAGGAGGCTTCTGGCAGTGCTCGGGGGCCTTGATTTACCTCCCTGGGGCTTGTTCCCAGCTCACCTGCAAAGTAAGGTGTTGAAGTTCCCTTTCTCGGGGTCAAAGGCCTGGTTCTCCATACGAGCAAGTCCAAAGCCAATGGCCAACACGGCGAGTGTGAGGATGAAGAGGCGCGTGATTCCAAATACAGCAGCCCAGGCATTAAACCTGCTCGTGGAGGTAGAAAAGGGACTGTCAGCCTTTAGGGCCCGGGAGGGAAATGTCACCCACTTCTCCAGAAGCAACTCTAAGTGGAAAGATCATGCAAGGGTAGCTGAGTAGGATGTCTCAGGATCTTACTCTTGGGGTGCCGCCTACAGGTAAGGGGCAGTTTATACCCAGGGCAGGACCCTCCCATCAGCCAGGCCTCGCCCATGGCACCTCCGAGCAGGCACGCCTGCCTCACACCACTTACAGCTTCTCGTTGTTCTCGTCTGCAAAGTAGAAGAGTCGAGCCATGTGGAAGAGGAACTCGGTGGAGTACTGCAGCAGCAGCAAGATGAGGCCCAGGCGGCTCAGGCTGGGAGAAACAGACAGGCCTCACAGTCCCCCCAGGATGCCGCAGAGAGCAGGGGCCAGGCCATGGCCCAGCACCCTGGGTTCCATGCTTCCCACGCCTGCTTTCCCCAGCTGGCCCTCCTCATCCTGTAGGATCCAGTTCTGCTGTCTGACCTTTAAGATAATACCGAATCCCCTGGCCATCCACCTGCCCTGTCTGGGTCAGGAGCCCCTCCCTGCCCCCACAGTGAACCTAGCTTAGGCTCTCACGGCACCTGTCACCTTGCATGCACCCTGCCCCAGGACCAAGCACATAAAAGGTGCTCAGAACAAGTGGCTGAATTTTGCATGTAGAAATACAAGGCATTCCTACTGTGTGGCTGTTCATTATCCAAGTCTTCATGGCTAAGAGGTACACGAAGAAGCAAGACTCGACATAACGCAAAAATATGTGCTAATGAACCAACCTCTTAAAAAATGAGCACCGCCCACTCAGACATTCCCCCTCTGCTCAATTCCTGGCACGGTGTTGTTACTTTCTTAGGCAGCTGGCTACCGACAGTCAACTGTAGTTCAAAGAAATGCAGAAAGACTGCAAAGTCCAATTGCAGATCCTGCTGAACATGCAGGGGCTTCAGGAAGTAAGATAATGTGGGAGCGCTCTGACAGGCAGCGCTAACTACGGCTTCCGCCAATTCCACCCAACAAGACCAAGGCAGGGCAAGGCTGACTGGGAGGGTGGCTAGATCCTGAGGATGGTGGAAAGAAGGATGTGAAAAGTGGCCAATGTCTTCACATGACCTGGAAAGTCCAACATGGTCTTGCCTATGACCTTACCTCAAACCTGAGTCACCTCTCAAGAGTTCCCTCCCCATGACAAAGGTGCCAAGGAGACAAGTCAATCTCGTGCATTACCCAGCTCTATTATTCTCATCGCACTTTCCAACATAGGAAACTGTTTTCTTTCCTTTCAGCATGGAGTCCAATGTGGGGCTTGATTTCACGACCCTGAGCTCATGACCTAAGCTGAAATTGAGAACTGGACACTCAACCAACTGAGCCACCCAGGTGCTCAGAAACTCAATTTTCTTAATGGCCTACCACCTGCTGGAACGGACACCCCAGGAGAGCAAGACCTTGGACTGCGTTCACCCAGATGTGATAGCAGCTCCTAAAGCAGCACCTGGCCCAGGGGAGGAGCTCGGATATGTTGAGTGAGGGAAGGCCTCTAAAAGTTAAGCTCTTCACCAAATCAAGGCCCTGCATCAGTCAAAGATCGGTCTTCCCTGGGAAATCGTGTAGTTAAGGGGTTCTCCTTTCCCCACATTCACTTCTGCAAACCAGAACAAGGATGGAAGAGAAGAAAGGTCATGGTTCCTACGTGAGCACAGAGGCGGCTGTGCCAGCATCTCTGGGGAATGGAATGGGCCTCATTTTGGAGGATCTGCTGCTCTCTGCCCTCTTGGTTCTATTCTGATTCCAAAACAAGGATCACAGGACTCTGCCCAAACAGGGTCAAATGCCTATCCATCTCCTTCCCTAGGACACGTCAGATGTGGAAAAAAACAGACTTTACTTTGGGAGGAAGAGTGATGATACAGTAGGGACCTGATAGCAGGCAGCTTTCTCCAAGGTCCTGCCTGCACAGCCTCACCTGTGTCCTTGCCACACGCTGCTGGGCATAGCACAAGAGCAGAACTGGTCCCCCCATATAGCCTTTGCGCCCCCAAAGGCCCAACCAGGAGCTGACGCCGTTTCAGCCTCCAGAGACAAGAGAGCAGATTCAAGAGCTGCCTTCCTCTTAACTCCATCACCCCAGGTCGGCCATCCTCACAGGACACCAGCTGTGAGGACCTTGGGGACGATGGACCCGAGGACCTCCAGGGAGCCTCGCAGAAAGTTATACAACCCTCAAAATGTTGGCCCAGAGAAAGTGCAGAGTGTTCTCCTATCCCACATGGATAAAGCTTAAGAAAATTCCAAGTTACCAACGACATATCCTACTCATCAATAGTATTCTTTTTTAAGCGACATTTAAGGCCAAACACTACAGCAGCTCCTTCAACTTTAAAGCGTTGGTTCAAGTGCCAACGTCCCTCGAAGCCTTCCCTGGCTCCACATCAGGATGAGTTAGTCACGCTTCTGGGTTCCCATGGCAGAGGATACATACTGTAGCATGGCACCTGTCCCACTAAGCAGTCCTCACCTGTGCCTATAGCAGTCTCTCCTGCTGGGCTAGGCATGAAGCACTAAAGATACAGGAATCACCACCTGTGCATTCCCAGGTCTTAGCATAGTGCTTGGCAAACAGAAGGGGTCTAATAAATGCCTCCTAATTGAGCGCATGTGTGGAGAGACACACGGACATAAAAGGGCATGGAAATGTGACCAGCTCCGTGGTCATACTCACTTTAAGAGGTATGCTCCAGCTATGTGGACCAGGTACAGACAAATGTATTGGAGCTGGCGGGGAATTTCCTCCTGCAAACAAGAGAAGCAGACGGTGAATGTGCTCATTCCCTAACTGAAGATGCAGGAATGGAGGGGAGGTCCAGGGAGACGAGGGGGGCCCGGGCAGGGCTGCTCTGACATAGCCAGTCCTAGATCATGCCAGAGGCCCATGTGCCAGGCTGCTGGAAAGTGAGAGGGTAAGGCACCAGCTTCAGGTCCATGGGGTTGGATGGGGTTGAGAAAGCAGAGACAGGGACTAGGGAACAGGGCTCTTGGAAGTAATTCAGAAGGAGGCTATTTAAAAAATAAATAAGGGCAGCCCAGATGGCTCAGCGGTTTAGCACCGCCTTCGGCCCAGGGCCTGATCCTGGAGACCCGGGATCGAGTCCCATGTCGGGCTCCCTGCAAGGAGCCTGCTTCTCCCTCTGCCTGTGTCTCTGCGCCTCTCTCTCTGTCTCTCATAAATAAATAAAACCTTTAAAATAAATAAATAAATAAATAATAAATAAATAAATAAATAAAGACTGAGAAAGGCAAAAAACCTCTGCTCTGCTATCCAGAAGACAAGAGGCAGACCTCTTTAAAGAGAGGTGTCCAGTGTGGGAGGCAGGAGAGGCAGTGGTGGCCTGTTCTCAGGGAGGGTTTGCTGGCTCAGCGCTTTGCACAACCCGCTGACAGGCCTCGGGTTACCACCCAGCTCCCTGCTCCTAGAGGAAGGCTCCACAGCTTAGCACTGGGAATAGCATGGGGCCGGGGGGAGGGGAGGTCACAGGGCTTCCTGGATGGGGAATACTCACCTTCCGTACCTTCTGGAAGTACAGCTCAGGAAGTGCGTGCAGCCAGTATGCCAGCTGACACAGGTAGAAAAACTTCACCTGGAAGCTGGAGACAAGGGAGGGATGAGTGAACTCCCTGCAGGTACTCCCTATGCATGGGGGAGGGGCGGGGGGAGCACTGTGGGAAGAGCCAGTCCAGGAGCCAGAGGGAGGCCCTGAGCTGAGGGAACCCCGCTCCACAGATGAGAACATTTCAGGGGACACAGAGTCCATGGAGGGTAACAAAAATGGTGAGAATACCCTGGCTCGGAGAAGGGAAGGTGGAGCATGGACAATGAGGATGGAGCGTCAATATACTGATGAGTGAACAGAGCCAAGAAGCAAAGGCGGCCTCTCACTCAGCTTGAAGCCCTTTGGTGCTGGTGTTCTCAAGGGTCTTGGGAAAGGCAGGGAGGGTCTCCTGTGGGAGGCTGAGCCTCCTGGTGTCTGGGCAGCATGGGGCAGGAAAGGAAGGAGGTGCTGCCTCTGAAGGGGCACCAGCCATGCCAGGCTGGGAGGAAGACGTGCTGTGAAGGTGTGTGAGTCATCAAGGAGGTACAAGGCCCAGAGAACTTTACAGAGATGCTCTGCTTCCATTCTCCATCTCCGATGGTGGAGGGGCCTGCTATGGACCAAATGCATGTGTCTCCTCCAAATTCACACTGAAACTCAATCCTAACATGATGGTATTTGGATGTGGGACCTTTGGGAGGTGATTTAGTCATGAAGGCCAGGAGCTCATCAGTAAGATTCATGCCCTTGGAAAAGAGACCCCAGAGAGCTCCTTCTCCACGTGAGGACTCTGTGAACTGGGAAGCAGACATTCAGTGGACACCAAATCTGCCAATGCCCTGATCTTGGGTTTTTCAGGCTCTAGAACTATGAGCAATACATTTCTGTTGTATCATTTATAAATCGTCCAGCCTATGGTGTTTTGCTACAGCAGGCCAAGCCAAGATGTTATCTCTGTGATAGAGGCTAGCCCAAGAGACATTCCATTTTGAGATTCTCCAGTCAAGTGGCTCCCAGACAAGACTGCCTTCTATAATCCTTCGCCCTAAAATAAGCTCAGGGTATGAGCTGATCCTCATGCCAGCTGGCCCATGGTTTTCTGGCCACATGTTGGGATGAGGAAGCCAGTGGACCAGCTTCCTTCTCCCTGGAGACTGAGTCATGAGAATACTCACGGGAGGTACACGTGTGGGTAGTCTTCCCAGAGACTTCTTGGGTTTGTTAAATATCCTTCCTGTAGTGGGCAAGGAGAGACAGCATTTAGACATGTGGATATGAGACTGCTGGGCCAGGGGTCAGGGGCTCACCCAATTCCAAGCTGCCAGAAAGAGGATAGGATAGGAATCACAAAAAGGAAGGATCTGTCTGCATGGGAGCCACCCGGCCCTCAGCCAGCTTCTTTATTGTGAAAAAGCCATAATATAAGAGGAAGAGCCCTAGTCTGAGGCCTGAAGACCTGTGTCTGGATGTGGGTTCATCACTCACTGGCTGTACCCTCTGGGAAACTTAGTCTCCCTAAGCTTCAGTTGGCTCATCTGAAAATGAGGATAAAAATACCCTCGCAGGGTTATTGTTAGAAATAAATGTGATAGCTTATGTTTATGCATCTAGCATTATGCCTGGCATGCAGGCAGGCACTCAGGAAATGCCTGTAGAATGAATAAGCAAGTAGACTCTAGAATCACCATCCACTGGAAAAGCAAAAAGCCTAGTTTGGCTTTTTACATCACTATGAATAAGAAGAACACAGGACTGCACAGGCCTCCCTAGGAGGCCTCATCCCATGGGCCTCATTAGGTGTAACACCTACCACACTTTGTCACTTTCAAGAGATGTCTCCATTACTCAACAAGTGCCTTCATGCCAGGGTCTTATGCCCTTCTTTATACCTTCAGCACCTAGCCTGGGGCCTCTTATGGAGTAGGGGAGGTAACCTGAAAAACCCTCCCTTAGCAAAACATCTAGAAATGCTGGATGAAATCTAACAAGTATCTTTTAAATGCAACGGGTTTTTGCATGCAAAGGGATCTCAAAGGGATAGAAGGCTAAAAGCCAGAGCAGTAAGGGGAGGCTGGGACAACACAGAAGCCACTAGTCTGAACACTAGGGTGTTCATGCCCATGTGGGAACAGAAGATGGAGCCCTTAGAGGTGGAACCTGAGACGCTTGTATAAAATCAGGACCCCTGAAAGGCTATAAACTTCAAAAGAAGGTTAGACTAGAGTTTGCATTAGTTTGGGATAGACTAGAGAAAGGGTAGACTTTAGTCTGACAACCAAAAAAGGGAGTTAAGCTTTCTGTTCATCCTGGGCTTAGGATTAAAAGCAAAATATATCATCCCTTGAAAATCCGTAACCCCAGGTTTACTTTCACATAGGTTTAGAGTTCAAATTTATACAACTTGTATGGTTCGAGCACCACCAAGCTAAGAAATTAGTATTAATAATACTGTGGGCCAGTGATACCACTGGGGCATACTCTCATCCAAAGATGCACAAGATTCTCATGCATAAAACCTTGCTGAGGATGAGTTTATGATCCAAAATTACAAAACGTAACAGGAAAAACTCTTCCACAAGCAAGAGTTGGCTGACATTACAAGAACCCAATAAAAACTTGTTGGTTGAATGAATGAATCAATGATGAGTGCTTCAGGCAATTTCTCTCTTCTAAGGGAAGAGCAGGGCTCGATTTGTCCCTGAGAGGTTAGGACAGTATGACTCCATTTCAGAAACAGGGAAATGAAGGAAAAGACAGAAAGTAGCTCCTGAAATGAGATGCTTTTTCAGCAACATAGGTTGAAATCTGAGCTGGGCCACCAGCCTCAATTGAGGACAGTAACGTCAAGCCAGGTTCCTCAAGAAGTCAGCCACTGAGCTGGTGGCTTTGATGAGGAGATAGACACAAACATCACACCCTGGGACTAAGGTCAGGGGGTCAGCAGTGCTCTGGAGAAGGAGGAAGCCAGCATGGGTCTCAGGGAGAACACTGATTTACAGCCTAATAGATCCTCAGCTGGATTTCCAAGTGAAGGCTGATCCTCCCACCCACGAGTCACTAAATGCCTTGGACGTTTCGGGTATGGTCCCTGGCCCCCAGCCCACAACCTGGGGCCCCATTAGTGCTGTGACCAAACTGACAGGCCCAGTCAGTCACATGTCCTCCCAATGTGGTCATGGTGGCTTAGATCACCCTAGCCTCTCGTGGCCTCGGTCCCAGTCCTTTCTCTCTACCACTGCCTTCTTCCCTTGGTCACACAGAGGCTGAGGCACTGAGGGAAGGCTCTGGGGCCTCTGGAGGATGACAGGAGGGCTTTCCTACACTCCAGCTATCGGGCTCTGCTTGCCCTCTCTGCTGCTCACAAGGATCGGGGTACACCGCAGTGTACACAGTCTTCCATTCTCTACCTCATTTCAGGGACATCTCCGGGGGGAACATCCCTTCTTAGAGGAAGCAGTGATGTACGTAAGGAGGCAAATGGTACATCCGAGACTCAGGTGGGAGTGAAATTTCTGCCCAAAAAGAGACTGGCCAACATAAGCAGCACTGAGAGAAATGTAAAGCCCAGATGATCTTGTGATTTTAAACAGGAAGCCTCCTCGGCTTGGCCTCTTTCCTCAGGGGACAAGGAGGTCAGAACTTTGAAGCCAACAAGCAAAGAAACTCCCCAGAAAAATGCGGCCTGCTTGTGACTGTCCAGTCCACGGGGACTGCAGGGAGGAGGGCGGGAAAGGCAGAGGAAGGTGACTCATTGCTCTGAGAACAGCCTTTTCCAGACCTCGGGCCAGGCAGCTGCCTGAGGGCGGCCAGGGGTTGGGGTGCCCTCTGAGCTCCAGCAGGCCGAGTACCTCAGGTCCCAGGGGGCAGAGCACGGCAACCATGCCTGAATCTGGGTCCCCGACAGGCACTGGCAGAGGGGCTGGGGGAACTCCTGAAATCCTTCGTTATCTCTTTAGCTCCTAAGAACTAAGGGGAGGACTGAGCAAACTGGAACAATCTCTCCCTTTGCCCCAGCAGCCTTCCTCTTTGGTGAACGGGCAAACAGAACTACAGAAACAGCAGAATCCAGTCATAACACAGCCAGTTGCTACCTAGACTCAGACATACCAACATCATTTGTCCTTCAGGAACAATCATTTACTCAAGCTCTGCTCTAAGTGGCCAAGCTGTTAATAGAAATCAGTCCAGCCTGAAAGGCGTTCCCTCTACCAGGCTCTCATGGAGCACCAGACTCCAGGTGTTTGTTTTTTAAGATTTTATTTATTTATTCATGGGAGACACACAGAGTGAGGCAGAGACACAGGCAGAGGGAGAAGCTGGCTCCCCATGAGGAGCCCGATGTGGGACTCGATCCCAGGACCCCGGGATCATGACCTGAGCCAAAGGCAGACGCTCAACCACTGAGCCACTCAGGTACCCCCAGACTCCAGGTTTTAAAATACAAAGTGAGACATCCTAAGGAAATCAGGCAGGGAAACCCAATGCTTGCCCACCCTGCTTCCCCCAGTAGAGTGCTGACGTTTTATTTTGTCTTCTGAACAATCAATAGGAGTTCAAAGGTAGATTAAAAGTAGGTTGGCATACTCATACGTTATTGGTTGGTCTGGCCATACTCTCATCACTCTGCTTGTATAAATGTAGAGAGAAAGGTCTGAATCAAATACCACCCTCCCAAAACCCAGTTATTTCTAGGGGGGGATCTGGGGCAAATTTTTATTTTAAAAACAAAACAAAACAAAACAAAAAAAACCTGGGGGCACTTGGGTGGCTCAGTCAGATAAGTAGCTACCTTCAGTTCAGGTCATGATCTCAGGGTCCTGGGATGGAGCACAGAATAGGGCTCCGTGCTTGTTGCAGAGTCTGCTTGTCCCTCTCCCTCTGCTCCTCATTCTCTTTCTCTCTCAAGTGAATAAAAAATCTTAAAAAAAAAAAAAAACTTTGTGTATTGCTCACTTTTTATAGATGATCATCTAGAAGTTTATAAAAACAAGCGACTCATAATTTTAATAACCGTTAAGGGTCAGAGCAAGAAGATGCACCTGCAAGTTTATGCCTTCATTCTCATAAGGGCTACTTAGGGAGCACTTAGTACCTGCCAGGCTCTGCACCAGACACTGCAGTGAGCACGGACTGTTCACAAGCTGCGTGGGATCTAGTGAAGCGGACAGCAGAGAACACACACATGAACAAGCCATGGCTGTAGGGCACCCAGTAGGAACTGGGGTGGGGAGGGTTCCCCGAGGAGGGGGACATTTAGGTGGAGACCTGGATGGGAGGAGCCAGCCACGGGATTCAGGGGAATCGAGCGTCTGAGC
The DNA here is from genome assembly GCF_018345385.1 of Vulpes lagopus. NCBI lineage: Eukaryota > Metazoa > Chordata > Mammalia > Carnivora > Canidae > Vulpes > Vulpes lagopus. Next base: position 52,952,168 of record NC_054824.1, on the reverse strand, counting down.
AGAGGAAATGCCCAAGCAGAGCCCGAGAGCCAGGAGAGGTAAGAGGAGGAGAACCCGGGTCACAGGAGTGAGGAAGGAAAGGATTTCACTGAAAGTAGGATAGGGGCTTTTACAGAAGGGTGCAGGATTTCATTGATGTCCTAAAAACACCTGTCTGGCTGAGTGGGAAATGGACTTGGGTGGTGAGCTACAGGAACAGAAACAGCCTCCTTCTAGAAGGATGATGGTCAGGGGTCCAGGCAAGAGATGATGGCAGCTTGGACTGCAGGCTGGGATTTCCCAACGCCAGCACTACCAATGCCTGGGGCCGGATAATTCCTGGTTGTGGGGACCATTCTGCTCATGGCAGGCTCTCAGCAGCATCCCTGGCTTCCCCGAGCCCGATGCTGGGAGTGCTGCCAGTGTCCCTGGGGGCCCAAATGTCCCCTGCGGAGAACTGCGGGCTGAGGCAACAGTGGGGGAGAAAGCAGTGCAGAACCCCCCACCCCATGGGCTCTGCAGGGGGTGGGGGGTGGGTAGGACCCACTGATGGACTGAATGCGGATGGTGAAAGAAAGAGAAGAATCCCAAAAGATTTCATCCTAACAGCAAAATAGCATTTTAAAAAAATACTAGGTATTTTTCACTCCTTTTACATAACTACCTTCTCCTCTTCTTTAATCACCTTCATTCCCCACGGGACAGTACAGATGGAGGAGATGAGGGCCCAGGGCACCATGGTGCTATTAGGAGTTGGGGTTCACTGGAGCTTTCCAGGGTCCCCCTGGTATCCACTTCCTACTGAAGATGTTGAGCAGGGGAAATGGCCGTCCCCGTAATAAAAGCCTGTCATGAGCTTCCCCAAGTAAAGTGCTACATGCTTCCAGACTAACAAGCATCATCATTTTCAAGCCCTCAATGGCCTGACAGAAGCATAGACAGAGCAACTGGGCATTTAACATTCTGGAAAGGGTGTTTAAGTGACATGGCTTTTGGCCTCCAGAATCTAGCCTAAATGCATCACAGCTCAGGTGGAATGTCTGGGGGTGAGGCAGGAAGGGTATACGTGATCCAGAGATGAGGCAAGGCTTCTTCTGAAAGATCTGAGGCCATTCTGCCTCAAAGCCCCCATGGGCTTCGCAGGCTACAGGAACCAAACACAGAGTGGTTGGCGGAAGAGGTCTGAGATGCAGCGTTACCCAGATCCGAGACGGTCAGGACGTTCACTGCACAATGGCAGGGGGCGCTCTGCAGGTCTTCCCCCCAGGGACAGTGCAACAGGGCAGTCCCTCCTGAGAGGACAAAAGCCTTAGGTCCTGGCATTTAAAACTCCTAATGTTCTGGCTAGGAAAGCTGTTCCATGATTAAATGATGATAGAAACACAAGCAAGATACGAAAGGACATGTTGACTCCTGCTTTCAGGGTATGAATTCTGCATTCAGCTCTGGACTTGGAGTTCCTTAGGATGTGAGAGCTCATCACGATCACTGAAGGAAGAGGAAGCGGGTGAGAGGTCAGTGGAAGATAGGGAAGAGAACTTCTCAAAGATCACAGGGTTACTGAATTTTCCAAGGCTCAGGCCTGTATTTCTCACAGGACAATTCTAGCTCTAGGGAAAGAGACAGGAGGTGCTCCCAGTGGGGGGGTGGGGGGGGTGGGGGGGCTGCTAATTAACATCATGTACCACAGGCCAGGTGTTGTTACGGGTGACCCTCAAAGGGCTGTCCACATTCCTTGCTACAAAGGAATTCTATGCTACCAAGGGCTGCTCGAAATAAGAGTCCTATTGTGTAGAAAGGAGAGGTAGATCAGTTGTCTGGTCCTCCGGACATTCATGGGAATGGCCCAGACTCTCACAGGATTTGATGTGCGGACAGGAGGATTCTGGCCTTACTTGCAAGAGGCCAATGTGGTAAAACGGAAAGTGTGCTAGACCTGAAACCAGACTCCAAAGTCCAAGTGTGGTCCCTGTTGCTCCCAAACCCCGTGACCAGGCAGGCGGACACAGCAAAATTCCATCCTAGATGTCTTCAATCCATTAATATGGGAATCAGAATAAACATAAGCCTCATCCACTGGATGGCATGGGTGGAGGGCCCTGTCAAATGAGGTGGCCCTATGGAGATGTATGGTATCATTACCGTACCATCACAGAATAACAATAATGTGGGTTTATTTTCGGACAAGAAGGCTCTCTCCAGCTACAAAAGAGCATCTATACCCCTTTGGCATAGGTTTATTTAGCCCCTCTCTTACCATGAGGATGCAAAAATAGCTTCAGTTCCAAGAAACTGCTCAAAGTTTTTATAAACTGCTCCTCTTTTCCTTCCCTGCTCAGCCCTGCACGGTTGTTTTATTAGAAATTGGAGAAGAGACGCGAGGCCGGCAGCCGAGGCTCTGAGCTCCAGCAGTCCCCAGGGCCACTCACCGTCACCACCACGTAGAAGCACCATATCACCGAGCTGAGATGAAAGATGACCAGTTGCCCAGATTCGTTGAACTTGCTGTGTTTGACCTTGGAGAGGTGAAGCCGTTTGCTGATTTTCTAAGGAATAAAGAGAATCCTGCATATTAATGTACGCAGGTGGATTGGTAATGGGCAGGCTTCAAACTTCCATTTTCTACCCACGAAAGGGCAGTTTCCTGGCCATGACCCCGGGCTATCCAGCGTAAGCCTGCTGTGTGCGCAGAGCACTCAGTTCAAGGCAAGCATTTTGAGAGAGTGGCAAGATGGAGGTCTTCAGCCTAGGTGTGAAGAAAACATCCCCCAATCAGGCAGCATAGGACAGACCCATAATGATGCTGTCCTGCCATCTCAGGCAGCTCTGCCCTCCATCATAAATGCTGCCGTCCCACATGCTAAGAAGGCTGTAAGAGAGGACAGAAACCACGGTGTGTGGTGGGGGATGTCCAGTTAATAGGACCAATCAAAGTACACAAATAAGAGGAGGCAAAGGGGCCCAGAGCCGCAGCCTCCCCCGAGGTGAGGCCCCACCACCCATGGCATCTCTCCAGCTTCTGATCTCGGGACCCAGACACATCACTCACATCTAAAATGTACTCCTGAACCACAGCATGGAGGATGATGGTGATGAAGACATAGAACAAGATGGTGACCAGGTCCTTCGGCCCATAGTGGTAGTGTACAGTCTCACCGTCTGTGGAGGTAAGAAGAGCCAGGTCAGCATCCCTGGGCTGATGACATGCTGTGGGACCCCAAAATGAAGAGACCTCTGAGGCAGAATGTGCTGCACTACACCCCTAGACAAGGCAGCAAGTTTCTTCCCTAGAATCCTACCCAACCTCTGGACATGGCCTTGGGGAGTGCCAATGGAGAGCATTAAGGGTATACCATGATGACCACCTCCTCTGGCTCTGGGCTGGAGGGCACAGTGGTTAGGAGCTAGGAGAGGAGACAGCAATCTCACGCACACGCTGGCTGTGTGACTATGCAGAAGTGACCGACCTCTCTGAGTCGCAATTTCCTTCTCTGGAGGATGGGACTACAGCCTTCATCAGGGAAGCATGGAGTGATGGGGAGGAGTGTGGACTCAAAGCCTGAGTTTATATCAGAGCTCTGTCATTTCCTATGTGACTTTGGGGTACCTCTCTCTGTGACCTTTCTGTGCTTCAGTTTCCTCATCTATAAAATGAGGGCAACAGCAGTTTCTGTATTGTAGGGTTCCTGTGAGAAGCAGAGGACTTCAATGCAAGTGCTCAGAACTCTAGCATGTCGTAAGTGCAGTATCTGTATTTGTTACTATTTTTGTTGTTGTTGGGCTAGTGTGAGCATCAAGTGAAATAATTTGTATGCAAGATGCTGATCACAGTTGTCTACACCCATGGCAAGCATGCAATAAATGGTTGTTGATTAAAATACTATTTAATAGTAATGAACTAGACAGAACCCCAGGCACAGAAGCCTTGTAAAGCTCTGCGGTGGCAGCCTCGTCTTCCACGGACAGAGGAGCATTTCTACCTTCGTTCCAGTTAGCAGGCTAGGGTTGCAAGGGCTCGTGAACCCAGGCCTGGATCTCTGCTGCTCTGGAAACGGCCCCCCTGACTCGGCCAAGCAGACACACTGGCTGCCTTTCCAGCTGTGCTGCATTCACGCTGAGTCACACACACATGAGTCATCGCTCTCTGCCGGGATGCGTTTACCAGAAGGTAGACTTGGGTCGGTGAGGTTCAGGGTGGCCACAGAATGAAGCAGAACTGACTGGGTCGCTCTGGGGGTCGAGCCACGCCCCCTGCCACCCTGGACTGGGAGAATGGGATGGTCCCTGGCACCGAGCGGCAGGAGGGCAGTGAACATGGGAACTCTGAAGTCAGACAGGCTTTTTCCTTGCCCTCCTCCCCACAAAGATACGCTGTGAATGAGCACTGGGTGTTATATTATATGTTGGCAAATCGAACTCCAATAAAAAAATATACAAAAACAAAAAAACCCCTAAAGACCTGCTCTGTGACGGGCACTGAGCCAGCTGCCGAAGTGTGGACATAAGGGACACTGGCCCAGCTTCAGAGCACACAGACCGGTAAGGAGATGCACAAGTAAACCTGCAATTAGCCTACAGATGGGCACACGGGGCCAAGAGGTAGACAGAGCGCCCCAGCAAGCAATGGCAGGCCAGAGCCCAACACTGGCTGGGGTAGGTGGTGGTGGGGTGTTGCTTAGGGTGAACACGAGGATGTCGAGGATGTCGGGACCTGGCGATCAGCGCAGGTAGTCAAGTGGGGGAGGAGCATCTAGGCAGAGGCAGTGGCATCTGCAAAGGATGCAGAGGATGAGGCTGGGGTGGCCCCTGTGAATGTCTGTGTGCCATGTGAAAGGGGGTGGACTTTATCCTGAAGGCAATACAGACACATTGAAGAATTCAGATTCAACAGGAAAATGATGAAATATAAGTCTGGGGAAGTTTACTCTGGCAGCAGTGAACAGTGTCAGGCCGGGAGGTGAAGACACCAGTCAGAGAGCCAGTGCAGTGATCCACCTAAGGAACCATGAGGCCTGAAGTAAGGCAGGAGGAGAGAGGAGAAGTAGGGAGGAGGACTGTCAGTGAGAGAACGAGCAGCACACAATGACAGGCTCACCTAGGGGCTGAGGGCTTGGGGGGGTGGGGGTGTGCATCAGGCATGGGGGCCGGAGGAGAAGGCACAGGAGGTAGAAGGACAGCTAGGATGACATGTGCCTTGCCTCCTGCAGAGGGAGGACCAAAGGAGACAAACTTGATAGCAGCATATTTTGAAACCAGAAAATAACTAAACACATGCAAAGTTTCATGGAGGCCAGCATTACCAAGCAAAGTAGGATTTATGCTCAACCAAACAAGCATGGTCCAAAAGTAAAGAGAGAACACCTATCAGGGCTTTGGATTATCCTCTTTAAAGCCTATTCAGGGTCACCTGCCATTCTTCACCCCAAACACCATGGTTCCAAAGAGATGTGACCATAGCCTTAGATCCCTCTTGAAACAAGAATGAGTGCATGAATTAATACATTCTTTTGTCCCTTCACTGTTGAGAGCTACATGCATGGTTTTTCATCAAAAATAAACCACGGGCAGGGCTCCATTCTGGGTGCCAGGAGAAGACCGTGAACAAGGTGGGCACAGCCCTGCCTTCTTGGAACTTAGTGGGTGCACAACAAATTCTCACACTAAAAAACCAGAGGCTAAAACTACAACATAGGACAGACCCAGTGGCTCAGCAGTTTAGCGCCGCCTTCAGTCCAGGGTGGGATCCTGGAGACTGGGAATCAAGTCCCATGTCAGGCTCCCTGCATGGAGCCTGCTTCTCCCTCTGCCTGTGTCTCTGCCTCTCTCTCTCTCTCTGTATCTCTCATGAATAAATAAAATCTTTAAAAAACTTTTTTTAATTAAAAAAATTAAAAATAAAACAACACAGCAACAACAACAACAACAAAAACAAACAACCAGATTAAGAAATGGACAAAGAATTTGAATAGATATTTAAAATGTCTATTTTTATTTTATCTTTAAAATGTCTTTTAAAAAAAGACATGTGTATGGACAACAGGTATAGGACAAGGTGCCCACCATCACTATCATTAGGGGAATGGAAATCAAAACCATGATGCCATCTCCCATCCATTAGAATGGCTACAGTTAAAAAGAAAAACACCCAAAATAGGAAATATCAAGTATTGATGGAGACAAATAAATTGGAACTGTAGTACATTGATTGTGGGGAATGTAAAATGGGACCGTCACTGTGGAAAACAGTATGGCAGTTCCTAAAAAATTAAAAATAAACTCAAAGTGGATGAAAGATCTAAAAGATCTGAAGTCATAAAACTCCTAAACAAACAAACACATAGGCAGTAATCTCTTGGACATCAGCCTTAGCAACATTTTTTTGGATATGTCCCCTGAGGTAAGGGAAACAAAAGCAAAAATAAACTATTGGGCCTACTCCAAAATAAAAGGCTTCTGCACAGCATAGGAAACCATCAACAAAACAAAAATGCAACCTACAGAATGGAAGAAGATATTTGCAAATGATATATCCAATAAGGGGTTAATATGCAAAATATATGAAGAATTTATACAAGTCAATACACACACAATAATAATCTGATTTATAATGGGCAGAGGACCTGAATAGACATGTTTCCAAAGAAGACACCCAGATGGCAAAGAAACACATGAAGAGATGCTCAACATCACTCATCATCAGGGAAATGCAAATCAAAACCACAATGAGAGGAATACCTCATGTCTGTCAGAATGGCTAGAGTCGGACAAGAAGTAAGTGTTGGTGATGATGAGGAGAATAGGCACCCTCGTGTACTGTTAGTGGGAATGTAAATTGTTCCAACCACTCTGGAAAACTGTGGAGGTTCCCTCCAAAATTAAAAATAGAAATAGAAATACCATACAATCCAGCAATTCTACTACTATTTACTCAAAGAAAATGAAAACACTCATTCAAAAAGATATACGCACCCCTATGTTTACCGCAGCATTATTAACAATAGCCACATTATGGAAGCAGCCTCAGTGTCCGCTGATAAGATGAATGGATACAGAAGATGTGGTATGCATATAATGGGATATTACTCAGTCATAAAAAAGGAGAAGGATCCTGCCATTTGTGACAACATGGATAGACTTACGGGGTATTGTGCTAAGTGAAGTCAGAGAAATAAAAATACCTTATGATTTCACTTATATGTGGCATATAAAAAACAAAAAACCAGCAACAGACTCCTATATAGAGAGAACTGGTGTTTGCCTGAGGGTGGGAGTGGGGGATGGATGAAATAAGTGAAAGGGATTAAGAGGTACACATTACCAGTTAAAATAAGTCATGGAGATGAAAAGTACAGCATAGGAAACAGAGGCAATAGTGTTGTACTAACATCATATGGTGACAGATGGTGACGACACTTATGGTGATGAGCAAAGCATAATGTACAGAATTATCAAATCACATTATACACCTGAAACTAACATAACATTGTATGTCAAGTATATTTCCATTAAAAAATTAAAAATAGAGTTACCATATGATCCTGCAATTCCACTTCTAGGTATATACTCAAAACAACTGAAAGCAGGATCTCAAAGAAGTATTTGTACGCCCATGTTCACAGCATCGTTTTTCACAATAGCCAAAGGTGGAAATGACCCAGGTGTCTACTGACAGATGGGTAAACTAATTGCAGTATACACACACAGCAGAATATTATTCAGCCTTAAAAGGGAAGGAAATCCTGTCACATGCTATAGCACAGATGAACCTGCAGGACGTGACACTAAGTGAAATGAGCCAATCACAAAACAACAACAACAACAACAACAACAAATACTGTAGCATTCCATCATACAAGGTAGAAGGTGAATGTAGTAAAATTCATGTACCCAAACCAGAATGCTGGGTAGCAGGAGCTGGAGGGGGAGGGGGAGCGGAGTAGGGAGTTGCTGGTTAATAGCTACCAAGTTGTGGTTTTGCAACAACAGGGTTCTGGATATGAGTTGCACAACAACATGAACATATTTAACACTACAGAACTGTACACTTAAAAATGGTTGCAGTGGTAAATTTTATCTTATGTATATTTAAACGTAAAAAATACCACCCATGGCAAGTGCGATAAGAAGTGCTCAGGAGTGGACTGAAGGCTGAAGGGGAGGGAGCAGGGAGCAGAAGCATCGCTCAGAGGGACAATGGCAGACAGTGGCTGGAGGAGGAGACACAGCAGAGCTAGCCAGCCCAGGCTACGGCAGAGACCCCAGGCAGAGGAGGCTGGAACGAAAGGGAAGGAGGTGGGAGCGGGGGTCTGGGAGGGCCACAGCATAACCTGCTCCTCTGAGGCCTTTCTCCTACTATGGTAACAAGTGGTAGCATCCACAAATACTCGAAAGCTGTACTCTGATTCATACACGTTACCTCTGGTGCTTTCCCCTGACCCACTCTCCCCACTTTTGATCAAAACAAAGGAAACTGGTTTGGCTCCTTCTGTTCTCCACAGAGCAAAGGAAGCTAGAACTTTGTGATCTTCCAGGAGACTATCAAGAAATCGATGTTTTTGATATACCTTTTTAGATTTTTGGTTGCTCACTAATGCTTATAAAAATCCTCTCATGGGGCACCTGGGTGGCTCAGTGGTTGAGCATCTGCCTTCAGCTCAGGTCGTGATCCTGGGGTCCTGGGATCAAGCCCTGCATCGGTCTCCCCGCAGGGAGCCTGCTTCTCCCTCTGCCTATGTCTCTGCCTCTCTCTGTGTCTCTCATGAATAAATACAATCTAAATTTAAGAACCTTAAAAAAAAATCCTCTCACTAACCAAGTTGGAGCTCCTGCCCTTGAAGGACTGCCCTGTCTTGCATGAGCTCTCAAAAAAGAAAGCAATAATCTGGCAGTAACCTATTATATAGTTTTTCAGAAAAGTCACTTGCAGCACATCTCTGAGAGAGCTCAGAGAGGCCACCCTAGTCACAAATCATAGCAAAATGCTTACAGGTACCAGGTGGACAACCAAATGAGCAAATCAGCCCAGGTCTCATAAGTTCAAACCTTTCAGCACAGAGGTCTGCTGCATTACACAGGTAACATCTCCACTTCCACAGTATGCCTCCTGCAGATTTTCTTTAAACATAGTGCCCCTATGTTTACTGGGGCACTTTTCTTGGTCTATTGTTCACATTTCTACCTTGAGAGAGGGATAAGTTTAAGAAATAACTACTTTCTTATAAAGAAGACATGGTATAAACATACAACAGAGTATTACTCAGCCATCAAAAAGAAGGAAATCTTGCCATTTGCAATGATGCGGATGGAACTAGAGGGTACTTAGCTAAGTGAAATAAGTCAGTCAGAGAAAGACAAATACCATATGATTTCATTCATATGTGGAATTTGATGCAAGAAACCAGATGAACCTATGGGAGGTAGGGAAAGAAAAAAAGGAGAGAGGGAAACAAGCCATAAGACACTCTTACTGATAGAACACAAACTAAGGATTGCTGGAGGGGAGGTGGTTGGGGGATGGGCTAGATGAGTGATGGGGACTTAGGAGGGCACCTGTTCTGCTGCACACTGGGTGTTATATATAAGTGCTGAGTCACTGAATTCTACTCTAGAAACCAATACTGCACTGTATATTCACTAACTAAAATTAGATCTAAAAAAAAGAGTTCTCAGCACAAGAAAAAAAGAAATATCCACTTTCCACCTTACTAGAAAGCAAACAGTTAAAACTGGAACACACAGTAACTGACAGGTAGTGTCACAGAGGGGGGAGTATGACAGTGGGAGGCTGCAGACCCTGTGTCCCCCGGAGGTGATGAGAGAGTGGGGAAGTTATTCCTCAGAGACTGTGGCTATGGGAGGGGTGCAGCCCAGTGTGGCTGGATTCCTGATATTCCAGACACAAAGAGACATTTTTTACATGAAATCATCTGATTTTAAAATATTATTTGGTCATCAGAAAGGATGAATTTACATTTACAATGATGTGAATGGAACCTGAGGGTATTGTGCTGAGTGTCAGTGTCAACTGGAGAAAGACAATCATCATATGGTCTCACTCATATGTAGAATATAATAAATAGTGAAAGGGACCATAAGGGAAGGGGGAAACTGAGCAGGGTAAAAGAAGAGAGGAAGATAAACCATAAGAGACTCCTAACTCTGGGAAACAAACAAAGGGTTGCAGAAGGGGAGGTGGATGGGAGGATGGGGTAACTGGGTGATTGGCACACTAAGGAGAGCACATGATGAGATATACACTGGGTTTTTACTATATGCTAGCAAACTGAATTTAAATTTTAAAAAATCAAAAAATAATAAAATAGAAAAAATACTGGGGACTAATCTGCGATTTCAAAAAAATACTTTATGGGCCAATACCAGACTGGCCAAAGAACATAGATCTGCAGGCCATCTCTGACCATGAGCCACCAATATGTAGCCTCCAGCCTACATGATCCTGACACCTCCCTTCCTACACACCCCCACAGAGTAGGTCAATATGCCCTTCTGTAGGCTTTCATCTGGCTTTGGAAGAAAGCACCTTCAGTAATGATCTTCCAACTGTAGATGAGTTATTCATCTCCCATCAAATGTGGCATTTGCTTGGCTTACCTCTGATCACAGTTTCAAAAGAGAGCTAGAATTATCGATATGAGCCTTGGCTGTTTTGACCACCTCTGTCAGCAGCTGTCCCTCGGCAGAAGAAATATTCTTACGGACATCCTGTTTTGCTTCCTATGACTAAGAGGCACATTCCTGTTTCCTTTGGTGTCACCTGTAAGTAGCTTCTCTTGTCTGCCTTATGTGTTCCCATCTCATCTGGGTACTCCCACATGGTCTCGCACTTCCTCCTTGTATACTTGAGCTGACTGGTGGCCACCTGCAGCCATCCTGCCCATCTTTCAGATCCTTAGAGTCTAGGCATTTGCCAACAAGACTTGTATCTTTGTGTGAAAAGCTGGCCGCTCAAAGAGCATCACTGCACAACCTGGCTGTCTCTTGGTTCTTGATGCCTTTCCTAATGCCTGCACATCCAGACTGACAAAACTTCTGCTGGTTTCTGTGCATATGGCCAACTCTGTTTCCATGTTATTTTGAAGTTGTAAAAGAAGAACTCAGGGGTGCCTGGGTGGCTCAGTTGGTTGAGTCTGCCTTTAGCTCAGGTGATGATCCTGGGATCAAGCCCATGTTGGGCTCCCTGCTCAGTGGGGAGCCTGCTTCTCCTTCTCCCCACCCCCTGCTCATGCTCTCTCATGCTCGCTTGCTCTCTCAAATAAATAACCTTTAAAAAAATAAAAAATAAAAGAAGAATTTAGATATGAAAAAAAAACGCCACAATCAAAATCAAGAGGCAAAATGATCATTCAATGTGGGTGATCCCAATGTGGGGCTTAATCCCAGAACTCTAGGATCACGCCCTGAGCTAAAGGCAGACACTCAACCACTGAGCCACTCAGGTGTCCCAGAACGAAGAGCTCTAATCTTGCTAATATGTAAAGAGCACCCAGCATTTGAAGCTGGGTGAGATAAAAAGATCAAAACTGCAACAGAAAAATGGGCAAAGGGATAAGAACAGACCATTCACAGAGAAAGGATACAAGGCCTTTATGCATTTAAAAAGATGCTCAACCCTATGCAGAACAGAAATGCAAATTAAAACTACAGTGAGCTACCAGTTCATACCTATCAGATTGGCAAAAATCCAAAGCTTGACAATATACTCAGGCTCTGTTTCACACTGTTGATGGGAATGCAAAATGGACCCCCTCTTTGGAAGGGCAATTTGGCAATTTCTATTGAGATTACAAGTGTATCAACCCTTTGATGTGGCAACTCCACTTCTGGGAATTTATCTTCTAGTAATACCTGCCATGTTCAAAATGACATGCGTACAAGGTTATGCACCACAGTACTGTTTTTAACAATAAAGTAATGGCAGCAATCCAAGTTGTTTTCATCTATTGGGGCCTAGTTAAGTAGATGATGGTTCCAAGGCACTGGAGCACTCAGACTGCGGCTGTGGACCAGCAACGCCAGCATCACCTGTAAGCTCCAAAATGAATGCTGGTGCAGATCTACCCCAGGCCTGTTGGGTCAGAAAATGCCAGGGATGGCCCAGGACTTCACATTTAATGACATCTCCAGGTGGTTCTGATGCACACCGAAATTTAAGAAGTATTGACATAAACAATGGAGCTCTTTTTAAAAATAAGAAACAAAGATCAAGAATGGGGGAAACTAATCAGGAGATTAAGAAAGCAGAATAATGGTGGCTTGGGAAGGGGTATTGGCTAGGAGGAAGCTGGGAGCACCATATCTTGATCTAGGGGATGGTGGCATGGGTGTGCACCTATGTACAAATGCACATGCTGTACCCCTAAAGAACATGTGTGTTTCGCTGCATGTGCTATACCCCAATACATTTGTGAAGAAAACAATGAAGCTCTCCACATGTTGACGTGGAAAGGTATCTGGGATGAATTACTTTAGTGGGGGAAAAAAAGTATAGAACATACAGTATTCTACTGGTTATAGGAGGAAAAAGAGAAAAGAAACGTGTATTTGTGTGTGCATAAAGAAATAGTAGAAGGTGAGAGGAGAAATCCAGGAAGGGCACATAGGAAACAACAGGGACTATCCACAGGGGATGCAGGTGTCAAAGGAAGAGAGTTCAAGGTAGGAACAAAACTGTCACACTGACTTTTCTGGACAGGTTAATGTATTTTCTAGTTAAAAAATAATCTTTAAGTAACTAAATGTTCAAATTCTTCTGCTTTGTATGGATAAAATGAAAATGTGATGTCTTTCCCACCTCACTGATTTTTTTTTTTTTTAAACCACAGGGACCCGGACCAGGCATGGAGAGACCTGAAGCTCATTTCTGGAGCAGCTACTTGTCCATCAAGTGATCCAGGGTCTCCCTGCCTGCACTTACCCCCCTGGACAAGGAGGATAATACCATCTACCTTTTCTCACAAAGCTATAAGGATGAAACAGATAACTGACTTATAAACTGTAAAGTGCTACACAAACAGATGGCATCATTAGGACCACTTCCCTCAGAATCAGAAGGCAAAAGAACAGAAGTGTCACCATGCACCACACACAAAAAGTACTCCCATTAGGGTGCTTATTTAGGGTAAAGATCACAAACGACAACCACGAGGCTTTTATTGAACACATGCTCTCTGCCAGGCGCTGTAGTGAATATATCTTGTAAGTGACGTCATTCACCTCTCACAGGAATCCTGAGTATTCTTCTCATTTTACACAGACAGCAGCTGAAGGCTAGAGGCCAGCAACTAGTGAGGGGTGGGCCAAGACCCCAACCATGCTGCCAATGACAGGGCCAATGCCTTCTGGCTTCCAGACTCCCCTTCAAATCACACAGATGGTGTATCCGTTAAACCCTGCAGGTCTGCTTCTCCCCGAGGTGCTGGAGAGAGTGGGGCTGAGGACAGGCAGGGGGCACAGAGCCTCGAAGGGCAGCATTCGGACCTCCACCCCTACTCTGTCTGGCCACGCTGCCAGGCCACGCCCTCCCTGACCTCCAGACGGAAGATGTGGCCAGTGGCACCTGCACTACACCCACCACCGTGGTTCTCACATGCACTCAGCAGTTAGGAGTTGAAATATGGTTTCCCCCACCCCCAAAAATGATTACGTCCTAACCTCTACCACCTCAGAATATGACCTCATTGAGACACAGGTCTTTACAGAGGTCATAGAGTTAAAATGAGATTATTACTGTGGGCCTTCATCCAATTTGACTGGTGTCCTTACAGAAAAGCAAAACTGGCCATAGAGACAGACACATACACAGGCAAGAAGGCCATCAATATACCAAGGAGTGAGGCCTGGAACAGAGCCTTCAAATGAATCAGCCTGCCAACATCCTGATGCTAGAACTTCTAGCCTCCAGAATTGTGAGACAATAAAGTTCTGTTATTTAAACTATTTGGTCTGTGGTACTTTGTCACAGCAGCCCTAGCAAAAAATATATACCCTTATACAATCCTTCCTCACCCCCCACCGCCACCCCAGTTAACCAAAGATCTAGCCAAGGAATCATCACGGATGATTACATGACTTGGGATAGATCTTCCCCAATTTTCTAGTAAGAGAGACAAGGAAATAATACTTTGATGATGTAAAAAGATGTAGCAAAATGAGAGAAGCAGTAAAGAGAAGCCGGAAACAAAGGGCCTAACTTTGGAATTATTTCCTTGATGTACCATTCCTTTTTTACAAGGCTGCAATCCCCACTTCCCACCCCAGCCCCCAGGGCCTTCAGGGAAGAAATACAGCAGTAACTCCTAGATGCCAAGCACACACTCAGCCCACACTACAGTTCACAAATATGAGGCTTCTATGTACAACCCACCTGGGCAGACAACATACAACATGGAGAGAATGCCTACTGGGACGGAAAGCGTGAGCTTTTAAAAAACTGGAAGGGGTCACTTGAAGTGCTGATGGGTTGGTTCACCTTGTGAAAATTCACTGAGCTGACCACTTATGGTCCATCGACTTTTCTACACAACTGTGATGCTTAATAACAGGTGCCCTGGTCTGAATGTGTCCCCCCACCCCTCTAAATTCACATGTTGGAGTCCTAACACCCTACAGCCAATGCAACGATGTTATAGGTAGGGGCCTTAGGGAGGCTTAGATCACGAGGTGAAGCCTTCCTGGATGAGACTAGGGCTTATAAGGGAACCCACAGTGCTCCCTGTTACTTTGTTTGAGCAGACCAAATAGGAAGGCAGTAAGTTTAATAACAAGTTTTGGTTTACTGTAGGGAGGTGGAATCAAATCCAGGATTGGCTATAAGTCCTGGTCAGAGGCTTCCCACTCTTTTTCAGATGATTGACCAATAAGGCCAGGGACACTGGGGGATGTGATTTCTTTTCTTATTCATATAGACAGGACCTGAGGGCCAAAGGGAACCTTGGTGGTTGTTTCGCCAGAGAGGCCAGGACAGAGCTAAGTCTTTGCCTCCCTGGTTAGGTCCCCCCCACCCTGCCCCACTTAGCAAACCCAGTCTTCCAATGGCTTGCCTGGGTCCTGGTGCTGCATGGGGTGTGACCAGCCCAGCCTGTGGCATGTCCCTGGGAAGTTGTCTCAGCCCCCTCAGCGGGAAAAGGATGGGGCCAGGCTAGGTAAGCCTCAAATACCCTCCATCTGGGAAGGCCGCAGGTCCAGGTTGGGTAGCTTGCTCTGTAATCAAGCAAGGCTCCATTGCCAGAGCCACTGCTGCCCACCTGTCTCTTCCCTTTTGTCCCCCACAAGCTTATCTTACAAACTGGGGCTCAGTCCGATATGTGATGCCAGGCTTTCAAGTACATGATACAAGCAGGAGACAAGATGAATTCCTGCCAGGCAGCGCAAGAAACAAAAACACACTCTGAGCCCTGGACAAAGGCTTTCAGCTGAATGAGGCCTGAAAACCATCTGTCTGAGGTGGTTTTATGGGGCAGTGTGTCTCGTCCCACCAGGGACTAGGAGAACCACAGCCAAGCTATGGTATGGGAGGTCCCTGGCCTTTGCATCACTAGCTGCAAAATGCTGCCATAAAGCCACCTAGGACCGTATGAGCCAGGGAATGTGTCCTTGTCACCTGTGAGGACTACAAAACAAACCCTTCTCCTGAAGGGGTCCCTCATCTCAGCTTTTTTGTTCGAGGTGTGCAGCAACAGACAGGCCCAGGAATGTAAAGCTACCATGACCCCTGCCCACACTGCCTTACAAACCTAGCTGTGACTTCTTGGGGAGCTGCGGTCCAGCTCGAAACCAAATCCACCCTGTGGTACTCTTCACCTTCCTCCACCTCTCAGACCACAGAGTCCTTGAGAAACTAAAAGTGGAAGAAAACAGGAAAACACAAACAAGGTACAGGATTTAGTGGGTCTCCCTGTGTTACCTTTGAGGTCGGAAGCACAGGATCATTTGAAAGCCTGCCTGGTACTTTATTATGCAGGGCGCTGAACAGCACTTCCAGTGTTCACAGGAATCACCTATGGATCTCCTTACACAGCAAGATCTGCGAGCACCTGGGTGGCTCAGTTGGTTAAGTGGCTGACTCTGAGTTTCCACTCAGGTCATGATCTCAGGGTCCTGGGATCAAGCCCCAAGTTGGGCTCCATGCTTAGCAGGGAATCTGCCAGAGGATCCTCTCTCTCTCCCTCTGTCCCTCCCCCACCCCTCTCAAATAAACATATTTTTTTTTAAAAAAAGGCAAGATCTGATGTAATAGTTGTGGGGTGGGGCCTGGGAATCTGCATGTCTAACAAGTTCCCAGGTGATGTGAATGGTGTGGATCTGTAGACAATCTGAGTGGCAAACACTTAAGAGGACTTTCAGGACTTCCTGTATTCAGGAAACACTTCGGATTGAGACTGAGACCATAGCTGTCAATTTTGCAGATGAAGGATGCACACAACAAATGTTAAGTGGTCCACCCAAGACAATTCAGCAAATTAGTAGCACAACCCAAAACAATCTTGCAAGTGCTCAACCCATTTGGAGTTACCTGCTCTCGATCAGATGGAAGAATCTGTATAAAAAATCTTTCTCTGAGCTTTTAGGTTCTATATATTTCTGGCGCTAACATCAACACCTTGTGCTATTTTCCTCAGAAAGAAAACTCAGTGTCTAGTAAGACCAGAAACTAGACATTTTATTTTTTGCCAGAGCTGGGCAGAGTGTATGGTTTCCAGACAAAATATAAGATGACCGGGGCACCTGGATGGCTCAGTCAGTTAAGTGTCCAACTCTTGGTCTCAGCTCCGGTCTTAATCTCAGGGTCATGAGTTCAAGCCCTGCCCAGAGTGGAACCTACTTTAAAAAAAAAAAAAAAAAGACCAGTTAAATTCAAATTTCAGATAAAGGATAATTTTCTAGTATAATTATGTCCCATGTATAACCTGGGATATACTCAACTAAAAAAGAAAATATTCACTCTTTATGTGAAATTCAAATTTACCTGGTGGTCCTGGATTTCTGTTTGCTAAGTCTGGTAACCCTAACAGGTAGTAATGGGAAAAAGGATAGTATGGATTCATTGGTAACAAGGAACACTTCCTGCTTCATTGCTGTTGACCCTAAAGAAAAACAAGGATGGCTGGCATGCCATCAGGATGAACAATTTATTACTACAATAATAATGCCTACTTCCTCTTTTAGTTCATCCCTCTGAATGGGGCTTAATCTTCATAACCAGCTCATTATACTGTGACAAAATCATACATTTATGGCTAGCATTATGAGTTGAAAAACATTGCGGCAACTTCATATGTTGGAAGCCCTAACTCCCAACACTTCAGAATGTGACCTTATTTAGAAATAGCATTGTAGCAGGTGCACTAAGATGAAGTCACAATGGAGTAGAATGAGCCCCTAATCTAATGTGACTGATGTCCTTATAAAAACGGGAAACACGGACGTGGAGACTGACACGCACACAAAGCAAATGCCATACGGGGACTGGCATTTCTGCTGCCATGAACCAGAGAACCAGCAGGCAGGACTAAGAGCTGGAAGAGACCCTTCCCAAGAGCCTGCAGAGGGAGCATGGCCCTGCTGACGCCTTGATCTTAGACTTCTTGCCTCCAGAACTGTGAGACAATGACTCTGTTGTTAAGCCACTCAGTTTGTGGCACTTTTGTGACCTTAGCCCTATACACAGATGCAAGGAGCTGGGAGGAGGGAAGAGAGAAGGACAGAGGTGAGAAACTCATCAACGTTACCATGAAACGAACCTGAAACCTTGGCAAGGAAAGACGTGGGGATTCAGAAATGGTAGACCGCTTTGTAGGAACACAGCCACGGTTCTACTAAGATTCAAATTTAAATGCCAAATTGAAAAATAAATAGATAAATGATGAATTGAGCCAGTTACAGAGGATTTAAAGAAGAAACCTTAGAAATCAGAATTTACCCAGGTTATGCAAAAAGGATACGTGCCCAAGCACCCTCAGCTCAGCCTTAAAGAGATTTGGGAGGAGGGTTCTAAAAAATCACAACCTTAACAGACCCATTATTGTGAACTGCTGTTTTCCCATGAAAAGTTTGCTTTCCTCTCATACTTACAAACCAAACATGACCATACCGAGCTGGTGCTTAAGGAGGCCCAATACAAAATGAAGCAGGCTATTCCGATTTCACTGCCTCTCTTGATTATTTGCTTGTCATATTTCGAATAGCCCCAAATGGCAAGATTTAAACAAGAGATAGGCTACTTAACAATACTTTATCCTCTCGTTCTAATGTAACTGAATCCTCCTCATTTCAGTATGGATTATAATGTACCTTCACCTTTACCCAGGCCTGGAGGACGATGCCAGGAACAGAATTCAATAACCCCACCCTAGAAAGATGCCAAACCCAGCTGGCTCCAGGCACACTGGCCTTTGTTCAGTCACTAGAATGTGCCAAGATATTTGTTTCTCACTTGAGGCCTTCACACATGCTAATCCCTGTGCCTGGAACATTCTTTCTTCTGCCTGGACCCTCTCCCTATGTCCCCAACACAATTTGCCACACATATTTAGCTCCAATGTCAGCTTCTTGGCGACATCTCTGTCCTTACTTTTTCATTTTTCCTTATCACACATAAGCTTGTCTATTCCCTTCACTACCCCTACCACAACTGTAATTTTTTAATGTTTACTTGTTTATTATCTATCCTCCCCTAATAAATGAGGAGCTCTAGGAGTAAAAAATCAGACATGTTTTGTGAACAAAAAAAAAAAAATAGACACACAGATCAATAGAACAGAATAGAGAGCCCAGAAATAAACCTATGCTTATATGGTCAATTAAGCTATGACAAAGGAGGCAAGTATATTCGATGGAGGCAAGACCATCTCTTCAATAAGTGGTGCTGAGAAAACTGGACAGACATATGCAAAAGAATGAAAATGAAACTGGACCACTTCCTCACATCACAAAAATAAACTCAAAATGGATTAAAGACCTAAATGGAGACCTGAAACCATGAAAATCCAAGAGGAGAACACAGGCAATAATTTCACTGACATGTGCTATAGCAACATTTTTCTAGATAGGTCTCCTAAGGCAAGAGAAATAAAAGCAAACTCTTGGGACTGTATCAAAATAAAAGGCTTCTGCACACCAAAGCGTCAACAAAACAAAAAGGCGACCTACAGAATGGGAAAAGATACTTGCAAATGATCTATTTGGTAAGGGGTCAATATCCAAAATACGTAAAGAATTCCTACAACTCCATGCCAAAAAAATCAAATAATCCAATTAAAACTGGATAGAGAACCTGAATAGACATGTTTCCAAAGAAGATATACACATGGCCAACAGACACGTGGTAAGTAGCTCAACATCACTAAACATCAGGGAAATGCAAATCAGAACAATGAGAGAATACATCACCATTGTCAGAATGGTGAAAAATAACAGGTATTGGTAAGGATGTGGAGAAGAGGGAACCCATGTGCACTGTTGGTGGGAATGTAAATTGGTCCGACCACTGTGGAAAACAGCATGGAGGATCCTCAAAAAATTAAAAATAAATATACCATATGATCCAATAATTCTACTACTGGAGATTTCCCTAAAGAACATGAAAACACTCAAAAATAACACATATATGTACCCCTATGTTTATTACAGCATTATTTATAATAGCCAAGACATGGAAGCAACCAAAATGTTCATCCATAGGTGAAGGGATAAGAAAGATGTGGTGAATATATACATAAACAGAATATAAGAGAGAACAGAATACCATGCAGCCATAAAAAGAAAAATGAGATCTTGCCATTTACAACAACAAGGACAGACTTGGAGGGTACTACGTTAAGTGAAGTAAGTCAGAGAAAGACAAATACCATATGATTTCACTGATATGTGTAATCTAAAAAACAAAGCAAATGAATAAACGAAAAGCAGAATCAAGGGCTCCTGGGTGGCTCAGCTGGTTAAGCATCTGCTTCTTGACCTCAGCTCAAGTCTTGCTCTCAGAGTTTTAAATTCATGCCCCATGCTGGGCTCCACATTGGGCAAGGAGCCTACAGAAAAGAAAGAAAAAGAAGGAGGAAGGAAGAAGGAAGAAGAAGGGGAGAGAAAAGGGAGAATCAGATCTATAAATACAGAGAACAAACTGTATTGTTCTCTGATGGCTGCCAGAATGGAGAAGGGAAGAGTATGGGGCAAAACGGATAAAGGGGAAGGGGAGACACAGGCCTCTAGTTACAGAATGAATAAGTCATGGAAATAAAAGGCACAGCAAAGAGAATACAGTCAGTGATATTGTAACAGCACTGAATGGTGACACGTGGCACCACACCTGTGATGAGCCTAGCACAATGTATAAACTTGTCAAATCACCATGTTGTACACCTGAAATTAATGTAGCATTCAATGTCAACTGTACCCAAGTAAAAGAAATTGAAAAATTAAAGTTGAAAATTAAAATTAAAAACTTTATTTCACTTCACTCTCTTCTTGCTTATTCATAGTTTTGGAGAACTCAGACATAATTCTTACCTCTTTGCTCATCTATAAATAAGTCATACCCCTCCCAGATTGATTTTTAATAATCTTAAAACAATAATTTCTTCTAAAAAAGGAAGAAAGAAATCAGACCTGTTTTATAAATTACGTAACACCTGTGCTTGGAGCACAGGAGGCACATGAACATTTGTCTGGATTGATCAATTAGTTATTTAAAACAAATAAATGAGGGGTGCCTGGGCGGTTCAGTTGGTTAGGAGTCCGACTCTTGATTTCAGCTCAGGTCATGATCCCACGGTCCTGGGACCGAGCCCCAACTCGGGTTCCACACTCAGCCGGGAGTTTGGTTAAGGATTCTCTCTTCCTCTTCCTCTGCCCCTTTCCCTGCCTCTCATTCTCTCTCTCCTTCTCCCTCTCCCTCTCTCTCTCAAATAAACATTTTTAAAAACAAAAACCGAAAAACCAAATGAGAGCATGATATGATCAATAGTGGCATACTTCCAAACCCTAGTGGGAAGCTCTTATGCTCAGAGGTTCCAGGTTCAGCTCTGGAGCATGAAGTCTACCTTCTCATCCCAGCTGGAGATGGATTTCTCTTAGGATATCACTTGTCTCCTAATTTCTCTGGGAAAGCTGCAAACTCAAAAATTAACCCTCTGCTCATGATCTGGCTTTACAAACACAGGCATATCTCAATTTTTTGCATTTCACTTTACTGCACTTTGCAGACACTGCATTTTTTTTTTACAAACCAAAGGCCTGACAGCAACCCTGTGTCAAGCAAGTGTATCGGTGCCATTTTTTTCCAACAGCATTTGCTCACTTGTCTCTGTGTCACATTTTGGTAGTTCTTAAAATATTTCCAAGTTATTCATTATGATTATGCTTGCAATGGCCATCTGTGATCAGAGATTACAACTCACTAAAAGCTCAGAAGATGGTTAGCATTTTTTAGCAATAAACTACTTTTTATTCAAGGTGTCTACTCTGCTTTTTAGGTATAATGCTATTGCACACTTAACAGGCTACAGGAGAGTGTAGACATAACTTTCATATGCACCAGGAAACCAAAAAATTCATCTGACTTGCTTTACTGCACTATTCATTTTATGACAATGGTTTGGAACCGAACCCACAGTATCTCAGAGGCCCTTCCTATAATAAAAGCATGCCCTGGTCACATGCATATCAGCTGCTGCAGCCCCCAGGACAACACTTTCTCATGGTAAATTAATAAAGCAGTGTTGGGTTATGATCTTGCATCCCATATAAACTGACTTCAGGGAGAAATGCAATGAAAATATCAACACAATATTCAATAGCTGGACCTCTCTTTATAAACTAATACACTGGCATTCTGACATTTTAAAAAGCCTGTCCATTTTAAATTTGCAAAAAAACTTAAAAACTTAGAATTTATGGGTCATAAGAATTAGATGACAGAAGATATTTTGGCAATGCATATATAAAACCTTTAAAATATACATAGTACTTGACCCAGAAATTCCAGTAATAGGAATTTATCCTGAGAAAATAACCATAAATGCATGTAAAAATTTAGTCCCAAGAATGTTTACTGTAGCACTGTTTACAACATAAACTGGAAACTTAAATATCCAATAATATGGGATTGAATAGATAATTTGTGGTAATCCCTATTAAGAAACACACTATAACTTTCCAAAATATCTTATTGAAAAGAATAATAATTAATGGCATGGAAAAAAAGGCTCATCATATACTAAGAGCAAAAATAGTGGATCATTATGAATCAATACTAACTGGAGTGGTTAGTTGGGTGGTGGTATCGTGTGATTTTTATCTTCCTATGCTTATCTGCATTTTATAAATTTCCTCTGAGGGTCATGTATCACACAAATGCATATTGAAAAATGTTTATAGACAAATATAAACTTTAACTAGACACAAGAAGACAAATACTGTATGATTCCACCTACATAAGCTACCTAGAATAGTCAAACTCATAGAGGCAGTAGTAAGCAGCACCATAGTTGCCAGGGGCTGGGGATGGGGGTAGGGTGGGGAGTTACTGTTTAATGAGCTCAGAGTTTCAGTTTTGAAGAGAGTTCTGGAGAAGGGTGGTGGTGATGGTTGCACAACAGTGTGAATGTGCGTAACGCCCCTGAACTGTATGCTTGAAAAGCATTAAGATGCTAAATTGTATGTTATGTGTATTTTATCACAATTTTTTTTAAAAACAGAAAAAGAAAGGAACGCCTGGGTGGCTCAGTGGGTCAAGCATCTGACTCCTGATTTTGGCTCAGGTCATGATCTCAGGGTCCTGGGATCAAGCCCCATGTTGGGCTCTGTGCTCAGCATAGAGTCTGCCTGAGGATCCTCTCTCTTCCTCTCCCTCTGCCCCTCCCCCTGCTCACACACACTCTCTTGCTCTCTAAAATAAATACATCTTTTTAAAAAGATAATTAAATGAGCCGCATTTGATCTAGAGGTGCCTTAGTTACTAGGATTTTCAAGAGACAGGAGTAGCTAATGTACTGTCAATGTGTTGACTTTACTTCAATTTTATTTTTTATTATTTTTATGTTTTTCTTTAAGATTTTATTTATTCATTCATGGGAGACACACACACACAGAGAGAGAGAGAGAGAGGCAAAGACACAGGCAGAGGGAGAAGCAGGCTCCCTGTGGGGAGCCCGACGAGGGACTCATCCAGGAACTCCAGGATCACACCCTGAGCCGAAGGCAGACGCTCAACTACTGAGCCACACAGGCATCCCAATTTTACTTCAGTCTTTTAAAAAAGAGCGGAGGGGCAGGAATGGAGAAGACAGAACCAGACCTTGGGCCACATGGCACTGGGCACAGAAACCCACTGTGCCTGCCAGGGCCGGAGGGCGCTTGGGGATGAGCAAGCATTGGTCTTGTCTCCTGACCACCTGCCCTGGCCATGGCAGTTCCTGTCTCTTCTCTCATGAGCCCAGAGTTCTCCTCCTCTCTTGCTAACACACCTCAGCTTGAGTCTCAGATGTAGGAACTGACTGGCGGCCCCCCAAGCACCGCTTCCCCTGAGTCTGGCTACAGGGACTGCGTCCTCTGCAGGCCATGGGTTAAGGGCTCTGCCCCCAGAACCCTTCAGCTAGTCCCTGGGAGAGTGAGGCAAAGGGGAGACTCTCACTTTGAAGTCAAGATGATTCACCTCTGTACTAAAGAATGAACTAGAATCAGCAAACAAAAATTCCTCCCTTATTCATTAAGAGGATGCCCAGCGCTCTGCAACTGAAAGAGAGGTGCAGTGCCTGGTTCCTGACGGTGGGGCCTGGGAACCCCGAGAGGCCGAACCATGGGCCAAGGGCCTCACATGGCCCCAGGCTGTCTCTTAGCAGGGCTACGATGCGGCAGGCTGAGCTCTGATATCTAAAAAGATCATGCATGGACACAGGACAAGGAAGTTTTTTGAGTCCTTCAGTGTTAACGGGACGAGGGCAAGACAGAGACTCGTGCTTTTCTTACCTGCTGTAGGCACGCTAATGTTATACTGAGGTAAAATAAATAGGAAGGCAGTCTTGGCGGTGACCTGTAAAATAAAGGAAAAACATTCCAATTTTGCTTCTGGGTCACATCAATTAAAAAAAAAAAAAAAAAAACAAGTAGTCCTGCTACCAGCCCCGGGTGCCCTTCCCTTTTGCATCTCAGACCCACAGACCTGTCCCACAAAG
Source organism: Vulpes lagopus (assembly GCF_018345385.1). Lineage (NCBI taxonomy): Eukaryota > Metazoa > Chordata > Mammalia > Carnivora > Canidae > Vulpes > Vulpes lagopus. The sequence goes on along the minus strand of NC_054824.1, from coordinate 52,928,001 downwards.
GTTTCTACCTAATGAGGAGTCAGCCTCATTTGTTTGTTTGTTTCCCCATGTTTCTTTTCTTCTTTTAAAGATTTATTTATTTATTCATGAGAGACACATAAAGGGAGGCAGAGACACAGGCAGAGGGAGAAGCAGGCTCCCTGTGGGGAGCTCGATGCAGGACTCAATCCCGGGCCTCGGAATCCCAACCTGAGCCAGAGGCAGACGCCCAACCACTGAGCCACCCAGGCGTCCCGCCCCACGTTTCTTTAATGACATGCCTCCCAATACCTACACAAACAAACAAACAAACAAACAAAACAATGCTGGTCCCTGGGTGGTATCTAGACTTGTACTGCTGCAGATGAAACCAAGCCAAGTGCTCCCAAGCTGAGGCCACCATTCAAGTATTTAGGAAGTTAGTCCTAGGCACCTGGCCCTGTGGAGGACAGAACCTGGTAGAAAATGAGGACTCAAGATTTTAAGAAGCTTCGACCTGGTTAACATTTCCCCGGCAAGCCGGTTAACTGCACACTGGACAGCAGCCCTGAAAGTCTACCCCTGAGCTTCAGAAACAGAGCCCTGCAGCTGCTAATTTCACATCTGCTGTGCTGGGGGGCACGGGGCAAGACAGAACAGCCCATGCTGCTGGCTTGTTTATTTCGAAAGCTGCCTTGAAAATCTCACTTGTGCTGGGCCAAGTCCATGGCTGTCACCTGGCTAGCAAGAGCCAAATCCAGACTCTGGCAATTCAGCCTGCAGGGAAGAGGGGACCAAATGTAGGGGTTCAAGGCTTGGATTTAAGGACCAGCTACCTGGATTCAAAGGCTGCCTCTGCCATTTGCTAGGTGTGTAATCTGACACGCCGGGCCTCAGTCTCCCTGTCCACAAGATTGGAGACATGTGTAGCACCCCAGTGGGTCTGGGTGGCACTGGCCCAGCTGCCAGTGAGGTCCAGCTCCCCAGATGTTTCTGATGTACAGGTGGGGCTGAGAAGCACCACCCACATGTTCAGAAGCAGGGGAGGAGGCCAGGTGAGGAGGAGGCCCAGACCCAGGCCTTCTCCAGGAGGCCCCTGGATACACCTCAGCAATACACTCACCGGTTCTCCTCTAAACAAAAAGGTGTGCAGGCTGTACTGTGGGTGTGGGGGGAACATACTGGCCACGACCACAGCAGTGTGGAACCAAGCGAATGACACACCGCAGACCCTCCCCGGGTGGACTCCCAACACACCCAGTTAGAGGTGACCATCCTCGGCCACTTGCCCTTGTCAACAACCCTATTTCTCTGCAGCGAGGTGTCATTTGCCCTTTGTACACAGCGATGTGTGAGCCTTCTCATGTGTTTGTGCTGTCGTCTGGGACATGTTCAGTCACGCTCACAGGGAAAAAGTCAAATGGGACTGAGGGTAAGAAGGCGCTCTGGAAAACACAAAGCCCTATCCAAACACATAGGTCTCCCCCCACCTCCAGCCCAAAACCTTACTACTGGTGATCCACAAGACCTTCCTCAGGGGGCTCCCAGCCTCCCTTCTAGCCCAATTGCCTGTATTCCTTTAGAACAGATGGACAGTGTTTGAGCTGAAACATGCTGCTCACTATTTCCTTTGGGGGTTTTAGCTCCTCTCATTTTGTATCCTACTTCTCTCTCTCTCTCTCTCTCTCTCTCTCTCTCTCACACACACACACACACACACACACACAATCAAAATCTATTGATCAGAATCGCATTTATCCATCATAACCCAGCTCACCCGTGGCCCTCCACGAAGCCTTCCCTAACTGCTCATAGGGTGTGACGCCTCCTTCCATGGAAAGCGTCCTGTACCATGGCCCCCATGCCACCCTTTCTGTCTACTCCTTGGACTTCTCAGGTGCCACTCCTTGCACAAAGGGACTAACACAGGAAGGGCTCAGTTACTACTCAATGGACAAGATAGAAAACCAAAAGCCGAGTCTGTGCTGGCTTGCTTCACTCAACTCTTTTGTTGCCTACTCTTCAGCAGGAGCTGACCCACTGCTGTCACTCTGGCTATACTCATCATCACCTCGCTGTCACCACGGCCTTCTCGTTGACACCATCTGGCTGCTAAACCACCTGCACCCACACCAGCATGAAGCCACACTACAACCACTCCAGCCACAGTGGTGTCCCCTCCTGAATGCCACTCACATTGGTCACCCTTGACCCAACTGCCTGACTCTCTACTGTCCACCATGACTCCTTTGAGGGTAACCCTTGTCTCCTCAGGCTGATATCCCCAAGAGAGAAGACATGGAAGCCAGTGGCAATGGAAAAGAGAAGAGAGGGGAAAGGCAGGCAGGCAGGAAGAAAGTATTTGCCAAACACTGCACATGTTCCAGGCACAGATTTCCATTCAGTTTCATCCGGGAAAACATACCCATCTTTCAAGTTCATGGGGCAGAGTGGGCCCCCATGAGGTTTTGGCTGACCTGCTTCCTGAAGGCACCAGCATTTCCTGGGGAAACACCTCTCCCCTTCTCCCCAGCTAGGTATATGCACACGTGTGCGCACACGTGTGCACACATGTGCATGTGTTTGAGGGAAGTGGTTACTCTGATGACCAGCTTCCTCCTGGAATGATGATGGGGCCAGGTCCTCTCGCCAGGACAGAAGACCAGCCAATCAGACACCTTATCCTAGACTCTGAATTTGGGGCAGGAATGGAGGAACATGCTGGTCAGTGCCGTATACCTACTCAGGTTCTTCCTCTGCAGTGCCCACAGCCCTGCCCTAGGGTGCCCCAGGCTCCCATCAATTGTGTGAACCCCCTAGAGAGCCTCCTTAAGCTGGCCAGAGTCTACTTCTGTAATATAGTTCTGTGTGTAGAGTCCTGGTGTCCAACTCTAGCTCGTGGATTTGAATCCCTGGGCAAGCTTTTAAAATCTTTATCCCTGGGTGGCTCAGCAGTTGGGGATCCCTGGGTGGCTCAGAGGTTTGGCGCCTGCCTTTGGCCCAGGGCACAATCCTGGAGTCCTGGGATCGCATCTCGCATCAGGCTCCCGGCATGGAGCCTGCTTCTCCCTCTGCCTGTGTCTCTGCCTCTCTCTCTTTCTATGTCTATCATGAATAAATAAATAAATCTTTAAAAAATAAAAATAAAAAAAAATCTTTATGTCTGGGTCACCCCAGCCCATTAAACCTGATCCCCTGGGGCATCGGCATGTCCCCAAGCTCCCCGGAGCGTTCCCATGTGCAAGCACGTCTGCAAGCCACTCGTGCAGAGACTAGTCCTCACCAACTTCTCAGTGACTACTAGGCCAGTCTCTGTCTTGGAACTTTTCCTGTGCCCTTCATAGAATTTATTTAATTAATTCATGTCTTGGGGCACCTGGGTGGCTCAGTGGTTGAGCATCTATCTGCCTTCAGCTCAGGTCATGATCCTGGGGTCCTGGGATCAAGCCCCCATTCGGTCTCCCCTCAGGGAGCCTACTTCTCCCTCTGCCTATGTCTCTGCCTCTCTCTGTGTGTCTCTATCAAATAAATAAATCTTTGTTTAAAAATGTGTCTTGAGTACGTTTTTAACTTCAAAAGAAACACAAATACTTTGAAAAACTGAACAATTGAGAAATACATAAAAACCTAAATCCGGGATCCCTGGGTGGCGCAGCGGTTTGGCGCCTGCCTTTGGCCCAGGGCGCGATCCTGGAGACCCGGGATCGAGTCCCACATCAGGCTCCCGGTGCATGGAGCCTGCTTCGCCCTCTGCCTGTGTCTCTGCCTCTCTCTCTCTCTCCCTCTGTGACTATCATAAATTAATAAAAAAAAATTTAAAAAAAAACAAACAAACAAACAAACAAACAAAAAAAAAACCTAAATCCCCTCTATGTTCTTTGCTTTCCTCCCTTCTGCAGCTGGTATTCACATCTCCTTCCACATATTTGATGCCAGTTCTCTGAGAGCTTTTCCTATGCGTGTATCCATTTGGAATTTATTTCTTTTTATTTTGACATCATAACTTGAACTGTGTTTATATAATTTGACACAAGGGATGAGAGAGTGAAAAATTTAAAAAGAGCTACACCTTATAAATAACATTTAAATCATATTTTTAGCTCTGTTAATGAAATAATTATTGTAGTATGTCGTAGACCAAGTTACAAATCTATGCAACATACATCAAAGTATTTGAAGTATATAGTTAGCTACATGGAAAATGTGTAGGTCAACTTTTGTTCGCTAATGCCAACATACAAATAACTGGTTATATAATAAAAACTTCCTTACACATTCTAGTACTTTTCATTAGTATGTTCCTTTGGAACTAATATTTGACACCAAAAAGCTCAGCTAAATAAAACAGGATCTGAGAGTGTATATAAATGTCTAGAGTCCACTACTCTAACTACTCAAAGAATCATCCTGTTTTTTCTTTGAGGAAGATAGACATTTGGTATATGGGCTGTACATACATTCTTTCCCTAGTCCTGAAGATACAGTCAATTCTTCTTACTCAGAGTAGTTGTGTTCAATGAAGTCACTGCAGATACAGTGTGACACTGGACCACTGCTCTCAGGGGAAATACAGAGTTAGGTACCTACAATCTCTGGTCACAAATATTTCCATCAGCCAATCAATATACAACCTTGATTATGTGTGTTTTTGTTTAAAGATGCTGTATTTAATATATATTGCTGAAACATGAACACTGAACTCATGGCCAACAGCACTATAATTCATGCCTAAGGAAGCTTATCTGACACACGTATGTCCTCTGTGAGGCACATCAGAGCCTTCTTGTGCTTATGAACGATAGACAGCACTTGAGCACCCGGGGTAAGGACCATTTTAAACACCAAAATCAGCAACAAAACACACAAAAATGCAAAAGAGATGTGGTACTACAGAAACCACAAAGAAGACACTTGCTTACAGCAGGAAAGCTGAAACTAGAAGTCAAACTTGTTTGACTTCAGCTAGAGCCGTGCTCATTGGGTGACTCAAATTTTCCACTGCTATGTGCATGTCCACAAGTGACTGCAGAACTGCTGAGTGTTGATTTTAGACTTACAAATAAATTTTAGCAAGTAGGAGCAACGGCAGACGCAAAATGTGTGAAGAATGAGGATCAACTGTGTTGGGGCAAACCTGACTGCCAGCTCTATGAGGGCCAAGATTTTTTCTTTTTTTTAACACCTTTTTGAGATATAATTTACAGACCATAAAATTTACCCTTACCTGTTGTAAGGGGACAACTTAATAGGGTATATCTTTACTTGTTTTTAAACTCTTCCTTCACTGGAATAGAAGGTCTAGGAAAGTGGGGATCTTACTTGTCTTGGTTATCTTCAATCGATAGCCTGAAACAGTGCCTTGGACACAGCCAGCATTCAGCAAGCACTTGTTAAATAAAAACAACAATTAAACAGGGTAGCCAGGATTGTGCTCAGTTAGCTGACCCCCAGCCTAACAACTGCCCACATTTATACTCTTATCCATGTCCTCGCTCCCTCCCTGGGGTCCCCAGTGGCTAGGCCTGTAGTAGGGTAACTCATAAATACCTATTTGATGAACTAATACTGCAAACAGCCATCATAGTAACTACAGATGAATGCTTAACAAATGTTTTCTGAACACGATTCTCAGAGAATAGGATCTAGCACTTTGATTAAGGCAAAAACACAAAATTCCAGTGTTTTTCCATCCCTAAGCCCTGGGTAGCAGCAGGAGAAGCCATTCTAAGCCATGCACCTTTCTTTGTAGGCAGCCCTGCTTGTTCCCATTTTACTATGTCTAAGCAAGCTCATGTCTTCTTTCCTTATTTTATAGATGAAGATAAACGTGGGGCCCACACACATACAGTGGCCTCCCAAGACCTCAGAACTTTATAGACAGAAAAGGCACGTTCAATTTGATTCTTGAAAAATCTGTTTCCAAAACAAATTTAGGATATGTGGCACAGAACACAGAATGACAATGTAAGACAGAAGCAGGAGAGGACCAAAAAATATCTACTGAAGGCAAAGAGAAGGAGTAAGGAACAAAGCTGATCCACAAAAATGCAGTCCAGGAAGTCCTTCTCATTGGCTAAGCGTGGCCAGAAATTTGGCTCTATGCTTTTTCTTGAAGCCATCTGAAGGAGGAAGGAGTGATCTGCTCCTTCATTCACCATGTTTGTTAATTTAAAAAACAAAAAGACTACTCAAAAAAAAAAAAAAGGCAGTTCCACTTCTCCAGCATAAAAACCACTCTCTGTGCTTTAAAAGGTCCTTTGGCACCCCAAAACCTCACTCCATAACCTTCCGCCAACCTCAGAGCAAGGACAAAACAACTAACAAGCTCCTCTCTGCAAGTTCTCATTGGGTTCAGACAGCACACAGGGCTGAGAAACAGGAGCCTATTAAAAATGTCATTCCAATTATTTCCCATCCCTCTAAGGCTGTTTATAGGAAACATTATTGAGTTTAATAGCATTTTAAATGCCAGGCTCAGTGGGTGAAAGGTTAAAAGTGAAAACGTGCTAACACACTAATGCAAAAGGAGAACACTAAATTATGTAGGAGGAACCACATCTCCCTCCCTCCGTCTCTCTCAAACACACACACACACACACACACACACACACACACGTGCACACGTGCGCACGCACGCACGCACACACACAGAAAGCTTCACTGAACTTTTAACTAAAACAGAGCATCATGCACAAAGGCAGTGACATTGAGCATGCTTGTGTAGCCATAACAAAACTAAAACCATTCCACATGCCATATTCTATTAGGGGCACATGATTCTGAGCTCTTGGTCGCAACCAGACCACAGATGCCAGCCAAATAGCTGCTTCTGGCAAAGCAAACTGGACTTGGATTCCAGTCCCACTTCTGCTCCAGGGCAGCTGGGTGACCTCAGGCAAGGTATTTTACCTCTCTGGACCCCAGTGTTTTCATCCATTAACAACAATTATGGCAGTTAAAGTTATCCAGCGCTTAGTCGGCACCTGGCATGGTTCCAAGGGCTTTACATAAATTATTTCATGGAATCCTCACAACTACCCTACAGGATAAAAACTAGTAATATTCCCATTTTACAGATAAGGTGGAAAGGATCAGGCCAACTAAGGTAGAATGGATGTTCTGAGAGATTCTCTCCACCCTCAGCTCCAAAAGTCTATCATTTCTGGATCCCACTTATCATCGATCCCCAAGAGCAACACTGACAACTTGCTGCAGTTAATCCCCAAAGTCTGAACTATATTACTGCTTCTCCACCCTGTGGAGATGGCACCTGGGTGTCATTTCTATCTGACAGAGCAAGGGAGCAAGTCCTCACGAGCTAACCCGCCAGCCTGCCAGCCACAGGTCCCCAGGAGCACCTGGGCTTCCGAATGCCCCGAACTGTTGTCTATTCCATGCAAGTGGATATCCAGGCACCAAAGATAAGAGAGAAGAAATGCAATGAAAGCAGACTCATCATTTTCCTCTTAGGGAACATTTCATGCTCAGGTCTGGCTGGTTCTCTTCATTTCTTGGCAGACACAACCACACATGGGCACCTGGAAGGGGCTGGGTTGGAAGACGAGCCACTGAGGACGGGAGAGGGTGTGGGGCCTGTTTCACAGAAGCAGCTCTGTTCCAAAGGCTGCTGCTGCCCCACGACCACTACTCCCACCTAGGGGGACAACACACAGAGCAGTACGTGGGGAACCCTGACCCCATAGGGGGAGAGTGGGCACAGGGTCCCTCCTCCTGGGGAGCAAGAGGAGGACCAAACAAAACATCCTGGTCCCCCAGCTCAGCTGGCTTGCTGAAAGCCAAATGGTCTCAACCCAGACTTTCCCAAAAGTGATTTTGCATCTCTCTGCTGAGGCAGTGGATAGGAAAATTTCAGTCAGACAGGAAAACATTTGAAAGTTACGCCCAATTGGTGGGGAAGACTTTTTTTTTTTTTTAAATAAAGAGTCTTTTAGCCCCTCTTTCCTGGAGGGTTCTTCCCTGAGGCTCCTGCTTCGGGAGCACCCCAGGAGGCCAGCTGGTCACCTGCACGCACGTTTTCATGACTGGGACTCGATGTACCCGGTTTGCAGCCCCTCTGTCACTCAAGAAAAGGCAGATACAGCTGAAACAAAGATGCTTTTCACTCCGGCTCTCTGAAATTCTCCGTTCTGGATGACCAGGAGCTGGCTGGAAGGGCCGGGCGTCTGAAACCAGGAGGCAGAGTTCTGACAGTACCTTTCTGTGTGGTTTTGAGCAACACCTAGAGATTCTGGTTTTCTCACTTGAAAAACTGCCTTGATATAAGAATTTAGCAAAGCTACACAAATACACACACAACAGATTTTCTACAAAGCCCATGTTCACAAGGCTGAACAGACTCACCCTTAACAGTCACGATCACAGTTTTCTATTGGAGTAAAAAATGACAATATTTATGAGAAAAGTCCATAATCAGAATGGCCATGATAAAATTATTCTACCTGCTTTATTATACACATCAGGCCCAAGATATAAATTTTCTATTGGGATAAATAGGAATTTAGAAAGGGTCACTTACAGAGTTCTAAAAATCATTGAAGTTGGGTTTTTTAAAAAAAGATGCATCTGAAGATTGAATTTGTCATGCTATCCATCCCCAATTTAGGAAGTTAATTATATACCGAAAAATAGGAGGTGACTTAGGGACAGCTCTTCCCCACTGCCTTTACAACGAAACTGAATGATAACTTCAAGAAGACTGTATTATTTAAGCAATCTAAGCTTGCATATGTTGACCTCCGAGGTGCCTTACAGACAGCCTTAGATAGCACATATACTTTCTCATAAAATGTATTTCTTCTCTCAAGGCCTTAATTATATATATCCTCACCTGCCCCCCAAAAAAGACCCCTAGATCAATATTTCTAGTATCCTATTTGATTACATACTTCACTCTCCTCACCCCCTTTCCAGTAGCTTTCCCTGCATTTGGACAGCATGGCATATTCATAAACCATTCCTTGTGGAAGCAAAAAACTAAAGAAAAAGAAGTATGCACACAAAATAATCGCTTAAAAATCACCGTTCTTCAGATGTATTTCTCTCATGCCACATTGGCAGAGTTCAAATTACTGGCCACATTGTGGATATTCCTAACACACACACACACACACACACACACACACACACACACACACTGGTCTGAATAAAATATTTTTAAATGTAATCCCAAGAGACAATATAAATATTAAACAAATAGATAAAGATTAAAAATCCAAACAGGAAAATGAAGAGGTTTTGGAGTGTGGGATTTCAGGTTGCAAGTGAAGACTGGGTAACATTTCAGACTAGACTGCAGAAGAGGGGTCCCCGCCAGTGCCACAGTGTCGTCTCAACCACAGTTTTTATAGAAGCTTGAGCTCCATAAAGCAAGACACACAAAGAGGGGGTAATTCGAATGGTCACGGATGTGTCTGCGACAGCAAGTCACTAATCATTGTCAATCGTCAAGAGTGGGTGCCAGGGAGAATCATCTTCAAGGCACTTACGGCGTTTCCTGGTATTTCAGGAAATGAAAGGATTACCCAGGCGCTCCAAAGCCCAGCGATAACTGGGCCAGGCAGGGCCCAGGTGACTTTGCCTTCACCTGTTTGTTTACACTCAGGGAAGGAAAAGGAGAACAGAAAGTGATCTATCTGCAGCAACCATTTTTAATTATTCTCCACCATCTGGAAAGTTTCCTACTCAGAACAGCAGTGTGTCGATCCCCATGTTTTGTCTGAAGAGCCAGGCATGTGGATTAGAGCTTGATAGAAAAATGAACTGTGAGTTCACAGGGATGGAGTGAAGTGAAGCCACCTCCGGGGCCATGAACCAGTTCTATCAGGGGGCTGACGGCTGATTCCCCCAGGGAGCCTTCAGATTCCTCTAGTTATTCGTGTCAGGGCTCCTGAAGGGAGGCCCATATTTAAACTGCCCATATTTAAACTGAGCCAACCAGGACTAAAAGGCAAATAAATGAGTTTTTAAAGTAAGCCATTCTGTAGGAATTTCAGATGCATCACCTCTGCTGTCCCAATTTCTGCACACCCCTACTCCACTGAGAGGTAAAAGAGATTAGATGATGGGTCCCAGCAAGTGGGCCATTTTACCAGTAAGAACCATACCCTTCCACACAAGGCCTTTGCTATGTGCATCACCTTGATTCTGCATCACCTTTATTTCCTACCATTCTCTGTGTTACAACAATGCCTCCTACTCCTATGGGACATTCATTATACCTCCATTCTAGGCTCGCATCCAGTTTGTTTTGCATGAGTCTACAAAGACCTGTCAAGGACCACCTGAATGAGAGAGCACCTGATGAACAGAGCTTAATGATGATGATTTGATTCAAGTGGATTAAATCAAGGCCAACCAGGCTAATGAAAAACATCTAGCACTCAAATATCCCTATTTGTCAGCAAATAATATTCACAGGGGATATTCCAAATCATCTTCAAAGCAGAGAGGAAAATAACCACATAAAAGGCAAGAGTTCCCAGAAAAATGTGCTACAGATAAACAGAAAACACAAATCTAACCCCAAAGGCATAGGCTGGGGTAAACACTACCCACACCGTGCCACCAACCAATCTCTCCATACCCGTAAACCTAATAAAATCTGGGCCAATGTCAATATTTAGGTATAATGTCATATTCCAAGATATTTCCCTCTCTGTCTCCTCCCACCCACGCCACACACTAAGATAATTGCTCTATACATTACTACAGAACTCATTTTACTAATAGGAAGTAATATTTTAGGGGCACCTGGGTGGCACAGTCAGTTGGGCACGGATGGCTGGTTTTGGCTAGGGTAGTGATCTCGGGGTTGTGGGAACGAGCCCCGGGTCATACTCCACACTCAGCGCAGCATCTGCTTGGGATTCTCAGTCTCTCTCTCTCCTTCTTCCCCTCCCACTCATGCTCTCTCAAATAAATAAATAAATCTTGAATAAAGAAAAGAATGAGTTTTAAATAATATCTAAAAATTGGTATGCTTTTTCTCTGCCCAGCCTTTCAGCACCCCAGGAGCCTGTATGACCTCACACAGGGTAAAGATAGCCCGGGACGAAAACCAAGCATCAGAGGGAGAGGCTGGACCCCAGTCTGAACTCACAGCTGGTTAGCTGATTAACTCAGAGGTTAACAGGAGGCTGCAGGCACCCTCATCCAAGGCTTGATGTGCAACACCCCATTTGCTAAGAAATCCAGGCCTTGGAGCAAGAGCCAAGAGGCCAGGTATCCCCTGTCCAGGGCCTACTGGGCAGCTCTCTTTCAGGGGAACACAAAAAGGAACAGAACTGCCTGGGACATCAGCGACCTTAAGCTCTGGCCAAGAAACCCAGATAATCTCCATGCAAGACAATCACACAGTGAGAGCTGACGGAGGGGAGGACATAGCCACACACAGACACATACAAAGTAGGAGGCAAAGAGGAAATACGCCCCCCTAACAGCCTCGGGTGTGGGGGTGTGGGTCTGCTCCTTTCACAGTTTGAGCCAGCGCTCTGTTCGCCCTGAGCAGGAACTAAGGCCATAGCCTGCAGAGGGCAGATTAAAGGACTATCCTCAAATGCTCTTTCTGCCATTTCCCGACTACACTGGCAAAGACGACAGATCCATCTTCCTAAAGCACCGCAGGCCTTGTTCTACAGTCCCCCATGACTCCCTAGTGCCTAGGAGAGACTCAAGCTCCCTGCCTGGCATCACAGGATAGATATTAATTTAGAAATAAGGTACAATAAAAGATTAACAGCAATAACTAATAAAACAATTATAACAATATGTGATAAGAGTTATGTGAATGAGGTCTCTCTCAAAATATCTTAGTGTTTTGTACTCATCCTCCTTCTTGTGATGACGTGAAATGATAAAATGCCTATGTAATGAGATTAAGTGAGGGGAATGATGTGGGCCTTGTGCCCTAGCATTAGGCTACTAATGCTGGTCTGAGGATCACCTGCTTCTGCACTGCCTCAGACTTTGGATAATTAAGACCACACAGATGGGGGAAACTACTGCATGCACAAGCAGTTCAGGAGACCAGAGGAGGGCCCCTGACGGGACTGAGCTCCCCCCTAACCACCTTGTCCCATGGAAAACATCACCAGTGAGGTTCTGTATCACCCGTATCCTGAACGAATAGATGGGCCAAGAGAAGACAGAAAAGGGGCTACTTGCACTAAGGCAGAGAAGTTGGGGAAATAGGATTCCCAGGAAAAATGAATGGTCTGTATGTACAAGGTGATGCAGCTGGAGGGCTGGCAGGAAACAGGCCTGTGAAGGGTCCTTTATGGCAGGTATAAAAAGTGGATCTTCTCCTACATGTAGGAGATAGCCAACTACAATTTTTAATGGGATAGTACAGTGAGATTTGCACAGCAGAGAGCACACTGCACTCTGAGTGTGAAAAGTGGGCTAGGGAAGGGGAGGTAAGCCAGGCCATGCGAGAAGCTTAGGAAGGGGGCTGCTAGAAGGGATGATGCGGGCCTGGATGATGGTAATAGCACAGACACAAGACAGCAATGGGCGATCTTCCAAAGACTCGATGGTGCAATAGATTAAGGTGAAAAAGTACTCAAGAGTGGTGCTCAGGTCATGCTCAGGGAGCAGATACACAAACATAATTTTATTAAAAATATGCAAGGTGGGATCCCTGGGTGGCGCAGCGGTCTGGCGCCTGCCTTTGGCCCGGGGTGCGATCCTGGAGACCCGGGATCGAATCCCACATCGGGCTCTCTGCATGGAGTCTGCTTCTCCCTCTGTGTCTCTGTTTGTGTCTCTGTCTGTGTCTCTGCCTCTCTGTCTCTCTCTCTGTGACTATCATGAATAAATAAATAAAATATTTAAAAATAAATAAATAAATAAAATATTTAAAAATAAATAAATATATGCAAGGTGTTATGATATTTACTCAAAATGTTGTTGATGGTAGGGGCAGCAGGTGATGCAGTAGGTTAAGCATCTGACTCTTGATTTTGGCTCAGGTCATGATCTCAGGGTCTTGGGATCAAGCCCCATGTGGGGCTCCACACCCTGCTCTTAGCACAGAGTCTGCTTAGAGGTTCTCTCTCCCTCTCCCTCAGCCCCTCTCACCCCCCTCCCAGCACTTACGTGTGCATGCTGTCTCTTTCTCCCTCTCTCTAAAATAAATAAATAAATCTTTTTAAAAAATATCATAGCTGGTGGTATCATCAACAAGAAACAGCAGAAGTAAAAAAAAAAAAAAAAGAAAGAAAGAAACAGCAGAAGTCCAGGACTAGTAGGGGGGACTGAGGAAGACCAGCCAGAGGCCAAAGGAAGCCCAAAGGGCCCCAGCAGCCAAGGAAAGTGAGCAGCAAGGAGTCCATGCTCACCATGGGGAGACCTTCAGGGAGAACAAGGCAACTTGGGACTGAGATGCAGGCTGCACGGGGGGGCAGAATCTTCATTTTTTTTTTTTTCTGATGGGTCCCAAGCGGTGGGAATGATGCTCAGAGCACAGAGTGAGGTTTCAGTAAGTGTCTGTGGAATGAATGAATGAATGCATGAAGAGTCCATCAGATTTGGGGGTCAGAAGGTGACTGAGGACTCTAAAGAGTAAATGTTATAGAAAAGGAGGGGCGGAAGTCATTGTACGCGGGTGAATGTGAAGTGGAAGAGTGCAGACTGGGGTCCGTACTGCTTGTCTGGGTGGCTGGGAGCTAGACAGGAGGCAGGGGTGGGAAGGGGGTGGGAGGTCAGGGAGGGCTGGGAGAAGCTGGAATCTAAGCATGGTAAGGAGAAAGACCATGGAGAGAAGAGTGGTCAGATATGCAGAAAAGTAGGGGGAGCTGGAGAGGAATACATCAACCCAAGGGAAATTTCTTTAGGAAACAGCATCTAGAACCACAGGAGAGGGATGCCTGAGGAGGAGCACTGGCCCTGAGCGGGTTCCCCTTCAGGCCCCACACCTCCCGGTTCCCCAAGATCCCCGCTCCCTCTGAAGTTTTTTTTTTTTAAAGATTTTATTTTATTTATTCATGAGAGACAGAGAGAGAGAGAGAGAGAGGCAGAGACACAGGCAGAGGGAGAAGCAGGCTCCACGCAGGGAGCCCGACGTGGGACTCAATCCCGGGTCTCCAGGATCACACCCCGGGATGAAGGTGGCACTAAACCACTGAGCCACCCCAGGGTTGCCCTCCCTCTGAAGTTCTGACAGAGCCTAGATACAAATACCAGATATAGAGAAGATGCTCAATCAGTATGCCTCAAATCGATGTAACTCAGAAGGGAAACAGAAGTGAAAGAAGACAACCGAAAACTTAGGGGGGGGGGCAAAACCAAAATTAATCCCCCTATTATATTCAGAGCAAGATTAGAAAATGTTTCTGCCCTCTATTTAATCAATTCTTTTTTTTTTCTTTCAAAGATGATTTATTTATTTGAGAGACCAGGAGAGAGAGAGAAAGAGACTGTGTGTGTGTGTGTGTGTGTGTGTGTGTGTGTGTGTGTGTGCGCGCGCGCTTGCAGAGGAAGGAGAAGAAGGGGAGAGGGAGGAGGAGAAAAAAGAATTTCCAGCAGACTCCTGGCTGAGCATGGAGCCAACCCTGGGCTAGATCCCTGGGCCCTGAGATCATGACCGGAGGGTAAACCACAAGTCGGATACTCAACGGACTGAGCCACCCAGGCTCCCCTAATCAATTCTTCCGAACCAGTGCTACCCTATTACTCACAGTGGCCGTAACTTTCATTCATTTCCCAAGAGGGAGAGGCCGGGCCACCTGGATGGATTTACAAGAGGATGGCTGTTCTGTGGGTTCCCAGGGGGAAATGGTTACAGTGCTGGCCAGAGGGTCATGAGGAGGCCTCTGGCTTCCTATCATCTCATCAGCCTGAGCTGGCTCTGGCCGGACTGATCAGGTTCGGAATCAGAACCTACGGACACACAGATAAGCTTCTGGCCATGGGCCAGGGCCCACGTTCTGAGACCTGCAGTGACCGCTGCCACAGCCACAGGGGTGATTCTGGGGCTTTTTCCTCGATCTTATAATGGCCACACCAGGTTTTCTAAACGGATGTGTCAAGGGAAGCAGCACACACACGCAAACAAATCTAGATGCTAAGACATTTTTTCACACTCCAGAAACACACCTTTGTTTAGTGACATCTCTAGAAAACCAGAATTAAAAATATATAACTCAACCCTTCCATCACAAAATATTTGAGTGCATGTTCTAGGCAAGGCACAGTGCTACAGGAGACAGACTTCTAAGGCCCACTTCCTTCCCTCAGAGACCAAAATCACGAGCTAGGTCATCAATCAAGTCCAGCTCCCTCATTTCAGAACTGATAAAACTGACCACTTTAGATGATTACCTCACGGAACCCTCAACAACTCCAGGAAGAAAAGACTTATGTGTGAGATCTTATTAAATGCCAGGCACTGGGATCCCTGGGTGGCGCAGCGGTTTGGCGCCTGCCTTTGGCCCAGGGCGCGATCCTGGAGACCCGGGATCGAATCCCACATCAGGCTCCCAGTGCATGGAGCCTGCTTCTCCCTCTGCCTGTGTCTCTGCCTCTCTCTCTCTCTCTGTGACTATCATAAATAAATAAAAATTTAAAAAAAAAAAAAAGAATAAAAAAATGCCAGGCACTGTGCTAAACACCAAACAGGATTACCTCATTTAATCTCCCACTCTAGAAAAACTGCTGCCACGTCTGCTACAATTACTATTATTTACTGAACTGCTTTAAACTCTTACAGAAATTATCTCATTTCACCCTCCCAGAGGCCATACTGTCCAGAACAAGTTAGGCTCAGGAAGCTTCAGACATTTGCTCAAAGGCACACAGCTAATAAGCCCAGAGGCTGTCTGGATCTCAAGATCCATTGGGCTGTGACGTCTGGATTCTTACCTACCATGGGAGGTAAGCTACTAAGCAATGTCTCTAAAAACTAATGATCAGAGCAAGACTTTGCTCTGTGAAGTTAGTTTTAAGCCAAGTAAAGATGTCATGGAGCAGGACACAATTAGGCAAAGGACAAGTGAAGGTTCTTTTCATTTCTCAACCCCACAGTCCTTGGCACAATAGAGGGACTCAAAAAATATCAGTTGAGTGCTCTGGGTTTGGAGATTTATGAATCTCTTCTGAGAAGACTTCTGAGAGGGACTGAGCTAAACTAGCAAGACACAAAGTGTGGGGCCGGGGAAGATACAGATTGCAGCTAAGTAAAGAGGAGGGCTCAGGGTTAGAACAGAGTCACTACTGTGCTGAGAAAGTACAAGAGGAGGACTCCAGATGGAACCTTCCAGCTTAATGTAGTCATGGTGGTTTGCAGGGACCATCTACTGTGTGGGCCAACTTCAGATCTCAGCCGTCCTCATCTGTTTCAAACACATCTAAAATGGGAAAAGAGAAGGAAACCTGGCCTTCTGACTCCTTAAAGCTTTTATCCATTCATTCATCCATTCATTTATTGTAAAGGCCACTGGGCCCCAAAGTCAACTAACTCCATCTACTGAGTTCATCAATAGAGATGTGCCCATTCCCCCACTATATACATTTCAAAACCATGCTTCCCCAAACCACTCAAGCCCAGATAAAGAAACAGTTGCTTCCCTCATAGTAAGGGAAGCAACACTGTAACATAAAGATTCAAACTCTTTCCTTTCCAGCCACAAAACTCTAAAAGCTCTCCCATATTTCATAATTTACCAATTAAATTTTATCAGTTACCTAATGGACAAGTGATTCTGAGCTCCTCCATGTGAAACTGTTAAGAAAGTAATTTCCTGTTGGGATACCAATATTCAAAGGCTAGTGGTAACTGGACTCGCGATTAGAATCCCATTAATGCTACACTGGAAACTCCTCTTGGTCCCTGAGGGCTGAGCATGCAAAGCACTGGGTAAGAGAAGGAAATGGGTTTAAGTGGTACTTGAGTATTATCTGAGCTAGCCGCAAAAGATGGAAGTGGAGGCATTTGATGTACTGCCACTTTTAAGAAGCAAGGGTGATCCTGGTCTCACCGGAGACCAGAGCAGTTAGTAGCTGAAAGTGGACATGTTACGCTATTTGGCTTATTGCAATCAGGAAACATCTGTCCAGAAAGCCTGTTGTCAGAGTTCGCAAGTATTTCAGGGGCGCCAGTCTTGCTTTGCCACCTTTTCCGATTGCCTGTGGGTATAAATGAGGCAGGATTCGAATAGGAAATAGAGAGCCTGTACGTGCTACTGGGCTGGACACTTCTCCACTTGCCCCTCCAGGTCCACTCTCCATCCTGCCCTGTGCCCCAGAGCAGAGAACAGATGACCTTTTTGGAGCGCATCAATGGGCTTCCCGGACAGCTGGCTTCAGATGAATCCGCAGGAGGTCAGAGGGCAAGAGGAGGGCACTCCTTACCTGGCTCCCTGCCTGATGGGCAGACGTGGCAGCCTTCTGACCTAGATTCACAGGTCCAGCCCTCTCAAGACTTTAGCCACAGCTCCTGGCATTACCTCCTGCTCATCCTTTCTTTCGAAACTCCTTACATCTTAAGAAGCTCTGTATCCACTCCATCCCTGGGCCCTTCAGGCTTAGGGCTATCTCCCCACTTCTGCAAACCCTGGGGTGCTTTACCATCCCTTATCGGCCTCCCCTGAACCTGTCTATGCCCCTTGTTAATAGTGCCTCCACTAACCTTCCTTTAATCACCTCATCTATTTCCTGCAGGACCCTGGCTAATGCAGTTATGTTTCTCAAATAAAAGACCTAATAATAGGGACGCCTGGGTGGCTCAGTGGTTGACTGTCTGCCTTTGGCTCAGGGTGTGATCCCAGTCCCAGGATCGAGTCCCACATTGGACTCCCTGTGAGGAGTCTGCTTCTCCATGTCTCTCATGAATAAATAAAATCTTAAAAAAAAAAAACGAATAATACTAACAGCACATGATCATAATGAACCTCATCTGTACAACCACCGGCAACAGGGTACTTCAAATCAGCAATATTCTCTCCCAGGCACACATACCAGGACTACTCCAGGGGAAACCAGCTCTTCCCTCAGGGCCAGATGAGTGCTGAATGCCCAAAAGTGCTGACGTCTAGCTTTATCTGTTCAGGGTGGCCTGGAATTAACTTCTCACAAACTTGGATTGAGACAAGCTGCACTGGGGATCGGTGACCACCTGCCTGTCTCAGGACACCTTTACTGAGGACAGAGGAAAACACAGGCTCCTGAGGACCCCACCGACCTCAAGCTGCACGTTCAAATCCCAGGCCTGGCATCACAAACACTCCACCACACAGCTTTTAGGATCGATTGTGGAAAATCACATCCACTAGGAATGGGGACTGACTTTATACTGACAAGTAATGTCTTTTTAAATAATATCTGACCTGCTCTGGTCAGGAAGTAAAAGGGTCTTTGCCTTATGCGCTCAAGGTGATACCTGAGGGTTCCTGAGATGGAAGGGGGGAAGCCAGGGGAGCCCTAGCCCAGTACCTCCTCCGACACAAAGAGATCCTTTTTCCTTTTATTTTTTCAGGATAAAACAAGAATTGGAGTAAGGGTGCGCATGAGGGGGGAAGGTGAATGAGGGAGGAGGGTAAGTGTGCAAACAAACGGGCCACTCATCTCTGGGATGTCTTTCTACCTTTTCCTACAGCTGAGTAGCCTGGGGGCAAGCTGTCTGCCAAGCTTCCCCGCCCGCCCGTGTAAACACTCTGGCACCAGCTGGGGTTTGGAATCTGCTGAGTCTCTGCCAGCTGGCGACCTGGAGATGGGTCAGATTAAAGGAATGTGTAATGAGTGAGGGGGTGGGAGGCAGAGGCCGTATTTACACAGAGGGGGCCTGCAGGGGTCAGTAAGGCAATGGCCAAGGGAGGCGGGAGCTCTGGAAATGGAAAAATAGGAAGGTGAGAAGAAAGGGGTTTCAATGTATCCAGGCGCCACGCCCCACCCCAATGTCCCAAGGCTGTTATGTTCATTTTTTTTTTCTTTTAAAAACTGACTTCTTTGTCCCCATCTCGGTCCCCACCCTCCCCCGCCACCGGCTCCCAAACCAATTACACACGGCCCTTTGAAAGGTTCGCAGCTGCCTGCCCGAGAAGGCTCAGCGTGACCAGACAGCGCGGACACTCAATCCTCTGGATCCCAATTTGGGAACGTTAACACGGAAACCCAAGCCACGTGCTGACAAGCCGGCTCTCGGCCACGTTCCGCCTCAGACGGGGCCAGGCGCGGTGGAGGGCACAGAGAGCCAGCGGTCCGGGCAGCCCTCCTGGTCTCCAGCCCGAGGGACGGACACTTCGGCGGCGGTGGGCAGTGGGGCCAAGGCTTCAGGGGAGACCGCCCGCCAAGCAAGACCGCCAGGCCACGCGGGCCTTTCTGCTGTCCCTGCTTGGAGGACAAAAGCAGAAAAGTCAAAAGTCCTGGTGGGCATTTGTGGCCACACCTGTTAGGAAGGCCACCTGCAGCCCTTCTGAAGCACCTGCAGGTCTCTAACCCCAGATGGCTATATATATATTACTAAGAAGAGGAAGTCAGCAGCCCTGAAGAGCAAAAGAGAAAAAAGCACTGGGAGGAGGCAGGAGACCCATTCTGGGGAAGCTGGGCCACAAACCAGATGTGAGGCCTCAGGCTACTCCCATCCCCCTCACTAGGCCTCAGGGTTCTTATTTTTTAACTGGTGTTCACAGAAGTGCCTCTGCTTCCACACACTTCCAGGATAGGGATTCACCTCCAGATGCAGAGTTCAAGCCCAGGCCCTTCTTGCTCCCCTGGAAATCCCTGCCTCTATTCCAGTGACTCTCAAATCCACCTTTCCCCACTCAGATCTTTCTCCTGGAGGATAGTCCTGCATCCCTACCAAAACAGCACACAGCCAACTTCGGCACACCCCAAATTGAACCTTGCATCTTTATTCCAAAAGCTGGTGCCTAAGAAACATAATTCTACATGCCCATGTCCCAGGCTGCCCATCTTCCCCTACAGCCAGCCACCTGTTGGCTTTTTCCTTTATTATTTTAGTAAATCCATTATTTCCACCCACACTGCTACTAGAAAGCCTCACTCCCTCATCTCACATCAGCCTATAGAAGAGGCTTCTAACTGGACAGACGGTTTGCCTCAGTACTCCACCCCCTCCAGCCCCTCCCACCATCCTAGACAGAACAGTCAGGCCACACATAATATAAACAACAGACACCCCCTTCAAGGCTCCCTGCTGCTTACAGGATAATATCTCTTTAATCTGACATTCCTGAACCTCCTTCCCACTCCTCCTTTGATTATCACAACTCCCCTAAACAAACTCAGGTACAACTGCCCCGGGTGTCCCAAAGGATATGCTAGATTATTATTCCATGAAATACTCTCCAAAGTCAACAAATAGGTTTGATGCAGATATACAATATTCATTACTACAATATTAAAGGCTCTGACAAGTCCTGCAGTAAACCAACCTGTTTAGCATTTCCCAAGCCTATATGGCCCAAGAACTTATTGTTAGCATTATATTAACTGCTTTCTTCAATTCTCAGAATACCCTTTCTTGCCTGAAATACTAGGCCTCTGTTCTGCCTTCCATTTATGTCTCTGTTTTGCCTTTTTTGGGGGGCCAGTTCTCACCATACCTCCCCTGGAAGCTTCCTTCTCCCCCATCCTACCACCAGCACCCATGCTGCTTCCTTCCTTCTCATCTGAAGCACCTGCTCTCTGTACCTCCTTGCTGAGAAGCAGGGGCCCACAACGGTTAAGAGCCTGGTTTTTGAATTCAGAAAGACCTGTATTAAAATCCCAAATCTGCCCTCACTAACTCTGAGATGGAGTTGTTTAGCTTGTTTGGTGTGGACAGAGATAATAGAATCTACTAAAGAGAACTATTGAGGGGATTAGCAGGATAAGAAGATCAAGTCTAGCACAAGGCCTGGCACATCACAGTATTCAATAAGTAACATTTGGTCATTTTTCTTATTTTTTTATCATGGTTTTGTCACTTATTATTTTCTGTGTATCTACTAGATGGGAAGTCACCGGAAGCCCCACAGTTAGGTGCTGTCCCTTTGCCTACCTCTCCCTCTACATATAAATCAGGTTTAACAAATACGTGTTGATAAGGCAACCACCACCAACAGCTCCATCCTCCACCAGACAGCAGGTAAATGTATATCTACAGCAGGGAAATAGAGCCACCAGTCCCAGACTCTCAGAACTGAGCAAGAAGCTGTCAGTACAGAGACTCTGCAAGGCAGTAGACTCCTATAACTTCACAGAACCTCCTGGACTGTGCTGTCCTGCTCTGCCCCCCAACACTGGTTTACTAGGCCCTAGGAAGGGTGGGGGGGGATGGGCTTTGTAAACCAAAGTGAACAGGTGTCACCCAAAAGTGGCCTGAGTGGCCCATCTCCACAGCCCCACAATTGGGCAACAAGGGGCCGCTGTACTGGGATTTAAACTTTACATTTTCGGGATGCCTGGGTAGCTCAGCAGTTGAGCGAGCGTCTGCCTTCGGCTCAGGGCATAATCCCTGAGTCCTGGGATCAAGTCCCACATCAAGCTCCCTGTAGGGAGCCTGCTTCTTCCTCTGCCTATGCTCCTGCTTCTCTCTGTGTCTCTCATGAATAAATAAATAAAATCCTTTAAAAATAAATAAACAAACTTTAAATTTTCAACAGAGGCCATTTCATTCATGTGACTTTTCCAGTTAATATCTGGAACTGAGAAGTTTCATTTCCACTTCTAGTCAATCCTGACTTGCGTTTTTCTTGATGCTTTTGTATAAGCTTCTCTGAATGGTTTTAAAATATCCCTATTTCACCCTCTGACCCATTCTTCAAAAGGTTTCTGAAAAGCAAAGCTTTTATTTATAGCAGGTGGGAATGACATCTCTAAGATCAAGAGCAAGGGCTAATCTTTACAGCATCCCCCTAGCTGCTCTGCTGGAGCTCCTCCTCCTGCTTTCACACACACACACACACACACACACACACACACACACACACACACACCAGCTCCAATTCCATATCCCAGCTTCTCTCCCTCCCTCTCTCCATTCACCTTTCCTGCTCTCCAAGCAACAGGCTGTCACTGATCCCACCTTTCCATCTTTCTATTTCCAAATGAAAACAGCTTTCACATGCCTTTCCTGATGATCAAAATAATATTCCTTTAATTGAAATGTACAGAGAAAAAATTTACTTGTAACTCTACCACACAGAGAAAACCATTGATTAAATTTTGATGATTATCCTTATAGATATCTTTTTATAAAAATAAAACAAATCCAAACATTTACAGAAAAAATCCCACAACAATATGGCATTCTGTAATCTGTTTTTGAAAAAGCACAGCCATATGTTTTGGACACTGTTCAATGACACTGCATATCAATGTATGTCACCATTTGAAATTTAACCAATTCCTTACCAGGAGGCATTAGGGAACAACCTTATCTTTTAAAAAATGCTAACATCTCAAACTATTTGGACATAATGTCAAGTGGAAAAAAATCAGAATCTGGTCGTTTTATTTTTATTACAATTACAAAAACCATAGTGTCTGGGCATAAGAACAGAACAGAAGTTAAATCAACTGTGTTCTGTGGAAAAACATGAGGAAATCTGTTTATAAAGGTGGTATTCAAACAGCAAAGAAGTCTTTCAACAGAAGTAATTCATAAAATGCAGAAATCCCTATTGTCTAAAAAGATACTACGACAGGTCACGCCTCAATGTAAAATATTTCAAGTAGCTTATTTAACCACTTATTTAACCTTATTTTTAACCTTAGTTTTCAAAGGAAGACAGAAGTACTGAAGCCATATGATCTTTGAGAAAGGGAAAAGGGGAGATGTAATTCTGGACAGGAAAGGCATTCATAGGGAGAACCCTGGACTGGGGGCTCAGGCTCAGAGCCTCCCTCCCAAGGAGAAGCCCTCAGATGGACTCAATCCCCACATTTCTTAACAGTCTTGGTGGCCCAAGCAGCAAAGTCTGAGTGTGAAAGGTGTATCTGGTGCAGAATGGATAAACCAGAATGTATAGATTATACATAACTAATATGGAATTAGAAAATGAAGGCACAGAAAAATGGGCTAACTAGTGATGGCTAAAATTGTCATAGAATTGACTAATTAATATTCATGAATAACTAACATCGGTGAATTCCTGATGTGGTATTAGGCTACATGAAAGTGCTATATGTGCATTACTAGCTTACTTGATGCTTCCAAAAACTTCGTGAGGTAAGCACAATTATCTTCACTCCTGTTTTGCTGACCAAAAAAAAAAAAAAAAAAAAAAAATGGAGCATGGTTAAGTAACTTAATCAAGTTATCTAGTGAAGTGAGGGAGCTGGTAAAGAATGAGGCAATTTGATTTCAAAGCCTGCACTCCCAATGTGTACACACATCACAGTATTTATGAGCCCAATACAATCTGGCACCGTGCAGTGGGGAATCGGGGTGCATATGCAGATGGCTAAGGCAACTAGCCTCAAACCCGCAGTCTATTTTTTGGAGGAAGGAGAGCCTATGAGTTAATCATCATCATAAACCTTCTTCTCTATAAGGAGCTCTATGGACTATACAAGAATGCTGGGGCTGTCTTTGACTTCCAAGAGGTCTCCATGGAAATGCACAAAACCAAACACGACCTGAAGCCAATCTGTTTAGTTTTTGACGTGCCCTCAGTCTGGGATTTCGGCCACGTCACTGTGGTCAGTTTTTAAAAGTAAAGCGGGCTAATAGCACTTAGGCATAATCACATAAGTCATTTCTGGAGGATGCTGAGCTCCCAAGCTGCAGGACAGCACATTTGGTTTAAACACGCCACATGGAAAAGGTCTAGAATACTATATTTGGGCAAACCGTTGATTTGGGGTTTGGTACAGCTCTGGTTTTGGCAACAGCACCCTTTTCCCACCCTGCCCCCACTCCACACCACATGGGCTCAGCTACAGAGCTTGGCCCTCACAGAGGCACCGTCTACCAACCTCTCCCCAAGCTCTGGAGAGCAGAGGTTGCAAGCTACTCGAGGGAGCAACTGGGCAAGAGACAACCAGCAAGTAGCCATCAAGAAACCAGAAGAGAAGGTGCCCTAAAGCACTGAGTGTCATATCTGTGTGCTTTTATGTCGTATCTGTCATATCACTGAGTAATGCAGTCCCATCCCAAAGCACAGAAGCCCCCCAGGGACCCAATCCTATAAGGAACACGTCAAGACTCTGACCATACTAAACTGTAACCACTGATTTTTTTAACCATCTTCCTCATCAGAGTGTCCCAGGCACCTTCAAGGAGCAGTTGCTCAATAAATATTTGCAGAATGAATTAAAAGGAGTTCTGGAGATTGTGCAACAATGTGAAGGTACTTAACACTACTGACCTGCACACTTAAAAAATGGTTAACATACTAAAATCTATGTTATGAGTATCTCAGTACAATTTTTAGAAAAAATAATAGTACATATCATGGGGTGGAGGGGAGGTGGCACACATTAATTCTAATGCTTTATGAAATTTGATAGAACAGAGTGTGGGTTGGGTGATCTGAGTATTAAGAAGTATGGGGGAAGGCTTAATGAGGTAGCTGTTATCAAAACAGTTTACTGAACAAAAAGTCACAAAAAGATGGCAAAGATGACACACTCAGTAGGTTCCTCCAGGTGTTTGAAAGCAGGAAGGGTCGGTAAATTGTGTAGGTGGGTAGAGAGGTGGCCTCAGATACATCCAGGGAATTCCACTGCATTCATTCCAACAAATACACTCTTCCTCGGGCACTTCCAACCCTGACCTGAAAGCTGGCACTCCTAGTTATTAAAGTTGAGAGAGAAAGCTGCTCACAAACCCACCTTCCCTCGTGCCTCCTGACAGGATGGGAGGGTGGTATCTCACAAAGTGAGATCTGCGGGGTGTTACTAAATACTGCTGGAGAGACATGGTCAGGTAGGTCAGAAATGTAGGACGCTACTTTAGTAAGTGTACATGGTACGTGACTCTCCAAAGGGGGCATGATATGCAGAGTTTCACACACCTCTCTGACCCAGAACCCCCCACCCTCCCATTGCCACCCTCAGAGATTTCTTTTTATAAAAAAAAAAAGATTTTATTTATTTATTTGACAGAGAGAAAGAGAAGAGTGCACACAAGCAGGGGGAGTGGCAGGCAGAGGGAGAAGAAGCAGGCTCAGGGAGCCCGATATGGGGCTCGATCCCAGGACCCCAGGATCATGACCTGAGCTAAAGGCAGACACTTCATCGCTTAACCACCACCCAGGTGCCCCCACCCTCAGAGATTTCAGGGGAATTTTCTGAGTTTCCTAACTGCGTGATCTTAGGCAACTTACTCGAATTTTCTAAGCCTCAGTGTCTCCCCTTTAAAATGGAGTCCAGGACACAGGCTCTGAAGTCCAACAAACAGGCTTTGAATTTTGATTCTGACATAATGACCAATGAGGGCCTGGTCAGGTTACTGTCGTTCTAAACCTCAGTTTTCTCATCTGTAAAATGGGAGTAACCATGGTATCCACCCCCCAGGGACACTGCAGACTGAGTAAGAGAAGGTAGGTGAAGTGCTGACTTACTACAGCACTTGAAATGTATTTATTCTTTGGCCCCAGACACTGTGAAGTGTTATATAAATGTCACTATCCCTTATGGCCCCAGCAAAGGCCCACCCTTTTCTCATGAAGCTCCCCTCTCAGAGTCTCAGTGTCCTCTCATACCATTCATGAGATTATTTATTCACAAATTTATTCAGCTTCAGTCATATGCTGATGTGTCATATCAGATCCTACACTCCTTTCTAGCGTTTTCCCATATAATTCTTACCTCAAGCTCTTTTTCCAAAATAGAATTGGGCAAATTCTATTCAATTAACTTAACGACTTTAATTAAGTTTGAAAAGCTCTATACGCCTAATGTAAAAAAAAAAATTTTAAGGGAAACAAGTTACACTGGAAAGTTAAAGTCTTCCATAACCTACCATCTAGATACATAATAAATGTTGACAGTCATCTGTGATCTTTCCAGATTTTGACCGTGTATATATAAACACCAGTTTTTTATTAAAACAGGCTGTCCCTGTACATATTAATCTCCAGCCCGTTTTCTTCCTCACACATCAGTCCATGTCATTACCTAAGGATTAACCTTATCCTCATTTAAACAGCTATAGAGGATTCCAGTGTACAACTATACCATCATTTACTTAATTGATTCACTTTAGATGGATATTTAGGCTGTTTCAAATGAATGATGGCTTTAGGGCAAGGGCTGTGTCCTGTGTGTTTTGGCATCTCCATAGAGTTAGCGCAGTACACGTGGTAAGAATTCAGTAAATTGTGTTGTGTAAACTCTGACAATATTTGCCTCAGAATCACAGATGATTATTGAGCCACAGTCGATTAAATGTAACTCTCAATAGCCAACACCACTGTGAGAAGCCTGGATAAGAATGAGCAATATTTGCAGTGCTGGCCCTTGAGATAACAACTCTCAGATCCAAAAGACAAGCTGTTCAAATTATAATTTCAAATCTGGCTCCTTTCCTGTATTAAAATTATTTGGTGACCCGGCAATTCCACCCCTAGATACAGGCCCAAGGGAACTGAAAATATTATGTCCACATGAAAACTTGTCCATGAATGTTCACAGCAGCATTATTCATGTAATATGGTGGCAAGAATCCAAATGTCCATCAACTGAGGAGGGAATAAACAAAATGTGGCATTTGCATACAGCAGAATATTAGTCATAAAAAGGAATGACACAAGCTACAACATGGATGGACCTTGACAACATTATGCTAAGTAAAAGAAAGCCATCATATGATTCCATCTACATGATGTGGCCAGAATAGACAAATCCAAACACAGAAAGCAGATGAGTGGTTGGGGGCAAGGGACTGACAGGAAGTGACCACTCACTGGTTTCTTTGGTGGATGATGGAAATGTTCTGGAATTAAATAGTGGTGACAGTTGTAAAACCTGGTGAATATACTTAAAAACTGCTGAACTGTACACTTTAAATGTGTGAATTTTATGACATATAAATTATATCTCAATTAAATACACAAAAGTCCTTCGAAAACTGGTTGTCAGTGGGTAATTCCACTTTGCCACCTATTTACTGCAAGAATATTATAGGAGAACCACCTGCATGCCACATATTGTGCTGGGCCCCGGAGAGAGAATGGTGAGCAAGATCCTCTCCTGCCCCAGCAGATCACACGGTCAAGCCCTGCAGAGTGGCAAGGCCACACACCACAGAGGCAGGGCAAAGAGAGAGGGGACAGGGGAGCCCAGGGAACTGACTGCTGACGCAGAGGTACCCTACCCAGGGGAGGCAAAGGAGGGCGTTCCAGAAAAAGTGGGCTGTGGCCTCAGGAATGAGGAATAGAGGCCGAGTAAAAGCAGGAGAGCTTCCTGACAGAAATATTTGAATAAAGGGACAGACAGAGATGCCTGGGTGGCTCAGGCAGTTAAGTGTCTGCCTTCAGCTCAGGTCATAATCCCAGGGTCTTGGGATCAAGCCCCACATCTGGCTCCCTGCTCAGTGAGGAGCCTGCTTCTCTCCCTCCCTCCTGCTTGTGCTCTTACAATCTCTCTCTCTAATAAATAAACAAAATATCTTTTAAAAGATTTTTTTCTGGGGGTGGGGGGCGGGTGGCCAGACAAGGAGACAAACAGCATAGAAGAGCTGAAAGATAACCAATAGCCAGATAACCATTACCCAAATGTGCCAAATAATGTAATCTTATAAATCCAACAAGTATTTGACTCCTATGATGTGCACTATGCTAATTGCTGAGAATACAACACTGAACGAGATCAATGCAGAATGCTGTTATTACGTTTCCAGTGAGACATGGTAAAGAGTCTATGGCTGATTCCTTGGTTTCAGCATGGTATTAACAAGGACAAGGACAATTTGTCAATTTCTATCAAAAATGCAAATGCACTTATGGCTTGGACCCAATCATCCTACTTCCAGTAAAGACATGCCACGAGATATATGGCTATACAGGCATGAAATGACCTATGTACCAAGATATTCATTGTAGCATTGTTTATAAGAGGAAATGATTGGAAACAACCCAAGTATCCATCGAAAGGGGACTGATTAAATGAATTAGAGCAAACCTGCACGATGTAAGACTATGCAACCTTAGACAGCCATGAGGAAATGCTTTGTGTACTGACATGGAAAGAGCTTTAGGATATTTTGTTAACCAAAGAAGGCAAGGTACAGAACAACATAGATAATATACTTTGTTTTTCACAAGAAAGGAGAGAGGAATACACACATACACACACACATATATATGTATACACACACACATATATACGCGTGTGTTATATCTGTATGCATATTACATATATATATGCAAAATCTATCATATAATTTATAGCTGCTTGTATTTGCACAAATAAACACAAGGATACACAAAAATTAATGAAAATGGTACCTGGGAGCAGGGGAGGGCAGCTGGATGAGAAAAGGCCAGAGAGGGACACCTTCAATGTGCTCTTTTTCTTATGTTTTTTATTTTTGAACAATGTAACTGTACTGCCAAATGCTATTAAAAAAAAAGAAAGTTAAATGGATAGGATTCCCTATCTGCATGCACACGCTAGAGTAGCAGGCACTCCTAATATGCTCACAAGCATCTCTTATGGAAACCCAAGAACCCTAAGGAGACAGCATGGATAGAAAAACTGCAAATGACTACCAGCAGCAGAAAGGCAACCCAAGACACACACTATCCTGTGTGCACTAGACCATCCTCAATCAATCCACACCAGCTACATGTTAGGCACAGAGGTGCTGGGGATACTGAGAAAACATTACACAACTCTTTCTTTTCAGGAGCTCACAGCAAGTGCAAGGAGCAAGCTTCGGCCCAACTGCCTGCGACCCCTAAGAACAAATGTGATGAAGTCACTCCTATGCTCGGAAAACTTCAATGGCTATTGAAGCTATTGAAGCTATTACCTGGGCTAAGAAGTAGATCCAAACTTTTGAGCCAGGGCCACCCTGAGCAAAACCCTGCCTGACAGTCCAGGCTCATCTTCCATCACCTCCTTCCTTGACCCCCACCCTGCACCCCTCTTTGGTAGCATGGAGTCACACGCCACATCATCCCCACTGCACCTCTCTGTCCTTTTACACATGTCCACTCTCTGCCTGGCCAATGCCCTTCAGGTCTCAGGGCCCAGCTCAAACTTCCTCTCCATTTGCAAATAAACTGTCCCTAATCCTCCCAGGAGAACTATGCTCCCCTCTCTGACCCTCACCTCCTACCCACAAGAGTGGTGGTGACACTGTCACCTCCCTAAGGACTCTTGCCTCCATGACGACAGAATCTTTACCTTTTCATCTTTTATCCTAGCTCCAAGAACAGTGCTTGGCAGAGAGAAATGCTAGGCCTGAGTCTGGCTGAATGATAAACAAGAGAAATACAGAGACAGACAGAAAGGAGGAGTGCACTCTGCTAGGGAAGAAGGGCTGGGGCCAAGGTTCGGAGCAGGTGGTGCCTGTGTGATATGGGAGGCAGGTGTTCAAGGAGAAGGAGGGCTTACCTGAGAGAGGGAAAGAGAAAGGGGGGGGCGGGGCATGAACAAAGGCAGGCATAGAAAGAGGATGATCTGGAACTCAGGTAGGTGGTTTGCAATGAAAGGGGTGGGGTAGGGGAGCGCAGGGCAGGGGCCAGGTCTGAGTGAAGAGTACAGGAGATCCAGGCCAAAGGCTGGTCAGACCTCGGGGGAGCTTAGAATGCCATGCTAAGCAGCCTGGACTTTAGGTGGCACCATGGAAGGACTTTAAGTAAGGGAGCCCCAGGCTCAGCTCTGTGTCTGAGGACAATCAGTGGTAGCTAAGTGGAAAGGGACCAGAGAGGAGACAAAAGGCTGAGGTCCAAGACAGGACCCACATAACCATTCAGGAGCCTGAGCTAAGGCCAAAGAACAGTTAAGAGTGCGAGGGGACTTGGGAGCACATCGAGGATAAAACTGCTGGGAGTCAGATGTGGGGGGACAATGCAAGGGTTATAATAAGGTCTAAGGAAAGGCTGCTCCTCTCTCCTAGCTTTAGCTGTCCTTGCTGTGCTGCTTGCCTGTGTCACATCAAATGCCTGGAGAAAGAGAACTGAGAGAGAAGAGGCCTTGCCACTCCAGCAGCCTCTGAATCAACATCAGAGAATTTAGATGTGGGGGTCCTGGTCCCTCCTCCTGGTTGGAGTGGAGACTGAAACTCTGTGATGGGGGGTGTTTCTCACAAAGATCAGTGCCACAGCCTCCTGACTAGACTCCTCGTTTCCAATCTCACCCAAAGCACCCTATGACACTAGCCCAAAGAGTAAGTACATGAATGTTTCATGCCAGCCCCAGCTGTGCATTCACAAGAATGTGTTGATTCCCCTGGCCTCTGTCCTCTCACATCCTCTTCTCTCCTGGCCTGACCCAGCATCCACTTACCCCTATTCTGGACAAGGAACCCTTCACCATGTTCCCAAAGCATCCCCTCTAGAAGACCACTATTTAATGAACACCACTGTGTACTAGACACAAAAAAACAATATGGCAGCTCAGCTGGAGCACCCATCTTCAAGAGACTATACTCATTTCCTTTTATCTGTCTTCCTTATTAGATGGTAAGGTATGTTCCCTGTAATTGGGCAACATGTCCTTCCCCTGTGTTCCCAGCTTCTAGAACAATGCCTCACAAAAAAAGCGCTCTCTAATCAATGTTTGTAGAAAGAGGAGGCAAGAAATCAAAAGTTGCTCAGGCCAGATTCACATCCATTGGGCCATGTGAGCAAGAAGCCAAATGATAGGACTGAGAAGCCAGCAACGTTGGTCAAGTTACACTTGGCTAAAGCTGCAGGCTAAAGGTGTGGTAAGTTGCCAGTGACAATCTGATGAAGTCACAGTTGTCAACCTGGAGTATCTGGACCCATGAAACTCAAGGAACAGTGACTGAAAAGCACCTCATTTCCTTTGTTTCAAAACTCCGAAAATGACCACAGGAGAGCAAGTCATGGCAGCAAATATGTTAGCTGGCTTCCATTTCATTTTTTTTTAAGATTTTATTTATTTATTCATGACAGAGAGAGAGAGAGAGAGAGAGGCAGAGGGAGAAGCAGGCTCCGTGCAGGGAGCCTGACGTGGGACTCGATCCCGGGTCTCTAGGATTACACCCCGGGCTGAAGGCAGCGCTAAACCGCTGGGCCACCGGGGCTGCCCTGGCTTCCATTTCAGATTTCAGAATCTTGCATGGAATAGATGTCCTTACTGAATGGTTAAAAAAAGAAGAAAATGGAATGGCAGGTGGTTGAATAGTGTTGAATGAAGGTATTTCCCAGGCTAGATGATAAGAATGTCAAAAAAGTTTCTTTCACATTTCTTGGGTAAGAACATGCACTACACAACAGGCCCACTCTGCCTTTTATTGCAGGACTGTAAAAAAAAAAAAAAAACAACCCACAACAAACTGTGGCTTGCCAGAAATTTCTGGGGCTGGATCATTCTGGATATCCAAATTTTCCCTATTGCTAAAGATTTAGGTACCAAAACTTTAACATTAGTCCTTGTGGACAGAAATGTTTCTAAAAATGTTTGTGAGCATACTGCATACCTTTCACTTTTTCTGCAGATAATCATTATGGTCAAGTACCATACTGCATTAGTCTATCATGGTAACCTCAAAATCTACAGAAATTGTTTGTGCATATACTGACACCAAGTCTGCATGGCTTTTTTTCATTTCTTATGACTCTTTTTTTTTTTTTTTTTTTTTTTTTTTAATGATAGTCACACACAGAGAGAGAGAGAGAGAGAGAGAGAGGCAGAGACACAGGCAGAGGGAGAAGCAGGCTCCATGCACCGGGAGCCCGACATGGGATTCGATCCCGGGTCTCCAGGATCGCACCCTGGGCCAAAGGCAGGCGCCAAACCGCTGCGCCACCCAGGGGTCCCTCATTTCTTATGACTCTTAAGTGTTTATTTAGTAATGGATAGTCCTCCTAGCTGTCAGCTACCCCAGCCACTTCTCCCATTTTAACTTATTCTTTGTTCTGTAATCTTGGGAACCAGGTAACCAAGGTTCATATAACTGTATGGAAAGTAAGTATGAGTGGGCTTTGAGCGACTAGCCTAGGTGTGTGTCAAGACAAAGGTTTGGGGCCATCACTGGGCTGTTACGGGACCTCCCTCTGCAACCTCCACATACCATCCTGTTTCTCAGCTATGTAGCTATGTTCCAAACAGATAAAGCAGCAGCAAAGGGGGTTTCTGCAAAGTCAAGGTGTCACTCGAAGGCTGTCCAAGTGGTCAAGTGTAGTGAGAACAACAGGTGCAGGTACAGGGCACTTACCCTGTGTCAGGCCTTCTTCCAAGCACTGTATTTATATCAACATTTCTAACATATTTTATATCAATGCTTCTAATCCTTCCAACAACTCTACGGCATATTTTTCCTGATGAATACACTACAGAACAGAGAGATTAAGCATTTACCAAGAGGACAAGGTGAGGACATGGAAAACCAGAATTCAAAGTTGGGAAGACTAGAGGTAGGACCCTGACCTTAGCCACAGTGATCCGGGGCTTCTAACAGTTCCCCCACAGAACCACACCACAAGATACTGCTTACTACTAAAAAAAAAAAAAAAAAAAAAAAAACCAGAAACAAGCACTCAGAAAGCAAAGTGTACACCAGCGCAGTCCAACAGAACTCTGCGGTGATGGAAATGCTCTATCTCTATCTACACTCCTAAGATGTGAACTATGGCCAGTGTGACAAAGGAACTGAATTTTTAATTTTGTTTCAGTCTAGTGAACTGGAACAGCCACACGTGGCTGGTGGTCACCTTTGGATGGCATCAATGTGGACCACTTTTGATGAGCCAAACACTGAACTTAAAATGTGAAATGTCATGGGTAACTCCTACTTGGAGTTAGGCATCAGAAGAATGTCATTAAGCCCTGCCACATCTCGCACAACCTCTTCTCCACCCTGTATGGGTTTTAATTCACTCGTAATTTTGAGAAAGAAAGTATGCTATTTGGTCAGAGTGCTGGAAGAGGCTTCTAAATGAAGCAGTAGCTTGCAGTGGTTGTAGTTGGCCAGGAAAAGCCTTGAGAGCACTGCTGGAGGCGGGGTGATGAAAGTGGTAGAGCATAGTTCAGGTTTCAGACGCTAGGTTCACCCTACTGATCAGGAAATTAAAAAAAAAAAAAGCCAGAGATAAGGGTGCATGTGCATGTGACAATCACATCACTGAATATGAAGATCTGCTCAAAGGCAGGGCCTCCAACCACACTCAGAGGACTAGAATGGTAAAACCCACATGGCAGAGCAAAAGCACATAGGCCACTCTTCTTGCTCTTCCCCACTCCCTGGTTGGCCTTGGAGAGTCACAAACAAAACATACCCTCTCTTCCCGGCCCCAGATGATTCCTGCCTAATAGAAGGATTTTCTCCTTCCCCAACACTGGTTCCACTAAGCTGGACTCCACATCAAACCCAAATTTAGGCTAGACCCTGATTTCCACTCAAATTAGAAATAAAACCAAGATTAAAGGTGGAGACCACCTAACCCAGTGGAGGCACAACTTAAGCCTGTCTAATCCTAAACCTATGTGGCTGGGTGGGGAGGGGAGGGAAGGTGCCTCCTTCCTTCCCCTCCCAATTCTCACTGGCAACTTATGTCGTCTACACATCCCCAGCCCTGTTCTGTGTGTGTAACTGTGTTGAAAAGGTGTGACTGAGCTACACAATAGTTGACACCCCAGGAAGCTAGTGGAGCTCAGAAAGCTGAGGGGCTTGCATGGGCCCCACAGCTATTTAGTGGCAGAGCCCAGGGGAGAATCCAGGGCACCCAGCCTTCATCCCTGCCCTTGCCAGCACGGGCTTCCATGCTCGGGTCACAACTCAAGCAACGAGGACTCTGGAAGAGGAGCACGTGTTCACACTTAATGCCAAACCAGAGAGCAAACTGTAACTAAAAAAAAACAGAAACAAAAAACAAATCAGCTATCAACTATTCTTTCCCAGCTTCCGGGTAACAGTCACTAAATCCATATGAACCAGTGATTCCTTGCCCAAGAGGTCAAAAGTTGATCCAGTGCAAAGTCAGACTACAAACTAAATACACTCTAAACTCCAGAAGCATTGGGTCTGAACAGTTCAATTCTGCTCCAAGTTCCAAGGAATTCTCAGCAGGAAACCAGGCATTGTGAAGCAAGCCCGGTGATTTCCTGTAGGACTCCAGGAATTACTGCAGGGGAGGCCTGCTTACCCCAGGATGGCTCCTTTAGGTCAGGAGCCCCCAGACTGCTCGTAACATTCAGGAGAGGAGCCAATAATACATTCCCTGGTACTTCTAAACCTTACGCCACATTCTCACCAACTCACAACGCTATCCTTTGGCAGATCCCACACTGACCAGGCACACAGACCAAGCTATAAACACTTGTTGACTAACCAGTGTGGGCCTGAGCACTCTTCAAAGCAAGTAGGGTTGAGGGGTGGGGGGGAGGGGGGCAACAGAGGAAGGAGAAGCGTATTTGTAAAAATCACACCTCTGTCCTTTGTCTTGAAGGAGGTACACCCTTCTGCCTCCCCACAAGCCACAGAAAGCTTCATAATAGTGGTGGGTCACCAAAAAGTCTCTTAGTCTCTGTAAAAAGAGTGTATCTATATCTTTATAATAAAAATGAAGGAACAAACTAATTGATAATACCCTGCCCTAAGGCGCCTGGCTGGCTCAGCCAGTAGAGCATGCCAGATGAGTTCGAGCCCCATGTTGGGCATAGAGCCTACTTTTAAAAAACTATAAAATGAATAAATAAAGAAGAAAATACTCTGCTTTTGCAAACTTCAGGAGCTTTATTAAGAAATGCCCTCCTTTCTTCAAAGAGAGGACAACTGAGACTCATAGTATTATGTCCTTCATACCCCAGATATGATCGCTACCTCCACTAGCCCAAAAGGAACATTTCACATTATATTGGAATCTGGTCAAAATCTCAAGAAATCATTTAAGAGATCTTAGAGTCCTGGGATCAAACTCCACACTCAGCAGGGAGTCTGCTTGAAATTCTCTCTTCCCCCTCTCCTTCTGTCCCTGCCCCCACGCTCTCTCCCTAAAATAAATAAATTAATCTTTAAAAAAAGAGACCTCCTACTACTAGAAATCACATCTGTGCACACATGCACTCACGAGCATACATACACACATACACACAGCCTTTGATCAGTTCACTTATTCTCAAAGCTACAAAGTATAAGAGTATCAGCTCTAAAGCTCTTTAGAAATAACCACCTCTCTTGTCGTCTAACTACGGACACCCCCACACTCAGGGCACTGGGTGTCAATTTAATAAACTACTTCCTTCCACCAACAGCAGTAGCTTGAGATTGAGGCCCAACATTCTGCAAGCTGCACCTGCCACTTACGTCAAGTTCAAGACCTGATTCCCCTCCACAAACAGCTGACCAGCTTGAAGCTACCACGTGGTGACCTCTTTGAGGACAAGGACCCCGCCTTATTCATCTGCATTCCCAGGGCTCAACACAGGCACACAGCAAGAATTCAGTAACAGCTGCCAAGTTAACAACGAATGTAGCACCCTTAAGAAAGATCAATTGCAAGGCTTCCACACATACCCTTGCATTAGAAGGTAGCATCGAGAATTCCAGTGGGCAAACGTGTAAAAAATTCTCCAGACTTGAGTCAGAAGATATAGGCTCCAGCCCCTCATTTGCCAAAAATTCCCTCTACTGCCCTGGGCAAATCTCCCAACTTCTGAGAGTCTGATTTTCCTTTTCTATAAACACAGTAGATGACTTCTAGGTTTCCCTCTAGCCCTTCAACTTGTGAAACGCAAAGGAAAGATGTGCCTCTGAGCTATGGCCACAATATTAACTTGAGGGTGAGGACGATGAAAATAGAACAGCCAGAGGCAGCGACGCTTACCCAGATGTAGGCTAACGACAGGTAGTAACTTTCATGGTAGGTAAAGCTCCTGCCCGTTCGCTTATGTTCACATGTGATACACACATTTGGGTCATTCTCTGTAGTTTCTCTCAGGGAGACGCACATTTCGGTGACTGCTCCAGGAAGAAAAGCCTCCAAGTGGAACAATGACCTGCAGACATTACTTCCAGGTAATAAACAGATTCCACTCAGACAAAGAAAAATAAAGCAGCCTGTGGCTACATTCCACAGACTCCCCGTTCATGGAAGCATTAGGGCTGAGCTCTAAATGTGAGCCAGACGTTGCTGAATTCTTATTTTGGCTCCAACTGTAACTAGGAGGGAATGGTCCTTGGCCAAGTTTCTCCTCGGCAAGCCAGGCTCTGGATGGGTATGACAACCCCCATAAACCATCCAGATTACAGGGTGAGGCTAGTAAAGCATTTCACAGATGTAAAATATTGCCAACCCCTCAAGACAAATGAGGGAAGCCGTCAAGAGGCAACGTGGCTCGGGCACAGAGCCACAGAGCAGCGCCTCCCCTAACCCTGGGCTCCCGCAAACTCACCAGAGGGTTTCGGGGGCCTCTGAGCCCCCCTATTCACAATCTGGCTCCATTTCCTCTGCTGAAAAGCAAGGAACACGGTGTGAATCTACACTGGCCAGAAGAGCTGCCTGCAAAGCTCTTTAAACCATAAGGTGAACTTGCAACATCAACCAGCTGTGACTAGGTTGGGTTGGGTTCTCCTCTACTGTGGGACATCTGAGACGGTGGAGGTAAATCAAGGCAAAGCAAGAGACTGTGTAAAAGATAAAGGTCTGCTTGTTAAAAGAAGAAGGGCTGTGTCAGGAGCCATGCTAGTAGTTTTACTGTTTTCTTTTCCTCTTTTTCTCCCCCCCCCCCCCTTTCTTTAACCATTAGGTACCAATGGATACCAGATACAGAGCACTGGATGAAAAGGTGAAGAGATAGCATCGGCGCAGTTTCCCACCGAAGCCTGCTAATAGCGCTCTGGCTGATTAGAAAGCACTTCTGTCATTTGGAAACTCTAATCCGGTCTTATCAACCCTCTGGCTTCGTCATTTATCAGGGTGGGAACCGGAGGGACATCAGCTCTGCCACAGAGTGATTTCTGGGGCCCCTGCCCACGACGAAGCAGATCAAAAGGGAGTTCATGCCTGCCAGAGTGAAGTTTTCACCATAGCAACACATGTACTCTACAAACAGCCAGGACTGAGGAGCTCTGTTGTGACTGGTCCGGACAGTGCCCCCGAGAAACGAGCAACCCAGGCCTCAGACAACAGAGTGAGCAAGAGAAAAGTGGCACCTAGTTAGTGTGCGGGGCAGTCTCCTCCCGGTTTTTACTCCTCCACATGGCTGACAGTGGCTGCACAGAGACCCACGGCCCTCATTCTAACGAGAGGGAGGTCAGAGAGAAAACAGATGTTCTCTGAAGAGCAGCTGTCCCACAGGCTCCCTGGGGATAAGAGGGACCCAGCCAGTATAAAGCAATCATTCCCTTTGGTGAGCAGATGACCAGCACTGGAGAACCTGGGGGCAAGGTCTCATTGCAAAACATGTCACATCTAAAACGAAATGCAAGGAAGCTGGTGATCCTGGAAGGAGAGCTGGAGCGCTCAGAAGAGAGAGCAGAGGTGGCTGAAAGCCGAGCCAGGCAGCTGGAGGAGGAACTCCGAACCATGGACCAGGCCCTCAAGTCCCTGATGGCCTCAGAGGAGGAGTATTCCACCAAAGAAGATAAATATGAAGAGGAGATCAGACTGCTGGAGGAGAAAGCTAAAAGAGGCTGAGACCAGAGCAGAGTTTGCCGAGAGGTCTGTGGCAAAGTTGGAGAAGACTATCGATGACCTGGAAGAGACCTTGGCCAGTGCCAAGGAGGAGAATGTGGAGATTCACCAGACTCTCGACGAGACCCAAGCTCAGCAACCTGTGAGGGTGGCTCTGCCCCCAGCCGGGCTGTCGGCGCTGCCCCAACGCAATAAAGTGGATGTCACTGGCAAAAAAAATTAATTAATTAAATAAAATGAAATGCAGCCCCGGTGCACAGGGAGCCAATACAATGGTGGAAGATGTACTCACAGACTAGACCACGAAGCCAAGATCAGCAGTGATCAGTGTGGTTGTTGAGACCATCAATCTAGTGCCCATGTGCTGAGCATAGGGCCTGGCATTTTTACAGGTATTAGTCTTCATTCTGAAGTCAGAGTTAAAAACTCACTAAGTGGGACACCTGGGTGGCTCAGTCGGTTAAGGGTCTGCCTCCAGCTCAGGTCATGGTCTCAGGGTCCTGGGATGGAGCCCCACATCGGGCTTCCTGCTCAGCAGGGAATCTGCTTCTCCCTCTCCCTCTGCCCCTCCCTCTGCCTGTATTCTTTCTCTTGCTCTCTCTCCCTCCTCAAATAAATAAATAAAATCTTTTTTAAAAATTAAAAAATAAAAACTCACTAACTGATCAACACCACCTTTCTAGATATCACATTTTTGCCATGGGAAGAAACACGGAGGGCTGATAGGCCATTACATCCCGTAGGGTAGGCTTACACTTGAGGCCTGACCAGGAAAAAAACTAGTTCCAAATTTCTGCTCCGTTGCTCAGATCACTAAGTGATGTGTAGAAATCCAACCACAGAGCAAGGGCACCCAAGAGAA
Source organism: Vulpes lagopus (assembly GCF_018345385.1). Classification (NCBI taxonomy): domain Eukaryota; kingdom Metazoa; phylum Chordata; class Mammalia; order Carnivora; family Canidae; genus Vulpes; species Vulpes lagopus. Next base: position 52,889,448 of record NC_054824.1, on the reverse strand, counting down.
TAAGTAACCCTTCTCAGCTTCTCTTGACTAGTTTCTCTAGAACACCACTAAAGGGTGATGGCAGAGCCTAGAGAAGATGATGCATAAAGTCAAAATCTATAAAAGCTGGCCAAGAAACATCTTCAAAAGTGCATTAGAAGTTGGTCAGAGTGGGACGCCTGGGTGGCTCAGCGGTTGAGCATCTGTCTTTGGCTCGGATGTGATCCCGGGGTCTGGGATCGAGTCTCGCATCGGGCTCCCTGCATGGAGCCTGCTTCACCCTCTGCCTGTGTCTCTGCCTCTCTCTGTGTGTCTCTCATGAATAAATAAAATCTTTAAAAGAAAAAAAAGAAGTTGGTCAAAGAAATAACATGTCCACAGATGCATGTCTGTGCCATTTACATACCTCTTCTCCATATAAACACAACAGAAGCAGAACTAGTTCACAACAGGACCAGCAGCCTGGCTTCAGGTTATCATGCCTACACACATGTCTGGGAGGATGTGAACTGGTGCCATGGAATCCATGCACTAACAGGACTCCCATTGTATATGCTGCAGACACATCATCCCAATAAGTCAATCGCGGTGTCGGAGACAGGAAAGAAGGTAGCCCTACCAGGAAAGTTCTCTGGGACCTGAACCCTTAAATCATCGTAGACCAAACAGGAACCGAACCTACAAGTGACAGGCCTAGAATTTTAGAAACACTTTCTTGCCGCAGAGCCAGCAGAGCCAGCAGAGCCTGCAAACGAGCTTGAAAACCAAAAAAAAAAAAAAAAAAAGTTTGTTTCAAAGGGACATTTTAGAGGTAATGTATAATTGCTTCCTCTCTGTTTGATGCCCCCCTCCACCCTTGCCTTTTTCTCCTTCTCCATTCACTAATGAGAGAGTTTTCCTCTTCCCCTGCCTGTTTCAGTTTGATACGTGGCACTGGACAGGCCACTGGAAAGGGACAGGGGAGGAGAAGGCTGCTCTCAGATCTGACGCACTCACACACCCCCAAGCTGGCTGCCTGCCCCCTGAAGAAGGGTCAGGCCCGATTCCATTCCACCGCAGCCAGGACTGAAGATCCAAACCGCCGGGGAGAAAAATCCCACTTGCACCAACTCCCCCGAAAGCAGAGTTAAGAAAGAGAAAGCTGGAAGGGAAGGAGGGGGAAAATAAAGCTCCACATTCCTGACATTTTTTAGCCAAGTGCTGTGGCTGCATAGAACAGCTCTATTCCAAACAGCCTTACAGGGTGGAAAGAAAACCTGGGTGCAGGGCGAAGAACCTGCCCCCTGCCTTGGAAATGGGAGAAGGAATTTTGGGACGGCCCAAAACTCAACCAGAAGGCTGAGGGAGGGGCACTTACAAGTGTGTTCCCCAAAGGAAGTGATCCCCAGAGGGGAGAATTGGAGTCACCATCTCCCAGGAGATAGAACTGAAGTCCCAGGGTCCCTGGGGGTGGGGGGAATGAAAGCCCCCCTAAATGCTGTCGAGCTGAGGGTGAGGTGGGGAAGGGCAAGGCAGGGATGAGATGGAGACCTGTGGGGGGTGGAGGGGATGCGAGGGCCTGTGGCTGCCTGGGGTGGGGGCAGAGGGGTCCAGCTCATTGGCCGAGGCTGGGCAGGGACCCCAGAGGGAGGAGCAGCCAGGGGAGTCACTCTTTGTGGGAAGAATCATAACTCTGTTTTCCTGACTCAGCTTCTGAATGAAGGAACTCTAGCCCTGCCCAAATTAGAAACCCAAGAGCCTAACTAACATCCTCTCTCCCTGTCTCTCCCTTCCCTTTCCACCTCCTTCTGTTCTCACTTCTAGGAAAAAACTTGTTAAGTGCTGGACTGCCCCCCCCACCCCATCTGCATCCCTACATACACACTATAGCTCCAGGGGAGAACCCAGAAGGCCCTAAGTAAAATCTAGTAAGTCCTGTGCTGGATTATGAGGTGTCACCCCTGACTTTACTCCAAATGTGAAGATGCCCACATGTGTTTCTCTGAGGTCCTGAGGACTGAGCTATTTCTGTTCTCATTTGGGAGGGAGAGCAGAGCTCCAAAAACCTAACTCCCTCTCCCATCTCAGTGGAGACAAGGACCTATGTGCCTAACGCAGCAGAACGTGTGTCCTTCATAAGGGAGGTCTGGGCATGGCCCTCTTTCTCACCCACGGGCAAACACCAACAATCCCAGGCATTGCAGCCAGGGCCCTTGCCACACTCCCCAGGCCCATCCCGAGACAGGAAAGGGGGAAGGCACGTTTGTTGTTATTTCTTCCACTCTGGACCTTTCTCTTCTGTCAGGTAGTGGCAGTAAGGGCTCCTAGCACTTTTCAACTCCCACAAAGTTCCAGGCTATATGCAGAGGACTTTCCACGGAACTAATGGGAGGAGAGGGAAGGAGGCATCGAGCTCAAACCCTAGGCAGCTCTTTTAAGCAAAGATAAAACCCACAGAGCCGCATTTGCCTGAAAACACAGGAGAGAGCCACAATGTTCTGCAACAGACCTTGCTCGCTGAAGAGCGTGTGGCTCCGAGGGCTACGGCTGTCACGTGTGTCTTTCCAACCACACCCTCCAAGACTGGTGACAGGGCACCGGGAGACCTCTGAGAACAGAGGACAGCAAACAGATACCGTGGGTATTGGCTGGACAAAACAAAATTCTCATTTCATTAAGCTAGTAAGATGATCAATAATCACAGGGCTCCAGGAGCAAGCAGCTTGTTTTCACATTTGTAGAATCTGTTCTGGCTTTTGTTGCTTACGTGATCTCACTTAAACCTCGTCCAATAACCTTGTGAGGATGACAGATTTTCCTAACCTCTTTAGCGAAGGGGAAACTGAGGCTGCAATTTTTTTAGTCTGACTAGTGACAGAGCAGAGTCTGGGACCCAGGGAGGGCCCTGGCTTGACACAGTTAGGGTCATATACCATGAGAGCTGTGGGGGTGCAGGGAAGCAGGGGGGAACAGAAGCAGAGGAGCACTACCAAAAGCTGGAGCGCAGACCGCCATCCCCAATCCCCGTCCCAGGTCCAGGTTGAGTTCCCATGGATGCTGAAGCCCAGCCAAGGACACACTGGCATATCCAACCCACAGGAATGTCCCCAGCCTGAGGGCAGCTTCACAGCCAAGGAGAACCCTTGCCATCCTCAGAGAGGAGACAGGGACACTGAAGGAGCAACGAGCCACACTGGGAATGCTCCATCTGCAAGGCAGTTTCTGAAGGTTACAGCTTCCTACTCCATCCCTGAGAAAACAGATAAGCAACCATACCCAGCAAGGAGGACGAGGCATGCCTCAAAGGAGACAGTCGGAAAGAGAGAGGGGAGTGTCACTCCCGTAATCTCGCTCTGGAGATGAGATACACCACAGTGAGCCCTATACTCACTTTCCCCCAGTCCTTCCCACTTTGGATATCACATTTTTCTCCCTCTCCGGGGCAGAGAGTCATTCCCATCAGCCCCCTTGGATTCTGAGCCCCGGGCGGGCTGACTACAACTCTCTGCTTGCTGAGGCCTACACCAGGGCACTGCTGTCCTCCGTGGGACCCCATCCTCTCTGCCCCCTGACCCCCGACAGCTCGGAGACAACCACCTTTCCCCTAAAAGCAGAGAATATTCCTGTCCTTCTCCTTGCCCCTGTACCGGGGAAGAAGCTCTCGGCCCGCTTCAGATGGATCTAAAGGAACAGTCCACAGGGTAATAAGGGGCATATGAAACCTGGCCTTTAGGCAAGGGCCAAAAAATAGGGGCGCGGGGGGGGGGGTAGGGAATAGCAGGAGGATGGTCCTGCTGGGATGGGGCCGGGCCGCACGTGAGCACCCAGAGCGTGGTCCAGAGGGGAGGATGCATGAGACCCGGAAAACCAGGTGGGACGTGGAAGAGTCAGGGTCCCTCCCACTGGAAAGCCCAGAGGAGCTGGCAGCCACCGGCTGGGAGGGGGAGTTGTGCAATGACCGCGGGTCCGGGAGTCTCCGGGCTTGGCTCCCGGACACCAGAAAGGAAACCCCAGTGGTCGGGCCAGGGTGGCAGCGCCGCGGTCGCGGTCGGTGTGGGGCCCGGCTTCGGATCCGGGGCTGCAGGGAGCGCGGCAGCGGGCGGCGGAGCAGGGCAGCGCCGGCACCGCGCACGGCACAGGGGGGCGTGGGGGGCGCGGGGGCGCGGGGGCGCGGGGGCGCGGGGGGCGCGCGGGGCGCGGGGGCGCGCGGGGCGCGCGGGGGGCGCGGGGCGCGCGGGGGGCGCGGGGGGCGCGGGGGGCGCGGGGGCCGCGGGGGGCGCGGGGGGCGCGGGGGGCACAGGGGCGCGGGGGGCGCGGAGCCGGGCTGCGCAGAGCGCCCGAGGGAGCCCGACCGCGGCCCGCGGGGCTGCAGGCTGCGCCGGGCGACGCACGGGACGGGCCACCGCCACGCCGTCCGCGGCCGCGCTCACCTCGAACATAAGCCCGATGAGGACGCAGAGCACCACGCAGAAGCCGATGTCCGCGTGGTTGTGGATGACGAACTCCTGGCTGAAGAGCGGGTAACTTTTCGTCCTCCTGCGGAAAGCCATGGCAGCGGGCGCGCAGCGGCCGGCGGGGCCCGCACCCTGCGCTCTCGAGCCGCCGCGCAAACTTCCCAGCCGCGGCCCGCTCCGCCCGCCGCCCCGCTCGCCCGCCGCCCGCCGCCCGCCGCCGGCCCAGCGCCCAACAACTTTGGGGCCCGCCCCGCCCCCTTCCTCCGCCCGCCCCGCCCCCGCCCCCGCCGGAACCGCCCCCGGCCGCGGCCCCCCCGCCCGCTCCGCCCGCTCCGCCCGCTCCGCCCGCTCCGCCCGCTCCGCCCGCTCCGCCCGCTCCGCCCGCGCCGGGCTCGCCGCCGCCCCGCCCCCGCGCGCTTAACCCTCGCGCCGCCGGGACGCGCGGGGGCGGGGCGGGGCGGGGCGGGGCCGCCGGTGCCCCGGAGCAGGCCGCGGGGACGCCGCCGCCCGACCGGCCGGCACAGGAAGTGGGCCCGGGTCTCCCTCTTGGCGGCGCCCGCTGCTTCCTCCGCGGGAAGGGAAGGGCCCGGGAGGCCGCGGCCGGGCCGGGGGGTGGGCGGGGCACGGGATCCGCCGGGGCTGCGGGGCTGCGGGGCCGCGAGCGGCGGGGCGGGGGCGGGGCGGGGCGGGCGGAGCGCAGGGAGCGCGGCTGCAGGCGGGGCCCTCGCTGGCCGCGCGCGGGGCGCGACCGCCGGTGCGTCTCGTGGACCAGGTGGCTGCTGAGCGCTTGCAGTGACCTGGGCACGGTTCGGGTTGCTGGGGGCCCGCAGCCAACACGCAGAACACATGCATACGTGCCCGCCCCGGGGGAGCCTGTGTCCCAGTTACGGGAGTGGAGGGCACGGATGGGTGCATGGGTGGTGGGTGCAGTTCTGCCAACTCGTGAGACGTTTGTGCTACTCTAAATGAGTTTTACGCGCCTTACCCAGAGTCTACCTTAAATGTTCATTGATCTGAAGAATAAACACTGAAGAAGTCAAAAAAAAAAGAAGAAGAAGAAGGCCCCCTTCTCTTGAAAAGTTTCTGTTTAATATTAAGTTTTTAAGACTACTCCTGGGAAGGACAAAATGTATTTTTAATCAATTGATTTATATAGGCAAATATTGGATTTATTCCTACCAGTAATGAAGGAGTCAACTAATCGCTTTCTAGATGTGCAAAAAATGCAAAATGAACACAGAACTATTTAATTCCTATTCTCTCTCTCATTGAGTGCACAGTTATTTCATGTCTGAGTAAATATGATTTCTTAAACATGGCACAATGCGTGAAATGTGATTGAGACTGGACGGATCTTGACCTTCTAGATAAATTTTAAACTTGAAGTTTCTTCACTTGGCAGTATTTAGCATAGAGGCTTCGGTCTTTTAGCTTCTTTATCTGACTTCAGGAAATGTGAAAGTAATGCCTAGGTCGGACTAAACCTCATTTAATTTCAAGGCTGAACTTTTTTTTCTTTAATTTTTTTTAAATTTTTATTTATGATAGTCACACAGAGAGAAAGAGAGAGAGAGAGAGGCAGAGACATAGGCAGAGGGAGAAGCAGGCTCCATGCACCAGGAGCCCGACGTGGGACCCGCCGTCTCCAGGATCACGCCCTGGGCCAAAGGCAGGCGCTAAACCACTGTGCCACCCAAGGATCCCCCCAAGGCTGAACTTTCTTAAAGTCAGACCCGAGTCTCATGAGGACTAGAAAGATCAAGAACTCTAGAGCATCTTAATTTTCCATCTGTCAAAGGTGTTCACATTTTCAAACTGCAGCCAAATCTACTAGGTTGAACCCTATGCGATCAGTTTCTTTATAGGTCAAAACCAGAATACTAGCGTTTCAGATAGTTCAACCTAATACTTTCCTTGTGTTTCCCCATGACTATTTGTAGAGGATATCATGGTGGGAATTTCTTGCAAAAAAGTGGGATATTGCCAATCTCTTAGCATTGTGTTCAGGCCAAAAGTCTTTGAGAGATAGTTAGGTATTATAACTGCCATGTTTATAAATGAGAAACCTGAAGTAAGGGGGATAGCTTAGTGTTCATACTGATGATTGCCAGCCCTGAGTCTTTTCAAATGCAATCAAACAATTTTGACAAAGGGTTCTTAGGTGCTTGGTTCCATATTCATTACCTTGCAACCCATGAAGGAAGCACTAGATGCCTACTTCAACCACCTCAGGCATCTCTAAGTCCCAGTTTCAAAACCCCAAACAAGACCTCTTCCCAACCCCTCATGCAATCAGTCATGAATCCTAGGAATCTCAGCACCTCAGAACAACCTCCCAACAAACCCCACCTCCATCATTCTTCACCTGGCCCACACCAATCCCATAGATACCCTGCTTCCGGTATAACACATCATTCCATTAGAGACATCTATTGAGCACCTACTGAGCGCCACTGCGCTAGTTACCAAGGACAGAAAGAAAAGACGATCCATCTGTGATAGTTTGAAAATACATCCTCAAGTTCTTTGATATACCTCCCTTCCAGAAGCAACAATTAATCCCTCCCCACTTGAATGTGGGCTGGACTTAGCAGATGACTTCTAACAAATAGAATACAGCATAAGTGATGGTGTGTGACTCCCAAGACATCCCAAATGTCATGAAAGACATTTTGGTTTTCCCCTTTCTGTCTTAGATCACTTGTTCTGGGGGAAGCCACCTGCCATGTTGTGAAGATACTCAAGCAACTTTATAGAGAGGCCCACATGGTCAAGAACCAATGCCTCCTGCCAACAACCAGCACTAATTTTCCAGGTTTGCCACCTTGGAAGCAGATCCTCTAGCCTTTGTCAAGCCTCCAGATGACCGCAGTCCCACATGACCGTAGTCCCAGCTGACCTCTTTAGTGAGATTTCGTGACTGCTTAATATAAGATCTACAGGAGTTAAAGGAGTCAAAACTTAAGGCTGGGATGACATAAATAATGGTGGGACCATTAAAAAAATCTATGTGGAACAACAGAGAAAGAGCAGGCCTAGGAGAGGAGAAGATGGCCTCGCCTATGAACAAGCTGGTCTTGAGGAATCACGAGACATCCAGATCTCCACTTTGACAGATCAGGTAAAATATGGATGGACTGGTGTGTGTGGGCGGGGGTGGGGGGGACCCAGAATTAAAGGTATTTGTGGTTCATCTGCAATGGGACTGTTGAAGCCATGAGGTTAAGTATGTGATCCTGGGAGAGTGTGCTGAGTGAGAAAAAGCCTGAGGACAGAAGCATGCTAGGGAACCCCGAGCTGAGAAGGGAGGAGGAAAAAAAGGACAGTGTAGAAAGCCATGACGCAGGCTTTTCACAAGGGTAGGGTAAATCAGGCAAGATGCAAATAAAATGAAGCCCCTCTTATGGCCTTTGAGAGCACCCCCTTTTTGAGAGCCCATTTTTAATTGGACATTGGAGTGGGCTTACCAGTGGGTAGAAGATGAGAAAAGGAGGTGAGTACGTAATCTATTCTTTTGAGATGTTTGGTGAGGAAAAGGGAAATGGATGTTGTCTTGGGGGATATAGAGGATCTAAGGAAGGATCTTTAAATTACATTTATTTTTTGGTATTGGAGTGTGTTTGGAGAAGAAACATGAGAGAAGGAAGGAGTGAAAATACTCAAATTTTAATAATAGAGATCATTGAAGAAATCAAGTAGAACAGCCCCAACCATTGGAGGAAGAGGGAAAAGTCCTCGGGCTGGGGCAAGGACCTAAGAATGGGTAAATATATAGTTACATCTGGAGGGGGAGGAAATAATTACCTCTCACATTTCTATTGCACTTTACAGTAGCCTGCGAGGGAGGCAAGACAGTCATTACCAACCCCTGGTGTCTCTGTTCTGAGACACATGAATGACCAAGGGCCACATAATCAGTGGGTAGCTGAGCCAGGACTCAGACCAGTAGGTCAGCACAGGGTTCCGTTTGCTGGACCATCCCGTAGCATTTTAGGCTACCTAAAGCGTGGCACCGATCAAGGCGATACCATCTGTCTCTCCACCTGTCCTGTCATGGCTGCTGATAATTCAGCCACACCAGGGACATCTGGGTGCCTCAGTGGTTGGGCATCTGCCTTCGGCTCAGGGTGTGATCCTGGGATCAAGTCCCACATCAGGCTCCCTGCGAGGAGTCTGCTTCTCCCTCTCCCCTGTGTCTCTGCCTCTCTCTCTGTGTGTGTGTCTCTCATAAATAAATAAGATCTTTAAAAAAAAAATTCTGCTACATCAGTTCTTACCTAAATTGGCATAGCCCATCTTTCCAGAACAGACCATATAGTTTCCAATCTCTGTGTCTTTGTTCCCCCCACAAGGCCTTTGTCCAATGTCCCTTTGCCAAAAAAGGTAACCATCCTTCAAGATAAGGAATGTCTCTCTTCCTTCACAGAGCTGTCTTCAGGGCACTAGGCTGGAGGCATGAGCACTGTACCATGGACATCTCGGGTAGCAGCACATTCTCCTGCAATCAGTGTATTTGTCTTTGAGTTTTACCCCCCGGTGGATAGTGTCATCCTTCAGGGCAGGAATCTAGCCATTTGCTCTTATATTCCCATAGCACCAACCACAAGAATCCCACATGGTATGTTCTCTTCAAGTGTTGTTGAATGAATGAATTAATTAATTAATTAATTAATGAGATATGCTGTTGCCTGGGCTGGTATAAATGTAACTATTATCTCCAACCAACGGAAAATTTATTTTCTCACATAACAAGAAGTCCTGAGTTAGTTCATTCCCAGGAGTAAATGATTCATCCAAAACTAGGGTCTCTCTAGCTTCCCACTTTGCCACTCCATGTTTGCTTTTGTCTCAGACTTCTCCCTCATGGTTACAAAGTGGCTGCAACAACTCCAGGCATTCTTCATTCCTTCCTTCCTACAATAAGATCCAAAACTCAGGAGGGAGAGGGGCATTTTGAAGAGTGAAGAAAACTTTCCCAGAAACCCCAGACTTCTAATGCCTCACTGTCCAGAAGTGCATCCTATGCGCATTCCTAAATCAGTCTTTGGCAAGGTGAATGGAATTGACATAATTGGATTAACCTCACCAAGGAGACCTCCTCAGAGAGCCTGTAGAGATTTCTCACCCCCTGTGAAGATCCTGGCTACCTCTTACTTGAATAAAATAAAAATTCTGATTGCAAGAAAAAAGGGGAGAATTGGTAGGGAGCAGATCCAGAAGGATCTGCATAGTGATTTTTTTTTTCAGGGTTTTTTTTACTCTATATATTTTCACAACTTTGCCTCACAGGACACACAACATTCTTGCCCAAAATGACCCTTGCTTTCTGGTTCCTTACAGAAGGAACATGAGCCTTACAAATGTCATACACCTAACAGTCACTGTCCGAATGTCTGGCTGAAGGATCTCCAGCTTGACAAAGTGGACAGTTTGCACTCTGGTAGTCTAGTACATTATATCAGACTCAATACCGCCATTCGTCAAAGAATGAGGCTTCAAGGCCACCAGGTCTTCTTGCCTCTGATATCACAGCAGTTTAGTGGAATCAGTGTATATGGAGGGCAGGGCTGTAGGAGCAGTCATCACTGGTGGCAAGCACTAAGGAGTTGCATGTTCTATAAGGAATTTTAAAAACAATGATAAACCTCTAAATGCAGTATAGTATCCTGGATTAAACCCTGAAACAGAAAAAGGACATTAGTGAAAACTGCTGAAGTTCAAATAGCCTGTAAATCAGTTAACCGCATTGTACCAATGTTAATTTCCGTGTTTCAATAAATGTGCCACACTTATATAAGTTGGGTGAAAGATTTATGAGGACTCTCCCATTTTTGCAACTCTCCTACAAATCAAAAATTATTTCAAAATTTAAAAGAAATTAAATGACAAAAGTGCCTAAAATTGGATATACTTTCTGCATTATCACCATGGCAATTCTAAACATTGTTAGTGGTAAAAACACTTCCCCCTCAACCAAGTCTTTTGGTTCTAAGTTCTAAGCAATTGTTGTAGTTGTTGAGTCTTAACAAAAATGTAAGTTCTAACTTAGCACATTTTTATTATCTTTTAATAAGCATTTCATCCTACATGCAGGTTACTCCTACTAACTCATATATACAATTGACCCCTAATACATGGGGGTCTCAGATGCATGCATTGGTTTTGAGTAAGTTCAAATCCAACTGGAATCATCTCAGCTTGTTTCCAGCCCAGTCATGTCTCCAGCCCAGTGGTACTTCAGAAACTTGCATTTGAACCACAAATTGGAAACAATTCTAGCACAGTGATTTTAGAGATGAAGAAATAGTACTGTGGCTTCAATTCTGTCATTCTGTGGGACCACTTACAGCTTTTATGTGTTTAAAATTTCAAACAGTGAAACAATGCAAAAAGCCAATTTATTATTTGTTTCAAGACACATGTCCGATTTTTTTTTTCATGTAGAGGAGCAGAGAGTTAAAAATGATCAGCTCCAGGTATTAAATATGCTAAATATGGGGCACTCCAGTGGCTCAGTCTATTGAGCATCTGCCTTCAGCTCAAGTCTTGATCCCAGGGTCCTGGTATTGAGCCCTGTGTTGGGCTCCATGCTTAGCAGAGTTTGCTTCTCTCTCTGTCCCCACTCATGTTTGCGCTCTCTCTCTCTCTCTCTCTCTCTCAAATAAATAAATAAAATATTTTTTAAAAAAATAATATGTTAAATATAAGAGTGAGTGGAATTAAAATCCCAGGTACTAGAAACTGCTATAAAAATCATATTTCCCCTCCCCTCCTTTTAGGGATCAAGAAAGTTTGAAGGCCCAGAAAGTTGCTGAGGTTAAGAAGGATTTGGTGAAGGGAGGCAAGGACAAGGGCCTCTCCCCCACTGACCCAGTGCCCCTGGCACTGTCTCTGCAGCCCATGCCCACTCTCCTTTAGCAGACAGGCAATAACTTACAAAAACCGAGTCATTTGTTCAGTGTCAGCTAGTGAGTCAGTGGCAGAGCAAGACGTGGGAACCAGGACTCCTGACCCTGCAAGGCTCTAACCACTGCCCCCTATTTCCTCTTTCCAACTCTCATTCAGCTAGAGACAGATTAATTCCAGAGGGCTAAAGAATGTGCCACCTGACATATGGGAAGAGGGAAACATTTTTTTAGAGTCACAACTTGAGTTGACTTCAGAAAAGAGTAAATTTCAGTCAGAATCCCCACAAGCAGAAAAACACTGGAATACAATATTTGAGAAGCAAGGGAATGATTTCAGACCTTGGTTTCCACTGACTTTTCCAACTTGGCAGGGGTCAGGGGGGCTACTGTTCAATGGAAACTATCTGGGGAACTTAACCACAAAGATGCTCATCCTCAGTTTTTTCTTTTTTTTTTTTTTTTTTAGTTTTTTCATGTTTAAGTAGAAAGCAATAATTAATAGAGTGACCTTTGTGATGCAGGGGGCATCACACTGAGGAAAAGCTCAATAGCAAGAACTCCGTGAAAAGGTGTGCATGAACCACTGCCTTCCCTGAGCCACTCTTTCCTACACTTTCCTAGACTCCTAGCACGGTAGATGCTATCTTGATTAAATCTAAGCACCTCCCTGTGAACCTTTGCTACCAGTCCTTGAAATTCATCCCATCTCTGTTTTCTCAGATTACAGTCCAGGGTTCAGAAACCATTCACTTGTGAATTGTCAGGCATGGATGCTACATACAACTATTGGGTTCTGTCTTTGCACAGCTCCCTACCACAATAATTGTTTAGGTGAACCCTGATCCCCACTGAGCTAATAATTGACTTCCTACCTCACGCTTGGAAGGATGATGGTTGAGTAGATGGACCAATGGATGGATGGATGGATCAGTAGGTGGATGGATGGAAGGATGGATGAGTGGAAGTGTGGATGGGTGGATGATTGGATGTAGGTAGCATTTTGTTCCCTATATGAGTGGATGGATAAATAGACTTATAGATAGGTAGATGGATAGATGAGTGAATGGAATGGAAGAATGGAAGAGTGGATGGATTAATGGATCAATATACAGGAATCCATACCATTCCATTCTTATATTGGTGCCCAAGATAATTTTTTAAAGATTTTATTTATTCATGAGAGACAGAGAGAGAGGCAGAGACACAGGCAAAGAGACAAGCAGGTTCCAGGCAGGGAGCCCGATGTGGGACTCAATCCCAGGACCCCAGGATCATGACCTGAGCCGAAGGCAGATGCTTAACCACTGAGCCACCCAGGTGTCCCAACCCAAGGTAATTTCATAGTGAAGGGGCCCCAAGAGGATTCTACTTCCACACAGGAGATATGTTCAAGACCAATGCTATATTCAGATTGGGTAGAACTTAGCCTTAAGGTAAACTTTAAGGCCCCAAGAGGCAGGAATTGAGCTTTCCATCTATGAGCCTTAATAACCAGCTCATTCTCTGCTACATAGTAGATACTGCATGAATATTTGTTGCCAAGAATGAATGAATGAATGATTTGAAAAACACAAATCAAGGAAGGCTCCCTTGACCCTGAAATTCACTTCTACGGTCTGATTCTTTGTGCTTATAATCCAACATTAAAATTTCATTCCTTTATAAATCAATTATATATTCAGAAAGTATCCAGTTAGGATGCAAAATATTCCTGGATATCAAATACATTAAGTTCTTTCCATTTGTTGTCTCCTGGGCAGGAATTAGTCTCACTGTTATCCCTCTTGATTCTTTGCTGATGAAGTTGGGCATGGGGCAGGTCCAGAGGTTTCTCTGACTGAGCTGAAGGATTCTTGCTAACTAGAAGGGAATGGGCCCTTTAGAGTAGGAAGTGCCAGGGCTGTGACGAGCGACCCAAAGACTCCTCTCCCATCTGACCCCTGGGAACTAGCCCCTGGCCTTCTTGGCATCCCCTCCTCTTGGTAGGATGGGAATTTCTCGCTTTGTCCCCTGGGTTTCTGCAAGGTGGGGCAGGGCGCTGAGTGAAGAAAGAAATAAGAGAAGAAGGACGCCAGGGTGGCTCAGTGGTTAAGCATCTGCTTCAGCTCAGGGTGTGATCCTGGAGTCCCCAGATCGAGTCCCACATCAGACTCCCTGCCTGGAACCTGCTTGTCCCTCTGCCTGTGTCTCTGCCTCTGTGTGTGTGTGTGTGTGTGTGTGTGTGTGTGTGTGTGTCTCATGAATAAATAAATAAAATCTTTAAAAAAAATGAGAGAGGAGGAAAAGCGAGAGGAAGAAGGGAAACGTGAGAAGAAGAGAGACACGGGACAGTAAAGAGAGGAGAGGAGGAAAGCACCCAGTGAGGCTGGCGATGGGCAGAGACAGGAAGGATAGGAATGATATTTGCAGCACAATGCTTCCAGTAATAACATCATCGTTGTCTTGCCCGAACAGATGTGCAAGGACTCCATCTACTCATTATACAACATGAAAATGGAACACGTTGGTTTCTATCAGCCTCATCAGAAATCTTGGCAGATGCTGTCAGAAAGCACACACTACTTCTGAGATGTGATTTTTCAATAATGCAGACTGTACTTTTTGATTGGGGTTGGGAAAGAGAGGAAAGGGGAGTGGATTGTGCTTTTTTTTTTCCTTTTTAATTTTGAAATTATTCTTTTCCAGGAGGCTTTTCCTTAGACCCCACTGAGCTCCTCTGACTAGCCATGACCACACCACCAGTGGTCTGGGGCAGGCCAGCCATCTCGAGGCCACCCTAGAGCCCTGTGCCAAGGATCCATTCCTTTGAAACAGCCCCCTGTGTGCAGTGTTCAGGGCTCACCCTTGGTGGCTCTCACCTCCCTGGAGTCCAGCATTATTCATAGCTCCCAGTCCCCTCCACTCCACTTGGCCTCGACCTCTGTGTCCCTGTCTTGCATTAAGACATCTGAAGTGGGTGGTTCAAGCAAAGAGCATTTTGTTCCCAGCGGAACAAGGCTCAGGGAGACCGGCAGTGCCAGAGACAGGAGTGGGCACCATTCGTCATTCGACTAAAGCCTCGCAGTGTGCAAGCTCCCCACGACAAGCACCACCTTTCCCTGGGAAGGCGGCCAAGGCCTGGAGCCCTGTGTAGGAAATCCCCAGCGAGAGGCCCTTCCTGAGCGCCACAGAAAATGGTTCTTTTCAGAGACTGAGTCCCCTTCCTTTCTAGCTACAGGCCCACATCACGTCCCCCTTCCTGGCCTTCTGCAGCCCGTTCACATGCCAAGTGCTCCCGCCCCGGCGCCGCAGGGCTCCTGCGCCCCTTCCCTTTCTGAGCCACCCTCAACTGGCTTCCCCAGCCCTGGCAAAGCCTGCAGTCCCCACTTGGGCTGCCAGTTCTCCCTCCACCCCACATGAAAACTGTCCCATGCCCTGTCTCACATCTCCAGAGGCTCCTCTTGCGTTGAACAGAAATGATTTGTTGACTTTACTAAATTAGCAAGGGGAGCAAATTCCACAGATGCCTCTTTGTTCCTGAGTCTCAAAGTTCAGACCTCTAGCTTGATGGCAGGACTGAGGTGGTGCCAGCAGCTTGAGAGTGTGCGAGAGAATGACAGCTGACAGTCCCTCTTGACAGGGCCATCACGAGCTGGCAGGCGGTGGTCCACGCCTCTCACAGCTTCATAATGTGATCTTCACGACAGCCCGCTCTCTGCAGCAGATACTGTTGCTAGGCCTGCTTTACAGAGGAAGGAGCCGGGACGTGAGGCTAGCAAGAGTCAGACCTGGATGTGCCTGGGGGATGGCACCCCTGCACCCATCCGACTACCTCTCCCGAAGTGCGCTGGGGAAGGGGAGCGGGAGCCTTGGATTCTGGCCTCCTCCTGCCACTCCTTAGGTGGGTCACTTTGGGCCAGCCACATGCATTTTTCCAAATGTCCTTTCCTGATCAGAAAAATTATGGGAATGAGGTGATCCCCTAGGGCACTTCCACACAATGACATTCTCCCCCCCATTATAAAGGCACTCAGAAAGATCCCCAAATTCCTGGACTCGAGGCCAGCCCCAGGTAAAGTGATGATGTGGCTCTTCTTTGAGTACATCCCCATCTGTAACAGAGGAAACACTGCCCAGGTTAGGCAGCTGTTCCAGTCCAACTCTCTTGGGCAGGAGGGTGTGATACTTCACGCTTTAATATGAGATGGAGTCATAAATAGTCATAAATACTGTTGCAGATGCCAGGGGCCATATGATCGCAGATGTCCTGCACCCCTGTCAGTGATCCCTCAAGATCACTGCCCTGTGCCTGCAGGAGGAAGCCTGCACTCTAGCTCGGCTTCTTCGAGGAGCTGCATGAGCACACTTTCACCTTCCTGCCTTGACCTCTTATCTTCTCCAGAGACTCACGCGTACCTCCCCTGCCAATTTTGGCTGAGCTGACAGGATGTTAAGGGTTCATCCTTACCACTGGTGGAAGATTTGTAGCACCATACTTGATCGATTCAAAGGTGCACATTTTTTCTCTTTTTTTTTTTTTGAATATTTTTATTTACTTATTCATGAGAGACACACACACACACAGAGGCAGAGACCCAGGCAGAGGGAGAAACAGGCTTCCTGCAGGGAGCCCGATGTGGGACTCGATCCCAGGACCCCGGGATCATGACCTGAGCTAAAGGCAACCACTGAGCCACCCATCATTGTTTATTTGGCAGCACTTTTTCTTTCACGGTGGTTCACAAAATAATGATGTATCTTGCAGCCAAAGGCCTCTTAGGTTTGATGAAGTATGGTGAGTAGCATTTTCCAGATCTGAGCTCTAGAAGCTCAGCCAGACACTGGCAACCTGTGTGCCCTTTTTCTGAGGCTTTTCCTCCCAATCAGGATGGGGTCCAGTATAATGGAGATGATCTTGGGGAGTTTCTAGGGCTCTCTAATTGTAGCCATGGGGGATATGCAAAATGTTTCCTGACCAGACCAATCAGAACGAAGACAGCTGAAAACATCTGGCGTGTCTGTCCTGGAGTTTACCCAGTACCCACCCTGGCTCTAGTACTCCTTGCCCTTGGCTCCAGATTTGCAGCCATCTTCTCTCCTCCTTAATTTTATGGGCACTTACCAGCACTCTCAGGGAACATGGCCTATCACTCAACCCCAGGGGACAATCCCTAACTGGACGAAGCCAGGCATGGTTATCCCAGTCTCCTTTGCTTTTATTGTTTTTAGGAGTGGGCATGTGTATTAATTTACCATTGCTGCCATAACAAATGGCTAGAACTTTAGCTTAAAGCAACACAAATGTATTATGTTTGTGTAGGTCAGAAGCCAAGTACAGATATCACTAGGCTAAAAATCAAGGTGCCTACAAGACTGAGTTCCTTCCCAGAGGCTCTAGGGGAGAACTGGTTTCCTTGCTCTTTCGGGTATTGGCAGAATTTAGTTCCCTACAACTATAAGAATGAGGTCTCTGGCTGTCAGCTAGGAACCTCTATTAGGGTCGAGAGGCACCCTCCACCTTGGGACAAGTGACAAATCCTCCTCACATTGCCATCTCATCACCCAGCAGGGCTTGTGGGATTATATTGGGCACCCAGATAATCCAGGATAGACTCATCGTCTCAAGGTTCCACCCTTGGTCACATCTGCAAAGTTCCTATTGCCATGTAAGGCAACATACTCACAGGCTGCAGGGACAAGAGCATGAGCATCTTAGGAGGTCATTGTTCAACCTGCTACAGCAGGTGACGAACTCTGGCTGATGAGCTATAAAGGGGTACCGCTGGGCTTTTGGGGATATTGCTCCCTGACAAAAAGACAGACTTTGAGGAGGCTTGCCCTGCTCCCACTTGCTTTGTTTGAGACGGTGTGAGTTGCAGCAGCTACCTTAGCAGCATTAGGCATCAATGCCAACAATAAAAGTTGACACTGAGAACAGCAGTGAGAATATCAGAGTGAAAAGGAAAAGCTTGCCTTTGGATGGTAATGTTGGGCCATTGAAACTGCCTAGATCTCCTGCCTAGCTCCTGTTGACCCCTCTTGAAGGGCAGGGCAAGCCTCCTATATTTCTGGTTATGCCTGATTAGTCTTCGATGAATAGATCTCCCATAGTCCATAACACTGCCTGCCGGGTTGTACCTCCTGGTTGAGATGATTGTCTGAATTATGCCTGAATTTGCAGTGCCGTCCAAACTTGATGGCTTAGATTGCTGGCTGCCCTCATGGCAGCTCTGTTTTCCAGGCCTGGTACCTTCCAGGCTTAGCTTTTCCCTCCTCGTTAATCTGCATGCTCAGGGTCACACCATACCTACACTCCATCCATCTTAGTGTTTCTGGTGTATCTTAATATCCAGATACACTAGGCTACTGGCCATTCCCGGACAAGTCCCTTCACCTTCATTCTCCTGTGCCCTTCCTCCTGCTGCTCTCTCAATCAGAAATGCCCTTTCTATATCTGTATATCTTTGCCATTATATCCTTGCAACAATTTTATGAGGAGGTACTATTATTCCCATCTGGCAAATGATTAAAAAACATCAGGTAACTTATATTTAAGGGTACTGGCCAGTAAGTGGCAGAACTAGGATGCTACTGTAGGTCTTATGAACCTGAAAGCCCACATCCTTTCACTGGCTCCTACATTGGCATTTTAGAGGAGACACTGCTCAACTGAAGTCTTAAAGGATTTGTCTCCCTCACTGCATGATAAGCATCTTGAGCGCAGGGGGTGAGTCATTCCTTAGTGACCTCAGAATCAGTGGTGTGCATGTCAAGGTTAACAACTGGCTCTGAGAGAAGATTGGGGATAGGGGAAGGAAAGCCCTAATTTATACTGTTTTTCATGGGGAAAATTCTCCCATCGTGGCTGATCTTGAGCTTCCAATGTGACATTGCTGAACAAGGAGTTAGGAGAGATGTAGAAGCAACCATCAGATGATACTTCCACCACAAAGATAAAATATAGGTGAATAACCTCAAGAGGACAGAAAATGGTAAAAAGTAGTAAAATAATTAGGGAGTGAATGAATTTTGATTAGTTATTACCATTGTTTTATCTAATTTATTCTGTTTTAATCTTATGTAACTTAACCTTGAATAATTGTTCTGTTTAATGATCAGCTTGCAAATTTCCTGAACGCCTAACAGTGAGGTTTGAGGTTGGTTTGAGCTGGTTCTGGCACACCACTGCTAGAGTCTAGTATAAGGATTTGCTTTTTTTTTTTAAAGATTCATTTATTCATTTAAGAGAGAGAGAGAAAAAAAAATAAGGAGGAGGCAGGGGAAAAGGGAGAGGGAGAGAATCTTCAGCAGACTCCCCACTAAGCCGGAGCCTGATGTAGGGCTCAATCTCATGGCCTGAGCCAAATAGAGAGACACTCCATGGACTGAGCCACCCAGGTGCCCCAGATTTGCTTTTAATAGGCTCTGGAATGGTGATGAGGATGCTAATAAAAAGAACATGATTATCCATTAATGAGTTTTGAATAGAGTCTGATAACTCAAGCTGCAATGTTCTTCCTGTGATTGAGAATTTCTTAGTTCCATTACTCAGACTTCACCAAAAGCCCAACAAATAAAAACTAGCTGACAGTAGAGATCAAAGAATAGCCAAGGCTCCCACTAAGGGCTGTGAAGACTGAACTCTGCCCAGTGTCAGGGTGGGGCGCTATGACTGCTTCCAGTTCCAAAGGGTCTGTGTGGACTGGGCTTGAGCAAGCCTCTGGAGTTATCACTATCTCCTCTCTTCACTTCCCTCTGGCCACGCCCACAACAAGAGCTGTCCTGGACAAAAAGCACCAAGTCAAATTAGCACTTAGTTACATTCAAGAAAGTTCACTCTCCCAGGAAGTAGGGAGCCTAAAAAGAAAAGGAAACTACATTGCAGCTCGCCAAGAAGTCCTGCCTTTCACTGTCTTAAACTTTTGTCATGGGTGCAAGGCTGATGTCACTGGAAACTGGAGTGGGCAGGATCAGCTTAGGGAGGGAGACCGACAGCTGGTGAATCAGCTGTGCTGCATTACACTCAGCACTCTCCTCTCCTGGCTCAGGGATTGTACCATATATGGACTCAGCCTCATGAAGGCAGTCCCACTGATTTGCATTGGAGCGCCCTTAAAACTGCCTTTAGGGATTAGGTCATTGTTACCAGGAAAAGGGAGACCCCAGCAAGGTTGGTCAACATGAAGAAATCAGGCCCAATTGTGGTCTGGCAAGGGAAGGCTGAGAAGAGGGGCAGCCCCATCCAGCCACACAGCTCTGGGGAATGAAGGACAGAGCCTGAGAAAGCGGTGGGAGTGACTCTTAGCAGTGGTTGCAAGGGGGAGGGATTGGGCACAGGACCAGCCTACTTCTGTAGACTCCATTCTGCCTCTGGGCGGCCTGGGGCTGCAGGAGCTTTATCCTGAGGCTGACTCAGACCAGAGGAATAACTCCCAAATTTCAGATGTGAGACACAGCTTCCCCGCCTGTGGGTGAAGGTGGCTGTGATGCTGCTGAATGTACAGGAGCCCCAATGATGAAGCGAGGGACAGTCCAGGCTCTGAGTTATTCCAGAGCTGAGAGGGGTTCACCCAGGTAGAACACAGCTTGTTAACCTCCAGCCCCCATTCCATCCATCCAGACTGGGGTAGACCAGTGTGACACAGAGAGGCGGTGGGAATCCAGGGAAACAGGAAAGGAAAAGGAGGTCGGGGAGTGATCTTGGAAAGTGGCTTTTAATAGACGGCCAGGAAATTGGATCCAATTTGTAAAGATTAACCAACTTTTTTCATTGTAGTTTCAGCAGTCTGTGTGCTTTAACTTTGTTTTTTAAGGACCAGCTTGAGTCATTTCATGACACCTCTCTCTCTCCGTATACCCCCTGATTTTGTTCAAAAGAGCAGAGCCGTGGAATAATCTAGCACTGTGATAAGGAACTACTCCATATGCAAAACACAGACAAATCTCACAAACGTAATGTGGAGTGAAAGAAGGCAGACACAAAAGAGTACTGTGAAATCCCATTTATATCAAGCTCAGAAACAGGCAAAACCAATATGCGATGTTAGAAGTCAGGATAGTGGTTCCTTTGTTGGTGCTAGCCACTGGGAGGGGCAAGAGGGCTTCAGGGGTGCTGGTGATGTACTAATTCTTTGTCTGGGTACTGCTTACATGGATGGAAATACCCTGAACTGTCCATACACATTTCTGTATGCATGTTATATCTCAATCAAGCTTCCTAAAAAAAAAAAATCACAGGAAGAATAAATTCCTGTGTGCCAACCAAAAGGAAGGCTCTGAGGGTTGATGTAACAGAATGGCACTCCCTGAGGGCTAAGAGTCAGAACACTCCATTGCCAATCACACTCTGTTATCCACTGCTGGAAGGGTCTAGGAGGCTTAGCTCCCCTGCATCTCACTTTCTGTGCTGCAGAACAAATGGGTTTTAATCGATTACAGGAGCTCAGAGAGATTCCCCTTTCTTACCTGTTCAGCAGAGATGGAATATAATTTAATGCTCATTTTGCCTCTCATGTGATCTTCTTATAAAGCAATGATCCCCAAGCTTGGTGAGATCACAGATAGATTACTACAATGTCAAATCGTGCACACACAGATGTGCACACACACATGTGCACACCTAGGGATATGTGGCCTCTCTCCGTTTCCTTTTACCCATCATCAACCTTGACTTTCTCATACATATCCTTCTTCCCCTTCATCCCCACCTTCTTTGGTCTTATCATTTCTTTGATTCCTTTCCTAGGGCTGCCCTATAATGTACCACTGACTGGATGGCTTAGAATAACAGAAAATTTTTGTCTCGCAATGATGGAAGCTAGAAGTTCCAAAATCAAGTGTTGGCAGAGCCATGCTGCCTCTGAAGGCACTGAAGGATCTTCTTCCTGTCTCCTAGCTTCTGATAGCCTCAGGCGTTCCTTGGCTTGGTGCTGATCAATCTAATCCTCTATGTTCATGTGATGTTCTCCTGTGACTTCCCTCACATGACCTCACATGACAAGAATCACTCTGTGCTTTTCTGTGTCTGTGTGACACCGGTCATATTGGGTTAGGGCTCACCTGAATGACCTCATTTTAACTTGATGACCCCATTTCCAAATACAGTCACTTTCTGAGGTCCTAGAGGCTAGGACTTCAACATATATTTGGGGTTGGGGGGACACTATTCAACTCACAACAGCCAGCAATTAAAAGGCTTCAGGAAACCCTAAAGTAGCACCCCAACTCCATGTCCTGCCAGGATAGGTTAAGAATCCCAAATCCCAGTTGAAGACCAAATATCAAGAGACTTGGACAAATATATAGTGATATTAGCCTATGTTTGTATAGTGCTTCCCACTTCCAAAGCCCTTCCCTAATTATTAGACCATTTGATTTTTTCACAGTAAGAAAGTCAGAGCTGCAGGCTCTGAGGCTAGACTGCTTGGGTTGGGACCTTAGCTCCTTCTGTTTTAGCTGTTTGACCACGGAGTACATTGCCTCTACACCTCAAAAAGGGATGTGGTGACAATCAAGTGAATTAGCATACATACTTACAATACCACCTGGTATGCATTTAGCATTGATAAATGTTAGCTACTAAAACAAAGAGCCAGATAGTGTCATCCTACATCCTACAGATGAAGAACCTAGAGAGCACAGAAGGCTAATTCAAAGCAGATCCAGAACTAGACTCAGGTCTTCTGAGATGTAGCACAGACTTGTTATCTGGCATGACTTGCTGTCCATTTTTAGGCAAAAATAGCAACAATGACAGCTACCTTTTACTGAGCACTTACTAAGCACTAGGCACTGTGCTAAGTGTTTTATATTCAACATCTCTCTTAATCCTCATAATGACCTATGAGGCAGGTATTGCCCCCATTTTAGAAAGGTACAAAGCGAGGCCTAAAATTTTAGGAAGCAAAGTTGGATCACCCAGCTAGTGATGAAGAACTAGGATTTGAATCCTAGTCTCTGCAAGGCCAAGGCCAAGTTTTCAACCACTTATGCTCCTCTGGAAAGAAAACCAGCATAGTTGCTGGCTTTATATACAACCAGGGATTGCCAGGATGGACAGGATGATGCTTGTAAGTTCACCAAGGGTCAAGAAGAAGCCATTCTTAACCATCCTTCTCCCTTCCCCCGGCTGCTGCAGGCACTGCACTTCAAAAAGTGTCCTAGATCCTCCATGGAAATTTGCAGATCAGTCCCTAGGAGCTAAGGAAGCCTAGCATTGGAGTGAGGAGGAACCAGAGGAGTGTTGGACAGCCAAGCCAGAGGGATTGTTAGGTGCTACCCAAAAGACAGGGGAGACCCCAATGCCAGAACCCAGAGGGAGCCGTGGTGCCCAGGCACAATGGGTTTGTGACACCTCTCAGGTCTGTGAAAGGAGGGGGAATGATTTGACATGGGTGCAACTAGTTGGAGAAGGGGAGTACTGCTCCCCTCAGATGGCTTCAGATGGCTGCTCAGAAACACCTGCCTGGTTTGGGAAGGCCTAATGAAAGCAGCCCTTAGGAGGGCTCTGCCCAGGAAGGCCCCACATCCATCCCGATGCCCACATATGGTTGTGGCTAGCAGCCCAGACAGACACTACTGTTTTGGCTTCTGTCATTTCTTTTTCTCCCTCTATCGGCAGTACTGTACTCGGAGTCCTTGATCTCAGCTAGCCTGATTAGGGTCCTCAGGATCCCAGCACCCTGCATGTGCCTCCTGGGGCCCCCTAGTGGATGAGCAAAGGTTACATGAATCATTTGAGTCATAAAATAAGGCAGGTGCGGTTGTAAAGAAGGGGGAGGAGGAGGAAGAAAAAAATCATGGTGAGTTTTTCCCCAACAGAATTTAAAGATCTCTGTGAATCTCTCTCTTGTCCCAGCCTGGGTGAATGATTTACTCTGACTTCAGGAGCCACACAAACACAAGCTCTGACCCTGGAATGGACTTGGAGGGGGGGAGGGAACATAGAGGGCTGGCCTCTTCCCTTGACTTACATTAGGAGCACCCCACAACTATCAGGGCATTTAGAAAGTAACACATTTAGAGTTTTCCCAGAAGAATGTGAGCTGTGGCCTGAGGAAAAGGTGTTTACTCCCATGGAGGTGGGATTTTTATTGCTGGTTTCAACATCAAGGAGGTGTGAAAGTTATGGACAAATCCTGACAATCAATACCACCTGAGGAAGGCCAGAAGGCGGAGGGCACGGGCCAGTGTTTCTCAAACGTAAGGTGCACAGCTCAGAAGCACCTGGGAATAGTGTGGAAAGGCACATTCTCAATCAGTAGGTCTGGGCTGGAGCCTAAGAGCCTGTATTCTCAACATGCCCCTGCTGCTTGCCGGAGGACCACTCTGAGCTAAGAAATAACGCCGGCACTTTTCTTGGCATCCTATTCCATACACACCTCCCTTCACCAAAAACAAAATAAAACGAAACAGGGAGACTGCATTGCCTAGAAGCGTCTTACATAATTCCAGGTAATTGGGAAGGGACTGCCATTGTGTATTTAGAATTTCAATCAGCTCCCTCTCTGGCCAAGAACGGGCTTATTCTTGATCAGGACAGAGGGTCAGGCAAAGGATGAAGAAAGTTCCATGGAGGGACACCTGGGTGGCTCAGTGGTTGAGGGTCTGCCTTTGGTTCAGGTTGTGATCCCGGGGTCCTGGGATCGCAGGGAGCCTGCTTCTCCCTCTGCCAATGTCTCTGCCTCTCTCTGTGTGTCCCTCATGAATAAATAAATAAATTTTTAAAAAAAGTTCCATGGAATCTTGGGCAATCGTATAGAATAAGCAGAAACTACAGTATTACAACTACTGTTTTTGCTTTAAAATATATTCTTAAAGGTGGCATAAAAAATAGTAGAAAACATAATTAAAGGCAAATTTTGCTTGTTCTTTGTGTCTTCCTGTATTTCCCAAATTTTCTACAAACCAACCTATATTGCTTTTTTTTTAAAGCCTAACTTGAAACATCCTGTATTATTGAAGTTTATAGGCCTTTTCCCTGGTGCTAGGAACCAAAACGGAATCTGATATTGTACATACAGGTACATTCTGCAGATAACTAAACCTTTGGGATAGGGGATGACAAGAATCATCTGGTGTTTAGGAGATGAAGTGGGCAGGGCACATCATCAGTGAACCACTATTTAGCATGGAAAGGAGCATAGAGAAGGCTTATGAGGAGTACCCAGTCTCTGCCTCCTGAGGTCGTGCTGACCTCTTGCTGGCCTAATGTCTGATTTATTTTAGTTTCTATGGCTCTGAGGAAGGCCAATTTGCACAAATGGTGGTCTGGCATCTTGATCCGTGTTTACAAATCAATGAACAGACTACCTAAATCAATGAACTCTGATCTTGTGCATTTTATAGATGAGAAAAAGCAAGTTGGACAGAGGAAGATTGCAGAGGGTGGAAGTAATCATGGAAATGGAAACTTCATAACTCAGTTTCCCACCCCATGGCATTTCCTTTAAATCAGGGATTCCCAATCTTCAGAATCGCTAGGGCAGGATAACTTTGGATAAACACAGTCCTTCCTTATCAGCATGGTGCTTTGTGTCCAGTGGGTGCTCAGTTTTTTAATACACTAATGTTTCTTTCATAATGATCTGAGACATAGAGCACAGAGCACTTTAGGAAATGGCTGTCTTTTCCCACTGGTAGCAATAAGCTTTGAAAAGAGGTTTGCATAGGCAGTCACCCAAAAGCTATCTGTTAAATGGAATAAAAGATCATTGAAGCAACAAGATTTAAGAGGACTGAAATAACAGAACAGATTTCTAAGAAATGGGAAAAGAAACGACTCTAAATGTAGCAATACTCTTTTCTATTTAAACATGTAAGTTTGCTTTATTGTTTGAATAATGTGATTTTTAAGGTTTGAAGAAATAAAATTCCAGGAGGGCCCATTCCTTGGTCTCTCCACCTACTATTTGGGAGTGAAGACTGGACTTATGTTGGCATCTTGGCTGATCTCTTGCCTGCTTGGTGCCAGTCTCACTCAGGTCTGAGTATTCTTTATCCTTCATGCTTTGGCTGCAAAGGTAAATGTAAGCACATTTTGTTCTTTTTGTCTCCATTTTTTTTTTTTAAGATTTATTTATTTACGATAGACTTAGAGAGAGAGAGAGAGAGGGGCAGAGACACAGGAGGAGGGAGAAGCAGGCTCCATGCAGGGAGCCCGTCGTGGGACTCAATCCCAGGACTCGATCCCGGGACTTGATCCTGGGACTCCAGGATCGCGCCCTGGGCCAAAGGCAGGTGCTAAACCTCTGAACCACCCAGGGATTTCCCCCTGTCTCCATTCTTTATTCCTCTAGATCCTTTATTCCCTTGACCATGACCCTTCCCACCAGAGTTCCAGTATTTTCATGGCTTCTCTAGAAAAAAGGGAAAACTCCTTTATACAGAGGTACAAACAACTGATAATGACTTAGAGTAGCACAGATAGGTTCTATTCTAGACCAAGTCAAGAACAGACAAAATTTATTCCCTAAGGATCTGCTTGATTAGTTTTGATCCTCTGCAGTGTCAAGATGTCCCTGGCTTCAAGGGCATCTTTCTGAATCTCTCTATCTGCTCAGAAAAGGCTCCCTACATGCAACGTTGCCCTGACTCCTACACTTCTCTCCTTCTCACCATCCCACCAAAACTAACCCGACGTTCCTGCCTTCATCATAAATTGACCAGATGTACCAATAGATCCTCTTGATAGTGAGAACAAGAAGCAAGTCCATTTTTGAGATCGTAGACCAACCCTGCGCTTTGGCCCAGGGGCCCAATAAAAATTGATGACAGATGAGTTAAGCTGTGGCCTAGACAGTCTTGTCTTGATTCCAAAGCACATTTCCCCAGCCCTATGGGCATCAGTGACTCACCTGAAGACTTAGAGGACCAGTTTGCTCCCTTAGTAAAGCAGATAAGATGAAAACACAAAGTGGTATTTGCTGGGGTGGATCACTGCCCTTTCAGTATGTTTGCATTGTCTACTTCTGATCCAAGGTCCCAGGCTGAGCAAACTGATATGTGACCAATTACATTTCCACTGCAATGGATTCGGCACATACCCAAAGCTTCTGTCATAATAAAGTGCACTCCCTGAGTGCCTTGCTAATGGTAAGTGGGCTTTGTAGCATACATACCATGTTGCAAGAACCAGAAGACTAGATGTGGGTCTCGGCACCCCTTTTCCTGGGGAAGAACCAACCCCGAATCCTAAGTTTACCACATCTTACCACTATTCTACACTAACCTCCAGAATTATTTATGAAAAGCAGTCTGTTGTAGAGAAAAGCAGCTGGGAAGACTCTTAGACACCCTGATTTCGGGAGTGTGCCAGCACTAGCAGCTAATGAAAACAGTGCTTCATTCATTTGCTGTTGAGGGAGCATGAGCTGGAGTTCTCAGACCCAGGGCACAAAAATATGACCTTGAGAAGGGAACTCTCCATCAGCAGGAGACAAGTCTGTCATCTGTGTCATACCAGGCTGCAGTGGGGACTAGGTCTCCATAGGACAGCATAGGTTAGTGGCTTGGTCAGGAGGGCCACATAACCCCTAGAACTTTCTGGGGGATCCTCTTAACCAACAGTCACCCAGATCTGACTCATTCTCAGTTCACTGAAGGCTACTGACAGGAATGGGTCTCTCAGTCTAACTGAGGATGTTAGACTGGGGCAATTGGAGAAATCTGTTCCTGGAATGTCTGCTTGTTTAGGGTGGGGGTGTACCATCAACTTTCTGATCTGAGAGTAAATGTGATGAACTAAAAAAGACTCTTGGAAGTGTAAGCTACAGGCAAACATAAAGTTACCAGTTTACCTCTTAAATATTTATCATCCTAAACTTACTTATCTTGAGAGGCCATAGAGCACGGTGATGAAACCCACAGTTTTTGGCACCAAACAGATCTGGGTCTGAATTCCAACTGTACTCACCATGTGGTCTTATGCAAGTTACTTAACTTTTCTAAGTCTCACTTCCCTTATCAGTAAAATGGAGATGATAATAAAACAGTACCTTCCAAATAGAGTTACTATGAAGATTGAATGAGCCAATGCAATCAAAGTGGTAGCACAGAGCATTATTTAGTAAGTGCTTAATATGTGTCAGCCCTAATCTTGGGAATATGAAAGCTCATCATTTCTTGGTAAAAGTCAGGTTTGTTTAGATATAATTTACATGCAATCAAATCCACCCCTTTTGGTATACATTTCTGCAAGTTTTATCAAATACATGCAATCATGTAACCACTACCACAATTGAGATACATCATCCCCAAAAGTTCCTTTGTGCCCTTCTCCCCAGCCCTAACCCTAGGCAGTACTCATCTGTTTGCTGTCCCTATAGTTCACCTTTTCCTGAATGTCGTATAAATAGAATCACACAATAAATAGCAGAAAGCTCATCATTTTTAAAGGCTGACACATGTGGCATCCAATGAATTTCTAAGTATATTTAAAGAATCAAGTTACAATGTTCATTCCAAATCAGATGATATATTTCCTGTTGACTTACAGAAGAGGTATATTATTTCAAAACGCCTCCTGAATTAGTCCCTTTATGGGTAAGTGGATCTTTCTCATATGCTCTCTTATCAGTCATTACATCTCAACCTTGAGGCTAGAGTTGGCAAGGACGAGGATATGGCATAAGGAGATCTCAGGTATACAAAAAGGCGAAATAAAACTTCTTCTTACCTGAATGAATAGTGGGAAGAGGAGCTAGAGTGACTTGAGGCAGGAAGTCAATTATATGGTTCTCCATCTTTCTATTTTAAGGGACGTCTTGGGGCTTATAAAGAGTAATGCCAAGGGCAGGGGCATTGTGTGTGTTTGTGTGTTTTTTCAATTTATGCCTTAGACTCTGGGATGAGCTTGCCTTGCAACCTGTCCTGCACCAAGCATAGGAGATAACCACTCTTAAGTAAACTTGGTGGCACAGTAACTGTCTCTGTTTCCACATGGTACAGAGGGGCTCCTGAAGTTCCTTCATGGAGTGAGAGGGAAGAAAGTAGCTGAGTTGAGAATGGCCCACAGTCACAAGGGGAAATGACCCATAGCAGATAGCATGGGCTAATTACCTAGACCAGGAGCTAGATAGAAGACAGCTTTGAAGGGTTTAACACTAACAAGAGCCTGGAAAACCAAGGTAGCCAGGAATCATTCCCACATCCTGGCCAAGAGGCTAGTTGTTGAAGCACACCCACAGTCGACTTAGCTGTGTGCAAAGGTTAGGAGGGAAGGCAGTGGGCAATGGTGAGGATCGGAGCATCCAGGGACACTTCCTGGATTCCAAACCTCTCTTCTCTACTCCCATGATAATTCAGTCCATACACCTCTCCCCATAATCCCAGTTTGTGGAAGCACAGGAGAAGGCAAGGTCACTGGCAAGACTAAGCCTTTTCCTTCAAGCACTGTTTGAACTGTTGCAGGGGACTAAGGTGACTCAGTGGGTGAGGGCTTGTGAGAAACTCATGAGCTGTTTTCTCAGTCCACTTGAGCATAAGGTGTGTGCCTCTGCAGCCCCAGTACACTGCCATTACAATTTCACAGCTACTTTATCTTCATTTTTTATCTATTACCTCTTGGCCATGGTCCCTAATAGCACAGCTTTAAGACTCTTGGTCTTAGAATATTATTCAGCTATAAAACAGAACGAAATCTTGCCGTTTGCATCAACATGGATGGATTTAGAGAACATAACGCTAAGTGAATAAGTCAGTCAGAGAAGACAAAATACCATATGATTTCACTTGTATGTGCAATTTAAGAAGCAAAACAAATGAACAAAGGAAAAATGAGATAAATCAAAAAACAGATTCTTTTTTTTTTTTTTAATTCATAGAGACAGAGAGAGAGAGGCAGAGACACAGGCAGAGGGAGAAGCAGGCACCATACAGAGAGCCTGACTTGGGACTCCATCTGGGGTCTCCAGGATCACTCCCTGGGCTGCAGGCGGCGCTACACCGCTGCACCACCTGGGCTGCCCAAAAAACAGATTCTTAACTATAGAGAATAAGCTGACAGTTGCCAGAGGGGAAGTGAGTGGAGATATGGGTGAAATAGGTGAAGGGAATTAAGAATACACTTATCATGGTTGAGCACTGAGTAATGTAGAGAAGTGATGAATCACTATATAGTACACTTGAAACTAATATAACACTGTATGTTAATTATGCTGGAATTTCAAAAGTTAAAAAATAGCATCTTGGTCTGCAACTTCTACAAAAACCGGACATTTTAAGGAAATAATGCAATGCATTCCTCTGTAAATAATGATATTATTTTATTTTGTTTTTTAAAGATTTATTTATTTACTTTTGATGGAGAGTGCACGGGGAGGGGCAGTGGCAGAGGGTGAGAGAGAATCTTCAAGCAGACTCCCTGCTGAACATGGAGGCTGATGTAGGGCTTGATCTCACAACCTGCAAATCATGACCTGAGCCAAAAGCAAGAGTCTGACACTTAACTGACTAAGCCACCCCGGTGCCCCAGTAATGATTTTTAAAAGCTTGTAACTCAGGCTTTCAAGTTAGTTAAGTGTCTGCCTTTGGCTCAAGTCATGATCTCCAGGTCGCAGGATTGAGCCGCATGTCAGGCTTCCTAGTCAGCAGAGAGTGTGCTTTTCTCTTTCTCTCTTTTTCTCTCTCTGCCCATCTCCTTCCACTTATGCTTGCTCTCTCTCTCTCTCTCTCTCTCTCTCAAATAAGTAAATAAATAAAATATTGAAAAAAAAGTTTGTAACTCAAATAAGCACTCTGTAACTCATCTTTAAGTTCAAGATTTTACATCCCGATTTCTTCAAATTTCTCCCTTTCTCTTTGGATACACACAAACGTACATCATGCCATTAGATGCATTTATGCATTTCCAGAAAGCAAACATGAGCTTTTTATAATGAGCAATTGTAATGGGATTTGGCTTCTAGGAGAAGATTAAGAAAATGATTATAAATAATAGGAAGAACAAATGCCCTTTATGTGAGAGCAAATAAACTCTAAATGTTAGAGCAGGTTACAATGCCTCAGTGATAAAGTAATTAGTAGTTCCTACTGAAACAAGCTTAACCCAAGGGAAATTTCATAACCAACTATATTTCTCATGTGTAACTGGGCAGGAAAAATATGAGATTTAAGAAAGTAAAAAAGGAACTTCTTTGTAGGTCTCCATTAAAACTGGACATTGGAACATGAATGCACTCCAAAGTATATCTCTTTTTTTTTTTTTTTTTTTTGCACTCTGAAGTGAGGAAACCAATCTATGAAAAAGGTGAGAATCAGCATTCTGAAATGCATTGGAAAATTGCAAATTATGAAAGCTATTGATAAAGTTGGTATTTATAATGCTATCAAGGATTTTATATGATTTACATCTGGATTGTAGACACAATCAAAGCCCACTAACCTATTCCAATTTATTAATGCTGTTTCCATTTTTGGTGTCAAATACATATGAGACAAAGATACTCTGAGAGGGTCACTTGGATCAATTTAAAATATAGCCACTTAAAATAAAGGCCTCCTAAGCCAGACTGTATGTTTTGATATAAATTGCATCCAAACTGGTATCACTGAGGATGTACCTTTACTACTCATCTACAAATGCACATTCCTGTGAATGATAGCAGTTTGAGAAACATGCCCCTGGGCATATAGAATGTCCACTCAACTGGTGAGTTTCTGATTCCAAAAACTTTGGAAGAATTTTCCCCAAAACCCCTCCTTTGGATTCTATGGTTGAGAGAAACATAATCACATAGGAAGCATTGACAATTGCCTCTGTCTTAGCACATCAGTCCACTTCCTCCCCACCCCGGTCTTAACTTCCCCTTACTTTAGTGAGGTCTTATGTTTTATCCATTCACTTATTAATCTTTTTACTTATTTGTCTTATTAGTTATCTATTGTTGTGTAAGAAATTACCCCCCCTGCAAGACTTAGTGGCTTAACACTACACACATTTATCACTTGGTAGTTTCTGAGGAGCAGGAGTTGAGGCATGCTTAGGTGGGTCCTCTGCTTCAGGTTCTCTCACAAGGCTGTAATCAAGGTACTGACCAAGGCAGGGATGTCATCCAAAGGCTGACAGGGGGAAGCATCCACTCCCTAGCTCATGTGATTGTTGGTAGGATTCTATTCCTTGAGCTTTTCCAATGAGCTTGCTTCACCAAAGCATGTACAGGGGGAAGGTAATCAGCAAAATGGAAGTTACCATCATTTGCAACCTCATAATGGAAATCACATACCCTCAACAGTGCTGAATTTTATAGGTTTGAAGCAAGCTACTCCAAGTAAAGAGATGACACAGGCTGTGAATAGTAGCAGGTACAGATAATTGGAGCCATTTCAGAGGTTGCCAATTTATTAAGAATTTGTTGAGTACACCCTAGGTATTGGACACTGTACTAGGTGCAGATAATATTGTGGTAAACTTCCTTCTCTCAGAACTTTTATTGAATCTTTATGACATATTAGACATGTAGTAGGCACTGGGAATAGAAAGAGATTAAGATATCTCTTCCCTCCATGAATTCATTGTCTAAAGAGGGATTCCCGTGGTTGAATGACTCATTGCATTACCATGTGATATGCAATTATGGAGGGTTGGGCAGGGAACTGTGGTGGATCAGAGGGGACACAGTCAAGGGAAGACTTCAAGAGGAGATGAAGCTTGAGGGAAAAGGAGTTTGCAGTTGAACAAGAGGCCAGGTGGTACCCATCTCTGAAGATTTGCTCTTTATCTGAATTCACTTCCTTCACTCTGCCTATGTCAGACACCTCACTGTCTAGATGGGGGCCCTTTCTCAATATGCCAAAAATAACTGCCCTAGGCTTTAAGTAGAAAGGCCTGATCGATCTCTCAGGTTCGATAATAACATAGAGAGCTTGCATTGGATTTTTAATTTCTCAGGGTTTCGGGATTAGAATAGAAGATGAGCCACTTTACACAGTTCTATACCTCAAATTGTCTTTTTCCCTTTACAGAAGGAGGAGCCAAGCAGAGAACACTCTTTGTATCCCATCTCAGTGTTTCCTCCCTACCAAGGTTCTGTGCAGAAAAGGCAGCAGCAGCCTTTGACCTCCGGTCTGATTTCAGAGTCTTAGGCTAGGATCACCCATCAGGTCTAGCATGTTCTGTTGGTCTCAGAGGTCCTCCCCGATTTGTCTCAACAATCCCGAATTCTAGGGTGAGATGGCTAGCATTTGCTCGTTATTTAATTATCCAGGGATTTGATTAATCCTTTATAACTGACAATTGAAAGCTCATACCAGTATAAGACAGTAAGTTCAGTAAACTTAAAGTCTTAGCACAGTAAAGGATGCAATACTAGGCTGAAGCTATGCAATATCAGAAGAACTGGCCATGCAGAGGAAAAGGCTTCAAGCCCGGATGTTGGGTTGTGCAAGCCAAGCACTCTGTTGTTTAATTGTTTTATCTCTCCATGACTCATCTGGCATGTTTTAGCTTAGCCCCAGGCCAGGTTTGAATAAGAACAGCAAAAGAATCCAGCTCAACTTTCTCCTCCTCCATAAGATCTCTCCAACAAAAAGCAAGCTCATCTCTGTCCTACAAACTCAGGTCTCCTCTTGATTTTTGGACACATTGTCAAGTGTTGGCACAGTCTCTTGGGATTCCTACGTCTCTTATAATGCTGTATTAACATTCTGTGCTGTTTTTCTTCTCAAGAAATGCACTTTGTCTGCTTGAGTAGATCGTAAACTCCTTTCAGGCTCAGGAAATGCTTTACTTGTGTTGGTATTTATGGTTCTCTCCCACCTCCAGTAGACTTAGCACAGTGTCATACAAGTAGGCACTCTATAAATATTTGTGTGTCAATGAATAACCATGGCCTACCCCATGTATGACGCAGCTAGTCTCATTGACATGTGGGTGACCTAGCTGGGGTATTTGTGAGGGAACAGAGTTAAAGAGGCTATCTGGGTGGGCAGCATATGGTTCACAGCTGGCAGGCCACATCCACAGACCCCTGGTCAAGTATGTGTGAAAGTCAACATCTTTATGCCTTGGAGAAAAAGGTCACTGGTTAAAACTGCATGGAGGATGATTACCATTTACTTAACCCCAGCTTGGATGACATATCGCCAGGTTTCCCTTGCACACTTTTCTTTAGTTGTAATTTAACCATTTTTGCAACATTTCACTTCTTTACCCAAGAGTGTATTCCCTGAAAACAACCACCCAGAGGATTCTACTAAGAGCAGCATGGTTTTTATTTTCTTTTGACTATTGCCTCACACGTATACTATAGGCAATTAGAATTTTATCTCCTTCAACCTAGATGAAAAGTTGAAGAGGAGGTAATATAAGCAGAATATCATGAAGCTCTTATTCAAATCAGAATTTCCTTTTTAGTGCAAGTAAGGAGGCTTAATGTTCTAAGCCACAGATAACCATGTCAGGAGGGCACTAGGTCCCACTAGGACATGCCCTTCTGGCTTTATGACTGTCGGTGATTCACTCAATCTTCTGGCAATTTTCTTCCTCCCACCAAAGAGGTGAGAAAGAGACAGGAATATCATGAACTCTTCTCAGGCTAAGGATGTTATGAGAATGAATTGCTTTTTGTCTATCCCCTCTAGGAAAAACATACAAAAAGTGTGGACTTCTGGGCTCACCTTTTCCATAAACTGGATTCTGTTTCTTTTTCCCCTATTTCTAACAATAGTATTATTAATTACTTAACATCTTTCCAAGGCAACCAGTCAAGTCTTAGCAAATCTTCCTTGCCAAAACCTGTGCATTTGTCCTTTTTAATATAGCTCATTCATTCACTTAGAGACTGTTACTGACCATCAGTGAAATGCAAGCCATTGTATTCGTTGTAATGGAAAGAAATAGATATAGGATCAAGAAATGACTAAAAATAAGAAATAAGACTTGGTTCTTATAAAGCTTTTTAAAGGTCACGATTATCAACTGTTCTTCAGTTTTTTCCTTATACGTAAGAAGCTGAGGTTCCAAGTCTAATCTCCTGTCTGGAATCTCTTACTCATTTTCTCTATAAAGCACTCCACTGCCAAATTAATATTCCTAAATAAGCATTATAATCATGTCATTTTATGGAGGTAAAATTTTTAATAGCTCTTCAGAGCTTCTAAAGAAGCTCTAACACTTACGAGCTTCTAAAATATAGAATGAACTTATTCTCACAACTCTCACAACTCTCCACTGTAATTTTTCTGCTTGGACAAACTGGTATACATCCTTTTCCCACTCCAATCTATTGCATGAAGAAAGCCACAGGCCCCAAATGGCATTACTTAGGCTAAGCCCTCAAACTAGGGCTTAACTAAACTAATTGTAGCTTCAACCTTCCTCAGAAATACAGTCTTCCCTAGTTGGGCATTTCTGATAAGCATCAGTGAGGTAATCTGTCGCAGGGTTCTCTCTCTCCCTCAAAGGAAGATGAGGTAATTTGCATGAAAAGACCCCTTTCCTTTCCCCCTCAGGGAAAGTGACCTTGCCTGAAACAATCCTTTTCTTTTCTTTTGCTAATAATTCCTTGCTCTACCCTCCTTCCCATAAAACCTTCCATTTTATTTTATTTTACTTTATTTTATTTTATTTTATTTTATTTTTTTAAAACCTTCCATTTTAAACAACTCCAGGCTACTTGCTAGATAGGCTGCTGCCAGATTCATGAATTGCTTAATAAGGCCAATTAGATCTTCAAATTTACTCAGTTGAAGTTTTTTCTTTAATACTATTTATTCATATATTCAAGAATGGATTGGATGTCTTCTGTGTGGCCGTCTGTGATAAGAGATAGTGCACAGTTCCTGCACTCAAAGAGCTTATTGTTTAGTCAAGGATAGAGACAAATGGATTAACCGTGGCAATGACAGGAGGAGTACAGGATGTATTGAAGCACTTAATGTGATGGGAACGCACAGAAACACACAATATCCGGCCTGGAAGAAGTCAGAGAATGTTACTCAGAGAAAATGGTATCTAAAGGGACCCACATAGAGAATGAGTAAAAGTTGGGCAGTAAGTTGAAGAAAGTGTGGACCAGACAGAAAGCAGTGGCCTGGTGAGGAGGATACATTGGGTTTGAGCAACTGAGTGAAGGTGGATCTGAATGGAATGTGGAATACACATAGCAAGAAGCTGAAGAGGGAAGCAAGTCCACAGGATTTGAGATCTTGTAACCTGGTTGACAGGTTTAGGCCAGACAGGCTTGAAGCAGCAAAGGGCCATGACCAGATTTGACTGTTGTGAGAATGCTGTACCCTAGTCTCATAAATCAGGAAAGAAGTCTTTGGGAACATTAAGGATGGCCTTTCTTTCCAGGGGTATTGTTAATGATCTTATTAAGGTGCTTGATTAATTTCCCTGCATTAGTCCTGAGACTCTGAGAAGTCCAACTGAAGCAATCTTTGAGAATTCAGGTTTTTGTTGGGCCTTAGAAAAATGACAGGGGAGATCTACCTAAATCAATATGGAGGCAAATATGTCACCTGACGGTTTTCATATCAAATTCTTGCCACAAAGGTAATAGGTACCACTGGTTGAGTGCTCACTACATGCTCATATACTCATATCACTTTATGTGAGATATGTATTATTAGACCCATTTTAGAGATGAGAAAACTGAGACTCAAACAGTTCAAACAAACAATCTGGCTCAAGGTCTTAGAATTGATGGTAAATATTTGCTTACTATGATATGAACAAATAAGGCTAGAATTTGAATCCAGAACAACAGGACACCAAAGTACACATAATTTTAAGGTTTATTTGGTTGAAATTTACTCTGTATTAGTCAAAGATATGTTACAATATTTCCTTTCCATCATCCTTCTCATAAGGCCAGGTGTATAGGCTACTCTATGCTTTGCCTAGAGTGGTAAGAATTTAGCAAATGCACATGGCATTAGATAAAAAATAAGGAGTAAAGGAGAGATACCCCAGGGAACAGGGTGTTTTAGGGTGATTTGTACTGATGAGATACGGGAGGGTAGAATTTAAACCATGCAAAATAGGTAGGATTAATGT
Source organism: Vulpes lagopus (assembly GCF_018345385.1). Lineage (NCBI taxonomy): Eukaryota > Metazoa > Chordata > Mammalia > Carnivora > Canidae > Vulpes > Vulpes lagopus. The sequence continues at coordinate 52,853,152 of NC_054824.1, read as the reverse complement.
TTCCCTCACTGACTTCAACTCTGGCCCATGCCTTACAGTAATAATTAGTAGGTTGGAGTGAAATCGCTTCTCTTCTATGGCCCATTCGAGAGGGGTAATGAATGGTTCCTTACATAAGGCTCTCTTGTATGGAGGAATACGGTACACAGAACTGAGTCCTCCAAATACAGAGACCCATGTCCAGGTTTTAAACACCACCAACCTGTACCCAGAAACAGTCATTCCTTTAGATGTGTAGGAACTAAACAACTCCAGAAATGTTCCAAGCCAAATGGCATGGGGTAAAAAACAAACAGCAGTAGCTTGCTTGCACGAGGTTTCCAGGAATCACCCTGTCCAATAAAGAAAACAACAGCCCAAATCTGCTTGTTAACCAGTTCAAGTCTGAGAGGATAACTCTGAGAGGATAACTCTGCATCTCAACACTTTTTTGCTATTTAATAATGGAAAAAATAATGAAAATCATCTAAGACCTTGAAAATAGGTTATGAACTCAATGAGAAATCACAGTATTTCAGCTGATATTCCACCACTTAATATCCACCCCAGGAAGGAAGCAAGATGTTCATAATAACATTTCTTATTATTGCAAAAATACAGAAAACAACCAAAATATTCATTAATGGGAGATGGCTAATATACCAGTGTAGCCATGTTGTAGAATATCACGCAACATGGAAGAAGAAAGTACTGATGGGTACTGATAAGTACTCAGATGACTGGCTCTTCTTGTCACCCCGTTGAATAAAAAAAGTAAATTGAGAATAATATGTACAGCTTGATAATTTTTATGTATTAACAAATAGAAAGCAAAACTAAATTTAAGCAACTCTGTGTCTTTTCTGAGAGTAAATATATTGGAAAAAGTTCTGGAAAGGTACATACTTTTGGAGAGCACAAGAGGGAAAGTGAAGACAAAGTAGGGACTTCAGTTCTATTTATAATATTTAATTATTTGTAAGTAAATATATCCTTGTATTTGTTGTATAACTATAAACTAGAAATAATTATCTAATACGTTATAATAAGTCAATTTGAAAAAGAATAGGCATTAGGGTTGCTAATATGAGGATCCCACATAGATACTGCCAAATTCATGTAGGGAAAAAAATTTTTTTAAGGAAATGTAGACTTGTTAAGCAAGAATTTCTATTCAGGCCAAATTCATGTAGGGAAAAAAATTTTTTTAAGGAAATGTAGACTTGTTAAGCAAGAATTTCTATTCAGGTTGGTGTATTGAGATGACAAAGCCAGATTTCCATTAGTTGGTATTTTGAGACTACAAAACAGGTTACCAAAGGAAACTGTGAAGACCTTCTTACTGAAAACCTTTACTACCAAGATGTACTTAAGGAGTAAGCTTAGGAATAGATAAGGAAACCCCTCAAAATAAAGTGAAATTGAGTAAAATATCCAGAGTTATGCTTAGTTTTCCAATATATGAGCAATTATTGATTGGAAGGAATTTTTTTAAGATTTATTTATTTATTCATGATAGACATAGAGAGAGAGAGAGAGAGAGGCAGAGACACAGGAGGAGGGAGAAGCAGGCTCCACGCCGGGAGCCTGACTCGGGACTTGATCTCGGGATTCCAGGATCGCGCTGTGGGCCAAAGGCAGGCGCTAAACCGCTGAGCCACCCAGGGATCCCCCCAATTGGAAGGAATTATTAATGAAAAAAATTATGTTGACAATAGCAGCAAAAAAGGATAAAGCATCCTAGAATATACAGGAACTTTATGACCAAAACTTTATTAGGAAATATACATAAGTAAATTGAAATAAATGGAGAGGTACATTATACTCCTGACTGAAAAAGCTGGCTGTTATAAAAACAAATCCTTCTCAAATTAATATATAAGATTAAGGCAATCCCATTGAAAAGTCCCAGTGGAATTTTGTTTTCCTGTTGAACTTTGAGAACATGAAAGAATGACTAATGAGAAAAAGCAACATTTTTCTTATTCCACAAAATTTAAAGTATAACACAGGACATCAATGTTTAAAATGTTGTGGTATTGATACAAGAATCAAAAGAAAAACTAATACAGCAGAATAGAACATAGTTCTGAAAGAGATCTATCAGTATATGTATTTGAGATAAATCACATCAACCAATGATGAAAGGAAATATTATTCAACACGTGATATTTTTAATTGGTTATACAAAAAGGAAAATAAAATATAGCTAATTCCAATGTTTTGGGTTTAAATTTTCCATATAACCATAAAACATATGATTTTACTTGAAAATGCAGATTAAGATATAAGTGATATTTTTGAGAAGGACATTCTAAACATAAAAAAGGAAAGAGATCATAAAAGGAAAGATTATGCTTTGAGCATTAAAAAAATAATAAATAAACAAAAACCCAAAACTCTTACAGGGCTTTTAGGTTACACAATTACAAAGGAAGAATGGTGACTACTGGAACCTAAATAGCCACAGCCTCACTGCTGTATTGCAAAAAACACCATCATCCAAATTAATTTTTTTATTGAAGTATGATTTGCCAACATATAGTATAACACCCAATTCTCATCCCATCAAGTGCCCTCCTCAGTGTCTGTCACCCAGTTACCCCAACCCCACCCTACCACCTCCCCTTCTTCAACCCTTTATTCATTTCCCAGAGTTAGGAGTCTCTCATGGTTTGTCTCCCTCTCTAATTTTCCCCACTCATTAAATAAAGGCAGAATTGAAAAGCACTTCTGCATCATATATGACAAGGAAGTTCAGGCAGAGTGATCCATTTACAACATGGCAAATCACTTCTCCCTTCTCAATCCTTCCGATGGCTTCCATCTCACTACAAGTAGAAGCCAAAGTCTTTGCTATGGCCTTAGGGCCCTCTGCCACCTCTCTGACCTTGCTTCCTTCTGGTCTTCCCCTCCATTACTCTACACCAGCCACATCTGGCCACTTAGTACCATGAAACTATCAGGTACACTCCCATTCCCAGGCCTGTGCTCTTGTTCTTCCCTCTGTCTCAAGGCTTTCTTCACTTTCTTCAGACCTCTATGTCATTTTTCTCATTAGGGTTGCCCCTCCCCCAAAGGATTGTTTTATTTTCCTCCACAGTACAAATCCCCACTGTCATTCTATGCATTTACTTATTTCTTTGTTTTCTGTCTGCTTGCCTCTTGAATGTAAGCTCAGTGAAGGCAAAAATTATGTCTACCTCGACCACTTGTATATTTCTAGCTTCTAAAACAGTGCCTGCAGGTAGTACTCAGAATTAATTTGTTAAATAACTGGATAAATATACTTATTAACTAGTACTTTTTAAAAAAGATTTTATTTATGTATTTGACAGAGAGAGTATGGGTCAGAGAGAGAAGCTGAGGGAGAGGCAGAAGCAGATTCCCCACTGAGAACGGAACCATAGGAGGCAGGGCTCAATCCTAGAATCCTGAGATCATGACCTGAGCCAAAGTCAGACACTTAACGGATGGAGCCACACAGGCACCCTTAACTAGTACTTTTTAATATGATTGCCAGAGAACCATTTGAGCTAACTTAACTTAAAACTAAAGATGGGAAGGATGCCTGGGTGGCTTAGCAGTTGAGCATCTGTCCTTGGCTCAGGGCATGATCCCAGAGTTCTGGGATGGAGTCCCACATTGAGTCCCACATTGGACTCCCCACGGAGAGCCTCCTTCACCCTCTGCCTGATCCTGTGCCTCTCTCTCTGTGTGTCTCTCATTAATAAATAAATAAAATCTTTTTAAAAAAACAAAACACTAAAGGTGGGAAGGCAGCTGGATCTCAATTATTAGAATCAGCACCAGAATATTATCAAGATCTAATATTGTCCCCCAACTCTACTTCATACTTATCTTTTCCCACAGATCCTCATCTTTGTTTCCCAGAGCACATGGTAATCAGATAATCCCTAGAAGCACCCAAGTTTTATTGTAGGTTGCCCAGCTACTTGGGAGAGAGGATGACCTGGCTCTCTTGATTCTATTCCAAATTCCTGGGGAAGGCTGTGAATAACTTAGTCTGCACTGAGGTCTATCCACGACCAATTGACTGTGGCAGGGGTAGAGGTAGGGGTAGGATCAGAAGTTCACTGTGAAACCATGCTGCCTCACTGCAACTATATGGATAGAGGAGAGGCCAATTCCTAACAAAGGGTGTTAGGAAGTTAAACCGATAGTGTCTACTATAATATACAATTAACTCTTTCAGATAAATTATAAAAAATGCCAATCCCTAATTGAAAATGAAAAAAGGTATGAACAGATAATTTTAAAAAAAGAAAATAAAAATGCATTAAAAAAGGAAATATGATTATCCAACACATTTAAAAAAGGATTTTACTTATTTTATAGTGTACACTAAAAATGATGGTATATTGCTGGGGAAAATATTTGCCACAATAAAACAAAATATTAATCTTCTTAATATATAAAGAGTTTGTAAACACTGAAAAATGAAAGATATTAATGTGACTTAGAAAGGGTAAAATATGTGAAAACTACTTATCATAGAGAGAGCTTAGAAAGTTATCAGTGTGCGTGGACTGGAATATTTGATATTATTAATGTGTCAGTACTATCTAAACTGCAGGTTTAGTGCAGTTCCTATCAAAATCCCAATGGTGTATTTTTTGCAGAATTAGAAAAATCCATTCCAAAATTCACATAGAATCTCAAGAGATCTGGAAAAATCAAAACAATGTTGATAAAAAAAAAGTTGGAGTTCTCATATTTCATGATTTTAAAACCTATTACAAAGTTTAGTAATCAAAACAATGTGGTACTGGCATAAAGACAGAAATGTAGATCAATGGGACAGAATAGAGAGCCCGAAAATAAAACATCACATACACAAAGAATTTTCAACAATGCCAAGATCATTCAGTGAGGAACGGGCAATCAACAAATGTCAGGGAAACTGGACATCTACATTAAAAATAAGGAAGTCACACCCTACCTTACACCATATACAAAAATCAACTCCAAATAGATCAAAGACATAAATCAAAGACCCCAAACTGTAAAACATAGGGGAAAGAAATATGTAGAAGAAAACATAGGGGAAAATTTTATGACATTGAAATTGGCAATGATTTCTTAAATACAGCACTAAAAACACAGGGAACAAAAGCAAAAATAGACAAATGGGACAACATAACATCAAAGTTGAAAACTTCTGTACATCAAACAACAAAATAACCAACCCACATAATGAAAAAGCAACCTGTGGAATGGGAGAAAATATTTGCAAATCATATATCTGATAAAGAATTGATATCCACTACATATAAAGAACTCCTACAACTCAACAAAAACAACTATAGATAAATAATTTTATTTAAAAATAGGCAAAAAAGTTGAACAGACATTTCTCCAAAGAAGATATGCAAATGGCCAACAAGTGTATTTAAAAGATGCTCAACATCACTAATCATTAAAGAAATGCAAATCAAAACCACACCTCACACAGCTGTTAGGATGGTGACTATCAAAAACCAGAAAATAGCAAATGTTGGTAGTGATGTAGAGCTACTGGAATCTTTGTGCACTCTTGGAAAGAATGTGAAATGGTGCATTTGCTATGGAAAACAGTATGGAGTTTATTCAAAAAATTAAAATAGAATTACCATATGATCCTGCAATCCCATTCCTGAGACTATATCCAAGAAAGAAAGAGAGAAAGAAAGAAAGAAAGAAAGAAAGAAAGAAAGAAAGAAAGAAAGAAAGAAAGAAAGAAAAAAAGAAAGAAGATATTTTCACACTTACATTTATTATAGCATTAATTATTCACAATACCTTATTCACAATACCTTAGAGGTGGAGGCAACCCAAATATTCACCAACAGATGTGGTATATACCTAAAATATTATGCAGCCTTTAAAAAAGAAGTCCTGTCACATTCATGACATGGGTGAATCTTGAGGACATCATGCTAGATGAAATGAGGCAGTCTCAAAAAGACAAATACACAAATTCATATTATTTCACTTATGTGAGATATGTAGAATAGTCAAACTCACAGAATCTGAAAGAATGGTGGTTACCAGGAGCTAGGGGAAGGGGAACACAGTTGTCATTCAGTAGTTAAAAAGTTGGGCAAGATTTAAAAGTTCTAGGGATCTGCCATACAACAATGTGCACATACCTAACACTACTGGCTGTACACTTAAAAATGGCTAAGATGGTGGGATGGCTAGGTAGCTTAGCGGTTAAGCGTCTGCCTCAGCCCAGGGCATGATCCTGGAGTCCTAGGATCGAGTCCCACATCAGGCTCCCTGTATGGAGTCTTCTCTCTCTGCCTAGGTCTCTTCCTTTCTCTCTGTGTGTCTCTCATGAATAAATAAATAAAATCTTTAAAGAAAAATGGCTAATATGGTAAATTTTATGTCATATATTTTTTAAAAACCACGAAGAATTGCAGATGGATTTGTACATGGATTCAAGTCTGAGTTGCACTATTCTAGATACTAAAAACCCTGGTACTCTTCCTTCAATACTCTTAAAAAATATTTTATAGATGTTGCCTGGAAAACATACCAAAACAGCACTTGAACAAAGCAACAAATAAACTGAAAAGAGGTAACGAGTTACAACCTTCCAAAGGAATATCCACCAAGGAGTTTTAATGTTGAAATACCGACATAATGCAAATAAGGCATTCATGCATTCACTACAGTGGAAAATTCTATTATAAAAAGTGTACTTTTGGTCAAACAAGGAAATTTGGTGATCAGGCATAATGATATACATGGAAAGATGAAAAAATATATATTATTCCCATTTATCAAGTCGTCAAATATAAAACAGAAATACAATGTAAAGAGCCATATTGAGAAATAATATACATACAGCAAAGAAAACAAATTTTAAAGGTAATATTCAATGATTTCTGACCCATATGCATGTGTGTACACACACACAGACAAGAGTGAAACCATAAAAATCAAGATGCAGCAAACATCCAAAACTACAGAAGATTCCCTCTCATGCCCCTTTCCAGTTAACCCCTCTTGAGAATGTTTTAGAGATAATACTCAGTACTCATAATTATGTTGTGTGACATCCACTTACATGCAATATTAATAGGAGTGTAATCAGGGGATGCTTTCTATAAAGCAATTTTATAATATTATCAAAAGTATTATTAATGCTCAAATTCTAAGGAAGGAATTGAGTTTCTTGAAATCTGTCATAAGCAAATGACATGAAATGTAATAAAACATATACATATAAGGATGTTGGTCACTCCAAATATGACATCAAAAAATTAGAAATTGGGGAGATGTAGGTCAAAAGATACGAACTTTCAGTTGAAGAGTAAGTTCTGAGGATCTAATAAATAGCATGGTGACTATGGTTAATAACACAGTATTGTATACTTGGAGGTTGCTGAAAACAATCTTAAGCATTCTCACTACAAAAAATAAATAAATAAATAAGGGACGTCTGGGTGGCTCAGTGGTTGAGTGTCTGCCTTCAGCTCAGGATATGATCCTGGGGTCCTGGGATCGAGTCCTGCATCAGGCTCCCCACAGGGAGGCCTGCTTCTCCCTCTGCCTATGTCTCTGCCTCTCTGAATGTGTCTCTCATTAATAAATGAATAAAATCTTAAAAAAAAAAAGCTAAATATGTGAGGGGATGGATGTGTTAATTATCTTGATCATGGTAATCACACCAAAATGTATACATATATCAAATTATCACCTTGTATGCTTTAAATATATATAATTATATCTATCAGTGATTATCAACAAGGTTGAGGAAAAAATAAAGGACACACAAAAACATGAGAAATACCCATTCCATCATGAGGGAATGGTTAAATTATAATATATCCACTTGATGAAATAGTTTGCAATTATTAAAAATTAAGTTTTTGAAAAAACTTTCACATTAAAAATACACACAATGGTCATGTATTAATTAACAGGATTAAATGAAATGAGAAATGCAATATGATCCTAATTTTGAAAAACATTACTTTCATGGGGAAAGAAAGAGATTAGCTTGGTATTTTAGTTAATACAAATATAGGAAATTTTAATTTTTTTCTTTCATTTTTAGTATTTTCCAAAATCTTTTAGAATCACATGTGGTTTTTTGGTAATTAGAAGAAACTGTATTTTAAAAAGCAAACAAGGGAAGTAAACAAATTGCTATTGGTTCAGTTCCTTTGAGGATGAAATAAAAGCTTTCCCATGGTTGACTGCAATTTCCATACAATTCATATTGGGGACTTAAATAATGAAAACAACAAAACATAGAATGGATCAAAAGTCAAATGGACACTTCTATGAGGAATCTCATGACACACCTTATGTTATAGACAATTGATAAAGGTTCATCATTTCAGTGTTTTATCAAAAGGAAAAGACCGTAAAGCTGCATAAAATTCTGTGCTATTCCTTCAATGGGAAGAAAGAGGGAACTAAAAGAAAAAGACCAACCCTATATAATGACTCATTTTCACCTTCTTTCCAGAGTTTACAGGACAGGTCAAAATCAATCCAATCTGGAAGCTTTTGGAGGGAACCCAAAGTCCTTCTAATACCCATGTAACACAGATTACATGCATAAGCTAACATCTGACCTGCTCTTTCATAGTTTTAAGGTCCTTCACTGAACAAAAAAAAAATTGAGGTAGAAGCTGTGCTCCCTGGTGAATCCTCAAATAGCTCCCTGCTTTATTTTTCTAGAAGTTGGGGGAAAAATAAAGTTTCCAAAGTCTGTGCAACACAATCCATATGAATGGAGGAAAAAGACAGTAGTTTTAATTTTTATTTATTTTCACATCACCTTTTAAAACTTTCTATTCTCTCTGTACAAAATATGTAAGTACAGTGTTACATGCACATAATTTTTAAAGAAATATAAACACATATATTGGGGTGTTCATGCTCACATTTTTTAATGGTAGGGATACATGCAAAAAATAAATAAAATTGGAGGCCATTAGTCTAGACCAGAGGAACTTAGCCTTAGTTACCTCTGAAGCATCTTACAATCAATGTTTTACTGATAATAGTGAAATACCAGTTTGGGTTTGTTTTTTTTTTTTAATTAAAGCAGATTCAAAATTATCACTCTCAGTTCTTTCATAGGTAGTATGCTTAAATTTTTTTTTAATTTTAAAGACTTTAGGGCTGCCTAGGTGGCTCAGTTGGTTAAGCATGTGCTGTCAGCTCAAGCCATGATCTTGGAGTCCTGGGATCAAGCTCCTCATCAGGCTCTTTGCTCAGTGGAGAGTCTGTTTCTCCCTCTCCCCCTTCTTTCCCTCCACCTGTGCACTCTCTCTCTCTCTCTCTCAAATAAATAAATAAAATCTTCAAAAAATTTAAAGACTATATTTTAGAGCAGGTGTAGGTTCACAGCAAAAATAAGAGGAAGGGGCAGAGATTTCCTATATACCTCCTGTCTCACCTATACATAACCTCCCTTATTGTCAATAGCCTCCACCAGAGAGGTATGTTCATCACTGATGAACCTACATTGACAGGCAATAATTAACCAAAGTTCATTTTTTACATTAGGGTCAACTCTTGATGTTATATATATAATGGGTTTGTACAAGGACATGTATCCATTACTGTGGTATCATACAGAGTATTTTCACTACCCTAAAAATCCTCTGTGGTCTGCCTATTAATCCATTCTTCCATCCTCCAACCCCTACAACTACTGATCTTTACTGTCTCCATAGTTTTGCCTTTCCCAGGATTTATATGGTTGGAATCGAACAGTATGTAGCCTTTTCAAATCTGCTTTTTTTTTACTTGCTAACATGCATTTAAGCTTCCTCTGTATCTTCTCCTAGCTTGATAACTCATATCTCTTTAGTGCTGAATAATATTCCATTTAGTATTTAAAATGTCTGGATGTATAACAGTTTATTAATCCATTCACCTCCTGAAGGATATCTTGGTTGCTTTGAAGTTTTGGCAACTATGAATAGAGCTGCTAAAAATATCTGTATGCATCCACATGCAGAAGAATGAAACTAGACCATTCTCTTATACCATACACAAAAATTAACTCAAAATGGATGAAAGATCTAAATGTGAGACAAGATTCCATCAAAATCCTAGAGGAGAACACAGGCAACACCCTTTTTGAACTTGGCCACAGCAACTTCTTGCAAGATACATCTATGAAGGCAAGAGAAACAAAAGCAAAAATGAATTATTGGGACTTCATCAAGATAAAAAGCTTCTGCACAGCAAAAGAAACAGTCAACAAAACTAAAAGACAACCTACAGAATGGGAGAAGATATTTGCAAATGACCTATCAGATAAAGGGTAGTATCCAAGATCTATAAAGAACCTATTAAACTCAACAGCAAAGAAACAAACAATCCAATCATGAAATGGGCAAAAGACATGAACGGAAATTTCACAGAGGAAAACATAAACATGGCCAACAAGCACATGAGAAAATGCTCCGCATCACTGGCCATCAGGGAAATACAAATCAAAACCACAATGAGATACCGGATGGAGTGAGAATGGTGAAAATTAACAAGACAGGAAACAACAAATGTTGGAGAGGATGTGAAGAAAGGGGAACCCTCTTGCACTGTTGGTGAGAATGTGAACTGGTGCAGCCACTCTGGAAAACTGTGGAGGTTCCTCAAAGAGTTAAAAATAGACCTGCCCTACGACCCAGCAATTGTACTGCTGGGGATTTACCCCAAAGATACAGATACAGTGAAATGCTGAAACACCTGCACCCCAATGTTTATAGCAGCAATGTCCACAATAGCCAAACTGTGGAAGGAGCCTCGGTGTCATCGAAAGATGAATGGATAAAGAAGCTGTGGTCTATGTATACAATGGAATGTTACTCAGCCATTAGAAACAACAAATACCCACCATTTGCTTTGATGTGGATGGAACTGGAGGGTATTATGCTGAGTGAAATAAGTCAATCGGAGAAGGACAAACATTATATGGTCTCATTCATTTGGGGAATATAAAAATTAATGAAAGGGAATAAAGGGAAAGGAGAGAAAAATGAGTGAAAATATCAGTGAGGGTGAAAAACATGAGAGACTCCTAACTCTGGGAAATGAACAAGGGGTAGTGGAAAGGGAGGTGGGCGGGGGTTTGGGGTGACTGGGTGATGGGCACTGAGGGGGGCACTTGGCAGGATGAGCACGGGGTTATGCTATGTTGTCAAATTGATCTCCAATAAAAAAATTAAAAAATAAAAATAAAAATATCTATATGCAGGTTTGTTGTTGGATGTACGTTTTTCATTCCTTTGGGTAAGTACCAAGGAGCTTGATTGCTGGGTCATATGGTAAGAATATGTTTAGTTTTCTAAGAAACTGCCCAACTGTCTTCCAAAGTAGGTGTACCATTTTGCATTTCCACCAGCAATGAATGAGGGTTCCTGTTGCCCCACATATTCACCAGAATTTGGTGTTGTCTGTGTTCTGCATCTCACCATTCTAATAGATGTATAGTAGCATTTCATTGTTATTTTAACTTGCATTTCCTTAATGACATATAATGTGGAGTATCTTTTCATATGCTTATTTGACATCTGTACCTCTTCTTTGGTGAGGTACCTGTTAAGATCTTTGGCCCATTACTTAATCAGGTTGTTTGATTGCTTACTGTTGTGTTTTAAGAGGTTTTTTTATATATTTTTTTAAGATTTTATTTATTTATTCATGAGAGACACAGAGAGAGAGAGAGAGGGGGGCAGAGACACAGGCAGAGGGAGAAGCAGGCTCCATGCAGAGAGCCTGATGCAAGACTCATTCCAGGACTCCAGGATCAAGCCCTGAGCCAAAGGCACGTGCTAAACCATTGAGCCACCCAGGGATCCCCAGGTCTTTGTATATTTTGAATAACAGTACTTCATCAGATGTGTCTTTTGCAAATACTTTCTCCCAGTCTGTGGCTTGTCTCCTCATTCTCTTGACATTGTCTTTTGCAGAGCAGATATTTTTAATTTTAATGGAGTTCAGCTTATCAGTTATTTCTTTCATGGGTTGTGCCTTTGATGTAGTGTGATTCTTTTTTAGAGGAAAAGATAGTTATACAACCTGCTTCATTTTCTCCAAGGCCCAAATCAGCCCTTATTAATGATATACTATTAATAAGTAGGAAAATTGAAAATCATTGCAATGGATTGTTTTCTCATTTTCTCATGGGAAAATTTCTCACTTTCTTTTAAATGAGAAGCATGGATAGATATATAGTAGAATACAAAGAATAGATAAAGTATACATAAGTACTTTATAAACTAGAATAGTTATGAACTATTTCTATTTCTATTGCTATTGCTATGAACATTTCTATTATAATGACATGATAAAATATTATTACCAAACTGAAGCAACATTTGCATTAATGTTATTGATATTAATGCTAATTTTTAAAAAATTCAACAGATGGTACATTAAAATAACAAAACAAGTTTTATCTAAGCTTATTCTTCAATTGAAATATCAACTTGCCCTGGTAATATTCCTGTGGAGAAATGTGATGAAAGACAACTTGCCTTGCACTTTTAAAGATTATTTATTTATTTATTTATTATTTATTTATTTGTTTGTTTATTTATTTATTTATTTGAGAGAGAGAGGGAGAGAGGGAGAGAGGGAGAGAGTGAGCACAAGCAGTGGGGAGGGCAGCAAGAGAGGAGGAAACAGGCTCCCTGCTAAGTAGTGTGCCCAATGTAAGGCCGGATTCCAGGACCTGAGGATCATGACTGGAGCCGAAGGCAGACACTTAACCAACTAAGCCACCCATGTGCACCTCATCTTGCATTTTAAATAAAGTTAAAAATTAGACTAGCCTTGTGTTTTCCCATGTTTTGTTATAATTTTTGAAATTCCAAATGACTGATTTATTAGATGGATAAAATGATGTATTAATATTAAATCAGGAAAAACAGTCTTAGTAGTATTTTATTATCTTTGCTATAAAATATTTCCAGACATTTTTTTAGTGTGTGGATAGAGCATGAAAGAGTGACATGGTTGTGAGCATCATCTATCATTTGTGATGAAGTGGGAGAAAGAGAGCCTTGGGTATATATTTCAGTCTCATCTGAAGAGAATATTTCTTCATTGGCATTCCAGAAAATCCATACTGCTCCTCAATCTTCTAGTCCATGTGAACTAGAATTGCAGAGGTGTAGATGGTATCAGGACCCAAAGAGGCTCTGAGATCTAGAGCTAGGAAGAGGAAGATGAGCAATCAGAGACTGACTACCGTTACAAGTGCATCAATATGTTATTTACTCCAAAGCTTCCTCCGAGATAACAGAACCACTTGTCAGGATAGCACCCTAAGTCAATGCCTCCAGCTACCCTCAGCCTCACTTAACCATGGATGGGGTCACAAAAATGTAATATTAACATGAGAGGACATTTCATTCCCTTTAGATCTCACAGTGACTTTGTCAAGCATTGAAGGTGTTGTGTGTGAGAAGGGCAAAAATCAAAAGCCAAAAGGAAAAAAAAAAAAAAACAAACCAATCAAACAACAACAAAGGCTTTCTAGGCTTTGTACTAGAAATGGTGAACAGATGTTCCTCAGATCCACTGAGAAATGGCCTTAAGTTAAAATAATCAGAATTTAGACATATCATAATTTGGGCACAGATGGGATGGAGAGCCCAGGGGGTTAAAAATCTAGTTATAAATAGGAAAGCAGAGGTAGTGAGTGAGGATATTTTCAGAGGGGAGAGTTAGTTAACACGGGTATGGGTTATTGATGAAGGTCATTCAATGTACATTCACTCTCAGTAGACATTAAAATCAGATAGACTCTCACCCCTCTGAGCCAGCACAAATTAATTCTCAGGTCTCTCAAGATTTTGAAACTCTAGGACTCTTTGTAGGGTGTAATTATATTTTATTATCAGATTTTCCTGTGAAAAGCCACGAAATGGACATCTCTCAGAAATCAGACATCTTAGTCAAGGTTAACCCGTCTTCCCTGTCCCTAGCAAGGCCATACATGGACAGCTAACCTAAGATTTGTGATTTGGGGGACAATCTCATGGACATTAAGCAATGATTCTCAACACTGCACACTATAATTTGTTGAAGAACTGTAAAAAAATACCAGTGCTGCAATACTGTACACTGAAAACTTTTATAAATCATCATTGAAAGCAATTAAAGAAGACCTAAGTTAACGGAAACATCTCAGGTTAATGGATTGGAAGGCTTAATAGTGTTAAGACAGCAATACTCTTCATATTGATATATAGATTCAAAGCAATTCCTATCAAAATACGGGCTCTCTTTTTGGTAGAAATTTGACAAGCTGATCTTAAAATTCATATGGAAATGGAAGGGACCCAGAATAGCTAAAACAATCTCAAACAAAACAAAACAAAACAAAAAACAAAGTTATAAGATTCGCTCTTCTTGATTTTAAGCTTACTACAGTAATCAAGACTGTGTGGTTACTGGCATAAGGATAGATGTATAGAGCAATGAAAAAAATTGAGAGTCTAGAAATAAATCAATGTGTGTATGGTCAACTGGTTTTTGACAAGGGTATCAAGACATTTGGTGGGAAAGGAACAATGTTTTCAACAAATAATATTGTAATGACTAGATATCTAAATGCAAAAGAATTAAATTGGATTGCTACTTCATTCCATATGCAAAAATTAACCCAAAATGCCTCAAAATACAAATGTTAAGGGGTAAAATTATAAAACTATAGAAGAAAACATAGGTATAAATCTTCATGACTTTGGATTAAGCAATGGTTTCTTAGATTCGATACCAAAAGCACATATAATAAGAAAAAAAGTAAAACTGGACTTCACAAAAATGAAAAACTTTTTGCATCAAAGAGTTTAGAAGTAGAAAGCAACCCCTAAAATGGGAAAAAAAATATTTGTAAATCATATATCAGATATTACATACATCTATTGGTGTCTAGCTATTGATATCTACTGGTACTCCAGTACCCAAAATATGTGAAGACTTTTACAACTCAATAATAAAAAGAAAAATAATAACCCAATTTAAAAGAATTTGAATAGACATTCCTCCAAAGAATATATACAAATGAGGAATAAACACATAAAAAGATGCTCAACATTATTAGTCACAAGGAAAATGCAAATCAAAACTGTCAGATATTCCTAGAAATATAAACTACCATACCTGAAGCAGGAAGAAATAGAAAACCTGGACAGATCGATTACCAGTGGTAAAATTGAATCATAATCAATAAACTCCCAACAAACAAAAGTCCAAGATCAGATGGCTTCACAGGTGAATTCTACCAAATATTTAAAGAAGAGTTAATACCTGTTTTTTTTCAAACTTTCCCCCCAAAATGAAAGAGGATGGAAAACTTCCAAATTCAATCTATGAGGCTAGCATTACTCCGATACTAAACCAAATAGAGACACAACACACAAAGAAAGAACTACAGGCCAATATCTTTGATGAAGATGCAAAAGTCCTCAACAAAATACTAGTAAACCCAATCCAACAATATATTTAAAGAAAATAATTCACCATGATCAAGTGGGATTTATTTCCAGGATGCAATTGTGGTTCAATATTTGCAGATTAATCAAGGTGATATATCTCATCAACAAAAGAAATAAAAACCATAAATCATTACAAATAGATGCAGTAAAAGCATTTGATAACATTCAACATCTATTCATGAAAAAAACCCTCAACAAAGTAGATTTAAAAGGAACATACCTCAATATAATAAAGCCCATGTATGAAGAACCCACAGCTAACATCATATTCAATGAGGAAGAACTAAGAGCTTTTCCTTTAAGGTCAGGAACAAGACAAGGATGTCCACTCTCACAACTTTTATTCAATATAGTATTGGAAGTCCTAGCCATAGCAATCAGACAATAAAAAGTCATCCAAATTCATAGGGAAAAATTAAAATGTCACTATTTGAAGATGACATGATACTATTTATAGAAAACCCTAAAGAATCCTCCAAAAAACTATTAGAACTGATAAATGAATTCATCAAAGTCCCAAAATACAAAATCAATGTACAGAAACCTGTTGCATTTCTATATACTAATAATGAAGCAGCAGAAAGAGAAATTAAGAAAACAATCCCATTTATAATTGCAACAAAATAATAAAATACCCAGAAAATAAACTTAACCAAAAGGATAAAAGAAAACTTTTATTCTGTATTCTGTATGCTGAAAATTATAAAACATGATAAGTAATATTAACAACACAAACAAATGGAAAGATATCTTATGGATTGGAAAACAAATATTGTTAAAATGTCTATATTACCCAAAGCAATTTAGAGATTTAATGCAATCCCTATCAAAATACCAACAACATTTTTCACAGAACTAGAACAAAATCCTAAAATTTGTATAGAACCACAAAAGACCTTGAATAGCCAAAGCAACCTCAAAAAGAAAAATAAAACTAGAGGAACCACAATTCAAGACTTCAAGTTATATAACAAAGCTACAGTATTCAAAACTGTATGGTACTGGTACTAATAGAGACACCTAGGTCAAGAGAACAGAATAAAAAAGCCCAGAAATAAACCCATATGATAAATTAATCTTCAACAAGGAGGAAAGAATGTGCAATGGGAAAAAGACAATCCCTTCAACAAATGGTGTTAGGAAAACTGGAGAGCTACATGCAAAAGAATGAAACTGAACCATTTTCTTAACCCAAACACAAAAATAAACTCAAATGAATTAAGAACCTAAATGTGAGACCAGAAACCATAAACATCCTAGAAGAGAACACAGGCAATAATTTCTCTGACATTGTCATAGCAACATTTTTCTAGATATGTCTCCTGTGGCAAGGGAGACAAAAGCAAAAATAAACAAAATTAAACAATAAACAATTGGAACTACATCAAAATAAAAAACGTCTGCAGGGCAGCCCCGGTGGCTCATCGGTTTAGCGCCACCTTCAGCCCAGGGCGTTATCCTGGAGACCTGGGACTGAGTCCCACATCAGGCTCCTTGCATGGAACCTGCTTCTCCCTCTGCCTGTCTCTGCTTCTCACTCCGTGTTTCTCATGAATAAATAAATAAAAATCTTAAAAACAAAAAAAGCTTCTGCACAGTGAAGGAAACAACCAACAAAACTAAAAGACAACCTAGTGAATGGGAAAAGGTATTTGCAAATGACATCTCTGATAAAGGGTTATTATCTAAAATATATATATTAGTAATATATAAATATACTAATATATTTTAGTATCTAAAATATATTATTCAACATCAATAAAAAAAATGTGATTTAAAAATGGGCAGACGACCTGAACAGATATTTTTTTTTCCAAAGAAGACATACAAATGGCCAACAGACGTATGTAAAGATACTCAACATTGCTCATCATCAGGGAAACGCAAATCAAAATCATAATGAGGTATTACCTCACACCTGTCAGAATGGCTAAAATCAAAATCTCAGGAAACAACAAGTGTTGACAAGGTTGTAGAGAAAAACGAATCCTCGTACACTGTTGTTCGTAGAAATGCAAACTGGTATAGCCAGTTTGGTATAGACTGGTATAGACAGTACGGAGGCTCCTCAAAAAATTAAAAATAGAATTACTCTATGATCCAGTAATTGCACTAGTGGGTATGTACCCAAATAATATGAAAACATTAATTTGTTGAAGAGATATATATGTGCATACTGATGTTTATTGCAGTATTATTTAGAGTAGCCAAATTATGGAAGCAGCCCAAATGTCCATCAATAGATGAATAAAGAAGTGGTAAATACACACAATGGAACATTAGCTATAAAAAAAGAATTAAATCTTGCCATTTGCAACAGCATCTATAGTGCTAGAGAGTATAATGCTGAGTGAAATCAGTCAGAGAAAGACAAGTACCATATGACTTCACTCATATGTGGAATTTAAGAAACAAAACAAAGAAAAAAAGAAACAAACCAACAAACCAACAGTTAACTACAAAGAATAAACTGATGGTTCTGGGGGAGGGGTGGAGGGTGGATGGGTGAAAGGAGTTTAAGAATACGGTTATCTTGATGAGCACTGAATAATACATGAACTTGTTGAATCACTATACCGTACATCTGAAACTGATGTAAAACTGCAAGTTAACTATGCCAGAATTAAAATATAAAAATAATTTAAAAATTTTTTTCACTATGAAGATATCACTTCTTCATAACCACTAGGATGGTTATAATCAAAAAGACAGATAATAACAAGTGTTGCTGGGGACAGAGTGAGAAAATTAATAACCTCACATTGGCAGTTCCTCAAAAACTCAAAACATAGGGGTGTCTGTGTGGTTCAATCAGTGAAGTAGCCCATTCTTGATTTTTTTTTAAGATTTTATTTATTTATTCATGAGAGACAGAGAGGCAGAGACATAGGCAGAGGGAGAAGCAGGCTCGTGATGTGGGATCACGACCTGTGCCAAAGCCAAAATAGGTAAATCCATAGGGACAGATCAATCATATCTTAATATCTCGGGATGAGGCCTGGGCCTTTGAATTTTTAAAGGTTCCTGCTAATTTTGAAGCACTGGTGCATTAAATAAACCATCAATCTTTTTTATTACAAATTTATTGGCAGAGATTAACAAGATTTTTTGACCTGCCTCCCACTCCCATCATTATTATAATGGTTAATTTTGGTGAGGACAGTGGTGGGAAAAGGTCTAGAGTAATGATTGCTAAAATTCACCAGTACGAGAATTATTCACCAGTGCTATCAACAAAGGGACATATTGTTTCATTACGTTATAATGCGCTTTAAAAAAAAAAGTTTTCCCCAATTCTAAACAGCATTTTCTTACCTGTTCTTTGCATTGTAATATCATTTAAGATATTTCAAAGGATGTGACATTACCCTTAGTTACCATGTCAATACAACAATCTGTAATGCCAGAGGGGTTTTGGTTGTGTTTTGCTTTTAATCTACTCCTGCTTCAAAGTTCACAGTGGAATAGCCATGGTAATCCCTAGCTCTGAGGATTTCTCCCTGTGGGATCCAGCCTTCAGATCTTGGGTGGTCCAAAGGGTTGGGTGGGGGTGCTTTAACTCAGGATAGGCTAAACAATTTCACCTACCCTAAGTGAAGGCTAGAACCACAACCACCCAAGTGGTTTTTAATTTTGCTTTATCATTCGTTTACTATTCCCACTTAATTTCCAAAAGGAAGTTGAAGTAATTTGATTGTCTAAGAAAGTATATTTAGGCTGGAGCAGGCCTGATAAGCAAAGGCTTAGGTTTCCAGCATGATTCTTTATGGATAGTAACCTGGATATTATGTATCATTTTGGAAAATGACCGCTTTCCACATAGTCTAATCCCATGATGAGAATCAGCAGGGACAAAGCCATGCAGAAAATGCAGATATAATGGCAAAGTTCTCGTATATTCTGGGAAACACCTCATTTCTGCTAAGATACCAGAATCATATACACATTTACATTTATTTATTAGAAAATTTTTCCACAATTAAGCAATAATCTTTCTGAAACATTTCTAAATAATGGGTTTCAAGCTTTTAATCTATTATTAAGCATAATGGATGAAATGTAAAACTCATGGAACATATTAGAGTAATGAAAAATAACTCTACCTGTAACTTTACTATTTTTAATCTCATACAAGAAAGCATATCAGAATTGAAATGAGCAAAAATAATGTTAATTATTGACTCTAGGTGATGAGTACAAGTCTGTTGTTCCGTGTACTGTGTCTCTGCTAATATTGAATTATCCTAATTATATTAATACTTAATATTGGGTCCAATTCAACAGAAATGTGAAAATACAACCTAATGAGGTAGGTTCAGTATTGGGGTAATATTGAAACTATTGAATTTAGAATTATCTTAATAATAGCATCAATTAAAACAAACTTTTTACATAGATATTCTGTTCTAGCCATGATGAAATAATTGATACCACAAAGCCCTCCCACTATAAACCCTCCTGCCCCCTCAAACTAGATAAAATATATAAAATAGCTGTTTTCATATACTGGATAATAGTCATGGAGGACTATAATTTCTGAAAGAAAGAAAACAAGACAAGTTACAAGGACACAAAAAAAGACTTCACTGATGAATTATCTCAAACATTTTAAAGGAAGAAACCTTATTAATCCTATATAACTCCTTTTAGAAAATAGAAGAGGGGGAACACTTACAAACCTGTTTTATGAGACTAGAGTTACCCTGATATTAAAGCTAAAAAAGACATTACAAAAAGGAAAACTACTGACCAATACTGTCATTGATATAAAAGTCCTTAACAAAATTTTAGCAAATTGAGCCCAACGACATAGTAAAAGAGTAATCATCATGATTGAATGAGACTTATTCCAGGAATGAAATGTTAGTCTAATATTTGAATACAAATTGATGCAATTTAAAGAATAAAGAAGGAAAAACATATAATCATCTCTATAGATGCAAGAAAAGCATTCAACAAAATTCAATATAGGATAAAAGGAAACTCCCTCAAACTGATAAAGGACATCCATTGAAAAATCTACAGGTAGCAACATACTTAATGGGGAAAAATTAAAATATTTTCCCGCTAAGATGAAGATCAAGGCAAATATGTCTACTCTCACCACTCCTGGTAGAGGTCTGAAATACTTTTACTGGAGATTTTCAACACTGTAATAAGATAAGAAAAAGAAATAAAAGGCATTAAACTGCAAAGGAATGAGCAACAGTGCCCTTATTTACAAATGATATGATTGTGTACATAGAAAATCTTAAGCAATTCAACAAAAGATACTAGTGCTATTAAGTGAATTTAGGATGATTTCGGAATAGAAGGCCAAGATACAAAACTCAGTTGTATTTCTATATATTAGCAAATGAACATTTGAAAAAGTAAACTTAGAATAATACCACTTACAATAACATTAAAAGCCCAATAGGTTAGGTATGCACATAATAGAATATATGGAAGATATCCTGAAAACTAAAATATTGCTAAGAAAATCAAAGGTGACAAACAGAAAGACATACTATTTCTTGCTAAGATGTCAATTCTCTAAGAGTTGATCTAGAGATTCAACACAAACCCAATCAGAATCCTAAACTTTTTTGCAAAAATTGACAAATGGACTATTTTTGTAGAAATTTTTATAGAAATTTTTATAGAAATATGAAAAGCCTAACAGAGATAAAGTAATTCTGAAAAGAAAAAAAGTTGGAGGTTGTATAATATCTGATGTCAAGATTTCTGTAATGCTATGGTAATCAAGACAATGTGATATTGGCATAAAGACAGACCAACAGAAGACTGAATATACTACAAAAGTAGACCCATATATATTGATTTCTCACCAAGGTACCAAAGAAACAAAATGGGGGAAAAAGTACTTTCATCAAATGGTGCTGAAACAATTGCCTATGTATGCAGAAAAAAAATCAATTGCAATTCATACTCACGCCAAACACTAAAATTAATTTGAGATGGATTATAGCTCTTAACATAAAATCTGAAATCATAAAGTTTCTAGAAAAACATATGGAGGTTATTTTTGCAACTTAGAGATCAGTAAATATTTCTTTGTCAAGGACCCACAAAAACTAATCATAAAGGAAACAAACTGATAAAATGGACTTAATAAAAATTTTAAACTTCTGTTCATCAAAAGTCTTTGTTATTACATTGAATAAGCAAGCTAAAGGAAGAAAATATTCATGACATATCTGACAAAGGACCCGTATCTAAAACGTATGAACAACTCCTATGATTCAGTAATTAAAAGATTTTTAAGAAGTAGTCAATTTTTAAAAAGTAGTCAAGAAGACTTCTGCTTCCAGAAAGATAGAGTAGAAACAATTTTTTCCCTTACTCCTTCTGCTAAGTAGACCTAAAAACTCTGGGCATTCTACATAAAACAAGGTAAAGGGCTGAAATGTGGAGAGAAGGCAGACCAGCGATAGACATCAGAAACTGAAGAACAAGATGGTGAGTTCATGGGTTTTCTTTTTGTCTCATATATCCCAGACTAGATGGTAGAGAAATCAACAACCTGAAAATGCAATTGGTCATGAACATCTTTCCCTATCAATAAATATGTTTCTATGCCACCATTTTCTTTCAATCAATGTTCATTACTACTCAGCAATAAAAAGGTGCATGTGTGCACCCTCCACCCTGCAGAAAAACCTGCTGGCTCTAGTCAAAGGACCAAAATAGGACAGGCTAGGAAGACAATAACAACTCTATTCCTGCCAAATACTCCGGATAAAATGGAACTCCACCCCCATCTGCACCAACAAGTCCAGGTAGGGAGCCTAACCCTCCATCCTCAAGAGCTTATAATGAGGTACCCCAAACCTCTCTCTTACCCTCCCAGTAAGGTGGTGTCAGAGATCATGGAGCTAAAGATTAAGTCCCAGCTTTAACTGAGTCTCTGATTCCAGTTACTCATTTTTTGATACCCTAGGAGGCAATGAATTGCCCTTTCAGCTTAAACTACTTTAATGAAGTTTATTTAAGAGCCCTAATTCGACTTAAAACTATTTTTTTCTGCAACCTAAATTCTGCTATATACTTTCTTCTCTCAACTTCCTATCCTTTCATGCCTCTTACTACTTAATTCTTCTCTTTAATTGTGTTGGTCATGCTTGCCCACTTCCTTCAGTGCCTAGCCTGTATCCTATAATGCATCTCCTCAACAATGCTTCTTGTTGAAATCAATTTTACTGATCTATAATTTGCCCGCAATAGGCTTCCTTTTAAAATGTACAATTTGGTGAGTTCTGAAGCATCCATATACCAGCGAAACTACAGCTACAATCAATACAGAGAATATTTTCGCCACTCTCAAGTTTCATCTTGCCTCCTGGCAGTCCATCTCTCAACTCCAAGTTTTTTTAGTCACTGTATTTGAATTATCACTATAGTTTATATTATTTACATTTTTATGTCTGGTTTCTTTCATAATGGTTTTGCATTTATCTATAGTCCGTTCCTTTTTATTGCTGAGTCGTATTCCATCACATAGACACCATATTTTGTTTATGCACTTACCAAGTGAAAGGTTGTTTCATTTTTGGGCTATTGTGCATAAAGCTGTAAAGAACATTCATTTTTAAAAAAATGGTAGCATAAAAGCATATTTACTGATAGGGAAAGATATTCATGACCAATTGCTAAATGAGAAAAACAAGTCATGGAACCGTTTATAAATATGAACCCATTTTTTATAAAGACTATATTTATGTAAATAAGTAAATGCATAGAAAAAATCCAAAATATTAATGATGGTTATATCTGAGTGTTGAGATTACACATCTTTTAAGGTAAAAATCAGTTAAAGTGGGCAAAAGACTGAAACAGTCACTTCACAAAGGAAGATATGCCAATAAATATACGAATAAATTGGTCAACATCCTTAGTCATCAAGGAAATATAAGTGAAAGCTACAATGAGATACCACAACTGATAGCACCAAACATTGGCAAGAATGTAGAGCAACAAAACACTCATATATTACTAGTGAGAATGTAAAATGGTATAGCCACTTTGAAAATCAGTTTGGCAGTTTCTTGTAAGTTATACATACACCTACCTATGACTCAGCAAATACACTTCTAGAAGAAACAGAAATACTGGACACAGAAAAGTCTTGTGCATGGATTTCATAGCAGTTTTACTCTTAGCCCTGAATACTCCAGGAAGAAAATCAGATTTCAAAATATTTTACTTTGTTTTCTCTTTTCCCAGCCTCAGTCTCAACAACTAGAAACTAGAAACAACCCAAATGTCCATCAGCAAGAGAATGAATAAATAAAATCAGTATGTCCATAAAATGGAATACTTTACAGCAATAAGAAAAAAAAAACACAAAAACCTTCTGATAGCTGGTTGCGCCCCAGTATCATTACACTGAGTAAAAGAAGACAGAGACAAAAGGATATGTACTATATGACTCCATTTGTATGAATTTCTGAAATAGGCAATGTCAATCTATGGCAAAAGAAATCAGCACAATGGTTGTCTGCGGAGGAGGGGGCAGGCAGGGATTAACTGGGATGGGGCTTAAGGGATATTTTGGGGGTCAGGCAATATTCTGTATTGTTATAGGGTGTGGTTGACACACATGTATGCAACTGCTGAAGCTCATCAATCTATACTTAAGAGCTGTCATTTCACTGTATATAAATTATATTTCAATAAAATGGGAAAAATTAAAACAAATCTTTTTGTTAATGTAGATTTTCAAACACACAAGAAAAGTAGAAAATACACTATAAGGATCCCTCTATCATATTTGAGTAATCATTTGCTAACTTCACTTACTGGCAAAAAAATTGCTTACGACACATAATTCAACGGATTCCCATAGGTTTGTGAGCCAAGAACGATTGTGTTTACTTTCTAAAGAAAGGCAGGGAGTTTTTTGATTGCTTGTTTGTTTCTTTGACAGATTTCATGGTTTGAGAAATGGTAGTATTTTTTATTTCCCAGGGATTTCAACAGAAAGTCAAAATTTGAGGTACACCTGGGTGGTTCAGTGGCTGAGCGTTTGCCTTCAGCTCAGGGTGTGATCCTGGAGTCCCAGGATCGAGTCCCGCCTTGGGCTCCCTGCATGGAGCCTGTTTCTCCCTCTGCCTGTGTCTCTGCCTCTCTCTCTTTCTCTCTCTCTCTTTCATAAAAATTTTTTAAAAAGAAAAATTTTTTTTTAAATTTTTAAAAAGAAAGTCAAAATTTGATCCACTGACACCTACTTTAAAAATGTGGTCATTTTCAAATACCAGCCAGCTTCATTTTTAAAGGCTTTTTATCAGTTAATGTTGCTTCTTAGAAGGAAACAACCAGAACTGATTAATTTTAAAATAAGCTCAGGGACACTTGGGTAGGGTAGTCGGTTAAGTGTCTAACTCTTGATTTTGGCTCTGGTCATGATCTCAGGGTCTTGAGATCAAGCCCCACATCAGACTCTGCACTCTAGAGTGCAGAGTCTGCTTGAGATTCTCTCTTTGTCTGCCCCTCCAGCTCGTGCTCTGTCTCTAAAATAAACAAACAAACAAGCAAACAAATAAAATAAGCTCAATATTTTTTCCATTTCACCAGCTCAGGAACTACCATGATAGTTTCTGCTATACTACTCCCCACTCATATTTTAGAAGAGGAATCAATGGAAGAAAGGAGGTAGTTTGAGGTTATGATGCTGTTCTTACCAATTATTTGCTATATGATCTTGAATACATTTCTAAATCATTCTGACCCTCAATTTCCACATCAATAGGCATGAGAATCCCTATCTCAAAGTTTCATAATGGAAATTAAATATTGTCTGTGAAAATGCCTTGACATACACCAGGAGCTCAGTAAATATTACTACCTTCCCTGAACGAAGACAAGAATGAAGAGCATGTTTTCCTTCATATTTCATAGTTAGGTACACTCTGGTATCTGGACACTCTTTGAGTGATTTACACAAGTTCCACTTGAACTATTTTTTAGGTGAGGTGAGGATGGGTGGATCAAGGTGGGCAGGGATGGCAAGGCTGAGAGATCCTTATCTTTTATCTCCTAAGAACATTGTGAACATTTTATAAAAACTAAGGATGAAATATTGCTTATTTTTTGCAGTTTCTATTTGTCTCTAGGAAAGTGTATCTAGAAGGCAATTTCTTGTGGTGGTGGTGGTGGTGGTATTTCGTTCTGTTGTTGTTGTTGTTTTCTGCACTAATCAGTACAGACTGCAGTGATGATTCCCATACTCTGAACAATAGTCCCCAGTGTGTGGGCAGGGAGGGCCAGCATATGGAGGCCTCTCATATAGCCAAATACTGGCTCTCTGCCTTTCCTTCAGCTTTGTTTAAAGACAAGATCCGTTTCCTCCTTTGTCATCCCCTACAAGGCCTCCAGACTCCACTCTGAAGCCCAGCCAGATTTCTGTAATAAATTACCTGGGAAGCTGAGGCTGAAAAAAAGAAAAGAACAAGGTGAAGTGTTTTGAAATCTGACTTTCCTTTCTGGAGCATTCAGGATTACCTATTCAGAGGGGGCAAGGTTGCACTAAGGTTTGTGCTAGGAAATTTGCCAGCTAAAGTTTGTAGAAGAAGTTTGGTCAGTTCATTTAGGCCATTACAAGTTTTTCATATTAAGGGTGAAATGTGTCCAAACTTAAAAAAAAAGATAAAGAAAATAGGTTCAGAGAATTACAAAAGAGTACATATAAAAAAGTTTTGTGGCATGATATAAGCCTATACAGGCATGACTTGTTTTATTGCACCTCACTTTATTGCACTTGGCAGAGGATGCATTTTTTACAAACTGAAGGTTTGTGGTAACCCTGCATCCACCAGTCTATAGGTGCCATTTTCCCAACATTTGCTCACTTGTGTCTCTGTGTCATATTTCTGTTAATTCTCACAATATTTCAAACTTTTTCATTATTACTGTTTTTGTCATGGTGACCTGTGATCAATGATCTTTGATGTTACTATTATAATTGTTCTGGGTAAGCATGAACCATGCCCACATAAGACAGTGAGCTTAATATATAATTATTTAGGTGTCTGACTGCTCCACTGACCAGTTTCCCTCATCTCTCTCCCTCTCCTTAGGCCTCTCTACTCCCTCAGACACAATATTGAAATAAGGGTAATTAATAACCCAACAATGGCCTCTAGGTGTTCAAGCAAAAGGAAGAGTCACACATGTCTCACTTTGTTTTTTAATTTACTTTACTTAAATTTGATATAATTAACATAGCATATTATTAGTTTCAGAGGTAGAATTTAGTGATTCATCAGTTGCATATAACACCCAATGTTCATTCCATCGTTTCCTAGAGTTAAGAGTCTCTTATAGTTTGTCTTCCTCTGTTTTCTTATTTTTCCTTCCCTTCCCCTGTGTTCATCTTTTTTGTTTCTTAATTTCCACCTATGAGTGAAATAATTTAATTGTCTTTCTCTGACTTTTTTGCTTAGCGTAACACCCTCTAGTTCTATCCACATAGTTGCAAATGGCAAGATTTCATTCTTTTTGATGGCTGAGTAATATTCCAGTGTGTGTGTGTGTGTGTGTGTGTGTGTGTGTGTATTATCTCACATCTTCTTTATCCATTCATCTGTCAATGGATGTCTGGACTCTTTCCATATTTTGCCTATTGTGGGCACTGCTGCTATAAACATTGGATTGCAACACATCTCTCACTTTATTTTTTTTTTTATTTTTTATTTTTTTTTCATCTCTCACTTTAAATCAAACCTAAAAATGATTTAGTGAGGAAGGCATGGCAAAAACCCAGACAAGCCAAAGGCTAGGCCTCTTGCAGCAATTAGCCAAATTTCAAATGCAAATGAAGAGTTCTTGAAGGAAACCAGAAGTGCTACTCCAGTGACACACTAATGGTATGAAAGTGAAACAGCCTAATTGCTGATATGAAGACAGCTTCAGTAGTCTGGATAGAAGATCAAACCAGCCACAATATCCGCTTAAGCCAAAGCCTAAAGCAGAGCAAGGCCCTAACTCTTTTTAGTTCTACAAAGGCTGAGAGAGGTAAGGAAGCCGCAGAAGAAAAGTCTGAAGCTAGGAGAGGTTGGTTCATCAGGTTTAAAGAAAGAAGTCATCTCCATAATATAAAAGCAACAGGTGCTAATGTAGAAGCTGCAGCAAGTTATCCAGAAGATCTTACCAAGAGAATTAATGAAGGTGGCTACACTAAACAACTGATTTGCTTTCCTTCCCTTCCTTCTTTCCCTTCCTTCCTTCCTTTCTGCAACAGATTTTCAATGTAGATGAAACAGCCTTCTACTGGAAGCAGATGCCATCTAGGACTTTCATAGCTACAGAGAGGTCAGTGCCTGGCTTCAAAGCCTTCAAGGACAGTCTCACTCTCTTGTTAGGGGCTAACACAGCTAGTGACTTAAATTGAAGCCAGTGCTCATTCACCATTCCGAAAATCCTAGGAATCTTTAAGAATTATACTCAATCTACTTTCCCTGTGCTCTATACATGGAATACAAAGCCTAGATGATAGTACATCTGTTTATAACATGATTTACCAAATATTTTAAGCCCACTGTTGAAACTTACTGTTCAGGAACAAAAGATTCTTTTCAAAATATTACTGCTCATCAACAATGCACCTGATCATTCAAGAGCTCTGATGTAGATGTACAGCAAGGTTAATGTTCTCATGCCTGCTAACATAGCATCCATTCTGCAGTCCAAGGAGTAATTTCAATTCTCAAGTCTTATATTTCTTAGTTAAACTCCATAATTTATAAATTAAACGATAAAATTTATAATATAAATTAAATGTTATTTAATTCATGTTTCATAAGGCTATAGCTGCCATAAATAGTGATTCCTCTGATGGCTCTGGGCAACGCAAACTGAAAACCTCCTGGAAAGTATTCATGATTCTAGATGTCATTAAGAACATTCAAGGAAGAGATCAAAATACTAATATTAACAGGTGTTTGGAAGAAGTGGATTCCAACCCACATGGAGATTATTGAGGTGTTTAAGCCTTCCATGGAGAAAGTTAAAGTGCAGATGGGGTGGAAATAGCAAGAGAACTAGGATTAGAAGTACAGCCTAAAGATATGCCTGAGTTGCTGCAAGCTCATGATAAAACTGAAATGGATGAGGAGCTGCTTCTTGTGGATGAGCACAGGCAGTGGTTTCTTGGGATGGAATGGACTCCTGGTGAAGATGCTGCAAAGACTGTTGAAATGACAATAAGGGATTTAGAACATGACATAAACTTAGTTGATAAACGGAGGCAGCATTTGAGAGGACAGATTCCAATTCTGAAAGAAGTTCTACTGTGGGTAAAATGCCATCAGACAACTCACATGTTACATAGAAATCATGAAAGGAAGAGTCAATTGATGAGGCAAACTTCATTGTCTTAAGAAATTGACACAGCCAGCCCAGCCTTCAGCAGCCACCACCCTGAGTCAGCGGCCATCAACATTGAGGCAAGACCCTTCACCAGCAAAAAGATTATGATTCTCTGAAAGCTCAGATGATGGTTAGCATTTTTAAGCAATAAAGTATTTTTACTTACTTACTTACTTACTTGTTTATGGTGGGGAGGGGCAGCGGGAGACAGAGAATCCCAAGCATGCTCCATGCCCAGCATGGAGTATGATGTGGGGCTGGATCTCACAACCCTAAGATCATGACCTCAGCCAAAATCAACAGTTGAATGCTGAACTGACTGAGGCATCCAAGTGTCCCTAAAGTATTTTTAATTAAGGTATGTACATTGTTCTTTTTAGACATAAGACTATACCACACACTTACTAGGTTATAGTATAGTGTAAATATAACTTTTATATGCACTGGGAAACCAAAAAAGTAATTTGATTCTATTGCAATATTTGTTTTATTTCAGTGGTCTGGAATTAAACCTGTGATATCTCTGAGGTGTGCCTAGAAGTTGACAAAGTTGTTACCGGGTAGGTAATATTAGTATCCCTCATTTTATAAACGAGGAAAGAAAGTCTCAAAGAGATTATGTGCTTGTTTGATAAAAGCATATAGACAGTAAGGAGTAAAATTAGGTCCTGAATCCTGGCATCCTGGTTCCAAATCTTTCCCAAGGCCAGATACCAATTTCAATTCCTCTGAGAATAGTCCTAGTTGATGTGGCCAAGCTTTGGGGCAATGTTCCCTGAAGCACAGACTGTGATAGTGGGGATCCAGAGAATGAGGGGGAAAGGTGGAGATGTAGGAAGCAAACATGAGATGTGGCACATGAACATCACAGCAGTCATTTGCAGGGCTAAGTCAAGAGGTGCCCCTGATAGCATCTCTTGGGTGGGACCCCCTTTCACACATCCCCTTTCTGAGATTACATCTCTGTTTCAGATTGGGAACAACCAATGCAGAGGGAAGAACAAAGGAAAATAGAAAATAGCATTTCTTTTTTTTTTTTTATTTTTTATTTATTTGACACACAGAGAGAAAGAGCACAAGCAGGGGGAGGGGCAGAGGGAGAAGCAGGCTCCATGCACCGGGAGCCCGACGAGGGATTTGATCCCGGGTCTCCAGGATCACGCCCTGGGCCAAAGGCAGGCGCTAAACCTCTGCGCTACCCAGGGATCCCTAGCATTTCCATAATGTGTTGAGTATCATCCAAATGAGAAAGAAATTTGTGAATGTACATAGAACAACGAATAATTTTTTTTAGATTAAAAACACGGTATCCCATCAAGTACAAAGCTTGTTGACTTTTTTTGTCAGCCCCATGGGTTTTTTTTAAAACAAAAAAAACATTTTATTTATTTATTTGACACACAGAGAGAAAGAGCACAAGCAGGGGGAGGGGCAGAGGGAGAAGCAGGCTCCATGCACCGGGAGCCCGACGAGGGATTTGATCCCGGTCTCCAGATCACGCCTGGGCCAAAGGCAGGCGCTAAACCTCTGCGCTACCCAGGATCCCTAGCATTTCCATAATGTGTTGAGTATCATCCAAATGAGAAAGAAATTTGTGAATGTACATAGAACAACGAATAATTTTTTTAGATTAAAAACACGGTATCCCATCAAGTACAAAGCTTGTTTGACTTTTTTTTGTCAGCCCCATGGGTTTTTTTTAAAACAAAAAAAACATTTTATTTATTTATTTGACACACAGAGAGAAAGAGCACAAGCAGGGGGAGGGGCAGAGGGAGAAGCAGGCTCCATGCACCGGGAGCCCGACGAGGGATTTGATCCCGGTCTCCAGATCACGCCTGGGCCAAAGGCAGGCGCTAAACCTCTGCGCTACCCAGGATCCCTAGCATTTCCATAATGTGTTGAGTATCATCCAAATGAGAAAGAAATTTGTGAATGTACATAGAACAACGAATAATTTTTTTAGATTAAAAACACGGTATCCCATCAAGTACAAAGCTTGTTTGACTTTTTTTTGTCAGCCCCATGGGTTTTTTTTAAAACAAAAAAAACATTTTATTTATTTATTTGACACACAGAGAGAAAGAGCACAAGCAGGGGGAGGGGCAGAGGGAGAAGCAGGCTCCATGCACCGGGAGCCCGACGAGGGATTTGATCCCGGTCTCCAGATCACGCCTGGGCCAAAGGCAGGCGCTAAACCTCTGCGCTACCCAGGATCCCTAGCATTTCCATAAGTTTGAGTATCATCCAAATGAGAAAGAAATTTGTGAATGTACATAGAACAACGAATAATTTTTTTAGATTAAAAACACGGTATCCCATCAAGTACAAAGCTTGTTTGACTTTTTTTTGTCAGCCCCATGGGTTTTTTTTAAAACAAAAAAAACATTTTATTTATTTATTTGACACACAGAGAGAAAGAGCACAAGCAGGGGGAGGGGCAGAGGGAGAAGCAGGCTCCATGCACCGGGAGCCCGACGAGGGATTTGATCCCGGTCTCCAGATCACGCCTGGGCCAAAGGCAGGCGCTAAACCTCTGCGCTACCCAGGGATCCCTAGCATATCAATGCAAACTTCCTGTTCCCAACTGCTATTCCTCTTCTTAGGTCCATCATTACAAGCAGCAGGAGGGCTGATGTTCAGCAGAAAATTAATTTGACAGGGTGTGTGCTTAAAGGCATCAGCTTCCAAGGGGAGGAAGTTTTTGTTTTGTTTTATAAAGCATTGCTTTTTACTTGTGGTGTGCCTTCTGTAGTTATGGATTATTTTTTGAAGGTAAAGACTTTAGGTTTAGCTTAGTTCTCCTGGAAAATATTCCGTACATGCTATTGAATTGAATGTTTAATAAATACTTCCCCTTAACAAAATAAGGAAAATTCTATGTGTCACTCTTCATTTTATTTTTTTTTTAAGTTAAAAGGTTTTATTTATTTATTGACTCAGAGGGAGAGCACAGCAGTGGGAGTAGCAGAGGGGCAGGGAGAAGCAGACTCCCCACCAAGCAGGTTGCCCAATGTGGGGCCCGATCCTAGCACCCTGCGATCATGATGTGAGCTGAAGGCAGACACTTAACCAACTAAGCTACCCAGGAGCCTGGGTCACTTTTCATTTTAGATGAGGTTATAGGAATAGGTGATTCAGAAATTGGGGAAATTAATCTATAAGGACTGTGGTCCAAGTTTAAATGTACACTTTTAAAAACAGGGCTTTTGACACTTTATTAAGTATAAAATAAGCACATGGCTAGTATAAACCTCCTCTAAAATTGATCATACCAGGCTTGGCTGCATACTGGGGACATGTGAGGTGGAATGTGTAGTAGGATTTTTTACAAATACTGCTGCCAGGCTCAGAAATATAATTGGTAATCTGTAGCCTGGGCTTCAGAGTTTTTAAAAACTTCCTAGGTGATTCTAATAGACAGTCAAAGCTGAGCATCATTGTCCTAAATGAAAGAACACATTTAATCAGCACTTACTAAGTACCAGGCACTGTGCTAGGCACCTGTTATCCTTTATTTTATGAATATAGAAATTAGGACTCAGAGAGGTTATCTGCTTAGCATCATAGAGCAATTCAGTGTTAAGGTTGGAAAGAAAAAAAAAATCCTATGACTTCACACTCTTTTTGCCATTTACATTGTAGTAAAGAATATGCTAGTGCCTGTAAAGGCCAATGTATTGACCTTTGAAAATGAAGGCATGATTAAGTGAAGACTAACTTTGTTGAAGATGAAAAGGATAGTCCTTGGGATGCTATGTGAAGCAGGTTTTTTAATCCATATAGAAATAAAATCTGGTGCAAACCTGTTGATCAATATTTCCTTCTAATGCCACATTCTTTTGTTTGAAACCCAGCAGTGTCTCCTATTGAGTTGGAAATTGCAGACTGATGTGAAGGGCCTGATGACAGGCCTTACTGATTTGGGCATTAGAGGCTGTTCAGTTGGCTCAGTCGTTTAAACATCTGTCTCTTGGTTTGGACCCAGTTCATGATCTCAGGGTTGTGATATCCACCCTCACGTCAGGCTCCGTGCTCAACGGGGAGTCTGCTTGAGATGCTGTGTCTCTCTCTGCCCCTCCTCCTGCTCACATGCTCTCTCTCTCTCTCTCAAATAAATAAATAAATAAATTGGCAGGTAGAGGATATAACAGGCACAGAGAACTTAAACACACAGAGAAGAACAGACAGTAAAGGACAGAGAATGAAGGAGACAGAGACAGGGAAACCCCAGAATGAGAGAATGGAGAGAAGCCAAAATGGAAACTCAGGGAGAGCTAGGCAGAGAGAGAGATGGTCAGTCAGTAATGGGAAGAGAGACAAACAGAGGCAACAGAGAAAACCAGACAGGAGACAGAGATGAAGAGAGAAAGGAAGAAAGAAACAGACATGCCGAGAGGAACAGAGAAGACGGATGGAGGTGAACAGGAAGATGGAGGTGAGCAGAGAGGCAGAGCCAGGCAAGAGTGTGGACAGTTTTGCATGCATTCTTGTGGAGAAATGAGAAGCCAACCGGTTTGCCAGGAGGGACAGCCTTCCCAGTCAGGGCTGTTGGAGCGTATGAGTTTAGTCATGCTAAATAGAAACAGGATTCCTTCCTCCTGAGCCTAATTCTGTTCCATCTGGAGGGCAATGTGGTGACTGTGGTTTCTATGCCAGCACTCTGGGCCATGGGAGGACCTCACAGAATTACAGAATGTTGGAACCAAGATCCTTGTGGTGGACATGTGTGGTTTCCTGGCCAGCCCGTATCCATTTACCCCAGTAAAAGCCAGTTTCCAGTAAAAGCCTCCAATACTTGTGGGGGAACCACCCTTTCCCACCTTCAGTCCTTGTGGTTTTTGTGGCATTGACCGTGCCTCCCCACCATCCCCTATTCCATGGATAGTGTATAACCCAGGCTTGGCATATGATCCAGAGCATCAGTTTCTCCTGTGGTTTCAGTGATTGGTTCAAGGACAGGCGCATAACTCAAGGGAGGCAAATCAGAGCCAATCAGTCTCACTTGGGTTTTCTTTCTGGGCTCCTGGGTTTGCCCTCAGATCCAGACTTGAACCATGGAGCCATGTTGGCTGGAGCTGGGGCTGCCATACTGCCAACTTATATAGTCTGAAAATGAAGCCAACATACACAGCAGCAGAGAGTAAAATGAAGAACAACTGGGTTCTTGTGGCCTCTTTGGAACACTGATCAAACTGTTCTGAGGTCAGAATCATCTCTAGGCCTTTTTTTTTTTTTTTTTTTTTACAAAAGCTAATAGATTACCTTTAAAAAAAATTTTTTTTAAACAGTTTGAATTAGGTATTCTTTCATTTGCAACTACATCCTAACAATATAATGTCTTAGAGATCATATATCACTACTTTCTACAAAAACTGAGTTGAACTTATCTATGATTTTAGCTCATTAGTGGCAGCATATGAAGAAAGGTTTCATCCACCACGTACCCCAATGAACTCACTCTTTCATTCTCTCCCCTTTATTTTATTTCAAAATTAAGCAATAGGGACCATTTCCAAAAAACATCTTTACTCGTGTGATTTCATAAGCTCTAGAAACACCAGCCCTAAGCAATATGCCCCCTCTAAGCAATGCTTCTCTTTGTTCGGCTAACTCCCCTTCCTACAATGTTTTTCTTCCTTCCTAGTCATGGTTAAGCAGAATACAGCATATGTCACTGACACTTTTATGTGAACTTACCAAACAGAACCTATATCTTTTAAAAGAGAATAGTGAAATGAACCTGAAGGAATACACATCTAATGCAGGAATTCCAAACATCATAGCATGTGGTTAGAAGACATACTGTGGAGTTGCTGAACCTTCTTACAATTTTCTGAAATGTCAGCTCTGAGCACTAGGTCCAGTATTCTTTTTTATAAGATTCTAGATGAAAACTTACTGAAGAACTCTGAAACACATCTCCCATGTAACATATGTTTAGAGCAGTGGTTCTCAAGCTTCACTGTGCATTAAATCACTGGAGATTTGTTAAACCCTCTTCAAGCCCCACCCCAGATGTTTGGCTTTAGAGGGGGTGGGGGTGGGTCTGATGATTTGCATT
Source organism: Vulpes lagopus (assembly GCF_018345385.1). Taxonomy (NCBI): domain Eukaryota; kingdom Metazoa; phylum Chordata; class Mammalia; order Carnivora; family Canidae; genus Vulpes; species Vulpes lagopus. Next base: position 52,818,253 of record NC_054824.1, on the reverse strand, counting down.
TCTGACAAGTTCCCAAGTGATGCTGATGCTACAGGTCTGAAGGGCACCATACTTTGAAGAACATGTTCAAATTTTAAAATAAAATACAGCTTCGAGAGAGTTTGGCCAGGTAGCATAAAACCTCAGCAGTGCCCTGCCCTAGTCTTAGAAATTAAGCCCCTCTCCAACCCCAGCAGAGGTATAGGCTACAGTTTGAGGTGCAACCTGCACAATTGTGGGAGGGGCCCCTGGTGCCCTGCAGGTGAGTCCACTGGTGAATCAGATGAAGGACTACAGCCAGAAGTTGTTGAGTGCTAGGATTGGCAGATGCTATGTGGTAGGAAAACAGTTTTGAAATACAAATTCAAGTGTCCTTTTTCCCTTTCTGATAATGCCTGTTACTCCAGGCATTAACTAGAGCTGTTTTATTCTCTCATTGCCCCAAGGGATGATGTCACACAGGAAAGAAGCCTATATCCTGGCTTTTGTGTATCTAGATACATAAGCAAGCCAGGTTAATGTGGCCAGTGTGAGTGCACAGGACAAAGTGCTCAGAAGGGCCTGGCACATGGGTTTAATGCTCTGCAGTGGCTGTCTTGAAATTTTTGACAGTTTTAACTTGGAATGTTTGATTTGTAAAGTAGAGTGCAACAGGACAATGGAGCATGCACTTGGGGCTTGAGGCCTTGACTCACATGTAATCCTGCCTCCAGCTGTCTCCTGGGGCAAGTTACCCACCACTCAAATATCCCCTGGTGCCCTAGTGCCATGGCCCTACTTGGCTTTCTTCCATACCTGGCATAAGCCTGGGCATAGGTGCAGAGAGAAGAGGGTGTCAGGCCCTGGGGGTGCATATGCCTCAAGGCATCTGGTGATGAGAATCAAAGAGGATGCCTTTGGACCTCAGGTGGTGGGGTGCCACAGCCATCAGGTGGGCAAATCAGTGAGGTCTCTGGTTCACCCCCAATCCAGACATGGGGACATATGTGTGTACATGTGTATGGCACGCATGTATGACAATCCCCTTGGAATCAACCCACCATGTGTGTTTGGTGGTGTGTTGACTTTTCCCACCCCATCCCTACCTTTATGTTTTCATATTGCATTGAATCCAGCAAATGATGTAGCTGGCCAATACATAGGCTTTGAAACAGACACCTTTGTACCCCAGAATACCTGAGATGTGATGAAGGCCACTGACAGTCCCACGGACGTTCTTACTTTTCCCAGCATTATTGTGGGAAGAGGAGACCTATCCTTTGCACTTGAAAGTAATGAAGAATTGAGCTGAGAGCAAGCTGGAGCTGGAGGGGCCTTGGGCCAAGGATGACTTAGCGGTGACCCACACAGTCCAAAGGCCAAACAGGAACAGGTAAAGTTCAGACTGTGCCAGCAAGGATAGTGACCTAGACTAGGGACGTGTGTGCTCATGTATGTGTGTAAATCCCACATTGTCAGATTAAACTCCTGCCATCAGATGAAGTGGAGGTTTGAAGTAGAAAATAAACGGCTTACAGAAAAAAAAAATTAAATCTCTTACATTCCTGAATTTGCAGATCGATGTGTATATATGCTATATTGTCCCCAAAAATGAGAAAAGGAGTTTGTAGAGGCAGAGTTAAGAACATGCAGGGAAAGAAACCACTTACAAGGCTGAGAGCTGGGAGAGACTCGTCAGGCCTGGCAAGGAACCACTGTTCAGAGGATCTAGGAAGGGAACTCTCAAAGTCCACTTACAAAAGCCAAATTGCCCAGGGTCAAGAAGCATAAGGACTGAGCCTGGTCAGGGGAAGCCGACCTAAGAAGCAGTATCACAGCATAGCTTCCTTCTAAGAGAGTTGTTTAAATTGTCCATGAAAATATTTTGTTCTTTTATGAATACAAATTCCTTGTGTACTTTATTTGGGAGAACATTTTCTTCAAAGCAATTTAGCTAAGGCGGTGGCGGGGAGGGTGGGCGTAGGGGGTTGGGAAATACTGGTTGCCAGGGGCTCCATCCAGGTCCAGGGGAAGAGCAATACTTGACAAAAATTAGCAGGAACTGAGTCTCAGAAACACTGGAAAGAGCAAAGTCATTGAGAAACCTGATTTTTTAAGCGGGAAGGTATTTTTGGAGATTTCTTTTCTCTTTTTTTAAATTTCTCTCTCTTCTAGTTTTTCTACAATGCATAGCTTTTACTTATGCAGTTTTTACAAGGGGGTAATCCTCTAAAATGAAGCAAAATGTGGGCATTCACAATAGTTGTAGTGAAGATCCATTTATGATTCTAATCGGCCTTTCTCTTGGGAAGAAAGGAGCAATAAAAGAAGAAAATGAAAAAGAAAGCCCAAGTAGTTAGTTTCATTCTCTTTCCTATTAGCTGAATCCAGACATAAATGAAAGAACAAACATTCCCAGGGAAAAACCAGAATGGAGGTGAGGCAGGGGGACCCACAGGTGGCCAGGTCTTTAGAGGACCAAAGTGCACCCACACGAGTCCTCCTCAAGGAGATATCTCAGACCAAATCATAGCTGACCTGGAGGATGTACCACAGCAGGTTACTGGGCCTCTGGGATTGTGCTGGTGGGGGGGCAGGGAATGGATTCTGTGAACAAACTAGTCAGGCCCATGTCAACAAAAATTCTTATATAACCAAAGATGTTCCAGGTTGTAATAAATAAATACAAAGCCCAGATAAAACCAAAACCATTGTGTCAAAAATCCATGAATAGTTCCCTGGAGTTCCTTGGAACTGGATTTGACTTATAGAAGGTTTAGGGGGAGAGGAGTTTAAAAGATTCTATTTTTAAGTAATCTTTACACCCAAGGTGGGGCTTGAACTCACAATGCCAGGATCAAGAGTCACACACTCCACTGACTGAGCCCGCCGGGCACCCCCTTTATTTATTTATTTATTTATTTTTCAAGATTTGGAAGGTTTTAACTTGTCCATCTGGTGCCAAATCTGCCATAAGAGGGAACTCTCGATATGGATACAATTCATACCTGTGAAAAAACCAGGATAGAAAAAGACATTCAAATGCCAAAGCGCCCAGAGAGAATAAAAGGGGAACAGAGAAAAGTAGATGCAGAGAAACATGGCATTCAATAACTCAGAACAGATAATGGATTTGTTCTTATGGAATCGGTGAAAAAAGGTTCTGCAGAAGGGGGTCAAGTCCCTGACCCATTTAAAAGAGTGTGCACCCTACTTGGCAGGCTGCCCTTCCCTGATGTGGCCTCCGTGTCAAGAAAACTGGATCCCGGTTCTCAGAAGCTTGTGTTTCTTCTCTCTTAGGGATCCTGTTTAGCTCACGATGAGAATTCTGTCCTCATCAGCATCAGTTTCCAAAATTCCTCACACTGACACAAAATTAAAAGGGAAGCAGAGGCCCCTCTGGGCTGTTTTATATCATGAATCACCAGGCCCTTCCTGACTCTCCTGGGAATCCCATCCACACACAGAGGTCCCATTGACTCCTGGGGTCCCTGTCAAAGGCGAATTCAAGAATGGAAAAGATGAGCTGGAGTTGATTTCATGTTGGGCTCATCGGCTGAGTCTTGTCACAGGCAAGGGTCACAGCAGCTTAAGATTAAAGAGCCTGCCATTCAAATACTTGGGGGCTTCTAGCATTCTGAGCGTAAATGGATCCCATAATTTACATGTGGACTATTTAGAAGGAGATGAATGAACAACAGAGCTCCACAGTGTTCTTTTTAGGCATACAGTGCAGCCTGTTTGCGTGGTAACTAGACTGTAAACACGTGCCACTGAAGGAAGTGCTTTGCCAGGTTTGCTGTGTTTTATTTTAATCCTGAAACAGGCAAAGGAAGAACAGAGTTTAAGAAAGGACATCCTCAAGCCTGGACAATCAAACACCTTTCCAGAGACATAACAACTTTGGGTTTTTTAAATACTTCACTGCTTTAAAGATTCAACAAGAATAAGCTGTTGTTGTTGTTGTTGTTGTTGTTGTTGTTGTTGTTGTTTTAACAAAGGCTGGATCCTCTCTGTACAGGATCCCACACTCTTCCAGCAAGAGAATAGAGGAAGACTGACCATGGCATGGATATCAGAAATTTGCCTTTGGAAATGTGAAAATTTCTGTTATTTGTAAGTAAATCGTAGGACTTTGATTTGTTCACTCTTTCATTCAGCTATTCACTTTGTTTATGTAGTGAACATCTGTTAAGTCTCTCCCATGTACAAGGCACTATGCTAGGCACAGGGTGAACAAAATGACATGAGATAGATTCCAGGGTTCCATGTAAAATGGACTAAGCTGGACTAACCAACCTTGCTCCTCCCACTGAATGCAGCTATAAAACCTGGACAGAACGCAAGGAGCAGGTATTTACTTTGAAAAGTAAATAGTAGCAGGTGGCTTGGGGAAAAGATCGAAATTTGAAGTACTGCTAAAACTGGTGGTGGGCTTCTCACTTTTCTCCTCCTGGTGTCCCCTGCCCTGGATTCAAGGCAGCCTAAAACCTGGAAGTGAGTGTTGGCAAGAATAGAGAGAGCTCCAGCAAAGGCCCTTTTGTTTTGACATGAGCAATAGAAGGATCTCCCAACATTCAGAGAAAATGGAAGAAATTTCCCGTATTCCTTTTTCTTTCTTTTTCTTTTCCTGAATCTCTCAAATTACCCAACCTGTGATGGCCCGCAGGTCCCTAAAACTCCGAGGGACAGGAAGGAAACTTCCTCTCTGATTCTAAGAACTGTGGCCCGAGAGTGGCACTAATGCCTGCTACTTTTTTTTCCCCCTTCTCCATCTTCCTGCCTCTTGGCCACTGTAATGAAGAATCTGACTCTATTTTTGATGTTTGATTGCTGGCAGCTTTTGAGCTTCACCACTCCCCATTCCCTTTGTCCCACATCTGGACAAAGCTGGTAGAAGGCTCAGTTGCTCCTTTGTCACCAATGAGAAGTACAAACCCTGGTGCTCCAGCCTTCATGCAGGGACTTTTGTCCCAGCTGCACTCCCTGGCTCGCAGAAACACCAAGCTAGTCTCCATTTCTGGCTCTTTCAAGCCATTTTCAAATCAGCTTGGGAGGCATCTTTGCTCTCTCCGGAAAGTTCCATGACATAAGTAATAAACTTTTCCATACTTCCTTGTTGATGTATGGCTCATTGATCTTAATATCCAAATAAAAAAAAATTTTGGCACAGTTACAGTGAGGGAGGTCCATCCCATTTTTGCTGAATGAAAACAACATCCCCAGATATGGGCACTGCTAATAGGAAATGCACAGCAGATGAAGACCAACAAGGGACTCTTTGGGGAACAAGAAAGCACTAGGGAAATCTCAGAGAGGAGGCAGCTGAGGGCACTGGTCAAATTGTTTAAGAGCTAGGGCTTATTCCCAGGATGTGCCTGCCTGAATATGACAGTAAGAGTGTATCCCAGGAAGAAAAATTAATCTTGGGAGATGTCACTGCCCAAGTGTCAGACTGGCCACTAGGTGGCGTACACTTTAGGTTGAATCCCAGCAGCGGAGCAAAGGCTTGGAAAACAACTGACTGAAACCACAACCCACACAAGGCTGGTCACAACTTGCAGCCTAAAACCAACTAGGTTGATTGCCTGCTAAAACAAAAAATGTCAACAATCTATCGAATTTAAGCAAGACCCAGAGTCTCGTAACAGAATCTTCAAAATATCCAAGACACAATCCAAAATTATTCAGCATGCCAAGAACTAGGAAAACCTCAACTCTAATAAATAGACTTGCTTGCGAGAAGCACACAACCGAGTGTGGAAGACAGAATCGTGAATGGATAGTGGCATAACCTTTGGTATCTTTGGTACCTATGCTGTGAGAGATGCAGATAGGACAATGCAGGAGCACAGACGTAGTAGACCTAACCCAGTCTGGGGAGGTGGAGTCAGGAAATTGGGACTGGCTTCCTAGAAGAACAGATGTTGGAGTTAAGTCTGAAAGGATAAATAGACAAGGAGGAGTTAGGTGAGGAAGTAGAAAGTAGAAAGTATTTATAGGGTACCTGGGTGGCTTAGTCGGTTAGACTCTTGATTTTGGCTCAGGTCATGATCTCAGGGCTGTCAGGCTCCTAGCTCTCTTGGAGTGGGCTTGGGATCCTCCCTCTCCCTCTGCCCTGCCCCCTCCCAGAAAAAAAAAAAAAGGAAGGAAGGAAGGAAGTATTCACATCTATGCAAGGGGCAGCAAGAGAAAAGAAAGCAGGTCAGGCGTGAATGGGGGACTGTAAACTACCCTGTTTTGATGGGGCACTAGCTACTAGGCAGGGAGTAGCAGAAAAGGATGGTGGAATGCCCAGGAGCAGGCCACAGAAGGCTTCAAATACCATCATATATCGCATTGGACCTTATCGGTCATCCTATCTGATCTCAGTTTTGGCAACACTGATACATTAATACAACATAACACAGTGGTCATAACGAAATCATAGAAATCATGGCACCCCTCTGGGTCTTGGCTTCTTGTGGCCTAAACTATTGGTATGCACTGTCCTACTGGTGTGCACTGATGACCTGTCTGGTCCGGCCTCTCTTGAAATTAGATTCGCTGTGTGACTGCTTGTGCCTATTGGATGTGAGTGAAAGTGATGCATGAAACACTCAGGGCTCAGCTGTCTCAAGAACCCAGGGTGCCTTTCCTGAACTCTCTTCCCCTTTCGCATAGACCTTAGAGGCATGTGCTCAAAGGCCATGCAACAAGATGCAAGCAATTGGGTTTCTGGGTCATCACTTGGAGGTGAGTCACTTCAGGAACATTAACAAAGGAGTTTGCACAAGGGAACAATAAGCTTTTCTTGTGTGAAGCCACTGAGATTTCATGGTCTAGTCTAATAGAATTTCTCCATCTCTTTATCAAGAACATGATAAACCTCCCTCCAAAGTCTTCCCAGATCCATAAATCTAACTATCTAGAGAAGTCCCTCCTCCAAACATCTTTGTCCAATTTCTTGGGGTCAGTTCTGCCTATGTTCTTCATCTTGAGGACACTTCTGTATCCTCCCTTGGAGAAGAGTCATGATGCCAGAGACACTGAGGATAGAACAGGTGAGCTTTATAGCTCACCTAGTGCACCTTACTTCCTAGTACCTGACTCACTTTTCCAACAGTCCTGCTACGTGGTGGTCCAGGATCTGGTTGAAAACTTTAAATTTACTGCCCTGACTACAAAAATTCTTCCTCTTCCAACATTCTGAAAAAGAAATACACTGCCCTTAATTGATAATCCCTATGGACCATGCTTAATCTCCTCACTTTATTTTTTCAAAACAATGAGTAGTAACTCTATTCAAATGAATGAGTTGTGATTCCATTTGGTACATGTGAGCTTTTTCCTGACCTCTTCCCATCATAGCAATAAATTCTTTTTTTCCCCTACACAATGAACTATTTATTTGGTGAAAATGTATGGCCTGTGAGTGACAGTCCAGAAATTATCCTTATATTCATCAATTCCATGTGCCGATGAGTAGAGAGCTCTTTCTTTGAGAGGATATTGTCTATAACACTACAATTTTACAGACAAGTTCTGATAAGCAGTAGCAGTTTTGCAGTTCAAATCTTTGGAAGCATTAAGTCTACCTATATGTCCATGTGGTATCTCTGAAACCATGAAGATCTATAAAAAAGTCAACACAACTAAACAAGAAAATAGAAATGAACACCCTCATCTGGCTGGAAACTTTTTAAAATGAAAGGTTTTTGTAGTGAGGCACTCTGTTTTCTTGGATGCAATGTCTGCTTGGTTCATAACACTAGATAGTTCTTGATTAATGCAAAGCACAATCCATAAAAGGAAAAAATGATCAATTGGACTGCATCAAAATTTAAAACTTTTGCTCTGTGACTCTACTGAAGGCATGAAAAGACAAGTTCTTTACAGAGTGGGGGAAAGCATTTGCAAACCACATATGTGACAAAGAACTAGTATCTAGAATTTATAAGGAATCTCAAAGTGCAACAGTAAAAAAATAATAATAATAATCCAAGTAGAAAATGGGTAAAAGACATTTTGCCAAATGGTGGCAAATAAGCACATGAAAAGATGTTTAACATCATTCACCTTAGGGAAATGCAAATTAAAATCACAATGTGATATCGCTGCACATCTATCAGAAAGGCTAAAATATAAAAGAGAGACTGCCAAATGCTAACAAGGGTACAGAGAAACTGGATCTCTCATACACTGATGGTAAGAATGTAAAATGGTACAGCTACTCCAAAAAATAGTTTAGCATTTTTTTAGAAGTTAAACATTAAAAAAAAAAAAAAAAGAGCAGCCCCAGTGGCCCAGCAGTTTAGCAACGTCTTTCGGCAACGTGTGATCCTGGAGTCCCGGGATCGAGTCCCACATCGGGCTCCCTGCGTGGAGCCTGCTTCTCCCTCTGCCTGTGTCTCTGCCTCTCTCTCTTTCTGTCTGTCATGAATAAATAAATAATTTAAAAAATAAAATAAAAAAATAAAAGTTAAACATACACCTACCAGACAAACCAATAATTCTATTCCTGAATGTTTATCCCAGAACAATGACAATGTATGTTCATTCAATAATATGTACATGAATTCCTATATCAGCTTATTCTTATTAACCAAAACCTGAGAGCCATCCAGATGGTTAAACAAAGTCTGGTACATGCATACCATGTACTTTTACTCAGGAGTAAAAAGGAACTAATTATTGATCCAGGCAACAACCAGGATCAATCTCCAGATAATTACACTGAGTGAAAAAAACTAATCCCTAAGGGTTATAGATAGAATGAATGTTATTTATATAACATTCTTGAAATGACAAAATTATAGAAGTGGAATATAGATTAGTGGTTGCCAGAAGTTACAAGGGGTTGGAATGGGAAGTGGATGTGATTACAAAAGGCCAACGTAAGGGAGGGATCCTTGTGCTGATGAACATGTTCTGTATCTTGACCACATCAATGTCAATACCTGGTTGTGCTATTCTATTACAGCTCTGGAGATGGTACCATAAGGGGAAACTGGATAAAGAATACAAGGAATCTCTATTATTTCTTACAAATGCATATAAATCTACAATTATCTACAGTTATAAAAAGATTAGATTTTAAAAAGATTTTCAAAAACATTCCTCATTTCTGGGTTGCAGCTCATACCAGGTAAATTATAATAGCTGGATGTAAGGGCCAGGCATCGGTAGTTTTTAAAGATGCCCAGCTGATTCCAGTGGGGAGCAGGTTTGGGAACCACTTATTAAACATCTCAGAAGCCTCCAAGGAGATATTTAAAAGAAGGGGGGAGGGTTCTTAAAGTTCTGTCTATAGATATATCTTTGCAAAAGGGAATGACACAGAAGCGTCCTATAACATTTTGGCCACAGGCCCAGTCTATGTGTGGGAGATGCGTTGGCCCTTTCTTATTCATCTGGCAGGCTGCTGGCCTTGAAAGTTCACTAACTGAACTTAAGCCTAAAAGCCAACGTTATTAACCACTTTGTTAATTGGAATAACTTACCAAAATGTTTTAAAAGTCATTTCATAAACAAAGCAATATCTTCCTCTCCACCTTCACCCCAACATTCATTAAATCTCACCAGGGGAGGTGAGATACAAATGCTACTAAGTGATCTAGAGCCTGCTCAAGGTTTTACACGTGTATTGTTGTTTTAAAATTAACACTCTATCCACATCTGATTTGAATTTCAGCTTTTTAAATAGCTGTTGCCCTTCTTCCCAAGAAATCTGTTAGAGGTACTACCTCTACTTGCTAAGCAATTAGCCTCTTAGACCAAACTGTAAGGAGAGAAAAAGGGACTGTATCTTTCCTCTATTAAATTTGGACCCAATTTATGCCTGAGTGGCTCAGTGGTTGAGCATCTACCTTTGGCTCAGATCATGATCCCAGAGTCCTGGGATCGAGTTCTGCATTGGGCTCCCCACAAGGAGCCTGCTTCTCCCTCTGCCTCTTCCTCTGTCTCTCATGAATAAATAAGATATTTAAAAAAATATTTGGACCCAATTTCACCTCTACAGTCAGCCCCACTGCCCTGCTGAGAGGACCTCAGAATGTTCTTCAATTGTATGCTTTCAAGTATTATGCCCTATTTTTCAGCCTACACCTTCTCTTGGGACTTTTTCTTTTAAATTAAAAACACTGTTTAAAATGTGTTATTGAAGCAACATTAATGTAATGAGAAAAAGCCTTATCAGACAAGATAACCTGCTTTTCCTCAAAGATGCCATTTTTATTGCATTAAGTGCTGTTTGCTCCATAAGATCTGAAGAAGTCAAATGGATTAACCCTGTACATCACGTCCTCTTTCTCAAGAACCCAATTTTCTGTTTGATTTTTCCACTCCAAGTATCACAAATACAGTAGTAGCTCCATGGGGACTCACAGAATAGGAAAAATTGAGCTCTCTTTAATTTTTGCCTTGTTTTATTTCTAAGAAATCTCTTTTGGAGAAGAGCAAGTTAGGCATGTATGCTAATGAATGTATGTAAATCCATTTTACCATAGAAACAAACGTAGTTCTTTTACAGTTAAGCAAAACACAAGAGTTGAGGAGTCATTTCATTCAGGACAGAGGCTCTTCTGGATTTAAGCGTACACAGACACACAGCATTAAACTCAGTTGAGGGCAGCCAATGAAAAACAAGCTGCGCGCAAAGATTGCCTCTCACACGGTGAAGTTTTGCACACAGCAACATCTGCAGGCTGCACAGTCCAGATGACTTAAACAGAAGATTCAGAGGCAGGAAACCATACGCAGCCCTGGCTCTTTGTGAACAGAACTTGTTGCTGAACCAATTCACTCTTCTAATTTACAATTCTCCACCCTCAACCAAGTACCCTTCCTTGTTTTCACAAAGCACAGAGCCCTTTCCCCCATAAGAGTCTTTGCTCAGACCATTCCTGCTGCCCCCCATGTGGTTCTCCTGATTCCTTGCCTGCTGGCTCCCTCTCAGACTTCATGTTTCAATTAAAATAATATCCCTTCCCATCCCCCTCGCTCCAGAGTCAGCCTCTGACTCTGCACTCTGTTTATTTCTAAGTCCTATTCCAGGGCTTGTCATCTAACAGATAACCATTTGTAAAATTAATAAAACGCTTCTCTTAAAAAACACTGATAATCAACAAAAGCTTCCTCCAGCTGAAAAAGTAGGTATCACAGCATTCCTTAAGTGAATTCCAGTGACGAGTAAAAATTGATTGTATTTTTAGTTAAACACACACACACATACACACACACACACACACACACTAATCAAATACAAAGAACATAATGATTAGCTCAAGTGATTGAGGTTCAGAGGCTAAGGCCCATTGCTTGGGTAGAACTTGAAGCACCTAGTACCATACCCAGCAACCTTTGACTCAGACCTGACTAGTATTGCACAACTGTTCCCGCCTCTGAACACTTAACATGCATCTTGTATCTGTCCCATTCATCCATGTAATAGGTGCTTCTGCCTTATGAATCTTACCAACCTCTAAAAGTATATTTTAAGCTCCTGGAAACCAAGGACCACTTTTTAAATAATAATAGCAAACACTTGAATATTTCCTATGTGCTTTCCTGTATTAATAATATTCACAATGGGAGTTGTGATGGATATCCAGGCAGAAAGACTGCAGAGCCTGCATGCACCTTCTTTCCTGAACCCTGGATTTGACATGCTCAGCTGTTTACATGACCTTTGGCAAGTTGCCTCAGTTTCTTCCTCTGTAAAATGGGGATGACAATGACATAGTATTACCTTGGAGGGTCCCTGTGAAGATTAAAGCAAGTTGATACCTGTAAAGTGCTTGGAAGGTGGCTGGCACACAGCAGGTACTCATTAAATGTTAGTTGTTATTGTTTTAGGAAAGTCCCTAATCCTGGGAAAGCCATCAGCCCCCCCCCCTTTTTTTTTTTGCACGGGAAGTCCCCAGTCCTTAGCAAGGGTTCAAAATGGGTCCAAACGGCCGGCTTAGGACAGGAAGTTGGCCCAGGCTCTGTGGTCACTCTCTGCTGCCCTGTCTTTCAGAGCCCACCTCAAAACTCTCCCTAGGTCCTATGACCTCTCCTCCCCACACGCCAGTGACATTAAGGAAACTACTCCTTAGCCAGTAGGCTGTAACACAGAAACCATGTGCCTTTTTCTTACGTTTTTCCCCGTAGCCCATTGCTCTGTTTTTCCCATTCACCCTTCCGTTTTATAACCATCCCTGTTTCCTAAGAGCAAGCTACAGGATGTTTGGGAATAACGGACAAGCCTGGCCGAATGAAACTAGGGCATCTAGTGCCCCCTGCTGCCACTCATAGGAAAGGCAATTTAAATAAGAAAAGCTCGATTCACTGACCCTGAATTTTGCTTATCGAGATCTAAACAGAAATCCGTACAAATATCCCAAGTTTGAAATTAGACTCATCTTTTTATCTTTTCTTGAATTCCCACTCTTGAATTCCAGCTTTTGGCTTTGCCTTTGCAAAAACCGATTTTTGCTTATTTATACCTTTCTCTAGGCACCTGGGTGGCTCAGTTTGAGCCTCTGCTTCCACTCGGGTGGTGATCCCGGGGTCCTAGGATCCAGTCCTGCATAGGGCTCCCGGTAGAGAGCCTGCTTCTCCCTCTGCCTCTCTCTGTGTGTCTCTCACGAATAAATAAAATCTTTTTTAAAAATTATACCTTTCTCATTCCTTGAATTGGCTGGCAGCTCTGTTGCTTTGGGATTTGAACTGGTTTTGTCTTACTCTTGGCTGTTGTCACCTCGGTGGAGCCCAGAGCGGGCGGGAGGCTGAGGCTGCAGCGGCCGGGGGGTGCAGGCTGGGACCGACAGACAGGGCTCCGGGTGGGCCCCTGGGAACTCGTCCGCACCCAGGCTCCCCCGCCTTGGGAAACCGCACATTCCCACGGATTCAGAGCGCGCTCTGGAGGCCAATGGGACGCCGGCGCCCGGCTGAGTGTCAGGCTGGTTCAGCCAATGAGCGTGCGCGGGCACAGGTGGCTCCGCCCTCCCCGCCCGACTGGAACCTCCTAGAGGCAGGCGGGGGCTCGGTCAAAGCCCGCAGCCCAGGCCGAGGCGAGGGCGAGCCAGCCGCCTGCGCGGCGTCCGCGGCATCCACCGGCCGCGAGGGGTCTGTCCAGGAGGTCGCGAGCAGGTGAGGGGGGCAGCCCATGGGAACCCCCGGCCCCCGGCGGAGAACCGACTGGGGCCACCCCCGAAAGTGAGTCTCCAGCTGGGACCCGGGGACCTCCCACTGGAGCCGGAGCCGCGCGGGAGCGCCCAGAGGATGGCCCGGGGGTGAACTGCGGCAAGAACGAGGAGGACTCGAGGTTAGGGGCGGTGGCGTTGGCAGGAGTTGTGGGGTGGACTTTGGTGCTGTCCTGAAGCCGCCTGGCGGAGAGGGCAGGTGGCCCGGAGTAAGGTGTGCGCTGGGAACCGGTGGAGCAGGGTCAAGGTCTGGGCCCCTCGCGTGCCAGGCCAGGGCCTCCATCCTCCCACCGTCCTCCCTCTCTCCATCCTCCCCTCCAGGTGGGAATGGAATACACTGACCTAAGCCTCTTTCCCCAAAACGCCAAGTTCCTTGAGAGTCACATGTGGGCACCGAGGAAGACAGGCATAGATGATTGCACTCCGATAAGAGGGTTTTTAAAAACCAACTTCCAGGGGCGCCTGCGTGGCTCAGTGGTTGAGCGCCTGCTTTCTGCTCAGGTCGTGATCCGGGGTCCTGGGATCCAGCCTCCCTTCCCTGCAGGAAGTCTGCTTATGTCTCTGCCTCTCTCTCTCTCTCTCTCTCTTTGTGTTTCTCATGAATAAATAAATAAAATCCTTAAAAAAAAATCCACTTCCAGTTGTGATGAGTGCCCAGGGCCTACACCCTGGCCGAGTTGCCCTTTCTCCCTCCCAGTCTTAAGTTTTATTACTGTCAGGCTGGAGTTGAGATCTCAGTAAGGAGGTAGTGTAGATTTATTGACATCTGTCAAAGGTAGAGTCCTTACAGATAGGATGGGTGGGTGTAGACCCTTGCTGTGGATGGTGAATTTATTTGTAATCCTTCCAGTGAAAGCTTTGGGAGGTCCGGTTCTTCCTTAATTCATGGATTTTTTGAAGACACTCCAAGCTCATGGAAGGATGTCCTAAAGGCTGCAAGCAGTTCAGAAAAGTATTATTGGGAAAGAAGACAGAATAAAAAGTCTACTACTGAACCATGAGACAGAAAGAAATATGTCATTTTTAACTAAATGTAGGAAATCTGGTTCAACCTTATATATTCATGTTCTCCTTTTAAAGCCTTGCATTATGTAGGGCAGCCCTGGTGGCTCAGCAGTTTAGCGCTGCCTTCGGCCAAGTGTGATCCTGGAGACCCAGGATCGGGTCCCATATCGGGCTCCCTGCATGGAGCCTGCTTCTCCTTCTGCCTGTGTCTCTGCCTCTCTCTGTGTGTCTGTCATGAATAAATAAATAAAATCTTTAAAAAAATAAAGTCTTGCATTATGTATTTTATTTTGATGTATATGTTTGTATTTGAAATATCCACAGCATATTAGCATAGCAGGTGTCTGATTTAGATGTTTCTTCAAAATTTCTTTTACTGATGAGCAGAGGCCTAAATAGTAAGTAGCTCTGTAGCATCTGGAAGAAGAGAAGGATCACGGAATTGAAGCAGACTTTTTTTGTTTGCTTCAAAATCAGTAAGTCCCCTCTGAATTCAATTTGTTTTTTTTGTTGTTATTTTTAAGATTTCATTTATTTATTTAAGAGAAAGCACAAGCAGGGGAGGGTCAGAGGAAGAAGCAGACTCCCAGCTGAGTAGGGAGCCCTCCTTAGGGAGTGTGGGGGGAAGCTCGATCCCAGGACCTTGGGATCATGACCGGAGCCAAAGGCAGACACTTAACCAGCTGAGCCACCCAGCACCCATGACTTTGCTTTTTATGAATTAATCTCCCAAAGCCAGGGTGTTCCTGGAAGAGCTGCTACAGACTGAGTTTTGGAACATTGTTGGAAAACAAGGATTAGGCTCAGGATCCACAGAGCACTCACTGAGGGGTAAACATCTTATGAGGTCCTGCCTGAGCGACCAGTCTGTCTGTCCATCAGTCAGTCTCTCAACCATGCTCTCCTCTTCTCCAATTCCACCTGTGTACAATTTATGAAAGCCTGTATTACTATAGATTGGAAGTTCCACCAATCCAAAGGGAACTGAGGATGGAAATCAGGAGACCTGAGAACCTGGACGGGGAGATTTCTATCTTCACTAACCTCAAACTAAAATGCAGCATTTCTTTCATAGGCAACAAACCACCGTGGGATTAGTACCCATGACTGTGTCATCACTAGGAATCACAGATGTTCACAGGTTACAGATGCCTCAACATATCATTTATGTGCAGCATTACCTGGGAATTATGGTAATTATTATTCCCACTCTGAGCTCTTGTAATTTAGTATAGTAAAGAAGTACATCTATTATATCACAGATTTAAATTTTTAATAATTTGATAACTGTATTTCAGTAAAATTGGCTTCCTTGGCAATCCCATTTTTTATTGTGTGTGTTTTTCCAGACTGCCAAAGGGGATGCCATCTGTCTCTGCTGTGGATCATGAATAGACAGTGTGACAAATAGGTAGAGATGAATATGCATTGTGGTGCTCTTGCCTTGTTCTCTAACCTTACCATTAGCTGGCTTATGAGTTGAGAGGACAGTGGCCCCTTTGCCTAAGAACCTTCATGAACCCACATCTCCAAGAATATGGAATTTCCCATGATGGAGAGTTGTTCTTTTAGGTTGAGGTGAAAATGCCTTGAGAAGGAATATCATGGGACTGTTCTCGGCTTCTAATACCTCAGTGACCAGGTGGAAGGGATCTCTGAGAACACCTAGTCTGAGCAGCATCTTATATATCCAAGCACTGAAGTCTGAAGTCCAGGGGCAAGTTATTTACCAGAGCTCATATCAGGTAAAGATACCATTATGGGAAGGCTTTTAGTTGTACTCTGAATAGGGAAAGTGTCCTGGGAGTCTGGAGAATGGGTGGATGGAGGCTAGGGTAAGGGTGGGCATAGAAGGGGATGGACAGGAGAGCTGGCTATTAGTTATTTATCCAAAGGATACAAACATAGTGTTTTGAAGGGGCACATGCATCCCAATGTTTATAGCAGCAATGTCCACAATAGCCAACATATGGAAAGAGCCCAGATGTTCATCAACAGATGAATGGATAAAGAAGATGTGATACACATACACACACACACACACACACACACACACACACAATGGAAATTATCTGGCCACCAAAAAGAATGACATCTTGCCATTTGCAACAACATGGATGGAACTAGAGGGCATTATGCTAAATGAAATAAATCAGTCAGAGAAAGACAGTTACCATATGATTCACTCATATGGGGAATTAAAGAAACAAAACAGATGAACATAGGGGAAGGGAAGGACAAATAAGATGAAAACAGAGAGGGAGACTCTTAACTCTAGGAAGCACTGAGGGTTGCTGGAGAGGGGTATGGTAACTGGGTGATGTGCATTAAGGAGGGCACGTGATGTGATGAGCACTGGGTGTGGGTGTAGTATGCAATTGATGAATCACTGAATTCTACCTCTGAAACCAGTAATGCACTATACATTAATTAAATTGGGGGGGAAAAAAGGAGAGCTGGGCGTCAGAGCCAAACCTCAGGTACCACCTCCCCGAGTCCACAGTCCAGTGCATGCCATCAACTCTCCTGTGAACCTTCAGCTGACTTAGACTTCTCATAAGTTAGTCACGTTCGTTCCCTGAAGCACTTTTATGCGCGAGGAATAAGTTCAGCAAACACGTTTCACGAGATTTAATCTATATTCTTTGGGTTCTTAAAATACTGATAAGCTCTGCTATTATTCACAGGCCGGCAACACTCCTAGAGCTGCCTGATGACTCCTAGATAACCGCCTTCTTCCACTCTCTGAAGGACTGTCCTATATAAGGAAGAGGGTCAGGTTGGAGTTACTCTGGATGCAGTTGAGGAGGAAGGCAAACCTGGCATGAGAGGCACAATTCCAAATCCATTTTTTAAAAGATTTTATTTATTTATTCATGAGAGACAGAGAGACAGAGGCAGAGACACAGGCAGAGGGAGAAGCAGGCTCCATGCCAGGAGCCCGAGGTGGGACTCGATCCCGAGACCCCAGGATCACACCCTGGGCTGAAGGCGGCGCTAAACCGCTGCGCCACCCGGGCTGCCCCCAAATCCATTTAAGGTTCATTCCTGGGATCCGATTATCCCCGGACGAGACCTGACTTTCAAACCTGTCTATACCCTTCCCTTCTCATACTGGAAGCCCAGCAAACCCTGGGCTTGGACCCAGGGCCCTGATCTCGCCTCCGCATCTCCAGATCACCTAGACAGCGCGCTATCACGAAGGGAGCTCCAGCTTAGAAACGCGACAGACTCGGTCTAACCTTTGCACCCTGCTTAGGAGCTGAGACCGGGGACACCTCGACCACTATACCTGTCTGGACCTTAGCTCCCCGCCCCCCCCGCCCCCACTGAAAAGGGCGGCAGTCTGCTGGCGAGAATCTAGGAGATCCCGGTTGCTGGCGAGGTCCCCCAACAGTCCCTTGAGGGATGAATGATTGATTCTCAGGGTGAAAAAAACCATGTGCCTTCCGGGCCCCCTGCTGCACCCAGCGGAGTGCACTCGGCGGAGGCCCCTCGGTCCCGCCCCGGCCGCTGCAGGCAGCAGAACTCGGCCGGGCTCGCGGCCAGCGCCCAGGGCCCCGCGCACCGAGCAGGGGCCTGCAGCCGGCGGCCTTGCTCCGCCCTGCGAGCCTGCGCAGCTCACACCCAGCCCCGGGTGGCGGCGAGGGCGCGGCAGGGCGCATGCGCGCCGCCGGGAAGGCCCCGCCCGGGACCGGCCGCCCCTGCACCGCGCGGGGAGGCGACGCGCAGGAGCGGAGGCGCTGGCCGCGGGGACGCTGCCCAACCTCAGGTACAAGGTTGGCCGCAGGCCGGCTCCTCATTTTTGCATTTTGAGCCGCGGGGAGCGGGGAGCGCTGCAAGTCAGCTGTGCGCAGTCGAGAACTTCCTCTCCTGGATGGTCTTGTAAAGGCACAGATTTAAGCAAAGATGCTGAGGCCCTTAGGAGGATCTTTCGGGGGCTGGGGGCTGCTTCTCCCAGGGATTGCTTCTTTCCAGCTCCTGAGAATTCCCTGAGCTTCTTCCTTCCGGGGCCCTGAATCTCCCACCCGGTCTCCTTCCTACCTTCCTGGAGCTGGGGAGAGGTGGGGAAGGGATGGGGTTCTCGGAACATGGCAGTTTTAACCTTCCTAGTACCGCCCAGACTTCACTGGAAAATGGTCTTTCGAGACCCCAAGGAGTACAGAGGTAGGTAGCTTTTTATATAGTAGCTTACGGAAAATCTCTGTGGGCTCCCCAATTTTGGGAGGGTTAGGGGCAACGCAGGGCCCTGTCACCTGGGTTTCTATGTGATGCAGTAAATCATTTTGCTGCATTGCACCCAAGATGCTTTCTGGCCTTACCAAGTGCTGAGGTAGCCTTTGCCAATGAAAAAGCATGTGATGCAAGGCGCACATCGGCTCCCCCTTGCATCACTTTCATATGTGGTTCTGGACAGGTCATAAGGTCCTTTGTGGAAATGGAGCAAGAGGGGTGATTGCTTTTTGTCTGCAGTTTCCCTGTGAGTTCAGAAACTTCTTGCAAGGGTTGGGAATAGATTTATTTTCTCCTTAGAATACTCAGTTCAGTAAGGAGATTAAGGGAACAGGCTGTTTCCTGGTAATAGACCCATATTGAGGGTTGGTCAGTTACAGAATGTCTTCCTTCAGCCAGACGTTGTTCCTTTTCACTCGCTCGTTCATTCAGCAAGTGTTCTGCACACACCTGCCTTCTGCATGGCAGTGAGCTCGGTGATGTAAGAAGGGCAGAGATGAACTGAACTTGAGCTTAACCTGGAGGAGTTTGGCTGGGAGGGGAAATGAGAGTGGGGGAGCTCAACCTAAGTAACTACACCAGGTATAAGGGAGTGGGGCCCCAAGAGAGAGTCAGAAGACTGAGGGTCAGAGGAGGGAAAAGAATCATCCTTTTACATCAGGTGGTTGGCTTAAGGAGAAAACTAGGTCCCCAGATTACTACCTGATGATGAGTGATCTCTCCTTAAGCTTCAGATCTGTGTGTAAAGGTGTTTTCCTCACTGTGTGTCAGGTGCCTTAGACTATGTCTTAGATAGGTCCCACCCCTCCTGGTGACCTCCCTCCTGCTGCCACCACATGCTTACTGCTGGTCCAGTGTTCCCTGTCTCAGAGAGTAGCATCAAGGCCCCTCAGCCTCCTACCTCTCCTTCCTAGTGGTCCAAGCCAGAGACTTAGAGGTGAGTCATCTCTGACTCATCCCTCCCCCGCACTTACCACACCCAGGCTCTTGATTCTGCTCTCTGAACCTCTCTCTGAGCCATTGCTCCAGGCCAGGCTGCCCCATCGTCTCTGGCTTAGCTTATCTTCCTGCTTCACTGGTTCCCATCGCAAGGAAGTACTTGCTGGAATTAAATCTGGCTATGAGACTCCCTTCATTCCTCCCTACCATCCTTGAGACAGAACTCAGCCTCCCTTACAGGACTTACAAGTGTCCTGGCCCTGTTGTTGTTATTGTTGTTTAACCAACCCCATCTTATCACAGCCCCCTTACACTTCTATTTTGAAAACATGCCATGCTTTCTTATGCCACTAGTTTTTTGCACATGTTCTCCCTGTTGCCTGGAACACATCCTTCCTTGTCACTGTCTTCACTTGGCTTACTCCTCCTCTCCCTCAGGTCCCAGCCAGGACCCCATTTGCTCTAGGAATCCTTCCTTAGGCTCCCAAGTCTCACTAGGCACCACTTCTTATTATGGTGCTCATGAGTCTCCTCTTAGGGCTCATCCACACATCTGCCTTCTCTGCTGTGCCCTACTGTGTGTCCCAGAAGGCCAGAGCCAAATCTGAGGGCTTTTCTTTGCTTCCTACTGAAAGCACTCAGTAAACAGGTGTTTAATGGAGTTGAGTAGAAGTTGTAAGATTATGGTTTGATTCATTGAATACCTGAACCATAAATTCACTCTATCCCCATTGTTTCCTAAGTGGGCTGATATAGTTATGGCCTCTCCCATGTCAAGTTGAAAAATGGGTGCGATGGTGAAAGAATAATCACTATTAAAGGAGCTAGTATTGGTTGAGTGCTCAGTATGTGCAGGCACCTTATAGTATTACCTCATTTAATTATCACAACTCTGAGAGGTGGATAATTTTATTACCTGCATTTTTTGGCAGACTGAGTTGCACAGAGATTAAGGAACATGCCCAGTGTTACATAACTAGTAAGTAGTGGCATCTGGTTTGGAGCCAAGCATACACTGTGAAATTCAATTAACTCTTTGGGAAAGACAGTAAGTAGGACAGACCATAAGAAGCTGACAGGGCTGAAGATGGAAAGTCACCAGATGGATGGCAGTGCAGTGTGGTCACAACTTTAAGCTGTGAAACCAACAGAAGCAACCAACCCAGAGCTTTACAGATCTGAAGAACATTCATTTTTTGTTTTTTGTTTTTTTTACGTACTCACTTTTCTTCAGACAGCTAACTCCATTATTAAAGGTATTATTCCTAGTGGTTAGGAATGAGACTTCTCTCAGTCTGAAACCTTGGTTCTGTTGCGTGGCCTCGGGAGTATTGCTCACCCTTTCTGTGCCTCAGTCTCTTCATCTGCAAAATGGGGGTACTAACAATAGTGCTTATCTCAGAAGGTTGTGGTAATAATTAAATGAGTCGATGTAAGGCTTTAGAAGGGTACCTAGCACATGGTAATTGCTCCCAGACATCCTCATCCCCATTATTATCCACGGGGTGGACATGACTGAGCTTTCCTCTTTTAATTCTTCCCGTGGATGTTGAGAATTCTTCACCGGTACCTTCTGATCACGGCCATCATCTCCTGGGCTTCAGGATTTCCTCCCCCCAGGCCCTTCCTCACAGTAACTTCTAGCTTCCTCTCTGCTCAAAACTCCTTTCTCTGTTCTTCTGGGTCAGTTTGGTACCAGTTTGTTTAGAGGATAAAACACTCTTTTAGGTCAACCTAAAAGAGGAGCAGTGAGAACACTGTAGAACTACAAAAAAACCTCATATGCTATTCCTCTTATATGAGGATATTTTCCTCAGGGAGGAGGTGTAGATGTAAAGAATTAAGATGCAAAAGCACCCCTGGGAATCAGAAATTAAAACGCCACAAGGGACTTATAGGGTCCATCTCATCTACTCCCCTCGTTTGGGGGGAGTTGATGTTGGGATGGGGCGTGATCCAAGGCCCACCAGCCAGCTAGTGACCATGTCTCCAGCCTGTAGCCAGCACACTTTGTCCTACATCTTATAGATTCCTTGGTAGGATTTTAATGGAACTTCTCACCCCTAGATATATGTTTCAACTGCTGCTATGAGGCACCATAGATTGTTCTTATCCCTTACTTAATTTTATGCCAGGGCTTCATTATATTCTTCAGTGATTTACTATTGATTAAGCATGAATGTCTCTGTACTTTTTTTTTCTTTTAGTAAACTAGAAAAGAAAAATTAACCTCTATAATTCTATGGAATGCGTATCATTTTTATATTACATATGCTCCCCCAGTTCTTTTTATTTTGTAAAACCTGTCCCTTCCCCCAGCTTTAGAATTGCAACCTTGCCAATGGACCTGATTGGCTTTGGTTATGCGGCCCTTGTGACATTTGGAAGCATTTTGGGATATAAGCGGAGAGGTAAGCCTTAACCATATTTTTCATCAGAGGGACTTCATTGGGGATTGGTGGTTGTGCTAAGATTATCTGAGGGTTTATAAATAAGACAAGAAGCTAAAGATGTCCTAGAGGTGGCTGAGGACCAGCATGTTATGCATGGAAGTGAGTTGTAGAGGGAAGGAGGGACAGAGCATTCTAACCCAGATATCTGGGTCTTTCTTCACTCGTCATCATCAACTGCATAATTAATTGGTTTAACCTCCTCAGCTACTCACTTATTATCAAATGAGGATTTTTATTTGTTTATATACTCTTGGTATCAAAACCTGAATTATGTTGATACGGCATTTTGCAAAGGAAAATTGGTTAAATACTTAGATGTCCTATCTGAAGTTGTCTTCTTCATCTGTATCCAAAAGTGAAAAAAAAAAAAAAAAAACACCCAGTTGATAAGCTTTCATGGAAAAAAAATGAAAGGTCAAGTTTTATATTTTATTTTGTTTTAAGGTAGAAGCATTTTTAGTCATGGTATCTCATGTTGATGTTTCTTATATTTTTATGAAATTTTTAAAATGAAGTTATATTTCAAAGAGTGTTCTTTTTGTGAAGTGGTGGGCTTCAATTTGAGTGGAAAAAACAAATCTGGGCAGCCCTGGTGGCTCAGTGGTTTAGCGCCACTTTCGGTCTGGGGTGTGATCCTGGAGACCTGGGATCAATTCCCATGTCGGGCTCCCTGCATGGAGCCTCTTAACTCTAATATTCTGTTATTTCCACCGTGGGAAATGTGTGTCAACGTTGAACCTGGTTAGGGAAGCTGAGTGCCCTGGTACTGTTTCCATTCTAGTTGTCCTCTCCCCAGTCAACCTCACGTAAGTTTTTTTTGTAGAAAAACCCTATTTTTCCTTGAGAAGCTACTGTGCCTACAGCCCTCTGCCTGTGTCTGCGCCTCTCTCTCTGTGTGTGTCTCTCATGAATAAATAAATAAAATCTTTAAAAAAAGAAAGAAAAACCAAATCTATCTAGTTATTAGAGTTATCCCTTAGAGATTACTAAGAAGTCCAAGGCCAGAAGCACAGGTGTCTGTAGGGCCTGAGGGGTGGCGGGTTAAAGTAGATTATTTTCTAAGATTCCTAAGAACCTATAATTCACTTAGACTTTTGTTTGTTCTTATTTTCTGTCTCAATGTGTGTAACATCATGGATGTGTATTTGTTGGAAAAATATGATGGCATCAAAGACCTATAAACCACTACTCAAAAGCTGATGTTTTATAATCGATTTTAAAGAAGACTCAGATGAAAATTCTGATAGGATTGTTATTGAAACACTTGTTCATCGTCAGAGGTGTCTAAATATTTCTGTTACAGAACAGAAAAGCACATCTGGACATTTTAGCTTGCATTTTAGGGGCGTGAGAAGAAGGAAGTGTGTGTGTGTGTGTGTGTGTGTGTGTGTGTGTGTGTGTGTGTGTTGGGGTAGCTGGAAGTGGCGTAGGAGAGGAGAGGCAAGGATTACTTTACTATTCTAACACAAATCTCTGTAGGAACAAATGAAATCTCATTCGCTGTAAGGTCTCTGATTCCAGGTGCCTGTTGTTCAAATGCACAATATGGTTCCTTGGATTCCTAACAAGAGCCCCCAGCTAAGTGATCATGGAAGCCTCTGGGGGCAGGTGTTCTCAAAGAAGCCCACTCTCCTATAATGTAGGTTAAGAGCACAGGCCACAGAATCAAGCATGGCTAAATTCTGCTCGTGACACTACCACTTACTAGCTCAGATACTCATGTGAGTTGTTTTAACTTCTGGGTCTCAATTCCTCATTTGCATATTACTCAGGATTAAATAAGAGAATGCATGTAACACATTTAACAGCGTGCCTGGCCCAGAAGAAGCATTAATATTCTTGTTTCTGCTGCTGCTGTTCTGCCAGTGGGAGAGTCTCTGGGCCAGTGGGGCAAAGTACCTTTTTCTAGTTTTGTATTCCATATTATATTCTAAGCTGCCTGTGGCCCCAGTGTCCTAGTACTTTTGTAGAAAGTGAATTAGCCCTTTCTGTTTTTACTTAAAGCTTCCCTAGACATGAATCCCATATAGTTCGGCCAGGAGACCCTTCCACAGGACAGTTACTGAGAACAATGTTGGGTAGGTTAAAGATGGGACCTCAGAATGGTGTTTGGTAAGAAAACAAGTATATCTGAATCCTATACTAGACTGGCTGCCAGCCATGGGTTGGGTCAAGGTGAGAGACTGATAGATTGCTTTTCTTGCTGGGAGCACAGTGGTAGGGCAGGATGCTGAGCACTGAGTTCTGAGTTCATTCCTCCCCCCTCCCTCTCCCATACAAGTCCCCAGAAAAGTGCATAGCCAAGAAGACACTATGATTTTGAGGCTTTTTCTGAGCTAAGTAGCCAGTGCCCAAAGCCAAAGATGGCCTTCTCCTGCACCAGGGCTGAATCTAGCCTAATATCTTTCTACGCCAGTTCAAGGGCAGGGCACAGCAGCCCCTCCAGAGAGGAGGGAAGCAGGAGAGCTTGTCAGGCAAGTGTCCTGCTCTGAGGGAGGGAGGCCCCCACGTGCACTTTGAAAACTTCTTGAGACTGCCCCCACCAGGTTGGCACTTGGAGGAAGGGGGTGTGGGACAGAGCTTGGAGCTTCTTTTTTTGTAGCCCCACCATAGACAAGTGAGTTTTTTTGCAGGATCCCTCACCCCTCCACCAACCAAGTCTTTCTTACGAGGTGGAGCCCACAGTTCCATCTCCTTCCTCATGCAGGATGCATTCTCCCAGGAAGCCTTCCCATTTCTCAGTCATGTGGGCTGCTGGCGTGCCTGCCCATCCCCACTGTTTGGCTGTCTCATCTCACCAAGGCTCGGGTGCAGATGCTGCCCCTCCCTCCATATACATAAGGTGGGGAGGATTGTAGCAGGGCAGAAACTGTCAGGGTGTACAGAAGAGAGTCAGAGATCTGTAAGTGAGAAGACATATTAATTAAGGTGACCTAGTCATGCATTCCAGAAAATGCTTAAATCCCCTTACTTATTTTCTAATCTGACATCTTGTACTTAAACATGACCCAGAACAGGGAATGCCCAGGCATGCATTTTGTCAACATTTATCTAGTGTTGCCAAGTACCCAGCACCATGTCAGGCCCTGGAAAACATCAGTGAGCAAAAAGAGATGGTACTCACAAGGAAGGCAGGGGGCTGACCTTTAAATACATGGACAAGTGTACAAATATATGATAGAGAATCGTGGGAGGTTATGATGGGGGCCCTTGTTCAGAGAAGAGAAGACTCTCTGAAGAGCTACGGAGACATCTGGAGGGGAGCTGCAGTTGGCCAGGTGAGCAGTGCAGGGAAGAGCAGTGCAGGCAAAGAACAGCGTGTCTAGACGCCATGAGGAATAAAGAGTTTGACATATTCAGGGAACTGAAAGAAGGCCAAGCCTCCAATAATAGAGTGGGGCGTAGGTTTTTCCCTAAGTGCCGTGGGAAGCACCAAAGATTTTTAATTAGAAGAATGACCTGTCCGGGTATATGCTTTTAAAAGATGATGTTGCTGAGTAAACCTGGATGGCTCAATCGAGCATCTGGCTTCAGCTGGGGCCATGATTACGGGGTCCGGGATCGGGTCCCACGTCAGCCTCCTTGCGGGGAACCTGCTTCTCCCTCTCCTTCTCCCTCTGCCTATGTCTCTACCTCTCTCTCTGTCTCTCATGAATAAATACATAAAATATTTTTTAAAAAAAAGATGATGTTGCTGTGTTTGCAGAAAAACTTGTGGGAGGGGGAGAAACAATGAGGAATTTTTTTAAAAGACTTTTATTTATTTATTTGAGAGAGAGAGCAAGCAAGGGAGAGAGAGTACAAGCAGGAGGAGCAGCAGAGGGAGAGGGAGAAGCAGGCTCCCCGCTGAGAAGGGAGCCTGACGCAGGGCTCTATCCCAGGGCCCCACGATCATAACCTGAGCCAAAGGCAGACGCTCAACCACTGAGCCATCCAGGCACCCAACAATGAGGAACTTAATATTATCCAACTGTAACATTCTAAGCCTTTATATATTTGACATGGATGGTATTATTAACTCTGTTTTGCAACTGACAAAACTCAGAGAAACTAAGTGCCTTAGCCAAATGCAACAAATGGAAGAATTAAGACTAGAACCCAGTGCTTGTGGCTTCTCATCCAGATGCTGCTGCTGCTGTGTGTTTGTGTGTGTATGTGTGTCTGTCTGTGCTTGTGCGTGCAACTACACATGCACACATGTTGCTGCAATGGTTTTTAACCCTGACTACAATCCAAATTTCCTGTAGATATTTAAAAAATAGAGATGGTTGACCCTACCCAGAGGGATTCCAATCCCTCTGGGTAGATCCCGAATAGAATGAACTGCATGAAGCACCAACTGTGCGTGTGTCTTGTTCACAGTGTCCCTGGCATGTAGCCCACTGCCAATGCACAGGAAGTACTTGCTGCTGGGCACAGTGCCCTGGGAGCTGGGTGTGCACTGGGTGGCCGACTGGCGGGCTGGATCAGTGCCCTGGCTCTTCCCATTGCTCAGTATAGTCACCATTCATCCCTGAGTCCTGACATCTTGAGGCTGGAAGCTTTGTTAATTATTCAGGACAAAACCATCACTTGGTTGGCACAGGACTTATCTTTCTACCTCTATGAGCTTAAATATCAGTGCATCCTATTTTTATTATCACAGCCTCAGAGTAAAAAGACAGAGGCAAGAAGAGGAAAAAAAAAAGAAAAAGAGGGGTGTAAAGAAGTCAACTGATTGTCCAAGATCATGCAATCAAAGTCAAAACCACTACCACCAGGCAGGCTTTCTTATTCACTCAAGCTGTATCTAACACCTGCATTGCTATGTATTCGTGGTTCCTCTGCCTTGCATTTCGAGTTCAGCAGAGACCAGTCATAACTTAGAAACGGCTGACACATAATTCAGCTTTGTCTAAGTAGCCTGTGGACTTTGTCTACAGTACTCGAGTAGATAAACATTTGAAGGTGCATGTATCATACTGGAAGGATTGGAAGGAATTCCTTTCATTTGGAGATCCTCTTTCTGAGCCCACCCCCCCCCTTTTATTTTTCTTTCCAGGTGGTCTTCCATCTTTGATCGCTGGTCTTTTTGTTGGATTTTTGGCTGGCTATGGAGCTTACCGTGTCTCCAATGACAAGCGAGATGTCAAACTGTCACTATGTAAGTAAGACATTTTCTCCAGTTATGAAGCATTGAACCTTTGGAGTGGCTTTTTTGATACCCTATCCTAGGTATACTAGAAAACATGCAGTCACATGGCAAGTGGATATGCCAGCGTTGAGACTGAACACAATTTTTGTTCCTTTCTAGACAGGCCCACTCAAAAACAAGGATATTGCTCCCAGGCCTTCAAACACAGAAGAACATTTCTATGAAACATATTACTAGAAAAATAAAATAAAATTAGAAAAGTAGGGCAGCCTGGGTGGCTCAGTGGTTTAGCACCGCCTTAAGCCCAGGGCATGATCCTGGGGACCTGGGATCAAGTTCTGCATCAGGCTCCCTGCATGGAGCCTGCTTCTCCCTCTGCCTGTCTCTGCACCCCCCTCTCTGTCTCTCATGAATAAATAAATCTTTAAAAAAATAAAAATATAATTAGAAAAGTTAAGGAATTATGCCTAGATTTTCCCCTAAGCTCATATAAGCATAGTTTTTGTGTTGCTATTAAAATACCTAACAAGAGACAGCCTCACATTATTTTATTTAATTCACAAGCAGCTTTTAGATCCTCTTTTTGCCTTAACTTAATCTAGAAAACCAAGGCTGACCTTTTTTTTTTAGCTTCTTCCCTTGTTTGGCGTGGTAGGGGAATGTCCCCAGTAAAAATGGAAACCTGTATGTGTTTAAAGGCCCAGGCTGCTTGGCTCTTTTTAGCTTGAAATCTGGCGAAGGTTTGGAAATTCTCTTTATTGAATTTGACTATTAATCAAAGTGGCCTGCGTATGTATGGAAAGATATGCAAATGAAGACAAATTGTATCAGTTTGGCCTTTGAGGGAGAGAAGGAGACAGTGTTGTATTTTTTTTTCATGACGTGTTTGAAATAGAACTGGGGATAGTTTTTAAGAGTAAAAGTGTGTCAAAAGAAGAAACATATCAGCAAGAGGTGGATATTTTGGGTTTTTTATTTCACATGTATTTAAGTAGTTTACACATGTTTATTGTCATTTTGTTCTATCGGCAAGTGATTTTTCGTTGAAAGCTTTTCTGAAATTGTGACATCAGCACCCTAAGCTCTTACGTAAAACAGCCTCATTCTTCATATTGGTTCAGCTCCTAAAAGGCTGGTATGTGCTTCTGAATTTAATGTTATTAATACTCTTATTTAGTCTCCAGGCATTAATTTCTCAAAATGCAGTGCTGCAAATTAAAAAACAGCCTTTTTTCCTAGTATTTTTTTATTCATCAGGTCTTACTTTAAAAAAAAAAAAAAAAAAAGATATTTGGTGGCACCTGGGTAGCTCAGCGGTTGAGTATCTGCCTTTGGCTCAGGGTGTGATCCTGGGGTCCTGGTATTGAGTCCCACATGGGGCTCCTCACAGGGAGCCTGCTTCTCCCTCTGCCTCTGTCTCTGTCTCTCTCTGTGTCTCTCATGAATAAATAAAATCTTAAAAAAAAAAAGATACTGATTATTTACTTTCAGTTAAATGAGCATTTATTGGATATCTCCGTGGATCCAGACGTACTGCCTACTGTTCCTGAGAAAAGTTGAATTAGACACAGTCCTAGCCTTCCAGGAGTTTCTACAAATAGAAATTTAAGTTAGACAAAGGCTTTTTCTTTTGAAGATATTTCAGGAATGGATTATAATGTGCTTGTTAACTCAGAAAAATTTTCAGTAAGCTAGTTTATAAAGTCTTTTAAGAGCACTTTATCTTTTTAAGAAGATAGCAACTTGATACTTATACATAATAGTCATTATATTAAAAAGCTGAAACAATGTCTTTTTTTTTTTCACAAGCAAGCATTGATAATGTGTTTGAAACTCTGGTTCATGCATTGATTTGATTTTTAGTTACAGCTTTCTTCCTGGCCACCATAATGGGTGTGAGGTATAAGAGATCTAAGAAAATCATGCCAGCTGGGCTGGTTGCAGGTTTAAGGTAAGAAAAACTATTTTGATCTGTACTTTCTTCTGCCATCATTTTGCAGTGCTGACTTTTTGGCAAGAGTCAGTTTTAACTTGAAAGGTCAAAGTAATTTTTTTTTTTTTTTTTTACAATAAGCATGACTGTAAGACTTTAAAATGTCATACCTGCAATCAGTCATGGTATTGATGTTTCCATGAGCCCTTTTTGGAGTACATGCAGTGTTGCTATAGTATCTGATCACATGCACCCGCTTACCTTTTTCCAAAAAACTAAATTCAGCCTCATATTTCCTTAAGATTTACTCATCTGAAACAGTAAATGTGTTCATTTAAATCTAAAGTCAGTCTTTCTTAGAGTGTTAGACTGATAGTAGGCTACACATCTTCTGAGTTTTCAAGGGAAGACCGTATTTTTTTAAAAAATAGGCACCGTGGGTGGCTCAGTCGGTTGAACGTCTGCCTTTGGCTCAGGTCGTGATCTTCAGATCCTGGGATGGAGGCCCAAGTTGGGCTCTCTGCTCAGCAGGGAGTCTGCTTCTCCCTCTTTCTCTGCCCCTTGCCCCTGTTCCTAGGTGCCCTCGCTCTCTCTCAAATAAATAAATAAAATCTTAAAAAATAAATAAATACAGAGCCTCCAATTTCTCTTAATTTGATCCCAGTGATTCTATCCATGAGATTAAGCATATTACCATGTACAAATTTATAGGTAACATTTTTCATTCTTCCTGGAAGAAGCCTTTCTATGTTAAGTCTTAAATATGTTTACTTTGTTATACATTTTTACTTTTTGAAATAAAAAGAAACAATGAAATGTATACAAAGACTGATGTTTATTACAACTTTTTTTTGAAGATGCTAAAACCCTACAGATTTATTAATTTATTAATGAATTGAAGATGAAACAGAAACAAGATCAAAGTCTGAGCAGACTGTGGTTCACTGTTGCCCAATAAAAGGAAACAGAAGTTGGCCCATGTGAAATTCAGAGAGATTCTGGACTCAGACTCAGCAGGCAGGAGAGAGTTGTAATGCAATTCATATTAAAACTAAAGGAATAAAAAAATAAATAAAACTAAAGGAATCGGGCATCCTGGGTGGTTCAACAGTTTGGTGCCACCTTTGACCCAGGACGTGATCCTGGAGACCTGGGATCGAGTTCCACATTGGGCTCCCTGCATGGAGCCTGCTTCTCCCTCTGCCTGTGTCTCTGCCACGCTATCTCTCTCTCTCATGAATAAATAAATAAAATATTTTTAAAAATACTAAAGGAATCAACGCAGGGTCCATATTAGAAAGCCTGCTCTAGTCCATAGTGCTATACTCTCCCACCAGGAACAGAGAATTGGGAGCCTGGGTTATCCTCAATCTTTTTTTTTTTTTAATTCAGCGAATTAACATATAATGTATTATTAGTTTAAGAGGGAGAAGTCAGGGATCCCTGGGTGGCGCAGCGGTTTAGCGCCTGCCTTTGGCCCAGGGCCTGATCCTGGAGACCCGGGATCGAATCCCACGTCGGGCTCCCGGGACATGGAGCCTGCTTCTCCCTCTGCCTGTGTCTCTGCCTCTCTCTCTCTCTCTCTCTGTGACTATCATAAATAAATAAAAATTAAAAAAAAAGAGGGAGAAGTCAGTGATTCATCAATGTTATATAACAGCCAGTGCTCATTACATCACGTGCCCTCCTTAATGCCCATCACCCAGTTACCACTGACCCCCTCCCCCACCCGTCTTCCCTTCAGCGACCTTCAGTTTGTTTCCTATGATTATTGCGACTTTATTTCTAATGGAACACACGTGAACTGAAAAATTAGAAACAACTTAAAAACTCACCAATAAGGAAATGTTTCAATAAGTGTTTTGTCAACTTAATGAAATATCGAGCAGGAATTACATGTCACATTTTCAAAAACTATTTAGTAGCATTATAATATCTTAATGTTCTAATCAGGAAATACTAGGAAGGCAATGCTTCCAACTGCTAATAGTGTTTATCACTGGGTGGTAATGCAGTGAGTAAGTTTTTCCTTTTTCCTTTTCTTTCTCTTTTAAAAAAATATTTAGTTATTTATTTGACACAGAGAGAAAGCACAAGCAAGGGGAACTGCAGAGAGAGAGGGAGAAGTAGGCTCTGCTGAGCAGGGAGCCCTACATGGGGCTTGATCCCAAGGTCCTGGGATCATGACCTGAGCTGAAGGCAGACACTTAACCAACTGAGCCACTCAGCTGCCCCTCCTTTTTACTTTTCTGTAGAACTTTCTTCTGTGGCTATGCATCATGTTTAAGACTTGGTGGTGGAGGGAGGTGTCAGGGAGGGATGCGGTTACAGGGAACTACTTTCCAGTTATGGCTGTGTTCTAGAAATGATACTTGATGATAGAAAGGATCGGAAGTATGGGTCCCGAAGACCCTAGTCAGTGGAAAGTAGCTGAGACTGTAATAAGAACACCCTAGAATTGCTCATTGCTTTTTTTTCAAGCCACTTGCCTTTACTAGCACATCAACGACTTGTGTTCCTTTCTAAAACTTTCTCTTAAAAAGGTTCATCCCAGATTTGCAGAATCATGAGTTCTGATTTTGCTCATTCAGTCAATCAACATTTTTAAGTGGTTAATTCAGCCATGTCTGAAGTTCCAATACAGGGATCATGTGATCACCCCTGCTCCAAGGAGAAACAAGAAAGAACCTTGGAAGCCAAAGTTTAATAACAGTACAGGTTAGGTGAATATGTGAACCTCTGTCTTATACCAGGTAAGCATGACCCGCTACTTTGCCTTTCTTTTATTTTAATCCAGCCTCATGATGATTCTGAGACTTGTCTTACTGCTGCTTTGAAAATCCGAAGGAACTGAAGACTAAATTCATATGATTCTACTGTAACGGGCAGAGCATACACTTTGTATTTAAAAGATAATCTTCAACTTGGAATGTGAAGTGTCTCATTTTACATTAGAAACAACAGAAACACTCCAAAATAAACGCTAGTTTGAGGGATTTTTTTTTTAACCAAAAACTCAACCGTTTTCTACTTGTCAGATAATGGTTTCATTAAAGATATTTAATAAATCATTATACACTCTTTCATTTACTGTGTCTTGTTTTATATATGTGGAGGTGTTTTGTTTTGTTTTGTTTTGTTTTTGTCGATTCCAAATACTTGTGTCTGAAGTTTACATTAAGCTTTAAGTCCTCAGATAATGGAATGCCGGAAGTGAACTTTACAAAATGCTGATGTATCTGCTTGTCCTTTGTGTTATATTAGAAATTATAGTTCCTCCATTTTAATTTTATTGCTGCCAATGTGAGTTTTCCCTTTAAAAAAAAACTATTCTTAGCACCCTCTGCATATTAACAGGATGTATTTGGTATTCAGATAAAATGCATTCTCTTTTGAACCTGTTTCTATCATTTTAGTGTCCTATGTACTCTAAATCATTTTTAACATTTAAATGTTCAATTATTAAAGAGATTGGGAACTCTTCCTCAGGAGCAAATGTTCTCCCTTGCTGGAACAGTAATAATTCTGAAAGAGAAATGATTTTGTCCCAAGTCACCATTTCATTTTTAGGTATAATTATGACAGTGTCCACAGCAGTTATCTTCAGACCCCAGACTGACTATCAAGAGAGCTGAGTTCTAGCCCAGTTTTCCCACTGACTGGTTATATGTTCTTTGGAAGGTCATTACCTCTCTCTGGGTCTCAGTTTCTCATCCTTAAGGTGGAATTTGGACTAAATGGTTGATGAAATCCCTTCAAGTTCAAAAATCTGCAATTTTGGGCAGCCCCGGTGGCGCAGCAGTTTAGCGCCACCTGCAGCCCGGGGTGTGATCCTGGAGACCTAGGATCAAGTCCCACTTCGGGCTTCCTGCATGGAGCCTGCTTCTCCCTCTGCCTGTGTCTCTGCCTCTCTCTCGCTCTCTCTGAATAAATAAATATTTAAAAAAATAAAATAAAAATCTGCAATTTTGATCCTGTTGCCTCTACTCTAGGGTGTCAGATTGCAAACCCATTCTTTATATGAAATGGTGGGTAGAGTCCTACCTGGTAAGAGCAGAGTTGATACTGTTGTGTTCAGTTACCTTTCCCAGCTGACTTCCAAGGAAGTTATTAGACTTCCAGTGATAAGTAATGCAATTAAGGGAAGGGAGGGAGGGAGGGAAGAAGGAAGGAAGGAGAGAGCCTACCAGGGTAACCAAATAGAAAACCCAGACAAAATTCTTTGATAAACTTTAAAAATATTCTACTTAAAAAGAAAAAAAAATCTCACTTATACCAATGGTGCTAAAGAGGTTGTTAGCACAAAGTTGGAAAAAGTGGCCATCATTGGGGTACTGTGCATACTTACTATCAGAGATAATTGAGAATTGGATTGATAATTCATACTCTAACTCTGATTATGATACTGAAGCAGAAACTATGAAATTGATTATAAAAATATATGCCATATCTGTAAAATGCACTAGTGATTGAAAGTTTAAGAAACTAGTTTGAATCTATACCATGTCCTGGACTTTTCCCAAAAGGATGTGGAAGTAGGTGAGGGTATATGTATATGTGGGGTTTTGTTGTCTTTTAAAGAAGTCTTTGATATCCATTGCCTTTATGATTTTACTCTTTTGCAATAAGAAGAACGCAGAAGAATCTTCATTTTGATGAGTGATTGGTATTTTATTGTTTTATGAAAAAGGGTTGTCCGATTTACAAAGTATTAGTTTATTTCCTTTTGCTTCTTATTACTTTATTAAAGTGGCCTCATGATATCTTCCTGAGCATTGCTACAAATGCAAAGTGAAACATTTGCCGAATTCTCTAGCCCTCTTCATTTTTTAATACTCTGCTACTATAGTGCTCATGTTTTTGAGAAACATGCCACGTTCAAATTTGAATATGTTCTTCACGCTCTCAATGGAGCTTTCATCTAGTGGAGGCTTCCTTTGGCTTCCAGGCTGGAGAAATTTTTGAATTGTGGGAATGTAGCTGATTCTGGCCTTGAATTCCTAAAATGCAGAAGTATACTGTCCATGAGAAGAGAATATGGCAAAATAGGCAAAATATAAATGATACATATTTTTGCAAATGAGAGAAACCTTGTGTAAAAATTATATTCCTCATGGCTGGCAGAAGTAGGGGATAAAATGCTGTCTTCACACACTGTGTGGCATTGTGAAACGATGCTACCCTTGTACAAAGCAACTTTGCAGTATTTCTCAAAAAACACAAAAATGTTCCTGGTCTGTAACCAAGTGACCACATTTTTCAGATTGCTTCCTAGTGATACCATTTTAAATGAGGAAAAATTTATACCCACAAAGATGCTGTTGCAACATTACTCGTAAGAGCAAATATTTCAGAGTATCCTGATATATAACTAATAAATAGATGTCCTTATGTCATAAGGATTTCTTCATGTCCTTATGTAATCTTTGAAAATACACCTTTAGGTGGCTGCATAAAATCTACCCAATGGATGCATCCTTGTTTATGTAGACCCTTCTCCGGTATTGAATATTTAAATTGTTTATGGTTTTCACTATTTAAAATAAGATTATTCTGAGCATAGTACATGGAATATTATATAATCATGAAAAATTTCAAAAATAGAAGACTAGGTTGTATCAAAATGAGGCGGATTACATAAAAATACCAAAACATGCTTATTGTGTAACATGAAGTTGGAGGTTGAGGCTGCAGAGTTATCACAACTTTGACAACAACTATATTTTAAATAAACATATTTTTTAAAGGTTAGAAAGGAATCCACCAACATAGCATAGTGTTCTAGGAGTCAGGTCATGGAATCAGCTGAGGGTTATGTCCCAGTCCCGTCACCTACCAACACTGTGACTTGAAGGACAGTTATTTGACCTCTTGGAGCCTTGTTTCGTATCCACTTTGAGGAGGGAATAAAATCAGTGAGGTAATGCTCATTCAGTGCTTGGTATACTGCTTGGCACATAATAATATAGTCGGTGGTTATGGTTACTGTTAAATAATGGCTATGTTAGGATGATAATGTCTTAAATGTTTTCCCATCACCTTATCTAGAGGAAGATAGCCATTTTATTGAGGTTCTGCTACATTCAGGGCAAACCTTTGGAGACTGAAGGCCTAGGATCAGAAGTCTGCCTCGGATCCCCATGCTGGCCCAGATGACCCTCATCTGCTTTCCTTTCTCACTTTATTTTTAAATTTACTACCTTAGATTGAGGTTATTTGTCTATGTGCTTCTCTCGCCCACTACATGTTTCCTTAAGGGCATATTTGTATCTTTAGCACAGGTCTTGGCATAAAGAAGTTAGTAGATTCTTAAATAATAATGAAGGACTGAATGAAAGAATAAATGAATGATAAAAATTTATTCTTCCTGCAGTTCTTGGGAGTTATTTGTATAACATTACCTGTAGCAGAGGAAAGCCTGTGAGGACACTGGGTTTGCATTCTTCAGCCATTAGGATGACTTCAAGGAGCTGTATATCAGCCCAGCTCAGCCGATTGCCCACAAGAAAATCTTGCCCATGATCTCTTATTGCCTGCATGACAGTTGAAAAGAAAGTAGAGGATTTAGGGGCATACCTAGCAGATAAATGCAGTGAGACTTGGCAGAAAATCTAGAAGTTTAGAGACCTGGCTCCTAAGCTTGGCTGCTGGCTAGGTGTGTGAACACATATAAATCCCATCTCTGAGGGCTTCGGTTTGTTCATCAAAAGAGGTGAGATAGCCTGAATTGTCCTGAGCATTCTCAACACCAGAAACAGCCTAATCTCACATGCCTTTGTTTTCTTTTCATTACATCTCCTGTGCCTATTCTATGAACCTTTATAGAATAATTTTACCCCCATAGCCTGGATTGGTGGTCCTCCTGGGTGTAGGATGATAATTCTCTCCTCACATCATCTCAGGTCAGTATCCTTAGTGCACTGTTCTTCATGGGAGAACATTGTTCTCACAGGGACCCCCACTGTATTTCTAGAAGTAAATTTTCTAATAGGGCTCTGACTGCTAGGTCACTTTGAGTCAAAATCAACTGAATAGAAAAGGTTGGAGTAGAAAGTCGCTAAGGTATTTTGTAGCCCTAAAACTGATTTTGTGATGCTTGGACATTGGGATCAGGAGTTAGAGAGACCTGAGTATCAGCCCCAGTGTGATTAGTTGTATGACATCAGGGAAGTTACCATGCTTCTTTATGCTCTGCAAAATGGGGAGAACAGTGGCACATCTTTAATGAATTTAAGAAGATTACATGGGATCATGCATGCAAAATGCATAGCACAGTGCTAACACATAGGAAGCACTTAGCAAAAATGAACCATCAGGAAAGTTCTGTTTGAGTGATGATGATGTTAATACAATTTTTAGCCATGATAGAAGTCTCCGTTCTTCATAGTATCCCATCACAAAAACATAACTCATCCATCCCATTCTCATTATTGGTAAACTATAAGATAAAAATCTCTTAACTAAAAAAAAAAAATCTCTTAACTCATATGCTCATTACAATGGAATGGATTATCTTTCAAATAATTTTGAAGGAATGACAACAAGAAAGCTGGAGGTATAGAATATTCAGTTTGATCCATCTTCCATCTTGGACCAAAGAGACTGATAACTCACTAAATGTAACTAATGGAAAAGTATAACCTAGGAAGTTAGAATATCTATAATCTATATTCAATACATAAATATCAATTTAAAAATCTGTAGGATTAGACTATAAAATAGTTGATATGATAAGTATATTTAAGTGTATGTACTAAATCATTCAATTAGAACCACTGTTACTCAACCTGGAAAGGATGGATTAAAACAGCATTGCTGGTGGGTTTGGAAAACTGATGTCTTGTTTTTACCAAACCCTTAACGTTATTCATGATCCTTTCCTATATTGACTGATATTATATCAAATGCATCTTGACCTTGAGGTCAAGAGCACTGTTAACTCAAGAAGCTATCCAACTCTGTGTCGGGGCTGGTACTAAGTATTTGCTTAAAGCTCAAGTTTTTCAGACATATTTTCAGCTGTTAAAAATGAAGAGACAGATGAAAAATAGCATCAGTTTTGGAACAATTTTTTTCTTAACATTTTAAATATTGTGTAGAATTCAGATAAGCCTTATGAAGTACCCTGAGCCCTGGTACTATCCCGTGTATTTTAGAAGTAATATCCATCCTTTCCCCTCACTCTAGCTCTCTAATTAGTGTGGGATTTTCCCCCTAGAATTCTTTTTACAAGACTGTTTTACTCCAGAATTAAATCAAGCAACTGAAATTATGTCAGCACAAGAACCACAAATATTGCTGAAGTTATGCATGAAATCCTTAAAAAATAAAATGCAGAAGACTGAGGTGAGAGGAAAGAGATTTGTTTTATAATGGCAACTGGGGGAAGAGTTTTGCTTTCACAGAGTGTTTTGGGGATCTTTCACCCACCAGTGAAGTTCTTTACTTTTAGTTTAGTTAGTTTTTCTCCCCCTTGATCCAAGTCATACAGCAAGGCAGAATTTGTCACTTACCTTCTCATAGACGGGGAAGAATTTTGTAGTGGCTCTTTCAAGGATGTATTCAAGATTCATCTCCTTTTCTCCAGGCAGGGAGAGTGGAAAGAACATAATCATGTCACTGAGGTCCTTCAAACCCTCTACATACATGTCAATCCTAGAGAAGGGGTGATAATTCAAGAGCTCCAGATAAAGGAATCATCATTTCACGAGCCAAAGAAACATATTAAGTAATGCCTTAGTTCCACCTGCCTTGTTAGCAGGTATCTCAGTGTCCCATGAGTTAATACCATTTCTACTTAATATCCTTTGAGATATTAAGATCAATTTGAGAAATGGGAGAATTATAGGACTAAAGTATGGGAGCAATTATGTGAGTGTGAATATCAACTGTGTAACATGAGTGCTAATTAAAACACAATGTATAAAATAGTCCTAAAGTAATATATTAGGCAAAGATTGTATTTGAGTATTTAAATGTTATAACAACAATGAAACTGGGGCACCTGGGTGGCTTAGTAGTTGAACGTCTGCCTTTGGTTCAGGTCATGATCCTGGGATCGAGTCCCACATCGGACTCCCTGCAGGGAGCCTGCTTCTCCCTCTGCCTATGTTTCTGCCTCTCTCTCTAGTCTCTCATGAATAAATAAAATCTTTAAAAAATAAAATAAAAATAAATTTAAAAATCAATGAAATTGCCCATGTCTATACATGTTGGGGAAGAGATAACTAGGAACCTCTATGCCAGCAACAATATCTCCACCTGGACTGAAGGTTCTGAAAGTTAGAATAATTCAAGAAGGCACAGAAGTTACTCAACAGTTTCCCTTGCCACCACTCACATCTTTATGCCAGAATGAATCGAAAAATATATACTATGTTAGACAAGACACCATAGTGAAAAGACTACTGGTTTGGGCATTGGCAAACCCTGTCCTGGTCCAAAGGGAGTCTCTTAATCTTTCAGAGCCATAGTTCTTTTAACATTAACCCAGAATAGCAACAAGTATCTTGAAATGGCCTCAAATTCGTTGCTACTTCTGCTATTGAGAATGAGTCTCATTCTCCCTTGAATTTGAATGGTTCTTGAGGACTTGTGTGACCAACAGAATGTGGGGAAGTAATGTTCTAAGATTTCCAAGACTAGGTCATAAGAAGTCTTACAGTTTCCACCTGGTCCTCTTCCACGTTTGTTCTGAGGGAAACCAGCCACCTCATAGAAACTCAAGCTGTCCTCATGGAGATGTCATGTGGAAGGAAAGACATACCCCACCAGGCCCATTTGTTCCAGTTCTCCTAACCCAGGTGCAAGATATATGAGGGAAGAACCACATGAGAGACTCTTGAAGAGTGCCATCCAGCCTGCCCCTGTCAACTCACAGAACCGTAAGAGATGGTGTCTACAGCAACAAATTGCCTGAGCAATAGCAACAGTAGGGTTATGTTGGGATTTTGTAGTTGCAAGAGTTTTAAATAATAAGGTCTCTAACATATGAGGTTTTATCATAACAATATCTCAGTGAAGGCACTATAAAAATTCTTAATTCATTTTCAATTTATAAACATTAGTTTTATGAAAGATGTACTTAAAAACAATTTTGAACCACAGGTCCTCAGAGAAATGGCTGAGTTCAGGTCTAGAATAAGAGATGTACAGGATAAATATGGATTATCACATTTTATCAGGTAATAAGGAAATTTTGAGAGATAACTAGGGTAAGGTCAAACATTCCCAGGAGCCACTTCACTCCCACTGGCCAAAGGTAGTACAATTTGAGTATCAATAAGAGTAACAACTGAAGTGAATTGAAACACCTCAGAGATATTTACATTGACAAGATCACAGTGATATAGAATAATAACAATAATTAATTGGTCAATGTTGTAGGATGCAGGTGAGCCAACTCATTTGGAAAATTGGTAAACAAAGGTCTATCATGTCTTTCCTAGAGGAAATTGTACTCCAGATAACCAGAGAGTAGATGAAGAAAAGCTTTTCTTTATAGAAGTATTCTAGATAACAAATGCAGAAGGAATGATAGTACTGAACACAAATGGTGTTAACATCATAAAGAAGGAATGATAGTACTGAACACAAATGGTGTTAACATCATAAATAGACAAGCAGATATTTTTTGCTTCCTGATCAGGGAATGCACCAATACCTATGAAATAGTCTTGCAAAAACCACAAGAACTTGAGTCTGATAAAACTTCTATATCTTACAACCAACTGACAGGAAATACAGAGACAGAGGAATGTGTTAAACTACACTGCAGAGATGTAATCAGCAGAAATTTGGCTATGAGAATCTGCTAGAAAGCATGAGAAAGCTTATGTTAAGCTTTTAAAATACAAAAAAAAAAAGATTTTAAAATACAAGCTCTATTTCAAAAATTTTACTGCATTAAAAATTTTAGTTATGTTTCTGAAGAATGTCTGGGAGACTGGGTGACTATCTGGTGTGCCAGAGACTGAGGAGGTGGCTATTCCTCAGGAAGGCTACTTCCTGAATCAATTTCACAGATTCACACTCCAAATTTTGAGTTTGTTCTTGTGATTTACCCTGTGCTTTACTCCCACCTAGTGGAGCGAAACAGAGTTCATCAGGAAGAGGCAGATTTCCTTCATTGGTTTTGTCCTTGCTTTGTTCTCTCTAAATACAGAATTAGAAAATGAAATAAACTGTGTAACTGGCCATGAATTGATAATTGCTGAAAGTAACTCTGTACATAGGGTTTTTTTTTTTACCAGTCTCTCTCCTTGTGTGTTAGATTTTTCCATAAGAAGTTAAAAAACAAGAAAAGAAGTTTCAGGTAATCTATCAAGAACTACATACAATTGCTAACATGCCTAATGGTTAGATTTTCGTTTTTTGTTTGTTTAAGTAAAAAATAATTGTTGTTACCAGGCTTGTTCCTGTATATTCCTTCCATACAAGTTGTATTTTGCAGCTAAGTATCTTAGGATGGCTCTGGTTTCTACCAAATTCATTCCATCAATTTCGACCATGGGCACTTGTTCATACATCAGAGTTCCACCTTTAAATGTACAAAGGAAAGTTGGATTATTTACTGTCCCTAATGGTAGCATCTGAGTTTTCTTTAACCCTTCAGGTGCTACAAAATGGGACTACGTAACTAAATATGATTAAAATATTTTACAGACTAATCCACAAGGAGAAATAATTATGTATTTATTCACAGATAAATGTGTAGAGTGCAAGACTTGAGGCTGTGTCCTCCAGGAGATACAACAAGGTACAGACAGAAGCTTTCTTTCTGGCCAAGAATGTCTGTTTCTCATCACTTACTCTCCATTCCTGTAGCCACCCTGCTGGTGAGACTCTCTTTCCCTCTGAACCATCATAGTAATGTCCTAGCTGTTAACATGACCCTCAAATGATCCCTCCTTTTTTTGTTGTTAAACTTTTTTGTTTTCATTCCTGTACAGTTAACATAGTGTTCTATTAGTTCCAGGTGTTCAATAAATTCAACAAGTCTATACATTACTCAGTGCTCATCATGGTAGTGCACTCTTAATCCCCATCATGTATTTCACCCATCCCCCACCCACCTCCCACTTTGTTCTCTATAGATAAGGGTCTGGTTTTTGGTTTGTCTCTTTTTTCTTTGTTCATTTGTTTTGTTTCTTGAATTCCACATATGAGTGAAATTATATGGCCTGTGCCTTTCTCTGACTAGCTAATTTTGCTTAGTATTATACCCTCTATGTCCATCCATGTCATTGCAAATAACAAGGTTTTATTATTTTTTATGACTGAGTAATATTCCAGAGGTGTGTCTCTGTGTGTGTGTGTGTGTGTGTGTAGCACATCTTTATCCATTCATCTATCAATGGACACTTGGGCAGCTTCTATCATTTGGCTGTTGTAAATAATGCTGCAATAAACATAAGTGCAAATATCTCTTCGAATTAGTGTTTTCATATTCTTTGGATAAATATCCAATAGTGGATCATAGGTTAGTCCTATTTTTAACTTTTTGAGGAACCTCCATACTGTTCTCCAGAGCAGCTGCACCAATCTGCATTCCCACCAACAGTGCATGAGGGTTCCTTTTCCTCCACATCCTCACCTATAAGACAATAATATTTATCCTCAACCTGGAATTCAAAGCACTCCTTGTAATTTGCCTCCATGTACTTTCCACACATTCCATGCCACTCACCAATGTGAACCAGAGTCCCAGTGGCCTCCTATCAGAGTGACAGCTCTTTGTTTGGAGCTTATTTTTTCAGTCTTCTAGGGAATCTTTGCGTTACATATCAACAGCAACTTAAGAGGCCCAAGGTTTAATTTAAAAGAATTCCATTCTCTCTGCACCATCCTTCCCTCCTTCTCTTCCTGTGTCTTTCTGACTCTTCATCAAAAGGGCAACAGTAAAGCTGGCACTTTTCCCACTTTTCCTTAAGTTGAATCAGCTCTCTGGACTGAATCCATGGCAAGAACATCCTGGTTTTTCTGCTCTTGCCTCCAGGTTTAACTGGAAGAACATTTTCTCCCTAATTACATCAGTCGGGGTCTAGCTGGGAGATAGAACCATACTAGTTAGTTACTTTAACCATACTAAGTTACAAAGAAGTTAACTAGGTCCTGGAGAACTGAGAGGCAACAAAGGGACAGTACAGTATCATGAAGGTGACATCTGCAGAAAGTATCATCCCTAGGGCTGAGAAAACAAGGGGACGGTGCTGAAATTATTACAGTTTAGAAGCTCAAGGGCAGGACTCCTCTTACTTTGAGCATTCATAAGCTTGTTGCAAGATCCAAGTGCTGCCCTCCTGACATAGAGATATTGATAGACACTGTCTAGCTAATTTTCTCCACTGAATGTGTGTGTGCTTTTTCTCACCTTGGATTAATTTCTCAAATTCTTCACGTGTTTCAAAAAGTTCTTCTTCAAACTAAAAAATGAAAAAAAGAATATGTTGCTATTATTTTTATTGTTATTATTACTTTTGGTATTATGGAAAAAGAGTTGAATAGAAGTAAAATGCCTAACTACCAATGAAACCAATGTTTCAAGGAGTTATTTAACACACGCTGATCTTTTCTGGGTTCTATGAACCTAAGGAAGTTTTGGTATAAAACTAAAGCAAAAGATTTACTGAATTCAGTTGATTGAGTAACATTGATACCTCCTGTTGTGTGGATGGAGCCTGCCAGGTAGACTTTTCAGATCACAATCTGAATGCAGGCTACTCCCTTCATTAGCTCAGATAAATTATTCTCTTCTAATTTCAGTTTCCTAACATGTGAAAATGGAGCTAATACCTACTCATAATGTTGTCATAATGTTTTAAATGAGATCCTATCAAAGGAAGACCAACACTCATGTTTGGCTCACCATTACTGTTTTCCTCAGAACTTTCCCTTGGGTAGTGTTTGTTGTCCCTAGTTTCCAGGGTTCAAGAACAACCAAATGTTACTTTGATCATTCTATTATATATTCTCTTTTTAAACCCAAGATGGTTAGACACAGAAAAATTAAATTGCAGCAAATCTCAGAAATTAGCAATCTGACAATAGAACTGAATAAACTCAAAAGATACTTTGTAGCATTAAGGAAAGAAGAATCAAGGTACAGTTTATTTCTTGCAGCTTTCAATTTTTTTGTCTTAGATTTCTGCTTTAATGTTTTTTCTACATTATTACCAGTTACCTTCCAGAGACTTAGTCTTAGTCTTAGAATATATCCACAGACTGAACATGGCCATTTTGTACAGTATAATTTTAATATAAAATTTAAACACAATTAATTTTTTGTATTATTTCTATCATGATTAGAGATGGAAAACCCCAACATGTAATTGGAAAACAGTGTTTTCCCCAAGGATTCTATTCTACCCCCACTGAAACAAAAATAATTTTAAAATTTTACATTTACAGTTTGGAATGATAAAAAATATTAAGAAAAGATACGGATAACGTGGTTCCCTAGTACTGTTCCTGGATACTTACTATTAAACCAAGATGTCTGATCATCCTTATTCCTAAACCTTGAAGACCAGCATTAACTACAACTCTTGGTGCTCTTCTTTTCCAAGCCTTCATGTGATGCTTATAAAGCCCAGAGAGGTTAATTGACTTGCCTGAAGTCCTACAGCTAAAAAGTGGAAGAACCAAGGCTAGAATCCCTTATCTCCAAACTCACTAACTAACTACATTTTAGATATTATCATTTTGCTAAATGTGTAATTTGTATTTCAATAATATTTATAGGAAGAAGTCATATTCCCAAATTGACATCAAATCTTAGGATACAGATAGGACTAACTAAGACATAAAACAATGCTTCCCAAAAAGCACTTTTTCCCTACTTTTAAAGATTGCTTATGACTTTCATGTAATGTGATGGGGGCAAAAAAGTATATGTTTATGATTTCAATTTCTCCTCAAATTTCTCACATCAGGAACTGTCTACTTTGGCCAGGCTCCAAGAGTTCAGAGCTCAGCCCCAAACTCCAATTCCAGCCCAGGTGTTACCAAGTGGGTCCCTGAGAGCAGCTTGGAAAGAGGGCAGCACCCAGGAGTTCATAGTCTGGGTGTGGCCATGGAACAAAGGCATGGGCTACAGCAAAATTCCTCAGACTATATACTGCATGAGGAATTTTCTGGTAGGTTTAGATTGAGTTTGACCAGATCACACACCAAAGATTTCCCACATGAACGTTTTTGTTTTTAATGGTGTGTTTCCTTCAATTTTATCTTTTGCTTAAAGGCTTAATGTGCAAGAACCCTGGGCTCTGAAGATAAACAAAACACAGCTGTTTTAGCAAAGTCACTGATGCTAGAGCATGATTATTTAACTTCTGAAAATTTCCTATGACTCACATCAAAAGGAAAAAATCAGGCACAGAAGGTAAATATTGACTATAGAATTTTCTTCTAACTCTAAGAAGCTTTGAGGATACCAACCCTAATATAAAAATTGTGAGGAGTCAGAAGATGCAGGAAGGAGCTTCATGTGGCTCAGAAAGGAGAATTGGCCTTTTATTGTTTTGAAAAAATTAGCTCATTGGAAGAAGAAAGGACAAGTTCAATTTTTTTTTATTAGATACTAAAAATAGTGCCCCTCCAAAGAAATTGGAGTGTTTTTGGTATGTGGGCTTT
Organism: Vulpes lagopus; assembly: GCF_018345385.1. Taxonomy (NCBI): domain Eukaryota; kingdom Metazoa; phylum Chordata; class Mammalia; order Carnivora; family Canidae; genus Vulpes; species Vulpes lagopus. Next base: position 52,773,799 of record NC_054824.1, on the reverse strand, counting down.
GGGTTCACATCATCTCCTGTGTGTTTTACCATATTTTATTCAGATCTAATGTTAAAGCAACACTACATAAAAATAAAGGAATGACTCTGATTCTCCACTCCCTTCATTTATTCATCTGTCATTTATCTGCCTCAATATGGATGGATCTCAAAGACATAATATTGAGTGTAAGGAGGAAAATAAAGAATGATTCACCAACGGAACCACTTATATAAATTATCTCAAAGGGCGCACAAGTCGATGGTTGGTGAGCACACACATAAAAATATAAAGGCTGGACTAACAGGATAGGGGTTACTTATGTGACATGGGGGTGATGGTCCAACTGAATCTTAGCTTTATCTGTTAATGTTTTATTTTTAAAAGAAGATTACATTAATACCCATAGCCCAGGGCAGCCCGGGTGGCTCAGCAGTTTGGTGCCACCTTCCGCCTGGGGCGTGATCCTGGAGACCCGGGATGGAGTCCCGCGTCGGGCTCCCTGCATGGAGCCTGCTTCTCCCTCTGCCTGTCTCTCTCTCTCTCTTTCTCTCTCTCTCTCTCTCTCTCTCTCTCTCTCTCTCTCTCTGTGTGTGTCTCATGAATAAATAAATAAAATCTTTAAAAAAAATGCCCATAGCCCATATGGTTTTTTAAGACTTATGGCAAATATGACAAAATAATAATACTCATTCCATATAGTGTCATCATGTGTGTTTATTAGAATATTCTTCATACTTTATTATATGTGCTGCCAAAGCAAGCATTCTTTAAACTTTACATATCTTCAACATTTAAATAATTCATAATAAAGGAATTTTTGAAAAAAGTGATAATGAACTTTGTTCACAAGAATTTGTTGCTTTATTATAACAGAAATTCTTAATCTGGGGGCCTAGGATATGTTATGTATTTTGTGGCTTCTTGGAGACCCTACAATTCTATGTACATCAGGCTTTTTCCTGGGAAGCAGCTTTATAGGTTTCTTTAGATTCTAGTATAAAACATCTGTTCTATTCTCCTGAAATGTCTTCAAGCCTTGGTACCACCAGATACTGTAAGATGGTATGTTTCACAAAATATTTAAAAACAATAAACTGTGTTCTAAGCTGCATTTATATAAGGTATCTGCGTTCCTAGTGAACAGATGAACATATGTCTTCTGTCAGGGCCAAAACAATGTAGAGAATCTAAACAAATATCAAGTGAATGGGGTTATTTGCTATTCTCATGTTAAACCATGGAAATGTGAAGAAAACTCCCTGTTCTTTCATCTTCGATCTAAGAGACCCACTTAGGAGTGACTAGGAAAAAAAAATTGTGGGTCACAGAAGAGGCTAATTGCTTTATATTCACAGTGAATGTGTATATATGAATGTGTATATAGACACAAATATTTATCTTTGGAAGGTCGGTATAAACTTCAATAACAGGGATCCTGGGTGGCTCAGCAGTTTAGCGCACTTGTGTGCAAGCCCAAGGGTGTGATCCTGGGGTCCGAGGATCGAGTCCCATGTCAGGCTCCCTGCGAAGAGCCTGCTTCTCCCTCTGCCTGTGTCTCGGTCTCTCTCTCTCTCTCTCATGAATAAATAAATAAAATCTTAAAAAAAAACTTCAATAACAGCTTTTAAGTATGTTGAGAATAGAATTTTTTAACTTCATTAAAGTATAGGATAGTTATATTTTTGGTAATGAATATGTTCTAACATCAGTCTCTATGAGACTTTTCTATGCACTTAAAAAAAAATACCTTGTTTCTCAATATTCATGAGACAGATGTAGTTAAGCAAATCCAATACTTGGCTGACAAGGACGAAATGGAAAGAAACTCTTTGGTAGAACAAGTCCCTTCCTCCCTTCCTTTCTTCGTTAGTTATTATTTGCTTCACCTTGGGTCAGCTCAGTACTCACAACCAGTTTCCACGATACTTGGGCACTTATTTAAAAGAACTCACTCCCTCCTTCACAACCGAGTATCCAAAGAGCAGGTGGCAAAACTGGCTTTTTGTTCAGGAATCATATGAGAAGTTTCCTATACCTGCTCTCTAAGTAAGTGCTCAACGGCCCCATTATGAAAATAATATGAGGGCACCTGGGTGGCTCAGTGCATTAAGTGGCTGCCTTCGGTTCAAGTCATGATCCCAGGGTCTCCCTTCCTCTACTCCCCCTGTCCTCCCCACCCCCCCATCCCCGCTCAATTCTCTCTCTCTCTCTCAAACAAATAAATCAAATCTTTTTTAAAAAGGAAACAATATGAATAAATCCAGTGTCTTACCTCTACTCCTGCTGCAGCCAAGAGCCATCTGATGGACTCCATTCTGCCTCGTCCATTGAAGTAGTGAAGCTTGGGCTTTCCCGCCATGCTTAAGGATTCCTGCAAATCAACAGGGAGAGAGACTGATGAAGACCCATCTGCAGAGAGAGAGAGAGAGAGAGAGAGAGAGGGAGAGAGAGAGCAGGAGAGAAACAGAAACATACAGAGCAGTGTAAAGTGAACCAGAAAGCTCTGGACTTGTGCCCAAAGTCAAAGCTGTTCCTCAGCTCCAAGGATGTCTGTGTTCTGTGTTCTGTCTCACAAATGGAGTTTATCATCACAAATTGGTGTTCTCAAAGCTTAATTGGATAACAGATACATTTTTAAAAATAGATAGAGGATAAGTGAGGAAGCTAAACAGATGGAAGGAATTCAAAAATAAGACTCTGACCAGCTCTTCCTCCCGTAGCAGGTGGTGAGCTTCCAGCATCCCAATCTTTTTCCTTTTTATCTGTACAGATCCCCCTCCCTCCTCCTACCAGCACAGCACAGACTGACAGCCCAGACTGGCAAAACCAGGAGAGATTAGGCGAGGTTGATGTTTTTCACTTTCCAAGTAAATCTCTGTACTTTAATTGAGGTGTCCTCTGAAGCCTGGAGACAGCATTCAAGAGGATTTTCAATGACTCATTAGGATTTAAAGCAAAAGTGCAGAGTTAGGCAAACTGGGTCTTTTCATCCTTTTTCCTCTGAAAATGCCTTTTTTAAAGAAACATAACCCTTGCTCACTTTGAAGAAGTTAAAATAGTATAGAAATTAAAAAGCCTATCTGCACCACCCCAAGATAGACTCAAGGCTTATGGGACATGGGGAGTAGCTTTGGTGGGGTGACAGGCTCTGGACATTCAAAAGTAGCTTGAGGTACCTGGAGAAGTGGGTCCCTGGAAGCACAGGAGGCTGTGTGGAGGGGCAGGAGTGGCTTTCAGAGTAGAGAGTCAGCGTCTTCATGCTAGGAATGGGACCTGATTTACAGCATATCACCCGGCTCACTTTTTAAACAAACAATTCTACACATTAAGAGCTCAGCAAAATAAGTGAAGAGAAGAGGATAGGTTGAGGATATTATCATTTGGGAAACCAGAATGAAAAAAAGTAATCTAGACCTATGGCTTTTCAGCCCCCTATGTGGTACTTTAGAATCATCCTATTAGGTGCTTGCAACACACACAGGTGCATGAGTGCACATTGGTGGTTCAATCTCAGTCTCTCTCTCCTTCTCTCTCTCTCTCTCTCTCCCCCCACCCCCGTTCCCTGCCCCCCCTGCTCCACCACACCCCCCCCCCGGTCCCACATTGATTTGGGAAAGGACTCTGGCACCAGTGTATCTTAGAATCTTTCTAATATGCAGTCAGCATTAAGAACCACTGATCTAGACAACGGTTATATCAATAGCTGCTGAAACTACTGATAGAGATCTCTAGAATGGAGAGGCCAGGCTGACTACTCTAAACACCTAACATCACTAAATTGGGACAACCAGACATGACAGTTTTCCCAATGTCATGTAATAGAAAGTGTACAGCACTGCCTGTGAAGAATTCTCGCCAAAACAACTGACCAGGAATTCAATCAAGCCTAAAGATACCAATTTATGGGATACAGGAAACAGATGAACACTTCAGGGATGCAACTAGCAAAATCAACAAAATCTATAATGTGGAACTGGACAGGCTTGCCATTCAGAGAGTGGTCCCCATGCTAGCAACATATGGATCACCTGGGAAGTTGTTAGGAAAGGCTCCACCCCAAACCCTCTAGAATCTACATTTTAAGATTCCCAGGGATTTACATGCACACTGAAGCTTGAGAAGCACGGTTCTGCAGGTCAAATAACTTACATATTCCCAAAGAACCCTCTACTCTTATATTGTGGTGATAAGAATTTTTTAAATTTGCATGAAAATTAGAGATGCAGGGGAATCTATAGGTTCAAGAGACTTAAGAGATCCTTTAAACAAATGCAATGTATAGGAACTTTTTTTGGATTCTGATCTTAACAGAGCAATTAATTTAAAAATAGATGATATGCTGGGAGAATTTGAACTACAAACATTTAACGTAAGGGAATTACTGTTAGTTTTGTAGGTATTATAATGATATTATGGAATGCTTTTCAGAAGGAATCTGATCTTAAGAGACTCTGAGCGCAGGATCCCATCAATGCAAAGCTGGGTTCCTGATCGACAGAAACTAGGAAATAATACATGGATATTACACTAAGCCAAAAAAAATCCGTATCTTTCAGAGAATCATGTCAAAGTATTTATGGAAAAAATAGTATAATATTGGGATTTGCTTTCAATTAACCCAGTTGTGAGCGAGAATGGATGGAAGCCTCAGTAACATGAGTGATCTTTTATTGCTAATTGTTGCAGCTGGGCAATGGGTATATGAGTTTTTTATATTATTTGTTCATTTTCATAAATGTATGAAATTTCCCATCATAAAAATATTTTTAATTGCTCAGCAAAAGCTGATATTATTCATAATGGACTGAAGCTTTAAAGGCCCTGGGGTGGCTTCTGAATCACAAGGAGATTTGGAACAGTGCTCATTCCCGCTTCAGGGATGAATGCTCAGCCTAGTTTTAGTTTGTATCCCTGGTGGAATGAGGCTCAAAATAGAAATTAAACTCAGTTATAGAAATATAAAACTACGTATGCACTCTTGAATTTGTGAACTGGCTCACCTGGATCTCCACCCTACAGTATCTACTCTGAAAATTTCCCTTGAAAAGTCTGAGGCCCAGGGAGCTTGTGAGCTGACCCAGCTTCCCATCTGGTCTCACCTACAGCAGATGTGGGGCAGCTGTGGAAGAAAGCAGGTGCCTCCCACAGGACAATGGGCTTCTGAGTCTCATGTCATCTTGGGGAGCTGTGAGAGAGGCTGAGTTCATGGAGCCTGGGGAGGCCCCCATGAGGACCTGGGGCTAAATATTATGGTCAATGATCTCTGGTTCCATCAGCTCTGGGCTGGTTCCTGTAGAGTGGAGGCCAGTGGGTGACCTTGGGTCATATGCCGGGGAGGCTCTGATGAGCACAGGTAGGAGCCTGAGCTGGGGAGGACCTAAGCCACCCAGAACTTTACCTGCTGTCCACAGGGCCTGCCACCCCAACTCCCAGCAAGACTGCCAAGGGGGCCCCGTCCAGACCCTCCCCACCATAAGCATTCACTTTTGGGGGTGGTTCTCAGAAACCCATAAGCCTGGTGCACAAGCTCTTGTCCCCTCTGTTTTTTCTGGACAGGCAAAGCCTTGGTTTCCCCCAAGTGGGGGCATCCTCAGCATTCTGGACCTGGGGTTTCCTGGGTCACCCCCACCCCCCAGGAGTTGACTAGACCAGCACAGGGCTCCCCCATTATCCTGCTCCCTCCCCTTTTGGGGAGGTTGTGGAAGGCCCCTGCCCCCAACTTACCTGCCCATCTGTCCCCCAGCTGAAGAGTGTGACATTAATGAGTACTTGACCTGGGGCACAGCTTATCTGAGACTTAATAGAGAAAACCATACCTTAGAGAAAAAAAGAAAGCAGAGAAGGGCTAGCGTAACAGCTGGGAGAGCCCCCGAATGTGTTACATATAATGTTAAGTCCCCCGTCTACTCGTTTCAAATATACATATTAATTTGAGGTGAGAAAGTAACAAGAGTATATGGCAAATATAACTAAATCAATATGGTTAACCCATTTTAAATCATTTGAATTGTAATTGGGGCTTTCGTTAAAGCTATAACTTTATTATAAGCAGAAAAAAGGGTATATCTTAAGTATCTGTGACTTACACATATAGTAAACACACTGTAGCATAATTGCGGGATTTTAACAACTGAACTTGTTTGTTTAAGAGCAAGTACTGAACTGCCTCCTACAAATGACCCCAAATAGATTTCCAAACAAAATATCTTCCACCAACTTTTTCCAGCTGTCTTTCCTTTCATAACATTTCCAAATCTGTTTTTTTTTTTTTTTTGAAAGTCAAGGGAAATTGTCAGAAGGCTCAATAGATTCCAAGAGCACTGATCACAATACTCCTCAACCTATTTGCAGGAAAAAAAGGGATTAGAAGCAATTATTGTGCATTTATTTCATTCTAGCTAGAAGAACATCATTAGGCAGATAACCCTGCCAAGTAGATAATTATAACAGCTTTCAAGAGGACATCTGAAATTTTTAAAAAAAATTAAAGGAGTAACCCGTTGTTTAAAGGGCGTAAGACTAAAAGGAATTAAACAGACTAGTAATGGCACGTCTTTTTCCTTGATCCTCAGCCTAGCATTCTGGTATTCTATTTCTAATTATCTTGGCATCATGCCCCTGTTCTGCTTTGTTTTCTGAAACCAGATTTTTAGTAACATTGATTCCTAGGTAATCTAAGAGAAAGAGTAAGGATGTTCCCCTCTATAAAAGTCAAGCTAGAAGCCTAGTGCACAGTACATCTTCATGTGTCTATGGGAATTGGATGCATATTTTCTGGTTTATGGAAAATCTTTATGTCCTGCTGATGACATAAAGGGAAGTTTGTTTTGCTTCCATATAGATACTATCCTGGCACATGTTGGTCTGCTTTGGAAGAGTCTGTGCTTCAGTGTTGATGCCAGTGGATGGCTTGGTTCTAGGAACTAAATTGTTATGAATAGTAGAAAAGGAGGCTTTGTAAAATTATCAGATGATAGCCAGATAAGCAAACAAGTTAATTTATTTAAACTATATTGGAAAATCTTTAAGCAAAATCAAGTATTTCTTCAATATTCATCTCATGTTTTTAAGTTGTCAAACAACCTTAAAACATGGAACTTCACAATTCAGTACAATTCAGCCCATTAGCATTTAGTACATGTTTTCCTTACATATGTGTATATGCATGCAGTGTATGTGCAAACACAATCTTGTACTGGAATCTTTGTTTCAAGAAAGCTTACATAGGGGTGCCTGGGTGACTCAGTCAGGTAAGCATCTGTCTTCAGCTCAGGTCATGATCCTGGGGTCCTGGGATGGAACCCCACGTCCAGCTTCCTGCTAAGCAAAGTCTACTTCTCTGTCTCTCTCTGCATCTCCCCTTGCTTGTGCTCTCGCTCTCTCTGTGTCAAATAAATAAATAAAATATTTAAAAAAGAAAGCTTAGCATAAAAGTATTAATTTATAAAACAATATTAGAAGCAATTATTCCATTACAAGGCTCCTTTTGGTTTTGAAATGATTTCGTAGGTTTAAGTTAGAAGCTTCCTGATATTTTTAAATGATTCTGTTGAAATGTTTTGGTTCACTCTTACCTTGTCAGTGAATTACACCCAGCAAACAGTAGTCTCAATTAGCGTGGTTAGCTGGCCTCATCCTTTTTTAAAAGGTCATTACAGGGACACCCTGGGTGGCTCAGAGGTTGAGCATATGCCTTTGGCTCAGGGCGTGATCCCAGAGTCCCACATCAGGCTCCCTGCATGGAGCCCACTTCTCCCTCTGCCTGTGTCTCTGCCTCTGTGTGTGTGTGTGTGTGTGTGTGTGTGTGTGTCTCATGAATAAATAAGTAAACTCTTTTAAAAAAATAAAAAGGCCATTACATTTTAATTCATTTTTATTTATTTATTTTTTTACAATTTAATAAATCATACCAACATACTTATCCACTAAACTCCAGAAAGGTAGGGTTTTTTTTTTTAAGATTTTATTTATTTATTTATTCATGAGACACAGAGAGAGAGGCAGAGACACGGGCAAAGGGAGAAGCAGACTCCCAGCAGGGAGCCCAATGTGAGACTCCATCCCAGGACCCCAGGATCATGCCCTGAGTCGAAGGCAGACGCTCAACTGCTGAGCCACCCAGGCGTCCCTCCAGAAAGGTAGTTTAATTTAGTTTGGCAAATCCACACACTGTGATTTGCTTTTTAGTTTTCTTGTCCTCCTTTTTTTTTTTTTTTTTTGATGTGAAAGCAGATGAGTTTTTCATCTATAGTTCAAGTTATGTTTTCAAATACCTATAACATGAAATTATATCTCCTAAAATACTATATTGTCTGGGCAAAATCTCATGGAAAAAAAGCCAGACATTGGATTCCCATTTCATCAGGATAAAATCCAAATTCCTTGACAGGACTGGTAGGAGTGTGTCATTTGCTATCTGCCCCCCCTCTCAGGCCATATAGCTATCCCCCACTTTGCAGCTGAGCCTCTTCTAGCTTGGGGTGCTTAAGACGCTGCACACTTTCCCACCTGAAGTGCTTTGAGGATGCTGGTTCCTCAGTCTGGAACTCCTTCTGTCTCTCTTCTTTAGAGAGAGACAGTGTAAAAGTGTGAGTTCGGAAGGAGGGGTACAGGGAGAGAGAAAGAGATTCTTTTTTCTGGAATGAGAGAGAGAGATTCTTAAACGGTCTCCACTAGTCCAATGCAGGGCTGGATCTTATGACCCTGAGATCATGACCTGAGCAGAAATCAAGAGTCAGATGCTTAATCAACTGAGTCACCAGGTGCCCATCTGTCTAGAATCCCTCTGCCCATCTCCTTGCTTGCCTGGTTTCTTCTCACTTTGTATGTCTCACCTTAAAGGCCATTTCCCCAGAGTGGGCTTCCCTCACCATCCATCTAAAGTAGAGTCCTTGTTGGTAAAAGTGTACTAACTTTTACCTAGAAGATGAACGGTGTATGAGGATCCAGTGTATAACATGGCGACTATAGGTAGATAGCACTATTGCATAATTGAAGCTTGCTAAGAAAGTAGAACTTAAATGTTCTCACAAAAACAAAAAACAAACAAACAAAAAAAAGTAGATATGTGACGTGATGAGTGAGTCAATTAACCCAAGGGAAATCCTCTCCCAATATTTATGAATATCAAATATCACATTGTATACTTTAAATATCTTACCATTTTATTTGTCAATTATACCTCCATCATGCTGGAAAAATATAAAACAAAGCTCTCCCCTTATCTGCCCCCCCCCCAAGCGACTCTGGTGTAATTCCTGTTCAATTTTCCTCATATCCCTATAACAGGTTATAACTGTGATATTTATTTGTTTGTTTGTGGCCTATCCCCTCTCACTAAAATGTAAACTCCTTGAAGTCAAAGACCTTTGTCTCTCTTGCTCATCCCCATATCTCTGTACCCTTGCAACATCTCATATTAGGATTCAAAAGATGTTTCCTGGATCAGTGAATAGGTGGGAGAGGCTTTGGCCTATGTCAGGAGATCTGGCCTATAGGCTGATCCTACCATTGACCAGCCCTGTGACCCTAGACAAACCCCAATATCTCTGGATCCCTGCCATTATTCTTCTAAAATAGGGAGATTAGATGTCTTGAGGGTAAGATGGCTGCCAAGTATGCTACTTGATTCTTCCTTCCTCATTTCCTCACAATAATACTGGAACAACTGGTATCCAGGGCAACCTCAAAAAAAGTATGGTTAAGTCTTGAGGTAGGACTACACGGTCAGGATGGTATAACAACAGAATTTCTTTTTTAAAATATTTTATTTAAATTCAATTTGCCAACATATAGTATAACACCCAATGCTCATCCCATCATGTGTCCTCCTTAGTGCCAGTCACCCAGTCACTCCATCCCTCCACCCATCCCCTTCTGTAACCCTTTGTTTGTTTCCCAGAGTTAGGAACCTCTCATGGTTTGTCTTTCTCTCTAATTTTTCCCTGCTAAGTTTCCTCCCTTTCCCTTATGGTCTCTTACACTATTTATTATTTTCTACATAGAAGTGAAACCATATAGTTGTTTCTCTCCTATTGACTTATTTCACTCAGCATAATACCCTCCAGTTCCATCCACATCAAAGTAAATGGTAGGTATTCATCCTTTCTGATGGCTGAGTAATATCCCGTTGTATATATACACCACATCTTCTTTCTCCATTCATCTGTTGAAGGACATCTCAGCTACTTCCATAGTTTGGATGTTGTGGACATTGCTACTATGAACATTGGGGTGCAAGTGTCCCATTGTTTCACTACATCAGTATCTGTGGGGTAAATACCCAGTAGTGCAATTGCTCAATTGTAGAGTAGCTCTATTTTTAACTTCTTGAGGAACCTCCACCCTGTTTTCCAGAGAGGCTGTACCAGCTTGCATTCCCATCAACAGACAAGAGGGTTCCCTTTTCTCCACAACCTCGCCAACATTTGTTGTTTCCTGTCTTGTTAATTCTCGCCATTCTCACCGGTGTGAAGTGGTATCTCATTGTGGATTTGATTTGTATTTCCCTGATGGCAAGTGGTGTAAAGCATTTTTTCATGTGCTTGTTGGCCTTGTATAGGTCTTCTCTGGAGAAATTTCTGTTCGTGTCTTCTGCCCATTTCATGACTGGACTATTTAACAACAGAATTTCAATCAGCTTCCATGTTTCCCCATCTCTGTGCATGGGGCCCAGCCTTCACCTACAAAGCCTAATAGCAGCCTTCCTACTGAGTAGGAAATGTTTCTTCTCTACTGACTACTACCACCTCCCTGTACACTTTCCCCAGTGCTAGGGTGAGGAAACTATAACCTGGGGACGTAGGAACAGAATGGAAAGAAACATTCATATCCACGGGTGCTTGTGGGAATGCCCAGTATTTGTTGAGTTCACCAGTGAAGGTGTCATTATGGAAAAGGCCTTGATGGACTGGCAGACAGTGGTGGAGACATTTCAAGATAAAAAGGAAAGGAACTTAGAGAGTGTGGGACAACAATCATGTCACTCTTGAGGCTTGTCCAACTTGCCCCATCAAATGCTGCATTCAATGCCCACTCTCAGGCTCTGGAGCGTTTCTGTAGCATCCTTCACAAGCCTGAGCTCTGGAGGAGGGAGGGCTGTCACTGATAATGTATTATTCATTTCGCCAAAATTCTGTCCTTTTTTTTTTTTTAATTTTGTCCTTTTGAAACAAAGCAGGATTGGATGCAATGAGTGTGACAGCATGTGGCAAGAAAGACATATAAATCACTAAATAAGCAAAGGGAGCCCCCAAATTACATGAGAACTAGAGTTTAGTGGAGGGCAGGGAGGCTCTGGCAGTAAGTTGTGGATGGAGAGGGAGGGTGGGCTTGTGTTTACAGTAAAGAGGTCAAAGAAGATGAAACTGAGAAGAGACCTTTGAAACAATAGGACTAAGGTGGTGGTTAGTTCATTAGTTATGAAACAAAAGTTCAACACTTTGGCCTTTGGTGAGAGGAAGTGTAGCTAGAATGTAGATGTCTGAAGCTTTGGAAGTGAGAAATAAGTGGGAAGGATATAGCCAATGGGAAAACCAGATAGAGATAGAGAACTGTTTTGATTTGTTTTGTAGTGTTTGTTGGGGTTTTTTTCTGTGGGGTGGAGAAGTAGATAGCTAAGAGGGTTAGGACAGGAGAGACTTCAGTCAGTTTGTAATTAGAAGGCGACATGCCAGAGGCCAAGGAGGCAAGCAAGGCAGCATGGCGTGCAGATGAATTGTCCAGAATGACTATCTACAGGACAGATTTGGGGCTTTATTTGCCTCCATTAGTATTATTACCATATTTGGGGGCATAACTGACCTATAATAAAACATATAATTTAAGTGTACAGTTGGATAAGTTTTGACATATGCATCCCCCATGAAAGCATCACCACAGTCAGTAAATTGAATACAGCAGGTCTGATGCCCTGTTACAATCCTTTCCTCCTGTCGCTCCCCATACCACTGGTCTGCTTGGTCGTGCAAAATTAGTTTGCGATTTCTAGAATTTCGCATAAGTAGAAGCATACAATAAGTGCTGTGATTTGTCTAGTTTCTTCCAGTCCATATCATTATTTTGAGAGTCATCTATGTTGTTGTGTGTTTTCCTTCTCATTTATCACAAAGTAGCTGCACTCGTTTTCTGTGGCCATTGGCGACTAATTACCACAACCTGGGTGGCTCACACAATAGAAATTTATTCTCTCACAGTTCTGGAGGCTAGAAGTCTGCAATCAAGGTGTCAACAAAGGTGGTTAGTTCTGAGGGCTGTGAGGGGAATCTGCTCCATGCCTGTCCCCTAGCTGCTGGCTTGTAGGAGCATCACTCCAATCTTTATCATAGAAATGGACAATGGAAAAGGAAACTGAATATGGGACTGATGGACAAAGGAAAAGAGATGGTGGAGAAAGAAATGAGAAGAATGAACTAGAAGGTGTTGAAAGGAAGCATGGAAAACTTTCCAACTTGGCTTCTCAGTCAGAAATTTCTAGTTTCCATTTTGGCAGTTTTCCAACATAGATTTAAGATTTACAGGAAAAAGTGATTTCTCTTCCAGCAAACAGATTGTTTTGAACCAACCTACTCTGAGAAGTTAGTCTGACTCGGCTGCCATGGCTGAGCACTAGATGGCACACTTTCCAGAGCAACGGAAACTTCCTGGTGCCAACAAACTAAGTGCCTTCAGGAAACTCTGTCACTGTGTAGTACACAGCCTCACTGCTCTTAGGTGACTTCCCATGATCACAAATGAAGCCGACCCCAACCTGTTTAACATTCCCTTTCTTTTTTAGTTCACAGATAAAGTCTACTGTCCCACACATCTGCCCTTCTTAGGGCAAAACTTCCCAAAAGGGTGATTGATCAGTAGCGGTTGTCTCTACTCACTTCCCATTTCCTCCTCAACCCACTCTGGTCAGGCTTCTGTCCCACACTCCACAGCGCTCATCAAGGCCAGCAGTGGCCTCCTGTCCCCAGATTCACCCTTTACTCTCCAGTCCTCGTGCTCCTCTCCTTCATGACGCTACTCTTTCCTGGCTCTCCCCTACTTCATGGACACCACCTCCTCAGATTCCTTGACTGGCTCCCACTCTGCTTCCCTTCTCCTCTCCAAATGCTTTCTCTTCCTACATGGGTTTCCAATCAGTCACTATCATCAGAAGTGTGGCCCTGGATGATAGATTGTAGAGGACATTGCTGTTTCTGTCTTGTTCTCCCTTGGATTGCTTGCTCTAGGGAGAAGTTAGCTGGGGGATCTATCATGAAGATACTCAAGCAGCTATACAAAGAAGCAGACATGACAAGGGACTGAGAGGCTCATTGCCAACAACCATGTGAGGGAACCATCTTGGAAGTGGATTGCCTGTCCTTAGTGAAGCTTTCAGATAATTGCAACCCCTGCTGATGGCTTGGCATACAACGTCCTGAGAGATCCTGACCCAGAATCACCTACCTAAGTTGCTCCTGGGATCCTGACCCTCAGAAAGTGTGCTAGAGAATAAATGTTTGTTGCTTTAAGTCACTAACCTTTGGCCTGATTTATTAGGCAGCAATAAATAACCGAGGCACTGCAATAAATAACTGACCTTGCTTACCTCTCTGACTTCATCTTCCAATACTTTTTCACCATGCTCCTGCAACATATGCTTGCCTGCTGTGCCTAAAACACACCAAAGTTGTTCTTGACCAAGATCCTTGTCCTCATTAGTGTCTCTAGTTAGCACCCTGTTGCCTTGGATCTTCTCATGCTTGGCTTCTTCCTGTCATTTGTGTTGCACGCTCTGCGGCAACACGATCAGGGTCCTGAGGATAAGGGGATGAGGAAAATAAAAGGAAAGTAAAGAGATGGGGACAGGAGGGACACAGTGGATGATGTCCAAGCAGTGTCAGCTTTATTCAAGGTTCTACAGCATTATGTAGCATAAGCAAAACAAAGATAAGGAAATGTCCATTCTTAGCATAGTTGTGAATCCCTCCAAGCTTTCCCTTTATCAGCATGCAAGACAAACCCACAGGCGCCAGAAGATTTAGGATCCTGGTTAATAGATAAGCTTGTTGCTCCAGGTGTATGTACCTCGAAGGAACATTATACATGGTTAACAGACCAGCAAGGACAGCACAGACCCCTATTTAAGTTTATGACCAGGCCAGAATAAATTGTATCTATTGTGTTATGTGGGCGATCACTGTAGAAGCAAGCTCTGAAAACCGTTGCTCAAGCCCTTTCTCAAGCGTCTACCAACTATTCACCCTTTAGGCTCCCGAGCCTTTTGAGTGAATGAGGGACGCAAGTCCGGGCCTGGTTTGGGTTAGTAACTCTAGCTAGTCCGTGGCCGCCCACACACTTGGACTTAGTCTTCTATGACCAGTCATTTTAAATTAACCACTTACCCACTGCCACCCTAAAAACTCTCCATCACCCTACTCTGTTTTATTTTCCCCTTAGCACTCATCACTAATAATTTTCTCATTGATTTGTTTTTTAACTCATTGTCTACACAGGAAAATGCTCTTATATGTACCATGGCATCCTCCCTGCCTAGAAAAATTCAGGGAACAAAATAGGTGCTCAGTAAACATTTACCAAATGAAACAAAGAATAAAACTATTTTAGTATGATTTATTAGGTCATAATCCTTAAGAATATTTCATCAATTTCCAAAGTCAGAATCTACATTTTTTTTTCTACCAGGTATCCTTGGCTGGCTTGTTGACTTAGAATATCACAATTATGTCAAAATTTCCAAAGGACAAATATTTTCAAAAAGCTGTTGGGTGGGGATCCCTGGGTGGCGCAGCGGTTTGGCGCCTGCCTTTGGCCCAGGGCGCGATCCTGGAGACCCGGGATCGAATCCCACATCAGGCTCCCGGTGCATGGAGCCTGCTTCTCCCTCCGCCTGTGTCTCTGCCTCTCTCTCTCTCTCTGTGACTATCATAAATAAAAAAAAAAAAAAAAAAATTAAAAAAAAAAAAAGCTGTTGGGTGCAGACAGGAGGTTAGCAAAGCTTTTGAGAGAAAAATAGGAAGCAAAGTGGATCAAATATAACATAGATAAAAGTTGTGCTGACTCATGAAAACCTGGTCCAACCAGTTTGGGTTGGCAAAAGTTTCTAGTACTATTTCTTCAAGAAGATATTGGAAATTTGGCAAGTTGCCATGTATAACAGCTCAAATCTTGACCCAATTGCCCTAGGACAGAGAAATTAATATTTATTTTCATTTCAATTTATCTGTATAATCTCTCCATAGAAACGGTGGGTAGTATAAGGGTCAAATACCAGATGTAAATTATTTTATAACACGTATTTTTGTCCTTTAATATCACAGATTACCCAGGAGTGATATTCAAAATACTTGACATCTGCATAGTAAATAAAAATTAATATATGTCAGGATATATACTGAGAATGAATAATATTTCTTTTTACTTTCTAACTAAACTGCATATAGCATTGAAAAAGCAATAGTGCAAGCCAGTCAGAAATCATTGTGATAGTTTCCATTCATTTGTGATTTTTACTAATTATCTCTGTGTTCTGGGCCGTTTCAGTGACAGTGAAGAACATCTACTCTATCAAGGTGGCTCTTTCCTGCACCTGTAACTCAGCACATTCCTGGGTTCCTCTACTGCTTTTTGCCCTTGTTCCATTGAGAGTAGGGGAGGTAGAGGCCTCCCCCTGTGGCTAACCCAGGTGTATCACCATCCCTTGAGGTATCTTAATACTACTCCAGCTTTGTAAATAGGCACTTCACTAACCTCTCCTCAGCCACCCTTTTTGAGATGAGGTGATATCTTAGTTTTCATGTACTCAGAGCACCAGTCATAATGGGGTTAATCTTACTGAGTTCATTTCAAGACAATAAAAAGGGATTATAACGTATGTTCTAAATTGGGGCGGGCTAGATGTGATGAGGTTGAGAACCTCTGTTCTGGAACAAAGGTATAAGAATATATTGTTTGAAGGATGGATAACAAAGGCCCCTTCACCTCATAAACACCTTGAGGACTCCAGTGTTAGATACAGAACAGGTAAATGCAAGGGGAAGTGGGGGCCTCCTGAGAGGACAGCTTGGCACATCTTGCTTGGGCTGAATTGACCTGATACTGGGTAAACATAAAGGACCCAAGGCATGTGTCCTGTGTATGTATCTGCCCCACAGTATGCAACTGTGGGGAAGTTCATACTGTGAAAATGGGCAGTCAGGGCTAGGGCCCTGGGCTCAGCCCCATTGATCCTACATGTTTTGGGGGAACGCAAGTTATAGGCACAGTAGTTAGTTGAGGCTAGACATCACTCACCATCCCAGCGTCTCCTGCATAGCAACATGCGGGGAGGCGGGGCAGGGGGGCGGGGAGGACCATATATCTCCCTGTAAGGTTAGGGATCCCAGGCCTAAGTAACAGCAGGGAGAGAGACCCCCACATCTTTTTCTCTGAGGTCACAGAGAAAGAGGATGCTGCTGCCGAGGTGGACGAATGGTGGCCAGTGTTTCAACCAAACTGTCTCAGATCAGACAGTCTTTGGGACAACAGGAACTCCACATGGCAGAAAGGGCAGCAAAGAACAGGTACTGCAGCAGAGGACTCCTGGGATTTTTCATCAGTCTCAAGTTGGGTGACTCCTTGAATGGAGGAAAGCTCCTAGGTTGTTGGATTTAGCATTGCAAAAGAGATTGCTGGGGGCAAGAACCATTCTTGCAGTTCTAAGATGGATGCTTGAGTGACTTAAAGCAAACATTTAAAAGATGTGATTTTATTATGTGTGTATCAGGCTGGGTAAGCAGGGTATATGGCTGCACTTCAGCGGTCCCCTATTTTCCTTAGAACAAAATCCAAACTACCCTTCATGACAGACCATGAATGACTTGCAGATTCAAGCAAGGGTGTCCTGATTAGGTTCATGTTCAGCATTATCTCGTGCCCTAGTATGAAGTTATAGATTAAATTGTGTCCCCCAGAAAGGATAGGTTGACGTCTTAACCCTGGGTACCTGTGAATGTGATTTTATCTGGAAATAGGGTCTTTGCAGTTGTAGTCAAGTTAAGATGATGTCATACTGGATTACGGTGAGCCTAGATTTGATTACTGGTGTTCCCTAGAAGAAGACGGAAATTTGGACACACACACACACACACACACACACACACACAATTTATGCCATATGGCAACAGAGACAGAGATTGGAGTTATGCATCTACAAGCCAAGAAATGCCAAGCACGGCCAGCAACCATCAGAAGCTAAGAAGCAAGGAAGGATCCTTCCCTAATGCCTTCAGAAAGAGTATGGCTCTGCTCATATATTCCTTTCACACAAAGAGCCTCCAGAACTGTGAGGGAATACATTTTGCATTTTTCATCCACTAAATTTTTGGTCACTTGTTACAACAGCCCTAGGAACATGCTATACAAAGTATGTATGACTTTGGATTAGAATTACCTATTTTTTTGTGTGTGTATGTCACTACAGTCACCCCTCATTGGGCAAAGACTATATCTGGCTTGTTTATCTTAATCCAGCTCCTGGAACACACAAGTCCTATATTATACATAAAATAAATATAATTTCCATAAGTGAGCAGGAAAAAAACTGATTACCTGAGGAAAATGGTTCTGTACCAAAAGAGAAAGAATAAAAGAAAGAAAGAATCAATCTTTCAGGCTGTGGATCAGAAATCTAGCAAAATACAAAAGAAAGAGACTATTTTTGTCTAACTAAAAATGTTATATGAAAATTTCTACTTCACTCTTCTGGACAAAGTATATGACAGCTGTTATGACAATTTTTTAATCAAAGAATCCATGACATTTTTCTCCTTTTATCTATGTTTGAGACCAAGAGAAACCCCAGGAGGTGATCGTGATTTGATATTTAATCAAAACAAAATGAATTGCTTTGCAACTAAATCTGCATAGTGAATTTGTAATGAAATTAGATTTTAAATTTTTGAGAAGTATCCTAGCCTTGTAATAGCCAGGATTTGGATTTAGATAACACATTTCATCTCAGGAGATTGGTCCTGCATGTGCTGGGCATCCATTCCTGTTCAGTTAATCCTGAAAATCTTCTTTGCTTGCTCTAAACTTTTCTCATCCAAGGGAGGCTTCCTTGGGCTGCCAGGCTGCAGAAACTTCTTCACGGTGGGGAGATTGCTGACTCTGGTTTTCAGGGCCTGCAAGGCACAAAGACACAGACTCAGAATGGAGCCAAAGACCAACCCCGTCATCAGCACAAGCCAGGGAATCAGAAATGTTCCTAGCAAGGACCACTGAGTCCCCTCCATCAGCACCACAGGGAGGCTGGGAAATGACACCCAGTGAGACACAAAGGTTGGAGGAAGAAAACACAGCTTAATACCATTTTCCCCCAAAGACATCTTTCTTTCAGACTCTATTCAGTTTCAGGTCCCCCTGCCTCCTTCCCTACACATAAACCCTATGGATTCATTGCTCTCATGCAACACAGGGAAGAGGAATGTGTCTGTCACATTTCGACACACATACAGTCTCCAGACAGACCATGAAGATATAGCAAAGCTGCCCTGGAATGGAAGACAGAAAATATAGAAAGGTAAACCATGAGACCAGGCAAAACAGTCATTCAGCCCACAGAGAGAGGAACAGGGAGAGAGGGAGACTCTGCCCAGAGAAACGTGATGTCTGCCATTAGGAGCAGGAGTGGAGGAAAGGAAGCAGAAGGAAGGAGACCTGCTCAGGCAGAAGTACGAAGGAAGGAGAGGGACACACCGGGATAAGGAAAACCCCAGAGAAAACGAGGACAGAAACCATAATGGAATAGGGATGTGGAGGTTGATGCTGAGCCCTGGGTCCTTCTCGTGGCAAAGACAATTTCTTCTTCACGGGGAAGCATCCACTTCATCCCTTGGCATGACAAGATTCTGAGCCTCAACCAGCCCCTAGGAGCTAACTCTGGAGGGAGTTCCAGGGCCAAGAAGATCTGCACAATGATGGGACCTGAGTCCAACTGTTAGATCCTCAGGTGGGAAATGTGAGCCTTCCCTCCTGAAGGCTGTGAGAGAGATCACCTTCAGCAGAGGGAAGTTGGCCAGAAGGCTGGAGTCAAGCTCTTCCACATAGTAGAGAAGTTCAACCAGGTGAATGTCAGCCCTGCTCAGCTTGTTGCCAACAAGGTAATCTTGTCCATGGCTCTTTAACACCTGGAGGATTTGAGGAATCACATCATGAGCTCAGGCACAGACAGCCTAAGACCCTCTGCTCCTCCTTGATGTCTCCAGCCCAACCTCCCCACCTCTCCTGACTCACTGAGGGAGTGTGGGCTTCAGACCCTCTGCATTGCCCCTGACTCAGTGAAACACTGGGTCTTGGCTATTCTTTCCCCTCTCCTCAGCTGAAACCCTGGCTAATGTCTCCCTAAAACATGTGTCCACTGTCTATCTCTTTCAACTATCCTGACATATGCAACTTCTCCTAATAAAATGTTGGGGAAATTAATGAAATTTATTAAGATATTCCAATAATATGCAAATGATAACGTGAAGAAAAAAACCCATGGCACCATCAACTTCAGGAAATTTTGCCAAATACCCTTTAAGGCTATGTACACATAGAAATATGGATAATTAATAGGCAAAGAACATAACACAATTTCAAATACTGTATAGTAATATACATTTTTCATTTATCTTATCATAGGGCTCACTCTGTAATTTCACAGTAGGGCTGTACTCAAATGGGATGACTGTTCAGGTCTTCATCATGTGAATGTGCCCCAAACTCTTAGCACCACAAGGGATAGGAGGATTTCCTGATTACTATGAATTCTTCCCTCCTTGAATAGGGCAAACACACAAGCAATCAATTAACATTTGTTCAGTGATTGACAGAATGACCTACTGCCTTATAAGGATGGGTATGTCTGTGTTAACCCTTTCATTTCTATGTATGACCCCCTGTATCTCCCACAATCTTTTTTTTTTTTTTTGGCCCATAGTTTTTATTTAGCACAATTTCAGGTTCTTTTGATCCCAAAATGTTCTCCTCTTACCTCCCAGGAGAAACGTTAACTAAGATACCAATCTATGTCTAGTGATGGAACTTTATTTCCTTAGTTTGCATGGTTTTCCTCTTAAGTCTAAAAGCCATGTCTTCAAGGATGTCAATGATTTTTTCTTAACACCTCTCCATCTGTCTGTTCCTCTCCATCCCACTGCCCCCATCTCTGTCTAGATACATCTCATCCATTCATCCTCAAAACACTACCATATTCTCCTGAAGGGCAACTTGTCTCATGTCTCCCTACACATGTTGCCAGAGTGTCTCCTGATGCATTGCTTTCATGGTATTCTTCTGAGATCAAAGCCCCTGCATGGTGCTCTGAAAGATCTATTTCAATCTCCAGTGTGGCTCTCAGAGCCTTCAACAGTCCAAGCTCTGACTGTGACCATAGAAGTCTGCCAGACAGAGAATTCTAGATTGGGTTCCTATTAGTTGAAGTCTTGCTGGAAAACTAAAACTTGGGTATAACTGGTACAATTCTTCCTCACAGTCAGTTTTTTATAAGATGCCTTGAGAGTCATACTAATGCTGCCTTAGTATTCAGGAAGGCCTCTGAAGCGACAATCAATGCCTGAGCAATGCCAGGCATCATCTTTCTTTGTGCTCTAAGTCCACAGCCCCAAAATACCCAACAGTCCACTTACTTTTTCAAACACGGGGAGATAACGATCTGTTGTTCTCTCTTTGATCAGAGTAATCTTGGCATCTTTTTGATCAGGTGGGCATAGAGGCAAAACCATGATCATTTCATTCAAATCTGCCATACCTTCTGTGTACATATCTATCCTGAAAGACAAAGTGGGCAAATTGTCAAATGTCTTCTGCCTTGATTTTATGTTATTTTATTTATTTTTTTAAAGATTCCATTTATCTAGTCACCAGAGACACAGAGAGAGAGAGAGAGGCAGAGACACAGGTAGAGGGAGAAGCAGGCTGCATTCAGGGAGCCCAACGTGGGACTCAATCCTGGGTCTCCAGGATCACGCCCTGGGCCGAAGGCGGCACTAAACTGCTGAACCACCGGGGCTGCCCTCGCCTTGATTTTATAGCTGAAAAATGTACAAGAACGGGCATCAGGAAGTGATAAAGTAGTTCAGCTCCCACCACATGCATTTTTATATGCAGGCATCCAGCTCTGATTTTTACTCGATTTGAACATTTCATTCAAGAACAACCTATCAAGGTAGGTTTATGTCTAAAATTCTCTTTATACCCATGACCAAAAAGAGGGACAGAGAACATTGGTGACCTGTCCAGAGTCACAAAGGAATTGGTGCAATCCTGTAAGTACCCCTAGGACCATACCCGGGACTTGCCATATCTGTGGTGACGTGTTCTGTGCACAAATGTAGTGTGACTCGTGTGGCTAAAACCTGCCATCTAAGTGATCTCTAGAGAGAGTCCCTGGCACAGCCATCCCAGTCATGGCACCTTCCTCTCTTGTCCTGTTACACCACCCAGGCCCATTTATACCAAACATTGGCAGGTTTTCCAATTATTTTCCACAACCTGTCCCCATGTAGTTGCCCATCCCTGGCTTTGTTTGCATTTCTCAAGTCTTCATCTAAAATGTCCCCTAAGGGACACCTGGGTGGCTCAGTGGTTGAGCATCTGCCTTTGGCTTCGGGTGTGATCCTGGAGTTCTGGGATCGAGTCCCACATCGGGCTCCCTGCAAGGAGCCTGCTTCTCCCTATGCCTATGTCTCTGCCTTTTCTCTGTGTCTTCATGAATAAATAAATAAAATCTAAAAATAAATTTAAAAATAAAAAAAGTAAAGAAAAGAAAAGAAAATATCCCCTAAAAGGGTGAAAATCTTTGTACATTGCAACTAGTACATACTCTAGGAGATTTGGTTTTATAGTTCCAAACTGGGTTTCCTATAAGAGTCTTTAAAATAAAATCTTTATTAATACATAATTCACATACCATAATGTATAAACTTCTCAAGTGTACAAGTTTGTGATTTTTAGTAAAGACACACAATTTGGGAAGCCAGGGTGGCTCCGCAGTTTAGCGCTGCCTTCAGCCCAGGGCATGATCCTGGAGACCTGGGATCAAGTCCCACGTCAAGCTCCCTGCATGGAGCCTGCTGCTCCCTCTGCCTGTGTCTCTGCCTCTCTTCTCTGTGTGTCTTACGAATAAATAAATAAAATCTTAAAAAAAAAAAAAAGAAGACACACAATTCTGTACCATCACCATACTCTAATTACAGAATATTTTCATATATCCAAAAGAAATGCTGTATGCTTCTATACTCATTCCAATTTCTTCCCTCCACAACCCCTGGCAACCTCTAAACTACTTTTTGTTTCCATAGATTTGAATGTTCTGGATATTTCATACAAATAGAATCATACAATCTGTGCCTTTGTGTCTGGTTTATGTAACATGATGTTTGCCAGGTTTATCTGTGTTGTACTATGCATCCATACTTCATTCCTTTTCATGGCCAAATAATATTCCATTGATGAACAGGCCAATATTCCAACCATGCACATTCATGTCATTTCTACTGTTTGAACATTAAGAACAACACTGCTATAACCATTTGGAGTTTTCTTTGTTTTTTTTTTAATTTTATTAATTTATTCATGAGAGACATAGAGAAAGAAGCAGAGACACAGGCAGAGGCAGAAGCAGGCTCCCCATGGGGAGCCTGATGTGGGACTCAATCCCAGGACTCCAGGATCATGCTTGAGCCAAAGGCAGATGCTCAACCACTGAGCCACCCAGGCGTCCCATGCTATAATCATTTGCATAAAAGATCTAGTGTGGATATATTTTCAATTATCTTATGTGTATACTAGTAATGGAGTTGCTAGCATATGGTGACTCTATGTGTAACTTTTTGAGTAACAGCACCTTCTGAGATTTAAATTTCAATCTTGTGGTCCCATCACAACAGAGAAGAGAACCCATAGATATGGTTGTAGTGACTAAAATCTAGCTACTTCAGTCCTGTATCAAAATGGTCAAGATAACCTTGGCATCTGGATAACAAGGCTGTGCTAACCCTTGTCAAGTGGCTAGTCTATATAACAGGCTGATAAGTGAAGTTCTTGGTCATCATTCTTGTAATTTAAGAACCTTTAGAATGAGCTCCTTTGGATCCTTCTGTTCCCCAGCCTTATCTGCTAGACACTCAGACACATTGTCCTTTGTCTCTAGCTGTTGACTAGTATCTAGCTCCTAAAGGCCTGAGTACCTGGAGTGATGATTCCACCATCTTTCTGACTTTATAGTTCATCAGCATTCAGAAAACTGTGTCACCATATGTGCTCTATCCATGGACTGCTTCCTCTTCTGTAACCCCACTTGATGAATCCACTTCAGGTGGAATCCCTCATCCTCACAGCTCTCTGTGGTGTTGGACCTTAACCTATACCACCAAGTCCTATGGCACTACTGGCCATGATCTTCCTGACAGTCCTGCTCACCCAAGGAAGAAACCAAATTTTCATATTAATCATTCATGAAAAAGCAGAAAAAATACCGTACAGGGCTCTCTCCTTTATGTCTTTCCCATAGAGGTTGTATTTGGTGGCAATGTAGTTGAGAATGGCTCTGGTCTGTACCAGCTTCATTCCATCAATTTCCACCATTGGCACTTGCTGGAACATCAGACTTCCATCTTTTAAAGGAGAAAAGAAGAAGTAGAGTGAAATGTTTTATGGATCATTACTCTTTTAGCATGAAAAAACATTTGTTGCCATGACCTAACATATAAAAGGAAACAAAAAATTATTGCCTGGTCACATTTCAACAAAACAGCATTTTGCTTTTAGCTTCCTATAATCCTCTTTGCTCAATCTGCCTCTTACTTTTCACCTATTATTTCATTTATCTTTTTATTTCCCATGTAGATACATGGTAGGTTTCTGTGTTTTTTGCAGTTGATTTACTTTCATGGATGTTTTAGGAAATTTTGAGAGAAGCTACAACAGGGCCACCATGACATGCATTTCAAATGAGAAGTCCTTTGGAACTTATGCCATTAGGGCCAATGCTAAAAGAGATTTTTATGTAGGGTGTTTTATGTGCTCTTCCAATTCTCCTAGTGGACAGTTTATGCAGGTCAGGCCCTGTTTTCTTGAGTATGCTGATGTTTGTAGTGTTGGACCTTGTTCTTCATCTCCCTCTTCATATTGTCACCTGGACTTTCAACTAATCCATCATCTCATTCTCTGAGTCTATAATATTGCTGAGTATTCGCTTGTCAACCCTACCAGAGAAAAGAACTCATAGAAACTGCTGGCCTATTTCTACTTTTTTGTTCAACTGCATGTGTTTGAGAGTCCTTGGATGGGCAGGCGATGTGAGATCCTGAACGGACCCAGCTCACTCAGGGTACGAAAAAGCTAGCGAGAGCAAAGAGAGGGAATTCACAGGGAAGGGGGCATGGTTTTTTTAGCAGATACTCAGAGTTCAAGCCCTTCCTAGCCCTGAGTGAGATGGAAGACCTGCCCAAGGAGACCCCCTTACATTGGAGCCACTTTTCTTCCTTTTCACCACTCCCAATTCCCATCACATTCACACATAAGTGTTAAAACCTCAACTTATGACTTCTACCCAATACCCTCATCCAAGGAATTAGATTCTTGGTCTTACCATTTTTTAATTTATCCAAGTCTTCTGGAGTACCTATAAATTTCTCTTCAAACTGAAAAGCAGAAACAGTGAATTAGTTACACCTACAATACCAACATTGCTTCTTTAAAACCATCTAAGATCAGGATGCCTGGGTAACTCAGCAGTTGAGCATCTGCCTTTGGCTCAGGTTGTGATTCCGGGGTCCTGGGTTTGAGTCCTGCATCAAGCTCTGTCTATCTTTCCGCCTCTCTGTCTCTCATGAATAAATAAATAAAATCTTTAATAAAAAAATAAAATCATCTAAGATCAAGTTTCATGTTTCTAATTTTTGCCCACAGGCCATAAATGATATTTTGTAGTTTGCTTAAATCCAAATCCAAATAATGCCTAGACACTGTGGTTAATTTCCTTAAGTTATTTAATTGTTTATGTTCTTTGATGAGAGGAAATTTTAATAATGTATTAGGTCAAGTCTGTTCATCTGTCTCTTTTTTTAAAAGATTTTATTTATTTATTTGAGAGAGTGAGAGAGAGAGAAAGCCTGAGCAGGGAGAGAGGCAGAGTGAGAGGGAAAAGAAGACTCTCTACTGATCAGAGAGCCTGATGTGGGGCTCCATTCCAGAACCTGAGATCATGACCTGAGCCGAAGGCAGAAGCTTAGCCAACTGAGCCACCTAGGCACCCCAAATCTGTTAATCTCTGTCTGTCTTTAATTTTTACTTATTCATTTGAGACAGAGAGAGAAAAAGAGAGCAAGAGTAGGGGGGTAGAGGCAGAGGGAAATGGAGAAGCAGACTCCCCGCTGAGTGAGAAGCCCAATGTGGGGCTCAATCCTGGGACCTGGACTCAGGTCATGACCTGAGCTGAAGGGAGATGCTTAACCATCTGAGCAACCCAGATGCTCCTGTTCATCTTTTAATAGCTGACAATTTTTTTTCTTTTTTTAGAGAGAGCATGAGTGTGGGGTGAGAGGTTGTCAGAGGGTAAGGGAGAGAGAATCCTAAGCAGACTCCACACCCAGTGCAGAGCCCAATGCAGGATTTAGTCTTATGACCCTGAGTTCATGACCTAAGCCAAAATCAAGAGTTGGACACTTGACTAATCCACCCAGGCACCCCAAACTGACAATTTTTTTAATGCAAAACTCTTGACATTTCATTTAATAAGAAAATTCTTTTAGTTTATGTGAGAAAAGTACTTTGATAGAGTCAATTTGAGATCCAACTTAAGATGAGGACTCAGATCTAACCTCTACTCCAGCTGAAGCCAGGAGCCACCGGATGGACTCCATTCTGCCTCGTCCATTGAAGTAGTGAAGCTTGGGCTTCCCCGCCATGGTAGTCTCTGGATTTCTTTAAATATGAATCAAAGAACAAATGAATTAATTAATTAACATATGAACGATACCACAGAAGAAAAATGTACTTTTTGATATAGGGTCAAATAGTACCGACAACGCTAAAGGAATATCTTTCCTCAGGACAGAATTGGAAAAGTCCCTAGCATGTCTTTCACGGCCAAAATCATCATCCATCAGTAGCCAACCATGGGAAATTGTTCCAAATCATGCCCATGTCTCCACTGGGTAAAATCTGTTTGTCTTGGCAGGCTAATAGGTGGGAGTGTATGGTAAGGATTTAAGTATGGGTATTAGCAGGACAGGAAAGGATTAGAGAATTAATATTTATTGAAAATCTCCTAATGATCATGACCCAGTGTTAGTCCCTTTGGATATATTATTTCTTTAATCTTCATAACAACTCTATCAACTAGTTATTATCATATCATATCATATCATATCAGCTAATGAGAACAAGGTTCAGAGGTGAAAAGATGGGTCCACAGTCATTCTTTAGTTAGTGATGGACATAGAAACCCACACCTAGGACTAAAAAGAGTAGGGCTAGAACCCACACAAGTGCTGGCCCTGTGAGGGTCATTGAAACCAGAGTACTTCACTGATAAGAAAGGGAGGCGGGACAGAGTTAGTCCTCCACTCCTTGGCTGTTATGCTGCTTTTGCTTAGAGCAAAAGTAGGGCTGAGACTCACCCTTAGCTCGAAAGACCCTAGTTCTTTCCATAGACACAGGATATTAATTCTTTTCTTTTTTTGGCGGGGGAGGTGGTGGGGGATGGGAGGAGGAATTCTACAATTCACCTTTACTTGATACACTTTATAATCTAGAGAAAGGGATATTACTCCATTAAATTTACAGTAAATGGAACAGAACTAACATTTCTTCAGTGTCTGTCACACAATGGGCATTCTCACCTATTTATCTTCATTTCATCCTACAAAAATCACCTGAGGTGGCTTCTGTTATTACTGTCATCTTAAAATTGATGATACTGAGGTTTCTAGAATAACTTGCCCAAAGTAAGTGGTAGAATTGAGATTCAAACCCATTTTTATTCAAACCAAAAGCTTTATTTTCTATATTGGTATTTTTAAAATATTCATGACAATCCTTCAGTGGATTGTGAAACCCACCAATTTTTTAAATGAAGCAGAAGAAAATCGACAATATCTGCATGCATTATGTGTAGAAACATAAACATCTTTTCATGAGGTTTTAGCTTCAAATATGTTTGTTGTGTGTATGGACGGGTGCGTGAGTACACACGCATCTGATCAGTATAATGGTGAGGGATACTTTGGTTCTGCTTGGTCAACAAACTTTGAAAGCCCTTGGTCCATCCCAGCCTGCATGACAAATGAACAAAGCATGGGGCAGCCTGGGTGGCTCAGCAGTTTAGCGCCACCTTCACACCAGGGCCTGATCCTGGAGACCCGGGATGGAGTCCCACGTCGGGCTCCCTGCATGGAGCCTGCTTCTCCCTCAGCCTGTCTCTCTCTCTCTCTCTCTCTCTCTCTCATGAATGAATAAATAATAAAAATTTAAAAAAATAGAAATGAACAAAGCGGGGAATCAGATAAGGAAACTCAATGGCTTAAACAATGGATGTTCTAACATAGATATGAATAAAAACACACAGGACTCCTTAAAAGCAGGAGTCCCAAAGCCAGGTCTTAAGGAGGAACAGCTGCATATTCTGTGCAAATCTCAGGTTCTGTTTACAAAATATTAAGATTCTCTTGCAGGGATGCCTGAGTGACTCAGTGGTTGAGCATATGCCTTTGGCTCAGGGTGTGATCCTGGAGTCCCAGAAAGGAATATTGCATCAGGTTCCCCGCAGGGAGCATCCTTCTCCCTTGGCCTAAGTCTCTGCCTCTCTCTCTGTGTCTCTCATGAATAAATAAATAAAATCTAAAAAAAAAAAAAAAAGATTCTCTTGCAAAATTTTGTTGTGAAATCTGAGACAAAAGATATCTCTCTTTACCCAAGGCATTGTGGGAAGCAAAGGCAGAAGGAAATGTAGATAAGATTAAATGTCTCTATAACCTGTAGCCCATTGATAAATACTTGAGATAGGCAGAGTATAACACTCCTCCAGGAAACTCCCAACTGTCTTACTGTTAATGCTTTGCTAGAGGGGAAAACAACTTTAGCTTGACAGTAGCAAGGCCTCTGCTATCCTGTGAATCTTCTTTAGCATATGAAAGTCCTTTTGGAACATCCCTCATCTTTACTTTCCCCCAACCTCTATGTATATAATCTGTTGCTCCTCACAATCCTGGGTATCTCTTCCAGCCATTAAAATCACCTTTTTTTGCACCAAAAATGTTTCATTAATTCTGGGTAATAGGCTCTGGACCCCAACAACACTACTCCAAAAAACTATATCAAATGTATATATCTCTGAAAAAGTGCATGTGACTTGAATTTCAGATATCAAAATGTTTTCAACATCCACATTTTTCATGTGGGACTCAATAATTCTAACCTTTATAAAGTAAAGAATTGCTGGGACACCTGGGTGGCTCAGTGGGTTAAGCATCTGCCTTCAGCTCATATCATGATCCCAGGGTCCTGGGGTAGAGCCCCCAGTCGAGCCCCCAGTGGAGACCCCAGTCCAGGGCCCAGTCGCCCAGTCGGGCTCCCTGCTCAGTGGGGAGCCTGCTTCTCCCTCACCCTCTGCCCCTCTCTCCCCCTACCCTCATGCTTTCTCTTGTGCTCTATGTATATTAAATAAATAAATAAAATCTTAAAAAAAAAAAAGAAAGAAAGGAAAGAACAGTTTGGAAACATACTTACCTAAGTCTTCTGTCTTGTAACTGGAGATTTTGTTTATTGTACTTTCTTATCATGGGGACTGGAGGTGTGTGTGACTCAGCAGAATGAAAAGGAGAATGGAGCTTATACTAAGTGTGTTAAAGTACAGATCACAGGGCTGTGATAAAAGTCCTCACACTGCCTTACCTATTGACTGAAGGTCAGGATACAAAAGGAAATAATGTTTGTCTTAATAATATTTTATCACTAGGCCCCCCGGGTAAGCAACTTTGTTCCCCTTTTGAATGGGAGGTCACCAGAGGCCTGATGGAGACTGGGGCAAAGGGTGTCAAAGAACTTTGCCTGATCGACTGAAAATGAGAACTGGACAGACTCAATGATTGGCCATAGAGCTACACACGGAGATTCCTGATTTGTGCTCTCGATCTGGTGAGTGTGATCACCCCCTAGGACAACTCGAGGAAACAGCTTCTAATGTCCTATTTTAAAGATGAGGAAATTGAAGTACAAAGAGACAAAGTACCTTTCCTACACTCACAGGTTTTTGGAACTCATCTGATTTCAAGTCCAGGGCTCTTCCAGGAAACCATGTAACACTTTGACACCTTTTATGCTTCTCTCCAAGACCCTTGTTTATTTGCTCCCATTCAGAACCCATTAGCCAACTAACAGATGGGGGAGGCAGAGGGTGAAACAGAATTCACAAGTTCCTTTCTTGTTAGCTTATTTACAGGAGCATGATAAGAAGAATATTAATAAAAGCAGACCTCGCTTTACGTTGACATCCTAAAGAACTAGGAGTAAAATGAGCACTTATATGTTTTACCTGAATAAGAAAGTAGACTTATATTCCTTGAAAGGAGAATATCCTATGATAATTCCAGTAGTAGATGAAAGGAGTTATTGTCACTGGATGTGGCCCTAAATCACAGTGTGTGGATTAGAGAGCGAGAAGGGAGCCTTAGAGACAAATGCCAACTCCTCTGCTTCAGAGTACATAATCTCAGCCAGGTTGTTAAGTGTCTGCACATCAATTTTGTCTTCTAAAAACAGAGATAGTTACATCTACTCTTGAGGCCTGTTGAGAAGTGCAGTGAGATCGTGTACATAAAACTCATAATAGGGATCCCTGTTCCTGGGAGAAGATGGGTCTCTGAGCACATTGGGTAGCGCACATCTTTCTTCTATCTCTATCTATCTATCATCTATCAATCTATCTCTATCATCTATATCTATCTATCTATCTATCTATCTATCTATCTATCTATCTATCATCTATCTCATCTATCTGCCTATTTATCAATCACCTTGTGTATCTATCTATCTCTTGACCCAGAGCGCTCCAGTAGGAATCAGATTTCACATGTATCCAGATGTTGTTTCACAGAGTCATACAATCATTTATTTGGCTTGTGTTGATTAGTCAGTTTCACACGGTGACATTGACTGTGTGCTAACCCGAATTGCAGGACTTTTGATGAAGGTTCGGGGAGGTCTGGCACATCATGAAACACCACCTTTGGTAGCCTCAAGACGTCAGCAGATTTCTGGTTCTGCCCCTACCACATGCAACCCCCAGTGTCTCTCACCTCTGGTCCACCCCCACCCTACCAGCTCCCCAACCCAGGCATTCTGGAGTCTATCCTGTCTCCAGGCTCCTCCATGAGTTCCAGCCCTGTGAGTGGCACCACTAGGCAACAGCACTAGTGCAGAGTCTCACTGTCAACACTTGAAAATGATCGCTTCTCTCCAACATCCTCTTCCTTACCTGGTAATAGCTATTTCACTGAACCTCCTTTAACACTTTGTTTCTGGTTGATGTATAATGTATTTCCTGCTTTCAAGAAGTTTCCTTCCAACTTTCTTGACTAAATCATTGAGCACTGTCCTGTACTAAGGAAACAATGGCTGCATGGGAAGGAGATAGGAGCCTTATTTGGTTCTTGCCCGAAAAGGTCTGTAGACAACAGCAGCACACAAAGGGCCCAGTAGTGACTCCAATTTAATTGGTCCCAACCCCCAAATCATGATTCTCTTGGCCAAGCAAGCCATAGCAAGGTGAAGGCTGCCAGGCTGTAAGCCAAAGATACTGAGCCTTCTGTCCAGGCTGGATCCCTCCTCCAGGGGCTGCCTGACATACTCAATCCCTCTCCCACCTCTACTTATCTGCCCTCCTGCCCTTCAAAGTAGGATCATGCCTCATCCTTGTCAACCCTGCTCTCTTTAGCACCTTGCAAAGTGCTTTTCCTCATTGCCATGTCAGTAGGTACTGCCATAGGTACTGTTTTCCCATGGATTCTGTTATACCTACAGGGTTCCTGGATTGTTACAGTGATGTCACTATGCCTCTAGTCTCACCTGTACAAAACCTGTCTTTCCCCATGAATATGAACACTGCGGCAGCACATTGTTGACTCTAACATTCTGATTCCATGGGACACCTGGGTGGCTCAGTGGTTGAGCATCTGCCTTTGGCTCGGGGTGTGGTCCTGGGGTCCCAGGATCAAGTCCTGCATCAAGCTCCCTGCATGGAGCCTGCTTTTCCCTCTGCCTCTGTCTCTGTCTCTCTGTGTCTCTCATGAATAAAGAAATAAAATCTTAAAAAAAAAAAAAAAAAGACTTCCTGAGTTTGGGAGTTTGAGAATTCATGTAAGCTTGGGAGTAAGAGAATTCATGTAAGAATCATTAAGTGATTCTTAAATGGGGATTATTTTGCTACCGAGCACCCTGAAGGCTAGACATTGTTGGTTTGTCAAAACCAGAAGGGAAAAAACAAACAAACAAACAAAAGGGAGGGTGTTAACACATCAGTTGGGAGGAGATGCCTCTGATGTGGCATGAGGCCGTGCTTGATGTGCCTCTGAATGCCTTTTATCTACTACTAGTCATTCTGCATTTTATCTGCCTATTTTTCATCAACCTTGTTATCCTAACACACACATTTATTGGATATTTAGTTGGAAATATATTACACTTGAAATTGCAATTGCCTACTGTATCTATGTAGTCTTTCCAGGATAGAGAGCATGGCCATTTTGGAAAATACAGTCATGCTCCTGTTATCCATTGGCACTTATCATTCTACTCTTGGGCTGTTTGTCAATGGCCCTAGGATGGAACCTCACCCCCACACTGTGCTCTTTCTAGAAGTACTGAATGAAATGGAAAGAAACTGTGAGAATGTAAACTGTATCAACAGTATTGATGAAGTGACTATTTCTTGTAAAACTTGTAAATAAACTATCACTGTAAATATTTTAAAGGTGTGAAGTTTCCAAATTTGAGGAAATACATGTGTTAACACCATTGTCAAGCACATTCTTTAAAACTAATTAAATGTGCATTTCTATAATAAATATTTATTAATTACAAAAATAAAATACCAATCAGCTGGACCGTTCCCCATAACAGAGAATAAGCCCGCCTAAAATGTCAATAGTACTAAGGTTGTGAAACACTGCTCCAGCCCTTCTCTATGTTTGACATGAGCTGATTGAATCCTAGAGAGAGAATGGGCCTTGCCAGCTCTCTAGTCAGAGCCAAGATTTGGAATCTGGTTCTGCTGACATTCACACTAAATTTTTTCTATTATACTAAGTCTTAATTTTTAGTTTTCACATGCTACATAGCATTGTAGGATCATAATTCACAACTGTTGTGTGTTGACTACAATAGTTCTCCTTATCTGCATGGCTATGTTCCAAGATCCCTAGTGGATGCCTGCAACCAGGAGAGTACCAAACCCTATATATACTATGATTTGTCTATACATACATACATACATACCTATGATGAGGTTTAATTCATAAATTAGGCACAGTAGGAAGTTATCAACAATGACTAATAATAAAATAGAACAATTATAAAAATAGGCTGTAATAAAAGTGATGTGCATTTATAACATGAATATTTTTCTTTCTGGAATTTTCCATTTAATATTTTCAGACTGTAGTCACCATGGGTAACTGAAACTACAGAAAGCAAAACACACATTAGGGGAACCTCCATACCTACAGAGAAAGTAAGGCTGGCACAAACACCTACACTCTCTCTTGCACTGGCCATAGTCTCAGATTGCTGAAATGGTTTCATTCTTTTTCCCCTCATATCATTAATTCTTTTCTATCTAAATTCTCCTGCCCTAGATTTCAAATCTCTTCATTTTTACATTTCTGTAAAGCAATGTATCCAACAGCATTGAATTTATCTAACAGCAATTGAATAAACAACTCTTGATCTGTCCCTTAAACACATCAAGAATGCACAATGTGAGTATAAAATAGATTTTTCCTGGGGCTAAGGACACATTTTAAAGTAGTTTTCTGGTGACCTAGAGATGACGATGTGAGACAATGTCTAAAGATTTATGAAAGCAGTACTTACCTCACTAAAGTCTCTCTCCCACGAGGCTCAGCAGCTCCCGTGCCAACCCCTTATGCGTTTATAAGCTCTTTGACAGTAAGTAATGCCTCCTCTCTGACTAGGGGCCAATAGAGTTCAGTGAAAGAAAAGTCACTCCCACAGTGTTCAGGGCCTTGGCTCCCAAGCTAGATTAGAAGGAAATGACAAGTCATCATCCTCTTATGAAATAACTAGTTAATATGTTCCTTTTCAAGGTTGGCAATTAAAAGATTAAACAAACAATTTCAGACTGATTGGACTCTCTCTGTCAGTAGGTGAGGTATGGCTTTTGGGAGGAATTGTGAGGTTTTCACGAATTGGATGCCAGGACCAAGGATGAAAAACCCTTAACATGAGCCTAGCAGGGAGCTAATGTCAGTAAATGGAAAACAGATCTCTGGTTTATATTGGGTTTTAGATAAAATTCAGGGCACCCAATTAAATGTGAATTTCAGACAGATAATAAATGATTTTTTTGGTACTGGCACCAAAATAGACATACTAGATCAATGGAACAGAAGAGAGAGAGCCTAGAAACAGATTCATGATTATATGGTCAATTAATCTTCAACAAAGGAGACAAGAATACACAGTGGGGAAAAACAGAGTCTCTTCAACAAATGATGCTGGAAAAACTGGACAACAACATGCAAAAGAATGAAACTGGACCACTTTCCTACACCATACACAAAAATAAACTCAAAAGGGATTAAAGATCTAAATGTGAGACCTGAAACCATAAAAATCCTAGAAGAGAACACAGGTAATAATTTCTCTGATATCAGCCTTAGCAGCATTTTTCTAGATATGTCTCCTCAGGCAAGGAACTATATCAAAATTTTAAAATTTGCACAAAGCAGAAACAATCAACAAAATAAAAAGGCAACCTCCTGAATAGGAGATCTTTTCAAATGATCCATCTGCTATGGGGTTAATATCCAAATATATATATATATAGAACTTATACAACTCAACACCCACAAAACAAATAATCCAGTTTAAAAATGGGCAGAAAATGTGAACAGACATTTCTCCAAAGAAGACATATGGATAACTAACAGACACATGAAAAGATGCTCAATATCACTGATCATGCGGTAAATGCAAATCAAGACCACAATGAAATATCACGTCACTCCAGTCAGAATCACTAAAATCAAAAAAACAAGGAGCAACAAGTGTTGATGAGAATGTGGAGAAAAAGGAACCCTTGTGCCCTGTTGGTAGGAATAGTATGGTGCCACCACTGTGGAAAACAGTATGGAGGTTCCTCAAAATTTAAAATTACAAAAAATAATAATAATAATACAAAAAAATTTTTAAATTACAATGACCATATGATCCAGTAATTCCATTACTGGTTATTTGCCCAAAGAACATGAAAACACTAATAAAAAAATATATACACCCCTATGTTTATTGCAGTATTATTTACAATAGCCAAGGTATAGAAGCAACCCAAGTGTCCATGGATAAATGAATGGATAAAAAGAATGAAGATATATATATATATATACACACACACATATACAATGGAATATGACTCAGTCATAAAAAAAGAATGAAATCTTGCCATCTGCTACAACATGGATAGATCTAGAGGGTATAATGCTAAGTGAAGAAAGTCAATCAGAAAAGACAAATACCATATCGTTTCACTCATATGTGGAATACTAAGAGTCAGATGTTGATCTGACTGAGCCACCTATGCATCCCACAAACATTTTTATTGTTAGAAGAAAAATGGCTCCCTAGAAGAAACAAGAACATTTCTTTATGCTGTTACCCAGAGGGGTAGTTATTTTCCTGTGGGTATATGAGAATGTCAGATATGAGTTTCTACACTCAACTCTTTGAGAGGCTAGGTGACAAATGTTAATATGACAATTCCTACAAAGATTAAAGGAGACCACATAACCTGTTTTCCTTTGTCATTTAATTTTTAATTCAAGAAAGAGACGAGATAGAAGAATTGAAAATCTGATTTTATATTTGATCCTAATGAAAAAGAATAAATTATACTAAAATCTGCTTATGGGAGTTTTATTATTTAATTATCACTAAACCTTGGCAATGCTTTCCTGCCTCACAATAGCCAGGATTTAGATTTAGGTAACATACCTCATTGCTGGAAAACCTCAGCAGACTGGCCCTGCATGTGCTGGGCATCCATTCCTGCTTCATTTGATCCTGAAAATCTTTGCTTGCTCTAAACTTTTCTCATCCAAGGGAGGCTTCCTTGGGCTGCCAGGCTGCAGAAACTTCTTCACGGTGGGGAGATTGCTGACTCTGGTTTTCAGGGCCTGCAAGGCACAAAGACACAGACTCAGAATGGAGCCAAAGACCAGCCCCGTCATCAGCACAAGCCAGGGAATCAGAAATGTTCCTAGCAAGGACCACTGAGTCCCCTCCATCAGCACCACAGGGAGGCTGGGAAATGACACCCAGTGAGACACAAAGGTTGGAGGAAGAAAACACAGCTTAATACCATTTTCCCCCAAAGACATCTTTCTTTCAGACTCTATTCAGTTTCAGGTCCCCCTGCCTCCTTCCCTACACATAAACCCTACGGATTCATTGCTCTCATGCAACACAGGGAAGAGGAATGTGTCTGTCACATTTCGACACACATACAGTCTCCAGACAGACCATGAAGATATAGCAAAGCTGCCCTGGAATGGAAGACAGAAAATATAGAAAGGTAAACCATGAGACCAGGCAAAACAGTCATTCAGCCCACAGAGAGAGGAACAGGGAGAGAGGGAGACTCTGCCCAGAGAAACGTGATGTCTGCCATTAGGAGCAGGAGTGGAGGAAAGGAAGCAGAAGGAAGGAGACCTGCTCAGGCAGAAGTACGAAGGAAGGAGAGGGACACACCGGGATAAGGAAAACCCCAGAGAAAACGAGGACAGAAACCATAATGGAATAGGGATGTGGAGGTTGATGCTGAGCCCTGGGTCCTTCTCGTGGCAAAGACCATTTCTTTTTCTCGGGGAAGCATCCACTTCATCCCTTGGCATGACAAGATTCTGAGCCTAAACCAGCCCCTAGGAGCTAACTCTGGAGAGAGTCTTGCTGGAAAACTAAAACTTGGGTATAACTGGTACAATTCTTCCTCACAGTCAGTTTTTTATAAGATGCTTTGAGAGTCATACTCATGCTGCCTTAGTATTCAGGAAGGGCTCTGAAGTGACAATCAATGCCTGAGCAATTCCAGGCACCATCTTTCTTTGTGCTCTAAGTCCACAGCCCCAAAGTACCCAACAGTCCACTTACTTTTTCAAACACGGGGAGATAATGATCTGTTGTTCTCTCTCTGATCAGGGTAATCTGATCTTTTTGATCAGGTGGGCATAGAGGCAAAACCATGATCAGTCCATTCAAATCTGCCATACCTTCTGTGTACATATCTATCCTGAAAGACAAAGTGGGCAAATTGTCAAATGTCTTCTGCCTTGATTTTATGTTATTTTATTTTATTTTATTTTTTTAAAGATTCCATTTATCTAGTCACGAGAGACACAGAGAGACAGAGGCAGAGAGAGACACAGGCAGAGGGAGAAGCAGGCTCCATGCAGGGAGCTTGACGCGAGACAGGATCCTGGGTCTCCAAGATCAGGTCCTGGGCCAAAGGCGGCGCTAAACCACTGAACCACCGGGCTGCCCTCACCTTGATTTTATAGCTGAAAAATGTACAAGAACGGGCATCAGGAAGTGGCAAAGTAGTTCAAATCCCACCGAATGCATTTTTATATGCCAGTCATCCAGCTCTGATTTTTACTCGATTTGAACATTTCATTCAAGAACAACCTATCAAGGTAGATTTACGTCTAAAATTTTCATTATACCCATGACCAAAGAGAGGGACAGAGAACACTGGTGACCTGTCCAGAGTCACAAAGGAATTGGTGCAATCCTGTAAGTACCCCTAGGACCGTACCCGGGACTTGCCATATCTGTGGTGACGTGTTCTGTGCACAAATGTAGTGTGACTCGTGTGGCTAAAACCTGCCATCTAAGTGATCTCTAGAGAGAGTCCCTGACACAGCCATCCCAGTCATGGTGCCTTCCTCTCTTGTCCTGTTACACCACCCAGGTCCATTTATACCAAACATCGGCAGATTTTCCAATTATTTTCCACAACCTTGTCCACATACAGTTGCCCAACTCTGGCCTTGTTTGCATTTCTCAAGACCTCACCTAAAATATCCCCTGAAATGGCGAAATTCTTAATACAGTCACAACCAGTGCATATTATAAGGGATCTCTTTTTCTTTTGTTTCAAACCAGTTTTTCTAATCTACTTATAAAAATACAAGCTCTATTGAAATATATTCATATACCATAATTTTCACCTTTAAAAATATTTTTGCAGTAGTTTTTAGGTAATTATGAAACCATCACCTTCTAATGCCAGAACATTTTTATCACCCTAAAGACAATTCAGTACCCTTGATAGCCACTCTGTATTTCCTGGCCCCTCCAGCCCCAGGCAACCACTCAACTACTTTCTGTTTCTATGGATTTGAGTGTCTGGACATTTCACGTAAGTATACAAAATGTGTCCTTTTGTGTCTGGTTTCTTTGATTTGGTACATTATCAAAGCTCATCCATGTTGTAGTACACATCAGTACTTTATCTGGCTAAATCATACTCCATTGTATGGATAAAACCATCTTTTGCTCATCTATCCATTGTTGGATGGACATTTTATTTGTTCACCTTTGTGACTATTAAGAGCAATACTGCTATAAACTTTTGTCAACAAGTTCTTGGGAGGATTTTTTTCATTTTCCTGAGTGTAGATGTAGCAGAATTGCTGACATATGATAACTGTGTAATTTTTGTGTAACTGCTAACAGTTCCTTACAAGATATAAATTTCAATCATGTGGTCCCCCAGGTATTGCCATAGAGAGGAGATCCCTCAGGTATTATTGCCATATTGACTAAATCTGGCTGCTTTAGTCCTGTATCAAAATGTTAAAGGTAACCCTGGCATCTTGAGAACCAGCTTCTGCTAACCCTCATCAAATGGCCAGTTCATGTAACTGGCTGATATGTTAGGTTTCTGGTCATTATCTTTATAATTTCTGGAACTTGAGAACCCAAAGGATCTGCCTTTGCATGCTTCCAAGCCTTCTACTCTAGGCCCTCAGGCTCATTGTCCCTTGGCTCTAGCTGTTGGGTGTATCCAGCTCCTTTGGGCCTGAGTACCTGGAGTCATGTTTCCATGTCCTCCTGGCTTTGTAGTTCATCAGCTTTGGGAAACTCTGTCAGTATGCTCTATCCATAGACTGCACCCCTTATGTAATCATACTCATTTGGGCAGCTATGCCATTTATCCAACCATGTATGTATCCATGGGTACATGAGACTTAACCATCTAGGTACATGAGAAATCTTTTATCATTTTGTATCAATTTATTTATAAAATCATGGAGGTTTTAGGAATATGTCTGAAGAGACTACAACAAGGCTGCCAACCAGTTGCCATTCCAAATGGGAAGTTCCAAAAGAAGTCTGTAACAGCACTCTTGCCAGTCTAAAGGGTTAACCTGCTTCAAGCTAACATATATCCTTACTTGCTGATCTAAATCCCTGGATTTGTAGAAGACAGATCACTGTCCTTGAGGACGGAAAGACCAGAGCTTTCCTGGGCTGCAGAGGCCAGTAAGTCTCTTTGAAGCTGCCTTGGCTTTCTGATTAGCCTAGCAATTTTTTTTATCAAAATGTTCTCCTTTTTTTAGGTCACACAAATGAATTTAGTAACCTCCCTTTGTGTATCTCTAGACTTAGCCATCCTTTGCAGAAAGAACAGTTACTGTTGCATGTCGCAAAACTGGAACCAGACCCCCTCGCACAACCCTCAACACTGAGATAACGTT
The DNA here is from genome assembly GCF_018345385.1 of Vulpes lagopus. Taxonomy (NCBI): domain Eukaryota; kingdom Metazoa; phylum Chordata; class Mammalia; order Carnivora; family Canidae; genus Vulpes; species Vulpes lagopus. Next base: position 52,734,785 of record NC_054824.1, on the reverse strand, counting down.
TTTATCCCGGACTCTACCTGTTATCAAGAAATGTTGCAGTCCATTGCACTCCCTTTACTGATTAACTACCTTACAGTCCTTTAAAAATCCCTTTAGAAATCTCAGAGTTAGCTTTTGGACAGGAGTCCAACTTCTCCCCAGGTGGCCAGCCTCCTGAATAAAGCTCATATTCCTCTCCAATCAAAACCTATCTCCTGAGTATTGCCTTTCAAATGACAGGCAGCCGAACTTGATCTGTAACCAGTCTCATAATGTTCATGGCACTTAAAGCAGATTATGAGAGATATTTCTATGTAGGGGTCCCTTTCTCTGCTCTTTAAAGTTTATACATATTGTTATGAATATTTCTGAAGCATAAGAACTGTTTTGAAAATAACCACAATAATATACCTAAAGTTATACCTAAAAATTCACAAAAATTCTTTGATATCATCTAATATTCAAGCAAATGTCAAGTTTCTAATTATTGTGTCATAAATATTTATAGTTTGTTGAAACACAAATCTAAATGAGGTCCACACACTGGATCAGTTGCTGTGTCTTTTGATTCCTTTAAAATTAGTTCATGAAAAAAAAATAAAATAAAATAAAATTAGTTCAATAAATAAATAAATAAATTAGTTCATGTACTCTTTCATGGGCAAGATGACTTAAGTTTCCATTCGGTCAAATCAGTCCATTTCTTTCTCAATATGTGGATATTTTTATTTAAGGGAAAACTATTCACTTACCATCTAGTGTGGAAGTCTCTTAGTTTATGAGATAAAAGTACTTTGACACAGTCAATTTAGTATCCAACTTCAGATTACTTAACTTAGAATCTACCTCCACTCCAGCTGCAGCCAGAAGCCACTGGATGGACTCCATTCTGCTTTATCTATTGAAGTAGTGAAGTTTGGGCTTCCCCATCATGATCCCATCTCCTGTTTTCCCTAAACCTAAATGGATGGATGGATGGATGGATGGATGGATGATAGATGGATAACCATTGAACAAATGAAACCCAGAAGTAAAACTGTACTTTATGGTATGCATCCAAACAGAAGAGTAAAGTGTCTGCTTTCTTCACAGTGGGGTTGGAGGAGTCTCATGAAGGGCTTTGTGCCTCAAATTCTCACCCATCAGTGGCCATCATCATGAAATTGCACCATACCAGGCTCAGGTTGCCATTTCTTCTCACTCTGAGGGCATAACCAAGGCCGCCATGATCTCACATAGGTGCTGGCCCTGGGAGCCGATGAGGGGCACTGAAATCCAAAGACCTTACTCACAGGGAGTGGAAGAAGGGAGCAGTCAGTTTCTGTTCATTGGCTGTCATGCCACACTTGCTCAAAAGTATTTACTGGGCCTTCATCTTCATCTGTTGCCAAAACCGTCTAAATTCTCTCCATAGAAAAGGATGCTCAACCTGTACTTAGGTGGCTCAGTCAGTTAAGCAACTGCCTTTGGCTCAGGTCATGATCGTGGGGTCCTAAAATTGAGCCCCATGTCGGCTCCCTGCTCAGTGGGTGGGGAGACTGTTTCTCCCTCTCCCTCTGCCCATTCCCTGCTCATGCTCTCTCTTGCTATTTGTCTCTCTCTCTCTCTCTCTCTCTCTCTCAAATAAATAAATATAAATCTTAAAAAAAAAGGATACTCAATCCTTTTTTTTTCAATTGAAATTATATATTTTTCTGCTGCTGGGCAAATTTTATTTTATAATCTAAAAAAGAGGATGTTAGTGCATTACCTTTATAGTATATAAAGGAACTAACATTTTTAGTGTCTACCACAAAATGAGCATTGTTCTCATTTTTATCCTCATTTCATCTCCATAAAATCACTTGAGGTATATTCTATTATTTTATTTAAAGATTTTATTTATTTGAGAGAGAGAGAATGAGCAGGAGATAGGTAGAGGGAGAAACAGACTCCCTATTGAGCAGCGAGCCAGACCTGGGACTTCATCCCAGGACCCTGAGATCATGACTTAAGCTGAAGTCAGGCACTTAACCAACTTAGCCACTCTGGAACCCCTAGATTCTGTTATTAATCCAAGTTTACATTTGAGGATTTTGATATCTATAGAGGTTAAGTGACTAGCCTAAATTAAGTGGTGAATCTAGCATTTAAACGCACTTTTCTTTGACCCTCAAGTCTTAAAGATTCTCTAAATTAGTGTTTTGCCAACTGTAGGCTGTGATGCATTAGTGGGCTGGGAAATCAACACAGTGGATTCTGATTAGATTTTTCAAATGCGGTATAATAGTAAACATCATAGTATATCATGTACAATAAGGGTAAGTATCTTTTTGGTAAAATTTTCATTCTAATTACATTAATACTGTGTGTGAGTGTCCCTGTGTGACTGGATGCTCTGAATTGTTGTCAAGTGAAATATTTTGACAGGGACCAGCCAAAGATGTCTGACAGCTGTTGTTTATTCTAACGCTTTCTGTATTATCAAGATTTGGGGCTGGGTAATTCTTTGTTATCAGAGGCGGTCCTCTGCGTTGGAGGATATTTACTTAGCAGTATGCCTGGCCTCCACCCATGAGATGCTAGAAGCATAGTGCGCCTCTTCCATCCTGACAAGCCAAAACAAAACCAGGGGCAAAATCAGCCATGGCTGAGAACCGGCTCTACCCCAAGCTGCTAGAGGCAGCGACACACAGATGGGAGGAGCCAGAGAGCTCCTGACACAGTGACTGGGAAAATCAGCAATGGTCTTGCCTGATTCTATCAGTGACATGAGTACAAAAGCACAAAATCCATTACAAAGCAAGGATTCAAGTTATCAACACTTGGGGAGGGACAATTTCAGCCCCAGTTTGAGTCATCAGAGCTCTGGTCAGAGAGCTTTGCAAGATTTTGTTGTCGTTGAATTTTTAGCACAAATGTGTTTGTCCTTACATAACTGTCATATTTTTGAAAAGTGATGTGAAATTTGAATTTTTATATGCCAAAATAGTTTAAAGGTTCCAGAGGACCTTTCTTTTTCTTCTTGGACACCTGGCTCCTGGTTGACATGTAGCACATTTCCTCTTCTCGAGAAGTTTCATTCAAACTTCCCCCATTAACTCTCACTGAGCAGTTCCACGTATGAAGCAATAATGGCAGCCGGTCAGGAGCGGGATACAAGTCTGATTTGTTCCCTACCCTGAAGGGATTTACATCTGGTTAGAAAAATAAGCTTACAGGGATACCTGGGTGGCTCAGAGGTTGAGTGTCTGTCTTTGGTTCAGGGAGTGATCCCCGTCTCGGGATCGAGTCCCACATAGGACTCCTCTTGGGGAGACTGCTTCTCCCTATGTCTCTGCCTCACTCTGTGTGTTTCTCATGAATGAATACATAAAATCTTAAAAAGAAAAAAAAAGAAGCTTATAGACAACTGAAGTTGTCTCCCATATACGGGAAAGCCTGCTTTATTTATTTCTTGTTTTGTTCTCTTAATGCTGGCAATACTTCCAAGCCACTACTGATTCTCATGCTGCATCCTACTTGATGACTTGAAGTGCCTTCCAAAGACTAATTCTGTGCTCCATTGATGTACCCAGCTCTCCCTTCAAGACTCCTGAGCTATAGAACCAGAAGGCATCTGAGAAATCAGCTAGTCCTCCAAGTATGTAATGCATATGCTGCACCCCAGAGAAAGCGTGTGATTTGCCAGCTAGCAATGGAGTCTGGACTAGATCCTTGTTCTCCTGACATTCAGACTAGTTTCTCCTTGTTACTCCTAACTACTGAATTTTCACAGCCTGCAGCAATTACAGTTTCTGTGCCCCTCACTAACTTGTGAGCTCCTAGAATGCAGAGAAGTTGTCACAGTCTTTTAACCCAACACACTGCTCAGTATGGCACTTGCTCAAAGTTCAGCATCCTCCATATAACATGGCATGACTGAATATCTCAAAAGCCACACTTCATTTTTCTTTTGTGTTTCCCTCATAGGGTTCCCATTTTGCAATTCAGCAGTATAGAGTAATTAGATAATAAGCTAGGATCGTGGTAACAAAGTGACTGATCCTGATTATAAAGCTCAACATTGTGCTGTTTAAACAGACTCATCAAAGCAGTGGAACCCTCCCACATGGCAGAAACACAGCTGTGTGATAAAGTTTGGACAGGTCATTGGCAAGGCAGCCCAGGGGAATGTTAAACTGTTCAGACAGAAGGAATTTGCAAATCCTCTGTTAGACTGGGAACATGACAGCTCAAGAAAAGGGCATTATTGTTCTTAACTTTGTCTAGGAGGTAAATCCAGATGCACTTGTCTTTCTATGCCAAAGGCCCTATACATTTAGATTCGATTGCAATTTTAAGACTTTTGTTTTTTTAAAAGATTTTATTTATTTACTCATGAGAGACACAGAGAGAGGCAGAGAGAGACAGAGACACAGACAGAGGGAGGAGAAGCAGGCTCCATGCAAGGAGCCCGATGTGGGACAAGATCCCAGGACTCCGGGACCACGCCCTGAGCTGAAGGCAGTCACCAACCACTGACCCACCCAGGCATCCTGCAATTTTGAGTCTTTTATTCATAAAAAACCTTTCCCATCCTTTGGTCCCAAAAACATTGAACAAAGAGGAGGAGTAGGAGGAGGAAGAAGAGGGGAAAGAGGGTAAGGAGGAAGAGAGGAATAAAAGAGAAGAGCGGGCTACAAAGAAGGAGCAGAAAGGAAAAGAGAAGAAAGAAAAATAGCATGCTACTCGGGCACCCAGTCATAAAGTAACTCATATGAACAACCAGCTAATGCATGTGAAATCAGCTGTGGGGTGTAAATCCCGATTCTGATTGGCAGGCATTGATGATCCATTTCCCCACAGGAAGTGCTAGTTCAAGTGCAGTACAAGGGGCACGCAACCACTCAGACATATTTGCTTTGCTTTGCTTAAGTGGAGTCCCTGAATGTGTGACCCTAACAAGTATAAGTCCAGTATAATTGTGTGTTGACTTCTCCATGAATCACACTAATTCATCATTTTTAATAGAAAAAGTAATTTTAGTGTAAGCTCATATACTCCTCCTGGCATTGGACAATTCAGATTGCCCATAATAGCACTCTGACCTTTCCCATATCATCAAACCCTCTGTTCTTCCTTTCTAAATTCTTGACTATTGTTATTTTTCTTAAAGATATGTCCTTGAGGAGCTAATAAACAATGCTTGAATTGTATCCTGAGCACACAAAGAAGGCACAATGAAAACATAAAGTACTCAAAGTAACACATTCAAAAATATTTTCCTAGTGAAACAGGCACGAGAAAATTATGAAGATCTATAAGGTCAGGACTAACCTGGTTAAAGTCCATGCTGCCTCTCTGCTCATTCCTCAATGCCAATTTCTGATATGCCTATTAGATGCTTTATTCTTTATTTAAATCAATTAATTAACATATAATGCATAATTGGTTTCAGAGGTAGAGGTCAGTGATTCATCAGTTGCAAATAACCACCCAGTGCTCATTATATCACCTGCCCACCTTAATGTCCATCACCCAGTTACCCCGTCACCCCACCCCCCTCCCCTCCAGCGACCCTCAGTTTGTTTCCTATGATTAAGAGTTTCTTTTTTTTTTTTAATTTTTTATTTATTTATGATAGTCACAGAGAGAGAGAGAGAGAGAGAGAGAGAGGCAGAGACATAGGCAGAGGGAGAAGCAGGCTCCATGCACCGGGAGCCCGATGTGGGATTCGATCCCGGGTCTCCAGGATCCCGCCCTGGGCCAAAGGCAGGCGCCAAACCGCTGCGCCACCCAGGGATCCCTGATTAAGAGTTTCTTATGGTTTGTCTCCCTCTCTGATTTGGTCTGGTTTTATTTTTTCCTCTCTTCCTCCATGATCCTCTGTTCTGTTTCTTAAATTCCACATATGAGTGAGATCATATGATAACTGTCTTTCTCTGAATGATTTATTTCACTTAGCATAATATCCTGTAGTTCCATTCACGTCATTGCAAATGGCAAGATTTCATTTTTTTGGATGGTTGAGTAGTATTCCATTGTATGTGTGTGTGTATGTGTGTATATATATATATATATGTATGTATGTATGTATATGTATATACCACATTTTCTTTATCCATTCATCTGTCATCTGGGCTTTTTCCATAGTTTGGCTATTGTAGATATTGCTGCTTTAAACACTGGGGTGCAGTTACCCTTTCTGATCACTACATTTGTATCTTGAGGTAAATACTCAGTAGTCTAATTGCTGGGCCATAGAATAGCTCTATTTTCAACTTTTTTGAAAAACCTCCACTGTTTTCCAGAGTGGCTGCACCAGCTTGCATTACCACCAACAGTGTAAGAGGGTTCCCCTTTCTCTGCATCCTGGCCAACATCTGTTATTTCCTGAGTGGTTAATTTTAGCCATTCTGACTGCTGTGAGGTGGTATCTCATTGTGATCTTGATTTGTATTTCCCCGATGCCATGTGATGGGGAGCATATTTTCATGTATCTGTTGCCCATTTGCAGGTCTTCTTTGGAGAAATGTCTATTCATATCTTCTGCCCATTTCCTGTTTGGATTATTTGTTCTTTGTGTGTTGAGTTTGATAAGCTCTTTATAGATTTTGGATATTAGCCCTTTAACTGATATGACATTTGCAAATATCTTCTCCCATTCTGTTGGATGTCTTTTGGTTTTGTAGACTATTTCCTTTGCTGTGCAGAAGCTTCATTTCTTGATGAAGTCCCAATAGTTCATTTTTGCCTTTGCTTCCCTTGCATTTGGAGACGTGTTTAGTAAGAAGTTCCTGTGTCCAAAGTCACAAAGGTTGCTGCCTGTGTTTTCCTCTGAGATTTTCATGGATTCCTATCTCACATTTAGGTCTTTCATCCATTTTGAGTCTACTTTTGTGTATGATGTGAGGAAATGGTCCAGTTTCATTCTTCTACATGTGGCTGATCAATTTTCCCAACACCATTTGTTGAAGAGACTGTCTTTTTCTCCTTTGGATATTCTTTCCTGTTTTGTTGAAGATTAGTTGACCATAGAGTTGAGGGTCCATTTCTGGGTTTTCTATTCTGATTCCATTGATTACCCATCTGTCTCTTTTTGTGCCAGTACCATACTGTCATGATGATTATAGCTTTATAATAGAGCTTAAAGTCTGGAATTGTGATGCCACCAGTTTTGGTTTTCTTTTTCAATACTCCTCTGACGATTCAGGGTCTTTTCTGGTTCCATACAAGTTTTAGGATTATTTGGCCCAGCTCTGTGAAAAATGCTGACGGTATTTTGATAGGGATTGCACTGAATATACAGATTGCTCTAGGCAGCATAAACATTCTAACAATATTTGTTCTTCCAATCCATAAGCATGGAATATTTTTCCATTTCTTAGTGTCTTCCTCAATTTCTTTCATAAGTGTTCTATAGTTTTCTGAGTACAGAGCCTTTGCCTCTTTGCTTAGATTTATTCCTAGACGTCTTATGGTTTGGGGTGCAATTGTAAATGAGATCAACTCCTAATTTCTCTTTCTTCTGTTAGTATATAGAAATCAAACTGATTGCTATGCATTGATTTTTATATCCTGCCACTTTGCTGAATTCCTGTATGAGTTCTAGCAATTTTGGGGTGGAGTCTTTTTGGGTTTTCCACATGGAATATCATGTCATCTGCAAAGAGTGGAAGTTTGACTTCTTATTTGCCAGTTCAAGAGGAAATTCTATATCCAGACTGCCCTCAGACTTGAAGTGCAATATCAATCCTCTGAGTCTGGCCTGCCAGCCTACCCTATAGATTTTGGTTTGTCAGTCTCCACAATCATGTGAGCCAATTCCTAAAAATGAAATACACTCTCTCTCTCACACATACACATTCTAGTCTGTTTATCTGGAGAATACTAATACAGAGGTCTACAGGAAAAAATGAGAAGTAGTGTCTTTGCAATATTATCAATTAGTGTATGGCAAAGATTCAGTAAGGTAAATTATTTAGGGGTACACAGAAAAGTGGGCAAATACAAAAAAATAAAGTAATTATTAATTCTAGGAAAAACAAAGCCTTGTACCTCAATGAACAATGTTTTGTCATAGAAATGTAAATGCCTACAACTAACTAGCCAAAAATCCTTATATAATTATTTGAGGAGAGGGAAATGAATCAGGAATATCTAAAACTGATAAATTGAGAAACAGAATATAAACATATTATTCAGAAACACAGAAATGAATGCTAAGAAAAATTGCCCCAAAAAAGACATGGGTAATTTCCCCTAGTACAAGGGTAGGAGTTAAGAAAAGGCAGATCAGCTATTTGCAGTTTTTCATCATAAGACTTTTTAACTATTTGAACTTAAAATCAGGTATTATTTTGATAAAAGTTAAAATCAACATAAATGCTCAGAAAAAAAGGTATTAGTTCTTCTTTAAATATTTGGTAGAATTCCCCATCTGGCCCCTCACTTTAAATCTGGAGGTGTTTTGAGGTCTAAAATAAATCTCTTATAGACAGCATTTTGATGGGTCTTGCTTTTTTTTTTTTTTTATTCAATCTGATACCCTGTGTCTTTTGATTGGGGCATTTAGCTCATTTACATTCATGATTTTTGGAAGATATGAATTTAGTGCCATTGTATTTCCTGTAAATTCACCATTTCTGTGTATTGTCTCTGTTTATTTCTGGTGTCTGTTACTTTTGGGCTCACTCTTAGCTTATAGGATCCCTTTTAATATTTTCTTGTAGGGCTGGTTTGTTGATCATAACAAATTCTTTTAGTTTCTGTTTGTCCTGGAAGCTTTTTATCTCTCCTTCTATTCTGAATGATATTCAGATGAATGAAGTATTCTTGGCTGAATATTTTTCTCATTTAAAACTGTGAATATATCATGCCAGTCTTTTTATGCCTGCTGGGTCTCTGTGGATAGGTTTGCTGCGACTTTAATGTTTCTACCCTTGTAGGTTACAGACCTTTTGTCCTGAGCTGCTTTCATGACTTTTTCTTTGTCTCTGAGATTTGCAAGTTTCACTACTATATGTCGGGATGTTGATATATTTTTATTGATTTTGATCAATAAAAATTTTATTGATCTATTTTATTGATGTTGGGGGGTTCTCTGTGCATCCTGGATTTGAATGCCTGTTTCCTTCCCCAGATTATGGAAGTGCTTTGCTATAATCTGCTCCAATTTACCTTGCGTACCCCCTGTCTCTGTCTTCTTCCGGGATCCTAATTACTCTAATATTGTTTCACTTTTTGGTATCACTAATCTCTCTAAATCTGCCCTCATGTTCCAGTAGTTGTTTATCTCTTTTTCTCAGCTTCTGTATTCACCATCATTTTGTCTTCTAGATTACTAATTCTCTCATCTGCCTCACTTATCCTAGCAGTGAGTGTCTCCAGTTTTTTTTTTTTTAAGATTTTAATTTATTCATTCAGGAGAGATGCAGAGAGAGAGAGAGAGAGAGAGAGAGGCAGAGACACAGGCAGAGGGAGAAGCAGGCCCCATGCCAGGAGCCAGACGTGAGACTGGTCCCTGGTCGCCAGGATCACACCCTGGGCCCAAGGTGGCACTAAACCCTGAGCCACCGGGGTTGCACACATCTCCAGTTTTAATTGCATCTTATTAATAGCATTTTTTTATTTCAACGTGATTATAGTCTTTTTTATTTCTCCAGGGATTCTCTAGTTTCTCCTATGCCCAGTTGGTCTCTTTACAATCATTATTCTGAAAACTAGTTCCAACATCTTACTTATGTTCATATTGATTAGGTCCCTGGTAATCAATACTGCCTCTTGTTCTCTTTTTTGAGGTGAGTTTTTCCATCTTGTTATTCTGTCCAGAGAAGAACAGATAAACGAGAGAATGAAATACTAAAATGGCAACGACCCCAGAGAAATATACACTAAACAAATCAGAAGAGGCCTGAAACTGAAAAGAAAAAAGATAAATAAAAAATAAGAGAATATAATTAGACAGGTGAACAGAATACAGCAATACACTGGATCCTGTATTTTGGTCCATTTGTTAGAAAACTAGATCCCAAAATTGTAATGAAAGAAAAACTTACATACATACAAAAAAATTAAATACAATGAAAAGATAGAATGTAACTGTAAAAATGAAAATTAAAAAACAAGAAAAGGGCAGCCCCGGTGGCTCAGTAGTTTAGCACTGCCTTCAGTCCAGGGATATACAAAAAAAATAAAATTAAATACAATGAAAGGATAGAATGTAAAATGAAAAATTAAAAAATTAAAATTAAAATTAAAAAAGATTTTTTTAAAAGAGCGATAAAATAAGAAATTGGTTGAAAAGGAAAGAGAAAAAATTAAAATGTTAAGACTAAAGAATCGTGGGAATAAAAACCATGAATTCTATATGAATTCAGTGCTATATTCCCCTAGCAGTGGAGTTTTGCAGTTCTCAATGATGAGTAAACTTGGTCTTGGCTGGATGCTCTTGCTGATCTTCTGGGGGAGGCCCTGTTGCATTGATCCTCAAATGTCTTTGCCCCCCATCCCCTCTGCGTCCCCATCGAATTGCACCACTCTTGCCAGGGGCCAGGCTAACTGATCTGTTCCAGATTGCTGAAGGTGGCTTTTATTCTCGGAAGGCTTTCCACACATTTAAAGCCTTAGAGGATGAGAGTGAAAATGGCAGCCTCACCAAGCTCCATGCCCAGAGGGAAAGCTTGGGGCCCATCCCTCAGCGCCCCACAGGAGAAAGCAGTCACTCCTGTTTCCCTAGTCTCTAGCCACTCCATTGCTCTATCACTTTCTGGTAGGGTTTACACAGGTTCCACCCACCCCACCCCGCCTCTGTGATTTATCTTCCCATATATCACCCCAGATTCACTTCTCTGCACCTGCCTTGCAGAAAGTGGTTTATTTTCTGTTTGTAGAATTGCAGCTATTCTTTTCTTAGAGCTCTGGTTAATAGCTATCTAGCTGAATTCCTAGGACTAGAGGAAACTAAGGTCTCCTACTCTTCCACCATCTTGGACTCCTTTGCAATGGTATAAGGAAGAGCCTAACCTGGAGAAAGTGCTGACTCCCTTCCATTTTCTGGAAGGAACAGGCACTGCTAGTCTGAGGAGGTCATAATAAGGAAGTGATTGCCAGATAACCTGTCATATTAAATGCTTTAATATTGAGACAGGCTGGTCTCCCCAAAGGGGGTGTTCCTCAGTAGGGAGCAGCCTCTCCCACAGCTCCCAGGCTCCCCAGGGTTCCCTACTAGACCAGGAAAATAGTGATGGGGAGGAGAGTGTTTCTAAGCACAAGATGTAATACCCAGTTAAGGCAGCTAAGCTCCTCTCACCCAGTGCTAGAATAACTCAGCTAGATTTTCTGGTCTTACAGAACTTGGGTTGCAACAGAATTCACTATATAGTCCTTTTCACAAATTTAGATTGCTATCTCCCCATTCTCTTTATCATATTTTCTTTGCTGTCAGCATACTCCCCGCTGCCTTAACTGGGTCATTTGCAGACTCTTCTTGACTGTACTTTAGCTTTTTCCTCTAGCCCCAGGACTCTTGCATGTGTTACTTCTTGTGCTTAGAAATATTCTCCCCTCCCAACTCTTAGCAATCCTGTACATCCTCTAGCCTATCATTATTTTGACCTCATGTGTTTAATAGTTGCTTTCCCCCTGTTGACTATGGGCTCCTTCAGGGCAGGGATGAAAGTACCCATGGCTAATGATAATATCTGGCACATGGCAGGGATATAATTTATCTTTTTCTAATGGAAAATTTCTAACATATAATAGACTTCAACGTACCCATCACCTTGCTTCAACAATTGTCAACGATATTTCAAGGCGCATTCCAGACTTCATTTTATTTCATCCATTAATAATTTAACATATATCTTCTAAACTTTTTTAAAGATTTATTTATTATTATGATTATTATTTTAAAGATTTTATTTATGTATTCATGAGAAACACACAGAGAGAGGCAGAGATATAAGCAGAGGGAAAAGCAGGCTCAATGCAGGGAACCTGATGTGGGACTTGATCCCAGGACTGTGGGATCATGCCCTGAGCCGAAGGCAGATGCTCAACTCCTGAGCCACCCAGGTGTCCCAAGATTTATTTATTAGAGAAAGAGAGAGAGAGAGAGAGAGCAAGTAGGGGAAGGGGCAAAAGGAGAGGGATAGAGAATCTCAAGAAGACACCTTGCTGAGCACAGAACCTGGCAATGCAGGACTCTATCCCATGACCCTGAGATCATGACCTGAGCTGAAATCAAGAGTCAGACAACTAACCGAGCCACTCAGGTGTCCCTCAAAGGGGTCTTTTTAAGAAGCAAATTAATTATGTCATCTTCTGGCTTACACCCCTTCAGTGAACCCTTTCAGTGAGTCACTGTTGCCTTCAGGGTGAAGTTCAGGCTCTTGAACAGAGTTTACAAAGCCCTCCTGAGTCGCCCATTTTGTCCAGCCTCATTTTGGTCACTCTTCCTCCCTCACTCCCATACTCTCACTTTTAGAATTTCTTTCCCACCTCCTGGCCCTCCTGCCTTGACACAGGCCATTTGGTCTTAAAATTCTCTCTTCCATCTGCCTTCCAACTCCCCCTTTGGATACCTGCTCCTCACATTTCAGGACAGCTAAAGTACCAGTCCCTGCTGAAGCTCCTCCTGACATGGTCACACAGACCAGGTCTGCTAAGAGCTTGGCTTGGCATTAGTGTGGTGGTTATAAGCCTGGCCTTTGGAGTTAGGTTCCTGGGTTCAAACCAGGGCTCTGGCCCTTGCTACTGTGTAGGTTGGGGTAAATTACTTCCTCTCTGTGTTTCAGTTTCTCCGTCTGTAAAATGGAACCATAATACCTATTCTCATGACCCTATTGTGAGGATCAAATGTGGAGTGCATTAGGTCAGAGCCTAATAGTAAAATAGCACTCACTGTATGTGTATGTCTTAGTCATCATATTTCTGCTCCATCCCAGTGTTTCCTGAATGTCAGCTTTTAACCCCATTAGGTGTAGGAAGATATGAAGGCATATACATTTTTATGACTAACAATGGTAATCTTTGGGTTGTGAAATTAGACGAGGGGTGTGTGTATATGTACATTTTGTCTTTTCATAAGTTTTGTGCACTAAGCCTATACTATGAAATTTAAAAAAGAAGTAATGCAATACTTAGGAAATTAATAAAAAGAATCAGAATACTCAACCATTTCCTCTTTGGTTACAAATATATGAGGATGTATATGTACATGTGCAAAGACAGAAAGGAACACAGAACAAGGAAAATAATGTGCATTAGAGTTGCAAAACTGTGGATAAATTAATCTTCTTTTAAAATGTACTGGAACTTAATATAATATCATTTCTTAACAAAATAATTAAAATCAGGAGAATAGATATGAAGCAAAAGGGAACTTCCCCTATAAAATTTTTTTTTAAGATTTTTAAAAATTTATTTGAGAGAGAATGAGTGAGAGTGAGAGAGAGTACAAACAGGGGGAGTGGCAGGCAGAGGGAGAGGGAGAAGCAGGCTCTCTGCCAAGCAGGGGGCCTGATGCAGGACTTGATCCCCGGACCCTGGAATTATGACCTGAGCTGAAGGCACATGCTGAACTTACTGAGCCACCCAGATGCCCCAGGAACATCCTCTAAAGAGAAGGGAAGGAAGGAGGGAGAGATAAAAGGAAAAAAGAAGAAGCAGGATTCATTTTACCTTAATACAGATTTGTGTGCCCTAACAGTACTCAGCATTATCCAATATGGCAAGCATCGCTATATATTGCAGAGTATAGTACAATTAATGCTTAGTGAAATATGTATTAGTATGTACCAACCTGGCATAGGCTTTGCTTTGCATTGCCTTGTATTAGCTTAATGTCTCCTTATATCTCCTCAGTTACTGTAATTGTACAATGAAGAAAGTGGGCCTTTGAGTTGTAGTTTCAAAACCCAGCTTAACCACTTACTAACTATGCAAACTGGGGAAGTAGTTTAATATCTCTGAGCCTAATTTTTCATAAGTAAAATGGAGAGAGTAATGCCTACCTCACTAGGTTATTGTGAGGTTTAAATGAGATAATATGTGTAAAATAGTTGGCATTTAATTGAAAATGGTCCTTACCACCATCACCATCACACACACACACACACACACACACACACACACAGAAGAATATTATTTAGCCATAAAAACATGAAATTTTGCCATTGCAACATGGATGGACCTAGAGAGTATAATATTAAGTGAAATAAGTCAGTCAGAGAAAGACAAATATATGATTTCACTCATATGTGGAATTTAAGAAACAAAATAAATGAGCGAAGGAAAAAAAAGAGACAAACCAAGAAACAGACTTTTAACTGTAGAGAACTGATGGTTATCAGAGGGGAGGTGGGTGGGGAATGGCAGAAAAAGAGGGTGGAGATTAAAGAGTACACTTATCATGAAATAAAATAAAATATTAAAAAAAGAAAAAAACTAGAGATCATTTGAGATGATAAACAAAAAGACCCAGCTGTGGGAGGATCGTCAATAAAGCTAGGGTCAACATTCAGACACCGGAGCTGGGGCCTTTCAGGAACAGTCTGCTGCCAAACCCTCAACAAATACATCAAATCCAAGTTTTCCTTAAAATGTGGTTCTACGTGAGAGAATCCTAACTGTGGGAAACGAACAAGGGGTAGTGGAAGGAGAGGTGGGCGGGGGGATGGGGTGACGGGTGATGGGCACTGGGGGGCACTTGACAGGATGAGCACTGGGTGATATGCTGTATGTTGGCAAATTGAGCTCCAATAAAAATAAATAAATAATAAAATAAATAAAATAAATAAATAAAATAAATAAAATAAAATAAAATGTGGTTTAGAAACTACTCTAAAGCAGGTTTTTATTCAGCCATAAGAAAAGGAAGGAAATCTTCCATTTGAGACAACATGGGTGGACTTTGAGGGTATTATGTTAGGTGAAATAAGTCAAACAGAGAAAGACTAATACCGTCTGATCTCACTTATATGTGAAATCTTAGTTGTGGAGGGAGAAGGGAAACAAGTTCATAGATACAGAGAACAGATTGGTGATTGCCAGAGGCAGGGGGTGGAGTGTGATTGAAATGGGTGAAGGAGGTCAAAAGCTACAAATTTCCAGTTATAAAATACATAAGTAGGGGGGAAATGATACACAGCATGGTGCCTGTACAGTTAATGAAACTGTATTGTAGGAATGCCTGGGTGGCTTTGTGGTTGAGCGTTTGCCTTCCGCTCAGGTTGTGATCCAGGGTCCTGGAATCAAGTCCCATATCAGGCTCCCCCTAGGGAGCTCCCCTGTACATGTCTCTGCCTCTCTCTCTCTCTGTGTCCCATTAATAAACAAATACAATCTTTAAATAAATAAATAAATCTGTATTGTATATTTGAAAGTTGCTAGGAGAGTAGATCTTAAAAATTCTCATTGCAAGAGAGATTTGTAGCTATTTGCAGCTATGTGTGATAATACATGTTAAGTAGACTTACTGTGGTCAACAGTTTTGTAATATATACAAATATGAAATCATTATGTTGTATACCTGAAACTAATGTAATATAAAATGTCAAGTACATCTCCCCCCCAAAATTTTTTAAGCAGGTCCTGTAATTCAGAGCTTATTTTGTCCCAGCAATCATGATATATTTGTAGAGTTTATTTCTCACCAAGGACTCAGTATAAAATAATGCCTAGATATGGCCAAGAAAATGTCATGAAAGCACAGATGAACTCTGAACCTTCAAAATAGATTTCAATAGATTTATTGAGCTTTAATTGGTATAAAATGGAGATCTTCTGTCATCCCTAAATCCTCCTTAAGACATATTTGGACACAATTGATATTTTGCTTGAAGAATCTAAGGGATTGGTGGCTAAAAGGAAGTCATGGGCTTCCCACGTCTCCCTCAGTCCCACACCTAACGTCCACCAAGTTTGCTGATTTTCATCCCTGTTTTTGAATCTATCTCTTTCTCTGTCCTTACTTACCTCTGCCTTACTTTTGGCCCCACCATCATTTAGCTGGGGGTCGTCCCAAGAATCCCTAAAGATATTCCCTGCCCCCTGGTTCTGTTTTTCAGCTTGAAGTTACAGAAAACTCAAACCAAATGTGTTAGCAATAGAAAATATCACTGTCTCAACAAGAAATCTGGAAGCATCTCAAAAGATCATTAAAAAAAAGGTCATTAACTTGGCAACACAATAAGGTTATCAAGGACTCTGCAAGTATGTTGGCAGCTTCATGATGGTCATATCCTTGGCTGCACAATGACTGACTGCCACAGCTTGGCTCTTCAGCTGACTTCTCCTTTTGGGTCCTTTGTTAACGTTGCATAGCAGCACATAAACACATGACCATGACTGTCTACAGATTAATCAAAATTCATTGATGGAACTGAGAAGAGGCCAGTTTCCCTGAGCCCATGAGAAAGTGATGACAACAAAATTGCTGGATGCTAGTAGGATAGGCAACCAAGTGTGCCTGCTCTCCTTCATCCTCCTCACCAGCCTCCTTCTACACAAAAGGCATCTCAACAATGCATATCTGACGCACGTGCACTCCACCCTCCAGTGGCTCCCCAGGATTTAAGTCCCCTACTCTACATTCTAGCAGCATGAATACAAACTTTGAAGTATTTTTACACACACCAACCAATCTGCTCTATGCTGGTCCTCTCCTTCCTTTATTCTCATGCTAATACTGAGCCTCCAAAACCCACCTGGAGGAGATAATCTCCCCTTTCACCTAAGATTTGGCTAAATAACCCTTATTAAAGTCCTATTCTGTATCTGCTATCTGCTATATCTGCTCAGTACAGAAACCATCACAATGGTTGTTCAGGGCTGAGTTCCCTTCTGGTTAGTCCCTGGTCTTCCTAAAACCCACTGTTAAATATGTTTTACATCATCCTACTTTTCTAACACTCTTGCAGTCTATCTTAGCAGTTACCTCTTAATGTAATGATTCTTTGCCAAATATAAACTCATTGAGATAATGTGCATTACCTTATTCATCTATGTAGCCCCCATAACTTCTGAGATGTAGCATAAAGTAAGCTATCAATAACTTGAAACATTGTTATTGTTGAACCAGTTGCATACAAGCTGATTAAGGAGAGGAAGGAGTCAAAGATAATGGTGGTAAGTGGAATAATTCTGCTAGGAAGAATGTTGGGCAGGAGAGCCACTTGGGTGGGAACAAAGGTTTTGTGGGGTTAAAATATGACCATGTGGGGACTTAGGCAATGGCAAGACTGCCCCGGTAAGACGAAAGACTGGAGTCTGTCTCTGGGGCCAAGAGAAGTTACAACGATGGTACAGTCATCAGTGCAGAGGAGATAATGTAAAGCATCAGAAAAGACCTATTCATCTTCAGTTGAAAACCTGTACATATAGAACTAACAGGGCTGAAGGTTTTAGCTTAAATGTTACTACTTCCTGATCCCCTTCATCCGTGTTGCCAGCTCCTGGAAACTCTCATAGGAACCTGTCCTATTGCCATCATCATACTTCCCATATGCTATTATTATTATCATTATTATTATTATTATTATTATTAATGATTTGACTATCTTCCCTGTTAGTCTACAAGCACCATTCTGTTAGGGACCATGTCTACTTTGATCTCCATGGTTTCTCCAACCCAGAATCCAGCACAGCAGACAACATTTAAAAACTATTTCTTGGGGCACCTGGGTGGCTCAGCGATTGAGCATCTGCCTTTGGCTCAGGTCATGATCCTGGGGTCCTTACAACCCTCCTTTGATCTGGCCCCATTATCGTCCTCCTACAGATGTGGAATCTGGGGTTTAGGGAGTTTAAATAGTTAATGCAAGGGAACTGGAGCCTGCTATCTAGCACATCATTTTACCTCCCAGTTTTAGTAAAAAGAAGGCAAAAGATAGGTTCTCAATGGTCATCCATGGGCTTAGGTCTGTCCCAGTCCTTTATTTGACTTGCCCAATATTTTTAAAACATTGACGCCAACACTGGAAATGGGGAGATTTCACATATACACCTGGATATCAAGCTTCTTTTGTAAATTTCAGAAAAACTAAGGAATTTATGCAGATTCAGACAGGTCAGCAGTTGAGCCAGAGCTGAGTAATAGCTGCTAGCCTGGTGAGGCCCTTAGGGGCCCCATCACTCACACACACACCCCTGAGTGTAAGCACCTGGCGCCCACGAGTCTACTTCACTCACTGGCCCACATGTACCCTGCAGCCATGCAATTGCTCTCTTCAGATTGTACACAGAGTCCTTACAGTTCTTTTATTATCATTCAATTTCCCTTGTCTTTTTCCTTAAAAGCAGAGTTAATCTTTTTTTGTTTTCTTTATGATAGTGACAGAGAGAGAGAGAGAGAGAGAGGCAGAGACACAGGCAGAGGGAGAAGCAGGCTCCATGCACCGGGAGCCCGATGTGGGATTCGATCCTGGGTCTCCAGGATCGCGCCCTGGGCCAAAGGCAGGCGCCAAACCGCTGCGCCACCCAGGGATCCCTTTTGTTTGTTTTCTTAGTTGCTTTTTTAAGCCTCATTTTATTACCCTGCACTTTTTTTTTTTTTTTTTTTTTTAAGATTCTATCTATTTATTCACGAGAGACACGGAGAGAGAGGCAGAGACACAGAAGCAGGCTCCATGCAGGGAGCCCAACGAGGGACTCGATCCTGGGTCCCCAGGATCACACCCTGGGCGAAGGCATCGCTAAACCGCTGAGCCACCCAGGCTGCCCCACCCTACATTCTTAGTTTCAAATGAATTAGAGTCCTCTAGAATGAAGACTGATTCCAAAGTCCCCTCTTGAAGACATCTACCTCAATACTCTGTAGTCACACCTCAGGTCTAACCAGCAGCAATGTCAGGTCTTACCTGTACCACCATGACAACAGTGGAGGAACAAAGCTCCTGCCTGAAGTAAACCAAACCCCCTTCCCCTGCAAGCCCACCACCCTGAGAAGTCCTTCAGAGCAGTGCTTGCTCTAGCTATGAAGTATAAAAGAATCACCTGGAGAGCTTGTAAAAGCACATATCCTGGGCCTCTTTGAGGAGAGATTCTGATTTAATTGGCTCAGGTGAGGCCCAGAATTTGTACTTTTACCCAGCAATTCCACCTCTGGGTATAAATTCAAAAGAATTGAAAGCTGGGTCTTGAAGACATATTTGTACACCCATGTGCATAGCAGCGTTATTCACAAAAGCCAAAAGGTGTAAGCACCCAGTGTTCATCAAGGGATGAATGGACAAACAAAATATGGTATGTACACACAATAAAATATTGCTTAGTCTCAAAAAGGAAGAAAATTCTGACACATGCTACAACATGGCTGAACCCTAAGTGAAATAAGCCAGTCACAAAAAGGTAGGTACTGTATCATTGCACATATGTGAGATACCTAGTGGAGTCAAGTTCATAGAGACAGTGGTTGCTAGGGGCCAGGAAGAGAGGAGGTGGAGAGTTGTTTAATGGGCATAGAGTTACAGTCGACAAAACTAAAAGACAACCTACAGAATGGGAGAAGATATTTGCAAATGGCGTATCAGATAAAGGGCTAGTTTCCAAGATCTATAAAGAACTTATTAAACTCAACAGCAAAGAAACAAACAATCCTATCATGAAATGGGCAAAAGACATGAGAGAAATCTATCTCACAGAGGAAGACATAGACATGGCCAACAAGCACATGAGAAAATGCTCCGCATCACTTGCCATCAGGGAAATACAAATCAAAACCTCACACCAGTGAGAATGGGGAAAATTAACAAGGCAGGAAACCACAAACATTGGAGAGGATGCGGAGAAAAGGGAACCCTCTTACACTGTTGGTGGGAATGTGAACTGGTGCAGCCACTCTGGAAAACTGTGTGGAGGTTCCTCAAAGAGTTAAAAATAGATCTGCCCTACGACCCAGCAATTGCACTGCTGGGGATTGACCCCAAAGATACAGATGTAATGAAACGCCAGGACACCTGCACCCCGATGTTTCTAGCAGCAATGTCCACAAGAGCCAAACTGTGGAAGGAGCCTCGGTGTCCATCGAAAGATGAATGGATAAAGAAGATGTGGTCTGTGTATACAATGGAATATTACTCGGCCATTAGAAACGACAAATACCCACCATTTGCTTCAACGTGGATGGAACTGGAGAGTATTATGCTGAGTGAAGTAAGTCAATCGGAGAAGGACAAACATATGTTCTCATTCATTTGGGGAATATAAATAATAGTGAAAGGGAATAGAAGGGAAGGGAGAAGAAATGGGTAGGAAATATCAGAAAGGGAGACAGAACGTAATGACTCCTAACTCTGGGAAACAAACTACGGGGTGGTGGAAGGGGAGGAGGGCCGGGGGTGGGGGTGAATGGGTGACGGGCACTGAGGGGGGCACTTGACAGGATGAGCACTGGGTGTTATTCTGTACGTTGGCAAATTGAACACCAATAAAAATAAATTTATTATTTAAAAAATGGGCATAGAGTTTCAGTTTTGCAAGATGAAGAGAGTTCTGGAGTTAAAAGGTGGGATGGTTGCACAACACTGTAAATATGCTTAATGCCTCTGAACTGGACTCTTAGAAATCAGTAAGATGGTAAATTTTCTCTTATGTATTTTACTAGATTTTAATAATAATAATAATAATAAAGATATTTACATTCTAAGAAGCGCCCTGATGCTAATGCTGCTGACCTATGAATCACACATTGAAGCAGCCTTACTTCAGAGGACTCCACCAACCATAAAAACATTGACATTGAAACCAAATTAGTTCTTAGGGATACCAGCTTCCCTCTTTATTGCTGGGTGACTTGGTGCTTATTCTCCATAAAGCAGATCTCTGTTAAGAGATTCTCCCTGGGTCTTTGTTTTCATGTCCCAAAGATGAGAGTTTGGATGAGACCCTGGACCAGGTGACCCTGTTTCCTTCGGGATAAGTGAGTACATAATTTGAATATGAAAGTGCTTCCAGGAGAGGGCTCCAGCCAACAGATGGAAAGACTGTGCAGTGTACACAGTGTGGATTTAGGATACTCCAGACTTTTCCAGTCTATGGGAAGGAAACAAATTCTTTAGGAAAATTAGGTTTATTCAAGATGGTTCTGAAGGTTTGGGATCAATGTTTAGTATGCCTGGAATTTGAGAAGTGATCATTGGAATCTCTGATTTCAGTGTTTGGTAGTTTCCAGAAATGTAGGAGTCTGGTAATTCCAGTATAGTTAATGTACAGTGTTAGATTAGTTTCAGGTGTGTTATATAGTATTCAACACTTCCACACATCACTTGGTGCTCATGGCAGATATAACTTTTAAGTCCCAGTTCCTCTTTCCTATTATTGTGAAATATTGTTTCCTTAATGGCAGTTAGACCCCCCCATGCTGCCTGTACAGTATTAATGGCTAGGGCTGGAGCTTGTTGCTAATTTGATCCAATTAAGTAAAATCCAATTAAACTTTAGATGCAGGGATCCCTGGGTGGCACAGCGGTTTGGCGCCTGCCTTTGGCCCAGGGCGCGATCCTGGAGACCCGGGATCGAATCCCACATCAGGCTCCCGGTGCATGGAGCCTGCTTCTCCCTCTGCCTGTGTCTCTGCCTCTCTCTCTCTCTCTATAACTTTAGATGCAATGGACTTCATAAAACTGGCACTTCTACAGCTATTATCAAATATACATATATGGCTTGTATAATAGACCTAGTAAAACTAATGATTACGTGGATACATGAACTTCATGTTTGTTTTTCCGTATTTGGGGGGAAATCATAGAAAAATTCAGCTTCGAAAGAAAGAAAGAAAGAAAGAAAGAAAGAAAGAAAGAAAGAAAGATTCAACTTCCCCTCTCAAAGCTACCACCAGGCAAAGACCGGTTGACTAGAACATCCTTTCTTACCTTTGCTGATCTCTGGTGGTGCCAGCAGGAGTGTTTAAAGAAGGCAATGAAAGTAGAAATGCAAGAGGGAAAAAAATACATGGTGTTTGTGGAATGCATGGAATTTATAATACCCCAAGCATGTTTCCCTTAGACATGCAATTTAAACTACCCAGATGAAAACTGGTCCATTGGTGATAGTTATATATGTTTCCTCTCAAAAAAAAAAGTTGCTATAGGTGCAGCAGAACAACCATATAATTACATTTGGCTTGGAAGCAACCTGAGTCAGGAATCTCATGCTAAATTTGCAACCCAGAAATTGCTCCAGTCAGAGGTAAACTCATGGCAGACCAGTAACAGATGCCACTAGAGAACGATACTGGTCTGCATCAAAGTGCTATTCACATCCAGTTCTCTGGAGTTGATACTAGAGAACGGTAGAGACCCAAGGATAACTGGACCATGCCTGCCAGGGATCGGGTTACCAAGAGATAACTAAAGTCAGCCAAGGACATTGGATAAGCAGATGTGTTCTGTCCCTGGTGCTCTCTATATAACACTGAGTTTTATAGGCAAGGAGACAGGCTCAGAAAGACAAAACTTGCTGAGTCAAGGGGCTGGTTTGATGCCAAATCTTTTTTTTTTTTAAGATGTTATTTATTTATTCATGAGAGACACACACACCCACAGAGACAGAGGCAGAGACATAGGCAGAGAGAGAAGCAGGCTCCATGCAGGAAGCCCGATGTGGGACTCGATCCTGGGACCCCGGGATCACACCCTGAGCCAAAGGCCAACGCTCAACCACTGAGCCACCCAGGCATCCCTTGATACGCCAAATCTATGCTATTTTCACCACCTGCCTCTAACCCACATTGGGAGAAAGGAAGCACACCATGATCTGAGGCTTGAAAACATGAACCAAAGGCACAACCACTGGAAGCAAGTGAGGGTCTGAAGCCTAAAGCAGGCAGAGGTGGAGGTGGGAGGTGGTCAGGGAAGCCCAGGACTTTGACTCCTGAGTAGGAGTGCCAGATAAAATGCAGGACATATGCAACATTTGGGACCTACTTGCACCAAAAACTATTTATTGCTTCTCTGAAAGGCAAATATAACTGGACACTTTGTATTTTTATTTGCTAAATTAGAAACACTATTTTTTTAAAGATATTGTTCATTTGTCTCATTTATTCATGAGACACACAGAGAGAGGCAGAGACATAGGCAGAGGGAGAAGTAGGGTCCCTGCTGAGCAGGGAGCCTGATATGGGACATGATTCCAGGATCCCGGTGAGGAGAACAGGGCTAGCAGAGGACAAAGTGCAGCTGATACTCCACAAACAACCCCCCCCAGGGTTCCTCATGAAGTTTCTGATTGTCTTAATGTGAATGCCTTGCTGGAGGGAAAAACAATCTTTAACTTGAGAACGAACTGGCAAGGCCTCCAGTATAGGGTAGGTCTTCCTTAGCATATGAAAATCTTTTTGAAATCTCCCTTTTCCTTACCTCCCCTAATTCCCAGTTATATAATCAGCCACCCCTCACAGGCCCCCGGGGTAGCAGCTCTTCCTGCCCACGGGTCATGTCCCTGTGCTTTAATAAAACCACCATTTTGCACCAAAAATGTCTGAAGAAGTCTTTCTTGGTCATGGGCTCTGGACCTCTACCAAATTCCAACTTCATCACCGGGATCACACCCCAAGCCAAAGGCATAGGCTCAACCATTGAGCCACCCAGTAGCCCCAACAACCCTACTTCTGAATGCCTTTTGTATCTGGTTTGTTTGAATTGGAGGCAGGGCCTTGAAGTTGTTCTTTCTTTTTTTTTTTTTTTAAGATTTTACTTACTTATTTATGAGAGACAGAGAGAAAAACAGAGAGAGAGAGGCAGAGACACAGGCGGAGTGAGAAGCAGGTTCCATGCAGGGAGCCCAATGTGGGACTCAATCCCAGGACTCCAAGATCATGACCTGGGCCAAAGGCAGGCGCTAAACCGCTGAGCCACCCAGGGATCCCTGAAGTTGTTCTTTCTAAGTAAATGTTTGATTGCTCTTATGAGGGACAACAAGTAGAGGATGAAAAGGCAATAGAACATTCTCATATCTGAGGATAGCATTCTACGTGGGGAGCCAAGACTGTGTGTGTTTGGAAAGACAAGTAATAATACAAGACCAGGTCAGAAACCTCAGTGGGCACACAGATCACCTGGGATCTGGTTACAACGCAGATTCTCATTCAGTAGGTCTGGGGAGGGCTTGTTACACTTTGCATTTCTGACATGCTTCCAGGTCCTGTCCATACTGCTGGTCTGGGGCCACACTTTAAGTAGTATATGTAAACCACATAAGCTGAAAGGGTCGTTCAGACACTGGTGCTCTTCACAGATGGAGCTTTCCCCACTGGGATGGGGGACAGAGGCACTGGGGGCCAGCCTCTGAGGTCCTGCGGGAATCTGTGCTTCAGATACGAATGTCTTGGGCACGTCTGTTATTGTCTGCTGCTATTATAGTCCATCTATGGGTCTTAATTGTTTACTTTTAGCAAAAGACATACAAGAACTATTGACCCAGGGTGTCTCTCTTTTCTTTCAGTGGAAAGATTTCTGTATTTCTACAGTGGTTGGGCTGGCCATGGGGCCTCAGAACATTTATTTTCCTGCAGACATTTGTGCTCAAGGATGAGGAGGATCTTATCTCATCTTTCTATCTCCAGATCAAAGGAACCCCTTCCCCACGATCGCACTTTTCAAAGCCTGGTTGTTTTTGAATTACAGGGAACAGGACTGAATTGTGGGGCCAGAACCAGAGAGGCCGATAAGAAGCCAGCTGCACTGGGCCTGAGCCAGCATCTGGGAGCAGAGAGGCTTGCCTGCCCATAATCAACAATGCAGATGCCACAGAATGAAACTGTTCTGGATTTCAAGGCCTAGCACCTCATAATTGACAAACTTGAAGGCAGATACTGGCTTCAGGGTCATCAGCAAAAATCTCTACTTCTCCTCTCTAGGTTTGGAAAGAAAGAGAAAAACTACTATGTATCTAGGGTCTGCTCTGTGCCAGGCATTGTGCCTAAATCTGTCACTGGATTCACACACACACACACACACACACACACACACACACACACACGTTGAAGTAACAGGCAGAAAGCAGCTGGTTTTTAATTTTTCTTGAATTCATTTCATTTGTGAGAATAAATTTCTATCTCTAGAGTATGGATTTATACACTTCAAATCTTTTTGCTTTTGTTGATGCGGATGCCCTGATTAAACACAAAATTTGATTTTGGAAATTGTTCAGATAGGGTATAATCTTACCCAAGAAAAAGGCTTTGCAATTCCATTCCCTAGAAGAGACTGGGGCTGCCCCGCCCATTCAGTGGACGTGTCTCTGGAGGTATCACCCGATTCAGTTGACTCCGGCATCTCTTCCAATCCCATGACTCCTTTGTCTGCTTGTTTTACACTTGACTGGATGCTTTATCACTACATGAAGCAGTTCTCTTTGATGCCTTCTGGGAATAATAAATGCAACTGAATTATAGTTTTTAATTCAGCCACAAAGCCGAGAAGGGAGAAACAATCGTGTTAACTTGATTATTGAATTCTTTTGCAATTGTCAAGGGACAACAGAGGCTTCCAGACTATTGGGAAATATTTGGCTACTTCAAGGTGTACATTCCAGTCCTGTAAAGAGGTGATCCAGCTTAAAGCAGAACTTGAGAGTTCTCCACACCCTCCACTCCCCTGTACTGGTGTCCTTGGTATGCACGGTCTAATAATAATGCAGGTCCTTCCCACTCTGCCCCTCCCCTGCTAGTGAGATTGACAACAGGCATTGCTGGCAGGGCAGAGGAAACTCTCTTTCAACCACTTAACTTATTCCATTAACTACTTTGAGACCTACCTCATAAGGATGATTCGTGAAGGAGAAGTCATAGGTAAAACCTGCCTAGCACAAAGCTAGACACAAGGAAGGCACTCAAAGACAATAGCCATTGTGATTTTTGCATCATTATAAATAGAAGAGGCTAGGGAGAGAGAATTTAAAGGCACCAAGGAGGGGTGCTGGGGTGGCTCAGTCAGTTGAGCACCGCCTTCAGCTCAGGTCATGATGATCCTGGGGTCCTGGAATGGAGTTCCAAGTCAGGCTCCTTGCTCAATGGGAAGCCTGCTTCTCCCTCTCTCTTCCCCTCTCCTCACTCATGCTCACTCACTCACTCTCTCTCAAATAAATAAATAACATTTTTTCAAAAAGTAATAAATTAGAGCACTGAGGAATGATAAGAAAGTAGGGAAGAGAGAGGTTAAGTCAATAGCCTCTTAGACTGGTTCCTATCTCACATGGTTAGAAGCCAACCTCAGTCTCGCAGGCAGGTCTTAGAGGATGCCAGCAGGGAGAATGGGGCCACATAGACTTACCAACCAGGATGCCCATAGTTATCCACCGCACTACCAGGAAAGCAAAAGAGAATTGCCTCTCTGGCTCCTTCTGGGGCCACTGGCCTGGCACACCTGGCCTGTTAGAACAGTCTTACCTGAAGGCTGGGTTGAGCAAGGATGTCCCTGGACATACCCACAGGACTGAAATCTTTAACACTACCAGAGGCCATCCTGGGAAACAAGATGGAATAATCTCTCCCCGACCAGTGTCTGGATCTGTTTAAAGCCTTGTATTTTACAATTACTTGCTCTTGACTCTGGAAAAGGAAGGCATCTTGGGCCTGGCATGAGTAGCCCTGGCTTTTCACCCTCATCCTGGTCCTGTCTCTGGGAACCTTCGTCCTCAGGGTTCTCAGGGCCTCAATTTCCTCTGTATAATCTCAAATGATCATATGGCTCTTGGAATGTTGTCAAAAGGATTAAATCATATAGTGGATGTAGAACACCAGGAAGAGAGCCTGGTCCAAAGAAAATTCCTAATAAAGATTACTTTTCACTCACGACATTTGTCTGAAGAAATCTGTATGTCGGGGATCCCTGGGTGGCCCAGCGGTTTAGCGCCACCTTCAGCCAAGGGCCTGGTCCTGGAGACCCGGGATGGAGTCCCACGTTGGGCTCCCTGCATGGGGCCTGCTTCTCCCTCTGCCTGTGCCTCTGCCTCTCTCTCTCTCTCTCCCTCTCTCTCTCTCTCTCTGTGTCTCTCATGAATAAATAAATAAAATCTTTAAAAAAAGAAAAGAAATCTGTATGTCGTGTAGTTTCAACAGGAAACTGATCCTTATAGGTATCCATATTATATCCATATTATAGATATCCATATCTATGTCCTGATACCTGAAATTCCTCTGAGAAGGGACAAAGGTTTTTATAATTAAATATGAGGCTGAATGTACAAATTGTGCAGAGAGAGGTTTCATAAATCTGAGAACTTACTGTGGAGGGGAAGAGTGCTGTGATCAGAGAAGCCAGAGAGAACAGGATCCCAGCTGGCTTCTCAGATAAAGATGGCAGCGGTAGGGTCGTCAGCCCAGGGCCTGTGTGTCAGCTCTGCAGGTCCTAAGACACAGTTGTATGAAGTGCCTCCACAGGTAACATAACAGGAGAAAACTTCCTTTCGTGAAAAATACACGAGACAGCCTGAAAAAGAAGGAAATGCTGCCACACACTATAACATGGGTGGCCTTTGAAACCAAACGCAAAAGAACAAATATTGTATGATTCCACTTATATGAGGTACCTACGGTGACAAATTCACAGAGACATAAAATATAACAGTGTTTACCAGGGGCTGGGGGAGGGGAATAGGAAACTATTATTTAATGGGTACACAGTTTCAGTTTGCGATGATGAAAAATTTCTACAGATGGAGAATGGTGAGGGTCACACAACAATGTGAACACACCTAGGGCAGCTGAATTGTACATTTAAAATGGTTACAATGGTAAATTTTATGTTATGCATATTTTACCACAATAAAACAAAAAGGGGAGGAGCACCTGGGTGGCACAGTTGGTTAAGCACTGGATTCTTGCTTTTGGCTCAGGTCATGATGTCAGGGTCGTGAGATCCAGCCCCACATTAGGCTCCATGCTCAGCGCAGAGTCTGCTTTGAGATTCTCTCTCCCTGCCTCTCCCTCCCTCATGCTCACGCGCACACTCGCTCTCTCTCAAATAAATAAATTAATCTTAAAAACACACACACACACACACACAAAGAGACATATATACAAACCAGAGATACCTAGTTACTTTCAAGAAGAAAATAACTACCTGGATTATCAGAATGTTTCTGATAGCTGGCCAACACACCCACAACCCTGGAGGTCAAAAACAAAAAAAGTCTGTTAGCAAAGCCATAATTAACATGGAGGGGTAATATTCAGAGCTGACTCAACTCATGAAGCTATGAATTCAGTCTACCATCAGCACTCCCTTTGGCAATTTCCCAGCCAGTTTTTCACAAACTAGTAGAGAGAAGAAATGATAGTATTTGTTAGCTCCAGAGGTAAACCACCCCTCTAGCTGCCCCAAGGGCTGAGCTAATTAACTCCTGGTTTCTACAACCCATCCAGGACACACAACTCTGTCAGGAGGCCCGGAATATTCACGTTCAAGTACTAGAACGGTCTGCAAATTCCTTTCCTTTGCATGCTGCCTTATAAAACTGCTATATGAATTCTAGCTCATTTTTGCATTAAATCCTATTTCCTTGAGGTTATACCTCAACATCCTTAACTGA
The DNA here is from genome assembly GCF_018345385.1 of Vulpes lagopus. Classification (NCBI taxonomy): domain Eukaryota; kingdom Metazoa; phylum Chordata; class Mammalia; order Carnivora; family Canidae; genus Vulpes; species Vulpes lagopus. Next base: position 52,706,312 of record NC_054824.1, on the reverse strand, counting down.
CTTAGGAGTTTCTGAGATTTCCTCACAGGATCTTGACATTCTCTATGCCTAGCAGAGTCTGTAATACCTTATTTCATTCACTGTTGAGAGAAGGAGCTACTGGCTCAGGTAGGACAGCTTCTCACCTACAAGAGCAAGTCTTGCTGGACCTTCCTGCAGGAAGAGAAAGCCACGGGAAGATCACCCAGGAGTATTACCTTGGCATTGTGGGTTTATGCCAGTTTTATCTTGGAGAAGTGAATGGGCTGTGATAGCACATCAGAGATGGCCTGGGGCTGGGGTGGGAGCAGCCTTTGACTGGGACAAAGAAGTTTTTGTGGAATGGGAACATATTCTAAAACTACAGTAAGGTGATACTTGCACAACTATGCACACTTACTTAAACTCATTGAACATTTTATGTATGTTATCCTCAGTAGTGTTTTCTATCAAAAATAAGAATGTGGAGTGCCAGGGTGGCTCAGTTGTTTAAGTGGCCAACTCTGGATTTCCACTCAGGTAGTGATCTCAGGCTTTGCACTCAGCCAGGAGTTTGCTTGTCTCTCTCCCTCTTCCCCCCACTTCCCCAGCTTGCTTTCTCTTGCTCTCTCTCTCTCAAATAAATAAATTAATTAAATTTTTTTTTAAAAAGAAATGTGACATTTGTAAGAACAAAAACAAAAAACACTGAGCTGTAAACATTAGATTTAGCCCCTTTACTGTTCACTCAGTTAAAAAGTTTTATCTTAAAAAAAAAAAAAAGCATCAAATTCCAATAGTGTTATAATCTGAAAAAAAAAAGAAGTCCTATACTTGCAAAGTTTGGGGGAGGATCCAATGGCACTGGATGAAAAGTGTCATGGGGAAAAAAACAAAAACCAGAAAGCACAATATGCTGACTCAACATGGTAATGGCTGTGGAGGGCAAGGCCTGGAAACACCAAATCCAAATCTGCTATTTCTTAAGCAACCAGGAAGACTATCTCCTGGCTATCTTCAGTCTCACAAGCTGAACACCAGGCTACTACTGCCAAATCTATTGAAAAGACCATGGATCCTGACTGCTGTGTCTGGGTTCAGGTCAGCCACTTACTAGCTTGTGATCTTACACAAATTTGCCTCATCTCTGTGTGTCTAGTTTTTCCCATCCCTAAAGCCGAATTGTCATTCCTGCTACAGCACAGCATTGTGGGAGCTTGGCATATGGAGTAACAGACTGGCTGAACCTCACTTTCCCTAACTATAAACTGGTGAGATAGTAAATCTTTGTGGGTGTGTCTGGCCTGCATGTCTATTCTCTCCTCCTGGCAATACCAGTCCACTCCTTTAGGGAACCTCTTTTGCCTCTTCCCAGTAGTCAAACTGTGGCTGCAACATCACCTCATTGTCAGCCCCTGGGCCATCTGAGATGAGGATGAGCCAATCATAAGCCTTGAAAGAACCTGAGGCCAACATAGAATGAAATCTGGGCAATCCGGATTGTCTGAAAGTCCCTGGATTCATATTTGTTCTTTCAAACATATGAGCTAATAAACCTTCTTTATGTAAAAGCAACAGCCAACACCCCATGCCCCAAATAAAAAACCAAAACCAAAAACAAACCTCCTTCTCCCAATTTTGTTCAGGGCCAGCAGTCCACTGGGGAATGGGGGAAAGCAACCATCTCTGACTTTGTCTTGAGTTTTTTCCTCTAGCCCTGGGTAGAGGAACTCTCATAGTAATCCCACGTTTTAAAATCCAAGCTGAAAAATAAAATAAAAAATAAAAAATAAAATAAAATCCAAGCTGGACTCCAAATTATCAACATTGAGTTAGGAAGGGTCAGGATGGGGTCATTGCGCGCTGTTTTCATCCTTTGTATGCTGAGGTTTAAACAAACAAAACAAATAGGCTTTAACTGAAACAGGGGAGATTCATCGTCGCCAAGAAAAGAAATTCTCACCTTCTAGAGAGCTAAATGCTTGAAATGGGAGAACAAAGTTGGCAATAGGAGCTCCACCCACCCCAGTATCTTCTGGAAGAGAGGACCAAAGACCTCTAAGCTGCCCGCCACACACACACACACTCCTTCTATGAGTATACTGAGCTGACTGTCTTCACTTGCCCATCTTTTTCTGTCCAAAGCTACGACTGTCTGATGATGGGAGAGAAGTAGGGCCTTGAATGTTGCTGGGCGCTATTGGGCTCTCTGAGGTTCAGTTCCATGGGCACCAGAGTTACCTCTACCAGTTTGGGTAGCTAGGCAGTGGGCCCAAAGAGAACCCTATCGAGAAGAATGAAGAGGTAAAAACTATTACAAGAAAGGCAGCAAGTTGTACGAATGGGGTTATTGGGTGATGAAACACGCTCTGGCACAGTGTCTGTGCCTCTGTCAGGTGTTTTTAGGGTGTGCTTGGAGAATGTGCCAGGCTGGGGTCAGACCTAGGGCTTGTTTTCTAAACCCAGGAAGAAGAACCTTAGGCGGAACAGGCTTAGAGCTTTGGGAACTCAACCTCGCAGTGTTTGGCTTCTCAAGGGAGGCACCAGGGCAAGGTGTGAGGACCCAGGAAATGCGTGTTTTTAACAACAATCCAGGGAGGGGAGGATTTTATTTTTCATTGTGCAAGCCTTCTAAAGTATTTTCATTATTTGCCAAGACCATGTGATTGTAACAAAAAGAGACTGGCTTACAATTATGAACCATGAAAAAATAAGTTCTTTTCCTTTTCTCACATAATTTCTGTCAGGTCAGATTTTTAGCTTTGGTGGATGTCAGAAGAAAAATTTATCTCACAGAGAAAGGGGCAGAGTTTTCCCGTGAGAAGACTTTTCTCCTCCTTTGTCTATGCATCATCTAGTAGTTGGCGATAGCCTTGCCAGAGTGGGACATGAGATGGGGCGATTAGCTAAATGAGAACCCCTGGGATGTGACCACGCTGGGAGCTAGAGCTCAGGCTCTACACAGTCTGGGCTGGGGGACACTGTATGGCCCAGGTGGTCATAAGGCGGTCAGTCTGTCATCTGAGGTGAGGAGGAAAAATGTATGGGACGGTGTACAGTGTAGGAATGGTCATGCCCTGCGGTGGCCCTGAAGAAACGGTATGAAGTCTGGTGAGCCATTAGGTTATTTCACAAGTACGGACATGTATAGGTGGGTACTCACTGAGAAGCTGATCAAGTGTGTGGCCTGGGCAGGATGGCCTAGCAACAGTTGAAAGCTGGTAGAGTCATGTACCTCAAAGCATTGGCAGGAGCCCTGCTCCAGAGCACAGACCACCCACTGGAAATCATAGCTGTGCCTGTAAGATCACCCTGAGCAGCTGTTCTATCTCCCACCACATTGGGTCCCAGATGTGGGGCTGAGTTCCAAATTACCCAATTTGGGAACACAGTAGTTACCCTTAAAAGAGAGGGAATTGTTGGGTCAATTTGTATAAATATTGATTATATCTTAATCTCAGTGTTACTTGTTTCAGCAAAACAAAACCCAGTCTCAGGTAGCTCTGTGAGTTGTCTAATTGTCCAAGTTTTTTTTTAGGGTCTCAGAATAATGTTCCCTGGACATTCTGTTTCTCCATCCTTTCTCTCAGGATTTACTGGCATCAGCCATCATCTTACTCCTGATTTGTCATTTGTCATTTTTCTTTCCTATCCCAGCTCAGCATTAGTGTGGGTGTTGGGGAGATCCCACGTCCCAATCTCTGTTCATTCTTCCAACAGTGATCCTGATCTTGGTACAAACAGAAAGAATAGTGCCTTAAGTGGGCCACTGCCCTAAATACAGCAGCCTCCTGATTTATTTACAGAGAACACTGATTTCATCAAGTTGTAACCATCATCCACAATTGACAAGCTTAAAAAAATTCCACATATCACAATGGTTTTGTATTGCATTTAATTGGTGTTTGCTGTTCATGACAGTATGGTTTTGTTCTTTTTAGACACTTTACTTCTAGAATCTACAGTTTTCTTCAATTGGCAGCCCATACTGATGCTGTGACTGGATCATTGCTGTTTGCCATGGTAAGACCTGCTGCCATCAGAAATGCAGGATGCTCCTGACTACTTCCACATAGTGGCTATCCGGGGGTGGCTGCCTCTGACTCCCAGGCTGCAGGAACTTCTTAATTGTAGGGATGTTACTGATTCTTGTTTTAAATGCCTGAGAGGAGAACCAGAACATTAGAGCCTCAATGACAGTCACGGCCTATAACAGAACTTTGTCATGGGAGGATGGTATTTAGACTGTCAGCTTACAGAGCCCAGTTGAATCTGAGTTAATCCCTCAACACCAGTTTGCTGGATGTTCCCGGGAAGGTAATACAATGGCTGGTGTGCTTAGTGTGAATTAAATAATCTTATTTAAAAATAATTGTCACAAGTAGGTGGCACATAATAAAAACTCTAAAAAATTCATATTCTTTGACCTACTGATTCCTGTTCTAGGAATTTATTAAAAGGATGAGCAAAGAAATAATATTAAAAATGTTGGCACAGTGAAAAATTGGAAATAATCTATGTTTCCAAGAAAGAACACTGGTTATACAAACTATGGTATGCCCCTACAAGATATATAAGCCAGTAATTTAAAATGATATATATAAAAAGAAAGAGGAAGTTCTCTGTATTAACAGGGAAATAACTCTAGAATACAAGGATTAGCTGAAAGAAAGAAAGAAAGAAAGAAAGAAAGAAAGAAAGAAAGAAAGAAAGAAAGAAAGAAAGAAAGAAAGAAAGAAAGAAAGAAAGTCAACCCGCCCGCCCCAAGCAGAACAGAATATATTTGCTGTTTTGTGTAAGAAAACCAGGGGTGATGGGGCACCTGGGTGGCTCAGTGGTTGAGCATCTGCCTTTGGCTCAGGTCATGGTCCTGGGATTCTGGGATGAGTCCTGCATCAGGCTCCCCACAGGGAGCCTGCTTCTCCCTGTGCCTATGTCTCTGCCTCTCTGTGTGTCTCTCATGGATAAATAAATAAAATCTTAAAAAAAAAAAGAAAGAGAAAAGGAAAGAAAGTAAGTAAGAAAGCCAGCCAGCCAGGGGTGAAGAAGAGAGAAAAAGAGATATTCATATTTGTTTGTATCTACAAAAATAGGAACACTGGGGATCCCTGGGTGGCGCAGCGGTTTGGCGCCTGCCTTTGGCCCAGGGCGCGATCCTGGAGACCCGGGATTGAATCCCACGTCAGGCTCCCGGTGCATGGAGCCTGCTTCTCCCTCCGCCTGTGTCTCTGCCTCTCTCTCTCTCTCTGTGACTATCATAAATAAATAAAAATTAAAAAAAAAAAAAATAGGAACACTGGAAGGGTACACAGGAAACCAATAAAAGTGATTATAGGGGCAGGAAGATGGGAGGTTAGTGGTGGCAATGAGCTTTCTCAATTTATGCCCTTTTTATATAGTTATAATTATTCAAAAAGATGTGACTATTATCTAATGAAAATAAAATAAAATGATATTGCAGAGGAATATTTGTTGACATATCAAAACATTCACGATAATTTTTTAAATGTTAAAAGCAAGCCACGAAATATTTAGTATGATCTTATTTCAGGGGAAAAATGTAAAATAATAGATCAGAGAGTCTAATGTGGTGGCATCTGGCTGGTTAGGTCTTTTCTTTTTTTATTTCATACAAATGCCTAATGTAAAGACCTGAACTTTCATTTCTTTTGTAGTAAGAAAAAATACTGTTCTTAAACTACAAAACCTATGGTCACCTCTTTGATAAAATGTTTCTAAGGAAATGGAACAGAGGCCAGCTCCAGTCTTGCAGTGGCAGGATCCAGAAAGAGAGGTCTAAGGATGGGCTGAGCAGCAAGGGATAAGCAAGCAGTGATACCTAAGCAGAAGCTCTGAGCAATGGAGGGGCATTGTGGGGTGTCCCTGGCATCAGGTACACTAAAGTGGGGCAGAGTTGTCTGGCAGGCGCTCTGAAGGGAAACGACAAGACAGATTTGCCAGCGTCATCACTCCATCAGGAAAAAAATGCTCAAAAAAAAATGCTTTTTTTTAAAAAAAAGAAGGCATTAAATATTTATGCTAGAAACCAAAATAACCCATCATAAGAGATTATTCCTGTTCTAGGAATTTATTAAAAGGGTGAGCAAAGAAATAATGTTAAAAATGTTGGCACACCGAAAAACTGGGAATATCCTATGTTTCCAAGAAAAGAAAACTGGTTATATAAACTATGGTACGTCCCTACAAAACATATAAACCAGTAATTTTAAGGGTTTCTCCCATCATTAGGGTTTATTTCCTAATTATCCTGTAGTGCAAGTAGGAAAAAATTACCAAAATAAATTAAATAATGATTTTTAAAAATCTTCTTTTGAAATTGACCTGGAAATGCATTTTGTTTTACTCTTTGTTTCTGTTCACTTTTTCTTGGGCTTTGTGTGGCTTTTAACACCCTACCTGTAGCAGACGGAAGTCGGAAAGAACAGAAGCGTTGAGTTCTTCCACCATTAAAATCGCTTCCAACAGTTGTATGTCTGCCCAACTGAACTTGTTGCCAACGAGAAAATCCTGTCCGTGGTCTTTCAAAATCTACAGAAAGAGAAATAACAAAGAATATCAAATAAAAGTAAAGACTATTTTGCCTGGCTTAGCACTTATAAAAGCAGGGAGTCTTCTGTACAGATCAAGTTCACTAAAGAAATCCTTTTCTTAATAATCTCCAAGACCGCTGGAAAGGATCAGATGCAACCAACTCTTCTTAAACACTCTTAGATATTGCTGTAAATTGGCACAACCTTGTTGGAAATCTGTCAGTGATTATCAAGACATTTTGGGTAGTGAAGCGCTGGAACAGAGCCCTCTCTTAAAAGCCTAAAGCTGGTTAAGTAAAACTGTACCCACCAGCCCAGGAGACACAAAGGTCATGATTGGTTAGAATGAGGCTACTGTACCGCAGGTAGGAGGCAGGATGATAAAGCTCATTTAACATTAGAACTCAAATAATCCTACCAGCTTTTTATTTTATTCATTTGTTTGTTTGTTGTTTTAAAGATTTTATTTATTTATTGATGAGAGATACAGAGAGAGAGAGAGAGGCAGAGACACAGGCAGAGGGAGAAGCAGGCTCCTCGCAGGGAGCCCGACGTGGGCCTCCATCCCCGGTCTCCAGGGTCAGGCCCCGGGCTGCAGGCCTACCAGTTCTTTAAATGGAAGGCATTTCAACGACACTCTGCATTGCTCCCTAATGAAGAAGAACCGGACTGTCTGATACCGCGGGGTACTGGCAAAGCTTCACCTTAGCCTGATCCGTAGTAAATCCTCGCTTCCCCAGGCTAAGGCTGAGCAGAAATCCCAGAGAATTCTTCCACGGCCCACCTTTACCCCGGAGCCCTCTGCTAACAAGTCTCTCGCACCAGGCCCCGCGCTGCCCTTACCAGGTGTATTTCGAGGACATTCGTACTTAGCACTCAGCCAACACGACTTCGGAAAAGTCGTAAATTTGAAAGACCTTGTTTTTTTGATCCAGGCGGGATTGGGCCTCCAGTATTAAAGGCAAAGAAATACCCATGGTACGTACGATGTGAAGGTAAGGCGGGGATGCCCGGGGCTGCCGTTGGCTTATTTTTTAAATCGGAACAGAAATGTTTCTGAACAATGTATGCTTTCGGCGCTTTGGGTTAACTCCCTTCTGTTTTGGTACAGGCTCCGCGTAACTGCGTTACGGCATCCGTTTCGGGGCTCTCGCCCCAGCTCAGGTCCGCCGCAGCGGCCCCCTCCCGGAGCAGCCGTCTCAGCAACAGGACGCCAGGCCCGGACCCTGCGACCCGCCAAGCGCCGCGGCCGGTTCTCCTCCCTCCCTGCGGTGGGGCGGGTCGCTCGATGACGTCAGCCTCGCCCCGCCCCCCGCGCGCGCCCCCATCGCTCTCAGGGTCTGCGCGCGCAGCGGCCGCCCCCCCGGACCCGCCCACCGGGCCCGCCTCTCGCGAGAGCACCCGAATGTCCCCGCCCCCCCGCCCGGCCCGGCTGGGGCCCGCGGCGACCCGAGCTGCGACCCCGCAGCCTACCTTCTCGAAGACCGGGAAGTAACGAGTTTGGGCCTTCTGCACGATTAATGCAAGACTCTCCTCTTTTTCTGCCGGGGGTTTGAACGCAGCCAGCGCGATCATCAGCATGAGGTCCAGGGTGCCGTCCGCGTACATGTTGATCCTGACAAAACCGGCGCGTGACTCGCGTCCCACGGACGCCTCTGACCTCGGGGGGCGGGGGGGGTGGGGGGTCCCCGGGGGGTCCCCGCCTCGCAGCCTCGCAGCCTCGCCGCCTCGCCGCCGCGACGGTGAAGGGCGGATGGGGCGGATGACCCTGTACACCCCTTCCCGTGGGGTTCCGGCCCACGGGGATACTAGGACCTCGGGAAAGGCGCGCTGGGTCAAGGGATGTGTGAAAAAATTAGCAAGTGCTTGCAAGTTGAAGTCTGCCGTGAATACATCATTGTGGTTTTAAAGACCCGACTGGATGAAGTTCACCGCAGGTGCAAAACCGTTAGTGCTTCCCGAGGGAAGATACATCATGTGGCAGGTCTTCCCCTGACGTGGCAACCTTGTCAAGTCAGACAAATACCTCGATTTCATTTTCTAAAATTTTCCTTTCGTTGACAAACACAAAGGTTAAAAACGACTGGGGCACCCCGCTGGCTCAGTGGTTGAGCCCTGCTTGGAGCCTGCTTCTCCCTCTGCCTGTGTCTCTGCCTCTCTCTGTGTCCCTCATGAATAAATAAATAAAATCTTAAAAAAAAAAAAAAAAAAGATTGCCTGTGTATCCTCCACTGTATGCTAGTTGCCCAATAAATTTGGCTCAATGATCATCTTTGTCTTTTTAACATATATAAAAGCACAATTTACTCAATTGTCCTATCGGAATTATAAATCTTTTTTTTTTTACATGTGAAATTGTTACCTAACTAGTCACCTTTAACCGTAAAAAAATAAGCACATTCATCCAAATAATGGGAAACAGCTTTTGCATGTCAGTACTGCTTACATTCTTATAAAAGGATTCTTTTCACACACTGTTTGAAATTGCTTGTCTTGCCATGTACTTCTGGGACTGCAAGTCAGGATGACTCAGTTCATTTGAGAGTTGAAAAAGTTGGGGTATGCCTCTGGTTATGAATTTTGTTCATTCTTATGCTATACTCTTTCTCTCTCTTTTTTTTTTTAAGATTTTATTAATTTATTCATCAGAGAAAGAGAGAGGCAGAGACACAGGCAGAGGGAGAAGCAGGCTCCATGCAGGGAGCCCGACGTCGGACTCGATCTGGGGACTCCAGGATCACACCCTGGGCCAAAGGCAGGCACTGAACCACTGAGCTACCCAAGGATCCCTATACTCTCTCTCCTAAACAGTTGAATTTGGACCTTTCTCCCACCATGTCTTCTATCTATATGTATGGACCATCTCAGTGTCCATGCTTATGGTGATGAGATTTTAGGGACCATGGAAATGGCCCTTTGACCCCAAATCTAGATAAAACTTTTATAGTTGTAAGTCTGTCTTTGTTTTGTCTTTAGTTTGCTTATCTCCTGTAAAACTGAACCATTCCTGGGAGTAATAATCCAGCTATCTGCAGCCAGGCCTACCATAGTGCCCAGCACAGGGTAGAGGCTTGTGGTATATTTGTGCAGAACAGTGAATATACATCTTCACCCTTCAGTAATTGTGACAAAACTCAACAGCTCCTTCCATCAATAGCTGGGGTCTGTTTTCTGGAATGATCTCATGACTTGCTTTCACTAATAGAATGAGGTGGAACTGATGACCAGTTCTGAGCCTAGAACTTTAAGAGGCCTTGTGTGCTTTTACTCTCTCTCTTAGAACCTTCCCTAGCTGCCCCAAGAACAAGCTCGGCATGAGACAATGAGAAACACATGCCCCATGTGCCCCCCGCCCCTGCCCTGGTTGATACTTAAAACCCAAAACCAGAACCTCCTGGCTGACTACTGATTGACCACAGAATACATGAGTGAGTCCAGCAAAGAGGAGTCAAGCCTGGCCGAGATATGCCAACACCCACATGACCCATAGATTGATGAGCAGTAATAAATGAATGCTAATTTAAGTCACAGTGTTTCAAGGTGACATGTTACACAGCATTATTTGTGGTAATAGATCATTGATACAATGCTCATTGTTTGTTTGCTGAGTCAGTCATTTCCACTTTCACGTAGAATAGTTTACCAGGTCATTTTATGAGACCATATTTGGTAGGAGTGGGAGAGAAGAGGAGAATGTTGAATGCATACCACCATGAGTAGTAAAAGGGAGTATATATCCAGCTATGCACAAGGCATATGGGTATAGCAAGAGCATCTCCCCTTGTTCCCCCTTGCCTTCTCCCCCTAGTCTAGGCTGAAAGGCTCTATGTTAACTGAGTCTCAGCTGGTGCGAGACTATAGAGCTTGGATAAGAGTCAAGTAACAATGTAAACACTGTGCTACCTGACTGTCTCCTTCAGGTCCTTCCCATACAAGTCATATTTGGCAGCAAGGTAGCTGAGGATGGCTCTAGTCTGCGTGAGCACCATTCCATCAATTTCAACCATAGGTACTTGGCCAAAAAGCAGGCGTCCATCTGTGGATTGAGAAAAGCAAAGTTAGATTACTCTCCTTCCATCGTTGTGGTAAGCCTGTAGGAGAGTTTCTTCTAGGAGCGGATGACCTTTTGCACAAGGATTTTTAAAACTCTCAGATCAAGAGCACAGGAAAAGATCTTTGAGAACATTTAGCTCATTCATATTATAGACTGTGGCACTGTGAAGGCCAAGGGGGCAAATGTGACTTGCTCAAGCTTACAGTCAGGAGACAGCTAAGCCAAGTGGGCCTCCTAACTCTTAGCCGAGAGCTGTCTCTGCTGTCCCTCTCTAACTCCTATGCACAAGTAATAGTAATGCTCAGGAGGGTGTCTCAAGCACAAGAGCAGCATCACAGACTCAGGGAGGACTGGAGGATTTCATAGGCTATTAGGGAGGACTTCTTGCCAGAATGATCATGGAAGAGTCTCTGGAGATCCATTTCTTTTACTTATTCAATACATATGTACTGAATCCCTACCACATGTTAGTGACTGGCCTTGTTTGGGGTGGAGTAGGGCAGAAATAAAGAAGAAAGGAGCTTCAGGAATATTTGAGGCGATAAAGTTCCTAAACAAGAATTGGGAAAGGGGCTAGCCGGCCTTCTTCATTCAGTGAGATCTACTGGTATACCGCATCTGTGACCACAGAATTTATTTATTTTTTTTAAAGATTTTTTATTTATTTATGATAGACATAGAGAGAGAGAGAGGCAGAGACACAGGCAGAGGGATAAGCAGGCTCCATGCCGGGAGCCTGACGTGGAACTCGATCCCTGGACTCCAGGACGGTGCCCTGGGCCAAAGGCAGGCACTAAACCACTGAGCCACCCAGGGATCCCCAGAATTTATTTTTATATTATGGTAAGGAGATAGGATGCAGAGAACTTAGAGGCCTTCTGCAAAGTCATACAGTTTGTAAATGGCAGGTCTGCTGATTACTAGTTGAATGTTTCTCCGAAAAATAATATATGTCAGTCTCATGGCTATTTCTCAGGAATGGTGGGAGCTTCCAGGTTTCCTTAGGTAAGGAAAGTAACATTGTGGTTATTAGAACTATGAAAGTACTAGTCTTTTCTCTCTCTCTTTTTTTTTAATTTTTATTTTTTTTAATTTATTTATTTTTTAATTTATTTATTAATGAGAGATAGAGAGAGAGAGAGAGAGAGAGAGAGGCAGAGACACAGGCAGAGGGAGAGAAGCAGGCTCCATGCAGGGAGCCCGACATGGGACTCGATTCCCGGTCTCCAGGATCAGGCCCTGGACTGAAGGCAGGCGCTAAACTGCTGAGCCACTGGGGCTGCCCTAGTCTTTTCTCAACGTGAGAAACTTTTCTAGGGAATTGTAAGGATGAAGGACTTTTTCGAATTTAATCAAATTTTGATCTTTTCTATAGTCTTGGTTCTACAATTGTGACCTATTAAACAGTGTCTTTTAATCTGTTGAAACCACTAAGAAAGAATAGATATGAGCCATGAGCACTTCTTTTTTGCTCCCTCCCTTCCAACCCACTGGATCGTTATTTAACAATTCTTAAAGGATTCTTTAACGGGATGATGAGTATTGAACCAATTAGCTGAGTCAAACCCATGCTTTCATCTCTAATTGAGGTCAAAGTCAGAGTCTACTTGATAAGCTTTTACGGATAAGGATACAATGCAGATGATAAATTTAGCCCTGTGACAGGGACACAGTGAGTACTCAATCAGCGTTAGCAGTCCTTTTTCTAATAGTTGTTACTCCAGAGTCCTGTGTTCTATGTTGAAATTAATATTTCCAGAAACAAATATTTATTTTTTTCCAGTAAGAAAACATTGAATAAATCCAGGCTCACCCTTCTGCAACTTCTCATATTGTTCTGCTGTTTCAATAAACTCTTCTTCAAACTAGATAAAGGATAGAAACTTTGTTATAACTTTAATGTCCTGAGAGAGAGAGAGAAATATTCACAGTGTAAAATGCCCGGTGTCTTTCAGAATAAACATTTTAAAAGGAACCACAAAGTTGTCAATTTCCACACAGCTGAACATTCCACCGTGTGTGTGCAGACTAGCTTAAATGGGCATGGGACTGGCACCCCTCTTGGGTTTTGCCTATTTATAGGATATCCTCAGCCTCATTCATATTTTCCCTTTTCTTCACCTTAGCTCTTTTTTTCTCTCTCCAAATTCTTGTCCTTTTCACCAACTTCCCCCAATGATTTCCCTTCTCTCATTCCTCTCTTCTCTCTCTTCTGTATCATTCTCCCTCCATATCAGGTCAAATTAAATTTCTCTTTGATGTTCATACATTCAATGAAAGAGATCCAAAGATCATTACCCAGGTGGTATCACCATCACTTATTGATGGAATCCCTACAGCTTTTATGGGTGAGAGTGACTTTTTTTGTTCCCTAAACTTTGAGATGGGGGTAGGATAAGGTGGACAAAACAAAGAAGGTCATGCATGAGTCTTGTTTTAAAGCAGATGGCATACAAATAGGGAAAAAGAAGTCACACCTGCCTGAAACCAAACAATTCCAAAACACTCGTGCAAATCTATGGTAAAGTCAGTGGTTAAGGAATTCAGAATTAAGGAAGGATCCTGGTGGGGCAGACCTTTCCAAGGAGAGCTCAAGAGGAGACCAGACTGCAGCTGGATGTAAGGTTCCAGCTGGCAGCCATGGATAGAACAAGACTGAGGTGCCAGGACAGAGCTGGAAAGACCACAGTTAATTGGTTCCAGTAAAGACAATGATCCAGTTGTGGGTCTCCTCTCTCTCCTTTGTCTTATGAGTCACCGTGACTTCTTAAGCCTCTATGAAGCTTCCAGAACATCTCCCTAGGCTTCCACCCTCCCAACCTTGCTTAAACAGAGGACTATGTTCTCTCCCTCAGCTCTTACAAAGAAAGATACATGGAAAGGGAAAGAGTGGTCTATCCTGAAAGCCCCATCCTAAATTTTGAAGGGGGAAGAGGACCACTTCGGTCTACCCAAATTACCCTCCTTCCTTTTCCCAATCAGGAACCAACCTCCACTCCAGCTGCAGCCAGGAGCCAGCGGATTGACTCCATCCTGCCCCTGCCACGAAAGTAGTAGAGCTTGGGTTTGGTTGCCATGACTCCTGGCTCAGGGTTTTCTGAAGGGCAAAATAAGAAAAATAAGAAAAGCAAGAAAACAGTGATCACAGAATCAGGGTGGTGGTTATCTCCAGTGAGGAGAACGAGTGTTGTGATTGGAGAGGGGTGCAGGGGAGGAGGCTGGAGTGCTGTTAATATTATATCTTTTTTTTAAGATTTTATTTATTCATGAGAGACACAGAGAGAAAGAGAGAGAGAAGCGGAGACACAGGCAGAGGGAGAAGCAGGCTCCTTGCAGGGAGCCTGATACAGGACTCTATCCCAGGACCCCGGGATCACACTCTGAGCCAAAGGCAGATGCTCAACCACTGAGCCCAGGCGTCCAGACCTGCACCCTTTTAAAAGAGTATAGAACTATGTGACCATACCTGATAGCACTTTCTGCCTCACCATGGCAAGGGCCACAGTGACCATTATGTTAGTGACCCCTTCCGGTCTCATAGGATTATTGAACGTGCTTTGAGAATACTAAGCTCTATACCAATTTAGAGGACTGCTAGGTCTGCTTTTCTCACATTTCCCTCTCTCTCCCCATAGGTAACGATGCATGCTTCATGGAAACAGCAAAAAAAAAAAAAAAAAAAAAAGCCAAGTCCCTGGTCCAGTCAGTGCACACGGTGCTATGGCTGGGAGGTTGTTTAGCTCAGGGTGACACACGGATCTCATAGGGACCCACGGCTTCTCAACACAGCACTCAACATGGTCCTTTGCCCACTAAGCCCCAAACTGCCAAGTAACCTGTCCTAGCTGGGATTCTACTTGAGGATGCTTCTTGTGCTAACAAAATTCATAAGGAAGTTAAAAAACCATAACAGTAGCTCGGTTTATGATAAAACATTTGACTGGGAATACCTATAACCATATGACAACAAGGTCACTCACTCAGGTTCATAAAATCTTACAGGTGTTTTGAAGCAATGTTACCCACAACCACTCTATTTTCTTATATGTTGGATTTATAGTTTAACTCTTGGAAAAGTTGAATTCCTTTCCTCTTTCTTTTTTTAATATGGAATGCTTCACAAATGTGTGTGTCATCATGGCATGGGGACATGCTAATCTCTGTATTGTTCCAATTTTAGTGTATGTGCTGCCAAAGCCACATTAATTACTTCCTTGTGGTCTTGTCATCCCTAGGTACTATTTATGTCGGGTTGTTTTCAAGATTCATTACTTTTAAGTTGCCTCTTTAGCTATTGAGTGTTGAGAGTTTCAGGAGCTTCCTAAAACCCCACTACTTTATTGTCTTGGGAGACACAATGATTAAGAAGGCACCCACATTCCCTGATTAGAGAAATTTGTTTGGATCTAGTAATTCACTTAGAATGAATCTTACGATAAAAATCAGTGACGAGAAAGTATGACAAGAAGGAGAAGGGAAATGGTGGCTTCTTGTTAGCCTCTCCCCAACAAAAAAATTCTTGAATTCTCTGGTCTCCTACAAGGTCCCACATATGATGGTTAAGGAGCAAATGTAAGTGCTGTTAAAAGTCAGAAGGAGGAGGCCATAGCAGTTCCTAACATGCAACAGGCACAGCAGGATGCGCATGCCTGGTGGGTTCCAGTGCTAGAGAAACTCACATCCTCATGGGCCATGTTTCAGGGACTGACCAGGTGTCAGGAAGGCTGCAAGGCAGACAACTACAAAATATTTAACAGCAGCAAACTCTGGGTGATTGACAAATAATTCAAGCCCTCACTCTAAGAACCCTTTCCAGGTCTCTGTTCATTCTGCTACCTTCAGACAAAAATAAAGCAACACTGGTGAAATTAAATATCCACTCCATCTTGAGGAGCTCCACAGAGTTCCAGCCAAGCTGACCCCTCTCCACCGGCTCTGAGAGACAGGGATGAAGCTGTGGATCTGGATGGGGCTCAGATTAATTCCTGTTGTTCTGTGTCCCTGAAACCTTCAACCAGTCCAAATTCTGTTTGAAATAAATCTTACAGTGAAAGAAGGTGGAATATAGGAACAGCTGCCAACACCCTTTTTATTGTAATTCTATCCTGCTCCTCCAGTTAGCCAAAGCTGAAAGTTATCCTTTTATTTAGACCATGGATCCAGAAAAGGTCATCTCTGGTAGCCTCCAGAAAGCTGTTTCTAAGCAATGAATGGTCACTTAAAATGCAGGCTGAATGGTCTTTCTTCTGACTATTCTCTTAGTTATTTGAAATCCAAATTTCAAATAGAGATTAAAAAGACATTAAAAAATCCTAGCCCCAGACTGCCCACGAGAGACAGATACCTAACGCCACTACTGAGTGTCATAACGTGGAGGCTCCAGACATCATATTTGTTCCAGAAACCCAATGAAATCTCTCAGATGAAAGGAGAGGCAGCAAAATGTAGCCCCACTCCTCCCTTTTTAAGATTTTACTTATTTGAGAGAGAGAGAGTGAGAAAGTAAGAGTGGGGGGCAGGGCAGAGAGAGATGGAGAAGCAGACTCCCCACTGAGCAGGGGGCCCAATGTGGGGCTCAATCCCAGGGCCCCAGGATCGTGACTTGAGCTGAAGGCAGATACTTAACCGACTGAACCATCCAGGTGCCCCACAAAATGTCATCCAAAAATGGTCAAGAGAGGGTAAGCTTCTTGCTGGCATTGCAGAATCCACACTCAAAGGGATGTAGAAATACGAGCCCTTGGAGGTGCTGGAATAAAAAAATCGGGAACTGGCAACATCAGGGAGACAGGAGTCTGAGTATGAGGGAGGGATTGTGCTGTGTTCTGCTGGGAGGTGTGCTGTCAGGGGGGGAGAGAGGAAAGCTGTGCTCCTTAAGGTGTATAACCAAGAATGTGGATTAACAGCCATCCTGGCTTTGCTGAGAGAATGAACCCTGAGAGAGCTGAGGGCATGGATGTGGATCTGGTCACATTCATTTCCAGCCCCTCTGCCAGGCAGATACCCAAACAGAAATGTCCAGTCCTCAAACAGAAATGATAACTGTGTGTTACTGTCCCCATCTTTCAAAGGCAAGGGGCTCTGGGCTTTTGAGTCATGAGTCCTCACTAATGTTGCACAACCTTTATCCACCTCTGTAAGCCTCAGTCTTCTAATCCTTAGAATGGGTATGGTGGTTATACCTACTGACTTCAGGCAGAGGCCTATTGTGAGGACCAAGGATGAATAAAGTAATGGGTAAAGTACATACCACAGGATGTGGTCCATATCAAGTAGAGTCCCCTGTGCTTCTTTAAATGACTTACACACAGATTTCATGTTTTCTTAGAGTTTCTTAGGCTGGTTGGCTTGTCTATTAGTTTTATTTGAGATTGATACGTGTTGCAAATGCTACTGATATTTTGTAAAAGGGAGCCAAGACTTTTTAAATTTGACTCAATATTGTGATACAGGATATTTTAAAAGCAAATCTGATGTGACTTTTGCCTTCATTTTGTGACTGTGAGCAGCATTGGAGCTTTTTCATGGTTTGTTGCTATATGGAAGAGTACTGGGGGACTTTATGTGATGCCTACCACTATTTCCCACTTCGTTTCTGCCAGCCC
Source organism: Vulpes lagopus (assembly GCF_018345385.1). NCBI lineage: Eukaryota > Metazoa > Chordata > Mammalia > Carnivora > Canidae > Vulpes > Vulpes lagopus. The sequence continues at coordinate 52,689,144 of NC_054824.1, read as the reverse complement.
CTTACATATATCCTCAGGGTACGTGGGAGATTGAAGGATCTATCTTTGGAATCCAGAGTTGAATTACAAGGATAGGATCATTCCTCTCCCTGGCAGCACGTCCAAACCTTCCTCGATGTTCAAGGGAGCCCTAAAGTTAGAATAAAGGAGACCCCACCTCTGATAAATAGGACTGTGGCCTGTAACCTTCCCTCTCCAGTCCATAAGAAAGAAATTTTCCTAGTCATTAATAACCAGCTACTCGAATGATAACCAGTTACCACTTCTTCTATAAAAATCTGGATAAATGTCTGTGCCCCCCATAAACAGCTGGTTCTGGCCAACCATTCACCATTCCTCAATCTCTCCGCTTTAGCTCAGTGGTGTCCTAAAGTGGGCTCCTAGATGAATGATGGGAGACTGAACAGGAGGGACGCTTGGGTGGCTCAGCAGTTGAGCGTCTGCCTTTGGTTCAGGGCATGATCCCGGGATCCGGGATTGAGTCCCACATTGGGCTCCTTGCAGCGAGCCTGCTTCTTCCTCTGCCTGTGTCTCTCATGAACAAATAAATAAAATCTTAAAAAAAAAAAAAAAAAAAGGAAGACTGAACAGGACATCGTTAGGAGCTACACCAGACTCCAGTCCCTACCCCATGCCCTTCCGAGGAGCAGCTATTTCTTCTGGAAGAGCTGATTACAGAGAAAGGGTCAATACCACTTACAATCTCACCCCAGCCAAGAACCAACTGCTCCCCTGGGATTCTGACCTGCAAAACTAACAAGGTGGCAAACTCTTGGAAGGCAGGAGTCAGGGCATCTTTCTTCCATCTCCTAGAGAACCAACCCAGCACTATCCCAGACACATGGTGGTTACACAGAATATACTGCTATTGCCTCAGTGGGCCTGAGATATCAATTTCTAAACTTGCTAAAATGTCTATGTTCCATCTTTCATTCTTTCCTTTAACATCAAACATTTATTGAGCTCCTGCTATGAATACAGTACTAGGTTAAGAACTCCAGGCATACAAAGATAAATAAGATATAGTTCCTGCAATCAAAAACCTTGTAAACCTCATACCTTGTGATGGAAACATTCAGGTTCCCAAGCTGTAAGTCAGAATGAAATTGTGTTTAGAAAGAAATACAATACGTTATTACAAGAATTGAACAGAGCCATACAGAATGAGCATATATAAACAGAAGTTTTGTCTGAGCCCTGCTCCTTCCAGCCCCTCCCATGGCATTATAGGTTAAAGACCTAAATCAAGTCTTTTAATTCTTTTTTTTTTTTTTTTTTTTTTTTTTACCTCTAATGAAGTTCAACAAAGAGTTGGATAAATCACAGCTTGGTGATATAGAAAACCAAGTTTGTGCTTCAAAAAGTAAACCCAATTATTTTCATTGTTTAAAAAAGAAAAAGGACATTGTCAAATCTGAAATGGACAGGTGCAATGGGCATATTTGTTCCTTTTCTGAGAAATAAAGGGAGCAAAAGAGAATGTTTTCTGGGTGTCACCCAAAATGCAGACACTGTGAACACAGCTGCTGGAAGATCCAGAACCTGAGATGTTGAGCTCACCATAAATTCACACTCCAATCTTCAAGTCTCTTTTTTGTGCTGCTAATATTGCCCAACAAGTTTGTCATGAATTAAAACTGATTCACCAAGTAGGCTTCCCACGCAGGGCTTATTACATCAGGAATTGAAAGCCACCTCTTGGGGCTTGCAAACTTCCCCCATATGCCACCTCACCTGAGATGAGCTGTGGGATGCACTGCCCCCACCCCCAGAGCTCCAGGGGCCCGTGCGGGGCTTGGTAAAAAAAAAAAAAAAAAAAAAAAAAAAAAAGCCACATTCAAAATGGGGGCGTGGTGTGCCTAGGTTGCTCAGTCAGTTAAGCCTCCGACTCTGGTTTTGAATCAGATTGTGCTCTCAGGGTTGTGAGATAGAGCCTCGTGTTGGGCTCCATGCTCAGCATGGAGTCTACTTGGCAATTCCCTTCCTCTCCCTCTGCTCCTCCTCACCTTAAATAAATAAAATAAATGGGATCCCTGGGTGGCGCAGCGGTTTAGCGCCTGCCTTTGGCCCAGGGTGCGATCCTGGAGACCTGGGATCGAATCCCATGTCGGGCTCCCGGTGCATGGAGCCTGCTTCGCCCTCTGCCTGTGTCTCTGCCTCTCTCTCTCTCTCTCTCTGTGTGTGACTATCATAAATAAATTAAAAAAGTAAAAAAATAAAAATAAATAAATAAAATACATATTTAAAAAAAAGAAAATGTGGCAGAACTCATATGACTTATGCCCTGGGTGCCAATAAAAGTAAAGACCTAAGTTGAAATTTTAACTCTACTTCTCACTTCTGCAAGTTTTTAAAACTCTGTGAGCCTCGGTTTCCTCGTTTGTGCAATAAGACTAATTGTTCTTAATTCACATGGGTAGTTATGAGGCGGAAATAAGATAATGGATGCAAATCACTGAATACAGTAAGGACTCAAAAGATGACACGCACACACACACAAACACATCTACATCTCCAGATCACAGCAACATTCACTGTAAGGGAAATTTGCTTCTGAAAGGAAAGGAAGGCATTCTCTAGAAGTGTGATTTTGGACCAACAGCATCAGCTTCACTTACTAGAAATGCAGACTCTGAGTCACTGGGTCAGAGCTACGGAATCAGAGTCTACATTTTCACAAGAGCCCCAGATGATTCACTTGTATATTAAAATGAAGTTTGAGAAGCCAGGTCTGGAGTGAAAACTCAACAAAACTGCATCTGGGGCTCAGTGTGTGGTCATTCTTCTCAGGGACTGTTATGCAGGCATAAATTACAGAAAATGATGTTTTAAAAGAGGGGTGAGCAAATGGTGAAGTGCTGGAGTTGTGTGTGGCTAAGAATAGAAGAAGAAGAGAGGAAACTGGAGGTAATTATAAGTGAATTTCCCATGTTAAGCCATTTTCATTGGCCACCTTTGAAGAGATGTGAGGCCTTCTTTCATCCCCAAGTTTAACCAAGTAGCAGGTGTGTAGCTTCCTCCCAATCATGAGGCTGGTCTGGAAGAAATGTCAGGTGCCCGAACTATAAAAATGGAAGTTGGTGCAGAATTTGGTAACCTCTTTCATTTATTCCCAGTTTTAAGTCTTTCTGATGTCATTTCTCTTTCCTTGTCATTCTTCACCCTGTGCTCCTAACTGAGGAACACATACATTGGGAAAGCAGTCAATCTTTTTCGGAGTGAAATTCTACTGACAATGTTAACAGCTGTTTTAGATAATTGTGGCAAAAGAGCACACATTTTTATCAGTTATTTGAACAGTTGGGCAAAAGGCAGGCTTTTATTGAAGTTTCTGGCTAATGAAAATTTTAAGGGGTTAATTTAAGAGGCTGGGAGTTTTAACAGATGCTTTGGGCCAAAATATAAGATGTCAATTCTAAATCTATTATTAATAGAAATATCTGTAGCATTTACTTTGGCTTCTCCAGTGGATTAGAATGACCTATTTTCATTATAACCAGCAGATCAAAATGTGTCACTGAGACAAAAAAAAAGAAAAAAAAAAAAAAGAAAGCAAAACAAAAGAACTCTCCCAGATAACCCTGTATTCCCCCACAGTACTTAAATTTGCCAGATTGGAAAGGTGTAGCATCAATTTAGTCTTTCGACAAAGACTATGTTCAAATTGGAAAATAGTAGCATTAACAGCATAACCAAGGCCTTCGGTATAGTTTCAAAGTGTGGCTAAGTATAGCCTTAAAGTTACAGTCCATTTGTAATTGACTAGGAATTATTCTCTTCTATTTTCCTAACATGTTCTATTAGCAAAATATTTAATTAGTTGATTTGATATGTTGATTAGTTGAATTGGACATGTTATCTAAAGGTAAGCCTCCAGGACACCTGGGTAGCTAAGTGGTTGAGCATCTTCCTTTGGCTCAGGTCGTCATCCCCGGGTCCTAGGATCAAGTCTTGTATGGGGCTCCCTGCTGGAAGCCTGCTTCTCTGCCTGTGTCTCTGCCTCTCTCTGTGTGTCTCTCATGAATAAATAAAATCTTAAAAAAAAAAAAAAAAAAACAACTAACAAGAGATCAACTTATACACCCAGGCATATAAACTGACAGATAAAAAATATACCTGAGCCAAGAAAGAGACGTTCATCTGCCCAGGTGACTGAGGCTGCTGGGAGAATGAACAGAGTGGACCACAACTGGCCCCACTGCTCTTTAACGATCAGGACAAGTCCTAGAAAAATTGTTTTCAAGGCTTGACTAGAGACTCATTTTTCAACAGGACCTCAGAGGAAGTCCCCTGTATCAGATTATTTGGATTATATCTTCCAGGCATATGTTGAGTAGGCACCTAGAGAGGGAGATTTAGTCTATGTGTTAGGAACTATGACACAGTGAGCGGGGCCTGTGTTCTTCTCTTCAACTGCATACAAAAATATCAGATTTGAAAAAAAAATATATATATATCAGATTTGCCTGAGGAGAAAAAAATGTAATGGCTCAATTCTGCTAAGTGGGTTATTTCCACCAATCAACTGAAACACCACTTGACTCATATATCTTTAAAATTACATTTAACATCAGAGGGGCTACATTTTAACATCTAATATGTATGCCATGCATAGGCAATGGAAGTCTTTATTTTTTAAAAGATTTTGCTTATTTACTCATGAGAGACACACAGAGAGAGGCAGAGACATAGGCAGAGGAAGAAGCAGGCTCCCTCCAGGGAGCCTGATGTGGGACTCCATCCCAAGACCCCAGGATTACAACCTGAGCCAAAGGCAGAAGCTCGACCACTGAGCCACCCAGGTGCCCTGGCAATGGAAGTCTTTAAAAGGCCTTGTCTAAAGGTATATTTGCTATCTTGTTTTCGTGTACATATCTACTCTGCATAAAAATACATTCCTTTTATTTGATACAAGCAGGTTTAAAATAATAGCCATTAAATTAGCCAAAGTTAAAACAATTGCTGCTGTAAGCTACAAATCTGGCCACAAAATATAAGTATCCAGCCAAATCCAAGTACAATGTGTTAAGAAATTCACCACTAACCTTATCTCTTCCTGGCTCTTTTCTGGGAGTGCTTCTTGGAGATCAGGTGAGGGTTTATAACTCTTTCCTTTCCCCCCTGAGTGCTCCACCCAACTCAAGGGATTAGACAAGCACTCCAGTTTGTACACGCCTCTGGGGCTTCACCTTACATCTGCTGTTTGTGCATTTGGGAACGTATCAAGTTACCCAAGTAAGGATCCCACTGGCTCACTGAACAAATCTCTGTGACAGGCACACTTTTAGGTCATGAGTCTAAAATGGTGGCCCTGGCAGCCACAATTCCTGCATGTGTGGTGCTTACATTCTATTTGGGGAAGACAGGCAGTGTAAATATATGAACAAATCAATATGGTGCATTAAAAATAATAGTAGCAACAATGTATTAGATGATTATAGCTGAGGAATGTGACATCTGTAACAGAAATGTTATAAGGGACCAGGAGGAGGAATCAGGAATACTCTGTTAGATACCTGCATGGGTCACCTTGGTGGCCCAGTTGGTCAAGCATCTGCCTTTGGCTCAGGTCATGATTCTGGGGTCCTGTGATCAAGCCCTATATTGGGCTCCCTGCTCAGCAGGGGGTCTGCTTCTCCCTCTCCCTCTCCCCCTGCTCCACTGTCTGTCTCTCACTCACTCTCTCTCAAATAAAATCTGAAAAAAAAAAAAAAAAAAGATAAGATACCTGCATTACCCGTTAGGTATCTTATTTGAAAGTCCCAGCATAGCTGTAAATCTGCATTATAAATTTTCTGAGTGGCTTGTCCTGGGTCCCAGACTCATTAAGTGCCGTACCCCCTCCTCTGTCCAGACACCCACAGCCCCCTTGTATGTGGTTATGCACTTTAAGCCCTTGGTTTACCGCTGTGGCTTTAGTTGGTGAGGCTTCTAGTTTACCTGTTTGGGTTTAGCCTGCACCCTCTCGCACAGTGTTTTTAAGGATAAACAATTTCTGGTGCCTGACCCTTTACTCTATTCCCAGAGTCTGGTGGTTCAGGAATATGGGGGGTGGCATGCCATGGGCTGAGACTCAAGTGTAGGAGTCTGGCCCAAAAGGGGACTGTGACAAAATGGGGGTAATGCCACCTGAGGCAAGATGGAAGCTGAAGGAGGCTTGTTTTCAGTACAGGAAGAGCACTGTCCCATGTGAGGTCACGCTTCCACCCGGAAAGCCACGGGCTTCATTTGAGACAGTGTGGCCTTTTCTATTTGTTGCTTCTAATCCTCTGACTCCCTACAGAAGCCAACCTTTCTCTCTGGTTGTTCCCTCAGAGCCAGCCTTGAGGGCCCCCTGGTGTTTAAGAAAATGATAACCCAATAGTTACAAAAGGCTTAGTGTCTGCATATTACCAGGTGATGGCACTGCACAGTAACATCACACCAAAATCATAGTAAAAAGTAGCACATGTTTGCTGCCATCCCACAAAACTCAATTATACAGACGCCCGGGTGTTATTAAGGCAATGTCTGGTTCCTATCTATACGTTGATCAACACCTAAGTATAAAATGTTTCTCTTCCCTGAAGAGGTTATAAGGAGCAGTCCAAGAGACCACCCCCACTTCTCACACCAGCTTCAAGTTGAAGGGTGCCCAAAATCCAGCCTTAGGTTCCACAAGTCACTAGAACTCATAGAACATGTTGAAAGCTGTTATACTTACAGCTATGCTTTACTACAGGGAGAGGATACAGATGAAAATCAGCCAAGGGCAGAGATGCCCAGGGCAGAATCCAGGAGAGTTCTGAACATGGAGCTTCTAGATAACCTTTCTGTGTGGTTGTGGACAGCACTAAATCCTCCTGACAACCAAGTGTGACAATGGAGTACGGTCAATCAGGGAAGTTCACTGGAGCCTTGAGTCCAGAATTTGGGGAGCACTCCACTATGTAGGGATGACTGACTATCCATGTGGCTGATCCGTCTCCAGGCCCTCCAGAGTTGAGCTGATACCACAAGACCCAAAGCCCCCACCCTATGCTGCATTGTTGGTGTGGGTCAAAGCCCTAACCCTAAATCATACAGTTATTATCTGGCTAGCTCACTTGTTTGGTCCAGGCAAACAAGTGTTTCCATCAGGTATGAGAGTCCAAGGGCATATGGATCTACTCCCAGAAATGAAGGCCAGACCTGTCTTTGGGCAAGGTCATGCTGTATACACCTGACTTTCTTCTTATTGGCTTGTGCTCTCAAGAGCCTGGCAGGAGCCTGGGCCTCTCCGTCAGAAGCAGCAGCCTGGACCATCACCACTCCTCAGGCTTGCCTGGCACTACACCTGCCACCAATTGTACTTCAAGCAATTCTAAATATCACAGTGATGACAGAGGCACTGAGGACCTGGGAACACAAACAACCACTTTGATGCCTGCACTGGATTTTCCTCTAATAAAACACTTAAATACTTGTGCTGATTGTGACAGGCATTAATGATCACTTCACCGCTGTTGTCTGTTCTTCACATCTCAGCAAAAATCCCTCCTGCGGTAAGGAATCGGTAAAAATCCCTCCTGCGGTAAGGTGTGTCCTCTCGGAGATTCTCATCAAAAACTTGCTTTTCTTCAGTTTTCTAATTCCTGAAATATCAGATACTCTAAAAGCAGAAATTCTCCCTTTTCCAAAATTACTTCAGCTGTTGACACCTCTCTCCCCTACTTTGTGGTGAGCTGTTCTAGAACAGGGGCTCTGTTCAAGAGTTCTGTCCCCTGGCACCCTGCCTGGCACATAATTAGTGCTCAATTAACATTTGAGACCTAAATCAACACATGTTAAAAGCAGTATTAATAAACCATACTTTTAGGGACACTTGGGTGGTTCAGCAGTTGAGCATCTATCTTCAGCTAAGGGTGTGATCCCGGGACCCTGGGATCAAGTCCCCCATTGGCTCCCTGCGGGGAGCCTGCTTCTCCCTCTGCCTCTGTCTCTGACTCTCACTGTGTCTCTCATGAATAAATAAATAAAATCTTAAAAAAAAAAAAAACATACTTTTAATTCTGAAATGCAAAAAATTAGCAGCCTACACATAATCATTTGGGGAGTAATAAGATAAAAGTAATATCTATATATTTTTTTAATGTATGCATCAAATATAACCGGAGGGATATACAAATGATAACTATGTCTGCAGGTGGGGAGCAGAACCGGGTAGCAGCAGGGTAGGGCTGAAAAGAACACTTCCAGGGATCCCTGGGTGGCGCAGCGGTTTGGCGCCTGCCTTTGGCCCAGGGCGTGATCCTGGAGACCCGGGATCGAATCCCACGTCGGGCTCCTGGTGCATGGAGCCTGCTTCTCCCTCTGCCTGTGTCTCTGCCTCTCTCTCTCTCTGTATGACTATCAAAAATAAATAATTAAAAAAAAAAAAAAAAAGAACACTTCCAATTCTACACCTTCTTATACTCTTGATTTTTGAACCATGGGAATATGTTATAGATTCCAAACAATTTAATCAAAAAAATTCTGGCAACAGGGCAATGATTTGTAAATTCTTTATTTTGGCTAATATTGGCTGCCTTCATTACACCACAGATTTATTATAGCTGAAAGGAATTATTCACTAGATATTCTGGGTTGTTACAAAACACCAAAAATTAGGAAGATACTGCTTTTAGACAAGGATAAGAAGCGGAGGAGAAAAAGCTCAAGGGAGAATACAAGGTTCTGCCCATTCTGGTTATCAGGAAATGAATAACTACATCAGATCTAACTTAAATGCAAGCCTCTCTGAAAAGGCTTTCAGAAAAAAGTTGCGTAACAATTATCCACCGGACAAAACAAAAGGTCAATGTTTCTAGAAAAGATCTTGACATGAAAGACCCAACTGAGGAACAGTTATACATAGCACCATGACAGAGCTGGGATCAGAGCAGCCTGGCATCAATTAAGATGCTACTGTGGAACTGCAATCTCTAGGGGCTAGCTCTCACTCACAGATGTATGTGATGTTTATGGCATAAAGATATTGTAGACGGTTCTCACGTAGATGTCATCTGGAGGAGGCTTCTTCTTGCTGCCAGGTTCAAGGAATTTCTTAATTGTAGGGATATTACTTATTTTCACTGTAAACTCCTACAAAACGAAAACACAACAGTTCAAGGTTGACAGCAAAGGTAATGATAACTATGAAAATACGATTGTGTAAAATGGCCCAAGAAGTATGTTATAGGAACCCGACCAGAAATGTCATCCAGCATCTGTTTGGGATCTGATCTCTTGGTGTAACCATTTACCATCTCTGTCCACAATGGCTGGGACCTAAACCAGGCTTTATATACACAAATATCACAGTTCAGATCAAGATGTGAAATTCTCCGGAGACAGAAAAATAAAAAATGGTTAGATTAGAATTATGATGCTTCCTTAAAGAGGAAAAAGGAAAGAAAAATTAGTACCTTAAGCATACTGATCTACTCAGAGAAAATACATGAGTTATTTAAATAAAATTATTTTAAAAGGCCATCATATGACCTTTTTAAAATTCAGCTTCCTTGAACTTTTTTTTTTCTCCTTGAACTTTTTTTACTCCTATTACCAAATGAATCCTCTTTCAGGCCAGGTGTGGGAGATGGCCAGTTATATCTTTTGTGGCCTAGGGCTCAGACACTAGATATCAGATATTTATGTAAATCATATTTAATGGAAACCATATTTTCCATTCACAGAGTCAAATCTTACCAATTCTCAGTAATTGAGAAGAAAATTCTATTTTGATCTAGTAAAAATTTTGAAACGTATGAAAAAGTGTATATCCATCAAATATAATTATTCGAACAAAAGTTTTCAAAGAGGTCATTTATTCAAAAAGCTACTATTTATTAAATGTCTATAGTACAAAGCACAGCCTTAAGCATGCACACAGACATATAAACATACATGCATATATCACTAATATTAACAAAATATAATAATTATGTCACTTAAAGCTATGTAAATGACAATTTTCTTTTTTTCACTTACTCAAACTCTTTGTATCACCTAATTTCAAGTACTATACCAATATTTAGAAGCTTCTTCTATAGGATTTACCATTTTAAGATTTACCTAAGCTTCATATTTGTCATGTATAATAAAACTGTTACACTTCTGACTTTTTTATTATCCTTTAATCAATGCAGGAATGACCTTTTAGATTCTAAAGCCCTTTAATATCAATGCCCTATCTCATCCCGGATTAAAATTATATTTAGGTGAAGCCATTATGGAAAACAATATGGAAGCTCCTCATAAAATTAAAAATAGGGGACGCCTGGGTGGCTCAGTGGTTGAGCGTCTGCCTTTGGCTCAGGACGTGATCCTGGAGTTCTGGGATCAAGTCCCATGTCGGGTTCCCGCATGGAGCCTGCTTCTCCTCCCTCTACTGATGTCTTTGCCTCTCTGTCTCTCATGAATAAATAAAAATTAAAAATAGAAATACCATATAATCCAGGAATTCCACTACTGGATATTTACCCAAAGAAAATGAAAATACTAAGAAAAAAAAAATGAAAATACTAATTCGAAAAGATACATGCATCCCTATGTTTATTATGGTATTATTTACAACAGCCAAACTATGAAAGCAATGAGTATCAATCCAAGAAGAATGGATAAGAAGATATGGTGTATATATATATACAGTGGAACATTACTTGGCCATATAAAACAATGAAATTTTGCCATTTGTGAAACATGGATGCACCTCAAGGGTATTATAAGCTCGGTGAAATACATCACAGAAAGACAAGTATCACATGACTTTACTTATACGTGGAATCTAAAAACCACAACAAACAGAAACAGATGCATAAATACAGAGAACTGATTGCTGCCGGGCAGAGTGGGAGGTACAGGCTTCTAGTTATGGAATGAGTAAGTTCATTGAAATGAAAGGCATAGCACAGGGAACACAGTCAATGACACTGTAACAGAGTTGTATGGAGACAAATGATAGCTACACTTGTGAGCACAGCATATGTGGAGCTGTTGGGTCACTGTGTTGAAACTGGCACAGCATTGTGTCGTGTGTCAACTGTGCTTCAAGGGGAAAAAAGGAACCGGACCCATGTTTAAAATATACATATTGGGCAGCCCGGGTGGCTCAGCGGTTTAGCGCCACCTTCGGCCCAGGATGTGATCCTGGAGACTGGGATTGAGTCCCATGTTGGGCTCCCTGCGTGGAACCTGCTTCTCCCTCTGCCTGTGTCTCTGCCTCTCTCTCTCTCTCTCTCTTTCTGTGCCTCTCATGAATAAATAAATAAAATATAAAAAATAATAATAAATAGCCCCCCTCCCCAAAAGACAACAAAACATACATATTTACACAGCTACGCCTGGGGTGTAAAAGCAAGTTGTCTGCATCATGGAAAACACCAACAGGTTCTTGGGTTATTTCAGGGACCTATTGGTATTGAAGTCAAATTTCAGAATATTTGCTTCTTTGTCTGCAAGAGGAAATAAACAGGTAGCTAAACAATATAATGGCTATTGCCTTAAGATTTCAGTTCTTATTTCTGGGTACATGTCTTTAAATAGTGGTGGTTGTCCTCATTAGTGCATCAAAATGTATTTACTAGACTTGGAAAAAAATCTAAAAGAAAGCATATGTACCTGGAGACTTCAGAGATCTGTTTCTCTTGGCTTTGGATAACTTAGTCAGAGATGTGCCCATTTGGGGACTGGCAACCTTTTCCTACCAAGGACCAGTTAGTAAATGTTTTAGGTTACGTAGGCCCTATGGTCTCTATCAGAACTACTCAATTCTAGTGTGGTAGCACAAAAGCAGGTAGACAATGCATACATGAATGAGCATGGCTTTGTGAAATTCGAACTTCCTATGATTTCATGTGTCATGAAATACTATTCTTTTGATACTTTTCAGCCACCTAAAACTGTAAAATGCATTCTTAGCTCAAGAGCTGTACGCAAACAGGTAGCAGGCCCGATTTGACCCAGGAGACTAGTTTGCCAACTCCCCATATACAGGAAAGCCCATCAGATCTCAAGATAAAAAGCTGGTTCTAGATAGAACTGAGGCTCCCACTAAGTAGTTCATCTTGGCTGCTGGCTTCTTTACCCTCAGTCTCTATTTACTCCTATCTATACTAAAGGTGCTGGATGAGATTGGTTGTTTGAAGCCCCTTTTTGCTTTGAAGTTCTATGATCAATATTAGCAGAATAATGAGGAATAAGCAGAACCACACCCAAGTCTCTCCTTGGAATTTCTGGGAAGGAGAATGGTGGCAACTCTTAGGGCGCCATGTATTAGCTTCCCAAACTCAGGATGGCATGTTTCCAATTTGAGAGCAAGTTTGTTATTTCTGAGACTGAGAGCCATATCCTGACGATGAGATTGGTTTTGGTGCTGATCTCAAGCCCTATCCGGCATGAATGGACAAGGAACACCTCATCCCTGTGATTACCACTAAAGCAAGTCCTCACTGGCAAACTCCTTAGGTACATGATCTTTCAGCTCTAAAGACTGGGGACCACAAAAGCCATTTCAAGCCTGTATCTTCACTTAATTTCACGAACTAGAATCTTGAAAAGTACACACACCTCTAGTCAACCATTAACAGATATTGAAGGAAGGCCTAAGAGTCCTGGGCCAGTGTTCCAAAACATGGTTTTATTTACCTGGAGGTGAGGAAAGGCAGACAGGATATTGGGGATTTTCTCTTCTAGAGCCAAAATGGTTTGGAGTAGAATAATATCCGCAAGGCTCAGCTGGTTACCGACCAGAAACCTTTGCCCATGATCCCTTAAAACCTACAGGATACAAATGTTTTACATTGCTTACAATACTTTACATGGAGAAACTGACGACACTATTGAATCAGTGCAGTATCTGAGTATTTTATAAATAATATCAACTAAGAGGTTCCCTATATCAGAGAGAGAAAATGTACAAAGGGTACAGAAATTGAAGTACCATAAAATATGTGCTTTGTATCAGAATGAAACACTCTAAAGGGGAAGAAAATATTAATTCTAAATTTAGCATCCAGTGCTTTAAAAGGATATAGCCATTCCATAAATGTATCTACAGAAATGAATTAAGGGTGACAAATTCAGGAGGCTGGGGGATGTGACGTAAGAAAGCAACATGTCCCTTTAAGGAGTCTAATCCTACTCACCAGCTCTGTGCTTCTACAAACATCAGGACTTGTAGTCATTAACTAGACATGACTATTAAAGAAATAGGATTCCCGGGACAACTAGATGGTTCAGTTGGTTAAGAATCTGCCTTGGAAAAAAAAAAAAAAAAAAAAAAGAATCTGCCTTGGGTCAGGTCATGGTCCCAGGGTCCTGGATTTGAGCCCCACATGGGGCCCTCTGCTCAGCAGGGAGTCTGCTTCTCCCTCCCCCTCTGCTGTTCCCCTTGCTTATACTCTGTCAAATAAAATCTTAACAAGAAAAAAAAGGTAGACTTCCTTTCATATCTTCCAAGACAGAAGAAATGAAAGTGTAAGAGCTCATTTTGACTCCCATTTTGAGAGTAACATGTAGGTTCGGAGATTCACAGGGATAGGTGATGATAGGGGAGAGGCAAGGAACAGCAGTAGAAAGGGGGTGGTTCTCCTTTGCAGCAAACTCTTGGATGCCCACAAGTGTGAGTTTCTGTGAGGTGGGAGTGTCTGGGTCTGGGTCTGTGTGTGTGTGTGTGTGATGTCTGACAGGGGCTCTTCATACAATTCCTGGAGCCAGGGTGGGAGAGCACAATGAATCCAGAATTGCAGTCAGGGGCCAGAGCTCCAATCCTGGCTCCCCTCTTTAGGCGTGTCACTCAGTCTGTCTGGGATTCCATTCCATTACGTGTAAAAAGGGTAACAGTTCATGAGTTGGGAGGAGCCCTGACCTAGTCCAGGCCACAGGAACAGAGGAGCCAGCGTGACCCTTTACTAAGGCACCTGTTCCCCCCTCGCCACACCCACATTTCTACATTATCATATTTCACATTCACCAAGTGCCTCTGGGCAAGAGACCATGAAACCAAGCAACAGAAAAACCCAGAAAATACCTCTCCTTTTTAAATCTAATTCCACGAAGATGGCCAGAGGACATTTGCCAATTTCCTATTTTTACACTCTCTCTCTTTTTTTTTAATTGAAATATTTAAAACCGTTCCCCTCGGTTGAGAAAAAGAGTTTGAAGCTCAGAAGAGCAGATGCACAACAAAAAGTAGAAAACAACAAAACAGAAAATAAAAAGAGCAAAGGGAAGAGAAATAAAACGGTCTTCTATTACATCAAAACTATTCGGTAGGATGTCTGATACACAATGGCCATTCCACAAATGTTCGTGGGAGAAAGAAGCAAGGAATTAGGTAGTTTCTGCTTTTCTGTATCTTACACAGGGCCGGATGGTGAATGTAAGGAACAATAATGCACACATGTGGTGAACTCATATTTTTTCCAGGTTTCTGAATAACATGGCCCAAGCTGCGTCTGAGGGGCTTCAAGAAGACATCCTGGCTTTGTGCTGACGGCTACCATCAGCTCTCAGGAATTCAGCACGGTTAGTTCAATGGCCCTCCACGTTACACTGTCCTGAGCAGGAAGTGGCATTAGTTGCTGCTCCCTTGCAGACTGGTTATGCTTTGCTCATGGGCTTCTCTGCCACCTACCTTTTCAAACACAGGAAAGTATCTAATTATAGCCTTCTGGGCCATGTTAACCACTTCCTTTTGTTGATCATCTGGTTTTAGAAAAGGATGCATGATAATCAGTTCCAGCAGATCTAGCGTCCCCTCCACGTACATGTCAATCCTTAAAACAAGAAAAAGTTGTCTCAGTTTCCCCTTCTTTGAACACATCGGCTTCCACAGCTAAGAATTCACAGTGCTTTTCACTTAAGTACCCAGAAGCAATTATCTATACCTGTATCCCAAGAGCAAAGATGCAAAACCAATGCTAGTTGTAATTTAGAAAAATCTGTCACAAATCAGAAACCAGAAGAATCAAATCATGACTTCCCCCTCTCCCAGGCCCCTAATCCTCTCCCCTCACCCCAGCACCCACGCTCGGTGTGGGTGGAATTTCACATTCATAAAAACAGTGGGTATCATTTATGGAATGCTTGGTGTGTACCAGGCATGGTGTTAAACATCCTACACCTGTCACTTCATTGACTCTGATGATAATATCAGGTATGTGCTATCTACATATTGTATGGGACACTCATCGGCACTGTGCAACTCAGTATCATGCATCTTAGGCGGTACAAGGACCAGGCTCAGTGTTCAAAAATATAATCAAAATTATAATCAAGGCACAGTATCCCTGGTCTTGAATGGAACAGCAGCTTCCTGTTCTTCATAATTAGTGATAATACATTTGTGAGAAAGGTAAAAAGCAGTCTCAAAATATTTAAAGATGTTGAAACCTGCAACAATCATGCCCCAGATAGAGGACCCAGTATCTGAACTCAATTCTTCTCTATTGTTTTACTCAGACTTTTCTATACTGACTTTTTCAACTGGTTTTTGTTTGTTGTTTACACTAATGATACAAGGCAGGAAGGAGACGGGGCACAATATAGAGGCTGCTAATCAGCTAAACTATCAGTAAGTGACACAGGAGATCACTCGAGAGGGGCCACAGTACAGGGTTCTCTCCTTGAGGTCCCTGCCAAAGAGGTGGTGTTTATCCGCTATGTAGTGGAGGATGCTTCGGGTCTGCACCAACTTCATTCCATCAATTTCAACCATGGGCACTTGTTGGAACAGCAGGTGGTTACCTGAGAATGGAAGGGCTGGAGTTAGAACTGATCTCTTCCCTGTCCCCAAGAACCCCTCCAAATGCCCTACCAAATGAAAAGGGACAGTGGGGTCAGAGCCTTGGGGACAGTGTGAAGCTCCCTGATGACAGATAAACTCAACTTCACTCAGGGAAGTAGATTTAACCATCACAAGAGCTTGAAAACTAGCACTGTTCCAAACCTTTTTTCATTTTCACCCCACAGAAAATACCTACCCACATGACAAAGGGTGGGGGAGAGTGCAGTGAAGATAGTTCTGCAGAGCTTCATTGGCCAACATCGTAGCTAGTGAAACCTAAATTTAAATTAATCAAAGTTTTGAAAAATTTAGAATTCTATTCTTTAAGCATGCTAGACACATGGCAAGTGCTCAGGAGACACACATGGCTAGCGGCTACTACTTCAGACTGAGAACAGAGCATTTCCATCATTGTGGGATGTTCTACTGATTGCACTGCTTTAGAAAATTCATAAAAAAAAAAAAAAAAAAAGAAAATTCATTAAACCTAAGTCACCAACCAACACTCTTGTGTACACACTGGCTCCTCCACAGCCACAGACCACGTACTACCAAGTTTGCAGCCACTGATCTAAAAAGCGACCCATTGCTTTCTTCAACAAACCTGTACTAAGGTTTGTTCTTTATACTTGCAGAGACGCAGATAGAAGATACAGCCCAGGCCTCAAGGGGCTCAAGGACTGGGGGGCACGTGAGGGTCTGGGGGAGATGAGGACTCAATACTTGTCTAGGGAGGTCAAGCCAGTGTCACACATGAAGGCTGACATTGCAGCTGCTTCCTGTTTAGGGAGCCTTCAACTGGGCCTAAAGACCCCGTGATGGTGGGGAGGGAGGCTACCTGCAGAGTCACGGGGTATTCCTTATGGAGCCCAGGCACGGAGAGAGTGGGGCTGACCAGGAGTTAAGGGGACACCTTTCATGGACTTCATTTGTTTGGTATTTGCCACAGAAAGGCGGCCTGGTGTACATGGGGACTTCCATCTGTACACCTCAAGCAGACACCAATGCCTCAGACAATTTGGAGGGAGTGGGGTGGGGAAGAAAAGAGGAGGGAAGGGATGAAAGAGGGGAAGGAGAGGTGAGAGGCGGGCAGGCGGAAGAGAAAGGAATGGAGAAGACTGTCCACCTGGCGGTTTACTCCCATCTACTCTCAGCGAATTCAACTAAAAGTGACTTCCTGGCTATTTCAGTTATTTCTCCCCCTTGGTTTTAGGATACTGTTCTGAAGTCATTGTCAGCGTCTTTGCCCTTCCACATAAATATCTGTTCTTAAACAAAATCACTATTAGGGCGCCTGGGTGGCTCAGTTGGTTGAGCATCTGACTCTTGATTTTGGCTCAGGTCGTGATCTCGGGGTCATGGGGTCATGAGGTCAAGCCCTGAGGTCGAGCCCCAAGTCAGGTTCCGGGCTCAGTGTGGAGTCTGCTTGAGGATCCTCTCTCATCCTTTCCCTTTGCTCCTCCCCCAGCTCATGCTCTCTCTCTTTTTCTCTTTCTCTCTCCGTCTAAAAATAAACAAACCTGAAAAGAAAAACAGTATTACCAAGAGTTGTTTCATTTCTATACTCACCATCCTGCAACTTCTGCAACTGTTCTTTAGTTTCTAAGAATTCTTCATCAAACTAAATTAAAAAAAAAAAAAAAAGATACCCCCCCCCAAAGGCATATGTCATTACAGGATCAGAACTGAAAATATCAAGTTAAACTGTCTCAGAAACAGAGAGAAAGAGCACACTTAGCACCCACATCTCGGTTTCCTAGTATCACTGCCTACTAAAAGAAACTAGGGTTCCTGGGAGAAAAGGTTGGTGCTGGTATATTAGAAAGCAAAGAACAGCTCAAAGGCCAATGCGATATGGCAAAGGCAAAGCCAGGCAGGACCCCATTTGAGGGGGAGTCCCTAGCCAAATCTGGGACAATTCAAGCATTAGAAGAGTAATGTCACAAAGGGATCATCACACACACCAATAAAAAAAGCCCCTGGGATCCCTGGGTGGTGCAGCGGTTTGGCGCCTGCCTTTGGCCCGGGGCGCGATCCTGGAAACCCGGGATCGAATCCCACGTCGGGCTCTCTGCATGGAGCCTGCTTCTCCCTCTGCCTATGTCTCTGCCTCTCTCTCTCTCTCTCTCTCTCTCTGTGACTATCATGAATAAATAAATAAAATTAAAAAAAAAAAAAGCCCCTGTCCTTAAGCGATGATACTCAAAAAGGCAAAAGGAAAAGCTCTTTTATTATTAAAGAGTTAATGATAACATTAGAATGTTGCCAATTTGTAATCTACAACTGATTCTGATAAGGATCAAAACGGATGCTGAAATCA
This sequence comes from Vulpes lagopus, assembly GCF_018345385.1. Taxonomy (NCBI): domain Eukaryota; kingdom Metazoa; phylum Chordata; class Mammalia; order Carnivora; family Canidae; genus Vulpes; species Vulpes lagopus. Next base: position 52,671,037 of record NC_054824.1, on the reverse strand, counting down.
CGGAGTTGTAGGGCGCAGAAGACTCAAAACAACCTCAAAGTATCAGCCCACAAGTTAATTATGACAAAGGTAACACGTATCTTGGTGGTGGAAAGATCCGGAGATCGCACCATCTATCTAAGTGATTAAACTTAGCACCCCATTGGGAGACACTGAGACTTCATGTGCTTCCTGCTGTGACACAATGAGATGGGCCCAGTAGCACTGTAAAAATACTGCCAAAGACATTAACCCAGGGCTAACTGCAAGGTGAAAATCAGGCATATCCAGGATGCGGGGCACCCTGCAACAAAAATGGCTGGGACTGTCTCAAATATACGGAAAAACTTGTTTTGTTTGTTTGTGTTTAAGCTGCTTCTGCGGGATGCCTGGGTGGCTCAGTGGTTGAGCGTCTGCTTTCGGTTCAGGTTGTGATCCTGGTATCTGGGATAAGTCCCGCATCGGGCTCCCTGCAGGGAGCCTGCTTCTCCCTCTGCCTATCTCTGCCCCTCTCTCTGTGTCTCTCATGAATAAATCAATGGAATCTTAAAAAAAATAATAATAAAATGAAATAAAAAAATAAAAGAGATTTGATTCTATTAGCCAAGTAGACCTCCTCTGATAATTCTTCTTCTTCTTCTTTTTTTTTTTTTTTAAAGATTTTATTTACTTATTCATGAAAGAGAAGAAAAAGGCAGAGACACAGGCAGAGGGAGAAGCAGGCTCCATGCAGGGAGCCTGACGTGGGACTCGATCCCAGGTCCCCAGGATCAGGCCCTGGGCTGAAGTTGGCGCTCAACAGCTGAGCCACCAGGGCTGCCCCTGATGATTCTTCTTTATGAAATTTGATTTCCAAGTTCACGCAAGAGTCAGTTTCTCCTTTACATTTTTCTTTTTAGTTAAGTCAAGGGTATGGAAGGAAAGAAAATGCAGACACTACTATATATGAAAGCAGACTAAAGAGATAAAATAACCAAACACCTGAATCCTGTTAGATTCTGGATGCTGGAAGCAGGGGAGTGGGGAGTGGTACTGCTAAATAGATAATAAGTATATAGACATTTGGGGATTATATGGAACTTTTGAATATGAACCATATATTGATATTGCAATATTAGTATTAATTTTATTAGTTGTGACAGTGATACTGTGGTTGTTAGAACAACTACTTTTTCTTTCTTAGGAGGAAAGTATGGGTTGATGTCTGCAACTTACTTGTATGTGGTTGACAAAAAAAATAAGGCAGAGAGAGGAGAGAAGGAAATGTAGCAAAACGTTAACAATTAGTGAATTTAGTTGAAAGGTGTCCATAATCCTTTTATAATTTTTCTGTAGGCTTAGAAGTTTTCAAATTAAACATGGCAGGGGGGGAAGAAATAGTGGAAGCATGTTCCTCTTCTCGTGACATTAAAAAAAATGTGTTTGAATGCACTAATGTGCTTCATCTCAAGAAGGGAAGACCTCCTCTTACCAAGTCCCCAGATGACTCCCCACCCATGTCTGTCCTCAGGCTGCTCCCCCAAATCATCCCAGGGAGGGGCAGAGCTGACCAGCACAGAATCAGCAATCCTCCTCTCTTCTGGCTCAACTACCTGACTTGGGGTTGAATCAAGATAACAGGATGTAGGTATGGCTTCTACTACTTGCTGGGATCTTCATGGTGAGACAGTTCTGGCAGGAACTCCATCTAGTGCCTACAGAGCAGCAGCTCAGGGTAAGAACTTTAGAGCATTTGTCCAAACACCCACATGTAGTGCAGGTGGCACTTCTTCTATATTATGGCTCTCAACCTTTTATAACCATGATCATTTAAAGCAGGAAATAAATAGGAAAGTGTGTGTGTGTGTGTGTGTGTGTGAGAGAGAGAGAGAGAGAGAGAGAACTGCTGGGTCCACCGTTCACAGATTCACATTCAGTAGTTGAGAGAGACTAGAAATGTACATTTTTTTAAAGCAAATCTTTCTAAATGGTTCTGATTCTGGCTTTTGACTTCTCAGGAACATTATGCAAAATGTAAGTGATCTCTCAGCAGAGAAACTCTTGAGCTTTACAAAACTTGATCAGTAAGAAGACACTGGCAAAGGAAATACATATGAGAGGGTCGGAGAGGGAGGGGGAAAATCACAAGGCAGAGCTTGAAGGGAGCTTGGTGACTGACTCTGTATTGTGCAAGGCTGCAAGTACATCTCGGGTTCTTTTTTTTTTTTTTTTTTTAAATTTCTTTTTTTTTTTTATTTATGATAGTCACAGAGAGAGAGAGAGGCAGAGACACAGGCTGAGGAAGAAGCAGGCTCCATGCACCGGGAGCCTGATGTGGGATTCGATCCCGGGTCTCCAGGATCGTGCCCTGGGCCAAAGGCAGGCGCCAAACCGTTGCGCCACCCAGGGATCCCCATCTCGGGTTCTATCTACGTCCCGGGTTCTATCTACGCAGTTTACCTTTCCTCCCTAACCAGGGTACTGTTCCCAGTGAGATTCTTTGGAGAACTGCCCTCTTACCACACCATGCTCTTTCCCAACACTCTCAGTTTTAGGGGAATTGCCCAGAAAACCTAAAACAGGAGTTTGGGGCACTTGAGTCCTTTACATGTGTTACTCTCCCTCTTAACAAAGGGGATTGGACTGGGTTTCAGGGAAGATTTTCAGGCAAATAAAGCCCCAAGCAGCAAAGCAGCAACACTCAGCCAGGAAGCAATAGCGATGTCTAAGGACCCAAACCAAATGACTGAGTCTGAGGATGCCGACTCTCTGAATCAGGCAGGCTGCCTTCCAGCAAGTTTTAGTTACTGAGGGACTTAGATGCGCATGCTTTACATGTCAGGCTCAACTTAGCACTGTGATATTGGGCATCATGAACTTTTCCAGTGGGCTGCCAGCCTGTCAACCACAACTGTTTCAGATCTATACGAGCACAAACCTAACTAAAAGTGTGCTTTGGAAAAGAAATGTGGAGGCCCCCTCACCAATGCTACCTTTGGGGGATGGCTCCTGTAAACCATGTGGCCAATCTCTAGTTAAGGACGCCAATCCAGCTCCCTCCACACAGGTTGGAAGGGTGGGCTGGGGACCTGCTGGACCAATTACTCTACCTCCCCTGCCTGCCTTCTGTGACTGGTCTAGGGGAGGTGGGTCATATGATCCATGTTCTTTTTTGTTGAACTTACCTAGGGTTAGTTTCTCTACTGTTGTCACCAAGAATCTTGATTCTTACATAGGGAAGTAGGAGGAATAGGGGAGAATGAAGATTGGAAAGAGAGGATTTGACAAAGGATTATATTAAATGTATAAGTAAGACATCCATTGCAAACCCATTAAATAAGCCAGAACTGCAAACTCAGAAGCACGCAGGGAAAAAACAGGTGACATCAATATCCCAACCAGGTTCAGGTCAGGGGACCAAGAATTTTTTCACACTTTTCTTAACACAATTAGAAAATCAATCCTGAGACAACAGGGAATGATGAGGAGTGTAATGAACTGTAAAAGTTCATATATGGTGGTAGCCCTTCCTTGATTTAGCAATTACTGCCCTCTGAAAATGAGGGCCTAGTATTATCAAATCTTCAAATATATCAAAATAAGTCAGAAATCAGAATTTGTATATAAAAATGACATCAACTGATTTATAAAATTTTAGAACACTGTACAGTGAGTTATAATGATATGCAAAGAAACCAAAACCAAAACCAACCAAGCAAAACACAAAGCCTCAAATCCAACAACTCTCATTTGCCATCTTTAGAGGTTGCTAGGGTAACAAATGAGTATTCTGAAAATTCATAAAGAGACTATATCAAGCATATACCTAACCTTTCCCATATGAACTATACTTCAAGGTAACTAAATAGTTAAGTTAAATTTACTCTTTGTAAGAGAAATACAGTTCACAAATTCAGATACAATGATAGAAAGAAAACAGAAAAATCACCATCTTATAATCCCTAACAATGGTGATGGTAAGTAGCTGCTAAAACCAGTGATTGAGAAGGTAATGGAGGAAACTTTACGTCACCGGAACACCCCGATCAAGCCCAGCACTGCTGAAAAGGAGACACTCAGACATCATGCATCCCTTGATGTCGTATAATAAAAACATATTCAGGACAGAGTCTGACAGGCAAAAAAAAAAAAAGGTTTAGAGATAGAAAAGAGCCTGGATTTGATCACATCTCTGAGTCCAACTAGTAGCTTACAGGAGATACCGGAATAGAAGAATATGTTAAAATGAGGGTAGATCAACCAAATCCAGAATGAAGGAAATTCTACAGGGCAGTTTCTTCCACAAATAAATGCCACTAAAAACAATACAGACACTTGGTATTCAGCTCTTAGCTGCTAAAACCACTTGCTCATAAAAGACACCTGAGCTCCTTGGAGAAATACCAGAATCTAGGGCCAAGAAAAGGAAAATACAAGATGAGCCTGGAGCATCTTTAAGAGTCAAAAGAAAGAAAGAAAAAAAAAAAAAAAAAAGAGTCAAAAGAAAGAGAGAGCTGAAGGTGGAAAAAAAAAAAAAAAAGAAAAAGAAAAGGAAGCATGGAGCCATGTAAACAGGTGTGACGCAGGAGCCAACCTGAAAGAGCCAAAGGCCAAAGTAGGCTAATTTTAGCAAGAAAGCATTATTGGATTATTAAACAAACCATACAATAAATATCACATACTTAAATCCATACTGATATAAATGATTAAATAAATGGAGGAGAAAAAAACTCCAAATATCTCTTACATAAGAATTCTAAGTGCAGATGCCTCCCCTCCAGGAGGTGGAGTTTAACTCCCATCCTTTTGAGTGTGGGCTGAACTTAATGACTTGCTTCCAAATAATAAAGGGGAAATAGTCCCTTTACAATGAAGAAACCGGCAGACACCACCTTACCAAGTGACCAAGGTTAACAGCACCAGCGATAACTCATGTTAATATCACCCCTAATAAAGGGAGAAGAAATGTGTGGGAAATATCAGAAAGGGAGACAGAACATAAAGACTCCTAACTCTGGGAAACTCTAGGGATAGTGGAAGGGGAGGAGGGCGGGGGGTGGGGGTGAATGGGTGACGGGCACTGAGGGGGGCACTTGACGGGATGAGCACTGGGTGTTATTCTGTATGTTGGTAAATTGAACACCAATAAAAAATAAATTTATTATAAAAAAATTAAAAAATAAACTAATGCAATTAAAAAATATATATCACCCCTAATATTATGCAAATGAGAAGGACACTTGACCTCTTTGCTAGTCTTCACCAAAACCCCAAATTCCAGTCCAATTAGAGAAAACATCAAACAAAGCCAAAGTAGGGAGTTCTACAAAAAATCTGATCAGTACTTTTCAAAATTGTCAACCTTATGAAATAAAAGAAAGATGGAGGGACTTAAGGAAGCATAGTGTCTAAGTACAAGGTTGGAGCCAAGAACAGTAAAGGACATTAATGACAAAGGTAATTAAATTTGAAGTCTGCAGTTTAGTTGTGCACCAATGTCAATTTCTTAGTTTTGAAATGATTATGTAAGATGATAGCATTAGGGGAGACCGAGTAGTCTTTATATGCACTGTCTTTATAACTTTGCTAATTATAACTTTATAATTTTAAAATTATCCCCAAATATACAGTTTATTTTTTAAAAATGCAGATGGAACGGTTACAGATTTTTTTTTAAGGTTACAGATTTTAAAAATACTGAAAGAAACATAACCAAATGCAATGTGTGGGCATGATTTAGATCCAGACTGGAATAAACTTACTATAAAAAGACCTGTTTGAGTCAGTGGGGCTGTTCAGATATTAATAAGGAATTGTTAATTTTGCTGGGTGTGATTGTGGTATTGTGGTTATGTTCTAAAATTCTCATCTTTTAGAAATAAAAACTGAAATACTCATCACAGATGAAAGGACATGATGCTTGGATTTTGCTTTAAAATATTTCCACAAAACAAATGGAGGAGATGGATGAGGCAAGAGCTGCATAAAGCAAATGACTGGAAACTGGGTGAGGGAAATTTATGGCAATGTTTTCTCAACTTCTGTACCAAGTTGACCATTTCCATATATAAGAAGCTAAAAGAACAAAAAGAAAGATATAAACACTACACACATTCAGACAGGTAAGAAGGCTGCCAGTTGGAAGCCATTGAAGAGGAAATTTACCTACAAACTGTGCAATTAACAAGTCCTAACTGGCAAATTTCAGGCTCATTCCTTTTCTCCCCCTGAATAAATACTTACTGGTGGCAGATCAGAAAGTAACAGTTAAGGAAAAGTCTAAAGTAAAACAGAATTCCATCAGCCACATTCCATTTGTAAAGAAAAAAACTCTTGCAAGGAAGGAATCTTCCGACTCAACCAAGCATGTCTGTTAGGGGGGGAGAGGGCTACAACAGGCCTCCCCGCCATTTAGGTTTTCCTCAAAAGTCTCCAAGTTGTATGGCAAATCTGTGAAGAAACAGCATATAGGGTACCTCGACTCCAGCGGCAGCTAAAACCCATCTTACGGATTCCATCCGGCCTCTTCCATTAGGATAGTGGAGCTTGGGCTTCGCTGCCATGATGGCCTTTCAGGCTTTCTAGAAGGAAAAAAGAAAACAAAACAGAACAAAAAAACCAACCAAATGCGCAGCTCCTCCTACAAGAGCAGCCTTATTTCGTGTCTTCCACCCTGTGCTCGCGGCCTAAATGAATATTCAGGATTTTGGCACAGGAAATCGTTTTGTTTTTTTTTTTTTATTGTTTTTTTTTTTAAGGACTGCGTTTTCCCTCACTCAATAAAAACCTACCACCGTTTCCAAATATTAAAAGAAACAACCACGCTGGTTTTCATTCTGTTCCTATTCAGGATTTCTTATTCTGGGTCTTAGGAAGCTGGGGACATTTGTTGGGTAGAGGTTCGTGCCAGCAGCACGGGCCTTCTTAGATCCGGAAGATCCTATCCTTTGACCTTGAAAATCCTGAAATTTCCAAAATCAGGCCGGCGAGGCGGGGCGAGGCGGGACGTGGAGGGCGGCGGGGCACGAGGCACCCTCTGCAGCCCTGGCAAGAAGGGCTTCCCCGGGCATCCCCGGGCATCCCCGCACGCGGTCCTCGCGGCACCTGCAGGTGGACGGGCCGGGCAGTACTATTGTCTGCAAACCGTGCGTCGGGGGTCCTGCCTGCCGGGTGCCCCCAGGCCACCGACGTGGCCGCCCGAGACCGGGCGCCGCTCAGCCAAGTTTCCGGGGGATCCGAGCTGCTCTTCCACCGAACCCGGAGGCTCCGGACTCCGCGGAGCGGGTTAATAAAAATACGCACCCGGAGCCAAGGAGGACCCCGGCCCCAGCCAGGAGGTCCCTGGGCGGAGGCGCCCAAGGACCGGAGGGAGGGGGGAGGGACACGAGAGGACCAAGGGGCCTGGGAGGGAGGGATGCGCTGGACGGTGGACTTCAGAGGCCGGGGGCCGAGGAGCGGAGGGGAGGAGAAGGGCGGCGAGGAGAGCGGGCGGGTGGGGGCGGCCGCGGGGAGACAGACCTGGCGTCGGCGCGCGGCACCCGGAGCCCTACGAGGCGCTCGGCGAGCGGTCTGCGGCGGGGCGGGGCCGGCCGGTCTCCAGAGGGCGCCCCGGTGGGCGAGGCTCCGCCAAGCTTCACCAATAGGGACGGCGGTGTTTAGCATGCCCCACCCATCTGCAAGGCATTCTGGATACTGTGAGAGCAGCCCCAAATCAAGCCAGCTTTGAGCAAAAATTTTAGCTTTACGAGGAATGGAATGGCCTTGGAAGTGTTGACAAGGTCACGGTCTTAGCTAAAAAGTCCCATTCGAGGGTCAGTGTGGTCACAACAACTCGACCTATGTGTAAAGGAAAATGCTATCTGAGGCATATATAGCGCCTGCGCGGCGCTGGTCTCTCGGATGTGAGGGCGATCTGGCTGCGACATCTGTCACCCCATTGATCGCCAGGGTTGATTCGGCTGATCTGGCTGGCTAGGCGGGTGTCCCCTTCCTCCCTCACCGCTCCATGTGCGTCCCTCCCGAAGCTGCGCGCTCGGTCGAAGAGGACGACCATCCCCGATAGAGGAGGACCGTTCTTCGGTCAAGGGTATACGAGTAGCTGCGCTCCCCTGCTAGAACCTCCAAACAAGCTCTCAAGGTCCATTTGTAGGAGAACGTAGGGTAGTCAAGCTTCCAAGACTCCAGACACATCCAAATGAGGCGCTGCACGTGGCAGTCTGCCTTTCTTTTGACACCTTGATCTTTTAAGATTTTTTTTTTTTTTTTTGAATTTTGAAAACCCAATGCATGGTACACAATTTTGAAGGTTGTTAAAAGGCAAAAGTACCTAAATACTTTTCTAATGTATACTATTAAACAGAACACCCCAGAATAAACAGGACCCATATATTATTAGAACTTGTCTCATTTTGTCTATAGATCATATACATTTTCCCCCTTTTCTCTCTTGATCATCTTGAGCTTTCCCTTCGTTTCTTTTCCTTTTTTCCTCCCCCTTCGTTTCATACGCTTTAAAGACAACCACTCTAAGTCACAGGCTAAATAGAGATGGGAAAAAGGGGGCCATTGGGGTAGAAGTGTCAGTGGAGCTAAAAAAGTAAAATAAGTTTAAACTTCAAAAAGTAAAAAATAAAAAATAAAACTTCATAAAGTATAGTAAAGCTATCTTATAGAGCAGAATGCAGAATTCACATGGATCTCAAAGTGTAATGTATACGCCTTCAGGAGGACTTAAAAACTATTTCTTGCTTTTAGAAGTAGCTTCTGCTATTTCTCAAACTATAGATGTTGATATTATGTCCTCCCTGAGGGGCTCCTGAGAGTATCTGCCTTGAGAAGCCTTGGTGCTGAACAACTGCAGCAAATAACACAAAGTTTAATTTCAGTAGATTTCTGTGGCAAGAGTGTGGAGAATGAATTGGGATAGTGGGAAGGAGAGAGAGACCTATTAAATATCCGTGTGCATTAAAGTAGCACCATGAATTTGAAGATAATGGTTAAGAAAAGGTGAGATATGAAGGAGGTGGAAGGTAACAGATTTTCTGATCTATGTCACAGGGAGTAAGGGGAAGGAAGAGGAAAAAGTCTAGAATGATGCATCTTACCGCCCCCCCCCCACACACACACATTTCCTTTACCGCCCTCCTTGTCTATTTTTCATGACACTTACTATCATCTAATATATCATGTATTTTATTTATGTATTTTGTAATCTGTCTGTAGATTTAATAGAACATAAATTCCATGAGATTAGCGATTTTCATATTTTAAAAAAATATGCTTTTGTATATCCTGCTCTTAGAATAATGCTTAGCCCAGAGTAGGTATTCAGAGAATATGTGTTGGAAAAATGATTAAATGAATGAACAATGGTTGGTTGGTTTCTGTTCCTTAAAGGGTGGAGAAGGACAAGGTTTGAGGAAAATAATGAGTTGATTTGTTTTTCATTCCTACAAGCCATTAAACTGGAAATGTCTACTAGACAGTAGAATAAGCCAGTGAGGACTCAGAAAACAGGACTGAGCTGAATCCAATTGGCAGCAAAAGGATGAGTTTATCTAGAGAAAGTATGTAAAGTAAGAGAAGCAAGTTAAGAACAGCTGGGCACCACAAGAGTCAGAGACGTCACTAACAGTACATGTTCAATTTCACCTTTCTAATTCTGACTTAACACAGACATTGTTTAGTTTACTGTGGGTAAGAAGTCATATTTTCCCATCTGCTGAAGGTTATTGTTCTTTATTCATTTTTTCTAACCCATCTTTTTTGCAAGAATTCACTTTACTCAAACTAGATAGGACAAGTATTATTCAACTTTGATAGGACAAGTATTATTCAACTTTGTTGATAAACCAAACATTTATCACCATTCCCTTATTTCTAAGGAGTTGAACCATATCAAATTGCTGATATTTTGTTGTATTTTTCTAACCTACAAAAATGGCAACTTCGTAAGTCAAACCTAATAAAATAGGGGTAATATAATTTCTAGCAGTCTTGTTTACCTGAATGAGAAGCTAAAGCAGTATCATAAAACTCTATGTTTACACAGGCTTGTGGAGAAATAAAAAGGGCTGTTATAATAATTCTGCCATTTTATGACAGGTGCCTTTAGGTCATTTTATTCCTGAAAGGTTTTTATGTCAACACTCCAGAGAGAGGGAAGCAATTGGCTTACATTCAGCCTTAGCTATAAATGACTGGTGTCAGAGACCATATTCTAACAGCAAAGTGGTTTGTCAATTTTGTACATCTTTTCAAAGAACCAAATCCTAGTTTGGTTAATCTTTTCTATTGTTTTTCTGTTCTTTATTTCATTTATTTCTACTCTTTATTATTTCCTTTCTCCTGCTAACTGTGGGCTCAGTTTGCTCTTCTTTTTCTAGTTCCTGATGGCAGAGAGTGAGGTTGTTCATTTGGAATCTTCCTTGTCTCTTAATATAGGTGTTAATTGCTATGAACTCTCCTCTTAGAAGGGAGTTTTACTGCGTCCTACAAGTTCTAGTATGCTGTGTTTCCATTTTCATTTGTCTCAAGAAACTATTATTTCTCCTTTAATTTCTTCTTTGATCCATTAGTTGTTCAGGAGAGCGCTGTTCAATTTCCATGTGTTCCTGAATTTTCCAGTTTTCCTCTTGTTTCACGCCATTGTGGTATGAGAAGATACTTGGGATGATTTCAGTCTTCTTAAATTTGCTAAGGCTCATTCGGAGGCCTGACATGTGGTCTATCCTAGAAGATGCTCCATGTACACTTGAGAAGAATGTGTATTCTTGGACAGAAGGTTCTATATATGACTATTATGTCTCTTTGGTCTATAGTATTGTTCAAATCCACTGTTTCCTTATTGATTTTCTCTCTGGACGATCTACACATTGTTGAAAGTGGCCTATTATTAAAGTACCCAACTATTATTGTATTACTGCTAATTTCTTATTTTAAAACTCTGTTACTTTTTGCCTTATATATTTAGGTGCTCTGATGTGCATAAATATTTACATTTGTCGTATCTTCTTGTTGTATTGACCCCCTTTATCATTACATAATGACCTCCTTGCTTTTTTTATCATTTTTAGTTCAAAGTCCATTCTGACTGATACATGTAGCTGTTTTGTCATTATTGTTGTTGTTACCATTCACCTGGAATGTCTTTTCCCATCCTTTTACTCTCAGTCTATGTGTGTCTTTAAGGCTAAAGTAGGTCTATTGCAGGCAGCATATTATTAGATCTTGTCTTTTTGTTTTTGTTTTACCCATTTAGTCATTCTCTGTCTCTTAACTGGAGAATTTTTCCCCTCTTTGTTAAAGCAGCTATTGAGAAGTTAACGACTTACTATTGTCATTTTGTCCATTGTTTTCAAGTTGTTTTATCACCCCATTGTTCCTTGTTTTTTATCCTGCTCTCTGTTTTTGTGCTTTGATGTCTTTGGTATCGCATGTTTTGACTTCTTTATTGTATTCTTTTGTGGAATGACATGATGGCAGGATTTTCCCTTATGGTTACCATGAGGATTACATAAACTGATAAATTATACATCTTAAACTGATAACCAATAGAATTCCTTTTTTTTTTAGGCAGTAGAATCCTTAAACTTTACACTTGTACTTTTACTTTTCTTCCCCCTCAAATTTTAGGTTATCATTGTTACAATTCACATATTCTTTTAATGTTGTGCTACTAATAACAGATTGTTGTAGTTATGGTTATTTTGACTACATCTGTTTTTAGTTTTTAACTTTTAAGCTAGAGATTTAAGTGAATTATGCATCACTATGATTATATTGCAGAATCTAACTATGACTATATGTTTATCATTATCGGTGAGATTTACACTATCTTTTCATGTTCTTTTTTCTTTTCATGCTTTTATGATGTTAATTAGTGTTCTTTTACTTTCACTGGAAGAAATCCTCTGAGGGTTCTTTTGTAAGGCAAGTCTGGTAGTAATGAATCCCTCAGCTTTAGATTGTTCAGAAAAGTCTTTATCCCTCCTTCATTTCCAAAGAACAGCTTTGACAGGTACAGAATTTTGGGCTGACAGTTATTTTCTTTCAATATTTCAGATACAACATCTCATTCTCTTCTGGCTCAAAAAATTTCTTTTTAAAAAAATATTTATTCATGAGAGACACAGAGAGAGAGAGAGAGAGAGAGAAAGAGAGAAGGAGAAAGACAGAGAGAGAGAGAGAGGCAGAGACACAGGCAGAGGGAGAAGCAGGCTCCCTGCAGGGGGCCCGACGTGGGGACTCGATCCCAGATCTCCAGGATCAGGCCCTGGGCCGAAGGTGGCGCTAAACCGCTTGAGGCACCCGGGCTGCCCTGGCTCAAAAAATTTCTATTGAAAAATTCATCAATGCTCTTATGGGGGGTTCCCTCATATGTGACTTCTCTCTTTTTTCTTGCTGACCTTAAAATTCTTTCTTTGACTTTTGACAATTTAATTATAATAAAATATAGTATAATTTAATTATAATGTAATAATATGTCTCAGTGTAGCCCTATTTGGATTCAGCCTATTGGGGTCTTCTGGGCCTCATGGATTTTGGATGTCCATTTCTCTCCCCAGGTTTGGGAAGTTTCCAGCCATTGTTGCTTTAATATACTTTCTGTATATACCTTTCTCTTCCTCTTCTCTTTCTGGAATTCTTATGAATTTTGTTTCATATTGTGTCCCAGAATTCATTGTGTCCCACCAAAAATTCCCATAGGCTTTCTTCACTCTTTTTCATTCTTTTTTCTTTTTGCTCCTCTGATAGGGTAATTTCCAGTATCTCATTCTCCAGGTCACTGATTCTTCGGCATGGTCAAATCTCCTCTTGAAACTCCTTATTGAATTCTTCAGTTCAGTTATTGTATTTTCAACTTTGGAATCTCTAAGGTTTGGTGGAGTTTTGGGTGGGTTTGTTTTGTTTTTGTTTTTTGATGGTTGCTATTTCCTTGTTAAACTCATTTTTTCATGCATTGTTTTCTTAATTTCATTTAGTTGTCAGTTTTCTTGCCGTTCACTTAGCTTTCTAAAGAGGATTATTCTGAATTCTTCATCTGACGGTTCATAGATTTCCAATTTCTTTAGGTAAGTTATTGAAGTTTATTATTTTCCTTTGGTGGTATCATATTTACTTGATTTTGTGATCCTTGATTCCTTACATTGGTACCTGTGTTTTTGAATAATGGGGCTCCTCTTTCAGACTTTACAGATTTACTTTGGGAGAGACAGTTCTTCACTAGTCAACTCAATTTGGGTTTCTGTGTGTGTCTGCTATAATAATGTCTCTGAATAGAAGAGGCCTACTATTATGGTCTATTTTTGGGTGAGGCAACTGTTCAAGCTCTGAGAATGGGGGTGGGGGAGTATGCTACTGGATGAGAACAGTTGGATGGGACTGCTGACTTGGTTCCCTATCCAAGTGAGGCTCTAGGATAGGCCCCACAGTGCCTGAATTCTCTGGTGAGTCTTGCTAGATGGTCAGGACTGGGGACTATATTCAGTAATAGATGGGGCTATGAATTAACTTCCTTGTCTTAGCAGGGTAGCAGGACAGAACCCAAGTCTTATATAGCTCATTGTTTGGGGACCCACATCAGGACAGAGTGTGCACTGAATTTTGTCTTCAGGTGGGGCCATTGGTTTTGCCCTGCAGATGAAGAAAGCTATGGGCTGTGCTCTGTTCAAGTGTCACTGTATATGGGGCTGTTGAATGGGCTATACAGCTTCCCATGTGCTCTGGTTAGGTTCTGTGGCTGGACACATTGAAGTCTGTATTCAGTGATGAGCAGGGCTATGAATCAGATTTCCTGCTTGGATGCAGCAGGAGAAGCAGTAAAGTTGGTAAAGCTCTTCATTTATTTTCTTAATTAAGAAAGAAATTAAGCCTACCCTTACCCCAGTTCCCTGACTGATCAGGGCCACTGGCTTTGCTCCCCAAACTGTAGGCTCTGACTGATTCTAGGCTTGGGTACTGCTGGGCTACATGGCTTTTAGGTTTTTTGCCAGCCTTTCTAATCAGATGGCGCCAAAAGACACTCTCTACAGCAATAGGGCCATATCTCAGCTTCCTTGCTTGGTGGGAAGGGAATGGGTGCTCCTGGCTACTCCCAATTTCCCAAACGGGCTCTTAGATTGGGAGGAGCCAGAAGCTACCCTCAGCTGTGGCTGTGAATCACTCCCCCTGCCTATGTATAGGATGGGAACACTCTGCACCCCATACCGGCTTTGCACTGTGGGGGATCTCCTCCGCTCAGTCACCTCTTAGCTTAAGTGCTGCTGGGACACAGCTTCCAGGACTTGTCGCCAGCCCTTCTGGTCAGATGAGGCTGAGAGACATTCCACAGCAGGTGAGGCTGCTGGCTGGGATTACTACTTGGGAACTGCAAGTATGAATTCAGTCAGCTGAGATCTGCGTGCTGCTTGTTGCAAGGCCTCCTCCCCATCACAGTCAGATCCCCCGTAGTTGCAGATTCCCCCGCACTCCCCCTGGTGAGAGATCAGGACCCTAACTTACAACCCCAAGATCAAAAGTCCCAAGTTATACTGACTTGAACCAAGTGAAACTTTATTTTGTTTTATTTTATTATTTATCTTATTTTATTTTGATTTGATTTTTTAAAAATATTTTATTTATTTATTCATGAGAGACACACACACAGAGAGAGAGAGAGAGAGAGAGAGAGAGGCAGAGACATAGACAGAGACATAGGCAGAGGGAAAAGCAGGAAGCCTGATATGGAACTCAATCCCAGGACTCTGGGATAATGCCCGGAGCCATAGGCAGACGCTCAACCACTGAGCTACCCAGGCGTCCCTTGATTTTATTTTTAAGTAATCTCTACACTCAGCCTGGGGCTTCAATTTACAAGTCTGAGATCAAGAGCTGCATGCTCTACTAACTTGAGCCAGCCAGACACCCCAAGGCTTAATTTTAGAAAAGACACCTGCATGTGTTTTAGTTGAGGCATGAGCCAGAGGGAGTACTAAGGGCAGCAGACTCCCCCAAAGGGTAGGCTGAGGACTGGGGCTGAGCCCTAGGTGGGTCTCCTGTTCCCACTGCTCCCCTGCACAGCTTCTTCCCCCAAAGTCTATGGCAGGCACAGGATGGGGAAGCTGGGAGGGACCACGGCGGCTGTTCCCTTAGCACATTGGACGACTCAGACACCAGCCTCCCATCACAGGTCTTCATCTTCTTCACCAAACATGGCCTTGGAGGAAATGGCACTGCCGAAGGAGCTGGAGCCCCCACCACAGGCGAAGCTGGCCTAGAAGGGGCTCAGGCTGTAGCTGAGGCCAGGCCCGGCTTAGCCCACGGGAGTAGCTGCTGGTGAGTTTGGTATGAATATTCACCTTCTGCATCCCACACTCCAGCTGGCTCTCCCCAGCCTCCAGCAGCTTGGGTGGGTGGTGATCTCTCCGACCAGGACCAGCCTGACATTCCTGAGCTGCTGGTACTCATGCAGCTGCTGCCCCAGGTCCTGCTCTGCTCGCTGCAGGGCAGCCTCCAGCTCAGCCAGTGTGGTGTCCGCGGAGAGGACGGCGGAAGTGTCAGAGACCAGCGGCCTGAGGAAGCCCATCTCTCCGGCCAGGACCACCAGGCAGGACTCCAGCTCTGCCTTATTCATGTAAACTTCACCCACAGCCTTCCTGCTGAGAACAGATGCGTTCCCATCTCTGCACGCTCCTCCATCTCTCCCGCCTGCTTATCCTTTGGTCCCCGCCAGCCCCTGCACACTGCCTCACTCCACCTGGAGCTCCAGCTGCTCCTGGCTGTGTCCAGCTGCAGTCCAAAGTTGTTGATGAAGCTCTCCAATGTGTTGTCCGTGTTGCTCTGAACCATTTTCTGCTGCTGCGGGAGGCTCCACTTGGTCTCCAGAATCTTGTTCTCCTGCTCCAGTGTCTATACCTTGTCCATAAAGGACACAGACCTGTTGAGGAGGGTTTTGACCCCTTGAGTACCCATGGCCTGGATGTTGGGGTCCACCTCCAGCTTTAGGGGACTCAGCAGGCTCTTGTTCACTAGGACAGCTGTTGTGCCCTCCATAGACCCGCTGTAGCCTCCAACCACAATCCTGCTGGTGTCCAAGCCACTCTGGAAGCTGCTGCTGCTGCCCACCTGGGAGAAGGCAGAGGAACTGACGCATGTGCCAGGCGCACTCATGTAGGAGCTGCTATTGAAGATCCTAGGCCAGAGGTGGACACCTTGTAGGACTTCTGGGTCACCCTGATGGGCATGGTGGGGGCTGGAGTGGAGGCAAGTAGGCTGAACTAGATAGAGATTCAAGGAGGCGAGAAGCTGCTTCTAAGTGGGAGAACTCAACAGCAGATTTTATTAGCAGGAAGGATGGTGAGAGCCCAAATCTGTAGGCCCTCTGAAGGAGTAGGCTGGGCACAGGATTCCAAAAAGATAAATGCCATTGAGTTCACAGTCAGGGCAGCAGTGTTCTAATGTGACAGATTCAGCAATACACCTTTGGTAAACTGTGTTCCTAAAAAAGTCTTTCAAGGATCCAAAGAATGTTTGGGAAGTGAATTTCCCATGGAATCCTATATGTAATTCATGAAGTGATGAGTTTGGTTTGAAGGTTTATATTGTACACAGGAGTATGCTGTGAAAGCTGAAAACATGGAAGGTAGGTATTAATCATGAGGCATGACGAAATCAGCAACAAGAAATTGTTTCCACCTGCTTTTTTCTTTTTATTATTTTAAAGATTTTATTCATTTATTCATGAGAGACACAGAGAGAGAGAGAGAGAGAGGCAGAGACACAGGCAGAGGGAGAAGCAGGGTCGGTGCAGGAAGCCCGATGTGGGACTCAATTTCAGGACTCTGGGATCACGGCCTGAGTCAAAGGCAGACGCTCAACGGCTGAGCCACCCCAGGCATCCTGTCTTTTTCTTTTTTAAAACATTCCTAGTCACCTAACTTGCTAGATGCTAATTTTTTTTAAAAGCCTCCAAAAAAATAAAAATAACAATAAGTCTCCAGATTGCAAGATAACTCTTTAAACTGCTGCTCTAAGCTTATGCTTCCAATTTCATAGCAGTACAACTATACCAACCATTAAGAAGTTATAAAATATCAAAATTTCACATTAGGAAATTCTGATGTTATCTTTTTGCTGTTGTTAAAGAGTTTATTTTTAAGTAATCTCTATATCCAATGTGGGGCTGGGAATTTACAACCCTGAGATCAGGAGTCCCATGTTCTACCAACTGGGCCCACCAGGCACCCCACTGTTACCTTTTTTTTTTTTTAATTTTAATTTTTATTTTTTAATTATTTTTTTTTCCACTGTTACCTTTTGATGGAAGAACAATGAGAACAAAAACAGAACACTCAAATCATTTTTTCTCTCTTTAACTGTGACTTTATTTAGGGTAGAATTTCCTTACATAAAGTTAACGTTTTTAAACACCTTAGGACAAACTATTCAAAAAGCAATATTTTATTTCAGAAGGGGCTTGTGTCTGTGGTTTTCTGTCCGCCTCTATTTTCATCATTCTGAACATTTGCTTTTTAAATAAATATATTCTCAGTTGTTCCCTTGTACGAATCAGGTGACTAAACTGCTATCAGTACTAAGATATCTGAGATCAGAAGACTGCTCGGGTCATTTCAAATTCACATTAGCACAGTGTCTATAAGAAACAGGTAATACAGATCAATGTGATGCTTGCCTCTAGTTTGTCTTCTTAATGGTTTCCATGAGAGGGTCCTCACAATAAGTTATATAAAATACAGTACTTTGGTTGGAAATTGTAAAAATCATTCTAAAAATTAAGCACATATATTAAACAAACGAGTTGCTACAGTATGCTTTAAATGATATAAAATAATTAGCATGTCAAACATTTTCTTATAAACATATTGCTTTTGGTCATACACTGAGCTGGATCGTACAGCCTGCATTCTTTTTCTCCTACATGGCACAAAACGATGGCTTGATGGTAGGGAAACGCTACTTCATGAGAAAAGATGGTGTCCATGAGCTCCAGTAGTACCGGTCTTTGTACTTAGGCATTACCTTGAACGTGTTCAATTTTTGATAACGTCAGAAGGTGACGCAGTGTCAATTTGTTAGATGGATACGGTCCTTTAGGCTATCTATAAGAGAGGGTTCTAAAAAACTGTTTGAAAATCAATTTTCTTCCTACTTAAACCCTATCATACTGAGCAATGCTTAGTAATTCATGGAATTTTACTGTAAGATGAACAATCACACCAGGAGTAGCTTTTATGCCCATGCAGCTTGGCTCGCAGTTGATACATGTACCCCAAGGCACACCGCTATCACTGGACCTTGGGGTGTGGAATGAGAGCCATCCCTGTACCATTTCCTGACATCCCGAAAAGCTTTCTGACTGGAAATGAGGTATAGTCATGGATAGATACAGTGAAACTCCTCATTCCTCTTGGTGTCTATAGTACATTTTATAATTCTCTATTAACTAAAAAATATATGCACCAGGTAGCATTTGATTTTCACTTAACAAAAAAATGATCACAATTCCCTTCTATAGTAAACAGTGTGTATACACATTTGTCCTTTACCCATTACGGTGGGGAGTGGGGAGGGAGAAATTTCTAGGATTTGGTTCTTTAGAATTTACATTGTTTTTTCAGTCTTCCAGTTTTCTCAACTGCTCATCAGCTTCTCAACTTTCACATGGATAAATGTGTTTAGCTTCCTAAGGGAAGTCGTTTGCTCATAAATAAAGCAAAAAGTAAGAGGACAAAAACAGAAATATCTTCTAAATTTGGGCCCACAAAAATATTATGCAAACAATTTTATAATGTGTAATAACCATGTGACTAGATTTCTCAATTTAAAAAAAAATCATGACCTTAACAAGAGCTAGAGTGCCAAGAATATGGTATTCACAATCCATTTGCTTCTCTAAGAGGTATTTACAATTTAAAACCAGCTTTCCAGCAAGCTGGGTAAGGTTACAGATTAACTTACTTTTTATACATAATACAGAAAGGGAAAATAAATATTACTCGCAGTAAAGGACTCATCTCTGAAAACACATTTTCTGTTGCTTTAGATAATGAGTTGAGGATATAATACAGAAGTGAACTCAGCTTCAAGTTGTGCTTACATTTACATATTTGTTTTCTGAAGCTTTGCTGCCAGTTTGTTAACAGAAAATATTACCTATCAAATCCACATCCATTAGGTGCTTCTCTCATGCCTCTCGGGATCATAGTGCTTGCTCAAGTACATTTTTGAACCAGATTCTCCAAAGCAAAAATTACTCCCTGATTTAGATTAGGGCTCTTCGGGAGCCAAGGCAATTTGTTCAGGCTGCAACACATTACTAATACCTCAAACCAATCATTTGCCAACTTATTGGGTTGAATCCTATCAAAGTGCCAATGTTCACTTTAATATATCATTTTAACCTCCAGAAATGACAGACAATTTCATATGGCTCAACTTGCTTATACCCTGGCACCCAGAACCAAAAGAGAGTAGCTTGGGGCCTGGGAGAATGTGAGTCAATACACTATGGAGTTTGTCTCGTGTTCAATGGCTGAGACCTTCACTCTTGCCTTCCAGGTAACCACAGGTGGAGGCAGACATGCCCTACAGAAACAAAGAGTGGACCTTTTGTCTTTTTCTGACTCCAAACTAGCTTTGTCGTTTTTAAAATTGCTGTAAACATGCCTCTCAATGGAACAGCCTCTGTCCAACAAATAAGAGTTCCCACTGTGTGAAGAAACTACAGTTGTTAAGAGTTCAAATGTGGCACGCTATAGACACTAACATCATGGTAGCTATGACTTCCCAGATAAGTGGAACCTCTACCATAAATTTTTTCTGCTCCCCAAAATGCCCTGAGAATTTGGCTAGGGCAGATTATTCATTGTCTGTTCCTAGCCAGGCCTGGAGAACTGAGCTGAATGCAAAATTCAATCAGTTATTACAATAAAGAAAATCTTCTGCTGCTTTGACACTCAGCTTTTTGGTCATGTATCTTGGTAGGGATGTAAGTTTAACAGACTGTGTTGACCTTTCTGTTCAAAACCTGTTGACTTGAAAAGCTTCCCTTTTGTGGGTACTGATACAGTTTGATTTCAAAAATGGAAGGAAAAAGTGGGAGAAAATAGGATGCGATGGCATAGCTGATAAAATGGTTCGTTTGCATATCTCCAACCACCAAAAAGGGTTGTCGTCAAAATTTCAAAAAATATTTAGAGTTCTTTCATCTGGGAGACTGATTGCATAATAGTACTTTTAGAACAGCACAGTGGTATAAAAAAAAATCAAACCAGGATCATAATATTGAGAAAAGCAGAAGTTCATTTATCTAGTGCTGAGCTTAGTCCAAGAAAGCCTGAAGTACCAGTGTGCCACATTTAAAATTTAACCACTTCACAAATACCTGCACGCATTGAGTAAATAACCTTCTATCACATAGCCTTCAATTGCACCCCTGCTGCAATACTGCATCAATATTATTACATTTTTAAAAATCTGTATAAAATACTATCTGGAACCCCAAAGGAAAATCAATTAATTTTTAAAAAGTTCATTACAAAGTTGACCGTATAAAATGCTAAAACATAATCCATATATACAAAATGCTGCTGTTTAAGAAAATAATGGGACCCAGTTTTAGAATAAAATAATTTTGTACAAAAAAAGGGTATTGCATTCAAATCAATATTTAAAAAAAATTTTTTTAAAGAATATTGAAATGTCTTAGTTCAGAAGAATAACTATATAAAGTGTCTGCTTTTATACCCTTCACAAGTTTTCTGCCGGCAGAACACCAACTGGCAGAGGGACTGTGTCTTGCCATTCCCTGCGCCCAGAAGCTTCGTGCCGGTCATCGCCGAGAAGCGTACTTAGAAGCCCAGTCCGTCCGGCCGTGCACTGGCTGGGCAGCTGGAGGCCGTGGCATCAACCCAGGAGTGCTTCTAGGCTGGGTGTGGAAAAAAGGTCGCCCGGGGTGAGGTCTCACAGCCTTCAGGGAAGAATAGCCTGCAGTTAAAGAGGAAGGTGGGTCTGATTGATATGGGACTCCTGCAAACAAAGCAAATCAATGCATCTGGGCGACAAAAATATCAGAAAACCAAGTTCAAGAGAAGCCCTGGTGGGATACTCATAGTCTTCCCTTCCATTCTATAGTGTCAGGTCAAAAATGCTGGTGTCACTGCTGATGCCTCTTTTTTCACAGCCCACTTGTCACTGGTCAGCAAATGCTACTGGCTCTACCTTCCCAACATACTCAGAATCTGGCCCCGCTCAGCTCTTAGCACCCTGGCCCATTCTTCCCTGCCTGGGTAATTCTAGTTGGTTTCCCTGCTTCCGATCTTGTGACAACCAGCACTTGAGTGAGGCTGCAAGATGGAAGTCAAATCACCTCATGCCTCTGCTTGACACCCTCCAGTGGCTCCTATGTCGCTCACGGTCAATGATGGCAAGCTTACAGTGGCCTGCAGGGCCTCATAGACCCCTGCCTCCTGTCACCTCTCTCTCCTGCCCACTCCCCTCCCATCCACTCATGCCACCCCTGCCATCTGCCTCGCTGCTTTTCCAGGAATATGGCTGCCTATCCTGCCTCCAGGCCCATGCACTAGGAACCCTGTGCTGAGGACAGTCTCAGCCACACCACATGGCTAGCCCTCTCGCCTCCTTCACACTTTCACTCAACATCTCCTTGGTGGTTAGGTCTTCTTTGGCCACCTTCTTTAAAATACACACTCTGACCCCTACATTCCCTATATCCTGCCTACTTAATTCTCCTTAGCACTGGTGAGCGTTTGATTCGGCTTACTTATTTTGTGCAGAGTGTAAGTTCATGGGACAGGGAGTCTTGTCTTTCTCTTTCGCTGGTGGGTCTTCAGCCTACAACATGCCTGGCACAAAGTAGTTATTCGATAACCGTTTGATGAACTGATCCACGAATAATCCAAAATAGAACTCACCAGGGGAAGGATCTGGAATAGGTGCCAAGTGTACTCTCTGCATAGCAGAACCCACTTCTTTTTTCAGAAAGGATGGGATATAGTTTCCAGTCAGTCCACTAGAACTTGTAGAACCGGAACCAACTGATTCACAAAAGCAAAAGCTCGTTACTACAAAGACATGTGCAAGTAACACCAACGTAGTTACACAGGTGCAGAACAATAAAGAATTAGGTTTTTACTTTTAGAGGGAAATACAATAAAAACAGTGAATTGCGAGCAGAGCATTCTTACACACCACACTGTCAGAAAGACAGGGAAGAGGGACAGCAGACAGTGCCGCTCCCGCAGCCTGACCTGAACAGAGTCTGGAGGGTTGCCTGGTTCCAGAAAAGGGAAATGTGCAGTCTTCTTTCTTTTTTGGAATCAAAGGTTTAGCCTGTTCTGAAATTCACTTTTTCCACTTCATAACAGAGAACAGTTATCCTTCCATGTCAGTATATACAAATTCTAGAATATGGCTAAGCCATAATTCACTGGACCATTCTCTTACTGAACAGCACACAGGTGACCTTAATTATTTAGCTATTACAAGTAATCCTACACTAAATGCTCTTGTCTCTCACCAGAACAATTAATAACTTCTATTAAATATATTCACTTTTTATGACACTTTCATATTGAGAGTGCTTAAAGGCCCGGAACTGTATGCTACTCATCCTAGTATTGTGGGAGGTTAATGGAATGCCTTATATGTAGCAGTAATCAATACATTCTGGATGGATGAATGGATATCTCTAAACCTTATTAAGACTTAAGGTACACACGGAATGATGAAAGATGTTATTATGGGCCATTATACAAATGGAAGTTACATCCGGTGGGAAAAGAGGGAATGTGTGGCAGAGTTGTTGTACGTCTTCACAACACAGTGCTCCTGGCAACTGCTTAAGGCATGGTGGCAAAGCATGTGTGAGGAGTTGTGTTGTGCTAGAGCACATTTTGTATTTTTGGTGAATAGATATGAAAAAAAATGCGAAGAGAATCTGAACACGTAAGTCACAAAAGGGGAAAAAATATAGTCAAGAAACACAAGAAAAGATGCTCAACCTCATTAGTAAACATGCAAGTTTAAACCACAATAAGATGCCATCTCACACCTATCAGACCGGCACACATTTTGCAATCTTGACAGTACCAAGTGGCATCAAGGATGCAGCACAACTCCCAGACCCTGCTGGAGAGCAATTTGGCAACATCTGTAAAGTCAAAGATGAGCACACCCTTTAACCTGTTAACATTATACCCAGAGAAACCTTCACATGGGTGCACAACAATAGGTTCGTCTCAGCACCCTTTCTCATGGCAAAGATTGTTCACAAATTACACGCTCATCGAGAAAGGAAGAATAAATAAATTACGGTCCAGTAAAACTAATAGATTACGATACAGTATATATATTATATATATATAGTTATATTTTACAATATTTATTATGTGTGTCTTACATATATGTTTAATTGCTACAGCATAACAAAATTACTAAAATGAGTGGAGATCCAGAATTATGTTCATATTAATTTTTGAACATGCAAAAACATACTAAGTGGTTCATGAATCTTTTAAGAATGCAGAGAAATAATAAGCACCCAAATCAGGTGATGGTCAGGGGAAGGAAAGGGGAAGAGAGAAAAGGTAGGAAGGCCTAGACAGTGGACTTCATGTATATTTGCAAAGTTTGACTCCTTGAGCTGGTGGCAGGTACCTGTCTGGGGAGAGTGATGTGGGAAACTGGTCTACTGGGAATGGGGTTAGCCCGCCTGGAAGGCTTATGAAATTCATTTACTCATTTTAAAAAAAGTGAGGATGAGGGAAAAAAAGTGAGGCACTTTTTTGTTTTATCTATCATTGTGCCTTCTGAGCTGTCCACCTACAAACTGGAGGGGGTTTTTCAATGCTCTGGGCTAAAGCTGGGTCATCAGAGGAGGGGGCGAGCTGGATGGAGCAAGGCATTTTACAATGCTCTGCTAGGATGGAGCTAGGCTGGAGGTCCAGTAGGGCAGGGTCTCGGAAGTCAGAGGTGCCCGATGCCCTGGCTACTCCTGAGGGCAGACCCTGGAGTCGCTGGCTGAGTACCCAGGGCCTGCTGCCCAGAAAGAGACAGGAGCACAGGCCTGGTAAAGGGGCCCTGGGCTTGCTGCCTAGAAAACCCTCTTGTCTCTTCTCTCTGGACCCACCCTGCAGCATCCAGAGAATTTGCCTCTTGTCATTTAGGGGTTAATGATCATTACCCACCTGAATTTATTTTGCTGATTACCGATACTGTTCCTGAAGATTTTCCAGACAAACCAGAACTAGACCACGGGTTAGATGGAATAAAATCCTTGCCTGGATTTGGAAGGATGCCGTTTCTTATATTTATTCCTAATAGGGAAGACAGGAGTTTCAAATGCAAAAGACATATTTCATCTTTTACCAGATTTCAGTGGTAAGCTCACCACAGAACCCTATTCATCCAAGCTTCCTACAGCTCGACAGTCAGAGCAAAAACTGGCTGTGATGTTGTCTGATAGAGAGCAGAGGAAAGCTTGTGTCCTGGGGTTGAGTATGCTGTCTCACTGGTGGGCAGCCCGAGAGAGGTCTCTTGACCTTCTCCCAACAGGTCTGCCTCACGTCTTCTGTCTTGGCCCCTCTGGTGGTGTCCTGGGCGTCAGTGTTCCTGGACACTCCTACCTGTATCCCTTCATGGGTCACTGCTTGTCTGTCACCTTCCCAAAGTCTTCTCCATCCCCCTTCTACCAGCCAGCTCTGCAGGCCCCTGCTCTCCTCTCTGCATCCTGTCCCCCAGATCCATCCTCTCACCTGACCTGGACCATGAGCGCCATCGAGTGCTGGTGACTTGGGTCTGCACTGGTGACCCTTGCTGACTCCCTCACGCCCAAGGCTGCCTGGATCTTTATCAATCACCTTGACCTGGAGCCAAACCACCCACGTGACTGCCCACTTGCCTATTTATGTCAGGCACTGCAGCTATTTTTCAGAACTGAAAGACTGAATTCATCTTTTATCCTCCTTCTGCTGCTAGAGCCGAAAAGAAATAACTAATTCCCTCCCTGCTCCCTTTCGCTTGTGGTGGCTGTAGTTCGAATCTTTGCCCCTGACATCTGGACCACTGCTGTGCTCTGTCACTTGCTCTCTCTTCTTCTCGGTCATCCCAGGAGGCCTGTCAAGGGCGAGGAGTCAATATACCAGCAGGGCCTGCTGCTCCCACCTCATGTGTCCTGGGGCCCCAGCCCCAGCCTAAGCCACCACTCCCTTACCGGCTATGAGAGCTACAGCCTGCCTTCATCCGCTCATCACACAGATGGGACATGAACCCAGCACACTCTCCAATTAAAGCCTTTGAAACAGCTTCCTGCTGCTTATGAAATAAATTCCAAATTTCTTAGAAGACTCCCAAAGAGGGCTCTAGTACATCTATCGCTCTCTTACCACACTCTGGCTACTCTGGCCCCACTGCCCTTCCCCTCACAAACCAAGCCCTTTCCTGCCTCCTAGGCCTCTCCATTTGCTGCTTCATCTGCCTGGTTTGTACTGCTCATTTGTTCCTCCACATTCTTTGGTGGCCCAGATAGGAGTCACTTGCTCAGAGAGGCCCTTCCTGAGCACTCTATCTATCATTGTGCCTCCTTCCTGCCTTCTATCGCCCTTAACATCTCGTATCACCACCTGAGCTACTGGTTCCTATTTGTTTAGGGTCTGGCTCCCACCTCTAGACTATAAGCTGCAGGCTGCTGTACAAAGTCACTGCATAGACTGTAATAAAACTGCAGCCCATGGTCCCACTTGGATGCTGTGTTCCCCATAATTTCCCTAGCACACATCAGATGCTCAGTACATATGTACTGACTGAATGAATTTGTGAACGGATGGTTGGCTCATCCTGTAAGCTTGGAATATGGAGGATGTGGAGAGAGGAGGCTTGCGCAACCATCAAGCTACAGCGTTTATACTTACCCCTTGCAATACTGCCAGGTGGTATGACTGAGCTCCTACCCTGGTCTCCTGAGAGCACACAGGACTGGCAATTTTTCCAGAGAGTCTCTGGAGCAGGGGCCTCAGGCATGCTGCCTGGCTCTTACCAGTTCCTCCCTCTCAGTAGGGGTGGGGAGCCCCTGGACCCAGTTTCCACTACAAAATGCTTTTATCTTAGACAACTATATAAAATAAAAATGTGAGGCCTGGGTTTCAGCAAGTATTTTTACGATGCTCCTGCTGGTTCTGAAGGTCTAGAAGCCCCTTGGCACTTGCCTTCCAAAACAGAATCTTTGTGAAAACGTGATTCCAGAGAAATGGTTTCTTATCAATGATGAAAGTAAAGGCAAGTATTTCTATTACCAGGCAAGTATCGTGAGTGCTTCAAGTAGTGCTGCTTGGCGGCAGATCTCAGGGTTGGTGTGTCTCGCCTCTGATAGGAGGTCTGGGTGGGGGCGCTATTGCCTGTACCCACAGGCTCAGAGGGCTTCAGGTCCAAGACACTCTCAAATCTGAATCAAGGGAATGTGACTCAGGTCAGCATGAGACTGAAAACATCATCAGAGAGGTACAGATTGTTCTACAAACCCCAGATCCGATCTGTTTACAGAGCTGAGGAGCATACTTGCCTGCAGAGAGTCTCTTCACTCTGTCTCTTCTTGTTTTTCAGGTCAATCCTGGTGAGGGATGGACTGAAATCCAAGTCATCCAAGTCAGCCCAGTCATCAGAATCCTTTGTTGACCGGGACACAAGACCCCACCTTCTCCTACTCTTCGGCTTGATCTCCCCATTTTTGGGTTCTAGGCCAGCTAGCATTTTCTGTGCATCCAAGAAGTGGGGGATAAAGCAATATTTGGCATTAATGAAGCTCACCCATGGGTAATCCCCATTCCAAACTTTCTTGGTGATGAAAAGTAGGATCAGGGGCATATCATTCCCAACATGCAACCATGGAAAATTCCTAGGCCTGTCTCTCACCTCTCCTGCACACATCATATCAGTTTGCATCCTATGGGGACACTCAGTTATATAAGATAATGATTTTTAAAAAGAATTTTTTAAATAGATTTTTTTTTTTTTTTTTTGAGGAGAGGGAGAGAGGGAAGGGGTAGAGGCAGAGAGAGAGAGAGAGAGAGAGAGAGAGAAATAGTCGACTCCATGCTGAGTGCAGAGCCTGACACTGGGCTCGACCTCATGACCCCGAGTTCATGACCTGAGCTGAAATCAAGAGTTGGGCGCTTAACTGACTGCACCACCCAGGCACTCCTAAAAGGAAACTTAAGGTACCTCTCACATATAGGGAAGATAGCTAGGTTGTCATCCATCATTAACATGCTTTATTCTGTCATAAAGAGAAATGCAAGAGAAAACAGCTCAGATGTCAGTTATCCTGCTCTTTTACTGAAAACACTGCAAATATGCTTTCTTTGCCTTCTTAGTAGACCTCGATACTATTTAATTAAAGAATCAGCAACAACAGGAGATTTCCAAAAACGTATTGATTCCAAAGTTGTGGGTGGGGTACAGCAAATAGTCTAAAGGCACCACTCTTATAACCTCACATGGTATCTCACAGTGTTGGTTGGGAGCTGGCCCTCAGTGAATGAATACTAGTTGAGAGAAAAAATACTGCTTTGCATAAAGCTGTTAGAAAATCAGACTCTCTGACAGCATTACAAAGCTACCAGTAACTAGATGCCCTTGTCAGGTTATTATTGAATCCAACACTCATTGTTTTGAGCACCAATCCAAGCAGATGAGAAAGATCTGGACTCAATTAACAGCCTAGCATTAGTGGCATTAATTGACAGCATTAAAAGAAATAGCAATCTACAAATTTTATTATGGTACTTTGTGATTTTTCAAAACATCACAATTAGTAGGACCTTTGATCTTCCTGCACAGCTTACAGCCTGGTCTGGTGGGAAAGAGAGGCATTATGATCTTCCTTTTATAGATGAAAAAACTGAGTCCAAAGGGATTAATAATAACAATGACTAACATTTATCAAATTTTAACGAAGTGTCAGCTACTATTTTAAATTCTTTCAAGTATTAACTCATTTAGTCCCCCAAAGAATTATTATCAGGGGAGATGCAATTACAATCTCTATTTTTTTTTAATTTTTATTTATGATAGTCACACAGAGAGAGAGAGAGAGAGAGAGAGGCAGAGACACAGGCAGAGGGAGAAGCAGGCTCCATGCACCGGGAGCCCGACGTGGGATTCGATCCCGGGTCTCCAGGATCGCGCCCTGGGCCAAAGGCAGGCGCCAAACCGCAGTGCCACCCAGGGATCCCACAATCTCTATTTTTTTAAAAGATTTTATTTATTTATTCGGTAAGAGAGAAAGAGCGTGAAAGTGTATAAGCAGGCGGAGCAGGAGCAGAAGGAGCAGGCTCGATCCCAGGACTCTGGGATCACGACCTGAGTGGAAGGCAGATACTCAATCTCCAACAGAGCCACCCAGGTGCCCCTATTACCCTTATTGTTGAAAATCTTTCGCACACAAGTGAGGTCAGAAGAGGAACAGGCAAGACAAGGCTCCCTAGCAAATCTTCACTCCTTACCGACTGAGGCTTCTTGGTATGGAGGGACGGGAAGAGCAATGGGCTTGGCTTGTCCTCTGGAAGATGGTTTGGGTGATCTGTCCTGGAAGCCTCTGCTTTGTAGGGGTATATGAGATGCTGAGGGGCCTGGCTGCCTTGATGTTGTCTCGATGAAATCCGCGGGTGTGGTTTGGTTGGGGGCTGGGCAGGGGGGACTGGCTTAATGTGAGGAGGCGGGCCTGCCTTCTCCAGGACATCTTTCTGTGCTTTTCCTGAATCTTGAAGGCTCTGTGTGGTGCTGCCCAGTGGATGCCCAATCTGGAAGTAAGGATATCGAAGTGCCTGGAATAACACATAGAGCTGCTTTACGAGAAAAGTCTAGCCAGGAAGGTTAATACCATCAGGCTAACTGAGCCACATTTCATGGGACTAGTTTACTACATTTTCTTAACCTAAACCAACTAGAAAACAGCACCGAATGTGTGATACTCTATGATTTTCCTGATCTAAAATATAAAATGTATACACTTAAAATTATTTGGATAAAGCAGCCAGTTACAATACTATTACCTTTGCTACTTCTGAAAAGTATTCTGGCTCAACACAGATGCTGGCTTTGTAATTTATTTGTTCTGCACTATTTTTTGGGGGGGGGGCAGGGGTGGGCAGAGTGAGAGGGAGAGAGAGAATCTCAAGCCAACTGCCTGCTGAGCATAAGCCCAATGTGGGGCTCGATCCCACAACCCTGAGATCACGACCTGAGCTGAAATCAAGAGTCTGACACATAACCGACTGAGCCAACCAGGTGTGTCTGCTATGTGTTTTATTTTATTTTTATTTTTGCTTTTTTGCTATGTGTTTTAAATGTAATGTTTCACCTTTATGAGCCAATTTCCTCAGTCCATAAAAAGCAAAAATATATAGAGAGACAGCCAAACACAATAATCCTGGAAGACTCTGAGAATCAAGTGTAAAATGAGCAGACATTTTACCCTAGGGATGCCAAGAATGTAATACATGATATAGATAAACCCTGCCTATAAACAACAACTGACAAACCTTGTTCGTTGTTCTGAACAATCCAGTTTTCCAGATAGTCAAGGAATAAATCTTAAAGTGCTAGGGTTTACAATTCTTTCTAAAATAGTCCCTGAATTGCCTAGCTTTTTTTTTTTTTAAAGATTTTATTTATTTATTCATGAGAGACACAGAGAGAGAGAGAGGCAGAGACACAGAGAGAGAGAGGCAGAGACACAGGCAGAGAGAGAAGCAGGCCCCATGCAGGGAGCCCAACGCGGGACCCGATCCCAGGTCTCCAGGATCAGGCCCCGTGTTGAAGGCGGCGCTAAACTGCTGAGCCACTTGGGCTGCCCCCTAGCTTTTTTTTTTTTTTTTAAAGATTTTATTTATTTATTCATGAGAGATCGAGAGAGAGAGAGAGAGAGAGAGAGAGAGAGAGACAGGCAGACAGACAGACAGACACAGGCTGAGGGAGAAGCAGGAAGCAGGCTCCATGCAGGGAGCCTGATGTGGGACTCAATCCTGGGTCTCCAGAATCACACCCTGGACTGAAGGCAGTGCTAAACCGCTGAGCCACCCAGGCTGCCTTTTTTTTTTTTTTTTTTAAAGATTTTATTTATTTACTCATGAGACACACACACACACACACACACACACACACACACACACAGAGGCAGAGACACAGGCAGAGGGAGAAGCAGGCTCCATGCAGGGAGCCAGATGCAGGACTCGATCCAGGACTCCAGGATCACACCCTGGAGGCAGGCACTCAACCCCTGAGCCACCCAGGCATCCTGCCCCAGCCTTTTTGAGTGGAAGTTACCAAACATAACCTTTCTTAATAACTCTATCTAGCTATGAACATCTATCATGATTATATGTAAGAGGCTGATAACATGGAGACTCTGGAGGTTCTGGATCCTGGCGTCTACCTTGAAAAGTCTCTATAGCTCCAGGCATTTTTTGCAAACTGCTCTGGTGCCATTTTTAGCTTTTCTGACACATTCTTAAAAGTACACATCGTTCTCTTGGCTCCTTGCTACAGAATTTCTTCTTTTCATCTCTTGGGTACAACCTTTACAAAAATGTTCATCAGACAGCTTTTCTCTTGCCCTCAGAATTTTTGTGATTTTCATCCCCCAAAGTGCACTTCTGAGAGCTTTCCAATCCTGGCCACCCAAAGTCTTGCGGCACCAAATAGCTCTTTCTTCTCTGAGCCTTTGGAAAGCTACTTTTCTATAATTCCTTACCCCCCAATTATTGTCTCTCTGGTTATCCCAAATTCTAGCATTGCATCAGCCCTATCTTCAAGCGTCCCCATCACTTTTGTTTAGCCAAATCATTGTCTCTGATTAGAACTGGTATCTGTGTCATTCTGAGCCATGTAACTGCCAAGGAGGCCACCGAGAAGAATCTAGATACACTAGTGCAGAGGGAGGCCTGCAAGAGGCATGGGAGCGGCTGAAGCCACAGCATGGCCACACGTCTTGGGGCGCATTTTATCATCTAAATCAAAGTGGACGGCAGGGGGAGGTGGCGGGTTGAGAAAACAGGTGGTATGAAGCAGGAGACCTATCATCTTTGTCACTGAACTGTAGTTATCTGTACTAGTCTCTGGATGGGAAATCGCTTAAACTTACTGGGATTCAGTACTTTCACTATAAAGTGAAAATAGTTAACACTGATTTCACAGAATCTTCATAGGGTTAAAATGGTAACTGACATATTTGCAAACTGTTAAGTGCTATAAAAAAGGATGGTTATCATCCTAACTCTATCTTATCTGTTGTTCTCTCTGTGTCATCTGTAAAATGAGTGAGCTGGATTTTACAAGATATTTTTTTTAAGATTGATTTTATTTATTTATTTATAAAAGCTTTTATTTATTTATTCATGAAAAATACACAGAGAGAGGCAGAGACATAGACAGAGAGAGAAGCAGGCTCCCTGAGGGGAGCACGATGTGGGACTGGATCCTGGGACTGAGATCACACCCTGGGCCATAGGCAGACCCTCAACCGCCAAACCACCCAGGCACCCCTATTTATTTACTGAGAGGGAGAGAGAACAAGCCAGGGGGAATGACAGAGGGAAAAGCAGACTCCCTGCTGAGCAGGGAGCCCGATGTAGGGCTCAATTTCAGGCTCTTGGGATCATGACCCGATCCAAAGTCAGACGTTTAACCAACTGAGCCACCCAGGCACCCCTACAAGATAATTTCAAATTCCCTTTCAACAACCAGTACTGCCTTATAGGCAAATTGCTACGTAATCTTAACTCAGAATATATTTGAAAACATTCTCCAAAGACAGGTAGATCTATCTGCTTATTTTCATTTCTACATATGTGGTGATGGGAACTGTATGCCAATTTTCAAAGCAAGTATAGTGTTTAAACCTTTAACATATACAGTGAGTTTCAAACTATTTTATGTTTTTATATTTAATATACCATTAGTGGCATCTGATACTATTTTTCACCCATAATACCAAATAAAATACTTCTATGAAACAGGGATTATTCAGAACCTGAACTTCGAAAGAAATGCATCCAACAGAAGGAAATGGAAGAAAACCTGACTAGCTGTTGGCCGTTTCTTGGGATCCCACTGGAGCATGTCTCTCAGGAGTTGAATGGCTTCGCTGCTGGCATTTGGAATCAGGGTCTTTAAGTTATTGGGTACACATTGGGGCCAGCGGAAGTTCATCGCACTTGAAAGTTGGTAGCCTTCAGGCCAGTCAGTCTAAAAGAAGGAAGAGATAGAAAGTCTTGCTTAGCCAACTTGCTGTGATAGTTTATATTCTGGCCCATGTACCCATAATGGAAAAGCAATCATGTTGTTACCATGCTCATATTCACAGTGCAGCCCTGCGTGCGACAAAACACAGGGGATGCTAAGGGAGGCGCTAGAAAGAACATGAAGTCTGGGGAACAGTGGAAAACACTGAATTTGCCACCAACTTGTTTTAAAACTATAATACAACATAGTTCAAATTAGTATTCTTCCAATCACGTCCCATGAGACAACAGTTTAAGAAACCACTAATGAAAAATTGTTCTGGGGGAACAAAATGAAAGAAGACATCTTGTTTCCCATTAAATAAATTTGTGATACCCTACATATTACAATATCTCCATCTTGATAACTCAAAATAAACATGCTGAGAAGTCCAGTAAAGAAAGCTATTCTACTCAGTCTCAAGCTCTCCACTGCTTTGTGCATCATACCCACTAAATTCGGGAGGTAATGATGGAAAATGAAGAGCAAACAATCCTTCTAGTTCCAACACTTTTTGCAAAACACATTCTCTACATTGCTTTTATCTTTTTTTAAGGTTAAGTGGCACTATGTATAGCTTTTGTTATTTATTCACTCAGATGGTTATTGAATGCTTAGTGTGTTGGATATATAAAAACAATCCAGTATAAATCCTGCCCTTAAAGATGTTATTGTCCAAAAAGAGAAAATAAGACATTTATGTAAAAACACAATAATACAGAGAAAAAAAAATGATGAGGGTCACAAGGGAGGTACAAGTACAGGTATCCAGAGGACACAGGGAGTTCAGCAAGAGACTCTGAAAATCTTGAAGAGGTAGCACTCATGATTTATTCAAATGATGTAAAAATTTTTTGACGGTCTGGTTTGTACTAGCAATGGTGCTAGGACCTAGAAAAATAAATACAAATAAACACAAGCCTATGGTCCAGGGCACAGAGATGTACACGGATAATGATATTAGTAACACAGAACACGGCTGAAATGAAGAAGAGATTAGAATAGTACAGACGAGGTAAATTATTGAGAGGTTTTGGAAAAACAGAATTACATCACGTGAGATGTTCACGCAGGTACGCAGAGTGTGCATGCACAGAGTAGGGAAGTGGGGCACCACCCAGGTTGCACCAAGCAGGTGCAGGTAGCACGTGGGCGATAAGTAGTGAGAGTGAAGAAAGCTCGGGTATGGGGACTCAACAAGTATTTTTAGCAGGGAGGACTGTACCAGGGCTAATGTTTAGCTGGAGGAATATGGCTGCAGAGCGAAAGATAAGCTGCAGGCAGGGCTTGAGGGCAGGTGGGCTGAGAAGATGCCCCAGACACAGGTGGGATGGTCAAGGCTGGCCTGTGCTGGCTGCAGCAGGGCTCCCAAGCCAGATCCCGGTAGCGAAGTTCAACATGATTTGTGGCCAGCTGCTTGGATGACGGGAAAGAGGGGATGGGAGAGAGAGAAGGTGGCACTGAAATTTAAATTTAGCCTCAACGCCAGGGCACTGGGATTCTGGTAGGAGCGCAGGCAGAAACAGGGTAATGGGGGAAGGGAGCTAGCTGGGGGTAAGCAAAACACCATCTGTGTCAGATGTTGAGGCCACAGGGACGGTGAGGGTGTTGGGAGAAAATCTCACAGGTAGTGTAAGCATGTGAATGCAGTTACAAGGAGGGATTTCACGTAGGAGGACTTCCAAATGGATGCAGGTGTCGTAGCCATGAGGATGGAGAAGGCTGGCGAGGGAGGTGAGGTGGCTGAGAGAAAAGCAGGAAGCCGTAATGCATGTACTTAAGAGCAGGAGGGATGAGGCCGTCTGCAAAAAGGGCAGGGAGGGATCACCAAGGTGAAGAGAAAGACTGCAGGATGAGCTGGTGATCCCCAGGGCCAGGGGGGCACAGGGTACAGGAAAGGTAGTGGGGGAAGCTGCTGGTTTTAGCCCACAGGCTTTTGTTCCATATCATCACCTTTTTGGGTGTCCCCAACAGCTGGCAAATTTTGAAGATGGTGTCAATTTCACTGGCCCCGGGAAAGAGTGGCCTGAGGGTGTACACTTCTGCCATGATGCAGCCCACCGCCCAGATGTCAATGGGGGAGCTGTAGTTGGTAGATCTCAGGAGCACTTCTGGGGCCCTGTACCTGGAGAGACAAAGACAAAGATGGACTGCTGGTTACTGTCTCTATGAGTTAAATGCAATATTACCACTAATTCTCAGGGAGAGACCTATATTTCTAATATTTCTAGTGCAGTGTGGTAGGTGGACTCAGGACGGATTGGCAACTGCTGTGGCTGCTGTCAGAAAGTAGTGTTTCTCTACTTCTCTACTTCTACAGTATTTTCTACTGAGCATTTCTCTGCAGGACTCTTCTGTACAGCATCCTTGAGAAACATAGAGTGAGACCAAGGAAAAAGAAGAGAGAATAGAAGAAAGAAGCACATAAAACTTGTCTGTAGGCTACTTCTTGGTCATGGGCAACTGCTTAAATTCTTGGGGTCTGAAAGTTTCAACAATAGTCATTGGCTGGTTTTCTAAACAGGTCTTTGGAGAATCTTCTACACAATTCTTTTAGGAAGCGGTCTTCAGCAAGGGCTGTATATAAAATATTATTTATAACATGGAAAAGCATAATGGGCCTCCTTTTAAAAAGATTTACCATATAAGCTTTTAAACCTGGTGAAATGTCAACAAAACTACAAATACGTGTTTCAAACTGCACTGCTTCTCTTAGTGAAAAGTTAATTATTTGTGACATTAATATTATTCTCAGTATAATGGTATATTTTAAAAGAAGTGTGACTTGAGGAAAGAGGATTTACCATCTGGTAGATACATAGTCTGTGTATGGGGGTCTCGATCGGATTTCTCGGGCCAACCCAAAGTCTGCAATTTTCACAAGTTCTGGGCCCATGCAGAGGAGGTTCTCAGGCTTTAAGTCCCGATGAAAGAAGCCTGTAGAGAGTGGAGAAGGAATACAAGTTCATGTTTGCTTCTGCAATAACTCTTTACAGTTGTATTTCTTTCTTTCTTTCTTTTTTTTTTTAAGATTTTATTTATTTATTTGAGAGAGCAAGAGCATGCATAAGCAGTGGGGAGGGGCAGAGGGAGAGGGAGAAGCAGGCTCTCGGCTGAGCAGGGATCCCAGGAACCTGGGACCATGACCTGAGCCAAAGGCAGACGCTTAACCGACTGAGCCACCCTGTATTTTTTTCATAAATAGCTGTAAATTGAAAAGAACCCTGGAATGATACCAAAGGCTCCATGTACAGGACTTCTTTCATTTTCCACTGATGAATTCAAAATGTAAAATAATCCAAAAGCTGATCTTCATAATACTTTTCCAGGAGAGAAAACAGCTTTTAAAATATCAAAACTGGGGATCCCTGGGTGGCTCAGCGGTTTAGTGCCTGCCTTTGGTCCAGGGTGTGATCCTGGAATCCCGGGATCGAGTCCCACGTCGGGCTCCCTGCATGGAGCCTGCTTCTCCCTCTGCCTGTGTCTCTGCCTCTCTCTCTCTCTCTCTCTCTCTGTGTCTCTCATGAATAAATAAATAAAATCTTAAAAAATAATAAAATATCAAAACTCAGTTATGGGCCGATAACCTTCAAAAAGAAAAGTCACCCAAGGGGGGGGAATATATATATATATATATATAATGCCTATACTGCCCTAGTTAGCCAGAAAGAATCCGAGACTAGAACCATTTCAAAAGACAAAAGTCTTATGACTTCTGAGAGTTTATATCACAGAAAAAACACAATTACAATTTTTGTTTAAAGAACAAAGCTATTTAAGAATACGGCCTACTTGTATCTGAGATTCTGGTGTGTTGCAACAAATATTCATATGTTAAATGATTATGACTTTGCCTAACAAAGAAGTAGAGGTACATCTGCAGCACAGCATACATTGTAGAAGGCAAAGACAACTCACCAAATGGGAAGCCTGTCTCAGCTACAGCAGAGCTTTGCAGGTGCATGCAGGATATTCAACATGTGAACTTTCCAGGTACGCTCAGACACCCACTGATTAGTGATAAATGTCTCTGAAAATCTAAAACCACTTGTAGAGATTATCACTGACATAGACATCATTCTATATAACCCTAAATCTCATTGAAACACCAAAACTGGAAATTGTGAATGCCGCTGGTGGTGTTATGTCCTGTCATTATCAATGTTGTGATAGCTAGATCCCAACCAGCACATGATGGGAGGAATTAATAGCCATCACAGAGGAGCTACACTGCTCCTTGCCAACCTCTATGCTGAAAATGTTTAGATCTGCATCTCTGACCCCACTCTTCTCTGGACCCATGTCTCCAGTGGGGTAGCAGCTGGATGTCACTGTCTCCCCCCATCAACCTGTCCCAAACCACTTTTATCCTCTCCCAAATCATCTCTCCTTCCCAAACCTTTGATAAGATATCCTGGTTTCCTTTGTATATTGGATCCTTCCCAAACAGTCATAGGATTGTGTTCTATTTTTCACCCAAATATCTCCTATCGACCCTTTCTGCCCCCTTTCACTCCTCCCCCCCAGATCTTTGCTCTCCTCACCTATCTCTATGCTGTCACTTGCTGGCAGGGCTTCCTCACCCTGGCTACTCTGGAGTCCCACACTTCCTGATAATTTAAACACTGTCTTTCCCTTGTGACGGTCTCTCTCTCACACACACAACCTTCCATGGCTCCTTTAAAGTTACATAATAAGCTTGAATTCCTTTCAGTCTACCTAAAGAGATAGACTTACTTTCTAATACTTATCATCAGTATGTATAAAGTATGTTTCAATTCGGTAGAATTCCTCATTTCCTTCATTCATCTTACCTACTCCCATTCAAAATGCTGGACCATGGTTTCTTTGTATCTATGTCAGTCCCAATCTTTGCCATCCTTCAAGACCCAGTTCAAGTTTCCCCTCCTCCAGGAAGCCATTCTCTCTCTCTCTCTTTTTTTTTTTTTTTTAAGATTTTATTTATTTATTCATGAGACACCCAGAGAGAGAGAGAGAGACAGGCTGAGACACAGGCAGAGGAAGAAGCTCAACCGCTGAGCCACCCAGGCATCCCTCCAGGAAGCCATTCTAATTACACTAGCCTTTTTCACTCATTTGTCCTACTAGTAAATGTTCACTGAGGGCCTACTCCAAGCCAGGCACTGGGCAAGGCTCTGTGGATTCAGAAGCAACCAAGATGGACATAGTTCTTGCCCTGATAGACATGATAGGCTCTCCTCTCTGAGCTTAAGCAGAACCCTGCTGTTTTCAGGTATATTGACCATCTCTCTCTAATTAGATGGAGCACTTTAAGGGTAGAAGCCACAGTTCTATTTCTTCTGAAGGTCTAGCACCATGGCAGGAGTATAGTGGTCTCATAACATAGTCTTATTGATCGAACAAAGGCCTTGAATAGTTTTGTAGAGAACATGAAAGAGCTCAGTGGTTGACAAATCTACCTTGGCCCAGCAGGCAGGGGCAAACGAGAGAAGACCTGGAGCCAAGAAGGCTCATAAGCTAGTAACTGAGAAGTGAGAAGAGCAGTGACCCTGAAGTAGTGGGGGAGACACTGAGGGTTCAGAGCAGGAAGTCCTCAGCGTGGGAGGAGGGGGGGTTCCAGCAGGACTAAATCTACTAGTCAGGGTTATTTCCCCCAAGCCCTCTCTGCTCTAGAGGAAGGGGTGGGGGACTGTGATGTGGTTATACCTGAATGTGCACTGGATGTCATATATCATGCAAAGCAACAGTGTTTTTTTAAAAAAATACTCCACTCGGTTTATCACCAGAGCTTGGTATTAGATCACACTCCAAATGGATAGTATTATGGCATAATGATGGGTCTGCAGGCAAATGGCTGGCTAAGATACACAAAATAAATATAGTTACAGAGCACATAGAAGGGGCTGAAGGGAGCCATCTGAGAGGTGCAGTTGGTTGGGTGTCCAACTCTTGGTTTCAGCTCAGGTCGTGATGTCAGGGTCATCAGATTGAGCCATGTGTTGGGCTCCGAGCTCAGTGTGGAGTCTGTTTGAGACTCACTTTCCCTTTTCCATTGTCCACCCCACCAGGGTGTGTGTGCACGTGCTCTCTCTCTCTCAAATAAATAATCTTAAAAAAAATAAAAAATAATTTAAAAAAAGCAGGGGCTGAAGGTACAGAGGGGATCATATATATTCAAGAGGGCCACAAGTGAGAAGAGGAAGTACTTCCTTCTCACCAAAGGCTGCTTCTATTTTCCATAATCCAGGGCATTGAGAAATTCAAAGGAGTCCTACCTGGGTTAGACCAGAGACAGGAACAGAGAGAGCTTGCTATTTGTACATCATATGCACATGTATTCACATATTCTTGTTTGTATGGAAATGTGTATTAAAAATATATGTATATATTCCATTGCATCATTCTTTATCCTGCCATCATACCAATATACACCTGATGGCCTTCTTCACACCACTTGCTTTAAGTATCCTAACCAAATTAATAATAAATTAAACCTAAATTATAGTAAGAACCAAATTTGAGGCTGTCAGCAAATTCAAAAGGTAATTCAGTATTAGTCAAGGGTGGCCTTTAAAATAAAAGAGAAGAATTTTCTTTCTTTCTTTTCTTTCTTTCTTTCTTTCTTTCTTTCTTTCTTTCTTTCTTTTTTTCTTTCTTTCTTTCTCTTTTCTTTCTTTCCTTCTTTTCTTTTCTTTTCTTTTCTTTTTTCTCCTCTTTTCTTTCGTGACTTTATTTACTTATTCATGAGAGACACAGAGAAAGAGAGAGGCAGAGACACAGTCAGAAGGAGAAGCAGGCCCCCTGCAGGGAGCCCGATGTGGGACCCGATCCCGGGACTCCAGGATCACGCCCTGGAACAAAGGCAGGTGATAAAACCACTGAGCCACCCAGGCATCCCAAGAGAAGAATTTTCTGATGAGGACAAGTTTGGATGGCTTATTATCAGATGGATTAAATAAAGATGATCAATACACACCAGAGTGGGTGGTTTCTAAGACTCAGTATAACTGAGTCATCATGCTTGGACCCTCTGTTCCTCAGAACACCCTCCAGCAACCAGAAGGCCTGGTTGTAAGCTGCCTCTTGGAATTGGCTTAAGAAAGTGGAAAGACAGAAACAGTTACCAGAGAGTGATCTTTTGTCAGTACATGCAGGAAAACTCCTCTGACCCTGAAAATATATGAACTGTGGGGACCATGGCCTCTCTTCCTAAAAACTCAGAGCACTAAAAACACACCAGTGAAAAAGAGAAATGGCAAGCATCATTTTCTTATTGAACAGATGGGAAAAGTGAGTCAGTGGTTGGTGATGGTGGGGGGTGGTTAATTATTCATAGTCCTACCAGAAATGTGCTAGAGCTACTGTACTGTTGAGCTGTACTCTGGCCCTCTCAGGATTCATATAGTTAAATCTTGATTTGTGGTTCTAGTCCTCTCAATACATACCAACACTATTTCTCCTCTTAGACTCCCTCTTTCTCATCTAGTTGGGCTAAATAAATTATTATTTCCAAACTCATGTGGCCTTTCTCTCAAAATGAGTCATTTGTCCTCTAGCGTCCAAGCCTCATCGCGAGCTCCCTCTGCCACCATCTATAACACCCACCTCAACAAACTTGCATCTTATCCTTGCTCAGTTCATCCTATCACACTGACTTGTACTATGATACAAGTATCACTCTTACGCTCTGGATCTTGCACCTTGCTTCCACCACAGGATATGAGCACAGACCACCTCCTCACATTGGTCAAGCTTTATCCTTTCCCTCACTGCTAACCCCTCTTTAATCCTACTAGAACAGATGTACTCATAAACCGAGGAGAATGAAGATTCTAGTTCCCCATATATCTGTATAAGTAGCTTCACATTCTATAGATCATACTCTGGACCTGAAACAATCAGAGGTACAAGACTAGGAAAAAAATGAATTGCAAAACAGATCCTTAAAAATGACTAATGAAAACTGTATCTGTCAGGTGGCATTTTGACAAATATTGTTTGACAGGTGCTGTTTGTTATACTGTATTTGAGGATAAGCCTTTTGTAACTAGGAAACATTCATAAATATGTCTGTTTTTCTTCATTACTAAATTAGTTATTATCAGTCTTATAAGTTCTATTCCTTCGTAATTAAAACTATAAGACCCTCACATTGTGTACATTTATTTTTCATCTCTATTTTAACAAAATATTATGATTTCCATATGAGAGGCCATACAGCAGAATGGTTATGTGTGCAGACCAATAAGGTTGCCCAATTTCAAATCTCAATTCTTTTTTTTTTTTTTAAGATTTTATTTATTCATGAAAGACAGAGAGAGAGAGAGAGAGAGAGAGGCAGAAGCACAGGCAGAAGGAGAAGCAGGCTCCATGCAGGGAGCCTGACGCGGGACTTGATCCCAGGTCTCCAGGATCATGCCCTGGGCTGAAGGTGGTGCTAAACTGCTGAGCCACCCGGGGCTGCCCTCAAATCTCAATTCTGTTCTCTGTCTGGAAAAATCATGTAATCTCTCTGTGCCTCACTTTCCCAATCTGTAAAAAGAAAACCTTAACAGCTTGTTTTGTAGGATTCAATGTGTTAGTTTTGTAAAAGTTTTAGAGCCATATCTGGCACACTGGCACCTTGCAAGACCTTGTCATTATTTGTAGTATGAATCCTCTCATTTATCCTTCCAATAGGGGGGCAGGCAGACACAGCTCCATTTTTTGCATATAAGAATTAATGCCTACAAAGCTAGTCATGCACTTCACCTGTGAGGAGGAGGTGCTGCTAAGCTCCAATCCAATTATTAGCTAGGTACATGTTCTGCTGATGTGTGCACTGGAGCTTGTAACAATGAGCCTACTTCTTCCTCTGGGCTTCTGATTCATAATGGAAACCCTTACAGATGGTTCATTCAGACACCACACAACAGCAAAGTGCTATTAAGATAAGAATCTTCCCGTTCAAAACTGTTTGGTTTCCAGAAGACAGGAACAGACCTTCAATTTCATTTCAGGGTACCCCATGCCAGTCAAATAATAGAGGGATTTTCTTTTTTCATCTTGGCAGAAACTGTGTTGTGCTTACTTTTCATTAACAACCCTTGGGCAAGGAAAACATCAAGCCACAAAGCAGGCTTTCTCCCATCTACTACATTCTGCTAATGATGAACCTGATATGAATATATGGAAATAACCAGGGAATATTTAAACACGATGAATTTATATAGCATATCTTCCTGCTATGGAAGTTGTTACTTTCACAGATATCACTGAATTGAAACCTATAATGTTTTTATCAAGAAGACCAACAGGACAGCAACACACAGACCAAGGGGTGACTCAAGGTCATGCACGGCAAGACAGTGGTGAAACACAGAAGCAGAGAATCACTTCTTGGGGCAAAACATTGTCCTCCAAGCCACGTGAGGCATTTCTGACTGCCTGCACGGGTAAGTGTGAGCTGGACATTTCTAAGGGCAGGTCAAGGACGAATGCAGTTTGCGTTAATTATTCAATTCCAGCAAAGTACATATGCTTTGGCATTGCTCAATCAGCACCAAGTGGAGTCATGTTTTCATTCCCTGTGGGGGGAAAGTACTCGGTGACATGAACTATGGCCATAGCAACTACCTGCAGCGCTGTTCTCCCCTCTCAAAGGAGTCTACTCCCTAGGGCCAGAATGCACCTTCTCGCAGTGAGAACAAGCTAACAAGACAAATCTGTGTGTGAAGTACTTTAGATGATTTTTTTTTCCATTACTGGAAGAAAGGGGTAGTATGGAGTTACATGTGCACTTAAACAAAGGCAAATCAATACCATATAAAAACCTTTATAAAGTTTCTGAAAATCACTTGTCAATAAAAATGGGATAGGACCTGTAAAATTAAGATCCCTCCCACCTACCATTATTATCACTATTTTGTTCACCTCTTATTCTCTTGTTCTCTTTGAGAAATGACAGGATTTTCTGGTAAAGCATCAGATACCTGAGCTAATCTCCACTCTACTACTTTGTTGCAGTGGGGCCTTTGGCAGGCCTTTAAACCTCTTTGAACGTCAGGTTCTTCTTTGGAAGGAACAGATACCATCTGTCCTTTCTAACTGAGAAATTGGAAAGGAAATAAGTAAGGTGACAGATGAAATGTTATTAAACTCAAATTACAACTGGGCACTTAACAGCTGGGGAACAGTGCCCGCAAAAATCTTTGGTAATAGCAACAGTGCTGGGTTGTAAAAGCAGAGGTTTTTATGACTTTCTTCATGACCTGAGCCTTCTCCTGTTATCGCCTTCATACATGATCTGAGTGTCCAAGGCATGTGGGGGGAAACTGACAGTCCAGAGTTTCAAAGAGCAGTGGTGTCACAACAGTATCTGGATGCTACATTATTGGATACAAATATGGATTGTGTGTGCACACATATACATGCCATTTGTGGGTTTGGGTGTGTGCATGTATTGGGGGGGAGCAGGATGTATGCAGGTATGTGGGCATGTATACATGTAGATATGTATGCATATATGTGACGTACATGTGTGAATATGTGTGTTCATTTGATAAGATTAGGTAGAGACCCAGGTAAAAGACTACAAGTCCTTTCTGGCAACGAATACCCGAGTCTCATGAAAAGCAACCAAAGGAAGAGAAGAGAAAGCCTAATGAATACTAACTTTCTTTTGGGTCCACTACTCAGTTTCCAGGACTGAGGAAACAGCCCAAGGAACTGAGACACTATGACCATCTCTGTGTGAAAACATTCTGGCTGACTTTCTCTTTCGAGAATCTCTTTGATTTCTCATCACTTCGTTTTGCTGGGTTCTTGAATCTAATAAGTATCCTTCTCCCCCTATTTATCCCTTAGATACCATACCCGTTTTTCATGTTTCACATGAAACATCCCTTGTGAATTCTGGTGACCGAAGGCTCTGTTGATGCCAACAGAAATCAGGCTGACCATTTACTAAACCATTTACTAAAAACTTTTTATTAGAATTGGTTCCCAAGTGGACTCAGTGTTGTATATTACTCACTGATAATTTAGCATGTACCTGAGGCTGACATGGATTTGCCCAGATAGCCTCTATCTGTCTATGTTTCATTTAGCCCCTGAGAGGCTACTTAGAGGTTAATCACACCACCAGCTTTGGCACGGTGTCTTTTCCACTCACTGCCAATATGTCAAATCTGTACTGACTGTATTATCAAAGGGCTTCCGCCCAGTTTCCTTATTGGGTAATGAAACTCACCTGTTGATGCAATATTTGCAATGGCAACAACATCTTTAGGCTGGGGGTGAATGGCGTTCTGCTTGTGCAACTGCTTAGCCCATCTGTCTATAAAGTTAAAGTGACTTTGAATGACCCCCATAGGGGACTCCCTGTTTCACTGGTGGACATATCCACTTCATGGCTGTGTTCGCAAGGTGGGTCTGCATCTAGTTAGCAGCAGAGATTTAGTAATACCCCAGGTGTTTGATGGAAAATATAGCCTCAGAGTCATTGCTACTCAACACCTTTCAAAAGCTCTGCTAAGGACAACAGTATTGGAGGATTTCCCAAAGGGTTCATGGCCATGCACTCCTCTAGATATTCTAAATTTCTCCTTGGACTACCTAGACCATTTCTACAGTGAATCCTACTGGGCCCCAGTAGGGATTA
Source organism: Vulpes lagopus (assembly GCF_018345385.1). Lineage (NCBI taxonomy): Eukaryota > Metazoa > Chordata > Mammalia > Carnivora > Canidae > Vulpes > Vulpes lagopus. Next base: position 52,627,161 of record NC_054824.1, on the reverse strand, counting down.
CTTTCTCTGATCAGGTGATGTAACCGGCCTATAATGAGGGATATGACATGAAACTGCCCAGTGTAACCTGTCACTGTTTACCATGAAATCACATTATATACTGTCTCCTCCAGAAGGATCCATGAGAGAAACCTCTCTGGTCTTAGTTCCAAGCCAAAAATAGTACTGCTTCTCTTGGGCAACCAGACTGTTTTTACTGGGGGTAGGTGGGTTGTGGCGGGGGGGGGGGGGGGGAGCTAGGTTGGATGCAACCGGTCATGTTTCACATTTTGCATTGTCAGAAAGCCAGTTCAGAATCAAATCTGTAGCCTATTTCTTTGACTTAAATAGAATTTGCTGACATGCATTTTGCAGATTAACTTTCACCTCTGCTATATCCATATATTGTTTTGTCTTTATTTTTCTTTGCTAATTCTTAATTGATTTTATTTTCCTGTTTTGAATCAATTTTGTTAGGCCATTTTTGCATGCATTTGAACTGAAATCTAGTACATCAGGAAAATGAGAAGCCACAGCGAAGCAGTAGTAGTAGATTAAATAAGTGAAATTTCTCTGAATTCTAATCTGAGGTGTCTTATTGATACACCAGATAATGGGCAGTAATAACTTTTAGATCTATAACCAATGAGCTTAATGTTAAACCCTAAGGATTAAGAACATGCAAATATAAATAATGAGAAAAATTCAGAAGTCAATATGAAAGAGAATAGATCCCAAACCCCATTGTCAGCATCTTAAGCCATCAACCTCTTCTGGGAGGCAGTCACAAAAAAGAGCCTGATGCTACCTATATCTTCTATGTGACGACAACATTTCACTATTAAAAAGCACAATACTCCAATTACCTACCGTGTTTGTGAATAAATGCAAGTCCTTGTAATATCTGATACATGATATTCCTTATAGCAGATTCAGGGAACAACTTATTTCTGTTTGGGGCAGAGGAGGAAAAAAGTTATAAATCTAGATTTACATATGAAAACAAATACCCCGTGTTCCTATTCTTCTGGTTATATAGTAAGTATTTAAGAAAATATTTGGTCATACATAATTTGATCAGATCCTTTGATAATAAAGATCAAAGAAAAACAACCATTTGTCCATATGAGATAGTTACCTTGTAAACACTTGTGTATTGCTTACTGGTATATTCAGTTACGTTACAAAGAAGATTAAAAATTTTATAGTCACCACCCCCCTCAATCCCTCCAATCTATCATATAAAAAAAACTTCTCTCTCCATAATATAAAATAAAATAAAACTTTAACACATTTTAACAGGGAAAATCTGAGGTCTTCCAGACAAAGTCCTCATAGAATGTGATGGACAGTGCCGCATTGCCCCTGGTTGGGCAGACCATACAGCTTCACTATTGTTAGTGACGATGAAGACCATATTTGTTCACTGAATTCACTCAGAGAGAAGTTGTGAATGGCACTCACTTGCCACTAAGAAAATATGACCATGAGGTTCCATGTGACTGACTCACTTTCAAAGTTCAAAATGACCAGAACAGGTAAGGTGGTTGTTAGTTTCCTCTTCTTAGCACACAAGCCCCTGAGCACAGCAGCAGGAAAGGAAATACAATAAACCTCCAAGTTTTCAATGGAGCTCTCAAAATAAATGAAGCCATCACACTCTGACCTGAAATTGTTCTGCCCATATGTCCTTGCAGAAATAGAGAGCTGTGGAGTATCTGTTCAATCTCCGAGCTTCTCTGGGTGAATAACCCATTGAAAAATGAAAATGGCTGCATTGAAAGTAGCTTTTATGAAAACTATCACGAGGCCTCCAAAGTAGGAATGTGGTTTGGGCCCCGCATCTAATGGGCAGCTTTAAACAGTGAAGCCTAAACATCAGGATGGTGATACACAATCGCCAAAAGAAAACATATCCACTTTGCAATACTTATTTCTAAGATCATGATGACCAAACAGTACCTTTCTTTAATGAGCTGGTAAAGATTTTCCTTCATGTACTCGAAGATAAAATAAAGATGATCATTTTCCCTGATAACTTCTTTTAATTTTACTACATTGGCATGGTTGAGCTTCTTTAAAGACTGAAAAAGGCAAGAGAGAAAAACAAAAAATTAGAGAAAATCTGTTGTTGAAAAAGAAAAGTCATCGCATATATACTTAGGAAGAAACATCTGATTCTAGAACCATAGAAATGCCACAAATCCCATTTTATTGACAATTTAGTAAGTGGTATTTCTCTGAAGTCAATAATAACTTTATGTAGAAAAACTATTTCGATTAGCTGACTAGAGAGGAAGTACTTGACCATCACAGGGATTTCTGGCTGCCTCCTGCACCAGGCAACGGGCCAGGGCTATCTAGGGTGCACTCCCTCCAGATGATGGAATTCATGCCATGAAAATGGCCAGAAGGGAACCAATGGGAAGCTAAAGCTTTGATTGTTCTAGTATCTGAGGAGGCAGCTGCTTGGGACTGAGATGACCAGCCAACAGTCCACAGGCCCTTTGAACAAGAAATTGTTCAAATAGACAGAGGCTTATAGCCTGAGGCTCTCAATTTCCATCTGAATCATGTGTGTCCATGAGGCACACAGCAGTCCTTACAATGTGAATTTTATTTTTCTAAATTTTATTTAAATTCAAGTTAGTTAACATACATGGTGTAGTATTGGGTTTTAGGAGTAGTATTTAGTGATTCATCACTCACATACAACACCCAGTACTCATCCCAACAAGGGATCTTTTTAATACCATCACCCATTTAGCCCATCCCCCCGCCACTAGTGTGAGTTTTAAAAGAGAAAGGAGGAAGAGGAGCGATCTCATTGCAAAGCACCCCCTGAGGTGAGATGGGGAGAAAGAGCTCTGCTTCCAAAGGACAGCAAAGGCAAAAGTCAGCAAAGGCAAAAGAGTCAGGCGGGTGATGAGAAACAAGAGGGTGGCTCAGAAAACAGAGCATGACCTGATTCTTTATCCTTGTGCATGTGCAGTTTCCCTCTACCTGCCACATCCACATGAATACAACTATGTATAAACTTTTTTCTGTTTGCATCATTAGTTCTGTTGATGGATAAATATACTTTTGTATTCGTGAGCAGGGATCCTGTTCATGTACAGCAGCCAGAGAAACTGCTGCTTTGCTCACCAGATGGTCAGAATTTGATTAACAGTCTCCTTCAAAGGAACCTCAAAGGGTCGCTGGCCAGCGGGATGAACCCTTTAATTCCAAAGCCTTTCCCTCACAGAGAAGTGACTCAGACAATAATTCACTGTAAAACCCTCTTTATCTCTGAATTTCCTTAAAAAGAATACTCCTTTTATAAAATAAATGCAACGGCTGAAGACAAAAAGCTGAACATGAATATCCCAATCTAGAAGGATACTCAGTAATAATGCACCCAAGCAAGGAATCAGAGCTTGGGAATGCTGCTGTGATATGATTGAATTACTTCAAGGGGCCAGGAACAGACCGGAAATGGTCAGTGAATGAGAATAAAATGAAACTCTTCTGGAACCTCTTTCTTGAAAGACAAACTCTTGCCAAGGAGGAGCTTCTCTGGCAGGAAATCTTCAATGGAAGGGAAGGCCAGATCCTTCAAGAATGACCCAACCAGGCTGATTACTTGTTTTAATTAGGTTGGATTCCAGGTTCTCCATGAGTAACAAACAAAAACATTGCTTAACTTCTAAGTATTTACCCCTGCAGGCATCTTTTCTATTTGCTTAAAATGCATCACAGCAATCGCTGAGATGTCCAGTGGATGAACAGCAGAATAAGCAAGGGTAGTCAGAGAAAAATGAAGTAGGTTTTTAAGCTTTTCAAGAGAAGGGTTCAGGCAAGGAGCAGAGACAGTACCTTCCACATTTGGCCTGACATATGTTGTGAGCATGAATCACTGGCTCAAGTCTAAGGGCTCGTAGTTCTTGTTTCTGAGTGAGCCTCATGGACAAGTGAAGTCTATATTAGCTTAATGTAAAAGGGATGAATTTTGTGTGGGAGATTTCATGTGACTCATTTTACAGGAAGAAGGCATCTTCTTTTGGCACAGGAAAGGCTTACGAGAAGAAGCAGGACAGAGCTGAGAAGCACAAATAGCAAATTAGACCCAGGTCAGCAGTCCAAATGGGGACTGTTTATCCCCACTTGGAGGAAGGTTCTTAGCGATTAAACAAAACTACAAAGTACTTCTCTTCAAGGGTACCCTGGGGCATGAGACACAGTCCTCGCCTGTAAGAGGCAAATAGCCTAATTAAGACAGGGCATGAATACAAAATCCACAGAACAGAATGAGGAGGATTTTATTAAGGTCAAGAGAATGGCAGCAACAAGGAACATTAGACATGTTTTCAAGAAGGAGTAATCAGCAAACTCTGAGTGGCCAATGAATATCATTCACAATGTGATTTGAAGGAAGAGTGGCATCTAGATGAAGTCAATGGGAGGGAATGGGTGTGTCAGGAGAGAAGTCCTTCTTAGGTATGGGTGCATGAGTGGAATGGCATGGTCTGTGCCTGAGAGATGAGAACTGTCCCAGTTTGTTTCCAAAGGAAGCTTATCCAGAAGACTTTGATGGAGGAAGTGGGCAGGGAAGACACTGTTTGGATGCCAGGTATATATGCCATGGAAGCCTGACAAACATGGGTCTGAAACCAAGCTTTGTGGCTTAGAGTTGTATTTACCACAAGCAAGTGGCTTGAGTCTCTGGGTGTCAGCTGTTTTCAGCAGCAAGTCCAAGATACTAACATCTTCCTCATGGGGTAGTTGTGAGGATGAAATAAGACAGTGCATGTGCTGCCTGGCTCATAGTAGTGTCTCAGTAAATTGTAGGTACTGTGTGAACAGCTGAATGTCGCGAGGATTATTCTGGGGGCAGCACAAAAGGTGGATGAGATGCAGAGGAAGTAAGGTCACACAAGCCACCTGCAGTTTCTGGGTGACTGGGTGAATGTTCATTAACAGAGAGAATATATGAGCACTGGGGGAGCACTGGCAGACATTCTAGAAAGTTCAGGCACTGATATCCACTAAGCAGGTAGATTTGTGGACCTAAAGTAGGTGTCAACAAATTCTTCTTAAAGGGACAAATAATAAATATTTTAGACTTTCTAGGTCTTATGGTCCCTGTCTCAACTACTCAACTTTGCCATCAAAGCATGAAATCAGCCATAGGCAACACATAAACAAGTGGGCATGGCTGTGTTCCAACAAAATTGCACTTAAGCGGGATGTGGCCATTTGTTAACCCCTGATCTAATGCTTACGAAGGATAAAAGATTTGATGAGCCCACTGAAGTGAGGAAAGTAAATGAAATTACTCGTTGGAGATTCAGAGCAAAGGAGAAAATCGCTAAGGGCAGAATGCGAGAAGTCATTGCTATTTCAAGGGAGAACTACAGAGCGTTTGGTGAAAGGCAAGAAAGCCACATGTCAGTGGGGCAAAAAGCAGAGTCCCACAGCCATAGGAGGGGACAGCACCCAACATTGCAGGCAAGAAAATGCCTAAGAAAACAAACTGGACTTGGCAACTCATGACTTTGAGTACGTGGCTCCCATAGAGCTGCAGAGGCAGATGCCTGCTTCGGCCACACGGGAAATCAATGCAGGTCAGGGAGTGAGGGCTTGGGACAAGGTCTGCTAGGGTAGGCAAGGCAAGGGGTAGAAGCTTCCACGGGAAGGGGGCTGGAACTCATCAGGGAGGGTGGCGGGCACATATATTTATTTATAGACTGAAGAGAAGGAGCCAGTAGAAAGGAAGAGCTTAAAGAAATGGGTAGGTTCAGAAGAGCCAAAAGGTGGGAGCAGCCCAAGTGTCCATCAATGGATGAATGGATCAACAAAACGTGGCATATACCTACAACTGAATAAGATTTCATCTTAAAAAGGATGGAAACTCTTGACACAGGCTATGATAGGAACCTTGAGGGCATGATGCAAAGTGATATAAGCCAGGCACAAAGAAGAAATACTGTATGATTCCACATATATGAAGTACCTGGAACAGTCCAATTCATAGACACAAAAAGTAGAATGGCGGTTGCTGAGGGTAGGGGTAGAGGGGTCACGGGGCGGGTGGTGGTGGTGGTGGTTGTTGTTTTATGGGTACAGAGTTTCAGGTGTGTAAGATGAAGAGTGTTCTGGAGGTGGATGGAGGTGATGACCGTACAATACAAACGTACTTAACACCACTGAATGGTGAATTTACAAATCTGTAATATGGTAAATTTTATATGTGTATTTCATCACACTTGGAAAGGGAAAGGGCATTAGTGGGAAATGCTTGAGACTGAAATAAATCTGTGGTTTAGTTAACAGTACTATACCAAAGTTTAAAAAAGTATATTCACTAATATAATAGGAGAGCAATCTTCTACTTTGAGCTATTAACTATATGATGTTGTCATTTGCCCCCTTTTGTGGGCATCAGTGTAACAATTCAAGCAAAATGACTAACTCTATCAACCGTATGTCTAAGCATGTATAAAGCTATTTTAATCAACTACATACAAATTATTCCCCAGTGTATTAATAAATACCTTAACCTCCCGAAGGTTCATGCATTCCTCCCAGGAATAAAACTTTCTTTTCATTCTAAAAGAGAACAAAGAAACAAATAGCATGCTTATTCCAAGTAACAGGCTAAACTTTCTTGTTTAAAATATTTCCATTCTGGAGAGGTGGAGGGTGGAACAATTCAAAACTTAACTAAAAAATTCAAAAAAACAAAGAAACCAAAAACAAATGTTTTTGACCTGAAACTCTTGAATAGTGCTTAAAGTTGGTTTCAATTTCTACCAAACATTATACTACCCAAAACAACATTCATTTTAAAATCTGGCAGTGTGATCAAGTCTACATCGCAAAATTTTCCAGCAGAGGTGGTGCAGTACAGTGCAAGGAAACCTCCCCTGCTGTCTTGCTCTATCATTAACTGGCTAACCTTGCCTTGGAGGCAAATCCCTCAGGCTTTTTTTGATCTAGACTAGAGTTCTCCAACAGAACTTTCTGTATTGATGGTAATGCTCTGTGGTATCTAGTATGGTAGCCACTACACTACACATATATGGATATTGAGTACTTGGACTATGGCTAGCATAACATAGGAACTTAATTTTTAATAAAATTTAAATTTAAATGTCATATGGTTATGTATTATCCTATTGGACAACACAGTTCTAGACCCTCCTGTATAGAGGTTGGCAAATTATGACCCACAGGCCAACGCTATCTCACTATCTTTCTGTGTAGCCCATGAGCTAAGAATGACATTTATATTATTAAATACCTGGGGAAAACAAAGAAGAGTACGATCTTATGATGATGATAATTTTATGAAATTTAAGTTTCAGTTTCCATAAAGAGTTTTATTGGAATACAACCACACTCATTCATTTCTACATGGCCTATGGCTGCTTTTACACAACAGCAGAACTGAGTTATGACAGAGACCATATGGCCTGCAAAGCTTGAAATATCTACTATGTGGCCAACCCTGGCCTACGGCCTGAGGGGAGAGAAAGAGAACTCGATGGGTGAACCAGAAATCCAAGTTTCTAGTTATATTGTTCACTGCACTGCAATCACATGGTCTCACTGGACTCTTCCATTAGCCCCAGGAAATAGATGGGACAAGGGAGGAAATGATGAAACTGAGAAATCAAAAGATTTTCCCCAAGGTCTCTCTGCTGGCTAATAAGAGGCCAAAATCCATTTCTCCACCTCGCTCTCACACTCTGTCCCCAGTGTCACATATCTGCAGGTAGAGTGACCAATTCCTTTGTGCATACCCAAATATTGTTTAGCCCTTCCTGTATGGTAGGGCCTTTGTCAGGCACTAGAGATACAACAATGAGAAGGGCATCCCTCGTGGAACTGACATTGCAGCAGGAAGGCAGGCAATTCATCATCACTTTCTGTGTTGAGTGCTGGGAAGGAATGGCATAGGGCATGGTGACAGCAGACGCCAAAGTGACCTAATTTAGTCTGAGGTATCAGGGAGCACTCCTAGAATGAGGTGATGTTTCTATTAAGACCTGAAGGTTCTGCAGAATTTAGCCCATCGAGGCGGGAGGCAGGGAATATCATGTGAAGACTAGGGGCAGAAAGGTATCTGGTGAGTTCAAGAAGCCAAAAGGCCAAAGTGGTGGAAATGATATTGGTAGGGTGGTAGTGAGACATCAGACTGAAGAAAAGAGGGAGCGGCCAAGTGATGTAGCAAGTTGAAGATCACATTAAAAACTGGGGGCTTGGGATCCCTGGGTGGCGCAGCGGTTTAGCACCTGTCTTTGGCCCAGGGCCAAAGGTGATCCTGGAGACCTGGGATCGAATCCCACATCGGGCTCCCGGTGCATGGAGCCTGCTTCTCCCTCTGCCTGTGTCTCTGCCTCTCTCTCTCTGTGTGACTATCATAAATAAATTTAAAAAAAAGTAAAAAAAAAAAAAAAAAGTGAAAAAAAAACAAAACTGGGGGCTTGGGCAGCCCTGGTGGCCCAGTAGTTTAGCGCTGCCTTCAGCCCGGGGTGTGATCCTGGAGACCGGGGATCGAGTCCCATGTTGGGCTCCCTGCATGGGGCCTGCTTCTCCCTCTGCTTGTGTCTCTGCCTCTCCCTCTCTCTCTGTGTCTGTCATGAATAAATAAATAAAATCTTAGAAAAAAACAACTGGGGGCTTGATCCTAAAATTGATAGGATATTGCAAGCTGTTATAGTTTGGGTTCCCCTGAAAGCAGAGCCTGAGGCAAGGACTTGGGTATGGGTAGTTTATTTGGGAGGTGATTCCAGGAAGCCAGGGCAAGGAGCAAGGAAACTGGGAACAGAGAGATGGGAAATCCATTAAAGGGCATGTTATTGAGATGACACCAAGGTGTACAAGTGGGGCTCAGTCCTGGTCTGGGCTGTCTACAGACCTATGCGGAAGGTCCCCTGGTTGAGAGTCTCCCATGTGCATTTGCAAGGATGGGAGGGGTGCTAGTGGTGGGTACAGAACTGTAACTCACAGCACACTGAGGTCAAGTAGGACAGGCGATGAAGTGGGGCAGCAGGGACACAGTGTTTGGTGTACAGGATTTTAGACAATCAGATTCAGGTGTTTAAAGTAATCCCTTCAGATTGGAATGGAAAGGGGTGGAATGGAAGCCAAGGATCCTACAGAGGAAATTATTCTAGTGGTAAAGGTGGTAAAAGATAACAGGTTGAATGGTAGGTTAGCAGGGAGAATACAGAGAAGTAGGTGGATCAGATAAATACATAGAAGTTGGAATCTACAGGTCTAGGTAGCCAATGCTGGGCATACAGAGGGAGGTCAGAAGGATGTGCAGGTTTTGAAGAGATGGTAGTGTCATTTATCAAGATAAGGAACGTGGGAGGAAAAATAGGCTTGGGGTAAGAGAGAGAGAATGGTGAATATAAGCTCAGTTTGGGATATAATAAATCTGAAGTGTCTGCAGGGCATCCAAATGGAGATGTTGAGAAAGTGACTGGATATAGGTGGTGTGTCAGGCAGGCCCTGAAATGGTCCCTGAAGATTCCCACCTCCTTGTATTCAGAGCCTGGTATAAGGCCTCTCCTTTAATGACTTGCTTCTAACCATCGGAACACAGCAATCTGAGAGGATATCCCTTCTGTATTAGTTTACAAAAGCAAAATGATGTGACTTCCACCTTGACAGAAGCCTCTCTCATTGCCTTCACGACCCCCCATCTTGAAGCAAGGTGCCATGTTGAGAGCTATTCTTTGGAGAGGCCCACATGACAAAGGACGGAGGACAATGTCTAGCTAACAGCCAGCAGGGAACTGAGGCCCTCAGTGTAACCACCCAGGAAGTACTGAATGCTACCACAATCATGTGAATGAGGCTGGAGGTGGATCCTTTCCTAGCCCAGTCTCCAGATAAGACCTCAGCACTAGCCAACACCTTGATTATAGCCTCATGAGAGACCCTAATGTAAAGAACTCACCCAAACCCTGCCCAGACACCTGACTCACAGAAACCATGAGGTAATAAATGGGTGTAGTTTAAAACCATGAATTCCTGGGGTAAATTATTAGGTAGCAAGAGGTAACTAATACACTCAGGTTGGACTCAGATTGTAAAGGGGAAGTAGAGTGGGGAGGTGAAGATAGTAGTCCCTAGACCACCACCTGTGTGAATGATCCAAATCAAGTCACTTAACTTCTCAGTGTCAGTTTCCTTTCCAATAAAATGTTTCTAAACCTTTTCATTACTACGTCACATTACGATATGACAGTTTGGAAGAGGACTAGTGTCATATGCAAATCTAAAGTAGGAATGTGTTTAAGACCTCTGACACGAACATTCCGGAGCCAACAATCATCTAGCCCACATAAATCAATGTCTAAGACTTTCCTGTATGCCTCCTACCCACTCCCCCCACCTTTAGAAATTTTCAATAACGAGAAATGCAGAGGGTAGAGTGAAAACGATGTTGACATGTGTCGTTGATGATGAATTGATGTGAGTGAAGAATAAAACTTACTTTTTAATGGCAATCAGTTCCCCAGACTCAATGCTTCGTCCCAGTAGGACGGAACCATAGGTTCCATCCCCAAGTTGCTTGATTGTTGTGTATCTATTCATGGTGTGCCCGCTCAGGCTGGACACTCATCTCAGGGCCGAGGCGGTGCAGTCCTGCAGAAGCAGCAGGCCTCCCCAGAGTGTAACCAGATTTTTCGATGGCAGCACCAGCACAAGGTATTCAATAGAACGTGACTATCTCCCAAATACATATTTTCAAAGATCAGTCTTCTGCCTGTAGAGAAAAATGAGAGACAAGAGTAACTGCTAATGTACATTTTGTGTATTTTTATTGTCTAAATCAAGGGTCAGCAAACAATAACCCTCCCAGGCCACCACCTGTTGTTGTGAATAAAGTTTTATTGGAACACAGTTATGGTCATTCATTTGCATAGTGTCTATAGCTGTTTTCATACTACAAGAGCAGAGTTTAGCAGTAGTTGTGACAAAGACTATATGGCTTACCTGGGTGGCTCAGTGGCTGAGTGTCTGCCTTTGGTTCAGGTTGTGAGACTATCCCTGGGGTCTTGGGATAGAGTCTCGCATTGGGCTCTCTGTGGGGAGCCTGCTTCTCCCTCAGCCTGTGTCTTTGCCTCTCTCTGTCTCTCATGAATGAATAAATAAAATCTTTAACAAACAAACAAACAAACAAACAAACCTAAAAAATTTATCATCTGGACCTTTATGGAAAAAGTTTCCCAACCTCTGGCCTAAATAATGCTCTTTTTAATTTTCATAAGATGAAAGATACCATTCTTGGAAAGTGAACTTGTCACTGACTCAGAAATGAATCAGTTGCAATTCAATGCTTTTCTGCTGACCAGCCACTGTGGGCAAACACTGCATGAAAACTATGGTTGACAAAAATTGCAGAGCTACAAAAATCTGTACTAAATATACTGTGTTCTGTGTATTTCTGCTACAATTTACAATGTAACAAAGCCAAGAAATGTTAAAATTAAAGTTCTCCTGATACAGAATTTACATGTGATCCATGAACTATTTGTGGCTAGGCATCAACAGTATTATTTTTATTACTAGACATACAGAAGCTAAACAAAGAACAACTAATTTCTTAAGGTCTGTATATAGGGTGTGCCCTTTTTAAAGTCATTTAGCTGTCTTTTCTTTCTTTTTCTTTTTTTTTTTTTAAATATTTTATTTATTTATTCATGAGAGACACACAGAGAGAGGCAGAGACATAGGCAGAGGGAGAAGCAGGCTCTATGCACCAGGAGCCCGACGTGGGATTCGATCCTGGGTCTCCAGGATCGTGCCCTGGGCCAAAGGCAGGCACTAAACCGCTGCGCCACCCAGGGATCCCTGTCTTTTCTTTAATAACAAATCATTGGCTTTTGCAATTTATAGAACTGAGTCATTCAATCTGTCTATAATAAAGAAAATATAGCAATAACTTAAGTGATTGCAATGCTTAATAAAATATAAATGCTAAAATAAAAGTAAAGTTTTTTTTGTTTTTGTTTTAATGTAAGTTCTATGTCAACTGTGGAGCTTGAACTCACGACCCCGACAACAAGAACTGCTGCATACAATATCAACTGAGCCAGCCAGGCACCCTGAGCAAAAAACAGCTGATAAAATAATTATCTGAAAAATCAAAAGATCAGAAAACACTGATTAGAAGTATGCGATGTTCTGCATCTAAATCCAGTTTACGCACCTTGTCCTTCCAGAAGAATTCCAAACAATAAATGAAGAAGGAAAGAAGGAAATAAAAAATTCACTATTAGGCAAATACCACAATAAGATTTGTTGCAGACAAGAGTCACTGATGAATGCTAATATTAGTGGATGAATGGTTGAGGAGAAACAAGGTATTTACATAGTTTATTGTTCATTTTTTTTTGAAGATCTTAGAGTCTCAGGACGGGGATGATGGTGGTGGTGGTGGATCCCCAGATATGTTCTAGGGGATGACGGTGGATTGGCCAGGTATGTACTAGCGAATATGCACTAAGATATTTCAAGTCAGCTTAGGTTTCAGGGACAGGGTGTGGGAGAGGTTCAAGGGAAAGTCCCCTAGCTTCCAGCAGGGTCTATTCCATCTGGGTAAGGGAGGGCATAAGTAAAGTCTTCACAAAAGACGGAGCTTGAGAGAACAAGAGAAGAAGGTGTTTTGTAAGGTAAGGCATTCTAGCTGTCCAAGGAGCAGAAACAAAGGCATCAACTCAGGAGGGAGGGGTAAGGTGGGAGCTTGGAACAGGAGAGAGAGAACCTCAGAGTTTTGTTTGTGGAGGGCCTCAGATGCCACTTTGAAAAACATAGGCTTCAACTTGATCAAAGGAGACAAAGTGCTGCAAAGGACATCATTGGGCCAATGGAAAGGACTGAAAGACAGATGGTAGATTAGGTATTGCATCTGTATTAAATTTACTGAAGTTGATATCTGTCCTGTGGTTCTGTAAGAGCAGTCTTATTTTTAGAAAATACACCCTGAAGGATGTATAAGTCAAGGACCATGATGTATGCAATTTGTTCTCCAGGGGGTACAGTTAAAATATTGTGTGCATGGGAGGGAATGATGTGAGGGTAGAGAGAGGGAACAAATGGGGTTAAATGTTAACAATAGGTAAATTTGGGTAAAGGTATATGGGTATTCTTTGGACTGTTCTTGCAAGTTTTCTGTATGTTTCTAATGTAAATTATTCTACATTAGAAGTTTAAAAAGTTATCAAAATGGTAAAGGAAGAGAATCTTTAAAAAGATATATATCTTAAACATTTTATTTCAGCTTAAGACATAAAAGTGTAGATTTATTCGATAAAACCTAACATTAGAACATACATCATGGCTGTGTCTCAACACAACACAGAAAGAGTACTTGAACCACAACATAAGCAATTTTTAACTCTGGGCTTATTTTCCCCTTTTTCTTCTTTTTCATATCTATCTCTACCTATTTTTGATATGACCTAAATGATTTCTACATCATTCATGATTTCATTTTCTAACAAATTAAAATTCCCAAACCATTTTTGTATGTCATCTTCCTAAAAATCACTGGTACCTTCCTTGATTTGTCAAATAGCAGCTAATAAATCACATGCTTTATTTAAAAAAAAAAACAACAACAAAAAGGAGGCTTTCACCTAGAGGCAGTGGGAAGTTAAATTTTTTTTTTAACTTGAGAATAACACGGTTAGATTTGCATTTTGTAATCTAGTTAATTAGAATATTTTTCTTAATGTCCAACTAAAACTTGCCTGTTTTAATTTAAGCTAATTTCTTCATGCTTCGTTTTTTGGTAGATATAAAGAAAGTACCCCACAAAATTGTGTGTATACATGAAATCAGTAATCAAATGTGTGTCTCTCAGCCTTCTCCCGCATTAATTATGCAACCTTTCCTCATAAGACCTTTTTCCACTCCTTTAATTATCTTTGGCATTCATCTCTGAATCCTCACACATTTCTCCATTCCCTTGATGAGCTGTGGTGACCAACCTTAATAATGATGTGCATTCCAGTAGCATGTGGGCTCTCCCCTACCTTTTTTTTTTTTTTTGCAATAGCATTATATTATTGATTCATATCTATAAATTATCAATCACAGAAACCTTTCTTTGGTAGTTATGTCTCACTACTTCCTCATCCAATTAAATTGTATAATTAGGACAATGTTTCTAGATTATCATTGAGAAAGCCATTTGTGAAAGAATTAAGAACTTTAGTGAAGTCAAGATAGAATGAGTCATTCATTTAACATATAGTCATCCTAATAGCTTCTTATACAGTTTGTCAAATTATCATAGAATTAAATTTGATTACTCTAGAAACATTTGACTTTCACCATGCCATGATAGCAGCTTTTTAATCTTATGTTATTTCAGGTAATTACATAATGATTGTACAATAGATCAAATTGGTGTCTCTTCAGGCACTGATGTCAGGTTGACAGTGCAGAATTTTATTGCACCTCTACTAAGATGCTAACCATTATGCAAGGCTTTTGCGGCACACAATGAGTAAGATAAGTGTCCTTTAAATAACTCACAACTGACGTGATCATGAAAAATGTAGAAAGTACTATGAGACTATAGTAGAAAGAGCAACCAACTCTTCAGTGGAGGGAGGGATCTGAGAGAAAAGAAGAGAGGAGGTAGTACTAAAGTAGTAAATGAACAAGGTTTTATTAAGCAGAAAAGGAAGAGAAAGGAATTATAGATGGAGGAAACTGTGCAAAAAGTTGGTGGTACAGACCTTGGTGTGTTCATGAGAGGGCAAAAGTCCAGTGGTTGCATCCATGGCTGAACACTAGAATAGCCTTTTAACAAATACTATTGCCCAGACCCCACCTCTAAGGGTCAGGTGAGGGGTGGGGAATGAGTTTCAGTAGTTAAGAAAGCTCTGCAGGTGATTCTAATGTGTAACCAGACTGCGAAGTATGGGTCTAGGGCATAAAGACTATGGAGAGAAGTAAGGAAATGGCGGGAAATGCCTAGAAACTCAGGGTGGGGGTGGGCCCATGTGTGAAGAAATATATTCATCATGCAGGAGTTTTGGTCCTTACCCTGGAGAGGGGAGTTCTCCAGTATTTTGAAGTAGGGAAACAACATGAGGAAGATACCTTTGGAGACCACATAGATGTTAGGATGGAGAGACTACAGGCAGAGAAACTAGTTTGGAAGGTTTGCTGTAGTCTATATGATACATGTTGAAGGCCTGTACAAGAGACCTAGCCTACATGACTCTTAGATACAGGAGACACATGTTTGGAATAGGGAATGTATGCATATATGTTACTTGGACAAGGTGTAGAGATGATGGGTTCTGCTTCCTGAGGTGTAGGATTTGAGGAATGTACAAAACCTCTCATTGCAGATGCTCAGTAGACAGCTACAAGTAGTTTTAAGGTTGTTTAATTTTCTCCAAAGATAATACATTATTGGAGCTCTTATGAAGAGCTCAGCATTCAGACAAGGTTGATCTGCACGACTCTGATCATTTCAACTTTGGACGACAAACTTCAAGAGAGACATTAAAGAACATAATAAAGGGCCTAAATAAAAGCACCAGAAGAGTAGCTGAAAGAATATTTGAAGTAAAAGAGACTTGGGGAACCATGCTCATCGTTTCAAGTGTACAAACGGGTATAAGGGAAAAGGATTAGTTACACTATGTCTGGATCCAGAGAACAGGACCATGACCACTGTCTGAGCTTTCTGGTCTCTGGTCAATTATTTCCCATATCAAAAAAATTGCAGTGGCATCATTCATATTAGCATTACACAAGAAGCATCAGTCCACCCACAGTCAATTCTGGGCATATCCCAGCAGGAAGCAGTTAAATACATTTGAGATCGGTATTTTCAGTTGTTCACCACTTTTGTGGTGGCTCAAATATGATGACTCATGTCATAATCTGAAACTGAACAAAAACCTCACTGCTACTCTGGGAAAACAACAGGGCAATGGACAATGCTGTAGAAAAAAGAAGGGAGAGGCAGTAGATGCCACTGTGGATCTACCCAATAGCAATGCTGCCCTTCTTGCTTAATTTTCAAAACACTATTTATATTCAGGATCCAACATAATCAGGGTTGGCAGCCACCTACCACAGCCCTAGGGCATGAACTGTGATCACTCTAAGCCAAGCTAAGCTATTCCACCTCCCACTAAAATTTGTTTAGGAATGGGGCTATGGCTCTTACTCGTAGATGGAAAGGATGGTGAGCTGGTAGGAGAAAGAGAAAGGCTTCTAAGAGGGAATCTCCTGCCTGATAAAGACAGCTGACAAAGAGGTTGCCCTGTGTTTCTGCTTTAAATAAACATAGTTGCATAAAACTCATATGTAGTTGTGAGATAGCCTTCTAGTGACTATGAGAAATCAACTCTAAAGAGGAGAATCCTGTCTGCTAAGAATGGATAAAAACAAAGAAAGAGGCTGAGTCTGTGATGATACCACTAGGCTGCTGCATGATCTCTGAAAATATCAGCCTTAGATTTCTCATTATAGGACCTAATTAAAAATCTTTGTTGCTGAAGCCAATGTTAGATATTCCCTCAAGTACAGCTGAAAGCATTCTGGATACAGTATACTAAGGCTACTCTGACTTAAGAGACTAAAATTCAAAATTCTATCTATACAGGAGGTAATAGGTCAATTAATCCATTAACCGATTGAACTTCTGTAGCTAGTATGGTTTTGAAAACTGAAAGAGGAATAGAGTTGGAGACAAATTAGAAGAAGTAATTCTGTTAGCCTAAGGTAAATTTTCTATCCACCAGGATCTGCTTCCATTTTGCAAGAACAAATGACTACAAATCTTATAGGATGAGTGTCCAAAAATGGTCCTGGGTGTCACTCAGGGTTGCCTGGACAACTAGCCAGCTGGGACTGGGCTTCCTTCTTCTCCCCAGTATTTATCCAAACCCAACTTCTCTTAGGCCTTGTAGGTCCCTCCATGGTAGGCAGATGGTTTTCTCAGACAAGTCCTCTCTGTAGGTGGCACCTAAACCCAGATTCTGCAAATCCTCTGATAATGGCCCAACAGACAAGACTGTTCTGACACCCACGAGGGACCCAGTCTGTATGCTACTGATAGTGAAACTTACCACACGGAACAAGGTAGCCTCAGTTAAAAAGGCAACCAAGGAAATCATAGAACTCTCATTCCGAGTTTTAACAGGAAAGAAGTTTCAGCATACTATTGACTATTTGTACTGTACATTCTTTGATGCTGGAGAGACATCTATATCTATGGAGTCAGTTCTTTAAAAAAGGTAGACAAACATCAAATGTGTAAAATGCATATGTGAAATAAAAAGTTGGGTATTGCAGTGTATTTTATTAACTTGGCACTTTGGAATGCTCATTTAGAACAAAAGCCATTAAACTATGTTTTTAACTGTAGCTAACTCAAGTCTCAACTCAGTATAAAAATAAATCACAGCGGGATCCCTGGGTGGCGCAGCGGTTTGGCGCCTGCCTTTGGCCCGGGGCGCGATCCTGGAGACCCGGGATCGAATCCCACATCGGGCTCCCGGTGCATGGAGCCTGTTTCTCCCTCTGCCTGTCTCTGCCTCTCTCTCTCTCTCTCTCTGTGACTATCATGAATAAATAAATAAAATCTTTAAAAAATAAAAAATAAAAAATAAAAAAAATAAATCACAGCCATGTCATTCTGGTTCCTCTCAAGCCCATCATGTTGGCTCCTTTCCACAACATTGTGTCTATATGTCATTCTATTGAGACCTCAGTATATAAGTAGAAGACAGTTTCTACTTTCGGATTCCTTATGATTGGTAAAAATTTTACAACTTTTTATAATTTGGTAAAAAAGGCAAAGTATGGTCTTTCCCATGGTTGTGAGGTTTACCCACATTTATGTTGCACAATATAGAAATATGTGAAATATAAATATATTTTAAAGATTTTATTTATTTATTCATGAGAGGCAAACAGAGAGAGGCAGAGACATAAGCAGAGGGAGAAGCAGGCTCCCTGTGGGGAGCCTGATGTGGGACTTGATCTTACAACCCTGGGATCTCGACCTGAGCCAAAGGCAGTGCTCAACCACTAAGCCATCCATGTGTACCTGAAATATATATTTTTATAGAAATATGCAAATATTTAGGGGCATCTGGGTGGCAAAGTCAGTTGAGCGTTGGACTCTTGGTTTTGGGTTAGGTTATAATCTAAGGGTTCTGAGATTGAGCCCTGTGTTGGGCTCTACACTCAGCACAGAGTCTGCTTAAAATTCTCTCTCCCTCTCCCCTTCTTTCCCACTCCTTCTCTCTCTCTCTCAAATAAATATTTAAATCTTTTTAAAAAAGTATACAAATATTTATCTCAGATACAGGAATAAGTATGCTCAAAAAATTAAAGTAGAACATATTACACAAGTGAAAAATTATGCACACAGCACTATGCTTAGTTCTGAGTAACAAGATCCAAAGAGCTGAGGGAGGTGGATCTGGCCTCTAGGCCTTTCCCTCCTAGCTAGGGAGGTGGAATATACACAATGACTAGGAGACATGGTACCTGGGGTTGGTTCCTGGGAGGGGTGGAGACCACAAGGATGCTACAGGTGTACAAATAAGAAATCATTTTGTGAACCACTGGCTAATTTCTCTTACTGAGGACATGCCATTTACCCATACACTAACAAAAACCAATCTTTGAAAAAAATATAAAACGATTTTCTTACCAGCTCTATTAGTTTCCCACAACTGCTGTGACAAACTACCATATACCTGGTGGCTTAAAGCAATAGAAATTTATTCTCTTACAATTCTGGAGGTCAGAGTCTGAAATCAGTACTGGGTTTCTCAGTGGGCTAAGATCAAGGTGTAGGCACTTCCTTTAGAGGCTCTAAGGGGGATCTCTTCCTTGTCTCTTCCAGCTTCTGGTAGCCACTGTATCCCTTGGCCCTGGCCCAGTCTCTGCCTCTATGGTTCCACAGCCTTCTCTTCTGAGTGTGTCAAACCTTCCTCTCCTTCTCTCTATAGGAACTTAAATTTCCATTTAAGGCCTACCCAGATTATCAAGAGTACCCTTCTCACCTCAAATTCCTTAATTTAACCACAGCTGCAGTCTCTTTTGCCATATGTGGTAACATTCAGAGGTCCAGGGACCTGATACCTTTGGGGGATATTATTTAGCCTATTACTCCCCAACATAAGGCCCAAAGCCTTTCACACAATCATCTGAATCACTGAGCAATGCTTTTCATTCATTTAAAGTTGAGTGTTTTAGGAATGGAATCAGAAGTCTGTGCTTACTTACCCAATGAACAAGGGCATTCCTCTTTGAAGTACAGAGAAGATTTCTAATTTTGCACAGTGGGCAAGACTTCACAATTCTGACTGAAATCCCTGAATATATGACATTAGCATATGGAGAGTCCATACTGTGTAGACCAGGGGTTGCAAACCAGCAGCCTGAGAACTGAATTCAGAGGTATGCTTTGAGTCTATATTTAAAAATAGTATCTCTCATATAAAAATGAGATCTAGGGCTTCTCTGGAAAAACTGAAGAGCTAATAACAGGATCTCCTTAGTTTTCCATGGTAATAAAGAACTAGAGAAACATCACCATCCTTTTAGAATGAGCAAGGGTCCCCATGCTCATCACAATCCCCATCCTGCCTTTGTCCCTAAACGGTTACCACAATGGTTGCTAATATTTTTAGTTGTCATTTATTTTTGTACCTTTGCATCACTGGTTTCACTGGAAGAAAAATATTTCTCTGTTTCTATACCTCTACCAAAAGTGACAAAGTAAAAGCCTGAAAACTGCTCATGTTTGAAGAAAAACTGGAGAAGAAAATAATGTTTTTTTTTTTTTTAAAGAGAAGAACATTCCTTTACTGTTTCACAAGCACATATCCAGCTTCTCTGAGTCTTTTACATTTCTTCCTCTGCCTCTGACAGCATTTGAATTCACAGCTCCAGGTACAGACCTCCTGAGAAGGGAATGGAATACAGCAGCCGATCCTTTAACTTGGGAATTAGCTAACTTGCTGATGGGCAGTATTCTAAATACTGCTCTGACTCTAAGAATTAACTTGGATAAAGCACTCACTAGAATTAATCCACACTTAGCCTCCTAATACATCAAATAAACCAAAAGGATAGTAATGATAATAATTTAAATACTTGATAGGTGTACAGTACTATCATAAGCGCTTTGCATATATTAACCCATTCAATTCTCAACATTCTACCAGTAGGCACTACTATTACCCCTATTTTACAGATAAGGAAACTGAGGTACAAGCAACTTGCCCTTAGTACTACTGTGCTCACCAACTCCCCTCTCGCCAATTTTCTAGATAAGGAAACTGAGACACAGTGACTTGCCCAAGGTTATATAACTAATAAGTTATAGAACTAAGATAGGAACCCAGGCCGACTGCACCAAACTCAAAAGAAAGGTTGCAAAAGATCCAAAGATCATGAAATCTTTTGAGGATCTGAGAATGAGAGGAATTTAGAAGCACTCTGTAGCTCAAAGTCCAAATATGGAAACCAGTGATGTGGCCCTGGTCTAGTTGGCCTCATTCTGCAATCAAACATCAGGGAACCCAGCAAGGGACCTCACCAGCACTGACTGTCTACAATGGAGGCAAAGTGAATGCAGAGAAAGAGGGACTGGGTCCCAGTTTCAGCTCATAAGCACTGTCACATAGACTGAGCTCACAGGCTTGTTGACTGCTTTTATTTCTTTTTTTTTTTTTTTTTAATTTTTATTTATTTATGATAGTCACACAGAGAGAGAGAGAGAGAGAGAGGCAGAGACACAGGCAGAGGGAGAAGCAGGCTCCATGCACCGGGAGCCTGACGTGGGATTCGATCCCGGATCTCCAGGATCGCGCCCTGGGCCAAAGGCAGGCGCCAAACCGCTGCGCCACCCAGGGATCCCTTGTTGACTGCTTTTAAATAGCAAATGATGTAGTGATGTCTCAATGCCTTTACCTGCCCTGCAGAACAATCACCGTCTCCTTGATTTTTGTGTTTTTTTAAAGAAAAAGTTTTTATTTATTATTTTTTGAATTTAAATTTTTTTTTTTTAGTAATTTGTTCTAAACATGGGACTTGACTCAAGACATCAAGATCAAGAGTCAGTTGCTCTACTAACTGTACCAGCCAGGACCCCTGCTCCTTGGGTTTTTAACACTGAGTATCAGGAGCTGGCCTCTGCCTTAATCATGAGACCCACCTGGGATAGGAAACCCTGACCACCCATGCTCATACCACTTGGTCAAAGTCACTGTTGTTGGGATCATTTAGTGTTCTTTTAATTTATATATATATATATATATATATATATATATATATAATTTTAAGATTTTATTTATTTATTTGAAGAGAGAGAGCACACAAGTGTGGGGGGGGGGGAGCAGAGGTAAAGGGAGAGGGAGAAGCAGACTTCCGGCTGAGCAGGGAGCCCAGTGCAGGGCTTGATCCCAGGATCCTGAGATCATGACCTGAGCCAAAGGCAAATGCTCAACTGACTGGGCCACCCAGGCACCCATGTAGTGCTCTTCCTAAAGACACTCTTTTTAATTCAAACAGAATTATTTTTTCTGTGACTGTCACATATTGTAGATCACCCAAAACCTAAATTCTGGCAAAAGCTGAGATGCTCTTGATACATCCATTTTTTGCAACACATCTAGTCTTTCGATGAACACTAAACAGAAGTCTTTTCTCCCACAACGCTACTTGATACATATGCAATATGTTCTGGGTCCAATTTCTTGATTTTCCTTTACAGAATACAAAGCACAGTATATAGAGAGAATGGGATATAAAATATACATCATTTGTAAGGCAACAGTTTGATCATTTAAATCACTACTCTGAGTATTTGCTCAATCTAGTCCAGATCACATGGGTAGGGCCACAGGCACCAACCCCTGTGACTCAGAGTACCTCTCAGTCCTTAGGTTTACTTTCCATGAAATTGGGACATTGGATTTGACGAACTAAGGTGGTTTCCTGCTCTAATGATGTGTGATTCCATGACTCCATGTCAGGACTCAAGTTAGTCTTGTCTAAGAAAAAAACCAGACCAATGCTTCCAGTTTTGCCATCATGCACAAAAGCTAGAAAGGGAAGGTTGTAGCCCAGAGGGACCCTGTATGCTATACAATATCTCTTTTTTAGAGTGGGACAGTACCCTACTGACACAGCCAGGCCCCCAAATCAGAATCTACGTCTTCCCTTCCCTCTTAGCCCAGCTCAAACATCACCTCAAGAGCCTTTCATTCCAACCTGTAACAACGGACCCAGCTAATGGCTCTTTCTTAAGCCACCACAGAACTCTGTCCCCACCTCACAGCCAGCCCTTCCCTCTGCATTAGTGGGGACACTCACCACACTTCCTTCATCTCTGTGTCCTCACACCTCACATTCTATTTGCACACAGTAGGCATTCATTGTTTGGTCAAAATTTGAATTTTAGTCTTTGCTATCTATTTCCGGTACCACCCTTGGTACAGGATCTCCAAACACAGTGCCATTTCTTCATGTGCAAAATCATGATAATCAATTTGTTTGACCTGACCACAAATGCTCTGAAATTCTAAGATGAAAGAATAGTAGATGCCATAGAAAGGCTAATGCAGGCTGGCTGCCAGGGGCCCTCCCACCACAACACTGGAATTCCTGTGTCTCAGGGAATCACAGAAAGGCCCCCTTTCTGTTATCAGATCAGGCCTTAGGCCTTCGGGCAAGGCCATATTCAATGAACACGGAAATACAGCTCTATTTTGCTTTCAGTCTTTGAAACAAATGTCACGGTTTCTCTGGCTAGGTGACATGAGGAAAAACCTTCCTGCGATCCGCCCCAAATCCCTCCCTTCGGCTTCAATCCCCAGTGGAGGCAAACAACATCTGCTCATGGCCAGCAGCTCATACTGGGTATACCCTGCTCATTCACAGCCTGGAAAACAGGCTGGAGGCAGGGGACAATGGTAGTCCATTCTTCATTTTGAAACTTGGATGGTCATGGAATAAATGTCACAATCACTAATTTTTTAAGAGAAGAGGCAGAAAATTGTGCACAAATTTGGTCTTGTCTGGGAACTGCGGTTCACTGGCTCTGCTAAATTCAGACCCTTCTGAGCAGCTTTTCTTGCTCAGCCTTAATCGTTTTAACACTGAAACTTACCTGTCCTCATAGGAAAGCTGAATTACGCGCAGAATTATCAAATGGCCCTTCTATGGCACTTCAGAGTTCCATTTTATTTTATCCTGCAGGTAATTACACATCGGATTCTAGGTTCTAATGTGTCATAATTTCACAAGAGTTAAGCTAATACTGTTAATTTACTTCAAAAGGGTTCTAAAAATAGTACATCTGTGTTTATATTTTTCTCTCTGGGGCCTACTCTTTCTGCTCATATTCATTTCAGCAAAACTGCTTCTAAGTACTTTGCCTCTTGGATTAGTGCTCCTTTCTGTACTGCGGACAGCAGCTAGAAGGCCAAAAGAACTTTCTTCATGTGGAATTTGCTTTGCTTTTACCTCAGCAAAGGAGTGCATTAAAGATGCCTTTGGCTCTTGCATCAACTGGAGGGAGTGGAAAAGAAAATTAGCTAGCTGGTGCACCTCTGCTATTCCCCAGAAACTGTTCCATGGCTCTCCCTCCTCCTCCTCCCTCAATCCCACTTCTGAGCAAAAGGACTTCTTCTGCACCAGGGTCCTTAATACCATGAGAAGGATCCACGGCTTCTTATTGCTTCACCTACAGTACCAAAAGGGCACTCCTGTCCGGAGTCAAAAAAAGTCTTCAGTCACTTGTAGATTATTTCTAAATGAGGGCACATCACTAGCAATGGCTCAGGCAGACCGTAAAGAACTGAAGTTAGTGTGAAATGCTGAAGAGCTAGAGGAACAATACCTTTACCCTTGACTCATGTGAAAAACTATGGATGAGCTGTGGGCACAGTTCCCCCAAGCTTAACAATATTGCTGTCAAGGGATGCCTGCGTGGCTCAGTGGTTCAGCGTCTGCCTTTGGCTCAGGGTGTGATCCCAGGGTCCCGGGATGGAGTCCTGCATCGGGACTCTGCGTGGAGCCTGCTTCTCCCTCTGCCTGTGGGAGAGGCATCTCTGCCTCTCTCTCTCTCTCTCTCTCTCTCTCTCTCTTTCTGTCATGAATAAATAAATAAGTAAATAAGTTAATAAATAAATAAATCTATCTACCTTTAAAAACAAAACAAAACAAAAAACAATGATGGCTGTTGAGGGTGGCAGCAGTCAGAGCCCAGCTACCTGCCTGATTGCCACCTCGTGATTGAAGTGGGGGGGCAGGGTTGGGTGAGGTGAAGATGGGGAGAGTGAATGAGAACATATATGAGAACATGTATCTCTAGTGCTGTGCTACTATGACAGCACCTTTAACCCAGGAGCTGATCTCACTCAATGGAAGGTGCTTCACTGTTACCGCAACAAACAAATCAGTAAGACATACCAAAGAGGTAAAGGCTTAATATAAAAATAAAATAGGGCAGGGGTCAGCAAGCGTTTTCTGTGCAAGGCTAGTAACTACTTTAGGCTTTGAGAGCTATGTCTCTGCACAACCACTCAACTCCACCGACGTAGCACCAAAGTAATCATAGAATGTAAATAAACGGGCTGTGTCCCATAAAGACTATTTAAAAAAGCAGGGAGCAGGTAAATTATGCCTACAAAGCACAATCTGTCTACCCCTGAAACAGGAAATCTGCACATAAACAAACATTTTAGCACTCTCTATGTAAGCCTCATGTACCCTGGGCTTATAGGGTTAGATAAACTGTGCTTCTCCCAAGAATATAAATGCCTTGAGGGCACAATTTTTATTCAGTTTTTAACTGTATTCCCTGCACCGAGACAGAGATCAGGCATGCAGTTGACACAAATCAAAATAGTTGCTCACAATAGACATTTGTTGAAAAAATAAATTAATGAATGAGCACATTATGTGTCTGTAAAGGATAATTTTGACTATTGGTGATTTTTCTGTACATCAACCCCATTCCCACTGCCATTCCATCCCCTTGTGCCTCCTTCTTTGCAAAATTGGACAATTATATAGGGACCTGGGCAAAAAATTATGAATCCTTCTAAAAAAATTTTTTTTAAGTTTTATTTATTTATTCATGAGAGATACACAGAGAGAGAGAGAGAGAGAGAGAGAGAGAGGCAGAGACACAGGCAGAGGGAAAAGCAGGCTCCCTGCAGGGAGCCCGATGTGGGACTCCATCCTGGGACTCCAGGATCACACCCTGAGCCGAAGGCAGACGCTCAACCGCTGAGCCACCCAGGCATTCCTCCTTCTATAAATTTTTATACAAATTTATGAAAACACTTGCTTTTTTTTTTTTAACACTTGCCTTTTAATAGCTAGGGTAACATGCAGGAATATATATCTTTTTTCTCACTCAGTTTTATCTAAGTTAAATCAATCTTTAATAAATTTACTTGCAGAGCAAAGGCAGTGTACAAGAGGCCAAAGGCATTAATTATTATCTTCTGGGAACTACAGGTTCATGCAGATAGTAACTTTTGTGATATGGTCAAATATATAGTTGGACGTTACAACATAATACTTTACCCTTGGCTCTGGGACATTATCTTTCATAGTAACCACAAGGGCAGTCACATGTTATCCGCACTTTATCACAGGTCATATTACACCTACAGAAAGGTAAAATATGACTCGCATTGATCTTGTCTCAGAAATATGGGGGCTCACAAGTTCTTGGCCATCACTGTACATTTATCAAGTGGCTGCCAACAGCCCTGGCCATGGTGGAAAAAGTACCAAAGGAAATGTGA
Source organism: Vulpes lagopus (assembly GCF_018345385.1). NCBI lineage: Eukaryota > Metazoa > Chordata > Mammalia > Carnivora > Canidae > Vulpes > Vulpes lagopus. The sequence goes on along the minus strand of NC_054824.1, from coordinate 52,601,356 downwards.
GGCACTATTGTGGTCCTTCCATTTTAAAAAACTGAGTTAAGACAACAAACCTAAAACTCCAGAAAAATTTAAAGTATGATAATAAATAACCCAGTATTAATCCACATAGTTTGAATGCTAAGCTTGATAGGACCTAAATTCAACATGGATATAGCATCAGACTTTAGACTACAGAATTTGATTTTTTTTCTATAAAGGACCTTAATGATGATCCAATACCTTCACTTTACTGATGCGATCTAGAGACCCAATTAATACAAATAGAATCTTTGTTATCTCCAGAGTAGCATATTTTTTAATGTGTGAATGTAAGAAGTGTTCTAGTAGTCTTTTAAAAGTATTTATAAGAGCACCTGGGTGGCTCAGTGGTTGCGTGTCTGCCTTCGGCTCAGGGCGTGATCCTGGGATGGAGTGCTGCATCAGGATCCCCGTAGGGAGCCTGCTTCTCCCTCTACCTATGTCTCTGTCTCTCTTTGTGTCTCTTCTGAATAAATAAGTAAATAAAAATATTTAAAAAGAAAATAAAAGCATTTATATACTTTTGTACAAAGTATATAAATGTATAATTAATCCTGAACCACATATTTAAAAGAAGAGGGGCAGATAATGTGCTTTCTTCAAACTCTGAGACAACTTCACCCATCCACACATACAGGGCTTGATCTCACCTGCACAGTTGAGCCCGACCACAAACACTCTTTCTATGAAGGTTTCGACTTTCAAAGCACAGTGAGTCAGTGCCTGACTCACTAGTGCAAGGACACTTGTTTCCTTGCAAGGAAATAAGGAATGGAAGCTTTCCACTTCCATTGCCATCACAATCCAATACTGGATTGAGTATTTCCCTGGGATCGGCTGAACAGCAGTACTTTCCTAACAAACATCACATAGCACCTCACTAGGTACAGAGGGGTTAAGCGTGAATGTCCACATCAACTTTCCTTACCATCTTGCAAAGACCTGCGCTGCTGCTTTTACTTCTCTGGCTGCAAGTGAAGACATCTCTGATTTCTTCAAGCCATTAACACTCAACACTGTAATGCAATTTGCCCCACAAAATGACTTGCTTTACCAAATTGCTTTTATGAGGTAATTTTCCAGAACATACATGTATTGATAAGAATAGGAGAACTGTTTCAGGGTAAGCACAGTCACAACCTAGGATATGGTTGCATCATAACCCCCAGTGTGTGTGTGTGTGTGTGTGTGTGTGTGTGTGTAAGCTGTCCTGTGTACACCTCTGCACATTCTCCCAGCCACCACATCAGCCACAAGCACTGAGGTCTGCTGAGAGGAAAGTTCTAGTCCTCCAGTTGTTGTATACCCCTCTAGGACACTGGTTGGCAAGGACTGCTCAGTGAGAAGATTTATGGTTTAAGAGAGCCCTACTCACAGGCTGATAGATCAACACACACAGAAAGGTCACTGTACCCAGAATTCTGACAAGAAAGCACCGGGCAAGGAGTCCTGCCATAAATACACTCACACATACCACATGGACAGAAAAATAGAAGGGCGAGGTACCACTCCAACTCAGCAAGATCCTGCAAAATGAAATGAAGGAGATTTCTGCAAGAGAAGCAATGAGAGAAACACACACACACACACACACACACACACACACACACACACATCTAGAAGGCAGTAGTATGTATTCCTGGCAAGGTTCAGCTGGAAAAACAGCAACAGATCTCAGAAGCAGAGCTGTAGCCAGGAATAAGCTCAGCTTAAGCCATGTTCAGTAAGGCCAGGATAACACTCCTGGAGGATTCAAGGACGGGCTGGCTGCCCTCTCTTCTGGGCCTCCAAGCTGAGCCATGACCTGTAGTCTACCACAAGTCACTCAACAAATACCAAATTCGTCCTAAATGTTCCGGCCCCTGAGTCACTGCGGAGAGATGAGGGGATTTCAGTCAGGCGGATGTCAGGCACTGCTGAGGCAATATAGACCATCTTCACACCACCCACCACATGCTGAGGAGGCATTTCCCCTCCTTTCAAATGGTAGGAGAATCCCACAAGGCCACAGGAGTAATAAGTGGAGTCAGGCCCTGACCTCAATTCTGATTCCAAAGCCCAAGACGTCACATTACTACGCATAAACTATGGCTTCTGTCCTAAAGAGGCTTAAAATAATCTAAACCAATTAGAGATCAATACAGGCAATATAATGAAGGATTACAAACAAGTTATCTTAAGATTTTAAAGAGAAGAGAGGGGAGCCTGGGTGGTTCAGTCCAGGGAGATGTGGGAGTCTTGATCTCAGGGTCATCAGATGGAGCTCCAGGTTGGGTGTAGAGATTACTTAAAAAAAAAGAAGAAGAAGAAGAGGAAGAAGAGAAATAAGTAGCTAGAGAAGACATTAGGGAAGAAGGAGGGTGTGGGCTCCTTCTCAGAGGATGGGTAAGATTTGCCCAGGGAGAGTAGGGAGGAGGGTGGGAGTTTCTAGGGGAGCAATCTGAGCAGTGACACTGCAGTGGGAATGAAGCCATCCCCCTTAACAGGACAGCAAGACCAAACTGCGTAAAAATGGAGATGTAAACTGAGCTGAAAATAGGATTTAGATAGGAGGGGTGAGGCCTGATTATGAAGGCCTTGAAAAATCAGGCAAATTATTTTAGACTTGTGACAGCAAATGGAGAGGAACTGAAGGTTGCAAGGCAAGGAGAGAGTTGAGGAAGTGATAGTTTAAAAAAATTAGATGGACAACAAAGGCTGAAGAGACCAGAAAGAGGAGCATCTCATTCATTCATTCATTCATTCATTCATTCAGCAAACAGACACTGAGGGCTTATTAAAAAAGCCAGGCTTGGGTGGCCAGTAAGAGGCTGCTCCGGTCTGCAGGAGAGGAAGGGTGAGGTTCTGGATGGGGGCAGGGATCTGTATAAATCACATTTCAAAGGTCTTGATGACTCACTGATATAAAGGATGGAGGAAATAAAGGAAAGAAATGGTTATAGATAATTCCAAAGGTTCAAGATTGACATGATTTCCACCTTTACTAGAAACCTCAAAAAGCGCTGCGAATAAAACAATGAAAGTACAAAGAACTTTTATGATGTTGAACAGAAAAGAAAACCTCGCAAAAACCTGTTCTATATCCTGCCAGCTCATTTACACATAGTCTGTAGGTAAGAAACTTCAGTGAGAAAAACCCACTTCTGTGTGTCTAAATGCTGCGTTCCCTTGACAAGAAGCACAGACCTCTGCCTCCTCAGACAGGCTCCATCAACCCTCCACTATATCCCTCCATCATCTAAACTAAACCGATCTCATTAAGAAACCTGGCTGCTCACTCCTGCCCAGCTAACAGCTTTGACTTTGGAGAAGGGGCAAGCCAAAGTGGACAGGGTGGGAAACAGAAAGTTGGCACGGTCGGTGTAGGGTGCTGGACCTTAGAGAGGAGGCAATGGTACAGGATATCATTTTAAGTAGAGAACCCCAGCACTGGTCTCATTTCTACACCCACTTCCAGGACAATCACTGGTCCTCAGATAGGCAGGAAGGCCTTAAAGATTCCTTACCAAATTAAAAAAAAAGAAAAAGAAAGAAAGAGAGAGAGAAGGATTCTTTACCAAATTGCAGCACTTTATCCAGAAGTGATTTCATATGTGCATATCTATGCATACATTTACTCCAAGTACGGCTGGTATATGGTGAAGCACAAATTCTTCTTAATAATTTATATGCTGATGACACAAATTTCAAGCTCATTTTAATGTCACATTCAGCAACAGTACAATTCATTATTGAGGCACATCCCGAAAGCCTACTCACTGGAAAATGCAAGAAACGAAAAGTGTAGCTATCAAACTTCTACTGCTACAGAGTGCTCTGGGCAAAAAACAAACAAACAAACAAACAACAACCCAAAAACAAAATAACAAAACCACACAAGAACGCAAGTCCCAATACCTTGGAGAAATCTAGTCTTGCATGCACGATTCAAGGCAGTATTCTCTCAGCATAGCCCAGCTTTGGCAAAAGCAGATCTTTACTTGATTATAAGTAGAAATGAATACTTTTTTTTTCTGCGGAATGATGCCTCCCACTACTTTTATGTTTAAAAAAGTAAGACCTCTCAATGGTAGTGTCCAAGTCAGATTTGAACAGGCACATTACAAAAGAAACGGTTGCTCTGGGGGGGGGGGGGGGGGGAAGAAACCCTTTAACATCCGTCTCATCACATCTACTCAGGTCAAGAAGAAATCAGAGCAGAAAAACAAAAACCAAAAAACTGAAAAATGGTTGCACATACATGGGTGCGGATTCCTGCTAAGACCCCATATGGGACAGCCACGGGCCTAGTCAGGGAAATTCTAGGAACAAGTCCTCCACATCCCGTTGGAAGGGGCTTCCACCCGGGCGGGGGGCTTCGCCGTCCGAGCCGAGGGCAACCCCCCCAAACCTTCCAGACTCCCAGCCATCCGGAGTTTCCACGCCGCGAGGGCGAGAGCCACACGACGGCGCAGAGAAACTACAGCCCGGCAGCGTCCCCGTCTCCTCCCGGCCCCGGGCGGGGGCCCGGGCGGCGGTGCCTCCGCAGCTGCAGCTCTCGGCGCCCGTGACAGGTCGCCCCGCTCAAGCCCCTCGCCTCCCGGGCCCCACTTACCCGCGCCGCGGACGCAGGCGGGGGCCCGCCCCTGCGGTGAGCGCGGCTCCTGGGCGGCGGGGGCGCCGCGGCCCGCAGGGCACCCGGGGAGGGGGGCGACCGCCGCTAGGACCGGCCGCGCGGTCCGTGCGGGGACGCCCGGGCGCTCCGGAGGGTCGCACGGGCCGCGCGGCGCATGGTGGAGCAGCAGGAACCCGGCCGCTCTCCAGCCTCCGGCAGAAAAACAAACAAAAGGCAGGGAGGCTTCTAGCGGGGACGACCGGGCGCTTTCCCTGGGAAAAGTTACCCTGCAGCTCCCCTCGCTGGCCCTGCGCGTCCCTGCACCGCGTCCAGGCCGCCGCGGCCGACCGAGCCCGGGGAGCCGCGCCCCCGCGGACCACCCCGGCGCCCCGCCCCGCCCCGCCCCGCCCCGCCCCCGCCCAGCCGCACAGACGCCTTTTCTGCAGGTCGGCGGCATCCGGCATCGGGACGTAGAACTGGAGGCCGTGCACGCCGGTTCTGAGGACGTTGCACTACAGGTTGATGCTCGTGGTGAAAAATCTTCTCCCCCGGCGCAAAAAAACGTAACCGGGGATGCACCTTGTGAATGAAATCAATGCCCCTGAAACGCTACGCTCCAACATGGGGTAAGATGGCAGATGGTGTTGGATTTTCCCGCAATAAAAAATATACATATATTTTGCTTTTAATGAAAACGCAAGGGATTGCCTGGGAGGATTCATTGGAACTTGAAGAGTTTTATAGGTAGCAACTTCAGTTTGAAAGACTGGATTGCCACCCAGGTGGGAAGCAGACTAGATGGTATCTAATGCAACAATTGTCCTCTGTGTGTAACAAGTTATATGCAATCTAATACTTGCACTGGTCTGTTAAACACACTCACTTGTGTCATAAATTATGTTGTAGACAGTACCTTAAAGACGGTCCTGAAGTGACTTGGAAAAAAAAAAAAAACTGCTTCAAGCCTCCCCCCACCACCCCCCACCACCGCATTTAAATTTAAACGATTGCCCCAAGACTTTCTATTTTTCAGAACTAGTTTAATGCCCATTGCAGAGGGGGCAACTTTACTTGGAGGCATCGGAATCATTTGGGGGCTTATGAAAACAGATTGCTGGGCCTTTTTCCCAGAATTCTGGTGCTGATGCTTTTGGTCCAGGGAACCATATTGCCCTAAGCAACACACTTTTCATCAATAAAGCAATAGCCCATTTACACATTGTGGGTCTTTCTCGGAGTTTAAATTTTCCAGCTCATCACCATATCGATTTTCTCTCCTTTTATTTTTGAATTCTAAGAACTCAAGGCATTGTTTTTTTTTTTTCCCCCTAAAAGAATCTATATCAAAGACCTGAATCCCTCACTCTTCTTCCTCCTATTGAAAAAACCTGCAAGATGCAAGATTTCCCTTCCCAAATGGGAAAGGATCATCTGGCCTCTTGGCAAATGTATAACATTGATCTTTGTGTTTACCTATGTAACACCCAAACCATTTGGCAAACGAAAATTGAAAGTATTTATCAACGAAAAGACAGAGACAACAGGGGTAGTCTAACAAATTATATACTGCTCTGGTGAAGAGTGATTTTTTTTTTTTTTAAGAGAGCCTCTTCTCTATGTTAAGGGCATAATTCAGTATCATCCAGACTGATTTAGTATTTCTTTTTATTTATTTATAATAGTCACAAAGAGAGAGAGGGAGGCAGAGACACAGGCAGAGGGAGAAGCAGGCTCCATGCACCGGGAGCCCGACGTGGGATTCGATCCCGGGTCTCCAGGATCGCGCCCTGGGCCAAGGGCAGGCGCTAAACCACTGCGCCACCCAGGGATCCCAAGAGTGATTTTTAAAGTATCTAAAATTAACAGTTTTAGTCAAATTCAGTTGTCCATGCAAGTCTACCCAGCAAATACAGGGACTCTCTTGGTCTACCTTTAGCAAGGGTCCACTGGTCAGGAAAATTATAATCCTGTAAATATAATATAATAGGATAATACAAATCTGAGGTGTAGTGGATACAGCAGGTACTGGTCTAAAATAGAAAATTAGTAATTGAAACATAACAGCAGTTTAATAAAATAGGTGCTTAATTTATCCTGATGAATACTAATTATTATTTTATTAAGCTTTATTATTAGCTGGAATAGAAGTTATCTGTATTAACCAAGATATCTTAAATTAGCATTCAACATGTTCAATGAAATTGAGTAGTTCTGAAAACATTTCCATCTGCCTCATTCTTCATTTGCAAAACTGATCTTTTGTGTTTGTGAATCACATTTATCAAACTCCGGTTATAAATCCTTACAACTGACCCCCCCCCCCCCATTTAAATTGAAAAATCCAATTTTAAAGAGGTCTTGGGAGGAAAGTCAAGCTTAAAAGACTTAAGTTTCCTTTAAAAATTAAAAACTTAGATTTTTTGGCCTACGTTAAACATACTTTTTCTAGGTGGCTGATTTGGAGGGGCAAACAAAAACACCCATTCGAAGGGTGGATCCTAATATTTAAAAATAGCAGCTGGGCTTAGTTATTGTAGCTCACCATTTTGCCATCCCCCCCCCCTTTTTTTTTTTACTAATTTTCTGCCGAACGTACTGCATTTCTAATACCTCCAGAATATAATAGTGGATAAGAGGTTTAAACTCAGTGGGCTCGTTGAACTAGCGTCTTGGAAATCTGATCACTGTTAGTCCCTGACGCCTGGTAGAAATCCTAGAAACTCAATGTTTGCCAAATGAAGATAAGAGCCTGTAAGACTGTAGGTTTTCACAGAGCATACAAACTTCCGTATTCAAAATAAGGTAAAATGTGGAAAAATAATAAATTGCCTGATAGATTCAAGTGTCTTCTTAGGAAACAAAGTCGGGTGTTTGGCCTTTAAGAGGTGGTACTAGTATCGCGAGCAAATTCCGGCGCTCCAGGCGGAACAGCGGACTACAAATCCCAGAGTACATCGCGGGCGCCGTCTCCGCAGAACTGGAGTTTCAGGGCCTTGGGAGCCTCAACGTCTTTACCCCATTGCATGATGGGATCTGTAGTAAGACTTGCCTCGCGGTGTCACTACCTGCCTCCTGCTTCTCTCCTAAGCCTATCTTTTCCTCAACCTCCAGATCCATGCTTTCAAAAAGTTTAGTCATTGTAAGAGCCTGTGACTGTAGTGGAGTTTTACTGTTTCCCTGCATTCCTGGCATGGGACTCCAGACAGAATCCCCGAAAAGCGTGTTAGCGACCTTACCGAGCACCAAGTGGATGCTCGACTTAAGGCAAGTTTGCCTTAGGGTCTCAGACCTAAATTTGAGTCATAAACGTTTTTTTAGATGATGTTCATATAAAGTTTGCATTAAGGGGGTCACTGCGACACATACGTGGGCTCAAACTGGGGTCGGCAAATTGGGGACCTGACGCAACGCCGCCTGGCGGACAGTAGGCCGACGGCCCCATCCCTCCACTAGGCAGCGCACGCGAGACGGGGGTAGCAGTGAGGCGCACGCAGGCGGCGGCGGCGGCGGCGGCGGCGGCGGCGGCGGCGGCGGCGGCACTGCGCATGCTCAGTGCGTCGACCCAGGTTTCCGCAGTAGAGGGGGCAGCTCCGCCGCGGCGTCCGGGGTTTCCAGCAGCGCCGACGCTCGGTGCTCGCACGGTCCTCGGCCTCGGCTGGCAGCGGGCGTCCCTCCGCTCCGCGACTTCCCGGCCGTCGCTCTAGCGCGCCCGGATCTGGCCCCCTGCCCCGCGAAGATGGCTGCCGTACGCCGGGCCCGCAGTTACTGCCGCTGCCTGGTGCGCTTCTCCGACCGAGAACTCTGCTAAGCCCCGTTGCAGCAGACGGGCAGGAGTAGGCACCCGGACACGCAGCACACCTCCTCGGGGGAGCGGTGCGCAGGGGGCGCGGAGAGCCCCTGGCCCGCGGCCGCCTGCCCCGCCAGCATGGTAACCCGGCAGGGGGCGCGGGGGGCGGGGGGCGCCCAGAGGGGCGCGAGTGCGGCGTGCAGGAGGGGTCGGGCCTGGGAGGAGCCCCGAGAGAGCGGGAAGGGAGCCTGAGGGTGGGAGCTGCTCGGCCGCCACCGCCGCAGGGCCCTCGGCCTGAGCGGGCCCCGGCGTGGGGCCGCGCGGGGTGCAGGACACGGAGGAGAATGCCTCTTCTGGGTTCGCTGAGGACGCTGAACCGGCCTTGCCCCTCTCGAGGGGTTTTAGTAAAAGCGGTGAGCACGGGTTGAGGTGAGCCGTTGCAGCGTCCGAAATCGGCGGGGGGGGGGGGGGGACGGAATGGGGAACCTGGCAAACCCAGACACTTGTTGATTCCCCCCCCCCCCCCCCCACTCCGGAAAGCGGTACCGATGGAGAACGCGTTCAGATCCTTCAAGGAGCACCTGGATTTAGGACGCACCTGCCCGGTGGCTCTGCGGCCCTGGAGGTGTGCGGTCTCACTCCGTAGCAGGGAGGGCCTGAGCAGCGTCGGTGCGGTCCAGAGGAAGACAGATGGAGTTAAGCTCCAGAAACTGACGACGCAAATTCCACGGGACGATCGCGTGCTGGAATCTTGTAGTCTCTGCCCTGTGCTGCCTTCCTTTGGTCTTGAAAAAATTTCCTCTCTGAGAAACTAATCTCTGGCTAGGATGAAATGAATCAAGTGTGAAATGATACCAACTGCTGATAGGCACACACAAATATTTATTGAATAAATGGATGGCTGAATGTATTTCATGAAGTTAACCCGGAGGATAGAAAAAGCAGTAATGGACTATGCCCTTAAGCTTTCAGAAGTAGTTTCCCTGATCAGGATTAAACACTTAACTTTTTTTTATATTTCATTAATCCCATGTGTAAAACAGGAGTAAAATGCCAGAGACACGAACTACTCAAGCGAAAGGTGCTGTTTAGGTCGGACTCAGTTGTGAAAATCTCTGGGTGACAGCTGGGACCTAACTTCTTTCAAGTGGTATTTGAGTTGGCAAAATGTAGTAATATCCCTAATTTGATGTCTTTGTACTGCCAGAATTAAAGTCATAAAGGATTAAGAATTCAAGAATAACACAGGAACTCAGGGGAGAAGATGCTTTCTGTATCATAGATTTCTCATTTTTTTCCCTTGAGGTATGCACTATGCATCCACATGACTTTTTATTTGTTGATTCAGGCAATTTTTTGGAGCACTTATTAGCAGCCTGACATTGTGCTAGACCCCCCGCACAACATTAGATATTTGGTATAACCAAATAAATCTCCCAAGGTGATTTATGGTAAACTTAACCATAGAATGTCAGCTATGAAAAGGGACCTCAGAGGTTGCCACATCCAATGCCCTCTCTTTACAGATGTGAAAGCTGAGGCCTAGATAGACCTTTACCATGACTCAATGTGTTTGGCCCTCTGAGATTACAGACATGACTGATCCTTGTTCCCAATGCACTAACTCTAGGGAAGAGACAAAATAATGTTAATGCAAGTGTTAGGTGCTTGATACAAGCACAAGTGTTGTAGGAAAACAAAGGCAATTGGGAGGATCAGAAAATGCTTCTTACTGAATAATCCCTGAGCTGAACCTTGAAGGATGAGAAATAGCCAAGTGAGGAAGAAATTATTCCAGACGGAGACAGCAAGCAGCATATGCAAGAGCTTGGAGCTGGATGGAGCAGGGAAAGCTCTTGAATGAAGTCAGGTTAGCATGACTGCTAGGACAGGGGTAGAAGGCTGAGTTACCAAGAGGATACCCTAGGGAGCTCAGGTCCACTCCTATTAGCTGTACTTAAGAGTTTACAGTAATAAATCAGCCTCTTACTGGAGAACAGAAAGAGCCTTTACAGTGGGATATATAAATTCAAAGTCCTTCATTATGTATTTTCCTATTAGTAGGAAAGCTCCCAGCTTAAAGAGACTAAAAAATATATTTGGTAATACATAAATGTTTCCATTTTCCAGTTTTCTGGAAACTAATTCAGAATCTTGGCCTCTTTCATTTAGTTTTTCATTTATTTATTCTTTTCAGTGTGCCCAGTGCTTTATCTTATACCAACTAGTTCAAGTCTTAAAGTCACCTCTGCTTTGAGCCTGGTTGTCAGAGATAAGAAACGGGGCTTATTTATGTTTCTCTGTAAAGTACTGCAAGTCTGTCTGGTGGTTGAGTTAAAAAATTTGTGTTAATACAAATGTTTTTGTCCTAGAAATGAATTACAATGAAAATTTACAGTGATAAAGCTTACATCTTTGGAACAAGTTAAATAGGTTTCATTATTTCTTATTTCTGACTCTCAGGTCATTTCCCCTATTGCCACATTATAGGACTGAACACATAGAGTGTTGAGCAAGTCCCATTTGCTAATAAGTCTATTAGGCAACAGACTGACCTGAGGCAACATGTCATTTTCCCGGGGAAGGTAGGATTCAGTTTAATTTAGCAAACATATAGGGAGAATACAAGGATAAAATGTGAGGAAACTGACCTGAGACCTCTGCTAAGCCCCAAGCCATTGCACAGTAATTCCGGTCCAGTTTTATTCCACCACAAATCAATCCAATAAATAAAAATCTGGGCTTATGAAACAGAGCAGGCTTCTTTATAAAAACATTCACTATTACATGACTTTGATTAATGAGCTTTCCTAGGACGTTTGAAATAATAAACAGACAAAAGTCATACTCACATATTGGTAACATGACAGCCATGTAAAAGGAAGGACATCCATATACGGACTAAAAATGATCTTTTAAGTGATCCAAGAAACAAAAACCATTTGCTGAACTCTGCTGCAGCTAAATGTTATTTTTTGAATCAAAGTTGTTTTAAATCACCTACTGACACATTTTAACTGGATCCCAGTGAAGTCCTTTATTCTTCAGTGTTAGGAAAGTATCGAATCATTAAATCATTAATCATAGGAAGTTTAAATCATTAAACTGTGAAGGAGATACCTAGAGAGAAGCAACTGAATATTTCACTGGGCAGGTAGCTCAAGGAGATGTGGATTATAAAGGGAAACTGATGTTTGTATATTCCTGACGATTATTTTCTTTTTTCTCCCCTCAGGCAGAAGCTGAGGAAGATTGTCATTCTGATACTGTCAGAGCAGAAGATGATGAAAATGAAAGCCCTGCTGAAACAGATCTGCAGGCATGTTTCTTCAAGTGTATATTCAATTCATTGCTTTCCATGCATAAGCAAAGATTGGTCGTACTTACGATTTATCAATTCTTTTTTAAAAAATTATTTATGTATTTAAGTAACCTCTATCCTCATCGTGGGGCTCAAACTCACAGCACCCTAGATCAAGAGTCCCATGCTCTTCTGACTGAGCCAGCCAGGCGCTCCAAGATTTATTGGTTCTTATTTGCATTGAGTTTAACTGTATTTTCATACTGGTTTACAGAATATGCAAATTAAAGCTGTGTTACAGATTTTTTTAAACCATTTGTCACCATATGTTATTATAATATCATTGGCTATATATTCACTAAGGTATACTTTTTATTTCTGTGATACTTATTTTATAACTGGAAATTCATACTTAATATTCTTTAGCTATTTTGCCCATTGCCCCCTCTGCTACCCACCAGTTTCTTCTCTATATTTATGAATCTATTTCTGTATTTTGTTTGGTTGTCTTTTGTTTTGTTTTTTAGATTCTACATATAACTGAAATTATATGATATTCGTCTTTCTCTGACTTACTTGACAGTATAACCACTAGGTCCATCCATGTTGTCAAAAATAGCAAGATCTCAAAAAAAAAAAAAATAGCAAGATCTCATTCCTTTTTGTGACTGAGTAATATTCCGTGTGTGTGTGTGTACACAAATACACATCTTTATCCATTTATCTGTTGATGGATTCTTTAGGTTGCTTCCATATCTTGGCTATTTTTAACAATGCTGCAATAAACAAGTACATGTATCTTTTTAAAAAAAATTTTTTTTGGTTACATATATCTTTTCAAATTAGTGTTTTAGTTTCCTTTGGGTAAATACCCAGTAGTGGAATTACTGGATTGTATGCTATTTCCATTTTAATTTTTTTGAGGCACTTCCAGCCTGTCTTCCAAAGTAGTTGGAATAGTTCACAAGGATGCCCTTTTTTCCCCACATCCATACCAACTTGTTACTTCTTACCTTTTTGATTCTAGCCATTCTGACAGGTGCGAGGTTAATATCTCCTTGTGGTTTTGATTTTCATTTCCTGATGATTAGTGATGTTGAATATCTTTTCATGTTAACTGTTGGCCATTGTCTTTTTTTAGAAAATGTCTATTCAAGTCCTCTGCCCATTTTTAATAGAATTATTTGTTTTATTAGTATTGAATTATATAAATTCTTTATATATTTTTGATTATCATTTGCAAATCTCTTCTTCCATCAGTATGTTGCCTTTTTGTTCTCTTGTTTCCTTTGCTACGAAAAGCTTTTTATTTTGATGTAGTCCCAGTAGGTTATTTTTGCCTTTGTTTCCCTTGCCTGAAGAGACATATCCATAAATATATTGCTAAGGCCAGTGGTTAAGAGATTACTGCCTGTGTTTTCTTCTAGGAGTTTTATGGTTTCAGGTCTCATATTTAGGTCTTTAATCCATGTTGAGTTTGTTTGTGTGTGGTATGAGAAAATGGCCCAGTTTCATACTTTTGCATGTAGCTGTCCAGCTTTCCTAGCACCATTTATTGCAGAGACTGTTCTTTTCCTCATTGCATATTCTTAACTCCTTTGTTGTACATTAATTGACCATTTAGGTGTGGGCTTATTTCTGGGCTCTCTATTCTGTTCCATTGATCTTTGTGTCTGCTTTTGTCCCAGTACCCTACTGTTTTGGTAAACGTAACTTTATAGTGTATCTTAAAATCCAGACTTGTGATACTTCAAACTTTGTTCTTTTTCAAGATTGCTTTGGCTTTTCAGGGTCTGTGTGGTTACATATGAATCTTAGGATTATTTGTTCTAGTTCTGTGAAAAATACTCTTGATATTTTGACAGGGATTGCATTGAATCTATGATTTGATTTGGGTAGTTGGACATTTTAACAATATTAATTCTTCTAATCCACAAACATGGGATATCTTTCCATTTATTTGTGTTGTCTTCCATTTGTTTCATCAACATCTTACAGTTTTTAAAGTAGAGCTCTTGGGCAGCCCGCGTGGCTCAGCAGTTTAGCGCCGCCTTTGGCCTGGGTCGTGATCCTGGGGACCCCGGATCGAGTCCCACGTTGGGCTCCCTGCATGGAGCCTGCTTCTCCCTCTGTTCTCCCTCTGCCTGTGTCTCTGCCCCACCCCCCCAAGAATAAATAAATAAATAAAATCTTAAAAATAAAGTAGAGCTCTTTTACCTTCTTGGTTGAGTTTATTCCTAGATAATTTCTCTCAGGTGCAATTGTAAATGAGATTGTCTTCTTAATTTGTCTTTTTTTTTTTTTTTGTCTTTTTGCTACTTTGTTCTTAGTGTACAGAAGCGTATCAAATTTCTAAATATTTGTATCCTACAGCTTTGCTAAATTCATTTGTTACTTCGATAGTTTTTTGGTGGAGTCTTTAGGATTTCCTGTATATATCTGGAAATAGTGACAGTTTTATTTCTTCCTTACCAATCTGGATACCTTTTCCTTTTTTCTTTCTTTCCCTTTCCTTCTTTTCTTTTCTTTTCTTTTCTTTTCTTTTCTTTTCTTTTCTTTTCTTTTCTTTCTTTATTTCTCTCTCTCTCTCTCTCACTTTGTTTTTGAGAGAGAGAATGCACACGAATTGGGGAAGGGGTGGAGGAGAGGGGAGAGAGAGAATCCCAAGCAGGCTCCATGCCCAGTGCACAGCCTGATGCGGTGCTCAATCCAATAACTCTGATATCATGACCTGGGCCAAAATCAAGAGTTGGACCGACTTAACCAACTGAGCCAACCACGCACCTCATGGATACCTTTTATTTCTTGTTTGATTGTTGCTGCTAGCACTTCCAGTACTGTGTTGAATAAAAGTAGTGAGTGGTCATCCTTGTCCTGTTCCTGATCTTAGAGGGAAAACTTCTGCTTTTTCTACCGTTGAGTATGATATTTATTAGCTGTGGGTTTGTCAAATATGGCCTTTATTATGTTGAGGTATGTTCCCTCTGAACTCACTTCAAAAAAAAAAAGATTTTATTTATTTATTTATTTATTTATTTATTCATGGGAGACAGAGAGAGAGAGAGAGAAGCAGAGACATAGGCAAAGGGAGAAGCAGGCTCCATGCGAGGAGCTTGATGTGAGTCTCCATCCCAGGACCCCAAGATCACGACCTCTGAGAAACTAATCCCTGGCTATGATGGTTGATTTGCAAGTGTTGAACCATCCTTGCATCCCTGGAATAAATTCTACTGATTGTGGCTCATGATCCTCTTAACATATTACTCAATTCAGTTTGCTAATATTTTGTTGAGGAGTTGAACATCTGTAGATCATCAGAGATACTGGCCTGTAGTTTTCTTTTTTTCTAGTGTCTTTGTTGGTGATGTCACGGTAATGTCAGGGTAATGCTGATCTTGTAGAATAATTTTCCTTCCTCTTCTGTTTTTGAAATGGCTTGAGAAGAATAGGCATTAACTCTTCTTCAAATGTTTGTTAGAATTCTCCTGTAAAGTTACCTGGTCTTGGACTTTTGTTTGTTTTTTTGTTTGATTAGCAGTTCAATTTTGTTAAGGTAATTGATCTGTTCAAATTTTCTATTTTTTTATTCAATTCAGTTTTGGAAGACTATATTTTTCTAGGAATTTATCCATTTCTTTTAGGTTGTCCAACTTGTTGGCATATACTTTTTTATTATATTGTCTTGCATTTCTTTGTATGTCTGTGGTGTGGTGTCAATTATTATTTCTCCTCTTTCATTTCTAAATTTATTTATTTGAATTCTCTTTTTGTCCTGATGAGTCTGGCTAAATTCTCCCCCCACTCCCCCATATCCAGCTCTTTCTATTTTTTTTTAAGTCTTTCATTTATCTCTGCCCTGATCTTTATGATTTCCTTCTTTATACTAGCTTTGGATTTGTTCTTTTTCTAGTTCCCTTAGGTGTCAGGTTAGATTGTTTATTTGAGATTTTTCTTGTTTTTTGAAGTAGAAACTTGTATCACTATGAATTTCCCTCTTAGAACTACTTTGCATCCCAAAGATTTTGGGCCATTGTATTTCCATTTTCGCTTGTCTCCCATGTTTTTTTTTTATTTCCTCTTTGATTTTTTTGTCGATTTATTAGTTATTTTGTAATGTGTTATTTAGCCCCTTCATGTGTTTGTGATTTTCCCAGTTTTTTTCTTGCAGTTGATTTCTGGTTTCATAGTGTTGTGGTCAGAGAAAATGCTTCATATAATTTCATACATTTTATTTTTTATTTTAATTCCGACATAGTTAATGTACAGTATTATATTAGTTTCAGGTATACAATAGCATGTTTTAACAATTCCATACATCACCCAGTACTTATTATAGCAAGTACACTCCTTAATCAACATCACCTATTTTACCCATCCTCCCATCCACCTCCCCTCTGGTAACCATCTCAAACTTTTCAAATTTGTTGAGACTTATTTTGTGGCCTAACATGTGATCTGTCTTGGAGAACATTTCATTTACACTTGAGAAATATGTGTATTCTGTTGATTTTGGTTGGAATGATCTATATATGTTAAATACCAGCTAGTCTCCTGTGTTGGGGTTTTTTTTTTTTGTTTTTTTTGTTTGTTTGTTTGTTTGGTTTTGATTGATTTTTGTTTGTTTCCTTATTGATTTTTCTGCCTAGATGATCCATCCATTGATGTAAATGAGGTATTCATGTCCCCTGCTATTAGTGTGTTACTGTCCATTTTTTCTATGTTAATATTTGCTTTATGTATTTTTAAGTTCTCCTATATTGGGTGTATAGGTATTTATAATTGTTATGTCCTTTTTTTAAACTTTTTTTTTTTATTGGAGTTCAATTTGCCAACATATAGCATAACACCCAGTGCTCATCCCGTCAAGTGCCCCCCTCAGTGCCCGTCACCCAGTCACCCCTATATCCTTTTTTTTGGATTGATCTTCTTATCTGTTTTATACTATTCTGTGGTGCCTTTCTTTGTCTCTTACTACAGCCTTTTGTTTTTTTTTTTAAGATTTTATGTATTTATTCATGAGCGACAGAGAGAGAGAAAGAGAGAGAGAGGCAGAGACACAGGCAGAGGGAGAAGCAGGCTCCATGCAGGGAGCCTGACAGAACTCCATCCCAGGTCTCCAGGATCACACCCCCAGCTGCAAGTGGCGCTAAACCGCTGTGCCACCAGGGCTGCCCTCTTACTACAGTCTCTATTTTAAAGTCTGCTTTGTTTGGTATAGGTATTGTTTTTGTTTTTGTTTTGCTTCCATTTGCGTAATACAGATTTTTCTCTCCACTTTCAGTCTGTGTCTTTGGATAATGAAGTCTTTTTTTTCTAACATACAATAAATAAAGGGTACACTTTATTGGCTTATCTCCAAATATTTGTCACATTTTATTTTAGTCTTAAAAACTATTTTTGAAAATAGAAGATTTACTGTGAATTAAATATTATATGTGGAAGTTGAAACTTGATAAAGCTCTTGGGCTTTGGTTTCTATGGTTGTCATCTTCATAGCTGAATAAATTATTTTTTCCTTTGGTAATAGTTTAGTCCCATTACATAAAATAAACTTTGGAAAATAGGTTTTTTGTAGTCTGATTTAAAAAAAATTTATTTTAATTCCAGTTAACATACAGTGTTATATTAGTTTTAGGTGTACTATACAGTGATTCAGCCATTCCATCTATCACCCAGTGCTCATTATGACAAGTGTACTCCTTAATCTCCATCACCTGTTTAACCTATTTTTCCACCCACCTCCCTTTTGGTAACCATTGTTTTATTCTCTATAGTTAAGAATTTTCTATAATTAAGGGTTTGTTTCCTGTTTTTTATTTCCCTTTGTTCTTTTGTTTTGTAAATTCAACTTATGAGTGAAATCATATGATATTTGTCTTTCTCTGACTGATCTCACTTAACATTAGACTCTTAGCTCCATCAATGTCGCAAATGGCAAGATTTCATTCTTTTTTTATGGCTAAATAATATTCTGTTACACACACACCACATCTTTATCCATTCATAAATTGATGGGCACACTTGGGCTGCTTCCATATCTTGGCTATTGTAAATAATGCTGCTATAACTGTAGGGGTGCATGTATCCCTTTGATTCATGTTTTTGTACTTTTTTGGGTAAGTACTCAGTAGTGTAATTGCTGGATTGAAGAATAGTTCTATTCTTAATTTTTTTTAAGAACCTCCAAACTTTTTCACAGTAGCTGCATCAATTTGTGTTTCTACCAGCAGTGCACTAGGGTTCTTCTCCATGTCCTAACCAACATCTGTTGTTTCTTATGTTGTTGATTTTAGCCATTCTGATAGCCATTCTGATACCTCATTGTAATTTTGATTTGTATTTCCCTGATGATGACTGATGTTGAGCATCTTTTCATGTCTTTTTTGGCCATCTGTATGGAGTAATGTGTATATCTTCTTATTTTCAGATTGGGTTATTTGTTTTTTGGGGTATTGAGTTTTATAAGTTTTTAATTTTTTTTCAGATACTAACTAGTTCTTTATTGTGGATGTGTAATTCATAAATATCTTTTCCCATTCCATAGATTGCCTTTTAGTTTAGTTGATTGTTTCTTTTGCTATAGCTTTTTATTTTTTGAAGATTTATTTATTTATTTATTTATCTATCTATCTATCTATCTATCTATTTATTTATTTATTTTGGAGAGCATGTGGGGGGAGGAGAAGGGGGAAAGAAATATAAGTAGATGCTGCATTAAGTGTGGAGCCCAACTCAGAACTTGATCTCGTGGCCTTGAGATCACAACCTGAGTTGAAACCAAGAGTTGGATGCTTAATTGACTGCGTCACCCGGGCACCCCAGAAGCGCTTTTTATTTTGATATAGTCCCCCACCAGTTTATTTTTGCTTTTGTTTTCCTTACCTCCAGAGACATATCTAGGAGAAAGTTGGCATGGCCAATGTCAGAGAAATTACTATCTTTGCTCTTAATAGAATTTTTATGGTTTCAGATGTCACATTTAGGTCTTTAATCCATTTTGAATTTATGTTTGTGTAAAGTCTAAGAAGGTGGTCCAGTTTAATTCTTTGCATGTTGCTATCCATTTTTCCCAACATTATTTGTTGGAGAGACTATCTTTCTCATTCGATATTCTTTCCTGCTTTGTCAAGGATTAATTGACCATATTATAGCTGTGGGTTTTTCATATATGGCCTTTATTATGTTGACCTTTGTTCCCTCTAAACTTACTTTGTTGAGGGTTTTTATCATGAATGGATGTTGTACTTTGTCAAAAGCTTTTTCTGCCTGTATTAAAATGATTACATGGTTCTTCTCCTTTATCTTCTTGATGTGATGTATCACATTGATTGGCTTGTGAAGATTGAACCACCCTTGCAACCCAGGAGTAAATAGTATTTGATTGTGGTAAATAATTTGTTTTTAACGTATTGCTGGATTCAGTTTGCTAGTTTTTGTTGAGGATTTTTGCATCTATGTTTGTCAGGGAGATTGGCCTGTCATTCTCTTTTTTAGTGGTGCCTTTATCTGGTTTTGTTATCAGGGTAATTCAGGCCTCATAGAATGAATTTAGAAGTTTTCCTTCCTCTTCTACTTTTTTGGAATAGTTTAAGAATAGGTATTAACTCTTCTTTAAATGTTTGGTAGAGCTTTGTGTAGTGGCAGTATCATAGCTAATAAAGTTTATCCAAGGCACAATTATTGCTAATTAAATGTTTGGTAGAATTCCCTGTGAAGCCATCTGGTCCTGGACTTTTGTTTGTTAGGAGTTTTTTTAAATTACTGATTCGGTTTCTTTGCTAGTTATAAGTCTGTTCAATTTTCTGTTTCTTCCTTTTTGGGTTTTAGTAGTTGATGTGTTTCTAGAAATTTATCCATTTTTTCTAGATGTCTGT
Organism: Vulpes lagopus; assembly: GCF_018345385.1. Classification (NCBI taxonomy): domain Eukaryota; kingdom Metazoa; phylum Chordata; class Mammalia; order Carnivora; family Canidae; genus Vulpes; species Vulpes lagopus. The sequence goes on along the minus strand of NC_054824.1, from coordinate 52,581,782 downwards.
TTGTTGGATTATAATTTTTCATAATATCCCTGTAATTGTTTGTATTTCTGTGGCATTGGTTGTTATTTCTCCACTCTCATTTGTGATTTTGAGTCCTTTCTCTTGTTAAGTCTGGCTAGAGGTTTATCAATTTTATTATTTTTTTTTCTAAACACCCTGCTCCTGGTTTCATTGATGTATTATATTGTTGTTTTTGTTTGTTTTGGGGTTTTTTTGTTTTGTTTTGTTTTTTAGTTTCTTCTTTTTTTTTTTTAAGATTTTATTTATTTATTTGAGAGAGAGTGAGCAAGAAAAGGAGCAGATAGAGGGGCAGAGGGAGAGGGAGAAGCAGACTCCCTGCTGAGCAGGGAGCCTGACATGGGGCTCCATGAGGCTCCATCGCAGGACTCCAGGATCATGACCTGAGCCAAAGGCAGATGCTTAATTGACTGAGCCACCCATGTGCCCTTGTTTTTTTTTTTAAGTTTCTATATCATTTATTTCTGCTCTGATCTTTACTATTTTCTTCCTTCTAGTTTTAGGTTTTGTTGTTTTTCTAACTCCTTTAGGTGTAAGATTAGATTGTATTTGAGATTTGTCTTGTTTCTGAGGTGACCTGCATTGCTATAAACTTCCCTTTTAGAACCAATTTTGCTGCATCTCAAAGGTTTTTGATGTGTTTTCATTTTCATTTGTTTCCATGTACTTTTTAAATTTCTTCTCTTATTTCCTGGTTGACTCATTCATTGTTTAGTATCATGTTATTTAATCTCCATATATCAATCTTTCCAGATCTTCTCTTGTGATTGACTTCCAGTTTTATACTGTTACAGTCAGAGAAGATGCATGGTATGGCTTTACTCTTCTTGGCATTTGGTGAGGTGTGTTTTGTAAGCTAATATGTGATATACTTTGAAGAATGTCCATGTGCACTTGAAAAGAATGTGTATTCTTTCTCATTTTGCGTAATTCTTTTTTCTCTTTGTTCAGCTTGATTATTTTCCATTATTTTGTCTTTTAGGTCATTGATTCCTTCTTCTGCTTCTTCCAGTTTGCCATTCATTCCATTAAATGTGTTTCTCATTTCGTTTATTGAATCCTTTATCTCTATGTTATTCCTTATCTCTTTGTTAATAATCTCACTGATGTCTTTCACTCTTCCCATGTCCAGTGAGTATCTTTATGATCATTACCCTAAATTCATTATCAGGCAAATCACTCATGTCTGTTTCACTTATATCTCTGGCCGTGGCCTTCTCCTATTCTTTCATTTGGACAGGTCCAAAATGTCTTCTCATTTTGTCTAAGTCTCTGTGCCTATTTCTCTGTATTAGGAAAGTCAGCTGTGTCTCCTGCCCTTGAGGGTAATGGCCTTATGAAGAAAAGGTCCTATAGTGCCCTGTAGTCTAGTATCTCCTGTTCCCCAGGGTCTGGTGCTTCAGCGAGTGTCTCAGTTGTGTGCTGTATGCATTCTGCTGTTATATCCTGGCTGCTTTAGCCTTCAGGCCAATCTGCAGAAGCTCTCTTTGCCTGTTATGGGCAGTGCTTGGTCCTTGGCCGAACGTGTTAAGTTTTAACCAGGTGTGCTCTGGTCTGCTTGTGAAATGATACCTGTCACCACTACCACTGGAACTGAGGCCGTGCAAAACTCCTGGGTTGGGAAACATGGTGTGGGCAGGGATTTAGGCTGGGCTTTGAGGGGAAAGGAGGCCTTCCACAATGGGATAAGGCAATTGTGACTAGGAAGGGTGATACCTCTGGAATATGGAGTGGTGGAGTTTGGTATAAGTAAGTTAGGGAGCAGTTGTCCACTCTTTGCTCTCCCCCTGTGTGCTAGTCTGCGTCTAGCCCATCTCTATAACTGGGACTGCCTCCTGGCTGCAGGGGCCACGATTTGTTTCTCTCCGATGTTGTCTTCACACTTTCTATCTTCTTCGATGTGGCCTTTTCTCTACCTTTAGTTGTGGAGTTTGTTCTGCCAGTCTTCAGGTCAATTTCTGAAGTATTTAGGATGATTTGATAGTTGTCTAGTTGTATTTGTGGGATGAAGTGATCCTAGGGTCCTCCTACTCTGCCACCATCTTTCAGACTTTGAAGTGAGTCTCTTGTAGGCAGCATATAGGTGGGTCTTGTTTTTTTTATCCATTCACCACCCTGTCTTCTCAATGGAGCATTTGGTCCATTTACATTTAAAATACTTGTTGATAGGTATATTCTTATTGTCGTTTTGTTCATTGTTTTTTGGGTTTTGTAGTTTTTCTCTGTTCCCTTTTTCATCTCCTGCTCTCTTCCCTTGTGATTGATGACTTTTCTTTAGTGTTATTTTTGGATTCCTTCCTCTTTATATTTTTGTTTATCTATTACAGTTTTTCATGTATGGTTACCATGGGGTTCATTTATCACATCCTATGCATATACCAGTATATTAAGTTGATGGTCACTTAAGTTCAAATGCATTCTAAAGCACTAAATTTTCATTACCTGTTACCTGTTTTTTTTGTATTTGACATCTTATTTTACTACTTTTTAGTTTTTGTATCCCTTGACTGATTTTTATAGATGTAGTTGTTTATCATGTTAGTCGTTTAACTTTCATATTGGCTTCATAAGTTTTAATCTATTACCTTTACTATATGTTTGCTTTTACTAGTGAACTTTTTTCCTATCAATATCTTCTTCTAATTATGGCCTTTTCTTTCCACTTAAAGGATTCTTTTTAACATTTGTTGTAAGGCTGGTTTAGTGGTAATGAATTTAACTTTTTCTGTCTGGAAAACTCTTATTATAAGTAATAGCCTTGCTAAGTAGAGTATTCTTGGTTGTAGGTTTTCTTTTTTCCTTTCAATACTTTGATAATAGCATGCTACCCTTTTCGGGCCTGCAGTTTCTGCTGAAAAATCAGCTGATAGCCTTATGGAGTTTCTCTTGTATATAACTGTTTTCTTTGATTTTAAGATTTCTCTTTTCTTTTCTTTTCTTTTCTTTTCTTTCTTCTTTTCTTTTCTTTTCTTTTCTTTTCTTTTCTCAGGTTTTATTTATTTATTCATTATAGACAGAAAGAGAGAGAGAGAGAGAGACAGGCAAAGGGAGAGGGAGCCTGACCTGGGATTTGATCCCGGGGCTCCAGGATCACGCCCTGGGCTGAAGGTGGCGCTAAACCGCTGAGCCACCTGGGCTGCCCAAGATTTCGTTCTTTATCATTACTTTTTGCCATTTTAATTATGGGTCCTGGTGTGGACTTACTTGGGTTCATCTTGTTGGGGCTCTCTGTGCTTCTTGGACCTGGATATCTGTTTCCCTCTCCAGACAGGGAAGTTTTCAGATATTCTTCAAATAAGTTTACTATCCCCCCCCCCCCTTTTTCCTTTGGGAACCCCTATAACACAAATATTATTACATTTGATGATTTTGCAGAGGTCCCTTAACCTGTTGTTCTTTTTCCATTTTGCTGTTGAGCTTAGTTGCTTTCCTTTATCCTGTCATCCACATCGCTGATCAATTCTTCTTTGTCCTCTGATCAGCTATTGATTCCCTTAGTGTATTTTGCATTTCAGTTGCTGAGTTCTTCAGATCAGATTGGTTCTTTTTTATATTTTCTGTCTCTTGGTTGAAGTTCCCATTGAGTTTATCAGTTTGTAACTCTGCTGAATAGCTTTATGACCATCACTTTGAACTCTTTATTAGGCACAATGTTTATCTTAGTTCCTTTAGCCTTTTTTTTTTTTTTTAAGCGATTTTTGTCTTGTTCCTTTCTGTCTCCTCATTTTGTCTGACTTTTTGTGTGTTTCTTTGTATTACGTAGGTCAGACACATGTCCTGGTCTTTAAGGTAGTGGCCTTGTGTAGAAGAAGTCCTGAGGTACTCTGTAGCTCAATCCCTTGGTCACCAGAACCAGGCACTCTATAAGCATCTTCTGTGTTGGCTGCCTTTGCCCTTCTGTTGTGGATGACCTATGATTGATATAAGCATGCTGGTGGGTTGGACTGTCCTTGGTTCAGGTGGTTTCAGTGGTCTGCTGCTTTTTAGTGCAGGTGCAGTGGGCAGGTTTTGCTGTTGATGCTGTTAGATGCCTGGCTGTAGCTGCTATGGGCTTTATGGTTGTTGGAGTCAGTTTTCACATTGGCTGTCTGCAGTTAACCACTACTGACAACTGCAAGCACACCAAATGGCAGAGATTGCTTCCTGCACAGCCAGCAAAGAGACTGGCTGCAGGAATTTATGTGCTATTGTGTGGGGTTATCTCCCTTCCCATGATAGGAGTCAGTAGGAAGTGTGCTGGTCCTGGCCAGGGCTGCCTGCTGGCTGTAACAGGTATAGAGCTATTTTGGATAGGCACCTACTAAGGTGGGAAGTCTACAGGTAAATGCAGCAGCCAGGCGCACAGTGCTGGCAAGGCAGATAGATAGTGTTAGAATTGGCTCCCACATGCATCCAGCTATCCAGGGTAGAGGAGGGAAGGAAAATGGCACCCACAAGCACTTTTGTTCCTGGGGAACTCTCCTGCAGATACCTGCCCGTTTGGCACATGTCCTAGAATTAATTAATAAATGCCTGTTATATATACCCCAGGCATTTTATTTTGTTTTATTTTATTTTATTTTTTTAATTAATTAATTTATTTATTTATGTTAGTCACACAGAGAGAGAGAGAGAGAGGCAGAGACACAGGCAGAGGGAGAAGCAGGCTCCATGCACTGGGAGCCCGATGTGGGATTCGATCCCGGGTCTCCAGGATCGCGCCCTGGGCCAAAGGCAGGCACCAAACCGCTGCGCCACCCAGGGATCCCCCCCAGGCATTTTAAAAGTGCTATTTCCGGGTGGAGTTATTGGTGTGCTGGCTCTGTGCTCGCTTTGGCAGCACATACACTAAAATGGTGTGCTGGCTCTTTAAGGGTGGAGATGCCTTTTCCAATAGCTCTCTGCCTCTCTTGGAATTAAGCCTCACTGATTTTCAAAGCCCGATGTTATGGGGACTCTTCTTCCCAGGGTTGGGAGTGCCTGGTGTGGGATTTGATCCTCTCATTCCTCTATGCCTGGTACTTTGGATGATACCACCACTCCTCATGTGCTGCTTTCCTACAGGTACACTATTCTGAGATTCACTTGGTCTCTAGAAAGGTCAATGCCTCTCAATATATTAACAGAAACCCAAAAGAGGACAACTTGTTCAAATGTTAATACCTTTGCAAAGGTCTTAATGCAGTGTTTTGTTATATTTTGCATTGAACACATGTATAATGATGAATTAATTATTTCCTTATTCTGGAAAATTTTGAAAGTGCTCACACTGAGGATAACAATAATTGCCATTATGAGGTTTGATACATGGGTTTAAAATGTTCAAAACAAGACATAACTCAAAACCCATCACCTTAAAATAGATTTGACCACCTAAAGGTTAAAACCTGTATGTAGAAGAGACATCATAAATCAAGAGAAATGATTAGCTAGAAAAACCTACTTACCATATATTGGCAGAGCATTGATACCTACCCTCAGTATTTGGAACATCCTTATAAGTTTGTGCAAATGACACAAGATTGATATGAATGGACAGTTAATGGAAAAATAATATAAATGCTATTAAATATTTGAAGAGATAGTCTCATGATTTTTAAAATACAAATAAAATCTAAAGTGAGATTTTTCTTAATCAGATTAGTGAAGAATGCCCATTGTTACCCAGGCTTTGAGAACACTCAAGCAGTGCACATGAAGTGTAAATTGCTATAACTTTTTTGGAGAGCAGACTAGCAATATGGAACAAAATGAAAAATATTCCATTTGATCGAGCAATTCTTTTTTAATTATTTACTTATTTGAGTGAGAAAAAGTGAGTGCATGTGCACATGAGTAGGGGGAGAGGCAGAGAGGAAAGAGAATCTCAAACAGACTCCCCACTGAGCACAGAGCCAATGCAGGGCTGGATCTCACAACCCTGAAATCATGACCAGAGCCAAAATCAATACTCAGACACTTAACTGAGCCACCCAGGCACCCCTGGTCAAGCAATTCTATTTCTAGAAAATCAATCTTAAGGAAATAATGGGGAAACTGAGTAAATATACATGTACAAAAATGTTTATTATAGCATTGTTATATGAAAAAATAGAATACAATCTAAATATGCATCACTTGTATTAAGTAATGGTGGATTCATACAGTGAGATGCACCATAGCCATTTAAGAGGATGGGGTAAATCCTGTGCGTTGAAATAGAAAAATACTCATTGTAATTAGATAAATGCATCTTAGTGAATTTATAAGCCTTATAATACTTATTTGGAATGTATCATCTAGCAGACATTTGGTGTTACTAATGATTGTGTAGGGCAGAGGTGTATGTGTTTTGTGTTACAAGTAGGAGGATGAGAACCAAAGCTGTTTAGAATGGCAAGAAAAAATTATTTTAAGAACTCACCCATTCTATATATGCCCCTTTAAGAAAACCTAGGAATAATATACACAGTTGTATTGATAATGATTGATAATGGCCTTGTTTGGGAGGAGAGATATTTCAGGTTCGGTTCCCAGAGAATAGACTTATTCTAAAGGTAGACATTACAATGAGGGAGGTTTACTAGGGAATGCTTTGGGGATCCACATCTATGGAAGGCGGAGAGGGTGGAAGCTGAGTGGGCAGAGGAAGAAGCTGAGCTTCTGTACTGTCTTAATGGACTACCTTAGCCAATTTTGCAGGAGTTCTGAGTATGGAGGAACCAGAGCCTTTTTTTTTTTTTTTTGGAACCAGAGCCTTTCATATGTTTATCAGCCACTGATCAGTCATCGGGTTGGGATGGCCTGGGAATGGGTATGACCCTGCCTAGGCAGTGCCCGAAGGGGCTGACAGCTGAGGGCTGTCTGTGTGGCAGTCCTAGCAGTTAAGGTCCTCAGTGCTCTTTTTTTTTTTTTTTTAAAGATTTTATTTATTTATTCATGAGGGACATAGAAGGCAGAGACAAGGGGAGAGGGAGAAGCAGGCTCCATGCAAGGAGCCTAATGGGGGACTCCATCTCAGAACCCAGGATCATGTCCCGGGCCAAAGGCAGGCACCCAATCACTGAGCCACCAGGCATCCCTCAACTACACAATTTTTAACAGTACTCCCTGGTAGGTGGTATATTCCAGGTAAACAAATATTTGAAAGCTTCTAAGTTCAGCCTTATAGGTGAACTTAGGTGATGGCTTATATTTTCAACTCTAAAACAGAACTTGGTTTTCTAATACCATTAGATTTTTCCTGTATGGACAAACATAGGGACCTTTTCATGATTTCTTTAAAGATTTAAGCAGAACATTATTTTAGAAGATAACATGTTGACTGGATATTAACTTAGTAATTTAAAAGACTATGTCTTCTAGTCTTAGAATGTTATTTATATGGAAATTGATGTTGGACCTGTGGATAAATTGTCCAGAGTTGAGCTTCTCTTCCTTTATGAGCCCTAAAGTACTTTTCTTTCCTTAGGCACAGCTCCAGATGTTCCGAGCTCAGTGGATGTTTGAACTTGCTCCAGGTGTAGGCTCTAGCAATTTAGAAACTCGACCTTGCAGAGCAGCAAAAGGCTCTTTACTGAAAGCAGCAGACACCAAAGGAAAGCAAGAACTGGCAAAAGAAGAAAAGTTAAGTATTATGGACATTGTGACAAAGTAACTTTTTAAAAAATTGCACATGAAAATTTTCTCATGTGGTCATTATAGTTATATTCTGGTGCCATTAGCACATAACTTATACAATTTTTCCTCATGTACCAAAGTATGCCAGTGTGCCCATCCTTCACTACTACTTCTGGGTACTTTGGATGATACACTACTCCTCACGGTCTTCTTTCTAGAGGTTCAGTGTCTTCATGGAACTGTCTTTGGCAATTTATAGATCCCTAAGATTCATTTGGTCTCTAAAAGATCAATGCCTCAGAGTTCATTAGCAGAAGCTCAAAAGGAGAAAAAACTTGTTTAAATGTTAACACCTTTGCAAAGGTCTTAATGCAGTGTTTTGTTATATTTTGAGTTGAACAAATGTATAATGATGTATTATTTCCTTATTCTGGAAAATTTTGAAAGTGCTCACACTGAAAAAAATTTGGAATGTTGTCAAATTGTTTACCTCTTTTTAGTATTACATGAAGTAGGCACAGCACATTTTCCATTTTTCCTGTTCAATAGAGGCTATCTTCTTACACAATTTCTTTACAAGCTATTTGCCATTAAATAATTGAAATTACCGTGATAACTATAAACTTCCATATTCATTTTAATTTTTATTTTGAAAATAATCACAGAAACGTAGATACAGGGAAGTCCTATGTTCATCCTTTCTCCTTCAGTGGTGACATCTTGCATAGCTACAGTGCAAGATCAAAAAATAGGAGAGACATTGGTACCATGCACAGAGCTTATTCAGACCTCCCAGATTTATAAACACTTTTTGTGTGTGTGTATAGAAATACTTCTGTGCAGTTTTATACATGTGTAGCTTCCTGTAACGAGCACCATGATCAAGGTACAGAACTGTGGTAGCACTGAGGAGCTCCTTCTACACCTTTATAATAACACTCTCCCATCCCCCAGTCCCTGACCATTCCTAACCACTGGCAATCACTAATCTCTTCTCCATTCCTATAATTTTGATATTCAAAAACTGTTGCATAAATGGAATCACCCAGTATATATCCTTCTGACATGAGTGCTTTTTACTCAGCATGATTCCCGAGATCTATCCAGGTTTGTGTATAACAGTACTTTGTTCCTTTTTATTACTCAGTGGTACACAGTATGAGTGTACCCCAGTTTGATTATTCACCGGTTGATGGACATTTGGGTTGTTCCCAGTTTTTGGCTATTAATAGCGCTGCTGTGAATTTTCATGTGCAGGTTTCTGCATGAGTGTAAGTTTTCATTTCTCTGGCCCAAGAGTGCAATTGCTGGGTTGTATGGTAAGTGCCTGTTTGGTTAAAAGAAACCGCCCAGGTGTTTTTCAAGGTGGCTGCATCATTTTCTGGTCCCAGCAGCAGTGTATGAGTGGTCCAGCGTCTCCACAGCCTCGTCAGCCCTTGGTGTCATCATTCCTTTTTAGCTATTCTGATAGACATACGGTGATAGCTCATTGTGATCTTAATTTGTATTTCCCTAGTGGCTAATGATGTTGAGTATCTTTCCATGTGCTGTTTGCTACCTGTATCTCCTCTCTGTGAAATATGTTGTCTTCTCTAATTGCATTGCTTATGTTTGTTGAGTTTTGAGAGTTCTTCTAAATACAATCCTTTGTTGAGCAAGTGGCTTGTAAATTCTTTCTCTCAGCTTATAGCTTATAATTTTCATCCTCAGGGTATTTCATGGAGCAAAAGTTTTTAATGTTGATGAGATCCAGTTTGTCACCTGTCCTTTTATGGATTATGCTTTGGGAATCCAGTATAAGAATTCTTTGCCCAGCCATAGGTTCCCAATACTTTAAAAAAAATTTTTTTCCCTGAAAGTTTTATATTTAAGTCCATGATCCATCTTTGAGTTAATTTTTATGTAAGATGTGAGGTTTAGGTCACGGTTCATTACTTTGCCAATGGGTGTCCAGTTGTTCTGGCACTTTTGTTGGAAGGCTGGCCTGTCACACATACTAATTTTTAATACAGACTTTCAAAAATTGCATTTCACTATTTTTATAGGCTCGAGAACTCTTCCTAAAAGCAGTTGAAGAAGAACAGAATGGAGCTCTCTATGAAGGTAAAAAAACTCAGGGCCCAAGATCATATGGTCATGACATTTCTGAATAACAGCTGTTACTGAACGATTTTTTTTTAACTAGAATATATTTGGCATATAAACATCTGTCTCCCTGTATTTGAAATTGTTTTCTAACAAGTCAAAACTAAACATTGTATTTCTGTATAACCTATTCTCAAAATATATTGCTGTGGAACATCATCATGTTGGTCTACACTTAGGTTTTAGTATTTATTAATTCTTCATTATTAAAGTCTTAAAAATAATTTGTTTCTCATTTTTAAAATAGTGTATTTTTTGTGGGTGAAAATTACCTCAGAGGAGGGGAATATAAAGGATAGCTTCAGGAACATATACGTATTTTCTAATTTACATTTTACACAAAGGAATACCCTTCAGCTTTAATTGTCTCTCTTAACCCATTAGAAATGCATAAACGATCAGAGCGATGGGGCATTTTACTGCATTAGATGTGTAAGTAGGCTTCCATTTTGTTGATAATAAAGCTAATAATTGGGGCATGGGAAAAATGCTTGTGCTTGAATCACTTGAAAATGCCCCCAAAATAACATTTTCAGGATTACCACATTTTACTCTCAAGTTTCTTCTAGTGATATTTTTACTGAGATATTAAAAGAGCCCAAATGGTGAAATCCCTCCACAGTCTTCATTAGTTTGTGAGATTCCCATTTCCGTTTAGTGTACAATAATTCACCCAGAGTAATAGAACACAGCAGAATATATTGAGTAGAGTCCATCTAAGGGAAGAAGAACTAGTCTGCTTCTGTAGTCTCAAGTTCTGTTGTATAGCTTTGTGAGAGAGATTACTAAATATCATAGCTCTAAACCACCTGGCCAGGAACTTTATAAGAAAATAAGTTTTAAAGGTTATGTAGCTAAATAATAGGCAGCTGGACTAAAGGAAAGTTGGATTTGAAGGTTAACTAAAACTCTATTCTACGTAGGAGGAAGTATTTGATTATCCTCAACTCTGCATCTTAGAAAGAAAAGGTTGCTTAAAAAATGTTTTTCTTGGAGCTATAGCAGTTGCATTTCCAAAGCCTGAAGAAAGCCATATGAGATCACTTCTAGCAGTACTTAGGAGGTTGAGGGAAAAGGTGGGAAGGGCTAACAGCAAAGAGTGAAATATGACATCCATAAGCTGCCATAATGTGTTAGCTTTAGAAAAAAAGATTATTTCTGAGTAATAAGGCTTGGAAATAAGTTGTTCACTGAACTACTGTTGCATATAGAAAAAAGGAAATTTGGCTGTTTGTAAAGAAAGTTACCAAATTAATCCACAGTTACAGGTAATCAAAGGAAATGACAAAAATGTGTGGTCATAGCTAATTTAGCTTTATTTCTTCTTTTAGCCATCAAGTTTTATCGTAGGGCTATGCAACTTGTACCTGATATAGAGTTCAAGATTACTTATACCCGGTCTCCAGATGGTGATGGCGTTGGAAACAGCTAGTGCGTATATAATTCGATAGACAGTAATACATAGAGTTTGTTAAAGTTAAGCGTCTTTGCCCTGTTGACTCTTAACGTGATAAGAAGGTGGTGGTAATTCTGTTAAATTATATAGTCCTTAGTATAAAGACTTGTTTATAAGGTTGTAGAAATTTTTTTAGTTAGGGAAAATTTAAGATTAAAATATAGAAATGCACATTTTAAACAGATATAACAAAGATAAGGTAACACAAGTTTTTTTTTTTTTTAATAAAAGCAGTGATTATTGAAAGTAAAATTAAAAGACACATTTCAGCTTTCTGAAACCTATTTTAAAAAGTCAAACCTATTAAAATATAATTAGGTCAAAGTTGACAAAATGTTAATAATGGTTGAAATTAGGTGATGGGTACATGGGGTTTCATCATTCTTTTTGATATGTTGGAAGCTATACTTTCAAAAAAAAAGTTTTCAGTTTATTAAGAAAATGCTGAATTATAAGAAGACTTATTCTCTTAAGGTATCTGAGAGGACATTGTTAAGACTTTTTTTAAAAGCCCAGGTGCAGGATATAAGCCTTGTTTCTTTGGATAGATACCACTTGCATCAAAATTATAAAGTGGCATTGATAGTTTTACATGGATAAAGATCAAGAGAACATATTTTGAAGCCAATACTTTTGAAGTTATTTGTGAGCCAATTGTATAAAAATGTTTTGGCTTAATCTCTCTACCTCCAAAAGCTTAATTATTTGGTATTAGAAGGGAGGAGAATCTATACCCATGAGAGAATGTCAGGTTAAAAATGAGCAATACATAGGAAAATAATGCTTTTAGTAATAAAATATTACCATTATGTTATGATATTACCTCTGTCATGAAATAATTAAGAAGTTACCTTTATGGATAATGTGCTCACTACCAGTGTTTTTAAACCGCTTATGCTAATTAACACTCAAGCTTTGGATAGTAAAAACATCCCAATGAAGTCAGTCTTAATTGTCTCTTTGAATTTCAAGGCTAACAGTGTTTGTTGTTCACCAAATGAAATTTAACAGTGTGAGGTAGTTCAAACTCAAAATGAATCATTTGGGCTTTTTCTAAGCCCTCTTTATATTTAGGTGGCCATTTAGACCCAGCTCTTAGCCAGTTTTATGAGTAGATGCAGATGCTGTTAAGAAAGGCTGTATTAAAACGTGAAAGAAGCATTCCTTTTCTTTCCCATCTCTTGGTACAGCCCAGATGCAATAAAAGTTCTTGAAGGATACAGTTGTTTTTTTCTTATCAGATCTAATAATCCCTGAAAGTCTCTCTCCTGGTTTTATTGTTTTTTGCCTTCTCTGAAATGTTTGTAGAGTAGCCCTTGTGCCCATCTAGCCTCTGCCACATGTGCCTTTGTTATAGAATAATTAGCCCTTCCTGGTCTTTGGACCTCATCCTCATCTAAGCCTTTCTTGTAGGTCTGATTGCTTTTAAGGTTAATTTCAACAAAAATGGAAAGACGGTTTTTTGTTTTTTAGAACTCTAAATTATACTCTGTTTAGATGATTGGTAGTTGATTTGTGGACCCCGCTAAGATTTTTAAATTGCATATTTTCCTCTCTTAAGGTAGGGTGGTAAAGCACATCTGTTAGAAAACCCTTGGTAAGTAAGTACCACAGATGACATCTATATATTTTATTTTTATCCAATTAGAATGGATTATAGTCACATTAGTATGGAATATATTTACCTAAGTTTTTTAAAAATCATTTGAAATTATCTTTTTCACTAACTCAAGAAATCTCTATCTTAGAAAAAAAGGGGCTAATTAAATCTCAACGCTTGTATCCAAAATTCTTGTTCTTTCTGGGTGAGAATGAAAATTGCTGAAGCTTTTTTCTTCAAAAGACTTGGTATGCTACACCTTGAAGCCAAATAAACTTTTATCAAATCAAAACAATGGTTAAGACAGTTTGTTTTTAGATGACTTTCTCTGAAGCAGATTTGAAAGTACTATGAAAAATCAGTTTCTAAGCTCTGTGTTTGTGGACTTAATTTATTCCCCTCCTCCTTTTTCAGCATGGAAGATAATGATGATGACAGCAAGATGGCAGACCTCTTGTCATGCTTCCAGCAGCAGCTCACGTTTCAGGAGTCTTTGCTCAAACTGTGTCAGCCTGAGCTGGAAAACAATCAGACTCACATATCAGGTATGAGTTCATGGTTGTTATAACTCAGTGAGGCACACTTTCACTTTAGATTTAAGTTTTCCAAATTTACAAGGCCAGAAAACTTGCCAGGCGATTGCTCTAGTTCAAAGTATGTTGGGAGAGCTAGTTATAATTACTGTTTGCATATACTAACAAGCTTTTCAAAATCTGAAGTAGAAAGGAGTTTATAGTTCAGGTCAAGGATGCCCTACTTTATTCAGTGAAGATATAAAAGGGTGTCTGTGTTGTTGAAGCAGCCCAAGAAAATTAAAGGAATACTGGTGTCATCAGGCATTTCAGCCTGAGATAGGCTGCATGTTTAAAAATGAATGTTTTGAGCTACCCCTGGGTGGCTCAGTCAGTTACACATTCCAACTCTTGGTTTTGGCTCAGGTCATGATCTCAGGTTGTGAGATCGAACCCCGTGTTGGGCTCTGTGCTCATTGTAGAGTCTACTTGAGTGTTTTTTTTTTGTTTTTTTAAAGATTTTGTTTATTTATTCATGAGAGACACAGAGAGAGGGAGGCAGAGACATAGGCAGAGGGAGAAACAGGCTTCATGCAGGGAGCCCGATGCAGGACTTGATCCCGGGACTCCAGGTTCACACCCTGGCCGAAGGTAGGCGCTAAACCGGTGAGCCACCCAGGCGTCCCGTAAAATGATCTTTTGAAGGAGAGGGTGCTTTATAAAAGTAGCTTTTGGTATGTTCTGTACTGAAAATTTCAAAACATTTGTGTATTGATGTTAGAAACCATTGTTACTTTTTAGATAATTAAATACACTCACATATAGCTCTGAGCAATACTGAGGGTGTGATTCACAGATGTCTGGGAATACTTGAAGCTACCTGCTCGGAGAAGATGGTAGAATAATCTAGGAGAGTTGCTGAAGGGATGATTTTCTTTTGCAGTGCTGCCAATGGAGGTCCTGATGTACATCTTCCGCTGGGTGGTGTCCAGTGACTTGGACCTCAGATCATTAGAGCAGTTGTCGCAGGTGTGCAGAGGATTCTATATCTGTGCCAGGTACTTCATCTTTTTAAAACAACTCTGGCAGTAGTGAAAAAAGAATTATGGTCTTTTGCCAATTTTGATTAAAAACTTGATTGATATTCTGAGTAAAAACTTAAAATGAACAGTTTTACCTAAAGTGTATTTCTGTGATTTTGCCAAACCCCTTAAAGGCTAGAATGCACCAAGTTTTCAGGGTATAGAATGTTCTGCAGAACAGGTGTAGTCACACATACTACTACCATAGGGTAGTTTGCATGCCAGCCTAGCTGATTTGGAAAAATAATTGTGCTAGGAAAATAAACTCAAGTCATCTTCACAATGACTCTAAACCCATTAAGTGGTAATGATTTAAATTTAGATTGCACTAGAATTTTCTTTTGGCCCATTAAAGGTTAACCTATACTTTTAAAATATTGCTGTGTGAAGAATAATCATAATTGAGTATAAAATTGTTGGAGACTAATAATCTTTCATGAATATTCTTTTTTTTTCTTTCATGAATATTCTACATAAAAATATATACTTTGTCCTTAGCATCTAGAAATTTTTTATAACTTCAGTTCTTAAAATTCAGTATTCTTAAACAACCTGATTTTATTCAGAGTCTTGTATTTTGGATAAAATATTTGAATTGGCTGATGGCTTTGTTTTTTGGCGAGTCTATGTGCTATTCTCTTTAACAAAGACTTACTAATCACCAGGTACATTTCAGTTTTAAAATTGGAGTCTCTAGAACCCTTATTCCAATAACTTTTAAAATGTGATTATCCAGAGGGAATTTCTTAAGAATGCAAATTTTCAGGGATAAAACTTCCATGTGCTTTCATAAAATAAAAGTAATTGTAAAAAGAAAAAAACTGAGGAGGTGGCTAATCCTTTTTTTGCAGCTCAGCTCAGACACAAGTAGTTTTCATAGCTTTAAAACTGAATATTTCAGGTTATAGATAGGGTTAAAAATATTTTGAGCTTTATCAGAATCCTGTTAATATTCATTACATCTTTTGCTTAGTTTTCTACACTAATAGTCTCATTGGTGCTACCTTAGAAAAATAGATCTCCAGTCTGACCATTTCACCCTTCTCCAAGGACCCTTCCTATTGTACCCCTTGTTACACCCGGCCTGGGTTATGGCAGTAGTCTGCTTCCACTCATATACTCCTAGAGCATATTTTCCAGACCACCAGAGTGATCTTTTAAGAGCATGAGTCATCCTTAGAGCTTTTCAGTGGTATCCATCTCACCCAGATTAGCTTATAAACCCCTCCCTGCCCTGCCCCTCACTGCCTCTCCAATCATGTAGCCTGTTAACTTGGCTTAGTTTGCTGCACCAGTCACACTCCCACCCAGAGCCGTTCCCTTGGCTGTGGTTCTGCCTCAGTTCTTTCGGCTGCTGTATCTGAAATAGTCTGTCTTTTCCCCACCGCAGTTGTCCTTTTCTGTTTACTCTGCTTTGTTTGTTTCACTATCTGAAACTTTTCCCTTAGTTAATTCTTGGTTTTGTTTGCTTTCCCACAAGTGAAAGAGCAGGGCTTTTTGCCTTGTCTGTCTGTCTCCAGAGCCCTGGCCAGTGCCTTGCAGGTGCTCAACAGATTTTTACTAAATAGAAGACGATGGCTGATAGCAGAAATATTTCTGCATTTAGGGACTTAGCCTTTTTTATAAATTGATGTTCTGCTTTTATTACCTAGAGACCCTGAAATATGGCGTTTGGCCTGCTTGAAAGTTTGGGGCAGAAGCTGTATTAAACTTGTTCCATACACATCCTGGAGAGAGATGTTTTTAGAAAGGCCCCGTGTTCGGTTTGATGGTAAGTTGAACTCTTTAGAACTCAGGAGAAATAGTGGTCTTTCATGCTGATTTTGATAAATACACAATCTTATTTTTCTGTGACACACCTAAATACTCTGATCATACTTAAAGGAAACCACAATAAAAATAAAGCTGGAAACATGTTAGCTGATTTTAACTGTAAAAATTTTATTTATGTTCCTACTTAAAAAAATTTTTTTTTTTCTTTTTTATAGGAGTGTATATCAGTAAAACGACATATATTCGTCAAGGGGAACAGTCTCTTGATGGTTTCTATAGAGCCTGGCACCAAGTGGAATATTACAGGTACAACTGTAGTAAACTGAGTGAGTGAAAAATTCTCTCTCTCCAAGTATTAATTCATTAGTTACCGGGCAGCTGTTCTTTGTGGCCTTTATATTTATCCACAGAATGACCCTCAGTATTTTTATCCAGTTTTGTAACAGGAACTGCACTCAGAGAACCGATAAGTTAATACAAATTGTTGAATTCCTCCTAGCCTCTAAATCTGAGAATCACTTTGTTTTAGAGCTCTTAGTATTTTGCTGTTGGTGGGACTCATTTGCCTTTTCAGCTAGCTTGTGCTATATCATTCAGCTTTACTGTCCTTGAGAAATCAGTAGACATTAACTACTGTGTATGATCATTAGATCTCACTTTTCACATTAATTAGTACTTTAGGAAAAAATGCACACAGCTATCATAGGGGTGTATTTATTTTTATTCAGGAGTAAAACTGAAAGTTCAGCACCTCCCTCTAAGAAGTATAAAAGAATGCCTTTACTTCTTTTTTGCTGGCCCCACAGGTTGCCAGTTATGTTTGTTTTAATGATGTTTTGCCAGTTTTTTGGCCATTGTATTTCTGATTTGATTTCACAGCAATGAACAGGTTTAGGTGCCAGGAAATAAGGACATGTTTTATACTTTGTGTGTGTGTGGTGTTTTTTTGGTGTTCTTTTTCTTTTTACACAGGTACATAAGATTCTTCCCTGATGGCCATGTGATGGTGTTGACAACCCCTGAAGAGCCTCAGTCCATTGTTCCTCGTTTAAGAACTAGGAATACCAGGTAGTATTTTTCTCTAGTTTTCTATCTAGTTCACATTTTATATGGTTACTTGGAGGTTAATGTAATCCAGTGCTTCCTTAGCTTAGTATCAGATGATTAAAACAGCACTCAGCAGGGGCCTTTGTGAAAAATACCAGTTCCTGGCCCTCTCTCCCTATGTATAATTTTCGGTAGATCTTGGGAGCCTTAGCAAGCTAAGTTTACTCACATCCCAACTGATTCTTCTCAGGCAGTTGAGTAACCACTGTTAGAACCCATTATTTCTTAAATGATTTAAAACATGATTAATAGACTTGGTCTTTAATTGTATTTTTTAATTTTTAGAACTGATGCAATTCTACTGGGTCATTATCGCTTGTCTCAAGATACAGACAATCAGACCAAAGTATTTGCTGTAATAACTAAGAAAAAAGAAGAGGTGAGTATGCAAGTGGAATTAGAGTTCTTTTTTTATTTTAGTACCTTACTCATTCAGACACTCTTGATTTGAAAGGATAAGAAAATACTGTTTCATAATGTATACTGTTACACAAAATGTTTGTTTACTTACAGCATTTCTCTGAAGAGAGCTGGAGGGTTTTCTAAAATGTGGGGTTTTTTTTAGTTGGATCACTTTGTTTTTCTCTAAATGATTTCCTTTTCTGGTCTTTTTTACATTAGAAAATGAAAAGCCAAAATATGCTATGAAATAACTAGTAAAACTATACCTGAATATGGTTTTTTTTAGCGATTCTTGTTTTGAATCATAAGGGATTTCTTTCATAAGTTAGCCCATATAGATAATTTTTTCTCAAGAATACTCTTAACAAAGAATTTTAATTTCTACTGGAAATAAGCTAAAGTAAGATAATTTTCTTCTTCTTCTTCTTAGAAAAGGGGGAAAAATGCCAAGCAAATATTGTTGAATTACTACATTCTAGAGTATTTTTAACTAACACATTGAGGGGGCCTAATTTTTTTCACAACTTTTCTCTATATGCATTTTTTAATCCTGGTTTTAAAAATGTATATCCAAGAGTCAGTTGTGATGTAGTTGGAATAAATACTTGCCTAATGCTTTTATAATTAATACAGTTTTTAGAGTTTTCCTTAGATCCACCTCTCTTCCCTGGCATCATGTGTCAGGATAGTTAGGGCAGAGTTTCATCTGAGTCCCTTGCTAGTTTCCTTGCCTACTTCTGATAGGCTCTAGTTACCTGGGGCAGCAGTCTGAGGGGCGAGAGGTAGCTGCTATGGCTGTGACCTTGGCCATGAGTTTCGGGGAGTTGTGAGGCTATTGTTTTTTAGATCTTGTAAAAGAGTTTAGGAACTCTTACATTGAGTACCAGTTTTCTCTTCAGAGTATGATACAGTGAAGCCATGTATACTGTGGACATTCTTGTGTTGTTAGCAATAGTATTTGCAAAAGTGTGATTCAAAAATGAGTGTCGTCCACATCTGTTTCTTCATTGACTCTTTTACCATTACCACAAAAGTTAAGTTGTACTCCATGCTTCTTCTACATCTTTCACCAATTTATCGCTTTGTCTCTTTAAAAATTCCCATATTTTCAGTTGAAGGAAATGCTAGGCTTACATGGAGAAGACAGAAGTTTTCATTTCCAACTCTGAAACTACTGTGTAATTTTAATTTGTTTAATCTCCTGGTGTCTTCAGTCTTTCAGCCGTTAAATAGCAATGTACCATCTTATTTATTTATTTACTTACTTATTTACTTACTTAAAGATTTTATTTATTTATTCATGAGAGACACACATAGAGAGAAAGAGGCACAGACACAGGCAGAGGGAGAAGCAGGCTACATGCAGGGAGCCGGACGTGGGACTTGATCCTGGGTCTCCAGGATCAGGCCCTGGGCTGAAGGCGGCACTAAACCGCTGAGCCACCGGGGCTGCTGTACAATCATATTTAACACTTAGGGTTATTATGTTGATTAACTGAGATGATGATGGAGAGAAAAACCTTATTTTTAGAGTGCTTAACATTTTTCAGGGCACTCATATACCTTCTCATTTGATACCCAAGAACCCTGTACCATGTGCAGTTATTATGTTACTCTTAGTATCACCCTTACATATAAATACTATAGGAACATATTATGTATCAATGAGGGGAGGTTTCATTATAGCTCATACACTTTCTCTTTTATAGAAACCACTTGACTATAAATACAGATACTTCCGTCGTGTCCCTGTACAAGAAGCAGATCAGAGTTTCCATGTGGGGCTCCAGCTGTGTTCCAGTGGCCACCAGAGATTCAACAAACTCATCTGGATACATCATTCTTGTCATGTTACTTACAAGTAGGTGAATATCATACAAATACCAAAGTTGCAGAATAAATGTGTACTTCCTGTCAGGCTTAGAAAACTCTGATAGGTTTTAAAGTCCTCTAAGTCAACATTATATTATAAAACATTATGTTCCATAACATTACATTACAAAGTATAATTAAATGGTACTGCTACTATAGATGCCTCCAGAGTTTGCTGTGCTTTATGTAGAGAGCTGCCAGCATGATAATGGTGCCAGGGAGAGGTTCCTGGCCAATGACAGTCTTTTCGGTAAGGGTATTATTCTGTCAGGCACCAAAAGAGTGGACCAGGAGGTGGAACTCTCCCCAGTGCCCGTAGGAATAGGAATGGGAATGGGTGCCACCACTTTGGAAGTGAAAGCAGCACTCTGTGAGCAGAATGGTACTCAGTCCACCTCTAAGCCGTCTATACATTACCTACTCATTAACTTAAGGCCCTTTTAAAACATCAAATCTTTTTTCTTCTCCTGTGTTTCACTCTTACCAATTTTTTTTTTTTTACTTTTACTTTATTTCCAGTTTCCATAATCCTCTGGGATTATGCACTGATTCTAATAAAATTGTAGCTAAGAGAGTAAGTCTCCTAAAAAGATGTCATGTGTTCCAAAGCCAAATCTATTAGGGGGTTTCTATTTAAAGCTCTTTGTGTTAGGATTTACCTGTAAGGAGTAATTAAGGAACAGAAGAATGTGAGAGAGAAAGGAGCAATATAGAAGTAAGTAAAACATCAATTTATGTGAATAGTGAGATTTGCTGTTGTTAGATTTGAAAAAATGTTGTGTGTAGTCAAGGTCTCTCAGTTCCAAAATTGAATCTAAAATTCTGAGAGACAAGTTTTGAAGTCACCTTCTATTAACCTACTTCACAACCTCGACCACTGGGTTGCAAACTTCCTGCCTCCTGTTTCCACCCTTTGTCCTCTTGTATGGAGGGTCCTGAGAACTGAGAAAGTATTTTTCTTTCTTTTCATTCTTAACTTACCAGTCGTATATCTCCTTTTTGCTTCTCTCAGTGAATATGCAGTGGAATGTTTTTTTTTATTCTCAAGAAAGACACCAAACTCAGGGAGTACCAAAGAAATAGAAAACATCATGCTTTAAGAGAAAAAAGGACATTATAATAGGTGTCTTTTGTAACTGCTAACAGTGACATTGACTTCCTTATTGTATTTATAAAGTCGCTTGAATTTTCTGCCTTTGTTTATTTTTCCCTTTTAGGGAACAAAAATAAAAGACTGTAGTAGTATTACTTGTCATCTGCTTCCGCTCCCTCCCAACTGGGATGATGCTGTTGATCAGTGCAAATATTAAGTCATCAAATTCTATTCCAGGATTATAATTCTTCCTAAATTACATTTTAACGAAATCCTTAAAATGTTTGTAGCCTTTTACTTAGAATTTTTAAGGAATCTGTTCAAAGGACATAATCAAAAATATTACATTATTTTTAATTACCAAACCTAAATCTCCAACAGAAAGGGAATTATTAAGGAAATTGTGATACAGGCAGACAGTGAAATATTATGCAGGCACTAGAAAGGGCTTCTGAAGAGTATTTAATAATGTGATGAAATGCATATGTCAGAATGGTAAATGAAAAGCAGGATTACTGACTTCTTTCTGATCAGTAGATTATTAGTAGTTACGTTTCTGGGGAATCAGAAATTATATGCAGATTTTTAACTGTGGGAGTTTGGCACCCAACCCTTATGTTGTTCAAGGGTCAACTATACCTCATATTGTTATGTCTACGTGGTAGAATGAGGAGTGATTTTTCTTTGTACTTTTCTAAATTTTTCAAGTTTTTTACAGTATGTTTGTTAAATAACAAAAATTTAACCAAGTAAATTTTTAAGATCTAATTGGATTTATTAAATGCGTGAATGGGGGTGCTCTGAGGAGTTGGACAAAATGGAAGGTTTTAATAAAAGAAGAGTGGGGCAAGAAGGTTATTAGCAAAAGAAAAGGATTGTTTCAGGCAAAGACACTTCCCTTAGAAGGAAGAGCAGAGCATCTTATGCAGACTCCTCCTCTTCCTTTGAGGGGTGGGAGAGGGCTCAGGTGGGTACCCATCAATAAATTTCTGACTTACCAGTTAAGACTGCATTTCTGGGGGAGGTTGAAACTGCAATTAAATTATATATTAAGCCCTGGTTTGGGAACTCATTCTGAGTGATGCCATTTGGGGCCTGTGGTTTTCTTTTTAACAGTTCCTCCTTTTTATTAGACTCTCAGCCTAACTGAGAGATGTGACCAAAATTTAAGGCATTACACTAACCCTCAATTACCCTTTTGTAGTTCTCACAGCTTTCGTTGTTCTTTGTGTGGTTCCTGTAGGTCATGATGCTTTTCCTTAATCTCTGTGATATATATAGATCACAACATCAGGTTTATGTTCCAGACTTAAATCATTTGGTGATTAGTGACAGTGAACATACATTTAAAGCTTTTCAGAGAATATAATTTACCAAAGAGAATACTATTACCATAGATTGTTATTATTATTAGGATAATTCCCGATAGTTGGAGTATACTTTAGAGCCATGGTCCCCAAGACCCAACCAAACCAATCAAAAATAAATAGTCAAAAAAAGATTCTGCTGAAGGAGTCATCTTTTTAAGCCCAGTGCCTTGCTCAGTGATCTTCTATAATTGAGTTCTAACTTCCCCATAAGTGTTAAATCCAAGCATACGAGGTGGTATTGGCCACAACACAGACAATCCACCTCCTTGCTCAGCTAAAAGATAATCAGGGACAACTTTGGCTGCAGAGTCTTAGGATCTTTGTTGTGCTACCATTGCTTTAGCAGCAGACTTTGCAGTAATTTTCAGAATTGATCATAGCCTCATTTATTTGTATCCCTAACCAGGGAAATAGAGACCTATGAAAAAGAGTGAATCTGAATCATGAATGTCTCCTTTTTAATTCCAACAATGTAAATTTAGGAGAGTCAACCAAAGAGATCCCTTATTTTGCTTAGAGGCACAGTTTGATCTTCTCCTAGCCTGAAATAAAAGGTGGTTTTAAATTCCAGAGGTTATACCCCCTACCCCCTCCCTTAGCCTGGGAGATACAGATGAGGGTGTTGTCTTTCCAGGGCAAGGCCAGAGTGAAGGAAAGGAAAAGGAGAAAGGGGTTTACGTTTAGTTAGCGAATGAAGTCTCCATCCATCATTTGGGGTGGAATCAGCCTGCCTCTCTGTCAGCTACTTCTCTTCCTCATCAGTTTGATGTGGAGGTCTCTAGCATCTGTACAGGACCAGGTGGAGCCTTCTCTGTATGCTGTGTACCCAAGGCTTAATGGTTTTTAGTTTTGCAGCAGTGTCAGTGGTCAGGAGCACCTGCTAAGGTCTTTTTTCCAGTGGGGCTGGAGGGTGATTTTCCTCTGGTGACGTTTATACACTCACCAAATTCTGTGACTAACAGGTTTCTTTGAATTGGGATCCAGGAAAGCTTCTTGAATCTGTGGTTGACACAGGCCTGAGCATAAGACATTAGAGATTTATAGTAGCTCGTCGTCATACAAGCATGAGGCAACAAGAGACCAGAAGGTTGTGTACCTTCTTTATGTGATAGAATTCCAAGAAGTTTATAGGGTTTTTGTTGGGCTCAAATGATTTGTCCAGTGAAATGGCTGCCTTGATCACTGGAGATAGTGGAAATTATACCCTAAGTGGGAAACATATTCTTAAAGTTTGGTTGATTGGTTGGTTTTTCCTGTGAGGGCATCAGTCATACAACAAGGGAAATCTCAACCCATCTAGAAAACACACATACAATAACAAGAACCTAATGATAAGCCACACTAAGTGGCAGGCAGTTGATTGAAGTCCAGCTCCAAGTGTTCAGAGGGTCCAGAGGACCGAGCTTTGAGGCCCCCGGGAACAAAAATAGGTTTTTAGGTGTGGGGAGGTGATTGGTGGTGACCAAATAGGTCACACATTGCTGGTAGACTGTTTTTGTCATTTTAAAAAAGTCTATCAATGTCTGTTTATGACTTGAGTCTTTGTAAATGTGCTATGGTGGGTGAAGGAATACAAAAATTAAAATATGGGATTTGCTAGAGAGCCAGGAAGAATTGGGCTGTCTTAGGTTTCTATAACCTCAAGTGTGTGTTTAATTTGCGGTCAATGCTCACTCATTTCAGTGTCTTCAGTTTAGAAGCAGGCTGTTGCCATGTTACAAGGACATCAGGATGGCAAGTCTGGTGATCAGGGGCCATTTTTATGGAAGCAGAGTGGACTTTCTATATAAGTGCCACAAAGAAGGCTTAGTATTAACTTAGTTGGCAGTACTTCCCTGGTAATTTGCATAGTTGAATAAGCCTCATTAGTTTAACAAGTCCTTTGGAAGTTTGTCAAAAATTTTTCAAAAAGGTTTAAAAGTGCTTTAAAAGCACTTGCCTAATAAGTAAGATTACAGATCATTATGAAACTGCAGTCTTATCAAAAGCAGACCAATGTCCAAGAAAACTTTGTTTTTTTAACAAAGCAAAAGCCAGATTCTACAACCTCTTTTTTCTACATTCCCATTTAGTCCCTTTTTTCCTTTTAAGCAACATAGACTCTCTTTCTCCTCAACAAAAAATACATCTCTATTTGTCATACTTTATTTTATGAAAAGCACATCCTGCTTTTTTGGCATACAAAGGTGTTTTTCCCTTATTACTTTTATTTTTTTATTTTTAAAATTTTTTAAAAATTAATTTTTTTCTTATTTTAGTAGCTTTAATGACATATGAAATAGAATTCTTAACCTTTAGAAGCTTTAATTTCTAGTGAAAACTAAGAAGTAAGCAATTGTGAACTTTTACACTAGCATTTTTTGAAATGTGTATATTTGTGAATACATTATAAAATTTCTAGAAGCCTGTACTGTTTTACATTTTTTCTCTGTAATATGAAGCCAAAAGTTTACTAATTAATGTTTTTAGTACTTTATCTTATTTGGAAAATATCTAGGTATTTATTGGATTTAACTTTATTCATCATTTTAAAACTTTAAGATTTTAGATTATCAAAAAACAAAAAGGCCTGGGAAAACTAAGTAGACATAATTATTGCTGAAAAGCTTATTTCTAAACTTTTGTTTTGCTTACCTGTTTTCTTGAGTGATGTTTAGATTACCTACAGACACTTTATTAAACATTAGACAAATTCAGCCATTACCCTAAGCTATTATTTTTTGTGTGGACATATCTAATAAGAGAATATGAATTTATATGGCTAGTAAACTAAGGTAGATTAAGTTTTATATTTAATGTTAATAACTAAAAGCATGTCTGTTTTAATTAAACCATCAACCATAATCTAGCTTTTATATCAAATATTTTCTGGATCACATTCTTTTTTTTTCCTTCATTTGTTTTTATTGAAGTTTGATTTCCCAACATATAGCATAACACCCAGTGCTCATCCCATCAAGTGCCCTCCTCAGTGCCCATCACCCAGGTACCCCAACCCCCCACTCACCTCCCCTCCTGCAACCCTTTGTTTGATTCTCAGAGTTAAGAGTCTCTCATGGTTTGTCTCCCTCTCTAATTTTTCCCACTCAATACCCCTTCTTTCCCTTCTAGTCTCTTTAACTATTTCTTATATTACCCATATGAGTGAATTCATATGATGATTGTCCTCCTCCGAGTGACATATTTTACTCAGCATAATACCCTTCAGTTCCATCCACGTCGAAGCAAATGGTGGGTATTCATCCTTTCTGATGGCTGAGTAATATTTCATTGTATATATATATATATACACATTGTATATATATATGTATACACACACACACACCACATTTTCTTTGTCCATTCATCTGCCAAAGGACATCGAGGCTCCTTCCACACTTGGCTATTGTGGACATTGCTGCTATGAACATTGGGGTGCAGGTGTCCTGGCATTTCACTGCATCTGTATCTTTGGGGTAAATCCCCAACAGTGCAATTGCTGGGTCGTAGGGCAGGTCTATTTTTAACTCTTTGAGGAACCTCCACACAGTTTTCCACAGTGGCTGCACCAGTTCACATTCCCACCAACAGTGCAAGAGGGTTCCCCTTTTTCAACATCCTCTCCAGCATTTGTTGTTGCCTGTCTTGTTAATTTTTGCCATTCTCACTGGTGTGAGGTGGTATCTCATTGTGGTTTTGATTTGTATTTCCCTGATGGCAAGTGATGTGGAGCATTTTCTCATATGCTTGTTGGCCATGTCTGTGTCTTCTTTGGTGAAATGTCTGCTTATGTCTTCTGCCCATTTCATGATTGGATGGTTTGTTTCTTGGGTGTTGAGTGTATAAGTTCTTTATAGATCTTGGATACTAGCCCTTTATCTGATATGTCATTTGCAAATATCTTCTCCCATTCTGTAGGTTGTCTTTTAGTTTTGTTGACTGTTTCTTTTGCTGTGCAGAAGCTTTTTATGCTGATGAAGATCCAGTAGTTCATTTTTGCTTTTGTATCCTTTGCCTTCATAGATGTATCTTGCAAGAAGTTGCTGTGGCCAAGTTCAAAAAGGGTGTTGCCTGTGTTCTCCTTTAGCAGTTTGATGGATTCTTGTCTCACATTTAGATCTTTCAACCATTTGAGTGTATCTTTGTATATGGTGTAAGAGAATGGTCTAGTTTCATTCTTCTGCATGTGGCTGTCCAATTTTCTCAGCACCTTTATTGAAGAGACTGTCCTTTTTCCAATGGATAGTCTTTCCTGCTTTGTCAAATATTAGTTGACCATA
Source organism: Vulpes lagopus (assembly GCF_018345385.1). Classification (NCBI taxonomy): domain Eukaryota; kingdom Metazoa; phylum Chordata; class Mammalia; order Carnivora; family Canidae; genus Vulpes; species Vulpes lagopus. The sequence goes on along the minus strand of NC_054824.1, from coordinate 52,555,515 downwards.
GAATTGAGACTCCATTTCTGGGTTCTCCATTCTGTTCCATTGATCTATGTGTCTGTTTTTATGCCAGTACCACACTGTCTTGATGATCACAGCTTTGTAATACAACTTGAAATCTGGCATTGTGATGCCCCTGCCATTGGTTTTCTTTTTCAATATTCCTCTGGCTATTTGGGGTCTTTTCTGATTCCATACAAATCTTAATATTATTTGTCCCAACTCTGTGAAGTCTGTGGTATTTTGATGGGGATTGCATTGAACATGTAAATTGCCCTGGGTAGCATAGACATTTTCACAATATTTATTCTTCCAATCCATGAGCATAGAATGTTTTTCTATCTCTTTGTGTCTTCCTCAATTTCTTTCAGAAGTGTTCTGTAGTTTTTTGGGGCATAGATTCTTTACCTCTATGGTTAGGTTTATTCCTAGGTATCTTAACGGTTTTGGGTGCAATTGTAAATGGAATTGATTCCTTAATTTCTCTTTCTTCAGTCTCATTGTTAGTGTATAGAAATGCAGCTGATTTCTGTATATTGATTTTGTATCCTGCCACATTGCCGAATTGCTCTATGAGTCTAGCAATCTTGGGGTGGAGTATTTTGGGTTTTCTATATACAGTATTATGTCATCTACAAAGAGGGAGAGTTTGACTTCTTCTTTGCCAATTTGAATGCCTTTTATTTCTTTCTGTTGTCTGACTGCTGAGGCTAGGACTTCTAGTACTATGTTGAATAGCAGTGGTGAGAGTGGACATCCCTATCGTGTTCCTGATCTTAGGGGAAAGGCTCTCAGTTTTTCCCCATTGAGAATGATATTTGCTGTGAGCTTTTCATCTTAAAACCAATATGATGGCTTCATCAGGATAAAATAGCTTTTAAGATATTGAGGAATATCCCCTCTATCCCTGCATTTAAAGAGTTTTAATCAGGAATGGATGCTGTATTTTGTCAGATGCTTTCTCTGCCTCTATTGAGAGGATCATATGGCTTGTCTTTTCTCTTGTTGATGTGATCTGTCACGTTGATTGTTTTGTAAGTGTTGAACCACCCTTGCATTCTGGGGATAAATCCCACTTGGTCATGGTGAATAACCCTCTTAATGTACTCTTGGATCCTATTGGCTAGTATCTCGGTAAGAATTTTTGCATCCATGTTCATCAGGGATATTGATCTATAATTCTCCTTTTTGGTGGGGACTTTGTCTGATTTTGGAATCAAGGTAATGCTGGCCTCATAAAACGAATTTGGAAGTGTTTCCCTTTCTATCTTTCGAAACAGCTTTAGTAGAATAGGTATCATTTCTTCTTTAAATGTTTGATAGAATTCCCCCAGGGAAGCCATCTAGCTCGGACTTTTGTGTCTTGGGAGGTTTTTGATGACTGCTTCAGTTTCCTCTCTGGTTATTTGCCTGTTCAGATTTTCTTTTTCTTCCTGTTCCAGTTTTGGTAATTTGTGGTTTGGCAGAAATGTGTACATTTCTTCTAGATTGCCTTAATTTGTTGGCAGATAGCTGCTCATAATATGTTTTTAAAATCGTTTGTATTTCCTTGGTATTTGTTGTGATCTCTCTTCTTTCATTTGTGATTTTATTAGAGTCTTTTTTTTTTTTTAATTTATTTATTCATGAGAGACACACAGAGAGAGAGAGGCAGAGACACAGGCAGAGGGAAAAGCAGGCTTCATGCAGGGAGCCCGATGTGGAACCCGATCTCAGGTCTCCAGGATCACATCCTGGGCCAAAGGTAGCACTAAACCGCTGAGCCACCCAGGCTGCCCAAGAGTCTTTTCTTTTTAATAAGGCTGGCTAGGGGTTTATCTATCTTATAAATTCTAAGAACCAACTCCTGGTTTTGTTGATCTGTTCGACAGTTTTTCTGGTTTCTATTTCAGTGAGTTCTGCTCAAATCTTTATTATCTCTCCTCTGCTTAGTATAAGTTTTACGTGTTCTTTCTCCAATTCCTTTAGGTGTGAGGTTAGCTTGTGTATTTGAGTTTTTCTCAATTTTTTGAGGGAGACTTGTATTGCAGTGTATTTCCCTCTTAGGACCGCTTTTGCTCTATCCCAAATATTCTGAACGGTTGTATCTTCATTTTCATTACATTTCCATGAATGTTTTTTAATTCTTCTCTAATTTCCTGGTTGACTCATTCATCGTTTAGTAGGATGCTGTTTAACCTCCATTTGTTTGGGTTTCTTCCAAATTTCTTCTTGTGATTGAGTTCTAGTTTCAAAGCATCGTGGTCTGAAAATATGCAGGGGACAATCCCAGTCTTTCCGTATCTGTTGAGACCTGATTTGTGACCCAGTATGTGGTCTATTCTGGAGAAAGTTCCATGTGCACTTGATAAGAATGTGTATTCAGTTGCATTTGGATGTAAACTTCTCTATATACCTGTGAAATCCATTTGGTCCAGTGTATCATTTAAGGCCATTATTTCTTTGGTGAGGTTCTGCTTAGAATATCTGTCATTTGCTGAAAGTGCCATGTTGAAATCTCTTACTGTTAGTGTATTATTATCTAAGTATCTCTTTACTTTGGTTATTAATTGATTGATACACTTGGCAGCTCCCACATTAGGGGCATAAATATGCATGATTATTAGGTCTTGTTGGATAGACCCTTTAAGTACGTATTCCTACAGTCTTTGGGATTAACTTTAATTTATCTGATATGAGGATTGCTACCCCTGCTTTCTTTTGAGGACCGTTTGAATGGTACACCCATTCATTTTCAGACTGGAGGCGTCCTTAGGTCTAAAATGAGTCTCTTGTAGACAGCATATAGATGGGTCTTATTTTTTTAACCAGTCCAATACCCTGCGTCTTTTGATGGGATTATTTAGCCCATTCACGTTCAGAGTAACTATTGAAGTATATGAATTTAGAGTTATCGTATTACCTACCTATTTAGTCCCTGTTTTTGTGGATTGTTTCTTTGGGCTCCCTCTTTATTTTACAGGGTCCCCCTTAATATTTCTTGCAGAGCCAGTTTGGTGGTCACAGATTCTTTCAGTTTCTGCCTGTCTTGGAAGCTTTTTATCTCTCCTTCTATTCTGAATAACAGCCTTGCTGCATAAAGTATTCTTGGCTGTATGTTCTTCTCATTTAGTACCCTGTATATATCATGCCAGCCCTTCCTGGACTGCCAGGTCTCTGTGGAGAGGTCCACTGTTAATCTGATATTTCTCCCCATATAAGTTAAGAATCTCTTGTCTCATGCTCCTTTAAGAATTATCTCTTTAGGGATCCCTGGGTGGCGCAGCGATTTGGCGCCTGCCTTTGGCCCAGGGCACGATCCTGGAGACCCGGGATCGAATCCCACATCAGGCTCCCGGTGCATGGAGCCTGCTTCTCTCTCTGCCTGTGTCTCTGCCTCTCTTTCTCTCTCTGTGACTATCATAAATAAATAAAAAATTAAAAAAAAAGAATTATCTCTTTATCTTTGAAATTTCCAAGTTTATTAAATGAGGTGTTGAACAGTTTTTATTATTTTTGGCAGGGGGTCCTCTGTCTCTTGGATCTGAATGCCTGTTTCCTTCCCCAGGTTTGGGAAGTTCTCAGCTATGATTTGTTCAAATATACTTTGTTGTACCCTCTCTCTCTCCACCTCTTCTGGAATCCCAATTAGACGTATATTCCCTCTTCTCAAACCCTCATTTATTTCCCTAAGTCTTTCCTCATGGCTCTTAATTGTTTTTGTCTTTTTTCCTGAGCTTCCTTCCTTACCATCAGTTTGTCTTCTATGTCACTCACTGTCTCTTCCACCTCATTAACTCTAGCAGTTAGAACATCCAGTTTGGATTGGATCTCATTTAATCTATTTTTAATTTTGGCCTGATTAGATCTCAATTCTGCAGTAACAAAATCTCTATGGAGGATCACTGGGTTTGTCTACTTGGGTGCCCTGGGATCCAGGGCTCTGTGCTGCTGGATCCCCACTCCCCGGGACCACTTCTACCAAAGGGAAAGGGGCACAGCCATCTCCTTCGATTGCTGGGATCTAGGTTAAAGGGAGCTCTGGAGCCAGCCTGCCTACCCGACTGTCTTATCCCAGAGGGCGCTCCAGCCCTTTACCGATATTGGACTGTGATTTGTGGTGAGCTTTCCCCCGGGTACCCCTCCTCTTATAGTGAATCCAGGAATTTTGACGCTTTACTGCCCCTCCTGTGATTCTGCCCAATTTCTCTGCTAAGCACTTTTCAGTCAGGGAAAACTGTCACACGAATTTTTTAAGTTCCCGCTTCTTCAGGGCTGGGCTTTCCTGCCCCAGAGGCTCTCGCCTCTGCTTTAGCCTGGCCACTTGTGGTTCCCTCCCCCATTTTATTTATTTATTTATTTTTTTCATCTTCCTACCTTGTTAGAAATGAAAACTTTTCTCTCCATAGCATTCCATCCACTCTCTTTAAATCTCAGGTCAAATTCATAGGTGTTCAGGATGTTTTGAAAGTTATCTAGGTAAGTTTGTGGGGCCAGGTGAGTTGAGCCTATTCTTTCACCATCTTCCTGGATCACATTCTTTATGATTTTCAGAATGCCCATCCTTAAAGGCACTTGCCTTCAAACCCACTAAATAGAGCTCTTTTACAAATTCATTTCAGCGATAGCATCTAGAGGTGAAAAGTACCTCATAAGTAAAACACACATGAACAGACAGACTCAGAGACCTTATAGCTTGTTTTGAAAGTCCCGCCTAAATTATACAAAGGATTTATGAAAGTCAGATGTGAGTTTGTTTTTCTGATAGATGGAATGGACTATGTTGAGGTTACCTGGCTGCGTGGATAAGGCTTTTCTTTATACACATCTTTGGAGAAAACACTTCAGTGTTGTATTTGTCCTTGGTAAGTCGAGTTCCAAATGACTTCACCCATTGTGTTTTTTCTTGAAAGAATCATCTCCTTAAGTTTGCATTGTAAAGAGATCGACTAAAGAATTTCAGGAGAAGCCCGGGTGGAACACTGAGTTTTGAAAGGCACAGGGAAAAATGCAAGCTCCTTCTCGAAGAAATTTGGTTTCCTAAAGCCAATCATTTACAAGCTATTTGAGATAAATGGGGCATTTTGGGATTGGTAAGGGCATAGGGGAACTTTCAGTTACCTGTAGAACTGCATTTCTGGTTTTGTAAAGATTTGTGACGTAAGGACCATTGCTTTCAGTTCAGTCCAGAGAATTGGATTGTGACTTCATGGCATTGTAGGTTGCTGCATCTACTCAACTGTGATATCCTCAGTTTGCTTTTTTCACCCTGGAGTACATCATTTTAATTTTAAGCATTTTTGGCAGTATCGAAGAGCCTCCTTTGGGTAAAAGGTGGATCTCCAAGGAGGGTACAAGGTTATCAACTTCCCTGAATCTAGAATCACTCACAGTGATGGCTCCAGAGAGAACCAACATCCTGCATGTCCCAAGCAGGCAGAAAGCCAGGCCCAGTTACGTAAAACCAGACAAGCAAGAAGGTAGTAGATGTCCCTGGGAGAGAGGGATCGGTAAACAGTGGATCTGGATTTAGAAGGAAAGGGATGGTCATTTTATTTTCTCTTTGAGATTTGGAGGAGCTGATTCCAGTAAGAATTTTTACCTTTTGCTGGCTCCTGCCAGTTTTCCCCGCATCCCCTCGGCACGATCTGGTATATGCCAGTTCCCTCTCGACTAAGGAATAGGATAGCAGTTTATCAGCAGTTTGCCCTCGGCTTCATCAACTCTGGGAGGGGCTCACCTGATGCCCTGCTTGGAAGGTAGATAACAGGGTGTCTGTAAGGCCATTAACTTGGCACAATGTCGTTTATGTTTGTGTAGTCTCTTCAGAGTGGGAAAGAAATTCGGATTAGAATGAGTACCCAAAGGAGGAAGATGGGGAACAGGAATGATGTCAGTCCCACAGGCTTGTTTTAGGTACCTACCTTTTTTTATTTTTTAATTTTACATTAACTTTTTGTGATAAAATCTTTCAATGAAACTGTTTCAGAATTTTGAAACCTTTTGGAGGCTTCTGCATGCCAAATAAAATGGGTATCCCATTCTGTCTGGTTTGGAAGCCCTTGCTTTCAAGTGGACTTCTTCAATGATCTTATCTAATGGGAACATTCCCCATAATGGCCATCATGTTTCCAGGTTGTGATTCCTCTGAGGGCTGGCAGCAGGTTGGTAGGACCCTAGCCATAGAGTTAACCCACATCAGCCTTCTTTTGGGGCACCCATCCTGACAATTACCAGGCTGAGTTCCTCGGGACACATGACAAGCTTAGGAAGATTTTGTCGTTTCTGTTAAATATCTAAAACTTCTGGGACTGTAGTTCTTAGACATGAAATAAGCAGATGAGCCAGAAGGTGGCATGCTTGAGGCATTAGCTAAGCCCTTGGGTTTCCCTGAGCTGAACTACCACCTGCAAGGGCTGTGCTATGGGATAGGGGATTGTGTATGTTTTACAGTGTGCCTTGTTGCCTGGAAAGTTTCTTGAGATTGGTAGGTGACCTCTGCCAACATAACGTGTTCCACCACCAACTTATCCTATCCCAGATCTTCTTAAGGTGGTGAACACTTTGAACAGCCTTTAAAAAACTCAAACCATCCCCACCAATTCTTTCGGCTTTTTGGCCTCCCAAGATCCCCGCTAGCAATAGGCTTTACACAAAACAAGACAGACAGACCTGTGCACCTTGCCGTTCCGGCAGTACCGCGCCTTGGCCGCAAGGCCCTGTGCACACCACCACCGATTCCCGCAGCACGTTGCTTTTCCACCAGAGATTGTGGCCTGCAGGGTTGGGGGCTTGGCTCTGGCAGGCCCTTCTGTGGGCTCAGTTGGGCTCCGGACAAATATGCCAGCTGGACTGGGCTGTAGGCATAACTGTCTGCCAGCTCAAGCTGCCCTGCCCTGGAAAGGAATACCATTTAGATGGGGAGCTTGGATGTCAACAAGTGACCAAAAAGCTCAGAATCGAGAGGAACTTACGCATGCCCCTCAAAAGGGTGACAAAGATAGGAACTCCAGAGCTTCGCAGGTACCATGCCTATGTTCTCATCGTCCCCAAATGCTGTCAGAAGTTCACTTTGGATCCTGTTGGTGCCACCAAATCTGTTAAATGACAGAAATTCAACCAAGAGAATTTTAATTGTCTAGTTGGCTTTATAAACAAGTCATGAATTGGGCAGCGTCCCATCTAACAAGTAGAGGGGAGCTCAGAGGAGTTGTACAGAATGGAAGGTTTTCATAGAAGGAGGGCAGGGGCAAGAAGGTTATTTGCTAGAAAAGGATTGTCCCAGGCAATGCTGCTTTCCTAGAGGGAAGAGCAGGGAGTCTTACCACGCAGGCTGCCTGCTTTTCTTTGGGGGTTGGAGAGGGCCCAGGTGGCAGACTCATGAGCACTCCTCAGAAAATTCCTGAGTGATTGGAAACTGCATCTAGATTGTGTGTTAGGCCCTGGTTTGGGAACACAGTCTGAGTGATACATTGTAGCCTGTGATTTTGTCTTGTCATACCTCTGTCATTTAGAATTTACTGAGATGAATTAAAAGTAAAAAAGACAGAAGCATAAGATAAACCTTCCCCTATAAATACATGAGGATTTTGAATGAGTTGAAATTTCCTTGTGACTGTTGATTTTGTGCTTTCCTTCCAGATCCACTGGTGAGACTGCAGTTACTGCTTTTGAGATCGACAAGATGTACACCCCCTTGTTCTTTGCCAGAGTGAGAAGCTACACTGCTTTCTCAGAGAGGCCCCTGTAGGGCCTCATGTCCAGTCCTCTGTCAATGTTGCATGAATAAAAGTATATAGAGCAAAAGAGCACCTAAGTTATAAATGTACATATATATATATATGGAATTGGAACTTATTTTACATTGTTAGAGTTCTTTTAAGAAGAGTATAAATTGATTATTTTTTTTATTTAAAGGGATAGTTGATACTTGGGGTATTTTGTTTTGAAATTAAGGAGTTGAGATCACAAGTTGTTTAATAAGCACATTTATGTTGTGAAAAACCTTAAAATGAGCTTTAAATAATGTCCTTTTTCAAGAGGATTTCTGAGCAGATTTCTGTCACACAAGTCTCCTTCCTCCTGATCATCCCAATATTTTAATTGCATCAGGGGAGCTTCCACTGGATCAGCATTTCTTTCACGCATGACACGGTGTCTTTGCACTAAAGGCTCAAAATGTGAAAACTTGTTCTGAATTTGTTTGAAACTGTTTGGCCAATAAAAATAATAAACACTTCTTTCAAGAAAATATCTCTGGATGGCCTTTTTAAAATATGAGAATAATAAGCAGCCCTAGGGGAGCCAGCAGAGGCTTAGGAATCTGTCTCCTTTCATCCGTGGTCTCTATATGCAGCCACATATCCGTACTTCTCCACACTCCAAGCTCATCTAGGCACCTTACAGATGTGTGATGTTAAATGAGAAAGACTGAGCTCAAGCCTAGAGCCCTTCAACAAACTCAACTGGGCATCACTATTCTTAACAGCAGATGATCATGCCATCCCAGGCCCAACTCTATCCAGAATTAAAGCAGGGAGGGCACCGCCCACCAGGAGCACTGTTTTGACTCCCTAGTGATGATGCCATGGCTGTGTGATCTCAGAGTTTGTGTCTGGCAGACCTGTACCAGAGTCAGTTCTGGTGTTGGCAATTCAAGCTCAGCTAGAATTGAAGACGCACATACTTTGAGAAACCAGCATCGGCAACCACAGCTGCTTTCCAGTTGGTGTTGACGTTAAAAGATACTTCCTAAGTTCCTGTGATTCGGTGTGAGACAGTTCATTTAAAAAGCTGATATATGGGGATCCCTGGGTGGCGCAGTGGTTTGGCGCTTGCCTTTGGCCCAGGGCGCGATCCTGGAGACCCGGGATCGAGTCCCACGTCAGGCTCCCGGTGCATGGAGCCTGCTTCTCCCTCTGCCTATGTCTCTGCCTCTCTCTCTCTCTCTCTCTGTGACTATCATAAAAAATTAAAAATAAAAAAAAAAAAGCTGATATATGGGGGATCCCTGGGTGGCGCAGCGGTTTAGCGCCTGCCTTTGGCCCAGGGCGCGATCCTGGAGACCCGGGATCGAGTCCCACATCGGGCTCCCGGTGCATGGAGCCTGCTTCTCCCTCTGCCTGTGTCTCTGCCTCTCTCTCTCTCCCTGTGTGACTATCATAAATAAATAAAAATTAAAAAATATATATAAAAAAAAAGCTGATATATGTTATATATATATTTTTTTAAATTTTTATTTATTTATGATAGTCACACAGAGAGAGAGAGGCAGAGACACAGGCGGAGGGAGAAGCAGGCTCCATGCACCGGGAGCCTGATGTGGGATTCGATCCCGGGTCTCCAGGATCGCGCCCTGGGCCAAAGGCAGGCGCCAAACCGCTGCGCCACCCAGGGATCCCTGATATATGTTATATTAAAGGTGAAAACCAAACATCCAGAGACTACTACTTGGGTAATCTGTAGTAATCTGAAAAACAATGTTTTCCTTAAGCAAAAAAAGAGAAAGCAGCAAAATGCCTAAGATAGGGCAGCTCTTCATGATGTGACTAGTAGTTTTGATACCCAAGTGAAAAGGACATCTGACTAGGACATCGTCAAATATAGCTAGAAAAATATATTCCTAAGGAGAGTGGGAGTCGAAGATTCTCTGTTGTTTTGCCACCATGCCTGGATTAGTCAAGAGCTGCTGTGGACAGCCAGTGGATACTAAGTTCAAAGCTTTCCTTGTTCCCAGGAACGAGACTTCTATGTATTTAGCTTGTAGCTGACGAGTATTTTTGAATTACATTTTCTGTACATTCAGGTTTTTTATTTTTTAAAAGATTTTTATTTTAGAGAGTGCAGGGGGAGGGGCAGAGAGATGGGGAGAGAGAGTTCCAAGCAGACTCAGTGCTGAGTACAGAGCCCAATGTGGGGCTGATCTCTAACCAGGGGTGCACTGGCATATTGAGTTCTCTCTCCCCCCTCCCCATGGCAGGAGTCACTTGGGAGTGGTACCAGTCCCTGCCAGAGCTGCTTTCAGTGAGGAAGACCTGCTGAGGCAGAAGGGTTAGAAGATGCAGGTTTGCAGGGGAACTTAGAGGTGGCGCACGGGGTGCTAGCAAGTTAAGTATGGATGTTAGTGCTGGTTCTCACCAGTATCCAGCTGTCTAGTCTCAGGGAAGGAGAGCCTCCAGTAGCCCTGAGCCCTCCTACCCTGCCCTCCACTAAGGTGTGAGAAGGTTGCTTGTGGAGGAAACACCAGAGGAAGGGGAGCTGACTCTACAGTAGTGCTTAGGCCAGATTCTCTATGAGGACATCTGAGCAGCTCAAGGAGATAAAATGCAATTTCTGGATCTCCTTTTTTAGGAGTTCCTGTACATACTGCTCTATCAGCTTCCCCTAGTATTTATTGGTGTTTGTAATGTTCAAATAAAGAAAGGACATCCCTGTAGTTAAGAGGCTTCTGTAGCAGGATTTGCAGAGAACGGGAGAAAAAGGTTACACAGCAAAAATTCCTTCTGGTTGGTTATCTTTGGGTGTCTTTTGATGTTCTGTATATTCTAATATTCTCACAGTAAATGTCTATGTTTTGTATTAACAAGTTGAATGTACTGCGGCACCTGTGTGGTGCAGTTGTTGAAGCCTCTGACTCTTGGTTTCAGTTCAGGTTGTGATTCCTGGCTGTGCAGGGAAAAAGCCCTGCTGCTTGGTGCACCCATAACTGTGGCAGAAAGATGAATATCACATCTAGTGCAACTGCCGGCCCTGCCCATCAATGAAAGCCTCTGTGGGCCACCGGGAGAAAGCCCTGGCCTTCCAAGAGCCCTCAACTACAGCAGAAAGGCTGACAGCAGAAACCTAGTCTGACTGCTGATCCCATCCACTTGTAAGCCCCATACTGATTGATACCAGGCACCTGATACCCTATACCCTGTGTGGTGTGCCCACAGCAGGCAAAGTGGGCTATTGCTGACTAGGGGCAGGCAAACAGCCACACGGCAGAGTACATGCAGCCTACATGGGGACACCCCTGGAGCACCTGATTCTGGTGCCCAGGGGGCATTGTGCTCCAGGACACCACAGGACACAAGGCCACTACTTTCAAGAGACCAGTAGACGTAGCTGACTTCCCTAATCCATAGAAACAAACAGAGACTAAGACAAAAAAAGGACACAGGAATAGGTCTTAAATGAAAGAAAGTAGAAATCACAAAAGAGCTAAATGAAATAGGTAAGTCCTATGCCTGAAAAAAAAATTCAAAGTAATGGTCATAAAGATACCAACCTTGAGAAAAGAGTGGGTAGGGATGCCTGGGTGACTCAGTTCGTTAAGCGTCCGTCTCAGCTAGGTCTTGATCTCATTGTCGTGAGTTGGGCTCCATGCCAGGCGTGGAGCCTACTTAAAAAAAAAAAGTAGATAAACTCAGTAAGAACGTAAAGAGGAAATATAAAAAAGAACCAGAGACGAAGAATTCAATAACTGAAATTAAACTAACAGTAGAGGGAAAGGACAGCAGATTAGAGGATGCAGAAGAACAGATCAGTGATCCTAAGGAAAGCAACCACGCTGAACAGAAAAATAAAAAGAATAAAAAATGAGCATAAATTAAGGGAACTTACCAATACCATCAAGCTTAATAACATTTGCATTATAGGGATTCCAGAAAGAAGAAAGAGAAGGGGGTAGAGTATTTACTTGAAAAGGGGCACCTGAGTGGCTCAGTCGCTTAAGCATCTGCCTTCCACTCAAGTCATGATGCTGAGGTCCTGGGATCAAGCCCTGCATTGGGCTCCCTGCTCGGCGGGGAGCCTGCTTCTTCCTCTCTCTCTCTGCCCTTCTCCCCACCGCTTGTGCTCTCTCAAACAAAACAAAAGAAAAAACTTTAGAAAACAGCCATCCAAGCCCAGGAAGCACAGAAAGCCCCTTAGAAGATGAACCCAGGAGGTCCACAGCAAGACATAATAATTTAAATGGCAAAAAATAATGATAGAGTTTCAAAAGCAGCAAGAAAAAAAAAGTTATATACAAGAGAAACCCCATAAAGCTATCAACTTTTTTTTTTTTTTTTTTTTTTTTAGCAGAAACTTTTAACATACCATGCCAACCCCTCTGGCCTACAAAGTGCTGAAAGGAAAACAAAAACAAACAAAAAACACCTATAACCAAGAATACTTTATCCAGCAGGTCATCACTTAGGAGAGATAAAGAGCTTCCCAAACAAGAGTTAAAGGAATACATCATCACTAAAACATCCTGATAAGAAACATTAAAGGGAATTCTTTGGAAAGAAAAGGCCATAACTGGAAGAAATTTGAAAGGAAAACATTTCACTGGTAAAAGCAAGCTTATAGTAAAGGTAGCAGATAAATCACTTATAAAGCCAGTGTGGAGGTTAAAATAAAAAGTAGTAAAATCAATGATTTCAGGCAGCCCAGGTGGCTCAGCAATTTAGCGCCGCCTTCAGCCCAGGGTGTGGTACTGGAGACCTGGGATCGAGTCCCGTGTCGAGCTCCCTACATGGAGCCTGCTTCTCCCTCTGCCTGTGTCTCTGCCTCTATCTCTGTGTCTCTCATGAATAAATAAGTAAAATCTTAAAAAAAAAAAAAAATCAATGATTTCTACAAAATTCACTCAAGAGATACACAAAAATGTGGAATATGATATCATACACATAAAAATTGGGGAAATAAAAATTTAGTATTTTTAGAATGTGCTTGAACTTAAGTGACCATCAATTTAATATAAATTGCTGTACACATGAGACATTATATGTCAATGAAAGGTAACCATAAATCAAAGCATATATAATAGATATATAAAAAAGAGAAAGGAATCCAAGCATAACACTAAATAAAAACCATTAAACCACAGAGAAAGAACAAGAGAAGAAAGGAATAGAAAATACCTACAAAAGCAACACAATGAACAAAACGACAATAAGTACATACTTACTAATAATTACATGTAAAAGGACTAAATGCTCTAATCAAAAGACATAGCGTGACAGAATGGATTTTAAAAAAAGGCCTATCTCTATGTTGCTTACAAGAGATTCACTTCAGACCTAAAGACACATACAAACAAAGTGAAAGCATAGAAAAAGATACAGCATGAAAATAGAAGTGGTTAGGGGACAAGAGTCAATGTAGCAACACTTAGATCAGACAAAATTACTTTGAAACAATAATTGTAACAAGAGACAAGAAGGGCATTACTGCATAAAGATAAAGAGATCAGTCCAACAAGAAGATATAACAACTGTATATCTATGCACCGAACATTGGAGCACCTAAGTACATAAAAGAAATGTTAGTGGACATAAAGGGAAAAACCGCCAGTAATGCAAAAATAGCAGGGGATTTTTAATGCTCCATTTACTTCAAAGGATAGATCATCCAGGCAGAAAATCAATAAGGAAATCATGTTTTTGAATGACAATTTAGACCAGAAGGCATAAACAGATATACACAGAACATTACATACAAAACCAATAGCATACACGTTCTTTTCAAGTGCACATGAAACATTCTCCAGGATGGGTCACATGTAGGGCCACAAAACAAGTCAATAAATTTAAGGAGATTAAAATCACATGCATCTTTTCAGACAGCATAATGAATCACAAGAAAAAAAACCCAGCATAAATACATGGAAGCTGAACGACATGCTACTAAACAGCCAATGGTCAATAAAGAAATCAAAGAGGAAATTTAAAAATAGCTGGTGAAAAATGAAAATGAAAACACTAATGTCCAAAATCTTTGGGACACAGTGAAAGAAGTTCTAAGAGAGAAATTCATACTGATGCAGGCCTACCCCAAGAAACAAGAAAAATCTCAATTTAACCTCACACCTAAAGAAACTAGAAAAGGGAGAACAAACAAAACCCTAGGTTAGTAGAAGAAAGGAAATAATAAAGATCAGAGCAGAAATCACATGAAATAGACACAAGCAAACAAAGATCAATGAAACCAAGAACCAGTCCTTCGAAAAGATAAAATTGATAAACCTTTAGCCAAATTCATCAAGGAAAAAAAGAGAGAGGACACAAATAATATCAGAAATGAAAGAGGGGAGGTAACAACTAACACCACAGAAACACAAAGAATTAAGAGACTACTCTGAAAAATGATATGCTAACAAATTGAATAAGCTAGAAGAAATGGATAAATCCCTTGAAACGGGCACTGGGTGGCTCAGTCAGTTGGGCATCTGCTTTTGGCTTCCGTCATGATCCCAAGGTCCTACTTTTCCTCTCTTCCTCGCTTGTGCTCTCTTGCTATCTCTTTCTCTCTCAAATAAATAAAACCTTTAAAAATTCCTAGAAACATACAATCTTTCAAAACTGAATAATGAAGAAATGGAAAATCCGAACAGACTGGTTACTAGCAAAGAAATTGAATTGGTTATCAAAAACTCCCAACAAAAAGTCCAGGACCACATAGATCACAAGGGAATTCTACTAAACATTTAAAGGAGAGTTAACATGTATTCTCTTCAAACTATTATGTGTGCAAGGACACACACACAAACATACACAAAATAGAAGGAAGGAAAGCTTGCAAATACATTCTATGAAGGCAGCATTATACTGATACTAAAACCAAAGACACTAAAAAAACAGAAAACTACAAACCAATATGCCTAATGAACATAGATACAAAAATCTTCAGCAAAGTATTAGCAAACCACATTCAACAATACACTAAAAGGATCTTTCACCAAGATCAAGTGAGATTTATTTTTGGGATATAAAGATGTTTCAATATTCACAAATCAATCAACATGATATAACACATTAGCAAAACCAAGGATGAAAATCACATGATCATTTCAATAGATGCAGAAAAAGAATTTGACAAAATTCAACATATGTTCATCATAAAAACTCTCAACAAAGTAAGTTTAAAGGGAAAACACCTCAATATAATAAAGGCCACATATTACAACCCACAGCTAACATCATACTCAATGGTGAAAATTGAGAGCTTTTCCTCTAAAATCAGGAACAAGACAAGGATGTTCACCCTCACTAATTTTATCCAACATAGTACTGAAAGTCCTAGCCACAGCAATCAAACAAGTAAGAGGCATTCAAATTAGCAAGAAGTATAACTGTCACTATTTGCAGATGACATGATACCATACACAAAAAAACCTAAACTCCACACACAAAAAGAATAAATGAATCCATAAACTTGCAGGATACAAATTAATGCATAGAAATTGATTGTATTTCCATACACTGATAATGAAGTAGCAGAAGTAGAAATTAAGAAAACAATTTCATTACAATTGCACCCAAAAGAATAAAATGTCTAGGAATAAACTTAACCAAGGAGGTAAAAGATCTGTACTCTGAAAACTATAAGACCCTGATGAAAGAAATTGAAGATGACACAAATAGAAAGACATCCCATGCTAATGGATTGGAACAATTAATATTACCAAAATGTCCATGCCACCCAAAGCAATCTACAGATTCAATGCAATCCTGATCAAAATACCAACAGCATTTTTCACAGAATCAAAGCAAATAGTCCTAAATTTTGTATAGAAGCACAGAAGTCCCTGGATAGCCAAAACAGTCTTGAGAAAGAACAAAGCTGAAAGTTTCACAATTCCAGATTTCAAGATATACTACAAAGCTGTAGTGATCAAAACAGTGTCGTACCAGAACAAAAGCAGACACACAGACCAGTAGAATAGAATAGAGAGCCCAGAAAAAAAAAATGCTTTTACGATTAATTAATCTATGACAAAGGAAGCAAGAATATACAGTGGGGAAAAGGCAGTCTTTTCAATAAATGGTGCTGGGAAAACTGGACAGCAGCTACATGCCAAAGAATGAAACTGGATACCTTTCTCATGGCACACACAAAAATAAACTAAAAAATGTATTAAAGACCTAAATGTGAGATATGAAACCACAAAAATCCTAGAAGAAAACAAGCAGTAACTTCTTTGGCATCAGCCTTAGCAACATTTTTCTAGATGTGTCTCGTCAGGCAAGGGGACCAAAAGCAAAAATAAACTGTTGAAACTACATCAAACTAAAAAGTGTTTGCACAGCAAAGGAATCCACGAACAAAACAAAAAGGCAACCTGCTGGGTGGGAGAAGATATTTGCAAGTAATATATCTGATAAGAGGTTTATATCCAAAATATACAAAGAACTTCTACAGCTCAAGAACAAAAAAAGGCAAATAATCCAATTAGACAATGAGCAAAGGACCTGAATGGACATTTTTACAAAGAAGACATATAGATGGCCAACAGACATATGAAAAGATGCACGACATCACTCATCATCAGGGAAATGCAAACCAAAACCACAATGAGGCATCACCTATCACCAGTCAGAATGGATAGAATCAAAAGACAAGAAACAAGTGTTGGGGAAGATAGGAGAAAGGAACCCTAGTGCACTGTTGGGGAAAATGTAAATTGGGGCTGCCACTGTGGAAAACAGCATGGAAGTTTCTCAAAAAAATTAAAACTAGAAATATCATATGATCCAATGATTTCCCCTCTGGTTGTTTACCAAAAGAAAATAAAAACACTATTTAGAAAAGATATATGCACCTCTGTGTTTACAGTATTATTGTCAATAGTCAAGATATGGAAGCAACCCAAGTATCTGTCAAAAGACAAATGGATAAGGAAGAAATGCTATATACATATGATGGAATATTACTTGGCCACAAAAAAGAATGGGTCTTATCATTTGCCACAACATGGATAAGCATGAGGGTATTATACTAAGAAAATAAGTTGGGCAGAGAAAGAAAAATACCAGGTGATTACACTCATATTTGGAATCTAAAAAACAAAACAAATGAACAACAAAAAACCCAAATCAACCAACAAACCAAGAGACTCTTAAATACAGAGAGCAAACTGATGATTGCCAGCGGGGAGGTGGGGGCGGGGGGAATGGGAAAAATACATGAAGGGGATTAAGAGGTATAAACTTACAGTTATAAATAAGTGATGGAGATAAAAAGTACAGCATCAGGAATATAGTCAATAAAAATGTAATAACATCAGATGGTGAAGAAACATGGTGACTACACTTACCATGGTGAGCACTGAGTAATCTATAGACTGTTGAATCAATATGTTGTACTCCTGAAACTAATATATCATTGTATATTAATTATATTTCAATTTCTTTTTTTTTAAATTTATTTTATTTTATTTATGATAGTCACAGAGAGAGAGAGAGAGAGGCAGAGACACAGGCAGAGGGAGAAGCAGGCTCCATGCACCGGGAGCCCGACGTGGGATTCGATCCCGGGTCTCCAGGATCGCGCCCTGGGCCAAAGGCAGGCGCCAAACCACTGCGCCACCCAGGGATCCCTTAATTATATTTCAATAAAAAACTAGAATACATGGCACATAATGCTTTGTAGGCTTATTTTCTTTACATAATAGTACCACATACATCATTTCAATATATATTATATATATTATTTTCTTTTTTTAAAATTTAAATTCAATTAGCCAATATATAATACATCATTCTTTTTTTTTTTTTTTAAAGCAGGCTCCACACCCAGCATGGAGCCCAATACATGGCTTGAACTCATGACCCTGAGATCAAGACCTAAGTGATATCAAGAGTCTGACACTTAACTGAGCCACCAAGATGTCCCTCAATATATATTCTTAATGGCTATGTAGTCTAACTTTCATCTCCCCTTTAGATATTTATGTTACCAATAAATATATGAACTAGGGCTCCCTGGGGCTTCTGTGGCTACAAAGTCTAATTGGGATCAGAAGCAGGAGCTCAGACAGCAGGATTGGCCTTATTCTCACACTGGCCATCCATCAGGCAGTCTGACCAGTCATGATAGCTACCTATACCCAAAAAGAGATTTCCGTACCTGATTCTCTATGGTGAATGAAACCTGTGCATTTGTCTCTGCTCTTCTGAAACCCCACTAAAATGGCAGTAAATAAAGTACAAATCCTCAAAGACAAGGAGAACAGGAGAGGCACCATCAATGGACAAGGGAGGGCACTATTTGGGAAGTAGAAAGCAGAGGAACAAGTCACACAGTGGTTTTGAGCCTGGGTTCTAGAGGGAAGTGCTAGATCCATGGCTTTGTGACCTTGAGCAAGTCACTTAAACTCTCCATGTCCCAACAAAAAGTTGGAGGAAATATTAGTACCTACCCACACAGTAGAGAGGAAGAAATGACACATTACATCTTAATTACTCAGGACAATGTCTGTTGGAGTTGATGCTTAATAGCAGCCATAGTATATGCTCTCGTTACTGCTGCTGTTCTGGAGAGACTTGAGACCTCAGCTGGGAGTAGGGGAAGCTAAAAAGAGCAAATCAATTCAACTGAACTCCAACTGGAGGCAACGGTGAGACCTGGCAGGAAAGATTCCCAATTAGCCTCCAGAATGCTAATTGCCAGGCTTATAGCCATCAAGCAGGAATGTGGAGACTTTCTCTCTGGAAAAACAGCCTCTCCAAATAAAGACCTATAGATACTGACACTGAGGCACGTCAAAAAACAGGCTCATTTCTCACTGCTCAGTCAACACCCCACCCCGACATCCCCCTCCCCTCACCCCCACACAGAGG
This sequence comes from Vulpes lagopus, assembly GCF_018345385.1. Taxonomy (NCBI): domain Eukaryota; kingdom Metazoa; phylum Chordata; class Mammalia; order Carnivora; family Canidae; genus Vulpes; species Vulpes lagopus. Next base: position 52,536,952 of record NC_054824.1, on the reverse strand, counting down.
TTCCAGTCAGCATTTAGTGTCTCATCCTTGAATATCAATGGGCAAGTCAAGACCAGACATGTGAAGGGCAAGTCTCTCACACAAAAAGATAGAGAAGCAAACTTACTAAACAGAAAAGGAGCACAGAGTAACAGAAGTACAGGTAGTAGGAGAAAAATTTAAGAACAAGCCATAATTATACATCTCCAGAGAGATGAAAGTATAAATAAAACCAGGGAAACAAAAACAAGACTATAAAAAGAAAGAAACAATTTGAAGACAGAACTTTGCAATACTACAAATGATAGCTATTTTTTTTTAATTTCAGGGGAAACAGAACAACAAAGCTGAAATTTATCTTAGAAATCATTTATTGATCAATTGTTCCAATGGGGAGCAAAAAAAATGGAGATCTGGAAAAGACAACGGGTTTGCCTAAGGTGGTAACACTAGAACTTGTACAAATTAAAGGAGAGAATTCATACAAAGGGCTTGGCAGTAGGAAGCACTCAATAAATTTTAGTCTTAATAACATTCATTAAGAGTTTATTATTTATAAATGACACCTCAATAAAGCTGTTTAGAAATTTTAAGAGCTTAAATGTATTAAATATAGAGCAAAGAGCTTTGGTTTATAGGGATTATTGTTTATGCTCACAACTCCTAAGTCTTATTGTCCCTGCTTTATAAGTTAAAAAAAAATCCTGGCATTAAGAGAGTTTAAACTTGCTCAAAGCTTACCCTAGTTACTGAGTAGTGGAGCAGGGCTGACTCCAGAACACTGGTTTGTGGCAGAGCCAAGGTCTAGTTCTAAAAGAATCACATCAAAATCCAAATGGGCAGGATTCCCACTGGAGTTGAACCAATGATTAGACCAGCATCGCCTAGTTCAAAATAGAACTTAAACAACATAAATAATTTTAAGTTTTCTAGAGCAATACTAGCAAAAAAAAAAAAAAAAAAGAGGTGAAATTAATTTCAAAAATATTCAATGTATCCAAAATAGTATCATTTCAATGTGTAATATAAAAACATTAAAGGGGTTTTTTTATTCTAAATTTCTGAAATCTGCAAAATAATTTACCTTTATCACATATCTTAGTGTAGGTTAGCTGTATTTCAAATGCTGAATAGCCACATGAGGCAGGTGACTACAGTAACAGACAGGCACGTCACAAACCAGTGAGAGCAAGCGAGTGATCAGGGCTAAGCTCAACCCTCACAGCTTCTCAACTTGTGCAACTGGCTGCAGGGGTCACTGAGCCAATCATGGAACTAATGAATTCCCTCTTAACCTTAGGCTCAGCAGGTCTGGAATACATCCTCTGACTCCACCAGAATGTACCCCTTCTCTGTGTTTCCTAAATACCCTATATTACTTCTATCCTAGCAGTTATTGATGTGCGGCCATGGAGTGCAATGGTTAAGAAAGAATTCTTGAGACATTTTATGGTGCAAAAAGGTGCTTTTATTATAGCACAGACACAGGACTGCCATGGGCAGTAAGAACTGCACTTATGATTATGAGGAGTGACTGGTTACATGCCCCCCTCCAAACTTAAAAGTATATAGAGATAACATAAGTCTCTAAAAGGATTTCCATGTGTTAAAGAAGAGTTACAAGATCCTGGAGATCTGGCTATTATTGTCAAGACGAGGTTGTTGTTAGTCTCTAGCAAAACATGAATTTAAGGCAGCCATGAGTTTCTTGAGGAATGTCATGCTCCGCAGGTTTCAGGTATTTATCAGTGGGCTGAAATCGTAAGGACACTTAATTTTAACTGCATTTCTCTTGCCTTTGTTCTTCTCATTTTTCCCCCTGAACAATTTTGACCCATAAATCTTTAAAGTTGCTGAGGTTGGAAGGTTTTATCTTCTGTAATTTCTTGCTGCTGAAGTGGGACGTAGAGATGTCCCTACTATGAGTCAACACTGGTCAGTTGGGGGATTTATATATAGGAGTTACCAAAGGCAGAGCCAGCTGAATCCAAGGTAGATAACATATGGGAGTCTTCTCAAGTAGAAAGGATCATCTGTCAGCTTGAAGTAATGGTAGTGAAAGAGTCTCAGCATCAGGCAGGGAGACACTGGAAAAAAAACAGCAAAATAAGATTAATATTATTATGAGAAAAAGAAGCCCAATAAAAAGACCTTTGATAGTTGACCAAAATCCTCCTCCAGTCCAGGAGTTTAACCAATTGTTAAAGGAGAGGGAGGAGGGCAGCCCCGGTGGCGCAGCGGTTTAGCGCCGCCTGCAGCCTGGGGTGTGATCCTGGAGACCCAGGACCGAGTCCCACATCGGCCTCCTTGCATGGAGCCTGCTTCTCCCTCTGCCTGTCGCTCTCTCTCTCTCTCTCTCTCTCTCTCTCTCTCTCTCTCATGAATAAATAAATGAAATCTTAAAAAAAAAAAAAAAGGAGAGGGAGGAATCATGTAAAGTGCCAGTTTGAGTATATTCACATCTTTTAGCAATCCTGTTACATTTTTGTGATAATCTGGGATATATATACATCATTCCCTTTTATTTATTTGTTTTTAAAGGTTTTATTTATTTATTCATGAGGGACACAGAGAAAGAGGCAGAGACATAGGCAGAGGGAGAAGCAGGCTCTCTGTGGGGAGCCCAATGCGGGACTCAGTCTTGGAACTCTGTGATCACACCCTGAGCCAAAGGCAGACACAACCACTGAGCTACCCAAGCATCCCACATCATTCCATTTTAATAATGGGGTATCACATTGTGCAGCTGTTAAATATCTTAGGCCATTGTATTTTGCAGAACTGCTTTAAGCATCTGTGAGCTGTAACTTCAGCATTAAGTAAGGAAATACTGTTTTGTGTCATTTAGTGCTTCTATAACATATTTGTTAAAGGATTCCATATGCCAGATATCCCTCCAATTCTATTGAGGGAACAAAGATGGACATTAAATGATCATACCAATGAAATATTGATCATGTCTATCGTTGTTTTAAATTTGGAAGATAAGCCGAGTCGTGATGGTTTTGATAAGGCGCCCCTCAGTCCAAGCAAACAAAAACAAAAACAAAAACAAAAACAAAAAAACCAAGGTACAATGACCTGTCAATCCTGGAGGAAGTCAGGGCCACAGGTCAGATCCATGTAACCGCTGGGGGCTGTTTGGAGCTAGCCATCGAATTCCCAGTTGCCTTGCCCAGCCAGTAACAAAGCAATCAGCAACACGGAGAATAATGGTTTGAGAACATACTTCTAGTGCCAGCCATTCCAAATGTCATGTGCTGTTTGTATAGGTATCACATGTATGATCTTTTGTTCTCAGCATAAAACTCTTTTTTTTTTTTTATAGAACTGTCTTTTGATTGAATTGTCCAGTAGTTGTTGTGAGCCATAAATAATCATCCTGGACTTGGTATATACCAACCTGGGTATACTGATAAGTAGGGTTTAGTAATCTAGGCAGTCATTGACAGGCGTTTTTATTTGTAGGCTTGTGAATTCAGTTAAAACCTTAATGGTCTGAGGGTATGAAAAAGTCTGGTTATGACTTGGGAAGTTCCAAGTCATATTGATCATTGGCCAAGAAGAAATATTTTCAGGTGATAGAATTATCACAATATATGCCAGTGTTAGGATATCATATCTAAAGTATAAGTGTATAAGGAGTGCCCGTCAGTGCTCTGTAAAGGGGAAACCACCAGGGCAATGTGGATGTACTTGACATAAGCAAAAATCTACAAATCCAACAAGCTGTTTGATTTTGAAATTCAGCATAATGTTGTACCATTGTAGGAAGGAATGGTCTGTTAAAATTGGAGAACAAAGAACAAAGAGAAAACATACAACCTTCATTGTCTTTTGAAGAGGAGTTTGAGATCTTCTAAAGGTTCACAGGAGTAAGATGGCATGTTAGTTTGTTCACTGGTTTCCTGTGAAGGAAGTACAGGTTTTATTTTAGATGGAAGAGTCCCTCTAATTTTACTGCAGTAGAAGTACATAACATGATCTGACATGAACATTTCCATTTTGGATTTAAGTCCCCCACAGTATTTGACTTCCAATCTTTTAAATAAGCCATGTCTCCAGGGCTTGCATGGGGTGGATTTTCAGTTATAGTTAAATCAGGTTTGGGGAGCATTTGATCAGCATATTCATTAAGTAACTTATTAATTAAACCAGCCTCGAATGAATAATTAAAGTGTTATGATCTTTATCTAATTACAAGTGCACTGTAAGAAATGGTTTTCTGTATAATATCTTATAACCAGTAGGTTCTTCTGGAGAAGTTCTCATTTGGAGAAGTCTTATAGGTAAGAGAGTAACCCAATTTTCCTGGGTCTCTAGATATAGTAAGGTGTTGTTTTATTATTTTTTTATTTTTATTTTTTAAGGTGGTGTTTTAAAGTGTAATTAGCTTTCTCTACCTGTTCAGAGGATTGTGGATGCCAGGATAAATGTAGAAAAAATTTAATTTTCAAAGCTCATGCTATTTGTTATTTGTGCAGTAAAAGAAAGTCTATTGCTATTTTGAAGGGACCATGGAAGACCAAATCTAGGAATAATTTCTCACAACAAAACTTCGTTATTTCTATGGCCCTTTCAGTTTTACATGGAAAGGCCTTGATCCATCCGGTGAAAGTATCAACAATCACTAGTAGGAACTTAATAACCTTTGCAAGGAGGCATTTATGTGAAATCAAGCTGCCAGTCCTCTCCTGGATATGTTCCATGTCATTGGAGTGGTTTCAAAAGGGAGGAAGTAGACTGCACTTTCCAGATTTACCTGTGCACAGACAATAAAGGATTGACAGACCTGTTTTATAGTTGTTAAACTTATCCCATCAAATATATTTGTAATTAAATGTTCTAAAGCAAATTTTTTTTTTGCCCAAATGAGTAGCCTGGTGTAAACTTGTATTACTTTCCATCAGTTATTTTTGGGTATGAATATTTTTCTGTCATTAACAAGGCAGTCCTGTGCATTTTTAAAAATATACTTGTTTCTGGACTATGTGAATCTCTTGGTCTAAATAGACTAGAGATATGAGGGTACCTGGATGGTTCAGTTGGTTAAGTGCCTGACTTAATTTTGGCTCAGGTCATGATCTCAGGGTCTTGAAATAAAGTCCCAGGTCATGTTCTTAGCTGACTGCTTAAGATTTCTCCCTCTCCCTCCCATTCACATGTTTGCTCAAATAAAACAGACTGGAGATATGGGCTTATGTGGAATCAAAACTTTATAGTTTTAATTACAGACAAATAAAACTGGTGTAAGTCTTAGTATTTATTTTGTGCTGCCTGTTTGCTGCATGCTTGGCCAAATTGTTTCCTTTAGAGTCCAAGGTCATATCTTTTTGATGTCCCTTGAGATGAATTACAGCCACCTCCTTAGGTAGATTTATGGCCTCAAGAAGGATAATTATTTCAGGCTTATATCTGGGGAGTTACAACTTGATAGCAATTCCCTTTCTTTCCAAATTGCTCCATGGGCACGTAGTACCAGGAAAGTATAATTGGAATTAATTTAAATATTAATTTTTAGGCCCTTTGCCAATTGAAGAGCACGAATACGTACTATTACTTTAGCCTTTTGAGCAGAAGTATTTACTGGAAGGGCTTTTTCCTCAATGGTCTTAATTAAGCTAACTATAGCATATCCAACTTTTCTTTCTTCCTTATCCATGAAGCTACCATAATTGGTAAACCTGCAGTTATCTGCATTTTCAATAGGGGAATCTTTTAAGTCAGGTCAGCTAGAATAATCAAGATCAATAATTTCTGAGCAGTCATGTCCAAGCATAGAAATTTGATGGTCAGGTCCAGCATAAGGGTACCTGGGTTTAAAGTTTGACAAGTTTTAAGCACTACTTCTGACATATCTAAAAAACATAGCCTGGTATTTACTAAATCAGCCTCCTGCCATCCATTGGTGGCCTTTGAACCTGATATGGAATCATCACTGTTAAGGACTATTGCATCATAAGTTTTGAAGCTTCTTCTAGCAGCAGGGCTGTTCCAGCCACCATTCGAAGACAAGCTGGCCACCCTTGTGCTACATTATCAAGTGCCTTTGAATAATAGCTCACCAGTCTTGTTTCTTTCCCTAATTTCTGGTTAAGAACCCCCAAAGCTTGTCCCTGTTTTTCTGTTGCATGTAAAGTAAAAGATTTTTCTAAATCTGGAAAGCCAAAGCTAGGACTGATGAAAGTTAGCTTTTAATGTTTGAAAGCCTGTCTGCTGGGCTTTAGTCCACAGTAAATTTCTTTATCAGGGCCTTTAATTAAATCATACAATGATTTGAAGAATCCAAATCTAGGAATCCATAGGTGGCAAAATCCTGCCATACGTAGGAAAGTATGGAGTTGTTTCTTTGAAGTTGAGAGTCCAAAAACTAATGTAGCCTTTTCCTGTCAGTAGACAGGGTATGGTGACCTTGTGTTACTTTGTATCTCAGATATTGTACCTTTTATTTAGATATTTGTGCCTTTAGGGGAGACATGATATCCTGTTTATCAGGAAGTTAAAAGTTAGAGAATTACTATCAGATGTTTCTTTTGTGGGACAACATATTAAAATATCATCCACATACAGAATTACAGTCCCTTGAAGCAAGGCTACTTCACCAAGGTCTTTACGAAGCACATCCCCAAATAGGTGAGGGCGGTCCCTTAAACCTTGTGGCAAGACAGTCCCAAGTTAATTGAGCATCCTCTGGGCTTAAAGGTGAGGCCTGTTCAAAAGCAAGTAATGGCTGTGTTTCTTCACTTGGAGGGATGCAAAAGAAAGTGTCTTTTAAATCATACTGTAGGGGTGCCTGGGTGAGTCTGTCAGTTAAGCATCAGCCTTTGGCTCAGATCATGATCCCAGGGTCCTGAGATTGAGTCCTGCACTGGGCTCCCTGCTCATCAGGGAGCCTTCTTCTTCCTCTGCCACTTCCCCTGCTTGTGTTCTCTCACTCTCTTTTTCAAATAAATAAAATCTTAAAAAAAAATAAAAATCAAATACTGTGAGTCAGTTAGCATCTCCAGGGACTTGGCACTATGGGATGAATAGATTCAAATGTTTCATTTATTGCTCTTAAATCTTATGCTATTCAATATTTTCCATTTGGCTTTTTTACTGGTAAACTTGAAGTATTATAAGGAGATTGACAAGGCCTTAAAATACCATGTTTGAGGAACCTAATAATATGTAGTTATAATCCAGCTTTTGCTTCATGTTTTAAGGGATACACACATATATAGGGATATATATATACGTATATATGTAAATACATATATATATATGTGTATGTGTATATATATATATACATATATACACACATATATATATATTTTATAAGGTATATTGGTTGGGTCTTTTAAGGTCATCATTTTAACTAGTTGGTCTTTAAGAGGCTGTCCTGGAACATTGCAACCCTAGACCTGTGGATTTACTTCTTTCCAAATATTAGAAGGGTTATCAGGGTAAGGTTTTAATTCTTCAAGTGTTAAAGAGAATAAGTCATTCTCCTTTTTAGTAAGAGCAAAACTGCTTCTTAGTTTATGAATTAAATCTCATCCAAGTAATAGAGTGGAATAGGATGGAAGGACCAGAAAAACATGAGTCATCAATTGACTTTTGTATTTATAAGTTAAAGGAATTGTCTGATGGCATATTTTAGCTTCCTAGGCCAACAATGTTATGGTTAGAAAGATAAATGGGTTGGGATGCCAGGGTGGCTCAGTTTGTTAGGCATCTAATTCTTGGTCTCAGCTCAGGTTATGATCTTGGGGTTGTGAGATAGAGCCTGGAGTTGGGTTCTATGCTGAACATGGAGCCTACTTGGAATTCTCTCTCTCCCTCTAACCCTCCCCACTCCCCACTTTCTCTAAAAAAAAAAAAAAAAGAAAAAAAAAAGAAAAAGGGGAAAAAAAAAAAGTTAACTAGGGCCTGAGTGCTGAATAAGAACAGAGTAAATGGCTCCTGTATCAATAAGATCAAATTGAACTTACCTTCCACATCCAGGGTAACCTGGGGCTCAGTCATCTTGATGTCAAAGGGAGCCGGACCAGCCTCAGGGCCTCGTCATGCCAGATCCTCAGGTTCCTGCTCTCGGGCGGGGAAGTGAGTTCCTGTCTTCCTCTCTCTCTGGAGATGAGGACAGTCTCTCTTCCGATGTCCTTCTTCCTTACAGACAGGACATGGCCCCGGTGGAGAGCTTTTGTTTGGACATTCCTTGCTCCAATGTCCGATCTGGCCACCCCTGTAGCACGATCTCACCTGGTCCTTGGTCTGATGCCGGCTTTTTCTTTGGCCCCTGGTTAGTCTGGTGTTGTGGGGAATCCGCGATGGCGGCAGCCAATGTTTGAGCCTGTATTTTACCCTGCACTTTAGCTCTCCGGTCCTTTTCCTGTCTTAAAACCTTCTCTCTATTATTAAAAACTCCAGTAGTGGCCTTTAGTAGGTGCCGGGTGGGGTTTGAGGACCTAAAGTCATTTTAGTTCATTTTCAGTGGCTGTCAGGCTCCCAGGGACTTAGAATATGTGTGCATAAATAATTGTTCCCTCAGGTGAGGTTGGGGCCAGATTTGTAGATTTTATGGATGGCTTCTATCAAACAACCTTGAAATAGAGCTAGATTTTCATCAGCTCCTTGAATGATTTTCTGAATTTTAATAAAGCTTACAGATTTTGAAAATACTTTTTTTTTTCATTCCTTCTACTCAACAAGTGATCATATGGTCTCGTCTTTCCTTTCTTTGGCTAGCTACCCTCTTGATAATTTCAATGTGGTTGGGTATTTGGGATAACAACACCCTCTACCCCCCTACCCCTCTATCTCTGACTGGTAGTTCATCAACAAATTCTTGAGCCCCCGCCCAGATATGTTTTTCTTCCTCAAGGGTGCAACAGTGAGTTCAAATCAAACATAACATAATTGCTGAGAACCTTCAATAAATTGAGAAGGGTTTTCAGAACGTTGTCCTAATTGTCTTACTTGAGGCTAGTCTGCCATGGAGAACAAGACATGGACTCTAATAATGCTCATTTCTCCATTAGCAACCTCCCTAAGGGGATATAGTCCAGATTTAGAAGGAGCTCCTGGGAGACAGGGGTTCCTCTCCTGGTAGGTCCAGATAGGCTGGGAACAGAAGGGACTTGGGGCTTGTAAAGAGGAGGGATAGTAACAGATCCAATGTTTTTGCACTGGCTGGTGATTCCTCCAGTAGCTCAAGTTTGTTGAGAGGAGGGGACCTGTTTAGACAATCAACATCCAATATGTTGAGAGGGGGTTTATCAGCCTGGTTAGTGGCTAAACACATTCTGTAAGAAGCCCTTGTAAGGACTTCCAAGATCAAAATCAAGGATCTTGATTTAAGGCCATGAAGGCCTGAACATAAGGCACTTCTTTTTTTTTTTTTTTTTTCATAAGGCACTTCAATGCTTTTTCCTTGTTTCCTGCAGAAGAGATCTAACTGGTATATAGTACTGAAGTTTTTGTCCCATTAATGGGCTATTTTTTCCTTATCTCCTAAGGAATACCGAGGCCATGCATTATTGCAGAAGAAGATGAGTCTTTTTTTCTTTATCTTACAATCCAAATTGGTTCCAATGGATTAAGAGATACCCCAAGGGAGGAAGATTCCCCCAAGAGGAAGATCTCATTACCAGAAAAGTGGAGAAGTCCGTTACCATAATCCCCCTTGGACGGCTTGGTGGCATCTTATTCAAGATCATGTCAAGGTTCCTAGTGTTCGAAGCAACCAGAGGCATCCTTCAAAAGGCTATTATGAATACTGACTTGTTTACTGAAGGGATGTCAACATCCCTTTGCTTCCCTATTGTTTTTCCCAGGATATAATAGGTGCTGGTAGGTGGACCAAGAGTGCTGCCATCTTAACCCATGAAGAATGTTAAGAATCTGCATGGGGAAATACCTAATGTTACAATTTAAGTAGTCAGTAGGGCACACTGAAGAAGAAGAATAAAGATGGAACTCCATCATGGTCTAAGTGATATTCCAGCACATGTGGTCATAATAGCTGACTTCCCCAGGAAATGGTCCCTGGCTGGGTTTTAATTCCATCAGTTACTGGTTTCGGTGGCTCCAGGCAGAGGTCCTGTGGCCAGAAGCGGCTACACCAGAGATCCGGAGGGGATCACATTAGACCAATAAGAAGGAAACCTCCTGTGGGAGTCTTAAGATTAGCAACCATCTTAGTGACTTAAGTGGCTGTCCTGTGCCCAAGAAAGACAGCTTTGTATAAGAGTACGAATAAAGAGAGGGCATCAAGTTTCTGGGTCTTATTACCATTCGGGCCAAGGTACAGCTTCCAGTCAAAAGGCAGGCTTTTCCTCCTCCCCGTAGAGGAGCCACGGGCTAGAGGATTGCAGCCTGAGCAATCGACATGAAAGTGTTCCAGTAAGACCATACTCCTTGAAGAGCCCTGAAATGAGAGTAAAAGGAGAAGAGGAAGTAACTCACCAAGTTTGCACCAAGGCTTGAAGTCCAGGTGAAGGAAGATGCAGAAACCCTGTACCTACCAGCCATCAAAAATGATGTGGGGCCATCGATGCAATGGTCAAGAAAGGATTCTTGAGACGTTTTACAGTGCAAAAAGGTGATTATAGTACAGGCATAGGACCTATGGGCAGACAGAGCTGCCCTGTGATTGTGAGGAGCCACTGATTATGTACTTTTCAATTTGGGGTGGTGGCGCGTAGAGATACCACAAGTCTCTAAAGGGATTTCAACATGTTACAGAGAAGAATGATAGGATCCTGGAGACCTGGCTATTATTGTTAAGATGAAGTTGCTTTTCATCTCTAGCAAAACATGAACATTAAGGCAGCCAAGAGCTCCTTGAGGAATGTTACGCTCTGCAGTTTTAGAGTATTTATCAGTGGGTAAAAATTGTAAGGACATTTAATTTTAGCTGCATTTCTCTTGCCTTTGTTCTCTTCATCAGTTATCACATGCAATTCTAACATTCTTACATATCGATGTCCCTCTATTAAAGTCTGGGTTCTTTGAGGCCTGGGACCACTCCTTTTAAATTCCTGATTCCAAGCACCTCTGCACTATGTACATTAAATAATCACTATGTTCTGATCCAAGATGGTAATGTAGGAAGACCCTGAACCCACCTCCCCCATGGACACACCAAATCCACACCTATTTATTTATTTATTTTAAACTTTTATTATTCGAGAGAGAGAGAGAAGAGAGAGACTCCATGTAGGGAGCCCCATGTGGGACTCAATCCTAGGACTCCAGGATCATGCCCCAAGCTGAAGGCAGACACTCAACAGCTGAGCCACCCAGGCATCCCTCCACACCTATTTATAAAGCAATTCTTCCTAAAAAACTGATGGCTGACTGAGCCAGCTTCTGCACAAAAGATAGACCACATCAGAACAGCATGAGAGGTGGAGAGACATGGTTATGAAGGGAACTGCCATCCCCCATGCTGCAAACTGCCGTGAGGAGGGATAGTTCTGAGATATCATAAGCAGATTCATCATCCTTGCAGCACAGAAAGAAAAAAAAAAAGCTGTGTTTTAAAAGGATAACTAGAATATAAAGGAACCAGCCCTAGAATAGAACTCTGCCAAATTAATGGCAGGGGGCTGCTGGAACTCTGGGTCTGAGGGGCTCATGAGTGCCATGGTTTATGCTCCCCCTCCATCTTGATAACGCACATGGGAGCAGAGTCCATGGGCTATAACCAGCTAGCTGCTTCAGTGAGCCCACACCAGCCCCAAATGTCCTGGGGCACAGAAAAAAAAGCTGCATTTAAAAGAGCAGCTTGGGACACCTAGGTGGCTTAGTCCGGTTAAGCATCTGACTTCAGCTCAGGTCATGATCTCAGGATCCTGGGATCAAGTCCCATGTCAGGTTCCCTGCTCAGTGGGAAGTCTGCTTCTCCCTCTGTCCCTTCCCTTCTCCCACTCTCTGCTCTCTCTCTCTCAAATAAATTAAATAAATAAATAAATAAATAAATAAATAAATAAATAAATAATCAACTAGAATATAAAAGAGCCAGTCCTATAAAACTCCACCAAATGGGGGGGGTGGGGAGCCTGCTGGAACTGTCTTTGGATCTGAAGGGCTGGTGAGCTCCATGGTTGACATTCTCCACAATGGATAGGAACAAGGTCTGGGTACCAGAGCTGGCTTATCACCTCATGAGCCTAAGCCCCTAATTCATACCCATCCCAGTTGCCCTATCAGGCAGCCCCAGTGCAGCACACACTGGGAAATCCCTGGGGTCAATGCTCACTATAGCTCCAGCTGACACACCAAGGTAACGCAGGTGCAAAGCACACCAGAATACTCTAGGCCCACACCACTTTGGCTCCAGACAGCTTGCTAGGGCACCTCTGGCAAAGAGCTCTCCAGAGCCTCCTGGCTCATACCTCCTTTGGCTTTAGCCACCCCACCAAGGCACTCCCAGGGCAGAGCACCCTAAGAAGCCCTGGCCAGTGCCTACCTCAGTTCTACCTGCCCCATCAGGGTACTCCTTGTGTAAGAATCCTAGAACCCCTGGACCACTCCCCATCTCAGTTTCAGCCACCCTACCAGGATGTCTACTCCCTGTGTGGAACACCTCAGGACACCCTGGCCCATGCTGGCCTTGACTCTAATTACCCCACCAGGGCACCCCCTGTACTGAATACCTTGGAATACCTCAGCATGCACCCACTTTAGTTATAGTTCTCCTGCCTTGGCACCAACTCTGTGGAGACTCCAGGGACCATTATGGCCTGTGCTCAGTTCAGTACCATCCCCCTAGGTCAGCCCCAGTATGGATTGCCCCAAATCATCTGCCCTGTGCCAGACACAGCACCAGCCACCCAGCCAAAGTCACCAGGCACAGTCTACACAGAAGATTACCACATAAGACCATTCTTCAAGTTCAGGAGAAGTAGCTGTTCACCTAACTCATAGAAGCAAACATAGATAGTCAAGCAAAATAGGGAAGACAGAGGAATAGGTTCCAAACAAAACACCATGACAAAACCCCAGAAAAAGAACTAAATAAAATGGAGGTAAGCAATATGCTTAATAAAGAGTTTAAAGTAATGATTGTAAAGATGCTCCCAGGACTGGAGAGGAGAGTAGAAAAATTTGGTGAGGGCAGCCCTGGTGGCTCAGCGGTTTAGCGCCGCCTTCAGCCCAGGGCGTGATTCTGGAGACCCAGGATGGAGTCCCATGTCGGTGGGGCTCCCTGGATGGAGCCTGCTTCCCTCTGCCTGTGTCTCTGCCTCTCTCTCTCTCTCTCTCTCTCTCTCTCTCTCTGTGTGTGTGTCTCTCGTGAATAAATAAATAAAATCTTAAAAAAAAAAAGAAAAAAGAAAAATTTGGTGAAAACTTAGGCAAAGAGATAGAAAATATAAAAAATAACCTCAATTGAAGAATACAACTGAAATAAAAAATACACTAGGGGGAATTAATAGCAGATTAATGGATGAAGAATAATTGATCAATCATCTGGAAGACAGTGGTGGAAAGCACCCAAGCTAAAAATCAAAAAGAAAAAAAGAATTTAGGGATCTCTGGGACAAAAACAACTGAACGTTCACATTTTGGCATCCCAGAAGGAAAAGAAAAAGGGCAGAAAACTTATGTGAACAAATAATAGCTGAAAACTTTCCCAATCTAGGAAAATAAATAGACATACAGGTTCAGAAAGCAGAGGGTTGTGAAGAAGATGAACCCAGGGAGGTCCACACCATAACATTTTAATCATTATTTAAAATATCAAAGTTTAAAGATAAAGAGAGAATTTAAAAAGTAGTAAGAGAGATCGCTTCTTGGCCTTTTGGCTAAGATCAAGTGTAATATCTTCTTATCAGTTTAAAAGGTAGTAAAGAGACTAGAAAAAAGTTACACATAAGAGAAATCCTATAAGGCTATCAACTGATTTTTCAGAAGAAACTTTGCAGGCCAGAAGGGATAGCATGATATATCAAAGTGCCAAAAGGAAAACAACACAACCAAAAACACTTTACTCAGCAATGTTATCATTCAGAATGAAAGGAGAGATAAAGAGCTTCCCCCCAAAACGTTAAAGGAGTTCATCACTGAACAAACCTTAGAAGAAATGTTAAAGGGGCCTCTTTAAGTGGAAAAGAAAAAGCCATAGTTGGAAGAAAATTATGAATAAAAACATGTAAAATATGATAATATATACATAAAACATGGTAGAAAGAGCAAAAAAATTCTTTTAGAATGTGTTAAAACTTTTTTTTAATAGATTTTATTATTTATTTATTCATGGGAGACACAGAGAGGAAGGCAGAGACATAGGCAGAGGAAGAAGCAGGCTCCCATAGGGAACCTGATGTAGGACTCAATCCCAGGACCTGGGATCATGACCTGTGTCAAAGGCAGATGCTCAGCCAGTGAGCCACCTGGGCATCCCTTAATAATTACTTTACATGTAAATGGTTCAAATGTACCAATCAAAAGACATAGTGTGGCAAAATAAATAAAAACAAGACCCATCTATATGCTGCCTACAAGAGACTCACTTCAGATCTAAAGACAGCAATTTGAAAGACATAGAGACTAAAAGTGAAAAGATGGAAAAAGATATAGCATGAAAATAGAAGCAAAAAAAAAAAAAAAAAAGCCAGAACTTCCAGGTTGATGAATAAGTGAAGATTTAAAGAGAATGGCTTGCTTAGAGACCATGGAAGCTCTGTGCACTTTTCACATACCCTGCCATGTGCATCTCTTCCATCTGGCTGTTCCCAGTTACATCCTTTTATAAGAAACTGGTCATCTACTTAATACAAAAGGCATTGCTAATAGGTTCTGGTTTAATATTGTGACATAGGAAGATTATGAACTCACCTTTTCCTCAGAACACACCAAATTACACCTATTAATGAAATAATCCCCACAAAGAACTGAGAACTGACTGAACAGCTACTAAACAACCAAAGACAGATAAAATAGCAAGAGAACAGCAAAAGACATGGAGACATACCACTGTTTCAAAGAGTAACTAGCTGGGGCACCTAGGTGACTCAGTTAAGTGTCTGATTCTTGGTTTCAGCTCAGGTCATGATCTCAGGGTCATGAGATCAAGCCCTTTTTGGGCCCCATACTCCACTGAGCATGGAGCTCCACTACTTAAAATCCTCCCCCCCCTCTCCTTTCCCTCTGCCCCTGCTTCCTGGTTTGTGTGCACTCTCTCTCTCAAAAAAAATTAAAATTAAAAAATAAAAGAGTATGTAATGTCCCATACACATCCACAGCCCCAGCCACCGTAAGTCACCAAGTGCACACAATCTGCATAGAAGTCACCATACACAAGACCATTCTTTCAAGTTTAGGAGAAGTAGTTGTTTGCCTAATCCATAGAAATAAACACCAAGTCCGACAAAGTGGGGAAAGAAAAATATGCTTCAGAAGGAAGAACAAGAAATAATTCAGTAAAAGAATTAAATAAAACCAAGATAAGAAATACGGTTGATAAAGAATGTAAAGTAATGACTGTAAAGATACTCACTGGATGGGAGACAACAATGGAAGAACTCACTGAGACATTTAGAAAGAGATAGAAAATATTAAAAAGAATCAGAGGGGCACCTGGGTGGCTCAGTTGGTTAAGTTTCTGACTCTTGGTTTTGGCTTGGATCATGATCTCAGGGTCATGAGACTGAGCCATGCATCTCTGCACTCAGCTCAAAGTCTGTTTGAGATTCTGTATTTCCCTCTTCCTCTGCTCCCCTCCCTTCTTGTGTACTCACACTCTCTCGAAAATAAATAGTTTTATTTATTTATTTATTTACTTACTTACTTAAGATTTTATTTATTTATTGTGTGAGACACAGAAAGAGAGGCAGAGACACAGGCAGAGGGAGAAGCAGGCTCCTTGTGGGGAGCTGGATTTGGGACTCAATCCTGGGACTCTGGGACCACACCCTGGACTGAGGGAGACATTCAACCACTGAGCCACCCAGGCATCCCTAAAATAAATTTTAAATAAAGAAATCAGGGGATGCGTGGGTGGCTCAGTTGGTTGAGCATCCAAGTCTTGATTTTAACTCAGGTCATGATCACAAGGTTGTGAGATCCAGCCCCACATTGAGCTCCGTGTTCAGTGTGGGGAGTCATTTGTCGCTCTCCCTCCCCTCTGTTCACTCTCTCTCCTTTTCTCTAAATAAGTAAGTAAATAAGTAAATAAATAAAATATTTTTTAAATTTTTAAAAAGAATCAATCAGAGCTCAAGAATACAATAAGTAAAATGCACACACTGGAGGGAATCAACAGTAGATAAAAGGATCCAAAAGAATGTATCAGTGATCTGATCTGGAAGACAGAGTGATGAAAAGCACAGAAGCTGAACAATGAAAAGAGACAAGAATTTTTAAAAAGGAGGCTAGATTAAGAAATCTCTTGGACAACATCAAACAAAAAACCATTCATATCATAGATATCCCAGAAGATGATGAGAGAAAAAGTTATAGAAAACATATTTAAAGAAATGATGACTGAAAACTTCCCCAACCTAAGGAGGGAAATAGATACCCAAGTCCAAGCAGCATAAAGAATTCCAAACAAGATGACCTAAGAAGGTTCACACCACCACAGATAATTAAATGTCAAAGATGAAAGATAAAGGGAGACTCCTAAAAGGAGCAAGAGAAACAGAAAATTGCCTGCAAGGGAAAACCTATAAGGTTATCAACTGATCTTTCAGCAGAAACTTTGCAGGCTAGAAGAGAGTAGAATGATATATTCAAAGTGCTGAAAGGGGAAAAAAAACTACAACAAAGAATAGTGTACTTGGTAAGGTTATAATATAGGTTTGAAAGAGAAATAGAGTTTCCCAGATAGTGATAGAATGGATTAAAAAAAAAGAAGAAGAAGACCCATGTTTATGTGCCTACAAGAGACTCATTTTACACCTGAAGCACTTTCAGATTGAAAGTCAGGGGATGGCAAAATTTTTACTAAATTTCAAATGGATGTCAAAATGAAGCCAAAATAGCAAAACTTATATTGAACAAAATGTACTTTAAGATAAAGATGGTTAAAAAAAAAAAAAAGATAAAGATGGTAACAAGAGACAAAGGTCACAATATAATAATAAAGGGGCAATCCAACAGGAAGATATAACAATTCTAAATATTTATGCAATCAACATAGGAGCACCCAAATACATCAAACAGTAAATAACAAACATAAAGGAATGAATCAATAATAATACAATAATAGAAGACTTTAACACCCCACTTACCTCAGTAGACAAATTATCTAAACAGAAAATCAACAACAACAACAAAAAAGGCTGAGGATGACACCCTGGGCTAGACAGATTTAACAGCTATATTCAGAAGATTCCATCCTAAAACAGCAGAATACACATTCTTCACAAATGCACATGAAACATTCTCCAGAACAGATTATATATTAGCCCACAAAACAAGCCTCAACAAATTCCAAAAGATCAAAGTCATACCATGCATCTTTTCTGACCAAAAGGCTATGAAACTAAAAGTCAACCACAAGAAAAAAAATCTGAAGACACCACAAATAAGTGGAGATTAAATAACACGCTACTAAACAATGCAAGAGTCAACCAGGAAATAAAAGAAGAAATAAAGTCCATGGAGATAAATGAAAACACAAAGGTCCAAACCTTTGGAATGCAGCAAAAGTGGTTATAAGAGGGAAGTTTATAGCACTACAGGCCTATCTCAAGAAGTAAGAAAAATCTCAAACAACCTAACCTTACACCGAAAGAAGCCAGACAAAGAAGAACAAATGAAACCCCAAACCAGCAGAAGGAAGTAAATAATAAAGATTAGAACAGAAATAAATGATATAAAAACTGCAAAATCAATAAGACAAATCAATGAAACCAGGAGCTGGTTCTTTGAAAAAATATCAATAAGACTGATAAACCTTTAGCCAAAGTTATCAAGAAGAAAAAAGGGAAAGGACTCAAACAAATAAAAATCACAAATGAGAGAAGAGGAATAGCAATAAAGGCACAGCAAAACAAACAATTATAAAAGTATTATAAAAATATTTGCTAACAAATTGGACATCCTAGAAAAAATGGATAAATTCCTAGAAATGTATAAACTACCATAACTGACAGGAAGAAACAGAACATTTGAACAGGCTGATAATCATCAAAGACATTAAATCAGTAATCAAAAAACTCCCAACAGCATCAACACAACAAACAACAGGTATTGGCAAGGATATAGAGAAAAAGCAACACTTGTGCACTGTTAGTGGGAATGCAACTTGCAGCCCCACTGGAAATGCAGCCACTCTGGAAAACAGTGTGGAGTTTCCTCAAAAAGTAAAAAATTAAACTACCCTATTACCAAGCAATTGCACTACTGGGTATTTACCCAAAGAATACAAAAATACTAATCAAAAGGATACATGCACCTTGGTGTGTATAGCAGCATTATCTATAACAGCCAAATTATGGAAACAGTCCATATGTCCACAGACTAATGAATGAATAAAGATGTGACATACACACACACTCACACACACACACACACACACACATACCTCAGCCATAAAAAATAATGAAATCTTGCCATCTGTAACAAAATGGATGGAGCTGGAGAGTATTATGCTAAGCAAAATAAGTCAGAGAAAGACAAATTCTGTATGATTTCACTCATATGTGGAATTTAACACAGCAAACAAAAGGGGGGGGAGAGACAAACCAATAAACAGACTCTTAATATAGAAAACAAATTGATCAGGGATCCCTGGGTGGCGCAGCGGTTTGGCGCCTGCCTTTGGCCCAGGGCGCGATCCTGGAGACCCGGGATCGAGTCTCACATGCTTCTCCCTCTGCCTCTCTCTCTCTCTGTGTGACTATCATAAATAAATAAAAATTTAAAAAAGATGTAAAACATGATAGCATATACATAAAATGTGAAGAGAAGAGTAAAAATGGGAAGAGGAGAGGAAAAAGTTTTTTCTTTTCCAATTAAAAAAAATTTATGTATTTGAACTTAAAGGCTATCAAATTAATATGAACTGTTATTTACTTAGGATGGTATATATGAACCTCATGTTAACCACAGACCCAAATCTTATGATAGACACACAAAAAATAAAGACAAAGAAAGCCAAACAAAACACTGTAAATACTCAATAATCACAGAGAGCAAGAGAAGAAATACAAAATGAGAAAACAAAATTTTAAAATGGCAGTAACTACATACCTATCATACTACATGATAAATGGTTTAAATGCTACAATAAAAAGAGTTATGGAATAATAAAAAATATACATCTATGTGCTGCCTATGAAAGCTTGCCTCAGACCTAAAGACACATACAGACTGAAAGGGAAAGGATAGAAAAACATTCACCATACACATGGAAGTGACCAAAAAACCAAGGTACAAATATTTATATCAGATAAAATAGACTTAAAAACAAAGACTGTAACAAGAGACAAAGAAGGACATTACATAAAGGGACCAGTCCAACAAGAGGATATAACAATTGTAAACATCTATGCACCCAACATCAGAACATCTAAATATGTAAAGCAAAAATTAATGGACATTAAGAGAGAAACTCACAGTAATACAATAATAGGAGGGGACTTTAACACTCTACTTACATCGATGGATAGATTATCTTGACAGCAAATCAATAGGGAAAGAGTATCTTTAAATGACACATTGGACCAGATGCACAGAACAGATATATACAGAACATTCCATCTATAACCAATAAAATACACATTCTTTTGAAATACACATGGAACATTCCACAGAATAGATCATATAGTAGGCTATAAAACAAGCCTCAATAAATTTAAGAAGATTGCAATCATATGCATCTTTCCTGACTACAACAGTATGAAATAAAAATCAGTCACAAGAAAAAACTGGAAAAATCAAAAACACACGGAGACTAGGCAATATAATACTAAAAATCCAAGGAGACAATGAAGCAATCAAAGAAGAAATACATTTAAAAAATACATGGAGACAAATGAAAATAAGAACACAACAGTCCAAAAATCTCTGGGACTCAAGGAAAGCAGTTCTAAGAGAGAAGTACACAGCAATATAGGCCTGTCTCAAGAAACAAGACAAATCTTAAACAAACTAACTTTATGCCCAAAGGCTCTAGAAAAAGAACAACAAAGGTCAAGATAAGTAGAAGAAAGGAAATAATATAGATCAGAGCTGATATAAATGAAACTAAAAAAAAAAAATAGAAAAGATCGATGAAACCAAAAGCTGTTTCTTTGAAAAGATAAACAAAATTGTCAAGTTCTTAGCCAGGCCTGACAAGATATAAAGAAAAAGGACTCAAATAAATAAAATCAGAAATGAGAGAGGAAAAGCAACAATTGATTCCACAGAGATACAGAGCACTATAAGAGAATACTATGAGAAATTATATGCCAACAAATTGGACAACCTAGAAGAAATGGCTAAATACCTAGAAATATATAATCTTCTAAAACTAAACCAAGAATAGAAAAATCTGAGTGGACCAAGTAGAAGTAACAAAACTGAATCAATAATTTAAAAAACTACCAAAAAATAAATGTCCAGGATTAGAGGGATTCTCAAATGAATTCTATCAGATATTTACTGAAGAGTTAATACTTATTCTTCTCAAACTATTCAGAAGAAATAGAAGAGGAAGGAAAGCTTCTAAATACCTTCTACAAGGATAGTTTTACCCTGATATCAAAACCAGAAAAGACACCACAAAAAGCCCCCCACACTACAGACTAATATCCCTGATCAATACAGATGCCAAATTACTCAACAAAATCTTAGAAAACCACATATAGCAATATATTAAATAGATGTTTCACCACAATCAGGTAGGATATATTTGTAGGATGTAAGGATGGTACAATATTTGTAAATCAATCAATGACATACACCATATCAACAAAATCAGGAATAAAAACCATATGCACATCTCAATAGATGCAGAAAAAATATGACAAGATTCAAAATCCATTCATGATAAAAATTCTCAACAAAATGAGGTTAGAGGAAATATATCTCAACATAATAAAGGCCATATATGAAATTTTCAACCGACAGCTAACATCATCCTCAATGGTGAAAACCTGAGAACTTTCTAAGATCAAGAACAAGAAAACGATGTCCACTCTCACCACTTTTATTTAACATAGTACTAGAAATCCTAGCCACAGCAATCAGACAAGAAAAAGAAATTAGAGGCATCCAAATTGGTAAGCTGTCACTATTCACAGATGATAGGATACTATACATAGAAAATCCTAAAGATTCCAGCAAAAATCTACTAGAAGTAATTAAAAAATTTAGTAAAGTGGCAGGATACAAAACTAATGTACAGAAATCTGTAGTATTTCTATACATTAACAAAATCACAGAAAGAGAAATGTAAAAAACAACATCATTTATAGTTGCACCAAAAAGAATAAAATACCTAGGAATAAACTTACCCAAAGGGGTAAAAGATTTGCACTCTGAAAATGTAAAACACTAATGAAAAAAAATTGAAGATTACACAAATGGAAAGCTATTCCATGTTCATGGATTGGAAAAATTAATATTGCCAAAATGTCTACATTACTCAAAGCAATCTACAGATTCAATTCAATGCCTAACAAAATACCAACAACATTTTTTGCAAAACTAGAACAAATAATCCTAAAATTTGTATGGAATCATAGAAGACCCTGTATAGCCAAATCAATCCTGAGAAAGAAGAACAAAGCTGGAGGCAGCACAGCTCCAGATTTCAAGATATACCAGAAAGCTCTATGAATCAAAACAATATGGTATGGCATGAAAATAGACACATAGATCAATATAACAGGATAGAGACCCCAGAAATAAACCTATAGATATATGATTAATTCATCTATGACAAAGAAGGCAAGAATACATAATGGGGAAAAGACAGTCTTTTCAATAAATAGTGCTGGGAAAACTGAACAGTCCCCTGTAAAAAAATGAAACTGGATAACTTTCATACCAGATACAAAAATAAACTCAAAATGGATTAGAGACCTAAACATTAGAGACCTAAACATTAGATTAGAGACCTAAAAAAAAAAAGAGACCTAAACATAAGGCCTGAAACAATAACAATCCTAGAAGAGAACACAGGTAGTAGTCTCTCTGACATTAGCCATAGCAACATTTTTCTTGATACATCCTAAGGCAAGGGAAACAAAAGCAAAAAATAAATGATTGAAACTACATCAAGCTAAAAAGCTTCTGCACAGAAAGGGAATCCATCAACAAAACAACAGACAGCCCACTTAACAGGAGAAGATATTTACAAAAAGGTATATGCAATAAGGGGTTAATATCCAAAAAATATAAAGAACTCATCCAATCAAAAAACCAATCTGATTTTAAAATATGGGCAGAGGCCCTGAATAGACATTTTTCCAAAGAAGATATATAAATGGCCAACAGACACATGAAAAGATGCTCAATATGACTAATCCTCAGGGAAATGAAAACCAAAACCACAATGAGACATCACCTCACCCCTATTAAAATGCCTAAAATCAAGACAAGAAATAACAATTGTTTGTAAGGATATGGAGAAAAGGGAACCCTTTGTGCACTGTTAGTGGGAATGTATATTGGTACTGCTACTGTGGAAAACAGTATGGAGGGCAGCCCGGGTGGCTCAGCGGTTTAGTGCCACCTTCGGCCCAGGGCCTGATCCTGGAGACTTGGGATCAAGTCCTATGTCGAGCTCCCTGCATGGAGCCTGCTACTCCCTCTGCCTGTGTCTTTGCCTCTCTCTCTCTCTCTCTCTCTCTGTGTCTCTCATGAATAAATAAATAAAATCTTAAAAAAAAAAAAAAAGAACTAGGGATTCAGAGAACTGTAGTTAGTGAGTTCATTTAAAAAAAAACAGTATGGAGTTTCCTCAAAAAATTAAAAATAGAAATACTATATGATCCAATAATTCCACTATTTACTCAGGAAAAATTAAATCACTAACTCAAGAAAAAAAACCTACTAAAAGTACTTTAAAAATTACTTAACCCTATGTTTATTGCAGCATTGTTTACAATAGTCAAGACATGGAAGCAACCTAAATGTCCATCAGCAGATGAGTAGAAAGGAAAATATGGCATATATACACAAGGAATATTAAAAAGCCATAAAAAAGGATGAGATGTGTCATTTGAGACAACATGGGTGGTCCTAGAGGCTATTATGCTAAGTGAAATAAGTCAGACTGAGAAAGACAAATATGATTCCATCCATATGTGGAATCTGAAAAAATGTATCTACAAGAAGCTGAATCAGAACTATAAATACAAGAGTGCCTGGGTGGCTGAGTCAGTTAAGCATCTGCCTTTGGCTCAGGTCATAATCCAAGGGTCCTAAGAAAAATCCTGTGTTGGGAGCCATGCATCCAGGGCAGGGGAGGGGGTGGTGGTGTCCATGTTCAGCAAGGAGCCTGCTTCTCCCTCTCCTCACTTCCTGCTTGTGTTGTCTCACACTATCTCTCTCTCAAATATATATATATATATATATATATATATATATATATATATATATATATATATATACAGAAAAGCAAACAGATGACAGCCAGAGAGGTAGGTGGGGTATGAGCAAAATGGGTGAAGGGGAGAGGAAGATTCAAACCTCCAGTTATGAACTCAGTAAGTCATGGGAATAAAAAGCAGAACATAAAGAATACAATTAATTATATTGTAATAGTGATGTAATGGAGCAGATGGTATCTAAACTTGCAGTGAACATAGCATATCATAAACTTGTCAAATCACTAAGTTGTACACTTGAAACTAATGTAACATTTTGTTTTAACTATACTAAAAAAATTAAATAATAAAAGCTAATGTACCAATACTGAGATCAGACAAAGTGACTTTAAAACACAGACTATCACAAGAGACAAAGAAAAACATCATATTATTGTAAAGGAATTAATCTGACAAGAGAATATAGATTTCCATGTACCCAGCATTGGAGCATCTAAATAAATAAAGCAAATATTAACAGATATAAAGAGAGAAATTAACAATAATACAATAGTAGGGGACTTTAATGCTCCATTTACTTCAAAGGATAGACCATTCAGGCAGAAAATCAATAAGGAAACAGTGTCATTGAATGACAAAATAGATCCAATGGACTTAACAGATTTATACATATCATTCCATCCAAAACCAATAAAATATATATTCTTTGTAAGTATACATGGAACGCTCACTGGGAGAGGTCATATGTTAGGCCTCAAAACAAGTCTCAATAAATTTAAGAAGACTGAAATCATATCATGCATCTTTTCCAACCACAGCTGTAAGAACCAAAAGAAATCATTCACAAGAAAAAAAAAAAGCACAAACATGTGGAGGCCAAAAAAACATGCTACTAAAACAGCATGTTTTTTTCATTTCTTCTCATCAAGAAATGAAAGAGGAAATTTTAAAAACTTGATGAAAAATGAAAATACACCAATCCAAAATCTTTGGGACACAGTAAAAGCAGTTCTAAGAAGAAAATACATAGAAATCCAAGCCTACTTCAAGAAACAAGAACAATCTCAAATAAACAATTTAACCTCATATCTAAAGGAACTAGAAAAAGGAGAATGAACAAATCCCAAGGTTAGTAGAGGGAAGGATAATAAAGATTAGAGCAGAAATAAAGGCTAAAAACAAACAAGCAATACCTGAAAAAGATAGAAAAGATCAATGAAACCAATAATTGATTCTTTGAAAAATAAACAAGATTGATAATCCTTTAGACAAATTCAAGGGGGAAAAAAGGGAGAGGACATAAATAAAATCTGAAATGAAAGAGGGGAGGTAACAACCAGCACCACAGAAATACAAAGGATTATAAGACTATTCTGAAAAATTAGATGCCAATAAATTGGACAACCTAGAAGAAACAGATAAATTCCTAGAAATACACAATCTTCTAAAAATTCTAAGTCAGGAAGAAATAAAAATTCTGAACAGACTGTTTTCTAGTAATGAGATTGAATTGGTTGTCAAAAGCTCCCAACAAACAAAAGTCCAGGACCAGATGTACCATAGGTGAATTTTACTAAACATTTAAAGGAGAGTCAATACCTATTCTCAAATTATTGTGGGGGGGAAGATGAGAAAAAAACAGAAGACGGAAACCTTCTAAATGCATTTTATGAAGCTAACATTACCCTGATACTAAATCCAGACTAAGACACTAAAAAAAGTAAAACCATAGGTCAACATTCCTGATGGACATAGATGCAAAAATCCTCAGCAAAGTATTAGCAAACCACATTCAACAATACATTAAAAGGACTTTTCACCATGACAAAGTGAGATTTATTCTGGGCATGCAAAGATGGTTGAATATTCACAAAATCAATCAACATGATATAACACATCAGCAAAACCAAGGATGAAAATCCTATGATTATTTCAATAGATGCAGAAAAAGCACTTGACAAAATTCAACATCTGTTCATGATAAAAGCATGAAATGGGTTTAGAGGGAATACACCTCAACATAATAAATGCCACATATAACAAACCCCACAGCTAGCATCATACTCAATGATGAAAACCAAGAGCTTTTCCTCTAAGATCAGAACAAGACAAGGATGTTCACTCTCACTACTTTTATCCAACATAATACTAAAGTCCTAGCCCGGCAATCAGACAAGAAATAAGAAGCATTTAAATTGGTAAGGAAGAAATATAACTGTTACTATTTGCAGATGACATAATACTATACACAGAAAACTCTAAATACTACTTAAAAACTATCAGAATAAATGAATTCAGTAAACTTGCAGGATACAAAATTAATACGCAGAAATTGATTGTTTCTGTACACTAATAATGAAGTAGCAGAAGTAGAAATTAAGAAAACACTTTCATTAAAATTGAACTACAAGAATAAATATCTAGGAACAGACAACCAAGGAGGCGAATGACTTGTACTCTGAAAACTGAAACAATGATGAAAGAAATTGAAGATGATACAAACAAATGGAAAGACATCTCATGCTAATGGATTGGGAGAATTAATATTGTCAAAATGTCTACATTAATCAAAGCAATCTGTAGATTCAATGCAATCCCAATCAAAATACCAACAGCATTTTTCACAGAACCAAAGTTCTATAAAATTCATATGGAACCACAAAAGACCCCAAAGAGCCAAAGCAATCTTGAGAAAAAAGAACAAAGCCAAAAGTTTCACAACTCCAGATTTCAAGATATACTACAAAGCTGTAGCAATCAACAGTAAGACACATAGACCAGTGGAACAGAATATACCAGAACAGAATATACCAGAAATAAACCTATAGTTTTATGGTCAATTGATCTATGACAAAGGAGGCAAGAATATACAATGAGGAAAAACAGTCTTTTCAATAAATGGAGTTGGGAAAACTGGACAGCTACATGCAAGAGTGAAACTGGGCAACTTTCTCACAGCACACACAAGAATAAACTCAAAATGTATTATTCATGTGAGACATGAATCCACAAAAATCCTAGAAGAAAACAGGCAGTGATTTCTTTGTTATCAGCCTTAGCAACATTTTTCTAGATATGTCTCTTCAGGCAAGGGAACCAAAAGCAAAAGAAACCTGTTGAAACTACATCAAACTAAAAAGTGTTTGCACAGCAAAGGAATCCACCAACAAAACAAAAAGGCAACCTAAGAAGAAGAGATTTGTAAATAAAATATCTGATAAAAGGATCATACCCAAAATACATAAAGAACTTATACAGCTCAACACCAAAAAAGCAAATAATCTGATTAGACAATGGGCAAAGTACCGGAACAGACATTTTTACAAAGAAGACATCCAGATGGCCAAAAGACATGAAAAGATGCTCAACATCACTTATCATAAGGGAAATGCAAACCAAAACGACAATGCGGCATCACCTATCACCAGTCAGAATGGAAAGAATCAAAAGACAAGAAACAATAAGTGTTGGTGAGGATGTGGAGAAAAGGGAACCCTTGTGCACTGTTGGTGGGAATGTAAATTGGTGTTGCCACTGTGAAAAACAGCATGGAAGTTTCTTTAAAAATTAAAACTAGAAATGTCATATGATCCAGTAATTCCACCGCCGGATATTTACCCAAGGGAAAAACCCCACAAATTCAAAAAGATATATGCACTTCTGTGTTTACTGTAGCATTATTTACAATATCCAAGATATGGAAGCAACCCAAGTGTCTGTTGATTTATGGATGCAAAAAGAAATGATGTGTGTGTACACACACACACACACACACACACACACACACACACACTGGAATATTACTCAGCCATAAACAAGAATGGGCTCTTGCCATGTGCAACAACGTGAATGAATGGGAGATTATTATGCTAAGGGAAATAAGTCAAACAGAGAAAAGCAAATACCCTATGATTTAACTTATATGTGGAATCTAAAAAAACAAAACAAATATATATAAACAGACAAAAAGCAGAAACAAACTCACAAATACAGAGAATAAACTGATGATTACCAGAGGAGAAGAGGTAGTGGGATGAGCAAAAAGGGTGAAGGGGAATGGAAAAATATAGGCTTCCAGTTATGGAATATCATGGGGATAAAGCATACAGCATGGGAAAGATATACAATGGTATTCTAATAATATTGTATTGTGACACACGGTAGCTATTCTTGTGGTGAGCATAGCATAACATACAGACTTGCAAAAGTCATCTATGTTGCACACCTGAAACTAATGTGACATTCTATGCCAACTGTACTCTAATTAAAATAATAACAATAATCCCTAGTAAGCAGTGGGCACATTCTATGAGCTTTTGATACTAGCTTTATTGAAAGAAATAAATGAAAGCATGTCTTTGCCGCTAGGTGACACTCTTGTCCCACCATTATTTTTGCTTTTATTTGTGGCCAGTGTTATGGGGAGCTGTTTTTCCACAAGAAAACAGAAGCATTCCCACATCCTTCTGATTGGCCTTCAAATCTGCAAATGATAGGATAAGGTGTGTATCCAAAATGAAATGCCATCTTGATGACAGGGCTCTGACTCTTGCCATGCTGAAGTCCTCAATAGTCAGCCAAGGAATCCAAGTTGTCTTGGCACATTTTTATCTAGCCAGTGTATCTTGGCTGTTTGAGGAAATTGAACATCCTATTTTGGACTGAATAGGAAAGGGATGCTGGGATGAGTCATCTGGGGCAGGGGTGAGGGTAAAAAAGCTGGGAAGGGGTAGAAGAGAGGCCAACTTGTCCTTATTTCCAGGCAACAGGCTGGCTCTGTGACTACTTTATATCTGGAGGCCCCCAGCCCTGCCTCCCATTAGTTCCCACCTAATTCAAGATTTGGTATATCACTATTAAATCCACTCAAAGGGACACCTGGGTGACTCAGCGGTTGAGTGTCTGCCTTCAGATCAGGGTGAGGTCCTGGGGTCTGGGATCAAGTCCTGCATCAGGCTCCCTATGAGGAGCCTGCTTCTCTCTCTGCCTGTGTCTCTGCTTGTCTCTATGTGTCTCTCACGAATAAATAAAATCTTTAAAAAAAATAAATCCACTCAAGACTTCCTTATTTGTACCTCCTTCTTGTGACTCCGATAGGCATTTGGCCATGAAACGGAAATTCACAAAAGCATGTGGGACTGTTCAAAGAACGGTAATTGACACCAGACACTCTGTGTGTGTATGTGTGTGCGTGCTCACATGCAGGCATGAGCGCACAGCAGATTGAAGATGAATGGAGTGTAAATTTCATCAGTGGCTTAGGCTTCTTTTGCACAAAATGGAAGCGTGTGCAGATTAACTTTTCCTTCAACACTGGAAATCTATCCAGCCCATTTTATTGCGTGCAGGCCTAAGGAGCAGTAAGTTGAAACCTGCTGTATAAGCAAGGTAACCACACAGTCAATTTATTGTCAAATCAGAACATTTTTTTAGTGGAAAGAGGAATATGTTTTCTAATTACACTGAAACAACAAGCATAAATGGCACTGTTAAACTGGGCAAACTGGGATGAATGATCACTCTAGATACAAAGCCATTGCCCTACAAACAGCTTTTAATCAGATTTAACTCGGAATTAAGATTATTTGTTCTGGTCTAGCTATTTTCCTTGCTCCTGACAGGAAAAAAGAAAATGGCTCTGGTGTTTCTTTAGTGGGTGAAGAGTGACTGCCTGTGAATACTGCTCATTGCCCTCAGAAGGTTCAGCAACTTCTGCTGGTGGCTAACAAAGCCTGATGCCTGGAATCAGCAACAGCCCTAAAGTGTGCATCAATATGCCTGGTCCTACTTCCCTCAAATCTGTTCTTGATTGCAGTCTGGTTTCTCTAAAATATGGCTAGTTGCTTGCAGGCCCAAGCCCACAATCCTGGGTTAATGTGGAGAGTTGCTGAGAGATACCTTCCCCTTGCCTTATGACTCACATTCCCTTGAGGTAGAAGCAGAGTTCCCCCTCCTGCTTTGATCTTTCTTCATTCCCATCTGTGAGAGGTTTCCTCTGCAGGATTGCCTTAATTGGAGCACTGTGATGTGAGGTGATGTGAGGAGCTAGCTGTGTGATATAGTGCAAAGACCACAAACTGGATCAAAGAGCATGAGCTCAGAGCCGGACACATAGTAAATGCTCAATAAACCCAAGCTGATTCCAAGTCTGACCATCACAGTAACCTTGCAGTGGAGGCGAGGCCTGTTAACTTCTCTACTCAAGGAGGAGTTCCTTGCCTGGGTGCCCCCAATTCAAGCCTATTGTTGTAGAGGCTAGTGCCACTGGGGGCAAGTGATAACACTGGAGCTTCCTTAAATCTAGAG
Source organism: Vulpes lagopus (assembly GCF_018345385.1). Taxonomy (NCBI): domain Eukaryota; kingdom Metazoa; phylum Chordata; class Mammalia; order Carnivora; family Canidae; genus Vulpes; species Vulpes lagopus. The sequence continues at coordinate 52,507,193 of NC_054824.1, read as the reverse complement.
TCTCTCATCTATATATCTTTCCAACCTCAAACAGGATTCCTTTGAATCCCTGAGAACTGAACAGGAAGGAAAGGATCTTATTCCCCCAGAGATGAAGGAGTGATGCCTTCCCCTAACTCAGAACTTGAAGGGAGAAGAAAGTAGTGGAAAACAGGAAGACTACCTTGAACTCTGGAGTTAGAAAGCCTTGAACTCTCACTCTTACTAGCACTTGCTATCTCCACTTAGCCCCTGGAGCCTTATTTGTAAACTAGGGATGATGATGATGACCACCTGCAGCGTTGCTGTGAAAACAGAATACTACAGATGTTAAACCCCAGCACATAATTGATCTTCTGTCTATAGAAACTATTATTGCACAGGATTCTCTAAAAGAACAGTAACACTCGGGTGGCGGGAGAAAACAACTCTGTAAAAGTAGGAACCCCCAGAAATCTTGAAAACCAACCAAACTAACCTAAGACTATGCTTATGACCTTTCTCAACTGGGCAGTTTAGATCAGAAATCCCCTGACACCAGGGCAAATAAGCTCGTGTCAAATCAACCAATTTAGTCAACTGGTTGTGGTCACCTGAGTGCCAGTGGAGGCAGATTCTGGTGCTGAGTGTGAACTCGGTAGGGAGTTCACTGACTGATTTGTGATATCTGTGCTCTAGGCACAGGATTGGGAAGTACAAGTTACCTTCTGTTTCTCCCTGACCATTGGTTAAGATTGCCCTTAATGCAGGCAGGATATGGAGGTCTAGAACACTGTTCAGGCTTTGGACAGCTCAGGAGAAATTAATGAAAGGCAGTGACGCTCCAAAGGGGGATACAAAAGGAAAGGCATGGAAGGTCACAGGAAACCCCTGGTAGTATGTTAGGCAAATATCAATGATTTCCTAATCCTATCCAGGAGTAACGTTCTTAATTCTTCTCAGGAAAACCTGAGAAATTACATGGAAGAGTCAAGAGAAATCAGGAATATTGAGAAACCCTAAGGAGTGCACAGAGCCAAGTTAAAGAGGAGGAGACTGGAAACACTAAAAGAGTACACGGTCAAATGAAAGCAAATGCTCACACTGGTCCTCGAGAACATTAGTTTAAGAAGTAAAAAGTAGGGGTGCCTGGGTGGTTCAGTTGGTTAAGCATCTGCCTTCGGCTCAGGTCATGATCCCAGGGTCTAGGATAGAGCTCTGCATTGAGCCCCCTACCAGAGAAGAGTCTGCTTCTCCCTCCATCTGCTTTTGCGCTCTCACTCACTCTTGTGCTCTCTCTCTCTCTCCCTCTTAAATAAATGAATAAAATATTGAAGAAAAAAAAAAACAGAAGCACAAGTTTATAATCCTTGAGCCAAAATAGTCAAGAGCAAGAAAGCCTCCACCTCCCCTAAATTGAATGCCCCTTCCAGAACCCAATGGCCTTGTCCTATGTGTATGATATATCAATATATCTATTCTGAGGAGTCTAATCTTGAGAATTGAGTAAGAGACAGTCCAGCTAGTTCTTCTGCAATGATAGAGTACAAAAGATGATCATTATAAGCATCATGGAGACTCTCAATATTAAACACCTGTTCCTGACCCTGTTTACCCCCATCACAACTCAACAATAAATAGAAGTATTTGAAGCAGAAATAATGGTTTCAAAGCAGATCCAAGTGAGGAAAAACAATCTTGAAGAACTTGAAGAAGCAGGGGAAATATAAAGACCAAGAAGCTTTAAGAAAGAACAAGTTTTCTTTAAAAAAGAACAGGCTTCTGGGGTGTCCAGATGGCTCGGTCAGTTGAGCATCAGACTCAGGTCTGATCATGATCAGACCATCAAATCAGGTAATGATCTCAGAGTCATGAGATCGAGACCCACACTGGGCTCCATACTCAGCCATGGTGTCTGCTTAAGATTCTCTCTTTCTCTCCCTTTCGCTCTACCCCTCTCCCTGCTCATGATCTCTCTCTCTCTCTCTCTCTCTCTCTCTCAAATAAGTAAATGAAGTCTTTAAAAAAAAAAAAAGAGTAGGTTTGTCTTCTTCTACTGAAACAGTCATTAAGCCTGGACCCTTAGGGTCAGGCACCATGGAGGAAGCATGCTACAGCCCTCTCCCTAATCTTTCTGAGACAGGCAGTGTTCTTTTGCCTTTTCTTCCCTCACTTTCCAATGACATGGCACCCTGGGAAGCACCCATGAATTTTCCAAACTTTTAGGCAAATATTACTGAAAAGTGAAGATGACAGGACCTGACTCAGTTTGAAAAGATGTAGGCTCCAGATTCACATCTTTCCTATTATTTTTTAAAGAAATACATGCTTCAAAACTTTTTTTCTGATTATAGAATAATTATACCCAATTTGGAAAATGCAGAGAGGCATTAAGAAGAAATTGGCATTTACCCATAAACCTGCCACCAGAGATAACCAGCATTTGCACTTGCCAGCCTCATATCTGCCATTCACTAATGGGTACCCTGGTTGTCTTTGTCCTTATGTGCTGTGGGACACTGGTATGTTGGGAAAATGTTCTGTCTCCTTGCCAGTTTTCACCAAAGCAATACTGGCAGGGTTTGGGATAGGGAAGGTGAGAGGCATTAATACTGGTTATCACAATGGTGAGAAATGGAGTGATAAAATGTGTGAGCAAAGTGTGAGTTTAATGCATTTTGAAGGTAAATGTGGTAACACTAATTGTTGGCCTTGGGGATAATTTGGTGAAGATTATCCTGATGTGTCCTGGTGGGTAGCTAGGGGTTTTACCACCTAGAACCACAATCCCTCATGTTTGAGAAACATTGTCTTTCAAAGCCTTGTTTCCTCATTTGTACAGTGGGGAGACCTCCTCATACCACATAAATTGTGTCAAACTCCCTGCAAACTAGAAGTGAAACAATTATTTCAAAGCCTACTTATAGCAGCACACATGGCTGGTGCCTTTACACCTTAACCAGGGGTTCAACCCCTCTGCCCCACTGCCCGACCAAGGTAGGCAGTGACCACCTGATTTATCTTGATAGGTGGGGATGATGGATAAATACAAAGGGAGAAGAGCTCAGGGTGAATCAGAGGCTATCCTGAGATTAGCTCTATCTCCTGATCACTGAAATAGTCCCTGGAATTTTCTGCTCAGTCCTAGAAAGGCACTGTCAGGGGGATAAATTGCTGGAATGGGATAGGCACCTCCAAGAAACAGTAGATATACTGACCGGGAGATGAGGCAGTGGTTTACAGAGAGACTACCCCTGTGCCATTGGTAGTTACTCAAAACTACCTTCTTTTACTCATCCCAGTTCCTGCCTGTCATAAATGCCTGAGTTGGGGCTGGTCCTCTATGTGGTTGGAGGAACCAACCAGACTTTCAGCACCCCGCAGACTGGTTGAGGGATGGCTGCCTTTCAGTGAAGAGCTGGAAAAGCAGGGTTGTCTTTCACTCATCAGCCATGTGGATTTGAACCCATTCCTCCAAGGGTGTCTACCTCTGGGTGTCTCAACCCTTCTACTGTTGACATTTGTGAGTAGATCATTCTTAGTTGGGGGAGTATAGTTCCTGCCCATTGTAGGATGTTTAGCAATACCTGTGGGCTCTACCCGCTAGATGCTAGGAACAATTCCCCTTCCCACTTGTGACAGCCAAAAATTTCTTCAGATTTTGCTAAATATTTCCTGAGGGAAAAATTACCCCTGTCCTTGCCTCATTGAGAAACACTGAGTTATCCTGAAGGAGAGAGAACTAACCAGAAGTCTTGAGCAGGTTACCCAGTAGTTAGAGAGATGGCTTCAGGGATAGCCTCTTTCTGGAGGTTCAAACACTCTCAACACCCAGGTCCAGCTAAAACTTGGCTCCCATTTCCTTAAATGTGCTACTTAAGGTTTGACCTTTGACTCCAATGACACTTCCCCTTGGATGTGGCCCAAATACTTAGACTCTGGAACCTCTCTGTGCCACTTCCTATATTCCTTGGTTCCAAAAGAGTTTTAGGCATCTCTGGAGGGAGAGACATTTGATGTGAGTCTCTCTGAGCTAAAATCAAGGTGTCTGCAGGGTGGTGTTCCTTTTTGGAGGTTCTAGGGGAGAATCAATTCCCTCACTTTTCACAGTTTCTAGGGGTTGCCCACATTTCTTGGTTCAAGGCCCCCATCCTCCTTTTACAAAGCCTGTGGCCTGCATCTTCCTTAACCAAACCCCACCCCCAACCCCAGCTAGCAATGTTTCTCTGCTTTTAAGGAGCAATAAGATTAGATTGGGTCCATTTGGATAGTCCAGGCTAGTCTCCCCATCTCAAAGTCCTTCTTTTAATTACATTAGCACCGTTAATGGGCCAGCCACGTAATGTTTTGTCTTAGGTATTAGGGTCATCCTTCTGCCTACCACAGCTATGCAAACTGCCTGGCCTATATGAACATCACTCAGACTCAGTGCTCCCATTCTGAGGGGTCTAAGTGCAGGTTATGGGCTCAGGGTTTCCAGAAGGCAGTGTCTCTAGGTAGTTAGCACCTTGGGCACAATATCAGCTGTTTAGTACCCGTGATTATGACCAGCCAGCACATAGTCTACCTCCAGCCAGGTGCCTATAGCTGAGTGTTGTCACTTCCACCAGCCTCAAGTCTCTTTCCTCTGGCTGTCTCAGGAATACAAAACTCCAAGCCTGACTCCCTAGGAGGATGGTCCAAAGCAAGGACAAGTCCCATCTCCCACTCTCTACCACGCATAATGACCCAGATGGCTCTTCAATCACCAATATAGCCTCTTGTTGGCAATCACCATGCAGAGAGGGTGTCCCGATGCCCCTTCCACATCCACACAAATCTTCCCAGTGCCCCTGCTATTCTCTGCTCAGCACAAGAGACCCAGGGCTGTGGACAGGCTTATGAAGAATGTGGATAGCAATGAAAGAGCATGTAGTAGCCCACTGAATCCTCACAACAACCCTGTGAAGTCAGCGCTGCCATCATTTCTTTCAGGCAAGGAAAATGAGGCAGCATTATTTAGTGACTTGCCAGTAAGTAGAAGTGATGGGATTCACAGCTAGGCAGGCTGGCTCGGAGCCTCTGCCTGGCCCGTAGGCTACAGTGCCTTCTCTATCAGCAGGTCATCATGCTTTGCTAGGAACGGGAGTGCGTTCTCCTGGCTAGATGTATCTGCACCGTTAAAAAGCAGAGAGATGCACTCACTTTGGCAGCACATAAACTCAAATTTGGAATGATACAGAGAAGATTAGCATGTCCCCTGCACAGGATGACACTCAAATTGGTAAAGCATTCCATATTTTTTTTTTAAAAAAAGATAAAACCAGAAAGGAGTACTTTGTGCAACATGGAGGCATACCCATGTCACCCAACCAACGGAGGTGGATTCGGGTTGGAAGCCCAAAGGTATTTTGTTCAGGTATTTCTGTTTTCTGGCTGAGGGGCTTTAGGCAAATAACCAACCATCTCAGAATCTCAACTTTTTCACCCACAGAATGGAGGGGACAGTGACTATACTATACCACATTCTCAGGGGTATGGTGGATCTGATGAGATAAGGAAGGTGAAATGATCAGGTTTAAGATATTATTAGGGTTTGAGCATGGGCTTCACACTTGTTGAGAATGAATTTGGGACAGAGACCTCACTGGCGTTCACCTCACACCACCAGGCAGCACCTAGTCCTTTGACATCGAAAGCCAACTCTTTATTTTCATGCACTGCCATCACCTAGGCTCTGCTCGAACCTCTGCAACCATCTCTAGCAGGCATCCTGCCTCCATTCCTGCCAGTGCCCCACCCAACTGCTGCCCGTGACTAGTCTTACTGCTATTAACCCCAAGGTGCCACCTTCTATGGCCTGGGTCTGGAGGGTGCCACAAATGGGCCGAGCCAGGTGAGGCAAGTATGCAGTTATGATAGCTGGACCCTATGTGGCTCATCCAAAAGGGACTTGGCTACTTCACTCCTTCGGATTATCTCCACAAGACCAGATCTTCCCATGATTAAGGGGAAGCTGGAAATCTGGGTAGTATGTGAAATGTAGGTCCGTATTTTAAAAGGTTGGCTCAAATTAAACACACACGCACACACACACACACACATACTACACAGGCCAAACAAAAGCCATCTGCAGAATAAACGCAATCGGCCAGTTTTTTACTTTACTGTGAGGCTAAATCAAAAATCATGAGTGTTGCATTCTAGTCTCAGAAAGATTCAGCAGTGACCTACCTTTCCAATAGTGTCTCCCATTAGCTTAGGTCTTTGGCTCACCAAGAGGAGGTCTGGTTCCCAGGACACCTGAGGCATCTCTCCACCCCGCGCACCTTTGCTCTGCTGGCTCTGGAATGTTTTTCTCCCAGTTCCTCCGGCTTTCCTTCAAGAGTTCTACTCCTCTTCCTGGAGGCCTTCCCTGAATTATCCCCAGCCAAAGAATAATTCAGTAATTATATACAATGTACTCTGGGCCTCTGGGGCACTCTCAGAGATTGTGTTTCACCTCTGCTGCACTTTCTCCCATATCCCAGCATACACCACACATCACAAGGCTTCAGAGAGAAGATGTGGTGTTAAATTGTCAGGAACTTGTGTGCACAGTCCCTTCCTGGGTCCCCAACCTGCCCTCACTAAGCCCCAGGATATTCCTTGTAGGTCCTGGGTGGATGTCTGGGCTTCTTGGAAGCTCCAGCTTTATGGGACTGAGCAGAGTTTCTCCTGGCTAATCTCAGACCTGGAAGACTGGGCCTGATTGACTCACCAGCTTCTACCGAATCCTTGGACCTGCTGTTCATGGAGCAAAACTCTGCCTTTTCCTTGCAGCACTTCCCCAGGGCTCCACTTTTCCCCCAGCATGCCCCAAGTCTCTTAGCTGCGCCCTGGGTCACTTGGGATCTCTTAATGAGCCAAGCAGCCTCCTCATCCACCTGGGGGAGTGGGTCCAGGTGCTGGCCCTGCTACTTGGTTTGGGGGATGCCAGGATCACCAGGGAATGGGAAGAGATGCCTTGAAGGAGCAGCACCTGGATTTGGCTAATCCAAATAAGTACTGATATTACCTTCCTAAAAATGTTAGAGCCCAGAGGGGTCTTATAAACATTAAGATCAAAGGAGGAAACAGCCCCAGAGAAAAGTATGGTTTGCTCAAGGACAAAGCAAAGTGTGCCCTGGTTAGGATCTGAGACACCCAACTCCAACCTTAAGGACTTTTTCCCACTAAGCCACAGATTTGCCGCTATCATTCTTCTGATAAAAACACAGAGGACATGTCACAGGGCCATATTTTTCAAAAACTCTGTTTTGCAGCTAAGCAAAGATGGGTTTCTGGTTTCTTATCCTTCCTGCCTTTGTGAATGTAGCACTTGGGAAATGAACACTCGCTGCCCCTCCAGCCATCCCCACCATGGTGCAATTTCCTGAGCAGAAGAAATATGAGTGGTGTGCATCCACACATTTCAGACTCCCAGCAAAATGTATTACAGGAGGGAACAAAATGAAAAAACTCTCATGGGTTGTTTGCTGCGATGTGTCTTGATCTGCTTCCCATCATAGCTTGCCATATTTCCCTGGGAATATTCAAATAAGGAAGAGCTACCATTTAAATGACGAAAAAATTTTTTTACACTTAACACTATTTTTTCCAAAATAAGAGATTATACTGTCTCCTTCTTATGTCCACCCTGGGAACCTCTGTGTCAGTGTAGAAAGAGATCCAGTGATGCTAAGACAAGATTATTATCTTCGCTTCACAGACAAGGAAGCTGAGGTCCAGAGCAGCTCAACATCAGTCACCCACAAATTCATAGCCAAATAAATGGACCAGGTGCTGTGCTACCTGTGCTTGGTTGTGCTTGGTTCTGGAAATACAATGGTGGGCAAGATGGGTACAGTCCTCACCCTTAGAGTGCTTCCAGCCTAGCAGGAGATGGACTATTGATAACTTATATGAAATTGAATGTTAACAGAATATGTCACTCCCAAATACACCACTTTGGCGTAAGAGTTGTTTTGAGCCAAATACAACTGAGAAACAGACCACAGGAAAAGCTCTCTACCCTCCCCATTTGCCTAAAAACAGGGAAAAGACTTCCCATTGGGAAGGGATCCCCTCCTGCCTCTCTTGTACCTGGAAGGGCAGGACTGAATCACTGGAGAGAACTCCAGACCCATCAGTCCCAAGATGGCACCGAGAGGAAGTGCTATAACCAGACTTCCTAAGTGTTCACATTCCATCCATTCCCACAACTTACCAACCCCAGAAGCTCAAGAGCCTTTTTTCTTTAAACTGTCTTGTCACTTCTCTACGTATTTATTGTCCTTTGGGTCTGACCGTGTCTTGGGGGGTCTCATTTCATGTCTAGGAGGCCCTCCATATGCATGTGAGATAAATCTTTTAACTCTGTTCATCTGTCCTTTGGCAGTTTAATTCCCAGGGCCTTGGTCACAGAACCTGAGGGGTAGAAGAGATGGTGTACCTCCCCTACAGCCTCTTCTGACACGTAGTCCTTTCCACTCCGTGATGCTGACACCACACTCCCGAACCAGCAGTGAAGGAGATTTCCCAGGTGAGCTCAGTCTTTAGCTGCTCCTTTCACCTGACCTTGTCACCACTCTGGCTGCTTCCTTAAAAGATGCTTTATTTTGAGGGGAGTGTGGAGATCTTAATCTTTGTAGTCTACATTTCATGAGTTCTTCAGCAGTATCTTTCAGGGCTGGCTTGCCCAGAGCAAGCTGCCCATAGCTCATCTATGTTGTAATGATGTGGCTTAGCCAAAGCCAAAAGCCAAGGAGAACAGCATCAAAGACTTTTTTTTTTTTGCTTAAAATACACTTAGTCATGCAAACCATGGCAGGCTTTGATGGTTTCTGAGAAATGTCCAGCATTTCTAAGGAAGCTATCATTTAAAGTCAGCCTTGTGACCTTGGGTCATCCAAGCACATTTCCACATCCAAAGCCGAGAGTTCTTTACATCAGACCACGGTGCGGAGTCTCTCCAGCTCATAGTTGAACCCTGGCAGCTTTTGTTACCCTAGAATCACTAAAATCCAGCAGGAGAAACCAAAAGTACTCTGATGAAACAGGCTAATGGAGGCAGAATGACAACTGATATGCAAGAGTGTGTGTGTGTGTGTTGGGCATTGCAATGTTGGGGATACTATGGAATTTTTAAATTCTTATTTTGAAGTGCTGCAGAGGGGGCTTTGCCAGGCCCTGATGGTGGAGCCTCAGTAAATGTCCCTGGATGCTGTGAGTGCCTAGCCACCCCCTCCCCCCACCCCTGAGTCCCTGAGCGCTGTGTGACAGGTATCATCCAGGGATGCCTTAGGCTCACCTGCTTGAGGGTCAGAGCTGCTTGGTCACTTTGGCAGTCTGCCCCACCTGCTATGTGGCAGTCCATCTTCCTTCTGCTTCCTGAGCCAAGGAACTCTTAAGGTGGGTCAGAAGCTCAAATGAGGGATCCCTGGGTGGCGCAGTGGTTTGGCGCTTGCCTTTGGCCCAGGGCGCGATCCTGGAGACCCGGGATCGAATCCCACATCAGGCTCCCGGTGCATGGAGCCTGCTTCTCCCTCTGCCTATGTCTCTGCCTCTCTCTCTCTCTCTCTCTGTGTGACTATCATAAATAAATAAAAATTAAAAAAAAAAAAAAAAAAAGAAGCTCAAATGAGAGTGAACTTGGACCTTCCACGGCCGGGATATGGGCATGTTCAGAAATTGAGAGACTTGAGGAGGGCGGGGTGGCTTATTGTAAGCGAGACTGCAGGGAAGAACAGTAGGGATCCTAGGGGACAAACCACGACTGCCAAGGAGCCAGGCAGAAAGGCCAGCCTGAGTACTAAGTCCTGTCCTGGGAGAAACTATGGTGGGAGGCAGTGCACCCTGCCCAACACTCCTGCCACTGGACTTGGGCCTTCCAGCCCAGGACTCGGGTCCCCAGTGAGATCCCTTGAGCAGGTGTGAGGGTAGCTAGGAGCCCACACCCCAAGGGAGTCAGAGGTTGAGGGCACCGCTGCCAGCCCTCCCAGGCCAGGGAAGGATGGCAGAGGTGGGGACAAAGGCCTGGTGGCAAAGCAGCCCCGGGAAACAGGTCAGTGTGAGTGGGCGGGGAAGCATGGAGCAGAGTGGCAGCCAGAGGAAGGTGCCCAGAGCTGCCAACTGTGGGTTGACTGATCTGCAGCTGCCCCCTCCCACCTGCCTAAGGAGGAGGACTGCCACACAGCAGGTGGGGCACACCGCAGGACTGACCCACGGTGAGCATAAGGACTCCCTGGGTTATGCCTGTCACACGGTGTGTTGGGACTCTCAGAACAGGGTGAAAAAGGAATTCCACTCTGGAGTGCACTCCAGTGGGAACCCATATGACATCCGGGAGCTGCCGAAGATCGAATTTGCCCAGATTCTTGGTACTAGGTGCTCTTTATTGCAAAATGAGCCATTGCTTTAATGACAGTTTTTAGGGAGATTAAAAAAAAACAGACAATGGGGTACCTGGGTGGCTCAGTCGGTTGGGCATCTGCCTTCAGCTCAGGTCGTAATCCCAGGGTCCTGGGATCGGGCCCCACGTTGGGCTCTCTGCTCAGCAGAGTCTGTTTCTCCCTCCTTCTGCCCCTCTCCCGACTTATGCTCTGTCTCTCTCCCTCTCTCAAATAAATAAAATCTTAAAAAAAAAAACCCAGACAATACGAAACACTATTACATTAAATATATATAAACAGGCACATCCTGATTTTAGAAACATCTGAATATGGTAAAAAAATACTTTTTATAGAATGGAGGTGACTGTCATATTAACATAGTTACATTTATACTCAGAGGCCAAGAAAGGGCACATGTTTCCATGACACGAGGCTGTCAGGTAAGTCAGAGCCCTGACGTGTCACTTTCAGAACAGCATTCACAATTTGGGAAGGTCTTGGTTTGTTCTGGGCCTTGTGACCATCCCTCAGGGCCCTTCAGCAGAGCTCCTTGGCATTCTGACCCTGAACTTACCAGTTTAGGGATATTAAGAAGCTGTAGGAATAGTACCCAAGGTCCATCTTTTCTTGGCAAAGTTTCATTTAAGCTGCACTTATTATAGTGAATCTTAAGCTTATTACTTAAAAGAATCATGTGGCACATTCTATCTAATTTAAAAGAATCTTCAAGGAAATAGACATTCATCCCATCATTTATATTTCACTGAAAAAAAACTTTTTTGGTCCGAATTAAGTTGGTTTATTTATCTTTTTCTATTTCAAATGAGTTATGTGGAGCTTGTTGAGCATTTAGACTTTTCCTGTTGTGGTGTTTTTTTGACCGATGGGGAGTGAATTTTTCCTTTTTAGACCCTTCCCTGCAAACCCTCTTTTCAGTGGCAACTCTTGGGAGCGCTCAAGACTCCACACCGCATTAGCCAGTTCCCCTTCTTCCCTGGGTTTTGGGTATCACTGAGCTTGAGAGACCAAGGCAAATGCTCTAAGTGGGGGCACCTGGGTGGCTCAGTGGTGGAGCATCTGCCTTCAGCTCAGGTCATGATCCCAGGGTCCTGCGTTCGAGTCTTGCATCAGATTCTCGGGAGGGAGCCTGCTTCTCCCTCTGCCTATGTGTCTCTGCCCCTCTCTGTGTCTCTCATGAATAAATAAATAAAACCTTTTTTTTTTAAATAAAATGCTATTAAGTGGTGGAGAGCATAGGCTCAGGAAGGGCCTGGGTTCAAATCCTGGCTTCCCATGGTGATAAATTAAGTGCCCCTGGAAAAGTTACCCCTCTCTGAGCCATGGCTTGTCACTTATGAGAGTAATGATAATAGTACTCGTTTCAGGGATCCTTGGGTGGTGCAGCGGTTTAGCGCCTGCCTTTGGCCCAGGGCGCGATCCTGGAGACCCGGGATCGAGTCCCACGTCGGGCTCCCGGTGCATGGAGCCTGCTTCTCCCTCTGCCTATGTCTCTGCCTCTCACTCTCTCTCTATTATAAATAAATAAAAATTAAAAAAAACTTTAATAGTACTCGTTTCATAGTGCTGCTGTGTGTCTTACATGGGTAAATAAAGATATGGCCTGTAAAACAGAACTGGCACAGAGTAAGTGCTCAGTAAATGTGAACTACTAACTATAAAACAAGCAAGGTCAACATGATGGATTACGTCCAAGGTGGACTCATAAGGCACATAATAGTGCTAGAGTATCCTGCCATCAACCTGCCAGAGTAGACCTCTTGCCATTCAAGTCAGTCCTGGGCCAAATCATTGTCTGTCAAAGGCCCCGGCTAGAATGTGAACACTAAATCATATGAGGGTAACTTACTCTCTGTTAGCAGAGAGAGAGTGGTTTCTCACAAGTGAAGTCTTGTGAGAAGGTTCTTGACCACTAGAGGACACATTCAGACTGGATCCAAGGGACTGGATGAAAGTTCGGTGCTTATGAAAAGGGACATTGGAAATGAATTTAAAAAGAAATACATTGAATAAAAAACCAAGAGGAATAAAGCTACGCAGTAAAAAGGGTACCTGTCATCAACGTGTTGATTTAATACTTACAAACCGCAATCCAATTACCACTAACACCTCCGTCGTCTCCCATACTTCATTTAATGGTAAAAACACTTAAGATCTAGTCTCTTAGCAGTTTTTAAGTATATGATGGAGTGTTGTAACTATAAGGACAATGCAGTGCTTGAGATCCCCAGAACTTATTCATCTTCTAATTGCAAATTTGTACCCTTTGATCAACCTCTTCGCATTCTGCGCCCAGCCCCCACCCCCACGGCTCATGCTCTTAATTGACCCTTACTCTGTGCTCTCTCTGCATAGCCTTGTGAATTACTTTACATCTTGGAGCTCAGTTTTCTTCTTTGTGAAATGAAGACACTGAAAACGTTCTAATTGTTGTTTTGAGGATTAAATAAGGCAATGTATAGTAAGCATTTGGCACGATGTCTGGCACATTCCAATCCTCTCAATAAAGAGAATCGGAGTGTTGGACATTCTTTCCCATGCTTCATGAAAAACTTTCTGCATCTCAGGAAAGGCGTTTCAAACAGCTCAGGCACTTCTCTTCCTCCAAGGGATGTTCTCCATCTCCCTTATAACCAGAGCAAAACCAAACAGGTCCTAAGATATGGGAAAAAAGGAGCGGCCCTGAAAGATCTGCCCAGGGTATATGAAGAGCCTCTGCTGATAGGAAACTAGATGCAAGCTATTTGCTCAGTCCCAGCTGTGTGCACAAGAAGACGATCACTGGTATGAAGTTACACAAGAGCATGAAAGAGCAAGAGCTACCAGAACTCAGTACCTCACCCCGCAGGAGCTCAAAGAATCCTAGGTCTCCAGGTTATTGTCCAATTATTATATTTTATTTTATAACAAAAGAAACCTAAGTTCTCTGTGTCAGGTTAAAAAAAAAACAAAAACAAAAACAGAAAACCCCCAAGGCATACAAGAGGATGCTTCGATTTCCAAAATATTCTTTTCTTATTAGCAGGGCACAAAATAGCTAGGGAAAGAAACATGTAGAATAGGTTTCTTCTTTCTTTGTCAATGAAAAACTGTTCTGGACAAGGCCTCTATGTAAATATTTGCAGGAAAGAATTAAACCACTGAAATAACCCAGGGCCAGAAGCTTTGTCCTCTCCTCCCAGGACAATATTCCACTTTTGAGGGAGATATTCTGGTCAGAAGCTGGATAATTATTCTATTTTGAACATCAGAATGAAAGTTAGGGAGTTGGTTCTGGTTTTAACGTGCATCCCATCCTTTTTTCATCGATCACCACGTGCAGTTATTAATCTTCCATCTCTCCCAACATTCCCCCTCACCCCACTTTTGAATGGTCTTCCTCTTTCACTCATCCTGGGAGCTTAAAAGGGTCCACTTGGCCACCAAATCATCTCCATCCTCTAACAAAGCCCTGATGTTTAAGGGTGGTTTAACCTTCACCCCACTGGTAGGGGCTGGTTGACAAAAGAAAAACAATAGCTATTAAGGTACCATCTGGAGTCAAGACCACTTACAGGCTGGCATCACCCAAACTGACTGCCCTCACTCCCATTCACTCCACTCACCTGGCTGGGGTATCTCCTCACCTGTGTCTCTGAGCTCACTCCTCTCCAGACACCCAGTTCCTGATTAAATCTTATCTATGAGTGAAGACGAAAGCACTCCCTAAATGGAGGGTCACTTTGTGCATTCAGAACCAGCTAATAGATTAGCAGTAGGAAGACACAGAGTAGAGACACAGCTATTGGCACTCATGTCATAAACACAAATATTATTAATCATATATGATGAACAATAGAAGCCAATCAAAAAGCACTTGTGACAAACTTACATTAAGTTCATGTGGTGCTTTTTTTTTTTTTTTTTTTTTAAGATTTTATTTATTTGAGAGACAGGGAGAGGGAAAAGCAGATTCCCGGCTGAGCAGAGTTCAATCCCTGGAGCCTGAGATCATGACGCATAACCAACTGAGTGACCCAGGCACCACTTATGTAGTACTTTTTATTTGATTTGTCATTCTTAATTTTTCAATCAAAATGACATTTGTACATATATAAGATGTATTATATACATATATACATATGTATATATAAAAAATCATATATAATAGTACAAGCCAAGAATTGATAAGAAAAGTACTCCTCCTCCTCCAAGTTTCCCTAAGAGGCAACTACTTTAAATCAAGTTTCAGTTTTTCTGAGGTCACCCTCAGAATTCTAAATCCTGTTCTTATCCTGTCTGGAGATCTATGGATTTCCCAGAATGAATTTAGCTCAGGGGCATGGCCACTCCTCTCCCTCCCTTCTCCCTTCCTCTTCACGATCTTTCTGTCATATGTTGTTATAAGATTATTCTTCAATGCTTCTAGCAAATATCTTGGCAGCTTAAAATTACACATTAAACCACCATTTACTTATTATCCCATCAATGTTAGTCAGCATCTGGTGATTCCCTTCCACGCAGGATATAAGGCGCTTACCCAAATCCTCCACTTTTTTCCCCTTCATCATCTGTCAGCTACACCTTTACCTTTGTAAAAGTTATGTTTGTTCTGTGCTGTAACTTTTATGAGGTCTTTTGTATTTTGTCTGTGGTTAATTTTAAAAGTTGGAACTCAGGGACTACTGTATACAGCACTGGGTCTCTGTAAATAGCTCATTGCAGGCCTGGATTATCTTTCCTTATCTGTGGGCTTAAGTTAATAGCATAAAGATTTTAAAAATACCAGTTTTTATTTTAGACATTGGTTCCCAAAAGGCAAGCATGAAAGGTGTTTTATTCTGGGGAACAAGTACCATAGTAAAAACCTTAGTACTTCCTAGAACACTAAATTGAATTTGTTTTGAGACAAGTCTTAATGCTTATTTTTAGTTTTTTATCCTCTAGGATACATGTTTGGATGAATGCCTGCTAAGAGAGGGCCTGACTGGTAACAGCTGATCTATACAAAGACCTTCAACTGTTGATCCTGTTTTTGGAGCCCTTACTCTCCCCATTCCTATTCTTCAGCTTGGTGATATCAAGCCCGCAGCCTCTCCAGAGCCCTCTATTTCACCACCACACCTCTATTTCACCACCACACCTCCTCACTACAGGTCTATGAATCCTTCATCTACTTCCCATCTCTCAGAAATGTGTTGACCTTTCTAATGCATTTGTGTTCTCCCTTATATTCCCTTGGCTATGCGTTCTTTTTTTTTTTTTTTTTTCCTGTACTTCATTACTAACATTGAGGACAATCTCAAGAAGTGGCAAAGGCATAAATTTGGTCTGCCACCCTGAACTAAATGAAAAATGACTTTATTTTTATACAAAGCAAAGGCAGTAGAACTAGTTCCTACTCTGGACACTTTGTTCTTATTATATGTTTATCAAAGTCAGAATGATAGTCTTGATCATTGATTTTGTTTGGCCTTTGACATTTCTTTACATTTGAGCCATTCTAAGTCATTTCTAAGACCCTAGTGGGAAGCCAGGTGATAGGTGATATACTGATGACATATATGAAGCCTGACAATATGAAAAGTAAATTTTAGTGCTATAATAGTTGTTACTATCTATGTTTCCACTTTATTTGCTCTTTATATTTTTTTATTTGTATTTTATCTTGACCTCAATAGATTTGGATTTCTTTGATCAACTACTATATCTTGTAACTTATCTATAGACTCAAGTATGGTTCTTGCAATCAGTCAATGCTCAGTAAACATAGTTGATGCAATTTTGCCTGGCACAGCAGCCAGTATAAGCACAGAGCCCAGGGTAAGTACACGACTAGGTGCTCAATGAAAATTTGTTGAATACAACACCCAACTAAAACTAAAAGTTTCAAAAAAGAGAACGAAAAAAAAATATTCTCTTTTTCTTTTATTTTTTTAAGTAGGCTCCATGCCTGCCGTGAGGCTTGAATTCATGACCTGAGATCAGGAGTCGCACAATTTATGGACTGAGCCAGCCAGGTGCCCTGAAATTTATTATCTTTTTAATTATAAGAAATGCCCCAGAACAGAACCCAGTTAGTGTCTGGCACAATAAATAAAAAATAAAAAGTCCCACATCAAAGCTCATTATCACGAAATCTCAGATAATCAGAAGTTACAAAAAGTACCCGTAAGAGCTTCTAAAAAAAAAGGACCACATTCAAAGGACCAGAAATTGAACAATATGGCACTATTCTCAATAGCAACACTGAAGGCTAGGAGACAACAGAGCAATAACTTCAAGCTTTTGAGTGAAAATTACTTCCAAACTAGACTTCTATTCTCAGCTAAAGCCTCAGTCAAATATGCAAATAGAATTCAGACATTTTCAAATGTACAAGAGTTCAAAAGTTATCTCCCATCCATGTTTTTTTCATAGGAAACTAGTAGTGTATGTTCCACCTAATGAGGAACTATACTAAGAACGAGAAAGGTGTGAAATCTCACAGAAACGAGGAGAAGGAGGGTCCAAAGATGATGGTGAGGAGAAACAATATGACAGCAGAGCATCAGGATTACTGTGCAATCTGTCCACAGTAGAGGAGAGATAGAAGGTTCTAGGAGGATTATCTTTAAGAAAATGCTGAGTTACTATAAAGAAAAGGACTTGTATAGCTTGGATGGTGATTAAGGATAAATTTTCATTAGTTATATAGAAAACTAAGCAATGAGGTGAAACAATTATTAACTTCAAAATAAATAATCTGTTGTGTAAGGGAAATGTAATTATAGTACACCAAATGATCTACCTATAACTTAGTCACAAAAGCAGAAATTCTGAATTTTCATTTAACCAAAGATCATAATTACATTTCGATTTACCAAATGGTGCTGAAACTATTTCATATCCATGTGTGAAAGAAAATGAAGCTCAATGCTTACCTCATACCATATAACTGGAAACAGAACACCGACCTACATGTAAGAATTGAGAAATAAAATTTCTAACAGAAAACATAGGAGAAAATTTTTGTAATCTTGGATTGGATAAGACAATAGCTGGGAAAAAATGCTCAAAACATATCCAATTATAGACTTTTATCCAAAAGATGAAAAGAAAAAAACTTGTATTATATCTGGCAAAAGACTTATAACCAGAATATATAACTCCTACAATTTTTAGAAGTGAACAAAAGTTTTGAATAGACAGTTCACCAAAGATATATAAGTGGCAAATAAGCATACAAAATGAAGTTCAACATCATTAGTCATCAAGGAAAATGCAACTTAAGACCACACTGAAGAGCGCCTGGGTGGTACAGTCGGTAAAGCATCTGACTCTGGGTTTCTGCCATGGTCTCTGAGTCATGAGATCAAGCCCCGTGTCATGGCTCTGTGCTCAGCGCAGTCTGCTTAAACTTTCTCTCTCTCTCTCTCCCTCTCCCCCACCTGCACTCTCTAAAATAAATTAATTAATTTTAAAAAAAGGACCACACTAAAAAACAGCACTATATTCCTATTAGAAAGGCTAAAATTTAAAAGACTGTATCAAGAAATCAAGAAGCAGTTGGAGCTCTTGTACATTACTGGTACGAATGCAAAATAATACAGCCATTTTGCTAAAATAGTTTGGCTGTTTCAGCTAAAATACGTGCACCCAAGATGAAACAATACTGTAATATTTGCTGGTTGCTAAGAGAATAGATCTTAATACTTATCATCACAAGAAAAAAAATGCCTGTAACTATGTGTGATGATGGGTGTTGACTAAACTTATTGTGGTGACCATTTCACAATATACGCAAATATCAAATCATTGTCATACATATAGCTAAAGCTAATACAATGTTAGGGCAATTTTATCTCAACCAAAAAAAAGTTGCACACACACTAATCTACCCCATCCTTGGTCTCAGAAGTGGAACATTAGAATGATAAGAATTATCCTTTGGAAAAACAAGGAAAAAAATCACAATATTCAAGGTACATTAAAGTGCATTTTAAGTCTATTGTGGTTTTTATTTGGTGGTCATGCTCTGAAGTAAAGAATTTATCTTTTCTGCAAAGCAGTAAAAACATGCTGGATAAACTTTCATTTGGAAAGTAGGAAGAGAGATTCATGTCTGTTCAGATATTTGCACAAGTGACCTTTAAACTTACTTCAAACTCTGGGATCCAGTGGTTGTATAGACATGCAGGATGAGGGGATGAAAAATCCTGGAAATCTGTGAGTAGAGTTAAATTTCATGACACACTACTTTCCAGAATTTTGAGCCAAAATTTTTAACAGCAAAGGTGTCTTGTTTTAGAGCATGGAGAAAAAACATTTGGGGTGAAAAAAATTTTAGGGGGGCCTGACTGGCTCAGTCAATAGAGCATGCAGCTATTGATCTCAGAGTT
Organism: Vulpes lagopus; assembly: GCF_018345385.1. Classification (NCBI taxonomy): domain Eukaryota; kingdom Metazoa; phylum Chordata; class Mammalia; order Carnivora; family Canidae; genus Vulpes; species Vulpes lagopus. The sequence continues at coordinate 52,488,466 of NC_054824.1, read as the reverse complement.
GTGATCTACACCATGTAGGGTATAGAGATAACCTAAATAAATAAACTTAAAAAAATAATTTAATACAACAGTGAAAATAACAAACTACAACTGCACACAACAATCTGATTCTTATGGACACAATGTTGAGCAGAATATATGCTAACCAGGTAATGGCTAGATTGGTGTGTGCTTGTGACAATTTGTTGAGATGTAGGCTATGATTTGTGCATTCTACTGTATGCAAATTGTATTTCAATACTTTTTTACAGTATCCCATATGATTCTATGTTAAGTTCCCCCCAAAAGGCAAAACCAAACTATTGCTTAGTAATACTGCAAAGATAGTAAAAATATAAAAAGCCAGTCAATTGCCTTCAGAATGCAGGAAAGGGTTTAAGATCAGGAGTGGGTGCAATCAGGAGACCTTGATTTACTGAACTGCTGGTTAAGTTCTATTTCTTGGTTTGGATGGTGCTTACACAAGCATTTGCTTTAGAACTCTGCTAAACTGATCATAAGTTTTATGCACTTAGAAAGAAAAAAATTAAGTAGATTCAACCCAATCTAAAGATCTATCAATAGGGAACTATTTAAATTAATTATAATACAGTCATGGAATATAATCTGTACCATTAAAAATGAGGCAAGTAGGGGGTGCCTGGGTGGCTCAGGCATCTGCCTTTAGCTTGGATTGCTATCTCCAGGTCCTGGGATGAGCCCTGCATTGGGATCCCTGCTCAGTGGGGAGTCTGCTTCTGCTTCTCCCTCTCTTCTGCCCCTCCTCCCCCATTCGTGCACGCTCTCTTTCTCTGTCTCAAATAAAATCTTCAACAGAGAAATGAGGCAACTGTATGCTTATAAGGTCCTATATGCTTCTAAGGACCCGATGCCCAGATTGTGCCCTGAAATGACAAAAGCCATTTTAGAAATGAATCTATATGATGTATATATATGTGTGTGTATCTATATATATACAGATACACACACACACACACACACACACACAATACCTCTATCTCTAGAATAGACAAGAAATGAGTCAAAATTGCCTTGAGGAGGAGACTGGGAATCAAATTTTGTATTATGTGCATTTGTTATCCTTCAAATAGAAAGGAAAATTATGAACTTTGGAAAATATTTGTTTATCACACAGTTCTTTACAGATTTTATGTCTAGGCTCACATTTTATTGTCAAGTACTTTAGCAAAGAAGAAGTGGCATCCAAGTATGGTTGGCCAACTACGGCCAGGTTAATTATACAAGGACTTTTCTGAGCTAACATTTCTCAAGCACCTATGAGGAACTTGGCACGGAGTTGGGCACGGTAAAACTGTAAAAACAAAGGTAAATGGGACAAAATCTAAGCCTTCATGGAAGAGGAAGGCAGTAAGGAAGAGTGAGAAGAAGAGCAGGAGGCCATTTGGCACCATGGGGATTTTTCTTCCTGCAGCCATTTAGTCTTGCTCTTTGTCTTAGATGGAATCAGGTCATATTCTTGTCTTGACAAGTCTTAGAAATCAACCAGAAAACACAGAGTTCAGGAACGAATACCACATGTTTAATACTAGACAAAGCATTAAATACCTCAGTGGTAGAATCTTCATCTTTCTACACCTCAGAAGCTCTTTTACCCTTTATCCCTGTTGCTTCAGCTTCACCTTTCCAGAAGGCAGAGGCGAGATCTAGGGGAGTGGGCTTTTCACATCTCTGCTGTTTGATAGGATTTAAGGACAATGAAACAGATAATGCAGCGGAGGTGCCAAGCACCAAATAACGTGGGGGGAGAAAAAAGCAGAGCACATTTCCCACCACAGAGCAGACAAGTTTCCGTACCTCACTAAGGATGGGAGAACTGGAAGGGAGGACGACCCCAATTACTTGTATGAGGAAGGAAGTCTTGCCTTCTGCTTATCGCCATGATTCCGATTTACATGTGGTTGTTTTGAAAACTCTTTCCCAAAGAAATTCTTTCGGCCATTTCCTAAAACAGTTCTTTTTGAATAGTTGTAAAAAATCTGGGTCGTCTTTTTTTTTCTTCCAGTTTTATTGATATAATTAACATATAACATTGTAGAAGTTTAAGATGTACAACATAATGACCCGATATATGTATATACTACCAAATTTTTACCACAATAAGTTAATACCCATCGCTTCACCTAGTTACAATTTTTCGCCTTGTCATAAGAACATTTAAGACCTACTCTCTTAGCAACTTTCAAATATACAATACAATATTGTTAACCAGAGTCATCATGTTGTACATTACATCTCCAGGACTTAATTTATCTTAAAACTGGAAGTTTGTAGCTTTTGTTCTCCTTCACCAAATTCTCTCCCCACCCCACCCCACCCCACCCCCCACATCTGGCAACCACCAATCTGATCTGTTTCTATGAATTTGGGTTTCTTAAGATTCCATATGTAAGTGAGATCACACAGTATTTGTCTTTTTCTGTCTGACTCATCTCACTTAGCATAACGCCCTCAAGGTCCATCCATGTTGTCGCAAATGGTAGGATTTCCTCGCTTTTGTGTGACTGAATAATAGTCCATTGTATATGTATATATGTATATATACACACACACACACACCCCATATTTTCTTTATCCATTCATCTGTTGATGGACGCTTAGGTAGTTTCCATACTTTGGCTATTGTGAATGATGCTGCAATGAACATGGGAGTGCAGGTAGTCCTATTTTTAATTTTCTAAGGAACCTCTATACTATTTTCCATAGTGTCTGCACTAAATTACATTTCTGCTAATAGTGTACAAGGATTTAGATTTGGATCATCTTAAAGGACAGAGGTTTAGAAGCATTTCATTGTTGTAGTGATCCAAACCCATGCCCCTCATTTCTTCATCAAAATCCCACTTGCTGCTCTTGCCTGTCAATGAATATTGATGGTGGGGATGGGAGGTATAGGTAAAGAGAAAGGGATCTTCCTGAGGTGAATGGCATGTGGTGGAAGGGTAGCAGCTGCTAAAATCCACATGCACCTTCTCTTCATAAAGATCGCCCCCTGGATTTGGCCATAATGGACGGTAGCTACTTTCAGCTGCAGGTGGTTCCACTGGAATCTGCTCGGTAAAGGGTTCTGAAGAGTTCTGGGAAGGGGGGAAGTCATAAGGCCAGCTGGTCAGAGGAAAAGGATAATTGGGACAACAGTTGTCATTAAGAGAATTTCTCCCCAAAGCAGTGTTTTTATTCCACGTTTGCCGATCATCGTAGTCAGAGAAGACTCCAGAAACAGGATGAAGCAGGTCCCCACTATTATAGATCCAACTACTGGACAGTTTGCATTTCTCATAGAGCTTAGTGGGGCCCAAGGTGGAAGTGGGGTCTGCCAAATCAGTGGTTCCCCCCAAACAATAAGTCTTGGAGAAGAATAAGCAATCATTCAGTGACTTCTGCTGGGGAGGCTTAGCTATTAAACGTCCACTGTAACTACCAGGCAATTGGACGCCTTCCTGGAAAGACCAAGTTAAAGGTAAACTTCCCCAACTTTGAGTTTCACCTGAAAGAGACTAGAAAGGAAAGCGAAAAGCTCACATTAATAAGTTAAGCAAATTGACACAACTACCACAGGCACCCAGAGTTACTCTGTACAAATAAGCACGCCGTCCGATTTTCCTCATTCCTTACATACTTGAAGCACAAGTGCATGGGGCAGTTTTTACCACAAGCACTGAGAGAAGCAGTTTGCCTCCATTTCCACTCTGAAGCCTATTGACCAGTAAGAGCTGAATTACTCTTACTTCTTTGGCTCTGAGCAGAGTGAGTGGGCTTAAAATGTTTCATCCTCAAACACAAATCTAGTATTGTAACTGCCTTTGTGAGAAACTTGTAAGAGACTAAGAAAATCAAACTACAGCTTCATAGGTTTGTATCACACTCGGTATAACTCTCAGGGGATCTCTCACACACTCTTTCTCGCTAGCTCACTCAATCTCTCTCATGCACACATGCATGTCATTTCTTCCTTGACTTTCTATTTTTTAGTGCTCTTTGCAATCCGAGAGCCTAGGCTTGTTGTTTTTTTCAAGAGATTCTTCTCTGTGTTCATGGGGATTCTATTGAATCATAGATAGGAGGACCTCTAGAATATGAAGTAGTAAGTTTGTTTCTATAAATAAAGTGTACTACTTTCCAGTTAATCATAGGAAAAGAAGCTGGTTGAAAATTAAGTTTTCTGCTTACTTATGTAACTAGAGGGTGGAGGTAGAGAGATGATGACCAGGTGGAGTGAGTGGGAGAATATGCCCTTCAATTTGTCCCATGACTGGGAGAAGGGATGAGGAACCAGTCATTTGGGTTTCAGGGACTCACGTTTCCCTATAACTGACCCAAATGACAAATTTTTTTTTCTATGTAAGACACAGTTAGAACCCCTAGGGAAGGACTGGCTCCATCTCTCTTCTCATGAAAAGAAATGTGGAGCACTGAGCAGTAGTAAAATATAAGAATTAGTATCACTGTCAAGCAGACAAACCCACAAACCTATATTATGATGCCCATAAAGCCATAGATTTCAAATCACAGTTTGGCTTCCCAACCCCCAACCCTCCAGATGGCCAATATTTTCAGAAACGTCCTGGTTATTTCATCTTGATAGAGTGTGCTCATCTATTTAGGGGAAGAATGGGAATTTTGGAAAAAAAATTTAAAACATAAGGCTAATATTTTGTGGTTCATTTCTAAACCAAAACAAAGTGCCAAATATAGGTTAAGAACTAATCCCAATCTCTCCTTATAATTCTAGTAGGGAAGATGATTCTAAAGTTATATGGAATTTAAGAGCATTTGAGAGCATACTACAAAGATGGTAGAAATTAAGAGGAAAACTCCAGATTCCATTTCTTTTCTCTGGTGGATGCTGCCTTGTAGCTGAGCCAGAAGGTATCATTTTGACTTCATTCGTAGGTAGCAAGGGACCAGGGATATGTATTGCCCCCACCATAGGGGCAGTGAGTTGCTGTATGTTTTGAACACACACAGGAAACAGGTTACCTTTGTCTCTGGGCTCCCCTTCAGCTTTAAGGAGACAGAGGAAGATGCTGTGTGTGCTTTCTTCGTTGTTCTTCTTGCCTCGGCTTCCAATTTAGTTTCTGGTTTTGGATGATCGTGCTCTCCTTTTGACTTACAGGAGACAAGGAGGTAAAATAAATAGCAAGATTGTACTTCATAGTATGTAAAGTTTTTCCTTGGGCCCTGCCATCTAACTAGGTGTTTCTGCTGTTGGTGACTGTCACAAGACTACATAAACGTCTCGGGTCCATTATGTGCTTTCCTGCCTGCCTTTGTTCATGGCTCCCCTCGCCCACCTGGCAAAGCCATATTCTCAATAACAAGGGACACTTATGAAGTGCTTCCCATGGAACATGCAAGTGGCTGCATCAAACACATGACCTCACTGAATCTTCAGCACAGCCATCAGTAGTGCCACCATTACTGCTCCCAGCTTACAGAGCAGGAAATCGAAGCATGGAGAGACTCCATCAGCCAGGCAACCTCTTTCCCCTGCCCCCAGAGCCCACAATTCAAAGCATATTGGAGCTGGCCAAGCCAGCTCTAAGACATTCAGGAATTCTGTGAGCTGCCTGGTAACTGGAAATGAGCCATAGTGGGAACTGTCATCAACACAGATGCTGGCCCACCCTGGGAATCATTTTCTTCTTGTATGGCTGGTAGACCAGCATGCCATCGATCTAGGTAGGCCCAGGCAGGCTGACATCAGAGATCACCCTTTATCCTGTTTATACCACCCCCCACCCTTATGCACTTCTTAATATTCACATTTTATGTTAAGCTGGGACTTAGGGGAGTAAAGTAACATGTTTAGGTTTACAGAGTTGGTGAGAGGCCAGAGCTGGTATTCAACCTCGGGTTTGAGGAAGCTGACCACAGGCCGCAGCGCTGTGCTAGCCTGAGTGTGATCATATTAGGGACAGCTGCTTCCCACAAGGAGCTTGAGGCAGAACCAGCCAGCTCCTCTCCTGGGACTCCAGTACCCTGTGCCTCTGTTCAAGGGTGGGTACAGACATGTGCTTGCCCAGAGTGTGCCTCAGGGTTGGTGCAGGCTCTGATTCACCTGTCCATCTCCTGGATGAAACTTCCCCTGTGCTCTGTACACATTTCTTGAATTAAAGAGAAGTGGCATCTCATAACTCTAACTCAAATCCAACCTGGAAGAATATGAAGCGTCCATCGTGCCTCCAGAAGTTGGTGACCGGGAAGCCCCCATGGCCTCGGCAAGGAATCAGCTTCAGAGGCCCATCACAATTAGGACAGCGTTTCCCTGAAAGAAAGCACAGGAATGTGACCATGCCAGCTGACTCCTGAGTCTGTGCAGCCCTGGCACTTTGAGCTTGCCTCCAGCATGGCAGAGAATATACCTGGGCACAGCTTTATGGACTTCCTTCCACTGGGCATTGCCTCTGACTCTGGGAGCCTTGGACATTTAAGTGTCTCAGACCAGTCTCACACAGGGGTAGAGGAAGTGGTTTCTTTCGGAGTAGGATATTTCACAGGTCAAGGGAGAGCTCTTCTGAGCAGAAAATCCCTCCCTACTTATTCATTGATACTTGAAATTCTTTGCAGAGAAGAGGACAGAATTCTTTTCCTTCACAATAAGAATTAAGGGGCAAGGAGCAAAGTCACATGAGAAAAAGAGCGCAGATCCTAAATTTTCATTCAAGTGTAAATGACTGATACCAGATGCTTTCCTCGGAGAACAAGTTTTAAAGACATATTACAAGGGAAGAACATGAAGTAACTTGAGGTCTAAAATGGGCAAGGCACAGGGAATGCTGAATGTATTGGTTTCACAATCCAATGAACATGATAAAGAGAAACAAAATGAACATGATTATGGCATGGACCTAAATGGTGTGGAATGGGGTTGAATCTCAAACTTTGTCCCACGGCTCCCACTCCAGATCAAAGCCTTCACTGAGCTCATGGGAGGGATCCATTCCCCAAGATGTCAAGTGGCAAGTGTGATCAACAGCTTTCTCCTAGACTCTATGTGGGTACACTGATGAACTAATGTGAGTCCCCTAAGTGACACACCTGCTTTTGAACAGAAGCTTTGAGTCAGATGCCTTCACCCAAGGGAGCAGTTTTATTGGTGGGTGCCCTGGGCATGGTAGATCCACAGGGCAGATCCTGGGGGGTGAGGAGGCTTGTTGGCTCTATATAAGGTGTTCTGAATAAAAACAGCCTTGATCTCTACCACACTCCACACCCCTCAGGATGTGCTGGGATGAAGCAACCTTTGGGGAGGAGCCTCTAAGTGCAGCCAGCTTCCTCACTGTACCAGCAACCCTACTCACTCTGCTGCTTCTGCCGGGCTTTGTCACAGATGGCAGGTCTCAGGTAAATCTTGCGGCCCTCCTCGGCGGAGCAGTCACGGCTGCACACCACCACACCCAGGCAGGACTTCTTGAGGATGCGGGAGTTATGGTTGTTGGTGTTGCGCATGGCCCAGCTGCTCAGATGCCGTTGTGCATTCCTGTCCTCAGAGCTGTAGATGTGCTTCTCATAAGAATCTGGCCATTCCTGGAACCAGTCGGTCTTTTTGACATTCTAAGAGAAACACAAAGAATCATGCTATATTGGAAGTGAAAAAACACAACTGTTCATAGATGTGAGGCTGTTTGGGCACCCAAGAGCCGTTGAGACCTTTGGCAAAGACCATCCAGGGTTTCATTCTGACAGTGGGATCTGAGCGTGGTGCAGCAGCAGCAACGGGACTGCTATGTCTAGGAAACATCTGCTCCCCAGACCAAAATGCGTTGTAATTCAGTGCCCCTGCATCCCCTGAGTTCTACCCCATTGATGTTTCTCTAGCCCTTGATGGTAAGACTTATTGACCCTTTCTCACTAAGAATTTTTGAGGGTGAAGTAATACGCTCTTACACAATCACAGTGGAAAACATTGTGGTGGGGTAGTGAGATAATGTCTCATACCACACTGTAGTTACCTTATTGGGAATGCAAAGAGGGTTTATGCGGTCACCAGAGATAAGCAGTGGGAAAACTGGAGAGCCCAGGCTTGGGAAGGTTCTGACAGCCGTCTTCTCCCCTGGGGAGATTTTCTTCCTTTTTCTCTACTTCTAGATCCATGGGCCTCCAACAAGGCAGAGGAGCAGGGAAGAGTTTACTTTGGCTATGCTCTAGCCCAGCACTGGCACTATATTCCCCATGTGTGAACATCTAAGCTCTCCTTAAAAAGATCAGGGACACAGTACATTCAATCCTTCTGGCAATCGTTGGGCTTTCTGTACTTCTGTTTCTTCATCCGTAGAAAAGGGATTATGAGACCTGCCTACCGCAAGTGTGGTTTGGAGAATATGCTAATATATAAAAAATCCTCAACACAGCACCTAGCATAGGATAAGCTCTAAATAAATGTTAGTAACTGATGTTGAGGCACACATTCCTTAGGCCCTTTGGTGTATAGATCCTGCACTTGACAGATCCCGCCTAATTCTCAAGAATGACAATCATTAAGCAGTCTCTGTGCTCAAACTTAGGTTGTGTCCATCCTCATAGCCTCCAGAGGTCTGGCATGATAGAAGAACATTTTTCATCAAGAAGATTCTAGAAGGTCAGAGAGAAGATTCTGTAAGGTCCAGAAGGAGAGATCAGGGTGTGCCTCTCTTTTGATTCCACAACAAGAAAGCACAGCATAGAATATGAGAAAAAAATGACATTTTAGAAGGAAAAGAGAAAAAACATCAACTTCAGGATGGGGAAGTTGGTGTTTATTGAGTTAGATTTCAAGTTTAGAATGTGCCAAAGAACTTTGTAATGTGAGACTCTGGCAAATGACTATCTCTGAAGCCTCATTTTGCTCTTTTCCAAAATGGACATAGTGATAAAGTATTCTTCAAAAAAGTACCGTGAAGAGCAGATGTGTTATAAACCGTAAATCTGATATAATGATAGTTGTCATTTGAATGGAATGTCACAGGAACTCAGTGAATCTGAGGAAACAAATGAAAGTTTTCATGTACATGGAGAGGTAGTGTTCGTAAACAATTAAGAGCTGGTCTGCAATCTAGGGCCCATAGGTCAAATCCAGCCCACTGCCTTGTTTTATACATAAATGAAGTTTTTTATTAGAACACGGCCACGCTCATTCATTAGTGTGGTCTATACATACTTTACACTACCATGGCAGTCTAGTAGTTGTAGCAGAGACTGCAAGGCCCACAAAACCTAAAATTTTGACTGGCTCTTTACAGAAAGTTTCCTGACTCCTGGTTAAGAGCAAGGCCTGTGGGACGCCTAAGTGGCTCAGCAGTTAAGCGTCTGCCTTTGGCTCAGAGTGTGATCCTCGGGTTCGGGGATTGAGTCCCGCATCAGATTCCCTGCGAGGAGACTGCTTCTGTCTCTGCCTCTCTCTCTGTGTCTCTCATGAATAAATAAATAAAATCTTTAAAAAAAGAAAAAGAACAAGGCCTGTGAAGTAAGTCTTTTTTTTTTTTTAAAGATTTTATTTATTTATTCATGACAGAGAGAGAGAGAGAGAGAGGCAGAGACACAGGCAGAGGGAGAAGCAGGCTCCATGCAGGGAGCCCGACATGGGACTCGATCCCGGGTCTCCAGGATCACACCCTGGGCTGAAGGCAAGGCTAAACCACTAGGCCACCCGGGCTGCCCTGTGAGGTCAGTCTTAACAAAGTTCCTTGCCCTCTGTGTGCCTCCACTTCCTGCTCTCCTGGGCATGTTAGGAAGACTGAACGAGTTAACATACACAGAGCATTTAAAACAGCGCCTGGAGCACCAGATCCAGGGCCGCAAGCAGCCAATGTGGTTGTAAGAGCCACTGGCTTTCAGGAGGGAGAAGACCCACGGAGAGGTCACTGCATGCTTTAAGCCTTGCCAAGACAAACACAAGATGGGAGTCCGAGCCCCAAATAAGCAAAAACTTTATTATTGGTGCAACTTCTTCCACGGCTTTCTTTCTCAGAGCAACGGTGCAAGCAACCCCTTCCTGTGCTGGACTGTGAGAAAGGGAAGCTGCCCCAGGGGGACAGAGGAAGGAGTGTGGCATCTGGTAAAGTCCCCTCTGGTCCATCAGGCAGCCACAGCAGAGCTTCTGAGAAACAGGCATGACCAGGCCAAGATGCTGAAAGGACTGTCTGTTTTTCCCAGGTTCTTCCCCTCTCTGTCTCAATTCCCTGGTAATTCTGAGCTGAGGAAGATTCACCTCAGGCAGCCCCTTCCTGCTTCCTCCACTGGCCTTCTCTTCTCTTCCTTCTGACCTCAGGCTCTAAACAATGTTCTCTTGTTTTCTGTGGTCACAGAAATGCCATAGAAAGCATATTTTATCTACTGAAATAAGAAGAATGCAGGTTGAAACACTAAAATATGGACATTTGACTATAAAAATCTACGGGTGCATTTAAATTATTCAAACACAAAGCCCAGCTGTCAGGGTAGCACAGACAAGGGCAACGCAGACTAAAGAAAAGCGGAGATTTTCATTTTCAAAGGTGAGTGGCCCCTGCAGGCTGGTCAGAGCCTGAAATCCCATGAACCAGGAGGAGGGGAAGGTATATGTGTCTCAGGTGTTCAGAGGAAGAAATGATCTCCACCGTCTTTGTTTCCCCGTTTTCTCTCAGTTTAATGTATATTTTGATCTTCTTTTTTTATAATGAAAAAATTTATATTTAGATTCATAGCCAGCTGGACTCAGTTTAGATGATCCCAGTTTTGTTGGCAACATCCAAAGCATCATAGTCAGGAGCCAGTCAAACATATGCTTTCTTCTCTCCATCAGGCCTGATCAAGGCATTGACCTTGGCCACATCAAGTCATACAGCTTCTTCACTGCCTGTTTGATCTGCTGCTTATTGGCCTTGACATCCACAATGAACAGGAATGTTGTTGTCTTCTATTTTCTTCACGGCTGACTCAGTAGTCAGGGAGGACTTGATCAAACTTGTTTCTCCTGGGGGCGCTCTTTCGAGGATATTTGGGCTGCCTTCCAAGACGCGGAGTCTTGGGTCATCAGAACGTAGGTGATGTGCGGATCTTCTTTTTTTCTTTTTTTTTTTTTGTGACCGTGCACGCCTTTCAGCACAGCTTTCTTAGTTTTCAAAGCCTTTGCTTTGGCTTCAACTTTGGGAGGGGCAGGGGCTTCCTTCTTTGCCTCGGTGCCATCTTCGTGAAAGGGCTTGATCTTCCTCTTTGAAGCTTCCTCTTTGGCTTGTGGATTATTTACAAACATGTTGTTTCGTTTCCATGTATTTGCAGATCTAATAGCCTTTTGCTATTAATTTCTAGTTTGGTTCCACTGTAGTTGGAGAACGTTGTGTGTTTTCAATTATTTTAACATTGTTGAGGTTTGTTTTAGGGCTTACAGTATTTTCTATCCTTTTTAAAAGAATATTTTATTTATTTACTTTTAAGTAGGCTCCACACTCAATGTGGGACTTGAATTTATAACCCTGAGATTAAGAGTCACATTCTCAACCTACTAAGCCAGCCAGGTGCCCCAGGGCTTATAGTATTTTCTATATTTGATGATCTTTTAAAAGTCTTTAAAGTTTGTTTTTTGTTTTTAGTAGCCTCTATACCCAGTGTGGGGCTTGAACCTGCAATCCCCAGATCAAGAGTCACATACTTTTCTGACTGAGCCCGCCAGGTACCAGTACATTTGTCCATCTTTTAAACTTTTTTTCTTTTTTCCCCCCAGCAGCCTCTCCACTGGCAGCCTACTTTGCCAGTCCCATCAGTAACATACTGATAATTCTGACAACATACTGACTTGAGAAAATCACTAGGAGTAAATATGTTCATATCAAGCAAGCTCTTCCCTATGCTCAATTTTTAGACTTGGATGCTTAAGGGAATCTTTGACATTTTTTGACACTGAAATTAAAACATAACCAAATTCCTATAATGCAAAGGAACACAGGTTTCAAATGACTGATAGGGATTTCTGAAAGCTTTGTAAATTTGAGGCTCCAGAAAGGTAAAATTTAAAAAGAAAGAACAATTATTTCTTAATCTTGTTTAGCAGATCTCCATAAAATATTTTCTTCTTTTCTGATCTTGTGTTTAATTTCTAACTTTTCATGAGTAACTCTTTGTTTTTCCTCTCAGTTAAGACGTTTATAATTTAAAGGGAATATTCTTAAGGCCTCCAACATGTAAATCTAATGAATTTATATTCTATAATCTCTTTGGGTAACATCACTGGCAGTTTAATCAAACATTTCTCTGACTTCTGTAATTTTTTTTTACTAAGAAACGCAATCTTCTAGCTCACTTAAAATCTTTGCAACTCCATGGAATCCTAGAGCACCCATTCCTCCTTATTCTGCTTTGCCTAACTACTTAGAGCTCCAATAGGGTCCCTTAAGAATTAAATATACACTATTATATAAAACTAATAAAATGAAAATGAAAATTTTGAAATAAGCTATCAAAAACAACTACCTCACCGTGTTATTATATTAAAATTGATTTCACATAGACTATAATCCACTTTCATATAAAGCAATTATCTGCAGGTTTTCTTTAGTGCTATGAATAGCTTAATTCTTCATAAATAAATGTTACCAAATAAAACAGGGAAAGCAAATAGAAACACATTTAAGCAAATCAGATACAAGGGAAAAATGTAACTTATGGAACACAGAAAAAACAATTCAACCAGAATTTTGGTTTCTATAGAAATTTTCAGGAACTTATCTCTTTTGGGCCAACTGGAAACCAAACTCCAAGTGTTATCAAAGGAAAAAATTTAACTCAACAAAATGCTTGTAACTCAAGAATAACTCCTTAGGCTAATGCTGCAATTTCTGGCCTTTGTTGAAGGGTCAAAATTCAAAACAAAAAAGTCCTTATTTGCTCAGACCACACTAAGTAAGGTGGCCTGGAGTACTCCAGTTTTCAAACTCTCCATCACTTGCCTCTCTCTGCTCTTCTTCCTTCTCTTTCTCACTCTACCCAGCTAAGCAAGGGAACTTCCAGCAGGCACCAGAAGCATTTCTCCTACTATAGAAGCAGTAAGGTCCCCATCCCCATCACATCGGGAGCTTACTTATGGAGTGGCAGAGTAATTCTGGCTCCAGTAGTGGGGATTCAATGACCAAGGGAGCCCAATATAGGTGGAGCTGTCCAGGAAAGTTGAAATGAACTTGAAATCAAGGGGAATGTCAGCAAGGAGGACATAGCCATGAGCTCACCTATCTGACTAACAGCAATGTGACCTGATCATGCAGGCAAATGATAATTGACAAGAAATTGAGAATCTGGTTTACCTGTTAATTCTTTAGCACCAAGACACATCTGATTACTCTTACTGGCTCATTGTGATTACATTTAGCCACTTGAACTCACTGAAAGAGCTCAGATTTCCCTTCCCTTAAAAGTTTAAGGCAAATGCAACCTTGCTGGCTAAAATCATGGTCCAGGAATTAACTAATTGGAGACATGGCTTCTTCTTTGTGGTTGACTCACCAGGTTTTAGATTGGCCTGTATTTATGTTTAGACTACGTATATTTTTAGATCTTTTCTCCATAAAGACTGTCCTCAAACCTTGGGATTTTGTGAGTTAAATTCTGTTTTTTTGGAAGTAAGCTCTATGCCGAACATGGGGCTTGAACTTTTATGATCCTGAGATCAAGAGTTACATGCTCGGGATCCCTGGGTGGCACAGCGGTTTGGCGCCTGCCTTTGGCCCAGGGCGCGATCCTGGAGACCCGGGATCGAATCCCACGTCGGGCTCCCGGTGCATGGAGCCTGCTTCTCCCTCTGCCTATATCTCTGCCTCTCTCTCTCTCTCTCTCTCTCTGTGTGTGACTATCATAAATTAAAAAAAAAAAAAATTAAAAAAAAAAAAAAAGGAGTTACATGCTCTACCGATTAAGCCAGCCAGCAGCGAGGCACCTCTGTACACAGGTTTAATTTGAAAACTACTCATGCTTAGAAACAAAATCAGGTTTTCTCTGCTGTTGTGCTATTGGAACACCCTGTACTTGTACTCAGAGAAAACTGGCTGGTGTCAGGAACAGAGCAGGTGCTCTCACCACACTGCTAAAGTGAGTATTAGGAAAAAAAAAGAAGTGATTCTGCTCCCAATTTTGACCAAGAAAAACAAAGAAAACACTTTCTTAGGTATTCAAGGCTGTCAAGAGTTACAGTCAATACTCATGAGATTGTGACCCTTTTCAGGAACTCGTAATAAACATTTTTAATGTAGGTAAGGCTAAACCAACATCAGACATTTGCTGCTTGGACCAAGTGAATCCTAAAGCAATTATATTTGAACCTTTAAAATGAAAATGTAATTTAAGGGAAATAAAATGGGAAAGCAAAACTGGTGTACCACATTAGCCTGGAATAGAGATTTTTACCAATGATGGGTTTGAGTGAATTGAGTACCTGTAGTAGTTCAGGGCAGGCTCCCTTGGGGCTGGATTATGGAGAAATGGTGTCAAAATAAACACAAGTTAGAGGAGTGACCAGAAGCAAGTGAAATGAAGATTTATAAAGATATAACACACAGCTGAAAGGAGGACAAAGCACTCATGAAACAAATATAGGGGAGCGATGAATTAGCGAGGGCAAGTGGACTTTGAGCCCTAGATCTGATCATGATGTTGTCCAGGCCCAAAAGCCTAAGGGCTGCCCACTTCCTAGAAAAACAACTGAATCTTCTTATGATAGTTTGTTTCTAAACTATGTTTCCAGCCAGTAGTCTACCCAGTCTCCTTGGTGAATGCCTGTGCACAAGCTCCCTCAAATGTAGAAGCTTCATAGACTCTGGTGCTCTACTCTGCCTTGATGGTCTTGTTTGCTTCCTTCCCCTGCCTTAATCCTTTTACATTTTACAATGCACTTCTCCAGAGAAACCCTTTGCAAGAATCTCTGCCCTGCTTCCCATGTCCAAGACATGCTGAATTACATATTTCCTCTTTCAAGTACCTCCAGCATTTTTCTGCATGACATAGGTTCTCTGTTCAGGCATGGATCTTGTTCCATTTGCCCAGAAGACCATGAGCCCTTCCAAGAAAGTTAACATAGCTTAATGGCCCCTGTATCCCCAGAGCCTGCTGTAGTGTCTGGCACATTCTAGTTACTCAGAAATGTTTGGAGTCCTTTTAAAAAAAATTAATTTATTTTAGAGAGAGAGGGAGGGAGGGAGAGAGAGAGAACACACAAGTAGGGGAGTGTCAGAGGAGAGGGAGAGAGAGAATCCCAAAGCATGCTCCATGCTCGGCATGGAGAGGGGCTCGAGCTCACAACCCCGAGATCATGACTGGAGCCAACATCAAGAGTTGGACACTTAACCGACTGAGCCACCCAGGTACCCCATGAAACATTTGATGAAGACATCAGCGTTCACTGTTGCCAAAAATTAACCCATAAAGCTTGACATGTCTGAGGTGTATAAGGGGATGTGGAATTTCAGGGAATGGAACAAGTCATTAGCATTCAGGTGATCATCTTGAAACTTGAAGCATGTGAGTGGATGAGCAGGAAAGAATTTGGTCTATAAGTTGCAGGAATGTGCCTACACATTGCAGAAATAATCATCCTGGCAAGAACATAAAATTATGAAAAACAAACTCTTAGTTCCTTGTATGAAATTTACAACAACAAAAAAAAAAAAAAAAAAAAAAAGAAAGAAAGAAATTTACAACAATAACAAGTGATTGCAACTGATACTTTAAACCACATTTTTTTGGTGCCCAAACAGGTGGTCTGAGGAACATTAATCACTTGAGGGGCTCCATCCACAAAGAAGGCTCCAGGGTCAAAAACCAGTCGGGGCCACAGTGCCTAACACAGCTTCCTCCTGGGAGCACCGCCAATACCACATTGATGGGAGTCTCTAAGTTTGCAGCAAAGAAGTCTGTTTAACTTTGTTGAACCTAGTATTTCTGTTTTTCTTCCTTACAATACCCACAAAAATACCTTGTCACTTGCACTCTACAGAACATACTTTGGGAAACACTATTCCAAACAGCTTGTATAAGGAATTACTGTTTTTCTTTTACTGAGGTGGTATCTGAGACTTAAGATCATTTTATGTAAAGTCACACAATTCTAAGCAGTGGAGCCATTCACTAATGAATTCCACGTTTGTCAATTGCTGTTAATACACCCCAGGTATCGTGTTAGCACTGGGCTGACAGTTCTAGAAAGCAGGCTGCCTTCCTAATCTCAGGTCACAGAATCCTAGACGGGTGAGTGCAACCAACTCATTTACAGAAGAAGAGAGTCTCAGTAAAGGTAAACACCTCCCTAAGGCTTTACAGATTAAAGAGGCAAAACTGGAATTCCAAGACAGGGCTTTGTCTCCATACCCTGGCTTCCACAGTGCAACCGCTCAGCCTCAATATACTCACAACCACATCTACTCACAAATTATACAACCTAATCTTGGAAATCTTTTCAAGACCTTTTTATTTTTCACCTCAACTGGTTCTTTTTTTTTTTTTTTTAAAGATTTTATTTATTTATTCATGAGACAAAGAGAGAGGCAGAGACATAGGCAGAGGGAGAAGCAGGCTCCCTGCAAGGGGCGGGATGTGGGACTCAATCCCGGACCCCGGGGATCACACCCTGAGATGAAATCTGAGCCACCCAGGCGTCCTTCAACTGGTTCTTGCTATAAGTTCAGAGCCAAGCATAAACCCAAATCAGGATGGTGTTGTCTTTACTTAGAAAATATTAAGGGGGGCAGCCTGGCTAGCTCAGCGGTTTAGCGCCGCCTTCAGCCCAGGGCATGATTCTGGAGAGCTGGGATCGAGTCCCACGTCAGGCTCCCTGCATGGAGCCTGCTTCTCCCTCTGCCTATGTCTCTGCCTCTCTCTCTCTCTCTCTCTCCCTTTGTGTCTCTCACGGATAAATAAATAAAATCTTTAAAAAAAAAAAAGAAAGATTATAGGCTCTGAAATCAGAATGATCCTGTAACTTGAGCTCACATTTAGTAGATGCACAACTGTGAGCAAATCTAACTTCCCCAGACTCAGTTTTGGCATTTGTGAAATGGAGAGGCATATTCTGCCTCTCTCTCTCTCTCTCTCTCTCTCTCTGTCTCTCATGAATAAATAAATAAAATCTTTAAAAAAAGGAAATATTAAGGAACACTGACTTTTTTTTTTTTTTTAATTTGAGAGAGAGTATGCATAAGCAGGCAGAGTGGAGCAGACAGAGAATCTTAAGCAGGCTCCACACCCAGTGCAGTCCAACGCGGGGCTTGATCTCACAGCTGAGATCACGACCCCAGCCCAAACCAAGAGTTGGAGACTTCACTGACGGGGCCACCCAAGAGCCCAAGGGACAATGGACTTCTAATCATTTTCTTGGCATATTTACAAGGGCACTTGTTGAAGAGTTATTTCCTGGGACACCTGGGTGGCTCAGTGGTTGAGCGTTTGCCTTCCGCTTTGGGCACAATCCCGGAATCTGGGATCGAGTTCTATATCGGGCTCCTCGCAGGGATCCTGCTTCTTCCTCTGCTATGTCTCTGCCTCTCTCTGTGTCTCTCATGAATAAATATATAAAAATTTTTTAAAAAGTTATTTCCTTGAGAAATCAAACTTTTTGATTAACTATAAATGATACATTTTCAAAATTTCATTGTGTATTTTTGTTGTAAATTTCCAAATTTAGTGTCTTGGGTAGCTGAGAATACTTTTGTTCTTGGAAATTCTCATTGGAAAAAGAACTTTTATAAACTCTGAGAAGTGGTGATTCCTTTCTTTTATCTCCAGATCTGAAGAATGATACGGATCCTCTGTCCCAGGAAAAAAATGCAAGTTAGTCACAGTGTTACCCACCATTTCAAAGAGTTCTCATACCCATACCCTTGCTCTGGGATGCAACATTGCATTGTGAATCTTCCACATACCTGCTTACTTCTACCTTTGATGTTTAGGAGACCCAGCTGCTACTTGGGAGCTGCAATCATGAAATTAGGAATAGGCAGCAATATAGGTCCCTGAGCCAGGTATAACTAAAATGTACCTTAAAGTTTCCCATAAAACAGCTACAACAATCACAAACCAATTAAGAGCAACTATAAAGGGGTGCCTGAGTGGCTCAGGCAGATGGTTAAGTATCTGCTTTCAGTTCAGGTCACAATCTCCAGGTCCTGGGACTGAGCCCCGCATCTGGCTTCCTACTCAGTGGGGAATCTGCTTCTCCTTCTCCTTCTGCCACTCCCCACTGCTCATGCTCTCTCTCAAATAAATGAATAAAATCTTTAAAAAAAAAAAAGGCAGCTATAAGGACAAATCCCTACAATAGATATTTCTATGATTCAGCTGTGATTTATTTAACCATCCTTAAATGAGTGAAAAGCAGTGTATACTTTGTGTCTTGTAGCTCTTCCAAAACCTACTGAGAGGTAACATAGGGGAGAATTTAAGAGAAAAACATAGAAAATCTTCATTAGACTTGAATTTGGAATGGTTATAAATTGAGGCTGTGGAATCTCATTTCTTCTGCCCTGCTTGGGTAAATACAAATTTTTTGTTCCCTAGAATCAGGCAGACTAGCTTGACCTTTTCATTACATGTTCCTGGTGATCTCCAGTCAGCCTTCCCAATGCCCTTTCCAACAACTTCCAATGAAAACATCCTTTGAATGCCAAAAGCGAGTCAAGGGAGGTCAGTTTTAGACAATATTTTCCACCAAATTAAGAGTTAAAAAGTCAAATGCCAAAAATGAAGTTAAAGAAAATATGAAAGTCTCTCTGTAGCTGAAAAATAGCCCATTGTGTATATACCCGGTATCACTTACAAAAGTTCTAGAAAAGCACTGTCCCATAAGAGCACTATCATTTGGATATTCCAGGTATAGATTTAATTTAAAACCATTACTATAGCAAATAAGGCTGTTTGGGAATTTGTGTACCATGCAGAGTCCATCTATACACAAATACCTTATCATGAACTTTATTCCACTACCTAGCTAGAGTGGGTATGACATGAGCCAAACCAAACTTTGAAAGAGAAGGGAAGTAGCATTTTCTTTGTTTCAGTCTATAACTGTTGTGGGTTGGGGGCATGGGGGCCAGTGTCTGATTCATAAAGATACATTCAAATTCTAGGTCATGACATCTTGTCTTAAAATTCTTCAGTTGGATGCCCAGCTAAAGCTCTGAAGGAGAGAAATTTACCCAACTTGGACTCTCACCAATTTCCTTCAGATTTTATCAAGTTAAGGCTTCATAGTCAAATGCTAAAGGCGATTCTTATAATAAGTACATACCTGTGGCAGTTTCATATCATTAATATCCCAGCTTAACATCTCTTTGTCCTCAGAATCAAAGTCTTCAGGCTCCATGACAATCAGCTTACCCACAGGTTTCCGTCTATTCAACTTCTAGCAGAAGTGGTGGAGAATTTTCCTTTCAAAGGCGTTTCATACAGTGGGATCAATCCACTCTTGAGCAGCTTAGACCTGGAGACTGTTTTCTGACACTAAAAAATAAGTGATAGTAATACTGACCGTTAAAGAGATAAAAATCAGTACTTGCCTGCCAGAAAAACCTGTTTCATTGACATTTTTTGCAAGCACCAACATACAAAATAAAAATACACTCTAGAAGTTGTTAGAGATCTTGTTGCAATAAAGCTTGACCATGGGGAATCAGAAGCACCAGGATCATTGCTTTCACCTCAGGTTTGGGCTGCCTTTCTCACTCTTACACCCAGGTTGGGAAAGCCTGAGTAGAGACCATTGTCACCTATAGGCAGTGGTTTTCCCCTAATACTTTGGGGCAGGAAGGAGAGGTGGCTTGCAGTTCTTTTCATGAATATACCTTTGTACACTAGCTAAAGTGTGGTTCAAGTTATGAGTGAGAAACATCACAACCAAATGTATCTATAAATGTTTTATAAACCTAAATTGCCACAGAGATTAATTTTTATCTCCTTAGTAAATCCAGTGTGTACTTTATATCTTCAAATATTGTCAATGGATATCCTCAAATCATATTCCCTCTAAAACCTTGGCATTATTGACATTTTGGACCTGATAATATTTTGCTGTGGGAGGTTATCTTGTGCACTATAGAATGTTTAGCATCATCCTTGGTTTCTGATCATTGAGTGTCAGTAGCAACACATCCCTTTGTTGTGACAACCAAAAATGTCTCCAGACATGGCCAAATGTCCCCTGGGTGGGGGGGCAAACTGTTTGAGAATGACTGCTTTAAATTAGTGTTTCTTGACTTTAACTCAAAGCACTTCAAAACTTCTTTCTTCAAGACTTTGTTGTTTTTTTTAAATTTTTATTTATTTATTAGAGAGAGCACAAGTAGGCAAAGTGGCGGGCAGAGGGAGAGGGAGAAGCAGACTCCCCACTGAGCAGGGAGCCCAATGTGGAGCTCAATCCCAGGACCCCGGGATCCTGACCTGAGCCGAAGGCAGACGCTTAACCAACTGAGCCACCAGGTGCCCCCTTTAAGACTTTCTAATAGAATCTCCCTCTTCCTTGCCCCCTCCCAAAAATTCTATCTCAATCTCACTTTACTTTGATTAAATTATATTATGTAAGTGATAGAGATTAAAAAATGTTTGTGCAAATTGCATTTCTTCCTCTGAGAGGAATACCACTCTGGTTTCTAAATGGTTAAAGGAGATTTAGCCTCCCAAAAAAGGAAGAGAAAAAGAGGAAGGAAGGAAGGAAGGAAGGAAGGAAGGAAGGAAGGAAGGAAGGAAGGAAAGAAAAGAAGAAAGAAAGAAAGAAAGAAAGAAAGAAAGAAAGAAAGAAAGAAAGAAAAAGAAAGACAGACAGAAAGAAAGAAAGAAAGAAAGAAAGAAAGAAAGAAAGAAGAAAGAAAGAAGGAAAGAAATGTTCTACACTGTGGAAAAAGCTAGTCATTTTGCAGATGAAATGTGTTTATTAGTAGAACACAAAGTGAAATATGTTTACATGTGTGACATCTCCATTTGCTTATTAAAACAAGGATGTAATGATGTGACATAAAACAACTTAATAGTAAACTTGCACTATGATTACTTTAATAGTCTCCAGCCAACGAAGTCTCATGGGCTTTCTTCCTTAGTTATTTAACTGTATATAACCCTAATACTTTTCAGTCACTGAGATATGCTGAGGACAAGAATATGAATACAGAAATATATGACCATTATATAACAAGCTAATAAGGGTCTCTTCGCCCTCCCACCACATTCACCTACAACCTAGTGGTCAAAGAACATGAAGTCCATTACCCTTGTTTCAAACACTGCCATGCAAGGTTAAATCCCCAAGAGTTTTAAGTCAAATTCTGTTTGGGAAATAAGCATTGAGTTGCTGAAGAAATGCTGCCATAAACTCACTTGAAATCAAATTTCAATTACAAGTTTATGAGACACAAAGATCGAGTGTCAACATGATAGCAGCAGTTTTATGTACTTACCTCTTTGAATGTTAACAACAGTAACTCAGACGGTCTAAAACTTGTTATAGCTAATCAGAACAGATTGATCTTTTTAAAAAAATATCTCGAATAACAAGATTCACATCTCAAAAATTCAAAAGCGTTTGAAGCAACACAGACATAATTCTTCTGTTTTTAAATTAAGGGGAGGGGAGTAAAAATTCTTGCTGCACAGAAGTTACATTGCTTTTTTGATTTTCTCAGATATGAATTGTTGCCAAATGAACAAACATTAATTTAATATTCCCCCTGGAAGTTAAGAATACTTGATCTTAGCCAAAAGGCCGAGAAGCGATGAAAGTTAAGAACAAAACAGGAAAAAAAAATGTTTGCAGCCCTTCGAAAAATAAACAACTAACTCAGTTTTCTTCCAGAATTAAAAAACTAATTTTGTAAAGACTTCCTTTTTTTTTTTTTTTAAGCAACTTGCACCAAAGTATATTCAAATTTCATCATTTCTACAGAGAACCAAGTACAACAACTGAAACCCTGGAGGAGTAGGGTGACAGAATATTCCTTACATTGGCCTCTCCTCAGGATTTCTGGCTTCCTTACCTTCTGACTTCTTATGGAAATGCAGACAATACAGTGTCATAAAAATCTCATCTCTGGTTCAGGTCCCAGCAGGTTCTGATCATTTTCTACGCAGAAGCTGTAGTTCCCTAATCCAGGTCAAGGTACACTATGCTAATGAGCTCTGGCAAAAGTCCAATCAAAATTTAGATGCTCTCAGCTTGGGATAGGTGAAAGAGCTTGGGATAGGCAAGAGTGATCCAGCCCAATTGGCCCCAGAATGCCAGTAATGTGATGGATATTTCAAAGTTTCACCTCTGAACTTTCTCCTCCTTTAGTTTAAGAGGGGATTTTAACTGAAATGGACATTGAAAAAAGAACCTCATGAGGAAGTACAGGTGTTTTTCTGCTCATCATTTCATAAGTTGGGCTCATAACAGACTGATTTAATAGTAGATTCTAATTCTACCACTTACCCCTGCCTCTGTATGAGAGAGAACAGAGAGACAGACAGAGGTAGAGAAATACCATGCTGATGGAACTTACTGGAATAGATATTAGATAGCCAACATTCCTAAACCAGAAATACTAAAATGCTATTTATTCTACACCTACCAATTATGCCCCCACTAATTCTGAGTGTTCCGATCTCCTCAAATAATATCATGCTCCCAAGTCAGTTCAGTCCACATGCTGTGTTCCAGGCTGTCTGCTAGGCTCTCGAGATCTAAGGGAGAATTAAAACATTGAATTTCATAGTAGAAAAGACAAACAAAGACACTAAATAAGCCTAAGATAACTTAATGCATGGAACAGAGGCATTCTAGAAAGAATGTGGAAGGAGAAGTTATGAAGTGGAAGGGAAGCTAATCTGGGGAAACTTCTTCCACCATCATGATGCCCGATTAGCCTTTTGAAGGACAAATGGATATTTGTTAAGGCATCAAAGAATGGAAGGTGTTTCAGGTAACGGTGATATTGTGAGCAAAGAGAAAGTCATGGGAAGAGTTAGTGTCCTCAACATTAGAAGTAGGCGACTGTCAGGAAGGCCCTGACCATGGAAGACAGGATGTGGACAAAGGGATGAGCAGGCCAGAGGGCAAAATCCTCGGGAAGACTTAAAATCTTGTATTGTGTAGTTGCTAAGAGATCGTTGGCAGTGTTGAGATTTCTCACTAGTGTTTCAGTTCATGAATGAATTTCTCTTCTGCCTAGAGGTTGAGACACTGAAGAATTTTCTGGTGCTTTATCACACTAATCTTGATCTGCTCCTTGTAGTCCCTCCTTGGTCAGGGGGTTCTTTCAACATCTCCAGACACGCTGTGGCAGGACAAAGCCAAGGGCTCTGCCAACTGGCAAGAGAGAGAGCTCTACATGGTCCTGCTCCAGAAGCTCAAAGCAGAAAGCTCCAGAAGCACAAACAATGGATTTTAGACTTGAGAGGAAATAAATTGGTAACTGGCACACCCGTCATGATTATCCATTCACTTCGGTCTCCTCTATTCTTGCCAGTTACCAATTTATTCGTAATCTTAAAAAAAAAAAATTGTGTTCTTATCTCCTAGAGGTTCCCATTGTTCACATTTTGGTCATGTCCTTTCAGGCATTTGTTTTCCCCTACACACATCCCCGAACAAAGATATTACTTTGCATAATTATAAGAGTAAATGTACATACTATTACTTTAACTATTCATGAGTGCTAGTCCTGGGTCCCCAGCTAAGCTACTGGTTCCTTTACGGAGGAGTTGGTATCTCTCACTTCCCTTCTCCTCACACAATGATCTGCTGCAGGCCAGCTGCAACATCACATCCATCTTCATCCCACCAAACAACCCTACTCTGACACAGGAAGAAACTGAGGAGCTCTCTCCACACTTGGAGTGGGCTGTGACCTCATGTTGTAGACTGGTAACAGCACTTCTACTTTCGCAAGGCCAGAATCCTACCTTCTTACCCAAATTCTCCTAATTGGATCTCGATCATTGTTTTTAGTGACAACAATAATCACGGCCACTTCCATTGATGGAACACTTGCTAAAGAATCCATCCTTAGAGCACTCTTATGTGGTAGATGCTATCCTTATTTACCCTCTCTTCAGCGGTGTTCATCGAGGCTTTCAGAAATAGTGACTTGTAAGCATGTAGGTGGCAGCGCTGAGGCAGAAACCAGAGCGTGCTGGCCAAGGTGCTGCATGAACTGCCCAGGGTTGTTCAGGGTCTGGAGTCTTTGTCTTTCTTCCTATGTACTCAGAGCTCCACTCTGCTTTTTTGAGTCTCTGTCTCCTTTCCGAAGACAGGAATCCTGCCCTAAAAGCCAGGTGCTCAGGGGCACCCGGGTGGCTCAGTTGGTGTTCAAGTCTTCATTTTGGCTCAGTTCATGATCTCAGGGCATTGGGCTCCCTGCTCAGTGAGGAGCCTGCTTCTCCCTCTTCTTCTGCCCCTACCCCTGGCTTGCACATGCGCGCACACACACTTTCTCTCAAATAAACAAACAAATAAATAAAATATATATAAATTAAAAAAGCTGGGTGCTAAGAAGCCCTATTGCTTGGTGACTGACCTCAACCACGGAAGCTTGGATTTCTCAATACCTCTGCTCTTGTGTTCCCCATCCCTCTGGGGTCTACTTACTGAGATCATGATGGATTCTCACATCACTGGGGGTGCTTTAGGCATTTTAGGAAGGATAGTTCTGTGTAGGACTGTCCCATGAACATACTGTTTCCCCAGGCCCTAAAGGCCAGCAACACATCCAAGTTACAACACCAACCCTAGCTTCCCACCCCTGTACTTCCAAATGTTTAGAAAGGGACAGGGAGAGTGCCATTGTATGGCCTCTGCTTCAGGACAAGTATGCCAGAGGTGCTTGCCTAGATAGGCTACCACTGTTGTCTCCAGTTTATGGCCTTCAGATGTCTTGCAATACAAGATGAATGAGCTTTTCCAGCATTTACAAGTCTTGTCTATCCTCCCGGTTCAATAGATGTGCCAGGCCCTAGCTTCACCCATTGTCTGGTCCCTCCACTGTTTAACTCTTACCATATGTCAGGTACTGTTCTAAACACTTAATCCTCACAACTACCTAACGAAATAACATTATTATTAAGTTATATTAGTACGAGAAACTGAGGCACAGTATGGTTAAATAACTCAATCTTTATGAGGTCACGAAGGAACCAATCTCTTGGCATCCATAATCTGATCTTGGTCAAAGGAGAAATATCAGCTAGATAACAGTGATTCCCTCCATGATAGAGTAAATCTATCTGACACATCAGCCCTTTCTGGTAACAACTTCCCCCTGCCTCCTCACCTCACCATTTTTAAGGAAACTGCTATTGCCACCACCCCCCCTCACTCCCCCTACAAGGCTATCCATCAGAATTTTCTGTCCCTTCTAGCACCAGACTCAGTCTGATCTATACAGTCCTCTTCTGGAATTTCCCAAGTCAGAGGTGAAGAGGTTGCTCTTTCCTTTCAGCTGCCAAATTGTAAGCTGGCCTCTGAGCTACTATGGCCATAGCTCTGCTGTTGCAGGACAGAATCTGACCATGAAACCAACAAGGGAGCAAAAAGCATAGGGAGAGAGATAAGCAAAGGGAGAGCAAAGAGATTTGGATTCAGACAAGTCTGTGGCCCACTTCAGTCCTCTCATTTGGAATCATGCGACCCACAAAGACCATTTACACTTTCACTCCTTGGAATTGAGTCCTTCAACTTGCACCTGTTAAAGATCTATTTACACATCTCCCATCTAGGTAAGCCTAAATTTTGCCCAGATTTCAAAATGAACCACTCTCCTTTTTATTTATCCTTCTAATAAACGTGGGCACCCAGAGGAACTTGTCTGACACCCCTTAAAATCAGAAAAGCTTCATAATATCTCACTTGAGTCAATGTGCAGGACACAGAATCTTCATCATCTCAGTTAAACCCTGAACCAACACAAGCAGTCCTTAAAGCAGGTAATCATTCATAAAAAGTTCATAAAACTGAACTTTGGATTTTTCCTCTAGGGTGTCTCAAATTTTAAGCCATTTGTGATTCTCATATGGAGAACTCTCCAAGGTCTGTATAGGATACTTTAGTTCTAAAGACCACCCTGCATCATCTTAAATTGGATTCTGAGCTGCATCTGTTCTGAGAAATAAGAGGCTAACTTAGTGTACTCTATAAATATCTGGGCAGACAAGACAGACATGGTTGACTGTTCCCTAATTGATGGTTGAGGTGGGTAAGCCTCTGGATGTCATGGTGTTCTCTGGAAAATACTATGAAATTTAGAAATACTTTCTTTAAGGGGTGCCTAGATGGCTCAGTTGGTAGAGAAGACAACTCTTGATCTCAGGGTAGTGTATTTGAGCCCCATGTTGAGCATAAAGCTTACTTTAAAAAATATACATACTTTAAGACTTGAGAACAATTTTACTTACAGAAACTATGACTGGTAGATATATGTGTAATATAAAAATCACAACTATGAACCCAGGGTCAACCCCCCAAAAGGGGAAAAAACCCAAAACAAAGAACTTCTCACATTCATAAAAGTGGATTTTTTCCAGTTTCCTATAAAAAGTTTGCTGCTCTTTTGTTTTGTACCAAAAGGCAAGAAATGGGATGTCCTGCTGGTTGATAACAATGTGAGTAAAGTCAGAACTGAGAAAACAATTTTGTTTCTTAAATAATTTTGCAAATTAGGAAATTGACACCAACTTTTTAAAATTTAGGAATCAGATTTTTAAAAAGTCACAGAACAATCAAAGCAGGAATATGATCTACATTAAAATGGAGTAAGCTGTTGCTGCTATTTTAGAAGAATTAATAAATATTTCAAGCTATTTTGTTCTGATTTCCAATATGGCAAACATTGGTAGATATTACCACATAATCAAAAGCTGTTGGAGGTTCTTACTAATTTTGAATAGTGAAAATAGACCCAGAAGATTAACAACTGCTGTCGTCACGTAGTAAGTCCTGAAGTAGTGAACCCGTCATGGGGTGGGGTGGAGCTGTTGCTAGTGATAGTCACACTCAGAATGTGAACTCCAGCTCTCCATGGGCTCCTATCTCAGGACTAGAAAGGTGGCAGGAATGGAGGGGGTAACACGATAAGGAGAAAGAGATGCTGTCAGTAAAACAGCACCATCAATGTCCACAGGATGAAATGCTGCTGGAGGAGGGAGGTCCTGCCCTCAGCCGAGGCTCTATGGCACCCAAGACTGGTTCCAGCAGACCCAGCACCCACCGCTTCTGCTGACTGTGAGCTCCTGATCACCGGCATTTGAGGCTCTAGCAGCTAGTGTCCCCATAGAGGGCAGAGCAGGAGAGGGAGAAAGTGGTGGACAAATGCAGTAACTGAAGACTCAGCAATGAATACACATGAGATATCCCTTGAAGAAAACACAGAGAGAACTGTGCAGAGCTGGGATCCTGAAGGTAGAGCCAAAGGCCAGCACCTGACAGCCTAGACTGGTGCCACCCAAACTCTGAAGCCTGGCGGAATCACAGGTTAGATATTTGTAATCAAAGGATTGCACACCTGAAGCTAATATAACATTGTGTTAATGATCCCTCAATTAAACAAATTTAAAAATAAAATAAATAAAAAATGCAACAAAAATGGTAACCACTGTTCTTTGTATTATGGAATTATTGATCATACTATTTCCTTTTTTATATTTATTTGTAATTTTCTAAATTTCCCATAAGAAAGGTGCATCCTTTTTTAGCATGACATTCCTTTTTAAGTCAGCGATATAAAGTAAAAATAACTACCATTTATAGCAACCTTTATGCCAAGTAAATACCACTATACCAGTATGCCAAGTATACCAGTATACCAAGTTTATACCACTACCTTTATAGCAACAGTTCTCAAACATTTTTATACTCTTAAGAAATAAGGAGACTCTTGGGGGACCTGGCTGTCTCAGTTGGAAGAGCATGTGACTCTTGATCTTAGGGTCATGAGTTTGAGCCCCATGTGGGGTGTAGAGATTACTAAAAAAATAAAAAAAAGAAATAATGAAAATCTCAAAAAGCTTTTGTTTATGTAGTTATATCTGTCAATCTTTACCATATTAGAAATTAGAACTGAAAACTTTTTTGAAATATTTATTTTTTTAAAGATTTTATTTATTTATTTGAGAGAGAATGAGAGCACAAGCAGGTGGAGGGGCAGAGAGAGAAGCAGACTCCTCACTGAGCAGGGACCCCAATGCAGGGCTGGATCCTAGGACCCTGAAATCATGACCTGAGCCAAAGATAAATGCTTAGCCCACTACCACTAAGTGACTCAGGCACCCCTGAAATATTTATTAATTGATGTAAAATAATAGTAATAACCCATTTCATTTTAATATAAATACCACTAAAAAAAAACTATGTTCAAAACAAAAATTCATGGGATGAGTCACAGTAACATTTTTTGCAAATCTAATATCTAACGCAATAGAAAGCAGCAGGACATCTCATATCTGCTTCTGGATTCAATCTGTTATAGTACATGTGGATGTCATGTAGGCTCTGGGAACTACACTGCATATGTGTGAGAGATTTATAGTGAGATTATTTTGAAGTGAAGAATATATCTTAATATATTCATGAAAATAGTTTTAATTTTGTAAACCTCCTGTAAGGGTCTAGGGTACCTGCAAGATTCATTGGACCATACTTTAAAAACCATTTTCTTTTCTTTCTTTTTTTTTTTATGATTTATTTATTTGAAAGAGAAAGGGAGCTGGGCAGGGTTAGGGGGAAGGAGAAGGGCAGAGGAAGAGAGAGAGTCTCAGACCGACTCCCCACTGAGCACAGAGGCTTGGTGGGGCTCCATCTCATGAACCTGAGATCATGACCTGAGCCAAAATCAAGGGTCGGACACTCAACCGACTGAGCCACCCAGGTGCCCATAAAAACCATTTTCTTTATAGGATACAAAATATCTTTACAAACAAATCTCATCTGACTCACAAAAACACCTTGAATCAGGCATGTTTTTAAACATATGAGGAATTTGGGAGTCAAAGAGGTCAACCAATTCATCAACCATCACATGAATTCCTGTCTTTTAGAGTCTGAATCTGAGACTCAATTCCAGATATCTATCATATCAACCCTGAAAAGCTTTTTAACTGCCCGCCTTTTCCCAGGGCAATAGCTGGGACACTTAAAGATTTTATACACAATAATTAGGATTAATATATTAATTCTAGAATGTGATAAATAAAAACAGATCTAGAGGAGTTAGAGAAGACAAAGCATGACATAGCAGAAATAAGCACAGGTCCTGGCAGGCAGGAGCCCTGAGTTCTGGACGCCATTCCTTCACTTATTGTGTGACTTGAGCTGAGTTTCTCTACCTCTCTGGTCACCAGGATTGCCTCATCTGTAAAATGGGATGATGATATCTTACCTGCCTGAAGGCATGGTCTGGACCAGATGATTGCTCAACATCCCTGCTAGTGGAAGACTGGTCATCTACCAAAAATTCCAGTCACTTGAAAAGTAGGAATACAACTCAGCTGAAATGGACTCTCGTTTGATAGTTCCTGTAATTCTTCCTTTTTCTTTAGAGTAATATTTGGGACTTGGTATTTATTGAAATTTATTTCAGTCATCTTTCTTGTAATTTCTTCAAACTTTATCCAGAAAACCTAACCTTGAGAAAATTCATTAAAATCACCTGGGTGACTCAGTCAGTTGAATGTCCAACTCTTAATTTTGGCTCAAGTCGTGATCTCAGGGTCCTGAGATTGAGCCCCCATGTCTCTCTCTCTCAAATAAATAAATCTTAAAAAAAAAAGAGAGAGAAATCACTTAAAAACTTTGGTGAGTAGAAACCCAATGCAGGGATCCCTGGGTGGCGCAGCGGTTTGGCGCCTGCCTTTGGCCCAGGCGCGATCCTGGAGACCCGGGATCAAATCCCACGTCGGGCTCCTGGTGCATGGAGCCTGCTTCTCCCTCTGCCTGTGTCTCTGCCTCTCTCTCTATCTCTCTGTGACTATCATAAATAAATAAAAATTAAAAAAAAAAAAAAAGAAACCCAATGCAATTCAACAAGCCCCACAAGTGTACTGAACACCCACTATTGTGCTGGAGACATGTTATGATTCTAGAGAAGCAGGCACACCTGATTTTATTTCTGGGCATGCTACTGGATTTAGACATTTATCATGCACTTAAGCTGGTTTATTTTTCCAATTTTTTATTGTGGCTAAATATACATAACATAAAATGTACTATTCTAACCATTTTTAAGTATAGTTCAGTGGCAGTAAATATATTCATTGTTGTGCAACTATCACCACCATCCATCTTCAAAACTCTTTATATCTTGCAAACCTGAAAATATAGCCATTTTTAAAAAAGATTTTACATATTTATTCATGAGAGACACAGAAAGAGAGAGGCAGAGACATAGGCAGGAGAAACAGGCTCCCTGAGGGTAGCCCTAGGCGGGACTCGATCCCAGAACTCCAGGATCACGCCCTGAGCCAAAGGCAGATGCTTAACCACTGAGCTACCCAGGTGTCCTGAAAATACATCCATTAAATAATAACTCCCTTTCCCTTCCTGCTCTGGCAACCACTATTCTACTTTCTACCTCTATGAATTTAACTACTCTTAGTACCTTATATAAGTGGAATCATGCAGCATTTGTCTTTTTGTGACTGGCTTATTTCACTTGGCATTGTGTCCTCTGGGTTTGTGTTGTAGCAGGTGTCAGAATTTCCTTCCTCTTTAAGGCTGAATCCTATTCTATTGTGTGCATATACCATATCGTGTTCATACGTTTATCTACCAATGGACATTTGGGTCATTTCTACCACATTGAAGCTTTCCAAACCTTTGTTTAAAGGTTAGAGGAAAAAAAAAAAGGTTGGAGAAACTTAGGACGCCTGGGTGGCTCAGCGGTTGAGCATCTGCCTTTGGCTCAAGGCATGATCCTGGAGTCCCAGGATGGAGTCCCACATCGGGCTCCCTGCATGGAGCCTCCTTCTCCCTCTGCCTCTGTCTCTGCCCCTCTCTGTGTGTGTCTCTCTCATGAATAAATAAATAAAATCTTTAAATAAATGGATGAATGAATGAATGAATGAATGTTGGAGAAACTCAACCCAAAGAAGAAAGTAGAATACAGCTAATGATAGCAGACATGGGTCAGAAAAATATGCACAGAGTTATTTCAGATTCGAGACATAAATTCTAGTACTAAAAGGAAAAAAAAAGCTAGATTTTTGTCTTTGTTATTTTCCTCCCTTCCCTAAAGAGCTGTTACTAAATTCTAAGTGTCATAAGATCATGGAATGTACTGCATTTAATTTCACATTCCACAGAAAATGTAACAAAGTTCTGGGCAAATTCCATTAGCGTATCTCTGAATATATCAGTGTAGTGGCACAATTAGGGAAACATTTTGATCTGAATGACCACACTTGATTTTCCAACAATCTTACAAGATAGTCAAGGCAAGTATTTGTGTCATTTCATACATGAAGAAGCTGAGAATCTCAGCCATTAGGTCATCACCAGGCAACATGGAACAGGACAACCGCTAGAGGTCTCACAGCAACTCTAGCACTGTCCCTTTGCCCCTGCCATCTGTCCGTAGTTGTGAATGAGCATTTAGAGTCATTTCCTACGTACAATATCACTTTGCCCTGAAGCACAGTAGTATCAGCTAGACAACATCACACTTAAGATCCTTCTAATCTTATGATTTAATGTGACGGTTTTCCATTATGGTGAGTTCTTTTTTATTTTTTTACTACGATGTGTCTGTGTGAAAGCAGGCCTACTAACATATATATTTACTTAGTAATAAAATGATCCGAGATTCTGTTAAAGACTCTGCAGTAGTGAGAGGAAATCTGCAAAAAGTGGCAGGGGAGGGTTAGCTTGTACATATAGGGTAGGAAGAACATTGCTCTTTGATCCTCATGCTTAGCTTAGAAAAAGTAGGTATAAAGTTGATTAAATGTATCATACATTTGTTTAAAAACCAAAACATATGATGGTTGACAAAGAGTACCTAGAACAAAATTATGAAGTAGTCAGACTAACTGCCCCTTGAGTATTCCAGTCTCCTTGCAAACTCTTGGATTGAACCTTTCTTGGCTCTACCCAGGGACTCAGTACTTTCAAAAGGCCTGTATATCCAGCCCTACACGAGCGTCTTTTCTGGACCTGCCCCGACCTCTGCACTTTTTCCTGTCTCTTCATCAAAACATCTAGCCAACAAATTGTCCATAGGTATTTATTTCCTCTTCATCCCCAATCCCTCTGCTAGACTAACAGTAAAGAAATTTTAAATGTTATTAAGGAAAAAGTTCACCACCATCACCATAACAAAAAGAGGCAAGGAGGACACAGGAGAAAAGGGATTTCAATGATTTTTTGAAAGACAAAGTAGACATGAGGGGAAGCAATTTAGGAAGGGGAGAGAATGTTTCAACTTAAATGGAGGTAGATGTGGAAAAAAAAGGAAGCCAATGGCTCACAGGCTTAGTGGCTGGAGACCCCAGGGACTAAGAAAGGCCAGGCTTGAGTGAGGGTGGAATGTACTAAGTAGTTGAGTTGTTTTCCTTAATCCACTCGAGATAATGCCTCCCCAGCCAACAGGAGAGCTGAGATCTGTTCTCTTGGGGAACTGAATGACCATGGCTTTGGATTTGGAGACAGTTGCCATATGGGGACATAAAGAATAAGTGAAGATTGAAGTGAGCACCAGGCTGAAATTAGCTCAACTAAATAAAAGTCTAAAAATTAACTGTGGGGACCTCAGCTTTTTTTCCCACTCTGCCCTCAGCCTTTTTTCCCACTCTGCATAGGCCTCGTTGGACATTACTCTGGCTGTAGGGAATGGATGACCCTTCCAGAAATTGAACAGTCTTAGAAAAATAAAGTTTAGCATTCCATGATAAAAAGGACAGTTCAAGGACCAATCCCCTAAAAGAGAATTCACTAGTCCACAGGCTTAACCTACAGATGTAGAGCTACAAATTAGCTTTTAAGAAAGTGATCTCACTCTTAAATATGAACAGTCAAGGATGACTACACATTTGGGAAAAGCCTCCAACATGAAAGAGATTTAAAACTAACGAGCTAACCACGCCTTGGAGGAAGGAGAGTACCAGAAGATGTTGCTACTATGTCATTGAAGTCCCTGGAGGATGAAACAGCTAAGATGCTACAAGAAAAAAAAAAAAAAAAAGAAAGAAAGAAAAGAAAAAAAATATCAAAAAAGTAAGAAAGAGCTCTAGGGAATTATAAATATAACAGTCAAAATGAAAAAATCATAAAAATTTAGGAAACTAAAATCAAGGAAATCTACCAACCAGGTTAAATCAAAACTGAATGAGAACAAAAATAGGAAATAAGCTTCAAGGGTTAGATTAGAAAGACCACCCAACTAAAGTTAGAAGCTAGCAGAAAAAGAAATAATTGAAAGTAGAAAAGATGGGCAGCCCTGGGTGGCTAAGCGGTTTAGTGCCGCCTTCAGCCCAAGGCCATACCCTGGAGGCCTGGGATAGAGTCCCACGTTGCGCTCCCTGCATGGAGCCTGCTTCTCTCTCCGCCTTTGTCTCTGCCTCTCTCTCTCTCTCTCTCTCTCTCTCTCTCTCTCTGTATGTCTCTTGTGAATAAATGAATAAAATCTTAAAAAAAATAAAGTTAGAAAAGAGGAAAAAACCAAAGTGATATAAGAAATTTTTCTGGCCAGAATTGGAGGGCATGAGATTCCAGACAGCAAGTTATACTGAATCCTCAGCAGGTGAGTGAAAAAGCCCAACCCTGACACATCACTGGAAAAGCTCAGGACATTGGGAGTCAGGAGAAAGAATTGTTACACTTCCAGAAAGAAAAAGCAGGTAAATCAGAATTTTACTGGACTATTCAAAAGTACTAACTCTGAAAAATCAGCAGATGATGGAGTAATACCTCCAAAATTCCAAGGGAAAAGCATCTCCAACCCAGAATTTTAGAGTGAGCCACATCAGTCAAATGTGAGGGAAAAATAAAAATGTTTTAAACATTCAAAGACTAAAAATTTTGCTTCTTGTGCACAGGAAACTACTGAAGGCTAGCTATGCTCCCCCAAAATAGGGGTAATTGGATGAGAAAGGGTTCCAGGAGCACAATGAAGAGAAGTCCATCAGGGCAGGTATGCAGAAGACCATAATTATGAGCAGAAACTATATGCATGAAAAAAGTATTCTGGGAAAGAAAGTGTGAGGGTTAAATTTTATTTATGTGTTTGGGTTTTGCTGTTTTGTTTTGGTTTGTTTTGCTTTGGTTTGTTTTGTTTTGGTGTTGGTTAATTTAATTTTTAAAAGATTTTGGGCAGCCCCGGTGGCTCAGCGGTTTAGTGCTGCCTTCAGCCCAGGGTGTGGTCCTGGAGACCCAGGATCCAGTCCCAGGTCAGGCTCCCTGCATGGAGCCTGCTTCTCCCTCTGCCTGTGTCTGTGCCTCTCTGCCTCTCTCTCTCTCTCTCGTGAATAAATAAAATCTTTAAAAAAAAAGATTTTATTTATTTATTTGACATAGAGAGAGCACTAGGGAGGGAGAATCAGCCTCCCCACTGAGCAGGGAACCCAATGAGGAACTCGATCCCAGGACCCTGAGATCATGACCTGAGCCTAAGGCAGACGTTTAACCAACTGACCCATCCAGGTGCCTTGGTGCTGATTAATTTTAATGTGTCAATTTAGCTAATCCAAGATCCTGGATATGTGGTTAAAAACCAGTCTGGATGTTGCTGAAGGTGGATTCTTTTAGTTGAGATTAAGGTTTATGTCAACAGACTAAGTCAAGCAGATTACCCTATATAATATAGATGGGTCTCATCCAATTACTTTTAGGCCTTAAAAGAAAAAAAGAATAACATCCTATGAGCAAGAGGGAATTTTTAAAATTTAAATTCAATTAATTAACGTATACTGTATTATTAGTTTCAGAGGTAGCATTCAGTGATTCATCAGTTGCATACAACTCCCAGTGTTCATTACATCATGTGCCCTCCTTAATGTCCATCACCCATTCACCTCATCCTCCTCCCCTCCAGTGACCCTCAGTTTGTTTCCTATGATTAAAGGTCTCTTATGGTTTATCTCCCTCTCTGATACCACGTTGTTTTATTTTTTCCTCTCTTCCCCTGTGATCCTGTTTTGTTTCTTAAATTCCATGAGTGAGATCATGATGATTGTATTTCTGATTGACTTCTTTTGTTAAGCAAAATATCCTCTGGTTCCATCCATGTCATTGCAAATGGCAAGATTTCATTTTTTTTTAATGACTGAGTAGTATTCCATTGTGTATATATACCACATCTACTTTATCCATTCATCTGTCAATGGATATCTGGGCTCTTTCCATAGTTTGGCTGTTTTGGACATTGCTGCTATAAACATTGGGGTGTAGGTGCCCCTTCAGATCACAACATCTGTATCTTTGGGGTAAATACCTAGTACTGCAATTGCTGGGTCATAGGGTAGCTCTATTTTCAACTTTTTAAGGAATCTCCATACTGCTCTCCAGAGTGGCTGCACCAGTTTTCATTCATGAACAGTGTACAAGGGTTCCCCTCTTCTGCATCCTTGCCAACATTTGTCATTTCCTAACTCGTTAATTTTTCCATTCTTACTGGTGTGAGGTGGTTATCTTGTTGTGGTTTTGATTTGTATTTTCCAGATGCCAACTGATGTGGAGCATTTTTTCACATGTCTGTTGGCCATTTGTACGTTTTCTTTGGAGAAATATCTGTTCATATCTTCTGCCCATTTCTTGATTGGATTATTTGTTCTTTGAATATTGAGTTTCATGTTCTTTATAGGTTTTGGATATTAGCCCTTTATCTGATATGTCATTTGCAAATATATTCTCCCATTCTGTCAATTGTCTTGGTTTTGTTGACTGTTTTCTTTACTGTGCAAATAGCTTTTTATCTTGATGAAGTCCCAATAGTTCATTTTTGCCTTTGTTTCCCTTGCCTTTGGAGATGTGTCTAGTAAGAAGTTCCTGTGGTCAAAGTCAGAAAGATTGCTGCCTGTGTTCTCCTCTGGGATTTTGATGGATTTCTGTCTCACATTTAGGTCTTTCATCCATTTTGAGTCTATTTTTGTGTAGGGTGTGAGGAAATGGTCTACTTTCATTCTGTGCATGTGGCTGTCAAATTTTCCAAATACCATTTGTTGAAGAGACTTTTTTTCCATTGGATATTCTTTCCTGCTTTGTTGAAGGTTAGTTGACCATAGAGTTGAGGGTTCATTTCTGGTTTCTCTATTCTGATTCCATTGATTATCCATCTGTCTCTTTTTGTGCCAGTACCATACTGTCATGATGATTATAGTTTTATAATAGAACTTGAAGTCTGGAATTGTGATGCCTCCAGCTTTGGTTTCTTTTTTTGTTCCACATAAATTTTAAGATAATTTGTTCCAATACTGTGAAGTAAGTTGATGGTATTTTGATAGGGATTGCATTGAATGTATAGATTGCTCTAGGTAGCATAAACATTTTAATAATATTTGTTCTTCCAATCCATGAGTGTTGAACATTTCCATTTCTTTGTGTCTTCCTCAATTTCTTTCATGAGTGTTCTATAGTTTTCTGAGTACAGATGCCTTGCCTCTTTGGTTAGGTTTATTCCTAGACGCCTTATGGTTTAGGGTGCAGTTGTAAATGGGATCAACTCCTAATTTCTTTCTCCTGTCTCATTGTTAGTGTATAGAAATCAAACTGATTTCTGTGCATTGATTTTTGTATCCTGCCACTTTGCTGAATTCCTGTATGAGTTCTAGAAATTTTGGGGTGGAGTCTTTTGAGTTTTCCATATGGAGTATCATGTCGTCTGCAGAGTGAGAGTTTGACTTCTTTCCCAATGCAAGAAGGAATTCTATATCCAGACTGCTTTCAGACTTGTGCCAGTCTACCCTACAGATTTTGGTTTGCCAATCTCCACAATAATGTGAGCCAATTCCTAAAAATGAAATGCACTCTCTATCTCTTTCTCTCCCACCACACACACACACACACACACACACACACACACTATTCTGTTTCTCAGAGAATGCTGATACAGAGGTCTACAGGAAAAAATGAGAAGCAGTGCCTTTGGAATATTATCAATTAGTGTGTGGCAAAGATTCAGTAAAGTAAATTAATTAGGGATACACTGAAAACTAGGCAAATACAAAAAATAAGGCAATTATTAATTCCAAGAAAACCAAAGGTTTGTACCTCAGCAATGAACGTTTTGTCGAAGAAATGTAAATGCCTATGACTGACTAGCCAAAAATCTTTATATAATTATCTGAGGAGAGGGAAATTGAGAAACACAGTATAAACATATTATTCAGAAACATGGAGATAAATTATAAGAAAAATTGCCAAGAAAAAAAAGACATGGGTAATTTCCCTGAGTACAAGGGTAGGAAGTAAAAAAAGGCAGATCAGCTATTTGCAGTTTTTCACCATAAGCCTTTTTAACTATTTGAACTTATATTCAGGTATTATTTTGATAAAAATTAAAATTAACTGATAAATGCTTGCCCACTTGAAGCTTCATTCCTTTTGGGTCCTGTTGCCAGGTAACTGATATAGTAATAAAGCTTGACATGTTGTCTAATCCCATTGGATAATTTATTTAATTTTTAAAGGGTTTCAGCACTATTATACTAAAAGGGATAATTGCAAAAATTCTAACCAAGGGACCCCTGGGTGGCTCAGCAGTTGATCGCCTGCCTTCAGCCCAGGGCGTGATCCTGGAGTCCTTTTTTTTTTTTTTTTTTTTGATATAAAATCAGATTGGTTTATTGCTTCTGCTTGCATATAGACAGGAGAAAGGCAAGTGGGAGGGCCTGGGGTGGGTGGTAGATGAGGGGTATCAGAGGGGGGAGAAAGGTGCCTCAAATCTGCTCTGAGTAATGGAAGGAGAGGGAGAAAGGGAGGCACCCGCAGGCTAAAAAGAAATACATTTTCTGCAGGCAGCTCTCACCGAGTGGTAGTGATGGCCACCCTGCTAGGGCTCCCTCCTTATCCTCTCCCCTACTCCCAGCCTAGTGTGGGAGGACTGGGAAGCTGAGTCAGAAGTGTTTTCTACTACTGCCCCATCGATTGGAACACATTAGTGCAGTTCTTTAAACACATTGTGTGGTCCTACCTATGCATGGGGTTTTCCTCTATGATGATATCCTGCTCATGGACTCTGATTTGGAAAGCACACAGATCACTACTCCATACCTAAGTGAAAAGTT
The DNA here is from genome assembly GCF_018345385.1 of Vulpes lagopus. Taxonomy (NCBI): domain Eukaryota; kingdom Metazoa; phylum Chordata; class Mammalia; order Carnivora; family Canidae; genus Vulpes; species Vulpes lagopus. The sequence goes on along the minus strand of NC_054824.1, from coordinate 52,450,288 downwards.
AGCACATTGCACTGAGGTAACCCTCAACTCAGCCCTCACCCTGCCCAGCTACTGGATTTATAAATCAGAGGTGAGGATAATGGTAGAGTCCCAAATTAACAAAAGCCGAGTTCCACATCAGGCTCCCTGCATGGAGCCTGCTTCTTCCTCTGACTATGTCTCTGCGTCTCTCTCTCTCTGTGTCTCTCATGAATAAATAAATAAAATCTTTTTAAAAAATGCAGAACCTGCTTCAGTAGTCCTTAGATCGACCTGACTGCTTTAAAAAAAAAAAAATCTAACCAAGAGGGATGCCTGGGTGGCTCAGTGGTTGAGTATCTGCCTTTGGCTCAGGGTGTGATCCTGGGATCTGGGATCGAGTCCCACATAGGACTCCCTGCATGGAGCCTGCTTCTCCCTCTGCCTGTGTCTCTGCCTCTCTCTCTCTCTCTCTCATGAATAAATAAATAAAATCTTAAAAAACAACAACAACAAAGCTTTTTAAACCAAACCACTGGGTGATGAATATATTATGTAGGACCTATGGCAGTCTGTGTCTCAGTAAACATCTAATATGAATTCTGATCGAAAAACATAAAGTTCACATTCAGTGAACTTACTCCGAGTATAATGCCCTGTCTTCATGGTAGCATATATGTGTTTGTAGGGGGCAAGGATGGCCGCAGTGTAGACCCTTGAATCTAAAATATTTCCTGCATTGGTTTTCCACAGACACTTGAAAATAAATGACTATTTCACTTCCTTGGTTCTTGTGAGCTTTTGATATTCAAAGTCGTCCACTAAAATGGAAACGTTCCCAAGAAAGAAATGTCCTTTAGTAGGAATTACTTTGCTCCTGAGAATGAGAATGGAAAATTGAGGGCTGGGGAAAGGCAGAGGTGGTGGCCTCCTGGGCAAGCCAGGCCATTGTTTTTACCAGGCACCAACCCCAGGTGGCGAGAAGCTGGTTGTAGAGCGGGGCCTGGTGTGTCTGCAGTAGCGGCAACTGGCCAGGAGGTAGCAGCCCTGTCTTATCTGGTGCCTCAGCCGTCGTTCCCGCCTAGGCCATGCAGCTCCCGCCTAGGCCATGCAGCTCCCGCCTAGGCCATGCAGCGTTAGAGCAAACAGGGTCGTCCCAGAGGCAGCGCTGAGCGCCCAGAGCAGGTGTGTTACACTGCGGCCAGATGACAGTGAGCATTCAGCGAGCAGTTGTTTGAACGCGGGAACTCTACAGCAATCATTAAGACCGCTCCCTTGAATCCACCCTCAACGCGTTTGCAGGTAGCACAGCCCTGGATCATTCCACTCTTCGCTTACCCTGGTCAGTCCCGGCCCATTGCAGCAAAAAGTGGCCAAAGAAAACAGAACATTGTGCTCACCACTCTGGCTTTAGACCCACATCCATAAATCCCACGAAGACCCTTAATCATCCTGTATGTCCCCCGTGTATTCACTCTCACATCGTGTCCTAGACAGCCAGTTAACACTTTCAACTCGCTCCACACACCTCCACCACCTCACTCTGCTGATGGGCGGGCTTCCCACTTCACTGCAGAAATGAAGCAGCTGGAAATGAGCTTCTACCCCCAGCAGCCACACCCTGAGAGCTGGCTTTCCTGCTTGCTACGGTAGATGAACTGTCCAGGCTCTTAAGGGTAACCCTGTCCATGCCCTCGAGAGAATCCCCTCTCATCTCTATGGGAACAGAACTCTAGCATTTTCCACTTTTTTTTTTTTTTATCATCAACTTTCCTTTCTCTCCTGTGCTATTCTCATTAACACATGAAACTGCTCTTATGTGTCCCATCATTATTTATCTCTCTCTTTAGTCCCAGTTACCTAGTAGCTTCTGGCCTCATCTCTCTCCTTGCTTTTCCAGTAAAATTTTTGGAGTTATCCATGCTTGCTGATGCTGTCTCCAAAGCCCTTCCCACCATTCTCCATTAAACCCACTGCTATCAAGCTTTTGTTCAGATCATTTCAAAGAAACTCCTCCTGACCTGCACATCACTTACATCCAACAGTCAATTCTTCATCCTCATCTTTTCCTATAGAGAGCACTTGACACAGTCTATTACTTGCTTCTCCTGGAAACACGTCCTTCATTGGCTCCTGCGGTCACCATAACCTGGCTCTTCCTCTTCCTTTCTTAGTTTTTTGCTGATTTCCACCTTTTCTCCCCAGTCTTATTCTTAAACTCAGTCCTTGGACTTCTTTTGCTTTAAGAGAGAGTGCACACGCATAAGCAGGGGCTTGGGTGGAGGGCAGGGGAGCAGTAGAGGGAGAAAGGGAGAGAGAGAGAGAGAGAGAGAGAGAGAATATCAAGCAGACTCCATGCTCATCACAGAGCTAGACATTGGGCTCCATCTAACAACCCTGAGATCATGACCTGAAATAAAATCAAGAGTCCACCACTTAACAAACTGAGCCACCCAAGCATCTCATCTTCTTTTCTAAACATAATCTCACTCCCTTGGTGAGCTCCTGTAGTATCCTGACTTGAAATACCACTTAGATGTTACAGTTCCCAAATATATACCTCTAGCTCAGACTTCTCCCCTGAGTGCCTACTTTACACAGTCAATGGTCTACTAAATATCCACATAACCATTTAATTGCCATCCCAATTGATATACTGATATTCCACAGCTCTGTCTGTGGTCTTCCTAACCCAGTTAATGGCAGCCCCATTCTTCCAGTTTCTCCAACCAAAATATTCACAGACATCTTTGACTCCTTCTTTTCTCTCATCTCTCATGTCTATTCCTGTAGGAAATCCTCCAGTCTCTACCTTCAAAATATATCCAGACTCCAACCACATCTCATGACTTCCATCACTATCACTCTGCTAAGCTACCATCATCACTCCCCTGACTTACTGCCAGTACCTCCTGACTGGTCTGCCTGCTTCCACAAGTGAGTTTCTACAATTTAATCTCAATATAGCAGCCAGAATGATCCTTTTACAAAAAGCTAGACCGTCATTCCCCTACTCTAAACTCTCCAAAAGCCCCCCATTTTAATCAAAATAAAAGCAAAGTCCTTAGAAAGGTATAGAAGAACAGCACTAACAGAAGTAGGAGCCATGTGTGGCATTTAAAATTTCCCAGTCGCCATAATAAAAAGGTAAAAAGAAACAGGTGAGATGAATTTTAAAATATTATTATTTCAACGCAGGCTCCATATAAAAATTGAGAAATCTTACCTTCTTGTTTTCATTGAAAGTCTTTGAACTGCAGCATGTCATTTAGCCATCCAGCATGTCTCAGTTTGGATTAGGCACATTTCAAGAGCTTGAGAGCCACGTGTGGCTGGAGGCCACGGCAGTGGACAATGCAGCTCCAGCCCACGCCTCTCTGAGGGGCCTTCAGCTCCCCTTCACCTGGCTCACTCAGCTCCTTGCCCAATGGACAGGCTCCCACCTCTGGACCTTTGCACAGCCAATTCCTTCTGCCCACCCCCCCAACCCATGCGGCCCCCCACTGCTTTTTCCCAATAACCTCACAGATGCCTTTTTCACCTCATCCTCATCCTCATTTACATGGCCATCCCACTTAAATTGAAACCAGCACACTTCCCATTCTGACACTCCCAATTCCTCTTACCTGCTTCAATTTTTCCCCCTAGCAATTATCACCTTCTCTATTTTCTCACACAAGAAAAGCTCCCCCCAGGGCAGGTGGCTATTTTGTCAAGTGACATATTCCCAGTACCTGGTACATAATAAATGCTTCTTGACTGAATGAATTAAGGGGAGCATTAACTTTATCTTCCCACAAGCTTCTCAGGTCAGGGCTTGGAGCTAGCATCTCACATTTCGCACCAGGCAGGCACTAGTCTTGGGAGTGACTGACAAGAGAGCTATTTCATCTGTTAGCCATCACTGCGGGAAAAGGAGTGGTAGTACGATGGTCACAAGGACGTGGCCCCATGTCCTCAGGCAGGCCTGGATTTCTGGGCGCAGCTCCGGAGGCCAGAGCCAGTGCCACAGCCAGAGCCAGTGCCGAAGTGGGGCAAATAGAGATCAATTTCAATTTGTTGGAAAGAACCTTTGAATCAGTACCTGTTCAGAATGAACAGGTCTGTCTTAAGAGATCCCCTCAGGGCAGCCTGGGTGGCTCAGCGGTTTAGCGCCGCCTTCGGCCCAGGATGTGATCCTGGAGACCTGGGATCGAGTCCCACGTCGGGCTCCCTGCATGGAGCCTGCTTCTCCCTCTGCCTGTCTCTCTCTCTCTCTCTCTCTCTCTCTAACTCTCATAAATAAATAAAATCTTTAAAAAAAAGAGAGAGAGAGATCTCCTCATGGCACAAATATAGAAGTCACCCTTTGCCAAGAGGTGGGCTCTGTACTTGGGGTTGGACTAAACCTCTCCAGTCACCTTTACCATTGTAAGATACTTGAGCCTAAATTGTTGGTGTAGTAGAAATATCAGGGGTTTGTTTTTAGATTTTAAGTAAACTCTACACCCAACATGGGGCTTGGACTCACAACCCTGAGATCAAGGGTCGCACGCTCTACTGACTTGAACCAGTCAGGTGCCCCAGTATTACGGGTTTTGATATCTGACAGTTTGGGTTAAAGTTTTATTTCACGGTTTACCTGCTGCTACTTGCATACTTGTATTTGCTCAGGATGTTATCTATCTCCAGGGATTTGCTTCCATATAATATATATACAACTGTCTCCCATACGAGTTGACATGATTTGGAAAGCAAATACTTTTTTTTTTTTTTTACCTTAACTTGTAAAATTTTCTCCTAGGTTCCAGAATTTCCAAAAATTTTAAAGGTCCCACCCCACCCCCTTTAAATTGTCAAGTAATTTGTAAAAACCTGCTCTTACCTCAAAATGATTCCTCCCTATCTCTTTTCCTATCGGCAATAGCAACAATCACTACTTCTTACTGTTAAGTGCTACCTCATTTCATCTTTGCAAAAGGTGTGGAGGTGTTGACTGGAATCACTCATTATTCAGATGAGGAGATTGAGGCTCAGGGATGTTAATTAACTTGCCCAAGGACACATATCGGTTAATAGGTCAAATATAACCTAGGAAATTCCAAAGAATCTCTTTTCCTGTTCCATACCCCTTAATTCACTCAACAAATATTTATTGATGTGTCTGTGCCAGGAGCTCTATTAGGAATGAGGGACAGGGCAGCCCGGGTGGCTCAGCAGTTTGGCCTCTGCCTTCGGCCCAGGGTGTGATCCTGGAGTCCTATCAGGCTCCCTGCGTGGAGCCTGCTTCTCCCTCTGCCTGTGTCTCTGCCTCTCTCTCTCTCTGTGTCTCTCTCATGAATAAATAAAGAAAATCTTTAAAAATAATAATAATAATAATAATAATAATAATAATAATAAAATACCCCTTCTCTGCTGTCTCGACTTGGCCTCTGAAATTAGGTTAGAGGGCTTTTTAGCCGTCTCCTGACCTGTTCCCTTTCATTTAAGGCTCTGGCATCCCCTCCCGGCCCCAGGAAGGGTCTCTATGTGCTGTTGGTTTGTGGCTTCTCTACTGAACTGCAGTCTTCTCTTGAATTTATTACAACTGTACAAATGAGCGGTCATTTTCCATTTCTGATTGGATAACAAAGGGAGTTCACTTTTCGCTAAGCAGTGGCTGCACATCTTGGCCAACATCTCACAGAATGTGGACTGTAGTTTGAGAACCTGGCACTTCTGAAGGCCCCTTGATGTCTCCTCTGACTTCCAGTTAGTTTCCAAATCCTAGTCACAACCTGTACATTCGACTGGGGGGCCGAGGGGGTGGGGAGGGAGAAGAAGTGTGTGTGTCCTGAAGCAGTACAGAGACAGGAGTGAGCAAAATAATGTTTGCTTACTCCTTCCCTTTTCTCAAAGTTCTGACCAGACGCCTTCATTCAGGCCATGACCCAGCCCATGCTGGCTCCTTCCTAACCCCTCCTTAGGCCAACCCCAAGGCACCACCCACAGATCCAATGCATATTTCAAGGACCCAACCTTCCTCTTTCTATTGTCTGATTTTACTCACTTGTTGCAGGGTGGGTGGGTGGGAGTTCTTCAAGTATTTTCTAAATTACTTTCATTTTAGGGACGCTTGGGTGGCTCAGTGGTTCAGAGTCTGCCTTTGGCTCAAGGCGTGATCCTGGGGTCCTGGGATTGAGTCCCACATCAGGTTCCCCGGCATGGAGCCTGCTTCTCTCTCGGCCTTCTTTCTGTGTCTCTCATGAATAAATAAATAAAATCTTTAAAATAAAAATAAGTAAATTACTTTCATTTTAGAAGTAACCAGGAGATTATGAAAGCTTAAAAAGAACCAACTGCAGTTTCCCCAACCCCAGGTTATATACTATTGTAACATGGTAGGTTTCAAATCCATTTTTAAAAGCTCTCATATTCAGCTATGTCAAATGGTTGAGCTGCATTGATTTCACTACTTCTCATCACAGGGAAGGGGAGGGATATTAAACCAATGTTCCTAGATTTCTTAGCATAACATTCAAGGGCATCCCTGATCCAGTTTTTTTTTTTTTTTAAGATTTTATTTATTTATTCATGAGAGACACACAGAGGCAGAGACATAGGCAGAGGGGGAAGCAGGTTCCATGTGGGGATCCTGATGCGGGACTCAATCCTGGGACCCCAGGATCACGACCTGATCCAAAGGGAGACGTTTAATCACTGAGTGAGTCACCCAGGTGCCCCATTGATCCAGTTCTAAATGAACTTTCTATGTCACTCTATAGACTGGAACACTGATTAATCTTCATTTCATGCCCCAACACGGTGCTGGATACATGGGAAGAATGCAATTATTTCAGCCCTCTTAGGGCATTATCAATATGCAACCAGTGTATCTGCTCCCTCTGAATGGTGAGTTCCTTGAATTCCTTACCTTCAATGGTTTTGTTGTCCACCCAGTGCTACTCGCATATCTCAGTAGCTGCAATTGCTCATAATTTCAAGGTCAAGCAATCGATTCTACTTCGGCCTTCCTGGTAGCATCTCCAATATTCTTCTCCAAACTAGAACTTCTAATCCACTGACACCCCACCCCATAACTCTCCCTCAACCACTTTATGTTCTCTCTCCCTCCCACCTAATCACCTGATTTGCTTATACTAAAACATTTTTTTTTTGTTTATCTGAAATTCAAATGCAACTCAGCATCCTGTTATATTTGCTAGCCTCACAACCCAACAACCATAATAATCACTCTCCTATACAAACACAACTTCTTGGACCTCCTCCTACTCAGAACCCCCCCTTAGCAAAACCACAGCTTGGGAAGACCCAACTTTCTGAGAACTCTGCGTCCCCATCCAAGCAGCCGATTGTGGCTGGTGAAAAACACAACCCCACCGAACAGATCTCACTTCAGATTCATGACTGCAAACTTCAAAGGGGGCCTTCATGCTTCATGGAGAATCATTTTACTTAATAGGCTCTTCCTGGTCAAGTCACCCTCTGTATTTTTGGCCTTTGTTTCTCTCCTCAAACCTACTGTACTTTCTCTCTCCTCATTCTCAGGGTCTTACTGGACAGAAAATTGAAGCACTCTGGAGAATTCCTGGATTCCCCTCACCACTTATATCCAATCTATTTATATCCATCCAGGTTAACCTCCCATCTGTCACCTAGATTGGGGGTTGGCAAACTATGGCCCATGAGCCATCCAGCCCACTACCCATTTCTGTACAGCATGCCAGCTAAGGATGGTTTTTAGTTTTTAAATAATTAGGGAGGGGGTGGGGTGCACAGATCACAAGAATATATTTTGTAACCGGTGAAAATTATATGAAATTAACATTTCAGTGAACCTAAATGAAGTTTTATTGGAACACAGCCACACCCATTCATTTATGTATTGTGTGTGTCGGCTCTAGAGACACAGCGGAATAGTTGCAACAGAAACTGTATATCCGCAAATACTAAAATATTTACTGTCTGGTCCTTTGTAGAAAAGTTTGCTGACCCCTCATCTATCTGCACTCCAATCCAAAACCACTTAATCCCATCCATCTTCCCTACTCAGGAATATTGCCTTTCTAATTCCACCGAACTCTGCCTCATCAATATTTCCATCTGCTAAATCACTCCTCCTATGAACCTACCGAAAAGCTGTTGTTTCTCCAGTCTTAAAAAACAAAAACAAAACGCCAAAAAATACCTCTTTTTGGCTTCCTTCTACCCCTACTATTTACTGCTCTCATTTATAGCAAAAATCCCAAAGAATTATCTGCACATGAGGACCACACTCCTCCTTCCCCAAATCACACTTAAATCTTTGCCCTTCACTCTCCACCGAGGCTGCTCTATGAGTACCTTGTTTCCACCGCCACTGCGAAGCTGCACCATCGGCTGGTCCTCAGCTCCTCTTACCTGGTGGGTGGGCAGCAGGACACAGTGAACGCTCTTGGCCCCAAAGCTCCTTTTCACTTGACTACTGAGACACTATACCTTCTAGATTTTTCTCTCACCTTCTGGGCACTTCCTCATAATCTCTTTTCCTTGTTCCTCTTCTCTTATTACTGGAGGCCCCAGGACCTTTCTCCCTACCCCTGCTCTCTCCTGCACAAGCTCCTGCAGGCTCTTATGCTAATGTTCCCAAAGGTATACCCCCAACCCAGAACCCCGTCCTGAAGACTGAGCTTCATTATCTAACTGCCCACTTACATAGCCAGGCCAGCATCTAACAGACAGAGTGGCATCAACATGCCAGTCCACAAGGTCAGACAGACTGAGACCCAGGTTCCCCTCCATCCCCAGCCTGTCCTCCCACCCCTGGTGATTGGCAACCCTGCCCTTCCATTCAGGCCTAAATCCTTGCAATCACTTTGACCACTCTTCTCTCACACTCCACCTAGAATCTGTTGGGAAAGACTGTTGGCTCGATCTCCACAATTTGCCTGGCAACGGACCATTTCTCACCTGACCTCACCTTATCTCATCATCTCTCACCTAGATTAAGGCCAAGTCTCCCGGCAGTTCTCCCTGCTTCCACCCTTATCTGATACTTTCCCTCTCCATTCAGTGGCCCGGAAACATTTTAAGTCTGATCAATCCCTCCAATGGCTTCCCATTTCACTCAGAGCAAAAGCCAAAGTCCCTTAATGGCCTATAAAGCTCTACGTGATCTAGCTTGCTGTCACCCCACTCACACTCTCTGATCCCATCTCCTGTCATCTCTTCCTGACTCAGTACAACACACCAGCCTGCTTGCAGCTTCTGGGACTAAATGGGGCTGCTCCTGCTTGGGGGATTTTGTGTTGGCTGATCCCTCTCTCTGCAACACTTCTCCTTACTTAAAGTACAGTAAATCTCAAATGTGGGCTACCTGGGTGGCTCAGTGGTTGAGCGTCTGCCTTTGGCTCAGGTTGTGATCCTGGGGTCCTGGGATTGAGTCCCCAACTGGGCTCCTCACAGAGAGCCTTCTTCCTCTGCCTATGTCTCTGCCTCTCTCTGTGTGTCTCTCATTAAAAAAATAGTTTTTAAAAAATCTGCTCAAATGTCACCTCTTAAGTGTGACCTACCTTGACCTCCTGATCCCTCAGCCCCTGCTCTACTGTAGGACATCACTCTGTTAACTTCTGACATATTGGGATGCCTGGGTGGCTCAGCGGTTGAGCGTCTGGCTTTGTCTCGGGACATGATCCCAGGGTCCCAGGTTCGAGTCCTGAACTGGGCTCCTTGCATGGAACCTGCTTCTCCCTCTGCCTGTGTCTCTGCCTCTCTTTCTGTGTCTCTCATGAATAAATAAATAAAATCTTAAAAAAAAAAAAACTTCTCATATACTTTCCTAGGTACTTACGTATGCAATTTACTAGAATGTTGACTGCAGAAGGCAATCTATTTTTGTCTGCTTTGTTCAATTATTTAGTTCCAAGTGCTTGAAACTGACACACACTCAATAAATATTTGTTGAATAAATCGAATGTCTACTCACTAGATGATTTCATCCTCATTTTTTAAACTTAATTTTTCAACAACCTTGACAGTCATGTGTTATCTCCATTTTACCCTGTTAAATTAATGGGACAGGGAGGCCATTGGTCCAAAATGGTTCTAATGGTTTGGTGGCCTGCATAAGCAAACCAAAACCTAAGCCTGGAATGCCTGGAGCTTAAGAAATCAAAACCTAAAGATAATCAATCACAGCCAACTAGGCTTTAAGCAATAGCCAATCAAATAACTTCCTTTCTATGCTTCACCCTCTTTTCCTCCATCTACCTTTCCTCTGGCTCAGGTCAACAGAGCACTTCTAAATACTTCCAGTGTGGGGCAGCCCAGGTGGCTCAGTGGTTTAGCGCCACCTTCAGCCCAGGGCGTGATCCTGGAGACCTGGGATCGAGTCCCATGTCAGGCTCCCTGCATGGAGCCTGCTTCTCTCTCTGCCTCTCTCTCTCTCTGTCTCTCATGAATAAATAAATAAAAATTTAAAAAATATATAAAAAAATAAATATTTAAAAAATAAATAAATAAATACTTCCAGTGTGGAGCTGCCTGAATCCAATTAATTTTCGTTCAAATAAAAGACTTCAAGGGCACTTAGGTGGCTCAGTGGTTGAATGTCTGTCTTCGGTTCAGGTTGTGATCCTGGGGTCCTGGGATCGAGTCCTGTATTAGGCTTCTCCCTTTGCCTAAGTCTTTGCCTTTCTCTGTGTCTCTCATGAATAAATAAATAAAATCTTTTAAAAAAATGAAATTGAGAACCTTGATTTTTTTTCACCCCACAATGTTGTTTCCAGCTTTCTGGGTGGCTGGCTTCCACGTTCCTATTCATGAGGGTCCAAAGAATGACTAGGTCACTCACACTCTCTGTAAACCAAAGTAGGGCTTCCCAAAATAAGAGCAAAGGAAAAGTTAGGAGTGGACTTTTGCTCAGAATTATAATTCCATTTGTTACTAAAATAATTCACATCTTTACCGGACATTAAATTAAAATTATTTTTTAAATGCAATTATTTTAACAGGTAGGGATCTTTTTAAAATTCACACATTAGTAAACATAGAACAAATCACTTACTTTTGTCACGTTTCAAAGTTTCCTTGATGAAGTTGTCATTGAAGAGACTCGAGGTGAACTTGATGAGGCTTGCTTGGAGATTTGGGGCAAAGCAAAGTGCTGGAGAATTTAAAAAAAAAAATAGGGAGGAAGGGAAATGGAAAAAATAGAGAAAAAAGTGTTACTTAAATAATTTGGTCAGCTCACATTGCCTAGACCACAAGAGGCTGATGATCTCAGTGAACCTTTCTTTGTTTTAGAAAAATTTAGAGCATGTGCTGTCTCTTGCCTTCAGGAGAACCGAAGGCTGTAGTCTAGATCAAGTTATCTTACCTGGAAGGCCTGTTTAGGACAAAACCAGTAGAAAAGCTACTACCAACCCCAATCTCAAGCTCCTCCCACTTCCACCCTGGATCCCTCAAATTTGCATCTGGAGCTCTGGAGGAGGGAGCCTGGGGAGCCTGATAAACTGACAGCCATCCTGCGCCCAAAGGTATACTCACCCCTCCAATAGGTGGGTATGGCTGGAATTGGCCCTACGATTTGTAGGGAGAGAGGAGGAGGACAGTTTCCTATGTTACCATTAGTTCTCATTAAAACTGCAGATTCTCTACTAGTTAATAATTAAATACAAGAACTATCAATCCAGCAATATTAGTATTATGCATTTTTAAAAATCATATGCTGCAGATAACTAAGTAAGCATTGTTACTGTATTAATAATGCAATGTGGAAAAGGATAGATAGGACACTCTGCTGGGCCTGGAGAGCCCCTAGTTATCTTTGTTCCTCATTCATCTCAAGCTTGCTTGTTGCAGACAGCAAAACCAACAGGCAGCCACAGAACCAAATGGAATAGGAGGGTGTGGGGGTCACGGCCATTTAGACAGAACTGCTCCTCCTGCCCAAGGTAATTGCATCTACAGGGCCCCTTAAGATTGGTAAAGACAGACCTTTTGAAAAAGAATTGAAGTGATTCCCAAGGGAATGAGTCTGAGTCTATTACTGACAAGACAGAACCCTTAAAACCAGTCCCTGTTCAAGAGTTGGCTGGGGTGAGATGCCTACACAGCTCCTTCAACCAAGCTGATGCTCCACTAAATGAATGACCCAGGATCCTGGTGTGTCCACTCTGGCCCTTTAAATTAAAGTCAACAGAAGCTAAAGCCACTCTACCTCACAAATACAGTTAAGTAAAATATTCACCAGGCACAATTAAGTATTTATTTAACAAAATAAATGGGTAGTAATCTAAGAACTAAGTTTTTGGCTCACTCTATACTTGATGTGGAAAATACTGAGTCAGAACCTTAGCACATGTCTTTAGTTTGACCCTTGGGGGAATCAAGAGGATATTTTTGCTTGAAATCTGTTCAGTTTGCTAACCTAATCTAAGGTAGGAAGACCATTGCATCTAAAATATAACTTTCCTGGGACGCCCAAGTGGCTCAGCGGTTTAGCGCTGCCTTCAGCCCAGGGTGTGATCCTGCAGTCCCCGGATAGTCCCACCTCAGGGCCCCTTTGTGGAGCCTGCTTCTCCCTCTGCCTATATCTCTGCCTTTCTCTCTCTGTCTCTCTCATGAATAAATAAATAATTTCTTTTTTTAAAAAAAGGACAGTACAAATCTAAAAAAAAAAAAAAAAAAGGTGGCTTAGCGGTTTAGTGCCTGCCTTTCACCCATGGCTTGATCTTGGAGTCCCAGGATGGAGTCCCACATGGGGCTCTCTGCATGGAGGCAGTTTCTCCCTCTACCTATGTCTCTGCCTTCTTCTCTCTGTGTCTCTCATGAATAAATAAATAAATAAATTTTTTTAAAAAAGGAAAGTACAAATCTTTAAAATAAATACATAAATAAAATAAAATAAAACTTTCCTGAGAGTCATGATTATATTTAGTAAATTAAGTCATTGGAATTGGAATTGGAAAGCTTGGCTTTAGTTTTGAGCTGTTAATCTAAAATATTATGTCATGAAGCTTGCAGTATGCAGTGAGTTCTAGTGCATTGTATACCTAAATAATATAATTGCTTGGTTAGCTTCACACTAGACATCAAGTCAGGCAACTGGAAGTCGAATCCTGGCTACCCCATCTCACTTACTACTTACTGATCTTGGGCAAGTCACTCAACCTTTTTGCATGTCATGAAATTGATCATCGAAATTGATAATAAATAAAATTGAAAATACATACAACCCTGCCTCATTGGTAAGGCTAATGTAGGTGGAATGACCGTTAAATAACTCGATGACCCTAAAGCTCTGTACAGATATTTGTTATGATGTGGGAAACAAAAGCAAAAGAGAAAACTTAGATATCCTTGCTGCTTACAGCCCATCGACAAGTCCTTCTAATAGGTAAAATGACCTTCCTCTAGAAACTCAACTGCCTTGAAGTTGACACTTTTCCTAAGGACAAAAGGCAATCTTAGCTTGACCCGCCCCCCCCCCCCCCAGGATCCTGTAAGCCTTATGAAATAAATGAAAATTCCTTTGGAAATTTTCTTTCTCTTTACCCACCAAGCCTATAGCCCACTGATATACATCTGAAGGGTCTCCTGACTAGGGTTTTACTAGATAATAATAAATGACTTTTTCCTAATAGTACTAAAGGTCCTGGAAACCTTGCTTCCAAAACCTTAGAGACTTACACTCTTTCTAACCCCCACCTGACTTGAAAGTATATCATCAGCCATTCTTCATGACCCCAATGAAGCTCTTCCTGTCCATGGGTCCTGTCTCTGTGCTTTAATAAAACTATCTTTTTGCACTGAAGATGTCTTAAGAATTCTTCTTGGCCATTGGCTCCAAACCCCCACATATTTCCTATGTTAAATTTTTTTTTTTAAGAGAGATGTGGGGAAGAGGGAAACAGAGAGAGAATCTTAAGGAGGCTCCACACCTCCTTAAGGGTCCGACGGGGGGGCCCCATCTCAAGACCCCTGAATCATGACCTGAAGTCAAGAGTCAAATGCTTAACCACGAGTCACCCAGGCTTCCCTACATCAAGTTATTTTTATTTTTTTAAATTTTTATTATTTTTTAAAGATTTTATTTATTCATTCATGAGAGACACAGAGAGCGACACAGAGAGCGACAGAGGCAGAGACACAGGCAGAGGGGAAAGCAGGCTCCATGCAAGACCCCGAGGTGGGACTCGATCCCGGGTCTCCAGGATCATGCCCTGGGCGGAAGGCAGCTGCTCAACCACTGAGCCACCCAGGCATCCCTCAAGTTATTTATTTTTATTTATTTTTTATTTTTTAATTTTTATTATTATTTTTTATTTATGATAGTCACACACACACACACACACACACACACACACACACACACACAGAGGCAGAGACATAGGGAGAGGGAGAAGCAGGCTCCATGCACCGGGAGCCGACGTGGGATTCGATCCCGGGGTCTCCAGGATCGCGCCCTGGGCCAAAGGCAGGCGCTAAACCGCTGCGCCACCCAGGGATCCCCCTTATTTTTAACATCAACTACTATAATTGTCAAAATGGCAAATATTGGCCAAAAGCCACATAGGATTCTTACTAGTGCCTAGAAAAGACTTCCTAATCATATTATGTATTGTTATATTTTATTATTCCCAGTAGACGGACAGTAAGAAAGATTGACTGGTATTTATCTTTAAACTTACTTTTATGACCACCAAATAAAACAATTTACATAAAGTCTAAATGTCTTCACTGGAGGTAGGAATGAAAGCAAAAAATTGGAATCAATCTAATTGTCCCTCAACAGGGGTTGATAAAACAAATTATGTCTTATCCATCCTATGGAATACTATTCAGCTTTCAAAAAATAAAATAGGGAAGCTCTTTAGGTAGTTATATAAAAACCTCAGACATAAGTGGAAAAAAAAAATCAAGATGCTCACCCGTATCTTCATTCAGCAAAATCTGTAGGTTAAAAAGGGGTGGGGGAGCGGGACAAACCACTTTGAAAATTTATAGAAAAATGCAAAAGTCCACATACAGGCAAAGCAACCCTGAAGCAGAACAAAAGGGACCCGTAGATGGCTCAGGGGGTTGAGCAGCTGCCTTTGGCTCAGGGTGTGGTCCTGGGATCTGGGATGGAGTCCCTCATTGGGCTCCCTGCAGGGAGCCTGCTTCTCCCTCTGCCTGTGTCTCTGCCTCTCTATGTGTGTCTCTCATGAATAAAAAAATAAAATCTTTAAAAAAAGGAAAGAAGGGGACATTTACTAAGGGGACATTTACTAAAGGGGACATTTACTAAGAGAGTAGAACGTAAATGTGCTCACTAAATAAAAAATTAAATAAATATGAATAAGTGAGGTGATGGATGTGCTAATTGATACAATATATGTCAAATCATCACATTGCACACTTTAAATATCTTACAATTTTATTTATCAGTTATATCTCAGTAAAGCTGGGGAAAAGAGACTTACTGTGGATCCCTGGGTGGCTCAGTGGTTTACCTCCTGCCTTTGGCCCAAGGCGTGATCCTGGAGTCCCGGGATCGAGTCCCACGTCAGGCTACCTGCATGGAGCCTGTTTCTGTCTCTGCCTCTCTGTGTTTCTCATGAATGAATGAATGAATGAATGAATGAATGAATGAATAATATATATATATATAAAGAGACTTACTGTGAAGCTCTAGTAGTTAAGTCAGTTACGTCCTTGCGTTACTGGTGCAACAAAAGGCAAATAGACCAATAACACAGAGTTCAGAAATGCACACATACAGACAACTGATTTATAACAAGGGTGTTACTGTAGTGTGGTAGAAAAAAAAACCCATTCAAAAAATGGTGCGAAGTTAACTGGATATTCATATGAAAAAAAAAAAAAAAAAGAACCTCGACTCCTACCTCACAACATATGCAAAAGTCAACTTGGAAAAAAAAAAAAACAATAAAGGTCAACTCTGAAGAATTAGAGATCTGAAAACAAGACAACTGAGCTAATAGAAGAAACATAAATACCTTCATGAGCTTAGGGAAGGCAAAGATTTTTATTTAATTAATTAATTAATTTATTTTAAAGATTTTATTTATTTATTTGAGAGAGAGAAAAAATGAGAGAGAGTGAGAGAGAGAGCATGAATGGGGGACGAGGTGGAGGAAGAGGAAGAATTAGACTCTCCGCTGAGCAGGGAGCCCAATACAGGGCAGCTGGATCCCAGGACTCTGGGATCATGACCTGGGCTGAAGGCAGAAGCTTAACTGAATGAGCTACCAGGCGCCCCAGGCAAAGATTTTTAAAAGCAGGGAACAAAAAAGTGCTAACTACAAAAAAATAAAATTTACACTTGGACAACCAAGTAAACCAAAGACATTTCTTTATCAGAGGACACCGCTATGTGGGTAAAATGGGAGTCATGGAGAGGAAAAGCTGTTTGTAATATACATAATAAATGAAGGATTCATAGCCAGAAATGTAAAAAACTACTGATCAGTTAAAAAAAAAAAAAGGCCTGTTTTTTTTTTTTAAACGGACAAAAGTCCTAAATAAATACCTATTTACTAAGAGGCTATCCACATGACCAGCAAACATATGAAAAGTTGTTATTCTTTAAGTTTGGAAAGTACTCAGAAGAATGACTAAGGTGGAAAAAATAGTCAACCGCGAGTATTGTTGAAGTTATAGAGAGACTAGAACTCATACAGCCTGGAAGGGATTTTATACTGCAGATCGGTTTGCCAGTATATATGAAAGCCGAATACACACATCCTGTGATCCAGTGAGTCTATTCCTAGGTATGCAACAGAAATGCTTGCATGGTATTCACCAAAAGCCAAAACATGGGGTGCCTGGATGGTTCAGTTTGTGGAGCATGCAACACTTGATCTCATGGGTTCAAATCCCATGTTGAGTAGAGAGATTATTTAAAAAATAAAATCTTGGAGTGCCTGGGTGGCTCAGTCAGTTTAGCTTCTGCCTTTGGTTCAGGTCATGATCTTGGGGTCTTGGGATCGAGCTCCGCATCAGGCTCCCTACTATGTGGGGAGTCTACTTCTCCCCCTACTGGTGTGCTCTCTCTCTCTCTCAATTAAATGAATAAAATCTTAAAATAAATTTTAAAATAAAAATACAAATTTAAGATATGAAATGAAAATAACACTTCCAAAATCCAAATAGTTTGATTACTTGTTCCCAAAATTCTTATTTCAAGAAATAAGCAACTATGGAATTTGAAGGTGTACATGGGAAGACAAAACAGTTTATTATTTTATTAATCAATCAACTTTCAGTCTTTTTTTTTTTTTTAATTTATGATAGTCACAGAGAGAGAGAGAGAGAGAGAGAGAGGCAGAGACACAGGCAGAGGGAGAAGCAGGCTCCACACAGGGAGCCTGATGTGGGACTGAATCAGGAACTCCTGGATCACGCTCTGGCTGAAGGCAGGTGCCAAACTGCTGAGCCACCCTGTTATGACTATTCAAACATATATAATGGTAGAAAGAGAATAGTAGAGTAACCCTGCACATACTTGTTGCCAAAATTAAACAGTATCAAAATTGTGCCGTATCTTCCATATCTTTTTTCCTTTTTTTTCTTTTTTGTTCAAGTATTGTAAAGAAGATGCTTGAAGTGGTATCAAGTCTCTAAAAGCATGATAGATGCCTAAAGCATGATATTTTTTTCATATAACCACAGTGCCACTATCACTCATGACTAAATGACTTTTTTTTGGCGTTATCTACTACATTACCCATAATCAGACTTCCCTGATTCTCTCAACAGTGTCTTTCTATAGTTGGTTTCTTTGAACTAGGGTCTACCATACATGAGGTTATGACTCTATAGTGTTTGCATCTAGAGTAGTCTTCTCTCCTTTGACCTGCATGTCATTGACTCACAGAAAACAGGTCTGTTTTCCTATAGAGCATTTCTGTATTTTGGTTTTATCTCTTTATCTCCTTTGTGAGGGTCATTTAACTTTCTCCTCTATTTCTTGCATTTCATGTAAGTTAGTTCTGAGGATATGATTAGGAGTATTAGAAGATAAAGGGATGCTTTAAACTTTTTAAGAGTTTATTCATTTCCAAAACAGGCAGCGTCAAACCAAAATTGGTTTGGAGTGCTCCACCAATACGAATGGAGAGAGACTTGTATAGAGAAAACGCAAAAGTAAAGCAAGGAAATTATTGATTGGCTGTAGCTTAAAGCCTAGTTGACTGCTTGTGATTGGTTGTCCTTAAGTTTCAATTTCGTAACCTGGAAGCACTTTTAGGCTTGGATTTTGGTTTGCTAATGGAGACCCCTTCATGTTGGAGCTGCCAATGTCTAATGACCTTCCTGTTTAATTAATTGACAGGGGCAAGACTCCTCCATAGGTGGGGCAGTGGACTTCCTGTTCCATCACATTAGGAGCTCCAAGTCTACCGTCCCCTATTAGGGATGCTAAATTTGATCAATATCAGAGCACACATGGCAGGTCAGGCATAAAAGGGACCATCAAGCTATCTTTGGGAGCTATGGTGCTCTATTTGCTTGACCCTCTCTGTTCCCTCCCAGGGAGTCGTCATTGGTACAGATGTGGAAGGCTGGGCCTTCCAGTCCTAGCTCTTGCCCACACATCTCCATCCAGAAGGGACCCTTTCTCCTACTAGCCTTATTTGGCTCTGGCTGCATTCTACTTGGCTTATTATTTGTGTTTGTGGCTCCGTGTCCCCACCCCACCCTCAACCCCCGCTTTAGGGTGCAAGGTTTCAAGGGCAAGGCAATGGTTTGTGTATCTTCTTATTCCTATTTTCCTAAGTGGCATGTTAGTGCAAAGAGCACAGCTCCTGAGTCAGACTGCCTCTGTTCAAAATCTTCCCCGCCCCTTATTGACAGTGAGTTAGGAACAAATGACTAAGATTGTCTGTGCCTTGGTTTCTTTTTTTGTATGTGTATGAGTCTTGGTTTCTATGCTGTTAAAGTGGGGGTGGTAATGGACACGAATTCATGGCACAGTTGTGAGGAATAAATACAGGCATAACTCTTAGTATGTTTCATTTGCTTGCATTTGGCAGACAATTGCATTTTTTACAAATTGAAGGCAATTCTCCTAGTATTTAAAATTTTTTTGTTGATTTATTTATTTATTTACTTACTTACTTATTTATTTTTAGTAAGCTCTATAGAGAAACTGGGGCTCATGACCCTAAGATCAAGTCATATGCTTTTCTGACTGAGTTAGCCAGGTGCCCCTCAAACTTTTAAAATCATTATTATATTTGTTATGGTGCTCGGTGATCAGTGATTATGCTTTGCTGGAAGCTCAGACAATGGTCAGCATTTTTAGCAATACTTCTTAATTATGTTATGGGCTTTTTCTTTTTTCTTTTCTTTTTTTTTTTTTTTGATATGGCCAAAGAATTTTATTTTGCATTTCAGAAATCTCATTACAATTATGCTTTAATAGACAATAGTGAGATATATTCAATTCCCAGCCCAAGAAAATCATAACATGGAGAGAAGGCTCTGTAGAGGTTACATGATAACTGACCTTTGTGGAATTTTGACATCTTTCAGAGGAAGCATGAAATTATACAATTTTTATATGATTGATCAATTCCAGAATAGTCTATTTGTCCAAATAGTGGACTTTTGGTAATTCTCTCTCTCCTTATAGTAGTGCTTTGCAGATTGGCTGAGGATTTATTTAGAGAATTGGGGAAAGCCCCTTGAAATTTAGCTAGAAACATCACATTAACATAACATTTATATATTCATTAACAACTTCTGAACTATTTGTTGAGCACCTACTATGTACCAAGCATAGTGTTCAGGACTAGGAATTAATACTCCATGAAATGGGCCCTGACCTTACTCTCATGTGGATACCTTCTAGTAGGAGTTACAGAGGAGTGGACAGGTAATTTTAACCCAATGTGACAAACTCTACCTTGGAGTGGATATAGAGTGCTATGGGCACATAAGAGGGATATCAATTTACATTTGAAGTGATTGGTTAAAGTAGCTTGAGACTTTGTTTCATGGCCTAAGAAGTAGGGGTAACAAGGAGGTGTTTGGGAGGGCCCATAAGTTGACTCATGGGACAAACGGAAAGTGCAGAGTCTGTAAATAGGGACAGCAAAAAAGGCAATTAGAGTCAACAATTTAAGGACTGGCCTCTGAGTGATCATTCCTGGGACTGATCCTTTAGTTTGGTGTAAGGCTGGACATGGGTTGCTGTGTGGCATGGTGTCTTTAGGGTGTTGCCCAGCGACTGATGCTTACAGATGGGAAATTGCCTGGGCCTGGAACAAGGTCAGGTAGACTGAACAAGTCTGTACCTGGTGTCCCAGGGATTTACAGCCACTCTTTGAGCTTTCTATTGGTGAATTCAGCTTCATACAACAGAAACCACTCTAGTGAATTTAAGCAGAAATATTACCAGATACTAAGATCACTGGATACTGGTTAGAAGAGCTGGTTCTAGGCTGAGCTTCCAAAAACACTTCCAGATTCCAAAGTCATACAAACCTAAGCCATAATTCAAGCAGTTGCATTTCTGCTGCAGGAGGACCCTGAATTATAGGGGGCTGCTGACTACAGGTTATGCTGCCTTTGCCTCAGGCTTTTTCTTTTTTAAGATATAATGCTATTGCACACTTAATAGACTACTGTATAGTGTAAACATGACTTTTATTTACTTATTTATTTTTTAAAAGATTTTACTTATTTATTCATAGAGATGCAGAGAGAGAGAGAGAGAAGAGAGAGAGAGAGAGAGAGGC
Source organism: Vulpes lagopus (assembly GCF_018345385.1). Classification (NCBI taxonomy): domain Eukaryota; kingdom Metazoa; phylum Chordata; class Mammalia; order Carnivora; family Canidae; genus Vulpes; species Vulpes lagopus. The sequence continues at coordinate 52,429,622 of NC_054824.1, read as the reverse complement.
AGAGACACAGGCAGAGGGAGAAGCAGGCTCTACGCAGAGAGCCCGACGTGGGACTCGATCCAGGGTCTCCAGATCACGCCCTGGGCTGCAGGCGGCGCCTAAACCGCTGCGCCACCGGGGCTGCCCTAAACATGACTTTTACATGCATCAGAAAACAAAACGTCATTTGGCTAGGTTTATTGAGATATTTACTTTATTGGCGTGGTCTGGTATTGTACCTGCAATATCTCTGAGGTGTGCCTCTACTCAGTGAAAATTACCTTCAGCGTCCTTATTGTGCATAGTGGTTATCTATGAATAACTGTCCTCCTGGCTGCCACATGCTCAAACATTTGTATAGCTCATCATCGCCTCGTGCTGGTGAATGAGGTACCAGTTTACAGCTGCTTTTCTCTAATTCATAGGATTCCATGGCCACCGAACCAAAGGGTACAAAGCTGACTTCGTCCAGACCCCGACCTTCCGTGAGAGGATAGATATTTTGGTTCTCATCTTACACAGGAGCTGACTGTAGTCCGCAGAGGCTAATCCATTCAGAGGAGGAGGAGAGATTAAAGATTTAATGGAAGAAGAGAAGCCATGGGTGATGGGATAAATCGTTCCTGGTAATCAGACAGCTAAAAAGTGTTGCAAGGGGATCCGGTTTCAGGTCCTCTGCTTCCAAACCTCGAGCTCATTTTACTACATGTTAATAGATTTCTCTGCTCTTTAGATCTTCAGTTTTTTTTTAAATTTTTATTTATTTAAGATAGAGAGAGAGAGAGAGAGGCAGAGACATAGGCAGAGGGAGAAGCAGGCTCCGTGCACCGGGAGCCCGACGTGGGATTTGATCCCGGGTCTCCAGGATCGCGCCCTCGGCCAAAGGCAGCGGTTTGGCAACCGCGGCGCCACCCAAGGATCCCTAGATCTTCAGTTGTAAATAGTGACAGTGAGCCAGTCAGGGACCTTGGGAACCAGATCCTGCGCTGCGTGTGGGGGGGGGTGGGGGGGAGGCTCCCTGCAGCCTGCTGGATTGTTACCACTTTTCTTGTAAAGGAAAGCACCAGGTGAGGTGCGAACCCAGACTGGTCCAAACCAGTCTGCACCAGGGTGAACCCTAATACTGAACTTTCACCGACTTTCCCCCTCATTATAATACTAAACGTCACACCCAAAGGTGGAGATTTAACATGTTAATTAGACAAGCAACTCCTAAAGAAGCATTACCTAGAAGTGCAGGATGCTTCGGGCAGCCCAGGTGGCTCAGCAGTTTAGTGCCGCCTTCAGCCCAAGGCGATCCTGAAGACCAGGAATTGAGTCCCACGTCAGGCTCCCGGCATGAGCCTGCTTCCCCTCTGCCTGTGTCTCTGCCTCTCTCTCTCTCTCTCTCTGTGTCTCTCATGAATAAATAAATAAAACCTAAAAAAAGAAAAGAAAAAACCCTACCTCAAAAAAAAAAAAAAAAAAAAGTCCCTGCCTCTGTGCTTGTGCTTAGATACCACCCTTTCCCCATCTAAGTGTCTTTTTTTTTAAAAATATTTTATTTATTTATTCATGATAGTCACACAGAGAGAGACAGAGACATAGGCAGAGGGAGAAGCAGGCTCCATGCAGGGAGCCCGACGTGGGATTCGATCCCGGGTCTCCAGGATCCCGCCCCGGGGTCTCCAGGATCCCGCCCCGGGCCAAAGGCAGGCGCCAAACCGCTGCACCACCCAGGGATCCCCCATCTAAGTGTCTTTAAAAAAAACTCTCTCTGATCTCACCTCCTCTGAGAGTCAGCCTGAGGATTCTCTCATGCTGCCTCTCTTGTACTCGAGCCTAAGTCCTGGCAAGTCTTGCCTGTGCTTTTAAATTTGGGGTCCAGCTAGGTTTCTACCTTTGCTGGGTCCAAAAAGAGTCCAGGAACACCAGCGACTGTAGTAATGAGCAAAGAATAGATTGAAAGCAGGGACAAAGCCGCAAAGCCGGTGTTGGAGGAAGTTGACTTCTGTAGAATTTTGTTTGCTCTCCGTTTGGCTGTATTTTTCTCTTCCACCTGTCTGTGATAAGTGTTTCCAGGAGAAAGACAAATGCGTGCTTTCCCCTCTGTGAATGTCTGTGTGAGTAGCCATGGAACTGTGGTCTGGCACTTGTATAGAGGACTTGAGTGACCCAGGCCCAGCCTGGGAATAAGCACCAAATAAGACCTACACATGGCCAACAAGCACATGAGAAAATGCTCCGCATCACTGGCCATCTGGGAAATACAAATCAAAACCACAATGAGATACCACCTCACACCAGTGGTAATGGGGAAAATTAACAAGGCAGGAAACAACAAATGTTGGAGAGGATGCGGAGAAAAGGGAAGCCTCTTGCACTGTTGGCGGGAATGTGAACAGGTGCAGCCACTCTGGAAAACAGTGTGGAGGTTCCTCAGAGTTAAAGATAGATCTGTCCTACGACCCAGCAATTGCACTGCTGGGGATTTACCCCAAAGATACAGATGCAGTGAAATGCTGGGACACCTGCACCCCGATGTTTCTAGCAGCAATGTCCACAACAGCCAAACTGTGGAAGGAGCCTCGGTGTCCATGGAAAGATGAATGGATAAAGAAGATGTGGTTTATGTATACAATGGAATATTCCTCAGCCATTAGAAACGACAAATACCCACCATTTGCTTCAACGTGGATGGAACTGGAGGGTATTATGCTGAGTGAAATAAGTCAATCGGAGAAGGACAAACATTAAATGGTCTCATTCATTTCATATTCATTTGGGGAATATAAAAAATAGTGAAAGGGAATAAAGGGGAAAGGAGAGAAAATGAGTGGGAAATATCAGAGAGGGAGGTAGAACATGAGAGACTCCTAACTCTGGGAAACGAACAAGGGGTAGTAGAAGAGGAGGTGGGCCCGGGCGGGGGGGGGGGATGGGGTGGCTGGGTGACAGGCACCGAGGGGGGCACTTGACGGGATGAGCACTGGGTGTTATGCTATATATATGTTGGTAAATCAAACTCCAATAAAAAAATATACCAAAAAAAAAAAAAAGAAAAAAAGAAAACAACAACAACCCAGTGCTCTGTCACCTTGATGCCTTAACCCCAGCCTGGGGGGCCTGTGCCCAAGGTCAGACAATGTAGCGTGCCACCACAGAGTGCATGACCTTCAGGAGAACCTTGCACAGACAAAGGCCTCTCCCACCCCGGCAAGTCCCTCCTCCATCTGAAATACAACTTTGAGAGAATTCTTTCCCTTCAGCCAAGGCATTGTCTCTGAGATTACTTCGTTAAAGTGCAAATGGATCCAAGAAAAGAAATAAGGGCCACTGTATTAATTAGCAATGACTTAATGATCCTTCAATCATACTGATTAAGTAAAAGAGAAGATCCCTAACACTTGCTAATTATCCTCTTAACAAAGGATCCCAGCTGCCAGCAGGCAATAGTATTAAAGCAGACTGGAAAATATTGTTTTATTGCTGCTATATTTATTTTTGGTAACTTTTATATTTGTGGCAGATGCATTTTCCATTTTATGTTGTGTGGGACGGTCTTTACGATATAGCTATTTAACTTCTGAAAAGTGTGAATACATTTAATAAAAGGTATTAAGTATGTAGTAACACAGGCAGTAGTCACTAGTGGCAAAAACCAGGAGGGCTACGTACAAATGACTGAGCAGGGGATTATGTCATCCCTGAGCTAGTGATGACTTAGTGTGACTTTAAAAAATTGATTTTAAATATTTTGTTTGTTTGAGAGAGAATGAGAGAGAGAGCACATGCACACACAGAGAGGGAGAAGCAGTCTCCCCTCAGAGCAGGAAGCCCAGTGCAGGGCTCGATCACAGGACCTGGAGATGGTAACCTGAGGCAAAGGCAGAGGCTTAACCAACTGAACCACCCAAGCATACCCCCTTCCCTAAAATTAATTTTAAACAATTTTTAAAAATACTCTTCTATTTATTCATGAGAGAAACACACACACACACAGAGAGAGAGAGAGAGAGAGAGAGAGAGAGAGAGAGAGAGGCAGAGACACAGGCAGAGGGAGAAGCAGGCTCCATGCAGGGAGCCTGATGTGGGACTCAATCCTGGGTCTCCAGGATCACGCCCCGGGGCCAAAGGCAGGCACCAAACCACTGAGCCACCCAGGGATCCCCCTTAAAATTAATTTTAAGTTATAAAATAGTTTAACCAATTTGGAGAAAGTTTGAGAAATAGAGACAGGGAAAAAAGCATCTATAAACCTTCCATTCACACCTCTCATCTAATGCTCCTGTCACACGGGTGGTTTGGGGGAAGGTCTCTAGGAGTAGGGTCCCTGCGATGTAAGAGGCAGGCAGGCAGGTCTGGTAGCTGGAGCAGGAGTTACAGTGAGAAAGTGGCTGTCGGGGACAGGGAAATCCTGGACCCGGTTGGCATAGGAAGCTGAGAGGAGGGGCGGGAGCGGAGTAGGGGGTCGTAACCAGAGGATAAAGAGATTGAAAGGGAGAATGTCAGGGGCACCATTCTGAACGTTTGGTAAGCGCAGCTCTGTCTGTGCACTCCTAGGAGGAATTATTTGAAGGGAGCTCTATCACCTAATTGCCTAATGGTCAGATAGGACCTTCCCTTTGCAAGGACCAGCGACACCTCCCGGGGAAGATGAGGAAATGCTAAACCACATAAGAGACGAGAGTGTTCCACGGAAGGCTGACAAAATGGGGATGTAACTTGGAATGAAAACTCTAACTCACAGGCCAGAAGCTCCCGTGGTGCGATCAGAGTCCCACACTGCAGTTGCGGCACCCTGGAAGTCACATCAGGAGCAGTTATTTTTTTGATCCACTGAAATAATTCACCTTTTGCAGGGACCAGAAGTTTTCCTGTGAGTAGCAAATGTCCACCAACGAAGCCGCAAAATAAATATGTGTGTTTATTTGGGGGTCTTAGGGATTGTAGTCAGGAGACACAGATTCAGCTGAAACCGAGTGTTTGGCTCTAGAGAGACAAAGGAGGTTAGGGTTTTTAAAGAGAAAAGAAGGAATTTACACAAGTTGTTTTGGAGAAAACGTAATTGGTGCTGGTAGAGCTGCTGTTACACTAGTTGATACATGACTGGTTGCTAGGGCTAGTGTTAGGTGGAAAGTTCCTTTATGTCCATTTTAACATAGCGGATGCTTTGGCTTTTAGCTGAGTTCAGCAAATATTCCAAAATTGCTGATTTTGGAAGACAGAAGATGTGCATAAGCCTCACTTCCCCAATGCCGTCCTGGTTCCATTTTATTTTTAAAAAATAAACATTTAAAAAAATGTTTAAAGTTTTTTTATTTTTAGGGGCACCTGGGTGGCTCAGTGGTTGAGTGTCTGCCTTTGGCTCAGGTCTGACCCCGAGGTCCTGGGATTGAATCCTGCATCAGGCTCCTGCAGGGAGTCTGCTTCTCCATCTGTATGTCTCTGCCTCTCTCTGTGTGTCTCTAATGAATAAATAAATGAAGTCTTTTAAAAAAAAGATTTTTTATTTGTAAGTAATCACTACTAGAACCCAATGCGGGGCTGGAACCCACAATCCCAAGATCAAGAGTCACTTGTTACACTGGCTGAGCCAGCCAGGTGCCCCCAGCTCAATTTTATATAACTCTTTTAGCAATACTTACTCCATTTTATCACAAAGGCTAAAATAATTAACAAGGAGACCAGTAGACTGTGATGGCTTTAAAAAAAAAATTTTTTTTTTATTGGGCAGCCCTGGTGGCGCAGCGGTTTAGCGCCGCCTGCAGCCCAGGGCATGATCCTGGAGGCCCTGGATGGAATCCCACCTCAGGCTCCCTGCATGGAACCTGCTTCTCCCTCTGCCTGTGTCTCTGCCTCTCTTTCTCTCTCTGCATCTCTATGAATAAATAAATAAAATCTTAAAAAAAGATTTTATTTATTTATAAAAATATTTTATTCACGAGAGGCACAGAGACAGAGGCAGAGGGAGAAGCAGGCTTGACGCAGGGAGCCCAATGTGGGACTTGATCCCAGGACCCCAGGATCATGACCTGGGCTGAAGGTGGTGCTAAACTGCTGAGCCACCAGGGCTGTGATGGCTTTTGTGGCTTGGTTGCCTACTTAAGAAAGCCCAAACCTAAGGGGCACCTGGGAAGCTTAGTCGGTTAAGTGTCTGTCTTGGGCTCAGGTCATGATCTCAGGGTCCTGGGATGGAGCCCCTCCCCCACATCGGGCTCAGCGGAGAGTCTGTTTCTCCTTTCTCCGCCCCAACCCCCACTCATGCTCTCTCCCTCTTAAATGAATACATAAAATCTTTTTTTTTTTTTTAAGATTTATTTATTTAGGGATCCCTGGGTGGCGCAGCGGTTTGGCGCCTGCCTTTGGCCCAGGGCGCGATCCTGGAGACCCGGGATCGAATCCCACATCGGGCTCCTGGTGCATGGAGCCTGCTTCTCCCTCTGCCTGTGTCTCTGCCTCTCTCTCTCTCTCTCTCTCTCTGTGTGACTATCATAAATAAATAAAAATTAAAAAATATTTATTTATTTATTCATGATAGACAGAGAGAGAGAGAGAGAGGCAGACTCCATGCCGGGAGCCCGACGCGGGACTCGATCCGGGGACTCCAGGATCGCACCCTGGGCCAAAGGCAAGCGCTAAACCGCTGCGCCACCCAGGGATCCCGAATACATAAAATCTTAAAAAAAAAAAAAAAAGAAAAAGAAAAAGAAAAAAAGGAAAAAGGAAAAGAAAACCCAAACCTAAGCCTTTACCTCCACCAGGTTAAGAAATCGAAATCTAAGGAGCAGCAGCCACAGCCAGCTGGACCATCCCAAATAAGGCAATTACTTAAGTTATGGCCGATCAGTTTCTTTGCTTTGGCCTCTTTCCTGTATGTTTTTCCCCTGGCTCTCATGAGCAGAGAGCTTCTAACCATGGCTGATTTGGTACTGTGGGATTAGGATCAATTTTTGCTGAAATAAACTTAAAATTTTTAGTATGCCTCAGTTTACCTTTCAACACAAGTCTCTCCCAATCAGTGCGATTAAAGCAGGATTTGAAAGTTAGTTGGTAAATGTAGAATATCATTACATAGACTTAGAAAACACTTATTGAGCACCTACTGTGTATCAGGCACTGTAGACGGTATGCCATAGACAAGGTCAAGGACTTGCACTCTAATGGGGTGCCCAATTAAAGCAGTTTGACAGAGGAACCGGGTGGCTCAGTAGTTTGGCATCAGCCTTTGTCTCAGGGCGTGATCCCAGGTCCTGGGATAGGGTCCTGCCTTGGGCTCCCCACAGGGAGCCTGCTTCTCTCTCTGCATGTGTCTTTGCCTCTCAGTGTCTCTCATGAATAAATAAATAAAATCTTTAAAAAAACTCCAGTTTGACAAATGAACATATAGGACAATATCAAATTTTCAGATAGAAATAACTGTTATATAAGCAGAATATGGTATGGAAGGAGGGGAGAGAGAAAGCATGCATGTGCATGTGTGTATGCGTGCGTGCGAGCGTGAGCACATGTGCGTGTGTGTGTGTGTGTGTGTGTACATGTCGCTTCTGTTCACTGGCTGATCAGGGAAGGCCTCTTTTAGGAGGTGGCATCTGAGTTAAAGCCTGAAGGATGAAGAGGACCCAGGAAAAGAGCTGGGGAAAGCAATCGAGCTTTGGGGCAGTGCTGAAGCAAAGGCAGACCAACTGGGTCTTTTAGAGGGACAAGGTGAAGCCCATGGGGTTGGACAGGAGAAGGAAGGAAAGGGAGGCACTAAAGTGTGTAATGGTGGGCAGTTAGCATGATGGCTTAATGTGCAGACTTTATAACAGGCTACCTGAATTCAAAGCTCTACTCAACACAACCTAGCTCTGTGACGTTGGACAGGCTACTTCATATCTCTGTGGCTCATTTCTTCATCGATACGGAGGGGAAAATACAGGTTACCACTTCACGGAGCTTCTATGAAGATTACATGAGACATTTTTTTTTTTTAAAGATTTTGTTTATTTATTTGACACAGAGAGAGAGCACAAGCAGGCAGAGTGGCAGGCAGAGGGAGAGGGAGAAGCAGGCTTCCCACTGAGTAGGGATCCTGATGCAGACTCGATCCTAGGACCCTAGGATCATGACCTGAGCCAAAAGCAGAAATTTAGCTGACAGGCACCGGAGACATGAGACATTCTGAGGAAAGCCCAGTGCTATTTTGCCACCTGGTTCATCCTCGGTAGATACTAGATATTACTATTAATGTGTCCATGTCCATGTAGACTAGTCCAGTGTAAAGAGTCCCTGTTCTTGGGGCTGCACTTGGAAGGACACTGCTAAGTTGGGACACTGAGTACTTTTTCAAAGTTGAGCAGTAATACACCAGAGATCTGCAAATGAGGGCTCACAGGCCAAACCTCCCCTGATGTCTATTTTTGTAAATCCTTGAGTAAGAAATAGGTTTACACTATTAAATGTTTGGAAAAAGATAAAAATAGGAATATTTCATGATACATTAAAAAAATATGTGACATTCAAATTTCAGTGTTCCCAAATGAAGGCTTATTAGAATACAGTCACAGCCTTCATTTATATGTTGTATCTGGCTTCTTCCTTGCTCCAACAGCAGAGTTGAGAAATTTCCAGAGACCAGAAGGCCTAAAATATTTTCTGATCCTTTATAGACAACATTTGCCAATCCCTGTATTACATCACAATTGTTAGGAGTGTGGATTTGCGGGCCATGTTGCCTGGAGATTGAACTTCCTTCTAAGCAAATGGACATAATGGTAACTCCCTCAAGAGGTTGTGATAATTAGGAATATTTATCCTCTAGTCTGAGCTCAACAAAGCTTACCCATTGCTTTGACAATGAAGGTGATGAGGATGAGGATGTTCCTCTAGCTGACAGTCCAGTCTCTGACTGACACCTTTCCTTCTTAAATCATGTGGATATTTTCCCTGGAAACAACCTTTTCAGCCTGGAAGACAGCTTCTCTCTCTCACTTTTTTTTTTTTAGCTCATTTTGTAGATATGTGCACACAATAAGTTAACTCTATGAGGGCAATCTTTCCCCTTTATCACTAAGTTCTTAGAGGGTCTCTTAACTAAGCCTCCTGGCATTAAATATGCCCACAACTAGGTAGCTTTCAAACTCCCCTCTTCTCTCTGTGCCCAGGTTGGCAAAAGTTCACAACTCTGAATGGTAAGTAAACAGAGTACCTTCACAGGCTTAGTTTATTTACTCTCTGATTATGGAACAAGATGTGGTTTTGATGATTGTTTTAGGCTATCTTGAGATAAGCTAGTAACCTATGTCATCAGGAGTCAAATATTCTCCCAAATTCACTCTTTGTTTCCTTTTAAATAGACTCCGTTTTTTAGGTTCATGGCAAGGGTGAGGGTTTAATACAGAGTTCCTATATAACCTCTGCCTCCCTGCCCCCATATACAACATCCTCCACTTTTGATATTCCACACCATAGTAGTATATTTGTATCAACTGATGAACTTACACTGACATATCATTACCCAAAGTCCATAGTTTGCCTTAGAGTTCACCTTTGGCATGGCACAATTTATGGATTTTGACAAAAGTGTAAGGACATGCATCCACCATTATAGTATCATACTGAATGATTTCATGGCACTAAGAATTTTCTGTGTTCTGTTTATCTCTCCCTCCCCTTATCCCCTGGCAACCCCTGATTTTTTTATTTTTTATTTTCTTACTATCTTTTCCAGTACATCCTATTGTGGTATCATACAATATGTGGCCGTTCCAGATGGGCTTTTTCCACTAAGTAAGATGCATTGAGACATGCATCTTCATGTCTTTTCATGATTTAATGACTTCTTTTTCCCCCCACCGTCTACCCCCTGGCAACGACTTTTCTACTTTCTGTTTCTATGAGTTCAATTATTTTGGGGGAGCTCCACACATAAATGTATAGTGTAATGACCTCTAGGTTTATCCATGTTGTCACAAATGACAGGATTTCCTTCTTTTCTAAAGCTATTGAATAACAATAATAAGCTATTGAATATATAAGGACTATTTTTAAAAAAGATTTTATTTATTTGTTTATTTATTTATGAGAGACACACAGAGGCAGAGGAGGAGACATAGAAAAAGGGAGGAGAAGCAGGCTCCATGCAGAGAACCTGATGCGGGACTCGATCCCCAAACTCCGGGATCACGCTCTGAGCCAAAGGCAGACACCCAACCGCTGAGCCACCCAGGCGTCCCATATGGACTATTTATATATTTATTACATTTTCTTTATTCATTCATCTGTTGATGGACACTTAGGTTGTTTCCACAGCTTGATTATTATAAATGGTGCTACACTGAACATGGGAGTGCAGGTAACTCTTGAGATAATTATTGCATTTCCCTTGGATATATACCCAGAAGTGGGATTGCTAGATCATATGGTAGTTCTATCTTTAATTTCTTGGGGAACCTCCATATTGATTTTCATAGTAGCTGCAGCACTTTACATTTCCCACCAACAGTGCCCGAAGGTTCCCTTTTCTCCATATCCTTGCCTGCACTTTTTTTTTTTTATCTTTGTTATCTTCTTGTTTTGATGATGACCATTCTAACAGGTGCGAAGTGATAGGTCATTGTGGTTTTGACTTGCATTTCCCTGATGATTAGTGATGTTGAGTGCCTTTTCATGTACCTGGGGACCATTTGTAGGTCTTCTTTGGAAAAATGCCTATGCTGACTGATCCTTTGCCTATTTTTAAGTTGAGTTATGTGTGTGTGTGCTTTAAATATCTTATTTATTTATTAATGAGAGGTAGAGATAGATATATATATATATAGAGAGAGAGAGAGAGGCAGAGACACAGGCAGAGGGAGAAGCAGGCTCCATGCAGGGATCCTGACGTGGGACTCGATCCCAGGACTCCAGGATCACACCCCAGGCTGCAGGCAGTGCTAAACTGCTGCGCCACCGGGGCTGCCCGAGTTATTTGTTTTTTTGACATTAAATTATATTCCTTTGTATATTTTGGATATTAACTCCTTATGAGACATACAATTTGCAAATATTTTTTCTTGTTCTTTTTTTTTAATTTTTTATTTATTTATGATAGTCACAGAGAGAGAGAGAGAGAGAGAGAGAGAGACAGAGACACAGGCAGAGGGAGAAGCAGGCTCCATGCACCGGGAGCCCGACGTGGGATTCGATCCCAGGTCTCCAGGATCGCGCCCTGGGCCAAAGGCAGGTGCCAAACCGCTGCGCCACCCAGGGATCCCTATTTTTCTTGTTCTGTAGGCTGCCTTTTCATTTTGTTGATGGTTTCCTTTGTTGTACAAAAGCTTTTAGTTTGATGCAGTCCTGTTTTGTTTTGCTTTTGTTGTGATTGCTTTTGGTGTCATAGCCAGAAGTCATTGCCAAGATGAATGTCAAGGAGTTTACTCCCTACATGTTCTTCTAGGAGTTTTGTGGTTTCAGGTCTTCATCCATTAAAATTTTTTAAAAAGATTTTATTTATTTATTTGACAGACAGGAAAAGAGGAGGGGAAGGAGCAGAGGGAGAAGGACAAGCAGACTCAGCATCGAGTGCAGAGCCCGTTGTGGGGCTCCATCCCATGGCCCCCAAGATCATGACCTGAGCCGAAATCAAAAGTTGAATGCCCAACTGCCTGAGCCACCAGGTGCCTCCCTCTCCCTATTTTTTTTTTTTTTTAAGTGAGTTCTACACCCAACATGGAGCTCAGACTCCTGACCCTGACATCAAGAGTAGCATGCTTCACTGACTGAGCCAGCCAGGCGCCCCAGGTCTTAATCCATTTTGAGTTGATTTTTGTGTATGGTGTAAGACAGTGGTCCAGTTTCATTCTTTTACATGTGGCTGTCTAGTTTTCCCAGCACCACTATTGAGCACACTGTCCTTTCTCCATTGTATGTTCTTGGCTCTTTCGTGGTAAATTAATTGACCATATTTGTGGGGGGTTGTTTCTGGGCTCTCTAGTCTGTTCCATTGATCTATGTGTCTGCTTTTATGCTAATACCGCACTGTTCTTGTTTATTTGTTTGTTTGTTAAGTAATCTCTACACCCAATGTGGGGCTTGAACTCCTAATCCTGCCATCCAGAGTTGCATGCTTCACAGACTAAGCCAGCTAAGCACCTGAATACCACACTGTTTTGATTACTACCGCTTTGCAATACAGTTTGAAATCAGGAAGTGTGATTTAATGCTATTATAAGTATCATTTTAATGCTACTGGAAATAGGATTGTTTTCTTAATTTCTCTTTCTGATCATTCACTGTTGGTGTATAGAAATACAACCAAATTTCATGTACCACTCTCTCTCTTTCATGAATAAATGAATAAAATCTTTTAAAAAATAATAATTTGTTAGTTCTAGCTCGTTTCTTTGTTTTTTTTTTTTTTAAGTTTATTCATGAGAGACACAAAAAGAGAGGCAGAGACACAGGAAGAGGGAGAAGCAGGATCCATGCAGGGAGCCCAATGTGGGCCTCGATCCCAGAACTCCAGGATTACACCTGGAGCTAAAGGCAGATGCTCAACTGCTGAGCCACACAGGCATTCCTAGCTCATTTCTTTTTAATGCTGAATAATATTCCACTGTTTGGATGCATCAGTTTATCCATTCACCTACTAACAGACATCCTGGTTGCTGCCAAGCTTTGGCAAGTATAAATAAAGCCTCTACAAATATTTGTATGCAGGTTTTTGTGTGGATATATTTTCAACTCACTCAGGTAAATACAAAGGAGCATGATTGCTGGATCATATGATAAGAATATGTTTAGTTTTGTAGGAAACTGACAAACTTTCTTCCAAAGTGGCTGTACCATTTTGCATTTCCATCAGCAATGAATGAGAGTTTCTGTTGCTCTACGTCCCACCAGCAGTGGATGGTGTCAGTGTTCTGTACTTTGGCCATTTTAAGAACTGTGTAGTGATAGCTCATTGTTGTTTTGATTTTTATTTCTCTAATGACATATGATGTAGGGCATCTTTTTATATGCTTATTTGTCATCTGTATATTCCTTGGTGAGGTGTCTATTCAGGTCTTTTTGCTCACTTCTAAATTGAGTTGTTTTCTTTTGTTGAGTTTTAAGAGGTTTTTTGTGTAGATTGGATATGTGTTCCTTATCAGATTTGCCTTTTGCAAATATTTTCTCTTATTCAGTAAATTTTAAACAGAAATCATTTGTAATTCTTTTGGTTGGAGAAGTGAAGTGAGCTCTACAACAGAAGTGACTACAAGGTGATAAAACAAAAATCATTTTTTCCATTATAGGATGAAAATTTTTTTGTTGGAATGGTAGTTTTTACTTGGTGGAATAAAAGTACTGCCATTGCTATTCAACCATTAAACAACAATCCTAACCTACTCCCAGGAAAGAGATTGAGGGTAAACACACCACAAATCTCCTCTCTGGAAGATTTTAATAGCCATGAAAAGGAAAGATCATCCACACCTGCATAAACTAATATTATTACAAATTTTCTTATCTCTATTTCTTCTTCTAGAAACCCATTGAACAGTTTGATCAAATAAATGCTTACTTCCCAAGATTCTTTGAAATATTCACCTGCAATCCACCTTACTATGTCCAATTCTAAAACATACTATGATCTTTATTTATTTTTTATTTTTTTTTTAATTTTTTAAATTTTTATTTATTTATGATAGTCACAGAGAGATAGAGAGAGAGGCAGAGACACAGGCAGAGGGAGAAGCAGGCTCCATGCACCCGGAGCCCGACGTGGGATTCGATCCTGGGTCTCCAGGATCGCGCCCTGGGCCAAAGGCAGGCGCCAAACCGCTGTGCCACCCAGGGATCCCTACTATGATCTTTACATCACCCTAATTAAGCCCTCACAATGAGAGACCTGCCTTCAGTCCAACTTCTCAGACCTCATAAATACTCCAACATCACCTCTGAGCTCTAAGACTCTGTCATGGTAGTGTGCCCTCTTTTTTTTTACGGGAAGAATAACTAAGCTTTGTCTTAGTAAGAGGTTGTTTCTCTGGTATTTTCTGGGAGCCGCTGTTCAACAGTGATAAATTGCAATTTTTAAAAATTTATTAATGAGAGACACAGATAGAAAGGCAGAGACATAGACAGAGGGAGAAGCAGGCTCCTCACAGAGACTCAATCCCTGCACCTGGGATCATGCCCTGAGCTAAAGGCAGATGTTCACCAGCAGTGGATGGTGTCAGTGTTCTGTACTTTGGCCACTGAGCCACCCAGGGATCCCTAAATTGCAATTTTTAAAAAAGATTTTTTATTTTTAAGTAATCTCTACACTCAATGTGGGACTTGAACTTAAAATTCTAAGATCAAGAATCACATTCTCTACCAACTGAGCCAGCCAGGTGCCCCTTATAGGTGAAGTTCTTTTTCCTTTTAAAGACTGTTAAAGTAATCTCTACACTCAATGTGGGGCTCAAACTCGCAACCCCGAGATCAAGAGTTGCACACTCTATTGACTGAGCAGGAATTTTGTTTTCATTTTTATTTTATTTTTTAAAAGATTTATTTATTCATGAGAGACAGATGGTGAGGCAGAGACATAGGCAGAGGGAGAAGCAGGCTCCATGCAGGGAGCCTGATGTGGGACTTCATCCCGGGTCTCCAGGATCACACCCTGGGTTGAAGGCAGGCGCTAAGCCGCTGAGCCACGGAGGCATCCCTGAGCAGCAATTTTAAATATACATCACCAAGTAGGCCTCCTTAGGAATGTGATATTTGAACAAAGTTCAAAAAACTTTGGGTTCACCTTAGGGAATTGTGAGAGGAGAGTGTTTCAGGCAGCAAGGACAACCAGAGCAAAGGTTCTAATGGGTTTCAGGTCTGTTCTGATTATAGCAGAGTGAGCAAAGAAAGAGTAGTGAGAGATAAGATCAGAGGTTATGTATGGTGCTGAGTGAGGTATGTGTGTGCTTCTGCATGCACATGTGCTGTGGGGCAATAATATAATTAAGAGTCAGCTAGTTAGTCTACAAATATTTATTGAGGTCTTTCTATATGCTGTTCTAGGTACCAGGGACATTGTGATGAGATAAATCAGTTTGATGACCATACATTCCAGTAAACAAACAAAAAAGAGAATTTCAGATATTATGGGCTCTGAAGACAAAAACAGAATAAAAAATGACTTGAAGGAAGAGCCTACTCTACTAATGTGTTAGGAAAGGTTTCTTAAGAAATTGATGCTTGGCTGAGGTACCCATAAAGAGGAAGCAGTTGCCTAATGAGTGTGAAGACAGCATTCCAGGAAGAAATTACAATTCACAAAGCCCTTGGGGAGTCTGAGGGATAGCAGGAGGTCAGTGTGGCTGGAGCATGGTGGATGAGCAGAAAAGCAGGGCTCCTACTCCCTCGATGGTTGGGCAAGGAAGGCAGAGTCATGCCATAGATAATGCTAAGGGCTTGGATATTACCCAACACATTATTGTAAGCCATCAGATGGATAGTGGTATGATTAAGCAAATGTTTATAAAACATCACTCAGATTGCCATCTGAGGAAGGGACTATCAGGAGAAGAAGAAGGGAACCAGGGAGAAAGGGGTTTTACTTGAAGTCTAGAGAAGAAAGAGTTTCCAGAAGGAGGGAGTGGTCTGTTTGGCCAAAGGCTGTTGGACAGCCTCATAAGATTAGGACAGAGAACTGACTACTGACTTTGGCAAGACCTAGGTCATTGGTGACCTCAGTAAGAGCCGTTGAGTTAGAGGAGTTGGTGTTGAAAGCCTGACTGGAGTGGATTGAGAGAAAATGAGAGTGAAGATGTCGACAGAGCAACCACAGTCCACTCTCTAGCTCTTACTAGAGCTCCAGGGCGGGCTTGGAGAGTGGCATGGCTGGGCCCTGAAGCTGATGGCAAGGGGCGATCTATATCATATTGGGTGAGATCCTCCCATGTGAGGATCTCAAAAAGCTATGTCTTTTTGACCAGAACTGCCTGAGAGAGCTAGAAGGGGACATTGAAAAATGAAAATATTTTTCTTCAGTTTGTGGGCTTATATGTACATTGAAAAGTTTGAATTAACAAGTGGTGTGGTGGTTAAAACATCAGGGTTTCAGACCTAGGCAAAAATTTTAAAGCAGTGTTTTCCTGAGGAAGCACCGTAGTATAGACTGAGCCAGCTTCTAGTATAGACTGAGACAGTTTTTATCTTTGCAGTTGTCCAGAACTGTGCACTTGTTTTGAAGCATTGCTATCATATCTTAAAATTCTTAATATTTTTTAACAAGGTGCCCTGTGTTTTTATTTTGCTGAGCTCCACAAGCTATTGCCTAGAGTATAGGTTAGTGCTCATCTCTAAGGCAGGCATTTTGCTATCAAATATGGATCAATTCTTAATAGATTAAAGAAGGCAATATCAGTGTGTTGGTGGTTGTGTGCAAGAATGACTTCCCAGCATGGATGACCAGACAAGTTTAGCATTTCTAAGCATTACTGTTCTCTTAGTTCATAGGACAGATATCCTTAATTTTACAAGTAAGAGGAAAAAAACTAGTTAAAAATTATAGATACTTCTGAATATAATTCAGCCTTAATAAGAAAGGGAATACTCATACATGCTACAAAATGGATGAACCTTGAGGATCTTGTGCTGCAATAAGCCAGTCACGAAAAAACAGGTACTGTATGATTCCACTTATATGAAGTATCTTGAATAGTCAAATTCACAGAGATCAACAATGAAATGATGCCAGAGGCTGGAGGGATAGGGAAATGGGTTGCTTAATGGGCATAGAGTTTCAGTTTTGCAAGATGAAAGAGTTCTGGAGATTTGTTGCACAACAATATGAACATATTTAACACTTCATTTAGAAATGGTTAAGGTGGTAATTTTATGCTTGTGTATTTTACCACAGTTAGAATCCTTTTTTTTTTCTTTTTCGTTTTTAGAGGGCTGGAGAGAGAGAGCTGGTACGCAAGGAGGGGGAGGGCAGAGGAAGAGGAAGAGAGAAACTTTTTTTTTTATTCATGAGAGGAGGGGAGAGACAGAGAGCATGCAGGTGCATAAGCAAGAGAGGGATAAGGACAGAGGGAGAAGGAAAAGCAGACTCCTTGCTGAGTGCAGAGCCCAACATAGGGCTTGATGTGGGGCTGGACTCAGGGCTGGACATGGGCTTGATTCTAGGTCCTTGAGATCATAATTTGAGCGGAAGTCAGACACTTAACCAACTGAGGGGCCCAGGTGGCCCAAGGGAGAGAAAATCTTAAGCAGGCTTCTCACTCATCTCAGAGCCTGACCCCAGGTGCCATCTCATGACCCTGAGATCATGATAGGAGTGAAATCAAGAGGTGGATGCTTAAGGGCTGACCCACCCAGGCACCCCCAAATTTTTGTTAATTAAAAAAAATTGTAGATAGTTCTGAAAACTCTTAATACAAAGGTGCTTGGGTGGCACATATCAGATGTTTTCTTCCATGGGGGAAGATATAGGAAATATGAGATTTCTAGGTGATTTTGGTGTCAAAACAGATTTCAAAGGCATGGTGTACTCATCCTTTTGTCTCTAAAGAATTGTGTCATATTAACTACATTATGCTCTCTTGACTTGACTTGTGTATTTTTCTATTATGCGGATAATGTTTTATCCAATTCTCTAAACAAACATTTTTTT
Source organism: Vulpes lagopus (assembly GCF_018345385.1). Classification (NCBI taxonomy): domain Eukaryota; kingdom Metazoa; phylum Chordata; class Mammalia; order Carnivora; family Canidae; genus Vulpes; species Vulpes lagopus. The sequence continues at coordinate 52,412,059 of NC_054824.1, read as the reverse complement.
GAGAGCCTACAATGTGCAAGGCACTGCCCGAGGCAATGGGTATACAGTGGTGAATCTAACAGATTCATCTCATTCTCTGGTCATAAGGCTCCTGTGAGGGAGACAATTTATCACATAACTAACTTGTGATAAGTGTCATGAAAAGAAATTCAAGAAGCAAGGAGAGAGACTGTGACAGGGTCTGAGGATGGAGATCTAGAAGACTGCCCTGATCATAGTACATTCAAGATGGCTGCCAATTCTTTGCCCTTCTCCCCATGGAGAGGTGGGGCCTATTATCCTTCCTCTGAATCTAGACTGGTCCTATGACTTGTGTTAACCAATCGAGTGCAGTGGAAGTGAGGCTGTGTATCCCCTGAGGCTCCAGGTTCCTGACTTTGTTGCTTAAAATGTTTTCCCCTGGAAGCCAACCATCAGATAAGAAGTCTGGCTACCCTAAGACCACCATGTTGTGAGGAAGTTCAAATTAAGCATGTGGACAGAGAGAGGCCATAAGGAGGAGCACCCAAGCACCAGCCTTTTTCGACCTTTTGGTCTAGCCCTGCCAGCCACTGCATGAATGAAAGCTGAGTTGATGATTTCAGCAGACCCCGCATAAGCACCCAGCTGAACTGTGCCTGATACCTGTTTCATAGAATCACCAGCAAATAAAATCATGGGTGTTTTGGGCCACTATGTTTTAGGTAGTTTGTTACACAGCTGTAACTAACCAAAACATAGAGGAAGATTGTTATCTTTGACTGAAACGAAGTGATGTTTGGATTTCAGCACCTAGCTTTAGCCCAAGATTCCCAACATTGCACCAGCCAGTAGGGAAGGCACCTGACAGTTCACTGTAAGGTAGGGTTGAGAGGCAATAGAAGAAGTAGTATTTACTAATTAGCAGAGACTTGCTTTCTCTGGGACTCACGAGTGCCATGGCAGTGGGATGAATTTGTAGCGTCTGAAAGCAGAAAGGTTTGAGACTTGCTCCCAGGGAATAATTTTTTAAAAGATTTTATTTATTTATTTATTCATGAGAGACAGAGAGAGGCAGAGACACAGGCAGAGGGAGAAGCAGGCTCCATGCAGGGAGCCTGATGTGGGACTCAGCTTCAGGACCCCAGGATCATACTCTGGGCTGAAGGCAGGCGCTAAACCGCTGAGCCACCCAGGGATCCCACTTGCAGGGAATAATTAAACATATCCATTGTGTCCTCTGATTTTGTGTCACCAGCCTCTCTATATACTTGTCAACGTTTCATCCCTTCTGGTACGTTTCCTGGCCTCTGGCATCCAGAATTTCCTGGTGCTACTTTGTGCCTATTACCCCCAGAAACCCAGAGGCACAATGTTATACACAAATGAAGAATTTCTTAGAAATTTTTCTGTATCACCAGACACAATACCTGTAAGGTCCCAGTCCCTCCAGAAAGTGAAAATCACCTGCCAGGCCCTCTCTCCCTGTGTTCTACTGGAAGGGGGTATACAATGAAAGGAGAAGCAGACATGTCTGTGCTAATGACAATGATACCCACTTCCGGTGTGCCTGTATGCTGTGTTAAACATCACAGCAACCTGTGAAGAAGGAACAATGACCCCTCTGACACAGATATGGAACCTGAGGCTCAGAAGACGCGGGAGGCTGTCTGCATTTGCACTGCTGGTGGGACAGGGCTGGAAGTGTGCCCTTTGAAGAGGAAGGGACCTCCCCACCCGTGCTCCAAACCATTCAGTAAGCAAGGCCTGAGTTCTTCGGGCAGGTCCTCTGTTGGTGGGACTCCCATGTTCTTTCAAAGAAGGTCTTTGTTTAAAGAGTGGGAAGAAGAAAAGTTAGTACTTGAAATTCTGCTCTCCTGGCACAAATGGCCTTTTCTGAAATGGTTTATTTATTAGTGGATTTCATCAATTTATCAATAGCACATATTTTGTATGTGGCATTGAGCATAGAGGTCTTCATTATGACTCAGAAGATGTAAGTCCTACTTCCCATATGAGCTGGAACTCTGACAAATTGCTTTACTATTCAGATTTTTCAGATCTCAGTTTCTTTTTTTTTTTAAGGATATATTTTATTTATTTATATTTTGGGGGGCGGAGGGGCAGAGGGAGAGGATCTCAAGCCAACTCTACACTTAGCACAGAGCCTGATCATGACCTGAGCCGAAATCAAGAGTCAGTCACTTAACTGACTCCCAGGCACCCTTCAGATCTCAGTTTCTGTCTCTTCCACTAAACCGAGAATAATTTGAGGGCAGAGAATGTTCTGGTCTTCTTCATATCTCTAGCATCTAGTACAGGGCCCCCAAATATTTGAAGGTAGAAAGAATGAAGAAGAGGGAGAAGAAAGAATGAAGGGATTTATCACGTAATACTGATCATGGGATCAGCTATAGATTTAAAAACAAAGTGCAGTGTTTGTTGAAAGACAGGTGGATCTGGGTGGCAAGCTTTTGAGGCGGAGGTGGGGCCTGTAGCAAGGGCCCCTTTTATATACAGGGCACAGAAAATGGAACTGACATGTAGGCAAATAGGCATAGGCAAATGCTTTGGCAATCTTCCCTTTCCTTGTTCTTTCCAAAGCAATTGATATTACAAGATGACAAAGTGGGGCAACAAGAGGACGACATCCGGCCACAACTCTGTCCAACCACTTCCTTTCTAGTCACTTTGTAGATGGCAATAAGAATGGAGAGGTTGGAGGAAATCTTAACACACATGCGGTATTGCAGCTTGGTTTTGTGTCACCAAACTCACCTGATACATGTTCTTTGGTGACCTCGATTCTTCTGACCTTTGCAGAGCAATCTCCCACTTTAGGATTGTGCCAGGATTTAAACAGGGAGCCTCAGCTGCAGAGGGCAAAGGAGTCATGCTAATAAGTTCTCCAATTCTGCTTCTTGCAGACAGCTTCAGTTTGGAAGGAGAAGGCATTATTTTTAGAATCCCTTCTTGCTTTCATCCCGTGCCTTGAATGATTAACTCCTAGTGTTTCCTCCCTGTTTGCTCCTGGGGAAGCAAGTACACTCTCAACCCAGAGACACAGTGGTTCCTTTTTTTTTTTTTTTTTTTGAATCATTCTCAATCTGCCCCCTCCACCCCTCCAACTCTCCATCTTCTGCCCCCACAACCTCCCTCCTCTATTAAAATCACCTCCATCAGGTCTCTGGGACAGTGGTTTGTTTGGGAGGCCCTAACGTGGTAAGAGAAAGCTTTAACAATGTTTAAGTCCAGTTTAACTCTTCTGGTGTCTAGAAGTGACTTCATAGGCAACCCCGGTGGCTCAGTGGTTGAGCGTCTGCCTTCAGCCCAAGGCGTGATCCTGGAGATCCAGGATCGAGTCCCACATCAGGCTCCCCCCACGGAGCCTGCTTCTCCCTCTGCCTGTATCTCTGCCTCTCTCTCTCTCTGTGTGTCTGTCGTGAATAAATAAAATCTAAAAAAAAAAATAGAAGTAACTTCATGGATCTTCAAACAGATAATAGCGTAACTTAGGACATTAAAATATGGAGGTTGGGGTGAAGGGATAAGAAGTGCACACAGTTCTGCCTTTTGGGAGGGGCACATATTTAAAATCTCCATGGTCTAAAGGGGCACCTTGGTGGCTCAGTTGGTTAAGCGTCTGCCTTCAGCTCAGGTCATGATCTCAGGGTCCTGGGATCGAGCCCCACATTGGGCTCTCTGCCCAGTGGAGAGCCTGTCCCTCCCTTCCCTTCTTCCTCTGCCCCTCCCTCTGCTTGTGCTTTCTCAGTCTCAAATGAATAAATAAAAAAATCTTAACAAATAAAAATCAAAATTCCTATGGTCTTTCATAGAGTAAGCAGATGCAGTCACTGTTTACTTATAAATCTACAAAATTCTTTCAAAATATATCTTCACTCCGTGGTTTGTTTTTGCTGAATTTTCCTTTACTAATTTTAAAAAAGAAATCTCAGAAGGAAAATTATAGTTTTCAAAATTAGATGCAAATCAAAATCTATGAGCATCTTTCAGATAAATTTTCTTGAAAGAAAAATGGATGCAAATTGCTACATTTGGGGGAGTATTTGTATCTGAAACAGAAGAACATGCTCTATGTAAGTAGTGAGTAGTTCCTAATACTGACTTATCTAAGTGCATTATTTTATTTTTAAAACATGGGACTGTGGTGACCAGAAAAGGAGCCAAAAAAGACGTCTGATTTTATTTTTGACTTTATTATTTTTAAATATATTTTTATTTTTTTAAAAGTAGACTCCACTCTCAGTGTGAGGTTCAAACTTATGACCTTGAGATCAAGTCACGTGCTTTACCAATTGAGCCATCCAGGGCCCCTAAAGATGGGAGGTTCCATGCCCAGGGTGGAGCCTAAGGTGAGGCTCGAAATCCTGACCCCGAGATCAATACTTGAGCTGAGATCAGGAGTTGGACACTTAACTGAGCTACCCCGATGCCCCGATGCAAAAACCTTAAGTGAATTTGAACCTGTAATGAAAAATGGATGGGTTTCGCGACCTTGCCAAAAGCATGGGTGTGTGAGTCTGTTTGTGTGAGTGTAATGTGTTTAAAGTTGTATTGAGTTTGATATGGTGGCTTCTGAGATGTAATGATTAAGATTTTAAATAAACATAACTTGTCCTTTAATTCTCTAGAGTAGGTTTTAATTAATTAGTTTGTTTATAAGTTTATTTATTTAAGTAATCTCTACACCCAACATGGGGTTTGAACTCAGGACCCTGAGATCAAGAGTCCACTGACTGAGCCAGCCAGGTTCCTAGAGCAGGTTTTAAATAAGCTTGCATTGGACAAGAATCTTACTATCCATTATTTTTTTCTTTTTTAAAAATTTTGTTCATTTATTCATGAGAGACAGAGAGAGAGACAGAGAGAGAGAGAGAGAGAGGCAGAGAAACAGGCAGAGGGAGAAGTAGGCTCCCTTCAAGGAGCCTGATGAAGGACTCGATCCCTGGACCCCAGGATCACAGCCTGAGCCAAAGGCAGATGCTCAATCACTGAGCCATTCAGGCATCCCTTACTGTTTCTTTAACAGTGAATGAGGACAAATAAATCTTACGGTTTCCTTGACTAAGAATATTTTCCTGATAATGATTTGGCAACACGAAACTTGGGAGAAGTGAACGATAGTTACTGAACAGACTGCCTTTGATTATCTTATGTGAATCACCTATTTAACCTAAGAATACCTTAAATTATTTTTGTAGGGATAACCATACTAACTAAAAAAAATGAAAACCACATTTATTATGGATACATGGGATATATGCTAAGCATTTTTTTTATTCTTGTCCCAAGTGCTTTAATTGCAACTCCAAAATTTATCTTCCTCCTCCACCTGGCCAACACCAGCACACAGACACACAGATATCTACTCCCATATAGCAACCTTACAAAATTGCATCTTTATTAGTGTCCTTTAAGATAAATGTTACCATGTTTCCAAAGTCAGAATGGCTCTTGTAAAGGAAAATAGAAAATGATGAATAGAAGACCCATTCACTTGGCATACGTGGCTCCCCTTTGACTTCTTCAAACCAAGAAATCAAGAGCGAAAATCATATAAGGAGGCAAAACTTGAAATACTTCCCAAATCCCTTCACATCCAGTCATGTGGACCTGTGTTGAGTGCAAAGCCAGTTCTGCAAGTCAGCTGGTAGACAGCAGAGTTATTTTAAAAAGATCATCTCAGGAAGCTTATTTATATTCTCTTTGAAGTAATGAGTCCAGTGAACTCTTGAACTGGAGATTTGAAGTCCTTAATTTTTTGCTGTCACTTGGACGAGAATTACTCTTGATAATTTTAAATGTAATTTATTGGAGAGCAACAAAAGTGGCTGACATTATTATTAACTGGACTTTTGGCCTGTTTTGGTAAACACCAGATAAAATGTTTTGGGGGTGGAGCTTGAAAGTCTAATTAGACAATATTCAAAATAAATGTCTCAATATCAAGCATAGTTTGTATTTTGTTAATAAAGATTTTATTTATTCATGAGAGACACACAGAGAGAGGTAGAGACACAGGCAGAGGAAGAAGCAGGCTCCCCAGGGGAGCCGGATGCAGGACTCAATCCCAGGACCCCAGGATCACGACTTGAGCTGAGAGCAGAGGCTAAACCACTGAGCCACCCAGGTACCCCCATAGTTTGTATTTCTACGTGGACATGAAAGACTGTTAGAACATTCTGCCTAGCAATTCTGAATCTCAAAAAACTGAGGTAAGAGGTCTGGCATGGAATTTGGCATAGAATGTTTTTCCACAAAGTGTAATGAGAAAGGACATTGAGGCAAGAGACTTAAGATTCAGTTTAGTTCCAGTTTTACTCCTGTGACCCGGCCAAATCACTTCAGCGTGAACTTGGATTTTCACAGCTACTGAATAAAGGAGTTGGACTTTTAGTCCAACATCTCTGATGATCTGTGTTAGATTATCCTATATTCAGATCCTATATCCAGATACAGGAGGCCACGTGTTTTGGGCTATACCAATTACCATTTATTTTTTTTATTTTTTTTATTTATGACAGTCACAGAGAGAGAGAGAGAGAGAGAGAAAGAGAGAGGCAGAGACACAGGCTGAGGAAGAAGCAGGCTCCATGCACCGGGAGCCTGATGTGGGATTCGATCCCGGGTCTCCAGGATCGCGCCCTGGGCCAAAGGCAGGCGCCAAACCGTTGCGCCACCCAGGGATCCCACCAATTACCATTTAAACAAATGATCTTCCCTTGTCTCAGTGGAGGAGGAGGTTAAATACACGCTCTGCTGCCTTCCGTGGGAAATCCAGATGGATTCCAATTAGCAGGCTTCCCTGCTAATTAGCAGGCCCCAGCTGACTGATATGACCACAGTCAGTTCCCATTCCACGGATGGGAGGCTTTTGGAGGCAGTTGAGTTGCTCACTCTCTGTGAGCAGTTGGATGGACCAGCAACTACATAATCCATCTCCAGGAGGGATAATGGGGTGAATGAGCGAAGGTTCTGGGGAAAGCTTCATTCAGGTTATTAGCTCTGTGTGAAGGCCCAATCACTTCAACCAGCCTCAATCCACTTGCTCTGGCCTCTTTCTTTCCCCACATCTTCTCTGGATCTTGATTTCCCTTCTTGCTAGTGCAGCTGGATTCTTGTTGGCTCAGAGAAGATAATGTACCTAAGCCATTCACGACCACCCTAACTCTTCCTTGGTGCCAGAACCCTGATTGGGATCAAGGGTGCCCCAGCCTCATGCAGCTAAGTGCTGAGCTCCAGGGGAAAACCCTGGCTGTGTGAGCCATCCTCCTATTACCCTCACTAGTGATTGGTTTGGGTAGGGGCAGGCATTATAGTTCTGGCTAATGTGGGTGATATCAGTCGAGAGACTTCTGGGAAAACTCATATTGTGATGTCTGCATGCAATGCCTTTCTTTTTTTTTTTTTTTTGCATGCAATGCCTTGAATGTCATGGCCATCCTCTGAAAATAGGAAAGATAAGCTGACAGGCTGAATGAACTTGGTTGTGTAGAGAAATGGGAAGAATTACCTGGTCCTTGGTGATATAGCCAAGCTGCTTAATGAACGCTGGAACCCATCTAGGTCTTGAATTCTTGCTATATTGGGTCAGAAACCAAAAACATTTTAATACAGTTCACGATGGCATGCTGGCAAAGCAATGAGGAAACCTCATTGCAGACTTCGGCTGGTCTGTGCATACACCATCTCTGAGGAGAAAGACAATGTGTGGGACTCTGGACTACTTGCCCCCAGAAATGATTTAGAGGAGAACATACAATGAGAAGGTTGATCTGTGGTGCATTGGAGTACTTTGCTATGAGCTGTTGGTAGGATATCCACCCTTTGAGAGCCTTTCCCATAATGAGACCTACAGACGCATACTCAAGGTAGACCTACGATTTCCCCCATCATTACCTTTGGGGGCCCAGGACTTAGTCTCCAAGCTTCTCAGATACCAGCATTTGGAAAGGCTACCCTTGGCCCAGATCATGGAGCACCCCTGGGTCAGGGCCCACTCAAGGAGGGTTTTGCCTCCTTCTGTTCAAATGGCTTCTTGAGGCCTGTCTGAACCTGTTTCATTGTGTTTGTTCAGAGCTTTGCTGGCTCTCTTATCTTTTGTTTCTTCTAAGATGCTAAGTAATAAAAGCTGAATCATTTTGTAAAAAAAAAAAAAAGTCTGCTTGAGAATTTATGTGGACCCAGTTTTCAATATCAGTTCCTCCACTTAATAGGTTGTTGCTGAGAAACAAATTAATTCATTAACTTAGTGACTTCAAAAAACACTAAGCATCTCTCAGATTCTATGCATTGTAAAACTTAGGATAGCTTAGATTTTTCTTCTCTCATGAGATTGTAAACAGATGGGGTTGCAGTCATGATGGCTTAACAGGGGCTGGTGGGTCTGCTTCTCAGGGAGCTTACTCAGGTGGCTGATGGGAGGCCTCTGCTCCTCCCTACCTGGGCTTCCCCACAAGGCTGTTTTAAATGAAGTTCTTATTAGGTCTATATAGTCCTTATTAAAGGACTAGATGGTATAGTCAAGTGTCTGACTCATGATCTCAGCTCACGTCTTGATCTCAGGGTCATGAGTTTGGACCTTGTGTTGGGCTCCATGCTGGGCATGGAACCTGCTAAAAACAAAATTAAAATGAAATAAAATAAAATAATCAAAATAAATAAAATAATAAATAAGCATCTTATTATTTTGATGTGGCAAGGCCAACAGATCAGGGAATGACTGCCAATGAAAAGAAAATTTGGGGGATGCCTGGGTGGCTCAGTGTTTGAGCATTTGCCTTCAGCTCAAGTCATGACCCTGAGGTCCTGGGATCGAGTCCCGCATCGGGCTCCCCACAGGAAGCCTGCTTCTCCTTCTGCTGCCTCTCTCTGTGTCTCTCATGAATAAATAAATATACCTTAAAAAAAAGATAATTTGGTAAACTCCCAGATCACAAGAGGAGGGCACATCTACTCCATAGGAAAGCACTGGGAAGGGTCTGGAGGCAGAGGCAGTAGAAAATGTGGGCAAGAGGCTTTATTGAGGTTTCCATGGGAAGGAATGGCTAAGCAGGCTTAGGATTGGCTAGTTTGAATTATTTCAGCAGGCTCTGGGGCATAATGGCTGTTCTCTAGTTGTCTAGTACCTGGCCATGGGGTGATTAGGACAAGTGGACAATGGCCCAGAGTGTGGGGGCTCAATAAAGGAGGGGATGTGAGCCCTGGACCATTTGGCTTGCATTTGAAAAGTGTGCTCACTGACAAGGTGTTTGTTATCTCTAGGAATTGGCTTACCCTTGGAGGGGCAGTCCCTTTAGGTCATTAAGGTCAGAGATGTCAAAGCATGAAAATACAAAAATAAAAGACATGATTTGTACATCCTCATAGTGTAGGTGGCTGGCTCTGCCCAGAGTAAGCCATCCAAGAGAGGAAGGAAGAAGCTACAATGCTCTTTGTGATCTAGACTCAGAAGTCAACATACCATTACCTCTGCCGTACTCTACACAGATCAGTCCTGATTAAATATTGGAGGAGACTACACCAACGTGTAAACATCTAAGAGGTGAAGATCATTGGAGTTCATCTTAATAGCTGGTTATCACACATTTAAGGCATTATTTAACCTCCAAGTCTCAGTTTCTTCATCTGAAAAAGATGGTAATTATATTATGGTAATTAGACCTCTTGGTTGCAAGCAACAGAAAATGATCCTGGCTTACTGAGACAAAAGGGAATTTATTGGATATAATTAGGGCAGTTCACACAATAGAAGGAAACTTGGAAGCAGGAAACGGGGTGCAAGGTCAGTGGTTTGGTGGGGAAACCTCCCCGACCCCGACACTGGGTATTTCTGCTGGAGCTGAATTCCCAGCACCATGGCTGTTGCTGTAGGTTGTTCTCAACTGCTTCTGCATCCTGAGGATTCCACTGCACTCTTTCCAGGAAGACTTGGCCTCTTCTGCTTACAAGAATTCAACAAATGTCCACTGCAAATCCCCACCTCTTGGGATCCTCATGAAGATTGAACAATATATGAGTCTTTGGAAAATTGAGAATCATCAGTAATTAGTTGTTTAATAGAAGGAAGAACTCAGTCACCTTGGGGTGGCATCAAGTGGATGCAGAGATCTCGGGTGGAGAGGGATCTTGTGTTAGACTCTGAAGCATCCTCATGTGTCCAGACACATTGATTACTTCTAGTCACATCCTCACCCCACCTCTACTCTTATATACATGTATACATTCTGTGTGTTTCCAGCTTTATTGAGATATAATTGGTAAGTTTAAGGTATACAAGGTGATGATATATGTCTATATTGCAAAATTATTAGCTGTTGTAGGGTTAGTTAATACCTCCATCAGCTCAGGTAATTATTATTATTATTTTTTGTAGTGAGCACATGCACACATTCTTAATTTGCTGAATTTTATGCAAATTCTATCTCCACTCTGATTTGGTTGTCCTGTGAGCAGAGTTTGAGGCAAAGGAGCAGTATGTGACTATGTAGAAAAGCAAAAGTAAAAGCCTCCTGTGAAAATTGCAACTCTGGGCCCTTGGTATTCTGATATGAACCACCATTAATCAAACTGTTTAACTGGTGCTGGCTTCTATTAGTGTCTTTATTATCTTCTCTCTCAGTTTGAATTGTCAAGGCATGGCAAGACACTTGTTCCCAGAGAGCCTGTGCTTTGTTAGCTGTTGGCATGGGTCTTACTACTCAAACTCACTTATTTCATTCAAAGTTTCACCTGTTTTGGGTTTGAATTCACCAAGGTTGATGAGTTTAACTTGTCAGTGGTTCTCAGATTTCAGCGTATATGAGGATCGCCAGGAAGGCTTGCTAAAACACACATTGATGGGCCTCACCAGATCCTCTGTTGTAGTAAGGCTGGGGTGGGGCCTGAGAATGTCTAGTAAGATCCCAGGTGGTGCTGATACTGGTGGTCTGAGACTACACTTTGGAAACCACTGAATTGGGTGACTTGGTGCTGGTGCTGGACTGCTTTGTAAACTTATACTCTTCCCAATAATTGCCTTTCATAAAGAAAGCCAAGACAATACTCAGAGAGCAAATTCCAGGATAATCAGAAATAAATACTGAAACATGATTTCAGTTAGAAAGATGTTTATATGCATGGAATAGTGTTGGCTACTAGCACTTAACCAGATAGTTTATTATTTCTCTCACATTCTGAAGAAATCAGAAGCTGTCCAGGTCTAGTAAGATGACATCACATGATCAAAGGCTCAGGCTTTTGCTTTCTTCTCTGCTACTCTTAGTAAATGACTATCGACCTCATGGTCGCAAGGTAGCTGTTGCACCTCCAGGTATTACCTCTGCATTGTAGGCAGGAAGAAGAAGGAAGATAAAAAGCAAATGCAGGGGCTCCTGGGTGGCTCAGTTGGTTGAGCAACGAGCTCTTGGTTTTGGCTCAGGTCATGATCTCAGGTCATGATCTCAGGGTCATGGGATCAAGCCCCACATCCGGCTCCGTGCTTAGCATGGGGTCTGCTTACCTCTTTCCCTCTGCTCCTCTCTCTTTCTCAGATAAATAAATAGGAAATGTATGTGGGAGCTTTTCTGAAATTCCCTCTATAGACTTCTGTTCCATCCTCACTGGCCAGAACTATGTCATATGGGCACAATCAGCTTCAAAGGAGCCTAAGAAATCAAATAGTTTTAGTTCAACACTTGTTTACCCAACTAAGATGAGCTTCTGTTAATGAAGAGGAAAGGGAGAATGGACTAGCAGGCTCTGTCTCAGCATTCACTTGCTTGATTCTCAAAGGATTCTACACAGTGTACTCAGACCAACTCTATATATGGTGCTAAAGCAACGCACAACAGGTGAAGGGCTGAAGGACACAGAGCATCTACACTGGCATTTCTTGTTTCATGCCAATGCATATGAAATGAGTAAATTCTGGGTTAGAACTTGCTTCTTCCTACAGGACTTTTGAGGAGTCTTCTATGCTTAGGTATGTAATGCCTTTCCAAGATGAGGATAAACATGATGCATTTCCAAGCTTATTTGACCACAGAAGCTTTTAAAACATTTTCCTGGAGTTTCTCCCTGAACTAAGTTCCAGAAGAACCTTGATCTCCTTTTGCCAGGAAACTTAGGTCTATACAACATCAACTGTCAAATTCCCCCAAAATGGAAAATGCTTTTTCTTAAACAGTGGGATAATCCTATCCTTTTTAAGAGGAAGGAAATGAATATAGGAACAGCTGGTGAGTCAGGACATGGGGTGTGGTACCTGTCTGCTGTCTGGTAACTGTGAACTTGACAAGCCCCTTGCCCTTTCAGAGGGGCCCTGTTCTTATTTGCAAAATAAGATCTGTAGGAGGCCAGGCTGCATCCTAATGAACTAAAATTTTGCAACTTCACAGCTCCTAGAAAAGTCAGGAAGGGATGTCTGAATAATCTTTGCCAATGGGGGACATGGTAAGTAAGGAAAGTAGTTTAAGATAAGATAAAGGCCTTTATCTTTTTATTTATTTTTTAAAGATCTTATTTATTTATTCATGAGAGACAGAGAGAGAGCAAGAGAGAGTGGGAGAGAGAGGCAGAGACATACGCAGAGGGAGAAGCAGGCTCCATGAAAGGATCCCGATGTGGGACAAGATCCCAGGACTCCAGGATCACGCCCTGAGCCGAAGGCAGATGCTTAACTGCTGAGCCACTCAGGTGTCCCAAGATAAAGGCTTTAGAGGTCAAGAATAGTTTGGTTGTTTTTTAAGATTTTATTTTTGAGTAATTTCTACACCCAACATGGGGCTTGAACTTAAAAGCCTGACATCAAGAGTTGAATTACTACTGATGGAGTCAGCCAGGTGCCTCTAGAAGTCAAGAATAGTTTTGTTTCGTTAAAGATTTTATTTATCTATTCATGAGAGTCACACACACACACACACACAGAGAGAGAGAGAGAGAGAGAGAGAGAGAGGCAGAGACACAGGCAGAGGGAGAAGCAGGCTCCATGCAGGGAGCCCGACGTGGGACCCAATCCTGGGGTCCCCAGGATCACGTCCTGGGCTGAAGGCAGCACTAAACGGCTGAGCCACTGGGGCTGCCCAAGAATAGTTTTATGGGGAAAAACCCCTTAATGACTATGAGGGGTGGAGAATGTGGGATTGCATTAATTTCCTATGATTGCCCTAACAAGTTACCACAAACTTGGTGGCTAAAAAAAAAAAAAAAACAACAACAAATTTTTAACAGTTCTGGAGGTCTGACATGGGTCTCATTGGGCTCAACCAAGGTGTCAGCAAGATTGCATCCCTCCCTGGAAGCCCTAGGGGAGAATTCACCTCCGTGCATATTCTGGTTTCTGAAGGCTGCCCACATTCGTTGGCTCATGGCTCCCTTCCTCCATCTCGAAAACCAGCAACAGGCACTGACCATTGTCTCTTGTTACATCTGCCTCTCTGACCATAGCTCTGATCAAGAGGTTTTCCTCTTTCAAGGAACCCTGTGATTAGGTGGAACTCACCCAGATAATTCAGGACTTACCCCTCACCCCCTGAATTTAACATCAGCAGAATCCCCTTTGCCATGTAAGGTAACATATTTGCAAGTTTTGGGGATCAGGGTGTGTTCATCTTTGGGGGGCTGGGGAGGATATTATTCCGCCTTCCACATGGATGAAATGTTTTGTTTAAAGGAATGTAGGGTTTTGTTTTTTTTTAAAGTGTAGATGTTGAGAAGACTCACTCTTCTTCCTTTCTGAGTCTCCCTGAAGTTCTATCTGTATCTACACTTCATAGCTTTAATAAACTGCTCTCATTTCCAAAAAATTAAAAAATTAAAAAATAAAGAAGTGTAGGTGTTGAGAAACTAAAGGATGTTTCTGAAAAAATGAAATTAGGCTTCATAATTATGGAGTAAAAAGGAATAGACAGGGTTGATATAAAAAAAAATCTAAGAAAGCAGAGAAGTTACAACATGAACAAAAATAGTTAACAGTGTTAGATACACATTAATCCTTTGTGGAAAAGCCAGAGCAAAGATCGGAGGCTTAGCGGGGGATCATTTTTCTCTATTATATAGCATACCTTCACAAAACAGAACTAAAAACCTAAAACTCATACCATTTAAAAAGTAAGACTATTTTAGCATTAATGAAGTTGGTCCTGCATGGCCTTGCTTGACTTTCAAGGGTGGAAAATGGTGGAGGGAGCCCCATGAATGGTCCGAAGTCATCACAGACCCCCAGGCAGTGTTTGAAAGAATTGATAGGAACCTGGTGGGGTGAGGACAGTCTTGTCTTTGTTTAGTGGCTGCAGGACATAGAACAAAAAGAAACATGGTATTTACATCCAAGGTGAGAGTGGGCTTACGGGCAAGGGAGGCCAAAGCATCATTCAAGGGCAGATAAGACGGTAAAAACCAAATTCAAGTCAAAGTATCTAAATGAAGGGTGTATGCCATAGCTTTCTCAGCCTTGACACTATCAGCATTTTGGACCAGATCATTCTTTGATGTAGGAGACTATCCTGTGCATTGTAAGAAGGTTAGCAGCATTTTCAGATTCTACCAATCGGATGCCAGTAGAGCCCCTTCCCCAGGCTGTGACAGCCAAAAGTGTTCCCAGGTACTGCCAAATGTCCCTTAAGAGAGCAAAATTGCTCCACCTGACAACCACTGGTATAGACTGAGAACAGGTGAGGGGAAGCAGTGAGCCAATAGGTTGAACCTGAGAGCCTGGAGAGATTTTTTCCAGACGTGAACTAAAGCTACATTCTCTAGGATCTTTTGCTGGACCTGGGGGGCTGGCAGGGAGCCACCGGGAATGTCCAGTTGGTCTGCATATTGGTCTCTAACTTGGCTGTGGCAGCCTCCAGGTCAGAAGAGCTCAAGCTTAGGTGTTGCACTCTGCCTATTTGTTATGCAAGCAGAGGCTTTAAAAGGCAATTCACCTGCGCAGGTGATACCCTTGTTTGTAATATAAACAGCTTGGGATCTATTATCTTGTTTCCCTCATCTAGGTTAATTGCAAGTCCTCAGGACCACTGATTTGTAGAAGAGGGAGAAAAGGCGGACTGCGGACTCTCAATGCAGGCTAGGCCACCTCAAACCTGTACAAATGATCTTAGGTAATTTAGAAAACGTGCACCCCTGGTGGATGAATTCAATGAGCGTGTCCCTCTGGGTACGTTAGGAGCAGGGTTAGGAGAGCAGATGCACCTAGTGTGCAACCCTGGCCCCACTCAACATGGCACCCTGAGTGAGCGCAACGGCCGAGCCCCTGGGCTGGAAGGTCAAGCTCTGTGCCCTGTGCTGCATTTCACATATCACAGGAGACACATGGTAACCTTGGAATCAGACGTGACATTGGGGCCCCCTCGCTATGACAGGCCCTAAACTTTCTTACTGGATTTAGAATTTTCCAATAACTCATGGTCAGAAAAAAAAGACAATAGATTATGAAGCAATGAGCAAGAGGTGGTTTAGGAATGTTCTAAGGAAGGAAAAAGCAGAATGGATAGCTAGAAGAAGCTGTACCTATTTGTCTTTTTGTGTCTGAACTATTCATTTATAAATTTAGGACTTAAGGGATGAGGTGGATGCAGAGAAAAATAAGGGAGCCGGGCTTTTTGAGTGAGGTCAGACCTCTGAAAGCACTTCTAACTGATTAATGGCCTCTAGTTTAGAAGATGCCATTCCGCAAAGTGGATCATGATCTATCTACCGTCTGCATTCCTGTGAACTTCCTTCAAGGACCCCAGAAGACCAGCAGTGTTAACCCTCTTCCTAAATGGGCTAGGTGTCATCCTACCAAGGGATGGAGATATTTTTTTAAAATTTGAGAAAGAGTGAGGGGAGTGAGGCAGGGCAGAGAGAGAGGCAGACAGCATCTAAAGCTGACCACGCTGAGCTGGAGGCAGGGCTCAATCTCCTGACCCTGAGATCAGGACTGGAGCTGAAACCACGAGTCGGATGCTTAACCAATTGTGCCACCCAGGAGCCACAGGGGAGAGAGATTTTTTATAAAGATTATATTTGTTCGTGAGAGGCAGAGGAAGAAGCGGGCTTCCTGTGGCGAGCTTGATTTAGGACTCGATCCCAGGACCTGGGATCACACCAGAGCCAAAGGCAGACGCTCAACCACTGAGCCACCCAGGTGCCCCAGAGAGATTCTAAATCGAGAAAAGCTTCATTAAATGCAGCTGTTTCCCCTGTTACAGCTGAAGATCCTGAAAGGTAGTGTCAGACCAGCTGCTATCATTTGCAGGCCCTGTGGCAAGAGTACACATGGAGGCCTACACAGCCTAGGTTTGATATATATATATATTTAGGTTTGATATTTAAATAAAATTTGCTCCATACTTGTTCCTGGGCAAATATGCCTTCAGAGCAAAAACACTGGGGAGGAAAATGAAATCTATGGGTTTTGAAAGTTTGCAAAAATTTTATTTTATTTTTTAAAGATTTTATTTATTTATTCATGAGAAACAGAGAGAGAGAGAGAGAGAGAGAGAGAGAGAGAGAGAGAGGCAAAGACACAGGCAGAGGGAGAAGCAGGCTCCTTGCAGGGAGCCCGACGTGGAACTCGATCCCTGGTCTCCAAGATCATGCCCTGGGCCAAAGGCGGTGCTAAACCACTGAGCCACCCAGGCTGCCCACAAAAAATTTTTAAAATGACAATTTTGTGATTAGTGCTCACTTGTGGCATTGTTATGACACGTTTAAATGAGCATTAAAGATGCACACAGTTCATATGATTACATATTTATCCATAAAATTAATGTTTTTACTTTAATTTCAACAAAATAATTTTGTTTATTTGAGAGAGTGCAAGGCAGGTGGGGAGGCAGAGGGAGCGGCAGAGGGAGAAGCCGACTTCCTACTGAGCAGGGAGCCTGATGCAGACCAATCCCAGGACCCCAGGACCCCAGGATCATGATCTGAGCCAAAGGCAGACACTTAACTGAGCCACCCAGGTGCCCCACAACATCATTATGTGCTTATAATCAATATTTTCACATAATTTGTGTTCTGTGACAGTAAAACCACACTAGATTAACTTTATTGAATCTTAGTTTTTTTTTAAATTTATTTCAATTTGGATAAGTTTTGTTCAGCAGCAATTGAAATTGTCAAAATTATTTTTTTATTTTAAAGATTTATTTGAGAGAGTGAGAGAGGAGGGGCAGAGGGAGAGGGAGAGAGAATTTTAAGCAGGTTCCCCACTGAGCACATAGCCAATGCCCAGCTCGATCTCACCACTCTGAGATCACCACCACCTGAACCGATATCAAGAGTAGGTTGCTTAACCAATGGAGCCACCCAGAATTTTAAGAATAAAATTCTTAATTTTAAATATCAAGCATTAGAATGGGGTCACACAGCATATCGCCATTATCACAGGCACTATTATGAGTATTTAAAGTCATGATTGGAAAAATCCTTTAGAATATCTTATAAAAATCTAGATCCATATAATATCATAAAGGGTTGATGTCACGTTTCATGCATATTATGAGTGTACCTACATACATTTAAGAGTAGCATGCATGAGCTAGTTATGAATAGTGTGCTAATTCATGAGAAACTCTAGAACCACATACCGGAGCATGAAGAAGAATCCATAGGTGATGAAAGTCTGGAGAGCTAAGTTATCTTTCATCTCCTTCAGGAGCTTCTTCTGTTCCTTGATCCTCCTCACTCTCCAGGGCAGTGTCTGTGTCTCCAGGGCAGTGTCTTCATCTGATGTCAGCAGTAACACATCCTACAGATGTCTGCAGCTTTGAGTGTGCTTGCCTTTTATTTGGAGAACACAGGGCAAAATATAGAGGCACGCCGGGGAGATGAATGGTGTTAGCCACCAGCCGATGATCAGGGTCACAGGTTGTACTGAGCCAGCCCTCAGAGCCACATGACTCCAACCTTTTAAAGTGTGGGCTCTAGAACCCCAGCCCCGCTCCGTGGCCAGCATGCCAGGTCACCATATAAATATCACTGTAGTGCATTGATGGCAGCTCCCAACAGATATGCTCATGTCCTAATCCCTAGAATCTGTGAATGTGACCTTATTTGGGAAAAGGGTCTCAGCAGATGTGTTAAATTAGGGATCTCAAGATAAATCATTCTGGATTATCCAGGTGGGCCCTCAGTACCATGACAATTGTCCTTAGACAAACAGAGGTGAATCAGAGGGAGAAGAGAAGGCCACGTGAACACAGAGCAGAGCGGAGGGCTGTGGCCACAAGCCAAGGCCTGCTGACAGCCACCAGAAGCTGGGAGAGGCAGGGAAGTGTTCTCCCCCAGAGCCTTCAGAGGGAGCACTGCTCTGCTGACATCTTGATTTCAGACTTCTGGCTCCTACCACTCTGAGAGGATAAAGTTCTGTCATTTTAAGCCACCAAATTTGTGGTAATTTGTTATGGGAGCCCTAGAAATTTAGAGGTAATTACAACAATTACTAATAACATGGAATATTTGTTAGGCCTGATTACAGGCCAGGCCCCTTGCTAAACCTCTTTTATAAGTATTATCTCATTTAAACCTCACAGTCTCAAGAGACAGGTGCACTATTATCCCCATAGATAAGCAGTGAGGTTCAAAGGGGCCAAGTAGTTTGCCCCAAGGCCACATGGCTGGTGAGCTGGGATTTGAACCCAGGTCTCTCTCTCTCTCTTTTTAAAGATTTTATTTATTTATTTTTAAATTTTTATTTATTTATGATAGTCACAGAGAGAGAGAGAGAGAGAGAGAGGCAGAGACATAGGCAGAGGGAGAAGCAGGCTCCATGCACTGGGAGCCCAATGTGGGATTCGATCCCGGGTCTCCAGGATCGCGCCCTGGGCCAAAGGCAGGTGCCAAACCGCTGCGCCACCCAGGGATCCCACGATTTTATTTATTCATGAGAGACACACAGAGAGAGTCAGACATAGGCAGAGGGAGAAGCAGGCTCTCTAAGGGGTGCCGGAGGTGGGACTCGATCCCAGGACTCTGGGATCATGTGCCCTGAGCCTAAGCAGGCACTCAACCACTGAACCACCCAGGTGCCCTGAACCCAGGTCTCTCTGATTCCAAAGACCTCCTTTAAGCACACACAGAAACCTCCCCACCGCCTCATGTACCCGGCTGTAAAGGAGAGACGCCGCACACTTAGCGGTCTCATCTGTGCTAGTGGTCTTTGTCCCTCTACTTAGAAAGGGGCCTGATTCTTTGAGCACCCTCTCCACCAGCCCTGGGCTCTTTACCACCGCCTCAGAAGTGAGATATAAATTACAATGGGCCGTTCTTCTAACTCAGTGGATCATGGGAACACTGTTTCTGTGTCATAAAGAAACATTTTAGGCATACACAATCACTCATAGTTCTTTGCATCTATTTAGCCTCTGGGTCATTTGGGTTTATTTGTAGATGTTGCCAAGATGAAGCAGAAATCTGCAGAAACTATTTGTCCTTGGAGAAGGACAGCGGTCAGGATGGATTCTTGTTACTTTCTTTTTGCTGATTTTGAATTTGTGCTAAGACTATCTCACTGTCCCAGGAGAAATAGAAATTTTGTGTTCTTAAGACTTAAAATATATTCTCTGAGCTCACTTAAGCTATCAGAACTTCAGCACTGGACTCTGGTGATGGTGTGGTTTAGGAAACAAACATTTCTTTCCTTCTCTACTTTTGTCCAGTCTTTTGGGGATTAGAAGGGACTGTTCTCCATCTGCTTATAAACCCAAATACTCAGTGTATGTGTGTGTGTGTGTGTGTGTATGCGTGTGTGTGTCTGGTGATGGGGTGGTTGGAGGAAGAAGGTCCAGTTGAGGTGGTTACTTTTATTTTGTTACCCTTTAGTTTCTTTGAAACAAAATCTACCCCATTGTACAGGTGGAAGCACTGAGTCTTGGGATAATCCAAGATAATTCAGACTTAATTACAAATGCTATGCTTATTCTCTCAAGAAACATTCCGTCTAGTGAAAACGAGAGCTGTTATACAATGAGTTTTGAGGCTAATTTTAAAGCAAGTCATGTGTCCCTCCCATTGCTCTGACCCAAATATGAGACAGAGATTCAAAGTTATGCACAAAGAAAACCAAAATCAATAAGGAGGCCCTACATGAGCACTTTGGGTGATTACGGGAACGTAAGCCTCATTTTCCAGCCACTGCAATGCTTCATCACTTGGGATTCACTTGCTGTTCCCGTTAGGGCATGGCTCCCCCGAGACTGCAGAGGGGGATCTGAACCCAGAGCCAGGCCCGGGGATGACTCTGGGTCATTGTTCTCCCCAATCCTGATTTCCAGAGCAGTCAAGAGATACTAATCTAATCCCTCTCACAAAGATGGCTTTGCACTGTGCTCATCAAAATAGCTAAGAGGTTTGAAACCTTTGTTCTCTTGGGGGGCTGACCGTGCAAGAGGAGAGCCGGGCAGCTGACAGTGCAGCGCTGGGAAGCGTTAGTGCCGACAGAGGTGCTGGCCTGAGCCAACAGAAGGTCACTCTCGATCTCACTTTCCTGAATCCCTTCTTTCTGTCCAAGGGTCCCATACACATCCTCCCCCCTCTCCCCCCACCCCCAGAGTTTCTCTCCTCTCTCATTTCTCTAAACTCAAATCTACTCCCAGGGAAGAATCTGATAAATTCATTTGCATCATAGAGTGAACAAACTCTTCCCAAGAGTATATGTATTTTGAAGACCTAAGGTGAGAATAATGGGTCTCTGTGCAATTTCAGATGTCAGGGAAATCAGGTAAGAGGGGTGCGACCCGCTCTGAGGGGACAGGGAATGGTGCACAATGGACGGGAAGGCTAGGGTGAGAGCAGGACAGGCATTTTCGAGAGGAAGACAGCTCCCAGCCAGGGCTCCAGGGGCAGACGGAGGTGACCATGGGAGCTAAGGAGGCAAAGAGCAGGAAACCTTGAACTCAAAACTCGTGTGGGAAGTTACCAGCTTTTTCCTTCAAGTGAGAGATTCAAGGGAAGAAGGTATATGTAAAACTCACTCATGTGTACACTGTCATTCACTCACTTAAATGAAGTGGTATTTGCCATCAGAGAGGCAGCAGAGAGAGCCACGAGCAAGATAGAGAAGGCCTCTCTATACCTGAAACAATGGAACTTTCTCTCCAACTGGCAGGGTGAAGCTAACAACATACAATTTCACGTGGCTCTAAGTGCTTTGACAAGATAAAGCAGGGTAAGGAGATGCGAGAGTGGCAAGGCAGTTGCACAGGGCAGGTCTGTTTAGATGAGGTGGCCGGTTAGGTTTACCTAGGTCGGGTTTCCAGATGTAGCAAATAAAAACACAGGACACCCAATTAAGTTTGAGAGAAACAATGACAACTTTTTCAATGTATGTGTGTCCTGTGCAATATTTGGGATGTACAAGTACCCAAAAATTATTCATTGCTCATCCAGAATTCAAATTTTACTGGGTGTCCTGCATTTTATCTTCTAACTCTAGCCCAAGAAACCCCCACAAATGAGGTGAGGGAGATTTCCAAGAGAGAAAACTGGAAGGGCAAAGATTTCCAGGCAGAAATGAGCTCGGTTTGTTCAGGAAGCTCTATGTTGTTGGAATAGGGGTAGTCGGGGGACCCCAGGCACATGAGAAGTCTGCATGTTAATCTCATCTGTTGAATTGTTTTTTAAGATTTTATTTATTTATTCATGATAGACAGAGAGAGAGAGAGAGAGAGAGAGAGGCAGAGACACAGGCAGAGGGAGAAGCAGGCTCCATGCAGGGAGCCTGGGTGTCTAGGATCACGCCCTGGGCTGAAGGCGGCGCTAAACCGCTGAGCAACCTGGGCTGGCCTCATCTGTTGGATTTTTAAAAATGATTTATTTTAGAGAGACAGAGTGTGAGCATGCGTGTGTGCACATGCGCACACACACAGGTGCATGCACGAGTGGGGGGTAGGGGAGGGAGAAGGGGAAGCAGACTCCCCACTGAGTGCTCCATCCTGGGTCTCCACCCAGAATACTGGGATCATGACCTGAGCCGAAACCAAGAGTCCGACACTTAGCCAACTGAGCCACCCAGATGCCCCTCATCTGTGGAATTTTAAGGAAAGCCCTCAGCACCACAATTACTCATTTCCATGAATATTCCAGTTGAGTATTGTGTCCCAAAGCAGGCACCGCTGACATTGCTTTAAGACCAGACGTTGGAGGAACACCTGGGTGACTCAGTGGTTAAGCACCTGCCTTGGGGCAGCCCTGGTGGCTCAGCGGTTTGGCACCGCCTTTAGTCCAGGGCCTGATCCTGGAGTCCCAGGATCGAGTCCCACGTCGGGCTCCCTGCATGGAGCCTGCTTCTCCCTCTGCCTGTGTCTCTGCCTCTCTCTCTGTATTTCTCATGAATAAATAAATAAAATCTTAAAAAAAAAAAAAAGCACCTGCCTTTGGCTCAGGGTGTGATCTGGGGCCCTGGGATCGAGTCCCACACCGGGCTCCCCGCGAGGCACCTGCTTCTCCCTCTGCCTGTGTCTCTGGGTCTCTCAGGAATAAATAGATAAGATCTTAAAAAAGAAAAAAAAAAAAAGACCAGACTTTCAAATGAGAGAGTAGGTAGGAGCTTCCGCCCGGGGGAAAGTGAGCCTTGCCTTCCCTAAATTTGCTTGGCCTCACCCTTCTTCCTCATTCACTGCTGCCTTCCGTGAGCAGTGGTTCATGCTACCAGAAGGAACGAGCGCAACCGTGCCACTGGGACGAGACACTCAGGGACTCAAATCTGACGAGGCTGCCAGGGACTACTAGAAAGTGTCTTGCAAGTGATGAATGGGAGAGCGTGTAGCAGGAGTCAGGCGAGGATGGCAAAAGCATGAAAAGGGGGAATTAGAGGGCGCCCGCGCCAGCCGCGGCAGCCTGACTAGTTGGCCTCGCTGTGCCCCTGAGGCCGCCGGCCCGCAGCGCTGGGAGCAAACTCTCCCCCTTCTCCGCATCTAGAAGGCCAAGGATCCCTGGTGGAAGAGATATTCAGAGCCAGGCTGGCGGCAACGCGATACTGCCAGATGGCCGAGCAGTCAAAATATTGAGCGGGGAAGCCCACGCTGTGTTTGGGTACAGGCTGAACTTGCTTTCCTGCCCTAGACCTTGGTGGGCTCGGGTCTCAGAACGGTTCCTGCCGCCTCCGCCATGCTCCTTGGTGACTCACTGAGTGACCCACGGCTCATCTCAGCAGCTCGCTCCTCGCGGAGATTTCTCTCTCCCAACCCCAGCCTCTGCCCTGGCCTTCTAGTAAAAGACGCCCGATGCTGAAAAAGGAGTCTTGACTCTATTTCTGTGAAAATAGCCCAACCTAACGTTCCACAGAATGTGGGGTTTGGGGGCCCAAAAATAATCTTGTGAGGTAAACAGATAAGCAGGCCCAGGTCCCAGTGGCGGAGCATGGACTTCTGACTTGTATCTTTTCTCACACACGAGGGGCCACCAATTCATTTGAAAATGATGTAATGACTTGTTCTAGATCTCATAGCTGCTTGTTGCCTTCTCAAATAAAAACGTGAGGGGCGCCTGGCTCAGTTGGAAAAGTGTGTGGCTCTTGATCTCAGGGGTATGAGTTTGAGCCCCACGTTGGGTGTAGAGATTACATAAATAAATAAAACTTTAAAATAAACATGTTAGGGATGACTTGGGTGGCTCAGCGGTTGAGCATCTGCCTTCAGCCCAAAGCGTGATCCAGGAGTCCTAGGATCGAGTCCCAAGTCAGGCTCCCGGCATGGAGCCTGCTTCTCCCTCTGCCTGTGTCTCTGCCTCTCTCTGTCTCTCAGGAATAAATAAAATCTTAAAAACAATTTAAAAAACAACAAAAAATAAAATAAACATGTTATTTTTCTAGAAAACCATGGTTTAGAAAGTAAGACAGTATAGTATCTTCAAAGGGGGAAGGAGATTTCTCCCATTTTTTGCAAAGGCATTTCTTTCAGATTTGTTTTTTTTTTAAATTTTTCTTTATTTATGATAGTCACACAGTGAGAGAGAGAGGCAGAGATATAGGCAGAGGGAGAAGCAGGCTCCATGCACCGGGAGCCCGACGTGGGGCTCGATCCCGGGTCTCCAGGATCTCGCCCTGGGCGAAAGGCAGGCGCCAAACCACTGCGCCACCTAGGGATC
The DNA here is from genome assembly GCF_018345385.1 of Vulpes lagopus. NCBI lineage: Eukaryota > Metazoa > Chordata > Mammalia > Carnivora > Canidae > Vulpes > Vulpes lagopus. The sequence continues at coordinate 52,388,026 of NC_054824.1, read as the reverse complement.
CCCTCAGATTTGAATCACTTGGTGATGGTCATATAATGACTCCCCCATTATACAAATAATACATGTTTACTGCAGAAACTTTGGAAACGTTAGAAAAACACAAAGGGACCCTAAATATCACCTGTAATCCTCCCACTTAGATATAATTGCCGTTGACATTTTGATATGTATCCTTTCTTTTTCCATATACATATGACTGTATTTTAACAAATTAGAAGAAAATGTGGTATAAACTGATCGATAACTTGTTTTTTAAATTGGTTTTTCATTTAATAATATTTCCATGATTATTTGCTCATGTCATAAAATGTTCTCATCCTATGAATGAGATCCCTCAATATACTCAGTTGGACTTTTAGATTGTCACCCTTTTTATTTTTATTTTTTTGTCACCCTTTAAAAAAAAATTATAAACACCATTGCAATGGGCATGCTTAGTCTTGTAAAAATAAAGTGATTTTCTGCCCAGTGGTTTGTCTGGGCCTTGGTTTGAGAAAGGATTGAAAACAGAGAAAGAAACAGAGAAAGTTGATAGGCTTTTGCTTGATTTCCATTCATCTCCTGGAGAAGGGGGAGAAGCGAGGCCAGGATTGCAAGGGTCCCCCCCTGTAAAGGCTGTTTCCTCCTCTGAGCTCTTCATTCTGTTCCTCCATCTCTGCTCTCATGGTATTTATCACCTCTGTCTCTCTGTAGCTCCTCTGCCTTTTCTCTGCCCTGCTGGCCCTCATCAACACCCCAGAACCCGCCTCATCGGACACTCCCTGGTTCCGCTGGCTACTGAGGAGTGTTTTCTGCGTCTTGACTCAGTATCTGAAAAGTTGTTTCTAGGAGCAGTAAATGAAGGATCGTCATCACAATATCTGCAGTCGTGCCCACAAAACTCTTCGGCAGACCACTGCGCTGCTTTGCCTGGGGGTACACCCCAGCGCCCAACTATGCCTGACCCAGGAAGTGGTAAGAAACTCAAAGAAAATCAACAATCGTGTGATTTCTGGATTTCTTTAATTTCTTTGCTGGATGAAGCTACCATCCCTCTATTCCTTTCTCATCAGGCACTAAGTGTTTGTGAGTTCTAATAACTAGGAAAATTGAGATGATCATAATTCCCAAGCAATAATTTGAGAAGTAGATAAGAAAGGTCATAAAATCAAATCAGACTCAACTGAGTGCTTAAAAAAAAAAAAACTTTTGTTGCAGGATTCTAAAAATAGGTCCTAATGCTGTCCTTCACCTTCACAATTATTTTAGTCGTCCTTTCTAAATCTGAATGGCACAGAGCAGCAGAATTTATACATTATGTTCATAAGAGAACAGACAGCTCATTAATTCTTGACATTGGTGGGATTTGACTGTTCACTGTCATATGCTCCCTTCTGAAATATATCTGGTCTGCTTTCCTGAGATGATTAAGATGTCTTATTGATAACCCGAGGGATATTAACAACACCAGTACCCTTCTTGTATGAGACAAGGTCACAGCCCTCCCACGGGAGAGTGTGGGCGACACCCACACTAATCATCTCAGGTTCATTCGTTCACAAGTTCATTTATTCAAATATGTGAGACTTCCCTAGGTGTCTAGCAAGAGAAAGTCTTTGCCTTCCAGGAGGAAGACAAATAACAATGAAAATATTACAAAGAAAAGTAAAGCCAAGTAAGAGAATGGAGTGTGTGTTTTGGGGGGTGGGTAGAGTGTGTGTGTGGGGGTGATATTTTATCTTATTTTAACAATTTTATTTATGTATTCATGAGAGACACAGAGAGAGAGAGGGGCAGAGACATAGGCAGAGGGGGAAGCAGGCTCCCTGTTGGGGAGCTTGATGTGGGACTCAATCCCAGGCCCCTGGGATCACGACCTGAGCCAAAGGCAGATGTTCAACCACTGAGTCATCCAAGCACCCCAGGGGGTGGTATCTTAGATCTGGTAGTTAGAGAAGGCGCCTTTGGGGAGGTAGCATTTAAGCGTGGGAACCAGTCATGGAAATAACTATCTGAGGATGAGGTTTAAGGACAAAGTCCTCTTAAGATGGGAGAGGGTCCATTGGAGAGCCACCCAAGACTTTAGGGTGACTGAATGCATTGTTGGGGGTGGGAGTAGATCCTAGGAATCTGGGGAGGGCCTATGGATCATTGGGAAGATTTAGCATTTTATTCACTGTGAAGCAATTGTCCAGAAGTGGCCCTGAGGCCGGGGGAAGATGACCCCTAAAGCTAGTCGGCTCTACCATGCTCTTTCCCATATGCAGATTCACTACAGACTCTTCCAGTCCCTGAGCCCAGCAGTGACTACTTCAGGTCCCAGCAGGCTGGAAGCATCTAGGGATTCTAGGGAGAGTCTCCGGGTCCTGGTGTCTATGGCTCACACACGTCTTGCTGGTTTTACAAGGCAGATGAGCTGCCCTGGTATCTTAGGTCTATTGGACACATGAGATTTTTAAGGAAAGCCAACTTTATTTCTGCTACACCACCACCTCACATAGCCATCAACTATTATGGGGGGTAATTGCTTCTGAATCTCCTCTGCCGACTGTGTGAACAACATGTTCAACTTTCTCCAGCCCTGGAGAACCATGGTGAGTTTTAGAGGAGGTTAGATAACCTGACCAGGCCACATTGCATCTTAGTTCATGCTGCTATACCAACGTACCGTACACTGGGTGGCTTTCAACCAGGCATTTCTTTATTATAGTTCTAGAAGCTGGAAGTCTGGGATCAGAGTGGCAGCATGGTCAGGTTCTGGTGAGACCCTCTTCTGGGTTGCAGATGGCCAATTTCTCCTCATAGCCTCATGTGGCAGAGAGCAGCAAGCTCTCTAATGACGCTTATAAGGACACTAATCCCATTCACAAGGGCTCCACCCATTACCTCCTCTACTTCTAAGTACTTCCCAAAGTCCATCTCCTAATACCATCATATTGGGGCACAGGGTTTCAACATGGACTTGGAAGGGACGCACATTCAATCCATGACACACGATTATTGAGTGGTAGGGGGATTTAAATTCAGATCCAATTGGTTGGAAAACCTGTTTTTCTTACTATCACACTGGCTAATTCTTCCTGAGTACTTTCATTCATCACAACATTTATTAAACACCTGCTGTGTTTGGAGCTGTACTGGGCACACACTAGGGATGTAGACACAGATGAGAATCCCTGCCCTCAGGCTTCCTAGAATTGAGTGGGCTCTCCGGAACCTATACTTCATCTCCCAGAATGGAGTGAGATCACACAGATGCCCCCGCTCCCCTCCGCCACACACCATTTTGGACTTTCTGAAATGGAAATTTGTCTTATTCTTCTCATTAAAGAAATTTGCCGGCTGCCAAGCAGGTTGTGCCATGCATGAATAGCATCTGTTGACCCATTTGTCATTGGTTGACATTGGTGCCACCTGCTCACACTTGGATTTCACTTTAATTTGGATCCTAAATTGTCACTTTAAAAGATCTTCAGAAAAAAAAAAATAAAAGATCTTCAGAGAGTGGGTCTCCTGGGTGGTTCAATGGGTTCAATGTCCGACTCTTGATTTAGGTTCCGATCACGATCTCAGGGTTGTGAGAATGAGCCCCACATCGGTCTCCAGGCTCAGCGAGGAGTCTGCTTGTCCTTCTCCCCCATCTCCTTCTGTCCCTCCCCATTTTCTCTCTTTCTAAAATAAAATCTTAACAAAAAAGTTTTATGAACTTTTTTTCTCCTGAAAAAAATTTCATTAAATTTACAGGTACTATTCAGTGTTAACTTTTATGACTTGGTGGTTTCTTTTACTCAACGAAGGAAATGGTGTAATAAGTAAAAGCCCTTTAAAGATTTCAAAGCTTTAAATCAGACATTTTAATATTTGGGGATCTCTTTGAGTGACTCTTTCAGTGTTTTATTCCATTAACTGACAATTCTCACTAGATAATGGGTATTTTCTAAATGTAAGCTGCAAAGTATAACTTGTGGGCAAATTCTCCCCACAGCTGGGAAGGAATAGCCAGCATGATTTGAATACATGCCGCTGTTAATTGCGCTGAGAAGAGCTGGCCTGAGGGGCTGCTGTCGGGGTGGGGTGTCTCCCCCCATAGTGAGCTCTAAGGGCCAGCCCGCAGCATGGGAACAGGAGAGCCCCTGAGAACAGAGGTCCCGCTTCCCCCGGGCAGGTCACAGGTTGTGTCTCCTCTCTGCTTGCCCTGTAGATCGGAGAAGACGGCTGCCAATACCCAGATGGAGGGAAGAAAGCGCCGTGGCCTCGCCTCAGTTGGTGCTTGGTGCTAGGCACATACCCCAGCTCCTTCAGGCTGCTGTTAACAGAACACAACAGACAAAAAACGTTTATTGCTCACAGTTCTGGAGGCTGGGGGGGGGGGTCCAAGATCCAGGCACCAGCGGGTGCGGTGTCTGATGAGGGTCGTAGATGGTCACCTTCTCGCAGCCTACAGGACACGAGCGAGCTCTCTGGGGTCTCTTGTACAGGGCAGTGATCCCGATCACAGGGGCTGCCCCTTGTGATGGTATCACCTCCCACAGGCCCTACCTCCACGTACTATCACATTGGACATGAGGCTTGCACACAGGAGTTTGGCAGGGGTGGGGTGTGCAGAGGGGGCACACACCATGGCCCTGGCCCTGCCTGACTCCTTTCTAGAACACCTGAACCAACAGGGAATGCCTTCTGGGATTTGGAAGGCTGGTGAGAGCACCGCTTCTAAACTCAGATCAAGGGCAGCCTGGTGGCTCAGCGGTTTAGCGCCGCCTTCAGCCCAGGGCCTGATCCTGGATCAAGTCCCACGTTGGGCTCCCTGCGTGGAGCCTGCTTCCCCTCTGCCTGTGTTTCTGAATGAATGAATGAATCTCTCTCTCTCTTTCTCATGAATGAATGAATGAATAAATAAATAAAATCTTTAAAAAAAAATAAACTCAGATCATAAGAAAAACTCAATCTCCAGAAGAGTGCTCCTTCTCTGGTGCTTTTCTTGCACCAACGGGTTCCCTTTTAATCCTTTTATCCAAACTTCGTGCTTTCTCCTAATCTTTCCCTGCCTCTGCTTCTTCAGAAACCTCAATTCCAGCACAGGTCCAGGGACACAGTCCATGCTCACTTGGATTTTGGACCAGAGAGGTTGCTGAATTTCTTGACGTCATTTCATAAAAAGCCATATTTAAATCACAAATTATTTCGAGTATTGTGGTAAATTTAAAACACAGCATAAAGGGGTGCCTGGGTGGCACAGTTGGTCACCTATCTGACTCAGGTCATGACCTCAGGGTTGTGACCTGGAGCCGCGCATCGCAGCTTCCATTCATCGGGGAGTCTGCTTGAGATGCTCCCTCTCCCTCCCTCCCCCTTGTGTGCACGCACACTCTCTCTGTCAAATAAATAATCTTTTTTTTAAAAAAGGGACACTTGGGGAGCCCCGGTGGCTCAGCGGTTAAGCGCCGCCTTCAGCTCAGGAAGTGATCCTGGAGACCCAGGGTCGAGTCCCACATTGGGCTCCCTGCAGGGAGCCTGCCTCTCTCTCTCTGTCTCTCATGGATAAAGAAAATCTTAAAAAAAATAAATAAAAAAAGGACACTGTAAAAAATATGATGTTCTTTCTCAAATAAATCTCCAAGCACTGGGAACTCTGGACAAGAGCCAAAATATTTTGCTATATTAGATCCAGATAAGGAGGGTCTCGATTTCATACTTTTTTTTTTAAAAAGGATTTTATTTATTTATGAGAGACCCAGAGAGAGAGAGAGAGAGAGAGAGGCAGAGACACAGGCAGAGGGAGAAGCAGGCTCCATGCAGGGAGCCTGACATGGGACTCGATCCCGGGTCTCCAGGATCACATCCTGGGCCTAAGGCAGTGCTAAACCGCTGAGCCACCCGGGCTGCCTTATTTCATATTTTTTAGTACTCATCTTCAGGGCTGCTTTTCTTTTTTTTTTTTTTTTTTTTAAATTTTTTTTTAATTTATTTATGATAGTCACAGAGAGAGAGAGAGAGAGAGAGGCAGAGACACAGGCAGAGGGAGAAGCAGGCTCCATGCACCGGAAGCCCGACGTGGGATTCGATCCCAGGTCTCCAGGATCGCGCCCTGGGCCAAAGGCAGGCGCCAAACCGCTGCGCCACCCAGGGATCCCGAGGGCTGCTTTTCTCAAGAAGTGTTGAGATACATACAGAAGGTCTTATAGTCTAAGGTCCCACAGAGCCAAATAGTGATCTTTGTGTTACAACCTGTATGTTCAAAGTCTCACATGAAAGGTGTATAATAAGCACATCTGCCTTACATCAATGTCCTGGGAAGGCAAGGAGTTATAACCAAATGTGACAGTCAGGGTCCTACTTTGGAATCACAAAATGTTAAAGATGGAAGTGATGAGAACATTCCTACAACCCCCTCATTTAGATGAGACACCCAACAAATCATGTGTCCTACCAGAATTACATGCCAGTTTGTCCTCTAATAGATAATTTTCGTTTTTGAGTGACTACTTAGGATCAGACAACTTTCTGATTTATTTTTTTATTTATGATGTCACAGAGAGAGAGAGAGAGAGAGAGAGAGAGAGAGGCAGAGACACAGGCAGAGGGAGAAGCAGGCTCCATGCACCGGGAGCCCGATGTGGGATTTGATCCCAGGTCTCCAGGATTGCGCCCTGGGCCAAGGCAGGCGCTAAACCGCTGCGCCGCCCAGGGATCCCCTACTTTCCAATTTAATATCATTTTGTGACACCACTAAATTTAAGATGTTCAGTTCATCCATTAAAAAAAAGATTTTATTTATTCATTTGAGACAGAGATAGGGTGTGTGTGTGTGTGTGTGTGTGTGTGTGTGTGTGTGTGTATGCATGAGCAGGGGCAGAGGCAGAGGGAGACGGAGAAGCAGACTCCCCAGTGACCAGGAATCCCGATATGGGGCTCGATCCCAACACCCAGAGATCATGACCTGAGCTGAAGGCAGACGCTATTTGAGCCACCCAGGCACCTCCAATTCATCCATTTTTAAAGAAATTTGAGTTCCCTTGCCAAAAGTTATTATTAACTGAGCTTCAACCAAGAATAACTTAGTGCAAATAATTTGTAGTGAATAGATTTAAAATCTGATACAAAATTGATCGGCATGCACCTTCTTCCTTGTGTACTTACCTGTGTGGTCTTCCATCCTTGATAATGACTATTGCTTATAATGACTATTGCTTATTGATAGTGACTATTGCTATAAAGCTCTGTCCTAAACACCTAATATTTCATCTCTGCATTTAACCTCAGCCATCTGTGCTAAGCATCTATATCAGAAACAGAAGTTCAGAAGAGTCAGATGGGGCACCTGGATGGCTCAGTCAGTTAAGTGTTTGCCTTTAGCTCAGGTCATGATCCTGGGGTCCAAGGATTGGACCCATCAGCCAGCTTTCTGTTCAGCAGGGAATCTGCTTCTCCTTCTTCCTCTGCCCCTCCCCCTGCTCATGCTCTCTCTCAAATAATTAAATCTTAAAAAAAAAAAAGTGAGGTAACTTGCTTGCAATCCCACACTACACGGCAAAGTCTTTATTCTAACATGTACACTGTGCCGCTTCCAAAGATAGGTGGGCCCCTTCTAGCCCAGGCAGGAGTGCCTCCTGTGCCCTAAGACATGTGTCCTATTGCATTCTGTTCTAAAATAAGGGTGGGGCTGTAGTTTGAGGCCACCACAGCTCCCTCTTCTGAACCTCTTAGGGAAGTTTAAGTTTGGATCCTGACTGCTCTCTTGCAAGGGCATCGCATGACTCCTGGCCTTGGTCTCCTTACACATTTAGCCCAGTGCCTTAGAGCAGAGGGCCGGAGCTCTGAATGAACCCAGGAGCAGGCAGGAGGGGCTCTGACAACTCTGGATCACACAGCCTCACAAAGGACTGACCACCTCTGTCGTACTTGAGGTGGGCATGAGGTTGCTGGAACCCGGTTTTGATGATTTGCTACAAATAGGTACCCGTGTCACTGGGAACATTGTCGAGGGGTGAGGCATACGAATTGCTGAAAGGCACTAGCTTGGCTAAAACGTTGTCACATTCATCAGTTGAGGGAAGCCCATACCTAGGCTTATTATTGGAACATAGAATGTTAGTGGTAAGTTGACATGATCACTTAAGAATCTGTTCACGAGGCAACGTGGAATCCCACGTGGAATCCGTTCCTTCCGATGTCCCAAGTTTTCAGACTTCAAATGCTAGGTCTTTGGTGAAAAGTAATTTTCACAGGGGCGGAGGCCCCCTTTGAATCCACCTGACAGACTCCCATCGCTTCATAGCTACCAGGTGAGTCCCAAGTCCCATTGCGCTGCTGGCCGGGGAAAGCAGGAGGAAGGCATGTGGGTAGGAGGCAGGGCTGGGGCTAACCCTGATGAGGTCTAATTACTACCTCCCCCTGCGTTCTCGGAGCCACATTCTACACATTTCATCACTGGGAACACCCAAATTCCACCCTCTTCCCATTTCACCTTATTTAAAAAAGCAAGCCGTGTCTCTCACCCAACAGCTTGGGGAGATTGTCATCTCACCCTTGTCAGCCACAGGCTCCTGCAGGTGTCCAGAGCTGCAACGCTGTCTCCTAGACCCCCCTCAGCCACCACCTCCTGAAATCTCCACGGCCTGTGAAGGCTCGGAGGAAGCCCCCACCCTCACAGAGCTTTCCTCGGCCACCTTGCTAGAAGAGTTGTCTCTTACGCCCACCTCATGGAACTCACCACAAAGCACCCTGTGAGGGCATCTGCGCGTGTGTTCGATACCAATCTAACGAAGGCTCCTTTAGGAACTGAAGCCTTATCTCGCAGAGCTCGGCTTCCTCAGTACACTGAGCTCAGTCCTGTGCACCAACGCTCTCCCAGTGAGCCAGGTTAACATCCGTCAAAGGTCTGGTCAACGCAAGAACCCCAATGGGCAGCAGAGGTGGCAGTAAGCACCGTTTATTCACCAGAGTCCAGATGATCTGAGAAAGGGAACAACTCCTGATAATTGGTTCTCTGCTACCGCTACATCGTCAGGTACTGGGTTCCACCCGCTTGTTCCTACAACTCCCACCGCAAAGTCTGAGCCATCTTCCACAACCTTAGGTCACAAGCTGGGGCCAGACATCCTACGAAAGCTACAGCAAAAATCGGTCCCAGGGAACTTTCTCCTTTTGGGTGAGTGCCATCCTTATGCTAGAGAAGAGAAAATGAAGCTCATAAAAATGTCAAAGATGACAAAAATGAACTTTAAAGATTTTATTTATTCATGAGAAACACAGAAAGGCAGAGACATAGGCAGAGGGAGAAGGAGGCTCCCCGTGGGAGCCTGATGCCAGGACTCAATCCCAGGACCCCGGGATCACGACCTGAACCAAAGGCAGGTGCTTCCAGGAGCCCCCCAAAATGAGCTTTATTATTTTTAAAAAACATTTATTTATTTTAGAGATTTGGGGGAGGGGCAGAGGGAGAATCTTTTTATAAAAAAATATTTTATTTATTCATTAAAGATGCAGAGAGAGCAGAGACATAAACAGAGGGAGAAGCAAGCTCCTCACAGGGAGCCCAATGTGGGACTCGATCCCAGGACCCTAGTATCACAAAGGCAGCCGTTCAACCGCTGAGCCACCCAGGCCTCCCCAAAATGAGCTTTAAATTGGTGTCTAGAATGAGAACTAGTGGCCAACGATGCAGTGCTATGAAAGCAGAGAGCAAACTAAGGCAATCATCATCTTGCTCTTATTTTCTCTAATGAGAACAGAGAAACATCTGCTCAGTACCTGAAGTCTAAGAGTGATGTGGAGACAGTGGGAGACACCTGTTTAAAAGAAGCTCACACCGCGCTGTCAAAACTCTAGAGAAATCATGAGCAACAGAGGACTAGATACTGAGAAGCACTGCCCTATCTTCCTAAGGGGAAATCAAGTAGATTTTGGAAACTCCTGAATGGTGAACTTCATGTAAAATGCTGGCAGCATCTGGAAATGTTATAGATGATAAGCATTCTGACAGGATCCTAACAATTGCTGGTTTCTTTTCTTTTTTTTTTTTTTTTTAAGATTTTATTTATTTATTCATAGAGACAGAGAAAGAGAGAGGCAGAGGGAGAAGCATGCTCCATGCAGGGAGCCCGATGCGGGACTCAATCCTGGGTCTCCAGGATCACACCCCAGGCCGCAGGCAGTGCCAAACCGCTGTGGCACCGGGGCTGCCCCAATTGCTGGTTTCTTTCCAGCTCTTGATTCAACAGAGTGCCACACCAAACTAACTTCCTTTCTTGTTTTTCTTGATAGAGGATTACTACAGCAGCCAAACGAGGAAGTAATAAAGCAATAGTTGAGAATTTTAAGAGAATAGTGGGGTGGATGGAACAGAACACAATTTGAAGGTAACAGCTAACAAGAGTTTACTCTGTGCTTCATGTGGATCCAAGGGCTTCTGTATTGTATTTGCCTAAAAGTCACACAGGTATAATCCTAACCAGGCAAACAGGTCCCCAAGTTGTGCTGCTTACATTAGACTACAATACGGCCTACCCATATGCACTGCAAGGCTGCTAAAGAGGAGAAAATGTGAATCCTCCCCTTTCCATACAGGTGGGCCAACTTGCCCTTCAGCTTCCCTGGAAGAGAGAAAAAAGGATGGGAACACATCTTGCCTTGCTTTGTCCTCTTACCCACTTACTTCTCTGAGGGGAGGAGGGCGACTTTCTGGTTGCCAAGATTGGGAGATACAATGAGTATATTTTCTTGGCACAGCAAGTTGTTAGGACAGAATCTGACACCAAGGGGAGCTTATAGTTTACACTGGGTCAGTTACTGGGCTCATATTCAAAATATTTTAATAACCAGTTCACCACCAGACCAACAAACACCACAAAAACCATTGGTGTGCTAGGGCCAGCCCTAGTAAGTTTGCGTCAATAGGGTTATCAGCTGGGGTAATAAGCCCTGTTGTGGTTTCAGCTTCACCAATCCAGTCTTTCCAGTAAGAGATGAACTATTTTGATTTTCATTTATCTGATTTCTAGGTCCTTCTTTTTTTCTTTCTTCTTTTTTTAGGTTCTGTTTTTTCAACATGTTCTGCACTTGGGATGGGCAAGGATATGACTATCACCACCAAACCCCAGGAGTCCTCTGTACTTTTCAGCCAGCATCCCCAATACTAAATGCAGTTTCACATTTTCAAGGTGATACTGATAAGCTAGAAGGCACTCAAAAGTTAAGATCCAGTCTACACTGGAGACCGTGTAGTATAAAGGAGATGGAAGGAACAGTGGCCATTCACATCATGGCTCCATGTGTATATGGTTGGACCTGTAAGTCAGACTGGCAGGCAGAGGGGTATGAAATGGCAAAGAAAGTGGTAGAGCTTTTGGATTAAGGTGGGCTCTCATTACTCTAGAGAAGGGGTCAGCAAATTATGGCTACAAGCCTTCTGTTTTGTGAGTAAAGCTTTTTTTGGAACACAGCCATGCCCATCCATACACATATGGCTGCTATTGCACTGTACAATGGTGTAGTCCAAAGTTGGGGCATAGACTGTATGGACTGCAAAGCCTATGTACTATCTAGCTTTTTTTTTTTTTTTTAAGATTTTATTTATTTATGCATGACAGAGAGAGAGAGAGAGAGAGAGAGAGAGAGAGAGAGAGGCAGAGGGAGAAACAGGCTCCATGCAGGGAGCCCGACATGGGACTTGATCCCGGGACCCCAGCATCATGCCCTGGGCTGAAGGCAGCTCCAAACCACTGAGCCACCTGGGCTGCCCCTATCTGGCTCTTTACAGGAAAAATTTGCCAACCTCTGGTCTAGACCTAGGAAAGGAAAGGAACTAACAGCTTGAAGATATGGGGAGGGAGGCCGGAAGGGTGAAAGGAAGAAGGGGTAGGTTTAGAGAGCTGGGACACCAAAAAAAGGCGGAGAGAAAACCATTAGGGTGGAACCACCACCATGCCTTACTCTGTGGGGATCCCTCCTCACGTGAGTTGAGCTACAGAGTAATCTTGACTGAATTATCTACATTTATTTGGGTGAGTTCCTAGATGAAGAAAATGGATTTTTCTTCAGTCTGTCCAAACAGGCAGCATATAAACAATGTAAAACGTGAGCACAGGTAATCAAAAACGTTTTAATGATTAATGTTTAGACATTATTTAACAGTGTGGATATATCCAGATGAGCTAAAGCACACTTTGACAGCACACTATTGAATGTTATAGTTTCTGTATTGAAATATGTAAAGACATTTGCAAACTAGTACCTAGGAAGACATACATTTACAAATATACACATTCTAGATTTGATAAGGTAAATGTAAACAGATGCCGTGACTCCCTCCAAACAGAAAACCCACAAGACTAATAAGAGAACCAACTGGCTCCCCTAATATGAATGTGCAAAATTAAAGCATGATAAACTGATATTTACATAAATATCAAACCAACAATTAGTTTATACATTGTCGATGACCTTCTAAGATGTGTCATGAGTGGTTCAATGACTGGTTTTTCTCCCAAGGGAGAAGGTATTCAGAGTAAATTTCAACACTTTAAAATGACACACACAACAGTCCTTATCTGTTTGACCACTGCCTCAAGGGTGACAGACATGATTTTATGATAAGCAGTCTCACTTTTAAATAAGCAGTTCTACACACATCTTTAGATTCTAGGCAGAAAAAGAAAATTATAGGTCCTATTAGATTTCACCAAGCAAATTATCTCTATCCAATTTCCCAGTTCTCTTAAGCTGTAGCTATCTGTTTAATTTTACCTTAAATTTTTTAAAGTCCCTTTTTCCCCCTTTATTCATTTTAATAAGCTAGGCACATTTTACAAGAAGTTTGTGTCAAAACAGACAGCAGTACAGAAATCAATCTAAATTTGGACCCTGGCAACCAGTTCCCCATTGCTCATCTATGGGAGGCTGTTGAACGTAAATATTCAATTATCTCTTTTGAAAAGTATACATCTTCTCTCTCACGAGTGGAAAAGCAAAAGTGGGCATTATCTCCTGTATAAAAACACTTAGCACTTCAGAAATTTTAAATGTCCTACTCATTCTACATACTTTCTAAAATCTTGAAGACAAAGAATATATATTTAAGGTTTCATCAAGACTGCTTTAGAGCTCCCCCCCCTTTTTACATTATCAATAGTGGCACTCAAAATAAAAAAATAAGATCTGTTAAAAAGTTAAACTGACCTTCCACTAGATTTGAGCCTGCCTGATTTAAAGCCAATATTATAAAACCGAAGGTGCCTTTTCTGATTTCACATGTACAAGTCACTTGAAATTATGTGTCACACACTAGTTTCATAAATCATGGTCTTTGATTTTTCTAAACAGAGCTATTAAAAACGAATAAAAACTTGAAACATATCCTAATTTAAATTAATAAGCTTTGGGGCCCTGCTTTTTAAATTTTAAGGCATGTGTGTTTCTCTACTGTAACAACATTGTACAAATTTACAATCACATGCATGATCTACAGTAAAAAAAAAAAGTTTGAATTACAGTGTTTTTAAATTGTGAATCACAATTCAGCACCTATCATGTTATAACTAATAAGGCAACAGCAGTGTTGTATACTACAATAATACGCCCTCCACAGTCTAGCGCAGGGGTCGGTGAGAGCCCAGAAATGTTAAAAATCTTATGCCTACGTGTATAATCTGTATACATTTTCTAGGGGTTTGGAACTGATGAGAGAGGTCCTACATGAATCACACTATTGTAGGCCGGACTAGTTACAGCAGCTGTTAACGAGCATCGGGCACAACTCATACTGTGCTTACAATCAGACGATGGGTTTTGGAGGTTTATCAACTCCTCGGCTTCAATCCTTCCGTTGCTTCCTCGGCTTCACATTGTTTTCCAGGGAAGAAAAGCTGTTGGTGTGTCCGTTCACCGCAGCCACAGACCCATTCTGGTGGTCCTTCAGATGCTCTTTCCTCCGCGAGGCCCCCTTCTTGTTGTAAGTCTGAAACGCATCAGGGCAGATGGGTCACGTGACCGGCTGTTCTGCTGTGGGGTAAGGTTGGGGAGTGCCCACTTCCCTAAGCCTAGCCTTGATTCCCGTTAGGACCCAATGCCACTGGGATGGAAGGTCTGCAGTCCAGCAACTCTGGGAACATTTTTTTGCCATTCGCCATCACTCTTCCTTTTCTGAGGTATAGCCCGAGGTAAGTTCACAGGGGCAAGGGCTGTGATATAAGTGCTATTCTACAGATGAAGTAGGAAATGCAAATTATACTTCAGTTGGCTTTACCCTCTTGCATCTGGAGGGCAGGGGAAGGGGGATTCCATGGCCATATCAGTTTCTCCCACTCTAGTACCTCTCCCATCACTCCTTTCTCTCATCTTCAAAATTTGCTGGTAACTTCAGCAACTGCTTTGGCCTGTATGTACAAAGTGCAATGTTGCTATAAGCAGTTAAAACAGTGTGATTTTGGTTTTGTCAGGTCCTATCCTTCAACCTCCCTCATGCCTGAACAATGTCCCAAAGTGTGGCATAGATCACCAGTGCGGCTGGACCATGGGCTCACTCGAACACACCACCACCCCAAGGGTGTGGGATGAAAGGTGCCGGTGGGCATAAGAAAGGGGAATGTGGCAAGGCCCCCGCGTGGCTGCGCAGCCAACTGGACTTTACTGCCTCCACATCCCTGGCTTCTGCCCTTGCTCCTGACCTCTGGTGCCTGCCCAGAACCAGGCACTGCCCACAGGAGTAGGAGCACACCTCATCCAGGGGAAACTGGGAGTTGCAGAGTGACCAACTGGAGATGATCTGCCCTAATTGGGCCCTTCAGTGAGTAAAATTTACCTTACATCATGCACTGGGGAATGAATGAGCCCCCACATCTGAGCAGTGGATGTGTGAGGAAACTGGGACAAAAGGGCAGATTTCTATCTACAGCTGAGGGCTATGAGACTGCTAAATGAAATCACCTGTCACGTGTCTGCAGAAGTCTATACACTTTCCTAAAATCTTGAAGACAATATATATTTAAGGTTTCATCAAGACTGCTTTAGAGCGCACCCCCCCTTTTTACATTATCAATAGTGGCACTCAAAATAAAAAAAATAAGATGTTAATAGCAGATCTGTTAAAAAGTTCGGCAGTAGAGAGCCTGCTGAAAGCTCTGCGTTCCCACAGGAATCCTCAGCTTCCTTGCCATAGATCTAGAGCTCTGGGGTCTGGGACAGATTTCAGTACCTTCTCTGTTGGCAGTGGTCCCCCTCCCAAAGATAGGGACTGCCTTGTCACTGGGACTAAATTAGAGCCCACTGCCTGGCACACAGCACAGAGGTTCTACACATCGTCCTCCTTAAATGAATAGATGAGGGCTTCTGCTGGAATGATCTCAAGTCCCACCCAACTGCCACAGATAGGTAAGACTCACCTGAATATAGAAGTTTGTGAAGAGAGCAATCAGAGAGATCATGTATCCAATCTGGAAGTACAGCCACCCAAGGGGGAATGAACACGGCCAGATGACCCCACAGCTGGTCTGGATGATTGTCAGCACAAACTGAAGCTGGTGGGAGAGAAGGGACACAGCTGAGCAGCGCAGCCACCGCCCAAGGACAAGGTGCCACACCAGATGGGCTCTCCAGCCAGCATGCTGAGTGTGTGGTCAGACACTTACAGGCCTTTCTGTAGGTGAAGCCACTCCATAAACACCAAGCATACATTTTATGCATAAATTGCTCCTGAATTGCTATTTATGTGTCATGGTCAAATGTTTCTTATCCCCTTCTTACTACTTAAATTACCTTTAAAATTCAGACACTAACAGTACCATATACTGTATACATGAAAATTGCTAAAAGCAGATCTTAGAAGTTTTTGTCACAAGAAAAACAACTGTAGCTATATAGAATGACTTCGGATGTTAACTGAACTTACCAAGTCATGTCACAATACATACATATACCCGATCATTACAGATCATTACACCGGATACTTCATACAATGTTACACGTCTAGTACAGCTCAGTGAAATTGGGGAACAGAGGAAAACGAATCTCCCCAACACACAAGCTTTAGGGAGTCCATATAGAGATGCAAGGCATTTTTTTGTTTGCTTTACATCTTTAAAAGAGAAAGGAAGGGTGTGGGGTGTATGTTTAAAGAAAACCAGTGATGCTGCTATGGGATGTGCAATTCCATTGGCCACTTTTCCTAGTCCTCTTTTTTATGAAGATTTATTTATTTGAGAGAGAGAGAGAGAGAGAGAAAACAGGACGAGGGGCAGAAGGAGAGGGACAGAGTCTTTAAGCAGACTCCCCACTGAGCATGGAGCCCAACCCAGGGCTTGATCACATGACCTTGAGATCATGACCTGAGCTGCAACTAAGAGCCAGATGCTCAGTGGACTAAACCACTCAGGTGCCCCAACTTTTCCTATTTCTCATTCATGTACTCTCGGTTTGAAGAAGGCTGGTCAATATATTTAAACTTCTATCAAGATATAATGCTTAAGTCCAGGTGATTTCTGATGAATAATTTTGTTTTTTGTTTTTTTTTAATGAATAAGTCTTGAAAAGCAGGTGGAAACACTTGGAGAAATAGGGGAAAAGTGTTAAAATGAGGTGTGGCTACTGAGAGGCGAGTCTTCAAGAGGAATAACAACAGTAGGGGGCAGGGTTCTGCCCACAGAATTTCTGGCCCAGCTCCCAGGGTTTCCATGCAGGCCTGTTTGGCTTTTTTTCCTTCTCTTTTTTAAGGTACATATTCAGGCTAAGAAATAACTAGGAGTGATGCTTAAAATGAATCTAGGCAAACTAGGTGCAATCTTCTACCTCAAAGGGCAGAGCTTAATAGGGAACCAACTTTCCCAGTCTATTCTTTTAAATTCTGCTTTTACAGGGCTGTGGCTGTGTGGTATAAATTGATCTCTGCATCACTTCTCAAGTGTAACAAGAAGGTTAAGAACAATTATCCTTCCTCACAGGTGGGTGAAAAAATTAACAAGGACTAGGGAGCAGCTGGCAAAGAGGTGATAATGAAATGTCAAACACATAAGTAGCTCAGACAATCTTCTCAGATGTTTTTTTTCCAGATTGTTATTTTTAAATACTGAAAAACCACAACTGACTTGGAAAGATTGGCATCAGCTTGGTTTCTTTAGAAAAATGTGTGATAAGGCAAGGCTAGGGTGGGCTAAGGCTTTAGTGTTTAAACCCCTCAGTCAGCTAAGCTTTGGTGACTGCCTCAGTGTCCTCATCCATGAAGTGGGGATCACTTCAGGCTACTGGAATGGTCCACATAAAACTGCTTACTTAGCATGAGTGCTGACACATTATACACTCAACAAATGTGAGTGTTTAACATTAGTAGTACTAATGTTAATATTCAGTTCATGAAAAAAAATCACAAGGGGAGAGAAACAGGCCTCTATCATATACTGACAACTCTGGGAAGCTTCAGAAAGGATGGTAGGACATAATCACCAAATGCCAACAGCTGCTAGGTGGCCCTGGCATGGTAAACCTCAGGAAGGAGGTGGTCATCTAAAGCACAGTGGGTGCCATTCTCGCCAACAGATGCTTTACTACATGGGTGCCAAGAGGTCACCCGCACCTATCCTGCTAGATGGTTCTCACTGCCCAACAGCTATAAGCACGCAGGACTCCTGCTATCCCACAAGTCCTTCTAGAATTCTTGGGAACACAGGAGGCAGTGGTCACTTCGTATTCTGGATAATTTGGAAACACACATATGTACACAATGCTTTGTGCAAAACCTAAGGACAAAGGACTGAACCTGAAGTCAAGAAATTAGATTCTAGTCCTTACATTCTACAACCTAACTAGCTGTGTGCCCACAGGCATGGTTTCCTCAAGTAAAATTAAAATGCTCTGCTCTGTCCACTTCAAGGAGTTTAACTGGATCAAAAAAAGAGAGGGTGGGAAAGGCACATAGCAGATCCTATTAAATAGTAATAAAGCCAGGAAGAGCCGTCCACTAGGCAGCAAGTCCTGGGGAAAGAGGCCGAGGTACTTACCAGTTGCCCCTGAGTGATATACTTCTTCCACCAGAGGTATGGACGCATGGAAGGGACAGATGACAGGCCATAGTACGAGTACATCAGGACATGGATGAAGCTATTAAGTGTGGCACCAAAATAAGCTGCAAAACAGAGGGGATATGGGAAAGGAAATGGATCAGTGTTTTATACATAGCAAGTTAAAGAAAAAAAAAAGATTCCTTTCAGATCTGAAAAAAAGATGCATTTAAAAAGGGGCTGGCAAACATGGTAGCAGCAAGCACCACACGGATCTATACTCAGAATTCCGTTTCCAGTGGGCAGGCAGCTGCTGGGATGCTTTACAGCCAGGGTCAGCTGGAGCTGCCAGGCAGACATCTAGCGCAAGAGACAGAAGGCCACCCCCTCTTGCCTGGGCTCTGGAACCTAATGGCTTTGTCACCAGACCCCATCAACTCCCAGTGCTAGCTGCTTTTCTTTTTTTCTTTTTCTTTCCTTTTTTTTAATTTTAAGATCTTATTTATTTATTCATGAGAGACACAGAGATAGAGGTAGAGACACAGGCAGAGGGAGAAGCAGGCTCCACGCAGGGAGCCTGATGTGGGACTCGATCCCAGGACCCCAGGATCATGACCTGAGCCAAAGGCAGAGCTCAACCACTAAACCACCCAGGTGCCCCACTAGCTGTTTTTCTTTACATGGCCAAGTGCTTCAGGCTGCTGTGCTGAAGGCCTGGGGGAGACAGCTAATGGGCAGTACGTTCAAAGTTGGCTGGCTAACACATCTGCTGAAGTTTGAAGAGGCCTTGGAAGTTGCCTCCTTGTTACTTCCTAGGACTGCAGTACTGAGGCCATATTATTTTTTTTTCAACAATACAATCCAGAGTCCAGTTCCTTAGAGATAAAAAGATTCCTCTTTTATCACATGCTTTTCATTTCCAGTAGAACCACCAGTTCTTTTTTTAGACTGTCCGTCCTCCTCCCCCACAGCGGGCAATCCAGTAGGGCTCTCCAACTTTCCCACATGCAGTCAGAGGTACACAAGACTGGGGTCAGGGGAGTGTTTACTCCTGACTAGGACAGTGACTGTGTGACCTTGGACAAGTCACATCTAGTTTCTGGTTGTTTTTTTTTGGGCATTGGGGCTAGTTAAAATCTGCCACCCTGTGAGTTCTTTGAAAATGTACTTTTCAAATGTAATGAAACACTGTTTCTATTAGAAAGTTAAGTCAGATAATGAGAAGCCTGAGCTGAGATGGTGGGGGGAAAAAAACCCACAAGAGGAGGGCCTGGAACCTGAGCTCTACCAAACCTTCTACTATCTCATTTTCCTCCCAAACCTAAGGGAGCTGGGTTTGGCAAGTTACCTTCCTAGTTCTAAAATCCCATGACTATGTGAATCTTGGTGGGCCAGGTTAATCCAGGGTAGTGCCATTTTAGGAAAAAAACATGTGAATAGACCCAAAGGTCCTCAAATTTGTCAGAGTGCTGGATGGCAGAAATTTTGATCAGGATATTTGTTAGAACTTCTCAAACTAGGGCAGCCCCGGTGGTCCAGCGGTTTAGTGCCACCTTCGGCCTGGGATGTGATCTTGGAGACCCGGGATCGAGTCCCACGTCAGACTCCCTTCATGGAGCCTGCTTCTCCCCCTGCCTGTGTCTGCCTCTCTCTGTTTCTCTCTCTATGTCTGTCATGAATAAATAAAGTTTTTTTTTAAAAAATAACTTCTCAAACTAAACCTAAAAGAGACAACTTAATCTCCAAAAATTGTAAGAGACTTCAGACCATAAGCTTTCTAAAAACAACAGACATCCATCTTTGGGAATTTACTTCAGATTTCAGCGCTTGCCACTGAAGATGCCCTGCTAACCGTGCTTCATGGGAGGCTCATTATATTAGCACAGGTGCAGACTTCCTTCCGTGCTATTCAACTAAAGCTGTATTTCATCATTAGTCTTGTGCCCTGGGACTCCCTCACAATGGTGTGGTTCCAGCTTTCTGGCCTGCCTCTACTAGTCAAACATCTTCCAAATTGTAGAAAAACAAGGACTAGAAATAAACTGGAACAGTGTCTTCTGTCCCTATTTCCTAATATGCCCCAGCCTGGGAATTTGGTATTTCCCTCACCTTGCCAAGTCAGCTAGAAAAAGGTTTTTGTCAGCTTACTGAGTGCAGAGGCCACACAAACTATCGTTAAAGCCAACTCGGACACAAAGGTAAAATGTTTGACCTAGAAATCCACAGAAACAGCACCTAGTCTCTAAAAGCCTTGGTTTCAACTTAGCCTTTCTGCACACACCTATTTCCATCACCGCCCACCCCTCGTGCCCTGTGTTAGACTTACAGTGGCCGCAAGGGACCCAGTTCATCACAAACCACCAGATGTTCAGCATGGAGGCATGGTGGTAGACATGCAGGACTGTGATCTGGTGGTTGTTCTTCCGTAAGATGAAGAAGAAGGTGTCCATGAATTCAATGAGCTTGGAGAAATAGTACCACCAGAGGACACGGATAATCTAAAGGGAAGAGATCACCAATGTTTCTCTGGAATATTACCCCTGACATGTTTTACTAGCCCTCTCAGAATCCCAGGTTCACCTCACTGACCCCTAAAATCCTTCTGCAGCTGGGAGCTCTGGTCATTCTCAGAGTGTCTCTAACCAAAGAATACTGGGGGGACAGTCGGGGCAGTTTGGAATGACAAGAGGGAAAATTTTAAAAGAAGCACTGACATCCTTCAAAACTAACAAAAACAGGAGGATCAAAGTTCCAAAAACCCTAAAGCCTGCCTATTCCCTCTGGAAGAAGCTGCAGAGCCATTGGAACAGAAAAACCTGAGAGGCACTTCTGATTTCAGTGACTGGTGTGGGGGCAGGTGACAGGATAGGAGGCAAAGAAGAAAAGGAATCAGAATTTTCCATGTCCAGTCCCTGCCCAGTTAAATACGTCAAACAGCTCTAAGGAAATGACTGCCCATCTGACCTTAAAGCAGCAGCCTTTTATTTAAAACAAAACACTCAGAGTGGAAGTCAGAATCTAAAAGACCACTCTCAGAGATCACTTTGAGGAATGATTACATTCAGAGATGTTTATTCTTATGATCCTGTTTATATAAATGCTGACAGAGGTATGCATTTTTTTTCCTGGCAATTAAAAAAAATTTTTTTTAAAGATTTTATTTTTTAAGTAATCTCTACACCCAATGTGGGGCTCAACTCACAACCCCAAGGGCAAGAGTCGCATGCTCCTCAACTGAGCCAGCCAGTGTCTTTTTCTGGAAACTGTTAATAGGACTTACTTTACTAAATGAAACTTTTGTTTTCATCTTACACCTCTCATGTTGTTCAAATTTTCGTACTATGTGGGCATGTTTTTTAAAAAATTCTTTAAAAAATTTCAACAACAATTACCTTGTGTGTGAGGACATGAACCATTTTGTGTTTTGTATAATTAAAAAAAGAAAACGTTTTGAAAAAGAGAGAGACTGTACCTTCATATCTGCTTCTCCTGCGCTGCGTGTACCTTGACAGAAGAAGTTGTACCTGCCTTCCCATACTCCTGTCACTAACTAAAAAAATAAAGGAAAAAACCAATTACCAATATACCAGAACTAGGTAAAGACCTATTCAATTAAACTTCATTGGTTTCAGAATCACAATTGACCTCAGGCTGGCTGTGGCCAAGTTTAGTCTTTGCTCTCAGCAAAAATCACAATGATAGGGAGTGTGAATACCGGGAAGCCTCTATTTCACAGGGGATGGACCGGGAATCACTCCAGGGTGCTCCCTTACCAAGGTGGCTCTCTCCAGAATTCTCAATTCCCTAGGCTATTTCAAGGCCTTGACCAAACTGATGGCAGGTTTTGGGTCCCGTCCTGGTGAGCAGCCTCAGGGGAGATCACACCTTCACCTTTAGCCCTTCTCAAACTTGAGCGTGGTACACCAGAATCCCCTCAAGGGCATGTAAAACTGGGATTGATGGTGTGTGTGTGTGTGTGTGTGTGTGTTTCTGATCCAGGAGGCCTGGGGTGGGGTCCAAGAATTCATATTTCTAACAAGTTTCCAGGTGATCCTGATGCTGCTGGTCCAGAGTCCACCAAGAACCACTACTGTAAAATCTAGGGTAATTTAGTCAGCCTCGCCTTCAGTATCTCCTGTTGCCATGTCATCGGCTGGGTCCAGGAAGCGGCCCTCTGTAGCGTCACAGAAAGGACCTGAGAATCAGGCTACATGCAAGCTCTACATTACACAACTACAGTATCATCAGCTCTCTACGCGGGCCTCAATTTCCTCATTTGTACACAGTGAGGACGCCTGGCCTAGATGAGATGTAAGGACCCACTGTAACTGTCCAAAGAGAAGGTTTAATTTGAACACCTAATCAGGTGCTATTCCTGAGGTGCTATTCCTTGTCCATGTAAACCACAGCTTCCTGCTTCTTCCCAAAGCCTACAGTGATCCTGAATTCTCCTGGTGACTTTCTCTCTGAGGGCCAGTTGGGACTCTACAGATGGGGAAAAATCTGAGGTGGCCAGCCTGGTCTGCCTGATCTCAGGTGCCTGATCTCAGCTAGCACCCAACATAAAAAACTGGCCCTGGATCTCAAAGTGTGTTCCCCAGTCCAGCTGCATCAACATCACATGGGAACTTCTAAGACCTGGAAATTCTTGAGATTGCCCTAGAATCAAAACTCTGAGGGTAGACCATCGAGGGAGGGCCTCAGAATCATGATCACAGACCCTTTGAGAACTGAATATGGCAGTTTAAAGTGTGGTTCCCAACCCAGCAGCATCAGTATCACCTAGGAATTTGTTAGAAACAAAATCTCAAGCCCTACTTTAGACCTTCTGAATCCAAAATTTCTGGGTGGGAAGCCCAGCTGTGTGGCAAAAGGCTGTTTTACAGGTGACTCTGCTGCAGCTAAATTTTGCAGATAGAAAGGAGAGAAAATGAGTGGGAAATATCACTGAGGGAGACAGCATGAGACTCCTAACTCTGGGAAACAAGGGGAGGTAGGCAGGGGGATGGGGTGACTGGGTGATAGGCACTGAGGGGGGGGCACTTGATGGGACAAGTACTGGGTGATATGCTGTATGTTGGCAAATAGAACTCCAATACAAAAATATACAAAAAAATAAATTAAAAAAAAAACCTGCCAAAACAAAAATAACAAAGTTTGCAAACCACTGGCTGAAAGCTGTGGTTCCCACTCTAGTTGCCTAACAGGATCACCTGGGGAGCTTCTAAAACCGGCTAACACCTGGTCTCGCTCCATCATGAAACCAGAATCTTGAAGGGCCTTTTACAAAGCTCTTGAAGTACTTCCAACCTGCAAGTAGGAGCGGAAACCACAGGTTGCATGTTGGGTAAGCAAGGGAGGAATGACAAGGGCCCGAACAAACGGTTAAACTTCCAGCTGGTCTGACTTCAGAAATGCCAGCAGTGGGTGTGGCCAGTGTACTCTCACTGAACGCCCTTCTCAGAAACTGCTTTTTCTTCTATTAACTTCCTTTCTGTGGTTTGCCTGCCTTTTGGCTTTGTCATCTTCTATACATAAAAAAAGTATTAAGTGTTAACATGGTTTTCAAGGCCAAAGACCAGCAGAGAGAGGGGTTTGGAGTACACATGAGGGAGGCATCGTGATGAGAGTCTGAGTTAGGAAGCAGAAGGCTGGGAGCTGGGGTCAGTTAGGCTGGCATCCACTGCAGCCCGAGACCTGAGGGAGCCTGCTAACTTCCTCAGGGCCTGGGTGTTTTTATGTAAAAGGATGAGGTTGGTCTACATTACCTCTAAAGGTTCTGTTCTAATCTTCTACAATTTCTATATTAAGACTTTTAAAAAACAGACCACACACAAATGATGCTATATTTCACTATCTTTAAAAGACCAACATCCACAAGGTAAGTTATTAGAACATACATTGTCCTTTTGGACAGTATTATGCTCTCAAGTCATGGCCGGTTAAGCACACCACATGCAGGCCATCCCAAGTTCCAAGAATCAAGATAAAAAGCTAGAACCCAAAGTGGGGTTGGGGGGGGGGGGTGCTGGCATGTATGACCTCTGAAGACCTATGGTGGAAAGAAGAGGGTATGGTCTCCCCCACCCTTCCTTCTACCCCATGAGGGAACCAATGAATTATCCTCTGTGGATGGAGGGTCCAGAAAGGGAAGAATGGTTCTTGAGGAAATTTTCACAGGACTACTGCAAATGATAAAAAAGTAAGGGCAACACAGCAAAGTTCTTATGAAGATAAATGTATGCAATTCAAAAGATACCTTTATTTAAAACAATAGCCTTTACTTGGCAAAATTAAAAATTTATTAACCAGGATTGTCCTCATTAGACATGCTTTTTGAAATTATAGCATCTTATGAATTCAAAATTTACTGTTTTTGTTTGTTGAATCCTGAGACACTGTGGGTTGGTCTGCTTTTGCCAATTTTATTTTATTTTATTATTTATTTTTAAAAATATTTTATTTATTCATGAGAGACAGAGAGGCAGAGACATGGGCAGAGGGAGAAGCAAGCTCCCTGTAAGGAGCCTGATGTGGGACTCAATCCCAGGATCCCAGGAGTACGACCTGAGCCAAAACAGACAACCACTGAGCCACCCAGGTGCCCCAAGCTTTTGCTAATTTCAGAACAGGATAGCTGGTTGTGTGTGTGCGCGCAGAGGTACAGATGACTGTATTCTTGAATCCTACCTAGGTAGGAGAGGGGATAGGCAAAGGAGCTCTCTGAGGAAGAGGAGGACTGATCTTTCCTTGTAACCCCTAGGTACCTCAACCTCAGGGTAGACACAGACTGAGAATGGATGTTAATTCCAGCAGAAGGGACTAAGGTCTTTCAGAAGGCAGCCAGGCTGGACTGCCTTGCTCCTTAAGCTAATTACCTTAAAATTTCATTTGTTCCTCTTCCTATAAATGAGAAAGAAATGTCTGTATCTAAAAACACCCACCATCTCTAAGAGGTGAAAGAACTCCAGGTCTTGGGCGGTGAACTTCCCCAATACTGAAGCATAAAGCAGGTACACAAACTAGAAGCTCTCATCCAGTGCCACTGCACTGCTCTGAGCCCACCATCCTCTTGTCCCAGGAGGGGCTTCCTGCGGCCCCTGGAGTAGTCCTCCCTGCCTCCCTCACTATTGCTACTCACCACTGTTCCACTGGGGCCCCTGGGCCTCCCAAACCACTAAGTTCTGGGTTTAAAACCCTTCAGTGACCCTTAGTGCCTTAAAAAAAATTTTTTTTAAAGATTTTATTCATTCATGAGCGACAGAGAGAGAGAGAGAGAGAGAGAGAGAGAGAGAGGCAGAGACACAGGCAGAGGGAGAAGCAGCCTCCATGCAGGGAGCCTGATGTGGGACTTGATCCCAGGACTCCAGGATCATGCCCTGGACTGAAGGTGGCGCTAAACTGCTGAGCCACGGGGGCTGCCCCTGCTCAGTGCCTTTTAAAACCCAATCCTAAACCATAGGTGCAGAATTCACATTCTTCCACCCCACCCCTGCTCCCCCCAAGCTGACCTTCCACCACCTCCCTGACCTATAGTCAGACGGGCCCTGTTGCATTCCTCACCCACCTCACAGTGGCCAAGGGCAAAGAGCACAGGTTTGGGCACTCACCTAAAGGGCTTTAATCCCACGTTCAGCTAGGTGACCTTAGACAAAGGTCAGTATACCTCTCTACACACACCTCAGTTTCTTCACTCCCCAAATAGGATAAAAATAGCTGTCCCGCCTCTTAAAGTTGCCATGAGAAGTAAATGAGATGGATGGAGTGTACAAATGCTTATCCTACCCAATCTGGTACATAGGATAAACACAACAAATGTTAGCAGTGACCATTAACTTATTCAACTGGAATGCTGTCTGCATCCAGGTATCCCCAACTCTAGCTCTTAAAATCCTATCTATTCTTCAAAGTTTGGCTAAAATTCTCTTTTCTTAAAAAAAAAACCAAAACAAACAAACAAGAACGTTATTTGAGAGAGAGAGTGATTAGAGGGAGAAGGAGAAAGAGACTCAAGCAGACTAGACTCCCCACTGAGCATAGAGCCTGACATGGGGCTCAAACCCACAACCCTGAGATCATTACAGGACCCAAGAGTCATATGCTTAACTGACTGTGCCACCCAGGCACCCCTAAAATTCTCTTTTCTTCATGACTGTTTGCTTGGGAACTCCAGCCTGAAGTCTGTCCTCCTTCCTCTAACCTCATCCTGCCATGGCTCGTTGATATTTGCTCATATGCTCCCTTTCAGCCTTTATTGTTAAAGGGTCTGTTTTAAGCTCTTTGGTAAGCTCACAGAAGGGGGGACTGTGACTCCTGCACCCACAGAACCCAGCACGCTGACCTGTACACGAGAGGTGCTGAATATTGGCTAAACTAATGACAAAGAGTTCAAGGTCCTGCTTCTTACACCCCTCCCCCCCCCCCACTGAAATTAAGGCCTAATGTATTATTCATAGCCAAAAAATACCTTCAAAAAGATAAAAAACCCAAAACCAAAAAGATGTCATTTCTGCTTTGCAAATGGAGAAAATAAAACATGTGAAAGTATTTTAGTGAAACTTGAATGACACTATTCATCTGAATTCTGTTCACAAGATGGAAAAACCAGTCCTCATCAAATGTCATAGTGGGGGGACATGGAAAGTTGAATTCTCAAATATCCTTGGCTTCAGAAGAGATAGAATAATTTTAAACATGAGGACCAAGCCCCTGAGTTATGTTTATTCATCTAAGACTCTTACCAATTCTCCATAAAATGGGCCAGTATTAGAAGGTTCTGTTCCCCCCATCTCCCATGAGAGGGAAACAGCATGGGCTCTGCAAGGCTCTTCCTTCTAGCGCCCCCCCCCCCCCCCCGCAACACATCAGTGGAGACAATGCTCTAGTCAAAGTTACCTTAGCTACCCTTAGAGCTTTCCCTTCAGGGCTCAGGCCTGGCTTCCTTCCAGAGAGCTGCTTTAGTCAGTTCCCCAGAAATTCAACACATTGCTGCAGACACTGCAAAGTGAGAAGGCCCAGGAGGCTGGACCACAGTGAGGCACCAAAAGTAGGAATATAGGTCTCTCTACCTTGGGCTTCTGGGAATCAGCTCAAGAGCACGCAGGACTGTACCTCAATAAAAACGGAGGCCAACAACAAACAGCTTGCTACCACCTGCACAGTTCCCTACACCACCAACTACTCTAAGAGCAACTGAGCATGCATTATTTACTCTACCTGGCTTTTCCCAAGTAATCAAAATACAAACAGCACCACTGCAAACCATATGTACTTTCTCCTTTCTGAAGTGAAGCAAACTTTAATTAGATCAAGAGCATGAAAAGAGCTGTCATTAAAGCCGAACTAGAAACTGTCTCTTCTTATGGGACAAATTCAATAATTTGAATCACCAAAGGAATTTTCATGGATCTGTTCATTTAAAGTAGGGAAGTTAGGTGAATATCACAGCTAGGTCTGGATGATGCAGTTCATGGAGTGAATCACTTCTAATGGTGAGAGGTGACTTCTCATCTAACACCACATTTAGCCACAAATAAGGTATAATCTTTAGTATGATAACCATTTCCAGGGCACTCTCTGGAATTCTACCAAAGCATCTCAAGAAACAAGGTCATTTAACATTTAAAGAATAAGCAGAAGAATGTCATCTTGGGGGGACATACAGCCCTTCATCTCAATATCTCAAAATGTCAGAGCCACAAGATAAGCATTTTCCAAAGGGCTGGCTGCTTTTAGTGTTAAGGGCTTGGTGAGCTGTGTGGTTATTACCCCCAATCAGATATATCCATCCAATAAAAGGTAATGAGAATACAGACTGTCTATACTGAAACTCAAACTGCATCTGTAAGAGGACCTCAGGGACATTTCCAAGTAACACCAAGTGTGCCTCACCTTATAAGTTAGGCATCAGTGATGATGGATTTGTTTTGGTGTGTTTCGCATAGTATTTCTGTGTGTGTTTACAGTAGGGGAGTTGGTTCTGCTTTTTTAAATTTGTTGCATTCTCAGAACCAGTGTTGTGTGGGGGCTGGCATTTTCATAGCTTTTATTGTTTCTTTGTGAATGCCCAAGTGTGTATTTTTTAGACTTGGTACAAGCCCATGTTTTTAATAAGGAAACAGAGATGAAAAGTGATATGGGTGCCCCAAAGTCACATAGCTTTTTGGTGGCACCAATGGGACTAGCACCCAGGAATTCTAGCTTTCAGTTCAACTGCAATCTCAAACAGGAGTTCCATGCCCCTCTGACCTCCCTTTTTTTTTTTTTAAGATTAAAAAAAATATATTTATTCATAGAGACACACACACACACACACACAGGGAGAGAGAGAGAGAGAGAGAGAGAGAGAGGCAGAGACACAGGCAGAGGGAGAAGCAGGTGCCATGCAGAGAGCCTGACGTGGGACTCGATCCTGGGTCTCCAGGATCACGCCCTGGGCTGCAGGCAGCACTAAACCGCTGTGCCACCGGGGCTACCCCCTTTCTTGTTTTTGAATCCTTAATAATTCAAATGGGGTACTACTCTATCCATGAAGAAATCATGGGAGAGTAGACTTTTACCTGAATCTTTACTTCAGCAGATGTTTGGTTTAAAATTAACCATCAGCTGCTCCAAAACTGAAGGTATCTAGTTCTTCCAGGGTTTAGCTGGCTGCTCTCGGCTGTGCTATTATGGAAAAGGGTCAGGTCAAAGCATGTGGCTTTGAATTTCAAATCTTTCATGCCCAGACCATAAGGATGCCTATTAAAATAATTTCACACTCATAACCTCCAAAAGTGTTTTGTTTTCTTTATGACCAGGAACACCCTTGGGATTCTTGATGAATGGAATACTTATGGTTAAGTCATAAGGACAAGTTCTGTACACTAGAGAAGTCTTCATAACAAAGTACAGAGAAATAGCCTGTCCTCAACCCAACTTGAAACAGGCATTTTCCTCTGAACCCTAGACTGTGTCCTTTTATGCCGGCAGTCCTGTTCTCTCAATGCTCAGGCCTCCTGAGGAGTGGCTTCTGCTAAGTAGCTGCCACAATCGAACAAAAAATGTGCATTTGATAGTTCATGGGTGTCAGTGGTTAGGGAGAGGAAAACCTTCAGCTAAGACTCAGCATCTTCAGACAGTACTGCACAATGGTTTGAGGCACAGACTCAAATCCCAGGAATTCTCCCTCTGCAGAAAGTGTGCTAACAGTACAAGGAATAGTAAAGGAATTAGTTCAGTACCTGGCATAAGGAGGCACTATATACGTCTTTGCTATAATTGTAGCCAGATGTTTGCAATTTCTGCTTCCCAAGCACCAAAGCCCTTGACTAGGTCTGAAGTGGTGTTGCTCCTACTGTGCACCGATGCTCTGGGCAGGGCATCCTTTGCATAATTTAAAGAGACTTCTCCAGCCTACCTACTAACTCTTGTTTTGCAGACTAAGTCTGCTCTGGTGACGTGTTCTTTGTTACACCAGTTGCAGGGCCAAGTTACCAAAGGCATGCAGGGTCAATTTAAAAAGTCAGGCCTAGCTTTGGACCAACTTCAAAGCTTGCACTCTACTGGAAGGGAATCCTCTCCCTTCTGCTGGATGTGAGGAGTGAGGGGAAGGCTGTCTGGGTTGTAACCTTTCTCCATTTGCCAAATAGAAGGCATTCTCTCAGGGCAATGCCAAACTGAGGGGAACATGACTGAGTGGGATGCTTCCACTCCCTGAGAAAAGTTTCCTTCTGAGCATGGAATTTCAGTTGCAAGGGAACAAAGAGTGAGAAATATTTTAAGGGAATCATCAGCCTTTCTGAGAAGTATTAATCGCATCAGATGTTTCAACTACTCTGTACTTCAGTTAAATAAGAAAAAGCAGAATAGTAAATATCTTTCTTGAAGTACTTTGGTAAACAATCTTTTTTTTTTTTTTTTTTTTTAAATAAAATTCAAGGGCAGCCCGGGTGGCTCAGTGGTTTGGTGCTGCCTTCGGCCCAGGATGTGATCCTGGAGACCCAGAATCAGGTCCCGCGTAGGGCTCCCTGAATGGAGCCTGCTTGTGTCTCTGCCAGTCTGTGTGTGTGTGTGTGTGTGTGTGTGTGTATGTCTCATGAATAAATAAATAATAAAATATTTAAAAATAAAAAAAATTAAATTCAATAATCAACTACCAGGTCTTTTAAGTGTTATTCCAAATCCAATTCCCCCACAATAAGATTTCTATTTTAGGAGAGCCTGAAGGTAAAGAAAAACAAGAAGACAGTTTAGAATACAATGTTTCCAAAGCAACTGCTCTGTGGTTCTATCAGGCCGTTCAAAGCCGAGCTCAGGGAGGAAGAGGTTGTCAGGTGTCTGGGGAAATGCTTCAACTATATCAACCCCACAATTACAGAGAGGTTAGAAGGCACAAGCAAAACACCCATCCCAGCAAATTTCTTTCATCCTTTTAATAGAGAAGCATCAGATATCTTCAAAAGAAGATTAAAAGAAAAAAAGTACTGACATCTGGTTCTGGCAATGCAAACTGAACAAAAGCAGAACCAACTACTCCACTATAAACACACATAGAAATGCTACATGAAACACACCAAAACAAGTCCATCATCACTGATGCCTAATTATAAGGTAAGGCCCCCCTCCCTAAAACATTCTTCAGAAAAGAGCAAGTTAGCTTACATTTAAGTCCTTTTAAAATCTTTCTTTTATTTGGGGAAGATACGTTACCTGAGATGACCTCACCCAGCAATACTAGTTTGAGATGCTTACCCAGGACACCAGACAAACCATTTTGTTTTTAAAGAAGAGACTTAATGTAGAGGTATGACCTCACAGATGTTGCTGAAAGCAAATGGTTAAGTTTGAAGATCAATGTCATATCTAGATCATGGAGAGAAAAAAACCCTACAGTGTTCCTATGGTATGTAATGGGAAAAAAAGAAAAAGTCAAGCAGTAAACCTGAAGTAATAAACGATATATAGTCATTTACACTAAAAACTCAATAGATGGACAGAACAGCAGAGTATACACATAGTGTGAGTGAATCAGAAGAATGCAGGAAAGAGATAAAGAGGCACAAATATGCAAGAGAGGCTATGTGGAACAGGGGCAGTCTGACACATGTCTAACAGTGGAAGGCAGAGTAGGCCAGAGTCAAGCAGATGATGCCTGAGTACTTTCCTGAACTAATGAAATATGTAAACTCTCAGACCAAAGGCTTGTATGTCCTGAATGACATCAATACAAATAGAAGACTTCCCAGGCACATAATTTTTATTTTTAAACTCAACAAGTACCCAGAACAAAAAGATTACCTACAAATGAGCAAAAATAGGACTGCAGCTGCTTCTCCAGAATAAATCTGCAAAGTGCTGAAAAAAAATAACTTAGAGTTCTATGCCCCAATTACAAACTATGCAAGCTTAAAGACCAATAAAATGATGCTCAACCAGAGACCAAGAGTTGAGCCTTCACAGGAAAGAATGACTCCAGAAGAAGGAAATGGAGCCTCAAAGAGAAGAAGGGATTTCACAGAAGAAAAGTGAGCACAGAAAAGAGCAAGGCCTGACTGTAAGACAATGGCAGTGTGGGACATTAGCAAACGTGGGACAAAACACAACATGAAAGACATGGAAGAGGAGGATCAGTGAGCAAACTTCCAAGGACCTGTGTGACTCAGGAAGATAGAAATAAGAATTCACTGTAGGCTTTATGAAGTTGAGGAGTCATGTTGAAAACTTATGGGAACATTAAAAAAAATAATTGAATAGTCATTCAATCAGTACAATGAGAAAAGAAATATAAAAATTCAATAGAAAGCATTAAAGGAGAGGAAAAAGACAAAAACACATATACACGCAAAAAAAGGTGAAAGAAATTATCCAAAATAATCACTACGCTAAATGAAAATGGGTTACATTTCCCCACTAAAAGACAAGAGACTACCAAGACTCAGCCATTAAAGTTCTAGGTGTATGTTTAGTAAAAAATAATAATAATTCACATTTGCACAAGGAGACCAAGAGTACTCAGTACAACACTATCAACCAGAAACCTGTATGTCCATGCAAAGAAAGCTGCATAAAATGGTATAATAAATTCTAATACTGAAATAACACAGAAGTTAACTAAATTAATTAAATCTCCATGATTCAACATGGATGCATTTCAAAATATAATACTGACTAAAAGAAAGCTATCTAAAAGAGTATTAAAAGTAACCATTAGCATAAATTCATAAAAATTTCTCAGAAAACACTATATATTGTCATGTATACATACACATGTGTTGAAAGTATAAAAACATATTCAAAGAAACATGGACTTTAAAAGAAAGTTGTATTTGGGACTTTTTTGCATTTTTATAATTTTTTAAAAGATTTATGAAAAAGAGCAAGCAGGGGAAGGGCAGAGGGAGAGGGAGACGCAGACTCCTCACTGAGCAGGGAGCTGGATACCCGGCTTGATCCTAGGCTGAGATCATGATCTGAGCCGAAGTCAGATGTTTAACTGGCTGAGCCACTCAGGTGTCCCTAGTATTTTCTTTTTTTAAACAAATAATCCAAATCAGTAATAAAAGTCAGTATTTGTGAGGTACACAGATATCATTTATGTGATTTTACTTTCCATATTTTGAAGTAGTTCTAAAACGACAATTTAAAATAGAAAATGCAAAGGGGAAGAAAGTAAGATTTGGATTTATGCCAATCCAGATCCATCTATCCAGTCAGTTATCAATCACTGATTTATTTATTTTTTTATTTTTAAGATTTTATTTATTTATTCATGAGAGACACAGAGAGAGAGTGGGCAGAGACACAGGCAGAGGGAGAAGCAGGCTCCATGCAGGGAGCCCGACGCGGGACTCGATCCCGGGATTCCAGGATCACACCCTGGGCCGAAGGCTGGCACTTAACTGCTGAGCCACCCAGGGATCCCATCAATCACTGTTTTAAAATTGCATTTTAAATGTTCTGAATGTTTGAAGCTGTTCTCTCACCTATTCATAACACACAGTTCTAACGGCAAGGGAATAAACATAAACAAGTACTCAAAAAACAATCTTACTTGTAATCTATGATTTTCTTTGTTAAATAAAGTAAAACCATGGTTTAGCCACTTGCTTTTTTTCTCTCGGCATGTGCTTTTTTCTATCCTAGTGCTCATGATACATTTGGTGGAGCTATATTAACAAAGAGGAAACACTGAGATCACAGCCATTTTCTAAGCCAGAGATCTTCGTGTGAGGGCCAGGATGCTGAGGCCTCACCCACCACAGCACTTGAGTAGAAAGCCATGTGTCATGTTCCTTGGGAATAGTGGGAAGGTGAGAGAGGTTTAAGAATCATTGCTTAGTAGAGTAGTCCTCTGACTGTGTGTGCTCCTGGCTTCACAGGGGGGAACTGATCCTTGCATAGAGTCCTTATGAGATAGAGACTGTCAAACAGAGGTGGCCTTAGGTCTGAAAGGAAGAGGGAGTTTCTTGGGGGGTAGAGACCAGAAGAATGAAAGAAACTGGTGTTGGGGGGTTGAGCAGGGCATAACATGCAGGCTGAGAGCTCAAAGTGTCTCCTACTCAGTAAAGGGGTTAGCAGTTTGTTTTTTTAAGATTTTGTTTATTGATTCATGAGAAATGCAGAGAGAGAGGCAGAGACACAGGCAGAGGGAGAAGCAGGCTCCATGCAGGGAGCCCGATGTGGGACTCGATCCTGGAACTTCAGGATCACTCCCTGAGCTAAAGGCAGATGCTCAACCGCTGAGCCACCCAGGTGTCCCGGGACTAGCAGTTCTTAAGGCTCAAAGTCCAGCGTCCTGTACAATACTGACTATGCTTCCCCCGCAACTACTGCGGAGTCCCATCCACAATCAGTGCATGAGACCCATGCCAATCAACAGGGACGCTCCCGACTGACTAAGCCACCCAGGTGCCCAAGTCTAAATTTTTTCTATATTTTAAACTGTTTCACAGTTTTCAAACTATCATTTAGTTATTTTCCTTCTTGTAATTTTAAAGTGACTCCCTGCTTTCATTTCTTTGTTACTTCCCTTCTTTCAAGATTAGTCTCCTTTAAGTGACAGTTAATTTTATTTGAATTAGCCTAGAACTTGCCAAGGCAGCTGTGAATTCATGCCACAGGATTAAATAAACACAGCTATCAACGACTACGTATTTATTTTTTAAATTCCTTACAAACCCAAATATGTAGATAAGCAGAAAGGTAAATAAAGATTAATAATCCAGACCAGGCCAACTGTATGACCACAGGAAAATGGTTCCAGCTCTCAGGACATTTCTCTGAAACAAGGGGCCCAGGTGGGGTCCATGACCTTCTCAGTTTGTTGTCATAAAACTCTATAACTGCCCTCCTAGGTTTTAACATTCAATGGAATATAAATGCCAATTTAAAGAAAAAAAAAACAGTAGCTAAGATGAAATAAAAAATTTGACAAAGGATATGTTACAATGGCATTACTGATGGGCTTATGTAAGTACAGAAAAAAGACAAAAATGGAATGTAACAAGTAGTAAAATTTAGGGCTTATTTTCAACTACGAAATACTTGATCTGGGTATATTTTTAGAAATTGGATTTAATTTAAGGAATGACTGCCTCCTTATGATTACTCTTTATGTATACTAAATTGTGAGTTAAAAATGTTTTCCTCCAATGTTTATTTCTTAAGTCTCTTTATCCAGTGCTCAGACCATTCAACATCATATCTAGTTCTCACCAAGCTGTCAGAGGAAAATTTGTATTTCCTATTATGGTGCTTCTGGAACCCTCCAAATTCAGTCCTATGCACACAGCAGCAATTCATATACAGTACTTTTCTTCCCCTCTTTACCCAAGAATTATCCATTAAAGAGAGGTTAAATTATGAAGTTATAGCTGTACCTCTAGGGCTTGAGAAATGGCAGATCCTTAAGTTCTACAAGATTTAATAATCTTAAATATTTTGTCTCTAGAATATTGCTATACAGAACAATAAACTCTATAAAGGCTTTCTTAAGGACATGGCTGTATCATCTACCAATTATGGGAAAATAAACAGTTCACTATGAAAAACCTGACAGCTTGTAGTTCTGTCCCTCGAACACAGATGTGCATATTGCTGGGCCCAGGAGTCACTCCTGTGCACTGCCCCTGCCTCCAATCCTGCAATATCCATCCTGGAGGCTAATTAAACTGACTTCATTCTAGAATAGGATAGAAAAAAGTGGAAAAACGGGTTGTAAGCATTTCACAGAGTATGAGGCATAAAAGTAATGATAGTAGCATCTATCATTCTAACGATAAACTCTCTGCCTGGCTTACAAAACATCCATGGAGAACAAGGTAGACTTCCCAGAGGTGCAATCAGTATCTCTCATGATCAAACAGAGCATTCTACAGTGGTGTATCCACCGAGACACTTTCTTGCACACAACCACATGCAGACAGGGGGGCAGGATGGAGAGGCCTGAGGCTAATGGGAGAATTCATTCTTTCCTCTAAACACCCCTTTTAAGATCATTTTAATTTCTCCCCTTCTCCCCTTATCTTCTTCTTTACTGCTCCTTAGAGAATTAAAGCCACAATAAAAAAATAAAAATCTAAACGGGAATGCTTGCAAATGTTTACATATGGCTTAATTCTCCACCCAGAGATTTAACAATAGTTTTGTTGTGAGACATTTGTATCGTAAGCCTGAAAGGTGGAGTCCCCTTCCCTAAAAATATATACCAACTGTGTTTACCCTTGGAGGGCAGCTTTCCTCCCCTGTTTAGCTTTAAAACCTGTATTACATAACAGTGGAAAATAGGGAGGACCTAAATTTTGATTCCAATTTCTTTCATTTTTATTTCAGTTACAATGTTACGGTTTGAGATCATCAAACTTGGTTTTCAACATCCCAGTTACACAGAAAAAATAATTTGGCTCAAACTTACAGACCATTCAAATCCTAAGTGCAGATCTTACCATCCACTTTTCTTCAGCTTTAAAAAACGAACTTGTCAAATCTCAAAGCTATTTACAGTTATCAGATTAGGTGAGAGGCTGACTTACCAAAAAACACACCAAGCACAACTGCTACCCACTTCCTTCCTCCCCCACCTCCAAACAAGAATCCTACATTTATTAAATGCTTAATAATAAAATGTTCACAGATCTGTTTTTCACATTTTGTTCATTTTCCACTCTGTATTCTGTTTGCATTAAAGTATTTCTGGAAATATTTAATTATGAATATAACATGAAACATCAAAAAAGAATCAATAGCAAAAGCTTCTATTTTAGATATTCTAGAGGGCATATTTATATAAACAACTCTGACATTTTGAAAAATCAATTTTAAAATATACTAAAAGTGGATTAATGTATTTGCTCTCCCAGTCTACCCATCCCACCACCCCTCCAATGCAGCTGCCCTTCTTCATTTAGGAACACAACAATTCAGGACAGTGATCAGAGCACATTTAAGGCAGACACTTACCTCACAGAACATATAGAGAGACAGCAATGTGAGGCCAAGGTTATATACCACTAAAATTCCCCGGCAAGAGAATGGCTGCCTATTCTTCATGTATTTTGGTCCCAGCCATACAATTAGTAAATATATGACAGAGCAGATAAAAGTAGGTATGTAATTGTCCAGAAGAAACCATCCTTTTACTCTGGTATCTGGAAAATAAGAAAAGGAAAATATTTAGTGATTCATAAGGCAGATATAAAAAACGACCATAATTTTTTTTCAAATATTAAAAATCTTCTCTCCCCATAATTTTATAATAGTCATCTAATACTCAAGTTCCTAAATGCCAACAAAGCAACTGGAAAGGAAGCAAGAGTTTTCAATATCTGTCATAAAAGGTGAGGTTCCTCGTTACATGTTCTGAATAACGTGTAGATCATGCATGGTTTTTGCTAAAGTAAAAAAAAAAAAAAAACCTTTCTAAGAATCATAAAGAAAGCAAGGAGAAAGCTAAATTTTCCACTAGCTATATTGGCCAGATCTGCTGAATGAATGATGCACAGGACAATGAAACTCCAGAAATGATAGTCTTTGAACTCCAAAGTCCTCACCTGAAATAAAGTATCTGCTAGCCTACCCAGCCAGCATGTGCAAACTCAGAGAAAATGGGCTATTTATCCAGCTCAACGACAATCAGTGATTAGAAAGGCAGCATCTGCTCTAAGTGCAATGGTCAACAGCAGAGGAGACAATTTTTAGGGGGGGAAAAAGGATGAAATAGCAACGAGCAGTGAAGTGACTACTAAGGAACCTCCTGAGCAGCAGAAGATTGAGAGCAAAGACCTACAATGATTCAAGGGAGCTACAGTGTAAGAGAGATCTCCCTTACTCACATCTTCTTTCCCCAGTGGAG
This sequence comes from Vulpes lagopus, assembly GCF_018345385.1. Taxonomy (NCBI): domain Eukaryota; kingdom Metazoa; phylum Chordata; class Mammalia; order Carnivora; family Canidae; genus Vulpes; species Vulpes lagopus. Next base: position 52,350,733 of record NC_054824.1, on the reverse strand, counting down.
ATGAGGAAAATTAGTTCCAAGTAGCTGCCAGCAGCAATCTGACAGCCCTCTCCTCGGATGGGGGTAACCTCCTTGGCAGCCAGACTCCCTAGGTGTTAACCTATCCCTTGCAAATCAACTTCATCCTGCAGCTGACTCCCAGGAAGCCACCTCTTCAGCACGTTTCCCTTGGCATGCTGCTTTTATGAACTCTCAAATCTTATCTGCCCTCCAAGGTCACCTACTCTGGAGCTCAGAGGCACATGCAGGTTTTGCCTCTTCCATCTTCAGAGAAGCAGCAGCTAGTGGGGACAGTCTCTGTCCTTTCTTCGACCTCCTGAAAGGGCCATCCTGCTACTTTCTCCCATGCTTTTTCTTCTGACCTTGTAGGAAAGCACCCATCCACTTGGGGAATGGATTGTCACTCTCCTTTCCTGCAGTCATTCTACATTCTCCTAGTGTTTCTCTGCAGTGCTCCTCCCCTGGCTTCAAAGGGAGATGCCCTCCACCTTCTCACCACTACTTATGTTAAGGTGGTGGTGTGTGTTAGGACAGTTCTGCAGAACTGACGGTTCTCAGAAATTCTTCAGGGAGGTGGTTGGCCCCAGGGAACTTAAGGAAAAGGTTTCTTAATGCCTTGTGTTCTCAACTCTGGGCCCCGGTTATCAACTGTAAGAAAGCAAGTTCCCACTTAGCAACTAACATTAAATTGTTACATATATTTGTGTGTACATATATATCATAAACACAATAAATACACACACAAAAACCTCCCATTTCCTTTTACTTAATGTTCTATTTTATACCTTGCTTTTTAAGTTTTATAAGGCCCTATGTGCAAGTATCCAACCTCCTTCATAATGCCAAGTACTTCCAGCCCAACTGTGGCTCCAGCAGTAAATTCTTAGGGATCTAGCCAACCCTGGTAGTCCTTGCCCACTCTCTGCTGACTTGTTCAGACATGGGCATGTGAAGCAACTGTGGCCTCTGAGCTCCCAAGGAAATGACAGTTGGGCCAAAGGCCCTGTGGAAGAGTTTCCTTGTTCTTAAAACCATGCAAATGAACAGATTTTTTTCCTCCTCCTCTGCAGGTGCTGTCTGGAGCTTCTGCACCATCCTACAACCATGAAAGGCAGAGGGACTTTTCTGAGGACAGAAGTGCTGATGTACTGAGAATGCAAAGTAGAACATGACAAGAACAAGTGTTCTGGTCTCAGGAGTTAGTCAATCTTGATAATGTAAACAGATCATTTTTATTATTGTTTCATCCATTTAATATTGGATTCTTTTCTCCCATAAAGTTGGAATAAGGCATCACTGTAACACAAATAAACACAAGATGATCTAATTTGTTTTTTTTTCACTTGGCTGAACACTAATTTACTCAACCTGTTTCCCTCTTGATGGGCACCTAGATTATTTCCAGTCTTGTCAAGCAATGCTGGAGGGAACATACTTATTCCTATCTTTGCATAAATGATCAAGATAAGCCATAGGATAAAGTCTCGGGAGTCAAACAGCTGAGTCAAAGGGCATGTGCTTCTTGATTTCAAAGGAAGACACAATTACCCTCCAAAGAGGTCATACCAATTAGACTCTTTCTCCACATCATTACTATTACCAAATACATTTCATTTCTACAACACTAAGTGATGAATTCCCTTTCCTGTTTTCTTTTGTATTTGAAAAATCATCAGTGAAACTCAAAATATTTTCATCTGTTTAAAAGCTTCTTGCAATTTTTAAATGACCCTTCCTATGAACCTAATGAATTCCTTCTTTATAGATACATCAGGAGACATTACAGATGACGCTCAAAGAAAGCAATATGGAGTGGATTTACTTCCTAAAAGGAAACAAACGATGAAGTATAAAAAGTGAGGTCAGGTGCATATATTTACCCATCGAAGTGACACAACATGAAAGGACATTAACATGCCCTTAAAATTGTAAAAGGGGAAAAGTTTTAAATTACTCCAGCAGTACATCTTGGAAACTAATCTCATCTGGAGACTCACAAGAACTGAGGAAAACACACCACCAATGATGGTGAAATCTGCAGCATTTTCAGGCTGCAAGCTTTCCCAGCATGATCTGATCCCCAGCTACAGTCAGCAGAGGGTCACAGCAGCTGTGTCTCTGCTCTGATAGCCAGGAACACTGTAGTACTTCAAGACCGTTGTCACAGGACTTCTCCAGCCCCTTGTTATCCAGGACAAAGCATTAGTCTTATCATAGAAGACACTAATGTTTTCTAGAATCTCTTCATGCAATATTTATAAGTGTCTATAAGGGGAGGAGAGCAAAAAAAAAAAACAAAACCACCTTACCTCTGGGGCCTAGTAATGCCTTGAAATAGGTACTAAGTGATGCATCAAAATTTTCCATTTTAAAACCTATTAAGAAAAATAGACATTGATTAATCTCTACTCAAAATGCTTTTTATAAAAAAAAATGCTTTTTATACAGTTTTATCATAAAAGAACAAGAACAAACCTTTTCAAAGGATATACTACAGACAAGGTTATGTGGAAACTTTTTTTTTTTAAACTCCCCAAGTAACTTGTGTGCTAGGTCTAATTTGAAAATCACAGGGAATACAGAATCCCGTGAATTCACTTTATAAATGAAGTGCTAGTTTTCTGAACTTCTTTTCACAGTTCCATAAAAATGCCTTCTGCGAAGCTGGAATCTCAGTGGAGAAAAGAGTGGAACTGGACTGAGAAAGGTGGCAGACGGGAGAAGATCCCATCTGGGCAAGAACCAAAGCTTGAGGTAAGCTTGTCTGTAGCCAAGATAGGATGAGCCATGTTGGAGAAAGGAAGTCCACAGTGAGGAGATGGTTTCCTCTGCTTGCTATTTCATTAATTATTATTTAAAAATATTTCATGTCCATGGTAAAAAAAAAATATTAAAAACGAAAAGAGGCGCTAAAACCAAAAATCTCATTGCTTCACCCCAACCACAATTCCAAAGCCCCATTGTCAGAAGGAACCTGATGGTAACATTTCTTGGACATACCACGAGATTTTTCTCTTCTGAGCACAAATGGCATCATGCCAACGGGTGTTAAAATTGTGGATTTCAACCCCACTACTAGATGATTAGGTCAACTTAGCATTAAAAAAATAATTACAATAATAATAATCAGTGCTTTACCCTAATGAGAATGAATATTTTCATAAATCTTTCATAATATGTTACTGTATCATATAAGTATGATATATGTAAGTACAATGTACTCTGTTGTGATATAAAATATATTCTTACTATGGAGGTTGCAGGAAGATAACAAACAGAAAACAATGTTATATCAAGAAGAGTACATATTACTTACTTGCTTTCACTTAAAACATCTTGGAGATATAGTCTCCTATCAGTAGTTAGAGATTTACCTTCATCTTCTAAGATTTTATAGCTCCTCACATTTGCCCCCATTTAAGATTTACATTTACAGTACAGCTAAGCATCTTTTCATATGCATATTGACTATATTTTCTATATTAAAGTTAGAAAGTATATATTTTCAATTTTCCTCGTCATTACTCTTTTTTTTTAAATTTTTATTTATTTATGATAGTCATACAGAGAGAGAGAAACAGGCAGAGACACAGGCAGAGGGAGAAGCAGGCTCCATGCACCGGGAGCCTGATGTGGGATTCGATCCCGGGTCTCCAGGATCGCACCCTGGGCCAAAGGCAGGCGCCAAACCGCTGCGCCACCCAGGGATCCCATTGTCATTACTCTTAACAGAAATAACCACAAATATTTTTCTTTCCCTCGGCAAAGGCAAAATTGGTTTTATTAACTAAGTAAGCTGTTAATCATTTAATGACACTTCCCTTCCTTGGCTTACCACACTGAAGTATATGTATTGTTTGGCTAATTTCATGGATAAACTTTATCCATGGAATCTAGTAGTTACAATGATGTCGATCCAGCCTACAGTGAGACAGAGACAGGTGGAGCCATCAAGAACACTTTGAAAGAAGTAGTTACCAATCTTCTGTTCTGACATCTATCCTTCCCCCCAGGGGTGGGAGTGTGATGACTCCTTCAACCCATGGCTGGAAACCAGAAACCCACCAACTTCCACACATCCAAGTGCCAACAATTATACACAATCACAGTGCTATATCACTTCTGAAATTCCAAAATTAAACAGCTTTTTAACATACTGCACTCCTAAGACCATTCTGGTCCTGATCCATTTTCCTGCACCAGACTAAACCTCTTCAGGGGACAGAAATTCTAGAAAATCTCAAGAATTGGTTAAGCTTTACACTCCCTAAGCAGAATTCCTCTTAAAATGGGTACCATCTTTAAATAAGAAATGCTTTACCTATTAAAAGTCCTACAGTTAGGGACCCCTGGGTGGCTCAGCGGTTTAGTGCCTGCCTTCAGCCCAGGGTCTGATCCTGGAGTCCCAGGATCGAGTCCCACATCAGGCTCCTTGCATGGAGCCTGCTTCTCCCTCTGCCTATGTCTCTGCCTCTCTCTCCCTCTGTGTCTCTCATGAATAAATAAAATAAAATAAAATCCTTAAAAAAAATAAAAATAAATAAAAGTCCTACAGTTAAAAAACAATTCAACCATACCTAATTATTTTTTTCATCATCTACTGAAGATCATCTAGAACACGTAAGTTTTTAGAAGACAAACATCATGTTTCTGTGAAATTGAAATCACTGATACAATTTAACTTTATCCACGTATATGGAGGTCAGGGATTCCCCTTCACCGTCAACAAAAAGCAAACAGGCTTTTTGGAGGAGCAAGGTTATAAACACCTTGACTACTGGACTGATGACTAATGGACAAGATGCCCATGGGGGGCAAATCCACTTTCTTCCAAAACATTTTAAATCTAGATTCTGCTTTTACTTAATGGGTATACAGCTTACTAATGGATCATATTACACATATAAAAATCAGGTATTAAGTACAAAGGAGCTGAGAGCAGGTATACAGGCATAACAGGCCAGCAGGGGATTAGGTGGCTAAGTGCTGGGCTCTTTATCAGACCACTTGGGTTTGAAACCCATTTTGTCCACTTACTAGCAGTGTGACTCTGGACAAGTTATTTAACCTCATATCTGTAAAATGGTGGCAAATGTAGAGGAATTACTTCAAAGGTTAAGAAGATCAAATGATTTAATACACATACAATCCTCAGAGCTGTGCCAGGCATGCAATAAGCCCTCAATAACAGTTTCCTACTGTATGTATGCAATGAGTTCAACTATGAAGTTGAGAAAGACTGCCATCTGTGGCCCCTCGTGCTTCTTAGCAGGGACATTGCAGAGTTCTATCCCTGGCCCATGTACTTACTCAATGCCATCAATGAGCCCCCAGTCATCAAGATAACCCACCCACGCCTTTCCGGCAGTGACGACCTCCCCACGAGAACATGCCTCTTGCGAAAGATCTCCTGCACCCATCCCCGGAAGAGGAGAAGAGGAAGCACAAGAAGAAGCGCCTGGTGCAGAGCCCCAACTCCTACTTCATGGACGTGAAGTGCCCAGGATGCTACAAAATCACCACCGTCTTCAGCCACGCACAGACGGTAGTTCTGTGTGTCGGCTGTTCTACTGTCCTCTGCCAGCCCACGGGAGGAAAAGCAAGGCTTACAGAAGGATGCTCCTTCAGGCGGAAGCAGCACTAAAAGCTCCCTGAATCAAGATGAGTGGGACACTATCCCAATAAACAGATTTTGGATAAAAAAAAAAAAAAAAGAAGATAACCCACCCACAATGTTTTCTTCAATGTCCCCCACGAAACAGCAATGGAGGATGGGTGAACTGATAACATCACATGACAGAGGGGCTGATCAATATGAGGCATTATCTAAAGATGGAAGACAAGGCTAAAACGAATGTAGTAATGAGCTACATAAACATCAAGCACCTACTGTGTACAAAGGATTGCTGAGCAGGGATAAACACAAAAGGAGCATGCCTAGACACCTAGAACAAACTAGACATTTACAGTGCGGAAAGAAACCAGATGCTGGGCAGCCTGGGTGGCTCAGTGGTTTAGTGCCGCCTTCGGCCCAGGGCGTGATCCTGGAGACCCGGGATCGAGTCCCACGTCGGGCTCCCTGCATGGAGCCTGCTTCTCTCTCTGTGTCTCTGCCTCCCTCTCTCTCTCTCTTTCTCTCTCTCTCGTCTCTCATGAATAAATAAAATCTTAAAAAATTTTTTTAAAAATACAAGAAACCAGATGCTATAACGCAAAAACAAAACCAAAGTCACCCAGCAAATGAGTAGACATTAGAATGATACATACAACAAACTGTATAATTAATACTAAGCTGTAAAGTTAATATTCAAATCATTAAGAAAACACCTGACAAAGCAATAAGGGAATCATTCTAAGTTTTAACCAAGAGGCCTTCCAGAGGAGCTATAACCAGTTTTGTTTTGTTTTTTAAATGTAAGGAGGATACAAAAAAGGTGGCAACAAGTTAAAAAAGAAAAAGTAGAAAATGAAAAGGAACTGATCTGTGGGATGGAGTTGGGAGGTGGGCAGAATGTGAGTGGTCTTAGAAAAAATTAGCCCCAGGAACCGGTATAGCGACCTAGGAATAATGTCTAGGACATCATTCAATTTGAGAATCTAGGCTAACATCACAGTAACAGAAAAGCAGCTTGATTAAACATAAGGTAAAATTTCAGGCCAAGAATCCTGAAGCCAGCAGCAGGTTACCAAAAGAAACTGTGAAATTTAGTATTTGGAGATATTAAAGAATTCTGTTACAAGCCATCTGTCCTGAGTATTCCCAGTCTAAACCCATCCTGAGCAGAGGCCCTTGGAAGCTGGCAGGCACAGGAACACTCTTGTGACTAAGATGGAACATCTCTACAAAAGCATACACACAAGACGTGATTTTTCTCGGTAAGAGCACATCTGTTCTTAGACTGCATTTCTCCTTCACTTGAGAATTCTTGTCTTAGTTTGGCAGAACTTTTCACAAGCAAACTTAGGAACACAAGGGTGGCTTGGTGGTTGAGCATCTGCCTTTGGCTCAGGGCATGAACCTGGGCTTCTCCCTCTGCCTATGCCTCTTTCTCTGTGTCTTTCATGAATAAATAAATACAGTCTTAAAAAAAAACACTTTAGGAACATATGAAACAGCTAGCAAAACATTCCCTGAAAGAACATATACGGAGAATAACAAGAGAGTGGCGTGTTACTCTAGAAATGTCTATAGTGAAAGGGGAGAAAAGATGACACACAGGTCCTCAGTCAGTGGAGTCCAGATCTGTGAACCACAGGTCTGATTCTGGGCTGCACTCTGACACGTTAAATACCTCCCCCATACTCCCCCTCTACCACACTCACAGCTGGATGTGTACTGTAACCCTGTCAGACATAGGTGTTTGTTTTCACACAGGTTACCAAGAGACAGTCGCCAAAGGTTTACTTTCATCGTTTACTCAGCATAAGCTCACGTTTCTGTCTAGCCAGCCGTGTATCCAACACCCCTCTGTACCATGTATTCATTTTCTCACACATGTCGTGCACTTCCCAAGTGCCTACTATATGCCAGGCACGTAGGCGCTGAGGGATGCAGCAGGGAATGAGACGAAATTCCAGGCTGGCGGAGAGACATGCACCTATAGTATCTGTTATGTAAACTGACTGTCAGTAAGAAAGTAATACAGCAGGGGGTGGGGTGGGATCATGAAGCATGATGTACTCTGGAAAATATAGTTAAAGAATGCAGCCCCAAGAAGGTGACAAGAGAACAGATACCTGAGGGGGGCAGAGCATCAAGGCAAAGGATATCCCAGTTAGCAGAACAGGTGAATACAAGGGCCCCAAGGCCAGTGGGTGCTTGGCATGCTCCAAGGCCACGGGGTAGGGGGAGGAGGTGGTAGTGGATGGCAAGTATGGGAGTCCTCCTGTCCTCCACTCCCTGCCTAGCACCCAGAGCTCACTCGGTAGTGGTCCACAGAAAGCAACCACATGGCACAACTTGCAGACAGCATGTGGCCAAAAGGCGGGGAAGAGAAGATGCCAAGTCTTAATTGCTCTCACTGCCACTGTCCCCTCATCCTCCTGACTGCAGCCTGCTTGCCAGCACCATGCCCTTTTTCTCCTCATCTCCCTTGCTGAGCCGTAGGCATATGACAAAAGGTTTCAGCAAATTAATTCTTCACTGCCAGGCGGGGCTGGCCCACCCTGCTGGGTGAATCAGACACATGCTGAGTGGCCTGTGGGCCCGGCTCTACTCTTTTGTACTTTTCTAAAGGAACAGGAGAAGCAAAGGGCCCTGCAAAAACCCTTGACACTTTGCCTAGTGACCTGCAATCATGGGAACAGTATGACCCACTTTGCACAAGACATTCAACCATATTGCCAGGTCTGTGGCCTGCCTGATTGCTGCAGTGCCTCCCTCTTCTAGGCTGCCCGTGGGCCAGAGATATTACTTCTCAACAACCTGAGTCACCGTACCGGCAGCTCAGGCAAGCCGGGCCAAGTGGGAACACAGCTGCTCCGTACAATTGTACTAGCAGGGACCAAGCCCAGGCACTGGGCCCATGGTAGAAGAGCTTTGGTCTTAAATGAAGAAAAGAACAAGCCATTCTTTGATCTGGCCAGGAAAGGGGGTGGTCAGGACCTCCCAGGAACCAGATCACACTGACACCAGGCCAAGCATCGCTTCTGTATCTTCCATAATGCCAAGTCTCTGATGCCGTCTCAACCTTACAGGGCTTCCCAGAATTACATGCCACGATGGGAATAGGATCTGTCAAAAAAAAAAAAAAAATCCAAGCATAACAGTATTCAAAGTATTCACTAGTTCACAGGCCACAAAGAAAAGATGATGACATTAAAAATGGGAAAAGGATAGAGATCAGAGACAGGTAACTTAGAATAGAATTTAGGGGCACCTGGGAGGCTCAGTTGGTTAAGTATCCCATTCTTGATTTCAGCTCATTCTTGACCCGTGAGACTTAGCCCTGTGTCAAGCTCCGTCCTGGTGTGGAGCCTGCTTAAAATTTTCTCTCCCCCCTCCCCACCCCCTCTAAAAAAAGAACATATTTTATTTTATTTATTTTATTTTTAAAAAGGATTTTATTTATATTTATTCATAAGAGACACGGTGAGAGAGAGGCAGAGACACAGGCAGAGGGAGAAGCAGACTCCCTGCAGGGAGCCCTATGTTGGGGGGCTTGATCCCTGGACCTGGGATCTGGGATCATGCCCTGAGCCGAAGGCAGACAGATGCTCAGCCACTGACAGGTGTCCCCGGAAAGAATTGATTTTAAGGAATTCCTCTTTTATGCACATTTTCCAAAAGACAGTTGCAAGCTGCCTCTTGCTATCAAATTCTAGAGTGTTTGCGGTAACCATGTAACTATTATAATTGTGCCTCACCGCAAGTATCTAAGAAAATCAATTAATGAGCTGGGAGCCTGACAACGTGGGGGTGGATCCCAGAACTCCGAGACCATGACCTGAGCCGAGGTCAGTTACTTAACCCACTGAGCCACCCAGGTGCTGCGAATCACAAGTTAATTCCATGTCCTGCAGCAAGTTCCTGCCGCCACACATACTAAGAGTGGTAGGACTGAGGTACACCTGAAGCCTGAATGCAAGAGAAACATCAGAACTACCACGGCCTGAAATGCAGAAACCTGACCATATTGATGCAAGCAGAACACAGAAGGGGAAACCTCATCCTTCAGAGAGAGCCCTGCTCATGTGGAAAATCTGTCAGCTCCCTCCAGGAAGAGTATGTCCAGGTGAATCATCTGTGTGAGGTTAAATAACCATTAGTGTTCTCTTTGATCTATTATCAAAAAGAGTTTGCTGGAGGCTTGTTCAAAAGAGATAAATAAAAAGACACCACACTAAGCTTTAAGCAAATCAGTTGCACCCCCCCAGCTTTCCATCTGGCACCCAAGAGGGACCACAAAATGTGAGAGAATGGGAGGGGGTGACAATAGAAGGGTGCTGGGGTTAACGAGAGATGGCGTAGAAAGTTGCTTCCTTCACAGCTCTCAAGATGAGTTTTTGGTCTCGCTGAGAATGCAAACGCTATCATCTTGGCTGTTTGTATCTGCAGCAGGACAAGGGGGAAGGCTGCTCAGAGGCTGAAAAGTATGAAGATCTTAGGGCAAATCTGTTTTAAAAGACATCAAGATTTTTAAAAAATTTTTTGCTATAGTGAAGAAAGTTAATTTCCTAAACTCTAAACTCACAAGCAGTAACGATCTCTAGGGTCAAGTCTTGGCTTTGCTTGCTGCTACGGCCATGGTAGGAGGCAGCGGGCAGTTTGCTGTGAAAATCAGTTAAGTCACATGGCCTTTGGCTTACAGATGTGTTTACTGCAGATATTTAACTACTGTTTAGTAGAACTTCCTCATCATATGCTGTTTTATGCTTTGAATGGTCACAATTCATCTAAAAATGAGTCAACTGAGCTGACGAGCTACGAGGGGTCAGGATGAAATCTGCCTCCACTTTCTCTTCTCCTACCCATTCATCTCTTTAACAGTCAACTTGTGTTAGGCAGGCATGGGAACATTCTTCAAGTTGGCTGCCAATAACACAAAACATTAAATAGTGCTTTAATTTGGGAGTCACAACACTCTTTCCTGAATTTAAAAAGGTTTTTCTAGGTTGGAGAAAATCAGCTCCAGAATGAGAGGAGGAACGTAAACCATACCTTGCTCAGAAATGTCAAAATACAAAATATAAAAAACACTATCATAAAGACCGTGAGGGGAATGATATCTAAATGCTAGCAAGCTTTCAGATACGAAAGTAAACTGACAACAGAATTCCTTTAGAATGCTGGCATTTAAAAAAGTGATAACTCCGGATTAAATAAATCTTGGCTCGAGAGACACTATCTGCCACATCAGCACTGTTCACTCTGCCAACCCAGGAATCTATGCTGCTTCTTTTTTCCCTGCAGGATTCCCATACTTTCTAACCTCCATTCTACGTGCATAACAATCTGACACAATCATGTTGCTTACCACACTTCACCCAAGTAGAGAGAGAACACAGTCTTACTCAGGGCTTTGGATAAATAATTGCAAAAGGAGGGCATGACAAAGGACTGTTTCAGGTTGGCTCCATGGTTAGAGACAGGTGAACAGCCTCACTCTGGAAAAGTGTTCGGGGAGAGGGGGTGGATTTTAAATGTTGCAATAATCAATTTTCCTTATTACAAAGGTAAGATTAGGGATCCCTGGGTGGCGCAGTGGTTTAGTGCCTGCCTTTGGCCCAGGGCGCGATCCTGGAAACCCGGGATCGAATCCCACGTCGGGCTCCCGGTGCATGGAGCCTGCTTCTCCCTCTATGTCTCTGCCTCTCTCTCTCTCTGTGTGTGACTATCATAAATAAATAAAAATTAAAAAAAAAGGTAAGATTAGACAGGTCAAAAGAGAAGTGCCCATCTCCCACTCCTTAGCTGCCCATCAGTTATTTAAGGAAGTACTATTTTTTTTTAAAGAAGTACTATTTAGGGGATCCCTGGGTGGCGCAGCGGTTTGGCGCCTGCCTTTGGCCCAGGGCACGATCCTGGAGACCCGGGATCGAGTCCCACGTCGGGCTCCCGGTGCATGGAGCCTGCTTCTCCCTCTGCCTGTGTCTCTGGCTCTGTCTCTGCCTGTGTCTCTGGCTCTGTCTCTCCTTCTATCTCTCAAGAATAAATAAATAAAATCTTAAAAAAAATTAAAAAAAAAAAAAGAAGTACTATTTAACCACTGCTGGTTAAAAAAGGACTCCAGTGGAGTCACCTCTGTGGCTTTGTTTTTTATTTTTATTTTTATTTTTTATTTTTTTTGTGATAGTCAAAGAGAGAGAGAGAGAGGCAGAGACACAGGCAGAGGAAGAAGCAGGCTCCATGCACCGGGAGCCCGACGTGGGATTCGATCCCGGGTCTCCAGGATCGCGCCCTGGGCCAGAGGCAGGCGCCGAACCGCTGCGCCACCCAGGGATCCCTGTGGCTTTGTTTTTAAGTGAATCATCTGTGGATCTTTTCTCCCTGCTCTCCCTTAAGGTCTTCATTTCCAGCTCCATCTCCAAGGCCCAGATTAGATGTTGCAAAGACTCCCCATTGGCCTCTTGCAACTTTGCGGTCTTGACAAGTCGTTTAAGCACATATCAACTTCAACTCTGACAGGACTTGCATACTTAGGTTTTCAGGTATTATGGGAACACACTTTGCACCTCTAGGTAAAGCCCAAGTCCCTCAAAGGGCAAGTATTCCAACTTGTTCTATGCATACAAAAATTATTTATTGGTGATACCATCACTGAGGAGATATACCTGCTATTATAAAACGGAAGAGGGTGTCAGAGAGTGATACACATGAGCCCACAATGGCAGCTTCCTAAAACATGGACTAAGTCCTACTTACAGAAGGCATTCCCCAGAGAAGAGCTCTGCAGTGCTAGGGATTTGGAACTCTAACGGAGTTGTTCTCCTCATAAGATGTTAAAGATACAATAACAAAATACCAAAATGCTTAACACACACACACACCCTCCTTAAAGAGTAGAAGGAATTTCTTCCCCACTCAGTAGATGTAGATAATTTTTTCAGCAGTAGGAAGAAGGAGAGTAACATAACCTTCAAACTTTTTTTCTAGGGGAATTCTTATTCACAGTTAAAGAAAAGAACGTGCCAACAAATTCAAAGTCCTTTCCCAAGTTCTCAGAAGGAGGATTAAAGGACCCCATACACTACCCCACTTACCCAACATTTGGAGAGGATTGGCCGAAAAAATTACTCTTATAGAGTTTTATTACCTTAAAGATAACAACTTTATTCTCACTTGTTCACAGAAGAACAAGAACGGTCGTGATGATGACTTCTGCTTAGGTAAAGCACCCTGTCATCTGAAAAAGACCACGCTAATCTACATAGAGAACATTCCTTGCTGATGGATGAAGGCCAGATTGCTGCAGATGGACTTAGAACTCTGCTCTCCAGAGTTTTGCTGACTAGTTAATCCCCAGAAGGCTACAGTGAGAAGGCAAAAGATCAAGTGCCGGGATTCAGTCATCCCCGTGACTAGTTTTATTTCTGTGCTCCCAGTAGTTCTCACAGAAGAACTGTCCTTCTCTCTACTAGTCAACGGAAAGGCGCCTGACTCACTGAATTAACAAATATTTAACAAGTGCCTACCATGTGTCAAACAGCATACTGCGGGATCCCTGGGTGGCGCAGCGGTTTGGCGCCTGCCTTTGGCCCAGGGCACGATCCTGGAGACCCGGGATCGAATCCCACATCAGGCTCCCGGTGCATGGAGCCTGCTTCTCCCTCTGCCTGTGTCTCTGCCTCTCTCTCTCTGTGTGACTATCATAAATAAATAAAAATTAAAAAAAAAAAACAGCATACTGCTTGATCAGGAAATGACAGCGGATACGGATGTGATATGGATGTGACCCCATCTTCTTGAAAGGTATAGCAATATACAGTGTGCAAAGATAACTGTGAGTCAATCACTTCTGGAGAACAGTGATTAGGAGCCTATACCCTGGAGCTATACAGCTTGGGTTCAAATCTCTGCCCCACCACTTAACTGGCCTTGTGACCCTGGGCAAGTGACTCACTCTTTCATGCCCTGGTTTTATTATTTATAAAACAAATGAATTACAGTGGCACCTGGCTGGCTCATTCGGTAGAGCATATGACTCTTGATCTTGGAGTTGTGAGTTCAAGCCCCATGATGGGGGTAGAGGTTATTTTTTAAAAAATAATAAATGTTCTATAAAGAACTTATTAAACTCAACAGCAAAGAAACAAACAATCTAAACATGAAATGGGCAAAAGACATGAACAGAAATTTCACAGAGGAAGACACAGACATGGCTAACAAGCACATGAGAAAATGCTCCGCATCACTGGCCATCAGGGAAATACAAATCAAAACCACAATGAGATACCACCTCACACCAGTGAGAATGGTGAACATTAACAAGACAGGAAACAACAAATGTTGGAGAGGATGTGGAGAAAGGGGAACCCTCTTGCACCATTGGTGGGAATGTGAACTGGTGCAGCCACTCTGGAAAACTGTGGAGGTTCCTCAGAGTTAAAAATAGACCTGCCCTACGAACCAGCAATTGCACTGCTGGGGATTTACCCCAAAGATACAGATGCAGTGAAACGCCAGGACACCTGCACCCCGATGTTTATAGCAGCAATGTCCACAATAGCCAAACTGTGGAAGGAGCCTCGGTGTCCATCGAAAGATGAATGGATAAAGAAGATGTGGTTTATGTATACAATGGGCTATTACTCAGCCATTAGAAACAACAAATACCCACCATTTGCTTCGATGTGGATCAACTGGAGGGTATTATGCTGAGTGAAATAAGTCAATCGGAAAAGGACAAACATTATATGGTCTCATTCATTTGGGGAATATAAAAATTAGTGAAAGGGAATAAAGGGAAAGGAGAGAAAATGAGTGGGAAATTACAGTGAGGGTGACAATACATGAGACACACCTAACTCTGGGAAATGAACAAGGGGTAGTGGAAGGGGAGGTGGGCAGGGGGGTTGAGGTGACTGGGTGATGGGCACTGAGGGGGGCACTTGGTATGAGCACTGGGTGTTATGCTAAATGTTGGCAAACTGAACTCCCAATAAAAAAATTAATAATTGGGGATCCCTGGGTGGCTCAGCAGTTTAGCGCCTGCCTTTGACCCAGGGCACGGGCCTGGAGTCCTGGGATCGAGTCCCGCGTCAGGCTCCTGGCATGGAGCCTGCTTCTCCCTCTGCCTGTCTCTGCCTCTCTCTCTCTCTCTATCATGAATGGATGAATGGATAAATAAATAAATAAATAAATAAATCTTAAAAAAAATTAATAATAAAAAATAATAAATGTAATTACAGTACCTTCCTCATGTGATTAATTGAATATATGTCAAATCTTTAGAATAGCGAGTACATGGCACACAATGTATGTTGCAAACATATTAGTATCATCTTACAAAGACCTTTGCCATTGATCAATTTTACATTCAATACTTATGAAAATGAGTTTTGCCAAGCCTTGAATCAAGAGTTCCCTGCAAAGGCCATGGGCAATGAAATGTGCCCATATCCACCATTCACGGGTCTGATATTCTCTATTTTGGGTGGATCACATGCCATAATAATATTTGTGAACATGGAGTTTTTTTTTAAAGATTTTATTTATTTATTCATGAGATACACAGAGAGAGAGGCAGAGACACAGGCAGAGGGAGAAGCAGGCTCCATGCAGGGAGCCCAACATGGGACTCGATCCCAGGTCTCCAGGATCAGGCCCTGGGCTGAAGGTGGCGCCAAACCGCTGAGCCCCAGGGCTGCCAGGAGATTTTTAAGGGTCTCTAGATAAATTCCTCTAGAATGTTAAGGGGATGTCACTGACTCCTCTGTGGGTGGAAGAGAAGATCCACTCTTTAGCAGAGTGGAAAGAGGTTTGTACCTGAGATGCCATGGGTTTTGAGATCAAGCCCCATGTCAGGATCCACACTCAGCAGGGAGTCTGCTTGAAGAGTCTCTCCCTCTGTCCTTCTGCCTACTTGCATGAGTGTTTTCTTTCTTGAGCTCTAAATAAATCTTAAAAAAAAAAAAAAAACTAGCCCATACAAACTTTCACAGAAGCATCTTCATCACCATAAAAGGATGGTGACAATATGTATCAATATTGTTTGAGTTCATATCCGTGAGAATGAGAGCATTTTATTTTCAAGAACATCAAAAATAAATAATATTATCAAGTTAAAAAACCAGAAATCAGTTGTATTCACCTATGATGCTTAGTAAGAGAAGAGAGGCCTCAGAAATCTTCTATGCGTGGGAAGATGATAGAAAAAGGGATAGCAAAATCCTCCTGACCTCCTCTTCATATGCCCATCACCACTTCCACTGTATCTCAATCAGTGATAAAATTATAGGCTTATTTTTTTAAATGATGTGATTATCAGTTATACTGTAATTATCTGTTCATTTGTCACAATCGCAATTAAGCTCTAAGCTCTTCAAGGGCAAACCTCTGATATTCTTATTTGTATCTCCAGAGAGCCTGGATCGATGCCTGACAGGTGGCTGATTACTGGTTGAAACTATGAATGAATGAGTGAATGAATACCTCCATGTCTTTTAGAGTTTCATATCAAAGAGTTCTCAAATTTGTCTGCATTGAGAATTACCAAGGAGGTTTAAAAAACACAGACACTGTGATCCCATCCCTAGAAATTTCTGGGACCCACTACTCCAAGAAATTCTAATTCAGTAGCCTAGAAGCTGAGAAATTAATTTTTTTGAAAAGTCACTTGGGTAATTTAGATAAAAAGCCTTCTTTGGGAACCATTTTATAAATTGGTTTTTTGATGCTAATAAATCCCCTAAAGTTCTTGAAGTTCTATCACTGAAACAGTATACATATATTGCACTACACTGACAGAGTCTAGACAAGGACTGTGGTCTCAGGGACAAACTATTTTTCATTCTAACAAATTTTGTTACAATTCGATTTGCTCAAACTCCCACCAGCCAGAAAAGAAAATACAAAAAAATCATTTCCTTTCAACCCATCTCTCAAGCTGAAGATTAGGTTAGAGATCAGTTCTCTGATCTTTCAAACACTGTGTTACAGAGTACATATCACATATTAACAGCATGCATTAAAGTAGCCTAAATCCCATCCCCATTCTGGAATGTCTGTCAGTAAAGAGAGAGAACCCTAGTCCCTAGCACAACCTCCTGAGCCAGGCAGCAGTGGTGGCCATGTCTGTAAAACTCAGTGAGGATAGGGAACTTCTCTTTTGCTCCCTATAATCCCCAGCAGCTGTTCTGGGCAAACAGAAGGAATTTAGTAACTACTTGTTTAATCATACTGAATGGGCGGTATGGGATGCCACTGACTGGCTACCACCACCAGAAATCATGGCATAGACTTGGCCACAGCCAACTATGTACACTCCTTGGAAGAACAAGTGGGCAATGGGAAGAATGTGGACACTGGCTGAGATGTGGGTGCTGGCTTGGGCCCTGTTATCATCAGTCCTAAACTGAGCCATTTCTTATTGGCTCCATTACCTGGATTAGATGGTCATGGTTCCTTTCAGTGACTCTGGTAATTCTGTGAAAAAAGCCTCTAAGATGCCTGCCCCCAAACAATCCACTCCCACACTGAACCAGGGTTGTGCATATGACCAAAATAGCAAAAGGGATGGCATGTCACTTCTTGGACCAGGTCTTTAAAAACACTGTGACTTCCATTTTGGTCAGTGCCTATGTTTCTGTTTTTCAGCTTATTAGCCCTGGAGAAAGCCAGCTGCCATGTCATGAGCAGTCCTACAGGGAAGGCCAGCCTGGCAAGAAACTGAGGCCTTCTGCCAACAACCACCTGAGTGAGCCTGGCAACAGACCTGTGGCCCGTCAGCTGCAGCATGTCTGCAGCTGCATGAAAGACCCAGAGGGAGAACCACTGGGCTAAGCCTCTGAGGGACTGGGATTCCTGAACCTCAGAGACTGGAGGGACAAATGATTGCTGTCTGAAGCTGTTAAATCTTGCAGTAATTTGTTACTCAGCAACAGAGGCAAGACTTAGAAATTAACAGGTGAGTAGGGTAGAGAGGACAGGTTCTTCAAAGTTAACTCTCCTTTTCCTTGCTGGCTTTCATTTTGGTTTGGACACATGATCAAGGCACCAAGTGGCAGCTCTGCCCTAAGGAATAAATGCTCCCTCTGCCTTGATTAAATTGGAACGAGGAAGGAAATGAAAAGGTCTGTTGTCTAAAGTATAGAATTTGGTTATGAAGACAATATGGCACTTTTATTACTAGCCCGAGGCTTTAACTGACAAGGAAGCTAACATTTATTGATTATTATTCAGTTTTTCAAAGACAATAAAGAATTATCCTCATTTTTAGATGAGGAAAATGCAAGTTCTGAAAGTTCAGATATTTATTTATCTGCAGGATACAGACTTAGGGTGGCTAACTATCCTGGTTTATTGGAACTCAAGGGTTTCTCCTGGGTTACAAAATAAGTGTGTGTGGGGGGATCCAGGAAAGCCCCAGGCACACTGAAAAGAGCTGTTACTCTATGTCCACACCTTGGGCTCTTTGTAATTCACCACACAGTTTTGTTTTGTTTTTTAAAGTACATTATAAGGCTATCATTTTGTCAGCTTAGGACCTGCAAAATGTATTTTGAAATGCCACCTATGAAAATGAAAAAAATCCACAACTTTTCTATATATCTCAGTACCCAAGACTGTTTTTTCTATAAAAAAAAAAAAAAAAAAAAAAAGTAGAACTGCTGTTCTTGATACAATATAGCATGAAAATTTTTCTACCTAAGAGTTTCTGCAAACTTTTGTTTCAAAACAGCAACTGAGTCCAGGAATGATGAGTAGCTACTCCCACCCCAGGCCTCTGTAGGCCCTTGAGCCCTCCAGCACAGCTCAAAGGGCTGCCAGCCAGACCGGATGGGCTCTTCCCAGAACCACACACCAGGTCAAGTGCTCAGGCAGGAGGGGAAGGTAGGTTCACAATTTCCTCTTTTTCTACAGAAGTCCAGAGGCAGTCACCACTGAGAACTTCATTAGTAGTACGCAAAGGGTTTTCATATGCCAGGAAGGCCACCTCTCAGCCAGTTAGCGTTGCTCAAATTGCTCTAGCCCTGTCTCTTAGTAACACTCACTAGGATGGCTAATAAACATAAAGACCAACAATTATAGATTTTGGCAAGGATAAGGAGAAATTGGAACACTCACACACTGCTGGTGGGACTGTCACCTGGTAACGTCTGTTGTAGAAAACAGTCTGGCAGGTCCTCAAAAAGTGAAACACAGAGCTACCTTACCATCCAGCAATTCTACCTCTAGTTAGATACCCAAGAGAAATGAAAACATATGTCCAAGTAAAAACCTGCACACAAATATTCACAGTGGCATCATTTTCAATAGCCAAAATATGGAAACAACTCAAATGTCCACTGACTGATTAATGAACAAAATGTGTACACATCCACACAAGAGACTGTTATTCAGCTATTAAAGCAAATAAGTATTGCTATGCACATGCTACAACATGAATGAACTTGAAAACATTATGCTAAGTAAAAGATTCCAGATGCAAAGCACATACTGTATGACTTCACTTACAAGAAATGTCCAGAATAGGCCAATCCATACAGACAAAAAATGCTAGTGATTGTCTGGGGGTGAGGGAAGAGTGTAAAGTGTTGACCTGTATGGCGTTTTTGAGATAATAAAAAGGCTTTGGAATTAGATGCACTTAAAAATAAAAACTTTAAAAAAGGAGAAGTACTTAAAAAAAAACTTAAAATTTTGCATGGTCAAGCTCACTTCTAGAAATTCTTATGCTAAGGAAATAAAAGCGGATGTGCATTACAATTTACCTATAGGACTGTCATCAGTGATATAATAGCAGAAAAATGAGGGGTGCAGGTGGTTTAAATATCCATGTAGAAGTACAGGCTAAATAAACTATGGTACAGGTACAGAATTAAATATTAAGTGACCATTAAAATTATTGGGCATTTAGAAAAATGAAAACCTATGTTCACACAAAAACCTGTACCTGGTCAACGTAGCTTTATTCGTAATAGCCAAAAACTGGAAACAAATATCATGAAACATTACTCAGCAAAAAAAGGGAGCACTCTATTGATACACTTTAACAACCTGGATGAAGTTTCAGAGAATTACGCTGAGTGAAAAAAGCCAATCCACTTTTATAGCAATTTTGAAATGACAAATTTACAGAGGTGAAGAAGAGAAGAGTCGCTGCCTGGGTTAGAGATGGTGAAAAAGCAGGAGGGAAGCTTATGTGGCTAGAAATGTCTCTAGCTTGACTGCAATGATTTACGTATCCTGCCTGTGACATAGAACTACGGTTCTGCAGGGGAAACTGGAAAAAAGGAACTGGGATCTCTATTATTATAACTGCTTAGGAATTCAGAATAATCTCAAAAAAAAGTTTAATTAAAAAAAAAAAAGATCCACATTGGGGCACCTGGGTGGCTCAGTAAAGTATTTGCCTCTGGCTCAGGTCATGATCTCAGGGTCTTGTCATCAGAGCCTGCTTCTCCCTCTCCCTCTGCTCCCCATCCCCTTGTACCCACTACTTGTGCTTGTTCTCTCTCAAATATCTTTTTTTTTTAATTTTTATTTATTTATGATAGTCACAGAGAGAGAAAGAGAGAGAGGCAGAGACATAGGCAGAGGGAGAAGCAGGCTCCATGCACTGGGAACCCGATGTGGGATTCGATCCCAGGTCTCCAGGATCGCGCCCTGGGCCAAAGGCAGGCGCCAAACCGCTGCGCCACCCAGGGATCCCTCTCAAATATCTTTTTAAAAAATCCACAAAAGTGAGGAAAACAAACCAATAAATAAGACTAAACACTTGATTTTTTTAAAAATTCAAATACCATATCCTATACCCCCACCCCAATCCAATGACACATGGCTGTGATATTCTGATATGTAACCTTAAAAGGAGGGTTGTGCTGGAAAGGAACTGTCTGAACTATGACTCCATTCGTGAAAGCTTAACCCTTGACCTAAGTGCTGGTATTTTAACTAAGTTTAGTTTTCACAGTCTAATGCAGGTTCCCAGTAAATGCTTATTTATATCCAGACTACTCAGGCTTTGGGGAATACTGTTTTGATCAGTCTCATGTTCTGATTCACTTAAAGAGCTCATACAGCTCACATGGGCCAGTTTTCAAAGAACAAGAAAATCTCTAACTATATCAAATAAAACCTTCCTTGGGATGCCTGGCTGGCTCAGTTGGCACAGCATAAGACTCTTGATCTCAGGGTTGTGAGTTTAACCCTCACGCTGGATATACAGCTTACTTAAAAACAAACAAACAAAAAAATCCCACTAATAAAAATCTTCCTAAATAAAATTTATGATTTTATTTAATAATATTTATGATGATTCAGAGGCATTTGTGATGTTTGAGTACTTCAGAGCCAGAAGTACGAATGCCAACTCCCATTTTATAGGACTATAGACAAGCAGGCATAGATAATTTGGATAAATCTGTAAATAACACCATGCCTCTATGGCTCAAATAAGTTCTTGCAATCAGTCATTTCCTTGCCACTTTGCATTCTCATAACTGGAATGTAGAAAACTTTAGATAGCAAACACTGAGAGCTGTCAGGTTCTACATGTTTTTTCAAAGTGAAAGATATTAGGAAAAGCTTGTCATACTACGAAAAATAGAAACTGCTTTCTTCTTTTTGGATCATTTTCTTGTCAATCCACTGAGAAACAAGGTGGCTCAGACGCACTTTTGTAACATGAAAGAGTCCTACATTGTGCTTTTGCGGTTCACCAGGATGAGGGCCTTGCAGCCCTGTCACACATGTGATCGGCTGTGGCTCTCCTTGCTGTTAACAGGAGAAGGTGTTCAACTCCTGGAGCTCTCCAGAGGACAGGGGCACTCCAGAAAAGGGTGAGATGGCTTCTCTTGTAACCCTCACTGGAAATTCTCCGGTAAGATTAGATCTCTTCCTAGCAATACTTTTCTTCTATTCACCAAGTGCTACTTGTAACAAATGTGCCACTGTGTTTAAAGCCCCCTTGACAACCATTAAAGGTGAAATGCTGAGAATCAGGCCCTACGGTGATTACATTTTAGTGGAACTGCAAGTATTTTAGCAAGTCATATTAATGTAACTGAATATTCTGACTGCCTAATAATAAGATTTTCCCTTCATTTCAACTCTCCCCAAGTACCAATATTCAACTCCAAGCTGTCATAAAAGCCATTTTGCTGTAACAAAATGAAAAAAGGGAACCCAGCAATCAAATTAACATGAAGTCCATCAGGTGCCCACCTACAGCCAGAACACCAAGGGATAAACACTAACAAGTCCCACAATGAAAATTAAGAACACAGTTAAGGAGGAAAAAACAAACACCTAACCTACTTGTGTATAAAACTTGTAAAAATTCTTTCCTGGATAAGTCCATCAGGTAAAAACTTTAGGAAAAGAATTTAGGTTGCAAAATGGCTTGTATCATTGTTTAACAACATGGTTACTGAGCACCAAATGTGTTTATGGCCTTGGGGAAGCTCTGGTAGAGATAAGAGAACATGGTCCTTTCCCTGGAACTCAAGAGATCTAGCTGTTATTCAGTTGGAATCCACATCTTTTAATTCATTTCAAAACATAAATTTAGCACAAATCAACAACAGTTCAACATCCCGCCCCCACCTCTGAAAGGCAAGATTATTTATTTATGGCAAGAATATTTAATTGGTGGTGGTGGAAACACATATAACATGATATATAATATCCCAATTTCAAAGAAATATATGTTTTTAAAAATATTTTATTTATTTATTTGACAGAGAGAGCATAAGCAGGGTGAGTGGCAGGGGAGAAAGCTCTCTGCTCTGCATAGATGTGAGAATCGATCCCAGGACCCTGAGATCATGAGCCAAAGGCAGAAGCCCAGCCGACTGAGCCACCCAAGTGCCCCCAACATCCCACTCTGATCTGGAAAAACTATCACATTTTCCTACGAGGAATCAAATGAAAACACTACTTGAAAAAAATTGTGACTACAGAAGCAGTGACATGTTTAAAATGTATATGGTTTTTTCCACAGATTTTTTTTTCACGGACATGAACAATTTAATATATTTCACCAAGCAAGAGATAGAAAGGGAGAGGGTCCTAGCCCAGGCTGCTATAATAAAATACCACAGACAGGTGGCTTAAATAACAGACATTTATTTCTTACAATTCTGGAGGATGAGACATCCAAAATAAGATGCCAGCAGATTCATTCATCCTGTCTTGGAGACAGCCACCTTCTAGCTGTACCCTCACAAGATAAGGACAGAATGCTCCTGGGTCTCATCTCTTCTTAGAAAGGTACTAATCCCATCATGGGCATCCTCATGACCCCATCTTAACCTAATTACCTCCCAAAGGCTTCCCCTCCAAATACCAATATACTGGGCGTGGTGTGTGTGTGTTAGAACTTCAGCATATGAATTTGGCACAGGGGGCTGGTGGTGCGGGGGGAGGTATATACAAACATTCAGTCTGTAACAGGCAATTTTCCATTTGAGACCTAACAGGAATGATTATATTACAGTGTCTAAAGAAAATTGCCACTTTTAGAAAAACCTGGTCTCTAAGGTGAGTCATTTTCATTCATTCAAGTTATCAAAACACATAATCTCTACTTGACAAGAAGGGCTGTGTTCCAGATGTTAACTTATAAACTAACTTCCGGTCTTTGGAAAATTCTATTTTCTATAATATTCTATTATAATATTTCTATTATAATTCTATTTTCTAATAATATTACATTATTCTATAGAAATAATGTTATATTCGTAGTTATTAACCTTTTGTGGATCCCACACCAATTGTAAAAATCTGATTAAAGAAAAAGAAACCTTTCCTCTATCCACAAATGATAAAACTGACATTTAGAGTCTTCCAAATCCTAGGGATCCCAGTCCCCAAATGAGGAACCCAACCTGTAAGTGGTAGATAGACATCCAGATGGGCCCTATGCCAATTAACTCATAACGAAGTGGCCCCTATAGGACTATAGATGCTCATTATTTCTAGGAGAAAATATAATCTGTAATAGGTAAAATTTGAGTTACAATCCTGTGCTCTGACACAATACTGTAACATACAATGCTTGGAAAGCTGCTCACCTGTACAGACCCCAGTTTCCTGATCTATAAACATGTGCAAAGTAATACCTATATATTATGGGGTTGTTGGGAGGATTAAATGAGATTATCTAAAATACCTGGTACAGTGCATCAACACCTTCATTCCTGGCAGCTATTTTTACTATCAGCAGCAAACATCCATCAAACATATATTTAATGTATTGTGACAGAAAAACCCACAAGACAATAAACCTGCCTCCAGAGAGGTCAGAGTCTAGCTAAGGGAGAGAGAAGTGATAAATAACTGCAATAAAGTGATATAGGTGCCTTGACGAAGGATGTACAGGGGAAATGGGAGGATAAAAAAAAGAATGGTCAATTTTACATAAGGACAAGTTGGTCAGGTGAGGCTTCATGGAGGCATGTTTGGGTTAAGGCTTGCCAATTAAGGATGGCATGGAGGGGAGAGAAAAGTGAATGATGCTGCTGGAGAAGCAGGTAAGGGCTCTAGTGTTTATTTTAAACTGGGGAGGTAGAGTGAGAGTGGGGGTGCGCAGGAGGCTAAAAAGGTGAGGTGAAGGTCATGTCATGTAGGAGGCTACTGCTGTAGCCCACATGAGGGGTGGGGGACACCGGCAGGCCATGTCGGGGAGAAAGTGCTGGGGCTGGAGAGAAGAGATGTCCAGAGGTGGGCCAGGTAAGGGAGAGGTAAGAGTCTAAGCTTCTGACCTCCCACTCTGCACTGTGGATGGACTGCTACTCAGAGTCAGCTACTCAGCACAGAGGCAAGCAGGACTCGAGAAAGTTCTGACCATCTAGAAATGTATTGGTCCACCACTAATCTTACTAATTACAGATCAATTATACAGTTTCATATGTGCCTGCTGAGTTAGGAGGCTCACCATACAATCTGAATTACTGGAGTGCAAATTTGTGAAAATTCACTGTACTAATATGTTCTCTTATAGGGAACCATTTTGAAGGTGAGCTGTAGCCGAGTTCATGATATTAAGTGTAAGAAGTTCAAGCTTATGCTGGGACCTATGCTACATATTTGTTTAGAGATTTACATACTTGTGTCCTAAAAAAAAAAAAATTAGGCCAGCTATGCTTTAACGTGAATTAAAATACACTTGTTGAGGCTGAATTATTTAGCAAATTGCTCTTTCCTTTTACTAAATGGTCTGCTGCTAATGACTGCTCCAAGAGAGTTCCTCAAGTCACTCTCCTATCACATTAACATGTCTCCAAGACAAGCTAATAATCACTGAGAACCTAAATAGCTCACCATTTCAAATGATTGTTTTTCTTATTTTCACGTCCATCTCCTTGAAGACTATAATGATTATAACAATAACAAACTAACGCTCAGTCCCTACTATGTGCCAGCAGTTTTTCTGCTACAAATTTACAGGGATGATCTCACTTAAATTCTCCTATCACTCTTCCACACATCCCTCTGCACAGATAGAGTACGCTGAGGCAAAGACCATGGAGTCACTTCTCCAAAGCCACACCAACAGCAGACCTGCTCTTTTAACCACATCTATTCCCTCCCCAATGTTACAGTAAAAATTAAAAAGGGATGTTTGCTGCAGAAAATCTGTAAAGTTTTTTTGTATCATTTTAAAGTAAAGACAAAAAGCAACCAAGAATGTTGGAATGTTGCAGAATTCACATTCCCCTCCCACCACTTATTAACAGAGTGATGGTGAACAACTTGACCTCTGACAGCCTCAGCCTCCTCACCTGGAATATTCCCTTCCAATGAGACTAAAAATAATACCTTCAAGTGAGATGGTTCATGTAGAGCATTTAGCATGGAGCTATGCTAATATTCTATAATAAACATACAAATATTTAAAATATGAATCTATTTCTTCTTTTTTATGCTTTAAAATAACACATACTTGCGATCCTGGATTTTGGCGCCGTAGCAATCATTTCCTTCAGGAATCTGAGTTCTAGAACAGTATTAATATAAATGCTTTAATTACTGCCCTATTATCATTTAATCTGTTTCCAATTTTAACTATTCTTAAATAATATTGCAATGAACATCTTTGCACATAAAACTTTGGCTATATGTTATTTTCCTTGAGTGAGAGTCTCAGAAATTGCCAATTAAATTGGTTGAAGGGTCAACATATATTGCAAAATTTCTCTCCAAAACATTTTTACTTATAACATTCCCACGAGCAGGATCTACATGAGTAGCTATATAATTGTATCTTGGCCAGGACTAGATAATCAACCTCAAGGAAAAAAGATTTTTTTCACCAATTTAGTCTAATATACAATGCTCTTTGTATATATCAACTATAAATCCTACAGAAATCCCAATGGCTAAATAAACACATTGAATGAATTACACACTGAAAATCTGGATTAATAAAGAGTCATTTCTAGATAATGCTCAAAAAATAAAAGAGTAATAAATAAATACTGTGTATCCTCCACTTTCTAAAGGATTAATTTGTGAATATAAGAAGCTGGTATTTGTTAATTGGTCACTTATGTTAGGAATCTTTCTCTCAGGTTATTAAGTGGAATTGTCTGCATTCCACAAAAATTCCCGTTCAAACCAAGGAACTAGTAAGTCTAGTTACCAATTTGTAAAACCTTTAAGAGAAGCATTACATTTTACATAAACAACAGTGATCCATGAGAACAAGCGTGGATTTTAAAAAGCATAGTGAAATCATTTGCTAAGTATCTATTTTGTCTAGGGACATGGACTTTAAAAAAAGAAATGGAATCTACAAACCACAAAGGAGCCCTATAAAGAACAGTAAATTTGGTTAGAGTGAGATAGGCTCGTGAAACTAGCTTTAACTAAATGCTTAAAAAACCAAAAACCAAAAACCAAAAAAACCCCCCCAAAACCCAAATGTTTTATGTATTTAACAACTTGAAATACAAAGATTCTCAGTTGGGTTTTTTAACTGTGAACACAACATTTTGCAAAACATAGGCCATTTTTGCTAATCAGTACCAGAGTCAGCCAAATTCAGTTTATGTCATTACTAGTACTGTCAATAAAGTATAAAACAGCCTGATTTTTCTAATCCCATGTGGAAGAACTGAGCAAACAGTTAGAAAAATATTTTGACTTGCTCACAGAGAAATTTCATATGAATTTCAGAGGACACAAATAAAAAACCCCAAAGAGTCTTCCTGCCTCCTTTCAGCTCAGTCACCACATCCAGAATAAATAAGTGGCATAGGGCCCAACAGCTTCCATTTAGAATGAACCAACTCCTACTTGGGTCACAAAAATTCTCATGACGACAAGTGGCATACTATCCAAGAGTTAAGTCACAATGAAAGGAAAACTTGATCAGCAAAATGTCGGGCAGACACTGGGATAAGCTATCCAAGGTCTAATGGGATGAAAGGGCATTAACTCTGGCCTAATTTGTGCCGGCATCAAACAAATCTCCCATCATTATAGATTGTAACGCCTCACTAATGAGTTAAGAGGATTTCATTATGAAACCATAATATTCTTCCTTTAGAGAGTCCCCGGCTTCAGGATGGCAACATCATTAAAAATAGAAAACACAACAATGATAATCATAATGGTAACTAACCCTGGACACTTAGTACTGCTAAGCGTGGTATCATGCATGCATTCACAGGCACCATTTAATCTTCTCATTAACCTTGTAAAGGGTTATTTTTCTTACTTTACAGAAAATGAAATAAAGGCTCACATACTAGACATTACTGCACACTATCACTGAGCCTGTGCCTGCTTCAGGGGTGTCAAACCCTGGGCCATCTGTTCCCACAACTTGAGCTCTTAACTGCCTCCTGTAGTGACATTACACTGAATTGAACTTTGCTAGGAAATTGAGCAAGTGCATCAAAATAGCAATCCACAAATAACTGTAACCCACTGCTGGGTCCTACATAATAATGTAAGCCTTTGTGAGGAGCATGTATGCCCAAGGCAACCTAACACCAAGAAAATGGTGTACATCAGTGTCAGCAGAGGGTTACAACTGATGGCAATGCTTCTGTGACACACATTTGATTTAGGTTTTCTTCTCCATTTAAGTGATTCATCATGAAGAGTTTGGTGTTCTATAGACAGCATAAATGAGGTCATATTAATTCTCAGGTAGCAGGCCTCCTTAGAAATGACATAAAAGTAAATAATAATGATAATGTGATTTCAGCCAGGCTAGAACTAAAAAAAACTAAGTGGAAACTTCTGGTAAGGGTGTTCAGGAGGATAACATGACAGGGAATGAGAAATGTGTCCATCGTGTTCAGTACCTGTCAGTTTCTAGAGCCAAGATGAATAGTGAGTTTTTCCCATAACCCTTTAAAATATGGATGTGCAGGCATGTAAAAAGATTACAGATATATCTGACATCTAGACACTAATTACATAAGTTTATGTCATTAAAATACTTTTAAAACATGGATATGTTCAGTTAAAAGATTAAAAAAAAAACAAAACCAGGCCTATGGCAATGAGTTTGGAATAACTAAGCTTTGGCAATACAAAAAAGTTGAGGGATGAGTTATCATAAAAAAAAAAATCAAAATTTATCTCTAATGAAGATAAAAGAGTATTAGCTTGAGGTAGGACATATGGAAGACCTTCCAGAGATGTGCAACCACAAGAAAAGGCCTGCATAAATAACCCCCATCTCTCTTCAATGGCTGAGAGTACAGATTACCCTAAAGCCAAGGACATTCTTTAGACACAGTTAATCCTACTCCACTTAGGGTGAGAAAAGGCAGGGAACCACTGTATTAAAGGCTACCTAAGTCTCCCGACTTTGCCCCACCCTCCAGGCCTACTTTCTATCCTATCCCATGGTGAAAATCCTATCCCACGGTTAAATTCTTTCAGGAAGGTCAATTTACAACTCCTCTTCCAAAATGCCATTTGTTTCCCACTCAATTTACTATTGACCAACTTCTCAGGTGTTTAGATGTCCTTTCCAAGCACAAAACAATTTATGGAAAGATACAGCAAAGTAGAATCACTTGGGCATTATTCTTAAATCTGAAACAAATTCTAGGCTGCTACTCCATACCATGTCATAAGTCAAATGTATAACCAAATGCTGTTTTTTTTCTTTTTAAAGTGCCCATATCTTACTCATGGGAATTTAATGAAGATTATAAACCATGTGTAGATAATTATACATGTGAACTATTTACAGGCACTCTTAGATGGAGTGGACTTGTTAAGAGTCTGTAACTGTCCAATATAACAAGAATCACATATACATGTAAAGTTAACACAAAAGCACCAGGTAAGAGGAGAGCCAAAGGGGTGAGGGCTATGGTGAGGAAGAAGAGATCAGGGGCTGGGACATTGAGAGGCTTCCACAAAGCAGTGGCTTGACCTGACACAAGATTAGTAGCGTACGGGTAGGCCAAGGATTGAGGGAAGGGTATTCCAAATACCGAGGCATGGAAAGGGGAGTGGGATGCCATACTCTGGGAAGAACTACAATACTGGGTGGGCCTGAGGAATGTCTCCAATTTTACCTCAACTTTCAAGTAGCCCCATAGCTGACCTGCAGGTGATAACACTCTATACCTTCACTAGAAAATCAAGTCAGCAATGAGTTATAGCACTTTAAAACATATGAGAGCCCCACAAGTATTTGTTAAATGAATTGCTTCTGAACAGGACACTGGGAAGCCTTCACAAAAGTGACATATGACCAGGTTATTAAGGATTTTACAAGCCAGAAGGCCAAGGAGGTGGAGTGTCAATGGGTATTTCAAGCTGAAGACACAGCACAGAAAGAGACATGGAGGCATGAAAGGAGACAGTAGGAAGAAGGCTCAGGGTACCAAAGCACTCGTCACCTCCTCACCTGTTGATGCCATCTCCCCACATTCCTTATCAATATCCTCTTCCCATCTGTGCCACAATTCCAGACCAGGGCACCATTTTCTTTCATATGGACACCCCCTGCCCCCTCAGTAGGCTTCCAAACATCTACTCCTGTCCCCTCCCATCCATCCTCACACTGCACCAGAGTATTTTTAAGCCACCAAACTTGATCAGGCTGCTCCTGCCTGAAGCATCTCAACCGTGCCCCTTGATCTTGGATACAATCTACAATTCCTCACTTTGCTTAATGCCCTCTTCATGTGCTGGCTCACATCAGCTTCTAGCTCAGTTTCTGCCTTCCCCTCCAATGCTCTGCCCCCCAACCACACCCACTTCCCTCCCCCTTCTCCACTGCAACCTTTACTCTGGCAGATCCTATGCATGGAAGCCGCCCTTATCCACCTGCCCTCCCTCCTGCTTCCCTTTATATATGCTGCAACCCTCCTATAACAGTTTGGTTACTCCAGAGAAATCTTCCCTGACTCCTCTCCCCAAGTCCAAGACCAGGTTAGGGCTTTCAGTTTACTATCCAATCACATCCCAAATACAAATTAACACCTAGTATATAAGTCCTTGAGATCTGTGCCTGGTCTGGTACACCAGGTACCATCAGCTCAGTGCTTGGCACACAGGGGGATATCCATGATCTACCTGTGCAACAGGTGGTATGCTGGGTTGTGAGGCTGGAGAGATCAAATGGGCAAGACTATGAAAGCCAGTAAGTCCTTAAAACTTTATTCTGGAAACAGAAGACAGCTGGGCTCTGCGGTGGCCCTGCGGCCAACATGTTGGACACCATCACTAATCTCAGTGACAACCAAAATGGCTGACTCAACTTCAGAGAAGCAGAAAGAACTCCAGGTCTGCTTCCCACCACCCTGCTTCCAACTGAGTGAGCAGCCCTCAGAGCAGCAGGGCTGCATCATTACCCAGCAGGCCACAATTATAGAGCCTTCCACCTCACTTGCCTCCTTAGAAACTTGGGATTTGACCACCCGCTCACTGCAGCGAGCAGTTCTGGGTGGCCCTGACTTACAAACAAGGGATTACCCCCACTTTGGATGGGCTCCTGTTTTGACATCTATTCTCTAACTTGGGACCCTAAATTTACCTCACTCTGAAAGAGGACATTCCTCCCACTTTTAAAAGAATAATAGTGAAAGGGAATAGAAGGGAAGGGAGAAGAAATGGGTAGGAAATCAGAAAGGGAGACAGAACATGAAGACTCCTAACTCTGGGAAACGAACTAGGGGTGGTGGAAGGGGAAGAGGGCGGGGGGTGGGGGTGAATGGGTGACGGGCACTGAGGGGGGCACTTGACGGGATGAGCACTGGGTGTTATTCTGTATGTTGGCAAACTGAACACCAATAAAAAATTAATTTATTATTAAAAAAAGAAAAACAAGAAGAAGTTCCTTTGTATTCACTCCTCTTCCCCAATCCCCCGATGGGACACAGTCATTTTTGCTCCTGGTGATTACCATTACCATTCAGACCTCCCATCTCACCGTCCCAGCTCGGGCCCCTTGGGAGTACGTTTCCCGGCTCAGAATGGACCTCACAGTCAGCCATTCCACAAAAATCCTTTTAAAAAAAAAAAAAATTTTTTTTATTTATTTATTTATTCATGAGAGACAGAGAGAGAGAGAGGGAGAATACGCAGGCAGAGACACAGGCAGGCCCCATGCAGGGAGCCCGATATGGGACTCGATCCTGGGTCTCCAGGATCATGCCCTGGGCTGAAGGTGGCACTAAACTGCTGAGCCACCCTGGCTGCCCCTCCACAAAAATCCTTGATGCTGCATCCACCTCTGTGGAGCCTTAAGCTGAGGGAACTCCAATTGGATGAACTGTTGATTTTGCTGAGGCTCAGAATGTCAAGATGAATTCTAAAAACTTCCTCTCCTTAAGTTATGTCACTTTTTACCAGAGGCTACCTGTATGAAACTCAAAAACATTATGCTACTAAATGAAAGAGGCCAGATACAAAAGGTTACACATGTTGCCTAATTCTACTTATAAGAAATAGGCAGAACAGGCAAATGCATAAAAATAGAAAGATTAGTGGTTGCCTAAAGGATGTGGGGGCAGGGAGAACAAAGTGACCACTAATGGGCCCAAGGTCCCCTTAGGGGTTAATAAAGATGTTCTGGAATTAGAAGTGATGGGAGCACAGCACTGTGGTTGAAATGCCACTGAACTGTCTACTTTAAAATGAGTAATATTATGTGACTTTCACTTAAAAAAAATCAAATACTTAAAAAAAAAGTCATTCTTTCCCCCTTCGAATTCATAAAGAGTGGCTTTCCATCCTCCTGCCTGTACTCTGGATCCTTTTCTGCTTCGTTCAAGAATTTAACTCCCATTTCCTTTTACCTTCAATTTCCTGTCTATAGGATCCTTTTTTTCTGCTGACAGATCTGTTCAAGCCTTCCCAACCTAAAAATCCTTCCCTGAACCTTGTTTTCCCCTCAAATCTCATCTAGAAGCATCTCAAAACCTCATAAAAAGCAGCCAACATCAACAGCCTTCATTTCTTCAGCTCCAATATTTCCTCTAGTTCTCTCTCCAGTGATAAGGCAGCCTACAGTGAAGCCTATTTGCTGTAACACTTCTAAAACTGACAAAATATACACAAAAAACCTCTTCTAAAAATGAATAGATGAGCCCACAAGAAACTGAGGTCAAGAATGAGCCAGGCATGAGTCATTAAAAAGAGGCTGCCAGACACTCTTGGAGCCACACTGCCCAATAAGAGGGACATGAGCCCCAAGTAGCTATTTAAATGTAAATTAATTAAAATTAGTTCCTCAGTTGCGCTACTAGTGATATCTCAGGTACTCAATAACTACCTGTGGCTACTATATTGAACAGAGCAAAATACATCTCCTGGAAAAATCTTGGTATGTAGAAATAGTGCAGCTCAAAATGTACCTGATGTAGACATCATAGAACCAGAGGTTAGGAACATTTTGAAAGAATCCTCTAGAGTAAGATAAAAGAGAAGCACATGCAGTGCTTACCTCCAAATTAGAGCTCTACATGATCAGACTACACAAAAAAGGTTAGAAGAACCTTTTTTTAACACATGAAATTATAAAGATTAAATGGAGGAAAATGAACAAGATGGAGAAGTGGGGCATGATGCAGCAAATTTTTATTAAAGCAAAAGCACTGTCCAAAATCAGTTAAAAAAAATAGTATCAAATATGCAGGAACAAAAATATAAATTAGCTATTTTCAAAAATATCTCCCCAAAAGCCAATCTAAAGGCCTAAATGTTAATACATACATAGCAAACAAAATGGGATAAATTAAAAAATAAAATGAACATCTAAAAAGCTATTTATGCTACTGAGACCTTAATGTCTTAACTTACTCCTTTCTGCTTTGTTTTTTTTTTTTTTTAATTTTTTTTTTAATTTATGATAGTCACAGAGAGAGAGAGAGAGAGAGGCAGAGACACAGGCAGAGGGAGAAGCAGGCTCCATGCACCGGGAGCCCGACGTGGGATTCGATCCCGGGTCTCCAGGATCGCGCCCTGGGCCAAAGGCAAGCGCCAAACCGCTGCGCCACCCAGGGATCCCTCCTTTCTGCTTTGTATTTAAAAAAACTGACCACTACAATTTTCCATGAGCATCCACACAAGCAACCAGGATTGTTAGAGGACATGGATTTACTTTGAAATATTATTCTAAGTAGGGTACCTCACATAGTTATTTGATAAAATGACCCAAACCAGCCTACCTAATGATGTTCAAATATGAAGGTAACATTCAGAAGGTAATAGCTGCTGAAATAAGGAAAAAAAAAAAGTGTTTTCATAGCTAAGCAGAACTTATTTAAAAATTAAATAATAGGATCTGATTAGAACAGGGTTTCTCAAAGTATAGCCCAGATATCTGTGAGAGTCTTTGGGCTCTTTTCAGCGGTTCTACAGAACCCAAACTATTTGTATATTATTACCAAGAGATTACTTGCTTAATCTCATCTCTCTCATTATAAAATGTCTCAGAGACTGTGTGATGTGCAATACTTCCTGGAATGCAGCAGGTTAAAGAACCCAGCTGTCTTTCATTAAGCCAGATGCATAGTATGTTGGCAAAAGTGTCAAAACAATGCCTGTTTACACTTTTTTTTTTGAAAATATAGGTTATTTATGTTATCATGTAATGGGTTCATTCATATTTTTAGATGTATTACTGTTTAAACTGTTTTATAAAAATAACTTCTAATAAAGTAAATCAAGATATAACCCACATAAACTAAAGCTCTCTGAAGTTCTCAATAATTTTTAAGTGAAGGTCCTAAGACCAAAAGTTTGAGAGCTGATATACTAAGAATTGTGTATAGAATCTTTCCCCCTTTACAAGGTTTTGTTTCTAAAAAGATTATAAATGTAGCTTCCCAATTTAACAGCAAATATCCCAAATAAACTTCAAAAAGTGTGTGTCTTTATATTTTAGTGGGAGTTAAATTTAACTTAGAGTATAGAGTTTAAAAACTACACCTTCAAATACGTGAAGCTTGTTTAAATATAGTCAATTCGAAAGCAAGCTAATAGTAACAAATTAAACTTAATATATTTTAAAGTACCCCATGAGATAATTAAGTTCTTACTCACTCCTTACCAGCTCATCAAGTTATATATACTATGGTTTGATGAGAAACAACACCAGGGCCACCTAGGTGCTCAGTCAGTTAAGCATCTGCCTTCGGCTTAGGTCATGATCCCAGGGTCCTCTAATCAAGCCCCACACTGGGCTCCCTGCTCAGTGGGGAGTCTGCTTTACCTTCTCCTTCCCCCTGCCCCTTGATTCTGCTCTCTTGCTCTGTCAAATAAATAAATACAATCTTAAAAAAAAAAAAAAAGAAAAGAAACAACACTGATCAGACAGGCTGAGGTGATTTTCACATTACTATGTGGGCATAAAAACTCTGAGACTTTCTCTATTCAAAGCATGATACTAACTCCCCTTCCAAATGAGGATACACCTCATGGAAACTTACCAAAAACTAAAATTTTAAGTCATAAAAAAATGAGAGCTGCAAGTTTCCTGTGGTTCAATCACATTAGGTAGTTCTGCAAGTAGACTCTATTCATCAACCACAATACAAAAACTGAAGTACTTATATATTTTTATAGAAGGAGAAAATGCTAGCTTGCAACCAAAGTCAAAAATTCATTTTCCAGACTTCAATTTGCCACAAAAAAGCACCTTTTAAAAAGCCACACTTTCCACTGTCACCTCAGTTGTCCAATATTCACCAGATGCTCATTTCTTTGACTCATTTTGCAATTCAGTTCAAACTAGCATTATGTAGGTAGTTGTTCAAAACTTCAAAATGCAGTCTCCTCAGACAGAAAGCTTCCCCTGACAGGCTGCAGCATGGCCATGATCTAATAATCCCAGCATCATCGGCTAGCCTGTGGGCTCACCTCCTTTCTTCCTCTAAATGGCATGTCAGGTAGGTGCAGGTACGACCCTGACATTGTATAGAAATATAATTACCAGAAGGAAAGCAGAGTCTCAGCTGAAGGAAGAAAAAGCAGATCAGCAGAGAGAGAGACACACAAGGAGTATGAAGAAAGAGGGAGAAAATTGCATGACACTCCCTTCTTCTCCAAAATAAGTATCTGAGAGTGACATTTCACCTCTCCAAGCATGACTCCTTCCACTTGGAGGATTGTTTGAAGTGTATTTGTTTGGAACAGAGCAGTGTCAATGAGAGAACAAATCTTGTGTGAAGCTTAACACTTACTTGCTATAAAGGTACATTACATACTCCCATTTGTTCTGAAGAATCACCATACTTTTCACCCAGAGCTCAGTGCATTCACCCGTAGGTCACAGCCACAGAGCAGGTATTTTTGTAGGTTTCTCTCTGCAAAACATTTTCTCTATTTGCTTTCTTAGTTTGGAAAACATTACAGAGAAATGCCTACAAGCCAAGTAGTTTGTTTCACCAAGGAAACAAGAATTCAAGGAAAAAGTTAACAGGACCAACACTTTCTTTTTTCTCTCCTTTTCAACAGAGCTTCAAACTATCTCACATTCAGTTTCTGCTTTCTAGATGTTTGGGGGGCTCTGTCTTACAGGGATACTGATTAATGTAAATGACAACCTATAATCTAGCATTCATCAATCAAAGGGCAGAGGGAAGGGAGAACAAAATTTAACTGCTCAAATCAGAATAAGATCTCTTGTTTCAATTTTATTTCTTTTTTTTTTAAAAAAGATTTTACTTATTTATTCATGAGAGACAGAGAGAAGCAGAGACATAGGCAGAAGAAGAAGCACAGGGAGCTCCCCTGCAGGGAAGCCTGATGTGGGACTCGATTCCAGGATCACAACCTGAGCCAAAGGGAGACACTCAACCACTGAGCCACCCAGGTGGCACAATCTTATTTCCATTTTTGAATTTTTTTTTAAGTTTATTTATTTATCTGACATAGAGAGCTCAAGCAGGGGAAGCTGCAGGCAGAGGGAGAGGCAGAACCAAGACTCCTTGCTGAGCAGGGAGTCAGATGTGGGGGCTCGACCCCAGGATCATGACCTGAGCCAAACACAGCAGCTTAACCACCTGAGCCACCCAGGTACCTCTTATTTCCTTTTTGGAGAATAAAATAAAAGTAACTCATTGAAATCAAAGTGATTTCATGTGTGGTTTATGGAAGTCATTTATTACTCATACCTCATATCTTTACAGGCTTTATAAAAATTTAAATTATATTCAGTACAGTCTTTGCTGAAACATCTTCCTTTTTTTCTTTTAAGCTCTAATTATATGGTGTAAACCCATCAAGTAAAGGACAGTGATCAAACAGATAAAACACCATCAATAGACAGGTGGGAAGGCAATGTGGTAAATGGGAAAAACAAAAAACAAAAAAAAACCCCCTGTAATCTCAATATGTTCTACACAGTTGCCCTGAAATGGTTTCTCTTTCATTTCTCAGGAAATAGGCTGTAATTTCAATCATTACAACCAAGCTCATTATGAACAACAAAGGAATTTGGAAACCAAGAACCTTTCAGGATATAACCACCTCTAAAATAGATGCATACATAGTTCAACAGCAAATTGATACTTCT
Source organism: Vulpes lagopus (assembly GCF_018345385.1). NCBI lineage: Eukaryota > Metazoa > Chordata > Mammalia > Carnivora > Canidae > Vulpes > Vulpes lagopus. The sequence continues at coordinate 52,314,125 of NC_054824.1, read as the reverse complement.
AAAACAGCTGTGGAAATGATATAGCAAGAAGCATCCATGACACCTTTTTCAGCACAAGTCAAGTTTTGTTTTGAGCTCCATTCTACCTACTCAGTAAGGGAGATCTGACCATTTCAGGACCTGGAAACAGGGCCCAAATGACTGGCAAGGCGACAAAAGACCAACTTGAACCACAGAGGCTTCTGGGAAGGTAACCTACATCACAGAACAAAATATGGAAAAGAGAGTCATAGAATTATGTTATTTTTATTTTACTTAAGTGTACTGGTTATTTAGTATTAATTGTGTTTATTAAAAAATTTAAGGTCATACAGATTCAAATGGCCACAAAAATAATTTAGTAAAACACTAGGAAACACTTAATTTTAAGGAATATAACATAACTGGATTTTAAAAGAGTTGCTGAGTCTCTACCCTAGAGAAATTTAAAGAAACAGATAGATAAAAACCATGACCAATGACACCCAATCCTGCATCCCATCTCAGACATTAAGTGCCAGTTTGCATCTGATCTTTCTCCACCTACACACATGTGATGTTCCTGAATCTCAAACTCAGTGAGCCAGAAACTAAATTTATTATACTTCTCTTATAATCTTCTCTTCTGATTCTCATATTTGTTACTGACTCTATAACCTTCCCTGCAGTCTGGTTCCAAAAGTACCCTCCATCTCTCACCTACCCTGGATACCTGGCCACCCAGGCTTTGGGGCCTATGTAGAGCCTCGGCAATTTCAGCCACCTCTACCCCACTACCTTCACCCTTTCCCCCTCCAGGCTCACCCCCTCACTTCTCTACCTGAAGAGTCTTCTAAGAACTCCAGAACTTCCTCCTCACCAATCCCTGTAACAAATGAAGCTGTCACACTAATCCTTCTTAGAGCACAGCTCTCCTTCACTAGGCAAACAAATACTGACCATTATTTTAGTTTTCTATGGCTACTGTAACAAACTGCCACAAACTAAGGAGCTTAAAACACATATTTCTCCTACATTTGAGATCAAGAGTCTCAAATGAGTCTCATCGGACTAAAATCAAAGCCCTGGTAGCAGGGCTGCATTCCTTTCTGGAGGCTCTACAGAAGAATCTTCTTCCTGCTTGCATTTCTTGATTCATGGTCCTTTCACCCATCTTCAAAGCAAGCAACACTGGGCCAAGTCTCCTTGTGCCACCACTGTTCTAGTTCTCTTCTGCCTTCCTCTTCCAGATTGTGGGACACCTGTGATTACACTGAGCTCACCTGGATAATCTGGGATAATTTCCCTATTTTAGTCAACAAGTTTAATTCTATTTACAACAATAATTCCCTTTTGCCTGTAACCTAACATCTTCACAGGTGCTGGGAATTAGAACACAGCCATCGTTGAGATGCTCCTATTCTGCTGACCACAACCACCTAATACAACGCACCGAGGCAGGCGAAAGTTAGAAAAAAATGCAGACTTCGCTTTCAACAAGGTCATGTTAAGTCCTTTGATGCCAAGTGTTAATTGGCTCCCTGTTGCTAAGTCTAATCCACTTAGTCTTATATTAAATTAAAGGCTTCCATGATTTCAAAATAACTTCTGCAACATGGTCTTATACTACCTTCCTTGTAGCACCCTAAGACTGTACTCAAACCGCAGAACTCAGGAGCACCAAACACACCTAGTCTTATGTAATTTGCTCTATCCAGAGGCCCTTTCCATTCTCCTGTGCAAATTACTGTCGTCTCGTAAGACCCAGACCCAAAGCCACTTAGCTTCTCTTTATCTCTGCTTTCTCAGAAACCCACAATGCCCCTTCTGCCAAGTTGGCATATACAGAGGGGATAGAAGGGAACAAGTTTAGGCAGAGAAAGTTCTGGGTGCTACATACAGCTAGTTGGGTGACCTTGGACAAGCTATTTAAGTTTTAAACCTTGCTTTCAGGCAGCCCCGGTGGCGATCCTGGAGACCTGGGATCGAGTCCCACATCAGGCTCCCTGCATAAAGCCTGCTTCTCCCTCTGCCTGTGTCTCTGCCTCTTCCCTCTCTCTGTGTCTCTATGAATAAATAAAATCTTAAAAAAAATAAAAATAAACCTTGCTTTCATCATTTGTCAAGTGAAAATGCAGACCAAGTTATCTCAATTCTTTCCCACTTTTTTTTTTTTTTGAAGATTTACCTATTTTACAGAGAGAACATGTCGAGAGGGGGACAATCTTTTGGGCAGACTCCCTGCTGAGCACACAGCCCACCCCCAGGGCTCATGAGATCATGACCTGAGCAGAAACTGAGAGCTGGAGGCTCAGCTGACTAAGCCACCCTGGTGCCCCTCTTTCCCAGTTCTTTAATTTATTTTATTATTTTTTCTTTCCCAGTTCTTAAACTCTATGAAACTTATAGGACTTGTATCCACTTCTCTCCCTCCCCAAAGCCACTTTTCTGGTCATCTCAACTGGATTAATGCACTCCCTCCCAAAGGATCATCTCTGCCTCCAGTCTTGGACTGCTCCCTACCCAAAAGCATCCTTCATAGGTTACCCACCTCCTCACAACCAGTTAAAAGACCGCAGGAAAATGTCCAAACTCCTCTGTGTGGCCCCCCAGGGCCCACATGATCAGGCCTCTGCTTCCTCCTTTGGTTTTCCTCACTTTTTCAGTTCATCTCATGCTTCTCCAGTCCCCAGCCCCTTGCTCCTCTCCTCAGAGCCTCTGCTAGAATACTCTGCCTATTTCTTCTTTCCATGAGATTCCTGCTTATTCTCCAGGCAAACCTTTCCTGATCCTCCCCCTATGAATCAGGTGTCTTTCCTGTTTGTTCTCATGGCACCCTGTACTGAACTCACATAATCCCCATCACTGTAGTACTGATATCTGTTCACTTATCAGTATCCTCCCTGAGTCTAAATTCCACGTGGGTAGTCTGTGGCACAGACTGAGAGCTACTGCCTAATTTCCGTAGAGTAGCAGGACTTTTGGCTGCCGATGGCCAGAATCAACTGAGACATTTCCAGCTTCTCTTGCAGCTTAATGTAGCTACATGTCTAGTTCTGGCCAAGGAGACAAGCAAAGTATCTAGGGGCGGTTTCTGGGGACCTCCCCTAAGACAAGGTATGGATGATCCCTCTGCCCCATCTTTGTCTCTTCAGCCTGCTGGCTGGAAGACAGTGATATCATACTCCAAGCCTGATGCACAGTGAGCCAAAAGTGAACCTATGGAGGATTAAACCAGCCCTGGACCATCTCTGTAATCTTTTATGGGAGACAAACTTCTCCCTTATTTTGAGATCCCAATCTGGAGCCACTATTATTTTGAAATCTCCATCACTTACAGCCAAGCCTTACTGAAAAAGACATGGCCATTTCTGTAGTGCCAATAATTATGTTGACTCAAGTACATATCTCACCTCTTCCACTGGATTGTAATCTCTTTGCTAGTGGATGTACGGTCATGTGTCACAGCAGGATTTATGCTCCTTAGCCGAGGACAGCTGAGGGCAGCACACAAGAATCTCCAATGGTGAGTGTGAATGATAAATGAATTAATACCTATCTGTGTGACGCAGATAGGCTCTGTCCAACCTACACAGTCTATCTCAACCTGGAATCAATGCTGTGGCCAACCAAAATAAGGTTAAAAAAGTGTTGTCAGTTTCCATCACTTTTTTTTTAAGATTGTATTTATTTATTCATGAGAGACAGAGAGAAAGGGAGAGACTTAGAGGGAGAAGCAGGCTCTTCGCAGGGAGCCCAATGTGGGACTTGATCCCTGGACCTGGGATCATCCCCTTAGCTGAAGGCAGACATTCGACCGCTGAGCCACCTAGGCATTCCAGCTTCCATCATTATTTTACATGGAATAGCTGGATGCCAAAACACTGGCGCTTACTCCTTCCTTGGGCACAGTGCCACAAGTGTGGTCTATCAATAGTACATTCTCCTTGAATGTGCTACAAGGTAATATGCAAAAAAGCAAGGCTCTTTAAAATAATTACATGTGTCACCTTCGCTCCCGGGTAAGTGGGATGTCCAACAATTTGTATGGTCTGTACTGTTGCTCTTCTCCCTCAGCTTGGAGTAGGAAATGGTTAACATTACAGGCAGGGAGGCCAAGTTTCCCAGAGTCCCCTGCTAGAGTACTCATTTGTGAAGTATTATGTATTCTCAGGCTACTGAGGTATACTCATCTTCACATAGCCATTAGCACAGATTACTGAACTGATACTTGAAACCTACATCTTTAGAGACACGTTCATGTAAATAATTGCTAAATAGCTACCACACGATTGATGGTATATAGGTACCGAGGACACAAAGATAAACATGCCAAACTCTGAGCAGAGAGAAAAGGAAAGTGCTAGTCATTCTCACTTTAAGAATGGGGAAGCTGAGGCACACAAAGGTTAGGTATTAGAACCAAGGTTATATAAGCAGGAAGAGGTGAGAACATCTGATTCAATCAAAAGGATCAACGATTCTAGGGTGTGAGACTTGACTAATGAAGAACAGAGCTTTTTCTGCTACTAAATTTGTTTTGCTTTTGTGGGGTTTTTTTTGTTTTTTTGTTTTTTTGGGTTTTTTTGCTGGGAAGCAACTGGTGAGGAGGCATCCAAATACAGCCTGGACAGAGTAGAGATGGGAACAGACAAGGAACATTTGAAGAAATGAAGTCTGTGGTGTTTTCAGCGAGAAGTGCAGGCAGGAAAAAAGCAGGAAGTGAAGCTGGTTCAAGAATGGCCCTGAAGAGAAAATGAAGCTTTTAGGATGGAGTGAAATGATCCTATAACATGTCAGGATGCCATGGTGACAAGAGAGTAGGGACCAGACCACAGGAGAGCCAGGAAGGAGCCAGGGAGAAACCGTAGTTGTCCAGTTAGGATGATGGGAGGAGAAGGGGCCATGGAGAGGGACAGACAGGAACATGAAAGGACAAGACTTGCTGACTAACAGCTGGAACAGGGGACAGAAGGATATGGCTGATGGGAAGAAGGATCCGAATACCACGCTTGCAGGCATGGGCAAACTGGTGGATGGTGGGGCTCCTGACCATGCTGGCCAACAGGACAGAGAGGTTTGTGGGGCATTCAAGTGAACCTAGTTGATAAGAAGTTGAGTCTGGAGCTCAGAAGTGGATTAGAAATAAATGAGATGGAAACTGGGTAGATAGTCAAACCTATGGTCAAGTACATCACCCACTGAGACAGGTCTTCCCACAACACTTTGCAATTATTCATCTAAATCTTGAATTTTGGGAAGCCCTTTAAAAATATGCCAATCCCATTTCTCAAAAAAAAAAAAAATGATAAACTCAAGCATGAAGGTCTGTACCAAGGTTCAGTGAAAAGCAACTCTCTCACTATGCACCGCATTCAAAGGCATCTTCCTTTGGGGTCACTGAGCCCATTCCAAACCTACCACTCCTTGCCAAGTAAACAAAAAGGAGCTGCTCTGAAGAGGAAGCAAGTATAGTGTTTATAGCATTCTCCTGGGGACATAGAAGTCCTGAGATACTGTGTTTAAGGGGCACTTCGGAGAAACTCTGACCCCTGTTTTCACAGGGCAACCACTGTCTCCTTTACAAGCATGCTTCAAAAAAAACCAATGGCCAAAGCCCATCATGAACATCAAGATCTTTTGCATGCCTCTAACGGTTGCCTTAAAGACTAAGCTTAAAGACACTGAGAAATGCTTCATATTCCTAAACATCTAAGTCAGACTGCCAATTGCAAATAGCTGGAAGACAAACATTTAAGGGGCTTTTAAGCTTTTCTGCTATGGGCAGCTACTTGTAATTCTTATCTGATTGCAGTCTCTTAACTGATGTGATTACTTGAATATTCAAATTATCATGTTCTTCAAGCTAATTCATACAAATACACAAAGGCAACATCATAGCCTCAATTGAAATTAAAAGAGGATGGAAAAACATAATTAACAAAGATAGGTTATGCAATCCCCAGGAGAAGTCTTGGAAGATTTTAAACTCAAGCCTGTGTAACATAAATAAGGCATGTGACACGAGAACACATTTCTTTGTTTAAACTGAATCCAAACCCTCACATTTTACAAATGTTATTTGAGTATGGAGGTGAATGAGAAGGAAAGGCAGAGTTAAAATGTTTTTTTAAAAATTAAAAAAAAAAAAAAGTTTGCAGGGTGCACTTGGGTGGCTCAGTTGGCTAAGCTTCTGACTTTGGCTCAGGTCATAATCCCAGGATCCCGGGATGTGCCCTGCATTAGGCTCCCTGCTTAGCAGAGAACCTGCTTCTCCCTCTCTCTCTCTCTGCCCTTCCCCCTGCTCGTGTTCATTCTCTCTCTCTCTCTCTCTCTCTCAAAACAAAAAAAAAAAAAACCAAAAAAAAAAAAACAAAAAAAAAAAGTTTGATGTGATGGGCCATTTTTAAGAGATTACAAATCATTTATTCCTCTCTCCTACAGAGTGTGTGTCCAAAGCCAACAGTTACCACCTGGTCACAGACCATGTTAACAGGTAGGCCACTCTGAATTTTATGATTCTCTTATTTTAGAAATTGTGGAACCCATACACATCATAATGTTGTCAGATCTGATCCAAACCCAGAAAGAAAATGAAAAGGTTCAAGAGCCTAATAACCCCAAGAGAACTAAGGGTGGCGATAAATGTGTCTATCTTGAACCTGAACAGGTGGCCCTCAAGGAGGCCTGTGTCAGAATGACCTAGTAGATGTTTTCAAAATGCACATGACTTACACCTCCGTCCAAGGGAAATCAGACAAGCTGGAGACAGAGGCTCCCTAGAGGATTTGCGTGCCCTTCCCTCCCAGCCCACACCTCTCAGGTCTTATACAGCTTGTAAATCAAACCCAGCTGGAGCTAAGGCCAGGTGAGGAAACTGATGCTGGATGCCCGTGGCCAGTCACAGTCATCCAGCCTACTAGCAACTGAGCTTTTGCTTACAGGTTTTTTTTTTTTTTTTTACACCAATGATCATAGAGCTCTTCTGTTTCCGTGCTTCTGATTACACCAAAAAGAGAACGCTTAAGTGCAGAATTCTGAAAAAAAAGGACTTGGAGAAGAAACAAAAGGTTACTCTTTTAAGGGCCAATCATAAATGTTTTTCTATTAGCTTTCTTCGTTTAGTTATTGTCAAAAGTCCTATTGTGGTTATGCCGTCAATCTCTCAGAATGTAATGATGAGTAAGAAACTCAACTGTTTCCTCTAGTTCTATCTCTAGAGCTGCAAATGCAAAGATGACTACCTAGATCTCACAAGCTTACAGTGTAGCAAGGTGGCTAAGGGCTGACAATAGCCAGACTGCCTGGGTTTGAATCCTGGCTCTGCCACCCAGTGGCTGTGGAGCCTTGAACAAGTCACTTCACCTTTCTGTGCCTTAGTTTTCACATCTGTAAAATCAGGGTACCTACCTTGTGGAGTTTTGTGAAGCCAAAATTAATTAATATACGTAGAGCATTTTAGAAAAGTACCTAGTATGGCTACTGAATAGTTACAAATGGTACCACGGAATAGGCTCATTCTTTTTATAAGCTGCAAAGTTTTCTATTGCCCAGCTGTAATTTATTCTGAAGGACACTTACTCTATTGTATCTTACAATCTTTTGTTATTATAAACAATGTTTCAATGGACATCCTATACAATAGAGAGATCTTTTTACCCGATCATCAAAATCAGTTCCCTACTTAACTTTTGCATTTAATACTGATGGTTTGAATACCTTTCCAAAGTAGGCACAGGTATTAGCATCTAAAAGTTCTATCCACCCGTAAGTGGAAGAGTTGGAACCCCATCCAGATGGGTGGCTGCTAACCTCGAAGGCAGCCTCTTTAATCCACTTCCCACAGCATTGCTAACTTTTAAAAAGCATAGTAGATGCTCTTATAAACGTACCTCAGATCCACAGCAAATACTTAAAAGTTCCAAAAGAAGTAAAACTCAAATTTTCACAGAGGTATATATCAGTTAACATGGCAGATGGAGGGATCAACAACTTCTGTAAATATTAAAGTAATTTACTACTTCTGCCAAAGACTGAAGCAGAGGTACCCTGAACACTACCCCCTAGGGACATACACCACACTGCCAAACTCCCAGAGTAAATGAATAATTATCAAATTTGGCATCATGAGAACTATTCTTTGGGGAAAGAGAAATTCTTAACAATTACTCTGTGGTAGCATTTGCTATGCCAAGACAAGAGGAGAACAGGTAATCTGGCGTTCAGCATAACAGATACAATAAAGACCTGAATGGCCAATAAAGACCAACATGGCTTTAATGAGATCTTTTTAGTATGGGCTTATAAAGATTTGTTCTGACAGGGTGAAACTGTTGACAATGGGGACAAGAAAGGGCAAAGGTAGAACTTCATAGAGATGGAAACTGTAACCAGCATGTGCTAGTGGAGAGTGTCAACCTAGTAGAAGGATTATAGTTAGAAATCACAGGTGTTTCGAGAAAATGGTTATTCTCCTAACTAAAGAAAGCATGACAATACCAGCACTAAAAAAAATAAATAAATAAATAAAATAAAATTTTAAAGAAATGATTTCCTAAATCCCTGTCAGCAAAGACATCAAACAAAAGTACAAAAGTCTAATTTAATAAAGAAGGTTACACACCACTGTACTTCAAACAAATGACAGGGGCTAGGGAGGAGACAGGGTCCGAATTTAGTCTTTCAGAACACCCACCAAGTACCAATATTTTATATCCAGGAACCACATAATCCCTGGATATTCCAGGAATTATGGAAGTCAAAAAAAACTGTTCCCACTCAGGAAATATGCCAGCAGAAGCCCAGTGGGAACCAAACCGTTTGCTAAGGATAACATTTATGGGTTCAAATGAGGGTTGGGGATTTGTGTGGGTGAATGGGGGGTTTGACTACAAATACTCAAAATTAGGTCAGGTATCTTCCTAAACAATTCACTTTGTAGGCCAGAATATTTCTAGCCATTAAGCTTAACCTCTTAAAGACAAAACTGTAACTTCCACCATTAATTTTGACATCGCCTAAGACCTAAATGATTTCAACTTTCACTCTCTATCCCTAATCAAACAGAAACAAGGGATTTGCTCTTGGCCAAAGTGAAAATAAAAAACTTTAGTTCTGAAAGGGACTTGGGAATCACCTTCATCTTTTAAAGAAAAAGTGACCAATACCCAGAGTTGATGTTCTCATGGTTGGTGGCAAGTCAGAATAGAAAGCCATGGCAGCCAGGTTCTATACAAGAATGATGCCCCAGACTTAAACAGCTATGCCTTCCCATCTTCTCAGATTACTTCAGTTGCAATAAAGAACTACTATGCATATGCTTCACTATAATCCTGTATCATGAGGCATCACTGACTTTCTTATCTATTACATAAGCTGAGATAAGTTAGCTGATGGATGGAGCCCCAAAAGCCTTGCTTCTTACTTCTGGTTCTGCGAGCAACCAGCTGCATGAGCTTTACCAATAATGTATTTTTCATCTCTCACCAATGATACTTCATTAAAAGTTAGGAGGCATCCCAATTACAGTATTATTAAAATGTGGAAAAGTGCCTGCAGTGATTTTAAAATGCCACGGATTATAAACTACATCTCTACCAAGGTATGTTAAAATATTAAAAACTGTTGGAAAATAGAGGAAACGTGTAGTTGTAGAAAGGCAACAGCCCATGGGGGGGAGGGGTGTAAGGGGGTGGTGAATAGCAGTTTGTCCAGATACATATCTGGGCCGTTTGGATATTTCACCTAATTGCAAAGCTTCCTTCTTCTTTCTCTGTAACACTAAGTTTCTTCTACCACTTGGTCTTTTTTCTTTTTTATAAAGATTTACTTATTTATTTATTATTTATTTATGATAGACAGAGAGAGAGAAAGGCGGGGGGGCAGAGACACAGGAGGAGGGAGAAGCAGGCTCCATGCCGGGAGCCTGACGTGGGACTTGATCCTGGGACTCCAGGATCGCGCCCTGGGCCAAAGGCAGGCGCCAAACCGCTGAGCCACCCAGGGATCACCTACCACTTGGTCTTGAGTGTTCTTCGTCTTGTTGGCCCTCATATTCACTGGTCTCCAGGTCTCAGATCTTATCCTAGAGATAATCTTGTAGAATGTGTCTGTGCTCACAACTGTAGTTCCACATGGGGTTTTCTCACCGCTCTGGCCACATCCAATAGCCTCCCAACCCATCTCCACAGTCCGAGCCAATTCATCTTACACATTCTGCCAAGAGTCATATTCCTAGGGCACCATGTTCATAATGTACTCCTAGTTCAAAAGCTTCAGTGCTACCCTGTAACCTCAGGAGAGAAGGCAGGCTAGGGGCTCAAGATGATCTGGGCTGGAATGTTTTGTGCCCATGGCCAAGTGTCTAAACTTCTCTAAGCCTCCATTTCTTCATCTGTAAAGTGAGAATTCTCACAGTACTAATTAATAGCAATTGGGATAAATCCATATAAAGTGTTCACTGCAGGGTTTGACACATTAGAGCTTTGTAACAGACAGCTATTATCATCATCAATGATTTGCCTTTCTAACCTTTTCTTCCACTTCTGCACTATCAGCTTCAGTCAACTGGGCCTCCTTGCTTTTTTGCCCAAGGACTCCAGAGATGTTTGCTCTGCAAATTCCCTCTCTCCTGGAATGCCTTGCCTATTTATTTATCATAGACAGAGAGAGAGAGAGAGAGAGAGAGAGAGAGAGGCAGAGACACAGGCAGAGGAGAAGCAGGCTCCATGCCGGGAGCCTGATGTGGGACTCGATCCCGGGACTCCAGGATCGCGCCCTGGGCCAAAGGCAGGCGCCAAACCGCTGAGCCACCCAGGGATCCCTCAGGTGGTCATTTTTTTTTTTTTTTAAAGATTTATTTATTTATTTATTTATTTATTTATCATAGACAGAGAGAGAGAGAGAGGCAGAGACACAGGCAGAGGAGAAGCAGGCTCCATGCCGGGAGCCTGATGTGGGACTCGATCCCGGGACTCCAGGATCGCGCCCTGGGCCAAAGGCAGGCGCCAAACCGCTGAGCCACCCAGGGATCCCCTCAGGTGGTCATTTTTTTTTTTTTAAAGATTTATTTATTTATTTATCATAGACAGAGAGAGAGAGAGAGAGAGGCAGAGACACAGGCAGAGGGAGAAGCAGGCTCCATGCCGGGAGCCTGATGTGGGACTCGATCCCGGGACTCCAGGATCGCGCCCTGGGCCAAAGGCAGGCGCCAAACCGCTGAGCCACCCAGGGATCCCCTCAGGTGGTCATTTTAAGCCCATTTGAGTCAGGTGTTCTGTTTCCTGTACTGAAAACATCCTAACCAATCTTATAGTGGTAAGCGCTGATATGTCTAACATAGATAGTTCTGCCATACAAAGCTTTCCTAGAGTTACACAAGTCCTGGAGAAATCTACTTCTGACCCCCTTTTTAGTCCCCGGTATAGATTTAGCATAGGTATGAGAGGATTAAAATGTAAACGAACTCAAGAAGACTTTTGGAGTCAGAACTGTGTCATTCAACTTTTACATAACCTCTCTCAACACACATACAAACTACACATAACTGGCACATCAATGAATTAAAAAGGCACCTAGAAAAAATAAGGGAATAGATTTAAGGTAGATCTGAAAGATGACATATTGTTAATCTTAGACAAGTTAACTAGGTCATTTTTTTTTTTTTTAAGATTTTATTTATTCATGAGAGAGGCACAGAGAGAGGCAGAGGCAAAGGCAGAGGGAGAAGCAGATTCCCTGCAGGGAGCCCAATGTGGGACTTGATCCTGGGATCCTGGGACTCCAGGATCACGCCCTGAGCCAAAGGCTCAACCGCTGAGCCACCCTGGCATCCCAACTAGGTTAGATTTTTAATAGAGTTACATAAATGGCACATATCTGTCTGAAATAAAAATTTCTTAGGGGAAAGGAAGGATAATATGGCCAGATAAAAAAGTAAAGCTGTCACACTCTCTATCATCTACTTGGGCATCAAAGTTACCCAAAAGGAAGGAAAACAGTTTTGCCTTGATTTGTATAATTCATGTTGGAAATAAGACACTCACCTCTAGAAGCAGGTGGACAATCAATAACTATGCTAAAGAGTAAGAGAAAAGGTAAGGAAAGAAAGATCCTTGCTCACACTCAAAGATTAAGGTCTCTAACCAGGGCGGGCAGGAAAAAAAACGAGGCTCTGCTAGTCCCAGCGAATGAGATAACTTACCTCATTTTCAAAAGTGCCTTCATAGGGATACTGGAATTCTTGTCTGTGAAAACCTAAAGTTTTGAATATTTTCCCAGTCGTTTGAGATTCTTGCACTTTATTCTTGGCCACATCCTCTATATCTCACTTCCCCTTCCCCAGGAAGAAAAAATAAGGAAGCATTTACTAAACCAGTATTTGGAGGACTCCAAGCTGGGCTTTGATTTGTATCCTCTCCTGAAATCCTAAAAATTCTGCAACAGGAAACACCCATTTATATGTAAGGAAATTGAGTCAGGTGAACGAGGACAGCGTTTGAAGTTACAAGACACTTTTCTTGAAAAATCTGGCAAATTTTAGTATGCTTTCTACTTTCACTTTTCAGCAAAGTTCCACATTCTGTAAAATTAGCCATCTTGTAGCCATCAATAACATCTTCCTTTCAGTCTTCAGTTAGAAATGGAAGAGAAAAGAAAATGCAAAAGAGAACAAGAAAACCCTTGGTGAAGAAAAGTTATCATCTGGGCTAATAACCTAGAAGGGACACGAATGACCTTTCTCTTTCAAGTGCGGAGCTTTCCGGGAGAATCCCAGGCAGCATCTGAGCTGACTAAATAAAAAAAGTGATTCACTCCTAACCGAAGATGGAAAGTTAAAAGTGTTCGTCCACAGCCATGGAACACAAAACCGGCGACGTCGGCATCTGCAGATTCTGCACCAAATGCTGTGGGCCGAGATGTGCAAGTAAAACAAGTGCAAACCAACAGGTTATCTACCAAATAGGGGAACAAGTTACAAAATCCGGCAAGCAACAATTAGCTCTTCCGTACAACCCTAAAAAAGCACTTCCTTGCAACGGGTCCGTTATTAAAGAATTAAGATGTCACGCTTGCCGCAATCCCGCACCCCCACTCCACCCCCGCGGGCCCCTCTGGGTCCCCCAGCCCAGCCAGTAAGTCAAGGCACCGGATTCCTCCGTAGGGGACCCCCACCGGGGAGGAGTGGAGTGTGGAAGCGTCCTGTGTCTGGAGCCACAAAGTTGGCCCGATGCATTCTCCAAATTTGCAATCGCGAGCGGGGAGATGAGCTGAACTGGAGGCGTCGGAACGGGAAACCACCAACCAACCCCAGAAGTGCAAGAGCAAGGAACGGGTTGCAAGAGACAGTTTTAAAAGAACAACTCTTGCTCCGGGCACCCCCCGCCTCCCCCCTCTCGGACGCGGGCGGACAGAGGTGGCACAGAGGGGGCCAGTCCTGCAGGCGTGGACACTGCAGAAGGGCACTTTTCCTTACAAGTGGCCGCCGCCACGACCCCAGGGCTCCGCCGGCTCACAGCCGCTCCCGCGCCGCGCGCCTCCTCCCTCCCGCGCCGGGACTCCCCAAAGGGCCGCCCAGGTCGCCCTCGAGTCCCCGCCCACCCCCCCGCCCCCCCCGCCGCCCGCCCCCCGCTTCCCCGCCGGCCTCGTCCCTCCCCGAGCACCGCCGAGCTGCAGTCCTCTGGTTTTAATAAAACCCGAGTGGCCCTGGGCTAGCGGGCTTCCCTCCCGGAGGCAGGGGCGGGGAAAGGAGAGGCCGGAGGGTCCCCGCGCCGCCGGGCGGGGGCGCGGGCGGGCGGGCGCACGGGCGGGCGCGCCCCGGCTGAGGCTCTCGGAACTCCGCGAGCCAGCCCCGGGCCCTCCGGGGGCGCTTCCCGGCACCGCGCACCTCGCCCGCCAGGTCCTCGCGACAGGGCGGGCTCACCCGAGCCCGAGCCCACCCCCGCCGCCCGCGGTCCGGGCACGCCTGTGCCCCCGCCGCGCCTGTCACGGCGCACACCTGCCCGCCTGCCGCTTCCCCGCGCCCAGCAGGTGAGCCTGCGGCTCGGCGCCAGGTCCCGAGGCGCCCGCCGTCCGCGCCCGCCGTCCGCGCCCGCCGTCCGCGCCCGGGGAGCCAGGCGGGGCCCCGCCGCAGCCGCCGAGCTGCTCCGCCACGCGGGCGCGGCGCGGGCCGGCAGCCCCAGGTCCTCAGCGCGGCTCGCAGCCCTCGCTGCGCGGGTGTCATGGCCGAGCGGCGGCCCCGGGCGAAGTTTTCCGGAGCCGACGGCTTACCTCGTCGTCCGAGGGGCGGCGGCGGCCCTGGGGGAGCGGCGCGACGGCTGCACGGGCGACCGCGGCCGGCGGAGCCGAGGGGGATGCGAGAGCGAGGCTCCGGGAGCCACGGAGCGCCGCGCCGGGAAGAGGAAGGCGCCGGGTATCTACAAGCAGAACGTGGGCTGACCGTGACGTCACAATGGCGCGGCCAGCCAATCGGGGCGCGAGGGGCGAATCAAGCGCTATGATGTCATGCGGCCCCGGAGCCAATAGCGAGACAATAGAACTTTCGTGATTGTAAATTCCAGAGCCCGTGCCGCGGGGAGCCGAGGCCCGGGTTGGTGCCCTCGGCTTCACGTGTCTCCGGGCGGCCTTTTCCCCCCTTTCTTCCTAGCAAGCCTGCGTGGAACGCAGAGCCTGCGCATTCGCCGCGGTGGAGTCCCGGACACCCCGCGCTCGGCATCCCTGACAGCCGGGCCGGCAGGGCGCTGGGACGACGGCAGCTCGGCGGCTCGGCGGCGCGCTCCGGAGGCCTCGCCCTTAGGATTCTGAAGCGGGTCCACTTCTCCTTGATTTTTTTTTTTTTTTTTTAGCTTAAAGGGTTAAATACCTGCAGAGACCACCGGAGCGGAGGTCTGCAGTTGGACAGGATAAGGCAACGGCGAAAAGCACTCAAAATCGTTGTTAGAACTTAACTCCATTTGGATAGATTTACTGTGATTTTTTTTTTTCCTCCTAGGGATCCTTAGAGGTCACTACCAACTTCATTTCTACTCTAGAAATTATTCAACAGGCTTTTTATTATTATTATTATTATTTGTGATAGACACAGAGAGAGGCAGAGACACAGGCAGAGGGAGAAGCAGGCTCCATGCACCGGGAGCCCGACGTGGGACTCGATCCCGAGACCCCAGGATCGTGCCCTGGGCCAAAGGCAGGCGCCAAACTGCTGAGCCACCCCGGGATCCCCTCCACAGGCTTTTAAAAGGAGGAAAGGTGGTGAAGTAAGTGACGCCTCTTCAGCTAGACAAATGTAAGCACTCAGGACAGTGCTTTGTGCTCAAGGCACGAATAGACCCTTGCTGTTTTTCATTGGTATGTAAAACTCCGGGCCTTGATCATCCTAGTATCCCACACTTGCCCCATATCAAGCCCCAGAAATTAAGCCTTTCTCCTTGTGTCCTCTTACTACTCCAAGTAGGTTGAGCCAACATAGGCAACCATTTAATGTAGGTAAGTGTATTCTCAATGTAATGTTTATCATGTACCAGCTGTGTTCCAGGCACTTGGCCACTGCAGTAAGAATAAGGATGTACAAACTGTATACAAATTAGATAATTTAAACATACACAAATTGAGGTGACTTAAACATACACAAAATAGTCCATTGTCATTCAACTCCACAAACACTGAATGGCTTCAGTGTGTCAAATGCTGTACTAGATGTTAGAAAAAGAACCTCAAGGAACCCCTCTGCCTATAATAAAGTAATAATAAAGTAATAAAGTCGGGAAACAATTACCGTGCGGCAGTCAATGCTATAATGGAAACCGAGATAACACTGATTAAAAGATTTCTGATAAGGGGCATGTGAAAAGCATGTGCTAGAAGCATAGAAGAGTTTGGTGAAGGTATTTCCTTTATTTTTCATTCTTCTGTTAGCAGGCCAAGGCCAGAGTTGGTTCAGCTCTCTGTTAGTCTAGCCAAGTTCTGTCTTTCCCAGTTTTAAAAGTTTCAACTTTAACTTAGTATTCCAAAAATCTCAAGTTTTACAATACACTCAATTTTGTTGTGCTCACTTATCAGTAAAATGTTTTAAGCCTGTACTAGCAAAATATTTGTGTTTATTTTTAATTACGGACTTAAGTAACTGTCAAGTCATATAGTAATTATTTTTTCTCAAGGTAAAAGTAAATATAAAGTTGTAGTATTTTATGCATGTTGTTTCCTGATTGTACCATCTTTCTCAATCCATGAGATAGACGCTTGTACCCCCACTTTAAAGACCACTGCTCTAGGTTGTAAACTCCATTGGAGGGGAAACATGTTGAATTTTGCTGTTTATCCACAGATCTTAGTACAGTGCTTGGTATATAATAAGAGCTTGGTAAATATGTTTTGAATGAATGAATTCTTGTTCCTCCTGCCCATCATCCCCAGGTGCTTCCATTTTCTGTTCTAGAATTCTAACCCTCTGTCATATAGTGTCCCAGGACTATTGATTCCTCTTAATCCTAAGGTGTAAAGGCATGTTCTCTTTCTTCCTCTCCAGAGACTTAGGGTTCCGAATACATATATGATTTAGGGAGAATTCCCCCTACCCTCACCCCACAGCTCATCTTACACCCTACAGTGTAAACTATCATGACCACAGTACCAATTATTGTAGATTGCACCACTATCACAATCATGGATAAAGCTTTAAGGAAAGCAAGCAGTAAAACTGAAATGACTTCCCAACTTAAATATGGGTTGCTCTTTTTTTTTTTCCAAATAAACCAAAAGAATGCCTAGGATTCATTGCCAGGGTTCAAGAAAAGTGTTTTAGGGATGCCTGGGTGGCTCAGCAGTTGAGTGCCTTTGGCCCAGGGCGTGATCCCGGGGTCCTGGGATAGAGTCACACATCGGGTTCCCTACATGGTGCCTGCTTCTCTCTCTCTCTCTCTTTCTCTCTCTCTCTCTCTCTCATGAATAAATAAAATCTAAAAAAAAAAAAAAAAGAAAAGTGTTTTACTTAGTGTCAGAATCAGACTCTTGGCCAACCAGGTTCTTGACACTGTGCTAGAGCCATCCCAGTGCTTATAACCAACCTATCAAGAGTAACCCCAGGTAAGGTGCAGTAAAAACAAAACAAAACAAACCAAAACCTGTAACTCTTCCTTTTTCTTTACAACATCCATACAATAGTCCCTAAGAAGTGATTGTTGAGTTATTTTCATTACTTAGTACTTAAGTATTCCTTTTTATCTTTCTCCTTTTGCTTTTCTTTATTTTTAAATTCTGGTAGCATTCTTTCCTTCTGCTCTTAGTTTTCATCAATGGCCTGAAATCTCCTCCAACCACACATTTCCAAGCATATTAGAAAGTTACTTCAATATTGCTCTCGAGAAAGAAAGAATTTGACATCTTGGAAAATATGTTCCATTGTTATAGCATCTGTAGTTAAATTAAGAAATAAAATTAAGGGGTGCCTGGCTGGCTCAGTCAGTGGAACAGGCAACTCTTGATCTCAGGATTGTGAGTTTGAGCCCCACGTTGGGTATAGAGATTAATTAAAAATAAAATCTTTAAAAAAATACAATAGAAAGTTTCAATAGAATGTAATTCTGGTTAATGAGATTTGCTTTGGGACTCCTGGGTGGCTCAGCAATTGAGCGTCTGCCTTTGGCTCCAGGTGTGATCCTGGGGTCTGGGATCAAGTTCCGCATCAGGCTCCCTGTGAGGAGCCTGCTTCTCCCTCTGCCTCTCTCTCTCTCTCTTTCTCTGTGTATTTCATGAATAAATAAAATCTTTTTAAAAAAATGAGACTTGCTTCATTTCAGGATGAAACACTATATGTGCTTAGGAGATATTTGCACAATATAATGAAACCTGTTTTTTGAGGTAAGGAATAAGTCTGTGTTTGCCTCTGGACCTTTGAAAGTTGGCTAAAATACAGGACAAGCATAAGCTAGTTTATGCTAAGCATGTCACTACAAAGTCTCTGTTGGCTCCTACCTCCCCCCCCCCCCCCCTCCATGATCTTATTTTTTTCTTCTAATTTGTGTTTTCTATTATCTTGCTGCCAGGGGTTCCCATTGGTCTGGCTTGTCTTTGTTAGAGGCAGATAGATTAGAGGCAGTTTCCTTTCCTCCCCAGAACAAGGAGTCATTTCTACACTTCCATTGTTACTCAGCTGCTACTCCTCTTCATTGTACTGGGGTTTATCTCTATTCCTGTCCTTGAGTGTTTATCCTGATGGATGTGAACTACTTGAGGGCATTGCCCTTGCCTGGTCTACCATGTTGTTTTCCCAACGGCTAGTAGAACTTCTGGCAAATAGCTGATGCTCATAAATATCTGTTAAATGAATGAACAGCTTGAAATATTTCTGGATACTCTGGCTTTTCTTCTCCACTTCCTTTTATATACCCTTTAGTACCCCATCCAGGAGTGACTGGACAATGAAAGGGGTCTGTGTCCTCAGTCCTCTCTATATACATCTACTTCCTAGGTGCTATTATCACTCTCTTTCATAGCTTTGGATTCTATATATACTCTATTTACCCCCAAATGTATTTCTCCCAAATGTATTTTCCCCTGAAGTCTAGAATTATGTATATAACTGCCTATTTTTTAAAAGATGTATTTATTTATTCATGAGAGAGAGGCAGGCTCCTTCCCAGGGAGCCTGAGGTGGGACTCAGTACTCCCGGGATCACACCTTGAGCTGAAGGCAGATACTCAACCACTGAACCACCCAGGCATCCCTATAACTGCCTATTAAGAACTTCTCCTCTTAGATGTCTAAAAGGCAACTCAAACTGAAAATAATAAAAAGTGAATTCTTGATTTTCCCTCATATCCAGGGTCTTCCCCAGCTTTGTAAATGACAGTTCTACTCATTCAGTTTCTCAAGCCAAACATCTTAGAGTTATGTTTAGCTCCTCTCATCCTCTTACACATCCTACATCCTTGCACTAGCTAAATTCTGTCTCCTCAATCTTTGAAATATACCCCGATTCTTATTTTCGCCACAACTACTGGTTAACATAGCTGTTGCTCAGAATTTTCCAACAGCCCGGACCTCTAGTGCTTTTGTCACCCACAGTCTTCTCAATGGAGCAGCCCGATTGATACTCTTAAAACCAAAGCCAGATGATGTCACTTGTGTACTTAAACCATCAATCAACCTATCCTCTCAGTTAAGAGTAAAAAAACCCTTACAGTCGCTTATGAGGTCCTTCGTGACTCAGCATCAGTGTCTTCTACAGCTATTTTGTCTTCTACCCACAATCACCTCTTTAGCACTGGACTTGCCTCAGGGCCTTTATACTTACTCTTCCATCAGGCCTAGTATAATCTCACTTAGAAATCTACAAGACTTACACTTTTACTGCATTCTCTATAAATGTCATCGTCTTAGATCTTAAACTCTAAGTTTGCAACATCTCTCTCCCTGCCTCTCACATTCTGGAACCTTTTTTACCCTGCTTACATTTTCTCCTTAGCACTTACCACTATCTGACATACTAAAGATTTACTTTTAATATTAAGGTCGAATTCAATTCTCGGTTCTCAACTTCTTCAAATGCTTAGCTCTGTTAAAAATAAGATTTTAAAACAGGACAGATTCTCAATGTGTCTTTTACTTTGCTGGTTATCAACAGATAACTTTCATAATTGATTTTAAAAATTATGTAATATTATGTAATATATTAAAGAGCTGAAGATTTCTAGGGAGCAGACAAAAGCAGACAATGACCAAATTTCTGGCTAAAAATTATGTGCAACTGGCAAAGAGTAGCCATGTGGTGGTCTATTGTTGAGGAGTATATTCTGGTTGAGCTGTTGTGTTCTTCAAGTGCTCTTTATGATTTTTGGCAATGCTGAGGTAGCACAGAATATGCTTTGCCTTTATTCCATCATTTATAAAACAAGTCCTCTAATAATTACTCATAAATGATTTAGTCATGCTAGGTCATGTGATATTTTAGTTTATATGCATTATAAAAGGCCTTGCTTTTGTGCACCTACAATGTTAGACATGCTGTTACATTGCAAAAACTGGTAGTATAATTTCTTTCCACAATCTCAAGTTCATTGTTTGGCAGAAGTGAACGTGGTAGCATCCTGAGACCCACCTGAAATTCTACGAGTGTGTTGCAGTTCAATTGCAAACTATTGTTTGGTATCTGAACATGAAGCACATTTTTTTTTTTCAAATTTAAGTGTATTCCCTAGGGTTAGGTCCACTAAGTCAATTCTCTTTTAGCTAAATAGCATTACAGTATTGCGTTCTAATCTGAATGATTAAATGATGCACTCTATCAGATGTGGGGCTACACTCTCAGATGTATTTCAATAGAATGAACTCAGGTATAAAGCTTAAAAAGCTATTAGATACCCTATATGCATAAAAGTGGGGCAATTTTAGGCTCTTTCAGGTCTAGAAATAAAAAGTACCATAGTATATCATTACTTTTGCATTTTGCTCATCAATAAGATTAACTTCTACATAGTCTTAAACTTTATGTAATCTTTTCTTTTGTCTCTACACCCTTTTTACTTCCTTGAATGTGACCTAGAACAGAATGTTTCTTTCCTATTCTCCCCATAATTGGAGCACTCCATGCAGGCCTTTAAAAAATCACTTATAATATTAATATTATAATTATTTGCTTATACCTCTTTTCCCCAACTCAAGGCTGGAAAATGTGTCATGTGTCATCTTTTTCCTCTAGCTTTATGCTATGCCAGATATTTAGCAGGCATTCAATAAATGTTCACTGAACTAGACTCTCAAAAGACCATTTACTTTCTTCATGATAAATACAGCAATAAGACAGTAAACTGTTTCATGATACGCAAGAAAGATTTTTGAGGCCCCAAATTCATTTCATCAGCTTAATGTGCTCTGATAGTATGATTAGCAGCTTCTGAAACTGCTCCCAGTGATCCCTGGCACCTGATCTTTATGCCCATGAGTTGGACTCCTTCTGCTCCTAACAGAAAGAAAAAGGCAACAATAATGGAATGATTTTCCAGGATAAGGTTGAGAAAGAATTGACTACTATCTTACTAGCACTCTCCATTGCAAACTTGTTGAAGGTGCCATGTTGGAGATGCTCACAAAACAAGAAACTAAGTATGGCCTCTGGCTAACAGATAACTAGGAACTGAGGTCCTCAGTGTGATAGCCCACAAGGAACTGAATCTTGCCAATGACCACATCAGTGAACTAGCAAGTGCCTTCTTCCTTAGCAAAGCCTTAAGATGACCCCAGGCCCAGTTAATTTTAATTGTAGACTGTGAGAAACCCCAAAACATAAAACCCAGCTAAATGAGCAATTCCCCAATTCTTCACCTGAAGAAACTTTGAGAGAAAAACTGTCATTTTAAGCCACTGTTTGGGGGTCATTTGTTATAAAGCAATAGATAACTAATACAGATAAAATAAATAATTCTACTTTTAAAAACAGAATCAGAGACAGAATAATTGAAATGGAGTTTATTTACTTGTTGGAACAATCAAGATATGCCTAATATTTTGATAACTATGTCAATATTTTAGTTCTAAGAATTTGCCTTTCCCAGTATGGTTTTCTCATATCACAAGAAAACATTTACACATATGGGAGTGGGTTGCCAAATTTCAAAAGGAGGAGGTAGAGATCAAGGCAGGCCTACTCTGTAAACAAAGCAAGGCATACTGCTCCATGGAATGAGGGCTGAGAAAAGGACCTACATTCTCAGCCCAACATCAATAAACGTTTTTCAACTCAGAGGGTTAGTCAAGTGCTTCAAATTTTCATTTCATTTTTGCTTTGAATCAAGGCATTGCCAGTTGGTTACTAATAAAACACAAACAGGAAAATAGACACAAACACTATGTAAGAAGAAGAATACACTGTACTTTCATTTACTAATAGGTAGGCCGAATTAGTTTATTGGATCAATTAAGTTCAGAAAGCATGAAAGCCTGGAAAGTTTCGTTGTGGTGAAGAGAAATTCCCAAACACCAGGGATAAAGGGTGCCATAGTGGATGTACAGGACAAGCATAAAAATACAAAATTAATATTTCAGGAAACACAAATGCTCATTTCACTTTTTAAATTTTCCTGGGCACCTAGCAGCATATCTGGAAATAAGTGGATACAGGGGTATATATTTACTGAGTATTTTGGGGGGACCTGGTATGAGAGAATAAAACTATAACACTTGGTAAAAAGTCACATACCTTAAGAAGTGCAAAAAAAGTGCTATGAAAATTCAAATGTTGCAGAGGATGAGAAAAGGGAATCGAACCCCTTGCAAAGGCTATACTCTCTCCTTAAAACTGCTCACCTCCCCCTTTTCCAGGTCTCAACTTACAAGTCACCTTTTCAGATGCGCCTTTCCTATTATCTTGGGTAAAAAAATCAGTCTTTCGTCTTTGCATTTCTCCTTCTTCAACCACACGCTAATCCTCAATTCACAGCACATTGCATAATCTGTAATTGTTTTGGTTGCTTATTTTTATCCCCACCTGCCCTAATGAAGCTTTTACCCTTCAGGATGTTAGAAACAAGTCTATCTTGCCCCCTGAGGTGTGCCGGGCGTAAAGTGGGCACACAATAGATACCTGCTGAAGGACCCAATGTGAACTATGAAGTCAAATAAGGGACTGGTATAGGAACAGGAAAAAAAAAAAAAAAAGCTGCCTTTCCAGACAGGGATGTCCAGACACGGAATCCAATCACAGCTCTTACTCCGACGAGCAAGGCCCTGTTTGCACAGCGCGCTCAGGGAAGCCAGGAGGGATTCTCGGGGCGCGGGGACGCCCCTCGCCCGGGGCCTGAGAGCAGGCGCGGCTTCTCCCTCCCCCCGCCCCCCCCCGCCCCCCCCCGCACCTGCACCCCCGCCCCCACCCCCGGTCTGCATCGCGGCCCCTCTGGGGCCCCTAACACTTCCGGGCCCCCACAGGCGCGCCCAGCCCGGGGACCAGAGCCCGCCCACCGGGCTCCCCTCCTCCTCCTCCTCCTCCTCCTCCTCCTCCTCTCGCCCGGCGCGGGGACCGTTGGGCGCCCGCCGCACAGGGCGGTGCCGCCGCCGCCCCTGCGCCCCTCTGCGGCTCCCCCCGCCCGGCGCCCTCCGCCCTCCGCCCTCCGCGTCCCCGCCCCGCTCCCCCGTCGCGGTCACCCCATTCATCCCGCGGCCGCACCCGCCAATCACCGCGCACCGCCGGCGCCGCATCTGGCGATGGGGCGGGGCCTCGCGCGGCGGGCGCGCGCTCCTTCCCCGCCCCAGGCTCGCGCGCCGGCCGGGTCATTCCCGGGCATTGACCGGCCTCGGCCCGGCGCTGACCCGGCGGGGGACCCGGGGGGGTGGCGCTGAGCCTGGGGGCGGGCGCTGGGCGGCCCGGACCGCGGAGGAAGGCCGGCGGCCCGGGGGGAGGCTGCGGAGCGGTGCTGCCTCCGGGGTCCGCGCGCTGCGCGCATCCCGCCCGGAGCATCCCGCCCGGAGCATCCCGCCCGAGCATCCCGCCCGGCGACGCGGCGTCCCGGGTCTCCGAGGCGCGCGTCTCGGTGCAGCTGCCGGGGGTGGGAGAAAACGGCGAGGACGGCCCAGCCCAACGCCGGGGCGGGGAAAAGCCTCGAGAGACGCTTTCAATTATTTTAGTCTTTTTTTACCCCCCCCCGTGAATTAGCCCTCTGCTCTGGACTTTGCTAACGTGTGTCCACTGCCGAGAGGGAGGTATTGCAAAAGGCTGAGGTTTAAAATTTAAATGTGAGGTTGCATTACCATTTTTAAATTTGAGCTTTAAATTATATTTGCTTGCGGCAGCCTCATGAACTGTGATGTTGAAAATACTTCTTTGGGAATATTTCGTAAATGGGCTCCCCCCTCCTCCCCGCCGCTGTCTCATTTATCTTCCGTAGTGTCTTATTTCCCCAGGAAGGATAAGAGGAAACCTAGTTGGCTTTTCTGTTGGTGGGAAAAGTCACTCTTTCACTCCCCACTCTCCACCCCATCCCCCAAACACTTAAAGGCACAGAAAGCACTTTGATCACAAACTGCTGCTAGATGTTTTCACTTCTCGTTTAATTCTCTCTCTCAAAGGTTTTATTTATTTATTCACGAGACACACAGAGTCAGAGAAGCAGAAGATCCAGGCAGAGGGAGAAGCGGGCTCCCTGCAAGGAGTCGGATGTGGGACTCGACTCCAGATCCTGGGATCGGGCCCTGGGCCAAAGGCAGACGCCCAACCGCTGAGCCACCCAGGCGTCCCTCATCCCTCGTTTAATTCTCCTAACCAATCAGTAGCAATAGGTATTATCACTCTTTTCAGATGTCAGAACCAGATCCAGATGAACCTGGCCAAGGTCACAAGTTTGTTAGTTACAAAGTTTGGGCCCTTTCCACAATTCTTTCCCTGAGATCATGTAATTTCAATCCTCAGTAAGTGAAAGGTGGGAAGAAATCTAAGGCTTTGGGAGTCCTTAGCTCAGGATGGTGCATTTAGCCAAGTGCAAGCACTTCTTGGAGATGGATTTGTGTTTCTTGAGAACTCTGTTAAGTGCATAGTTTTCATGCCAGAACTTTGAAGAGTTCTGGAAGTAGAGTTCCTTGAAGTTCTGAAATGCGTGGTCACATGTGGGCTGATGCCTTTTGCAACCTTTGCAACCTGACCTGAAACAAAACCCCTGTTCATAATTAAGTGTTGCCAGTGGGGATGCTGGAAGGCTGCCCAGGTCTTGTTCAGGGACTTTAGTCTTTGTGGCAAACAGAGTACAGAAAAGTTGGATTAAAGACAGAGTTAATTAGGTCACAGAATGCTTTCTGTGGGTAGAAAGTAGCAAGCTATGATCGGACTTTTAACTCAATCCGATTTAACAGATTGGCTGAGTATATCTGCTCCATGCTCCATGCTGTGGGTCCACAAAGATGAGTGAGAAGCTTTTCCTGCCTGCTAGAAAAGATCACAGTTGGGTTAAGGCACATTAGTGAGTTCAGAGTATGAATAATAGTAAAGGAAGGCAGTACAGAAAGTGACAATAGGTGGATACCAGGCAGGAATTATGGATGAACTTTCACCAAGCAGTGCAGGTCAAAATGCAGAAGGAAAGGAGGCTCCTTTAGGCTCCAAGATGAAGAGTCAGGACTTTTCTTCACCAAGCAGCCAGAATGGCCTTTTTTTTTTTTTTTTAAAGCCAACCCAATATCCTTCAACATCCTTTAACAGCTTTCCCATTGCACTTGGTAGTAAATCCCAAATCCTTACTATGATGTGGAGCCCTGCATGATGCAGGCCCTGCCTACCTGCCCATCCTCCCAGGGCACCACTGTCTATACTTGCACCATGCCCTTCATCTCTTTGTTTCTCAGAAATGAAACTTTTTCTCAACCCAGGCCTTTTACACAGCATCCCCCCTGCCTGGTCACTCCACTACCTTGTCCCCTTTCTGTACCCTTTTTCCTAGGTCATCTGTTCTATCTCAGCTTCAAGTTGCTTCCTCTGAGAATCTCCCCTTCTAAATAAGACCCACTATTATAACTCTCATCAGATCCTTTTGATTCCCCTTGTGCTTAGCAAAATTTTCTAAGATAGTGTTATTTATGTGATTATCTCTTTGACATCTGCCTGTCCCAGCAATGCACCATTTTTTCTAATAGGGCTTATAACAACTTATAAGATATATTTATTTCTGAAATTACTTGTTTTTATGTCTGTTGGCCCAGCCTCCTGTGGGCTCCATGCAGACGTGTTTTTGTTTCCTATCATATCCAGCAGTTAGCACAATGGTTGGCATTTTGTCAGTGCTCAATAAATATTTCTTGAATTAATTCTCAGAATCTGTCCATCTAGAATACATGTTGGGGAATAGTGGGAGGTGGGCTGAGAAGATAGGATGGAGCAGATGCAGGGGGTAGAGAGAAGCATTTCTACCCTGTGGTAGATCTGCACTGGTTGATACGGAAGCCACTGGCCATATGTGAGTATTTAGCACTTGCAATGTGACTAAAGAACTGACTTTAAATTGTTTACTTTTAATTAACTTACTTGTCTTAAAGTATACCTGGGACAATGTGGCTATGTGAAGCTACTTTTAAAACATCTTTTAAAAAATTAATTTATTTTCAAAAAAATTTTTTTATTTTCAAAATTTAAATTCAATTTGCCAACATATAGTATAATACGCAGTGCTCCTCCCATCAAGTGCCCTCCTCAGTGCCCATGACCCAGTTATCTTATCCCCCCACTCACCTCCCCTTCTGCAATCCTTTTTTTGTTTCCCAGTTTGGAGTCTCTCATGGTTTGTCTCCCTCTCTAATTTTTTCCACTCAGTTCCCCTCCTTTCCCTCATAATCCCTTTCACTATTTCTTATATTCCACGTGTGAGTGAAACTATATGATGAATGTCCTTCTCCAGTTGACTTATTTCACTCAGCATAATACCCTCCAGTTCCATCCATGTTGAAGCAAATGGTGGGTATCCATCCTTTCTGATGGCTGAGTAATATTCCATTGTGTATATACCACATCTTCTTTATCAATTCATCCGTTGAAGGACATCGTAGCTCCTTCCACAGTTTGGCTATTGTGGACATTGCTGCTATGAACTTTGGGGTGCAGGTGTCCCAGCGTTTCACTACATCAGCATCTTTGGGGCAAATACCCAGTAGTGCAATTGCTGGGCCATGGGGTAGCTCTGTTTTTAACTTCTTGAGGAACCTCCACACTGTTTTCCAGAGTGGCTGTACCAGCTTGCATTCCCACCAACAGTGCAAGAAGATTATCTTTTCTCTACATCCTCACCAACATTTGTTGTTTCCTGTCTTGTTAATTTTAGCCATTCTCACCAGTGTAAATGAAGCTACTTTTTAAATAAGTTTTATGAAATTCAAATATCGGGTTAAGAAAAATATAGTTTTAGACTTAGTTTCACTAATTCTAGGGGGTATACCCAAAGAATTGAAAGCAGTGACTCAAACACATACCAGTACATCAATGTTCATAGCAGCAAATAGCCAAAAGATGGTCATTCCCAAATGTCCACCAACAGATGAATTCATAAGCATAGTGGGATATATATGTGAATATAATTCAGCCTGAAAAAGGAATGAAATTTTGATACATGCTACAACATAGATGAACCTCAAAAGTGAAATAAATGAAATAAGCCAGTGGCAAAAGAACAAACATGGTTTGATTCCACTTATATGAGATAACCTAGAACAGGCAAATTCATAGAGAGAAAAAAGAATAGAGGTTACCTGGGGCCAGAGGAATTGGGGAGTTACTATTTAATGGGGATAGAATTTCTGTTTGGAATAATGAAAATGTTCTGGAAATGAATAGTGGTGATGTTTGCATAGCCAGGTGAATACACTAAAAGCTCCTGAATTGTGCCCTTAAAAATAGTTAAACTGTGAATTTTATGTATGTTTTACTGCATTAAAAATTAATTTCAGTAATTCCTTTTTACTTTTGAAAAATGTGGCTTACTAGAAACATTTAAATATCAAACATGGCTTCCTCATTATGTTCTATCAGGCAGCACTGGGTTAGACAATGGAGAAGATGAGTAAATTTCTGTGGTGAAGGGTTCACTGATGTCTGTGGCATCAGGAAGGCTGCTTGCAAGGAGGGCAAGAGGGTATCACATTGTGATGAATCCAAGAATTTAAAAATTTGGCAGAATAGGTTATATATAAAAAGATACATATGGAAAAGCCTGGATGGACAGGGGAGGGAATGCACAATAGGATTTGAACAAGGAAGGGCTTTCTTTGTGCCTAAAGTGGGAACCTTCTAGAGATAGTGTTTTCTTTGCAGTAACAGGATAACTTGGCAGTTATCCCAGCGTGATGTTTCTTAATTGTTGCGGGATCAAATGAATATCGTGTGTGAGAAAGCTTTTTAATCTGAGAGAGGTATCAGTGAGGTGAGAGACAAGGGTGAGACACAGATAAAGTAAATCACAAGAATGGGATTTCTTCAGGGTGTTCATGGTGATGCTTTCCATCTGTCCGCTCCTGCTTCTATAAAGAAGCGCTGGCTTGGAAGGTTTTCTACTAGTGCCACAGGATCATTTGTATAAAACTGTGAGAAGGATCATCCATCTTGATTCCTTTAGTGAGAGAAACCCACACCTCCATAATTGTACCATCACTGTCTTCAGAATATTGTTCTTGGAGAACAATTATCTTCACGCGTTCAGCGTTGCTCTGTTACTTGTGAAGTTTTCAACCACCCAGAAGCCAGGTAAGTGCTGACCCCAACTCAAGAATGTGTACTGGGCCCAAGGACAAGAGCTATAGGAGAAGGTGTCAGGACAACAATCAAAGACAATTTGTTCAACTTGGTCTGTAGCTCCTGGAAGCCAGTGTGAGATATGTCATCCAGAACTGCTTGAGAGCTGATCTTGTGGGTTCTTGAGAGTAGTTCTCAAGAGCTACATGGGTCACCTGGACCTGACTCCAGCACATCCTTACAGCCCTCTGACAGTTTAGGAAACGGTCCGGTTCTTTGGGCCCCAGATTAAGAATGGCTGTCGCTGGGGCACCCAACACCAGATCCACCCTGGTCAGAAGTACATTTGCCTCTCCAGAATTAAAATTTCACCTGCATGGGGCTGAAAATGGCTCTGAGACTGGGACTATAGGGAGTGAGGCCAAGTTCCCTGGAGAAAAATCCATATAGTCAGAATATGAGTTTAATACTCTACAAAACAATGCAGGGGCATTCTCTGCCCAGATGAAATCAGAAGCTTGGTGGAACTGCGAAAAAGTTTGTACCGAGTAAACTTTGTATCTATCTGCATATTTGTATTTATTGCTGTTTTTAGGTTTAGCATGGCTTAGTTTTTTTAAAAGATCCCTGTAAGGCCTAAGATTATGTACTTGTCTGACCATTCCAATAAGTTACCAAAAATAAGTTCCTAGAGCAAGTCTGTATAGCATTGGTGCTGGTATGGGATGAAGGAGTAGGTTTTAAATACAATCCAAATTCCTACAGCCTACCTCTGGCATAAATAGTGCCTTTGGAGAGAGTTTACCCTTAGGCCCGACTGTGTTGGCCTGATCATGACTAAGAGCTTACATTATGTTTCTAGATATCACAAGTAATTGAGTTACTAACATAGTTTCTTTTGTCATCTTAGCACAGAATGCTATTTCTGTGCTCCCCATTTCATGGCTAGGTTTGCTCTCTGGATAGAAGAGACCCCATGGGGTTTGCCTGGATAGAAGAGACCCCATGGGGTTTGCCCATGGAGTAGAAATTAGGATACTTATCTGAAAACAGAGAAGATCTTTGGCTTGAATGTTTTAAGTAACAGCTGGTTTAACTGAACCTGGTAATGATTCTAGCATCCACCATTTTCCACTTCAAGGAGACATGGGAGAATTACACAGATTCCCAGGGAAACAGAGGCATGGAGAAAAGGTGCTCATCTGTTAAATGCTTAAATTGTCTGAGATTAATTATTAAGATTGGGCTCCAAACAGCAAACTACTAGAAAAAAAATCACTGTTTTATAAATTAGCAAACTTCTTGGGGCTACTGGGTGGCTCAGTCAGTTAAGCATTCATCTTCTGGTTTCCGCTCAGGTCGTGATCTCAGGGTAGTGAGATTGAGCCCCATGTTGGGGCTTGTGGAGCTTGCTTAAGATTCTCTTTCTCCTTCTGCCCCTCCACCACCGAAGAAACCTTAAAAAAAATAAATTAGCAAGCTTCTTGATTCCTCTTATGCGGTAATGCCAGAGAATGCAGCTCAACTAAAGGTGCTAAGAGATTAAAAAGGATACCTACACCTTTTAATCTAGCAACACCAATAAATGGTAAATTCTTTAATCTTTTGGATGGCTCTGGGAGAGATATGGTGGTTTTATATTTCAATGACTATAATATTTGTACACTAAATTGTCATGATGTCAACATTTCTGCATTCTCAATTTCTGGTAGTAGTTGCTGTAGTTGTTGCTTTGTTTTTTATGAAAGGTTAATGGCATGGTTCTCTATTGTGTCTTGTCCTCTTGTTGCCTAACAAATCTAAGCTGTTTTGGTAAAGTCCAGTAACTGTTTACTTACTACACTAATGAGAAGCCCTTATGGGAAGGGTAGAAACCACTGCTATCAACTGTTTGTTTTTCTGAAGGATTCATAAAAAATCTCAAATCCACATATTGCTTGGTCCTGAACGAACACAGATTTTTAGATCCTATAACCAATTTTGTTTTTCCATGTTGCTACATTATCTTTTTAGTTTTTAAAGATTTTATTTATTTGAAAGAGAGAACTTGCAAGTGGGGGCAAGTGGAGGGAGAGGCAGAGGGATTCAAGCAAACTCCCCACTGAGTGCAGAACAAACACAAGGCTCCGTCTCAGGACGGAGATCATGACCTGAGCCAAACTCAAGGGTCAGACACTTAACTGACTGAGCCACCCAGCTGCCCCTATATTATCTTTCAAAAAATGTCCGTTTAATAATTGTACCATAGTCATTGCTTAAGCCATTTGTGCTTAATGCAAATTTCTACGTTTTGGACCAAATCTACTGAATCCAAATAACTGGGGGTGAGCTCAAGAATCCCTATGACACAAATTCTACTTTACTAGAGCTGGCTTAAAAGTTGTAATTTTCAAAACAAAACAAAACAAAACAAAAAGCTGTAATTTTCCATTGTTATAAATAAATTTGCAATAAATGCCTTTGTGAACCTTTGATTTCCTTCTTTGAATAATTTCCTTATTTTTTTAGTATGTCATTTTTTCTAAATAGGGTGAACCAAAAGTACATATGACATTTAATCTATTTTCCTTTTTAATATTCTTTTCCCATATTAATTAACAAATATTTCCAAGAATAATAGACTTGATTTTTATCTACATTTTAAATCCTGCATGTGAGATAGCCAATAGTTTAAATCTAGAGAAATTAGGAGACAAAAGACAAAATCTTTCCACACTCTACCTGGTTGACTAGGTTAGGAAGGAAGGCAATGGAGATGCAAAGGGGATTTGTTCCCACACATGTGGGAATAGAAGTAACTAGTGGTAGTGAATGTTGTTCATTCTTAGAGAGAAATTTCGCATACTTTTTAAAAGATTGTATTTATTTGAGAGAGAGAGAGCATGAGCAAGGTGGGGGGTGGGGGGAGAAGCAGACTCCCCACTGAGCAGGGAGCCTGATGGTGGCTCCTTCCCAGGATCCTGAGATCATGACCTGTGCTGTGCAGGTAGCCCACAATTTCACATTAATTATCTGATTAGGTTCTCTTAACCCTGTGAGGTAGATATGATTATTCTTACAGTATGGATAAGGAAGCCAAGGCTTAAGGTTGCTAAGAAATTGCCCAAGGTGTGGGTGATTGAATGTGGGAGTTTTCCTGCCAGCTCTGTTCTATGCTGTTTCACATCATAGGATTTATTTATTGGGCGTACCCTTTTCTTAACAGAATGTTCAGAGAAGTTTTCTTCTTTACCTCTACTTTTATTTCTGTTTGAAACTTTGGACGATCCCAGTCAGTTTAATGACAAAAGCAGGTAATAGCAACAAGTAATTGGAAAGTACCAAGATGAGAGGGCACAGCCCAGGCCTCTAGGGGCTTTCATCTGGGAAATATAAATAGCATGTTTAAGACAAGAAGGGGCCAGGGACCATAGAAGATTTTGCTGATTTCTTCCTTGACATTTGAGGAATAAGAGGCCTAACATTCCCCATCTGAGTTATTTCAAATAATCCCTCTTTGCTGGTCTCCTTTCATGAACTCTAAGCTCCTCAAGAGTGAGACATGGGTTCCCAATGCCTGTTGCTGTCTCCAAGGTTCATGCGCTGCCAGGTACAGAGCTGGCACACATCAAATGCATCTTGGCCCCAATTTCTCCCACATACAATATGTTTCATGATGTTTCCCCCCACTTAATGGGTATTTATTTAGTTTCTACTATGTGATAGGCACTATTCTAAGAACTTGGGAGATCAGGGAAAAGAACAGACAAAAATCCCTACTCTTGCAGAGTCAAAATGTATAATCATTGTTTTGCTCTCCAGGAGTTTGATCCTTGCATGGTATATAGCAGAGGAGAGGTGTTGAGAGTCTTGGCTTCCAGCTTTAGTTCTTCTGTACTCTTACAGCTAAAGAAATGCATGACTGCTAATAGCTGAAGAAGTTTCAGGTACCTCCCTGTTACTCTTTCTGTTAAACTTGACTCTACATAAACCTAAACTTCATTTGAAATTTTAGGGAACTGTCTAGGCAAAGACCTGGAATGGTGAAGGGCCTGCTTGAGGGTGGGGCTGGTGGAATGGATTAGCTTGAAATTAGGCCAGGCTGAGATCAGAGTAGAGAGCCTTGGAGAAGCCATTTAGGTTTTGGGTAACTGAGAGTGTTTTGACATTTTTGAGGAAGAAAAATAAAGTGTTATCTGTAGAAGGAAGGTTTCCCTGGTAGTGGTGAGAGGGTTCACCACAGAGTACCAAGACAAATTAGGAGGGTCTTCCACAGAGCCTGCTATGAAATACTAGACCTATAGCATGACAGAAGAAATGAGAAGAGGGAAGGGAAGCTGCACAAGTAGAAATAATATAACTAGATGGCTGATGGAGAGAATTGGTGAGGCTGATAGGTATCTGGGAAGATGTTAGTGACATTAGCCACAAATAGCTTTCAGCTTGATGACAGAAATAAAAACAACAATAAAAGGTAAAATACAGTATTTCATAAGAGAGGTATAGGAACCATCAAGATTTGAAGAAGAAAAAGCTTATGGTCCTTTAGGGGCAAGCTGTGATGGTTAGGATATATATTTTTTTAAATTAAAAAGCATTTTTCAGCATATTTCCAAGGGCCATGGCCGGCTGTGGCCATGGGATCTCCAACTGCATGCGAGAGCAACCCAAAGACACTTTGACAGCACAGGTCAGCATAAAGCCTACGTGCAGCTGCCACGCACCTTTCCTAGAACTGCTGGGGGTGGGGGCATTTTTTTTCCCCGCAAATGCCAAAAATATCCAATGAAATAATTAAGTTCAGAAACATCTAATAAATGTGGACTCAAGTGCAGTGATTATACTATGAAAATCTTAGTGAATTCCTTCCAGGGGGATGGCATGAGATGCTGTTTACCATCCACCTGGAGTTTCCTTGGTGAAATCTGAAAGCAGCCTCTGTACTCAGAGGGCAGGGAGAGACGGAAGGAAGATGCAGGCCATTCCAGGTTGGTAGATGGCAATTTTAATAAGCAAAGGGAACTTGTATACTAGGCTTATCGTAGCCTGCAGCAAGATGAGGAAAAAAAATTTTTTTAGCAACAAAAACCTGTTTTATTTTTCCAAATACAGATACAGAAGTTTGCATGTTTTGCAAATATTCCTTCAAAGCAACATTTCTTATACAGTCCCTCTGTTCTAAAAGCTTGTAAACATAGATATGTGTCCACAGTGCAATGTTGGCTTATCGAGGATCCACCTTGCATAACACTCATCATTTAAAAAGCCAAAATGATTAGTCGAACCAGAACTGTTTCTGTCAAGGCAATTTTTTTTCGGTGGATAGTTTTTCTCTAAAGAAAATTTAGGTAGTATACATATTTCTAAATGGTAACAGTAATCTTTGCAAATAATAGTTTCTAGGGCTCCAACTTGGGGTTAATTCAACTTGACCCAGAAATTGGGGTTGGAGCCCCTCAAGATGGCTTTAAATTAGAGAGGTACATTGAGGTTATGAGAACTTGGAGTCATCCCTGCTTCTCTAAGGACAAAAGTCACAATGCATGAAATGAGATGATTTTCTTGACAAAATTTAAATATTAAACCCAATAATGGCCACTTGGAAAAATTAGGGTAATTCAGTTTCTGCTTCCATCTTTGGAGAATACATGAGATTGACTCCCTTAGAATTGTAGTTTTTCCAGTTGTGATGCTCAAATATATTTTCAGAAAAGAAAAATCAGTGGTCTAATAATACAACAGTCATGATACCTCATAGTTGTGGCTCCCACCCACCAGCCAAATCTTAAAAGTTTATAAAGTTTAACCAGGTACAATGTATACAGTGTCAGTGTTCTCAATAACCACATCACTATCTCAAGCCTATGTCCCTGTAGTTGCCTCTGGGAGCAAGAAAGGCAAGCAGAACCCACATCCCAAAGATGGTGGTGGGGGACACCTCTGAGTGTCTGGGCTAGCTCACAGGTCAATTAGCAATCATGCTTATTGTGATAAAATCATTATCTGCTCAGCCTTGAGGAATTCAATGCTTTATATTATTTGGGACTAGTAGATTTTTCCAGAGCTCTTCTGTGATCATCTACAAAATATTCTGGCCTTATGTAATTCAGGTTGTATTTTCTAACTACTTTTGCAATCATGTCTTTTTGATGATGTTCCCCAACAGATGCATGAGTGAAAATCCATGCCTATAAACAGCTAAGAAAAAGACTGGCAAGGATGATTTGGGAGATTTCAACTTACTGTAGCCTACACTTGCAGGCTGGAGATGATGTATATACTTAGGCAGTCTCTTGTTTCTGCTCTTGAACACTTTGACTGAAACACCACAGTTTAGGTTTTCTTTGAGCTGGTCAGTCCCCAGGCAACTTGGCTGATAAGGGCAGCCTTTTTAAACACTGAAATTGGGGCACCTGGGTGGCTCAGTCGGTTAGGTGTCTGCCTTTAGCTCAGGTCATGATCTCAGGGTCCTGGGATGAGTTAGCTCTGTGTAGGGCTCCCTGATCCAGAAACAGGGAAACAGGGAAGCCTGTTTCTCCCTCTGCCTCTCCCTGGTTCCTCTCCTCACCTCATGCTCAGGCGCACGCTGTCAAATAAATAAAAAATCTTAAAAAAAAAGAAAAACACTGCAGTGGACATTGTAAGCACTGGTAAAAATCTCTTTTGAAACTCAGATTAAAAAAAAATAGTACTATTTGATAAAAAACAAAGATGCATTTTCTTCCAAACTGTCAGTGGTTAAGTTCTTTAGTAAGTGGTCCACGATAGCCAGGTTGTGTGGCAAACTGGCTGGTGTCTATTTCCTTCCACATACATAGGTGTCTGACCAGGAGTGCTTCAATCTATGTACCTTTTCTTTCTTTCATCATTCTTTTTGGCAATTGACATTGTTTTCTTTGCAAAATAACAGGATGCTTCTTGTCTTCCAGCCTGGGAATATTTTTTCACATCCCTAGGGTCAGAAGAATTAAGAGTATTGTCCATGGTTCTATTGGCTCTTTTTCTTTGTTGGAGATGATAAATTATTTTATTTTCAGCATCTTCATTTAATAATTATGGGGCTGGCTTCTAATGACATGTTGCTCATTAATTGCAGACTGAGATCATAAGGTGTAATTCTGTATCCTCTTAATAGAGCTGATGAGTCACTGATTTCAATTTGTTCAGCATTGGACTGTCATGTCAAGCCGGAGCACCTGTCCTGGTCTCAGGAGTAAGAGGTTTATTGAAAATCTGAGCCAAACCAGACTTCCCACAATCTCTCAGCCAAAGCCTCTGCCCCATCCCAATTAGTATGCTGGAATTAGCTTTGGCTAAAAATCATAATAGGGTCTCTACAGCAGGGAGTGTTGAATTTAAATCTGCTTTTGTTTATTTTTTAATTTTAAAAATTTTATTTATTTTTGCTTTTAAACATGCACTGAGGATCCCTGGGTGGCGCAGCGGTTTGGCGCCTGCCTTTGGCCCAGGGCGCGATCCTGGAGACCCGGGATCGAGTCCCACATCGGGCTCCCGGTGCATGGAGCCTGCTTCTCCCTCTGCCTGTGTCTCTGCCTCTCTCTCTCTCTCTCTGTGACTATCATAAATGAATAAAAATTAAAAAAAAAACATGCACTGATTCAAGCTGTTTGGGTTGAACATCTGTTTAGTTAAAAAATTCTATTTTTTGTATGTGTTTTGGTATATAAAAGTAACATAGACTCATTGAAGAAAATTTGAATTACAGAATGCTAAAGTTTGAAGAAATGACCCAAACTACCCATCACAACTCACTATTGATGTTTTATTTCCTTCTTGTCATTTTTGTTTATAAAAACAGAATTTATACATATATACCTTAGCTTGAAAAATATATATATTTTTCGTTCTAATTTTGCTTTGCAAATTTTGTGTGTTCTCCGTTTAAATCACCAATCCTTTGCACCCAGTCACCTTTGGAGTTGTCTTTGTTTCCCTCCTGTTACACATTTACTCAACATCTGGACCTTTGTGTCTGGTCAGCATGGGACCTTTGGCCACATTTCATTAATAAGGCTAATGCCCAAGAAGGGGGAATCACACCACTTTCCCAATTCTGATTAAAGTATCCTAGTGCATGAGGTTTCATTTTAATAGCCTGATGTATAATTTGATTATTTTTCTGCAGGATGAGTTGTGCCAGGAGCTATGAATTTCATAAAAGACTTTGACCTGACCAGAGGCTATCCCATTAAACATACCCATACAATGCAGGCTTTAAAAACAAGTTTCAGAGAATTTACCATCATCTGGTCAGATGCTCACAATCCCATTTCTGCAGTCCTATTTATATAAACCCAACAGTTTCATGGTTGATGATTGGCTATAGCTGTGGGTGGAGACTTGCACATTCAGGGAGTATGAAATTAAGGGAATCACCTATCACCTCCTCTGTATGTTTTCTTTTTTGAAACTTTGCTCATGGCCACTTCAGTTGAGCCCAGACCTAGAACGTCAGTTGTGTGTGTTTCTAGAAACCATAGGTAAGTGGCTACTGTGATTGGTTCTCAATCAGGTTCAGCTGGAAACAGGGAATTACTATTTCTGAGCTTAATTGATGCCTGGAATTTTCTAAGCAAGGCAGGTCTTTACAGCTAGGTATCTGAAAATTCAGAAGAGACTCCCTTTTTACGTTACTCCCTTGAGGATCATCTGGCTTAGCTGAAACTGGCTAGAATGTCAGCTACCGCCATTGCCAAATCCATCCCCCACGTCCATTCAATTTCCAATTGTAAGCATTACGTACCTCCATAGTTAATTTAGACAAAAAAGCTGATGTCTTCAAAATGTCTCGTTTTAATAGATTTTGTTTTTCTGAGTAACATTGGCTCAAAAGTGCTTCACATCCTGACAGAGAAAGATGTTATAACACAGAAAATATCGATGTTCTCTAATACTGTACCCAGTGCAAACTGGAAGAGGACATGGCACAAATGTGTACACGTTGCTCATGACAACAGCAGACACTCTGGCCAATCTCAGAAATGGCTCTAGCAATGTCCACAATAGCCAAACTGTGGAAGGAGCCTCGGTGTCCATCGAAAGATGAATGGATAAAGAAGATGTGGTCTGTGTATACAATGGAATATTACTCAGCCATTAGAAATGACAAATACCCACCATTTGCTTCGACATGGATGGAACTGGAGGGTATTATGCTGAGTGAAATAAGTCAATCAGAGAAGGACAAACATTATATATTCTCATTCATTTGGGGAATAAAAATAATAGTGAAAGGGAATAGAAGGGAAGGGAGAAGAAATGGGTAGGAAATATCAGAAAGGGAGACAGAACATAAAGACTCCTAACTCTGGGAAACGAACTAGGGGTGGTGGAAGGGGAGGAGGGTGGGGGGTGGGGGTGAATGGGTGACGGGCACTGAGGGGGGCACTTGACGGGATGAGCACTGGGTGTTATTCTGTATGTTGGCAAATTGAACATCAATAAAAAATAAATTTATTATTTTAAAAAAAAGAAATGGCTCTAGCGCGGAAGGGCTCGGAGAAATCGTGTTACCCTAGAAATCATTGGCAAAGCCAGATGTGCGAAGACATCATCAGTACAAGGGTTTTCAGCCTTAGTGAAGTCAGAGCAGCATGCAGGTGCTGAGCTGGTCTTTTCAGATGCCTTGAACTTCAATCAGTCACTGGCCCAGGAAATCCTGTTAATTGCAGGCAGCTGTTTGCAACCCTCCTTGCAATGGCAAAAAGTTGGAAACAATCCACTGAGATAAATGATAGAACAAGAGAACAAACAAGAGAATTATACCAGGTTGCTGAAAAAGAATGAGGCAAGGTATCTTTTTATGTTTTGACACAGGGATGTACTTAAGTGTTTGTGTGTGTGTGTGTGTGTTTAAATAAATGAAAAAGAATAGATTACATTATGGTATATACATCATGATTCCAGGGATTTGGAGAATAATACCATATATACCTCTGCCTGCATGTAAAAGTTCCCTAAGAGCACAGAAAAACAGATAGTGGGTGTGAAAACTCTAAGGAGAGAAGTTGCAGGGGGTGGGTTAGGACAGCAGAGATTTTTACTTTTTACCTTATGCATATTTGTTCTACTTGAATTATTTTTAATACACATGTACAATTTTTTAAAAAGATTTTTAAAATTTATTTATGAGAGACACAGAGAGAGAGGGACAGGGAGAAGCAGACTCCCTGTGGGGAGCACGATGCGGGACTCGATCCAGGACCCTGGGATCACACCCTGAGCTGAAGACAGATGCTCAACCACTGAGCCACCCAGGCGTCCCCACACATACTATTTTTAAAATGAAAATTAAATGGGAAATGAAACATTGTATCTATAGTTAACAATATTATATCATACATTAAAAATTCAAGAAGGTAGATCTCCTGTATTCTTACCACAATAAGGTAAGAAATATATAAGTGAGACATGTTTGAGGTAGAAACCTAAAATATAAAAAATTACGAAAAAAATGGAATATATTATAAAATATATATAAGTGAGACATGTTTGAGGTAGAAACCTAAACATATTTTATTTTTATTTTATTTTTTTTAAACATATTTTAAAAATATGAAAAAATGGAGAAAAATAGAACCTGCGATTCTATCAACTAGAGACAATCGCTATTAATATTTTGTGATGTTCCTTCTAGTGTACTTTCTGTGGACATACATACATACAAAATTATATTTTGGAGGAGAGCGTACATTTGTGTAGTTTTTTTTTGCCACATTTTACTGAGTCTGTTTTTCCAGATTTAAAGAAATCTCTAAAACATTCTGTAACATTCTGCTTTACGGCTATACTGTAATTTGTTTACCCATCCATCTGATTCTTCAGTAATCTCTTAAGGTCTTTTCCTTTATCATGTAAACAG
Organism: Vulpes lagopus; assembly: GCF_018345385.1. Lineage (NCBI taxonomy): Eukaryota > Metazoa > Chordata > Mammalia > Carnivora > Canidae > Vulpes > Vulpes lagopus. Next base: position 52,275,119 of record NC_054824.1, on the reverse strand, counting down.
TCACATGTGCCATTTATTGGCAAAGCTCTGGGCTGTAACCACCCTGCAGTGACTTGTTCCTCAGACTGGGGTGAGGATGGGCTTGGGGACCTCCTGGCAGCATTCCCCCCGCCCCGCACAGATTAGCATCCCCTTAGAGGGAGCTACCTACATGATTGCCATTTGCAAATATCATTGCCCTTAATCACTCTCTGGCTCCTCACCCAGCTTTATATTGTTGTTAATGTGTAGTGGGTAGGTGTTTTTGGTTCCTAGCGTTGCGGCCACCTGGCCATGCCATATATGTCCTTGTTCATTGTCTGTTTCCCCACCTGGACTGGAGATGGCACAGATGGCAGGGACTTTGTGTGGTTTTCTTTTCTGCTAAACTACCTGCGCCTAGATCAGTGTTGGGCACTTGGTAGGTTGTCAATAAACACAAGCATACGGCAGGAGGATCGTCATTGCTCTTATTTCTCTTTTCTGCTTAAAAAGAGTAATTACTGTTCAGGTCCTAAGTATAAATATTGCCTAAGCAGCCCTTATGAAGTTAGTAAGATGTATTCCTTGGGTTCCCACTGTTTGCTCTTAGAATTACCAAATGTTAGACCTAATCCACCTTTCCCAGATAAAAGGAAAAGCTAGGTTCATCACATAAGTAAGGGTTGAAGTGAAAGAGAGAAGGAACAAAATGATTTCTTTGGGAAATTTACAATCTGAATGGAAAAATTGAGACCTATGAGCAAATGGTAAACATTTTGTGGCAATGGATCGTCATGTGTCACATGGTATGTGTAACTCCCTTTCTAACCTTCCAGGATTTTATAATCTGGCAAGAGACTACTTAAACAAATGACATGTTTCTAGTGCTAAATAAAGGGGGAAGCATTAAGAATTGCAATAGCGAGGGGCAGCCCAGGTGGCTCAGCGGTTTAGCACGACCTTTGGCCCAGGGCCTGATCCTGGAGACCCCCGGGATCCAGTCCCACGTCAGGATCCCTGCATGGAGCCTGCTTCTCCCTCTGCCTGTGTCTCTGCCTGCCTTTCTCTCTCTCTTTCTGTGTCTCTCATGAATAAAAAATAAAAAAGAAAAAAAAAAAAGAATTGCATAGAGAGATACATTTTGGGAGCCCACTGAAGAATTCCTTTTGCCTGGAAAAGCTGAGACAGTTTCGTGGAGGGAGAACTTGAGCTGGCGTTGGAGGCTGTGTACAGTGCCCAGAGGTGGGGAGGAAGGCATTAGAGGCAGAGTGCACTATGCGAGCAAAGGCACATTGAAGTGAAAATGCTTGGCATAACTGAAAGACGGCAACTCTCTAACACTTAGAAGACAGGAGAAGAGGGATATAGGTGATGAGGGCTGGCCTGAGAGGGAGGGAGTGATGGGCTGTGAGACAGGAAATACTCTTGGGCCAGATGCCTCTGTGTTGTGGGTTTGGTTATCAGTTACATAAGGGGTGGGGGGAGACACTGAGGGTTTCTCAGAGATGTGACAAAATGGGATCTGTCTTCAATGATTAATAGGATCGACGACACACTGGGATTGAGGTGGAGAGGAGAGCTAGAAACTGTGTGACAGTGAAGAAGCTTGTAGTTGATGGTTACAGTGTAATGGGGATCTGAGTAAGGGAATAGCTGGAAAGGGAGCAGAGATGGTTTTAGAGATACTTCAGAAATAAATTGATCGGAACTGCTTGGGGACTTCTGAAAGCCCTTGGAGTGTTTTTTGTTGTTGTTGTTTTAAAGATTTATTGGACAGAGAGAGCACAAGCAGGGGGAGCAGCAGGCAGAGGAAGAAGGAGAAGCAGATTCCCCGGCTCCCCAGCTCCATCCCCCGACCCTGAGATCATGACCTGAGCTGAAGACAGCGGCTTAACCAGCTGAGCCACCAGGCGCCTCTGGAGAGCTTATTTATAGGTGACATAAACATGGGCGTGCTATGAGGTCAGGAGAGTCTCTAGGTTTTCAGATTGTGGCCTGAAACTAGGGGAGGAGCAAAACAAAACAACACAACAAAACCATAACAAGAAACCCTGAAAAGTAAAAGGAAACAAAGTGAAATTTTCAACTTCTCTGTGATCTGAGAAGAAGCACAAAAGCTGCAGGTTGAAATGCCCAGGGATTTTTGGATTCAGATTTTCTTTCCTCTTCCCTGCATCCCTGGTTTCTTCTCAGAATATGCTCCCAAGACTGTCTGCCTGAGGCCAGAAAGCCTTTCCTGGTGTGCACACTGTCCTTTGCATTGGGTAAATCCTGTTCTTGGCCATGTTGGGAAAGAGCCCTTTGCAGCTCAGGATGGTGGCTTTTGTGGGATGCTCTGTGACTAAACCAGAAGCAGATGTTACCCTGGGTTACAGACTTTCTAACAGCCAGGATTAACTCACAATAATCCTTAGTTCCTTTATGACAGTCATCCCTCCACCTTTGCTAAACTTGTCTGTTGCTCAAACAATATCTGTACACCACTGGTTTCCATCTCTGCAGGACTGCATTGGGCTAGATGTACCCTTTTGCTCCTTTTACATTTTATTTCTTTCTAAAATATTTATTTATTTATTTGAGGTGGGGGAAGGTGCAGAGGGAGACAGAGTCTTAAGAAGAATCTGCACTGAGATCAGGGCCTGAGCCAAAACCAAAAGTTGGTGGTTTAACTGACTGTGCCACTCAGGTGTCCCTGCTTTTTTTTTTAAACTGTGTCAACTATGCCTATCCTCTCATTGCTTACTCAAAATTCATCCTTTCCAAAGAGCTTTCTTGATCCAATTCTACCATTCTTTTTTTTTTTTTTTTAGATTTTATTTATTTATTCATGAGAGACACAGAGAAAGAGGCAGAGACATAGGCAGAGGGAGAAGGAGGTTCCCTGTGGGGAGCCTGATGCGGGATTCAGTCCCAGGACCCCGGGATTATGCCCTGAGCCAAAGGCAAAAGCTCAACTACTGAGCCATCCAGGTGTCCCCAATTCTTTCATTCTACTACAAGATCTCTGGCCCACCTCTTTTTTTTTTTTTTTTGTCAGTATACTACAGAAGCTGTGTTTATATTTATTGTATGTGTGCCCTGTCCCTGTTATTTGACTGTGACCAAGAGCTCCCTGTAGTCTCTTTTCAACCTCTTTTTGGTGACAGCTGAGTGATATCAAAGACAGACATCAGTTAAAGTGATAGGGGCGATTTTAAATAGTAATAGACTACTGCAACAGGGGTAAGAGTCCAGTGAAAACTGAACTCAACTCTGATTTGTCCGGAGCTGGTTGGGCTTTTTTTTTTTAAGATTTTTAATTTATTTATTCATGACAGACACACAAAGAGAGAGAGAGGCAGAGACACAGGCAGGGAGAGGGAGAAGCAGGCTCCATGCAGGGAGCCCGATGTAGGACTTGATCCCGGGTCTCCAGGATCATGCCCCGGCCGAAGGTGGCACTAAACCGCTGGGCCACTGGGGCTGCCCCCTGGTTGGGCATTTTAAAAAAAGAATGGAGGAATAGGGAGGAGGATGAGTGAGGGCTCTGTAGAGTTAGAGAAGTGAAAACTTAGAAAAAGCCAGAGGGGGTGTGGTGAGTGTCCAGTGAGAGAGCCATCTGGGTTTGCTAACTGGCACTTTCTGAAGCCAAGCTCCTAGCCTCCCATAGACATTGGGGGACAGGAGCCTGTTCTATCTTCAGGTGTTGGCTGGAACAAACAATACATTCTTTTGGCAGCCTTGAGTTTTCACAGGTGGACACTTTAAGAAGGTCTAGGGTCATTCTAGGGATTTGGCTTTGAGCCATTAGAAACTGTTAATGTTTGTTCAAGTATTTTTTTAAAAAAATATTTTATTTATTTATTCATGAGAGACACTGTGAGAGGCAGAGACATAAGCAGAGGGAGAAGCAGACTCCCTGCAGGTAGCCCAATGGGGGACTCAATCCCAGGACCCCGGGATCACTACCTGAGCCAAAGGCAGATGCTCAACCACTGAGCCACCAGGCGTCCCTGTTCAAGTCTTTATTAGGCCATGTTGGGGCCTAGTAAGGAAGACAGCTCAGAGAGAGCTGGCTTGAGTGTGGGTCAAGGAGAGAATCTTTGTCAAAAGGTCAAGAAAAGAAAGAACATGTGGAAAAATATCCACTCTCATCACGATAGAAAGTTCTGAGACCAGGAGAGGAACATCATCAGGAAACATGGGACAACTTCAATTACACTGCCCACAAAAACACTGCTAAACTCAAATCAACAAAAACTAGGTTTACTGTCCATACTGTGTCCTGCTAGAATCCAAAGAAACTGTTTACTTTATCTCTGGTCACCTAAAATAAATAATAATTAATATTGTGATCTGTATTTTAGTTTAAATATCTTGAGCATAATAACTAGTTCCTGATGAAACACAGAAATTGTGGTGCAGATGGACTTGTTATTTAAGACATTGCTTCCTTAAGACTAAAGGAAAGTGACCTTTACTTTCAAATATCTAGCTTGATCAATAGGAAGTAGTTAAGGGGCTGCTGGGTGGCTCAGTTGGGTTAAGCATCTGCCTTTGGCTCAGGTCATGATCTCAGGGTCTTGGGATAGAGTCCTACATCAGGCTCCCCACTCTGGGGAGTCTGCTTCTCCCTCTGCCCTTCACCCCACATCTATTCTATCTCTCTCTCAAATAAATAAAATCTTAGAAAAAAGTAAATATTAGTTCATTAGCTTTTATTATGTATATTTTGTAAATGTACTATGTTCCCTTTTATTTTATGCCTCTTTCTATTTGAAATTGGTAATTCAATTTATGTTACTTGATATAGCCTGCTCTGGTTGATAGCTAGTGACATAGTGACCCTTATTTTCCTACATGATGTTCCTGATAACTCCTTTTACCGTGGTCCAAGAGGCAGAAAAGATAAAGGTGGGCACTTATGGGAACAAACTTCAAATCTTTACGCACTCTTTATTGAAAGGGAAAGTGTTAAAGCACTAGAGAATGCACAATACAGTTGTTTGCAGGAAATGAGTTATTTTTTGATTGAGATAGAATTTAGAGACAGCAAAATGCACAATCTTAAGCATACAGTTAAACCAGTTTTAACAAATGCTTACACCCATAGAAGTCACACCTCTATCAAGATAACCAAAGTATAAATATATTTTCATAACCAGAAAGGTCACTTTACCCTTTCCCAGTCAACACCCACCACTTAAAGAGGTAACCACTATTCTGACATGTAAATTGATTTTTTTCAGCTATAAAATTTCATGTACCTGGAATTATACATTTTGTATTCTTTTATGTCTGACTTCTTAAACTTGGTATAATATTTTTGAGATTCATTCATGTAGTTAGTAGTCTGTTGACTTTGATTATTGAATAGTATTCCATTGTATGAATATACCACAGTTTGCTTATTCTTTTGATGGATATCTGGGCTGTTTCCAGTTTTTGGCTATTATGAATAAAGCTGCTAGGAACATTCTCATATAAGGCTATTTGTGGACATATATCTTATTTACTTTGGATAAACACAAGCATTAGCATTGCTGGGTCATAGGATTAGATGTATGTTTAACTATTTAAGAAACTTCCAGTTTTCCAAAGTGGTTGTACCATTTTACATTCCCATAAGCAATGATAAAAAATTCTATTTGAGAAAAAAAATTCTGTTTGCTCCATATCCTTGCCAATATTCATGTTTCTGTTCTTCAAAATTTTAATCATTTAGTGAATTTGCAATGATATCTTATTAAAGTTAATTTGCACTTCTTTGACAACTACTCTTCTTGAGTACCTCTATGTGTTTTATACCTTCTTTTGTGAAGTGTCTGTTCAAATCTTGTACCCATTTAAAAAATTGGGTTATTGGTGTGCTTGAGTGGCCTAGTTGGTTAAGCATCTGTCTTCAGCTCAGGTCATGATCTCAGGGTCCTGGGATTTAGCCCAGGCATCATTTGGCTCCCTCTCTCTCTCCCTGCCCTTCCCCCTTGCTCATGCTATCTCTGTCTCTCAAATAAATAAATAAAATATTTTTTTTTAAAAGGGTTTTTTATCTTCTTATTAATGCATTATGGGGTGCTTTATATATTCTAGTTAAAAGTCCTCTGTCAGTTTTATTTATTGTGAATATTTTCTCCTAGTTTTTGACTTGTCTATTAATTTTCTTAATGGCACTTTTTAAAATTGTTTTTAAGATTTATTTATTTGAGAAAGAGAGAGAAGTCAGTGGGGCAGAGGGAGAGGAAGAGAGAGTCTTAAGCAGACTCTGCGCTGAGCACAGAGCCCAATGCAGGGCTTGATCTCATGACCTTGAGATCACAACCTGAGCTGAAAACAACAGTTGGTTTCTTCTCTATGTCACCGAGGTGCCCCTTAATGGCATCTTTTAATGAGCAGCAGCTTATAATTTTTTTATGCTTTAAGGAAAATTTTTAGTGGAAGTATAGTTGACATACAATGTTATATTAGTTTCAGGTATACAATATAATATTCGATAACTCTATTATGCTCTGCTCACCACAAGTGTAGCTACTATCTGTCACCAAATAATGCTATTATAATACCATTGGTGACATTCCCTATACTTTCATCCTGTGAATTATTCATTAGATAACTGGAAGCCTGTACTAGCCATGCCCTTTCACCCATTTTGCCTATCCCCCCCACTACCATCCCCCCCCCCTCCCCAGGAGCAATCAGTTTTTTCTCTTTATCTATGGATCCGTTTCTGTTTTTTGTTCATTAGTTTTGGTTTTTAGATTCTTTTTATTTTTTTATTTTTTATTTTTTATTTTTTTGGTTTTTAGATTCTACATACAAATAAAAACATATGGTTTTTGTCTTTCTCTGACATATTTCACTTAGAATAATACTCTTGACATCCATCCATTTTGTTGCACATGGCAATATCTCATTCTTTTTTATGACATATATATATATGTGTGTGTAGGTGTGTACATTACTTCTTTTTAAGCATCCATCTATTGATTGATACTGGGGTTGCTTCTATGTCTTAGTTATTGTAAATAATGCTACAATAAACAAAGGAGTGCATATGTTTTTTTGAGTAAGTGGGATTTTTTTGGAGGGGGTGTAATATCCAGTAGTGGCATTGCTGGATCATATTGTATTTTTATTTTTAAATTTTGAGGAAACTTCATACTATTTTCCACAGTGGCTGCACCAGTTTGCATTCCCATCAACAGTGCACAAGGGTTCCTTATTCTCCACAACCTCACCATCACTTATTATTTGTCTTTTTGATTTTAGTCATTCTGACAGGTGTGAGGTGATGTCTCATTATGGTTATAATTCACATTTCCCTGATGCTAAGTGATGTTGCACCTCTTTTCATGTGTCTGTTGGCCATCTACGTGTCCTCTTTGGAAAAATGTCTTTTTAAGTCCTCTGCCTATTATTTAATCAGATTCTTCTTCTTCTTTTTTTTTTTTTTTTGGTGTTGGATTGTATAAACTCTTTATATATCTTGGATATTAACCCCTTATTGGACATACTATTTGCAAATATCTTCTCCCATTCAGTAGTCTGCGTTTTTGTTTTGTTGATGGTTTCCTTCACTGTTCAAAAGCTTTTCATTTTGATGTTATCCAACAGTTTATTCTAATTTTGTTTCCTTTGTCTCAGCAGACAATAAGGCTGATGTTAAAGAGATTACTGCCTATGTTTTATTCTAGGACTTTTATAGTTTCAGGTCTCACATTTAGGTCTTTAATCCAGTTGGAGTTTATTTTTGTGGATGGTGTAAGAAAATGGTCCAGTTTCATTTTTTTGCATGTAGCTGTCCAGTTTTCCCAGCACCATTTATTGCAGATTGTCTTTTACCTATTGTATATTCTTGCCTCCTTTGTTGTAGATTAATTGACCATATTAAGTATGGGCTTATTTCTGAGCTCTCTATTCTGTCCTATTGATCTGCATGTCTACTTTTGTACTTTTACCATATTGTTTTGATTACTATAGCTTTGTAATGTATCTTGAAGTCTGGGATTGTGATACTTCCAGCTTTGTTCTTTCTCAAGATTGTTTTAACTATTTGGGGCTTTTGTGGTTCCATACAAATTTTAGTATTATTTGTTCTAATTCTGTGAAAAATGCTGTTGGTATTTTGATAGAGATTGCATTGAATCTGTAGATTGCTTTGAGTGGTATGAACATTTTAACTATCAATATTAATTCTTCAAACCTATAAGCCATAGTATGTTTTGCCATTTATTTGTTTTGCCTTTGATTTCTTTCATCAACATCTTATAGTTTTCAGAGTATAGGTCTTTCACTTGCATGGTAAAGTTTATTACTAAGTATTTTATTGTTTTTGAGGCAATTGTAAATGAAATTGTTTTCTTAACTTTTCTTTCTGCTACTTTGTTATTAGTGTATAAAACACAATAGATTTCTGTATATTGGTTACATATCCTACAACTTTACTTTTAATGGTTTTTTGGTGTCAGGGTTTCTATGTATAGTATCATGTCATCTGCATATAGTGAAGTTTAACTCTTTTCTTAGCAATTTGGATTCCTTCTATTTATTTTTCTTCTCTTATTGCTGCAGCAGAATTTCCACTACTATGTTGAATAAAAATGATGGGAGTGGACATTGTTTTTCCTAGAGGAAGAGCTCTTAGTTTTTCTCTATTGAGTATGATGTTAGCTGTGTAGTTTTCATATATGGCCTTTATTATATTATTGTAGATTCCCTCTAAACCCACTTTGAGAGTTGAGAGTTTTTACCATAAATCGATGTTGAATATTGTCAAATGCTTTTTCTACAGCTAATAAAATATATGATTTATATCATTTGTTTTGTTAATGTGGTGTATCACATTGATTTTGTGAATATTGAACCAATCTTGTATCCCTGGAATAAATCTCACTTGATCCTGGTGAATGATCCTTTTAATGTATTGAATGTGGTTTGCCAATATTTTATGAGGATTTTTTACATCTATGTTCAATATGGCTGTGCCTTTCCTATTTCTGTTTATATTTTAAATAATTCACTCACTAACCCACTCTTCATTCTTCTCTCTGACTTCTATTGTCATTCATATTACACCATTTTCATTCCCCAAACCATTTTGCTTTCCCCCACACTAGACTGCAAGCTTTGTAAGGGAAATAACCATGTGTATTTTATTTATGATCATGTTTCTGGGCTCTAGTAAGTGCCTGACAAACGACTGATTCTCAGTAAATCTTGCCAAGTGAAGAAATAAAAGGTAAAACAAGATCTAATAAATGCAATTCCCTCCCTGCTTTATTTCTTTAAAGTTTAAAACCTGTCTCTTAAATTGTTATTTTATCTCCATTAGGTTGGGGCCAGAAACTATTTTGTTTGAACTTAAACATACTGTAGTTTCTAGCACAACCTATGTGAAAGTGACTACATCTATTTTTTAAATCTTGTAATACTTAATTCTTTAATGGTAGCCTTCCAAGATAACATCTTTAAAGAACTGACTTCCTCTGTGAACACAGATTTCTGGCATCTGATCTTGTCCGTGATACATTTGGCCTCAGCAGGCATCCTTTTGTCAAACTATTCTTGGGGAATGTAGATGGTAGATCATACTGTGGATTCTTCTTTCCTCCAGGACACATCAATTTCGGTACGAAGAAATCAGGTTAAACCAAGTGTCAAGGAGAACATTAGGGGGAGAAGAGAAGCTTTAAAATGAAGATTAGAGACAAGAGTCTTTTATGCTCAGTCTTTACACTTTTTCTGGCTGAACTAAGTCATGCCATGGTTTCAACACCACTCGGTGTCAGTAACGCCCATCTCTCCAACACTTTATTGTCTCTAATACCTCAGACTCAACATTTTACCAGAACTCACTATTTTACAGAACTCATTTTTTTTTACTTCTCCCCTCACAAAAGTATAGCTCTCCCTGCATTTTCATCTCCTTTCCATCACCAAAGGAAGATGTTACCAAGTCATCCATGATCTCTTCCTCTGCTCTGCTGCTAAAATGCCAATGAGATGATCTCTAAAACCCCTCAGTCTTTTCCCCTTGTCCCCTTTCTTGTTTATTTTGCCTTGATTCAAGATTTCATTAATCTAGTTGCAATACTTTTCTTGTTGGCATGCCTGATTTGACCTAGTTCACTCCACCTTTGCTCATTTGCTCAAAACAAAGATATTTGGTTCTTATTGTGTGCTAAGAAGTAGGCCAGGGAGGTTGAACTCCAATAAAAAAAATATTAAAAACAAACAAACAAACAAACAAATAAATACAGATTCTCAAAAAAAAAAAAAAAAAGAGCACTAACACAATTCTGTGGGTCTCAAAGGGCCACAATTATTCACACAAAGTAGATATATGAGCAAATGAGTAGAGAATCATTTTATAGTTGTAGTGATAGAAAAATACCCAGGGTATTGTGGCAGCATTGAGAAGGGCACAGACCTAGCTTGGGTGGTGTGTGTGTATGCATATATGTGTGTGTTCAGATTAGTGAAGACTTGGTTGTGACTTAGAGGAGAAAGGTATGGGTAAGGTTGTGAAGAATTATGAGAAGATATGAGGTTAGAGAGTAGGGATATTCCATGCTGAGGAATAATCCTAGCAAAAGCACAGGAGCAAGAAACAGGAGGTATGGACCTACAAATATTTTTATATTGCTAGTAAATAAACTGTCCAATGCGGGTGGTGAGAGATGAGACTATAAGTATGCGAAGGCCAGGTCATAGAGGGCCTTGTATACCCAGTTAAGGAGTTTAGAGTTAATCTAGAAAATGTAGGAGATCTTTTGATAATTCCACACCTGGGAATAACATGGACATATCATTTTAGGTAGATTGTTCTGCTAAAGTGGGCAGGTGGATTTGAAGACATTTGCTGTAGTAAAAAACCTAAACTATGACATGAAGATAGGTGTGGAGCTGGGAAATATATATGCCATGTCACTGGCAGGACCCAACATTTCCCAAAACATCCAGTTTGAGGAAGAGGGATAGTAAAGTTAACATGGGTTTCTAGATTAAGTGTATGGTGGTACCATCATTAGCACTAAAGCATATGAGAGGAAGAGAAGGTCTGGTAGAAAAAATGATGAAATCACTTTTGGGTGAGTCTGAGGTGTTTATGGGATGTTCAGAAAGCAACTAGATATAAATAAATATCTGAAAAGGAAGGGACCAGCTCCAGATGTCCTGGTGAGAGATCATCAGTTGCCTGTATCCAGCTGTCCTCCTCTGGTGCATAGTGGCAGGCAGGTACAGCCCTCAGTGGATCTCTTCACAAAGTGAAGGAGATACTGATGAGTTAATGAAACTCTAAGCACTTCTATGATATTTAAACCTGGCAGCATGATCCTTGCTCTCCAGCTGAATCCTACAGAAATGGCAGATCTGTTGGCTAGTTAAGAGTAAATTTTCAGGGTGCCTGGGTGGCTCAGTCAGTTAAGTGTCTGACTCTTGGTTTCAACTCAGGTCATGATCTTGCAGTCATGGGATTGAGCCCAGTGTTGGGCTCTGTGCCCAGTGGGGAGTCTGCCTTAGATTCTCCCTCTTCCTCCCACTCACTCTCTCTCTCTCAAATAAATAAATATAATTTATATAAAAAAGTGAATTTTTATTGATGACCTTGGTACCTTTGATCCTAGAAGGAGTGTGGGTTAATAATTTTAAAAACTTTTCACATAACAAACCTGTTTCTAATTTTTTTTGTCCCTGGCAGACTTGTCTATTATAATTTTTTTTGTCTATTATAATTTATCTAGACTGTGTGGAGGATAAATGGAGTGGACCCAAAATGAAGATAATTTTCCCTCTGGTTGGAAGAGGAGATTGGGGTTTAAAATCTAATTTGTCTGATATAAGGATTGCCACCCCAGCTTTCTTTTGGTGTCCATTGGCATGATAAATGGTTTTCCACCGCTCACTTTAAATATGGTTGTGTTTGGGGGTCTCAGATGAGTCTCTTGCAGGTAGTATCTTGATAAGTCTTGCTTTTTTTTTTTAATCCAATCTGATACTCTGTGTCTTTTAATTGGGGCATTTAGCCCATTCACATTCAGAGCAACTATTGAAATATATGAATTTAGTACCATTGTATTACCTGTAAAGTATTGCTTCTGTATATTTTTTTCTCTGTTCCTTTCTGGTCTATGTTACTTTTGGGCCCTCTCTTCACTTAAGGGATCCTTTTAAATATTTCTTGTAGGGCTGGTTTGGTGAACATAAATTCTTTTAGCTTCTTGTTTGTCCTGGAAGCTTTTTATCTCCCTGTTTTGAATGACATCCTAATTGGATATAGTTTTCTTGGCTGCATATTTTTCTCATTTACCACCCTGAATATATCATGCCAGCCCTTTCATGCCTGTGGAGTCTCTGTGGATAGGTCTGCTGCCAGGCTAATATTTTTACTATTGTGGATTATGAACCTCTTGTCCTGAGCTGCTTTCAGGATTTTCTCTTTGTCTCTGAGATTTGCAAATTTCACTATTATATGTTTGGGTTTTGACCTATTTTTATTGATTTTTGATGGGGGTTCTCTGTGCTTCATGGATTTGGATGCCTGTTTCCTTCCCCAGATTAGGGAAGTTCTCCACTATAAGTTGCTTCACTATAACTTCTGCCTCCCCTTTCTTCTTCTTCTCTTCCAATTATTCTAATATTTTTTCACTTTGTAGTATGGCACATCTCTCAAATTCTCCCCTCATGATCCAGTAGTTGTCTATCTCTCTCTTTCTCATCTCCTTTATTCTCCATCATTTTGTCTTCTATATCACTAATTCTCTCTTCTGACTCATTTATCCCAGCAGATAGAGCCTCCATTTTTTTTTACATCTCATAAATAGTCTTTTGGATTTTGAGTAGATTTTAGTTCTTTTATTCCTCCAGAAAGGATTCTCTGGTGTCTTCTGTGCTTTTTTTCAAGCTCAGCTTGTATCTTTATAACCATTATTTTGAACTCTAGTTCTGACATCTTACTTATATGCATCCTGATTAGGTACCTGGCTGTCAGTACTACCTCTTGTTCTCTTTTTTGAGGTGGGTTTTTCCATCTTATCATTCTGTCCAGAGAAGAATAGATGTAGAGAATAAAACACTAAAATGGCAACAACAACCCCAGAGAAATATACACTAAACAAATCAGAAGAGACCCAAAACCAAAAAGAAAAAAAAATTTTTTTAAAAGAATATAATCAGATAGGTGAACAGAATAGAGCAATACACTATATCCTGAGTGTATTTTGGTCATTTTGTTAGAAGAAACTACATCTCAAAATTGTAAATACAAAAAAACAAATATATAAAAAAATTTGAATACATTGAAGGGATAGAATGTTGTGATGAAAGATGAAAATTAAAAAAGACTTTAACAAAACAGAAAAAGACAAAATAAGAATCAAGAAAAGAAGAAAAAAGCGAATATGGTGAGACAGCTGAATGTCTCAAGAGCATTCTAAAAGAATGTATTTTCCGAAGTTTAGGATGAAATGTTCTGAATATATGTTAAGTCCATCTAGTCCAGTGTGTCATTCACTGGACCTTGTTGTTTTCTGCTTCCAGTGATCAGTCCATTGCTGTATGTGGAGCATTAAAGTCCCCTGCTATTATTGTATTGTTATCAAAGGGTTTCTTTATGTTTGCTATTGATTTATATATTTGGTTCCTCCAAAGTTGAGGGCATAGATATTTAAAATTGTTAGATCTTCTTGTTGGATATACCCCTTATTATGATATAGTGCCCTTCTTCATCTCTTATTATACTCTTTGTTTTAAAATCTAGTTTTCTGATATAAGGATGGCTACTCTGGCTTTCTTTTGATGTCCATTAGTATGATAAATCATTCTTCATTCCCTCACTTTCAATCTGTGGTGTCTTTAGGTTTAAAGTGAGTCTCTTGTAGGTAGCATATAGATTTTTTTAAAAATCTATTCTGAGGGATCCCTGGGTGGCGCAGCGGTTTGGCGCCTGCCTTTGGCCCAGGGCGCGATCCTGGAGACCCAGGATCGAATCCCACATCAGGCTCCCGGTGCATGGAGCCTGCTTCTCCCTCTGCCTGTGTCTCTGCCTCTCTCTCGCTCTCTGTGTGACTATCATAAATAAATAAAAATTAAAAAAAAAATCTATTCTGATACCCTATGTCTTTTGATTGGAGCATTTAATCTATTTATACTTAGAGTGATTATTGATATAAATTTAGTGCCATTTTATTACTTGTAAAGTTGATGTTTCTGGAGGTATTCTCTGTTTCTTTCCAGTCTTTGTTGCTTTTGGTTTTAACCATTTGGAGAGTTCTCTTTCATATTTCTTGCAAGGCTGGTTTAGTGGTCATGAACTACTTTAGTTTTTGTTTGCCTGGGAAACTCTATCTCTCCTTGTATTTGAATGACAGCCTTGCTAGATAAAGTATTCTTGGCTGCATATTTTTCCCATTCAGCATGTTGAGTGGGAAAGTGTGCTGTCTTCTCACCTGCCAAATTTCTGTGGAGAGATCTACTGCTAATCTGATTGGTCTTCCCTTGTAGGTTAGGGTTTTTTTTTTTTTTCTTTTGCTGCTTTAAAGATTCTTTCCTTATTTCTGTATTCTGCAAATTTTGCTATGATATGTCTTGGTGTTGGTGTGCTTTTGTTGATTTTGGTGGGAGTTCTCTGTGCCTACTAAATTTGGATGTCTGTGTCCTTCCCCAGATTAGGGAAATTTTCAGCTCTAATTTGCTCAAAGAAACCTTCTGGCCTCTTTTTTCTCTCTTCTTCTGGAACTCCTATGATACAAATGTTATTATATTTTATAGTTTATTATTCTTTTTGAAGACTGAGTTCCCTAAGTCTACATTTGCGATCAATTTCTTTCTCTTTTTTTGGCTCCATTATTTTCCATCCTTTCATCTTCTATGTCAATTATTTGTTCCTCTGCTTCTTCCATCCTTGTGGTCATTACATCTAGTTGGTGTTGCATCTTGGTTATGGCATTTTTGTATTTCTGCCTGACTAGTTTTTAGGTCTTTTTCTTTCTTTCTTTCTTTTTTTTTTTTTGGTTCCCACACCGGGATTTTAGGTCTTTATCTCCATGATAATGGACTCTCTAGTGTATTCTATGCTTTTCCTCAAGCCCATCTAGTATCCTTATGATCATTGCTTTAAATTCTGGATCAGGTATATTACTTATATTTGTTTTGATTAGATCCCAGCTCTGATCTCTTCTTTCATTTGGGGTAAATTTTTCTATCTTGGAATTTTGTCTAGATCTCTGTCTTCTGTGTATTTTTTTAGACTTTTTTGGTCTTCTGTGTGTTATGAAAGCCCGTTATGTTTCCTGTTACTGAGACTAATGGCTATAAATATATTTTTTAAAGATTTTATTTATCTGTTTGAGAGAGAGCATGAGCAGGGAGAGGAGTAGAGGGAGAGGGAGAAGTGGGCTCTCCACTGAGCAGGGATCCTGATGGGAGCAACTTAGTCACCCAGGTGCCCCGACTTAGAACTTTATTAAGAAAAGGTCCTATGCTATCTAGGGCCTTGCACTTCAGGAAGTGTTTCTGGTGTATCTGTGTGCACTCTGCTGTTATATTTTTGCTGCTTTTTCTCTCAGGTCAATTCTCTGCAAAGTTCCTCCCTGCTTGCAGTGGGGAGTTTGGAACTTGTCCAGTGTGTGGTGAGTTTTAACTAGGTAAGTTTTGGTCTGCTTGTTAAAGAGACTAGATTCTGTTTCCGCTAGAGATTAATCTTTGCAGCATTGTATGGTCAGTAGACTTGGTGCAAGTAGGAGGTTTGTGCTGGTCTTTTGGAAGGGGCCTGCTGCTGCTCTGACTCACAGGTACACTTGCCCTAGTTCAGAAGCACCTGCAGAGCACAGGGAGGTGGGACTTGGTGTAAGCAGCTCAAGGGGCACTATGCTGCTCACCGAAGTCCTTAGTGCTGATGGGTGGGGCAAAAAATGGCACCAGCTGGCTCTCTCCTCCCTGGAGAGGGGAGTTCACACCTGCCAATGTTTAGGAAGCCCTTACAGAAGAGTGAACAATCTCTCCTCATTTTTCCGAAGCACCCCTCAGATTCTTGCCTTCACCCTGAGTCTGAGCCATCTGTCTACCTAGCAGCATAGTGCTCCTGTGTTTTATCTCAGGTGCCAGTCCAGCTTTCAAAACTTCAAATTTTAGGGACCTGAATTGGCATGGATCCAGGCTGATTCTCTGGGGGAGGATCTCACCATGCTGTGGATCTCTTCATGCTGGTTTGTCCTGGAAGAGCAGTTGCACAAATGCTCAGGGGCTTGGAATTTATGGTAAAGTGCACCAAAAAGCCAGAGTCTAGATGAACTACCTTTGGCAAGCATCTCTTCTCATATGCCAATGAATGGGACAAGTCACTAGTATCTGCTGGCTCTTTTTTCCCCTGAAAGGTAGTGCCACCCCTCCCAAATGCACTCCAAGGGACCTGTCTCTCCCAGCATGACCAGGGGGATCCTCAGAGCATACTGTCCACTTCTAGGACTCTGCCCTCCTTCTTCGCAGGAGCACCAATATGCCTGCTAGGCTCCACTGGGTGATAACTTGGACTTCTAAAACTTTACTCTTTGAGCTCTGTTTCTTATAAAAACTTGCAATGATTAGCCCCTTTTGTTTTCTCCATCAATGATTGTGGGAGAAATGTTTTCCTTGTGCAATGTCCTGTATTCTGTTCTCTCTCTCTTCCCCACCCCTCTCTTTTTCTCTCCTCATTTCTTGATCAGGGCTCCCTCCCCTCTGCAGCACCAGGGATTCTTTTTTCTCTCAAATCATACCTTGCATCTCCTACTTTCCAAGATATGGCCTCTTTTCTACTTCAAGTTGTGCAGTTTGTCTCTCAGCCCTCAGATTGATTTCTTGGGTGTTGAGAATGATTTCATATTTATCTAGCTGTGTTTGAGGGACAAGGAAAGTATGTTCTCCTCCTACTATCATCTTAACTCCTCTCCCCTGGGCTCTCTATTCTGTTCAGCTAGCTATATGTCTATTTTTGTGTCACTACCACACAGTTTTGATTACTGTAGTTTTGTAGTATATCTTGAAATCTGAGATTATGATACCTCCACTTTTGTTCTTTCTCAAGATTGCTTTGGCTATTCAAAGTCTTTTGTGATTCCATACAAATTTTAGGATCTAATTCTATGAAAAATGCTGTTGGTATTTTGATAGGTATTGCATTAAATCTGTAGATTGCTTTGGGTAGTATGGACATTTTAATGTTATTCTTTTAATCCATAAACATGGTATAACTTCTCTTTTGTTTGTGTTATCTTCAATTTCCTTTATCAATCTCTTAAGGTTTTTAGAGTATGGGTCTTTAACCTCCTTCATTACATTATTTCTGAGTATTTTATTCTTTGTGGTGCAATTCTAAATGGAATCGTTTTCTTAATTTCTTTTTCTGTGACTTCATTATTAGTTTAGAGAAATGCAAAATATTTTTGTATATTAATTTTGTGTCCCACAGCTTTACTGAATTAACTTTTCAATAATAATAGTTTTCTGGTGGAGTCATTAGTGTCTTCCATTTATAGTGTCATGTCATCTACAAATAGTGACAGTTTAGCTTCTTCCTTATCAGCTTCTTCCTTATTTTTTGTTCTTATCTAGTTGCTGTGGCTAGGACTTCTAGTACATGTTGAATAAAAGTGGTGAGAGTGGATAGCCTTGTCTTCTTCCTTATCTTAGAGAAAAAGCATGCGGTTTCTCCTCATTGAGTATGATGTTAGCTGTGGGTTTTAAAATATGGTCTTTATTCTGTTTAGGGGTGTTTCTGTCAAATGCTTTCTCTGAATCTATTGAGATGATTGTATGGTTGTAATATTTCCTCTTGGAAATATGTGTCACATTTATTGATTTGTGAATATTGAACCACACTTGCAACTCTGGAATAAATCCCACTTGATCATGGCAAATGGTTTAATAAATGTATTCCTAAATTCAGTTTGCTAATATTTTGTTGAGGATTTTTGCATCTTTGTTTGCTGTTTATATTGGCCTGTGGTTTTTTTGTTTTGTTTTTTAGTGTCTTTCTCTGATTTTGGTATCAAGGTAATGCTGGCCTTGTAGAATAAATTTGGAAGCTTTCCTTTCTCCTCCTCCTCCTCTTCCTCCTCTGCTTTTGCAATAGTTGGCAAAGAATAGGTATTAATTCTTTAAGTGTTGGTAGAGTTCACCTGTGAAGCCATCTGATGTTGGACTCTTATTAGTTGGGAGGTTTTTGCTTTTGTTTTTTGTTTTATGGGGTTTTTTTAGATTTTTTTTTTTTAATTCATGAGAGGCACAGAGAGAGAGGCAGAGACACACGCAGAGGGAGAAGCAGGCTCCATGCTGGGAGCCCCACGCGGGACTCCAGGATCGCGCCCTGGGCCAAAGGCAGGTGCCAAACCGCTGAGCCACTCAAGGATCCCCTGCGTCCCAGGTTTTTATTTTTGATTACTGATTCAATTTCATTACATTAAAAATAATCACTGTTCACATACTATATTCCTGATCCAATTTTGGAAGACTGTGTTTCTAGGAGTTGATCCATTTCTTCTGGTTGTCCAATTTGTTGGCATATAATTTTTTATAATATTTTCTTTTAATCCTTTGTATTTCTGTGGTATCAGTTACTTCCCCTCTGATTTTATTTATTTTTATCATCTTTTTTTTCCTTGATGAGTCTGGCTAAAGGTTTATAAATATTGTTTATCTTCTCAAAGAACCAACTCTTGATTTCATTGATTTTTTTTCTTTTTTTGGTCCCTATTTCATTTATTCCTGCTCTGATCTTTATTATTTTCTTCCTTTAAATAGTTTTGGGCTTTGTTTACTCTTCTTTTTCTACTCTTTTTAGATGTAAGTTAGGTTACTTATTTGAGGTTTTTATTTCTTTTTTTAAAGTTTTAAAAAAGATTTTATTTATCTATTTATGAGAAACACACACACACACACACATAGAAAGAGAGAGAGAGAGAGAGAGAGGCAGAGACATAGGCAGAGGGAGAAGGAAGCCTAATGCAGGACTTGATCCCAGACCCCAGGATCACACCCTAGCGGAAGGCAGATGCTCAACCACTGAGCCATCCAGGCATCCCGGTTTTCCTTATTTCTTGAGGTAGGGCCTATATCTTCCTTCTTAGAACTGTTTTCCCTGCATCTTGAAGATTTTTGGACTGTTGTGTTTTCATTTGTCATGTACATTTTTGATTTCCTCTCTGGATTCTTGGTTGACCTGTTGGTTGTGTAGTAGCATGTTAGTGTCTACCTTTTTCTCAGATTTTTTCTTTTAATTGATTTTTTGTTTCATATTTTTGTGGTCATCAAAGATGCATAATATGATTTTAATCTTTTTAAATTTATTGAAACTTGTTTTGAAGTCTAATGTGATCTATCCTGGAGAAATTTCCATGTGTACTTGCATAGAATGTGTATACTGCTGTTTTTGAATGGAATGTTCTGTATCTGCTAGATCTATCAGTTCAAATATGTCATTCAATACCACTTTTTCCTTGTTGATTTTCTGTCTGGATGATTGTTTTAAGTGGGGTATTAAAATACCCTACTACTTATTACTGTCAGTTGTTACCTTTATATCTATTAATTTTTTATGTACTTAAGGTGTTCCTATATTGAATGCCTAGATATTTATAATTAGTATATACTCTTGTTGTTATATCGATCCTTTTATCATTATGTATTGCCCTTCTTTGTTTCTTATTACAGTCTTTGTTTTAAAGTGTATTTTGTGGGATCCCTGGGTGGCGCAGCGGTTTGGCGCCTGCCTTTGGCCCAGGGCGCGATCCTGGAGACCCGGGATCGAGTCCCACATCGGGCTTCCGGTGCATGGAGCCTGCTTCTCCCTCTGCCTGTGTCTCTGCCTCTCTCTCTCTCTCTCTGTGACTATCATAAATAAAGAAAAATTAAAAAAAAAAATAAAGTGTATTTTGTGTAAGTATTGGTACTGCATCTTTTTTTTCACTTTCATCCCTTCCATTTTAGGTCTACAATGAGTCTTTTGTATGCAGCATATAGGTGGGTTCTGTTTTTTCATCCATTCCATCACTCTATATCTTTTGAATGGGGCATTTAGTCAATTTACATTTAAAATAATTATTACATTAATATTATATGTAAACCTTTTTTTAAAAAAAGATTTTTATTTATTCATGAAAGACACAGAGAGAGAGGCAGAGTCACAGGCAGAGGGAGAAGCAGGTTCCTTGCAGGGAGCCTGATTTGGGGCTTGATCCCCAAACCCTGGGATCATGCCCTGAGCCAAAGACAGACACTCAACCACTGAGCCACCCAGGCATCCCAATATATATATGTCCTTATTGCCATTTGTTAGTTGTTGATGTAGTTGCTTTTGTAGTTCTCTGCTCCTTTTTTCTTCTTTTGTTCTCTTCTCTTTAATGGTCTCCTTTAGTATTATGCTTAGACTTCTTTCTCTTTATTTTTTGTGTATCTATTATAGGTTTTTAATTTATGGTTACCACTGGGTGTATATATAATATCTTATAACAGTCCAGGTTAAGTTGTTGTTTACATAAATTCAAGCCAGAAGCTCTAAATCCCACCCTCCTATATTTATGTATATAATGTCATTGTTTACATATTTTTATTTTGTGTATCCCTTGGCTATTTTGTGTAATTGATTTTACTACATTTATGTTTTAACCTCTATGAGTGATTTATAAGCAATTAATCTACTGCCTTTATTATATGTTTGCTTTTACCAATGAATTTTTTTCCTTTCATGATTTACTTCTGCTAATGATGTTTGTTTTTGTTTTTGTTTTTTACCCTTAAAGAATGAATGCCTTCTAACATTTCCCATAAGACTGGTTTAGTGCTGATGAACTCCTTTATCGTTTTTTGTTTATTTGGGAATCTTTTTACCTCTCCTTCAATTATGAGTAATAACCTTACTGAATAAAGTATTCTAGTTGTAGGTTTTTACCTTTCAGCACTTTGAATATATCATTCCACTTTCTCTGGTGTGCAGTTTTCTGCTGAAAAATCAGCTGGTAGCCTTATGTATGTAACTGTTTTCTTTTCTCTTACTGCTTTATAAAATTCTCTCCTAATCACTACTTTTTGCCATTTTAATTATTATGTGTCTTTGCATGCACCTTTTTGGGTTCATCTTGTTTGGAGCTCTCTGTGATTCCTGGACTTGGATGTCTGTTTCCTTCTCCAGATTATGGATGTTTTCAGCTCTTTCTTACTTTCTTTCTCTTCTTTCTTTCTTTCTTTCTTTCTTTCTTTCTTTCTTTCTTTTCTTTCTTTCTTTCATTTCGAGATCATGTGCATGCATTCATACACAAGTAAGGGTGAAGGGGAGAGGGAGAGAGAGGATCTTAAGTAGGTTCCATGCCCAGCACAGAGCCCGATGTGGGGCTCAATCTCATGACCCTGACATCATCACCTGAGCCGAAATCAAGAGTTGGATGTTCAACCAACTGAGCTACCTACGTAGGTGCCCCTTCAGGGGTTATTTGTTTAAATATGCTTTCTGTTCCCGTCTCTCTGTCTTTTTCTTCTGGGATTCCTATAATGCAAATGTTATTATGTTTGATGATGTTGCTGAATTTCCTTAACCTATTCTCATTTTTTATTATTCTTTTTTTCTTCTTTCTGTTCAGCTTGGTTGCTTTCCATTGCCTGTCTTCCAGATCACTGATCTATTCTGCTCATCCACTCTGTTTTAATTCCCTCTAGTCTCCTTCTAGTTTTAGTTATTGAGTTCTTCATCTCTGACAGGTTTTCTTTATATTTATTTCTGTTAAAGTTTGCAATGAGTCCCTCATCTCTTTTCTCAAGTCCAGTGAATATTTTTATGATAATTACTTTGAATTCTTTATCAGGTATATTGCTTATCTCCATTTCATGAAGCTCTATACTGTGATTTTGTTTTGTTTATTAATTTGGACATATTTTTGTGTGTCCTCATTTTTGTTTAACCATCTGTATTTGTTTCTATGTATTAGGGTTGTAATAGCTACAGCTGCATCTTCTAGTCTTGAAAATAGTGTCCTTAATATAGAAGTCCTGTGATGCCCTGTAATGTAATCCCTTTCTAGGTCAATAGAACCTGGTACTCCAGGGGTTTCCCTGGTGTTAGCTACATGCACCCTTCTGTTGTGGCTTAGCTCCATTTGCCCTTAGCCCAATCGACTGAAATGATCTACTCTGAGTACAATGGTAGGGTTTGGTCGTAACATTGTTGAAAGGCCTGTCTGAGGTCACCATGTGATTGTTGGTGATTGGGGCCAGCAGTCAGCCTAGCTGTCTGTATTTATCCTCTCTGCTATAACTGTAGGTGCACTGGAGGTCAGGGCTTGCTCCCTGAATAGCCAGCTAAGAGGCTAGGCTGCTGGAGCTTCAGGCATGCTGGTGTCTGTGGTTATCTCCCCCTCTTCCCAGTGCAGGAGTCACTTTTGAGTCATCTGGGTCCCACAGGGCTGCCTGCAGGTTGTGACAAGGCAAGAGCAGCTTTGGAGGAGTACTTGTCAAGGTGGGACGGTTAGTAGGGAAACAAGGGCAGGGGAGAAACATAGCAAGGTAGATGGAATGTGCAATTCTGGCTCTAGCAAGTGTCCTGCAATCTAGCCTGGGGGAGAGGAAGAGAAATGGAGCCTGCTAGCTTCGTTGCTGAGATCCAGGAGGAATCTCTTAGAGATCTTCACCCCTCCAGCATTAAGATCAGTCAGTAAATCTCCTTAATGTGTATACCCCATACACTCTTCAAACTGCTGCTTCTGTGCTGTGTCTCAGGCTGAGTTACTTAGCTTGCAAGCTTTTTAAGATTAAGGACTCAGTTTCCTATCACTCTCTAGCTTTTCTGGACTTAAGCTTGCTATTTTTTAAGAGCTACTGAAGTTAAGGTCCACTGATTTCTAAAGCTCCTGAGTTAAGCCCCATTGGTTTTCAAACCCAGATGTTATAAAGCCTTGTCTTCTCACTGTGGGTCTCCAGTAGCTGGGGTAGGGTATGATCCTCTCACTTCTCCATGCTTGGGATGTCACTCTTGTTCGTTATTAATCTCACTGGGAGTTTGGTTCCTGGCTGTGCCTCCATCCCTTCTACCCTTTTCAATGTGGCCTTCTCTCCATGATTAGCTGTGGAAGATCTGTTCTGCTAGTCTTCAGATCATTTTCTGAGTTAGTTGCATAAATGTAGCTGTTATCTTGGTATGTGTATAGGACAAGGTGAGCTTAGGATCCTCCTACTCCACCATCTTTCCAAAACCCCTTACATTTTGAACTTTGCTAACTGCATCCATATGGTCATCCTATCATGTTACTTTATTTCCTGTATTTTGAGAAAATCAATAATTAGATCTTTTTCATATTCAGGTTGGAATTTTTAGAAAGGATATTTCTTAGGTGACGATATACACATTTCCTATTGTTTCGCTTCAGTGGGCATGTCAAATCTGGTTGCCTTTTTCTGTGTTCAGTGGATGTATCTTGTCAGGCAAGATAGAGCAAATTGATGTTGATGCTAGTATCATAAAGAACTAAGTTTTTAGGAGACAAAAAACAGATACAAACAAAACAAGATAGCCATGAAAAACCTTTTTAACCTTACATTTGAATTGGAAAGACCAGAATAAAATCCTAATATATTTTCTCCTTTAAAAAATACATATGTCCTAACTATGTTTACAAAAAAGCCATATATAAAATAACCAGCTTAGAAGCAATGAGCACCTGTAAGCCCATATTATAGTCTGTAAACAGAATTTCTCACATAGGTTATAACTGGGGCAGGAAATGTAGGAAATGAACCTGGAATTTTCTTGTCTTTCCTACATAGTACCTCAAGATATACAAATAGTAGATGAAGAAAAGTTCATTATGGAAAAATTCTAATAAATGAAAAAAAATAAAAGAATTAGATTATTACCATTTTGCATGGAATACTAGAACTAGGCAAAGTACAAAATCAGGTTCTTTTGTTTTATTTTGCCTATTTTATTAGTAATTCTACAAGAGAGGGCCTATAATTTGGGAACTTTTTTGTGCCAATCTTTAGGGTGATCTGTGCCTTTTTCCAACACCCCTTCATCTTAAGTGCTAAGTGGTCAGGTATAAGGTAAACATTTTTAAAAAAAGGTTTATTTATTTTTTATTTGAGAGAGAAAGAGAGGGAGAAAGCAGGGGAGGAGGGACAGAGGGGGAGGGAGAATCCCAAGTAGATTCCCCGCTGAGCACAGAGCCCCAAATGGGACTATATCACCTGACGCTGAGATCAAGACACAAGCCAAAACCAAGAGTCTGGACACCTACCTGACTGAGCCACCCAGGCGCCCCATTCTTCAGTGATTACAGAAAGGTACTAGTACCAGGTGCTGGTTCAGCCTTCATTTCATGGAGCCACTCACTCCTTCTTCAGAAACTCTCTAGCTAGGTTATTACTAACAACACAGGAATTCTATTCCAGGAGGTCTTACCCCAGGGTCTTCTGTTGCTGAGGCGTCATGAGATTCCCACGTGCAAATAGTGACAAATCACCCCAACAGCTGACTGAAGGAGATTTGTCTTACCTCCTACGTGGAATTTGATTCCTAATCTGTTGATTATTTTCCAGAAAGTTATAGTGACTGCCTGGCCAGATGCCCAGCTCACTGCACAGTTGAGTATAAAAATGGCCAAATGGTCAAGTAGTGTGCGTATCAGGCCTGTTAGCACTGTACTCACTAGGAAAAACTTATAGATACAGATTAGTCTCTCCTTGTCTATCCTAAGTGGATCTGAACCCCAGAGTCCCTTTCTTGTGCCATGGAGCATTTAAGCTAAAAGATGGAGGAAGCACTGATCCCTCCTCTGTCATCAGGACTGAATGCCATTGCAATGTAGTGAGGTCTCGGTTCTCGGTCTGATCCTACCAGATCAGTTTTCAGGTTAGGAGAATCACCAGCCATCCCATAGTGATCAGAGGGCTGGGATCCAAGCCTTGTAGTTACATCTCTTTAAAGTGGCTTTCTGGTGGCAATCATTTTCCACAGAAGTGTTCAGGAGTGAGTTCTAACCCTGGACCTGGCATCACCGGAGTGGGGCAAGGGTGTGCTGGAATTTAAGCCAACCAGAATTGATCACCTAAAGCACAGGGCCACAAAGATTTCCACAGAAAATCACAGGAGGCCCATTACTTTTCTGGAAAACTAACCTGCAAGGGTTCAGTCTTAAGTGTGTTCATCCTTTCTCTCTGAGCATTTGGATTGTTTCCAGGCTTTTGCTATTAGAAATAGTGCAGCAATGAATAGCCCCGTGCTTACCTTCTTTTCAAAATTTATCATCACATTTTTGAAATTGAGTACTGGAAGTAGGGTTTCTGGATCAGAAGCTACATGCAATACATGCTAGATATTATTTATTTCCTTCTCAGGGGTTGTACCATTTCACCAGAATTTTTAAAAAGTTCTCTTAGTGATTCTAAGATACAGGCAATATTGAGAAACACTGACCTAGAATAGATTACCCCAAATTTCTTACATCACTTGAGAATTACTTGGGTTCTTCCATTTCTTGGTAACTTCTAATTAAGTCTTCAGTTTAAAAAAATCCCTGCAAGACATTAGCACTACCATTATAGGTCCTTCAATCCTGGCAGAATGTAACAATTATACCTGATATTCAGACAACAATTTCACTAACATCAACTCATTTGACCCTCATAGTATTTCAGTGATGTAAAGGAAACTGATGTCGTAATCTCCATGTTATAGTTTTGGTGCATAGAAAGAAGACTGATATGATATTTATATGGCAAAGCGTAGTCTGGGGTTTATGGGTAGGCATTGGAGGAGGACCTCTGAGCCCCTTAAATTATATGTAGTATTAAGGTGGCCAGATTGTGGTGGTGGTAATAGAGGGAAACTTGGCCCATAGTTTTTATCAGATTCTCAAAGGGATCTGTTGCCCCAAACAGGCTAAGTGGAAAGAACATGGGATTTGAAATCAGAAGAAAAATTCTCCTAGCATTTTCTGGCCGTGTGATTGGATTTGACGGAAGTCTGACTGCTGCCATTGCCTAGCCCAGCTGGTTGAGTTCACTGGGCCCACCTGGCTTTCCCATGCACGGCATTTTTACTTCTTTTAAGAGTGAGGAACAGCATATCTAAAGGCAGGGTGACCAAGGTAGAAAACATCTCAGGTGCTCACTTCTTGTCCTTCATGATATTTAAACATTTTGGATTTGAATGATTTGAGTGGGAAACACTCTTGTACTCCACCACTGCCTATTGTTTCCCAAGGTCAAGAGTCACAGTCCATCTTTTTTTTTTTTTTTAATATTTCTCTTTTATTTTTTAAAATTTTTATTTATTTATGATAGTCAGAGAGAGAGAGAGAGAGAGAGAGAGAGAGA
The DNA here is from genome assembly GCF_018345385.1 of Vulpes lagopus. NCBI lineage: Eukaryota > Metazoa > Chordata > Mammalia > Carnivora > Canidae > Vulpes > Vulpes lagopus. Next base: position 52,248,845 of record NC_054824.1, on the reverse strand, counting down.
GAGGCAGAGACAGAAGCAGGCTCCATGCACCGGGAGCCCGATGTGGGATTTGATCCTGGGTCTCCAGGATCGCGCCCTGGGCCAAAGGCAGGCGCCAAACCGCTGCGCCACCCAGGGATCCCCACAGTCCATCTTATGTGAATTTCTTCCACAGTTCCCTCTTCCTGGGGAACCCCCTCTCTCAGACCTTCTTATGGCTCTGCTTTTGACAGGCTTTTCTTGGTCAATCTGGATCAGCAGCATTCAAAAGACATGGTGGGAGTCACAAATATGAACCACACATGTAATTTTACATTACATTAAAAACAAGTAAAAAGAACCAGGTGAAATAAATAATATTTTTATTTCATCCAATATTTCTAAAATATCATTTCAACATGTAATCAATATAAAAATTATGCTCAGGATATTTTACATTTTTTTTGTTACAGTAAGTCTTTGAAATTCAGTGTGTATTTTACACTTATGACATATCTCAATGTGGAGTAGCCATATTTCAAATGCTCAATAGATACAGGTAGGCTAGAAGCTATCATAGCAGACAACCCTAGGCAAAGTGCCTCCCACCCCCACTCAAAAGGCCTGTTTTATTGCTTTCGTAATACTTAACATAATCTAAAATTATCTCATTCATTTGTTCTGCATGAGCTTACTGTCTTCCTTCCTAGAATGTGTCCTCCATGAAGGCAAGGATTTTATACATTCACTACTGCATCTCTCATCATCAATACTCAATAAATACTTCTTAAATGGATGAATGAGTAAATGCTTATTTGTTAAAGAGATAAATGAATGAATCAGTGATTGAAAAAAATGGATGAAACTGCCTGGACCCCCTCCCCCACTTGACTTTTCTGAGTCACTATAAAGTGAGGGTAATCTATCAACTTCATAGGATTGATAGAATTAAATAGTAGTGTGAAACTGTTTCATAAACTATAAAGTCCTCTGTAAATGACAGTTGTTAAGTGACTTGCCCAAATGTATATAATTAGTAATTGTGTGTAAGAATGTATAAGAGCAGGATGTTGAAATCACGGAGTCCTGGCCCTGCTGGTTACTACTCATATGACCTGGGCACATTGCTTACCCTTCATAACCTACAGAAACAGAATTTCCAGGGAAGGGGCCTGGCAAACTGGATTTTTAACAAACAATCCAAAATGATTCTTGTTATCAAACAAATTTGAGGAACTCTAGTTATGACATCTCTGCTCTATCAGAGTTCTCTATGATTCTCATTAAGACATGGTTATCCTGTTAAGCCCTTGTATCTGGGTTAATGTCTTTGAGCTCACAGCTTTGGAAAGATTGGTGAACAGCCATGGGAAAGCTGATAACAACTAGATTGGCAATATCACTCTGGTAATCAGTAGGATAACAGATATCATGGACAACTCTCTCTCTCTCTCTCTCACCTGAAGGCTGATGTCAGCTCTGGCATCCATTACATGGTCATGGTATACCATTCAGGCCAGAGACCCAAATCAAGACTGATGACCTTAGGAAGGAGCAGCCGGCTTTCTCTTTCTTAGAAAGTTTAGTCCTCAAAAAGAGGGACCCTTGTGATGGCTACCAAGAAGGCACTTGCCACCTGATGACAGGCCCCCAAATAGAAAGTTAGAATCCAAAGTAATGGCCTTGTGCTAGTAATTTTGGGATAGAGTATAGAATATCAAGACAGCCTGAAAATGGGTGCCAGGTGGCTATGATACATATAAGATTTTTACTCTTCAAAAAAAAAAAAAGATTTTTACTCTCCAAGATGAATTTTAAAAATATTTATTGCCCTTCTTCTAATTTCTTTTGAGTATACTTTAATATCTAGTAAATATTTATCATTTGAAAGTGTCCCCATTTCCCGCCTAAAACATACAATCCTCAACTTATAAAGAAACTTGTAATACCATATTTTTATCTTTTATTTATCCAGTTGGCAAATATCTAAAAGTCAACATCCTGCTTTGGGAAGGATATAGGAATTAGATACTCTCATAGATTGTTGATAGGGGTATAAATTGCTACAAAATCTTCATCGGGTTGTGGAGCAGTGTGCAATTCAACAATAGACATGAAAATTATAAATATGTATGTCCTTGGATCAAGTAATTATTTCTATCTTATGTGTGTAAATATACATGCAAAATATATGTGCATACATACAATGGAATGCTGTTCAGCCTTTAAAAGAATGAAATTCTGATATATGCTACAACGCGGATGTACTTTGTCTCAGTGAAATAGGTGAAATAAGCCACAAGCAGCTTATAAATAAATGACTAAATAAAATAACCCATATAAAACAGGACAAATATATGTTCCCACTTATATGAGGTACCTAGAGAGGTCAAATACATAAAGACAGAAAGCAGAATAGTGATTAATAGGGCCTAGTGAGGGGGGACGAATGGCCAATTGTCTGTTGGATATAGGGTTTCATTTTGGGATGATGAAACAGTCCAGACATGGATGGTGGTAATGGTTTCACAGTAATACCAATATACTTAACACCATTGAATCACATACTTAAAATGTAAACTTGGTATGTATGTTCTAAAATAATAGAAATATATGTGCAAGTTATTCATTAAAATATAGTATTGATAACAGTATTGTTGACAAACGAGATCGTAAACAACCTAAATATCCATGAGCAGAGGACTGTTACATATAACTCACTGGTACATTCATATAATGAAATACTATGCAGTCATTAAAAGTAAATGTTTATACATTGGCATGTATATTGGATATTGTTTATTTTCTTCTCCAAATTCACTGTTTACCTTCTTTCTTTGTTTTGTTTCCTGGAAGGCTATCCTTTCTGGAATGAATCAACTGGGCTCCATTGCCCTCTGGCTTCCATTGGTAAGGCCAGGAGGAAACACCAAGAGGAGTTAGTTCCGTGGCTCTCCCTCCTCTAGGCCTCTGGTTGGCAGTGGCAGTATTCCTCTCCCACTGGGCAGAGTTCTGGTACCATTGCTCCTACCCAGGCCTGGTGGTAGAGGTGGCTCTGAGGAACTTCACTGCTGTGTTGGTATGTGGAGATGTCTTACTAAAGTCTAGACTTAGTGTTGACATATAATCACTAAGAATGATACGTTGTAAATTCCCTGGAATACTGTACAGAGAGGTCCAAAGGCTGAGGGAGAAGAGAAATGTTTCAATTAATTATTTATGTCCACATTGCTACACCCTCCCTAGAAGGTCTGGAGGAGGCTCATTTCTTAAAACATTAGAAAGTACGTTATTAGTGAAAGGTGCACCAGCCTTTTTGAAAAGTCCTGGGGCAGCTGTTCTCTCTGGGTTGGAAGTTAGAGTAAGAGATGCTGCAGTGGAGTTTCCATGGGAATAATGGAATCCTAGAGTGGTGGAGGCCAAGTGGCAGCAAGGGACAAGTTGTACATTACTACGATAAGCCATGAGGGTTTCCAAGTGGAAATCAGAGATTTTGATCTGTTGGCATCTGTGATGATGCCATAGAGTCCTTAGGAATAAAATATATGGGCAGACTTCTAAGGTTGCTTGACCTGATAAGCAGAAAAAAAATTCGAGGGAAGGTGGACAGAAATCTGACCAGGTGTCTTGTTTGGTTTCCAGATATAAGACAGTACATAGGCTTGAAGCTCATTGATTAAGGGAAAGGTAAGACCTATTGAGGAAGAACTCTACAATGTGGCCACAAACCTTCCTTGGAGGTACCTGTAGTTGTTTAACAGGGTGACTATGCAATAGAAAAATTTATACCCAGACCTCACTGGAGTTACCAGATACTGGTCTAATATGATGTTAATTTCTGGAGACTCCAAATGCCATAGTAGGTTCCTCTATTGAGAAAGGACTTACAGAATTTAGGTAATAGATGAAGTCTTGTTCCAAGACCATTGCAAAGTGGGTCCGGTGGGATCCTGGACCCATCCATGCTCATTTCCCTTGTCCCAGATAGTAGAGTGATAACAGATATATTCTACAAATTGTTGAACCCACATACTGGCTCCCTGACCCATGAAGTGGCCTTAGGTAGCAAGAGGTCAAATAGCAGCCCCTGGTACTACCCTCATCTGACCTCTAACCCAAGATAGTAAAGAAAAAGCAATACCACATCTCTGGGGGAAATGTAGACATTAATGACTCAAAGACTTGAGTCATAGAATGAGTAATCCCTACCATATCTCTATTTAACTCGCCTGTTTGGACAATGCAAAAACTAGGCATTTTGGAGAATATAGATTGTTTCAAATTTATCTGGGAGTGGTGCCAAGCTCAGCTGAGGATCTGGATATAGCATTTTAACTGGCACAAATTAACACAGCTCCTTACTACCCTCTACTAGTATTCTGCTACTAATTTATCATAGACTTTTTTGTTCATTGCTATCAGCAAAGATAACAAAAGCCGTTTGCCTTTACTATTTCACTTAAGGGCGAAATCAACTCTATTTCTGTCACAACATAGTCTAGAGGAAACTCGATCATCTGGATATCTCACAGAATGTCACATTGTTCTGTGTTAATAAAGTTATATTAAATGGACTTGGTGAGTGAGAAGTAGCCAGGACCCTATTTGCCACAGTAAAAAGCATGCATGCAAGAGGATGGGAAATAGACACAGCAAGGGGCTTGGCCACAGTGGGGGATGTTTCTATGGAAATCCAGGGAACTTGGGCATGTTTGGATAGCCCCCCTGAAATGGAAGATAAGTTGCTTCACTTTTTCCCTGCACCATGAGGAAAGAGGAACAATACTCTATAGCCTTCTTTTGATTTTGGAGGCAGCATATACTACATTTGGGCATGATGCTCTGATCCACACGCTGGGGGGTCAATTGTAGGTGATGCCCAATGAAAAGACTCTAGCAAGTCAAAGCTGTGATAAAAATGCTCTGCCACTTATGTCTTATAACCCAGCAGACCCAGTGACCCCTGTGGCAGACAGAGATGCTTCATGGAGCCTCTGGTAAAACCTAATAAAAGAATCACAACCTAGACTCCTAGGATTTCAGAATAAGGTCATGTTCTCCTTTCCTGACAACTATGCCATCTTTGAAAAGCAGTTCCTGGATTATTACTGGGTCCTGGTAATGACTAAATGAATGTTTGATTATGGCATACTAATCACTTCTGGCCCAAATGACTCATCATGAACTGGGTGTTATCTGACCCCACAAAATCATAAAATTGGACACATGCTACAGCATTCCAATGTTGAATAGGAGTAGAATATCCAAGAGCAACCTGAGGAGGTCTGGCAGGCACAACTAACTGCAGAATCAGGTAGCTCAGACTCCTGTGGTGCCTGCAATTAGTGCGTTGCTACATCTCATTTGACTTATACCACAGGCTGTATGGGGATTCCCTATAACAGAGGAGGAAAAGGCACAGGACTGTTTTCCTTATAGGCCTACTTACTTATGGTATGCACCAGCAGATGCAGAAATGCCACTGCTTTTCAGCCTTTCTTAGAGGTGGCCCACAAAGTGAAGGGAAGTTTTCCTAGTGGATAGAATGTCAGATGGATTTGGTTGCCCACATTTTGCTGTCCACTTTGCATGAAAGGAGAAATGGCCTGATGTATGGATCAATTCTAATTTATAGGCAGTAACTAATGCATTGACCTGCTTATGGGGAAAAGAACAGGATTTGAAAGTTAAGGACAAAGAAATGTGGTGGGGTGAAGTATGCAGATTGGTTGGCCACAGAATGTGAAATTTTCTTTTAAAAATATTTTATTTATTCATGAGAGACAGAGAGAGGAAGAGACAAAGGCAGAGGGAGAAGCAGGGTCCCTGAAGGGAATCCGATGCAGTACTTGATCCAGGACTCTGGGATCATGCCTGAGCCAAAAGCAGACACTTAACCACTGAGCCACCGAGGTGAAAATATTTTTGTCCCATGTCAATATTTACAAAGGTCATGCATTACAGAGTAGTTCCTTAGTAATTGGAGGACAAGATGATCTTTACAGGGCATGTTAGTCACCATCTCTCAGCAGATTTCTTTGCTTACTTAACAGGGCATAGTACAATATGTCCCTGACAGCAGGGATTCCCCCTCACCCAGATTGTCAACACAGTTTGAATGCTCAGCCTATCAACAGCAGAGACCTAGGATGATCTCCTAATGTGGCACCATTCCCTGGAGGCATCAGCCAGGTACCTGGTAGCAGGTTGATTGCATGAGTTCCCTTTTATCATGGAGGGGACAGTAATTGTTCTTAATGGGCAATTATATATTCAAGTTATAGATTTGCTTTCCTTTCTCACAATACTGTTTCTAGAATTTTTTGACTTGAAGAAGGAAGGCTTTTATCCTTTAGCATGGTAACCCATTGGCATTGACCCTGACTAGAGTCACATTTTATATCAAAGATGTTGCAACAATGGACTCATGCTCTTAGAATTTGTTGTCTTATCACATGCCCCATAACCCAGAAGCAGTTAACTTGAAAAAATGATGGAAAGATCTACTGAAAGCTGAGATGTTTTTCTGGAGAATGCAGTATATGCCTTCACATGGGGACCACCCTGTGGTGCTGTATGCCATATAGTCAGGATCCAGGGGCCCAACAATCAAAAGGTAGAGGTGGGAATGGCCTCTCATTATTCTTTATGACTCACGTTCAGAATTTTCCTTTTCTGTTCCCATAACCTTGAATTCAGTAATTTGGAGACCCAAGTTCCCAAAGGATGAATGCTTTTCCAGGTGAGACAGGCAATCTTGTTAAACTGAAAACAGACCTACTCTTTGGCCATTTTTGGCTACCCTCCCTCTTTTTTGAGAAACAGTTCACTGAGTGAACCACAGGCTTAATTTTTACATTTCATTTATTTATTTTTAAAGATCTTATTTATTTCACAGAGAGAGAGAGACAGAGAAGGAGAGAGGGAGCAAGAGAGAGAGTGTGAGCACAAATGGGGGTGTGGCATTCAGAGGGAAAGGGAGAAGCAGGCTCCAGTGGAGGATATTGGACTTGATCCGAGGACCCTGGGATTGTAACTTGAGCTGAAGGCAATTGCTTAACTAACTGAGCCATCCAGGTGCCCCATAGACCATTTTTACAAAATAGATAACAAAATACTATATAGTAGTTATATTCATTGCAGAAATTACTGAAATTGTCAAAAATCAGATGAATAAGTTGGATCAATGGTTACAACAATAATTTTCAACCAATGTACATATTTTCATTCAAGGTCTAGGCTTGATTTCTCTTTAATCCTGTTCACCTGAATTCTCTGTACCTATTTTTTTTTTTTTTTACCAAAATGGAGACTCTTGAAAACTGAGCCTAACTTTGTCAAATTGTTTTCAAAGAGACCTATGAACAGGTGACTCTACTGGCTAGAGTGACAAATCTTGATTAATAATGAGAAAATGGGTTACTGCTACACAGTGGAGGCAAGGTGGACTATATATGAAGCCTAGGGAATTTAGGTCAGCAATCATTCAAGAAAAAAACTGCCAAAGACTGAAATACTTCAGGAATGAGATTGAGGCTATGTCTTAGTTTGTTTGGGCTGCTATAACAAAAATACCATAAACTAGGTGGCTTATAAACAACAAACATTTGTGTTTTATAGTTCTGGGGGCCAGAAGATTTGGTGTTCAGTGAGAACCCACTTCCATGTTCATACATGGCATCTTTTTGCTTTAAGTGTCCTTACATTGTAGAAGGGATGAGAGAGCTCTCTCCAGAGCCTCCTTTGTATGGGTACTGATTCCATTCATGGGAACTTGGCCCCTCATGACCTAATCAATTCCTAAAGATTCCACCTTTTCATACTATCACCTTGGAAGTTAGAATTTCAACATAGGAATTTTGTTGAGACATAAACATTCAGTCCAAAACACCCTATGGGGTAAAGAACCCCATTCACCTGAGGTCCTGGTAGAGGGTCAGGGGAATGAGTAGTAGAAGAAACAAGCCAAGATTCTCAAATTAGGCTTTGTAACTGGTTGGAAATATAAGGAATGTAGCAGCTGGGTTTTGCATTGTCCCTCTCACTAATTTTTTGCAATGTTTTGAATGAAATTTAATTCATATAATATAAAATTCACTATTTTATTCTATTTTATATATTTTTAAAAATTTTTTTATTTATTCATTCATGAGAGACACAGAGAGAGAGGCGGGAGAGGGGATAGAGACACAGGCAGAGGGAGAAGCAAGCTCCATGCAGGAAGCCAGGACTCCAGGATCACGCCCTGGACTGAAGGCAGGCACTAAACCACTGAGCTACCCAGGGATCCCAAAATTCACTATTTTAAAGTGTACAATTCAGGGCTTTTTGGAGTATTCATTTGTTGTGCAACCATCACCACTAATTCCAGGACATTTCAGTTATCTCAGAATTCTCATATTTATTAGCAATTTCCTCCACCCCTCTTTTCTCCCACCAATGGCAATCACTAATCTTTGTGTCTCTATGAATTTGCCTATTCTGGGCATTCATTTCATATACATCAAATCATGCAATATGTGGCTTTTGTGTCTGCCTTACTTTACATAGAATGGTGTTTTCAAATTCATCCATCTTGTAGCATGTATCAGTACTTCATTCCTTTTTATAGCTGAATATTCAATTACACGGATATACCACATTTTGTTTATTAGTTCATCAATTGATGGACATTAGGATTGTTTCCACTTTTTGGTTATGAATAACGCTGCTATGAACACTCATGTACATGTATTTGTGTGGATACATGTCTTCTTTTGCTTATATACCTAGGAGATGAATAGCTGGGATATCATAATTCTGTGTTTAATTTTTTGATGAACCTCCAAACTGTTTTCCACGATCCTACACAATTTTACATTTCTACCAGCAATGTATGAGCATTCAATTTTCTCCACACACTTTATATGTTGTTTATTTATTTTATCATAGCTATCTTAGCAGGTATGAAGTGCTATTTCGTTGTGACTAGGATTTGCATTTCTCTAATGACTAATGATGTTGAGCATTTTAAAATGTATTTATTGACCATTTGTATATCTTCTTTGGAGAACTGTCCATTAAAATCCTTTGCCCACATTTTAATGGAGTTATTTGCCTTTTTACCGGTGCATTACTAGAGCTCTTTATTCTAAATAGATCCTTATTAGATATGGGATTTGCAAATTTTCTCTCCCATTCTGTGTTGTCTTTCCACTTTTTGATGGTGACATTTGACAGATGAAAATTTTGATGAAGTTCAAATTATCTATTTTTTTAATTACTTGTGCTTTTGGTATCATTCTAAGAAATGGTTGCCTACTCCAAAGTCACAGAGATTTATGCCAATGTTTCCTTCTAAGAGTTTGATAGTTTAGCTCTTATGATTAGGCCTTTGTTCCATTTTGAGTTGATTTTCATGCATGGTGTGATGTAGGAGTCCAAATTCATTTTTTTCATGTGAATATCTAGTTATCCCAGGACCATAAGTTGAAAAGGCACTCCTTTCTCTATCAAAGGTCTTGGCACTTTTGTTGAATACCCGTTGAATATAAATACATGGCTTTTTTCTGGACTCCCAAATGTATTCCACTGATCTATATATCTATCCTTATACTAATAACACAGTATCTTGATTGTTGTTGCTTTCTAGTAAGTTTTAAAATCAGGAAATGTAAGTTTTTCAACTTTGCTTTTCATTCTCAGTGTGTGTATGTGTGTGTGTGCATGTGCATGTATGTGTTTTCCCTCCTTGGGGTCCTTTGCATTTCCTTATAGATTTTAGGATCAGTGTGTCCATTTCCAGACAATTGAAGTTTTGATAGAGATTGCATTGAATTTGCTGAACTCCCTGCTAATTTAAATATAGAGCAGTGTAGTGGCTAAAGTTTAATGATTTTGAAATATGAGTGAATGGTATTCCCCTATGATGTTGTGGTAGCTGATGGGACTTTAAGTTCCCTGTTTTGAGGACACATTTCTCATCTAGACAAAGGACAAAGTAGGTGCTGAGAAGTAACATGAGTAGACAATGCTGGATATTTTCTTTAGATAAACTCTCCACCTTTTTCCATATTGCTCTGGGTTCTAGGAGGCCTGACATTTATGGATTGTATCAACAAGGCTCTCTTGCTCTCTGGCTGTTCGTTGGATTATGCAGAAGGAGGCACCATCAGAAATTGAAGAATGGGAAGAAGAGATTAGAATATTCCTTGAGCTTCCTCTTTGCTGAGGTAAATATTGGGCAGTGGCTATGTTTTTCTATCAAAAGCCATATCCTTTTGGGTCACCTGTTCTGCAATAACACATTTTTCTGGGTTCTGATAACCAATCCATCTACTTACCTTTTCAGGCCTGAGGGTCCTAGTGGCTTCCTCCTCCCTTATTAGTTTTTCCTAACCTATCCAAATTATCATAAATAGTCTTTTATTTTTGTAAATAGTCTTGCTATCTTTCTCTTGATCACCTGTTTATAGTGTACCATCTACTTCTTGCCACGCCTGACAATATGTAATGGAAAGACTTACAAGATATATTAAGTCGGAGAAGCAAAACACAGAGCTATGTAATACTTTATTTTATTTTTAATTTTTTTTTGTAGAAGTAGGAGTAGGGGGAATATAACTTCATATTTTCTTAGATATTGTACAGTTGACCCTTGAACTACACAGGTTTGAACTATGTAGGTCTACTTATATGTGGATTTTTTGGGGAGAAATACAGTACTGTATTACAAATAAATTTTTAAATGATTTTTAAAAAAATATTTTATTTATTCAGAGAGAGAGTGAGAGAGTGCATGCATGTGAGTGGTCAGGAGGGGCAGAGGGAGAGGGAAAAAGAATGTAAAGCACACTCTGCATTGAGTGCCAAGCCTGACTTGGGGCTTAGTCCCACAACTCTGAGATTATAAACTGAGATGAAATCAAGAGTCGGACACTCGACTGACTGAGACATGCAGGCACCCCCTTATGATTTTCTTAATAACATTGTCTTTTCTCTAGCTTACTTTATTGTAAGAATATAGTATATAATACATATACAAAATCTATGTTTATCATATTATTGGTAAGGCTTCTGATCAACAGTAGACTATGAGCAGTTAAATTTTTGGAAAGTCAGGAAAGTTATATATGGATTTTCAGTTGCCTGGGGAGGGTGACATAACCCTTAGGTTGTTCAACGATAAGCTGCGCTCCTTAGGATTTAGGTTTTTTTTTTTAAGATTTATTTATTTATTTATTCGTGAGAGACACACACAGAGAGAGTGGCAGAAACACAGGCAGAGGGAGAGCAGGCTCCATGCAGGAGCCTGACATGGGACTCGATCCCGGGTCTCCAGGATCAGGCCCTGGACTGAAGGCAGTTCTAAACCACTGAGCCACCCAGGCTACCCAGGAATTAGGTTTAGCTTCAAGAGATAATTCCCAAAAAGAACAGTGACATTAAAAAAAAAAAAGATTACTCCTCTCTGTAAATATCCAGGTGAAGATAGTCCAGAACTGAGATGGATTCTATTGCATGGCACACTCAGGAAGACAGTTTCCTTCTAGCTCATAAGCCCCTACTCTTAGGGTATGGTCTTGTCCTCAGTCCATGGATGTATCCACTTTCCAGGCAGTAGGATGGAGAATAAGCAGAAGAAGAAGCAAAGGGCCTACACCTGGGAAGGTTCCTGGAAACTGCCACACAGCTCTTCTATTTATACCCCTCCTAGTCATACCTGGCTATAACAGAGCCTGGGAAATATAGTTTTTTGTTTTTGTTTTTTGAGATTTATTTATTTATTCATGAGAGATACAGACTGAGAGAGAGAGGCAGAGACACAGGCAGAGGGAGAAACAGGCTCCCTGCCAGGGAGTCTGATGTGGGACTCGATCCCGGATCCTGGGATCACGACCTGAGCTGAAGGCAGGTGCCCAACTGCTGAGCCACCTAGGTGTCCTGGAAATATAGGTTTTATTCCTGGCAGCCATATGCCCAAATTAAAATTCTAATACTATTTAAGAAGAGGAGAATTGGGGACGCCTGGGTGGCTCAGTGGTTGAGTGTTGGCCTTGGGCTCAGGGCGTGATCCTGGGGTCCAGGGATGAGTTCTGCATGGGGCTCCCTGTAAGAAGCCTGCTTCTCCCTCTGCCTGTGTCTCTGTCTCTCTCTGTGTGCCTCTCATGAATAAATAAATAAAATCTTTTTTATTAAAAAGAAGAGGAGAATTGATTTTGGAAGTAATAGCAGTCTTTATCACATATATGCATTTAAAATGACTCAGGAAAAATATCAAGAAACTAAAAGCTGTGGTTACTAGGGTGAGAGTTGGCAGAGGAGAGAGAGTAGGGTCAATGAAGGGTAACAGTGACAGGGAGGATTTTCACCGTGTATCTTGTTACATTTTTTGATTTGTGAACCGTGTGTATGTACTTTCCATTTACAAACTTAAATAGATTAATTCAAAATTCCTCTTTAAAGATAAGTAAATAAAAGAAGAAAAATTTAAAAAAATAAAGAAAAAATACTTTAGCCAGTGCCAAATTTGGTGAGAACAAAGGAACCATGGAGTCCTGGTGACAAATGGCTCCAGCAATTAGATGATTTGCTTGAAAGAGGAAGGTATAACTTGAATGCATTAATTTTCTATTGCTGTGTAACAAATAAAATAAGTGTAGCAACTCAAAATCATAAATTTATTACTTTACCATTTCTGTGTGTCAGAAGTCTGGCATGTTTTTACTTGATTCTCTGTTGAAGGTCTCATAAGTCCACAATCAAGGTATTGGATGGCTGTATGATCATCAGGAGGTTCAACTAGGGAAATCTCCACTTCCAAGCATATTGAGATTGTTAGCATAATTTACTTTCTTGTAGTTATTAGCTCTCATGTCCTAGTCACATGTTTTCCACCATCTCGGTAACATACCTTTGTCAAATCTTGCTGATACTACTTTGCCCACATGGCCAGTAAGAGAAAACTTTCTGCTCTTAAATGGCTCATGTGATTAGATTAGGCACACCCAAATAATTTTTCTTTCTTAAAGTTCACTGGGGCAATATAGACTAATAACATAGAATAGAGAGCCAAGAAATAAATCTTCATGTATGTAGTCACATGATTTCCCCTAAGACCACTCAATGGGGAAAAGACAATTTCTCCAATAAATGATGGTAGGAAAACTGTATATCCACGTGCAAAAGAATGAAATTGGGCCCTTATCTTCCACGTGACACAAACACTAACTCAAAATGGGTTGCAAGTCTAAATGTAAGACCCCAAATTCTAGAACTCCTAGAAGATAACAGGAAAAACTTTATGACATTGGATTGCAATAATTTCTTAGATATGACACCAAACATACTGGCAGCAGAAGCAAAAAAATATGTATGTTCTATACCAAGCTTAAAAACTTCTGTGTGTCAAATGAAAAAATCAACAGTGAGAGATAATGTATGGAATGGGAGAAAATATTTGCAAATCATTTATCTGGTAAGGAGTTAATAGAATAAAGAACTACAGCTAAACAGCAAAAACAAATAACCTAATTAAACAATGAGTAAAGAATTGAATAGACATTTCTCCAAAGATGATATAAATGACCAACAAGCATATGTAAAGATGCTCAATATCACTAATCATTAGAGAGGAGCAAATAAATACCACAATGAAATATCATCTCATACCCATAAAAACAGAAAACAACAAAAATGAAAGAGAGAAAATAACAAATGTTGGCGAGGATGTGGAGAAATTGGAACCCTTGTGCACTGTTGGTGGGAATGTAAAATGGTGTAGTTGCTCTGGAAAATAGTATGGTAGTTTCTCAAAAAATATAAAGACAAATTTTAAATCAGAATCACCATATGATCCAGCAATCCCACTTCTGGGTGTATATGCAAAATAATTGAAAGCAGAGTCTCAAAGAGATATATGAACACCCATGTTCATTGCAGCATTATTTAGAACAGCTGAGAAGTAGAAGCAACCCAAATGTCCATTGATGGAGAAACAGATAAACACAATGTGGTATATACATACAATGGAGTATTACTCAGTCTTAAAGGGGAAGGAAATCTTGTCCAATGCTACAACACACACGGATCTTGAGGATATTTTTTTTTTTTTGGATCTTGAGGATATTAAATGAAATAAGCCAGTTATAAAAAGACAAACACTGTATGATTCTACTTATATGAGTTATCTAAAGCACTCAAATTCATAGAAACGGAAAATAGAATGGATATTGTCAGGATCTGGGGAGAGGGGGAAATAGAAGTTGTTATAGAGTTTTAATTTCACAAGATGAAAAAGTCCCAGAAATCTGTTGTACAATGTGAATACGCTGAACTTGAGTGAACTGTACACTTTAAATGGTTAAGATGACAAATTGTATGTAATTTTTTTACTACAGTTTAAAAAAGTCAACTGTACCATATAATGTAATCTAATTATGGGAGTGATATTTCATCTATTCATAGATTCTATCCATATTCCAAGGAAAAAGGATTACACAAGAGTGAATGTTATTTGGAGGGCACCTCATAAAAGGACTAAAGCCATTTTTTCAGTGACTTTTCCTGTTGGATTTTTAATTCCCAGCCATAAGCTTTGGAGGTTCTGGATTCTGTTTACGAGAGACAGGATTTCCTTCTATTATAATATCCAGTGATGTCTGTCTGAGTATACCTCTGTTGGTGGAAATTTATTTTTTAGAGTGACATGGCTGCTTCTTCATGATGTGTCCTTCATGTTAGATTGACCTGCTTGTGGCAACTCTGTGTTTGTCTGCCTGAGATGATTATCAGACTTGTCTGGGAAAACCTTATGTTTAGTGAAATATTTTCTTGAGAGTTAATGGTTTAAACATACATAGGAAATAGGAAGAGGTAAGGACTTGGAAGTATTGTTTTCATCACAACTTTGTCCTAGATCTCAAGGATTAAACAATACTTTTGGAAATCTGAGTTTGAATAATTCAGAGCCTAAGAAAATATTCTTAACAGAAGTTTGAGATAATTGTGAATATAATATTTACACAAATAATGCACAAATGAAGGCAGAATGGCTGGCTTGCAAAGAGAACTTAATATAATCATAGTATAAAAAATATAATTTAGCTATAAGAAAGGCAGATGATAAACTAAACAGCTAAAAAGGTATAGCATCTAGCATTCTAAAGCAAAGGAAAAAAATCTTTTTATGTACATACAGTACATAACTTGTATGCAGAAAGAGAGAGAGAGAGAGATCCCTCTAAACCTTCTTCCTCTTAAATTAGTAAGAACATGAACTTTAATTTAAGGAGCATGCAAGCTACCCCCAGTTTTTCCTATCTCAACTTCTCTTTCCTTAGTATCCTCATTTTTAGAAGTCAAATGACCAACATTGTTCTTGTGGGAAGGAAGTTTCGTGTATCCCATTTAATGATTTGGATCATTAACCTGTTAGATGACCCGGAATTTTACTCAGCCTAATGTTCCCAAAATATCACAAGGGGTCTGAAGGGCCATTTTTCTCAGCAAATCGAAGTCCAAAGAGATTATCTTGGCGGTCTGCCTGGTCTGTTAGCAAGCACCAGAAGAGAATACCTGAGCTAGAAAGTGGAGGTAATGCCTCTTTTCCAGACAAGATGCTTTCAATTTTTTAGGAACACTTGGTGATTTGTTGCTGAGAGTATAACCTACTTTCAAAGCTATTCTTGCCAAAGAACTACTTCAATGTTTCCAAGCAGTAAGTTGACTGGGCTCGTCAATGATAGCCTGTCCCCTTTCAGACCAGCCTTTCACACTGCGAAATGGAAATGTACTAATGACCTGTCTTAACCAGTCACAATCTTGGAAGCTGTGGCTGTCAGCCTCTCCTGGCAGACTGGTCTGCCTACATAATAAGCAGCTGGACTGTATGGTCTGCAGATATGGATGTTACAGGATAAATCCTCTTCTACTCTGAGCTCATCTTGGGTAATATCATCTCTCCTTTGGCTTAATCTGAGGGCTCTTTGAGGAACTTCCTGACTCCAGGGAGACTGTCTAAACTGGTAAGTCCCTTAATGTTTTCTTCCTTGACTTGCCCAAAGCTATTCTGTGAAAGCAATGAATCATTCAGATCAGCCTGGAAATTATCCTAAAAACCACTCTCTCCCAAGCATCACTTGAACCTGTTATCTGATTTCCCTGATTTCTGTCTTACTACTCTTGTATTTGGATGTTTTTCCTTCTCTCCCAGGTTTTGCCTTTTTCTTTCTTTCTTTCTTTCTTTCTTTCTTTCTTTCTTTCTTTCTTTCTTTCTTTCTTTCTCTTTCTTCTTTCTTTCTTCTTTCTTCTTCTTTCTTTCTTCTTCTTTCTTTCTTTCTTTCTTTCTTTCTTTCTTTCTTTCTTTCTTTCTTTCTTTTTCTCTTTCTCTCTTTTTTGTTGATAGTCTAGCAGGTTTTGAGATTTAACTCCTCCCTGAGGTAGTGTTGGGATAAGGAAGGGTAGCCTGGGATCTAGAGCATCCAGTGTGGGCTGGTCTGGGAGAGAGCCCTGACACTGGTGGAGTTCATTTCTGGTAAATTGCTTCTGGAGGCTGCATTTACATTCTGTCCCCACTTCTAGCTGTGTCAAAACAATTCTCCATGGCATTCTTACACTTTATGGATTACCTGTTCAAGGATGTTTGAGGAATAAATGATCTTGGAAGCTAGAGATAATAAAGCCTAGAGATGTCACCCTGTACATACAATTCCAGGATAGTAAAATCCTCCTCTCTCTGAAAAGATTTGCTTACATTCCAGAAGAAAGAAAACTCCTCTCTCTATCTCTGGAGAAGAGAATGAGTAGGTCACTGGAAGCTCCAAATAAATCAATTTTTTCCTAATTTTGGAGTTCCTGTCTTATGATGTACTCTAGTGTCTGCTCAGGTAACTTTTGGTCCTCACTGCATCACTCTTCAGGAACTGGGGCTTTGGTAACCCACACAAGACACTGCCTTGGCAGCTGATTTTGTTGTGATTAATCAATAGTCTTTGTCTCTGATCCAAAGGGTATATGTTCTGTCAATATGTGTATAAAACTATATATAGCAGTCTTACTTGTTAGCTTGCAAGTAAGGCAAAATCTTCAATCCTTCAGTTTCTGACTTAGTAGTCTCCCTTAGTATTCGAATGAGATTCCAAATTCTGGAATAGAAGAACACAGTGAATGAGACCTCAAGTTCTGGAATAGAGTACAATTCAGGCCCCAGTTGAGATTTTTAAGTTATGCATGTTGACATGAAGAAGATCTAGCTATCATTTAACCACTAGAAATCTGAAATGTTCTTATCACTCTACATTACAAGGTTCAAGCTGGTCCTATTTCTCATTTTCTGTATTAATAAAGAGCTTTTATGAGGAACAACATCTCAGAAATAAGTATGGCAGATGAAGACATTTTCATGTAAAATATGGAGGAAACAGTTAATTTGTTCATAAAAATAGGCTAACCACAATACTGCAGTTTTGGGGATATTGTTCAGGAGATTATGTGAAGCTGAATTTAGTGAGTCTATTAGGGGAAAAGGAAGTAAAAACAGAAACAAGCCATAATTTAATGTGAAAATATGTCTAATTAATTAAATTATAATACACAAAGAATGGAAATATTGTTGTTCTTGGAATAAAAGAATACCAAAGTCTCTGGAGAGAGTGACCAATTCTCTTCATAGAAATGTATTTAACACATCAAGTGAGGTTTGGGAGTTGAATTATGAATAATAAAAAACAAACCTCTTCCCACCTTCAGAGTTTATACGTCTTTTGTCATTTACCTTTTTTTGCAAAGTAATTTAGAGCTTTTATTTTGCCTTAAGGTTTTGCACTTTGGCCCAATGTGAGCAGCATGCTATTTATTCACGACACATAATTTTTAAAGCAATCGATCTACTTGCATTTGTCGCTACATCCAAGGAGAACAAAGGTATACTTAGTAGATTGTAGGGTCAGTAACTGAGAGCTACAAAAGGGGGTGTTTTAAATCAATACATCCCACCATTGTGTTGTTATATTTTTGGTATAGTCACAAAAAGTCTTTTGCAGGGAAAATAAATACTGCACACAGAGTTTAGAGGTGACGTGACCTTAAAGACCATGTAGAGGATCCACATGTCCATTGTATTACAAAGTTCCACAGGTGGATAGTACTGTGGGAAGGGCATGTCTCCTATACTGCATACCATCCCTGTATTTGATCTGTCCCCACTAACCATTAGGTGAATCACTCAGGTGAATATCAGTACTTCCTATGAAGAGTTTACTGAAGAGTTTCAGAATTAATGTTTCTTTTACTGTTTACTTGACATCAGGATGGTATCA
The DNA here is from genome assembly GCF_018345385.1 of Vulpes lagopus. Lineage (NCBI taxonomy): Eukaryota > Metazoa > Chordata > Mammalia > Carnivora > Canidae > Vulpes > Vulpes lagopus. The sequence continues at coordinate 52,230,591 of NC_054824.1, read as the reverse complement.
TGGCTAGGAGTTTGGGCTTTCGTGTCATTTAAACTAGGACTTGATTTCTTGGCTCTGCCAGAATAAGTGAGTTATGTAATCTAAGTCAGTATTCTTGTTTGTAAAGGGCACATTATAAGAATCTTGTTTATAAAGAGCAAATGAGATGATGTATGTGAAGCACTTAACACACTCCTTGGCAAGTAGTAGGCATGACCTGAGTGGTATTATTATAATGATCTGATGCTAGCGCTGGACTAGAAACATCCTTCATACTCCACCTGCCTTAGATGTATACCTCAATGTGTGTTTTCTTAATCATTCTGTCATTTCATTGTGCCCTACTTTGGGCTTCTCCCCACCCTCAAAGACCTACTTTATGTTTAATCAGTTCTCCTTGACATTACACTGATTTTCTCCTTACTCTGAAAAGCAAGAATGAAGTCAAGTCTTCCTTTGTTCCATCACAAATCTTCCTCCTTCATGAAGTCTCCTCAGATTTCTGTAGTTTCCAAGGATCCTCCCTTTCTTGAACCACTGAATTATCTCTTGCATCCATAATCATTTAATTGATTGCTATGTACCATCATATATGCCTGTTCAGTCTCCCCGAATAGTATATAAGCTTGTGTAAAATTCCAGTCCTTTGTTGGACTGTCATAGCAGAGTGCTGAAGCTATCCAAGAACTCGATAAATAATTAATAGGTGAGTTGATATATTGTGCCAACAATGACACAAGCCAAGTTCAAGAGCAATTCATGATTACAAAGGTCCATAATTTCTTTTTTTTTTTAAGATTTTATTTATTTATTCATGAGAGATACAGATAGAGAGAGAGAGGCAGAGACACAGACAGAGGAGAAGCAGGCTCCACGCAGGAAGCCTGACATGGGACTCGATCCCGGGACTTCAGGATCATGCCCCAGGCTGAAGGCAGGTGCCAAACCCCTGAGCCACCCAGGGATCCCTGAAAGGTCCATAATTTCCTTTTTTAAAATTTTTTTTAAAAAGATTGTATTTATTTATTCATGAGAGACAGAGAGAGAGAGAGAGAGAGGCGGAGACACAGGCAGAGGGAGAAGCAGGCTCCTCGCAGGGAGCCTGACGTGGGACTCGATCCCGGGTCTCCAGGATCAGGCCCTGGGCCGAAGCGGCACCAAACCGCTGAGCCACCCAGGCTGCCCAGGTCCAGAATTTCTAAACCAAAATCAAGACATGCGCTTTGGCAAGTCCATGTTGATTTAAAGGAAAGTAAAGCAGACAATTTGGAATTGGAACTGTTCCAGAAAATGTAAGTTCTCATCATGATTCAGCTAGGAATAAACATCAAAGTAGGAGATTATTTTTCTCAGTGTTTCTTCTTGGCATGCAAATTGTTTTTAAAACTAGTTTATAAAGCCTTCATGGCCAGTGAAAACCAGATGACCTCTACTGATGTTTCTTTTTTTTTCTTTCTTTTTTTATTCTCCTCCTCCTTCTTACTCTTCTTGTTTTAAACAAACTGATTTCATGTAGAAGAGTTGCGGTAATAACACTGGGCAAGACAGACAAGGAGAATATTAAGGTAACAATTTTTTTTATTTTTTTTATTTTTTATTTTTTTTTTATTTTTTTATTTTTGGTAACAATTGATCAAATGTTAACTTTAGAATTTTAAAGAATGTTCTGGGTGGTGAGTATAACTACTATGTATGCCATCAGAAATATGCTTCATATTTGTCCACATTGTTTCAAAAATGTTCCTGAAATAATTGAGTGTAAGTTGATTTCTGGAAAGGCTTATGCTATTTTCAATCCATAGGGAATTTTTATAGTCATTCTACAATGAATCCTTTTGCCAAGAGATGGGTACATTAATTGTGCAATGTAATATAAAAATTACACCAATATTAAGCAACTTGAAACAGCATTTATTGTCTTGCAGTTTCTATGAGTCAGGAATCTGGTGTTGCTCATCTGGGTCTTGTGATTTAGGTTCTCTCATGAGGCAGTCATCAAGGTGTCAGCAGAGCTCAAGTGATTTCCAGGCTCACCTGGAGATGAATCCATCTCCATTTTCACACACCTGGTTGTTCCTTGCTCATGCGCCTTTCCATAGAACACTCACAACATGGCCTCCTGCTTTACCCAGAGCAAGCAAATGACTTAATCTCAGAAGTGACATCCATTACTTTTTAAATATTCTATTAGTAGTAACTCACTAGATGCAGCTGCCACTCCAGGGGAGAGAATTACACAAGGATATTGGATAGTAGGAAGGTGGCTCATTGGCCAGCCATCCTACAGGACAGGGGACAAAGGTAAAGAATTGCCTTAGTTAATCTGGATTTTTGCATTTCAAGATTATATGATATAGTTCCAGGTAAAATGGGGTTGAGAATTTATTAACTCAATGTCTCATCCTTAAGAAAGCCCATGGAGACAACTGATTCAGTCATTTTATCTTCTTCCTCCATGCTCATTTATAAAATTATAGTTTAAATCAGAAAGTACCCCCTCATGCCATCAAAAATGGAAGGAAGCTGGAATAAAAAATGTTTAACTATTAAAAATTTTCAAGAGACAGGAAAGTACAGAAAATAGTATAATAAACTGCCAGGTACCCACTACCCAGAAGAGGCAGTTCTAGCATTTTCTGAGCACCAGTACAGATCATTCTACAAAATGTTTCCAGAACATTGTTTTCACTTAATCTTCTCAACAGTCTTGTAAAATAAATATTTTACTTAAGAATAAGGTAAATATTAATCTCTGTGTATGGAGAATATTGACACTCAGGTTTGGTAAAAAAAAAAAAAGAAATTGTTCAAGTTTACACATTGGCAGAGCTGGGATTATTCTATTTTTTCCATTTTAAATGTTTACTTTAATTTTTATATTCATCTTTGTTGAAATTTATTTTTTAAGGAAACTCTACCCTCATCATGGAGCTCAAACACAACATCAAGGTCAAGAGTTGTATGCTGTACCAGCTTAGATAGTCAGATACCTCCCCATATATTTTTTTTTACTTTGTTATCACTTTTCCCTCTCCCTTTCTTTATGCTTTGATTGTCTTGCAATTACATCTTTACACATTATAAGTCCGTCAGGAGTTTTGTAGTTATTGCTTTATGCAATTGTCCTTTAAATCAAATAGAAGAAGAAAAGTTTCTAACTCAAATACATTTATGTTGTCTTTTATATTTACCTATGTAGTTATCCTTACTGGGTACTCTTTGATTCTTTGTAAGGACTGAGGTTATTAGGATTTCTTGTATGGTAAGTCAGCTGGCACAGGGCTAGGATTTGAACTTGCATGCTCAAACTCCAAGTTCAAGACAATTTTTATCATACTTCTGGGACAGTGACAATCCCTAACTATTTTCCCATGCGGAGCTCAGTTTTTCATCCTGGATGTTGATCTGGACAGAATTTCTCAATGCTTTTATGAATACTTTTTACCCTTTATTGCCATAGAAACTTTATTTTTATTTTTTAAAAAAACTTTTTGAATTTATTTATTCATGAGAGATACAGAGAGAGAGAGAGAGAGAGAGAGAGAGGCAGAGACACAGGCAGAGGGAGAAGCAGGCTCCATGCAGGGAGCCCGAAGTGGGACTCGATCTCGGGTCTCCAGGATCACACTGTAGGCCGAAGGTGGCGCCGAACTGCTGAGCCACCAGGGCTGCCTCCCATAGAAACTTTAATGAGCAAGTGAGTTTTACTACTTCCTTGGTCTATTTTGTCCGATATCACACTATGCAGATAGCAGTGGAGTAAGGGAGAGGTAGGAACTGAAACCCACAGTGTGATCTAAATTCAGATTGCCAAAGATAAATGGATAATCTAATCAGAAGTCAATGTGTAAGAAAACTAGTCAGTTCTTGCTGAAGTAAAGTAGTAAGATTAGGAAATGAGTTATCAGAGCAGAGTGAAGGCAAATCACAAAATCTAAAAAGTAATCAGCCACAAGGGTGCTAACCTAAAAAGAAAATCTTTGCATTGGTTATTTTATTCAGTGCTTGAAGCTGTAAGTGGCAGTGTCAGGGTTGCCTAGTATTTGCCTGATAGAAATCTCTAAGCTGGGTATGATCTAGGAAGGAGAAAGGAGCCTCTAGGAGTCATCCTAGAGGCCATATACTTCTCAGTGTGTTAATTAGCATTTCTTAACTTTGGATAATGTATGTAAAATGTTATTAGGTTGTGAAAGAGATGTAGACATCTTGAGCATCTAGGTGCGACTTAAAAAAATGTACTGTGTTTTATTTTTTTATTTTTTTTTTATATATTTGTTGTTGTTGTTCATAGCAGTTTCCTTTTTATTTATTTATTTTTTTAAGATTTTTTATTTATTTATTCATGAGAGACACAGAGAGAGGGAAACAGAGACACAGGCAGAGGGAGAAGCAGGCTCCATGCACCGGGAGCCCGACGTGGGACTCGATCCCGGGTCTCCAGGATCGCGCCCTGGGCCAAAGACAGGCGCCAAACCGCTGCGCCACCCAGGGATCCCTGTACTGTGTTTTAAATGTTTAAAATTTATCTCTATTTGGAGAGAGCCCCCTCAAAAATCTAAGTTTCTGGTCTTTGTGAGTGTGAGACCCATGATCAGTGGGTGGTCAACTACCCTCTCCCCAGCCATATCTTGTGATAACTCGGAAGGCAGGAATCATTTAAAAAGTACTGGTTTTGTAAAACTGACTTATACTTAACACAAGATATTAAATACTATGGAAAAGTTAGAGAAAAAAGCAAAATAAAACATAAAAAAAAAACCCAGGCAAAACACTATCAACTATCCAGAAATTATTATGATTTATACTTGGCAGGCATCATCTTAGTCATCTCTTTATATATCTGTTATGTATATAGATATAATTCATGGAAGTAGGATCTTCTAAATACTTTTCAAAAGTGAAAAATATTAAATTTATCTTTACTCAAATTTAACAGGAGAAAATAAAATGAAATTGGCAGAATTTCTCAACCTCTCAAATAATAATTTGTTAATATCAAGAACTTTTATTTCCTAAAAGATAACTAAAATTTAAAGTTTCTTTCATTTAAACCCACCAAAATGCTCCCATTTATTTATTTATTGTTAAAGATTTTATTTATATATTTGCAATAGTGATAGAGTGAGAAACACAAGTGGGGGGCAGAGGAAGAGGAGCAAGTAGGCTCCCTGCTCGGCAGGGAGCCTGGAACAGCGCTCCATCTAGGACCCTGGGATCATGACCTGAGCCAAAGGTAGATGCACAACCAACTGAGCCACCCAGGCACCCCCCCCCCCAAATGCTTCTGTTTAAATAATATCTATGAACTTCCTGATCTGAAGATGAGAAACTTGACATTCTTCCAACCCTATCCCTTTAAGACCATATTTCTGTTAATCTTATTATTATTTTTACATTATCAAGATTCATGCATTTGTTCTTTCCTATAATTCTCACAGTGTTCTTTTTTCTTTAATTACCCACCATTCATTAGCCATAGAACCTTCATTTCTGGGTTCTTTGTTTTCACTTATTTGTTGGTTTGCTGGATTTTGCAGTTGGATGACTTTTTCAGAGAAGTCCTGAATACTAAATTTCATGTACTATTGCTTACTTTTGAGAAAGTGTTTCTTTCCTTTATGTTTAAAGGACAGAGTTGTTGGGCCCAAAATTATCCCTTCCTTCCTTCCTTAGAACTTTATAAATAGAACTCCAGTGTCTCCTGGCATTAAATGCTGCTGAAAAGTCTGAGGTTAGTCCTATTTTGTACTTCCTACTTAGCCCTCACATTTGTAGGAGATTTTTTTTCTGCTTGAATGTCCTTAATTTTTAGTTTAGTTCATGATATGTCTAAGGCGTTCCTTATAAAATTTTCCTGGGAAAATTTTTGTAATGGTTTCAGTCTTTATTTTTTGTTATTAAGTCTTTTAGATCTTTTTATTTTGTTATTTGCTTCTTTTCTTTAGGAATACTAATTATTTTTATATTGCATCTCCCTTGTCTCTATTCCATATCAATAATCATCTCTAATCTCCATCTGTTTTCATTTCATATGATATATATCTTCAAGGCTGTCTTTTATGTTCTTAATTGTTTTCAGTCATGCATATTTTGTTTTTGGTTGCTATGATATGGCCATTATCTATAACAAGAGTTAGTGGCGCCTCCACCCCCAGACTTGCCTTTTTGCACTTTGAACATCAGCATCATGGTCTTACCTATTTTGGCCTTGTTCATTTTTCTTCTTCCTTAGGTTAAAGATCCTTGCTACACTTTTGAATGGGTCATTCCATTTCTTAACCTCACCAAGAGTGGGAGGATATTTAGAAAGGTATTTTTATAATTTGCTACTAATTTCTCAGAAACTTAAAGAATGGGAGAAGTTGCAAGAAAGTAGGTAGAGTGGAAAATAGGATTCAAGGAAGAGGGAACAGCATGTGAAAATTACTTTGAATAGAAAGATTTTAGGTCTCCTAAGGAAATGAGAAGGATCACATGAGTTGGGAAGCATAAGCATGAGAGATGGTGGTACTAGATGAGGTGAAAGAAGCCAGATTGTATACGGCTTCTTTAGACTGTGGGGTTTGGATTTTATTTTAGTATGTTGGGTGGTTGGGGAAAGGGAAGAGAGTGGTGATTGTGGAAGAACTCAAATAAGAAAGGACCATGCAGTAATATGTTTTTTTAAGGATAGTTATAATTGTAGAATGAACAATAGATTTGGTAGAATGAAGAGTAGAAAATAGAAGATCAGTTAAGAAGCCCTTATACCTACTTATTAGAGAAGATGGTAGACTAGGGGAGGCATTAAAAATAGAAGGAAGAAATAGACCATTTTTTTAAATGAAGGGAATGAGATGAATTAAATACAGTTTTGCATCCAGCATAGCTTGATATGTAATAGCCAAAGATGGAAAAAATGGAAATGCTCATCAATAGGTAAATTTAAACAAAATGTGGTATTTCCATACAATGGAATACTATTCAGCGATAAAAGGAATAAACCATTAATATATACAATAACTTAGAGGAATCTCAAAATAATTACTATGCAAGAAAGAAGCTTGAAAAAAGTTTATACTGTATGATTCTATTTATATAAAATTCTAAGAAAGTAAACTAAGCTATGGTGACAGAAAGCATATCAGTAACTGCCTGGGGATGGGAATGTGGGATAACTGGGGTGAGGATGGATTAGAAGGATTACAAGGGGGTGTTAGGAAACTTTTGAGGGTAACAGATATGTTTATTATCTTGATTGTGATGATAGTTTTGGGATGTATACCTGTGTCAGCACTTATCAAGTATTATACTTTAATTATGTGCAGATTAATCATGTTAGTTATACATCAATAAAGCTATTTTAAAAGGTTTTGAAATATATTTTGAGGTAAATTAATGGCCTTGGTGAAGGGAATAAGGGAGAGTGAAACAAGAAAGATGAATATAGGTGTCTGAAATGAGCCATTTTCTGTAAAGATATTTAAAGCCATGACAATGGATGAGAATGAAAAAAAGGAATTTTAGGGCTGAATGTAGAGGAAACCTGACATCTACAGGTTTTATGGAGGAGGAGCTGATGTCTCATTTATTTGTAATGCACCATAGTTTATCAAACTCTTCTTGATAGAGTTGATGGAGGATATCCTTGATGGAGGATACTGTAATTTCTAATACTCTATTTACAAAGAAATATTGCAAAGAATAACCTTACATATGTGTCATTTTGGCAGGGTATTTATGTGTGATTTGGAAGTACACATTTATACAATCTGCAGGATTAAATGCTTTAAAAATTTTTAAATTTAAATTCAATTTAATTAACATATACTGTATTATTAGTTTTATAGGTAGAATTTAGTGATTCATCAGTTACATACAACACCCAGTGCTCATTACTTCTTGTGTCCTCCTTAATGCCCATCACCCAATCACCCTATCCTCCCACTTACCCCCACTCCAGCAACCCTCAGTTCATTTCCTATGATTAAGTTTCTTGTTGATTGGATTCCCTCTCTGTTTTTCTCTCATTTTATTTTTCCTTCCTTTCCTCTATGCTTATCTGTTTTTTTTCTTAAATTCCATATGAGTGAGATAATATGGTATTTGTCTTTCTCTGACTGACTTATTTTGATTAGCATTATACCCACTAGTTCCATCACATCATTGGAAATGGCAAGATTTCATTATTTTTGATGGCTGAATCATAGTCCATTGTGTATATAACCACATCTTCATCCATTCATGTCGATGGACATCTCAGCTTTTTCCATATTTTGTCTACTGTGGACATTGCTGCTGTAACATTGGGGTGCATGTGCCCCTTTGAATCACTATGTTTGCATTATTTGGATAAATACCTAATAGTGCAATTACTGGGCCATAGAGTAATTCTATTTTTAGCTTTTTAAGGAATCTCTATACTGTTTTCCAGAGTGGCTGCAAGAGTTTGCATTCCCACCAATAGTGTAAGAGAGTTCCCCTTTTTCTGCATCCTCAACAACATCTGCTGTTACCTTTGTTGTTAATTTTAGCCATTCTGACAGTTATGAGGTGGTATCTCAAGTTTCTTTATAGATTTTGGAGACTAGCCCTTTATCTGACATGCCATTTGCAAATATCTTCTCTCATTCTGTCGGTTGTCTCTTGATTTAGTCAACTGTTTGCTGTGCAAGAGCCTTTGATCTTGATGAAGTTCCAATAGTTCATTTTTGCTTTTCTTCCCCTTACCTTTAGAGATGTGTCTAATAAGAGGTTGCTATGGCCTAGGTCACAAAGGTTGTTGACTGTATTTTCCTCTAGGATTTTGATGGATTCCTGTCTCTCATTTAGGTCTTTCATCCATTTTGAGTTTGTTTTTGTGTAGGGTGTAAGAAAAGTGGCCCAATTTCATTCTTCTGCATGTGGCTGTCCAATTTTCCCAACACCATCTATTGAAAACTGTCTTTTTTCCATTGGATATTCTTTCCTGCTTTGTCAAAAATTAGTTGACCATAGAGTTGAAGCCATTTCTGGGTTCTCTATTCTGTTCCATTGATCTATGTGTCTGTTTTTGTGCCGGTACCATACTGTCTTAATGATCACAGCTTTGTAATAGAGCTTGAAGTCCAGAATTGTGATGCCTCCAGCTTTGATTTTCTTTTTCAACATTCCTTTGGTGCTTCAGCGTCTTCTGTGGTTCCTTACAAATTTTAGAATTGTTTGTCCCAGTTCTGTGAAAAATGTTGATGGTATTGTATAGGGACTGTATTGAATCTATAGATTGCTTTGGCAAGCATAGACATTTTCAAGAACAATATTTGTTCTTCCAATCTATGAGCATGGAATGCTTTTTCTATTTATTTTTTTGTGTCTTTCTCAATTTCTCTCATAAGTGTTCCATAATTTTCAGAGTGCAGATCTTTTACCTCTTTGGTTAGGTTTATTTCTAGGTATCTTATGTTTTTTCTGTTGTTGTTGAATTGTAAATGAGATCAATTCCTTGATTTCCCTTTCTTCTGCCTATTTTTTTTTAGAAATGCAGTGGACTTTGTGCATTGATTTTATATCCTGCAACTTTGTGAATTCAGTTCTAGCAATTCTTTTTGCTGGAGTCTTTTGAATTTTCTACATAGAGTATCATGTTGTCTGTAAGAGTGAAAGTTTGATTTATTTGTCAAATTGGATGGCTTTTTTTTTTCTGTCTGACTGCTGAGTCTAGGACTTCCAGTACTATGTTGAACAACGGTGGTGAGAGTGGACATGCAGGATAGATTCTTGAGGTAGAATTAGCTGGATCAAAGGGTAAATGTGATTTTAGTAGATGATGCTATTTCTCTTTCACAGTCCTACCAATTTACATCCCTATTGGCAATATGAAAAAGCCTTTTCCATCATAGCCTCATCAACACAGACATTATTTATCTTTTGACCTTTGCTAATCTGATAAGTGACTAATAGTAGTTCAGGATAATTTTAATTTGTATTCTCTATGAGTGAGATTGACATATTTTCATATTTAAGAGTCATATATATTTCCTCCTTGAGGAGTTGTCCACTTTTAAAAATTGGGGTATTTGTTTTTTCCTTAGCACTTTATATACCCCATATATTAGGAAAAGTAGCCCTTTGTTTCCAATATAGCTTTGCAGATATATTTTCCTAATTTGTTGTCTTTGAAATTTGTTTTTGCTGGCTCTTCCCTTGCAGAAATGTTTATTTTTTTTTTATATTGTCAAACTTGTAAATCTTTTTGTTTATGGTCCTTGAGTTTTATATTATAGTTAGGGAGGTTTTTCCTACTCTGACTTTACTAAAGAATTGTCTCATAATTTCTTTTTCTAAATTAAAGGATAGCTGACACACGTGTTATATTAATTTCAGATGTACAATATAGTGACTCAAAAAGTTTATATGTTTTACTGTGCTCCTACAAATGTATCTACTATCTGTCAACATATAATGCTATTACAATACCATTGACTATATTCTCTATGCTGTACCTTTTTCTCCTGTGACTTTTATAATTGGACTTTGTATCTTCTTTTCCCCTTCACTCATTTTGCCCAACATGCCACTCCTCTCCCCTCTGTCAGTCCTCTGACAGTCTGATAGTTTGTTCTCTGTCTTTATGAGTCTGTTTCTGCTTTTTGTTTATTCATGTTTGTTTTTTAGATTCCACATATAAGTGAAATCATTTGGCATTTGTATTTCTTTGACTAATTTTACTTAGCATAATATCCTCTAAGCCCATTTGTGTTGTTGCAAATGGCAAGGTCTCATCTATTTTTATGACTGTGCACTATTCCATTGTTTATATATACCACCTCTTCTCTATCCATTCATCCAGAAATGGACATTTAGGTTGTTTCCATTATCTTGGTTATTGTGAATAATGCTGCAATAAACATAGAGATGCATATATCTTTTTTAATTAGTGCTTTCATTTTCTTTGGGTAAATACTTAGTAGGGGAATTACTGAGTCATCTGGAATTTCTATTTTTGACTTTTCGTGAACTTTCATACCCTTTCCAGAGTAGTGGTACCAATTTACATTTCCACCTACAATGCACAAGCATTCCTTTGTTTCTACATCCTTGCCAACACTAGTTATTTATTGTCTTTTGATTGTAGCCATCTTTTCTGAGACTTTCGTTCTGACAAGTATAAGGTCACATCTCATTTGGCTTTGATTTGCATTTCCCTGACAATTAGCGATGCTGAATATTTTTTTCACATGTCTAATTGCCATCTCTATGTCTTCTTTGGGAAAATATCTACTCAAATCCTTTGCCAAATTTTTTCTTGGATTATCTTTCTTTTTTGATGTTGAATTGTAGAAGTTCTTTATATATTTTGGACATTGACCCTTATTGGATATATCATTTGCAAATATCTTCTCCCATTTGGTAGGTTGCCTTTTTTGTTTTGTTGACTTCTTTTGCTGTACAAAAGCTTTTTATTTTGGCATAGTCCCAATAATACATTTTTACTTTTATATTTCCTTGCCTTAAGAGACATATCTAGAAAAATGTTGCTAGGCTGAAGTTAAAGAGATTGCTATCCATGTTTTCTTCTAGAAGTTTTATGGTTTCAGGTCTCACATTTAGGACTTCAATGCATTTGGAGTTTATTTTTGCATAAAGTGTAAGAAAGGAGTCCAGTTTCATTCTTTTGAATATAGCTGTCCAGTTTTCCCAGGACCATTTATTGGAGAGACTGTCTTTTTCCCATTGTATACTCTTGGCTTCTTTGTCATAGATTAATTAACCATAAAGGTGTGGGTTTATTTCTAGGCTCTCTTCTGTCACACCAATCTATGTGTCTGTTTCTGTGCCAGTGTCATATTGTTTTAGTTACTATACCTTTGTAGTAAACCTTGTCGTATATCTGAAACTATGATGTCTTCAGCTTTGTATTTCTTTTTCAAAATTGCTTTGGCTATTTTGGGTCTTTGTGATTTCATATAAATTTTAGTAGTATTTGTTATAGTTCTGTGAAAAATGCTGTCAGTATTTTGACAGGTTTACATTGAATCTGTAGATTGCTTTGGGTAGAATGAATATTTTAATAGTATTAATTCTTCAAATCTATGATCATACTGCATATTTCCATTTGTTTGTATCATCTTCAATTTCTTTTATCAGTGTGTTAGAGTTTTTAGAGTCCAGGTCTTTCCCCTCCTTGGTTATGTTTATTCCTAGGTATTATATTCTTCTTGGTGCAATTGTAAATAATTGTTTTCTTAAATTCTCTTTCTCCTACTTTGCTATTAGTATAGAGAGATGCAACAGATTTATGCATATTAATTTTGTATCTTGCAACTTTATGAGTTCACTTTATTATTTCCAATACTTTTTTGGCTTTTCTACATAATATTATATCACCTGCAAATAGTGATAGCTTTATGTCTTTCTTATCAATATGTATGCATTTTATTTGCTTTTCTTGTCTAATTGCTATGGCTAGGCCTTCCAGTACTATGTTGAACCAAAGGTGTGTGTGGACATCCTTGTCTTGTTTCTCATCGTAGAGGAAAAACATTCAGTTTTTCACCATTGGGTATGATGTTATGGGGTTTTTCATATATGATCTTTATTATATCAGGGTATCTTCCCTCTAAATTCACTTTGTTGAGAGTTTTTTTTTATCATAAATGGATGTTGAATTTTGTCAAATGCTTTTTGCTTTTTCTGCATCTATCAACATGATCATATGATTTTTATCCTTAATTTTGTTAATGTACCATATCATGTTGATTGATTTGTGAATATTGAACCACATCCTTGCATCCCAGGGATTAATCTCACTTGATTTTTTAATTTTTATTTATTTACTTTTTAAATTTTTATTTATTTATGATAGTCACACACACACAGAGAGAGAGAGAGGCAGAGACATAGGCAGAGGGAGAAGCAGGCTCCATACACCGGGAGCCCGATGTGGGATTCGATCCTGGGTCTCCAGGATCGCGCCTGGGCCAAAGGCAGGCGCTAAACCGCTGTGCCACCCAGGGATCCCCAGTCTCACTTGATTGTGATGAATAATCCTTAATGTACTGTTGAATGTCTTGTGCTACTATTTTGCTAAGGATTTTGGCATCTATGCTCATCAAAGATATTGGCTTGAAATTTTTTCTTTTTTGTAATATCTTTGTCTAATTTTAATGTTACGGCAATGCTGACTTTGTAGAATTTATTTGGAAGCTTTCTGTCCTCTTCTATTTTTTGGAATATCTTAAAAACGGGTGTTGATTCTTCTTCAAATATTTGGTAGAATTTACCTGTGAATCCATATTGTCCTAGGCTTTGATTTGTTGAGAGTTTTTTTTATTACCAATTTATTATTATTTTTATTAATAACTGATCTGTTTAGATTTTCTATTTCTTCCTCATTCAATTTTGAAAGATTTTATGTATCTAGGAATTTATCCATTTCTTCTTGGTTGTCCAATTTTTGGGCATATAACTTTTCATAGTAGTTTTTTATAATCCTTTAAATTTCTGTAGTAGTGGCTGTTACTTTTCTTTTGTTTCTGATTTTGTTTATTTAGATCTTCTCTTTTTTTCTTGATAAATCTAGCTAAAGGTTTACCAGTTTTCTTGACCTTTCAAAGAACCAAAGTTCTCGTTTCACTGATCTTTTCTATTGTTTTTTTTTTAGTCTCCATTTCATTTATTTCTGCTTTGGTCTTTATTATTTCCTTTTTCTATACCCCTTGAGCTTTGTTTGTTCTTTTCTAGTTCCTTTAGATGTAATGTTAGATTGTTTATTTGAGCCTTTTCTTTTTTTCTTGAGGTCTGTATTGCTATAAGTTTCTCTGTTAGAAATGCTTTTACTGAGTTCTAAAGATTTTGGACTATTCTTTTTCATTTTCATTCTTCTCCATTTATGTCTAAAATTTCTTCCTTGATTTTTTCATTGATCCATGGATTGTTTAGTAGTATGTTGTTGAACTTTCACATGTTATTGTTTTTTCCAGTTTAAAAAAATTACTTTGGATTGAATTGTAGTTTCATACCTTTGTCATAAAAGATTCATGGCTTAGCACAAGGTTCATATATAACATCCTAAATATATAGCAGTTTATGTTAATTTGATTGTCATTTAATTTTGAACACACTGTATAAAACAGTTATTTTGTACCCCTCCATTTTTATATATATGTTATCATATTTTCATCTTTTTATTAATAATTTTCAAACTATGGCCTTTTCCTTTCCACTTAAAGTAGTCCTCTTAATATTTCTTGTAAGGTGTTTAGTTCTTTTTTGTTGTTGTTGTTCACTTCTTCAGTAAACATTATGTTTCAATTTCTAAGACTTGTTATTTCCACTCCTGCTATTATAACTTTGGCAAATGTATTTTGGTCCTCCCAATTTAAAGTACACAAAACACTCAAAATACTAATCAAAGTTTTAAATGATAAATTCCTTGACCCTTTCTTAAGACATGAAGGAGAATATCTTATTTTTTAAAAAGATACTTTTAGAGTTATTGCTGGAAAAAAATGGACTCCAGATATGCCCTGTTAGGTAAAATACTATCTTACCAAAACCAAAAGGAAAAGAACTATTCAGACCTTCTCTTTGTAAAAAGGTCCCACTTTCTCACAAAATAAAATAATATAGTCTATGCTTAGTTAAAATAATATTACTTTATTCATTAATTCAAAGGACATTTAGTAAGTACTTCTTATTTATTATGAAAGGCTGTGCCCTGGATTAAAAAATAAGTCTTTCAGAAAAAAAAAAAACCAAAAAACAAAACAAAAACATTTCTTTTAAGACTGATTTAATGGTAATGAACTCCTTTAACTCTTATTTGTATGGGAAATGATCTTTCCTTCAATTCTGACTGATTATCTTTAAAAATAGAGTATTCTTGGTTTAGGTTTTTCCTTTCAGCACTCTGAATATATCATGCCACTTTTTTCTGTCCTGCAAATTTCTGTTAAGAAATGAGTGGATAGCCTTATGGGTTTTCTCTTGTACACAACTTTTTGCTTCTTTCTTGCTGCCTTTAACATTCTATTTTGATATTCGACCCTTGATATTTTAATTCTTATGTGTCATGGTGTGAAATTCCTTGGGTTCATCTTATTTGGAACTCTCTATGCTCCTGAACCTGGATATCTGTTTGGTTTTTTTTTTCCTATGTTAGGGAAGTTTTCAGCTATTTATTCAAATAAGTTTTCTGCTTCTTTCCCTTTCTCCTCCTCCTGAGACCCTTATCACCTATGAATATTGTGTAAAAAGTTAACCTATGCTCATTTTTTAAAGTTTTCTCTCTCTCTCTTTTACTTTGCTTCTCAGCATGAGTGCTATTATGTTGTCTTCCAATTCACTGATTCATTCCTCTGCATCAATCTACCATCGATTTCCTCGAGTGTATTTTCCATTTCAGTTATTGTATTCTTCAACTCCGATTGGTTCTTTTTTATATTTACTATCTCTTTGTTGAACATCTCACTGAGTTCCTCCACTCTTTTATTCATTCCAGTGAGCATCTTCATCATCATTACTTTATTTTTTTAAATTTTTATTTATTTATGATAGTCACAGAGAGAGAGAGAGAGAGAGAGAGAGAGAGAGGCAGAGACACAGGCAGAGGGAGAAGCAGGCTCCATGCACCGGGAGCCCGACGTGGGATTCGATCCCGGGTCTCCAGGATCGCGCCCTGGGCCAAAGGCAGGCGCCAAACCACTGCGCCACCCAGGGATCCCCCATCATCATTACTTTAAACTCTTTATTAGGTGTATTGCTTATCTCAGTTTCACTTAGTTATTTTTTCTGAGATTTTTGTTTTCTTTCATTTGGAGCATATTCTTCTGTTTTGCTTGACTCATTCCCTAGTGGACGGTGTGTGTCTGGTGGACTTTTGCTGGCTGACTGGAGCTGTGGCTGTCATGACTGGAGGTCATGGGACACTCCATGCTCTTTCTGCACTGATGGGGGGGGTGGTCAGAGTTGAAGTGGTTACCGGTCAGTGTGATCCTGAGGCTCTATGAAGAGAATGCCCTGGCAGGACAGATGATGTGTTAGCAAGCCAGGGGGCTAGGGTTTTCCACATAGTAGGCACCCTATCAGAACAGCTAAAGCTGAAGTGGGTGTCAGACCAGGATTCTCAGGCCTCATGAAGGATATCTTGACAGGAAAGCTGAAGCTCAAGTGAATTGGGTGTAAGCTAAGGTATTCTGCGGCCCTCCACACAGAGCATGCCTTGGTAGAACTGCTGGAGGTGAGGCAGGGTATGAACTGGGGCTCTTGGGGCTCTCTGCACAGTAGGTGCCCTGGCAGGATTAGC
This sequence comes from Vulpes lagopus, assembly GCF_018345385.1. Taxonomy (NCBI): domain Eukaryota; kingdom Metazoa; phylum Chordata; class Mammalia; order Carnivora; family Canidae; genus Vulpes; species Vulpes lagopus. The sequence goes on along the minus strand of NC_054824.1, from coordinate 52,214,348 downwards.
TAAAGCTCATAAATAAGCTTTTCTTATAACATATTTATAATTTTATTATTTCAACTGAAATATTTGATACAATAGTAAATTTTACTGGTTTAAATTGGAAGTATTGATACAACTTTAGTTTTATTTGTAGATGGCTACTTGGCTTCCCAAAGCCATTTATAAAATAAATCTCTTTTCATCATTGAATTTAAGGTTCCATCTTTTCTTCACTAAGTGAAAGAGAGGGGTTTTATATAGAGGTTCTAGAATGTATTTGAAGGTTGTCAGGAGTGATCCATTAGGGAGTGAGGTCAGAATTCAGGAGTAAAATCACTGATATGGTGAAAACAATATGATTAAAAACATTTTCGTAATAAATAATAAAAGTTGGGATCCCTGGGTGGCTCAGCGGTTTAGTGCCTGCCTTCAGCCCAGGGCGTGATCCTGTGATCCTGGATCCTGTGATCGAGTCCCACATCAGGCTCCCTGCATGGAACCTGCTTCTCCCTCTGCCTGTGCCTGTGCCTGTGCCTCTCTCTCTCTTTGTGTCTCTCATGAATAAATAAATAAAAATCTAAATAAATAAATAAATAAATGTTAATATTTATTGAGGGTTTATTATATGCCAGGCAGTGTTCTAAATGCTTCACATGGATTAAATAATCTCCCAAATAAGGATATATTCCCACTTATAATATCACTTGCTTAGGAAATACCAAAACTGGTTCACCACAGCTGATTCTAACCAACTGAAACAGGAAAAATGACTAAGAACTTTGTGTCAGCTTGAATGGTAGAACCCTGTTAAAACTAACTGAAGATTCTTTATTGGCTAATGAAAAATGGGACTTATATAGATCTATGGGCTCATTCTTCCTTATCCAGAGAACAAACTTTTTATCCTTTATTAGTATTACTGCGGGGAAATCCAACTGCCCCTTTATTTACCCCCTTCCCTGTGAACTTCTACACATATGTATGTGCCCTTGCCTGGCAAATAAATAAATTTAGAGCTTGTTTTATTGATCACAATAATGGTTAGTGGCTTTACTTTACAAGTTCACAACAACCCAATGAAGTGGGTTCTAAAATTACCCCATTTTACTCTTGAGAAAACTGAGGACAACAGTTACAAACCTAAATAAGCCAAGATCACGTTGCTGGTACGTGGTGGAGCTGGGCTTTGAACCTAGTCTAACCTGCTCTTAATCACAATTCCATGTTGAAAAGGTAGGAAAGATATTAACGAATATGAAGGTACAAGTAGGTATAAATTTCAGTGTAGGAAGAGAGAATATAACTTCTATTTTCCTGTCAAAGTAGATTATGATGAATACAAGAAACCTATGATTTTCTCTAGTAATGATGGCAAGCCTTCTTGTAGGCAAAAGGAAAGTCCACCCATTTTGGGGAAGGGACTCTGGAAAAACTGTAGCTGGGTCTGAAGAAACAAATAAATGGACAGAGAAAGAGCCTCTAAAGGAGAACTAAAGAAGAGGGTAATAGGGCACTGAAGATCAAAAATCTACTTCATAATGTTCTCTGGTGCTGTCCTTGCATTAAAATGGATGTGAGCCTAAACTGTCAGGGTTCAGGGTGGGGAAAGGAGTATGACTGTATATGTTCATTTAGTTCTGGCAAACAGGTCACTGTCCCTATTTTTCCCAGAAGGCAGTGCCTTTGCTGCCAGATGACAGTGGTATTTGGCTGCTCTAAATCATGATGATCCTTTACTTAGCTCTTGGGCAGCTTTGCTTTTGTATCTTCAATTGCTGAATTTCATCAACCTACGCACCTTGGCTGAGTTTCTATTAGGTGCCTCTGGTGACCTCCTAACTACTGTGAGCTGCAAGAGCAGCAGGTGGAAAATAATCCCATGATAGATATGAAAATATGGGTGAACTGGATAGAAGGTATTAAAAAATACATGCCTGGGGAAAGTTGCAGAAACCTCAACCTTTTAATTAATATTTAGCAAAAGCTGATTACAGAATAGATATTGTGTTGGAATACTGAATGACTCCTAAATAATTCCCATAAACATGAGGAACATAATTTCACCTTTCAGCTAATCTTTGAAGATACTAATTATTTGCCCTGGTGTGAATTAATTATGTATTAAATGATTATTGAATGGATTAATAAAGGAAAGAGAGAATTCCTTGGAGTCTTTGCTTGTGCCATTCTCTTTATCTGGAATACTTTTTCTTTTTAAAATGCAATTCATACGATGACAGTCACTAAGGAGGGCACTTGATGAGATAGATGAGCACTAGGTGTTATACTATATGATTGCAAATCAAATTTAAATTAAAAAAGAAAGAAAGAAAAGAAAAACCTCAAGAACATTAAGACAACAGCAAAAAGAAAAATACTTCATTAAAGCAATCATAAAAAAATAAATATAATTCACAAATCCCACCCTTGTTGAAGGCCCATGAATCCTTCTCTAATTTCTGTCTAGTTAACTTCTTTTCTAATGTCTGTAGTACAAATGCTGTCTATATTTTGCTTCCATTTTTCTCTTTCACCTTTGCTCTTTCTCATACTATATAGATACACAAATATACTTTCTAACAAGTATGTACATTTCCTAACTGTAGAGATTATACCTTTTCCCGAATATCCGTTGTTATTGATATAGTGCAAGGTATAAAATATTGCCCTTGGAATACTTATTGATTTAATTTTTGCTGTCTACAAAGCAAAAGCCAAGGGCTTTTTGCGAACCCAGACTGGACACAGAATTATAATGACCTTTTTGCCTAATCCTCCAGCCTGAAAGTGTATGCATCCTTGATCTATAAGGGATACTATAGCATGCTACTGCATTAAGCAGTGAAAATTGAGAGATAAATTAAAGTATCTTTATTTGGAAGTATCATGAAACTGTTAAAGTTTGTAGACACGACCTTCATGTGAATGTTAAGTATAAATACTTATTATCAGTTGATGTTCAAGTCCAATGTTAAGGAGCCATGATGATACCAACTCACTAATCTTTTCTGAAGATACTCTATTTATTTTGTCAACTCTGAGTTTTAATCAGTTGTTTTCTTCTCTCTAGTGAATATTATAACGATTTTGCTTTATATGAGTCAATCTAAAATTTCTGAGGTTTTCAAAAGCTAGCACCAGTTTGTGAATGTTCAAATAGACAAAATTCCAAAGTACACATTTATTATTGACTAAGCTTAGCTTCCAAGACAAGCAGAAGTTAGTTCGTACTAACATGAAAGTAGATTGCATATTTTAATTAAAGAGAAGGATAGAGAAGCACCAGAAATATGGAATGGATAACAGAAGACACTAACAAATGATCTAGATGACAGTTTATCTTCCAAGCCTATCTGTTATTTTGTATTTTTATTACTGGCCCCACCAAGACCTGAAGATTTACACCAGAATTTTATGGCTCGTTAATTTTGGGGTCTCATTACGAAATTACATTTAAGATGTAGCAGGAAAGCATGAAGTTGAAAGGGTACTTTTTTGGCTATAAAATAATTTGAAATACTTGTGGAAACTCAGTTTTGGACTAAATGACTTTTAGTGTTTTTTTCTGCTCCAAGATTCATAATTTATTTTCATAGACCTAAATACCCTTCCTGAATATTTATGCCTATTCAAGCCTTACTCTATTCAAATACAACATCTTTTGTGATATCTCCACCTGAAAGTGGTCATCCATTCTTTTGAAGTCTTCATAGATACTACTTTGTAACTCCTTTATAGCACTTAACACTTCTTGCTGGTGTTTTAAACTAAAAACTTGTAAAAAGCCAGGAGAGTGACTTGGTCATATTTGTACTAAGAACAAATTTGTACTATATGTACAAATACTCTGTACAGCAGAGTATTGAGCCTTATGTATTTTTTTTAGTACTCACTGAATGCTTAATGAATAGTAGCTCCTACAATACATTAATGTTAAGATACAAATTCATTCATTCTTTCATTTATTCAATCATTCATTAGGGGAAGAGTTTATACTTGGGGAAAATGAATAGACAATGGTGCAGAGAACTTAAGTTGGTAAGTAAAAAACTAGTTGAGAGTAGGCAGAGACATTTGGGTGGGTAAATGCAAAACATCCTACTTGTCTTCCTGCCTCCAGATTTGTGGCTACTGTCTACACATAAACATGAACAATTATTTTATAAATTAAATCCAATAATGTCATTCTCCTGTTTAAAAACCTTCAAGTACTTCCCCTCATTGTATTATGGTAAAATTTATACTCCTTACCCTGCATATGAAGCCCTACAGGACTAGCTCCTGCCAACTCTCCACTCTCACCACCTACTGCCTTCTCCACTTCTCTCTCTTGCTATGTTCACATCGAACATCTTTGGTTCATTGGACATGTCAGTTTCACTTTTTACCCTAATTGTTCTAGACCTTTCCTCTGCCCACAGTACTCTTCCTCCTGAGTTGATTTTGCTGGCTTCTTATTATAACAGTAGATGCAAAAGCTCAGAGGTGGTAGCTTGCTTGATCTGCTTAAGAAAAAGCAAAATGACTGCTGGGACTGGAGCCATGGTAAGGGGTAAGCAATGGGAAGAAAGAAAAATGAAGCCTGAGCAGTGGTCAGAAGCAACATTGGGGGGCACTTGATGGGTGAGCACTGGGTGTTATGCTATATGTTGGCAAATTGAACTCTAATAAAAAATATACAAAATAAATAAATAAAAATTTTAAAAAAAGAAGCAACATTGGGTGGGGCTTGTCAGCAATGGTAAAGACTTTGGATTTCATTCTAGATCAGATAAGAGATTTTAAGTAGAGAAACAATACAATCTGACATATTCATAATAAACTACTCTGACTTTGTATGAGGAACACAATACAGTGATTTAGAGTAGAAATAGGGATATCAGGTAATTAGTCCAAATGGGAGATGAGGGTTTCTTAGATGAAAGGGACAGTTTCAAAAAGAAAAGAAAAGAAAAGAAAAGAAAAGAAAAGAAAAGAAAAGAAAAGAAAAGAAAAGAAAGGGGGCAGTTTCTTAATATTGATTTCATCAGAGACTGTTCACAAAAATCCATTCTCCACCTTTTCACTACTGATGGTATTATATTCAAGTATAGGTCTTCATGCCCTTTCCCAGAATCCCTTATAGTTAAGTGTGGCTATGTGACTCAGTGGAATTGGAGAAGATATGTGTGTCCCATCCTCGCTGAGGTCTTCAGACAGTAAGCATGCCTTCTCTAGACTCTTTTTTTGTCTTTCTCACAGATAAGTTTTGAGCCTGCAGATGAGGGAAAAGTACTAGGAGATGGTAAAGAAATACATTGGAAGGAACTGGGTTTCTGAATGACCACATGGAACAAAGTTCGCCTGTCAATTTGCTATGCTGACCCCAGATTGTATTGTGAGAAATAAACCCCTGAATTATTACTGGGTCTCTGTTGGGTCTCTAGCTTTTACCCCTGCTAATACATTTATCAAGTTACTTAACCTCTTGGAATCTACCTCATCTGTAAAGTGGGAATAATTTTTTTCAAATTTTTATTTAAATTCTATTTAGTTAACATATAATATAATATTGGTTTCAGGAATGGAATTTAGTGATTCATCACTTACATATAGCACCCAGTGCTCAACACAATAAGTGCCCTCCTCAGTATCCATCATCCATTTAGCCTGTCCCCCTCCCACTTTCCCCTCCAGAAGCCTTCAGTTTGTTCTCTATAGTTAAGAGTCTCTAATGGTTTGCCTCCCTTTTTTTCTTCCCTTCTTCTATGTTCATATGTTTGGTTCCTTGAATTTCACATATGAGTGATCATATGGTGTTTGTCTTTCTCTGACTTATTTTGCTTAACATAATACATTCTAGCTCCATCCACATTGTTACCAATGGCAAGATTTCATTCTTTTTGATGGCTGAGTAATATTCAAATATATATTCATTTATAGTACATCTTCTTTATCCATTCATCAGTTGATGGACATTTGGACACTCCCCATAGTTTGGCTATTGTTGATAATGCTGCTATAAATAGGGTGCATGTATCTATTTGAATCTGTATTTTTGTATAATTTGGGTAAATACCTAGTAGTGCAACTGCTTGGTCATAGGGTAGTTCTATTTTTAACTTTTTGAGGAACCTACATACTGTTCTCCAAAGTGGCTGCACCAGTTTGCATTCCCACCAACAATGTAAGAAGGTTCCCCTTTCTCCACATCCTCACCATTACCTATTGTTTTCTGAGTTGTTATTTTAGCTATTCTGACAGGTGTGAGGTGGTATCTCATTGTGGTTTTGATTTATATTTCCTTGATGATGCATGATAACGAGCATCTTCTCATGTGTCTGGTGGCTATTTGAATGTCTTCTTTGGAAAAATGTCTATTCATGTCTTCTGCCCATTTCTTAGCTGGATTATTTGGGGTTTTTTTGGGTGTTGAGTTTGATAAGTTCTTTATAGATTTTGGATACTAACCCTTTATCAGATATGTCATTTGCAGATATCTCCTCCCATTCCATAGGCTGCCTTTTAGTTTTGTTGATTGTTTCCCTCACTGTGCAGAAGCTTTTTATCTTGATGAAATACCATTAGCTCATGTTTGCTTTTGTTTCTCTTGCCTTTGGAGACATGTCTAGTAAGAAGTTGCTACCACTGAGATCAAAGAGGTTGCTGCCTCTTTTTGGATTTTGATGGTTTTGTATCACACATTTAGATCTTTCATCCATTTTGAATTTATTTTTGTGTATGGTATAAGAAAGTGATCCAGTTTAATTCTTCCGTATGTATCTGTCTAGTTTTCCCAACACCATTTGTTGAAAAGACCGTCTTTTTACCCCTGGATATTCTTTGTCAAATATTAGTTGACCATATAGTTGTGGGTCTGTGTAAAGTGAGAATAATATCAATACATCCCTTGTAAGGCTGTGATGATAAATACATGAGATAATCCAAGTAAAGTACTTATGCAATACCCTCTTCATGATAATCTTTTAATAAATATTTTTTACTAAACTATTAATGGAGATAATTCCATCTTTGGTTTGGGTGATGAGTACCTAGCTAGCAAAGCAGATGGAGTTGGTGAACTGATGGAAAGACCTATTGAAACAGACTTGCCATGAGTGGAACACTAGTAGTTATATTTCTAAAAAGTTCTGCATATAGCTCTGACCAAGTACCTTGATTTGTATATACATACTTTATATTTACTATGTGTGTCATTTAGCATCTATTAACTAAATGCCTTGATGCTTTCCTTTGGGAAGAAGACCAGTCTGCCATTCCTGATATTCATAAGTGCTAGGAAAAAAAGGGAGGAATAGTGGGTCAAATTAATCCTATTCAATAAAACAATTTTCCTATGAATACTGATGTTAAAAAAAATAACCCTGCGTAAGAGACTTCCATTTTGGGCAGTATGGTCATCTACATTCTGCAAAGACCCCTACTATAAAACAATTAGATCCTGCATAAGGCTCAAATTTTATTCCATTTCTGGGCTTAGAAGTTAAGGGAAATCTCCAGGCCTATGAGCTCAACTCAAATAAATAAACTTGAGAGAAGTGAATTATGAGCAGATACATGAAGTGAGGCTGCATCAAATGCAAATATCAGCATTGAAACCAGACCAAGGGATCCCTGGGTGGCACAGCGGTTTAGTGCCTGCCTTTGGCCCAGGGCGCGATCCTGGAGACCCGGGATCGAATCCCACATCGGGCTCCTGGTGCATGGAGCCTGCTTCTCCCTCTGCCTATGTCTCTGCCTCTCTCTCTCTCCTGTGTGACTATCATAAATAAATAAAAATTAAAAAAAAAAGAAACCAGACCAAATCTTGGGTCTGCATAGAGTAGGGGAGAGAAACCTGAGACTCTTGGATTAAGCAGGAGATCCTAAAGGGAGCCAAATTAGTCCCAGGTTAATAGTATCCTTGGACTATTGGCAAAAACAAATGGAAATAATTTATGGAGGAAAGCGTGCCTCATTTAATGGATCAGGATTTCTAGGGATAAAGAGCAACCAAATATTAGCCAATGGATGAAGACGAACAAATAGGCAACAAAATAGTTTCATGAATGAAGAAAGAAACCACAAATATATCAGATATTATAATTATTACATTCAAAACAAAATAACTGTATGAAGTTTTTAAAAAGCCTTATTGATATAATTAACATACTGTACAACTTAGCTACTTAATCAAAGTGTGAAATGTAATGATTTTTAGTATATTCACAAATACATGCAACCATCACCAGAGTCAGTTTTAAAACATTTTCATCACCTCAAAAAGAAATTCCATGTCCTTTAGCTATCACCCCTATCTCCCATATCCCTCTCCTCCAGCCCTAGGCAACCATTAATCTACTTTCTATTTCTGTAGATTTCCCTATTCTGGACTTTCGTATGAATGAAATCATATGGTGTGTGTGTGTGTGTGTGAGTGTGTGTGTGTGTGTGACTGGCTTCTTTCATGGAGCATAGTGTTTTCAAGATTCATCTATGTTGTAGCATGTATCAACACTTTATTCCTTTTTATGGCTGAATAATATTCCATACATTTCATTGTGTGAATATGCCATATTTTGTTTATCCATCTGCCCATTGATAGACACTTGAGTTGCTTACAACTTTTGGCTATTGCAAATAATGATGCTATAAACATTCATTTACAAGTTTTTGTGTGAACAGATGTTTTCATTTTTGGTATTTACTTAGAGGTAGAATTTCTGGGTCATATGGTAAATTTATGTATAATCATTGGAGGAACTGGTAGGTTGTTTTCTAAAGTGGCTGCACTATTTTATATTCCCACCAGCAGGTGTATGACAGTTCTGATTTGCATTTTCCTGATAATGAGTAATGTTGAGCATCTTTTCATGTGTTTGTTAGCCATCTGGATGTCTTCTTTGGAAAAATGTCTATTCAGGTCTTCTGCTCATTTAAAAATCAGATTATTTTCCTTTTTGGTGCTGAGTTGTATAAGTTGTTTATTTTGGATGTTAATCCTTTTGGATATATCATTTGCAAATATCTTCCCCATTCAATAGGCTGCCTTTTCATTTTGTTGATGGTTTTCTTTACTGTGCTAAAGCTTTTTACTTTGGTATAGTCCTAATAGTTTATTTTTGCTTTTGTTTTGCTTACCCGAGGAGATATATCTAGAAAAATGTTGTTAGGGCTGATGTTGAAGAGATTACTTCCTATGTTATTTTCTAGGAGTTTTATGGCTTCAGATATCACATTTAGTTCTTTAATTCATTTTGAGTTTATTTTTGTGTGTGTGTATTGTAACAAAGTGGTCTAGTTTCATTCTTTTGCATGTAGCTATCCAGTTTTCCCAACACAATATATTGAGGAGACTGTCTTTTCCCTACAGTATATTCTTGCCTCCTTTGTCATAGATTAATTGACCATGTAAGTTTTGGTTTATTTCTGGGCTCCCTCTTCTGTTCCACTGATCCATGTGTCTTTGTGTGTGTGTGTGTGTGTGTGTGTGTGTGTGTGTGTGCACCAGTACTATACTGTTTTGATGACTATAGCTTTGTATTATATCTTGAAGTCTGGGATTGTGATGCCTCCATCTGTGTTTTTCTTTCTCAAGATTGCTTTGGTTATTTGGGAACCTTGTGGTTCTATATAAATTTTAAGATTTTTTTGTTCTAGTCTGTAAAAAATACTACTGGTATTTTGGTAGGGATTGCGTTGAAGTGGTAGATGGCTTTGGGTATATGGACATTTTATTTTTTTGAAGTTTTAATTTAAGTTCAAGTTAGTTAACATACAGTGTAATATTTTCAATTGTAAATTATTTAATGATTCATCACATGCAAACAACACTCAGTGCTCACCACAAGTGCCTTCCTTAATACTCATTACCTATTTAACACATCCTCCAATTTGTTTTCTATAGTTAAGAGTCTGTTTCATGGTTTGCCCTCTTTACCCTGCCATGTACATATATTTTGTTTCTTAAATTCCACGTATGAGTAAAATCGTATGTTATTTGTCTTTCTCTGATTTCTTTCTTTCTTTTTTTTCTCTGATTGACGTATTTCACTTAGCCTGATACTCTATAGCTCCATGCACGTTTTTATTATTTATTTATTTTTTTAATAATAAATTTATTTTTTATTGGTGTTCAATTTGCCAACATACAGAATAACACCCAGTGCTCATACCGTCAAGTGCCCCCCTCAGTGCCCGTCACCCATTCACCCCCACCCCCTGCCCTCCTCCCCTTCCACCACCCCTAGTTCATTTCCCAGAGTTAGGAGTCTTTATGTTCTATCTCCCTTTCTGATATTTCCTACCCATTTCTTCTCCCTTCCCTTCTATTCCCTTTCACTATTATTTATATTCCCCAAATGAATGAGAACATATAATGTTTGTCTTTCTCCGATTGACTTATTTCACTCAGCATAATACCCTCCAGTTCCATCCACATTGAAGCAAATGGTGGGTATTTGTCATTTCTAATGGCTGAGTAATATTCCATTGTATACATAAACCACGTCTTCTTTATCCATTCATCTTTTGATGGACACCGAGGCTCCTTCCACAGTTTGGCTATTGTGGACATTGCTGCTATAACCATCGGGGTGCAGGTGTCCCAGCGTTTCATTACATCTGTATCTTTGGGGTAAATCCCCAACAGTGCAATTGCTGGGTCATAGGGCAGGTCTATTTTTAACTCTTTGAGGAACCTCCACAAGTTTTCCAGAGTGGCTGCACCATTTCACATTCCCACCAACAGTGTAAGAGGGTTCCCTTTTCTCTGCATCCTCTCCAACATTTGTGGTTTCGTGCCTTGTTCATTTTCCCCATTCTCACTGGTGTGAGGTGGTATCTCATTGTGGTTTTGATTTGTATTTCCCTGATGGCAAGTGATGCAGAGCATTTTCTCGTGTGTGTGTTGGCCATGTCCATGTCTTCCTCTGTGAGATTTCTTTTCATGTCTTTTGCCCATTTCATAATTGGATTGTTTGTTTCTTTGGTGTTGAGTTTAATGAGTTCTTTATAGATCTTGGAAACTAGCCCTTTATCTGATATGTCATTTGCAAATATCTTCTCCCATTCTGTAGGTTGTCTTTTAGTTTTGTTGACTGTATCCTTTGCTGTGCAAAAGCTTCTTATCTTGATGAAATTATTCACCATGACCAAGTAGGATTTATTCCTGGGACACAAGGCTGGATCAACACTCGTAAAACAATCAACGTGATTCATCATATCAGCAAGAAAAAAACTAAGAATGATATGATCCTCTCATTAGATGCAGAGAAAGCATTTGACAAAATACAGCATCCATTCCTGGTCAAAACTCTTCAGAGTGTAGGGATAGAGGGAACATTCCTCCACATCTTAAAAGCCATCTATGAAAATCCCACAGCAAATATAATTCTCAATGGGGAAGCACTGGGAGCCTTTCCCCTAAGATCAGGAACAAGACAGGGATGTCCACTCTCACCACTGCTATTCAACATAGTACTGGAAGTCCTAGCCTCAGAAATCAGACAACAAAAAGACATTAGAGGCATTCAAATTGGCAAAGAAGAAGTCAAACTCTCCCTCTTCGCCAATGACATAATACTCTACATAGAAAACCCAAAAGCCTCCACCCCAAGATTGCTAGAACTCATACAGCAATTTGGCAGCATGGCAGGATACAAAATCAATGCCCAGAAGTCAGTGGCATTTATGTACACTAACAATGAGACTGAAGAAAGAGAAATTAAGTAGTCAGTCCCATTTACAATTGCACCCAAAAGCATAAGATACCTAGGAATAAACCTAACCAAAGAGGTAAAGGATCTATACCCTAAAAACTATAGAACACTTCTGAAAGAATTTGAGGAAGACACAAAGAGATGGAAAAATATTCCATGCTCATGGATTGGCAGAATTAATATTGTGAAAATGTCAATGTTACCCAGGGTAATTTACACATTTAATGCAATCCCTATCAAAATACCATGGACTTTCTTCAGAGAGTTAGAACAAATTATTTTAAGATTTGTGTGGAATCAGAAAAGACCCCGAATAGCCAGGGGAATTTTAAAAAAGAAAACCATAGCTGGGGGCATCACAATGCTGGATTTCAGGTTGAACTGCAAAGCTGTGGTCATCAAGACAGTGTGGTACTGGCACAAAAACAGACACATAGATCAGTGGAACAGAATAGAGAATCCAGAAGTGGACCCTCAACTTTATGGTCAACTAATATTCGATAAAGGAGGAAAGACTCTCCATTGGAAGAAAGACAGTCTCTTCAATAAATGGTGCTGGGAAAATTGGACATCCACATGCAGAAGAATGAAACTGGACCACTCTCTTTCACCATACACAAAGATAAACTCAAAATGGATGAAAGATCTAAATGTGAGACAAGATTCCATCAAAATCCTAGAGGAGAACACAGGCAACACCCTTTTTGAACTCGGCCACAGTAACTTCTTGCAAGATACATCCACGAAGGCAAAAGAAACAAAAGCAAAAATGAACTATTGGGACTTCATGCACGTTTTTATAAATGGCAAGATTTCATTCTTTGTGATGGCTGAGTAATATTCTAATACACTCACATACACACAATCTCTTCTTTTTTTAAAAGATTGTATTCATTTTTTCATGAGAGACACACACAGAAAGAGGCAGAGACACAGGCAGAGGGAGAAGCAGGCTTCCTGTGGGGAGCCTGATGCAGGACTTGGGACTCAATCCCTGGACCCCAGGATCACACTCTGAGCCAAAGGCAGACACTCAACCACTGAGCTACCCAGGCATCCCACACAACCTCTTCTTTATCCATTTATCAGTTGATGGACACTTGGGCTTTTAGGATGGACATTTTAATAATATTGGCTCTTCCAATCCATGAGCATGAGAATATTTCCATTTGTTTGCATCACCTTTCATTTCCTTCATCAATGTTTTATAGTTTTCAGTGCAGGCCTTTCACCTTCTTAGTTAAATTTATTCCTAGTTATTTTATTCTTTTTGGTGCAATTGTAAATGGAGTTGATTTCTTAATTTCTCTTTCTGCAACTTTGTTATTAGTGTATAGAAATGCAACAGACTTCTGTATATTAATTTTGTATCCTGTGACCTTACTGAATTCATTTTTCATTTTTAATGGTTTTCTGGTGATGCATTTAGGGTTTTCTATAAATAGTATCATGTCATCTGTAAATAGTGACAGTTTTACTTCTTCCTTACCAATATGGATGCCACTTATTTCTTTTTCTTGTCTGAGTGCTGTGGGTAGGACTACCAGTGCTATGGTGATAGTGAACATCCTTGTCTTGTTCCCAATCTTGCAGGAAAAATTCCCATTTTTTTTCACAGTTGAATTTGATATTAGTTAAGAGTCTTTCACATGTCATCCTTATTTTGGGGTGTGTTCCCTTTATTTTTTTTTAAATTTTTATTTATTTATGATAGTCACAGAGAGATAGAGAGAGAGGCAGAGACACAGGCAGAGGGAGAAGCAGGCTCCATGGACCGGGAGCCCGACGTGGGATTCAATCCCAGGTCTCCAGGATCGCGCCCTGGCCAAAGACAGGCGCCAAACCGCTGTGCCACCCAGGGATCCCTGGTGTGTTCCCTTTAAACACTCTTTGTTGAGAGTTTTTATCATGAAAAAATGTTGAATTTTCTCAAATGCTTTTTTTTTTGCATCTATCGAGAGGATCATATGTTATTTTTTGTTTTGTTAATGTGTATCACTTTGATTGATTTGTGAATTTTTTATTTTTATTTTTTAATATAAATTCAATTAGCCAACATATAGTATGTCATTAGTTTCAGATGTAGTGTTCAATAATGTATCAGTTGCCTATGAATACTAAACCATCCTTGCTTCCCTGAAATAAATTCCACTTGATCACGAGGAATGATCCTTTTAATGTATTGTTGAATACAGTTTGCTAATATTTTATTGAGGACTTTTCCATTTATGTTCATCAGAGATATTGGCCTGTAGTTTTCTTTTTTGTAGTGTCCTTGCGTTTAATATCAGGATAATGCTGGCCTTTTCATTAACATTTCATTAACATTAACATTAAATTCTGTTTTTTTTTAAAGATTCTATTTATTCATGAGAGACACACAGAGAGAGAGAGAGAGAGAGGCAGAGACACAGGCAGAGGGAGAAGCAGCCTCCATGCAGGGAGCCTGATGTGGGACTCGATCCCGAGACTCCAGGATCAGCCCTGGGCGGAAGGCAGGTGCTAAACCGCTGAGCCACCCAGGGATCACCATGCTGGCCTTTTCAAATGAATTAGAAAGCTTTAGTTCCTCTTTTTCTTTCTTTCTTTCTCTCTCTCTTTCTTTCTTTCTTTCTTTTTTTGTGGGGGGGAATAGTTTAAGAATAGGTATTAATTCTTCTTTAAATGTTTGGTAGGATTCACCTGTGAATTCAGTTCAATTTTGTTACTATTAATTGGTCTCTTCAGATTTTCTATTTCTTCCTAATTCACTTTTGGGAGATTGTGTGTTTCTAGAAATTTTCCCATTTATTCTAGGTTGTTCAATTTGTTGACATATAATTTTTGTTGTAGTCTCTTATACCCCACGCAGGAGTGCCCTTGCTTTGTGGTGGAACTGAGGAATGTAGTCCAGGGGTTCTCAAGGCCCTCCACACTGGGGACTTCCTAGTGGGGGCTTGTGGATACTTGCCTCAGATCAGGAATTTCTTGGAGAATTTTTATTAAGACTGGGAAAATGGTTGGTTCCACCCACTTCAATTATTTGAAGTTTTAAGTCTTCAGGAGGCACTTCAATTAGTGAACTATGATGTAAAATTACCTTAGTTGTTCTTTGAGTAAATGAGAACACCACCGATGCACCTAAATTGATCGCACATAGGGAGTCTCCATTAAGAAGTCCAGAAAGGCCATATTGTTGCCAACCTCATGTTTACCATGATAGAATCTACAATTATAAGCTGTCTGGAAGGCGCCAATTCCTATTTACATAAGTTACAAAGATTATGAGAAACATTTCCTTGTCCTCTGTTAATAAATTTTTAAGAAGTGTGCTTGGAAGTTGGTAAGAAAGTAGATCTTAAATATTCTCATCACAAAAAAGAAATGGTAATTATGTGATGTGATAGAGATGTTACTTAAAACTACAGTGGTAATCACATTGCAATAAATAAGTGCATCAAATGACATATTTTGTACCTTAAAGTCACACAATTTTTTTTTTCACACAATGTTATATGTCAATTATATCTCAATAAAGTATGTGGGGGGAGGGAGATGTGAATATTCTGAAAATGAACAGAGACGAGATTCAGAATACCTTACTGAATTAAATTTTAGTCAGTTTGGTAGTTATGTTTTCAATTCTGGAGAAGAGAGTGAAAGAGATAGGTGAAGGCAGAGATTAAAGGCCTGGATTCTGGCTTTCATTGTGTCCCTTTGGACAATAGGAGGTTGAGGAAGTCACTTACCTTGTCTGAACTTCAGTTTTTCCTATAAAGGAGGATATTAAGAACACTTAGAGGTACTGAACACATGTCAGGCACTAGTCTGAACACTTTACGAACCCTTGAAACAAACCAACGTGTAATTGTCGTCACTTTTATTTTAAAGATGAAGAAATCAAGGTATCTGGAGATGGGCTAACATTCCTGAGGTCACACACTTTCTAAATGGCTCACCTAAGATTTGAAACTGGGCACTATGCTTTAACCCACCTCAACTAGGTAATCTCGTTTGCCTATCCTCCATTCTGCTCTATGTTTTGGGAAGATGACCCACGTGTATGGCTTTGGTGGGGTTCCAGCAGTGACAAGAGATCAGAGAGTGGGAGAAGAGAGAGGTTGAACACCTTCTTCCCCAGTAGCCTATCTGAAGGATACACAAGACACATTTATCAAAGGTAGTAACTTTTGTCGAGTGCTCTCCACAGAATTTATCTAATCAGATTCTAGAAACTTCTCTTTTCTCATCTCTCTCCTGGCTTGCAGGTGAAAATGACTCTTCATTCTTGCCAGCCTAGGATCCTCACTGGTTACACTTTATAATCTATAAAGTTGCATACAATGTACTATAGCAGGAGTAAGTTCATTTTATGGTCACCATGATGTCTGGCTGGGACACTGTAGGTTCTGTATCTGTAAATCCTCTTAGGTGGTACCCTTGGAAGGGAGAACACAGGAGCATGTTACAAGGGACAGCTCCAGAACTGAGATACTAGAGAAAGTGAGGATGGTGGTAAATGGCTTTGTGCCTACATGACCTGGCCAGAATTTGTAGAATTTAGGCACCCTCCAACCTTCCAAATTTATGTAAGCTCTGGTACACCAAAATTTTTTCATTCACTGAATGTACCATGAATTGACACAACCTCTTCTTTCTGCCTGGCACAGTCCTTCTTTTGCCTAGAAAACTCCTCTGGATATCAGCATGAATGTTACTGACTTAGGGAAGCCTTCCTTGGAACATGCCTTTGGTTCTGCAAAAATGGATCACTATTTTCATTATATGCTCTATTAGCTTTTTGGAACGTTTCTTCACAACACTTACCAGAGTTTATTATTATGCATTTGGTGATAATTTGATCCATGCCCACTCCTTCACTAGAAGAAGAGCTCCAGGAGGCCCGAAATTTCCAGAAGTGAGCACAGTGCCTGAGTCCAGTGTACACTGAAAATTCCTTGTTAAATGCATAGATGGGTGTGTGACACAGCATCATATAAAATGCTGAAGATGGTGGAATGGGAAGAAAAATTAGGGAGAGCTGTCTAGTGGCTCCAGGTGCAGACAAGCAAAATGGAAACATGTTTTTGCGTGAGGTCGTACAAAAGTGTTGACATGCTTATGGAAAAACAATTTTTCTCTCAGAAGGGCAGCAAAATGTCCTTATAAGGGACTAAACTGATATTAGTAATAGCAAGAGGAAGAATATATCTTACAGTTATTGGAAGTTCAACTCCTAGCATGAGAAGTGAGGAAGGACTGGGGAGAGCCGTGGCAAATGGAGGGCATTTTCTTAGTATTGTCACTATTGGGCCAGAGTTGGAGCTGGAGGACAATACAGAACAGACCATATGTGTTACATGCCTTGGTCTTCAGAGAACTTTACCTGCGAGAAAAAATGTGCAAGAAACTATGGAATCCATCCAGTTAGAAGGAGAATAAGGGGTGCTGGTAATTTCATTGGTGTAGGTTTAAAATAATGACTATTTTCTTTACTCTTGTTTCACAGTGTTATCAACACAACCTTTAAATTACATATCTCACCAGGCATGGGACATGTGTGTTAGAAGTTGACATCTTTTTACTTAGCCAATGCTTTTAATCTTCATCTTCTCTTCTCCACCAGAAGTGATATTTCAGAGTTGATTATGGTTCTTTCTGTAACTAACCTTTGTCATACTATCTCTGTACTTTAGTATCATTTCTGAATTTAGAATCCTATTTCATAATTTATTTGGATCTGAAATTTGGCAGCATCTTTATTTTTTTTTATTTTATTTTATTTATTTATTTATTTATTTTATTTATGATAGTCACAGAGAGAGAGAGATAGAGAGAGAGAGGCAGAGACACAGGCAGAGGGAGAAGCAGGCTCCATGCACCGGGAGCCCAATGTGGGATTCGATCCCGGGTCTCCAGGATCGCGCCCTGGGCCAAAGACAGGCGCCAAACTGCTGCGCCACCCAGGGATCCCAGCATCTTTATTTTTTAGTATGCTTTTATATGGCTTAAAAATATTTCCATTTAGGTTGCACACTTGGACGAAAAGCTTTACTGAGTATAAGTGGCTTATTTAAATCAACAGATATACCATAAATGGAAAAAAGCCGACTTCACATGTAAATAATAAAATAGCATTTCTAAGTTTAGCTACAGGTTTATTATTGAATTCTGCAGGGAACTGACTGAACTAATCCCAAATACCATCCTTTTATGACCAATTTGTGTGGACAGTTATAAATAGTACAGTGAAGTCTGTCTACAGGGCTACAAGCCAAAAATATTTGACTGTCATGAAAGAACTGTTGTTCTTTATAAATAAACAATTATTAAATGGCATTTCTGAAACTGGACACTGAGTAAAGTGATTTATCAGTAGATAGCCTAATTAAAACATTGATTAGATAAAAGTTCCATTCAAAATGGTTTGCTTTATATATTATATATTTATTTAAACATGTAAAAGTTACTTCCATGTAGACTTAACATTGATAAGATATTTATACTTAAAATTTATTCGTTAGAACAAATTATATAGTGTTGAAAATTTTGTTAACATTTTAGTGTAAAAATTATACTCTCAGAAATTATTCTCTTTACAAGTTTAATGCATACTTTTTATAAAAACCATAACAATAGGGGCACCTGGGTGGCTCATTTGGATGGGTGCTGGATATGTGGTTTTAGGTCAGGTCATGATCTCAGGTCATGATTTCAGGGTTGTAGTATTGAGCCCCTGTGCTCAGCCTAGAGTCTGCTTGTCCCCCCCCCCTCTCTCTCTCTCTGTTCCTCTTCTCACTTGTGCTCTCTCTCTCTCTCTCTCTCTAAGTCAATCAATCAATCAATCTTTAAAAAAAACTCTGTAATAATAATCCATGATGGTTAAAAAATAGAACAAGAAATGTCTAAAATTTTACTATCTAGAAACAACCTAGCATTATACCTTCTAGGTCCATTTTGGAGGGTTAATGTCCCTCCAAAAATGTGACTTGGAACTCTTTCCAAATTAGCAAATATAGGGATACATCATCATTTTGAGTTGCTACTCTTGATGACTTCAATTTTTTTAAAACATTTTATTTATTTATTTGAGAGAGAGAGAGAGCATGAGCAGGGGAGAGGAGTAGAGGGCAAGAGAGAAGCAAACTCCCTGCTGAGCAGGAGCCCGGGATCATGACCTGAGCTGAAGGCAGACGCTTAACCAACTGAGCCACTCAGGCACCCAACGACTTCAATTTTTAAGACCTGTTCCTCCACAGGTATACTTGTCTGATTATGCAACACATACCCAGAAAGACTATACGAAATCATACCTCAGAACAGTTTTTGGAGGAAGGAAGGGAGAAGGAATTTGACTGCCAGTTCCCTTTCTTCTCTTTTCCATTGGTAAAAGTTTTCCTCACATGAAAGTTTACCCTCTCACACACTGGCTCATCACTCAGCATCTTTGGCAGCCGCTTGCCAAGCCAGATCTATTCTGTAGTGCAATTCTCCATTTGAAGTGTCAGAAAGAGCCAGAGACTGTGAATGTGGCTGATCGTTTTTAGCAGGTGGACTTTCATGGGTCTACGCAGAATAGGTCAGCCATAGGCAATAGCTAAAGTAAAGAAAGCAAAGTGAACTAGGGTCTAAAGCATAGGTAAGGCTGAGAGAACCTATGGAGGCAAATAAGACTTATAGTGAGGAAATATAATTTAGTTTATTTTCTAGTTTTCATTATAATAAGTAAGGATGCAATGAAAATCATTTTACATACATGTTGTGCACTTATCTGTATACTATCTGGAAATAAATTCTCAGACACATATTGCTGAATTAAAGGCTTCTAAGTCCCAGGGAATTTTCCATATTGCCTTAAAAAAAAAAAAAAGAACAATTAAAGGGAGGATGTCCAAGGAGCTTAGGTGGAATCCAGTTTCATAGATTGTCTCTTGCCTTTGCAGCTGGCTGGATTCTGCTGCCTGACTTAGAGGAAATGCTGAAGCTTTGGAAACATCTCCCTTCTTATTTTCTCAGTTTTCACTTTGTTTCTTACTTATTTACGTACCTGATGTTTACCCTGAAGATGGTTCACCCAGGATGTTCTAGCAGAGAAATGCAGGCACTTTTCACTTTAAGAATTCTTTCTTTCGGGGGATCCCTGGGTGGCACAGCGGTTTGGCGCCTGCTTTTGGCCCAGGGCGGATCCTGGAGACCCGGGATTGAGTCCCACGTCGGGCTCCCGGTGCATGGAGCCTGCTTCTCCCTCTCCCTCTGCCTGTGTCTCCACCTCTCTCTCGCGCTCTGTGTATCTCTGATGAATAAATAAATAAAATCTTTAAAAAAAAAAAGAATTCTTTCTTTCTGGGAAAGTTGTCTACATCAACCAAGCATGTAGATTGAAGAGTGATATATGGGACTATTGATGGGAGAAGGGGGGATACTATCCCAGTCAGTCATACCTACCAGAGAATCAGTCTTGGTGGTTGGGGAGCAGTGGTGAAGCAGGTAGTGAAGCCAGACTGTCCTGTTTTTTCTATCCCTGTCCCCCTGCTAACTCTATGTATTCTTGGGCAAGTCACACACTGTGTTTCACTCTCCTACTTCCATTAAGTGAGGGGATTGAACTAAACTAGACTAATTCTTTTTTTTTAAAATTTTTATTTATTTATGATAGTCACAGAGAGAGAGAGAGAGGGGGGGGGGGCAGAGACACAGGCAGAGGGAGAAGCAGGCTCCATGCACTGGGAGCCTGACGTGGGGTTCGATCCGGGGTCTCCAGGATCGCGCCCTGGGCCAAAGGCAGGCGCTAAACCGCTGCGCCACCCAGGGATCCCTAAACTAGACTAATTCTAAGGAATACTTTAGCTTCATGATTTTGGTCATGAGACATGAAAATACAAATTAATGGATCTCTTCTTTGGTATTTGGCAGAAAAATAGAATATAGTGAATAAAATGTCATGAAACTCTGCCAAGCCATGACCATACTGTAAAAAAATTGTTGTAAATACTGTTTATGGTGGTAAAAATATTGAAAACACCCCGCATGCCCCAAAGTAAAAGAATCACTTACTGAAATGGTTACTCTAAAGTGCAGAGAGGTTGGTGGTGATGGTAGCAGTAACAGTGGTGATGGTGGTAAAGATGGTGGTGGTGATGGGAATGGTGGTGGGTAGGTGGGTAGATCAAAATGGGGTGAGGCTTCTTAATATGCACATAATTTTCTTTTGTTTTGAGTTCCATAATTCCAGTTGTTATTAAAACATTTTAAATTAATACCTTTCAAACATATTTAATGACATTTTAAGATATTCATGGTATAATATTAAGGTATTGTAAGAGCACAATGCAGTTTTTACATATGTGTGTATATGTGTGTAAAATGGTTCCAATTTTGTTTAAAAATGTGTAAAAAAATTAGAAAAAAATACTTAAAGTATTAACAACTACAGACAGCCCTTAACTTACAATGGTTGATTTAAGATTTTTTTGACTTTGCAATACCCACTCAATAGGAATCATATTTGGAATTTGAATTTTGATCTTTTCCAGGTGAGCTAAATGCAGCATGATACTCCCTTGTGATGCTTGGCGGTAGCAGCAAGCCATAGATCCAAGTCAGTCCTGTAATCACAAGAGTAAACAACTAATATATTTATAATAATTCTGTACTCCTACAAGTCCTATTCTATTTTTCACTTAGTATAATATTCAGTGTATTATGTGAGATACTTAATTCTATTATAAAATAGGCTTTGTTTTAGATGATTTTGCCTAACTGTGGGCTAATGTAAATGTTCTGAGCACAATTAAGCTAAGCTATCGTATCTTGTGTGTTAGGTGTTTTAAACACATTTTTGACTTAAAATATTTTCAACTTATGGTCAGTTTATCTGGATGTAACCCCCCTGTAATTAAAGGAAGACCTGTATCTTGGGGAAATGAGATTGAAAGTAATACATTTATTTTTTATTGAAGTATAATTAAAATACAATAATATATTAGTTTCAGGTGTACAACATATTGATTCAGCTATTCTGTGCATTACTCAGTGCTCACCATGGTACGTGTAGTCACCATCTATTATCATGTTATTACAACATTATTGACTATATTCCCTATGCTATACTTTTCAGCTTTGTGATATATTTATTTTATAACTGGAAGTTTGTATCTCTTGACCTTTATCTATTTTTCTCATCCCTCCACCCATCTCCTTCCTGGTGATTACCAGTTTCTTCTCTGTATTTAAGACTCTAAGGGTTTTGTTGTTGCTGCTTCTTATTTCTTCATTTGGGGTTGTTTCTGGTTCTACATTTAAGTGAAATCATATGATATTTGTCTTTTTCTGACTTATTTCGCTTAGCATAATACCTTCTAGGTCCATCCATATTGTTACAATTGGCAATGTCTCATTCTTTTTTTATGGCTGAGTAATATTCCAGTGTGTGTGTGTGTGTGTGTGTGTGTGTGTGTGTGTGTGTACCACATCTTTATCCATCCATTTATCAATGGACATTGGTTATTTTCATATCTTGTATATTATAAGTAATGCTGTAATAAACATAAGGGTACAGATATCTTTCAAATTAGTGTTTTTATTTTCTTTGGGTAAATACGTAGTAGTGGAATTACTGGATCATATTTTTATTTTTTTGAGGAACCTCTACACTGTTTTCCATAGTGACTGCACCAATACATTCTTACCAACAGTACGTGAGGGTTCCATTTGCTCCACATCCTTGCCAGCACTTGTTATCCTTTCTTTTTGGTACTAGCCATTTGGACAGGGGTAAGGTAATGTCTCATTGTGATTTTAATCTGTATTCCCCTGATGATTAGTCATGTTGGGCATCATTTCATATGTCTCCTGGCCATCTCTATGTCCTCTTCAGACATGTCTATTCAGGTCCTCTGCTCATTTTTAAATTGGATTTTTCTTGTATGTGTTGACTTATATAAATTTTTTATGCATTTTACATAGCAACTCCCTATGAAATATATAATTTGCAAATATCTTGTTTATTAGGTGGCCTTTTTGTTTAGTTGATAGTTTTCTTTGCTGTGCAGAAAGATTTTTATTTTGGTATAGTCCCATTCCATGAAAGTATTTATAAAACTACCTTGAAAGATCAAAAGAGCAGTAAGACTAAAGAAAAGAGCTGTCAAGTCCAGCTTGATGAGAAATGGCTTAGTAGACACTTAGGAACAGAAAAGTCATGTCTCAAGTGGTTGCAAGACAAGTAGATCTCTGCAGCCCTGTCTCCCAAAAGACCTCTTTTATAGCCCTAGAGGCCAGGGAGTATGTGTGCTGGTAGACCACTGGGAGGAAATGTAGTCCTAACTCCAGAGCTGATCAGGGATATTGTGAGTGAAGGGTATGCTTAAGGGTTATTACATGTATGGTTGGACAAAAAGAAAAGATGGGGGGAAGGGAGTATGCTCCAGAAAGCTTCAGGTCATCATGGCAGATTTGTCCAAAATGGCATTATCTGGTGCACACAGCACACCCCTCAATTCTGGTTCTTACAATCTCATGCACCTATCTCTTTCATGATGTCCCCTGAGTCATCAGTAAGGGTCTCTTTGGGCAGGTTTTTTGCCAGATGGTATTGAAGGGATAAGCCAGAGCAGTAGTACAGACAGTAATGGGAAAAAAGATCTATACTGATGATAAAACAGAATGAGTAATATTTTTTGGCATTGTGGTTTCTGGTTCTAAACCGGCTTCAACCACTGGCTCAAAGTGGGCCTGAGATCATTTCCCTGTAGGAATGACACCCACCAGCATAACTTGGAAAAAGGTAACTTAAATGAAAGGAGCAAATGACATATCTAGCATGAATCTCATTGCACATAGGTCTGTGCCCATTGCAGAGAAAGTTTTCCTTCACCAGAAAAAGAGAGGAGGAGCAGACTAAGGATGAAAGAATAATGCTTAGTAGATACTTATCTGGGGAGATCCCCTCCATCTATTAAGATGACATTAGTGGCTTCCCTCTTTTTTTTTTTTTTTAAAGATTTTATGATTGGATTGCACAGCAATTGCATCCCGTGATGTGTGAAATCCTTCTAAGTTTCAGAAGGGAGATCAAGTACTTGCTGGCAGCTGCTAGGATGTCAATATATGGAAGGGCATGCAGCTTCCTTTGCTGTGTTCCAACCCATATTAGCACTGTGATGTCCACTGTGCTTATGAACCCATAAAGCCAATTCTGAACTTTGTACAGGTCTAAGGACCCTGATCTTTGCTAGGGTGTCTGCCTCAGTATTCCCAGGAGGTAAGACAGGTCAATGTGCTGAGACGTGAAGAATAGTAAGAGAGGCATATATCTTTCCATAATTCTGCTTTCCATAATGGCTTCTGTAAAACTTAGCAGTTGTCCCAAGACTTTTGGGCCATCTAGGTTGTCAAACCTTTCTAGACAGGCTAACTGCAGAAGTTAAGGGGCCAAGGTTTAAGTATGCACATCATCCAGTAAGCCCTCAATCCAGCCCACTAGCTGCTTTTATAGTCTCCAGTTTCAACCCAGAGAGTCTGAGGTTGGATTGCTACCACAGTCCAATGAGTAAAGATTCTCTCTACTGAAGAATCTTCAGGAATAGGATATGCGTCTTTCTTTACTTGTGAGGAGGTCTCCATGGGAGGTTCTGGGGAAGAATGAAAAATTTCATATTTTACTGGCCCCAAAATAGCATGCTTCCAATGGACTAATGGAGAGAATACTCCCTGGTTCTATGTAAGCATGCCATTTTTGTAATATAGGGGCTTGTGCTATGGCACTAGCGTCTTGTGAATATGTCCATACTTTTATAGGCAACCCAGTCTGGACAATTACCAAAAGAGTGGTCATTAAAGGCTACATTTATTGAAGGGCCTTATAGACCCTCCAAACTTGTTGCTCAGTAGGAGAATATCATATCTCTGCTCCCTTCCAGAGTTGTGACCAAAAGTCTAATTGGGTTCTCTTTCCATGCTGTCTACCACAATGCCCAACTTATTCCATCTGGTGTCATATTTAGGGCCACTTAACTGTCATCTGGGGTCTTGGGGATACCAGATGAAAGTGTTCCTAAGGTCTGTGCTGGAACAACTGATATCTGAGTTTGATCAAAAGCAGCTTGATGTTGTTCTACTCAATGCCATTGTGTTTCCTTTTTTACCAGAAGGTATAGAGGGTTCAGGCATTGTGCTAGATGTGGGATAAAGGTCGACTACACCTGAAACTTATAGTTGCTTCACTGTGTTAGGAATGAGAAATTGTTGGATCTAGTCAATCACAGAGCCTGATATAAGATGTGTCTTACCTGACCAAGTAATCCCTAAAAACTTCCCATCCTCACTTTTTCAAATGAAATCAGGCCATTCAAGTAATATATAATAGAGACAAGTCCTCAGAGTTTAGCATCACATCATCAATATAATGGAAACCTCTTAACTGCGGGTGGTGGGTGGGTATAAAGACAAACCATGGGCAATTATACTATGGCAGATAGGGGTGCTATGTAAATAAACTTGTGGCAATACCTGGAATGTCCACTATGGACCACACCATACAAAAATGAATTGGTCTTGTGATTCAAGATGCAAAAGAATACTAAATAAAATGTTGGCTAAATCCAAAACCATGTAGCATTTGTTCAATGATTTGGGTGATATTAGGGACAGCAGAGTGTATTTCAGGAACAACCATAATCACTTCTCCATAATCAGTGGTCATTCTCTAGGTGCTGTCCAGTTTTTTCACAAGACACACAAGCTATTATAGGAACTTTATGCTTGCCTGATTATTTTTACTTTTAGTAATTCCTATATAGTGACAGATACTTCCTCAAATCCTCTTGGCAACTGGTAATGCATTATACTTACTGCCTGGTGCAGGAAAAGGAATAACATAGGATTCCATTTGCATTTCCCCTTAGGAAGCTTTAATTACTCTATCTCAAAGGTGAAATTCCTACAGAGGTTTGTAGAATTTTCCCCAAGAGAATATCTATGCCTGATATATTTTCAGGTATTTGGAAAGTAAAAATCTCATAAGGGCAGATGGGCTTTTACCTATTCCCAAGTACAGTACTATGTGCTTTTCCCTTATGGTTTTTCCTCCATCACCACTCATGGCTGCCAATGTCCCTGAGTACCATTCTGGATTACCATGAATGAAAGTGCTTTCTGCTGAAGTATCCACTAAGACCATACATTTTTGCTTATTATTATTATTATTATTTTTGCAAACACTAAACTGTGAGCTCTATGTGGGACCTCTGACCCCATGGTTCTCACATAGAGGCAACCTTGGCCCCACTCCTAATCTCTTGGGCAATGGGATATCCAGCCCTGGTAAGAGGTCAGCTGTGGCTTAGTTGTTTTCTCTTTTCCTTCTCCTTCTCCTCCTTCTCCTTCAATGGAAGGCAATGGCGTTTTCATAAAGCCACAAGAACAGCATTTTCCTGGTGGTCTTATGCCCCAAGATTGTACCTAACAGTGATTATGTGTGTAGTTAGGCAAAAAGGAAAGAATGTGAATGAGGTTGTGCTCAAGAAGGCTTCAGAAGGTCATAGAGCAGTCATCATGGGAGAATTGTCTGAGATGGTGTTAGCCTGATTTAATTTCAACAGTTTATTTTTGCTTTCATTTCCCTTTCCTGAGGAGACAAATGTTGTTAAGGCTGATGTCCAGGAGATTACTATCTAAGTTTTATTTTAGGAGCTCTATGATTTCAGGTCTCACACTTAGGTCTTTAATTCATTTTCTTTCTTTTGCATATTGCTGTCCGGTTTTCCCAATATCATTTGTTGAAGAGACTTTTCCATTGGATATTCTTTCCTACTTGGTGGATGATTAGTTGACCATATAGTTGTGAGTTTATTACTCGGCTTTCTCTTCTGTTCCATTGATTTATGTGTCAATTTTTGTGCCATTATCATACTGTCTTAATCACTACAGCTTTGTAACATATATTAAGTCTAGAACCATGATGACTCCAGCTTTACTTCTCTTTCTCAGGATTGCTTTGGCTATTCGAGGCCTTTTGTGGTTCCATACATATTATAGGATTGTTCATTCTAGTTCTGTGAAAAAAGTTGTTGGTATTTTGATAGGGGTTGCATTACATGTGTCGATTGTTTTGGATAGGTAGTATAGACATTTTAACAACATTTATTCTTCCAATCCATGAGCATAGAATGTCTTTCCTTTCTTTGTGTCATCTTCAATTTCTTTCATCAGTGTTTTATGGTTTTCAGAGTGCAGGTCTTTCACCTCTCTCTCTTTTTAAAAGAGATTTTATTTATTTATTCATGAGAGATAGAGAGACAGGCAGAGACATACACAGAGGGAGAAGCAGGCTCCCTGCAGAGACGCTGATGTGGGGCTTGATTCTAAGACCCTGGGATCATGACCAAAGGCAGATGCTCAACCACTGAGCCACCCAGGCATCCCTCACCTCTTTGATTATGTTTTGTTTCTTAATATTCCACATATGAATGAAATCATATGGTATTTGTCTTTCTCTGAATTATTTCACTTAGCATAATACCCTCTAGTTCCACCCAAGTCATTGCAAATGGCAAGATTTCATTCTTTTTGATGTCTGAGTAATATTCCATTTTATATGTATACCACATCTTCTCTATCCATTCATCTGTCAGTGGACATCTGGGCTCTTTCCATAGTTTGGCTATTGTGGACATCACTGCTATAAACATTGGGGTGCATGTGCCCCTTCGAATCATTATGTTTGTGTCCTTTATATCATTTATTTCTGCTTTAATTTTTATTATTTCCTTCCTTTTATTGGTTTCAGGGTTTGTTGTTGTTCTTTTTCTAGCTCCTTTTGGTGTTACGGGTTTGGTTATTTATTTGAGATTTTTATTGCTTCTTGAGGTAGTCCTGTATTGCTCTGAACTTTCCTCTTAGAATTGCTTTTGCTGCATCCCAAAGGCTTTGGACCATTGTTTTTCTTTATTTTCTCTTTTTTTAATGGACTTTTTAAATGTTTTATTTTACTTCCTGGTTGACTCATTCATTGTTTAGTAGCATGTTGTTTAACCTCCATGTATTTGTGGTGTTTTCTTACAGTTGATTTTCTTACAGTTGTTTCTTACAGTTGTTTTCTTACAGTTAATTTCATAGCATTGCAGTCAGAAAAGATGCATAATATGACTTCGATCTTCTTGAATTTGTTGAGGCTTGTTTTGCAGACTAACATGATCTTTTCTGGAGAATGTTCCATGTGTATTTGAAAAGAATGTATACTCTGCTGTTTTAGGATGCAATGTTCTGAATTTATCTGTTAAATTCATCCATTCCAGTGTCATTTAAAGCATTGTTTCCTTGTTGATTTTCTGTTTAGATAACCTGTCCATTGATGTAAGTGAGGTGTTAAAGTCCTTTACTATTACTATATTATTATCGATTAGTTTCCTTATGTTTGTTATTAATTGTTTTATGTATTTTAGTGGTCTTGTGTTGGGTGTATAAATATTGACAATTGTTATATATTCTAATTGGAATTTCCCTTTTATTTTTATATATTGTCCTTCTTTGTCCCATGTTACGGTCTTTGTTTTTTTTTTTTAATTTTTTATTTTTTTTTAAATTTATTTATGATAGTCACAGACAGAGAGAGAGAGAGAGAGAGAGAGAGGCAGAGACACAGGCAGAGGGGGAAGCAGGCTCCATGCACCAGGAGCCCGATGTGGGATTCGATCCCGGGTCTCCAGGATCGCGCCCTGGGCCAAAGGCAGGCGCCAAACCGCTGCGCCACCCAGGGATCCCGACGGTCTTTGTTTTAAAGTCTATTTTGTCCAATATAAGTATTGCTACTCAAGCTTTCATGTTTGTAATAGATGCTTTTCCCTTCCTTCACTTACAATTTGTAGGTATCTTTAGATGTAAAATGAGTCTCTCATAGGTAGCATATAAGTGCGTCTTGTTTTTTTACTATAGTCTGTCACCCTATGGCTTTTAATTATAGCATCTGGTCCATTTACATCCAAAGTAATTATGGATAGATATGTATTTATTGTCATTTTATTTTTGTTTTGTTGTTGTCTCTGAAGATTTTCTCTGATTTTTTCTAGTCTTTCTCTCTTTCATGGTTTGCTGATTTTCTTTAGTGATATATTTGGATTTCTTTCTCTTTATTCTTTGTATATTTATTATTGGTTTTGATCTATTGTTACCCTTAGGCTTGTAAGTAACCTCTTCTGATTATTAACCTGATTAACTGTACTAACTTGATGGTCTTTTACATTTGAACCTATTCTTTACTCCTCTCTTCCCCATATTTTCTTTACTCACCTCTTCCCCACATTTTGATAAATGTGGTCATATTTTACATCCTTTTGTCTTGTGAATTCCTTGACTTATTTTTTCAGAAATACTCATTTTTACTGATTTTGTTTTTCCTACCTTTGTACTGTCACTTTTGGTCTTCCCTTTCCACTCAAAGTGTCCTCTTTAGTATTTCTTGCAGGACTGGTTTAGTGGTCATGAACTTCAGTTTATACTTTCTGGGAAACTCTTTATCTCTCATTCTATTCTTAATGATAGCCTTGCTGGATAGAATATTCTTGGCTGCAGATTTTTCCCATTCAGCACTTTGAATATAACATGCTACTTCCTTCTGGCTTGCCATGTTTCTGCTGAAGATCCCCTGCTAGCCCTATGGCTTTTCCATTGTATGTTATTGTCTTCTTTCATCTTACTGCTTTTAAATTTTTTTCTTTATCAGTATATTTTGCTGATTTAATTACAATATATCTTGGTATGGATCTGCTTTTGTTGATTTTTGATGGGGGTTCTTTGTGTCTCCTGGATCTGTCTGGATATATGTTTCCTTCCCAAGAGTCAGGAAGTTTTCAGCTATTATTTTTTAAAATAAAATTTCTTTTTTTTTCTTTTTTTTTAAATTTTTATTTATTTATGATAGGAACACAGTGAGAGAGAGAGGCAGAGACACAGGCAGAGGGAGAAGCAGGCTCCATGCACCGGGAGCCTGATGTGGGATTCGATCCCCGGATCTCCAGGATTGTGCCCTGGGCCAAAGGCAGGCGCCAAACCGCTGCGCCACCCAGGGATCCCTAAAATAAAATTTCTACTTCCTTTTCTCTCTCTTCTTATGGGACTCCTGTTATGGGACTCCTGTAATATGAATGTTGTTATGTATGATGGAGCCCCTGACTTCCCTAGGTCTATCCTTCTTTTGCATAATTCTTTCTCTCTTTTGTTTAGCTTGATTACTTTCTATTACCCTGTCTTCTAGGTCATTAATTTATTCCTCTGCTTCTTTCAATCTGCTGTTTATTTTGTCAAGCATGTTTTTCATTTAATTTATTGAGCACTATGTTTACTATGTTGTCCCTTATCTCTGTATTAGGTGTCTCACTGATGTCCTCCACTCTTTTTTTTTTCAAGTCCAATGAGTATCCTTATGATCAATGATTTAAATTCTCTATCAGGCATATTACTTATATCTGTTTTGCTTTTATCTCTGGCTGTGGCCTTGTCCTTTTCTTTCATTTGAGATAAATTTCTCTGTCTTCTCATTTTGTCTGCCTTTCTGTGTCTGTTTCTCTGTGTTAAGAAAGCTATATCTCCTGCCCTTGAAGAAGAGGTCCTGGAGTGCTCTGCAACGCAATGTCCCCTTTTCACCATAACTTGGCACTTTAGGAGAATATCCTATGTATGTTACTTATGCCCTGCTGCTGGATTTGAGTCTGTTTTCCTTTCAGTGTAGTCACCTGCCCTGACTCTCTGCCTATTGTGGGCTCTGCTTGCTCTCTGTGGTGTTAGTGAGACCCAAACAAGCTGGGTCTGAGGAGCCATACCTATGGGGGAACTTGGGAGTAGGGTGGCAGTGTTAGCAACATTTATGCTGGGCTACTAGTCCTATGCTGGATCCCTTGAAGTGCTGTAGTGGCTGAGGACTGTGTGCGGACATGGCCAGAGAGATGAGGCTGGGAACAGTGTGCTGGGCTCAACTAGGCCCACTGCACCACAGTGACTGGGGTGAATGGCTGGATGTGGCTTGGTGGCTGGGCACTACATGGCACCTGTGCATCTGATGGCTGTGTGGGGCACTTACCCATGGCTTTAACAAAACTCCTGAGCCCTGGGTGGAGGCTAGCAGGCTTTGGAGTGTGTGAGTCCTCAGGAGAACTTGTGGGTGGAGCTTACTGCTAACAGGTTAGGTAGCAAATGTCAGTGCAGTCCCACCTCTTGCAGATGGCCCTGTGTTTATGTAGGGGAAGGGTGGGGGGAGGAAAGTGGCACCTGCCAGCTCCCTTGTTTTTGGAGAAGTCCTCCAATATGCTTTGAAATCAGTATGAATAAATCTGTCTACTGTTGTGTAAACTTTCATTTTTATGTTGCCTCTCTGCACAAGCTGCTATGTTTTCAAGGGCAGTGACCCAGCTGTCACTGGCCCTTTCTGCTTGCCCAGTGCTGAGTCAGGCTCCAGGCTCTAAGTCCCACTGGTTATACCAACTCATTAAATTCAACCCCTCTGGTTTTTAAAGCTAAATGCTATGGGGATTAGTCTTCCCTGTGCAAGCTCCCTGGTGCAAGCACCCATTTCTCTGCCCTCTCCATGTGTACAGCTCCCTCCCTCCTGCAGGCAGCCTCCCTTCACTTTTCTGACCTTCTCAACCTTTCAGATGTAGTTTCTTCTCTATATTTAGTTGTGAAGTTAGTTCTGTCAGTTTTTAGGTTGATTTTGACTTATTTTCTTGGATATGCATGATATCTAGTTGTAAACATGGGATAGAGTAAATTCAGGATCCTCCTACTCTGCCATCTCTCTAAGCTCCTCACATTTGTGTTATCCTCAGCGCATTTTTAAAATGCATTGTTTGGTTTTTTTTCCTATTATGTTGAATGAGTTCTTTATGTATTTTTGATATTAACCCCTTCTCAGGTATATAATTTAGAAATATTTTCTCCCATTCAGTAGGTCACCTTTTTATCTTGTTGATAAGTTCTCTTGCTGTGCAGAAGCTTTTTAGTTTGATGTACTCCCATTTGCTTATTTTTGCTTTTGTTGCCTTTGCTTTTGGTGTCAAATCCAAAAAATTATTGCCAAGACCAATATCAAGGAGATTACCACCTATGTTTTCTTCTAGAATTTTTATGATTTCAAGTCTTACATTAAAGTCTTTAATTCATTTTGAGTTGATTTTTGTGTAAGATGTAAGATTGACCCAGTCTTATTCTTTTGTCATGTGGCTGTCTAGTTTTCCCAAAACCCTTTATTGAAGAGACTGTCCTTTCTCCGTTGTATATTCTTGCCTCCTTTGCTGTAAATTAATTGGCCATATATATGTATGTTTTTTTTCTGGACTTTCTTTCTGTTCTATTGATTTGTGTGTCTGTTTTTACACCAATACCATACCTTTGGATTACTGTAGCTTTGTGATATTGTTTGAGATCAGGAGGCATAATGCCTCCAACTTTCCTATTTCTCAAAATAGCTTTTGTTATTCAGGGTATTTTGTGGTTCTGTACAAATTTTACCCTAGCTAAAAAATAACATCTATTTCTATTGGAACTAGATGGATGGGTCAGCATTACCTTTAGCTTTAGAAAGGACTTATTTGGCATTTGGGTTCAGCATGAAGCCCTGATTTGAGATAGGTTAGTTAGAGTAGAATAAAGAAGGTACTACTACCAGTGGCTTTTCTAAGCTTTTATGTCATGATAGCACCAAGAAAATGGGGTTCTGGGCTCTTCAGTGATGTTGTTGGTGGGAAAGGAAGGTTTAGGGGAAAGTTAGATTTGGAATGTGTGCTACCTGCTGGGGATGTTGTTATCTATACTATGTACTGCCAACTCTACCGGGAACTTGCATTGACTGGTTATGAGCTAAATAACTTTCAGGGTGCTGGAGGTGCCAGAGTCTTCTTCCAATACTTACTCAGTCTGGAAAACACTGGGATTGGAATCCAGACTGAGGCTAAGAAAGAGTGTTTGTTGCAATCTAATATTCACTAAAACATATTCATGGAAATACAGGTCTTGAGGGTTACTTTACAAAGAAAGAAGTCTTTAGGAGAGAGACTAGATTAAGATGTAGATTGAGCACACATTATTCTTCCCTCAGATTCATCCCCTGAAATCACACACACACACACACACACACACACACACACATCCTCAGAGTGCTGGAAGACATGTAAACCAGACAGAAATTATTTTAATTCAGGTGGTGTATCGAGTACAAACTTTTATCTACTCTTCTTCCACAGACTCCATTAAAATGATGGCTAAAGGGAGTGCTTGGGTGGCTCAGTTGGTTAAGTGTCTGACTCTTGATTTTGTCTCAGGTCATGATCACAGGGTCATGGGACCTAGCCCTGTATCTGGCTCCACACTGGGCTTGGAGCCTGCTTGGGATTCTCTCTCCCTCTGCCCGTTCCCACCCCAGGTCACATGTGCATGTACGCTCTCTTCTCTCTCTAAAAAAAATGATGGTAAGGGATTTTTTAAAAAAAGTATAAGCCTACAACAATTCAGAGGCTCCAACAAAGTAAATATTTAATGATAAATCTAAGTCAAGGAAATCAAACACTAAAATAGGCACAGAAGATTGCTGATTAGCCAGTAGACCACATAGAACGTCTAGATTCAAAAGTCAGAAGTGACAGGTGGGGTGGAAATCAGTGAGACAGATTGAAGATTCAGATATAGATAATATTACTCCATATGTCCACCTCTTCTCCTTCATCAACCTCAAAGGCAGATAGGCATTCATTCCTTGGTTGAAACTTGACCAGAGGGTTCTTTTCGTTATGGAATAGAACAAACTGACAGGAATAAACTAGAGTGGCTAGTGTGGATTTAGTCTCTAAGTAAAGTCATTAGCTTTAGGGCCCTTAGGTCTCTGCCACTTACTCTAAAGTGAAGTCAAGGGGAAGGCTGTTTCACATCTCTCCACTCCCTAGGTGAAAGAACCCTAGAACAGGATAGTGGGTGGCATCACAGAAGAGAAAATGGAGTCCAGAGATGCTGAGTATACAGCCGCTTCTTAGCTGAGCAATTGTTTTTCCCTCCACAATCTTCATCCATTAAGTGACAGAAAAGTGAGATAGCCAGACATCAAAATGTAGATTCAGGGAAGCAAAACACTATCAAATATAGTGAAAAGAAAAGAAAGAAGTCACTCATTCTAGGTGAGAACAAGTGGAATATCTGAATAGCACTTCTAAGTCTAGCAAGATGAAGGAAAATGCATAGAAATTTTGCAAGACTGATACAGATATACAGACATATTTATATGAATACATACATATTCATAGTCATATATAGTGAAATGGAATGTAACAGGCAAAAGATAAAACCTCAACCTAGAAGAAAAAGTGACTCAGATTCCCACCTATTGCTAACCAAGAGATGGCAGACCGAGGGGAATAAATTTAGAAACAGATCAATGTATAGTGAAAATTTAGTTTGTGATACAATCAGTAGTTTGGATTCAGTAAATAATATTGTGGCAAGTGGTCATCCACGTAGAAAATAATAAAGTTAAATTCCAAAATTCATATGGTTTATGGAACTAAACATAAAAAATAAGAAACCAAATAAAATTATTGAAACATTTTTATAATTTTGAGTTATGTACGGTCTTCTGATGAAAATAGAAAACTCAGAACATCTATGAAGGAAAAGACAGATGGGCTTGAATATTCAAAAATTTGTGAACAATGAAAGACAGCATAATTACATTTATAAGAATTTTTAAAATAATCAATTTAATGAAAACACTGAAAAAGTTAATAGCATCTGACATTCAGATAGAATTCTGCTATAAGAAAAAAGCATATCAAGAGACAAAAATTGGAGGCAGATCACAGCATTTTCACCTTAAGAGAGATCTCAGCCAGGTAAAAGGATAATAGAAAAATCTGACCCTTTCCAGTCCTGAAGGATTTTGAGGCGAGGAACCAGGCAACATAGCAGGAGAATAGAAAATGAGACACACAGCCTAACAGAGGAGTTTCATGGCAGATCAACTGAGGGGAAAGAAAGCTTTTCAAAATTATAACAAAGAGTTAATGTCCTTAATAAAACAGTAGAAAAATTAGCAAAGGATTAGAAAAGGCAGTTCAGTGATGCCTGGGTGCTTCAGTGGTTCAGCATCTGCCTTTAGCTCGGGGGGGATACCAGGGTCCGAGATCGAGCCCCACATTGGGCTCCCTGCATGGAGCCTGCTTTTCCCTCTGCCTCTGTCTCTGCCTCTCTCTGTGTGTCTCTCGTGAATAAATAAATAAAATCTTTTTTTTTTAAAGCAATTCACAGAAGATAAAATGGTCCATACCTATATGGAAAAAAAGTGCTCAACATTTCTTAAAGAACTATAAAATAAAACAATAATGAGGCTTTTTTGGGTCACTATATTGGAAAACAAGGAAAAGGCTGATAATCTTCTTACATGTTTTCTAATATAAATGTTTGTTAAGGCTTTTAATACTCTGGTTGACCAGATGCCTCCTCATTGAAAATCCACATGAATTCTATATAAGGTCATTAGTGCAATTTAATATAAAGTCCTCCAGAAAAGATTTGGGAAGCCCAGAATCCAGTGGCAATTCTAAAACAGATTTCTTTGGTGACCTTAGGTATACACTTTCAGTGCCTTATTCTCCATATAAGACTTAAGGAGGACGAGACCTACTTTTTCTATGTATTACTAAAATGTGATCAAGATTAATGGCCCAATGTAGAAAATATTTTCAGCACCTTGAAAGACTGAGCACATTATTCAATGTCTGAATCTACATATCTGGTACAAATCAGTCTAATTCATTTAATTAAAAAAAGACAAAACCATTTAATTTTAGAATTGTTTAAAACTTATCTCAGTTTTTCAAAATGTCCTTCAGACTTATAGATAGTATTAACTCAGACTTAGGGAACTGGTTGACTCTTAGCATGTATAGATTTAGAAGCCACGTAAAATAGTAACCAAATGTACACAGCTATTATTCTTGTCTCACATGTAAACATACCATTTCCCCATCCTAAGGCTATACTATAGTTATTGAATGTCTGTAAGTTAACATTAAAACATTACAAAAATGCTGTGTTGCTCCAATTTTAAGCTCTTACAATGTTACATGTTATTTTTCTGAAGTAACTAAAATCAAACTTCTCAGGGTTCATGCTGCCTTCATTAGCAGCATTCAGAGGAGGATCTTTTGCACATTTGTGAAAGATGAAAAATAATCCAGATTGCAAGTCATGTTTTTTTTTTCTTTTTAAAATTTAAACCACATACAACCTTGGTGCAAATTGTGTTGGATAATTTTAACTAAATTACACTATACTAAGCAATATAAGTGGATTCCTGTAAGAATGGTTATGTTAAAATAAATTATATTAAAAGCAAAAGAAAGTTGCAACTCAGAGTGGTGAACTTGTGCTCTAGTCCTCTTTACAATAATACTAAACATAAAAATATCTTTCATGTGTGAACTGTCATAGTTTATTCAGCTTATTTCACCTTCAAGATTCCACTTCCATTTTATAGATGAAATATCTGAGGTTTGAACACATTCTGTAACTTAGCCAAGGTCTCACAGATGCTAGAGCCTACAAGTTGAAAAACCATACCCTACTCTGGTACTTCCTTCTTGAAACAGAGAAGCTATATTTTTATCTATTTTAAATATGAAGTTTTTGTTTCTGAGGCTGTTGAATGCCTTCCACATAGCCTTTAGGAAACTAATTAAAATACAATTCTAAAAGTGTTAATTCTCTACTTAAAATGATTGAATAGCTACTCCTCCAGGTCCCCCAGACCAGTAATATCAGCATCTCTTGGGAATTGCTAGAAATGCGAATTCTCAGGCCCCACCTCAGACCTAGTAAGTCAGAAATGGAAGATGAGTCTCAGAAATCTGAGTATAAATAAGCTCTCTGGGTGATTCTGATGCTGCATGCTGAAGCTTGATTTGTAGATGATATTCAAGACCCTTATGTGAGAAGGCTTACTTCTTAAGCTTATCTTGCCATTCGCTGTTCAAAAAGTGTCCTTGTGCTGTACGTATTTGTGCCTCTCCTCATCCTCCTGAATTCTTGGTAACCACAGATCTTTTTACTGTCTTCATAGTTTTGCCTTTTCCAGAATGTCCTATAGTTGGAATCATATAGTATGTGGCCTTTTCAGATTTGTTTCTTTAACTTAACAATATGCATTTAAAGTTTTTCCATGTCTTTTTGTGGCTTGCAAATTTATTTTTTTGTGGTTAAATAATATTCCATTGTTTGGATGTACCACAATTTATTTATCCATTCACCTATTGAAAGACAACTTGGTTGCTCCCAAATTTTGGTAATTTTGAATAAAACCATCATAAACATACATGTGAAAGTTTTTGTGTGGTCGTAAGTTTTCAGCCCCTTTGAGTAAATACCAAGGAATATAACTGCCGAGTTGTATGGTAACAGTATGTTTAGTTTTATAAGAAAACTGCCAAAATATCTTCCAAAGTGGTGGTACCATTTTGCATTCCTACCAGCATTGAATGAGAGATTCTGTTGCTCCACATCCTCACCAGCATTTGGTGTTACCAGTGTTTTGGATTTTAGCCATTTTAATAAGTGTACAGTGTTTATCTCAGTTGTTTTAAATTGCAATTC
Organism: Vulpes lagopus; assembly: GCF_018345385.1. Lineage (NCBI taxonomy): Eukaryota > Metazoa > Chordata > Mammalia > Carnivora > Canidae > Vulpes > Vulpes lagopus. The sequence goes on along the minus strand of NC_054824.1, from coordinate 52,177,071 downwards.
CCTGATGACATATGTAGAGCAGCTTCATATGCGTATTTGCCATCTTTTGGGTGAGGTATCTGTTCAGATCTTTTGCTCATTTTTAAATTGAGTTGTTTGTTTTCTCATTGCTGAGTTTAATATTTCTTTGTACATTTTAGATATAAGCCTTTTGTCAGATATGTTTTACAACATATCTGATAAAGTCTCCTAGTTTGTGACTTGTTCTTTCTTTCTCAACAGTTTCTTTTGCAGAGCAGTTGTTTTTAATTCTCATTAAGTCCAATTGATCAATTTTTTTTCTCATGGGTTGGACTTTTGGTAATGTATCAAAAAACCATTGCTAAACTTAAGGTCACTTAGATCTATCTAGATTACATATGTAAATATTTATCTAGATAAAAATAAATGTATCTACATATATCACCTGTCATTTAGAAGTTTTATAGTTTTGTATTTTACCTTTAGTCTATGGCCCCTTAGAGTAATGTCAGTATCATTTTATTGTTCCTGTCTCCTGATTTATTTGTATGTGTCTGTGAATTTTCTTTGAGATTATGGATATTTTATTTGTTCTAGTACTCTTAGTACTGAGTAGGCTTCAAAAAATAAGTTATAAAGTAAGTTTTATCTTGCTTAGCAACCCAATCTTTCTTAAAAGCAACATGTTTGGCTCTGTCGTCCAAGTAAAGAAAAAAAAAAAAACAAAAAAAGCAACATGCATGCTCCAGGCTTACTAGCCTGAGAAAAAGGTGCAGAACTTTTCAGTTTGAACCTCTGCTTGCATGCTATCATAAACATGAAACAGCAGTTTCCCAACTTCTGAGGTCTTGCATAGTGCTGCAGGAAGGTCCCAAAGTGTCAACGATGTTGTTTCATTAAAAGACTAAGAATAGATGAAGGTTTTATTTTCTTTGGAACTGGATTTACTTATAATGGCATCCTACAAAAGAATGTTCTGTGGTAAGGGGTCAAGGCGGGGTTGGAGAGACAAAAGTTTAAGGGTTATTGGCCATCCTCCCATCAATTCAATGTGAGTCACAGTTTCCTGGGTTAAATATTATTTTTCTATTTATATGTTTATGGATTTAGAAATAAAAGCAACTCTTTAATCAGGGGAAGAATACAAAATACATTTTTTAAAAATATTTTATTTATTTATTCATGAGAGACACAGAGAGAGGCAGAGACACAGGCAGAGGGAGGAGAAGCAGGCTTCCATGCAGGAGCCCAATGCAGGACTCGATCCCAGAATTTCGGAGGCAAAGGCAGATGCTTAACTGCTGAGCCACCTGTGTCTCACAAAATACCTTTTTGTTGTTGTGCTAAACCTGAGAAGTATCTGTATTAATTTCAATTTCCTTTTTCATGGAGAGAGATAGGCAGAAATAAAATGTCCTGATATTATTTGTATAGTGATCAAACAGCATAGTTTCTTGTGATAATCTCAATTTCAAATAAATGTTATTTAACTTACACCTTTCAAAAAAATTTTTTTCATATAAGTAAATTCATAGATTGAGAAAATTCTTTGTCTTGGAAGATACTCCTGGGACATTCCCTTTTTTGGAGCCTGAGGCCCACCAAGAAAACTTTCATTACACTTTGATTACAGATTCTCCTCTAAAGTATTAGAGCATCAGCCTTTAATTTATGTTGGCCACGACAGCTTAATTATAATGCAGCAATTTTTGTTTAGTACCAATGTGCTATTTGTAATGAAACCATGTGGTTGTTCTTTCAGGTAGGTATTTTTAAGGATTGGTGGGTTACTTGTGTTTGCTGGACTATTTGACTATTTGTAAAAGTCAAAACTACTCCAGCAGGCCCTATATAGGGAATGCTCAATGGTCAGCCTTGCATGGAGGCAGTGCCCTAGGACCATGCATGTGAAGGAGGTTGGCTCTGACACCCAAATCCCCAACTTCCTAATATAGTTAAAGATGAAAACAGCTCTAGACCTTCAGGGTGCTCAGAACTCAGACACCAATTTTCTTCTTGATAAATAGTAGGTCTCAGATTCTTAATCTACCATTTGTCTTAATAGGACTGAAACTTTGAGCTTTGGTCAAACCTCTTCAGTGGAAAGATGAGTATGAGCTCTAGTAACAGCCATTAGAAGTGACTGTAAAAGGTAAATACTTCAAAAATTTGTATCCCTCCATCTTTTTTTGAAGCACATAAGGAGCACATACACTAAGCAAAGAATTAGTGAATTGTTAATTCACTTTCTTGCAACTTCTAATAAGTCTGCATGCTCTAAGCTAAGACAACTTGCTAGCTAAGACGAGCAGCTGCATCCATTTGCTTCACAGACTTAACTCATTAGCTGAGTTCTTCTTTACACATATGGGAATCTATAAGGGCTGGTCTCAATACACTAAACATTTCTAGCAGCTCAGATAAGTATGAGATCATATTACTCTTTGGATATAAAAAGAAATGAAATTATGAGCATAGAAGTCAATAGATGTTGAGGTGAACAGTTTATTTTTATTTTTATTTTTTTAATTTATGATAGTCATACAGAGAGAGAGAGAGAGAGAGAGAGAGGCAGAGACACAGGCAGAGGGAGGAGCAGGCTCCATACACCCGGAGCCTGACATGGGATTCGATCCCGGGTCTCCAGGATCGCGCCCTGGGCCAAAGGCAGGCGCCAAACCGCTGTGCCACCCAGGGATCCCAAGGTGAACAGTTTAGAAAAATTTTTAATCATCTGCTATGTGCCATATACAAAAATGATTATTTATATCAACAGAAAATCCTAGGGCATAGGACAAAATACCAGTAGACACAGAATTCTCATTTTCATAGATATCTTAATTATAAGGCTTTGCACACACGCACACACACACACACACTTCTTTCTGTTTATAGTTTTTAGTTCATTCAGGGAAGCCAGTTCTGGCCTGATGTGGATGGCAGCTTCAGATTTGAGAGGATATGGGTAGGTAGCATGTTCCCATGAGCTTTCCATTCTCAAGGCTTTCTCATATAAGGTGAAGTACCTAATGATTAGGCCTTCCTCTCACCATGCATCTCCCTAGCCAGTCAGTGTTCAAAGGCTTTGGGACATATTTGATCTTCGTCATGAGACTGCCTGAAGCCTAATCCTATAGTTCATGATCATACATAAAGTTACATGGAAGCTATACATGGAGATTGCAGTGTTAGCAACCACTGCTACTTCCTTCCCCAGCCCATTGAATGAAATCCAGTATGCTTAGGGGCCAAGTTCACCTTTTGAATGTAATAAAAGAATGACTTACTGAAGGAGGGGGCAGAGTCTGAGGTTAAGGTGGAGTCAACAGAAATGGTGCCCCGTTACTATTTTTGTTTTTTCACAGGTTTGCCTGTTGTTTTGTTTTCTTTTCTTTTGGGTTTCACACATCTGAGTTGATGAAAACTACCATGCTCTGCTTAGGTAGTGGCTTCTCACAAAGAAGAGTGAATGGGCACAAATGGAGGTGATAAGGACAGAGAATATGACCATTTTATGTTTCTGTTCAATCTTGGTTTTTGAAAAGGATGTAAAAAATCACCTGAAAAGAAGTTTTTAGATCAGATCTACTAAATCAGAAACTCTGGAGGTAGGGCCCAGTAATCCATGTTTTAGTAAGTCTCCCAGCTGATTTTGACAAAAACTAAATTTGAGAACCATTGATTTAATGGTGTGACTAAAGACTTTTATCAGAAAAATGTATATATGCTTATATTTTTCATATAATTTCAAATCTTTGTAGATTTATAGGTGTTGTTATGTCCTAAATTGACAAGAAATAAGAAAAATCTAGACAGTTCAGTGAAAATATAGATTTATGCCTGGAGTGTCTGAGATCCCTAGCCGACAGGAAAAAAAACACTGATTCCAGGTGTCCTATAGGGAACATAAAGGTCTTACAATGGTTGGCTGAGAGTGGACTGGTTCATAAGTCACTGGGGAATCAGCCTATAGGTATTGGACCTCAGTTACTTGTACCTGTATAGAGGTGGTGGAGGAAGAAAAATGAAGCTTCAGAAATGAAGTTATCATAATAGGTACAAGCACAGACCTTTAGGCTAATGAACTAAGCATGGTGATCATAAACATCTTATTAAGGATGGATTGTGCAAATGTAAGTCCCAGAATTTCCAGACTGATTCTGATATCAGATACCTTTTCATTTTTTAATGAAAATCAGTCTTTTAAAGTAGAAATAAACATGGTTTTATTTTTATATCTCATAGGAATAAGTTTACAACAAAAAAAATGTCCTTTATTGGAACATATGTCTTGGTTTCTACTTCAGAGAAAGTGGTCATTCAATCTATACAGCCAAATGCATGCAGTAAAGGGGCATTGGGGGGATCCCTGGGTGGCTCAGCAGTTTGGCGCCTGCCTTTGATCCTGGAGTCCCAGGACTGAGTCCCACATAGGGCTCCTTTCATGGAGCCTGCTTCTCCTCCCTGTGCTTGTGTCTCTGCCTCTCTTTCTATGTCTTATGAATAAATGAACAAAATATTTTTAAAAATTAAACCATTTTTTAAAATTTTTTTTAATTTTTTTATTTATTTATGATAGTCACAGAGAGAGAGAGAGGCAGAGACACAGGCAGAGGGAGAAGCAGGCTCCATGCACCGGGAGACCGACGTGGGATTCGATCCTGGGTCTCCAGGATCGCACCCTGGGCCAAAGGCAGGCGCCAAACCGCTGTGCCACCCAGGGATCCCAAAAATTAAACCATTTTAAGATAAACAATTCAGTGGCATTAGTCCATTTACAGTGTTGTACAACCGCTATCTCTTATTCCAAGCATTTTCCTTACTCCCAAATAAAACCCTATACCTGCTAATGCTGTGGTTTTACTTTCTATTGCCTCCTCCTCCCAGCCACCTATTTGCTTTCTGCTTACCTATTCTGTATATTTCATAAAACAGAATCAGATAGTATCTGTTATTTTGTGTCTGGCTTCTTTTACTTGGCATGTTTCAAGGTTCACTCATGTGGCATGCATTAGTACTTCACTCCTTCTTATGGCTGAATAATATCCTATTGTATCAATATGTCACAGTTTGTTTATATATTTATCCACTGATAGACATTTGGGTTTTCTCAACCTTTTGGCTATCATGAATCATGCTACACTGAACATTTAGGTACATGGCAAAGAACTTTCGCTCTTCTCTTCTTTGAACTCCCTCAAAAGATGAGGATTGGTAGAATTTCACCTGATTTCATTCCTAATTCTTTTTTCTGTTGACTCTCTACGATTCTATTCTTATCCCAAGTTCCAGCTTGTCTCATCACCAAAGGAGAGTGACTATACCAGTTACATGACATCTTTGTGGATCAAAAGACATTGTTGTATGTATGTGCAGTATGTCCTGCCCATTGAGTTTGGTATTGACCCTGGAAATGGTGAAGAAATGCTGGAGAAATGATTCCAACATTGTGCCAGTTATATGAATCCCGACTTGGAGTGTCCATGATCATAAGTGATTTGTTCAAAACCTAGATGTCAACTTTTTGCTGTAATATGCTGTGTCCTCTGATTGTCAACCCTCTCTTCCCATAGCTAGAGTTGCTTCAACCCCCTGTGGTTCTCTGCCTCATGTCCCACTGTGTATAAAACTAGGAATCTGTCCTCTTAATTCCTACAGGGTGCTAAGGTCTGTGCCCCAGCACAAATTGTTGAGTGAGCCCCACTCTTGAGACCTAATGTCAATGAGTCCCAGGAGTCTCCATCACCACACTTGGTCTTAGCACAATACTTACTTCTCTAAGCTAATTATCTTAAATTACTTCCATAACCACCACCCCCACTCATTCAAAATGGGGATCCTGACTTCCACTGCTTAGTGTTACTACAGAAATTAAATAAGATATGCAAAGTACCTAGCACAGTTTCTGGCATATTCCATGAGAGCAACTGCAGTATTATAATCTCCCTGCCTCTTACCTCTTGCTGAATCTGAGTTTTACCCCTCTGTTTGATCCTATAGCTTTCCTTTCCTGCCAACTGTTCTCTGTCTGCATGCTTGATTTCAGTTTCATCCCTTTTGCCACAACTGAGCACGTCCCCAGGTGCACGTTCCATCTCAGCCTTTGTACTTTTCAGTGTGGGCCTCTTCTGACTGGCAAGTCGCATTGCCTTCTGACATCTCAATTTTGGATGTTTCACTCAGCAAATGCAATGGTAGAAAAAATAAAGGGCTCCTGAGGTATATCCAACCAACATCTTATTTGAAAATTAAAAAATTTAAAATAAGCCAAATCTTGTGTTGAATTTCTTCTCACTGTCACTTGGAAGTAAATAGATCTCCTGTGGGAATGGTCTTACATACTGAGCTGAGAAATTCACTCAGATCTGTGACAAACCTGCCTTTCACAAAGGCAATCTGAGGAGGGATCAAAAGAAATGGTATTTTATTTGTCATCATTTATCAAGTATACAAAATGATTTCAATCATGTTAAGGATGAAAACAGGCTTATAATCAACATAAGATGAGCTGCTTTTTGTCATTCTTATGAATAACTGTCATCAAAGCCAACATAAAACCAGATCAAGTTTGTATTATTTCTCAATTATAGGAGAAAGAAGGGGGGTGGAGTGACTTTTTGAATGCTGCAATAAAGTCTCTCCAGCCAAAAGTTTCAGGTAATAATGGGCATAACTTTATAGCCCTTTCTAATTTACAAACAACATTGCATTTCATCTTCATGATGCACAAAGGTAGCACAGCCCACACTTGCACCTGAACCAGTAATGGAATGTATGTGAACATGTGCCTGCACATAAGGATGTTAATCAACAGTATGTGTAGTAGATAGAAGCAGAGAGAGAGAGAGAGAGAACAAATGAGCATGTCAGCATAGACTCAATAAAGAATAAATATTCACAAGAAATGGAAAATGCACCCAGCTTGCTTTAAAGAACCAGTACTATTCATCCATTGTTACAGTATAAGAAAAAAGGTAAAATTGGGTGTGTAGGGGGAGATGAAGATCTGTTTACATTTACTGCCTTAGTTAAAACACACTTTGAACTGCCTATTGCATAGTATTTCTATCAAGCCAGGCTTTCTGTTATACAATGGACTCCTTCCTACATTGTCTTCACAAACTCCAAAGCTACTTGGAACAAAACCATTCTCCAGTGCTTTAGGTGTGATTGAGCCATTGCCTTTCCTCCTAATCTCATACTTGCTGTCTTTCAGAAACCTTATTCTTCACCTCATCCTTTATCCCTACTTTGAGTTGCATGTGGATTCAAACCCTAACTCTAACTTGCCTCTGTGAAACTCACTGTTATGAGTTGGAACATGGGAACCATATCTTCCCTCTAAAGTTAGTGTGAGGATTAAACGAGAGAGTACATGAACAAGAAGTGTGGTGTCTTGTGTGTAAGTAGAGATCCATAAATGTTCCCTTCGTTTCCTCTCTGACTCCCCCATTCCTCTTTCCTATCAGTTAAGTGATCTTTCCGTAGAGACCAAAGACAAAGAGACACTGGCTGCCACCTGCATACCACCTTCATCCCAACATGCCCTAGCCCCCTGTTCATCCAAGAGAAGTGAACTGAGCAGGAGCAGAGGCAAGTGTTGACCAGGCCACAGAAGTCAGTCCTATAGAGAAGAAAAATATGTCTGTCTCTTACTTAAGGCCTGTCCTGGTGTGGCCTCAACCTAAGTTTGAAAATTTACTTTGCACTATTCCCACCTTATGCTTTGACCATATTTGACAATTTTTCTTCCCCAGAAACAGTTGGCCACACCTCACACTCCTCCCCACTGAGACCCTGCTATCTCTCTCCCTCACCCGATGCTCTTGCTCTTGCAATTTCCTCAACACAGAGCTCTCTTGCCTTGCTTCTCCTCCAAAAGCCTCAAAAACCCTTTAAAAGGCACAATTCCCAAGTAGCCAGCTTGCCCATTTACCAACGCCCCTTACTATTATTCTCCATGCTACAACCAAATGACTGACCCACCAAACACAAATGATGTGGTTTCCTTTCCCTTGAACCCTCCCTTAACTTGCATGCTTGGATCTATCATGCAACATATATTCCATATTTCTACCCTGCCTTCTCCCACAAGGCATGACTATGTGCTTCAGTTATTTCTGTACCTCTTTCTAGACTATAGGTTATAAATTCCCCAAGGTGAGGGATTATATCCTCCTCATCCTTAAATATCCCTAAACTACCCATTGACCTTTCCTTTTAGGGGCTAAAATACTTATTGAATTGAATTGAATAGAATAGAATATATTTCCCTTTATTTTAGAGGAAGCTTAAAGAAGGTTTGGGGGCCATAAGGCTATAAGATAAAACAACCAGTTAAATTTGAATTTCAAATAAACAAAGAGTCATTTTTAGTATGCCTCAAATATTGCATGAGGTACACTTACACCAAAAATTTATTGGCTGATTATATAGAACTCAAATTTAACTGGATATTCTATATTTTTATTTGCTAAATCTGGCAAATCTAACTGGGAAACATATCGTAAAAGGCAACAATGGAGGGAATATACCATATTCGTTTGAAGTATGTTGGAGGGATAGACTCAGAGTCGATGTAGTAGTTTATTTTTAAAGTTTTTTATTTTAATTCCACTTTGTTAACATATAGTGTTATATTAGTTTCAGGTGTACAATATAGTGATTCAGTAATTCTATGCATTACTCAGTGCTCATCATGATAAGCATGCTCTTTAATCCTCATGACCTATTTCACCCATTCCCTCCTCCTCCCCTCCTCCCCTCTAGTAAGCATCAGTTTGTTCTCTAGAGTTAACAGTCTGTTTCTTAGTTGTCTTTCTCTCTCTCTCTTTTTTTCCCTTTTGTTCATTCATTTTGTTTCTTACTCTACATATGAGTGAAATCATATAATATTTATCTTTCTCTTATTTATTTAACTTAGCATTATAGTCTCTGGCTCCATCCATGTCACTGCAAATGGCAAGATTCATTCTTTTTATGAATAGATAAATTCATCATAAAAATTATGGCTGAATAATATTCCATTACACACACACACACACACACATCTTCTTTATCCATTTATTAATTGCTGAACATTTGGGCTGCTTCCATAATTTGGCTATTGGAAATAATCTCTGCAATAAACATAGGGATGCATATATTTTTCTGAATTAGGGTTTTTGTATTCTTTGGGTAAATACCTAGTAGTGTAATTGCTGGGTTATAAGGTAGTTCTATTTTTAACTCTTTATGGAACTTCCATACTGTTTTCCAGAGTGACTGCCCCAGTTTGTTTTTCCACCAATAGTGCATGAGGGTTCCTTTTCCTCCACATCCTCATCAGGATTTGTTGTTTCTTATGTTTTTGGTTTTAGCTATTCTGACAGTTGTGAGGTGATAATATCATTGTGGTTTTGATTTGCATTTCCCTGATGATGAGTGATGTAGAGCATCTTTTCATGTGTCTATCAGCCACCATCTTGTATGTCTTCTTTGGAGAAAAGTCTGTTTATGTCTTCTGCCCATTTTTAATTGGATTATTTGTTTCTTGGATGTTGAGTTGTATCAGTTCTTTATATATTTTGGATAATAATCCTTTATCAGATATGTCATTTAGAGATATCTTCTCCCATTCTGTTGGTTGTCTTTTGGTTTTGTTGATTGTTTCCTTCACTGTTTCAAATCTTTTTATTTTGATGTAGTCCCAATGGTTTATTTTTGCTTTTACTTCTCTTGCCACAGGATATATATCTAGAAAGATATTGCTACAGCCAATGTCAAAGAAATTATTGCCTGTGCTGTTTCAAGTCTCACATTTAGGTCCCTGATCCATTTTGAGTTTATTTTTGTGTACGGTATAAGAAAGTGGTCCAGTTTCTTTCTTTTACAGGTGGTTGTACAGTTTTTCCAACACCATTTGTTGAAGAGACTGTCTTTCCCATTGCATATTTTTGCCTCTTTTGTTAAAGATTAATTGACCATATAAACATGAGTTTGTTTTGATGCTCTCTATCCTGTTCCATTGATATATGTGTCTAGTTTTGTACTAGTACCGCACTATTTTGATTACAGCTTTGTAGTATAGCTTGAAATCTGGAATTGTAATACCTCCAGCTTTGTTTTTCTTTTTCAAGATTGTTTTAGCTATACAGAGTCTTTTGTAGTTACATACACATTCCAGTATTTTTTGTGTTATTTCTGTGAAAAATGCTATTGGTATTTTGATAGGGATTACATTAAATCTGTAGATTACTTTGGGTAGTTTGGACATTTTAACAATATTTTTTCTTTTGATCCATGTGCATAGAATGTCTTTCCATTTGTATTATCTTCAGTTTCTTTCATCAGTGTCTTGTAGTCTTCAGAGTGTCTTTCAACCCCTTGGTTAAGTTTATTCTTAGGGTTTTTTTTATTATTTTTGGCACAACTGTACATGGGATTGCTTTCTTTTTCTTTCTCTCTCTTTTTTAAGTCTTTTATTTATCTATCTGAGAGAGAGAGCAAGAGCACAAGTTTGGGGGAGGGGCAGAAGGAGAGGGAGAAATGGGCTCCTTGCCAAGTAAGGAGCCCAATGCTCCTTGCCAAGTAGGGGCTCAATCCTAGGACCCTGGGATAATGACCTGCCCCAAAGGCAGATGCTTAACTGAGCCACCCAGGTGCTCCTGGGATTGCTTTCTTAATTTCTCTTCTGTGGCTTCATTACTAGTGTATATAAATGCAACAAATTTCTGCACATTGACTTTGTATCCTGTGACCCTACTGAATTCATTTATTAGCCGTAATAGTTTTTGGCAGAGTCTTTCAAGTTTTCTATATAGAGTATCATGTCATCTGGAAATAGTGAAAGTTTTACTTCTTCCTTACCATTTGGATGCCTTTATTCTTTTTCTTTGTCTGATTGTTGTAGCTAGGACTTCTAGTATTACATTGAATAAAAGTGGTGAGAGTGGACATCCTTGTCTTTTCTGACCTTAGGGGAAAAGCTCTCAATTTTTCACCATTGAGTATGATGTTACCTGTGGGTTTGTCATATATGGCCTTTATTATGTTAAGATATGTTCCCTCTATACCTTTGTAGGGTTTTTATTTTCATAAAACCTTTGTTGAGGGTTTTTATTATGATTGGATGTTGTACTTTGTCAAATGCTTTTTCTGCATCTATTGAAATTATCATGTGATCCTTATCCTTTCTTTTATTAATGTAGTGTATCACATTGATCGATTTGTGAATACTGAACCACCCTTTGCAACCCAGGAATGTATCCTACCTGATTGTAGAGAACAATTTTTTAATGTATTGTTGCATTCTTTTTGATAATATTTTATTGAAGATTTTTTAATGTATGATCATTAGAGATATTGGCCCATAGTTCTCTCTCTCTCTCTTTTTTAGTGTCTTTATCTAGTTTTAGTATCAAGGTAATGCAGGCCTCATGGAATTAATTTGGACATTTTCCTTCCTTTTCTATCATTTGTAAGAATTTGAGAAGAGTAGATATTAACTCTTCTTTAAACATTTGATAGAATTCACCTGTGAAGTGATCTGGTCCTGGACTTTTGTTTGTTGGAAGTTTTTTGATTACCAATTCAACTTCTTTGCTAGTAATCAGTCTGCTCAAATTTTCTTTTTCTTTCTAACTCAGTTTTGATGGGTTAAATATTTCTAGGAAATTGTCTGTTTCTTCTTGGTTGTCCAATTTGCTGGGATATAATTTTTCATAATATTCACTTATACTTCCTTGTGTTTATGTGTTGTTGGTTTTTATTTTTCCTGTTTCTCTTTTGTATATTTGAGTCCTCTCTTTTTTTGATGAATCTGGCTAAAGGTGTATCAATTTTGTTGCTCTTTTCAAAGAACCAGTTCCTGGTTTCATTAATCTGTTGGGTTTTTTTTACTTTCTATTTTGTTTATTTCTGCTCTAATGTTTATTATTTCTTCCCTTCTACCGGTTTTTGGTTTTGTTTGTTCTTTTTCTAGTTACTTTAGGTGGAAGCTTAGGTTGTTTATTTGAGATTTTTCTTATGTCTTGAGGTAGGCCTGTGTTGCTATAAACTTTCTTCTTTGAGCCATTTTTGCTACATCCCAAAGACATTGGTGTTTTCATTTTATCTTCGTGTATTTTTTTATTTCCTCTTTAATTTCTTGGTTGACCCATTCATTATTTAGTAGCATGTTATTCAACCTCTATGCATTTTTGCTCTTTACACATTTTTTTTCCCTTGTGGTTGATTTCTAGTTTCATAGCATTGTGGTCAGAAAAGATCCATGGAATGACCTCAATCTTTTTTACTTTGTTGATATTTGTTTGTGACCTAACATGTGATCTATTGTGGAGAATGTTTCATGTGCACTTAAAAAGAATGTATATTATCTGTTGTTTTAGGATGGAATATTATGAATATATTCATTAAATCCACTATTCCAGTGTGTCATTCAAAGCCACTAATTTTCTTGTTCATTTTCTGTTTGGATGATTGCTCCATTGATGTGAGTGGACTGTTAAAGTCCCCTACTATTACTGTATTACTATCAATGATTTCTTTTATATTTGTTGTTAGCTGCTTTAAGTATTTGGGTGCTCCCATGTTGGATATATAAATATTTACAATTGTTATATCTTCTTGTTGGATTATCCCTGTTGTTATTATATAGTGTACTTCCTTGTCTCTTATTATAGTCTTTTTTTTTTAAGTCCATTTTGTCCAATATAAGTGTTGCTATTGTGGCTTTCTTTTCACATCCATTTGCATGATAAATGCTTCTCCATCCCTTCACTTTCAATCTGCATGTGTCCTTAGATCTGAAGTAAGTCTCTTATAGTCACTATATAGATGGGCCTTGTTTTGTTTTTGTTTTGGTTTTGGTTTTCTAATCTGTTCTGTCATCTCTGTGCCTCCTGAATCTGGATATCTATTTCTTCTCCAGATCTGGGACGTTTTCAGCTATGATTTCTTCAGGTAATTTTTCTGCCCCCTTTTCTCTCTCTTCTCCTTCTTGGAGCTCCATAGTGCAAATGTTATTACACTTGATGGAGTCACTGAGCTCCCTAAGTTTATCCTCAGTTTGCATATTTTTTTTTCTCTCATCTGCCCAGCTCGATTACTTTCCATTACTTGTTCTCTAGGTCACTGATTCATTCTTCTGCTTCACCTAACCTACTATGTAGTCCATCTAGTTTAATTTTTCATTTCATTTATTGTGTTCATCTGACTGATTCTTTTTCATTTCATTGTTAAGGGTCTCACTGATGTCCACCATGCTTTCCTCAAGTTCAGTGAGTACCTTTATGACCATTACTTTAAATTCTCTATCAGGCATATTATTTATCTCCATTTTGCTTAGATCTCCTGCTGTGATTTTTGTCCTGTTTTTAATTTGGGACATATTCTTCTGCCTCCTCATTTTGTCTAACTCCATTTCTGTGTGTTAGGAAAGACAGCTATGCCTCCTGCACTTGAAAGTGATGGCTTATGAAGAAGAAGGTCCTGAGTACCCTGTCATGAAGTGTCCCCTGTTCACCAGCCTGGTGCTTGATGGTTATCTTCTACATGTGATGAATGTGCCCTGCTATTGTGGCTGAGCCAATTTTTCCTTTAGTCCAGTCATCAGCAATGAATCTCTTTGCCTGTGGTGGGCAGTGTGAGTCCCTGTGGTGTAAGTAGGGCCAGTCTGGGGATGCCTTGGGTTTGAGTTGAGTCAGACCCAGTATTTGCCACATTTGCAGTAGCTCCAAACTCCAGGGTGCTTTCTTTGTGTTGTCCTCTGAGAAGCTTTCATCGGTAGATGGAGCCTGCAGTCAGATCAGTTGTCTGCCTCCAGCCCCCCATTGAGGCATCCATCTGACTGGGGCATGTGGTTATCTTTCTCTCTCTCTCCAGGGCAGGAGACACTTTGGAGGGGTGCTGGCCACTGTAGGGGCTGCTTGCACACTGCCAGGCCTGTGGCACTGCTCTGTATGGCCTCTGGCCAAAGGCATATTGGAGAGGGTGGATCTGCCAAAACACAGTGCAAGGTGGGAGCCATAGAGTGGCCATGCTAGTAAGTTTTGTGCCCCCAGCCCAATCCTCTGCTGGAGGGGCCCTGCAGTGTTAGGACTGAAGCAGCCTGCCAGACTCTGTGGAAGCACAGCACGGGCAACAGTGAGGTCATAGTATTAGCAAGTTTTGTGGGCCCCACACCACATCCTCTGTCAGGTAGGCTGCCTGGAGGTGTGGATTGGTGGACGCACAACATGGGCAACAGTGCTGGCAAGTAGGTAGGAAGTCCTGCAGGTGGTCATGTGTTTACACTGGGGGGTGGAGGAGGAAAATGTTCCCTGCCAGTTCCTTTGTTCTAACAGGAGTTCACCAGTGGTTTTTGTCCCTCTGAGACATGTTCTGAGTTGAGTAAATAACTCTTCCTCTCTGATATACCAGGGATCTTTCAAACTGCTGCTTCTACACTTCATCTTCATGGGCCATTCATTGTGCTGTCTCTTTAAGGGCAGGGACTCCGTTTCCTCTCACCCTCCTGGTCCACTCAGAGTCAAGACCACTGTTTTTTTGTTTGTTTGTTTGTTTTTTAATTCCGGGTTTTAAGTTCTGCTACTTGAAAGAACTCACAAAATTCAGCCCCGCTGGTTTTCAAAGCCAAATGTTGTGGGAATTTGTCTTCCCTGTGCAAGGCTCTCCAGTGATAGTCTGTTTCTCTCCTCTCTCCATGCCTATGGGTTCCCTCACAACTGTGGACAGTCCAATGAGTCCATATGGTTCCAACCATGTCTCTGTTCTCCTTCCCCTCTTTGATGTGGCCTCTTTTTTACATTTAGTTGAGGAGTTTGTTCTCCAGTCTCTAGATTGTTTTCTGGGTTATTTACACGTATGTGAGTGTTATCTAGTTGCATCCATGGGATAAGGTGAGCCGAAGAGTCTTCCTATTCCATCATCTTCCCTGGAAGTCAAGGCTTCTGAGGGAACTGCTGTGACTTTCATGTCTGTTACCAGCATTCATCTCTTCAACACTCATGATTACTCATCTGGGAGACACACAGGTTGCTGTGCCCTGAAAAAGTCTCTTGTGATGTCTGTAGGTGGTCACCAAACTTGCCACATACTTGCTCTCAGCTCACACCATATCTGTGCCAGATCCTTGGGTTGCACAAAGAATGGGATCAGGAAGGTAATTTTTTGAGAGAAAAAGCACTGAGTTAACCGAAGTTACTAGGAGAAGTCACTCTTTTCTTTTTATTTGAATAACCATTCGTATACTTTATATAACTTTCCCATCTGTGTGTACCTTTCAAACAAATGAGGCAGCCCTCTCTTACTACAGTGTTTTTATTTCCCTTAATGGAGTTTTTTCTTATTTCTTCAATCCTAAAATTTCCCCTTTCAAGTCTGTTTTTTCTGCTGTTTCACATCTTCAGGCATCTCGGAGAAAGAAAAAAAAAGGGTTCATTTGAACAATAAACAATGGTTTTAAAAATGTTCTTACCATTTCACACTCCAAAAACTGAGGAAATGAAAAACACTTTCTCTCTCTGTCTCACTCTCTTTCTCTCTCTCTCTCTCTCTCTCTCACACACACACACACACACGCACACACATACGCACGCATGCACACACACACTAAAAGCCAGTGCAATCCCCTTCTGATTGCTTGAACTCCATTCTTCCCTGTCAAAAGATATACACCCGTGAGTACTTTCACATCTTAGCTACACTAGGCTTTCTGAAGAGCTTTCCTGCAGCAGGGACAGGGCAGCCAACTCCCCCACAGACTAGATGTGAGGGAATTTCCACAAGGACATTCCAGCAAAGCACCCAGCAGGCAGCAGGGGAACGCACTGTGCTTATTCTTAGTTGAGGACAGTTGGCGTCTTTGTTTTTATCTTTATTGAAACAAAACAAGTAAACCAAAGAATAAACATCTCTCTATAAACCTAGAAGCATCTCTCTTTCTCTATTCTATTCACTATCAAGCTATTGAAATTGGGGAACAGCTAAATGTAAAGAAAGGTCCTGCCTCCACATTTTCATCTATCTCCTTAACCCAGTGAAATCTAGCACTTGTTTCTAACCCTTAATCTGAAACTATTTCTTTCAAAGGTCACCAGCAACCAGAGTGGCCAAACAGGGACTCTTTGGCGAGTAAAAGAGATGCTATTAGTAATTATACTAAAACAACAGGTATAAACATGAATTGTTCCCATCAAGAACCTCTTATCTGATAAATCCAAACCCCTCTTCCCAAAAACTTTCTTGACCCTTCAGCATCTGACATAGTCACTACTCCTTTTTGAAACTGTTATTTCCACCCTTTTTCTTGACACTACTACTCCTCTATTCAAAGGACGGCTCAGATCTTTTTGTTGGTTCCTCTTTCTCACATTGGATGGAAAAGTTCCGAGCCTGATTACTTGGCTTTTCTGTCTCTCTCTCTCCCCCTCCTCAGAAACTTCTCCATTCCCTATGACATTAACTCTCCTCCCACCATGATTCCCAAGTGGGAATCTTATCTCCATTCCTGATGTATAATTCGAATTCTGGTCTCATTAAACTTCCTCGTAGATATTTACACTCAAATATTCCACCGTCACCTGAGAGTCTACCAGGCACGGCCCAACTCACTATCCATAATGTATTCCACATGAATTATGCTCCCAGGTTTGTGTAGTGAGGTGGTACTGAGCCACAGGTGATTCACACAACAGTGATCATCATCTGAAGATCATTTCCCACCTCTCTCACTCCTTCAACCCCTTACCACAAATGAGCTCATTCCAAAATGTTCCTTGTCTTTCAGTGGCCTACCATTCATCTTGCTACTCAAGCTTGAGATTTGACATCCCCTTAATTCCATTCCTTTTCCAGTCAGCATTTCTCCTAATTGATCTTGGACATAAACTTATCATTTCTTTCTTCATAATATTGATGGAGTCTCTCCCTTACCTTTGATTCCTACTGATCTCATCACAATTTCAGTTTAGAGATGAAAAATTTCTAAGCCAGATAGTAGGTCTTAAAAATGTCTGCTGCCTGGAGAGAAGGAGCAAGGTGAAGACTTAGGGGGTCTAATAAGTTTGGCCATTCAGGGTTCATTTACAATCTCCAAATGTACTGCTTCAGTACTGAGACAGGCATTGAAGATGCATCACAGAACCATGGCAGTATCCTGTAACACTGGGAACCTATGTGCTCCTTCAGCAATGCTGCTGTCACCTCTTATTCAAGGTCCAGCCCAAGTCCTCAAGCCTGGCTCAACCTGCCTGGGGTGATCTCTCTTATCTGAAGATTGAGTATATTCTATCTGCCATTGTTAAGTAGCTGTTTCATTGAGTATGTTTGACTTCCCAGAATTACACTGTGAACTCCTAGGTGGAGAGGGTAGGACCCATATCTTCATGTCCTTAGAATCCCCCACATTTCCTAACATGTGCCAGGTGGCCATCAATAACTGTTAAACAGGGCTGATCACATAGTTTACTGGGGTCCAGTATAAAATGAAAATGCAGGGGTCCTCATTCAAAAGGCAAGATAAAAGCTCATTCCTTTCTTCCAGAGTCTCTCTTGGTCTGTCTTGATCAGTTTTGTTTATTTGCTTTGAATTTGGGGATTTTCTTTTTTATTTCAAGTTTGTATTTTAATTCCAGTTAGTTAACATACAGTATTATATTAGTTTCAGGTGTACAATATGGTGATTCAGCATGGCTTTGGGGGGATTTTCTTAAATAATTTTCTGTTTTCTATTTAAATGATACTGCCTTTAGCACAGGGATTCTCATGAAATAAGTGCAGACCCTCACAGGCATTAAGGTCTTCTCTGAGACCTGGCAGGCTAACCCTCTTGGTACCTGGCACTGGAGTGTTCAGACTTCTGCAAGGGCACATGAATGGCAGAGTCTGGCAGGGCACATAGTGCCAAGGAAGGGAAGCAGGTGGCAAGGGAGGTGGGATTGCATGTGATCTAAGGCTCCAACTTTCATTGTCCCACCTGAAAGATTCAAAGATAAAATTATTAAGAGCTTTAGGGCGACAGCAGAGTATTAAGCTGGGGCCCCATATGACCAGTTATTGCAGTGGTCATATGTCCATGAGGCCAGTCCTGATGTTAAATGATTAAATGAATGTAGTAAATTGTAGATCATTCTTTCAAAAGGCAGTAGAAGAAAAATGGGGAAAGAGAAAGAGGTGGGAGAGCCAATGGTGTTTTTGGAGTCTATGATTACAGAGTGAGGGGTTTTGACAGGAAGGTTGCTTGAGAAGGCTGGTGCTGGGCGGACGGGGTGATGGCCTGGGGCAGGTGCGCAGTTGAAGGGTCTAATCTCTGAGTAGATGGATCACATTTCTTGGCCAAAAGTAGAGTGCAGAGAGAGTGAGTATAGAAGCAAAATGTTCAGAACTGTGAGACTTCATCATGGATATGGGGTAGAAATTGGCAGAAGTATTTAAGATTTAATGAAACGTTGTTTTGTCTCTTTATTTATGGATTCAGCAATTATTTGTGAAAAACAATTATATGCAAGGCACTGAGCTAGTTACTGTTGTATTCACTAAAGTGAATCAGACCCTGTCACAGTGTCTTGAAAGAGCTTGCAGTTACAAAGGAGACAAGAACAACATACATGTGTATGTAAAATTTAGGGCAGGCTGTGATGAGTGGCTTGGAAAACACTTTTTAGCTAAATCAAGCTTCCTAGAAATATCCTTGTGCTAAAGATTTAGTAGTTGAGTCTGTTTGGTACAGAAACACAAAAGAAAATAAACATGCACAATAGTCACAGCAAGAAGGATTGCCTCAGATTACTGCTTCATTTTCCTTTCAGAGAAATCTCCATGTTCTTTCAGTGGTTATATACTAAGGGCCTGCTATGTGCCAGGCACTGTGTTATATCACAAGTGAGCTGGAGTTTGCAAACAGTGGAGGGTAGGGAAACAGTTTATGATGTTTCAGTTTGCCACAGGAGAATTTTTAGCTTTGGATATCCAACAGAAATCTTCCTGTCTCCAAAAGTCCTGTTCTGCAGAAATTTAGCAGCTAAGACAGAGCAGTATCCTACATCCCCTAAATAATAACATGGCTGGCGACAGAATAGACTGTACTAGAACTTTGGAAACTCAAATCTCTGTAGAGTAGCCCAAAGAGGAGACTCAGAAAGAATTCTTCAAGATTGCCCTTTGATGTGACCTCAGGGTCCTTGCACAGAAAGAAATGCAGGGCCTGTCACAAGGAGAGAGCATGAGGCTGTGTGTGGTGATCACCCAGCAGTGGTTGGGAAAGAAGGTCAGAGAACGGGAGATTATTGCGGAAGGGAGCAAATTGCATTTCTCTTGCTCTCCATGGAGCCCAGAGGCATGTTTTGCGGGTACTTCAGGACTGAGAATGATCAGGGAACTGATGAACTTTGAGCAAGACCAGCTACCTAATCTTCTGGGCCTAGTGCAAAATGAAAAGGGGAGGTGCCTTGTTAAAAAAATAATTAAGAATTTCAAGAAAACAGCAGCAGAGCATTGAAACAAGTATGGGACTGTGTGCAGGACCCTGTACATTTGTACTGGTTGCACACCCATGTAGCCAGCCTTGATTTTCAGTATAGGGTTTGGACAAAGGGACAGTTCAAACTGGCACCTTGGCTGGCTTAGAATGTAGGTAGGCAACCCACTATCAGAGTAGTGTGCCCTAAAAGAACTATGAAGGAAACTCTTGCAATCATATTGTGTCCTTTATAGAGAACATGAAATACATCTTTCACATTGGTGTTTTGAACCAACAATACACACACCCACATGCACATATATATATCATTTGAATCAAATTCACATGAGCCTTACCTAGAGTTTTCTCTTTATTCACAGGTCTAGAGCAACAGAATATCAAGTCAGAAACAATCTTTATTCAGCTGCTGTTTACTGGGGCATGCTGCATGCCACATGCTGTCCTGGAAGGCTTATAATGCACTGGTGAACATAAATGCCCCTGCAGCCATCATTCCCCTTCCTGGGGAAGCAGTTAATGAACAGAACATGTATATATATATATATATGTACCATAAAATCAGATTGTGAGGGACACCTGGGTGTCCCAGGGTGGCTCAGTTGGTTAAGTGAGTGACTCTTGGTTTTGGCTCAGGCCATGATCTCAGAGTGAGATCAAACCCCATGTTGGGCTCCATACTCAGCATGGAGTCTATTTGAGATCCTTTCCCTTCCCCACTTCTCCTTCCCCCCAATTGCAAAGCATGCTCTCTCTCTCTCTAAAAAATAAAAACAACCAGATTGTGATATGTGCAATGAAGATAAATGTGGGTGGATAGCACATGATGATGTGTGTGTAAGAGGGGACAAACACTATTTTACGTAGGAATCAGCAATGGTCTCCTGAGAGAGCTCCTCTGTAGGAAGAGGACTGACATGAGGAGTGAATTGTGTAAATAGTGGAGAGAAAAGCATATCAGGCAGAGGAAATGGTGTGTCCAAAGGTCCTGTGGCAGGGTGTGTTTGGAAGCTCAAAGGACAGGAGGGAGCCCAGTGTCATCTGAGTAGAGTGAGATGAGAGAGTGTTGGGAGAAAGAGATTAGAGAGGAAGCTGGGCCAGGTCACTGTGATCTTTGCAAACCAAAGCAAGAATTTTGGACTTTATGAGACATTGACCTCTGTTTTAAAAAATGAAGAGTTATCCAACAGAGGAGGAAGAAAAGTTCCAGGCAAGGGAAAGAGCACATGCAGCAGTGCAGGGGAGGGGCTGGCCTCATATATTTGAGAGAATGTCTGAGACTTGATCCTGGTGGAGTCAAGCATAAGGAAAGATGAGCCTGTGAGGGAGGTCAGATCCAGGCCACAATGTGCTGTGTGAAGATCTCTGTGTCAGCCCCTCTTGCAGTGTGGCCACAAGGCTGGAACCCAGGGGAGTGTGACAAATGCCATGATCTTCTTTCTGAGGAGAGCCTGTTCCCACAGGCCTGATGCAATCTTATTTCTGTTAAACCATCTCATCTCTGTTTTCACATCAGCACTCTACAAAACAACACAGGCCAAGAGTCATAAGTCAATCTCCTAAATATGGAACAGGGAATTTTTTTCATGTTCTGAACCAAGATGACATGTCACAATGTTGTGCCATGGTTGAACCTGACCTTCACTGCATCCCACATCCACCTGCAGCCCAGGGCTTGTTTTGGTCTCAGCAAGGTTTGCTTTCATGTCAGCTGATTAGGCTTTAGGTGTCACTGACATACAGGGTGTTTGAAAGCTTCTGGGAGGCACCTTGATACTCATTTCTAAAGGCCATCTTAAAAAATAAATAAATAAATAAAGGCCACCTTAGAGGTCTAGGGGGTCAGGTAGGATAGGTGAAGATCTGCTTTACTGCTGAACGTGAAGACTAGAAACTACACCTCAGTTTTCTTTGCCTACAAAGAAAGCATGATTTTAGAACAGTGCTTGATCTGCCTGAAGAAAGTTTCTGGAGTGATGGGAAATAGAGGTGTGAATGGACAGTGCTCATCTTACATTGTGGGAATTATGTGTTCATTCATTTGACCAAAATTTATTGAGTGCCTCCTGTATGCCAGGCATTGTCCAAGGTGACATAGTTACAGCAGTAAACATATATTCTGCTGCTTCATATTTCAAATATTATATGGAGTTGCAACAGAATCAAAGGATGTTTTGAAGTGTCCATTCTCTTTCTTGGTATTTCTTAGTAATGAGTCATCACAGAACATTCCAAACCCATAGAGGGGCTGGTAGCCTGCCTAGATCATTCAGGGACCTCAGGACATGTCTGTCTTTTCTAATTGGTCAGTCAACTAGGAGATCAGAATAGAAGGATATAGGTAAGTAATTGATATTCCAATTGGTAGGTAAACTTTGAAATATGAAGTAAATTGTTTAATTCAGTAATCAACGCATTTCAACTTTTCTTGGTTGTATTAGTTTCCTGGGGCTGCCATAGCAAAACACAGCAAACTGGGAGGCTTAAAACAAAAGAAATTTATTTTGCCATGGTTCTGAAGACTAGAAACCTTAAACCAAGGTGTTGACAGGGCCATGATCTCTCTGAAGACTCTAGGGAAGAATCCTTCCTTGCCAGAAATCCTGGGAATCCCTTGGTTTGTGGCAGAATGACTTCAAGTCTCTGCTTTCATCTTTCTAAGTCCTTTGTCCCGGTGTGTGTTTTCAGATCTTTCTCTTATATGGACATCAGTCATTGGGTTTAAGACCTGTCTTCATCCAATGTGACCTTATCTTAATTATATCTGTGAAGACTTATTTCCAAGTAAGGTAACATTCACAGGTAGTGGAGATTAGGGTATCAACATATGGGCGGGGGGGGGGGGGGGGACACCGGAGTGGCTCAGTTGGTTGGGAGGCTGCCTTTGGCTCAGGGTCCTGGGATCCACCCCACATGGGGTTCCCTGTTCACTGGGAAGCCTGCTTCTCCCTCTCCCTCTGCTGCTGTCCCTGCTTGTGCTCTCTTGCTCTGTCAAATAAATAAATAAAATATTTTAAAAAACATATCTTTTGGGAGAACACAGTTCAAACCATGACACAGTTAAATCAAGGTGTGCCAAGAGGGATGGTAGAGGGAGCAACCCACCCAGGTGCAGGTAATCAGGGCTACATTATTCTTACAGGGTTTAAAAGCAGTTTTGTTATCATCATGGTCCCAGAATTCTAAGCAACATCAGTGGTCAAATACTCCTCCCCACCAGGGGATCTCCTACCACTCCAACTATCCTCCTCCTACTTCCACCTGAACAATGGTGTGAATCACTTGTTTTTTGTTTACTAAGGCTATCATAACAAAGTTCCACAGACTGGGTGATTTAAACCACAGCAATAAAATTTCTCCCATTTCTTGAGGGCAAGAAGTCCGAGATCAAAGTGTTGGCAGAATTGGTTTCTTTAGAGGCCTCTCTCCTTGGCTTGTCATCAATCTCTCCTTATGTCTTCACAGGGTCTTCTTTCTCTTTATCTGTGTTCAAATTTCTTCTTCTAAGGACACCAATCATGTTGGATTGGAGCTCATCCTAATGACTTCATTTTAACATAATCAGCTCTTTTAAAAAAATTTTTAAATATTTTATTTATTCATTCATGAGAGATACAGAGAGAGGCAGAGACATAGGCAGAGGGAAAAGGAGGTTCCCTAAAAAAAAAAAAAAAAAAGAGAGAGAGAGAGAGAAGGAGGTTGCCTGTGGGGATCCTCATAGGAGTCTTAATCCCAGGACCCCGGATCATGACCTGAGCCAAAGGCAGATTCTCAACGTGCCACACAGGCGCCCCTCCTTTATCAGCTCTCTAAAGATCTTATCTCAAGGCAGCCCAGGTGGCTCAGCGGTTTAGCGCCACCTTCAGCCCAGGGCGTGATCCTGGAGACCTGAGATCGAGTCCCACATCGGGCTCCCTGCATGGAGCCTGCTTCTCCCTCTGCCTGTGTCTCTGCCTCTCTCTTTCTGTATGTGTGTATCTCTCATGAATAAATAAATAAAATCTTTAAAAAAATAAAGATCTTATCTCCAAATAGAGTCTTATTCTAAGATAAGATACTGGGGATTAGGACTTTAACATATGATTTTGGGGAGACATAATTCAGCCCATTACACCATTGAATTAATCTATTAAGTATTTTCAGTCATATTATAGTAGAAACAAAAACCCTACTTTTTCCAAGAAACACATTCTCGTTACCACCATTCTGTTATCACACCTATGACTGTAACACTTCACAAATGGGTTCCTAGGAAAAGTTTCACAGCCATTACTTGGTAACAGAAGTTCATGGTGAAATAAGTTTTAGAGCAAAAAAAGTAGCAAGATTCCGAAACTTCCTTTATAAGGGAACCCCTTTCTCAATTGTTTTTCTGATGATAATGCTTTTCAGAAAGGTGCTGTCTAAAATAAAGCTGAGCTGAACAAAGCTGACTTTTGGCAATATAAATATTGTGGTGAGATTGTTAGGAATATATTTCATTGCTCTTAAAAAATAATGTATTTGTCATTAAAAATTGTAATAATCTTGTGTATGTTGTGTACTACCTATTAACATAAAAAGAAATAAAAAGCTGGTAATATTGCTAGGACTCATTTTATGACTTAAGTCTAGGACACAAATATGAACTTGAGAGCTGAAAAAAGAGCTAATTGATATTAACCCCAATGTCAGCTAATTGAGAACCACTGGCTAACAGAGCCAGTAGGTAACTGAAGGTAAAGATTGCATGTTCCACTGAAGGTCTTGAATGACCTTAGATCCACTAAAACAAACAAACAAACAAATAAAACTCCCCCCCAACACACACAAAGAGTATAAAGAATGAAATAAAATCACCCTAAGTTTGACCAACTAGAGGAAATCATTGTACATATCTAAAATTGTTTCCATTCTTTTTACTCTGCTCACCTATATTTATTGCATAATTCTTAAATTACATATTAAGTTCTACACCCTATTTCATATACTAAAATTACATCCTAACCATTTTCTCATGTCATTAGAAATTGTTCATAAATATCATTTCTGATGGATACAGAATGCTACATAACATTTATTCCATATGTTAACATTTGAAGCCATTTCCTTGTTGGTAGACTTTGGGTTGTCTAATTTTCTTTGTTATAAATAACACTGCAAAAAGACATCAGAATACATATGAATATATATTATGTATATAAATATTGTGTATTTAATGGATTCCTAAAAATAGACTTCCTGGGTAAAGATATGAATATTTTAAGGCTCTCTGACTTAGTGCTATTGAATATCGGAAAGCGCCCATTTTGCTATGTTAGTGTCAAGTATGATACCTGAAAAATGCTAATTTGATTAGTAAAAATTGATCCTGTTTTAATTTTTCACTTCCTTGATTCCAAGTGAGTTTGTATAGTTTTCCATATACTCATTAGCTTTCCCTTTTTATTATTTTCTATTTTAAAATAATAAAAAGTTTTTAACTGTGATAAAGTACATATAAAACTTACAATTTTAAGCATTTTTAAGTATAAAGCTCAGTAGCATTCAATATATTCAGATTGTTGTACAATCAGTATTCAGAACTTTTTCATTTTGCAAATCTAAACTCAGTGTTCCTTAAACAACTAATCAGTTATTCCTTTTACCCCTGATAACAAGCTTTTACTTTCTGTCTCTATAAATTTGACCATTCTAAGCATCTCACATAAGTGTTATAATAATACAGTATTTGTCTTTTTCCGACTGGCTTATTTCATTTAGCAAAATGTCCTTAAGTTTAATCTATCTTAGAGCATGTGTCCAAATTCCCGTCCTTTCCAAGACTGAATAATATTCCATTGTATGTATACATGACCTGTTGCTTTTCCACTCATCTGTTGATGGACATTTGGATTGTTACCATTTTTAGGCTATTGTGAATAGTGCTGCAATAAATATGGATATAAAAATATCTCCAAATTTGAGGCTCTACTTTCAATTCTTTGAGGTATATACCTGGAAGTGGAATTGCTGGATCGTAAGGTAATTTTATTTTTAAAAATTTTTTTGAGGAACTATTATAATGTTTTCCATAGCAGCTGCACCATTTCATAATCCAACCAACAGTGCACCCCATTTCTCTATATCCTGCCAACACTTGTTTTCTGTTTATTTTTTAATAGTAGTCATTTTAATGGGGGTGAGATGATATCCCATTGAAGTTTTCATTTGCATTTGTCTAGAGATTGTCATGTGAAGCATTTTTTCATGTTTGTTGGCCTTTTGTATATCTTCTTTGAAAAATAGTGGATTCAAGCCCTTTGCCCATTTTTAACAATTGGTTTTTCTCGTTATTGTTGCCAAGTAGGAAAAGCTCCTGAATATCTGTATACAAACAAAAGATCTGTAAATATTTTCTCTCATTTTATAGGTTGCCTTTTCACCCTACTGTTTCCTTTGATTCCCAGGGTTGTTGTTGTTGTTGTTTTTTACATTGTTGTGTTTATTGGCCTAAAATTTTGATTATTTACTTTGCCCTGAAATTTTCCAAAATTTAAATGTTGGAGGTAATGCAAAGAATATCACCTGGAATTTAACCAGGGAAGGCATAATAGCAATGTGATGTTTGGGGCGGGGGGGCGGAGTGGTTTTGGCTTTGGCTTTGGTTTTATTGAGGCATGATTGGCATACAATATTATATTAGTTTCAGGTGTACAAAGTAAGTCTAGTTATCATCTGTTACCATACACAGTTATTTTTATTTTTTTTAATATTTTATTTATTCATTCATGATAGAGAGAGAAAGAGAAAGAGGCAGAGACACAGGCAGAGGGAGAAGCAGGCTCCATGCAGGAAGACTGACGCAGGACTCGATCCCAGGACTCCAGGATCACGCCCTGGGCTGAAGGCAGGCGCTCAACTGCTGAGCCACCCAGGGATCCCCAACCATACACAGTTACTAAAATATTATTGACTATATAGCCTATGCTGTACTTTTTACTCCCATCACTCAAATATTTTGTAACTAGAAATTTTTCCTCTTAATCTCCTTCATGAATTTTGTACATCTTCTCACCCTTCTCCCTCTGGTAATCACCAGTTTATTCTCTGTATTTATGGGAATGTTTTATTCATTCGTTTTGTTTTTTTAGATTCACATGGAAGTGAAATCACATAGTATTTGTATTTTTCTAACTTCCTTCATTTAGCATAATATGCTCTAGATCCATCCATGTTTTCACAAATGGGAAAATTTCATTCTTTTTATGGCTGAGTAATATTCCATTTTATACATGGCTATTGTAAATAATGCTACAATGAACATGAGTACATATATCTTTCAAATTAAGTTTTCATATTCTTTAGAAAAATATACAGAAGTATAATTACTTCAAGTATGTTATTTTTAAAATTTTTTTCAGGAAACTCCAAGCCATTTTCCACAGTGGCTGCTCCAATTTTTGTTCCCTACCACAATGCACTAGGGTTCTCTTTTCTCCACATCGTTGCCAACACTTATTTTCTCTTGTCTTTTTGATACTAGCCATTCTGACAGATCTGACAGATGTGAGGTGGTACCACATTGTGGTTTTGATTTGCATTTCCCTCATCGATTAGTAATGTTGAACACCTTTTCATGTGTCTATTGGACATCTGTATGTCTTTAGAAAAATGTCAGATCCTCTGCCCATTTTTTAATCAGATTGTGTTTTTTACAAATTGGGTTGTAGGAATTCTTTATATATTTTGAATATTAATCCCTTATGAGATGTATCATTTGCAAATATCTACTCTTATTCAGTAGGTTGCCTTTTCATTTTGTTGATAGTTTCTTTACTCTGCAAAAGCTTGGGATCCCTGGGTGGCTCAGTGGTTTAGCACCTGCCTTTGGGCCAGGGTGTGATCCTGGAGACCCGGGTTTGAGTCCCATGTCAGGCTCCCTGCATGGAGCCTGCTTCTCGCTCTGCCTGTGTCTCTGTCTCTCTCTGTGTCCCTCATGAATAAATAAATAAATAAATAAAATCTTTAAAAAAACTGTGGAAAAGCTTTTTAGTTAGATGTAGTCCTAATTGTTTATTTTTGCTTTTGTTGCCCATCACCAATGAGACATATCCAAAAAAATACCATTATGACCAATGTTCAAAAGTTTACTGACTATATTTTCTATTAAAAGTTTTATGGTTTAAGGTCTCACATTTAGTCCTTAATTTTTATAGGTTTATTTTTGTGCATGATGTAAGAAAGTGGTCCAGTTTCATCCTTTTGCATGTTGCTGTCCAGTTTTCTTCAACACCATTTTTTGAAGAAAATTATTTTCCCCATTGTATATTCCTGCCTCTTTGTTCTAGATTATTTGAATGTATAAATACAGGTTTATTTCTGGGATCCTTACCCTATTCATTGATCTGTAAGTCTACACTTGTGTCGGGAACATACGGTTTTGGTTACTACAGCTTTATAGTAGATCTTAAAATTGGGGATGTGATACCTCCAATTTTGTTCTTCTTTCTCAAGATTGCTTTTCCTATTTGGGGTCTTTTTAGGTTCCATATGGATTTTAGTATTATTTGTTATAGTTCTGTGAAAAATGCTATTTTGATAAGGATTGCAGTGAAACTATAGATTGCTTTGGGTAGTATAAACATTTTAGCATAATAGGAACCATGAGCATGGAATATCTTTCTATTTCTTTGTGTCATTTTGAATATCTTTCATCAGTGTCTCATAGTTTTCAGAATACAAGTCTTTCAGCTGTTTGGTTAAATATATTCCTAGGTACTTTTTTGGTGCAAATACAGATATAATTTTTTAAATTTTCTTTTTCTGCTACTTTGTTATTAGTGTACAGAAACACAACAGATTTCTGTATATTAATTTTGTATACTGCAACTTCATTGAATTAATTTATTACTTCTAATAGTTTTTTGGTGAAGTCTTTAGGGTTTTCTGTATGTAGTATCATGTCATCTACACATAGTTTAAATTTTTCCTTAACAATTTGGATGCCTTCTTTTTTCTATCTTTTCTTTTTATCTCTTTGTCTTGTTTGTTTGTTTGTTGTGGCTAGAACTTGCAGTACTATATTGAATACAATGGTGAGTAGACTTTCTTGTCTTGCTCCTGATCTTTTTTTTTTTTTAAGATTTTTTATTTATTTATTCATGAGAGAGAGGAGGTAGAGACACAGGCAGGGAGAGAAGCAGGCTCCATGCAGGAAGCCTGATGTGGGATTCGAATCCTGCTACTTTGGATCATCACACCCTGAGCCAAACGCAGACACTCAACTGCTGAACCACCCAGGCATCCCAATCTTGCTCCTGATCTTAAAGGAAAAGCTCTTAGTTTTGCACCATTGAGCATAATGTTAGCTGTGGGTTTTTCTTATGTAGCCTGTATTATGTCGAGGCATGTTTCCTCTAAATTCACTTTGTTGAGAGTTTTTATCATGGAGAGATATGGAATTTTTTTCAAATGTCTTTTTTGCATTTACTGAAATAATCATATTGTTTTGTTAATGTGGTGTATCACATTGATTGATTTGTAAATATTGAACCATATTGGACTCCTGAAATAAATCCCACTTAATCACAGTGAATGATCTTTTTAATGTATTGGGGTTTTTTTGTTTGTTTTTTATTTTTTTTTTATTTTATTTTTTTGTTTGTTTGTTTGTTTTTTAAAGATTTTATATATTTATTTATTTGAGAGAGAGAGAGAAAAAAAAAAAAACACAAGCATGGAAGATGAGCAGAAGGAGAAGGAGAAGCAGTCTCCCCACTGAACAGGGAGCCCAATGCAGGGCTGGATCCCGGGGCCCTGGGATCATGACCTATGCCAAGGCAGCCACTTAACCAACTGAGCCACCTAGATGCCCCTTTTTAATGTATTGTTGAATGTGGTTTGCTAATGTTTTGTCGAAGATTTTTGCATCTATGTTCAAGAATATTGGCCTATATGTATATATTTTTTGTAGTGTCTTTGTTTGGTTTGGGTATCAAGGTAATGCTGGCCTCATAGAATGTATTTGGAAGCCTTCTTTCCTCTGGGACAGATCAAGAAGAATGGATTAACTGTTCTTTAAATGTTTGATAGAAGTTACCTGTGTATCTAGTCCTAAACTTTTGATCATTGGGAGGTTTGTGTGTGTGTGTTTGTGTGTGTGTGTGTTACTGATTCAGTGTCATCTCTTTAGATTTTCTATTTCTTCCTCATTCAATGTTGGAAGATTGTATGTTTCTAGGAATTAATCCATTTCTTCCATGTAGTCCAATTTGTTGACATATAATTTTTAATAGTTTTAAACATTATATAATCTTTTGTGTTTCTATGGCATCAGTTGTTACCTCTACCTTTTTTGTTAATGATTTTATTTATTTCTGTCCTCTCTCTCTTTTTTCTTGATAAGTCTGGCTAGAGGTTACCAATTTTGTCAGTCTTTTCAAAGAACTAGGTCTTATTCATCTTCTCAATTTCTTTCTTTTTTGGTCTCTATGTCATTTATTTCTGCTCTGATCTTTGTTATTTCCTTCCTTCTACTAATCTTGGGCTTTGTTTCTTCTTCTTTTTATTTAGGTATACTTTAGGTATAAGGTTACATTATTTGTTTGAGATTTTCTTGTTTCTTAAGGTAGGCTTATATCACTATAAATGTTTTTCTTTAAAACCACTTTCATTGCATCCCAAAGATTTTGGTCCATTGTGTTTTCATTTTCATTTGTCTCCATGTATTTTTTTTGACTTAGTCTTTCATTTCTTCATGGACTTGTTTCTTCATTGACCCATAATTAGTAGCATGTTATTTAGCTTCCATTTCTTTGTGTGTTTTTTTCAGTTTTGCATGTGTATGTGTGATTGGTATTTAGTTTCATACTACATGTATGTTTGAAAAAGACCATACAAACTACATGTGTGGTTGAAAAAGATGCATGATATAATTTCAGTCTTCTTAAATTTATTGAGACTTGTTTGTGGCCTAACCTGTGATGTCTCCTGGGGAATGTTCCATGTGGACTTTAACGAATGTATATTCTTTTGTTTTTGGACGGAATGTTGTGTATATGTCTGTTAAGGGTCTATCTGGTCTAGTGTGTCATTCAAAGATACTCTTATTGATTTGCTGCCTGGATAATCTATCCATCGATCTAAATGGGGTGTTAAAAGTCTCCTATTAACATTATATCACATGACTCTCTCTCTTTATGTCTGTTAGTATTTGGTTTATTTACTTAGGTGCCCCAAAGTTGGGTGTATAGACATTTGCAATTGCTATATCCTCTTGCTGGTTGATCCCTTTATCATTATGTAATGCCCTTCTTTGTCTCTTGTTGAAATCTTTGTTTTAAAGTTTATTTTGTTTGATATAAACATTGCTAGTCCTGCATTTCTTTTTCACTTCTATTTGCATGGAGTATCTTGTTCTATACTCTCATTTTCAGTCTCTATGTGTCTTCAGGTGTGGAGTGAGTCTCTTGCAGGCAGTATATATATGGGTCTTTTTAAAAAAAAATCCATTCCACCACACTATGTCTCTTGACTTGGAGCATTTATATCATTTACATTTAAAATAATTATTGATAGGTATGTACTTACTGTAATTTTGTTAACTGTTTTCTGGTTGTTTTTGTAGTTCTTCTCTGTTCCTTTCTTTTTTTCTTCCTCTCTTCTTTTATGGTAATGACTTTCTTTAGTATTATGCTTGGCTTCCTTTCTCTTTATTTTTTGTGTATATAATACAGGTTTGAGGTTTGTGGTTCCCATGAGGTTTGTATATAACATAAGTATATGGCAGTCTATATTAAGTCGATAGCTGCTAGGTTATAACATATTCTAAAAGAACTTCCTTTTTACTCCCTGCCTTTATGTATATGTTGTCATATTTTACATCTTTTTATTCATAATTTTCTTACTTCTAACTATGGGCTTTTCTTTGCCACTTAACAAAATCCCTTTAACATTTCTTGTAAGGCCAGTTTAGTGATGATAAACTCCTTTAACTTTTGTTTGTCTGGGAAACTTTTTATCTCTTTTTCCATTCTGAATGATAACCCTGGGAGCTAGAATATACTTGGTTGTAGGGTTTTTTTTTCTTTCATCTCTTTGAATATCATGCCACTTCTTCCATCCTATTAAGTTTCTGCTGAAAAAATGAGCTGATGGCTTTATGGAGTTACCCTTTACATAACTCTTTACTTCTCTTTTGCTGCATTTGAAACTCTCTGTTTGTCTTTAAACTTTGATATTTTAATTAATATATGTCATGGTGTGGACCTCCTTGGGTTCATCTTGTTGGAACTCTCTGTGATTCCTCAACCTAAATGTCTATTTCCTTCATAGATTAGGGAAAATTTCAACTCTTATTTTTTCTTTTTTTTTTTCAACTATTATTTTTTCAAGTAAGTTTTCTTTCTCTTTCTCTTCTTGTTCTTGGACCCTTCTAATGTGAATATTTGTGTGCTTAATGTTGTCCTAGAAATCTCTTAATCTATCTTCATTTTTTTAAGCTTTTTTTTTAAAGATTTATTTTTATTTTATTTTTTTTTTATTTATGATCGTCACAGAGAGAGAGAGAGAGAGAGAGGCAGAGACACAGGTAGAGAGAGAAGCAGGCTCCATGCACCGGGAGCCCAACGTGGGATTTGATCCCGGGTCTCCAGGATCGCGCCCTGGGCCAAAGGCAGGCGCTAAACCGCTGTGCCACCCAGGGTTCCCTTTTTTTTTTTTTTTTTTAAAGATTTTATCCATTTATTCATGAGAGACACAGAGAGAGGCAGAGGCAGGCAGAGGGAGAAGCAGGCTCCACGCAAGGAGCCCAATGTGGGACTCGATCCCAGGACTCCAGGATCACACCCTGGGCTGAAGGCAGGGGCCAAACCGTTGAGCCACCCAGGGATCCCCATCTATCTTCATTTTTTGAAATTTCTTTTTGGTGATTAGGTCAGGTGCTTTCCATTACCTTTTCTCCCAGCTTACTGATCCATTCTTCCACACCCTCTAGTTCACTATTGATTCCCTCTAGTGTGTTTTCCATTTCAGTTACTGCATTCAACTCTGATTGATTCTTTTTTTTTTTTTTTTTTTTTTTTTTTTTTTTATGATAGTCACACAAAGAGAGAGAGAGAGGCAGAGACACAGGCAGAGGGAGAAGCAGGCTCCATGCACCGGGAGCCCGACGTGGGACTCGATCCCGGGTCTCCAGGATCACGCCCTGGGCCAAAGGCAGGCGCCAAACCGCTGCGCCGCCCAGGGATCCCTGATTGATTCTTTTTTATATTTTCTATCTCTTTGTTGAAGTTCACATTGAGTTATTTCACTCTTCTTTCCAGTCTGGTGAGTATGATCATTCTTTTATTTTTTTATTTTTTAAAAATATTTTATTTATTTATTTGAGAGACAGAGAGGGAGCACAGGAGGGGGAGGGGCAGAGAGAGAGGGAGAAGCAGGCTCCCCACTGAACAGGGAGCCTTATGTGGGGGCTTGATCTCAGGACCTTGGGATCATGACCTGATCCCGCAGATGCTTAACTGACTGAGACACCTAGGCCCCCATGATCATTCTTTTAAACTCTTTTTTAGGTATATTGCTTATTCTGTTTCACTTAGTTCTTTTTCTGTGGTTTTGTCTTGTTCTTTCATTTGGAGCATACCCTCTGTCTACTCATTTTACCTGAGTTTCTGTATTTGTTTCTATGAATTAGATGGAACAGCTACTCCTCCTAAATTCAAAGGAACTGTCTAGTATATGATCATCCCCTGTGTAGGCTGTGTGTGCTTGGTGACTTTGGTTGGCTGGTTCTGTGGCTATTGTGGGCAAGGGGTCATGTATAGGACACTCCATTCTGGGGATGCCCTGGCAAGACAGCTGACCCTAAAGTGGGTATGGGCTGGGTATTGCTTGATGCTCAATGCAAGGGATGACCTGAAGGCGATTGGAGCTGAGGCAGGTGTGGGCTGGAGTGTTATGGGGTACCCTACATAGGATGCACAATGGTAGGGAGGCTGGATCTGAGACAGGGTGTGGGCCAGGGGGGTTCCTGGCCACTTCATACAACACATATTGTATGGGTTTTTTTGTTTGTTTTTTTTGTTTTGTTTTGTTTTGTTTTACGGTTTTTAACATTTTCTTTAATGTCACAATTTTTAAAAATGTTTAATGCCTCCCATGACTCCTCCATTTTGAAGAGAATAAAGTCCAAATTCCTTAACCTAACATCCAAGGATACTTCTGATTCAACATCAACTTCTATTTCAATACAGCAAAGTGGCTAACAGTGCACGAAGGCAGGCCACCCCAGCTGGAATCCCAGCTCTGTGACTTACTAGCTGTGTGAGCTTGGGCAAGGAGCTTGGTTTCTCTGTGCCTCTGTGTTCTCATCTGCAAAATAAGGAAATTAACAATTCTCACCTGATGGGGCTGAGGTGCTATGTGCAGTGTCCCTCGTGTGGAAGTGACAAAGGTGCCTGGGGGCCAGTGGGGCTCAGCCAGCACTGCTCCCAGATCCACCCTTACCTGGGGCCACGTCAGCTGGCCACACTGTCAGGCTGGGCATC
The DNA here is from genome assembly GCF_018345385.1 of Vulpes lagopus. Lineage (NCBI taxonomy): Eukaryota > Metazoa > Chordata > Mammalia > Carnivora > Canidae > Vulpes > Vulpes lagopus. Next base: position 52,143,147 of record NC_054824.1, on the reverse strand, counting down.
AGTCTACACTGCAGCACCTGAGGGCTGTGATCCACCTGGTAAAAGCAGTGGCTTCCCACGTGCCATCTCCTGCTTAGCCTGGCACCTCCTATTTCCATTCTCTTATGATCTCCAAAATGTGGCGACCTCACTCTAAATATGCCGTCTCTTTTCATCATCCTAACTCCTCTCTGGCAACTAGGACTCACGGCCAGACCAAGCTCACTGAAAGTCCTGTGTAAGACAAACCAGGGATCACTTTAAGTGGCACCTCAGAAGCCCCCATTGTGTGCAAGCCTAGTCTGTGTCTTAGCAGTGCTTTAGAAGGCATGTACGCATGTATAAATGTACCATAGATATTTATATATGTTACTATAGCACTATGTGGAGGGCAACATAACAGGTGGACAGGGTCTGTCAGAGGAAATGAAAGAATCTTTCTGGTGGCTATGGAAGTAAAATCTGTATAAAGAATAAAACATTTTTCTGCAAAAAAAAAACCAAACCAAAACAAACAAACAAAAAAACGTGCCTTGGTAGGGTGGCTGGAACTGAGATGAGCCTGGACTAGAGGTTTCTGGGATACTCCATATAAGAGACACCTTGGGTGGGGTGAGTGGAGCTGAAGCAGGCATGAGCCAGGAGGACCTAGAGCACTCTGGACTAGAATGCCTTAGCACCCAGCTATCTGGAGCTTAAGTGATGTGGGTCATTAGTGTTCAGGGTACTCTGCACCTGCATCATCTTGTCATAACAGCTGAAGCTATAGTGAGAACTGACCAGGGTTGTCCAGTTGTGTGGCATGTCAGAGCCACTTTGGGGTGATGGCAGGGGGTGGTATGTGGGGTAGGTGCCTGGGGCTCTTTGGGGTAATGAGCCAGCTAGGGCATCTAGACCTTATTCCTGACTATGCTATCAAGGGGAAGGGGAAGTAAATCATGATGTTCATCAGTCACTCTTATTATTTGGTTTAGAAAATATTCTGTTTCTTCATTTTGCCTGACTCTCTGTGTTTGTTTCTCTATATTAGGTAGTTTAGCTATGTCTCTTTTCTTAAAAGCATGGCCTTATAAAGATGTCCTGTGGAGCCAAAAAGTAATATCTTTCCTGAGCCAGTAGAGCCAGGTGTTCTAGGAATTTCCCCTGTGTGGGCTATGTGTGCCCTCTTGTAGCATAGCTTCAAGTGTTGTGAGCACAGTGCCATGTGAACTGGTTGGGACTATTACAGGTGCACAAGTGAGCAGGGGTGGCCATGACACAGCTGGCTGCAAAGCCCTGCCAACTGCAAAACCCGGTTGCAACTTCAGGCATGCTGTTTGGCAGGGTGGCTCCAGGCCCCTTGCTGTTGCAAGTTTCAGTGTGATTTCTGTGGGCATTCTGGTAAGCAGAGGTAGTCCTGGCATTGTTGGCTATGATGACTGCCTGCAGCTTGATGCACAGAAGTTATTAAGTTTGGTATAGTCCCATTTGACCAGTTTTGCTTTTGTTGCCTTTACTTTTTGGTTTTGTATCCATGATATGATTGCCAAACCCAAATGTCATGAAGATTTTCTTTTATATTTTCCTCTAAGAGTTTTGTTTAGGTCTTTGATTCATTTTGGGTTGATTTTTGTGTATAGTGTAAGGTAAGAGTCCAACTTCATTATCTTGCACATGAATATACAGTTTTCCCAGCACTACTTGCTAAAAGAACTGTCCTTTGTCCTTTGAATGGTCTTGGCACCCTTATCAAAAATTCTTTGGCCATATATATGATGGATTATTCCCAGGATCTTTATTCTATCCACTGGCCTATATATTGATCTTTATGCCAATACCATGCCATTTTAGATACTATAGCTTTGTAATAAGTTTTGAAATAATGAAGTATAAGACCTCCAAATTTACTTCTTTTGACCATTCAGGGTGCCTTGAGATTCTATGTGAATTATAAGATGGATTTTCTATTCCTAAAAAATACACCATTGTGACTTTGATAGGAATTTTGCTAATTTGTAGATCACTTTGGGTAGTATTGACACATTTATGGTATTAAGTCTTCTAATTCATGAACACAGTATGTCTTTCTAAGCTTTATCTCTTTTTTGAATAATTTTTCATATCCTTTGCCATTTCTAGGCAGTCTTAATATCTTTAGTTTTCAATGTTTATGAACTCTTTACATATTAAGGACATTTACCTTTTGTCATACTGTGACAAATATTCTTCACAGTTATTCATCTTTCTACTCTTTTGATGATGGCTTGAAGTAAGTTTTACATCAAGTTAAAATTTATAATAGTATTTTGAATATTTTTTTTCATTTAGGCTAATTTTTTTTGTTGCTGAGATATAATGAACATATAGCATTATATCAGTTTCAAGTGTACAACATAATGGTTTGATATTTGTCTATACAGTTGACCTTTGAACCACATAGGTTTGAACAGCATGGGTTCATTTATGGTGGATTTTTTCCAATATGTACAGTACTATAACTGTATTTTCTCTTCCTTATGAATTTCTTAATGACACTTTAATTAAAGAAAATAACATTTTATTTTCTCTAGCTTACATTAAGAATACAGTATGTACATATATGAAGTATGTGTTAATGAATTATGTATTACTATTTCAGTAACTCTCAGGTAAATGATTCCTTAAGCTGGTATGTTCTTCACAAACACTGATTTATTTATTTATTTTTTTTACAAACACTGATTTATTGTAAGTGACTCTGATCATACTAAACATTCACTTCACTAATAGTAACTTCCTCTTACCAGGGGCTTTTTTGAGACAAAAAATAAGAAGAGAGGATCCTTCTTAGTTTTGTTCTTGTTCTTGTTCTTTTTTTTTTTTTTTTTTAAAGCTTAGCAGTGTATTAAATTCATCCCTTCTTCATCAATCAAAGAATGCAACCTAAGCTCTCTTGACCAAACTCAGTCTTGCATATTTGGGGCATATTTTAAAAAGAGGAAGAAAACAACTAAAATATTTTGGATCCCATTCTGGTGAGCATTGTGATACCAAGCAAGCCTGGATCCTTATTTCATGTCTTGTTTATTTTTTCCAGAAGGAACCTTACTTACACATAGTCCTTTAATTTTGAAAAAGTTGTTTTATCTGTTCAATTGTGTAGATGATGTTGACCTTGCTTCATGGCAGGTTCCAGTAATATTTCCATATGTTCCTAGTGGCTGTCTCATGCATGCGCACAAACAAGTCTGTCACCTCCATACTTGTCCAACCTGGGCAACCAGACTGTGGAGCCAAACTAGGGATATAATATATGGTAAGTAACAGCACTGTCTATTGATGTTGGAACCATTGGGGTAGCAACGCTATTCAACCTTCAGCAGCAAAATGGGTGAAAATGTCCTCTGCTTTCTGTATTTTAGTTTTTTAAAAAAGAATAATGTAGGGAGATATTAGTGCCTCGCTGTTTTAAAGGGCTTTCAGGAAGCAACTCTTCTGTGTTCTTCATAGAACTCATAAATGAATCCAGGGAGGGTGGACGATGAAAAAATCTGAGTCATAAACCCTGTGTATAACACTTGGTGTATATTCATGCAGGATTTTTGAGGAGAAGAACTGTCTGTTTTGGTCATGCTGCATTTCCAGTTCAATAGTTCCTGATATTGAGTGGATGCTCAATGAATATTTGTTGGCTGCCAGATGCAACTTACCACTGCATTGCCAGTTTTCTCAGTAACAGGGCAGTGAGAACCTAAGTAACATTCCAGGAGCTCCAGGGCCTGGGAATCTTTTCTCTAGGCACAGCAGATAATCGATCTAATGTCCATCTATAATGGGTGACTTAAAGCCACCCTAGGAAGAAAGGTTTCCCCATTGATGCCTGAAATTCCATGAATAGATTATTTTTTCTGTTTATGTTATTCCAACTTCTTTGAAAAATGCCTAGAGAAGGGGTACGCATATTGGGATCTTTCATGAGAATGAGTTGATTATATGAAAATTTTCTTCACAAGAGAGACCATTAACAGAAAGGGGAAGCTGTTGAGTTAGAAAGATTATACTCTCCCTGCTCCAGTATTCCCAAGCATGGGAGCTCAAGAGTTCCTCCAGACTTTTCTCTCAACCTTCAACATTGGCTTAAAACAAAGGTACTACTCAAGAATCTCTTCTTTCAAGAATCAGGCCTTAGTCTTGTTGTCCACAAGCCTATTTCTTTGGAGCAGAGACCCTCCTCTTTGTCCCCTCCCTACTCTCTACCCTAGCAGGTTCCACACAGAGAATCTATCCCTGGCTAAACAGCCATTATTATGGCTATACATATATTTTTAAGAAAGATAAATTTGTTTCCTATTAAAAATTCCATAGTGCTTGTGTGACTTGCATTTGAGACCAGCCAAAGGACCTGCTTATTAGACAGAGTGGAGGTTGATGTTTATTGAGCATCTTCTTCGAGCCAGGTACCTTTTTGCATTGGTGTTGGCTCCTTGGTGGTTTCTAGGATACGTAATCTTGGGCACAACAGTACCTAGCCAGATGGATACTGCCTGCGGGAGATGACTTTATTAGGCAAATGTCATCATTTCCATGTTTATTGAGAACAAAACTAAGGCTCTGAGGAAAAACAAAGGACATTCTCAGGGTTTCGGAGCTAAATTAATTTAGGATTCCAGAAGACCAATTCTCTTCTCTAGCAAGGAAGATTACCATTCCCATGGGGGCAAAGAACAAGTCATACGTTCCTTCTTATATTCTCACTAGACTTTAACATAGGACTTCGATGTGTTTCATAAGAAATGCATGTAACAGAAACCCATCCAAAATAAGCTTAACCAAAAACAACCCAGAGTACCACCTAGGATTGAGGAAGGTTGAACAACCAAGGCTACAGCTGCAAGAACGCAGTTGACTTCTGGCCAGACAGTGAATTCCATCCTCTGGAATCAGGTGTTTACCTATAATCCAATCAGCTGTGGCCCAGAGTCTTGAAGTAGAAACATGGTTCCTGTGAACTAATTTTGTGGATGAATGAGACATTTCTTTTAAAACAGAGTCATGTGCTGGGCAAACAGCCCAAAGAGATTTGTTATACTTGGATGCAACTCTATAAATGTTTATTGCCTGATTGTTTTTTGTCCTGACTAAACACTTTAAGAACCTTGTATGAATCATTCTGTTTTTTCCTTTAGTCCCAAGGCAGGGATTCATATGGGTTAAAGAAAAATATGTGTCATTTCCATATGCCAGTGGTTCCGTTGTTTACAAGTCACTGGAACAAATCAAGAAAGAAGAAACACACTGTTTATTCTCAAATACTTGGTTTCAAGGGGGCAGAGGAAACGGGAAAACATCTATGGTGAGGGCTATTGTGTATGGGGCTGGAAGACTATCAAGGTCAGTTACCAAATGGGTGGGTGGCAACAAGTAGGTGCTTTGTTTTGTCCCCACAGGAAGTTATTTTCTTTGTTTTGCAAGTTGGTTGAATTTCTCTGGAGTCAATATCCTGGATGCTCAGAACTCTTTTTTTCCCCCATTCAGAGTGCCCTAATTTTACATTTTACATAATTCCAGAAGTGACCAAAAGCTGATTTTCTGAAGTATGATACTTGCAAGTGGAGACTGAAGGCTGCACATACATGGGTCGTACTTCTACTGCCACCTTAAGGAAGCTGCTAGAATTTCAAGGTGGCTTGGTTAAAATGATTGTTAAATGCAAAGTTTCAGAAAGGAAAGTGAAAAGTTAAAAAAAAAAATCATAATGGAGTAATCCACCTCCTAAAAAATGACCTTCTGGAAGGTTTCAGGGCATAGGCAATGTTGCTAGGTGTGTCTGAGTTATGTAGGTTAGGGTTTGGGACCTGCCTCAACCCTCCACTCTCAGTGACTATCCTTAACTCAGACGTTTACATTTTCTAAGCCACAAGTATAAGAAAACTGATGTTAGTACCATTTCGCTGGGTTTCATGTTGACTAAATGACATCACCTGTGTTAATCTTTAGCACTTAGTAAGCACTCAGTAAATGATTGCTATGTTGTCATCTGAAATTTGCTATGTCTGAAGGCATTAGGGAAGCCTGTGGCAGAGAGAGGTACAGAAAGTGGGGGAGGGGGGCATCCAGGAGCTCACATATAACCAAATACTCAACACACAGCCTACAGTGGATCTTTGATAAACACCTAAATGAGGAGAAAGGGGAAAGCAGTGACATCACTGGAGATGACTTGAACTGTCAGAATGGGGATGGAAAACATTTTTTTTTACTATTCATTCTAGAATCGGGGAATCATTAAAATATAGAATGCTCATGTGGTAAGGATTCTAGAAATGTACTCCGATTTCTTTTTTCAACTAGGGTAACCAAATTGTTGAATCACTTCTCAACTTAAAATTCGAGTGAGTAGCATACTGGCATTAGAACCCAAGATTTTGACAAATAACCTAGTGTCCTTTATATAATGCTGAAATATAACTCAAGATTGGCTAAACAGAATTGTCCTGGTTTTTTCTTTTTTAAAAAAGATTTTGGGCAGCCCTGGTGGCCCAGTGGTTTAGCACCGCCTTCGGCCCAGGGTGTGGTCCTGGAGACCTTAGATCAAGTCCTGCATGGGGCTCCCTGCATAGAGCCTGCTTCTCCCTCTGACTGTGTCTCTGCCTCTTTCTGTCTCTCGTGAATAAATAAATGAAATCTTAAAAAAATAATAAAATAATTTTTTCATTTGATAGAGAAAGCACAAACAGGGGGAAGAGAAAGAGGAAGAAGCAGGCTCCCCAGTGAACAGAGAGTCGGACCCAGGCTCAATCCCAGGATCCTGGGACCACAACCTGGACTGAAGGCAGACACTTCACTGACTGAGCCACCCAGGTGCCTCTTTCTTTCTTTCTTTCTTTCTTTCTTTCTTTCTTTCTTTCTTTCTTTCTTTCTTTCTTTCTTTCTTTCTTTCTTTCTTTCTTCTTTCTATCTTTCTTTCTTTCTTTCTCTCTTTCTTTCTTTCTTTCTTCTTCCTTCCTTCTTTCTTCTTCTTTCTTTCTTTCTTTCTTTCTTCTTTCTTTTCTTTCTTCCTTTCTTCCTTTCTTTCTCTTTTTCTTTCCTTCCCTCCTTCCTTCTTTTTTTTAACAACTCAGGAAAGTTATTTAATCTATGGTTTAGTTTCCTCATCTGCAAAATAGCCATAATAATAATATCCTACTTCAGAGGGTTGTAGTAAAGATCAAATATGAGATGCTGCATATCAAGTATTTAGAACTGTGCTATAAATGTTAACCAGTATGATTATCAGACAACAAAGTTCACCTCTCACAATTAAATTGTTTCCTGGGCATGACAAATTAGACTTTGCCATCTCTAAAACCATTGGATTCCTAACTCTGTGTCTCCATGATAATAAAAACAGTCCATGATAATAAAAACAGTTGTTATCTCTTTATATCTCCGGGCACCTGGGACAATTACCTTTTTTTAAAAAAAGATTTTATTTATTTGAGAGAGAGACAGAGAACGTGATAGAGAGAGAGAGAGAGAGAGAGAGAGAGAGAGAGAACAAGCAAGGGGAAGGTCAGAGGGAGAAGCAGACTCTCCTGCTGAGCAGGGAGCCCAACGTGGGGCTCAATCCCAGGATCCTGGGATCATGACCTGAGCTGAAGGCAGACGCTTAACCAACTGAGCCACCCAGGTGCCCCTATTTTGATATAATTATAGATTCATACATAGTCATAAGACATAACAGAGAGATCCCACGTACCTATTACCCAATACTCTCCAGTGAAAACAGTCCACAGAACTGTACTACAGTTCTAGTATCTAGTATCACAACTAAGATATTGACGTTGATATCATTCATCAATCTTACTAAGATTTCCCCAGTTTTACTTATAACTCATTTATGTGTGTGTTTTTAGTTCTATATAATTGTATCATGTGTGCAGGTCCATGTGTATAATATCATGGTCTAGGAACAGGATAGATCCACCATCCACAAAGACCCCTTGTACTATTCTTTTATAACCATACCCACTTTTTTCCTGCCCTCTTTTCACTCCATCCCTAAACTCTGGCAACTATTAATAGATGTTGGGCTTTTCTCATTCTGCGTAATTCATGGAGACTCATCTGGATTGTTGCTTATAACCATGGTTTGTGCCTTTGTTATTGCTGAATAATATTTGATGGCAGATGTGCCACTGTTAAACCATTCACCCCTCAAAGGATGTCTAGGTTGTTTCTTGTATTTGGCTACTAGAAATAAAGCTGCTATGAATATTCATGTACAGGTTTTGTGTAAATGAAAGTTTTCATTTCTCTGGGCTAAATGCCAAAGACTGCAACTCCTGAGTAAGAATGGCAATTACATGTTTAGTTTTATAAAAAATTGCTGAGCTGTTTTCCAGAGTGCACCACTTTAAAGCAATGTGCCAGTGATCCAGTTTTGGGGCATCCTTACCAGCATTTAGTATTATCGCTATTTTTTATTTTAGCTTTCCTAATAGATGTGAAGTGATATCTCATTGTGGTTTTGATTTGCATGCCCCTACTGACTAATGATGTTGAACATCTTTTCATGTGCTTTTTGGCCATCTGCCTCTCTCCTCTTTATTGAAATATCTCTTCATATATTTTGCCCTTTATATAATTGAATTATTTCCTTTTTACTGTTGAGTTTTGATAGTTTTTACATATTTAAGATATGAGGCCTTAAGATATTTTACTTTAGAGTAAAACATCCACATTGGATTATGAGTAGCATAGTGTACATACTAGTAAAATACATGGCAATAGAGCACAAAGAATGGGAGGAGGTAAATGAAAGTATGCCATGGTCTGGTTCTTAACATTGTATATGAACTGACAGTTTAATCCATGCCAAACCATGGTAAGTTAGACATGCATATAGTAATCATTTAAAAGATGCAGAAAGAAGAATCATTTAAAAAAATTTAAAAAGATATCTAATTAAGTCAACAGAAGGATAAGATGGAATACCAAAAGATGGCAAGAAAGGAGGATTGAAGGAACAAAGTGCAGCTGAAACAACTAGGAAATGAATACCAACATGATACACTTACACCCAACCTTATCGTTTATTATATTACAGTAAATGATAGTGGAATATGACCTTTAATTTAAAACAAAATTTTTAAGGACTCAACTATTCAGGTGTTTACAAGGGACACACTTAAGTATAAAATCCTAGATAGGTTGTAAGTAAAATGATAGAAAATGTTTATCATACTAGCATTAATTATTAGAAAGGTGTTGTGGCTAGAGTAATATCAAACACAGTAAACCTCAAAATAAGAAGTACTACCAGAGATTAAAAGGGACGTTTTATTATGTTATAAGTAGGTCAATTCATTAAGGAGACCTACTGATCCTAAATATGAAGGTGACTGCTAACAGAGCCTCAAAGTATATGTGGCAAAAACTGACAAAACTAAAGAGAGAAATGACAAATCCACAATCATATTTTGAGATTCAACACTCCACTCTTGGTAATTGACAGTAAAGCAGACAAAGGAAGTATAAAGGATTCAAAAGAGTTGAGTATTCTAAAAAACACAACATAATAAAGAACATGATACACTGCACATATCAAATACACTTTTCACTGGAACATGGGGTATTTATCAAGAGAGATTATGTGTTGAGCAATGAGACAAGCCTAAAATTTAAAGCTTTAAATCACACAGAGTATTGTATGCCCACAGTGAAATTGTTAGATGTTAGGTGCCTGGGTGTATCAGTCAATTAAGCATCCAACTCTTGGTTTTGGCTCAGGTCATGATCTCAGGGTCATGAGATAGAGCCCCGCGTCAGGCCTCTGCTCAGCGTGGCCTGATTCTCTCTGTCTCCCTCGGCCCCTCTCCCCTGCTTATTCTCCCTCTGAAATAAGTAAATCTTTAAAAAAGTGTTAGACATCAATAATAAAAAAGATATCTAGAAAATTCCCAAAGATTTTGAAATTAAGTAACATGCCATTAAATAACACATTGTTCAAAAAACAAATCATAAGAAATAAAAATATGAACAATGAAAACACCACCAAAGAAAATGTGTGGATACAGCTAAAAGAGTAGTAATAAATATGAAATCCGCAGCTTTAGCTGCGGATACTAGAACACAAGCCTATTTCCATTTAAAATGGGAGTGGAAATAAAATAGATTTCAATATGGAATTTCATTTTTAACAATTTTGTTCAGATCGTTTCTCTTTGAGTTGGAAAATGTAAACCAATGAAAACTAAATAGAAAGGCAACTATAGAATAGACCATGAGAGGGCACTATTCTCTAACTCCAGAGGAAGAAGCCCTTCCTGTGAAAAACTGAAGGATTAGCTCTGGAACAGACCCGAGAAAACTTTGAGATTTTATCTCCTTATTTCGAGAATGAGACAGTTAAGGTGTAGAGTGAGCAAATGACTTCTCAACATCGTACAACGCTAGGAATAGGGTATTCTAGGAATAGCGTCAGAACTAGAAACCAGTCTCCTGACTTTTACAGCACATTTCTTTGTGAAATCAAAGACAGACCCAGACTTTCCTATGGGTTTATGCTAATGAGCTCTTTTCCCCTAGGATCTCCCAGTGATGGGATGGATGCCTGGAGTTGCTCAGCTGCTGTGGGGAAGGCAGAGGCGAAGAGGGAGGAAGACACCAAGACCTGGTGGTATTTGAGCGCCCAATAAGCTGTGCTTGAAACTAGTGCCACCTCCTGGATGTTCTGCAAGCCCATATAATCCTTTTTATTTAAAGCCAGTTGGTACCAGGTTTTTTGTCACTTGCAACCAAGAATCTTGAAAATGCCAAACTCCTCTGCTTTACAGGAGAGCCAATGAAATTCAGGACATATGGTTTTATTTTGGAAAGAGAAAAAAACGTTCTAGGTAACTCACCAGAACTGTGTTTGCCAGGTGAAACTAAGGATGGAAAAACATATGAGGACATTCTCACATTTCCCTTTCCCCCAGAAATTTTAGTTCCTAGTTATAGATACAATTTATTTTTCCTCTGCTGACTTCTCCATTGCATTTTTGGAAAGGCAAATTATTTCAAAGATCATTAAGAATGTATGTTGGTAGAAGGGAGATGCAGGTTGTGTCATCTTTAATACAACAGTCTCCTCTGACTCTCTAGGGGTATAGAGTAGGAAGTAAAAACACTGTACAGTTGATGTACTTTGCCTGTGTGTGCACTATCTCATTTCCAACCCATAGCAACTCTGTAAGGTATTTTCACCTGCCTTTTACACATGAAATAGAAACAAAGATGTTATGAACTGCCTAAAGTCACCCAGCTAATATATATAAATGTAAGAATTTGAACTCAAGTCTATGCTCTTGCTTTATGCTAGACGTGTTTGTACCCCTCTGAACCCAGTCCTGATAAATTTCTTAGGAACTTCAGAACATATTACTTTTGATTGAGGTGTTAGCTGTTAAACAGCTTTCATTAAGAGGGCGTGGTGAGGCAGGTTCTCTTACTTAGACCACTTAAGAGTCCTGCAAGAAGCAACAATCTCCTTTTCCTCCTCGCTTTCTGCTCAGCAGCCACAAGGCAGCAACCATGCATGAATGAATCTCCATCCATGTTGGCCAGGCTGGTGTCCAGATTGGCAATGCCTGCTGGGAGCTCTATTACCTGAAACCCAGCATCCAGCCCAACGGAGAGATGCCAAGTGACAGGACCACTGGGGGAGGAGATGACTCCTTCACCACCTTCTTCAGTGAGGTAGGTGCTGGCACACATGTGCCCAGGGTAGCATTTGTACACCTGGAACCCACGGTCATTGATGAAGTTCACACTGGCACCTACCGGCCACTGCAGTACCCAGTGGAGACCTGGCTATAGTACAAGGAGCTGTGTGCATGCTGAGCAACGTTACAGGTATTGCTGAGGCCTGGGCTTTTCTGGACTACAATTTGACCCAATGTATGCCAAGTGTGCCTTTGTTCACTGGTATGTGGGTGAGGGCATGGAGGAAGAAGAATTTTCTGAGGCCCCTGAGGACATGGGTGCATTTGAGAAGGCTTATGAGGAGGCTGGTGTGGATTCTGTTGAAGGAGAGGGTAAAGGAGAGGAATACTAAATGTCACAGAGGTGCTGATTTTATAGGGAAGCTTATTCTGTTTTAAGTCTTGAAAGATTGTGCGCTGATCAGTTAATTTATATGTGGCAGTATATACTCTCATATATGATTAGTGGCCTATGCTTGAGAATACAGGGCTTTGTTACAGACACAATCTGTCCATTTCTTTGATGGGTTTAAATAAGGTATTCCTTGTCCTAAATGGGGGGGGGAGGGAAGCACAATGAAAGCATAATGGTTTCAAAGGTATAAAAAATGCAGTTATACAGTTTGAGATAGTTTTTGCTCAGAAGTTCCTTCTAAATCATTTTTACCCACTTTCCCCCCATTTGAGGTATAACATACATAACATGTTTAAAGTGAGCTCATCTTAAGTGTAGAGCTTGGTCACTTTTAAACATATAACTCTATTTATTTATAACTATTTTAAACATATACTATATTTATAACTATGAATCATTACCCAGATTAAGATGTAGAACAAGTCTAGCACTGTAGAAGTTTCTTTTATGTCTTTCCAGTTGGTACTAGTCTACTCCTACCCAGAGGCTACCACTAGCGGGGTTGGATAATTGTCACTTAGTGTTGTCTGTTCTCAAACTTGTAAATTGAATTATACAGCATATATTCTTTTTTTTTTAATCTGGCTTCTCTACTCAACACATCTGTGAAATTCATTCATGTTGTAACAGTTCCTTCTTTCCTATCCTTGTGTTATAGTGCATTGCTCTTCCTTTTTTTAATAGAGGTATAATGGACATGTAACATTATATTAGCTTCCAGTGTACCACATAATGATTTCATATATATTGCAAAATGATTACTACAATGAGTCTAGTTAACATCTGTCTCTATACATGGCTACAGAAAAGTTTTTTTTCTTATAATAAGAACTCTTAAGTCTATTCTCTTAGCAACTTTCAAACATGCAATATAGTATTATCAACTGTTACTATGCTTATTTTATAACTGGAAGTTTGTACCTTTTGACCTCATTCACCCATTTCTCCCATCCCTAAACCCTCACTTCTGGCAACCACTTATGTGTTCTGTGTATCTATGAGTTTGTGGGCATGTGTGTTTTAAGATTCCATGTATTAGTGAGATTATACTGTATTTTGTCTTTGACCTATTTCACTTAGCATAATGCCCCCAGGGTCCATCCATGTTTTCACTACTGGCAGTATTTCCTTCTCTTTTATGGATTAATAGGATTCCATTGTATGTATTTATATCATACTTGGTTTATTCATTCAACCACTGATGGGCACTTAGATTGTTTTCCTGTCTTGGCAATTGTCATAATACTGCAGTGAACATGGTGGTGAGGGGGTACAGATAAATGTTAGTGTTTTAATTTTCTTCAGATCTACACCCATGGAATTTCTGGAATATATATCAGTACTAGTTCTAATTTTTTGAAGAACCTCCGCATACTGTTTTCCATAGTGGCTGCACAAATTTACACTTCCATCAACAGTTCATGAGCAATCTCCTTTCTCCACATTCTTGCTAACACTTATTTCTTGTCTTTTTGATGAGTCATTCTAACAAGTGTGAAGTGATCTCTCACTGATTTGCATTTCCCTGATAATGAGTGTTGTTGAATACCTTTGTATGTACCTGTTAGCCATTTGTATATTTCCTTTGGAAAATATGCAGATCCTTTGCCCATCTTTCTTTAATGTTTATTTATTTATCCATGAGAGACACAGACAGAGGCAGAGACACAGGCAGAGGGAGAAGCAGGCTTCTCACAGGGAGCCTGATGTGGGACTGGATCCTGGATCCCGGGATCACACCCTGAGCCAAAGGCAGCCACGCAACTGCTGAGCCACCCAGGTGTCCCACCTTTGCCCATTTTTAAATCAGATTGCTTTTATTTTGTTGAGTTGTATGAGCTCCTTATAGGGTTTGGATGTCAACGTTTTATCTGATAGAGGATTTGCAAATATTTTCTCTCATTCAGTAGGTTGACTTTTCATTTTGTTGATGGTTACTCTGCTGTGCAGAAGTTCTTCAGTTTGATGTAGACCTACTTGTTTACTTTTTGCCGTTTCCGCCTTTACTTTTAGGGTCAAATCCAAAAAGTCACTGCCAAGATTAATGTCAAGAAGCTTATCACTTTTTTTCCTAAGAGTTTTATGGTTTCAAGTTTAACATTCAAGTCTGTCATTTTTTTAATTGAAATGGAGTTAATGAACAATATTACATTAGTTTCAAATGTACAACATAGTGATTTGACTACTCCTTACATTATGCCAGGCTAGCTACAAATGTAGCTACTATCTGTTACCATACTATGTTACTACAATATAAATGATTATATTCTCTACTCTATACCATATATCCCATAATTTATTCATTCTATAACTGGAAACCCATGCCTCCCACTTCCCTCATCCATTTTTCTCATCTCTACTCCTTCTCCTCTGGCAACTAGCAGTTCTTTGTATTTATGGGTCTGTTTCTGCTTCTTTATTGGCTTGCTTGTTTGTTAGATTCCACATATAAATGAAATCATATGGTATTTGTCTTTCTTTGCCTGATTTATTTCACTTAGAATACCCTATAGGTCCATCCATGTTGTTGCAAATGGTCAGATCTCATTCTTTTTGATGGCTGAGCAATATTTCAGTGTGTATGTATGTGTCTGTTCCTGTATCAGTGGATGCATGGGTTGCTTTTACATATCTTGGCTGTTGTAAATAATGCTGCAGTAACTATAGCGGTGCATATATCTTTTCAAATTAATATTTTCATTTTCTTTGAGTAAAATACTCAGTAGTGGAATTACTGGATGACATTTCTATTTTTAATTTTTCGAGGAAACCCATACTGTTTTTCGTGGTTGCTATACCAATTTACATTCCTACTAATAGTGCACAGAGTTTCCTTTTCTGCACATTCTAACACTTGTTATTTATTTTTGTAAAAGATTTTATTCATTTATTCATGAGAGAGAGAGAATGGCAGAGACATAAGCAGAGGGAGAAGTAGGCTCCCTGCAAGGAGCCTGATGCGGACCTCGATCCCAGACCCTGGGATCACACCCTGAGCGAAAGGCAGATGCTCAACCGCTGAGCCACCCAGGCAATCCAACACTTGTTATTTATTGTCTTTTGGAGTCTAGTCATTTCAACAGGAGTAAGGTGATATCTCATTGCAGTTTTGATTTGCATTTCCCTCATGATGAGTGATATTGAGCCTCTTTCTTGTGTCTGTTGGCCACCTGTATGTCTTTATTGGCCACCTGTATGCCACCTGTATGTCTTCTAAATAATGTCTATTCAGGTCCTCTGCCCATTTTTAAAATCAGATTGGTTGTTTTTTTGGTGTTGAGTTGTATAAGTTAATATATTTTGGATATTAACCTCTTGTCAAATATATCACTTGCAAATATCTTCTCCCATTCAGTAGGTTGCCTTTTTGTTTTGTTAATGGTTTCCTTCATTGTGTGGAACTTTTTATTTTGGTATAGTCCCAGTGGTTTATTTTGCTTTTGTTTCCCTTGCCTGAGGAGACATATCCATAAATATGTTGTCAAAGCTGATGGTAAAGAGATTATTACTTATATTTTCTTCTAGGAATTTTATGGTTTCAGGTCTCTCACTGAGGTCCTTAATCCATTTGGAATTTATTTTTGAGTATGGTGTAAGAAAGTGGTCTAGTTTCATTCATTTGCATGCAGGTATCCAGTTTTCCCAGTACATATTTATTGAAGAAACTGTCTTTTTCCCCAATTGTATATTCTTGCCTCCTTTGTAATAGATTAATTAACTATGTAAGAGTGGGTTTATTTCTGGACTTTCTGTTATGTTTCATTGACCTGTTTATCTGTTTTTGTACCATACCATTTTGATTACTATAGCTTTCTAGTATATCTTGAAATCTGGGATTGTGATACCTAGAGCTTGTTCTTTCTTAAGATTGCTTTGGTTATTTGGTATCTTTTGTAGTTGCACACAAATTTTAGTATTATTTGTTCTATTTCTGTGAAAAATGCTATTGGTATTTTGATAGGGATTGTATTGAATCTGTAGATTTCTTTGGGTGGTATGGACATTTAATGATATTAATTCTTCCAAGCCATAAGCATGCTATGTTTTTGCATTTGTTTGTGTTATCTTCAATTTCTTGCATCAGTGTTTTGTAGTTTTCAAACTGAGTACAGGTTTTTCACCTCTTTGGTTAAGTTTATTCCTAGGTGTTTTATTATTTTTGATGTAATTGTAAATGAAACTTTTAATGATTTCCCTTTCTGCTACTTTATTATTACCCTGTAGAAATACAACCTATTCCTGGGTATTAATTTTTTTATCCTGCAACTTTATTGAATTCATTTATTACTTTGAGTAGTTTTTGGATGGAATCTTTAGGCTTTTTTATGTGTAATATATATCATCTGCAAATAGTGACAGTATTACTTCTTCCTTACCAATTTTTATGGTTTCTATTTCCTTTTCTTGTCTAATTGCTGTGGCTAGGACTTCCAGTATTATGTTGAATAAAAGTGGTTGTTCTCAATGATGGAAAAACTGAGAGCTTTTCCACTAAGATCCTGATCCTAGATCCATCATTGAGTATGATGTTAGCTGTGGGTTTTTCATATATGGTGTTTTTGATGTTGAGGTATGTTCCCTCTAAGCTTGTTTGTTAAGGGTTTTCATTGTGAACCATTGTTGAATTTTATCAAATGCTTTTTCAGGGTCTATTGAGATAATCACATGGTTTTTAATCTTTGTTTTGTTAATGTGGTGTATCACTTTGATTTGCAAATATTGAACCATTCTTGCATTCCTGAAATAAACCCCACTTGATTGTGGTAAATGATCCTTTTAAAGTATTGTTATATGCAGTTTGCTGATATTTTGTTGAGGGTTTTTACATCTATGTTCATCAGAGATATTGGCATATAGGCTATGTGTTTGTTTGTTTTGTAGTGTCTTTGGTCTTTATATCAGGGTAATGCTGGCCTATAGAATGTATTTAAAAACTTTCCTTCCTCTTCTATTTTGGAACACTTTGGGATGAATAGGTGTTAATTCTTTTTTAAATGTTTGATAGAATTCACCTGTAAAGCCATCTGGTCCTGGACTTTTGTTGTTGGGAGTTTTTTGATTACCATCCCAATTTTAGTAGTAATAATTTGTTTGTTTGAATTTTCTATTTCTTTTTTATTTTTTTATTTTATGATAGTCACAGAGAGAGAGAGAGAGAGAGAGAGAGAGAGAGGCAGAGACATAGGCAGAGGGAGAAGCAGGCTCCATGCACCGGGAGCCTGATGTGGGATTCGATCCTGGGTCTCCAGGATCGCGCCCTGGGCCAAAAGGCAGGCGCCAACCCGCTGCGCCACCCAGGGATCCCAAATTTTCTATTTCTTTCTCACTTTTGGAAGATGGTATGTTTCTAGGAATTTATCCATTTCTTCTTGGTAGTCCAACTTGGTGGCATATAATTTTTCATAGTATTCTTATAATTTTTTATATTTCTGTGGTATCAATTATTATTTCTCTTTCATTTTTTATTTTATTTCTATGAATCCTCTTTTTGTTGTTGTTGTTGTTGTTGTTGTTTTCCTGATGAGTTAGCTAAAGATTTAACAATTTCGTTTATCTTTTCAAAGAAGTAGCCCTTGGTCTTGGGAATCTTTTCTATTTCTTTTTAAAGTCTATCATTTATTTCCACTGTGTTCTTTTTTTTTTTTTTTTCCCCACTGTGTTCTTTATTATTTCCTTCTACTAACGTTAGGCTTTGTTCTTGTTCTAGGCCCTTTATGTGTAAGGTTAGATTGTTTATTTGAGATTTTTGTTTCTCAAGGTGTACCTATCTCTAAATTTTCCTCTTAGAACTGTTTTTGCTGGATCCTAAAGATTTTGGATAGGTGTTCATTTTCCTTTGTCTTCACAAATTTTTAATTTCCTCTTTGATTTCTTGGTTGATTTTTTGTTTAATAGCATGTTGTTTAGCCTCCACATCTTTGTGGTTTTTTTTTTTCCAGTTTTTTTCTTGTAATTGATTCCGTTTTGTATCATTGTGCCATGAAAAGATGTTTGATATGATTTTAATCTTAAATATATTAAGACTTGTTTTGTGGTCTAACATGTGATCTTTCCTGGAGAATATTCCATGTACATTTGAAAAGAATGTATACTATTATTTTTGGATGGAATGTTCTGTATATATCTGTCAAGTCCCTCTGGTCTAATGTGTTGTTCAAAAACACTTCATTTTCTGGCTGATCTATTCACTGATGTAAGTGGGACATGTTTAAAGTCCTCTATTGTTATTGTATTACTGTCAATTTCTCCCTTTACATCTGCTATTATTTGGTTTCTGTATTATTTGGTTTCTGTATTTAGGTACTCCCATATTGGGTGCATAGATATTTATAATCGTTTTATCCTCTTCTCTGAGAGAGATTTCTATATCATTATGTAATGCCCTTCTTTTTATTGTTACAATTATTGTTTTAAAGTCTTTTGTCAGGCACATGGGTGGTTCAGTGGTTGTCTGCCTTGGCTCAGATTGTGATCCTGGGGTCGTAGGATCGAGTCCCACACCAGGCTCCCCAGAGGGAGCCTGCTTCTCCCTCTGCCCTGTGTCTCAGCCTCTCTCTCTCTGTCTCTCATGAATAAATAAATAAAATCTTAAAAAGTCTATGTCTATTTTGTCTATGTATTGCTAACTGGCTTCTTTCTTTTCTCTTCCATTTACATGGAATATTTATTCCATCCCTTCACTTTCAGATGCATTTGTCTTAGGTCTGAAGTGAGTCTCTTATAGATAGCATATAAATGGGTCTTTTTTTTTTTTTTTTTTTTTTTTAAATACAGTCATCCGGTGTCTTTTGATTGCAGCATTTAGGGCATTTACATTTAAAGTGGTAGGCATGTACTTACTGCCATTTTGCTCATTGTTTCTGGCTATTTTTGCAGTTTTCTGTTCCTTTGCTCTTTCCTTGTGATTGATGAGTGTTAGTGTTATGCTTTTATTCTTAAAATAATTTTTTGTCTATCCATTTAGGTTTTTGGTTTGTAGTTATAATGTTTATAAATAACATCGTAAGAATATAGCAGTCTATGTTATTACTTAAATTCAAACATATTTAAAAATCACTAAATTTTTACTCCCCCTCTTCCATGTTTATGTTGTCATATTTTACATCTTCTTAAAATCCCCTTAATTTTTAGATATAACTGACTTCACTACTTTGTCTTTTAACCTTCATACTAGCTTTATAAGTGATTAGTCTACTACCTTTACTGTATGTTTGTTTTTAGTTATGAAATTTTTTCCTTTCATAATTTTCTTCTAATCATGACTTTTTTTTTCCACTTAAAGAAATCCCTTTAATATTTCTTGTAAGGCCTGTTTCATAGTTATGAACCTTTTTAAACTTTTTTTTTTTGGTCTGGGAAACTCTTTATCCTCTCCTTCAATTCTGAATAACCTTGTCAGGTGGAGTATTCATGGTTGTAGATTTTTTTCCTTCAGCACTTTAAATATATTGTACCACTTTCTTCTGGATTGCAAAGTTTCTGCTGAAAACTCTGCTTATAGCCCTATAGCATTTCCTTATATATATAACCAATAGCTTTCCTCTTGTTGCTCTTTAATTTTTCTCTTTATCTTTAATCTCTGATATCTTGATTATTATGTGTTGTGGTGTGGACCTGTTTGGGTTCATCTTGTTTGGAACTCTCTGTGCTTAACCTGGATTTTTATTTTCTTCCCCAGATTAAGGAATTCCCTAGCTACTATTTTTCTGCCCCTTTCTTCCTCTCCTCTTTCTTGGACCCCTAAAATGCGAATGTTAGTGTTTGATGTTCAAGAGATCTTTAACCTGTCTTCATTTAAAAAACATTTTTTTTTTGAAGATTTTATTTACTCATGAGGGAGAGAGACAGAGACATAGGCAGAGGGGAAGTAGGCTCCCTGCAGGGAGCGTGATGCAAGACTCAATCCTAGACCCCAGGATCATGCCCTGAGCCAAAGGCAGACACTACACCACTGAGCCACCCAGGTGCACCCCCCCATTTTTTTTGGTGTTCAGCATGGGTGCTTTTTAAATTCTGTCTTCATTTGCTGACCCATTCTGCATGTTCTATGTTGATTCCCTGTAGTATATTATTTCAGTTAATTGTATTTTCTTCAGTGCTGAATCTTTTAAAAATTATTTTCTATCTCTTGTTGATGTTAAGTTCATCTACTCTTCTCTCCAGTCCAGTGAGCATCTATTTTTATGATGATTACTTTGAACTCCTTACCAAGTGGGTTGGTTTCCTCTGTTTCATTTAGTTCTGAGATTTTTGTCTTGTTCTTTCATTTGCAGTATATTCCTAGGTCTCATTTTACTTGACTTTTTGTGTTTCTGTGAATTAGGTGGAATAGCTACTTTTAAACTTGAAGGAATGGTCTTGTGCATGGTTGTCTCCTGTGTAGATTGTGTGCTTGGTGACTGGCTGGCTGGAGGTGTGGATCGCAGGAATGGTGGCTGGCATGAGCAGGGGTCTAAGGACATTCTATGTTGGGCCTGCCCTGGTGGTATGCCCAAAGCTGAAATGGGCACAGGCTGGGCAGTTTCAGGGCTCTCTGTACAGTGTCTCCAACAGGACAGCTGAAGTGGGTGCAAGCTGGGTGTCTCCAGGTGTTCCTCTCATTTTCATGGGTTGCTGAAGCTCAGGCAGGGCACAGGTTGGAAAGATACCAGAGCACTCCATATGGGGTATCCTGGCAGGGCAGCTGGAGGCAAAATGAATGCAGGTTACGTGCCCTGGTAAGTTATGGGGAGCTGAAATGGTGCAGACTAGAGTATTTTAGTATGCTTTGTGCCTCTGTCACCTTGGTGAGATGGCTAGAGCTGTGTGCTACGCTGGAGCCACTTTGATGGAATGGCTGGATCTGGCATGGGCTGGGGCTCTGAGGTGGTAGGATTGACCCCTGGGCCTGTTCCCATCCATGCTATTGAGGTGGAAGGCAAATGTAAACTGCGATGCTCACCAATCCCTGCAATCCAGATAGCTCACCCAGCATTTCTAGTTTCCAGCTAGTTTCAACCTTTACTTATGCTCTTTAGACTATTCATGTTTTTATGGTATTTCTCCCAGCCAAGGTTGCCTACCCAGGTCTCCACATTTTTAACCAGTCCTCATCAGCTCCTCTTCTAACTCCTGCTTTTCTAAATCTCTGCCTGTAAGTTCAGAAGTGTTTACAAGTAATGTTAAACATTTACCAAAAGCATAATGGAAGAGACAGCAGTTGGTAGAACTCAGATGGCTTATACAAAAGGGAAGGAAGCCTTAACTTAAATGAAAAGCTTATTAGCGGCACCTATAAAAATCTTGCCATTAAGCAGCCTATTTATAGCTCTGAAAGAGCCCCTTATCTAAGCCCACATCATATCCTGGATTTCCACACATTTCATGGTTCATGTTTTTGTAAGTGGTGGTTTAGAAAGAAGTGGCCAAGGCAGGCTTTCTCCATCTTGAGCAGAAAGACTTATGAACAGCCTCAGGAATGAGCCAGATGGCAGAGGCATTCTAGGACCAGAAGCTGACTTCTTACTCATCCATGAGACCTGATGGGTAGGAAACTAGCCTTTGGATCAAGTAACAGCAGTTGTATTCTAAGTGAGAATGTGAGTCTGAGCTCAGCTGCAACTGCTTCCACCAGGGATAATGCCCTTTGCTCTTCTCTATGCTTATAGTTCCGTTCCTAAAATCCTGGATTCTCAGTTGTGCTCAGGTGGTAAAGCTCAGGAAAGGTGGTGCTTCCTTTCCGAGTTCTGGTTTTCAGGATGAGAAGAATATAGCTAAAAGATCTTAGAACTAAAGAGAAGTGTCAGTTGAGACTTGTCTGTAATTGAAGGACAGAGTGTGATCTGAGTCGTTACTCAATGTAGCCCAGAACAGTAGACTCAGCAGCTCCTGGGAGCTTTCTAGAAGTGAACATAGGCACTACTCCAGGCACACTGAACCAGTAAGAATGTGTACATCCTAGGATCCCAACACATCTAGATGCAGGTTAGTTTGACAAGAACTGTCCTAGAATCATTTAGATAAAGTCAGAGCTCTGAGAAAAGTGGACTGACCAATGAAGAAGATGGTTATGTTACAAGAGGCTGGATCAATATCTCTTTCCTCCTGCCAAAGACATGGGTTGGCAATAGCTCTTGGCTGGGCTTGCTGATTCACAATCCTACATCTCATCTCTAGTTAGAGTACACACAGCACCCAAGTTACCAGTATCCCCCTTGTGACCACTGACTCATACAGCAGCAGTCTAGAGTAAAAGAAAAATCCACTTCCAGGGGTCCTTTTATCCATCCAGCAGGTACCTCCCCTCCGCAAGGGGGTTGACAGCTTCTAAGGGAGAGGAGGCACCTGTTTTGAGACCAGGCTTCTAAAAACATCTGAGGATTGGAATGAAGAAATAAGGACATGGAGGATCTGGGCTAATTACAACAATTCCCATTCACCCTCCATTTAGCTGTGGAACTCATACATTCAAGAGCTGTCAGAATGCTAATTCCATTCTTTTATTTCCTCATACCACAAACATTTTTAGTTTATCTGCCTTTTTACAACCTCATTTACACAAGCAAACTGCAAATGAAAAACACACATCCTTTAATTCTCCAAATACATGTATGAAACATCGCACAAAGCCTAGTATTGACAAACAGGCTCAGCTGAAGCAGCTTTAGCGCAGTTTGTTAAAATTAGCATTATGGTTTAAATATTTATGCCTGTGAAGGTTTGGATGATCTACTATACACAGTTATTTCAGCAGCAGGTAGGACCTAACTGAGGAAAAAAACCAACAGAAAGCACTAACGACGATTGTGTAAACTTAAAACTTAGTGCACATCATGATTCACTGATGATTTTCATAGAGAAAAGCAAGCATTATGTGGAATAGTTCCCAGATAAAACCTAGAATGGTTTTTGGGAGAATGTCAATATGCTTACTGGAAACGAGAGAAAAAGTAACAAAACAAGAACCCCAGCAACTGCATTTGATTTGAAGATTTAAGTATATAAAGAGCAATCAAGGGTCATAAGAGAAGGGCTGGTGCCATTTCTGACATTACTCTTGGTATACTCTTGGTATACACAGGAAGAGAAACCATTCTGCCCCTTTTTTAAATTAAGAAAAAAAAATTCCCCCCTAATCTCCATAGGGGAACTCAGAGTTAATAGTCTTCTTTCCTCCTCCTACAAATTTCTCTTTAAACTTAATGCCTAAATAAGCAAACTTAAAAGAAGAAAAGTACCTTTTATAACAGCCTTCAGTTCAACGGATTTTATTTAGCAGTGAAAGCTTGAGGCAGGATGACCAAGCTGTTAGCTATTCCAATTACAAAAGAAACATCATAGACAAGGTGCCAGAAACCCAAGGTCGCTGTGAAGCATTTCAATGGATTCAAGAGTGACTTTAAGTATACAACAGTGGAGAGGACTCAAAGTAACAAGACTAATTGTTTTTAAAGGGAAGTGATAGATTTCAGTGAATCAGGTCCCAGGTAAAGTCTTTCAAAAAGCCAAAAATTTACAGGAAACATCTTAAACTCTGGAATGCAGGTATAGTACAGTTACCAGTACATTACATTTACAAAACTGCTTAGACAGTAGGTATATTCCAGAGTAAGAATTGAAAAATGTACAAGCCAGTTCACAATGACTTTAGATACAATGTTATTAAAATACATTGTTAATCATAAAAATATTTTACTATGTACATGTACACTGTATAAACTCTAGGTTTAACTACTGAAGGAAAGCCTCTAAATCCGTCTCTGGCCACTGGTCCAACAAACAGTGCCATTCTAGAATTTGGTCTTCATACCACACACAGGGGCTGAGGAGTACTGCATTCAGTTCTTCAATAAAATAGTAAGAGTTTTTCCTTCTGCAGAATGTCTAGTTGGAAGAGTCAGTTTTACTTCCACTATATTTTACTTTCCTAAATGCTGGTCCAAGTAACTCTGGACATTCACATAATTCATTTGCAATTTGGTTACACTTTAAAATAAGGCTGTAGTTCATTTCATCAGTTATCACACTGTCTTGCTTGTAGTCAGGATGGTTTGCAATAAACTCTCTCATCCACCTGGCAACTGTCATTAGTTCGCCTTGCGGGGAAAAAATTAAGACAACGTAAGTTAACAGAAGTGTCTTTTTTAAGCAAGGTGACAATTTAGTGACCAGCATAAACACAATCCTGAAGAGAAATGAGTAGGACCTTGGTGTGCCCACATGGCAGAGGCTGGGGAAAATGTTTTCCAGTGCGTTTGAAGAATTCCTCTTGGGAAAGAATTTTAGGTTGCAGGTAGGCAACGAGAACACACATCCCGAGGTTAGATGTTACTCACACAGGGACACTGCCAGCTCTTCTGAAACGAGGAGCCGCTAAGATGTCATGGACGTGAGGACGATAGCTAATACTGACATGTGACATAGAAGTTGGTAAGTGGATCCTAGGAGTTCTCATCACAAGGAAAAACTTTCTTTTTATTCTATGTAAGAAAATCCTAACTGAGCCTACTGTGGTAATCATTTCACAATATATAAAAATCAAACCATGATGCTGTAAGGCCTTACACTTCTACTGTGATGCATGTCAATTATCCCTCAACAAAACTGGAAAGAAATCCAAAAACAGGAGCTGGCAGGTGTACTAGAGCATGTGTCCTCCCCATTTGACCAAAAAGCTGCAGACTTAGGGCTAACACATGGTTCTGGAAACTTCAGACTCTATAGTTCCTAACGGTATCTGGTAGGGCTAGCTCTCCACTTCATTTCTCTTTAGAATATCCATGATATCCATGTTATTTTCATTTGGTCATTCTTCCAGATGAAGGTTAAAATAACTTCCAAAGTAAAAATAAATAAAAAATTAAAAAAATAAAAGACCCCATTTAGCTATTCATTAAACTACATAAAATTTAAGAGAGTAAACTTCTGGATAATATCCATGCTAAGATGTTTCCTCTCATCAAGTAGATCAGGGTTCTGATAGGTTGTTCTCCTCTGTCCAGTTTGCTCTTTTTTTGGGCAGCGGGGAGAGCAAAATTCATTTCTTCATTTGCATGAGGAAGAAATTTCCGATTTTTGTGGTTTTTTTTTTTTTTTTTTTTTAAGATTTTATTTACCAAAGAGGTGGTGAAAATAAGCACAGGTAGAATGAATGAAGGGAGAGACTGGCAGACATGCCCTTTGGGGGGTAGAGCCACCATGACTCCAGAAAGTTTATGGAAGCCTCAAGGGAAACATAGAGGACATTAATGTTATGCTGACAGCTCCCTTGTGCCAGGCCCTTGTTAAGCATGATCAACATCATCTCAAAGTGGACAAAAAGATGGGGGTTCTGGGGTGCTCACTCTATGGAAGCAGGCTGAAGAACCAGATGCCCTAGCTCTCACTCCTGTAACCTAGACTTACTTAGCCCTAAAGAGGGAGCCCATGATGATGTATAACAAATAGCTGCCCATAAAGGACTAGTAGGCAATCTGCATACTCTAGTCATTGTCTAAGATGCAGCACTGCCTTATGAACCAATAAGAGAAAAAACGGTCATCGATTATGAGGTGTAGCCCATTGCAGAGACGTCAAATGTGAAAGAATGCACAGATAAAATAATGCAGTCTTTTCAAGTATACCATAAGAAACTGAATATTGTAAGATTGTGAGGTTCTACCCACATCAAAATTTAAAAGCAAAACAAAGCAAAAGATGCCATACCAGATGCTCTCTTCTTAATTAGCTTTAGGTAGTTCAGAATACTACATCTGGTGTCCACATCCACTTCCATGTTTTCAAGGTAAGAGTTCAGAATTGGGATCAGCCCAGGAAACACACCTTCCTACAAGAAGCAGGACACATCGTTAGCACTCTGGCCATGGGTGTAGGTGGTGAGGTGTGCATAGCAGGGTCCTTACCTTCCCGTTGATGATGGTGTCTATGCTCATCAGGGTATACTCCTCTACAGCCACTTCTGTGCTGTTCTGGGCCTTGCCGTAGCCATCTACTACAGTGTTGCCACCTGCCAGAGGAGAGGACAGAGGCACCTGAGCAGCCTGTTGTAACCTGAAGTAAGTGACCCTAGAAATCCAAGAGAATGTAATACCTTTGCAAATATCTTTCCTGAAATAAAACATTCCCCGCAAGACAGCATCTCGTTTCTGTGCAACTTTCATATTTTCATCAACCTAAGGGAAAAAGATAATCATGGCTACATCAGAACATTCTCGATCCAACATAGAAGTTGTGGTGCCCTCCTCACTTTTACAATTAAGACTCACCCTGTAAGAATCCTGCTTTCCCCTTCAACAATTTCTGGTTGAGGAACAGACTTTTCACTTTTTTTTTCTAATTTTTATTTATTTATGATAGTCACACAGAGAGAGAGAGAGGCAGAGACATAGGCAGAGGGAGAAGCAGGCTCCATGCACCGGGAGCCCGACGTGGGATTCAATCCCGGGTCTCCAGGATCGTGCCCTGGGCCAAAGGCAGGTGCTAAACCGCTGCGCCACTCAGGGATCCCAGACTTTTCACTTTTATGTGAGCCTGTGTCATTCAACCAGATTGGCATGTGCTTTTTAACAAATTTAGAATTCCTCCGTTCTTATCTTAAAACCCACACACACACACACCAAAAACATTCACATAGGCTGCCTGCACTACAAAGCACCTTTGTGACTAAGTCTGGTAAGAAGGAGGGCAAGGGCTTGGTTCTCTTCACACAGCACAGTGACTCACCCAAGATGCCAGGGTAACCAAATGTAGAACCCAGAGAGAACTTCTGGTTCAGTGCTGTGCCCTCCCTACCACTGGGGTTTTCCTGCCTCATTGTGGTGAGATGAAGAGGTAATAGGTTGTCAGATATGGAATAAGGAAGGTTAGCCCTCTAAGAACAGAGGGTCCATCTGGTAGTTCTGGCTACACCAACTATACAGGTGTCCAAAAAACTTAAAAATATATATATATACCTATGAGCACCTGGATGGCTCAGGTGGTTAAGTATCTGACTTTTGATCTCAGGTCAGCTCTTGACCTCAGGGCCAGGAGTTCAGGCCCCACGTTGGGCTCCATGGTGGGCAAGGAGCCTACTCAAAAAAAAAAAAAATATATATATATATATGTAGATATATATACACACACACACACTCAGCAGTAAGACAGCTGGATCATGTGGTATGCCCAGGCCACACATCAGATCAGTTAAACCAGAGCCTGTTTTATGGGCCCCAGCTATCAGTATCTTTATTTCATTCAAAGCTTTGTTGATACACAATGTTATTTTAGTTTCTGGTGTACAAAATAGCACTTTCTCATTTTGCTCATTTCCTCACCACCTCCCCTCTGGCACCCATCAGTTTGTTCTTTGTATTTATGGGTCTGATTCTGTTTTTGGTTCATTTTGCTTTTTTTAGATTCCACATAGAAGTGAAATCATAAGGAATTTGTCTTTCTCTGACTTAGAATAATATTCTCTGGGTCCATCCATGCTGTTGCAAATGGCAAGATCTCATTCTTCTTTATGGCTGAGTACTATTCTGTTGTATATATATATATATACCACAACTTTTTTCTCCATCTATTTATTGATAGACACTTGGATTGCTTCCATATCTTGGCTACTGTAAATGTTGCAATAAACATAGCAGGGGTGTATGTATTTTTGAATTCATGTTTTCATTTTCTTTGGGTAATAGCCAGTAGTGGAATTACTGAATCACATGGTAATTCTAATTTTTTGAGGAACCTCCATACGGTTTTTCACAGTGGCTGCACTAACTTACATTCCCACCAACAGTGTACAAGGATTCCTTTTTCTCATTCTCACCAATATTTCTTGTGTTACTGATTCTAGCCATTTTGACAGGTCTAAGGTGGTATCTTATAGTGGTTCTGATTTGCATTTCCCTGATGGTGAGGGATGCTTACATCTTGGCCATCTGCAGGTCTTCTTTGGAAAAATGTCTATTTGGGTCCTCTGTACATTTTTTAATAAGGTTGTTTTTTGTGTTCGTGTGTGTTGAAGCTTTTTAAATATATTTTGAATATTAACCCTTATCAGATATAATTGCAGATGTTTTCTCCTGTTCAGTATGTTGCTTTTGCTGATGTTTTCTTTTTATTTGATGTGGTTTCAGTAGTTGATTTTTGTTCACTTCCACTGCCAGAGATGTACCTAGAAAAATATTGCTAAGGTACACATCAAAGATTACTACTTATGTTTTCTTTTATGAATTTATGGTTTCAGGTCTCACATTTAGGTCTTCAACCCAATTTAAGTTTATTTTTGTGTGTGGTGTAAGAAAATGGTCTGGTTTCATTCTTTTGCATATAGCTGTCCAGTTTCTCCAGCATTGTTTATTTTGAAGAAACAGTCTTTTCCCCATTGTATATTCTTGCCTCCTTTGTCACAGATTGGCCGAATAAAAATGGGTTTATTTTAGGGCTCTCTATTCTGTTCCATTGCCCAATGTGTCTATTTTTGGGCCAGTAC
This sequence comes from Vulpes lagopus, assembly GCF_018345385.1. Classification (NCBI taxonomy): domain Eukaryota; kingdom Metazoa; phylum Chordata; class Mammalia; order Carnivora; family Canidae; genus Vulpes; species Vulpes lagopus. The sequence goes on along the minus strand of NC_054824.1, from coordinate 52,114,616 downwards.
CTTATTGCTTCCATTACAATAGCTTTGCATGTAATACATTTTAATATCTGGGGCTTAAAGAACAGAGAACAAAGCTGGAGGTATCACACTCTCAAGATTGCTTTGGCTATTTCAGGGAGGTTTTTATTGTTGTTCCAAACAAATTTTAGGGCTATTTTAGTTCTATGAAAAATACTATTAGTATTTTGATAGAGACTGCACTGAATCCACAGGTTGGTTTGGGTAGCAGGGACATTTTAACAATTTTCTTTCAGTCCATCAGCATGGTATGTCCTTCCATTTGTTAGTGTCATCTTCGCTTTCAGTGTGTTTTATAGTTTTCAGAGTACAGGTTTTATACTCCTTAAGTTTAATTCCTAGGTATTTTTTTTCCTTTTGGCTTAACTGTATGTAAAATGGTTTTCTTTCTGCTTTGTTATTAGCATATAGAAATGCAATGGATTTCTGTGCATTTTTATATCCTGCAGCTCTACTTAAGCCGTTAATTCAAATAGTTTTTTGGTGTAGTCTTTAGAGTTTTTCCCAATGGTATCATGTCATCTACAAAGGATGAGTTTTACTTATCCTTTACCAATTTGGATGCCTTTTTTTTTCTTGTCAAATTGCTGGGACTAGGAGGGCTTTCCAGGACTCCATTGAATAAAAGTGGTGAGAGTAGACATCCTTGTCTTGTTTCTGATCTTCAAGAAAAAGCTCTTTTTCACCACTGAATATGGTATTATTCATGTCGTTCATATTAATATGATGTTATTCATATTCGAAACTGGGCTTTTTCATACATGGCCTTTATTGAGATATGTTCCCTTTAAGTCCACTTTGCTGGGAGTATTCATGAGTGGATGTTGAGTTTTGCCAATGTTTTTTTTTTTTTTTGCATCCACTGAAATGATTTTTATCTTTCATTAATGTGGTATATTACACTGACTGATTTGCAAATACTGAACCATCCTTGCATCCCCAGAATAAATCTCACTTGATCGTGAATGATCCTCTTAGTGTGTTATTGAATATGGTTTGCTAGTATTTTGAAGATTTTTGCATCTATATTCATCTTCAAAGATACCTCTAGTATCTTCATGTGGTTTTAGTAATGTATTATTTGGAAGCTCTTCTTCCTTTTTTTTTTGTAACAGTTTGAGGAGAATAGGAATTGGTAGAATTCACCTATAAATCTATCTGATCCTGAACTTTTGAGTTTTTGGATTATCAATTCATCATCACCACTAGTATTTTGTCTGTTCATATTTTTCTATTTCTTCCTGATTCAGTTTTAGAAGATTCTGTTTCTAAGAATTTACACATTTCTTCTTGGTTGTCTAAATTGTTGGCATAGAATTTTCTTCAGTAGGCTCATAATCCTTTGTATTTCTGTGGTGTCAGCTGTTACTTCTTTTCTGATTTTACTTGTATCCTTTTTTATACTCAAGGAGTCTAAAGGAGTTTCAATTTATCTTTTCTAAGAACCAGCTCTTGGTTTCATTGATCTTTTCTATTTTTTTAGTGTCCATTTCACTTATTTCTGTTCTGATTTGTATTTCTTTCCTCCTACTAACTTTGGGCTTTGTTCTCCTTTCTCTAGTCCTTTTAGATATAAGGCTGTTTGGAATTTTTCTTGTTTCTTGAAGTAGGCTTGTATCACTAAGTTTCCCTCCTAGGAATTGCTTTTTCATTCTGTCTCCCAAATTTGGACCACTGGATTTTCATTTTCACTTGCTTCCACAAACAAAAAAAGTCCTCTTTACTGTGAATTCTTTTTTTCTCCCCCATGAGTTTTTAAGACTCTTAAAGCAGAGCTTTGGAAACTTTTCAGTCCCTTATTTCCCATAATGAAATCACAGGAGCATCTTAACATGTACAAACTCAAGGGTCACGTTCAACTAGGATGGATGGTGCCAGGTTTTTGAATAGAGCCTATCTCCCCACTCAATTTCTATAGTTATGGTTTTATTTTTTTAATTTTTTTTTTATGATAGTCACAGAGAGAGAGAGAGAGAGAGAGAGAGAGAGAGAGAGAGAGAGGCAGAGACATAGGCAGAGGGAGAAGCAGGCTCCATGCACCAGGAGCCCGATGTGGGATTCGATCCCGGGTCTCCAAGATCGTGCCCTGGGCCAAAGGCAGGCGCCAAACCACTGCACCACCCAGGGATCCCCTGTTATGGTTTTATTTTAAAGAGACAGAACCTTCTGAATAATCTACACTACTAGGCACATATCCAAATAACAGCCTAAAATTTCATCAAGGCTATAAACAGGTTTTCATTTCTACCTAGTATTTTTTTTCTTGGTCTGGACTGAAGTTCATAAAGAGCACTATTTTGTTTTTATAAGTTTCTCTTTAAAAGTATATTTTATTACTGCACTTTAGAGTCTCAGTTTGCTAAGGTTTACTTCAAATCTCTTATTAAAGAATTTAAAGCTAGGATTTTCCCTTTAGAGACTAGCTTTGCCAGCATCCTAGTTTTGAGTTCGCCTAAAACCTACCAGGAAAACAATTTTAAAATTTCCAACAGTTAAATTTCCCTTGAACATCTTTTTGTTGAATTTTGGTAGGAATGCCATCCTGTATGGTGTTTACTTTTGAGGAGTGAAGATTTTTATTTGTTAACTTTTTAAAATCTTCCTCAGAGCCCTTGAAAAAACATGCGCTGTGGTAAGTGATTTGTGATCTTAAAGACTATACAACCTAGCTTATTAACCATGCCATTTAATTCCCCAACAGCCTTTCTCCTCCTTTGGTTATATGGCCTGTCAAGTATTGAGTAACAGATAAGGCACTCAGCTAGGTGAATCCCATCGGTTTTTACAACCATGCACTTATCCTCAGTTCTACACATGCAAATGGAGGCATTGTGATGGTAAATACCTTGTTCAGGGTAAAAAGCCAGTAAGGGGTACAGGTCATTTTATGAATTTAATGGTCACAAAACAGCCATATCAGAGCCACCACACTGCAGTGCCGTGATATTCTTTCGTGCTTCTGAGAAACATCTACTACACTTTAAGGCATAAAACAAAAATCACAGCTCTAACATCATTTTAGAAGAATACAGAAAACTGCTTTATCTAATACTTTATTCTCACATTTTTGTCTGTTACCCATTTGTCATCTCTGCTAGCTCTTTAAAAGGTCATTATATCTAGTTCTTTGCTTTCCATACTTGTCCTTGTTTTAGGGATGCAAACACCCTACATCATTATGTGGTTTTTTTATACCTGTTTCAGGTTTTTAATAGGATAGTTTAGTCTATTCAAATTTGTTTTCAGGGGGCAGCCCCGGTGGCATAGCGGTTTAGCGCTGCCTGCAGCCCGGGCTGTGATCCTGGAGACCTGGGATCGAGTCCCACCATTGGGCTCCCTGCATGGAGCCTGCTTCTCCCTCTGCCTGTGTCTCTGCCTCTCTCTCTCTCTCTCTGAATAAATAAATAAATCTTTAAAAACAAAACAAAACAAATTTGTTTTCATCTTATTCTCACCATGTTATGTTCTCCAGCTATACCAGAGCTATATCATCATTGTACCAATCCCTTGCCTCCCCCCTCCATCTTTTGTGGCACTGGCAATGGTCTCTTTGTTCTTTTCCCATTCCCTTTTAACTAGCAGGTTAGAAGTAAAAAAAAAAAAAAAAAAATCTTATTTCTGTACTATTAGTCTTTCTCTATCCCCGTGTATGTAAGAGTTCTGGCATTCTATTAGCCCTAATAATCTATTAAGTTTTGTTAGAATCACCTGGAATTTAAAGTTTAAGAAGGCAATTCCGTCTTCTTTACCCTTCAGGATTCTGTAGATTTTTCTCCAACTCTCAGCATTTAATGTTGGAGATGAGGAAGGATAACCATTTTTTTTTTCCCTCTTGGAACTATCTGATCTGAATTCTCTCTCCCATTCTGATGGCTTATTTTTCTCTTTAGGATTCAGAAATTCCTAGATTTGGGTTTAAATATTTCTGTCTCATCCTTAAGGTTCTCTTTCACTCTGGGAAAATTCTATTTCTCTGATTTCTGGATCTCATTTTTTTTATATAGCTCATTCTCTAGATTATTGTAAACACTGAACTTTCCAGAGCAATTCTCCAAGTTCAGTTTTTCCATGATTTCCATTTCCTTGTCATCCTGAGATAAATTTCAGTTTGGTTCCCTAAATCATTAACTTGGATCTTGAATAGCATCAGCTCTATTGGTGAACATACAGTTTTAAAAGCACAGTTTTTTTTGTTTTTTTTTTTAAAGCATAGCTTTTTCTAAGAACACTTTTCCAAATGCTCTCTCATCCATAGTGCTTGCTTGTGACCTTTCTCAGAATTTTTTCAAGGGCACTAATGAGAATTAAGAATTCTTTCCAGTTTCTTGAATTAACTATTTCACTGAGGGGAATGCATTCTGTAAACCCAGCTGGGCTCTTCCCTTAAGGCTATTAAAAGTTATCCATTTTCTATCGACTTTTAGACATCTATTCTTATTTGTTAACAAAGGCTTATTAGATGGGTAGCTGCCAGGGACTCTTCCTCACAGGGGCTAATCCCCCTAGCAGGTACACCCACATGGGCCAATGGCCGGCAGAACCCTATGGGTTACTTTTAGCCTGAGTGTTAAGAGCAGGCACACACAGGTTAATGGCCAAACTTCCCTCAGGGTGTGTGGGTGGGGACAGATGTGGGCTGGAGATACCCCTCATGGAGAAAGTCGAGAGTGAGGTGGGGGCAGATGGTGAGGTGGGCATTTATTTCTTCCTTTGGTGCTTGCTGTGACAGGGCTGTTCTATCTTTCCTTTCTTTGGCACTAAATCCTCAGCAGACCCCTCAACCTAGTCGAGCAACCTTTCCCAGCCACTTGCTGTGCCCAAGGACCCACTAGCCTTGGAATCAAAGGTCTCTGGTTATTTAGCTGCTGCCTCACAGTCTGGAATTGTTCCAAGGCTCTGCTGGGAAATTGTTCCTAGAGAGCTCCTTTTTTGGTTTTTGTTGGGCTGGAGCTGATGAGCTATTCATTGTTTTTCTGATAGTCCAGTCCACCTTCTTCAGACACATCTACAGTTTGGTTCCACTGAAGTAACCCTTCCCTGCATCCCAGCAGTTACAGTTACCCCTCTCCTCTTAACTTAATATCGTAACCAACATTGCAGTTGGGGGAAGATGAAATCAATTTGTGGATTCTCTCCCATCATTATCCTGAATTGAATGCTTCTAGAAATAAAGTAGTTATTCAACAGCAATCCTAAATCTCTTTCAAACAGGCTAAGGAGCTACTGTTAGCACTTTTTCTTTGCCAGGAATCTCTACTAACACAGTACAGAAATCTACAGCATAAACTTAGTTTAAAAGGAAAAAGAGTAGGGTGGAGGGAAAAGCATTTTATTCTAAATGGTAAAAATTCTCAATCAGGTCAGATCTGAAATACTTTACGTAAATAAGCAATAGATAGTAACCTGTAGATACCCAAACCCATTGCTATACCAAAACACATTCTTACCTTTGATAGTGGAATGAGAAAATCCAATTTGTATGAAAGGATCACTCTGGTAAGCAGCACCACAAACACCACATATGCAGAATTCTCAAAGTCTGTTAACTGAACCTAGACAAGCAGGAGCCCAAAGCAGTTAAGGACCAATCACACAACATGGTCTTCCCCAATAGGTCCCCTCCTTGGATCATGCCATTTCCAGGTCAGTTCCTACTTTGCCATGTGGGGCTCAGAAGCCCTCTGTCAATTCTCAGAAATCAATCCTTAGCTTTTGGATTTGCTTTTATCACACACACATGTGATCTGTATTTAAAGAGCCTCCGAGAAGAGCATTAAAAGGGTAATGGGCAGATGACAGGCATGCTGGAATCATTTCCTGCTGATGTGCATCTTACCTCCATGGGTCGGAATTCTACTCTCCATCCAATATCAGAGTTTGGAGGAGGGGGCTTAAATCTCATTGTCTGCCAATTTGTGGACTGGATATTCTAGAGTAAAAAAGCAGAAAAATCAACTTTCCACACATCTAGGAAAACAGTAAGATTGTTTGATAGTTACTAAGGGAAGGTTATTCACTGTTGATACCAAATACTTTTGAGTTTACAAATGCAAAAAGGTATAATTTAAGATTTCCTTGGTGTGTGACCTGCTGGGAAAACAAACAAGCATTTAGCAAAAGTTGGGTGATATGCTGGCAGCACAGCAATAATTGAGGCTTTTTTTTTTTAAATGCAGCATGTTTGAATTTTTCACCTTTATGCATGCAAGAGAAAATACTGAAAAAATGCAGAATCAGAGACAGAACTAATTAGAATCATAAAAATAAAAGTACTTTAAATCAATTTAAAATTTCTTAATTCTTTATTGCATGAGACAATGAAAGGCACAGGAGAGTTCTCCTATCACTAACTGCTCACAGGTACACTAACATCTTGGTTAATGAAGTGAAATGCATTTCAAACAGAGGAGATACCTCGAAATGGTCAGATTCATTGGCATCATCCAAGTGTATTTTCTCTTCAAACAAAGTCAGTGGGTCTCTAATGAAGAGGTGAGCAACATGCTGGGCCAGGAGACGATCAATGCCTGTTGAGAGGTTACACCAGATTCACGTCAAAGCTGCAGGCTTCACTTAAGTCCAGTAAGAAAACAAGACAGCTCCACAAGTTTGAAGACAGGGCATCTAGAAGCTTAGGAAATGGCTGGTTTGTTCAGTGTCCATGTGTCACCCAGGGTTTTATCCTACAGACCCTGAGGAAGTGCCAGGGGTTTATTTGCTATTTACACAATGCCTGGCAAGAGACTGGTGTAGACCTAGAGACAGACTTCCAAAGTAAGTTCCTTTGCTAAAAGTCAAGATCTCACAGCTACTTGGAATTTGAAACTTTAGAACAAGCACTCTCATATAAAAGAGACCTCACACTAAAAATAGAAACAAGACCAGAAGTCTTGAAAGAAAGTTCTAAAGACCAGAAAGTTCTAAAGAGTGCTGGAGAACTACAGACATACAATCAAATTTAGAGAAAAGGAGTGGCTGCTCACCTTCCTGCAGCAGTTGTTCGTAGATTTCTTTATCTATTGTCAAGTCGATGTCATTGTATTTCTCACCACACTCAGATAAGTAACTGTCTATAGAATCATAGCGGGATTTACTGATCCTATAGTTATTGTTCTTCAGTGGCTAAAATTGAAAAAAATACAAATGAATGCCATATAAAATGCTCTGGAAATAAGATAATGCCCCAACTACCTCTATTAAATGCTTATTTTTTTATGTAATAATTATATATAAATGTCCACCCTTAAGATCCAGAAAAGTTAATTGGGAAAACTTAAAAAAAAAAAAAGGAACTAATTTAAGTAGCTGTTCTCTGATAGGATTTAGATTTGTTTCATTTTATTTATTTATTTTTTTTTACAAAAAAGCAAATTGCCTTCATTCTTACTAGGCTAGGTACATAAATGCCAAGGTTGAAAACAAAATTCACGTACAACAAAGTCACATTAAAATAATTTCTCCTTTAAAGTTTAATTCTTCTTAGGCCACATGTCCAACAATATATGAACACTCACATGAAGACCAGAGCAGTGGTAGTACAGCCCCTGCTGAGAACATCAGAGGCACTTGAAAAGGCTCATTTAAAAATCCCTTCCAGGTCCCAGTTCTGGAGGTACTTGTTTATTAGATCTAAAATGGGCCTTGGTGTCTACATTTAAATGTTTCCACAGGTTGTTTTGATGCACAATCCAGGTTGGAGTGATACATCAACGTATGAATGGTACAGTCACCATTCAATATGCAAACAAGAGGCACAACCTATCCTTATTAGGCAAAGCTAACCCTTATATGGGGCAAAATAATCTTTGACAACAGATTCTGCAGCAGAATGCATCATATACAAAGCACTCACGTAGTGACGAAAAGCCTTTTGGTAACAACAACCCATCGGCACTTCCTTCCAAAATATTGGGGGGGGAGGGTGGGAAGCACCACTAAGTTTTAGAAAATGATGAAAAAGATTTCAACAAGATAAAAACTCCTCACCCAAACCAAAATCATTTTCCCCATATTCACCCCAAAACAAACACCATGACACCAAAGATAGGTTTATAACTTGTGAATTTCCTACCACATGTGACTTAACTCACTCTAGATAAAAATTTAAGAAAGACTTCAACATTGTAAGTAGTTACAATAACCCCATTTAACTCGATTTAAAAGAAGGTTATTAAGGAAAATCACTCCCACCTCCAGTCCTCTCTCCTCCCGAGTTCTATCATCTACAGATGCAGAAATCACTCCCCAGCGACAATCAATGTCTGACACATAGCCTCGGTAAAAAGGAGACGCAGCGCTCAAAGCCATCTAAAAACAAACAAGAGTCAGCACCTGCAGATTCAGTGTCACTTACATGCTGAGAAAAGTACCTTGCAGTTATCTCTGGTCTAGAATCTGTTTGGGCAAGCCCTATAGTTCTACTCCTCTGACTGTGCCTGCTTTTTCATAATGAAAGACACCAGAAGGGACTCAAGTCCCTGCATGGGATTCATTTAAATCATCCCCTCTATCACGTGAGAATGGGAAGGATGGAAGAAGGGAGGAACAGCTCCGCTCAAACTTGACACATTAACATGCAAGTCTCTTACTAACAACAGTAAACTTCTACAGCTTTCTTAGTCCATTACACCTCTAAATACGTACTAATGTTCATTTCTGAATAAAGTCTTAATTGGACTTAAATAGCACATAGTCAGCAAATGTGGCACAAGCACTCTCTACAAAGAGGTCATTTCTACTTACAACAATTGGACAGATAGTGGCCAACTGATCATAAAGGGATCTGGCCTCAGATATGCTGCAGGCTTGGAACGTTACCTGTTTAAGAACAACAAGTGATTAATGACAAATCATCAACGTCCTCCCCTAGGAGCAAAGTCTAAGGAGGAGGATGGCTGGGGAGGAGAGAGGGCATGGTGTGCAATGGTCACTCCACAGCTAACGCTTAACACAGGAATTTTGTTGAAAAGTTGCCTTGGGCAAATTTTGTCAAAAAATGGCATTGGATCGTGTTCACAAGTAATGTAAACAACCATTTCCTAAGTTAAATACAACTGAAATATCAGGAAAGGCAAGGAAGGCACTAAGTAAATATAGTTCAGCAAGGCATCATCTCTTCTGCTGGCTCATTTCCCTCCACAGCATCCCATGCTCTTCAGTTAGTTCAAGAGGGAGACACATTTTGGTACAGAAGGATAGAGATACTTATGATGGGTTCCAAAGTTCACTGGTAGCCAAGTATAAGGAATAGCTTGGGACAGGGTGAGACTGGAGGAAGGTATAACAGTTAAAATACTGCAGATGAGAAGGATGTAACACAGGAGGGCTGTGGGAGGAGGTAAACTAAAGTCAAAGCAGCAGCCACTGGGGGTGACTAGGGTACAGAGAACGAAGGTGTGACTGAGGGTTTGGCTTGGGTGTTCCTGGGACATGCAGTGAGTGGGGGCACCAGGACATGATGAGTGTACAAAGGAAAGGAGCAGATAAAGCAGCCCTTTAAGTGTCTGGGTCTCCAGGGCTGAAGTTCAGAAGGAAAAGTCTGAGATAGGAAAGTATTTAGGGAGTAGGCTCAGACAACATTCTGAAGATGGGCAGGATCACCCGGGAAGCCTGCACAAGAAGGTAAGTAGAACATTGTAGAGTTAGATCAAATCATTCTTTACTACAAATGTTCTAAAAACAATTACCCAAAAGAAACCAAAGAAGTGCTTCTTGCCTTGGGGTGGGGCAATGGAAGGGACTAGGAACACAAATCCTGGCTGGGTTAGCATATTGTATTAACCACAAACAGGGAACAGTTTTCATGTCCTCTGTTATTCAATAATGACATTTTGAACTTAGTGTTGGTGCAGGAAATAACTTAAGGGCTTAATCCCTAAAAGAGTAGCTGAGCGAATGTTTAGTATTATAATCTCAACCTGTTATTTCCCGTAGCTTTCGCCAGGCCTCAAGTTTCCTTTTTTAAACAGAGAACTTCTGTTGGGAGACTCACCATCTACCTGCAGAATTATATTCATGTCAGTGTGGTAACTACAGACTATTTAGACAACTTGCTAGAATTTCTGTTGCTGATTCAATGCTATATTTTAATTGAAATGTACTGGCAATTAACTAGCCATTACAAATTAATTCAACAGAGAGAAACTGTATCCTATACTTTAAGGAATAAGAACACCAAAGGTTAAGATAAGAGATTAACATTCTTCACCAAAACAAGGCAGTTTCTGCAAAGAGGTGGGAACTGAGAAATCCGCTTGTGCAAGGGTAAGGATAAAATGGAAAGAGGAAAGAGGGTGGGGGGAGGGGAGAGCATTAAGCCAAGTACTTACACACTTCTCTGCTGGGACACCGACCCCCCCCAACCCCCAACCTAAAATGTAAGCTTCAGAAGGGCAGCAATCCATCTTGCTATGCTCTAGTCCAAATGTGGAGAGTATCTGATACTGCCTTAGTGTTTAGTAAATATTTATCAAATAAATTAGCATATCTTGGAGAGAGGGAGCTAAAGAAGAGAACATAGGGGCAAAGATAAGTTTTATAAAATGGTGGTGAGATACTTGAAAAACAGTGATTCTACAGGCCAAAATCAGACAGATTAAGAATATCTCCATGTTCCCCAAGTGTTTTGACTGCTGAATTCTTTTGAACGTGCACCTCTTAGAGTTTTTTTTTAATACTCTTAGGCATTTTAGCCTGTGTGTTGTTTTTAAATAGATACAATGTTAAGTGTTTTCTCTTTTTAATTTTTTTGATTGGCTTCCCGTAGATAGCCTAAGATATACAACAATTCACAGGCAAATCCTGGAAAAAAGCATGCTTATGAAAATTCACACCTGGAATTCCATAGTTAACAACAGTGAAGTAACTTAGTTATTTTAAATATATTTAGTAACTGGCTTCAGTGTTCTAGAGCTAATATATCTCCAAATAGGACAGGACTGTTGTTAATGGCTGGCAGTGTAGGGGGTGGGGAGTTTCTATACCTTAAAGTATGAATATATAAATTCTGGTGTCCTTTTAGGGTATATCTCATAAGAGAAACTGCGTTGCTAGGGAACAGGGAAAAAAGGGAAGTATGAAAAATAGATGTTAGAAATCTAAATGTCTAATCTAAAATTTACCTAGAATCCAGTTTGAAGCCACCTGATTTTCTTGGAGAAAACCTATCACAAGGTAACAAACTTACTAAATGATTCCTAAAAAAACGCCCCAAGAATCAAGATTTGAGTGGAGTTATGTCACTTCTTGTTTTGTACAGTTTTCCATTAACTTAAATTACTTTAAAACTTTTTCTGCTTCACTTTTACAAGCAGTTTCTAGTTCTCCACTTGAGAGACACAGGGTGTTTTTGTGGTGATGTGTAGAATTCATCTCATTTCCCACACACTTAAAAAAAAAAAATCCACACAGATCATGTAAAGATTTATTCATGAGAGAGAGACAGAGACAGGCAGGCAGAGACACAGGCAGAGGGAAAAGCAGGCTCCCTCCAGGAGTCCGATGTGGGAACCAATCCTGGAATCACACCCTCAGTCAAAGGCAGACGCTTAACCATTGAGCCACCCAGACGTCCCTGTGTGGATCATTTTTTAGGTGGAATGTTCAAATTAGGGTCTTGGACGTGCTACTGAGAAAAAAACAACTTAATTCTAAACCTATGACAAAGCTTAAATTTGGATGAAAAACTGTATCTACAGGTAATAATTTTTAACTACCCACCATTAGAACACATTTATTTGTACAGTGTTTCAAGGGAAAGACTATCCCCCTTCAGAATGAAGTAACTGTGCTGTCCCTGGCAAGGGACCCTAGTTTAATATTAAACCAAGAAAAGGCAATCAGTACTCCCATTGCCCTGATACAATTTTAAAGCCATGCACTGTAAGTTCTAGAGCTTGATGGTTCTTTTTAGAAACATTTCTAATTAAGATAGGAAAGCAGATATGCAGGTAAAAGTCACTTTTTTATGAAATGTGATCATTTGTAAGAAAACTTACTGGCCTGTTTGGAAGACGCACATTTTATACTGCCTATGTAAGTCAGGAAAACTAGAAAAAAAATTATGGTTATGTAAACACATTTTAGCATGGAAAAATCTGACCCTGGCATTCAATTTTCACTTTATATAGTTGTAAAAATAAGCACATCAGAGCTTTACGCCCAAGAAGGCATATATCTATGCTGTAGCTGTCTGGGGTGATGGAAATGCTGAGTTTTTTGGCCTCTGGGTTGGAGAGCAGGTAGTTGGGAGGTCCAGGGACTCACGTGGGGGGCCAGGCTTCACACCACTCCAGGCCTCTAAAGGACACCATTTCTAATCTTCTGAAGTAATCAGAACTGGATACAATCTCCATGGTCAATAACAAGTGGCCTCTCTTTTTATCTGAAATTTTCAATTTATACTTTGTGCAACTTGTACTCCTGTTCTCACATGACTTTAAACAAATGAAAGGTTAAAACAAGCACTTCTGTTGATAAAAACAACAAAGTACGTATTGGCTTAGAGTCAGACCTAGACGGGAACTTAGTATAAACCTTCCAGTTAACTAAGGAGAAAATCAAGACAAAAAGAATTGAGGGGAGCTACCCAAATCCCAAAGGAGGAACAGCTGCAGCCTGAGCGCATTACCCACTGCTGCCAGGCGGGTCCTGTGCCCGCCCACCCAGATCCTGAGTGAGCTTGGGCACAATCCCTGCCAGGGGCACCAGCCATCTGGTTAGATCCACAGAAGGTTTTAACCAAGGAAAAGAGAAAGGCTGTACTACCTTCTGTGTGAGACTTAGCCGGGACAAGGCAAATATGGGCTGAACATTTCTTTTCATACCACTAGATGGCCTTGCCTGAATATGAAAACTTAAAGTCCAAACAATCCTTTCCTTGGATCACAAAGTCACTAGAGCACACCCAGAGTTCACTTTCAGAAACAGATCTGAATGTTACATGTTCTAAGCCTGTCCATCACTAGAAAGAACAGAGACAGATCATGGAATATCTCACACTGTAAGTGAATTAGTGACCATTTATCTTTGTACTGAACTGGAGATTCTGTGAATTTTCTATCAAGAGATAGTTACCAATGAATTTACTAAAATCACCAGTTTTCAGAAAGGCACACTTTGCTTTCATTTCAACCTGATTACAATGTAATTGTAAAAAATGCATGTTTATTTGAAAAGTAGCAAGGAGAAATGGATGAGGGTACTCTGCCTCTGTGTGTGATTGAAACAATACCTGAAGACAGCAATTGCCCATCCCAAATCCCATGGCATCCATATAAATATGATCAGGCTTAGAAGCCTTGGCTGCCTCCTCATCCTCAGGAAACATTTCTATAAACGGAGACGGTGTATTCTTGTCCTTAAATACTGTAGGATTAAATTAAAAAAAAAAAAAAGACAAGGGTAAGATTTAAGGATTAAACAACAATTCCCCAGGTGCCTCTCCCACTCTACCACCTTGCTGTGGACTTACTTGGTACATTGATGACAACTTTTTCTCCTCTCCTATGTCGGATATTTCTTGTTAGGGTACTGAAACAGACAACCAAACGTCATAAATCAGTCATTTAAGAATTACCATGTAAAAGAATTTGATCATATACAAGTAAATAGAATGAAATCCTACCTCAAACTAATTCTGAGGCAATCCTACAGAGTATTTATGTGGATCAAGATATTCTGAGGCAATTTTCTGTGAGAAGGCTCTGCATTTTTACCACTTCCTCTGCTGCTTGCTTCAGATTATCATCCTCTTCTATTTTTTTATTTTTTAAAGATTTTATTTATTCACGAGAGACACAGATTGAGGCAGAAACACAGGCAAAGGGAGAAGCAGGCTCCATGCAGGGAGCCCAAAGTGGGACTCGACCCCGGGACCCCAGGATTACCCCCCGGGCCAAAGGCAGGCGCTAAACCACTGAGCAACCCAGGGACCCCCTCTCTTCCCTTTTCAACCTTGGATACCCCAGTTCCCTGTAACTTCTCAAATCAAATCCCAGTTTCTGCCATGGTCTGGTCTCACCATATATTTCTAACACTCCCCATGTCTACTTCAAAAACTTCAAGCTTTAATACTGCCTTTTCCTAGGCATCTCTGGAGCCCCAATACCTTGTTACTGTCCCCCTAAATCAGCAGCATTAAAACCCATTCTCTAAACCCAGTGTCTAATCCAGAAGCCAACAGGCACACTGTGGCTGCCGTGCACTTAAAATGGGGCTAATCCTAATTAAAATATGCTGTGAGGATAATATATACACCAGATTTTGAAGGCTATAAAATACAAAAATAAAATGCCCTATCACTAATTTTAAAATATTAACCACATGTTGAAATAATTTTGGATAAATTGGACTTAAATTTTGTAATATGTTCCTTAATCCATCTTTACTTTTTTCATGTGACTATTAGAAAATTTATTTTTTATTTTTTTCTGTATCATTATTTTTAATGTCCAACATTTATAATATGAGGGCCGGGGCTTTCTCCTCAACTCAAGTTTATAAATTTTCAATTGGCTTGTGAGGCCAATAGGGATACTACTTCTTGTCTAAATTTGGTTTCTGAGAAGACTTCATTCAGGTCCTTAATGGTCATCTGATCAAATGGAATTATGTTCTTCATCTTCTCCAGCTCTTTTTCATATTCTTCAATCCTGGCCTTGAGAGGAACAAAATCTCAGCACAGCTTTTCACATCTTCTTTCTCCTCAGCATCCACCTGGACAGTGTTTTTATCCTCTGGCACAGGAACCTTCAGGGCATTAAACTTCTTCTCAAAGTCATCTACCAAGACAGCCTTTGCCACATTGGCCTCGTAGTAAGCCCAGTCGATAGCAGGTGGTTTCTCAGGAAGAGTAGCCAACCTGGAGGTAAGCATCTCATTCCAGGATTTCAGGGGGTTGGCAATGGCCTTCTGGTTTCGGGGTATGATCTCCCCAAAAGCTACCCAGTCAATGGTTTTTAGAGCAAGTTTTCGCCCAGCCATCTTGAGATCCTTCACCCACCCCGGCGGCCCACAGTCCCGACTGTTAGAAAAATTAAAACTGTATCTGGGGGTGACACGTTCCTAGTGAATAATGGTGATGTAGACTCAGCTAGCAGACCACCTCTTTCACAGGCCTGCTGGGATCCCCTCAGCCAGAAGCATCCTTTCTCCAAGGAGGGTCTCTGGTGCATCTACCTTTTGGCATCCAGCATAATCTTGGCTTTTCTTACAGCTGAATCTATTTCCCCCTTGACACATTATAACATTTGAAGTTGGGAACTACACCTATAAATCTGTTTCCCTCCAAAGACTGCATTTAGCAGGTGTGCAGACCTGTTACAGGAATGAACACTGACAAGTCCCAAAGTCTCCACCTGCAGGTCAGGAGCCTAGGTTTGGGATGACAGAGGAGACTCATGATACAAAAAGCAAGATCAGACTGGTGTGGGCCATGAAGCCACTTTAAAACCCAGGAATGAAACTGCAAACTCAGAACTAGAAGTCAACAGAACAGAAGGTAAAGAGCTGTACATATTTTTTTTTCATATTTTGTTTTATTATGAAGGTTTATTGAGTGGGATGAGATCACTTAGAGAAGGGGAGAAAAAGTAGGAATGATGAAGAGAAAACTTCCCCCAAATAGGTGTTTATAGAACTAGGGCTGAAAATTCTATTACACTAAAGACAACAGCAGCTAAACCAATAACTTTAAGATGACTTGTAAGATGGGCATGTCGAGCTGGGCTCTAAGAAGCCCCAATCAAGCAGTCACATGTACATATCCTGCTGGCTTCTCTGGTTAATTACAAAAGAAGCCTAAATTCTGTAAGTGCTCAATGAGGATTCTGGGAAGGAGCACCTTACTTTCAGCAGGCAGGGCTAAGAGTGAGGGACATCTACATTTAAATGCAGAGTCATACTCACCTGAAGCGGGGGTGCTTGTTTATGGCTTCATCAGGAAAGAAGAGGGACTTGGAAGCTCCTCCTTCAACTGGATTGGGTTTGAATTCTGGCAGCGTGAACCCAGGACAGCCTAATCTACAACAAATTGAAGAACTAAGTAGGTAGGATTTATTTTCAAAAGTTAATTATGTCTTGCCATCACTCCACCTGTTTAGAACCACCCATGACTGTCTGGTTTCCCCCCTACAGGGAATCTAGCACATGACTGCTGTGTAAATACTGTGCTTTACAAACTCCCCCTTGTACTTGGGTCTTCCTCACCAATATCTTTTGTGATTGCAGCCCATTAGTGACTGTCAGAGACCCTCCATCCACTCGGGATCTTCAGAGTGCTTCTTCATGTCCTATCCATCTCAATTTAATAGTGAGGATCAACAGCACAGAAGTCCCTCAGCTGGGTCACATCAATTGTCATAGGTTACAGGTTCCCCCTACACAGCATCTGATGGTCTTCCTTTACTAGCTTTCATCTCTTTTGACCCCCGCACACCCCTACTTCCCTAACCTGTTGATAAGCTTTATTCATATAGTGAAGGGCTTTCCTGCCTTTTGCCTTTACAGGTCACCTCAGGAATCCTTCAATTACGTTGTGTCTCTACAGGTGTCCCTGTCTACCTGAGATCTCTCTCTGACGTCCGACACCCAACTCTATTATCTTACTTGACCAAATGATGAGCTTTAATTCCAACACAGAAAAAGGAAGCTCTGTATTTTTCCTTAAATTTAAAGCTCAAATTCCACATCCAGCACTTCAAATTAAGAATTTTAAAGTCATTGTTAAGTGTGCTGTGAGAGAGGACGAAGACCTACAAAGTTCATGAATGCAAAACAAGGGAGGCTCTTGTCAGGGCTTTAGATCAGTGGTAGGAAACTTTTGGCTTAAGAGCCAAGACTACCCATGCCTTATGTTCAGCCCCTACCTTTTATAAAATAAAGTGCCTATTGGCTGCCCATATCCGCCTTGTGAACAACAACGGAATTTGCTGATCTTATCTGGAAAACAGTTTCCAGCTATAATGAGGGTTCCTAAGAATTCTTGTAGCTGTGTGCATTATTTACTATGAGCCTGCAAACTTAGAGGAAGTCCTGTAGAGTGGCAAACTTTGATCTTGGGAATTTTGAGCCATCCAGAATTAAGCTGAATGGAAGGAAAAACAAAAGGTGTTTGGCAGGACAAAGTAATCAGAACTCAGATTTTCAGATTTTTACAGTACTGCTTATTTTCCAGACCAGCAGCATCCAACAAAACCTTCTGCAACAATGGGAATGTTTCATGTCTACCCTGTCCAATACCAGTGTGTCCAATACATGCGGCTAGTGAGCACTTGAATTGAGGCTACTGACTGAGGAACTAAAATTTCCATTTAAGTTTGATTAATTTAAATTTAGATATTCACTTGGCCACTGTTTTGCATTACAGCTCCATGATAGTTTGGCCTCTTTATAGAGGCTAAATATAGTTTATACTTAAGAAACCAAGTACTCCTTTCTCTCTTGACCCCAAATCAAAACTTTCCTTATCATTTACTGCTGCTAGAAGGTGAGGCTTCTCCAACTGAATTATTTTGTTTACAAGTCCAAAAATACCCTCCCATCAAAAAATATATATATTTTTTTAATTTTTAGAATAAATTTACTCCTCTGTCTCAACTCACCCTTTATATTAATTCCTACTGCTTTTAGGATAGCAACTTAAATTCTTGGTTAACATGATCTGGCCCACCAACTACTTGCCCAGCGTCCCCTTCCCCAGCCTCCGTTTCCTTCTCAGCATCCTGGTCCCACTGGCCAGTCTTCTTCCGGTTCTCATGAGGCTCCACACTCTCCTCATTCATCCTGGAATGACTGCCACTCTGTCTCCTCTCCGTAAGCTGTCCCTCTCCTCCTCCCTCTTAGTCAATTCCTACCAGGACTCTGTACATCAATCATCCTCCCCACCTTGCAGAATCCACCTGACAACCACGTCCCACACTCTGCTCCACATCTCTTCCTCACAGCACTATAACTTTATATCCCCTGGATCTGTGGGTATCTAATCACTCAGTCTCCACATACACAAAGACGGTGCCTATTTGTATTCATGGCTGCGTCCCCACATTGCATGGATCTGGCATGGAGCAGGTACTCCAATAATTGAGTGAATGGCAGAGTCATGATTTCTTTTTACCTCCTCCTTAAAACACTAGGGCAAAGGACTATGCCAATTCTCTTCCAAGCAAACCTGTCCACCCTCATCCAGCTGGGGTTTTTCTTCTGGCAAGGGAGAAGAGTGACCTGCATAATGGAATGAAGGAATCACAGAAAATAAGAGCTCTATCTCTAAATGTTTGAGTTGTTTAAGTAGGGTTTCAACTATTTAGATGTTACACTGAAGTTTTTTTTTTTTTTTTTTTTTTTTTTTTTTTTTTTTTACACTGAAGATTTTTAAAAAAGAAAATTCCAAGTGTCCTTCCAAAACCAGCGATAGGACTCTGAATGCCTGTGTTCATTATGGACATTTAACAGAAAAAAAAAATAGGGCATCAAAATAGTTCTAAATGTTTCAGTCTATGGATATCAATCCCCAAAGCTCTTCTGAACCTTGAGGAAGTAAGCATACTTTGCCACAATGATAGACATCTAGCACAGATAAAGCAGATTTACAATTTGGTAGAACTGCATTTGTATGCAGAGCTACTAATGTATAGTTGTACAATATTTATGTACCTCAATCTAAACTAAGAGCATAGCTTCACTATTTAGGTTTACCTTGTATTTACTTTTATAAACTTTGAGCTATGACTAGTTTGATGACAAACTGTAAATTTCCATTTCAACCCAAGACTCAAACATGGCCTAATGACCCCCCGCCCCCATTCATAGTTAGGATGTATCAGCTGCAGACTGGGAGCACTGATACCAGCCCTCTATCACGTGACCCTCCAATCAGCTACCAATACCACCATTCGCCAGTGGGGAAAGAGGCATGGGGAAGCAACTGTGAGAGTCTGAGAGAAGAGCACCTGATAATCATCAGACTCAGCTCTTCCTTACAGGGTCAGAAATGCTTGGCAGATCCACTGCTCCCTCCACCCCAGGCTGGGGTGGATGCTGCCACAATGCTAGCAGTCAGGTGGTCCTTATGGTCTTGTCCACTGAGGCCAGATGAATGCTCTCACCACAGTGTTCCCCATCCCGCCCCCCACCACCTCCTGCTGAAACTGGCACATGATTTTTGTCTGCAGCTCTAATGTTACAGATTCCATCCAACACAGCATAAAGTATGAACTGTTCATGAAGTATGAGAACTAAATGCTTGGGTCATGATCTGCTCTTTATAACCCAAAGCTCTGAACTATCTGCTGGGGCATGTTAATATAGAAACTAACCTGGGAAATGAAGTTATTGTACAGAGAGCCTGATTTTCTCCTAATAGAGAAGTTGCTTCCTTCCGGCGTTTCCTCATGTTGTCTTCGACTGTGTTGAACTCAGACATGGTTCCACCATACGGCTGTCCAGGTGTGCCTTCAATCATGTAACTCCCATACTCTGGTCTCCACAGGGTAGGATGGCTACAGTGGAGGAAACAATTCCAGTCCATCATATTTTGCTGCTGTCTACTCAATTTTTAGAAGTCTTTAAAAAGTCACTTCAAAAAATTTAAACACCATTCCATATAAATGATGCTAAGAACTCCTTTACAGTTCCTAAAGGCTGGTAATTCTCCAGAGCTCTTCAACTGTGAGAGGGTTAGGAGTACAGGGTGCAAAATATTTGTAAGTAACTGAAAACCACACCCAGGGCACTCATTCTTCAAGACAAGCTAGTCCACTTTGTGAGAAGTGAGAAGAGGCCAAAAGGGCTCTTTCAGTTCATACTGCTGGGCCTCCAAATCCAAATGCTGCCTTCCAAAATTGAGGGAATAGAAAGATGGAACTGGAAAGTACCTTTACCTCTTTGTCTACTTTAAAAGAAATCTTTCAAAAATCCTGCTAGCCCAACAAACTCATCTGCAAGTTTTATCTGCAACCATGGTTTGGGATCTCAAAAACACTTTGTCCATGTTTTTTTTTTTTTTTTTTTTAAACATTTAATAGTAAGCAGGCTTTATACTGAGTTTATAGTTCTAAGTGCTTAAATACATTAGTGTATTTAAAATGTCAACATCCTACACTGGAGGCATTATTATCCCCATTTTACAGATGAGAAAACAGGCACAGGGAAGCTAACTTGCCCACAGCTATACCCAGCTATGAAGTAGGGGGACCAGAGCCTGTGCTCTCAGCTACAATGCCATCCAGGCTCCTATACATCTGAGCAAAGATTCTATTTCAGTAGTTCAAGCAGGTTCAGAAACACTAAGACAACCCTCTGATATAGCAGCTTACTTTGGGTTTGTCCTTTCCCCCTTTTCTTGTAGAGTTTCAAGAACTTCCTCTCCGGACAGGACCAACCGGACTTTTTTATTTTCATGATCAAAAGACACCAACATGTACTCCACCTATTGAAAGTAAAAGAAAGATTAACCTTCCAGACCGTGTTCAGTGCAACCTTCAAGAGAAGGCAGGGAAATGTGAAGGTTGGAAAGGACCCACAAAACTCAAGAAAGTACATCTGCTCACACTACATGGCACACAATGAGTGTTCTTTTGCATAACAGGAAATACAGGAGAAAATGATCAGTCAATAGTGCCACTGTTTGAGGACCAGAACTTCTTTCCTTACTTTTTCCTCCTGCTCTCACTTAATATCCCAAAGAAAAGTCAAGATGCCTATTTTGACAGACTGAAATACTTTTGAAGTACAAAGCTAAAATTCTGTACACTACAATTAGAAAAAGTTGCACTTTAAAATTTATTTCCTCAAATGGCTTACTGTAAGTTTATGAAAGTGGTTAACTGGGAATATTGTCATAATAGATTATTGTTTTTTACTGGTGGGGTATTAAATCCCATTGAAAGTCTCCCTGGTGGAGAGTTAAATCATAATCATAAACACACCAGTATGGAGAAGTTATTTTAGGAGTTTCAACAATTTAGTTTTGGTTTTTCAAAAGTAACTTAGGACAACTTCCCCACTCTGAAACCATATACAATTTACAATGCTGGGTGCACTAGTGCATTTGTAACAATACCTGGTGGAATTCTGATAAATATCAGGAGTTAAATACAAAAGTAAGACTTTTTCTGGACAAAGTACAAATAGAGCCTGCTTTTTGTTTTCCCTGAAATCACATGCTTTAAATCATGATAGTTGGTGTAAATAATGAAGACTATGAATCACAATTTATGGCTGAAATAAAACATCCATACATAAGTGAAAAGGTATGGAATCAGATCATTCAGGCAAACACTTTAGAGTACCCTTCGGAGAAGATACCGAGACAGAAGAGGAAAGGTATCCTTGTGAACTGAGCCCCACCCGGTGCCCCATAAGGCAGATCAGTTAGCAGAAGTATTTCGTTTGGCTTAAAAAAAAAAAAATCTAGTATCTGACATTTTACATGCAAATCCAGATTTCCAGCCTTATAAACAAATACCCAGAAGCCCAATCCTACTGGGTAGGGTATGAGCTGCTCTCCTCTAAGGGGAAGTGGTCTGGTCTGCAGTGACCTATTTCTTACTTATGTGTACCTGCCTAGTCTTGGAAGGCGTTTCAGTCAGCCATCCATTACCAGACACAGTAATGTTCAACAAGAGGCTGTTTTGCACCTTAGCTAAGAAATGTGATTATAAAGGGGAAAAGTGGGGCACCTGGGTGGGGCTCAGTTCACGATCCCAGCATCTTCAGATTGAGCCCCATACCAGGCTCCCTGCTCTGAGGGGAGCCTGCTTCTCCCTCTGCCTGCCGTTCCCCTCAAGCCCCCACTTATGCTCACTTTCTGTAAAATAGAACTTTTAAAAATTTAAAAATAGTAACCGTTGCCTGCTAGGTTTAAACAACAAAAATGGAACTTTCAACTAACTTTTATCAGTTGTTATGGACTGAATGTTTGTGCCCCACTCCCCCAAGTTTGTATGCTGAAGCTCTTATTCCCCAATAGGGTGGGATTAGTGCCCTTATTAGAAGAAATGAAAAAGATGATCTCTCTTCCCACCACGTGAGGACACAGCAAGAAGGCAGCCGTTTCTAAGCCAGGAAGAGGGCCCTTATCTGGAAATAAGTATCTCACCACCTTTGACCTTGAACTTCCCAACCTCCAGATCCACAAGGACTAAGTTGTCTGTTGTTTAAGCCACCTAGTCTGTGGTATATGTTATAGCAGACTGAACTTAGATAGCTGTCTTACTGATGAGTTTAAGTTCCCACTCTTGCTCTTCTATTAGAATTTTTCAGTTCAAGAAATAGGTAAAGACTACTTGGTTAGCTACATGAACCAGAAATGTGATATAGTAGTGCATTTGTACAATCACTCAATGTCAAATGCCTGAAAACTGTGGGCTGTAGAATCTGGAATTGCTCCTAAATTTAACTACAGTTTTTCAGATAGCTTTTCCCTCCAGAGCTCAGACTCCTGAATAGCTAAGAGCTGATGGAAAAGGAAACTTTATTGAGTCTCAGGATGGATATATAAAAATATCCTAAGAAACAAGTTTACTTTTAAATAAGCATGAGAAAGGGTATGCTGTGAATTTTCAATATATGGATCCTAATTCTCAAATCCATCATTCGAAGTAGGCATGATCACCTATTTTACAGACGTGCAAAGCTGTTCCAAGAGGCTAAGCTACCCAAGGCTACAAGTGTCAGGGCAAGGATGGGAGCCTAGTCTGCCTGGCCTCAAGGCACAGCACACCTCGCTGCTAGAGGATGCCAATCTTCATTAGTAGTGTGATAAGCTTTTAAAAAAATTATAAGCTACATGAGGCAGGGATAGGATAGGATACTGGCTGAAAAATCTCATAAATTGATTATGCCTCCATTTATTGAAGTGGACCTGACATTATATCATAGAAGCTGAGACATAGCAGTTACAGTTATAAATTTAAACAGATGCCTTAAAAATAAATAAGTAAACAGATGTCTTAGCCTATCTCTTTGGCCCAGGACAGAGCTTCTGGTTCTATGACGCCTTGCTAACTTTCTCAGGAGCAATCTTTCTACTTCAGTATTTCCTCTGATCACCAGCTCCCAACACATCTGCAGGGCATCAATTATCTGCATTATCTTCCTAACCAGATAGCATGTTTCCTGCAAGACAAAGAGATACTTCCTAGCTTACCGGGTTCCCATCATTTATCTGATCAAAATGAGCAAGATTTCTTCTACCACTTATATAAATTAGAGTGCAATAACTCTGGTTGGTTTTTTAGTTTTGAAATAATTGAAACCCTTAGTTTTCAAAGTCACTCTGAGGCCACGTGTTGGAAGCATGAGAAGGGCAGACAGAAGAAGCTCAAACTCAGCCTGAGTTTTAAATATCAGCCAAACGGATGACATTTAAAGTGTTTATAAACCAAACTCTCCTTAATTAAAAAATAATCACCCATGATCTCATTAAGCAAATGAAACAGAAACATCAGAATATTTACCCAAAGAGACAAAAACCATAAATGTGGAACTTACTTTTGGATAAAATGAAAGTTCAGTTAGAAGCCTTAAGAAGCCTTAACTGCCTCCCTGAGCAGGCAGCCTGGGTGGCTCAGAGGTTTAGCGCCACCTTCAGCCCAGGGCGTGATCCTGGGTACCTGGGATTGAGTCCCATGTCAGGCTCCCCGCATGAAGCCTGCTTCTCCCTCTGCCTGTGCCTTTGCCTCTCTCTCCCATGATAAAAAAAAAAAAAAAAAAAAAAAAAAAAAAACCCTCCCTGAGCATTTTTCAGACTCAAATGTAAGGTGTTCTGAAGTAATCATCCCTCACAGTCACTGATTTTTCTGCCTCTGTGCTCAGGATGATTCTTTTAGCTCTTGGCTTTTTTGTTATCTTTTTAAACCCTTCCCCCCCCCCCCCCCCGCCTCAATACATTAATGTTTATTTCTAATTCTAGATCACACAGGCATCAAAAAAAAAAAAAAAATCAACTCAATCTTTCCTAACATGGCCAAGCTAGAGCCAACACAGTGTTTGGTTCAGTGAACTGGCTACTAAGTGATAATAAAGTGACACATTAAGACAATGCTTTCCCCATGTAGAATACCTAAAGCCACAGGTTTTTTTTTTTTTTTTAATCATATCTGGATATTCTCTCCATCTTAAACTTCCTTTTTTTTTTTGCATCCAAAGGATGAGAGGAAAAAAAAAAAAAGAAAATAACAGGATATAGAGGCCCTTCTGAACACAACAGATTTCAAGGATTAAACCATACCAGCTTCCTAACTTCAAATAGTATGCGAGCCATGTATTCAGAGTTACAGCCACATCTATGTAGGCTGCACACACACACAAACCTGAAGGTATGATAAGCGGACTGCAGAGTGACTACTTCGAATCTGCATAATCAGTATAGTATTTGGAACTAGCAAAAATAGCCACTGGGCTTCTCTTCTTGGTACATAGATTTCAACTCCCTAAATGTAACTTAGGGACACTGCTATATGGTACCCCTGTCAGTTATCTTTTTAAATGGGGGGGGGGGGGAGACAACAGACACAATAAAAATAACTGGTCACTGTGAGAGACCCTCATTTTAAAATGTGCACTACTTTTTTCTATAAATAATTCAGAAATATAATTAGATTTCATTGCTAATAAGGCTAAATTCTATCTCACTAGGGTAAAAAGCCACTAATATCTTGGAGCTGTTGAATCAAAGACAAAGGCCCATTCAAAAGACTATTATGTAGGTTATGTGTTATATAGAGCTGCTAGGAACGGCCTGAACACAATCTACTAGTCATTCAGTGCAGGTTTACACAAGCATGAGGTACTTTACGTTCACCTGAAATTAGCCCAATAAAAGTAAAGCATCTTAATTGAGGGTGATGTAAGTACTCAGGACAATGCTGAATATATAGTAGACTGTGAAATACTCATGGCATCAGAATTCAAGATAACAAGAGTAACCATTAATGTCAAAATAGTAAATTTTTCAGGATTTATGTTGTCTTTAAATGGCATTTACCACTAGATGAAAATAAATTTCCTTTGTATTTTTTTTTTTTTAAATACTCTCCCATGAAGGTAAGAGTTTCAAGGAGCTTAGAGTTTGAGGAAAGTGGGACACCTGGGCGGCTCAGCAGTTGAGCACCTGCCTTTGGCTCAGGGTGTGATCCCAGGATCCAGGATCGACTCCCACTTTGGGCTCCTTGTGAGGAGCCTGCTTCTGGTTCTGCCTGTGTCTCTGCCTCTCTCTCTGTATCTCTCATGAATAAATAAAATCTTAAAAAAGAATTTGAGGAAAGGTTAGGCATTTTATAAAACACAAATGAATGTTTACATTTTTACTCCCTGGAGGTAAAAATGGTACTTAATTAGACAAGTAATATAGTTCTATAAGGCTCAGAAGCAGTTATAGGCAGTTCTCTATTTAGGGAGATTATACTTTGAGAAATTCTTTTCTTTCCAGCCATCCCACCGAAATTCAGAATTTGGGGCTCTGGGCCAGCTCCTCTGCTCCACTGTTGGCATTTTTCCAGTGGCCCAAGCAGTAGTCTTGACTCCTGCTAGAACTACCTGTTGCTTCTCAAAGACCCAATTTTTCCCTTCACACTAACTCTAAAACAAGTCTACAGTCACTTTGAGGGTTAAGGTTCTAGTTAGAGTTCATGGCCAATCAGTACCAAAACCCATGGTCTTGCTCTCCGCCCTTATTCCTCTGCCCTTTCATCCACTCAGTGAGGCCCAGTGTTGGGTGGGTGCTGGCAATCTGGTGAAGAGTCAGACAGGTGTGGCTCCTGTTCTCAAGCTTCCATTGCTGTTAGAGCCACTGCCAACAACACAATAGAGCAAAATGATCTGGGTGAGTGCTCCAGATGACCAAGTGGAGCTGTGCATATGTAGTAGGAGGAAGTGACCCAGTCTAGGGGATCAGAAGTCTTTCTGGAGGAAAGGGACAGGCCAATGGGAAGTGTCTACTATGTTTCAACTCCTCAGAGGATTCCTGTGCTTTCCCCAACCACCATTTTGACTGCAGGATAAGCACATGTCTGGCTGGTCAGAGATGCAGATAAACTGAGCTCACCCCATAGAGATGACACCACAACAGTCCTTCTCTAGATTAGAAGCTGTCTTAAAAGCTAGTGGCCATGTCTTCTGTCCAGAAGACTGTTTTATCACATGGCAAAATACAAATGACCAATATTTTTGAGCACTGTCAACCACCCAGCTGGATGACATTCATTTCCTTACCTAGCATGATACCCAAACTCAGAGCACTCAAAGAGGTGCTAGCTGCAGTGATGTTTATTTTTGTAAACACCTGTACTTCAATAGGGAAGACCCAAATGATGAGACCAAAAGAGCTGTGCTTGATAGTGAATCAACGTGAACAAGAAGTTCTAATACAAACGTAATGAAACTTCATGTGGCTCAGAATTTAAGGTGGACTCCCAGGTTAGACACATCTAATGGCATTGCCAACATCAAAACCACTGTTTTATGTGGTAACGTCTGAGCACTTTTGGTAGACTACTAACTATGAAGTACAAACTGTAACACACACGCTTTTGTATAGCTATGTATGTGGTGATGTTTTAAACTGCTGATATATAAAACTGTCCTATGTTCCCCCAAATACTTTAGTAGTTTAGTCTAAAGTTGTATCAAATTCTTATAATATTTTATGTATTTTGACTTTCTCTCCTACTAATGAAAGGTCATTTCATATCACCAAATTACACAGGGAGTGCTCTAGTGAAGTTTACACTTTTAGAAACCAAAATAAATGTGGCCTAGCCCTGACCTGGTCTTCTGTTACAGAAGCTTACAGAGCAGGCTGATTTTTATTTATAATATGTTAATCTCCATTTTAACAATACATAACATCAGTGAATTTCCTGTATGATTCCGTGAAGTAACTTCCTTGAATCATGATCTTGGCCCACACAGAGAAAAAATTTTCACATGCCAAGATTAGTAATATGAAGCCTAAGTGAAAAAATTTAAGACTTTAAGAGGAGGAAAGAAAATAGGAGCTACAGGGAAAATGAGAAACAATGACACCTTTCACTAAAGAAAAAACCTCACATTGTCTGTTCTAGTAGATACTAATCACATGTGACTATTCAGATTTAGATTTAACTAAAATTAAAAATCCAGTTCCCAAGTCCCACTAGGCACTTGGATTAGTGGCTACACCCTACCAAGTAGAGCAAATATTTCTATTACTACAGAGACTGTGTTGGACCACACCGGACTAAAACCCAGAAGAAACCACAACGCTGGAATTGTACCTGGGTATATTAATTACATAGGAAATCCTTGAAAGTAAATCTGCTTTCACCTGCTATTAATAGCATGAGACCTCTATTTTTTGGACCCCTGAAGCTACGTTCAGACTTTTTTTCTTTAGCCATATCACTACACTTTAAGCATGTCAATTTTAATGTTCTGATGGTTATAAAGACCATGTTAAGGCATTCCTACTTTCTTTCTAATCAAATCTAGCAGAACCCAACCAGTCTTCTCACATAAATTAACCACACAAAAGGTAGTTCCACCAAGTAGAATTACCAGTGGTAACTACGGCCACCAATTTAACACAGGCATTCAGTGATTAAAACCATCCTAAACCTAAACCAAAACACAATTCCTCCTGAAGAAACAATATTGCAAATATAGTTTTTATTTACCTCAGAACATCTGTACTTTAGTTCTATCACTTCTGGGTTCTAAGGACAAGTGAATTCTTTGGCTCTTTTCTGTGAACATATTCCTCTGCCAGGGCCCTGGTCACCATGTGGCTGACAAAAAAGGAAGTATCCTGGTCCCCAACCAGATAGAGGCTGCTTTGGACCAACTGCTCTGCAGTGCTCAGTGGTGGAGGTCTGCATCAAGAACCTCAGAAGTGGCTTCTACTAGGTGTGAGTGAGCTTAGGGTTAGCAGGGGGCCTGCCGTTGCTGGAGAGAACACCCACCCTCCACGGTGGTAC
This sequence comes from Vulpes lagopus, assembly GCF_018345385.1. Taxonomy (NCBI): domain Eukaryota; kingdom Metazoa; phylum Chordata; class Mammalia; order Carnivora; family Canidae; genus Vulpes; species Vulpes lagopus. The sequence continues at coordinate 52,086,645 of NC_054824.1, read as the reverse complement.
ACAGAGCTCTGCCTGAATGCACTCAGAGCTGGGAAAGCAAGAGAACAAGCACATTCCTTTAATGTATGTTTATAAATTAGGTTGGCCTAAATTCAAGGACTGCCTGAGAAATAGGGAGAAATTTGGCATTTTAGTTTTTAGGAACTAGGGGTAGACTAACCCACCAAACAAAGAGGTTTTAAAAAATCATGCTTTCTAAAGAGACTAAATGAGAGCCAATGCTAAAACAAAGAAATTCCACTTCCAAAGCAATGACTACTGTGCCCAGAAGGCCACCCTGTTCCTCCCTGCCACAAGGCAGGGGCAGGATGGGGGTCAGGGATTCAACACCTCTAGTTTAAGGTTCTATTCCACTATCAAAAGAATCTGAGGAGATAGTCTTTCACAGTCAGGTCTCATAGAGGTAGCATCAGGGCTCCTCCTTAGGAGTGACACCTGGAGTTTGAGCAGATCCCACTGAGAGAGCAATTCTAACCTTAATTCGGGAGGTGGAAAGATGGGAGACTCCTGTTAATATAAACCTCTTTCCTGCCATATTTGAAGTTCATGTTAAAGAGGTTAAGTCAAAGCTCCGGATTCTGGCCCACTACCTGTTGCCCTGGGCCGAGCCTGGCATAGACTGCATAACTATCAAGTGAGGTCAGCCTGATTTTCATAGAAAGGGCTCATCCATGTCTGCCTTTTCACAGGGCTCCACTGCCAGCAGAAGATTAGCTGGGAAGGCTGCGGTCACATTACTAAACCTGTTAGCATGTGTCCTGCAGACCGAGAAGTTCACCAAGCATAGTCAGTATTTTAGTTTTGAAAGGATGTTGGCATTTCAACTAGAAGGGAATCACAGGCCATCTGGTAACGATAAATACTTAAGCATCTGTGGCTCTGAGACATTTATATTTTCACTCAAACAAAAAGCCTACTTCATTTATCATGAACATATCTTCCTCTTTCTTTCCACCTTCAACCTCATCCTGGGCTGGAGCCCATGGAAACTGTTGCAGAGCGCTTTCCCTCCTGCTTTTTTGGGAGCCGGTGCATGGGGGGTGGGGGCAGGCTTTGGAGTCTATCAGTTTCTGGGAAGGAGCACATATAACTACATGTCACCTGCCTAAAACAGTAAGTACACAGCACCACTCAGATGCTTTTGGCTATCGTTTTCTAGTCCGTGGGCAGGAGTAAGTTTACTGAGGCAGAATAGGGTCTTTGAGGTGTTTTCCAAATGCTACTTACAAACCCTGTAGTGGGCCGAAGTAGGCTGTAATCAACACTACATTAAAAATTTTGAAATAGAGAATACCAGAATGTGTCACTCATGGGAAAGGCAGTAGCATTTCACCAAAATATTTCATTTGGCATTTGTTCCAGGTACTATTGGTCTCCGTCAAAAGTGAAAGCTTGTAGGACAGACCACTACCTAATTCTGCCATTGAGTGGTCTTGGGTTCCTGCACCAAGCAGATCTACTCAATCCCCTCCTTGAAACTTTCAAGTGGCTCACATGGAGCAAAAAAATCCAACACCCGTCACCAAGAGCATTAGGGTCAGTCTTCAGCGATGCTGCCTCCTTTTTAAACCTCCCTTTTCCCCACCATGTTGTGGCCATGCTTCCATTTATTTCTCTAATAACCAAGAGAGGGCCTTGACAGCAAGTACTTCTCTGGGCTTGGGAAGATTTTACTTCAGCCCTTCAAATAGCTGGCTCCTGTGGGTCTCAAGTGCTATCTTCTTAGAGACACCTTTGCTGACCACCCCCCCCCCCAAAGCTTTATGACCTCCTTCTTGTTCCCCTTCCCAAGGGGCACCACCCTTTTTAGAACAGTCTTAAATTTCCCCTCTTAGAAATAATACAAATATAGACATTTGAAATATCTGTCTCTGGGCTTTAGTTTCATCATTTGGAAATATAGGAGGAGAAAAAGTCCTTTCCAGCTTTAAAGCAATACAGCTATCCTCTTTTTAAAAATTCGAGCCAAGCCACTTTATTTGTATGAAAGACCTACATTAGCATAGGTTTCTCTGTTATCTGAAAGCACAGTGCTCCTATTAAAATCTCTCATTAGTGGAATTGGTGTAGAGTGTTCCCTGTTTTCCAAAAGTTTGGTAAAAACAAGTGGCCTATTGCAAAGACCTACATTAGGATGTAACTGCCTTTTTCCCCCCATAAAAGCAAAAATCCTCTTTGGATTTCTGTTAGCGAAATACAAACTAATGTAGGTCTTTCATAAAAAAAAAAGTGCCATAATGCAAAACTTTCAGAAAGTGGGGTATTTGTTTTTGCTAACTGAAAAACGAAAAAAGGCAAAAATAATGCCTTTATAGAGCCCTTATAGAGACGTTGGGCACCCAAGCAGTGAGAGGGTGCCATGAAGTCCCTGCCCTGGGAACCACACCCAGCCTCAAGTAGGCAGAGTTCTGCCTCAAGTAGGCCTCAAGTAGGCAGAGTTCTGAACTGTGTCAGTGAGCATCTGGGCTTTATTTTGTGGATCTGATAGCAAGATATGTCCGAAGGTATCAAAAAAATCTAAGGTTATTTTTGGGGTCTCAGAGCACTCAAGATTTTTTCTATATTAATGGTAATTGCTTCTTCGATTTACAGCATTTTGGGTTACAAGGTTTCATAAGGACACTCTACTTTCTGTTGGGGGGGGGAATCTGTATTTCTGTAGGTCTATTAAACTCGTCTAGAAATTCTAAGCATATGACCACCCATTTTTCTTTCACTCTCAAATACATTACTCATTCTGTATTGCCAGGATGGTAATTTTATTTAAATGCATGGTCTTGTTACCCCTTTTAAGCATATGATCTCTTAAAAATTTTTATGTATGTATCAGTGGAAATCTTTCTAAAATTGATTACGCCCTCTTCTGCTATCAATAGGAAGTTCCTAAACACACACTTCCACTTTTACAGCTTCAGGCTTCATTAGCAATTTCCTTTAACTAGAATCACACCAGAGCGAGGTTCTTGGAGGTACACTGGGTTGCCACGTCTAGATGCGCTTTTCACAGCTGCTCTCTGTATTGGTCTCTCTTGTTCTGCCTCAATTGATTTGTTTATAATCTATCCTGAGCTGAGAAACCAGATGCCAAGCTTGCAGAAATTGGGTATAAAGTGTTCTCTGGGTAAGGGCTTGAGATGCTTCTGGGAGTAAAGTGCATAAACTTTGTATTCAGAAACCTTTTGTTTACTTCCTTATCCTCGGAGTACTAAAGCCCCTAGGATCAGGGCCCCAGGTAAAATTTAATACAGCAACTGGCAGCCTTGGAGAAAGGGAGGGGGAGGGGAGAGGGGGGGCAAGAGAGAGGACTACTGTGCTTAAGCACAGGCAGGGCTGTTGAAATCATGCTAAAAAGGTACCTTCCAAATGCCCAACTTGTGTAAATATGTGAACATTTCCAGAAGGAAATGAAGGACACACTCCTAAATAGCTTCTCTTCAGTTTTGTCTGAGGTTTAAAGTTCTCAGAGCATATCCTTTCAAACAAAGCTTTTTTTTAAATTAAAAATGTTAACTTTCTAGAAAGGGTTGATGGTCACTGCTATAAACCCTAACTCTTAAAAAGTCTTCAAAGAAGTGCCAGCCAGCTTTTTACAGGTACTTCAAGATCTTTCTCTCTTCAGAGCACTAAAATATGTAAAGCCCTGTGTACCCCAGCCCATGACCTCTGTAGGTAATCCAAATGGGGCAAAGTCACAGCCTGGATTCTTACTAGCTTCCAGGAAAAGGGTCATGAAGTCTCTTGCCTAATAGTTTTGTTTTAACTCTGCTACATCAGCATCCAGTTAAAAAAAAAAAAAAAAAAAAAGCGTTAACCAAATCCAAAAGACTAAAAAAAGGACCTCGGGGGAAGGGAGACAAGACCAGTGGATCTGTGTGAACATTTATGTAATGAGGAACATCTGGCTTGGGGTTCTTTTGTAATCTTGTTCTGGAATTAAGTTTAACTACCAAATCCCAAATGATCTGACCATAACAGACACAAAAAAAACCCCTAAGCATACAGAAAGCTCTCCAGAAAGTGTCCAATGGCATAGAATAGTAGCCATATATTCTCCAAGGATATACCAATCCAGATAACCAAGGTTTCCGAATAAATATATATATATATATATATATATATATATATATATATTATATACACCAAAATGAGCTCTTTTGGCTAGCAGCCTGCGGCTTAATCATGTTTCCATCTTAATGACTAAGAAATCTAATCTTTAAGTGGAGATTCAGGGTCATCATTCTAATATACTCAATACATTACAATTATTTTCAATATACTATGGAAACAACTGAATAGCCATGGCAGTGTTACTTAAGTGATATTCAAACTCACATGCCATCCAGTTCAACTGAAATAGTTCAATTCTGTCTCAAATTATAATCAAGATTTCAAGGACCCTACGAGCTGTGAAAACATCCATGGGCTTTGTGCCATTTATTTTGGCCAGAAACCAATTTTTGTTTTCCCCAAATTCTTAATATGTTCCAGATAATCTGTTGCCAAAGCCTTCAGTCCCTGCCTAACCAGCAAATCCAGTGGCTTCACTTCAGTTCCCATCCGTCCACAGCTCTCAAAAGCATACTATCCTCCTTCCCACACATGCCAGTGCTACTATCCCTCACACTGTTTCCTTTCAGGATCCCATGTGTATTCATCAGGGTTCTGAGGCACAGCCTGTTTCCTCTCTCTGCCCTACCTCACTCTCCACTTTGGTTTTAACCACCATCTTCAGGCATGTGGCTTCCCTGCCATACACACAGCCAGCTCAGATGTTGCTCCAGCTTTCACTTCATTATCTACCTGGTATTTCGACTGAAGGAGTATGACACTCCTTAAAGGGTTCGAAACCAGAGTATTCAAACCGATAGCTCCCCAAGGAACCATCCTTGCAGGGATTCTTACTCACTTGGTCATCTATGCCAGGAACCGGTATGAGAGACATAATCTAACCAGTCATGTGCTAGGTCCTTGGACTTTTCGAAAGTATCTCTTTAATATACACAAATCTTTATCTCCAGAGCCCTGGGCTATACTCCTCCTCTCTCCTAGCAGTGAAAGGTCCCTCTGTAGTAGGAGTTCCTCGTCTCTAGTTATTCCTCCCAACCCATTCTATTTCACTATGACCAAAGGGACCTAGAAGAAACCTCCTTTTACCAGTCTTGGTAAAACAATACCTGAACCCAACCCACTGCTCTAGCCTCAACTTCTAGCTATTCCCTTTTCCCTGCTTTGGTCCGGTGTTATAGCAGTACTCCCTCAACATCAGGCACCTCCATAATTTCACATCTGTTCATACTCTTCCTTTCATCTCTTCATACCCTTTCTTTGTTCATCTTCCTTTGAGACCTACCAGAAGGTTCATTCCCCACCCTCCATCCATAAGACTCCCAGATCTCCAGGTATACAGCAAACGCCTCCCTCCCCCTTGCCTACCCACTTGTCTTCCACTGGAATTCAAGTGCAGAGAGCTTCTCACTTTTGATTTCTCTCTTCAACCCCATGACCTAGCACAGAAGGCCTTGATGTGTACTTCCTACATAATAATTTAAAAATTATCCATCAAGGAAATAAAGCCTTTGGTGTTTTGTCATCACATGCAAGTAAAACTTAAATAACAACTTTTCTGAAGAAAATATTTTTGCAATACCATCTTGCTTTAATAGAAAAGTTTTGAGGCTCAACTAGGCTTAAGATATTAAAAAAAAAATTCTAGAAACCTAGTCTCTATGGCTTTATAATTACATTACTTTGTCGGCCAGTGAAGTGTATGATCTTAGATCAGTGTTAAAACCTGAAGTGTGACAAGGTAAGGAAAAAGATTCTACCATTTCTTGTAAGCATTTCCTGATTTTTAGAAGTCGTATGGAATTTAAAGTATTCTGAAGCAATTAAACTGTCAAAAAAAAATACACGTAGAAACTAAAGATGTAAACACGCAGTTCAAAACTAAATGATATATATATATATTTTTTTTAATTAGTCTTACAGAGCAGGAAATCATGGTCTCAAGAATTTAAGTTCTGTATCTAAGATCACACAGTCATTTGGGGGAAGGCTTGGGCCTTAGACTTGCATCTTCAAATTAAACTCTATTCATAAAATGTATGCAAAGTTTTAAAGTAATTGTGTTTTCACCAAATACCCAGTCATAGGATGAAAACAGTGATACTAAGTGATGAACCTCATAACAAAGCCAAAGAAAATCCTGACTTTAAGAATTGGCTAGGGGCACACCTGGCTGGCTTAGCCACAAGAGCATGCAACTCTTAATCTTGGGGTTGTGGGTTCAAGCCCCACGATGGGTTTAGAGATTAAAAATAAGTAATTTTTAAAAAATAAATAAAAATAAAAACCTGGCTACATCTTGGTTGGAGATATCTTATAACCACAAGGGCAGTCACCCTTTGGATGAAGTTTACAGACAAAGGAGAACAGTGCTGAAATAACAGAAAAAATGGGAAAGACTTTTATTTCTGCACAAGACAGAGTAAAAGCAACCAATTTTACCTTCCCACCTGAAAACAGCCAAAAAGAGTATGAAAGAGTAGCTTTTTCAAGACACTAGATGATAGGTAACAAAAGGCAGAGATTCCTGAGACATGGGGGAGAAAAGCAAAACTGAGCCCTACAATTGCCCCAGCTCACTGCTTGGAAGAGTCTGTATATCATGTGCAGGAAGGTGAAGCAGAACCTGGAGTACTCCCTGAATTGTAGAGATAAAGCTGAAAGTCTGAGGAAACCAAATCAATTAGAGTTCACAGGACCAAGTACCAAGAGAAGAGAGCTGCAGAGAGAACCCTGGAGATCTGTAGAGGGTTAACCCTTAAGGATTCAGTAGTAAATCAACCTATACACAAGGCAAGTATCCAAAACTGGGCCTGAGTGTGTTCCCAACAAGCCAAAATAGTATTAACTCCCAACTCTGGAGCACTGAGGAAAGTACTCATAAAGGTCCTGCCTCAGTAGAAGGATTAGCCCTAGAGACTTCTCCAGATCTAATTATAAAATCAAGACCTCAAAAGATTAAACTATCTCCCAATGACTATAATGTAGAACAAAGCTTAAAGAAGATGGTTAGGAATATACAAAACAAGCACCAAACAAGGTAAAATTTGTAAAATCTGGCATCCAATCAAAAATTACCAGGCATGCATAGATGCAGGGAAACATTCAGAAAAGAATAAAACTGGGTGGCTCAGTTGGTTAAGCCTTTGCCCTGGGCTCAGGTTATGATGGCAGGGTCCTGGGATGGAGCCCCAGGTTGGGCTTCCTGCTCAGCGGGGAGTATGCTTCTCCCTCTGCCCCCTCTTGTTGCTTGTGCTCCCTCTGAAATAAAATCTTAAAAGAATAAAAGTGAACTTAAACAACAAAGATGACAGAATTAGCAAAGATTAAAACAGTTGTTAGAACTGTATCCCACATGTTCAAGAATGAGTTTAGTAAGGCTGCAAAAGATAAATATGCAAAAATCAATTTTATTTCAATATATTAGTATGAACATTCAGAAACTGAAACGTAATAAATACCATTTACAACAAAAGAAAAATATGAAACCATGAAATCTAACAAAAGATGTGCTAGACTTGTATATGGAAAAACTATGTTTTGTAGCACAAAACATGAACAAAATGTAATGTACACATGTAATACAAAACATAGATGAGAGAAATTAAAGAATTTTTCATGGGTCAGAATACTCATTAAGGTATCAATTCTTCCCAACGTGATCTACAGATTCAAAACGATTACAGTCAAAACCCCAGAAGGATTTGTTTTGGTAGTAACTGCCAAGCTAGTTCTAAAATTCAGGTGGAAATTCAAAAGACCTAGAAAAGTCAAAACAAGCTGAAAAAGAACAAAGTTGGAGGGCTAACACTGCCTGATCTCACAATGTATTATAAAGCCACAGCAATAAAAAGAGTGTATTACAGGCATAAAGATAGACAAATAGATCAATGGAACAGTACAAAGAACCCAGAAATAAAGCCACACACACAGATAGACAACTGGTATTAGACAAGCTACAAAGGCCGTGTACCTCTGGCAGTAGAGAAAGAATAATCTTTTCAACAAATGGTGCTAAGGCAACCAAAATCAAAAATCCCTTACATCACATACTAAGCTACCTCAAAATGGATCATAGACCTAACTGTAAAGCCTAAGATTATAAAACTTCTAGAAGAAAATATGGGAGAAAACTTTTGTGATCTTGGATTAAGGAGAGATTTCTTAGGTATCACACCAAAAGTATGATCTGTAAAAGAACAAGCAGACAAACTGGACTTTTATTAAAATGAACAACTTCTGTTCTCCAAAAGACACCCTTAAGAGGATGAAAATGGACTGAGAGAACATATGTGCAATGTAAATTATCTGTTAAGAATTATATCCAGAACTCTCACAGTCAATAAGAAAACACAACAAGGCAAATGGCTTTAAGCATACTTCACAAAAAAGAGATGGCAAATAAGCACATGAAAAAGATACTCATCACCACTGGTCTTAAGGGAAACGCACATTAAAAAAATACAATATAATATCACATACCTATTAGAATCGTTAAAATTAAAGACACTGACTATGCCAAATGCAGACAAGGATGTGGACATATACACTCCTGCTGGGAATGTAAAATGGTACAACCACTTTTAAAAAATTGGGATTTCCTTAAAAAGTTAAAACACATCACTCCTAGGGAATAATCAAAGTAAATAAAAGCATAAGTCCATACAAAAACGTATATGTTAATGTTCACACAAGGTTTGTAATAGCTAAAAACTGGATACAATCCAAGTAATGGATAAACAAATTGTAGTAAATCCACAAAATGGAATACTACTCAGCAATTAAAAGGAATGAACTATTGATACTCAATAAAATGAATGAATCTCAAAATATATAAGCAGCTTAAAAAGCCAGACCAAAAAAGTACGTTTTATGATTTCCTAGATATAAAAGTCTAAGAAATGCAAACACTCCTACAGTGCCAGAAAGTAGATCAGTGGTGGTCTGTGGAAGTGGGGAGGGGAAGGGGAAATTAAAAAGGAGCACAAGGACATTTTTAGAGATGTGCATCATGTTCATGATTTTGATTCTGGGGATAGTTTCACATGTGTATACACATATCAAAACTTAACTGTACATTTTAAATATGTGCAGTTTATTGATGTCAACTATATCAAAACAAAGGTGTTAATATGTTTTTAAAAACTCACCTAATGGGACGCCTGGGTGGCTCAGCGGTTAAGCTTCAGCCTTCAGCCCAGGGTGTGATCCTGGGGTCCCAGGATCAAGTCCTACATCAGGCTCCTTGCATGGAGCCTGCTCTCTATGGGTCGCTCATGAATAAATAAATAAATAAATCTTAAATAATAAAATAAATAAATAAAATCTTTAAGAAAAAAAAAACATCCAACTTGGTTAAATCATGACAGAATTAGCAAAGATTAAAACAGTTGGTGAATGTATAAACAGAGAATATTAGCAAGCTTATTAGAATATGGTCCAGTACCAGCAACATCAGTATAGTTTTCTAAATTTAACCACATTCAGATGCCTTGAGTATATAAAATGTTCAGAAACACAAATTTGTTTTTTCCTTGATTTTACCACTGTGTTTATGAATAAATACTGTTAAAACAATGTCCCCGGTAACAGAGACAGAAAGAAAACAACTTTGCTTATAGGTGACAAGATACTCAATGAACTATGTAAGAAACCTGAACATTCCTAGTTACTATTAAGAAACACTTGTGCTCAGTATATACTTCTAGTCAGTGTCCAACAATGCGTTAAGACACAATTCAGATTTTTAAATGCAGTTTAGAAATACTAGATTTACCTTCAAACACCATCAATATCAAAAATAACTAAACTAATGGAATATAAATATATCTGGGAAAAACAAATGTAAGTTAACTGGTTAAAAAAAAAAAAAACAACCCACATACAAGGAATGCCTCATTCTCTAATGACCATGGCTATCTTTTTAATTTTTTTCTTCAAGTTTTTATTGAAATTCCAGTTAATAGTAATATTAGTTTCAGGTGTAGAATGTAGTGACACTCACTTACATACAAATGCCACATGCTCATCACAAGTGCCCTCCTTAATCCCCATCACCTGTATAACCCCTCCCTCTTCCCAACTACCCCATCCCAGCAACCCTGAGTTTATTCTCTATCATTGAGTCTGTTTGACCATGGAGATATTTAAAGGAGATAGAACAGATATTATAAAACTTCCAAGTGAACATTTTAAGTTACCATTTACAAGTGTTTGCTTGAAAGGTGAGGCACTGACTAGTAAACCACTGCATCAATATTATTACATTTAATATTAATAACCCTATAAGACATTATCATCCCCATTTTATAGATAAAAAATTGAGGCTGAGATCATTTTGCCCACAGCTATATGTTCATTTACACTAAAATGAAAATGCTTTTGACAACTCTAGATTTATAGCACAGAGTTATTTTATGGGATCATAAGCTTGTTAATAAGCTATGTATTTTCTAAATACTCACTTAAGCAAATTTGGGGACTTAACCTACACAGGCAAATTGGTCCTTCAAACTCAATGATGACATATCAGCCTTAATATTTCCCATCCAATTTTACTGGCTTTATGCATGGTAAGAACACACTCAAATATTGAAGATATTTTCCTAAATTCACATGCACTTCTCTCCTAACAAGAGGACAATTTTCTTAACTTTGACAGCCACTACACAGAGTTAAAAACAAACTTAGAAAAATTACACATTTGCTTCTAAATGTTGTTTTCTGACATGTTTACAACCTGCAGTTGGAACTCTGTAAAAGGAGATTTGATGAAATCTCATACATTGTAAATAATCCAAAACCTGGTATTACCTGTTTAAGAAATGGACCTGAAGTCAGACAGATTTCAATTTTGATAATGCCTCTTGCCATTAAGCAGCTGAAAAGGCCTGTCGGGCAGCTAACACTAGAGTGAATTCACAAGTTGTACTTACTGCCACATTTGCGGCATACATTTCCTAAGTTTGTTTTTGAATAGGCACACTCCAGTAATAAACAAAATCTGCACCAGAAAAGTTGTGCATCAGCTATGAAAAGGTAAGTGCTTTCTTTCCTTTTTTTTTTTTTTTTTGCATACATAGAGTGCTTAGCAGACAAAAGAACACCCAGCAACATCCATCTTACCTCTCCCCCACAGCCCTCAACCTGGTGCAAAATGAAGTGTTTTCCTGGCAACCCAGGAGTTAGAACTTCTATCTCCTACAGAAACAGAGTAAATGGTGGCTAGCGTCAGGACCTTTTACACCAAAGGTGAAAGCATCTCCAAGCTGCTCTGGGAATCTACGCATTTATATGGTTGTCACGACAAAATACTTTTGATTTCCAAAAAAGCCAGCATACACATATCTTTAGAATACAACATATTTTTACCCACAGCAACTGGTGGCAGGCTTCGCTTTACTCCACAGTCAAAAGATTACCTTCAGGTGAATTTCAAAACATCCCACAAAAAGCAGTAATTTGGTATCACGCCAACACAGTCCAACATATCACATCTCAAACACCATCTTCTGTCTGGCAAGGCCATCGTCCATCTCCAGGGCCACACCAGCCACCACACCCTTCTCCACTTTTATCTGCCCAGCCTTTTGCACAGTTACTTCCCGAGGCTTCTGATTACAAACACACTTGCTTGCTACCTGACCTTGCCTGCAGACTTCTACTTAGCAGTTATGATCCTTGAGATCCTTTGTGCAAGGGAATGGTGGTAACACTGGAGTAGTTAACTTCTCTCCTGCTTTTTCAAAAGCTCATCAAGGAAGCCTCCCACGACAAGGAGTTTGAAAATCAGACTCACATTTTAAGTGGCAACCATCCTAAGAAATAAATTACATATGACTTAAGACATACCTGCTCATGCACACTCTCAAATCACTCAAAAGTTTGACATGATACTCTTGCTATATTTATAACAAAGTGATCCTCTTCATCCCCCCCTTTTTTAAAGTTTGGAGGAGAAAAAAAAAAGACACCTAGGGAAACCGAAATTTATTTCTCAACCCGCTAATGGATCATGACCAGTTTGAAAAATAATGTTCTGTAACACAAAAGAGTGATTACTTTGACATGATACTAGAGGCATCAGCAAATAGGCGTGAGGCTTTCCTACCCTCCTCTAAAACCTCACCTTCTCCCTGCCCAGTCCTAGAGATACCACAATGGAGAATGAGTTCTTGCAACACCACAGGTCAGGGATGGGACAGAGAACCAATTTTGGAGGAATAAGGTTTCACGGAAGTGCCTTTTCAGGAGTAGAAAGGAAAGTGGGGCTCCCCTCCCCTTAACCATCTGTTACACTTCACAATCTCAATTCTTCAAGACCCTTGCATCAAGGCTGCCTATTTCCAACTGGACTGTCAACACTTGCCAGCAGGAACTTTCCTCTTCTTGAAAATCCTACACCCCACCCCAACATGTGGCTGAAATAGAACTTAAAGTAATGAGAAACTTTTTTTTTTTTTTAAATCTAATATAACTTTTCTACTTCATCCTCTTCAAAGTACGTGGATTTAGAGGGAAAAGAAGCAAAAGGAAGTGAGGGAGAGAAAAAAAAATCGGGGCTGGGGGACAGAGGATAGATCATTAAATGAACATACACGATGTCAGGTGCTGTGAAACAAGGAACTTTAGAATAAAACTGTAGAATTACCAAAGTAGGACAAACCCCTTCTAGTAGAAGTGTGAGTTACTATTATGCCTTTCTCAGGTAAAACAGCACAATTATTTCAACTGTAAAAATAATTATTTTCCAATCTTAGAAATAAACTGAAGTTTTGGGAGGACAGTGATTCTGCATTGATGTAGCAGCACCCTGACACGTGGGTCAAGCATTAAGAACAGGGACTTGGGGTGCCTGCGCTTGGCCCAGGGCATGATCCTGGAGTCCAGGGATAGTGTCCCACATCAAGCTCCCTGCGTGGAGCTTGCTTCTCCCTCTCCCTGTGTCTCTGCCTCTCTCTGTGTCTCTCATGAATAAATAAAATCTTTAAAAAAAAAAAAAAACACGGACTAAAAGATAAATTTACACCTGAGCAAGCCATGGAAGGCAAATGGTAAAAACAGATGCATGCTTTTCGAAAAAGCATTTAATGATCTGAATTGTATCTGTATAAGACTTGAAGGGAGAAGCACAGAAAGCTTTGGCAGAAGAAAACTCCATCTAAAAGGGGGCAAGTCTTTCCAGATCCTTCCAACAAACATCGGTTCAACATACTGAAAATGCAAAGACATTTCAGCTCTAGGCAGAACACACGTGGAAGCACCGATAGGTCAGGGTTAGACGTCGGATCCAGGATCCAGGCCACGGGGAGCCAACTAACATCTCAAATGCGAAGCTTCCAAGAGTTCCCTTTTAGAGTTTTGTTTTGTTTTTCCCTTTCCCCTCTTTTAGAATTTAACAGGACCAGGAAGTTTCTTCCCTTTTTGGGGGAAAACTGAGCCGTCATTCGTGTCCCATGCCTATAAAGTGGTGATGGGGTGTGTGTGGGGGGGGGGGGGGGGGGAGTGCGAGGGCGAGGAGGGGTGGGTGAAGAGGGTGCGAGGGAGCGGAGGGGAAGCAGCTGGAGGTCCAGAAAGTAACCTGCCCGAGGTGGGGCTGAAGACCGGACTCCCAGCAGCAACGGCCCTCCCGGGACCAGTGGGTCCAACTGGGTCCTTTTCTCACTGATGGCACCAGACGCCAGGTCGCGAGATCCCAGCCTGGAAACTCCGGAGGCACCAGGTGTCACACTTGCTCACGATCGCGCCCTCCCAGCGCCTAACCCATTGGCTGAACCAAGGGGGAAACCCTAAGAATGAATGACTGGGAGGGAGGGAGGGTTCGGGCCGGGCCCGGCTCCGGAGGGCCCCCGCCGGGCGGGGACCCCGGGGCGCACCGCAGGACGCGCACCGCCGAACAAAGGAGGCGCGGGGTGGCCTGACAGGGGCGCCCGGCGGGGGCGGAGGCCGCGGGCGCTCACCTCGTCGCCCCACTTGAGCACGTCCTTGTGCCGGTCCTTGACGGCGTGGTAGATGTGCAGGAACTGGAGGATCCCGTGCCGCCGCACGTGGTCGGCGTGGCGCTTGGTCTCCTCCCAGCTCAGCGGCGAGCCTTGGGACAGCAGCCCCATGGCTGCCCCCTCCTCCTCCTCCTCCTCCTCCTCCTCCTCCTCCTCGGGGTGGACGGCGGCCGCTCGCTCAGGGTGCGGGGCGCGAGCCGGCCCCTCGGCTGCCCGCAGAGGACCGCGGCGGCGGCGGCAGCGGCTGCTCCGCCCCGCGGGGGCGCCCTTGGGTCGCGGCCGGCCGAGGGAGGGTCCGCTCCGCTCCGCTCCCCTGCGCGGGGTCCCCGCCGCCCAGGTGACCGACTCGGGGGTGGCGCACGCCGCGCGGACACAGAGGCACAGGACGGGAGGGCAGGCTGCGCGGCTCTCGGCCCCGCGGCCTCGCCCCTCGCCCCCCGCCCGCTCCGGCTCCGGCTCCGGCTCCGAGGCGGCGGCGGCGGAGGACCCCGCAGCCGCGCTGCCGCAGCGGCTCTCGCTTCTCTTTACCGGTGTCGTGCACTGGCTTCTTCCTACTTGTGACCAAGACCTGCGCCGCCACCGAGCATGCCCAGTCCTCCTATCTGCTCGCTCGCGGGTCCAGGGTGCGATCCGTCGCTCCGGGTTTTATAGACTACGGGCGGGGGCGGGGCAAGAAGGCGGTGCAGGAGAGGGGGCGTGGCCGAGCGCTCTAGGCAGGCCTCGGAGGAGGCGTGCGCAGGCGTGGTCGGGGCGGAGTCAGGGGGCGGAGCTCTCCGAGGGCGCGGGGTGGAAAAGTGAGGTCTGGCAGCCTGTAAGCAAACGGGAGATAATGTAAAAACCTGTTTTCTCTGATCCAAAGAGATAAACTTTGGGTTGGGGAAGAAACTCGGTTATTTGAATTAGTGAACAACTCACTATATTCGTTTTGGGGTGAGCAAAGGCCTCTCACACAGGTGAGAGCAGCCCAGTATGGTAATGACTCCATCGCTTGGGGGTCAGGTGAAACACCTGTTCAACTCTAGTTTCCACTGTTTACGGACTGTGAGATCTCGGGCAAATTATTTCCATACCTGTGTAAAATTAATTCTATCTTTTATGGATTTTGTAACACTGTACAATGCGGACATGCATAGAGTCAGCAGCCGATAAATTACTTGGTTATTAAGAGGAATCAATTTGTCTACAGGTTTTATGTATATTCAATGTGTATATATCACAAGTATTTGTGTATTCTTTGTGTGTGTGTATTCTTTATTTATGACATGTATTCCTGGGATGGCCCAGGTACCATCATTACAACAGAAGGGACTTTGTCAACATCTCCAGATGGATTTTTTTTTTTTTGAAGGAATCATCTCCAAAGTATATCCCTCATCCAAACCTAATATTCATTATGTGACTAAAATGGTGTTCATGTGAGCTTACCAAGGAGTAGAAAATATTAGGTACAACTGGGGATGACCCTATGCTGGTAAAAAAGAGAAGGGAGGAGGTACCTCACCCCAAAAACTCTGTGTTGTTAGAGTAGTGATGTGTCAAGGAGGGAAAAAGTGACAGCAACTAGACCACGCGTGCACTGAGGCCAGAAAATGTGTATTTATTGTGCCCACTTCCATCAACTACAAAGTCAACATTTAGTAAGCGCTCATTAACTGCTGAATAGATATATGATAGTGGGAGTCTCTTAATACCCCATCATAGTGGATGTGCCCCTCAGGCACTGGGGACATGGATACCCAAGGTCTGGCTGTAATTTCCGCAGTGGAACGTGTGTATGTGTGTGGGGTGTGGATGGGGACATGGGACTGTGGGAGTGTTTGAAGCTAAGAGGATGTTTCAGTCCCCAGCACACAGCAAGAATAAAAACCAAGCCTCATTCTAATTTGTTCCCGGCTGACTCAGCAACCTCAGCTCCTGCACCTACTATTCCTTGTACCCTCTGCACCAACATCACCAGGCTTGTTTGGTCCCAACTTTCCACTGTTTTGTTTTGTTTTGTCTTGCTTTTTTGTGGTGAGAATTCTCCACCTGACACATTCCTGTTTATCCGTCTAGTCCCAGCTATTCCCCTGTTTAATTTGGTTGCATTTGTACATGCCTCTATTTCTACATTACAGTAGGATCATTTAAAAAATATCAAAAAAAAATATCACCATGGTACTGACTTCCTGTGGGATAGAGATGATTTATGCGTTTTGTATCTTTTTTTTTTTTTTAAAGAAAAGTGCGTGTATAAATCTTAGCTTCTTATGGAAAACGGAGTGTGGGGAGCTAGACTGGCAGTGTTGCTCATGTTTCACATGCAGGTGAGGCATCTAAAAGATCATTTTTTATTCTCAAAATCTCACTTTTGCATAGGCCTGCATTGTTCAACCCAATAGCCATCAATCACATGTGGCTACTGAGTATTCGAAACATGGCTAATTTGACTGTAAAACCGAATTTTAGTTTTATTTTAATCCACTTAAATATAAATTTCAAATTTGATATTCCATTTCCTTTACTGGAAAACTTTTACATAAATTTGGAGCAGGTCGGGAATGTGAATTTACTTTTTTTGTCTTAGTTTTATGAAATGGAAATACAGACCAAGTATTTCCAATGAAAATTTAGTGACCTAGGAGATGTAGTGTGAAGATAGTACACATACTAGATGCAAAGACAATACAAAAATAAAAATGTAAACATTTCATTAATCTTATATTGATCACATGGGGCTGTAACAGTATTTTGGGTGCATTAAGATGCAGGATAGTGCTTAAATTAATTCACCTGTTTCTTTTTAGTTTTTAAAGGTGGTTAATGGGAAAACTTAGGATCTCTGTGGCTCGTATTCCACTTAATTGAAACACAGCAGGTGTAGACATTTACATTGTGCAAAGAACACACCTTCTCCTACACCTGCTGGATTTCCTCACAATACCCGAAGCTGGTCTCTTGGGAGAGTATCAGTTTCCTTCTAAGGAAGAATACAGGGACAAGGGTGGTTCAGTAAGAGACTAAGTTCAAGTCTAGCCAAAGCTCTACGTGGTACTGAATGCTGAGAGCCAACGCTGTAATTTGAGTCAGTCAGCCCCAGGTTCTGGTTGACACAAAGCGGGGCCTCTCCTACCCGAATTCTGAACCAGCACCCGAGAGCCCCTGGGCTCTGTTCAATCTCCAATTGGGTGCAGCTTGGTGGCACTGGCAGTTATGCCTTCACCAATTGCTGTTGCAAGGGGAGGACGGGGAACCCACCACAGATCAACAGAAGTCATATTCAGCAACAATCAATCCCCTTTATTTGGCTGTGGGTTTTTGTTTTTGTTTTTTTAGGTTTACGTCTCATTCGGTACTTCTACGAGTAGGTTTTCAGGGACTAGCTCTGGACAGCTGTTTTAGGGCTTTAATGATGGCTAAAGGGAAAAGGCGCCCAGAGACTGCAGAATCAGCTCTTCTCCAAGCCTTGCCCAAAGGCGGATTCCTGCTCACATCTTCCGCGGAAAAAAACCGGGACTCGGTCGGCCCGAACCAACCACAGCCAGGGGCGATCCTGCCAGCGCTTCCCCGCCTCCTACCCGGGGGCAGCCTCAAGCCCCGCCCCCGCGACCGCCCGGAAAACCCGGACCGCGGAGTCCGGAGGCTGGCGACCCGGCGCCACCGCGGGGCCGAGCTGAGCATGCTCCGAGAGCCGCTCAGTCGCGGGAGGAAGCGGCGCGGGCCGCGGGCGCTGCACGCCGCGTCGTTGTTGTGATACAGCCTCTGCCACGTGACTGCGCCGGGCCCGCCTCCAGGCGCGCGGTGCCGCCTCCCCGTGACTCAGCATTTTGTGCCGGTTCCGTGCTAGAGGTCAGTGCCGGGGATGCTGCTGGGGGCAAAGTCCCGGCCCTCCACTCTTGGCACCTTCCCCCGCCGCCGCCCGCCTCCTGCTCAGTGTTGCAGCAGCCATTTCAGACTCGAGGGTTTTCAGGCCTCTCCGCAAGGAGGAAAAGATACATTTCCCTGTGGTCACGCCGCTTCCAGTCTTCCCTGAGTCAGCAGCTCCGCGGAGATCCCGGAGCTGGCCTCCCAGAGATGGAAGGAGGAGCAGAGGGGCTGTGCCTAAGGGCCTCTGAGGGAGATATTTTGCAGGTGCAGGCCCCTTGTGGTCTCCTGCCCCATTCCTTACCGTTGTGTTTGGCTTGAGCATCCCCCTAGGTGCTCTCTTGGGGGGCGGGGGGGCGGAGCGGGCGGGTCTCAATAATTCACTCTTCAGGTTGCACCTGCTTTATGCCAAGCACTTTGTTCTAGAATCCATAGAACAATCCTGGTCGTTGCCACGTTTTATAGATAGGGCAACTAAGATCCAATAATAGTAAATAACAAGTAGAGGCTACCCAGGGATCTGAACTCCCGTGCACTTTTTTTTTTTTTTTTAAGATTTATTTATTCACAGAGAGGTAGAGACATAGGCAGAGGGGGAAGCCTGATGCGAGATTTGATCCCCAGGACACCGAGAACCCAGAGATCACCACCTGAGCCGAAGGCGGATGCTCAACCACTGAGCCTCCCAGGTGCCCCTCCTGATGCACCTCTCTACCAGACCTCACAGCCTGGGTTAAGCTGAGGGCCTCCCTCTGGGGGTTCTTCCTTGCTCTTGATACTGCCTCCACTGAGCCCTCCTCTCCTTTGACACCTCCTTTCCCCCAAAAGACCTCTGTTTAGACAATGAGGTGTTTCAGATTTTCTTGCTTTGTATTTTAATTAATTGGTAGAAACAGCTGTTTCTTAAGTGTACACGGTACAAAATACAAAAGATGCATAAAGGATTTTTTCCCCTACATTGCATTAAACTTGGAATTTGATTTGACTACATTGAAGAAGTACCCCCAGGGCTTTATCACAGAAGCATAGTACCCAAAGACTAGTCTTCACCATAGCTCGGGATAACCTGCCCAATCTAAGCTGTGTTCTTTATCATCAGGGACACTTGTTCAAATGAAGTTTTCCTTCCAACCTAAACATTCTCTGATGTCACTACTACTAAATTCGTTGAAAAGTGCAAATCTTCTTGTAGTATGTAATATTTCTAACACATGTTGCTGAGATGTGCAATTGTCATTCCAAGTTAACAAAACACAGAACATCTGTCAACTTGGTTTTTAGTGTATGTGCTGCAGAAGTGAGCACTGTCAACTTTTTTTTTTTTTAAGATTTTATTTATTCATGACAGACACAGAGGAGAGAGAGAGAGGCAGAGACACAGGCAGAGGGAGAAGCAGGCTCCATGCAGGGAGCATGTGGGACTCGATCCCAGGTCCCCAAGATCACATCCTGGGCTGAAGGCAGCACTAAACCACTGAGCAACCCGGGCTGCCCTCAACTTGGTTTTTAAAGCCAACTTTTAGTTCAAAGGGATTTTTCTAAAGTACAAAAGTGCTTATTTTCATGTAGGGTTGCAGAAGGTTTGCTCTGTCAAGTGAAGGCCTTTTTAAGATGTGAAAAGCTGGAGTGTATAAAGAAGATGGGTAGGAGTGAATGGTGTAAGATTAAAGATGTGAGAATGATATAGGATGTCTCTAGAAGCAAGATCTCTCAGGAGGCGTGATAGAATCCAGAACACATGTCAAGTGGTAACACTTTTCATAACAGTATCGCGGCCTTCTTACAAGATGCTAGGGAAGAAGATGGGGATGCCAAAATTGATGTATTGGGACAGGAAAGGTAATGGGTGAGTCTAGCAGACTCTTTTATTTCACTGGAGTGTGGTTAAAGAAACATAACCTTTTATTACAGACACTTCCAAACAAACACAAAAGTACAGAGGGCATAATGTAATGTACCCACTGTAACTGTTACCCATCTTCAGTATCACCACATGGCTAATCTCATTTCAGGTGTTCATCCCCTCCCAGTAACTTAAAGCAAATTTCACTGGTGTATGATCTTAGGTATTAGCTCTAAGTGAGGAATGTAAAAGATGATTGAGCAATTAGTATGAGGGATGATCCAAGAAGATGAAAAGGAGTGAGCAATAGGCTAATCCCTTACTGGAAATCAATTTCCTTCGTCCTGAAATTGGAGACAGTTGGTGTTATCCAGTTGTTTTTATTCCAAGTTTTCTTGCTATTGCTCTACATTATGTGACCTTGCATTTAAAAACAAAACTAAAAATCCATCCTTCTCTCATGTAGCATAAACTGTTTCACAATGGCTGGCAGGGATAATTATTATTGTCAAAATAGGCTCACTGTCAAATGTGAGTGTGGTCTTTAAGGCATGTGTTTATGTTGTTTAAGATCCAAATTTTACTCTCTACCTTTTTCTTCCCATTTCACTCACCTTTGTTCACATAAATGTATGTAAACTTTATTTTAGCTTAGATAACATCAAATAATTGAACTTTGGCACACAGCACTCCATCATTTGTGGAGGATAAAATGTTAAAAAGTACTTATCATAATTACATCATGTAGAAAGGCAATGGTACTGGATAGTAAGCAGTTTTGCTTCAATAAGGCCAGTTCCTAGAAGCAAAAACAAAAACAAAGGAATAGTATAATTCTACTTCTGAAGGGCATTTTTCCACACATAATACCCCTGCTGCTTAGCTTAGTACTTAGGCTAAAATCCAATAGGTATTTTGAGGGGAAAAATCAATTCATCTAAAGAAGACCTATCCTATAATGCACAGAACAGCCCCACACAAAGAATTATTCACATCAGTAACATGAAGGTTAAGAAACCTTGGTCTACACATATCAGGATTATATCTGCAAGGGGTTCTAAGGTCATCAAAATGACTAGTTGAGAAGTACTAATATGTACAATGGTTAGTATCATTTTATTTGCAGTCATCATGTATACAAATCCATTCAGCTATTAAGTATACTATTAAGTCTCCAGTATGCTGATGGAGCCCATGATAAGAGGGAGTAGGGCTCCTTCTTTATCCTTTCTTTTCCTCATGGCCACAATACCAATCCAGCTCTGGTCTACTCTCCTAGTCTTATTTCCTATCCATGTGAGACCAGTTATATACTTATACCAATATTAATGTTAAACTGCAGTTCTTAGTTCCTTGCCTATGTTTTGTTTTTTTAAGAGTTCAATTTTAAAGAATGAAAACTCATTAGATCTCTTAGAATCTCTGTTACTGCTGGGCAGAGAATATGGCATACTGGGAAAGTCTTGGCTTGAGCGTTAGAACTGATTTGGAAACCCACCTCTGGCCCGTTTTAGCTGTAAGACCTGGGGCAAGCTCCTGAGCTTGAGAGTCATCATCTAGTAAAAAAAAGTTCATCGTCTGTATAGTGGGAGGAAATTGATACTTTGCTGACTGCTTGTAAAGACTGGAAATAACATGTAGAGCATCTGACACATATGGGGGGTAGCTCACTGAATGATACTTCTTTTGCATCAGTTAAGGTGAAGTAAGAATTTTAGGAGACCCAACATTACTACACTTTAGCAGCAGTAAGCTCAGAAAAGATCTTCCTGCCATGGATGTTGGAATGATATTCTGTTGTTGCAATGGTAAGATGTTTTAGCCTTTCCTGGAAAGACACTGACTCCCCTATTACTCAAAAGCCCAGCACCTGTAAAAAGCCAGGTTTAAAAGCTCTCTCCAGGCCACTAAAATCCTCTTTGCCACTTTAATTTTTAATATTTTGTGACTACTGCCGGTGTCTTCTCTTCAAGAGTAGTTCAGGTGAACCTTCACTGGCTCTTCTATCTTCTCCTTTCCTCAGTAGACACCTGTACAACGTAGAGAACAGCTTGCTGGTTACCAGCTGTCTCCAGAGCTTTGGGTAGGAACATGTGGAACATGCTGAACACAGCTCAAATGGAAGGGTGTGCCAGTAAGTTCACCAAAGAAGGGTTGCCATTAAGCATCACTTGGTGTGGACAGCTCTGCTCTGGCCCAATCCAACTGTCACCTTCAGAGGAGTGTGCAGCCAGGGCGATGGGCCTAGCTAAGCAGGTTGTTCTGTTTGTCCTTGATCTAGGGAAGGAAGGGAAACTAAGAAATCATTTATTTATTATGACCAGGAAGATTCACATTTATTCCTCCCCTTAAAACAAATAAGGCAGAGCTTCCCAAAGAGTATGCCCCACAATACTAATGAGCTCTAACGAGTAATGAAATGCACAAATGACATTCTCCTCAGTCCTTGTGATGGCAAAGCAGAACCTGATTTGGGTGACCAGAGCCTCTTGGTTTGGTCACATCTCACTGTGGGCAGCAACATCCTTTGGGTACAAATATTCTCATTTTCAAGATGTATAATGTGATCAAAAGGGTTGGGAACGATTTCTGTGAGCTGTTAGCCCATTTTTACAGAGAAGGAAGCTGAAGCTCACAGGTTTTAGGAAGTACACTCAAAGGCCATACTTGTAAATAGCAAGAAAACAGCAGAACTTGGGTTTTATTCCAGGGCTGTTTGCCTTCAGAGTCCAAATTCATTCTACTTTCCACTGATTGCTGAAAGCAAAACACAATCATATCAACAGCAATACCTAAATTTTGAATAGTCCTTTTTGGCCTATGATGTGCTTTGACAGAAGAAAGAGGTAATTAAAGAGTGAATGAATGAATATTTCCCTTATAGCTACAACTGAATTTTGTGCTTTACATAAACAGACTTATTTAATCTTCTTAATAGTTTTAGTTGCTGAGCCATAAACTTATAGCAGATAGCTTTGGTGTGTTTTATACATTTAATTTGCTCTTTCATAATTTTCTTTCTATACCTCACCTCACTACTTCTAAGAACTGGACTCAAAGAATGAGCACACTAATAGGTCATATACAAGTATGATGTGTAGCTTTTGCATGTATTTTATCTTGATTCTTATCTGAGTGGAGTAAGGCAGTTTTACAAGGGAGGAAACAGGCTGAAAGGTTACTTGTCTTGCCCAAAAGTCATATTGGTAGTGCTCAAGCTAGTGGCCATTTGGAGGCCAAGCTGGGATTAGAACATATCATTATTGTTCCAACCCTGCCAGCACTTGGCCATGGATACTGATTAGTGAATATTTCATCACAAACTGAAGTCAAAAGTTGAAGGTTTTTTTTTTTTTTTTAAGATTTTATTTATTTATTCATGAGAGACACAGGCAGAGGGAGAAGCAGGCTCCACGCAGGGAGCCCAATGTGGGACTTGATCCCGGATCTCCAGGATCAGGCCCTGGGCTAAAGGCGGCGCTAAACTGCTGAGCCCCCTGGGCTGCCCAGTCTTTCCTGACAGTACCTTCATCTGACCTCCTGCCTGCAAAAGATCTTACTATGTAGGCTGCCCTAATTTAACATAGAATATAATGTAATATATGAGGGTGCCTTAATATATATGTCCCATTTTCACACTTTACAGAATTTTAATAAGATTTTATTTTAGAGATGAAAAAAACTGACCTAAAGAAAAGTTGAATGCTAGAAACTGTACTTGAATCCAGGACTTATGACTGCAAATTCAGGAACCACCTTGCTCCAAGAGTTTCATACAAGAGAGATTTTCAAAATATCATCACCTTTACTGGGTCAGGACTATACAAAATAAACTCTTAAATTTGATATTTTAAGTTTTTATACATTTATGTTTATCTTTTTATGCCCTTTAACTTCATAATTTTTGGGTTTTAGAATATTAGCTATGTCTTGTGCTCATGGAGGAAGATATAGAGAAAAATCAAATAGTGGGTGAAGGGTTGAATCACCAATCACTCAAAGAATAGCCTTGAGAGGTGAGAGTACCATAGAAGCTACTATAGCTACAAGACCCTCAAGAAATAGTTTCTTTTTAAAGGAAAATCCTAAGGATGACCCATAAAGTAAATCCATGGATGTAAGACAGTATATCTTTTTAGTATCATATAATCATATTATTCACTAAAATTCATGATATTGAAAATGAAAATTCTCTGGTCCACAAATGTACCTCAAACACATATTAAAGTCCTTTTTCCTCTTCAGAAACCCAAACATAACTTATGTGAGAGATTATGAACCACTTCAATGTACAGGGAACTAATCAGGGTTCCCCCTTGCCCTCAGTAAGATCAGGGGCACAGTCCTGTGATTGTGGACATGAGTGATAGGGAAATTCACTAGGCTTTTTGAGTCATAATTAGATTGCAATGGTTATAACAATAACTAAAAACTTGAATGTGAGAATTTGTCCTTGAAATAGTATTATTACTGAAGTTAGAATTAGGTACTATCTTCTCATTTTCACTATGCAAAACAAATAACTAAGAAATTTTTTTTACAGATGTCTTTTAATATTTAAGAACATGGATAAAATATGTCCATAAACTAGCTGTGAAATTAGTACCAGTGTTGATCTGGGCTACAAAGAATGTCTGGAAGTTTGGACAATATATAAAGTTTTATGATTAACTAAAACAATTCTTTGCCAGTTGGATTCAATTTGTGTTTATTTAACAAATATGTTTGAGGTACCCTTTCTGCATGAGTCCTGTTCTTGGTGCTGAAGATACTGGGTGAATGGGAAAGGCAACATTTCTGTTCCCATGGAGCTTTCCTTCTAGAGGGAGAAGGTAGATAATGAACAAGAAAATAAACTTAATTTTTGAAGAAAATAATAGCACCTATTATCGTGATGATTTGTGTGTGTCAAACTGTCTTCTGCTTAGTTTTGCTAATGATTTAGCTACAGTGCTGTTATGTTGCACCCTGAAAAAAAGGACTAGCTCCGGAGAATTTCTCTTTGGTCCCCCTGGAGATTAGATCAGTTGAAGAATTCCCCTCTGCTTTCTTGATCTTCAGGTAGGGCATATAGCTTCCTTCTCAGATTCCTTCAAAATGAGATAATCAGTGGGAAATGTTATTGAAAGACAGATGCTTTAGTTACCTTTGATAGTTTCTGGTTTCTGTTATGAATCTATAGACCTTAGAAGCATAATATTTAAACAGTATCTAAAGCCTGAAGGGTTTATAAGAGATTTACTATGGAATTTATTCAGTAAGTCAAAATAGTGTCAAAATGTCAAGGAATATTTGATTTGATGTTAATTAAATTGACTGGACTTGTTACATGATTAAGGTTTTTATATTTTCAAACATTACTTAGGATGAAAACATTAATTAATAGCATGCCTTTGGTAACATTACACTGTACTTCTGCAGGCCGACCATATTCAAAAAAACCTCCTACCACAGATGGTAGAAGGCATCTAGAATGTAAAAATAGAGAGGAAAAGTACAAATAATCACATTTTTCAGAAATTTGGTACATTTGATGATGTCAGTTTTGTAAGGCGTAAATAATCTGATTCATACTCATTACATTACACTCAGGGTTGCTTAAAAATCCTTTTTCCCCCCTTGTAAGTAAACAACATAAATTCTTCTTGAAGATGGAATCCTCAACAAAAGTTTTCTATCTCTTATCTATTTTATTTTTATTTTTTTATTGGAGTTCAATTTGTCAACATATAGCATAACACCCAGTGCTCATCCCGCCAAGTGCCCCCCTCAGTGTCTGTCACCCAGTCACCGCAACTCCCTGCCCACCTCCCTTTCCACTACCCCTTGTTCATTTCCCAGAGCTAGGTGTGTCTCATGTTTTGTCACCCTCACTGATATTTTCACTCATTTTCTCTCCTTTCCCCTTTATTCCCTTTCACTATTTTCTCTCTTATCTATTTAAAAATTTTCTAGATGGGGGCACCTGGCTAGCTGAGTTGTTAGAGCGTAAGACAGACTCTTGATCTCAGGGTTGTATGTTTGAGCCCCATGTTGGGTGTAGAGATTACTTTTAAGAATCATTAAAAAAATTTCTAGATGTGAAAAAGGAGACTTAGGGTCATCACTTTTTAACTAAAGTCATATGTCTTGAGGTTTCCAAGTTTTGGTTTTCAAGTTATGGCTAGTTTAGACAGTTTCAGGCTGTTTGTTTTATATTCAGATGATTATATGGTAGTTTATTTAAAAGGCAGAAACATGCCAACGTAAGTCGGCAAATATTTACTTCAACGTTTAACGTCTGTTAACAGTTCAGTGCAGCTAACGTGTTGTTGCATGATTCATGAAAGCAGGATTTCTTGTAACTGTACTTAGCACACTGCTGAAATAATAAAAAAAACAATGGCTATTATGTCTTGTTTTCTCTGAGGCTTGTAGTTTAGGGATCGCATTAGTATTGCATTCCAGAGTGCCAGAAGAAGGACATAGAAACTGGTGCAGATTATAAGAAGTTCCCAGAAAATGGGAGAGAGGAAGGAAGGACAGAGGGGAAAAATGAAAGAAAGAAGAAAGGGATAAAAAGAAGGAAAGGAAGAAGATAGGAATACTGTTTTAGATTTCTGACCTACCAGTTCATTATAACCTACTCCTTCATTCCTTCAAATATTCATGTGCTGGTGATATTACTTTGGGCAAATAAATTCATTTATTTAAATTTGATATTTAATTTTAATTAATATTAAAGACCCAGTCTTAGCCTGGGTTGGGGTGGGGGGTGAAGATTAAGAAAAAAAAGTAAGAGAAAAAGCTGGTGGGAACGATAATAATTCCAGCCCTAGATCATAGTCATTGTGAGGACTAAACATCATGATACATATGAAAGTGCTTTGCAAAAAGTCTCTACAGAAAATGTTCTCGATAGATACTATCAAGAAAGGCATTAAAAAAAAAAAAAAAAAAAAAGGCACAAGCCCAGTTGCCAACCTATTTTAAAACTGTATTGGAGGTATTGCAAGTGGCCTCCAGGCGAGGCTCAGGCCCCATCACATAGACGGTAGGATGAACACTTTAACAAGTGAGAAAACTTGCAATAGTTTCTCACTTGCAAACAAGTGAGAAAAGTGTGCAATACTCCAGATGGGTGTATGAGAGTATAGTAGGAACAGAACAATTTCTCTTTCATTAATGCCTATAGTAAAATTTTTAAAAATCTCTAGTTTTGCAATTTAAGATATGATATCTCGTTGTTTGGGAAGAAATTGGGTAATTGATTCATCCCACAAAACAGGAAAAGATCAAGGAGGCTGATTCATCTCATTCATCCACCTAAAACAAGGTCAGGATCAGATAATTACAGACACTGTGTTCCATTAACTGAAGCCAGAGTGTGAGTCTGTCACTGTGTTCAAACTCAGCATCCTCTCATTTAATTCCCAACAATACAAGGTGGGCGACAACATCTCCATTTGCCAGGTGAATAAAGCAGCCTTTTGAGGATTTAAGCCTAATTGTAAAGTTACATATCTAGTAAATAGAATCTCAATTCAAATCCTGTGTTCACCACCTTGCTTCTCTACCTCCAGCTCTTGGGGCATCCCTCTGCCACCTGCTCTTTCCCAATACCACAGGAGAACAAAGGTCCCGAGCCCAGGGCTCTCCTGCAAAGTCAGCTGTTGGCTCTGAGGACATTGAGGTCAGTAACCTTTCTTTCCTTGCCCTTTCCCTATTTTCTGTAGCACTTCTGATGAGTATGGGCATTTCCTTCTCACTTCATGTGGTGGTGGCACCATCTTGGAGAGCCGCTCTCCATCTGGTTGGATTGTTTCATCTCCAGCTTTTCCATGATGTTCTTCTAGTTTCAGTAGTCAGTGAATACTTTGCAGGCATTAATGGAGGAGCTGGGAAGGGTGGGGGTTCAATAAAGAAAGGCAGGTAGAGGAGTAAAGTAAGGGTACTGGGGAAATATGAATATATCTAATGCGTATTTATTAAGTGCCTACTAAATGCTAGGTATGTGCTGATGCTGGGACAAAAAAGTGAGCAAAAGGCCTGGCAGTTCTCTTACAGTTCACAGCTAAGCTGGGTAGGAAGATACTGGTGTTAAAGACCCATATGAATTAATGTATAATTTTAAATTGGTATGCTTTTGACAGTAAAAGAATAAGGACATAGTTTAGATGGGACAGGGGGTGGCTGTTTCAGGAAAGGCCTCTTTGGGAAAGTGATGTTTGAAACAATGTGTTGATCAATAGTTTGAATCCTGAAATACTTGTATTATTGAGGATTCCAGAATAATAAAATTATTAACTTTTGATGAAGTTCTATGTAATAGTGGGAAATACATTTATTTTTATTACACATGCATACTTTTACTACAGCTTTTAAAAGTAAGTTGCAGCTAGAGGCTAGTATTTCTACATATGCTATAATTATATGTTTTAAGAAACTATTATTGCCTTCATATTTCCTGAAGTAAACTATGATAATCACCATTTTTTTTTTCAGGTAAAATAACTATTGTGTTGTGAAGGGATTTCTTTTTTCCTTATATCCCCCAACTAACCAAAGTCTACTCCTTTCTATACACACACACACACACACACACACACACACACACGTACCTATATATATATATATATATATATATACTTTCTATACATACACATTCTTTTCTCACTATTTAATGTCTGTTTTAATGTGAATATCTACAATGTATGCACTATATCACATTTTTAAGTCTTATGTAAGCATATAGTGTTTTGTGCCCAGTAAAACATTACTTAAATACTTATTTAGGATACACCTACATTTTCATAGAGAATAAACTGATGAAATTTTAGCAACCTTTAGTGGTGACCAAATGAAACACTTCAAAAGCTTTTAGAAAGTATTTAATAAAATATGTACTTTCCTTCTTTTATGCAGGGTATAAATTATCATTTTGTTTTCTACTGAAAGTTAGTGTTTGAATAACTTACATTAAAAAAATGAAGTCATCTTCACTAGTGGGAAATAATATTGATCAAAATCCTTTACGTTTCATCCTACCACTATGCAAAAACTTTATGTAAAACTATATATGTCTATTTCAAAATGTAAAAGTAACATTTGTAAGGAATCTCACTATCATCAAAGCATTAAAAGCACTGTTAAGGGCAGCCCCGGTGGTGCAGCGGTTTAGCACTGCCTGCAGCCCAGGGTGTGATCCTGGAGACCTGGGATCGAGTCCCATGTCGGGCTCCCTGCATGGAGCCTGCTTCTCTCTCTGCCTGTCTCTGCCTCTCTCTCTCTCTCTCTGTGTCTCTCATGGATAAATAAATAAAATCTTAAAAAAATAAAAATAAAATAAAAGCACTGTTAATTTTTTAATTGCTGAATAACAGGAAAGTTTGTTAAATTGTATCAATATCATATTTTCTTGGTTCTGATTCTTCCTGTAGTTTACATCTAAATTCAAGGTTTATTCTATAATAAACATGTAACATATGATCATATGGTATTCTATAACATGTTTTATTATTCTATATATATATAATATGTTTTATTATTCTATATAACATATGATCTATGATACGAGCAGGGTAAAAAAATTTTTCCAAAACCCCCCTCTTATTTAAATCCATGGTGCAATTTACAACTAATGGCAAAATATGGGATGACTTACATACCGTTATCAACAGCATGTCTTGACTTCATCCATCTGAGGTATGCATAAAATGAAATACTATTACATTCTAATACCCAACTTACCGTGGTTCCTCTGCCCAGAATGTGATCATTTGATCTCAGTCCTGCTCCTCAGCTCCCCACTGTTCCATGCACCTGCTAGGTTTTTCTGAGAGTCCTGGAAGGGATACCTTAACCAGCTTTATAAGCTGGTCCTCTGGCGTCACCACAAAGGACCTATGTGCTCTTCTTCCTGCTCTGGTTCCTGTGACAAGAAGCAAAATCACATGAGATTTTCTAGGTCTGCACAGAGAGCGAGGAAGTCCCCTGATGCTGCCCACCCAGCACTGATTAACTTTCCTAACCCCTATAGCTTCAGTGTGCTTAGGCCAGAAGGGGCTGGGACTCAATGCCAAACTGCTCTTAACTCTCCTTGGTCTGGAAGCAGCTCTGTTCAGAGCCAGATGGTCTCCAAGTCTCTCTGGGAAGCTTCTGCTGCACCTCCTTATCTTACTGCCTCTATGGACCCTTTAACCCTCTTTTTGGTTGGCCTCCCTCCCAGATGCTAGTCTCCACAGTTAATCCAGGTGGTTCCAAACCATTACCTTCTTAACAAGAAAACTCTGCAACAGCCTCCCTTTTTTCCCCAGAACATCAAGTCTGGGTTTTTTTGTTTTTTGTTTTTGTTTTTTTTTAACATCAAGTCTGTTAATGGAAAATTGAGACGGAGGCAGTCAGCAGCAGACCACGCTAGCTGGTAACCCATTTTTATTTTTAATTTAGTTTTTTAAAGATTTTATTTATTTATTCATGAGAGACACACACAGAGAGAGGCAGAGACATAGGCAGAGGGAGAAGCAGGCTCCCTGCGGGGAGCCCGATGCAGGACTAGATCCCAGGACTCTGAGGTCAGCCCTGAGCTGAAGTCAGATACTCAACCACTGAGGCACCAAGGCATCCCTGTTACCCCATTTTTAGATTAGGAAACTCAACAGAGAAAATAAGAGCTTGAATGACTTGCCCAAGGTCACTGACTTATGAAAAGCATTCACAGGATTTGTCCTCAGGACTGCCTCTTCAAAGCCTGCTATGCCACCTCCCATAAAAGGTTCTGAGTTTCTTCTGCCTCCCATGGCTTTTTTCCTTCTTGCTGGGCATAGCAACTGAGGTAAACAGAGCAAGGGGTAGAAGCACCCACATTACTGCTGTCATCAGGGCAGGCATAATGAGAGCACAATGCACTAACAAAAAGGCTTCTGAACAGAATTTTCAGCTTTTATCTTGTATTTTTGTTTCTTTTATACAGTTTGATGTATGCACTTAGATGCTTAAAAAAGAAAGAAGCTCCAGATTGCTGAGAAAAAAATTATAAAATTGATAATGTCGTTTGTTACTAAGTCATATTTATGGTTTTAAGTGAGTTTGGATGTTTTTCTCACCAGTTTTCTCCCTTAAAAGAACCGCAAATTGAAATTCAGTTTATTCACTCAGTCAAGCATTTCCTTTCTTCTTTCCTTGCTCCCACACCCCCCTGCATTGATCATTTTAGGAAGCACTTGCAAGATTTGAGACACAAAAGCTAAGCATTATGGGATATAGAGATGAACGCAACTGATATGTTTCTTAGGATACTACACTGCAAAGAACTGGATCTTTAGAACAGAAGATAAATATAAATACAAAAACAAAACCCCAAACAAAAACTTCTAATGAAAATTAGATAAGGATGAATATTTAAACAAAATTCTGATAAAGTGCTGTTTCATTTGACTGTTTGTCTTGTACATAAATTTCTCTCCACTGGAAGATAGGAGAGCAGGGCATTGCTGGGTAGTAATGCAGAAGTGGTATATAGGCTATTTGAAAGATAGTTGAAAAGTTGTTACGTAGAGATGGGACCTGGACATAGAGTTTTAGGCAGTAGGACCATAAGAACTACATCATGGAATCAGAGATTGAAGCTGTTCATAGTCAATGGTATTTTGCTTTGATGGAATGTTAGATTTTGAAGGTGAATGATAAAAAATAAGTTTTAAGCAATAGGTCAAATCCTATCCCAGAAGATGTAAAATGCTAATCTAAAGACTGAAGATAGAAAGAAAGAAAGAAAGAAAGAAAGACAGACTGAAGACGTTCAGGGGTTTTTTTTTTTCCTCTAATGTGCTGAAGTCTGAGTCAGTTGCACTCCTTAATTTATAGCAGATTGGCCATTGGTCTGTGCTGGACTCTTCTGTTTCATTCATTCACTTATTCATTCATTTTTATTTCCTTTTATTTCCACTTCTGATTTCTATCCCCACCTCCACCAATGGCAACCATTCTAATGCCCTTGATATTTATATTTTCTTTGTGCATTTTTTTACAAATATTGTGTGCATGCTCTTTAAAATACCCTCTTTATAGCAGAAAATTTCAAACATAAAAAGTAGAATATTATAATGAATTCCCATGTATCCACTTGTAATAATTTTCAATTCATGTCTAATCTTGCTTCATCTATAGCCCCAGTTACTTTTTCAGTCCCTCCCCTCAGATTATTTTAAAGCAAATTACACATCATATGGTTTTCTCTGTAAATATTTCAGCATTAATCTTTTTTTTAAAGATTTACTTATTTGAGAGAGAGACTGTGAGTGCGGAGGCAGGAAGAAACAGAGGGAGAGGGAGAGAGAGTCTTAAGTAGACTACTGAGAGTGGAGCCCAGTGTGGGTCTCAATCTCATGATCCCAAGATCATGGCTTGAGCCAAAACCAAGAGTCAGACACTTAACTGATGGTGCCACCCAAGTGCCCCTCAGTGTGAATCTTTAAAAGATAAGGACTGTTAAACATAACTTGAATGCTATATTATCTACTTTAAAACTTAGAGAAAGTTCCTTAATTATTTCTTAAATAAGTGGTGTTCATATTTCCCCAATATTTCTGTAGCATATTAAAGGAGATTGAAAAGATTAAAACCTATACACTTGGTGGAGGAGCCTTGCAGAGGAAGGCTGAGCCTTTTGAGGAGGGTATTACTCTCTGGAGGGTATGTTGAGGCTGGCTGTACGAATGTTGGAAACATGGCAAACTGGAATCAACTCTGCTATTGGAACAAAATTCCACTACTGGTGGAAAGGAGGGCTGGTGTGCTGGTAATGTTTCCCTTTTTAATTTTTCAGTTCTTGAAAAACCTGGCTAGCAATTCCTGAGTTATGTTAAATTCTATCTGTCCACAATAGCTGTTTCTGCCTCTCGACTGGATTCCAACTGATACACATCCTTCCCTGTTTCTCCAGCTTGCCCTCCCCACCACTTTGTTGTTATTATTTAGAGTTTGAGTTCTACCTTATCAAATATATCTATATATTTTATTTCCTCTCTGTTTATCTTTTCCATAAAAAATGGAGCATTTCATCTATATTTTTCATGCAAAGATTTTATTTTATTTTATTGGTAACTTTTTTCATACTAGCAACTTAATCTTTGTATCATTGACATGCAACAAACTGCACGTATTTGCTAAATTTTAGTAGGTGCATATACTTGTGAAACCATCACCATGATTAAGATAATGAACATATTTATCACCCTCAAAAGTTTTCTTTTGCTCTTTTGTAATCCTGCTCTGCCACCCTATCCTGCCCTTCTTCACGTACAAGTCTCTGTACAACCATATACTTCTTTTTCCCTGGGCAATACATTGGGTTGGAATAGCTCGTTAGAAGGTATGTATATGTTTAATTCTTAAGAAATGGCCAAACTATTTTTCAAAGTCGTTGAACCATTTCACATTACAATCAGAAACTCAGGAGAGTTCTACTGCCTCTATATTCTTGGCAACACTCAGTATGGTTGGTATGTGGAGGTATCTCTTATGGTTTTAAATTGCTTATCCCTAATGACTAATTGTGTCAAGCATCTTTTCATGTGCTTATTTGTCATTTATACATCTTCTTTGCTAATGTGTCTGCTTGAGATAGACCGTATTTTGAGCCATAAGGCAAATCTCCATAAATTTAACAGGATTCAAGTCATACAAAGTGTGTTTTCAGGCCACAATGGAATTGAATTAGAAATCAGGAACTGAAAGGTATTTGGAAAATCCCTAAGTATTTGGATCCAGTGTTGCTATTTATTTTTTATTTATTTTTATTTTTTAAAGATTTTATTTATTTATTCATGAGACACACAGAGAGAGAGGCGCAGAGACACAGGCAGAGGGAGAAGCAGGCTCCATGCAGGGAGCCCGACGTGGGACTTGATCCCAGGACTCCAGGGTCACACCCTTGGGTGGAAGGCGGCGCCATACCACTGAGCCACCAGGGCTGCCCCCAGTGTTGCTATTTTAAAAAATCTGATGCCAGTCTGATTCTTGTAACTTTGTAGGAGATATGCTCTTTTTTCTCTGGAAATTCTTAGAATTTTCTTTTTCTCTTTGATATGCTTAAATTTTGGAGCAGCCCTGGTGGCCTAGTGGTTTAGTGCTGCCTTCGGCGGGGGGTGTGATTCTGGGGACCCGCGATGGGGTCCCACATCGGGCTCCCTGCAGGGAGCCTGCTTCTCCCTCTGCCTGTGTCCCTGCCTCTCTCTCTCTCTCTCTCTCTCTCTCTCTCTGTGTGTCTCTCATGAGTAAATAAATAAAATCTTAAAAAAAAAAAAAAGGTATGCTTAAATTTTCCAATCCTGTATCTGAGTTCTTCATTTCTCTTATTGGGCACTCAGTTCTTTCCATCTGAGTTCTTTTACCTTTCTTTAATTTAGGGATATTAGTTTTATTATTTCATTAAATATTTTTCCCTCCCATTCTTTTTCTCTCCTTTTGGATTCCTATTTTCAGTATATTGGCTTGTTTCCTTTTTTCCCCTGCTTTCTGGGAGATTTCCTCAGTCTGCTCTTTCAATTTCACTATTTATTCCTTGGCTGTATTCAGCTTGCTATTTATTCCATCTATTCTTTCTTTCAAGTTTTAAATACATAGATATATGAATAGATACTTAATCTTTTCATTTGGATCTCTATTTGACTTTTTTACTGCTTTGTATTACCAATATCTCGTTGACAACTTTGGTTGTGCTAGTTTTACAATTCTCAATTTGTTTGTTCCAATATTTCTGCTTGGTACGATATATATTGTTCAGTTTATGGTTTTCCTTCTGTAGTAGTTCTAACCTTAAGTACTTTTAGGCTGCAAGCTAATGTTCCTCTAGAGTCATCAAGTACAAAGATGAGATACCAGGGCTTAGCCTTAGCTTATGGCACTTTTTGATTTTAAGATATTAGAAAATGAGCCCAAGGGCAGAGAATCCTAGACACCAGAGTGCAGTTAACCACCTACCTGTTGCCCCTCCAACAGGCATTCCTCTGGCCAGAAGTCTCCTCTAAAGTTTTAGAAAGGAGAAGACAATGATCTCATATGTGATCTACTATCCCTTAGGCAGGCTTGCCAACGGGGTCTGAGGAGTGAGGGCTCAGGGCGACTGGTCAGCGCCCCTTACTTCTGTGGGCTGTTGCTGCCTTCTGACTCACAGCAGATCTGAGATGGCCAGTGATCCAAAGGAAATCTGAGAGAGAGGCAGAGCAATCTAGCAGGGGTCTCTTTACCTGTGTCACTCCACCTCTGCATGCCTCTTCACTCAAAGTTTATGTGGCCTTTAGTCTCCAGGAATTTCTCAGTTTTTAAGATCAATACATTCCTGTCTCTTCTGTGGTTTCCCCAGAGCTGGTGTCCATGGCCTTTGCCTGGTAAACATCTTGTTTGTACTTCATGGATTATCAGTAGGGGGTAGGTTATAGAGAGGTTTTGAATTTTGCTATAAGAAAATGACTCTTGCAGCAAAGTGAAATGAAAGGAGGAAGGAAGCAATTGCCAGTCTAGGTAAGCAGTAATGAGGATTTGAATTAACTGTATGTTGAAGTGAAATGACATTCTTTTCCCTGTGTAAATGATTTATTTGTTAGTTGAGCCTAAACTTGAAGAAGCTGTTGTTTTATTTTGCTCCCCCCATCCCCTACCTAAATATGTTTATTCTTAGTTTTTTTTTGTTTTGTTTTAGTGAATTGCAAACTAAGCCCTGGGAGAAATTCAAGATGTTGCAGTGAAAAAAGGAGCTAAATGAGGCCAGATTGGAGAGCAAATTGTTATTATTTAAAACTTATGGACCACCCTGGATATGCTGTTTTACTTAAGAAAAATACAGAAACATGATCCCTTCCATCAAACAGCTAACATTTTCAGGAAATTTCTACCACATTTCTCTGTGTGTTTTACTGCACTGACTGCCAGTATTTTGATTTGTTTAATTTGAGGAATTTCCTTTCTTAGTTTTCTTTCCATCAATGTTTTTTAGAGTGGTTCCTTTTCTTTTTTTCATAAAAAATAGAGACTCTGAACAGATGTCATTGTATATATTCATATTCTCAGGTTGAAAGTTAGTGATTAAGACACGGTCTTCATCCTACAATTCTTCATAGGGCAGGCTAGACCTCTTGCAAGTTTCAGCGTGCCTACCCCTCCACTCAGTAGTAACTGGCTGGTCTCTATATTTTAGAATAAAATAAAAGAAATTAGTTTGAATTGCAGCATGCAAGATTTATGTTAACAATAAACATATGAGAAATGTTCAGTTTTAAGTCAGATTAACAATTTTTTGTGGGTTTTTTGTTTTGTTTTGTGTTTTGCTTATCAAAACTGCCCAAAAATTATATGTACAAAGATTTGGGCAGGGGCACCAGGGTGGCTCAGTGGTTGAGTGTCTGCCTTTGGCTCAGGTCATGATCCTGGGGTCCTGGGATCAGGCTCCTTGTGGGGAGCCTGCTTCTCCTCCTGCCTATGTCTCTGGCTCTCTCTCTCTCTCTGTCTTTCATGAATAACTAAATAAAATCTTAAAAAAAAAAAGATTTGTGCAGTGAGAACTCTCATACAATGCTGATGAGAATATAACTCTGCTGACCATGAAGGATACTTACACACACAGGTGTAGTGGCCTCTGTGCAGCAGGTGAGCCCCACCCCCACCCCATCCCATATACCAGTGCCTCTCAAACAACAGCATGCATCACAATCACCTAAAGAGCTTGTTAAAACATAAATTACTGGGCCCAATCACCAGAATTCTGATTTAGTATGTCTGGGGTGATGCCTGATAATTTGCATTTTTAACAAGTTCCTGGGTTACAGTGATACTGATAGTCCACAACCAACTTCAAAAAAACACTGTCATATATCAGTGGTTCTCAACCCTGGCTGTTATAGTGGCTGGAGATCTTAAAAAGAATACTAGTGCCAGGGCACCTCTCTGGCTCAGTCAATAGAGCACATGACTCCAGATCTCAGGGTTGTGAATTTGAGCCCTGTGTTGCATGTAGAGGTTACTTAAAAATAAAATCTCTTAAAAAAAAGAAAGAAAGAAAGAAAAAGGAATACTGTTGCCAAAAGCTAACAGTGTTCAGGTCTATTCTCAGTGATTTTGATATAATTGGTTGGGGGTGGGGTCTAGATATCTATGTTTTATGAAAGTTCTTTGGGAAATTCTAGGGCGTCCTTCACACTGAGAACCACTGCCATATACTCATTCTCCACCCGGCATCCAGAGGAACTCATATAGTCACTATTCTACTTCCATTCAAGCTTTCAACATTAAGTTATTATAGATATTTTTACTTAAATTGGTTTGCCCATTGGTCCTGGTCACCACCGAAACCTAAGTCCTTATTTTTCTTCTCCCCTAGTTTTACTAATTCAACCATGATTTCTCTCCTCTGATCCAATCTCTCCTTTCTCTTTTCCCCATTCCTTCATCTGATTCATCGTCCTGTTGCTTCCTCTGGAGTTCTTTGCTAACAATCTCATCTATACTTTCAGGCTTTCTAGTACTTTTCCCTTTGTTTCCTTGCCCACCTGAAGACTGGCTTATTTCTGAAGACAGTACTTCCCTGGCAGCTCTTTCAAACGTAGGCTGCTAGCTTTCCCACATTTCCTGGGTGTGGGAGTCTGGACATTAGTTTGTAGTCTCTTTCCCGTCTCATTATAACTTCCAGATGTTTACTCCTCAACCCTTGTGTAAATTTTCTGTGCCTCTGAGGTTAATCT
Source organism: Vulpes lagopus (assembly GCF_018345385.1). NCBI lineage: Eukaryota > Metazoa > Chordata > Mammalia > Carnivora > Canidae > Vulpes > Vulpes lagopus. Next base: position 52,049,182 of record NC_054824.1, on the reverse strand, counting down.
CTCTGGCTATGTCATCTTATCCTCTTATGTTGATGTCTACTCATCTCCTTCTCTCTACTCATTCACTACATTTTGGGCACCTGGCTCTCAATCTTTCAGCTGTGTGCCCTACCATCACGCTAGGATGACTATCTGGCACTCTGGCATTTCACTCTGATCTCGTTTTGGATAAGCTCTCCTTCACTTTATTTCCCCATCCAATGTCACTGTTATGTTTTGGGCCTTTGCCATCACAAGGAGCTAACCATCTGTGAATTACTGTTTTCCATCGTCCCAGCCCATACTCAGTTACCTAACTCATAATCACAAGAACCCTACCCAGAATAGGATTTAATTCTTTTTTAGAGGAAAGTACTGTGCATGGGTACAGAACTGGGCACATGTTGCTGATAAAGAAGCAAAAAAACCAACCAAACAAACAAACAAAAAAACCTCACATATTTTAAATCTTACATGCAGTGAATCTGATGAACTTTATGTTTCATTTGTGTACCTACTATGTGAAATAATGAAATTCAAAAGCCTACTTCAAGGAACTCAAATTCTCTAAGGGAAAAATAATCTGTTATAAAAGGAGACTCTCTTTGGGGCTTTTTACACAGAGGCCTGAAGTAGGTAACATATGGCCCTAGACCCCCTAAATTGCCTTTCCCAGATACCCCAAATCTTACTGTTAACATTTTAATCTTTAAGCTAGTGATAGGTAACACTATCATTATGTTTTCTTAGATATTCAAGTTTTACTGTGAAAAAGTTTCAGATGCCTTCTGAATAAATTATGGGCCTTATATGAGAAATCAGCTTTGATAAAGCATGATTGATAACACAATTCTACAACAGGTATCAAGAATCTTACAAATATTTATATCCTTAGACATTCTGGTGAGCAGAGGGAACACAGGATAGGGAGGTAGGGACCCATGCCAATCTCTTCCATTTATTTTACTTCTTCATTAAGAGATGTGTGGAAGCAGAAATTACTTACCATCTTTTGACCGGACACAAAACAATGCACAGTGATCCTGAAATTCAGTTCTCCCCAGAGTTATCATTCTCACTGGAAGTAAGTTTAGGGATATTGCAAGGAGAGATGTTGACTAATTTATCTATGAACACTTTGGACTATTTTTTTAGTATCTCTGTGTCACTGGCTGATAGAGTTCTGTTTTCATAGTTTTTATGTATGCATAAGTTCTGGGTACGGGGATCCCTGGGTGGCGCAGCGGTTTAGCGCCTGCCTTTGGCCTAGGGCGCGATCCTGGAGACCCGGGATCGAATCCCACATCGGGCTCCCGGTGCATGGAGCCTGCTTCTCCCTCTGCCTGTGTCTCTGCCCCCCTCTCTCTCTCTCTCTGTGACTATCATAAATAAATAAAATTAAAAAAAAAAAAAAGTTCTGGGTACGGTTTGGTGATGATGGGAAATGAGAGTACTATGAAGGGTATGATTGGGGCACAGCTGATAATTACTCTTCGAGCCATGCATATTCTGGCCCATGTACAGATACTGGGTGCACAGAAAGCAGAAAATCAGGACAGTGAAAACAGCAGAAGTCTAGAAGAAAACTCGGAGTTACGATTTTTGACTTTATAGCCTCATGATTTGGGACACTTTGCTTAGTTTTTCCAAGCCTTGATTTCTTTATCTGTAAAATGGGGAATAGTATGTCTGTTTTCCTTTCCTCACAGGGTCATTGTGAGGATGAAATCATGTACTATGTGTGAAAGTCCTTTGACAATAGTAAAGTACCACAGAATGAAGGTAAAGTATTCTTGGAGGGTGGGGTGTGGTGCTTGATGTGGGAAGCAAAGGCAAAAAAGAAAACTAAATTTCCTTATTACCTACAGCCCACTGACAAGTCCTTGAAACAGGCAGAGTGACATTCCTCTGGGGACTTAGCTGCCTCAATGTTAATACTTTGCTAAGGGCAAAAGGTCATCTTAGCCCGACCCCCAGGATCCTGTAAGTCTACTCTCACATATAAAAATTCTTTTGGAAACTTACTTCATCTCTACCCCCCAAGATATAAGTTGGCAACCATCCCCCTAACATGTGACCCGGTGATATATATCTGAAGGGTCTCATGACTGAGTTTTTACTAAACAGTAATAAATGACTTTTCCTCACAATAGCTAGCCCCTTCAAGCTCCTGAAAACCTTGTTTCCAAAATACCTTGAAGGCTTGGGCTGTCCGTAACCCCCTCCCAACTTGAAAGTATATAATCAATCACCTGTCACAAACCCAGTGTAGTTCTTTCTGTCCATGGGTCCTGTCCCAGTGCTTTAATAAAACCACCTTTTCGTACCAAAGACATCTCAGAGTTCTTTCTTGGCCATCAACTCCAGACTCCACCACTTCAAACAGCATCATTTGGTGTTCCAACATGGGGCTTCGAATCTTTTCATCTGGACTCTGAACCTCAGTGTAGACTTGATGAGTACTTCCTCTTCTCTTCCTTTATTTTTGTTCCAGGGACTTTTGGGAGAGGATGGTCTTATTGGAGCACTTTCATGTCAATTGTTCAGGCTGCTGTCCTCTAGTCATGGCTTCTCTATGGGGAGGAGAAAGCTTGCCTTTTGGCAGGAAGATAGTACCATGCCAGAATGGCAATAGACCCAGGAACTTGATGCCCTGTCTTTATTCTTGTCCTTATGCCAAGTTGTCTGTCTTGGGCATGGGACAACCATGTAAATGACTAGCACCGATGCCAATCTTAAGACTCCTGTGTGAGGTTTTCTCCTTGTTGGTTTAATGTGAACTCCTTCATATTCCTGATCTAAGCCTCTTCTGGCCTCAGGACCTCCACTTGGAATTGGCTGAAACCAGTACCCAATGGAATTAAAACCCAACAAGGAGCCATTTCCTAGAGAAGTTGCCTGCAAAGGCTACCTATATTGGAACGTCCCTTAGACCATGATGGATTTCTATCTTTACTGTTTGCTTTCAATGTCCTCTACTAACGACTTAACTGACAAAGTAATTGTCAGGTAATATATCCCCCTTATAAAACCTTTCTTGTGTTTTCCACAGGTTAAAAATGGCGAGCTCTTCAAGGGTAGGTAAAATAATACATGACCTTTATGACATGACCTTCAAGGTAGGGTACCTTGGTTCATGCATCAGCACCCATTTTGCAGTCTAGAATGCGATGGGCAAGTGGAGAGGACACTAGCATTCTTCCTACTGAGGCTTTTAACAGCAGATGGTAATCACAGTGATTTTGTTCAAGGGATGCCTCAGGTCTCTTTGACACTAGGAGCCTCTGACATATCCTGTGTGGGACACCACCCGGGAGTTGGGGGGAAGGGAGGGAATTTTCCTGGCAATGGACCTCTCCTTCAGTTCCCAAGGACTCTCCCTTGGGATGCCTTTAACCCACTAGGAACAGTTCAGATTGCAAAATTTTGGCAAGGACTGATCTTCTGTAACACTGCATGACCTCAGTAGGATCTTAGATCTCTTCTGCCAGAAACAGGGCACATGGACAAAAGTACCATAGGTACAGGCCTTCAGGGCTCCAAATCAGGGCCCAGCCCTAAGGACCTCTTGCAGAACGTGTTTGGTCAGTATTGAGGCCAGTAAACTCCCTCCTGACATACTGGGATAATAATCTAAATAGGCCTCCTCCCCTAATAGAACCCAGGTTGCTGGAGGAAACACAGGCCATTGGTATGAAGAGGATTCTGACTCTCATTGTTCCTTCTCCTAATACATGTGGGGGGCTTCTCCCTCATTCATTTCCTAGGTTAATGGCTATAACTAGAGCCAACTGTGTTTAGTCAGGACAGGACTTGAAGGAATATTCCCAAACAGCTGCTGAAACTCCCTTTCTTTCTAGGAAGTTCTCTGTCTTCTCCAGCCTGATATGGACTGCATATTCCCACTTTGGTGGAAAAAAACATGGTGTCTGCTCACTTGATCAGTCTGAGCTAATGAGATCAGAACTGAGAACCTTCTTTCTCTGTCTTTTGACAGCATTTCACCTCATCTGCCTTCCCCTCCCTCTCCTCTTGTTTCTGCACCATCTTGGGTATGGCCTGTATACACTGCCCACTTCATTTTTCCTTACTGGTACTCCTGGTAAAAATTGGCAATGGGGAACAAGCTGATTGACTTTTACACGGACCCAGATAGAGCATAATTCAGTATTTAAACTAATTTAATTTTGTTGCCTTAATTAAAATGGACAGGTCTTTAGAATTATCAGTGTTAAATATGGAACTTTCATTCTACCAAGATTTACTAAAGGTCAAATAAGCTCGTGTTATCTCTGTTGCAATTTGTTACCAAAAAAAGGTGACTTAAAATGATAGTTAATTTTATCTGTCTCAAAGTTTTCATCAGTAATTGTTAAGATAGCTTTCAAAGTCTTTAGTAACTTTAAACTTTGGTAACTTTAAAGTTTTGCTTGGATGATAAAACAAATTGAATTCATTGGACATCTGAGTCTGTTCCAAACCCAATGAAGTGCTAAAGCATGACAATTGAACATAGGCTTGTGCTTTTGACTTCTTATTGCAATGAAAACTACAGATATTTGGGTCTGTTGGAAAACATGCTTGTGCTTAACTGACTCATGAATTTACCATCTAAGGAATTCTGATGTGACAGTTCACATTTGGTTACTACTTGGTTTTCACTGGAGACTAAGGTTTCTAAGGGTTAAAATCCTGCTAAGTGTAATTGAGACTGATGGAAATAAGGGAAACAATTCTGTATGTGTTAAGAAAGATTTAAGGAATAGGAGTACATTTTTGTTGAAGGTAAAAGAAGGTAATTTTGCCCTAAATGAGACTGGTCATTTGGAGAGAAATGGCTTGAGCCAAAATCTGAATACAAAAAAAAAAAAAAAAAAAAAAAAAAGTTGTAGGAGGTCTGTGAAGGGAACCAATGGAAATAAATTTTATGTGTAGTCAGAGTAGACTGAGATTGAAACGAATAGATTTTTAAAAGTACACTGATATTGCTTTCTCTCAGTTTAAAAGACATAGTTTTTTGAATTGTTGGTCTGTTCTTTATAAGAAAATATAAATAAAGTTGTTGTCTCTTTTGTCTTTATCAGGTCTTTAACCATCCAGATCCTATCTAGGTATGTGCTTTAAAGCTTGCCAAGGTTTAGGTTTTTAAATTCATTAATTAATTAATTCATTGATTTATTTATGAGAAGAGGGAAGGGCAGAGGGAGAGGGAGAGAGACTCTTAAGCAGATTCCATGTTCAGCATGGAGCCCCACTTGGGGGCTCTATCTTACCACCCTAAGATCACAACCTGAGTGGAAAGCAAGAGCCAGACGCTTAACCAACTGTGCCACCCAAGTGCTGCTAAAGCTTGCTAAGGTTTTAACAAACTTCCCCAAGATTTAAATTGTAAACAGTGTCTCTTTGACTAATTAGGTTTGTTTATTTGATATGTTACATTCTGGTATAGGGTCATCACTTGATATTCTGATTATTGAAGTGTTCTGTGTAAGAAATAACTGAATTTCCTTGTCAATTGCCTTATAATGACCTCTCAGATCATTAACAATATCCATTTCTGAATTTGTAATTGTTTCATTTGTAATTGTTCTTGTGTTCTTAAAAAATGTGGTTTGTCTTCAAGGAGATTCATATAAAGGACTTTTATAACAAATATAGGTATTCAATGTTTTTAAGATCAAAACTGAAATGGGTAAGAATTTTCAGAACTAACTAAAAAGCTTCATTCAAACTGAACAAGAATTAGGAACATGGAATTAAATGAATTGAGAAAAAATATTATAGTTTCATGACTCTTGTTTGAAATATTGTTGGTTCTCTAATGTTTGTTCTTCTAGAATAAGGAAACTTTCTTGTAAGATAGCTAGGACTTACAGAAATATGATAAAGGATTAATTTGTGAACGATTTGAAGAATTTATCTTTTCTTTCTATCTGAACCCTCTGAAATTCAAAAGGTCTCAGTAAGCTTTCTTCCATGGCAATCATAGTCATTTGCATAAGTTGAATAAGAATCTGTTCTTAAAACAGGACACCTTTGGAAACACTGATTATTTTACCAAGGTTTTGACTGGAATGTCCTAATTGATAGAGACATGCATAGACTCAGATATGACCAGACAACTTTAAAAAATTGAGGTTGACTTACAAAACCTGGAGCCATAAAGCCCTTAGAAATTTTTGGCCAGATATCTTGCTTATAGAGTTTCCAGCAGCCTTGCCAGGTAAGTAAAGAATGTCATTTCCTGGCAGATGCAGGAACCTCAGGATACTATGGGGACCTGTGAAGAGGAATTCACCTAAATCTACAGGTATTGCAGACATGTCAGATGGCAGATATTTGGCTTGGCTTCTGGCCTAGAGAGGCTAGTAAAAATTCAATCTAGATTCCTTATGAAAAGTTCCAGCAAAGCAGATTTTAAAAGATCTATATCTATTAATAATCACTATTCTTGCTGAGCAAAGCAGATTTTAAAAGATCTATATCTATTAATAATCACTATTCTTGCTGAGCTTATGTAAATAATTAGGCCAAGTTTGTTAAAAATTGGAATCATTTTGCAAACAAATTAGTCTTAATTTGGCTGTTTCTGGAAATAAGGGTGATTTTAGAGGGAAAAAAATGTGTTTCAATAACACATCTTTGTGGATGTTAAATTTTAGTTCTGTTTTGTCTTTAAAAAAAAGATTTTATTTATTTATTTATTTATTCATGAGAGACACACAGAGAGAGAGAGAGGCAGAGACATAGGCAGAGGGAGAAGCAGGCTCCCTATGGGGAGCCCAATGTGGGACTTGATCCTAGGATCCCTGGATCAGGCCCTGAGCTGAAGGTAGACACTCAACCACTGAGCCACCCAGGCATCCCTCTGATTTGTCTTTAAATGTTGCTTGCCTAAGCTAGACAACTTGAGGTAAACTTCAGAGAAATTTCCACAATAATTCATGTATAGACAATCTTTTTGCTTGTTATTCTGTGGGGGTAGTAACAGGACCTCATGAGCATATGATTATTTGAACAGCTGAAAAATTGGTTTGATTCCCTAACAATTGTATAACTCAGCTAGCACCTTGACCAATTCTGTGTGGCTGGGATGACAAAATCACTCCTTAAAAGCCAGAGCATACCTCACTCCATGGGACTAACAGTGGACTTGTGGAGATAGTGGATGACCCTGCTTTCCTTATGATTAGATTAGGTGATGCATTTGGGAATGCCCTTATTTCTGAGACAACTCTTCTCCCACTTGTCAGTGATTCCCAGTAATTAGATTATTGTTAATCTAGAACTCAAATAAAGAGGGCTTCTTGATGGTTTTATTCCTTAATCATATTTATTCTAGAAGTCACTTATATTGATACAAAATTACAAGTAGAAGCTTTAGCCAAGCATACAGTGACCACCTATAACTAAGCTTAACATGCAGTCACCCACAAATTCAGATGGCCCTTCAAAACTGAATAGTCCTTGATATCCTGACTCTGGCTCAAGGAGACCCAGAATTAGATGACTGGTTCCTAATAGGACCCAATGGCTGTGCATCTCTAACTTGTGTCCATAGCTTCTCCCACTTTGGATAGGTCATAGTACTCTGTGTTTTGCCTGAATGCATGGATGCATTATCAAAATCATTACCAACCCAGCCAACCTTCCAAATTTGAAACAATAGTGAACATGTTCTTTGTTTCAGTGGTATGAGCACCTAGCATCCACCTTTGTTCCCTCTTTGGGACTGGAGGATGTTGTTTGGCACATGGAAGCTCTTAAGTACCCAGTCAAAGCCCTAAATGACATTCAGAATAGCATCTTTCTATTAATTACTGAAGTAACACAAATGCACAAAGCAGTTTTACAAAATAAAATGGCATTAGATGTTTTCACTGTTTTAATTAGAGTGGAACTTGTGCTGTCATAAAAACAGAATGCTGTATATATATCCCAGATTACCCCAAAATATTTTTGGGTTTCTAACTGACATGAATACTCTACTTGGCACTTTAAACAATCCCTCTCTTTTCTTTAACAATTGATTAAGCTCCTAGACTGGAAGAGGATTTTTGTCAACTCTCAAAAAACTCTATTTGGGTTCTTTTTCTTTTTCTTATTCTAATCATGCTTTCCTGTTTCCTTCCATGTCTCTCCACCTGATGCCAAGACTCCTTCATTGCCATAACTTCAAGGCAACAGATAATCCTTTCCCCTTAGATTCACACATGCAGTCTCCTTTGGATTCAACTGTCTCTGCCTTTCATAACTCCTATATTTATAAGCCCCAACTGACCAGTGTTGACCCATAGGTAGGGAGATCTCAACACTCCTATTCAGCAGGAAGAAGTTACAGAAGATGACACCTTCCACCCTTAACAATCTTAAAGATTTAAGGGTCAAAATTGTTCAGAAGGGAATGATGTGGGGAAACAAAGGCAAAAAAGAAAACTAAATTTCCTTATTACCTACAGCCCACTGACAAGTCCTTGAAACAGGCAGAGTGACATTCCTCTGGGGACTTAGCTGCCTCAATGTTAATACTTTGCTAAGGGCAAAAGGTCATCTTAGCCCAACCCCCAGGATCCTGTAAGTCTACTCTCACATATAAAAATTCTTTTGGAAACTTACTTCATCTCTACCCCCCAAGATATAAGTTGGCAACCATCCCCCTAACATGTGACCCGGTGATATATATCTGAAGGGTCTCATGACTGAGTTTTTACTAAACAGTAATAAATGACTTTTCCTCACAATAGCTAGCCCCTTCAAGCTCCTGAAAACCTTGTTTCCAAAATACCTTGAAGGCTTGGGCTGTCCGTAACCCCCTCCCAACTTGAAAGTATATAATCAATCACCTGTCACAAACCCAGTGTAGTTCTTTCTGTCCATGGGTCCTGTCCCAGTGCTTTAATAAAACCACCTTTTCGTACCAAAGACATCTCAGAGTTCTTTCTTGGCCATCAACTCCAGACCCCACCACTTCAAACCACATCAATGCCCTCCTGAACTCTGAGGAGGATATTAAGCTAAATTGACTTATGATATCTGTGAGGTTGACATGTTAGTAATGATGAATTGTAAATTTTAAAAACAGTTGTGATAAGTTATAGTTTTGGGAATTATAAAATGATTGAAGATGAATAAAAATATCAGAAATTTAGTAGATTAAGAAGCACAGCTGATTTTGAAAATATGTTGCATAATTAAACTACCTAAAATATTTTACTATACAAATAAAAACACACAGCCCTTTCATAAGCCCTTTTTCTTTTTTTTTTTTTAATTTTTATTTATTTATAATAGTCACATAGAGAGAGAGAGAGAGAGAGGCAGAGACACAGGCAGAGGGAGAAGCAGGCTCCATGCACCGGGAGCGCGATGTGGGATTCGATCCCGGGTCTCCAGGATCGCGCCCTGGGCCAAAGGCAGGCGCCAAACCGCTGCGCCACCCAGGGATCCCATAAGCCCTTTTTCTTTTAGGATAATGACTCCCTGCTTTTTAAAATGTTCCCTAGATCCTAGTTAGGTATAGGAATTGTTTAGGTGTTCTACTTTCTGTACCAAAAAAATATTTTATGATTTACTTAAAGTCATAAAAAAGCCAAAGCCAACTCAAAAACCCTCAGTCATAATCTCATGTTTTGGTGAAGGGAGGAATGTTACTTCTAAGGAGCATATCTCCTAAGCTTTGACTTCTGTTAGTCCTTTATCCCTCATATTTAGGGCTTTATTTTTTTTTAATTTTTATTTATTTATGATAGTCACACAGAGAGAGAGAGAGAGAGAGAGGCAGAGACACAGGCAGAGGGAGAAGCAGGCTCCATGCACTGGGAGCTCGACGTTGGATTCGATCCCGGGTCTCCAGGATCACGCCCTGGGCCAAAGGCAAGCGCCAAACCGCTGCGCCACCCAGGGATCCCCTATTTAGGGTTTTATAAACCCTGTTGCTTGTTTTTTTGCACAACCATTTTTAAATTTGGTTCTTTTCATCATCTTCAAAACCATTCTTCTTAATCTATGCTTGATTATCTTCTGCCTAGATACTTCCTGAACCTTCAATATCACCATCAGTATGATGTTCATATTTGGGCCTTACTTCAAAGCAGTGCAAAATTATTTATTGATTCTTTACTGCTTTCTACTCCTTTGGCTTTTCTTTAAACTAAACCCACCCTAGGCCTGTATGTCCCCAGACAGAATATAGTGCTTTGCTCATTTCAGGTTTTTAGTACATATTGAATCCAAGAGAATAATTTCCTTTATCAAACTTACAGCATAAACTGTATACTATATGAGCAAACATAAATGTATATATCCCTGTTTATTTATTGTATGAAATATGAGTTTAGAGATTTCAGTTTGAATCCTGGAAAACACCCACCTCAGTGAGACTGAAGAACAATAATGTGGGATGGTGAAAATCATAACCACTCCCTTTTCCCAGGAAGCAGGAGAACATGCTAAGTCTCTTCTCTTGGGAACTGTAGAGGTTGTCCAGGGTCCCAGCAGATAAGTTGGAGTTTGGAGTGGTCAGAGGTGACAGTAGAGCCATGGAAGTGGATGAACTTAGCTAAAGGAGAATGAATTTGGCCAACGGAGGATATGATTGAGAAAGGAGTCATTTTCAAAAGGGAAAAGTGGCAGTTAGCAAGCTTGGAGAAGGGAGAATAGGAGAGCTGACATGTCAAAGAATTAAAAAATATTTCATAAAGATGTAAAATTCATGAGGATGGGGACATTTTTGTCTTTTTTTTTTGCGATTGGATCTATTCCTAGTGCTTAGAACAGCACCTGGTATGAAACAGACACTCAATAAACATTCTCTAAATGAATAAATAAAAGAAGAATAGATTATCAGTGTGTTAAATATGGCAGAGAGTTTGAAAAAGCTCAGGGCTAAAATGAAGTCACACAAATGTCATGGCAAATGCTAGATTATGGGAGATTGAGAAATGGAAAGTGAATCTGTTTTTTTTTTTTAAGATGTAACTAACAAGATGTAACAAATAACTAATTTGTTCATGAGAGACACAGAGACACAGAGAGACAGAGACATAGGCAGAGAGAGAAGCAGGCTCCCTGTGGGAGTCCTGTCTGATGCAGGACTCATCCCAGGACCCTGGGATTGTGTCTGGAGCCAAAGGCAGAGGCTCAGTCACTGAGCCAGCCATTCAGGTGCCCCTTGAATCTGTTTTTTGCAAAGCTTGTTGGTTTCTCTCAGCAAGACACTGTTGTTGGTTTCTCATCTCCCAAATTCCCATCAAAATGATCAAATGAATTATATGAATAGAGAGAATCCAAGTCAGCATTGTCCACATGACAGAAATATCAAGTAATTTTTACTAGATCCTGTGTGGATAGATGGTTCTACTTTGGAGGCCCATGGGCACTCTTGTTCTGAAAGCATCATGTATTTGGAATGCAAATGAAAAAAGGCCCAGCAGATTCCCTTCAAGGGAGAAAGGCAATGAGGTAGACAGTGAGGCCATTAGTGGCACATTCTTTGGCCTCTCTCCTGTTTTGTGTGCCTCATGAAAGCCTAAAGTCACTATTCAGTCTCCATCCAGAGACCACACACTCACTGCCTTCTGTAGGCCATTCCTCCCAGTCCTATTAGAAGGCTGTAACTGCTTTTTCTACAGCTGTATTCACCTCAGTCTACTAAGGGAGGAGGAGGGGAGAGGAGGGGCTGAGATCAGCAGTTAAGTACACTTTAAGCAAGGGGTTTGAGCTGGAAGGTGGGGCCTGGGATTCAAATGATAGCCTGTGCTTCTCAGGAGACTGCCAATGGATGCTCCAGTAAGGGAAAAACTGAGCAAGATTAAGGGGAAAGAACAGATGTGACCCAGGAGGCTATGGGAAAGAGGTAAAGGAAACCAGAAGATTAAAGACGAGGCTAACTTTTTAGTAGCATTAAAGAGAAATCAGGGGAGCAGGGAGGGTGTGCGGAAACCTAGAAGGGAGAGTGATGCAAAAAAAACTGGAGGGATAGCTCTGAACACAGTGAAATAAACTGCCACTGTGGTTTGAATCAACTCCTTTACAGGTTGATGGAAAATTCTCCTTCTCTTCCCTCCCAAGTTCTCTTCCGTACCATAGAGAAGAAAAATAAGAGACTGGGAAGAAGGGTCAGGTCACAGCCCATCTCCAAAAGCCATCTATAGGCTTGAGTTTCTTTGGTCCACTGATTTCTATTGAGGCACATGATTTTTTTAAAAAGATTTTATTTATTCATGAGAGACAGAGAGGCAGAGACACAGGCAGAGGGAGAAGCAGGTTCCATGCTGGGACCCCAGGATCAGGCCCTCGGCTGAAGGCGGCACTAAACCACTGAGCCACCCAGGCTGCCCAAGGCACGTGATGATTATGACCAGAGAAGAATGATTTTGTGGCTCAATGAATACATTAACATACTCTTTTCTACACTGTTGTGGGGGAGTACATTCTCTTTCTCTTTGGAGGGGATCCATTTTTAATGTTTGTTCTTGGGAACCATTTCTTGCAATAAAACCTAGTAGCCAGAGATCACCAGAAACAAATCAATATTTCAACAAAGTTAGATTTATTTTATTGTCTCTCTTGCCTTCTCCCTCATGGGAGATTGTATTAAACCAACCGATATCAAAGATGTGTATGTGATGAATAAGGATCATTTACAAGCATGCTGTTACTTGATGCCCCATAGGTGACAAAAGGAAGAATTGCCACGCTGAAAGAAGATGGGCTAGAATTTGAATAACCCTAATGGAATACATACTATAAAGGTCAGGTTTCTTCCAAGTTCTGTTCCCTTTAGCTCTTTCAGTGAAGGACTGACAAGTAATCAGCATATAATGAACATGGCTTTCAAGTAAATATCTTTCTAAACACTATTTTGAAATGTGATTACCAAACAAGAAGCTGCAGATATTTAATGTTTACAGTTTGATGTGTTTGGGAATTGGTAGAGGTCTTCATTGTTGTTGTCATTGAAATTTATTTATTTATCCGTGAGACACACTGAGAGAGAGGCAGAGACATAGGCAGAGGGAGAAGCAGTGCATTTGAAAGAAAATGCACTAGCTTGTTTTTTCTTTAGTTCTTTTTTTTTCTATATTTGTAAACAACATAGAAGAAAAAGTCCAAAACCTAGAAACCAATAAAAGTAAGCCAAAATGTATGCCTTTGTATGTTCTAATTGTATGTAATTCTTCCTTTTTTTTTTATTATTAGGAAGTCTTGAAAATCAAGGTCTGTGAGAATCAGCAGCTTTTTTTCTTGCCGTTTCAATGTTAGTAAATTTAGGTAACAAATTTCATTCATTCAAATAAAGTTACTACCCTGTTAGGGATACAAAAAAGAGGCAGACACAGACTTGACCCTTCAGGAATGCAAAGTCCCCAGAATACCCTTCCTTCATTGTATTTTAGAACCACTTCTAAAGAAAAGAAAAAGCAGGATGCTATTATATGTATGATTCCTTTAAACTTAAATGAGGAGGAAGTTCTTGGAGTATTTTGTAGATTAAGAAAAGAAGTTGTGACAGATTGCAAGAATAACCACAAATTATTTTATCCCTGTATGCATGCCCTTTAGCAATGTGACTTTCCTATTCCCATTAAGAGGTTAGTTCTATTTCTCCACAAAGTAATCTGGGCTTGATCATGTGACTTCCTTAGCCAACAGGACATTAACAAATATACCACAGGTAGACACTTGAAAAGTGCTTGTGCCTTAGGGCTTGCTGTCTTGCTGCCCCTAAAACCCTGGGAGAACCATGTGAATGAGCTTGAGCTACTTTGCCCAAAGGAAGAAAGACACATGGTCATGTCTGATGTCTGTGTCACTCTGCTAACAGATGCCAAGCACCAGACCGATATGACTGAGGCTCTCTGGACCATGCAACTCCAGCTAAGCTGCCTACTACCTGGAGATGTAGGAGTGAGCCAGCACACATGAGTTAAGCACACCTGGACCACAACAGTCCATTCGAAAGCATGCACTGGATTTTTTCCAACCCACAAAATTGTGGAAAGTGGTAGTGTTTGTTGTTTAAGGTCACCGTATTTTGGGGTGCTGTTATGCAGTAAAGCTAACTGATGACAATAGTATTTGTTATCTTAAAACTTTAAAAAATCCAATTAACCTGATGTAATGATAGGATTAGGATGAAGTCAGAGAGTAAGGATATAGTGGTACCCTGTAACATTTTTCCAGGATGCCTGTCCATTAAACACTATATTGAAATGTGATTATCAGACAAGAAGCTGCAGATATTTAATTTTACAGTTTGATGTGTTTGGGAATTGGTAGAGGTCTTCATTGTTGTTGTTATTGTTAAATTTATTTATTTATCCATGAGAGACACACAGAGAGAGGCAGAGACATAGGCAGAGGGAGAAGCAGGCTCCCTGCAGGGAGCCTGATAAGGGACTCCATACCAGGACCCCGGGATCACCACCTGAACCGGAGGCAGATGCTCAACACTGAGCCACCCAGGTATCCCTGTTGTTTTGTTTGTTTAAATTTTCTCTAGCACAAGATCTGAAATTGAAATTGGTTAGGGGTAAGATTTCTAGCTAGTAGATGAATAGAAGAATAGCTGATTGTCCGGGCTTTTGTTCTGGCTCTAACAGCACTATGAGTCAATGTTTGCTTAGTGAACGATCAGTATTTATTGCCTTTCAATTCAACAACAGGCTATGTTTTAAATATAAAAATCACCATGGTGAGTTATTCCCACTGACCACTCATCACTGAGCCACTCCTCTATTCAATGGATCCAAGGGATACGTTCTGGGAAGTCAGTGTTACAAGTGCTTGGCTGTAAGCCCAGCAGAGGCAGCAGTCGTCTCTGTGATGCCTGTGTCGCCTGCTCTGCCTCCAGCCACTATAACTGGGTGTCCGTTCCACCATGCCAACCAAGTGCTTCTCATGGAGGTCACAAAGAACTCCACATTGCTAAATCCAGTGGACATTCTTCAGTTTCTATCATAGCCTCTCAGCAGCAGACGACACTGCTGACCAATCCCATCATGAAGTACGTTCCTCCTATAACTTCTGTGACCACCGTTTTCTGCCTATGGCTCTGAACACTGTGCAGTCTTTTTTGAGGGCTCCTTTGTATCTCCCATCTCCTTTATGTTCCTTCAGGTTATGTCCTGGGTCACCTTCTCTCCCTATTCCACACACTTCCTGGGCAATCTCATCGGTGACATATCTTCGTATCTCCTATGTATTAACCTTTTCCAAAGTGATGTCTCCAGTTAAAATCTCTTTCCTGAGCATCAGAAATCAAGCCATCTACTGAGTACCTTTTAGGTGTCACCCAGGCCCCTCAATCTCAACATGTCCAAACTGAAGGTTGAGTCCTTCTCCACCCTGCCCCCTTGGCCTCACACTGCTCTTAGCTACCCCAGCCCCCAGCTTCTTGTATGGTCCCAACTACAGTATCAGGGTGCCAGCTATGTGGTTACCAGGATAGAAGTCTCAGAAACCATCCTTGATGTCTTCCTCAATTGCTGAACAAATCCTGTCAGATCTACCCTCTCAATAGTTCTGGAACAAATCCCGGTCTCTTCAGTTTTCTCTCTCCAATTCAGAGAATACCTATTCTCAAATGATCTATGTCTCTGTGGCAGCCAAGGCCCAGTCTTTTGAAACTGATATGCCAAACCCTTGACTTCATGGTTATTCTCATTTTGCTACATAGTACCTGCTCTGAAGCTGGAAAGAAAAGTGTGGGTGACTAACTGGAAGGGCTGGGCAGGGAGTGGGCATAAAAATGTAAGTGGATGTATGTGCAACCTTGTTTATTAAAAAATATCATCCACCCACATTTATAGTAATTTCTATAGCTTAATAAGTTCACCATTTCTTTTCTAGAGCTCCGTATCTACTTTATAGCAAATAATAATTCTATAAATATTACTGATCTTTTTCTAATTTCTTCCATATTCCTGAAAGATTATTTTTCCAGTTTGCAGGAATCTTTCATTTCCATATTCATTTGGGATTTTTCACCCTCACACTGTCTACTGTACACTGTAAAATTACAATTTTTTAAAATAAGAGATCACATTTTCAACTGTTTGGTGACCCCTCATTGTTTACAGTTTTGTTTGTTTGTTTTTTCTCAAAAAATGATTACAATCAAGAGGACCACTTTTGAAAATCTCCCTGTGTGGATGTTACTAATATTTCAGACTGAGAAAAAAGATGGGTTATGGGACTATCTTCTCCAAAGATTCTTCTTCATGTATTTTAAAACATTTATTACTGTGTGACAATCAGTACCGTGTGGCAATCAGTAGGCCCATAGAAGATGGCAGTGTGACAGGAGAGCTGTATGTGGGCTACAATTAAGAAAATTAAGGACTATATGGATATGTGTTTGTAGTTAGTGGGTTTATGGGACACCTCTTGTGCATCATCTGGCATCAACAACCAGATGTGTGAGTATAACCTGGGAGTGCTGGCCTCAGCTGTACTGTGTATCTCTTACTGGCCTGCTCCTCCTCTGTTCTGGCTGTGAAAGATGTTTTTAGGAACTCACTGAGACATGGTGAAAGATGCACAAACTGGAAGTACAAGAGAAAACCAGGGAGCAATCTTTAACCAACAAGGAATGGAAACCAGGGTATAATATGAATAAGTATACTTTAATTATTTCTTTTAGCCTTAGTCTCCTGCTCCATAAAGTATAGAGAAAATTCCTACCTAATAATAAATACCTTCCAGTGGAGTGAGGTTTGAATGAGATAAAGTATGGATGGACAGGTCTATCAGAGAGTAGATGCTCAATAAATGTTAATTATCCTCTCCTTCCCTACATTTACAAGATTGTGTTAATGAGTGTTATTATTTTGGTTAGTTTTTTCACCATTAGGATTTACAAATAACTTAATGAAAATAATCTTTTAAACATAAAACTCTTGGAAAATTGGAATTGCTAATCAGTAACTGTAGTCAGAAAGTATAGTTGAAAGAAAATTCTATGTATAATTAGAAAAACCTAGATTCTAGTTCTCCTCTCAACTATTGCTGTCTGCATCACTTTGGACAACTTGTGGCAACTCACAAAACAGTGGATGAGGAAATAGTTTTGTTCCAACTCCTAAGCAACTGTTGGCAAGAAGGTGGGAAGCAAGAAGAGAGGAATGTTTAATAGTAACATAGTCAACAGAGAGTTTATTTCTAGCTTTCACTCTGAGTAGGAAGTGATTCTTAACAACTAAAACAGGTTTAACACACACTTAGAGCATACAGAGTGATTTGCAGAAAGGACACCATGGCTCTATATTCACAGATGTAGCAACAGAGCTCAGCAACACATAGCCACATGGGAATTTTGCAGCCAACAATGGGCAAAGCCCTTTATCGTAATCAGCTGATAAAACTTCAGTCTTCAAAGAACTTCTGTGAACAAGCTAAGAAGCACAGCTAACTCCTTGAAATCACTCTTAAGGACCCCAGAGCAAGAATAAGGTATCTAAATGATGGAGTGGCACAAGCAATTTGAGTCATATAGAGAAACCAGACTGAATGCTAACCAGTCTCTTCAGACCTCTAAGGATTTTAGGAACAAAGAGACAGATCATATGGACAAGTTCTATGTCTAAACATACAGTATTTGTTCTTTGTGACTGACTTATTTTACTTAGCACAGTGTCCTCAAGATTCACCCAAAGTTTAAGCATGTCATAGGATTTCATTATTTTTTAAGGTCACATAATATTCCATCATAAGTATGTACCACGTTTTCTCTATCCATGCATCTTTAAAAAATTTTTTAATTCCAGTAGAGTTAACAGAGTGTTGTATTAGTTTCAGGTGTACAATATAGTGATTCAATAATTCTGTACAAGACCAGTGCTCAACACAAGTGCACTCCTTAATCCCCATCACCTGTTTTACTCAACCCCTGTCACCTCCCATCCAGTAATCAATAGTTTGTTCTCTATAGTTAAGAGTTTGTTTCTTGCTTTCTCTCTCTCTTTTCCCCTTTGCTCATTTGTTTTGTTTCTTAAATCCCATATATGAGTGAAATCATAGATTTGTCTTTCTCTGAATGACTAATTTCACTTAGCATTATACTTTCTAGCTCCATCCATGTCATTGCAAATATTCATTCATCTTTTGATGGATATTTGGGTTGCTTACACCTCTTAGCTATTGTGAACAGTGTTGCCATGTGTTCTCTCTAAGATCTTGCTTTGAATTTATACATATATACATATGGATACACACATATATGTGTGTAATTATCTATTCAAGTTCTTTCTCCATTTTAAAATCATGTTGTTATTGTTGAGTTGTAGAAATTCTGTATATATATATATCCTTTTCTGAACATCAACTTATGTATGTCATATATATGATTTGCAAACATTTTCTCCCATTCCATAGATTCCCTTTTCATTCTGTTGATTGTTTCCTTTGATGAATGAAATTTTTTAAGTTTGGTGTCATCCCATTTATCTATTTTTGCTTTTGTTCTCTGTGCTTTCAGTGTCATATCCAAGAAATCATTGCCAAGTTTAAGGATTTCCCCCATGTTATCTTTTAGGAGTTTTGTAGTTTTAGGTCTTTCGATTGTTAATCCATTTTTTAAAAGATTTTATTTATTTATTCATGATAGAGAGAGAGGCAGAGAACAGGCAGAGGGAGGAGCAGGCTCCATGCAGGGAGCCTGATGTGGGACTCGATCCTGGGACTCCAGGATCACACCCTAGGCAGAAGGCAGGTGCTTAAACCGCTGAGCCACCCAGGCTGCCCTGTTAATCCATTTTGAGTTAATTTTTGCATCTGTTGTAAAGTAAGGGTTCAACTTTTTTTTTTTTTTTGCATTTGGATATCCAGTTTCCTCAACATCATTTGTTGAAGAAACTACTCTTTTCCCATTGTGTAGTTTTATTGAAAATTATTATATATATGCATATATATGCAAGGGGTTACTTCTGTGCTTTTTATTCTGTTTCATTGGTCTAACTAGGTGTCTTTACACCAGTACCACATCTTAATGACTCTTGCTTTTTAGTATGCTTTGAATTCAGGAAGTATGAGGCTTCTGGCTTTGTTCTTTTTCAAAATTGTTTTGGCTATTCTGAGTCCCTTAAAATTCCATATGAATTTTAGGCTTTTTTTCCTTTTTCTGCAAAATATGCCTTTGTGATTTTGATAGAGATTGCACTGACCCTGTAGAACATCTTGAGTAGTATGGATATTTTAACAGTATTAGGTCTTCCAATCTGTGAGCAAAGGATGTCTTTCCTTTTTTTTTTTTTTTTTTTTTGGTGGTGGTGATGGGAAGGATCTTCTTTGATTTTTCCAGCAATGTTTTGTAGTTTTCAGTGTACAAGTTTTTTACCTCCTTGGTTAATTTTATTTATAAGTATTTTATTATTTTTGATGATATAGTAAATGAGTTTATTTTCTTAATTTTCTTTTTAGATTGGTCATTGGTAGTGTATAGAAATGCAACTAATTTTTTTGTGTTGATTTTTTAATTCTATAACTTTGCTAATTTCTTTTATTAGTTGTAATAGTTCCATGTGTGTTTGTACATGTATGTGTAGTATTTAGAATTTTCCATGTATAAGATCATGTCATCCTTGAACAGAGATAATTTTCTTTTCTTCTCTTTTCTTTTCTTTTTTTAATTTAATTTTATTTATAATCTTATTTTCCAGTTTGGGTGCCTTTATTGCTTTTAATTGTTTATTTTAGGTTTTTGAGCATTAGAATTATGACTCTAGTCTGATATGTGGCACCTGGTGAGGAAAACCAGCACCTTTGCTACCCTGTATGGCATCTTTATATAAATAAGAGAAGTAAGCTACTTCTTAGAAGTAGCTGCAGGCTACACTAGCAAACATGATGTGGAGAACAGCGCAGGATGAATGTCAGTCCCTCAAATCCTCTTGACTAAGTGCTCTTTTGTAATGGACACTTGTTGTTTCACATCCTCTTGGCCTCATTTTTTATTCCAGCCACAGATGTAGTGACCAGTTCTGTGTAGGCATCAACCACATTCATGCAGTTTCCCCTGAATAATGTCTCACCTAACATCCTAGTCCTCTCACTTCCTATTTGGGGGCTTTTGTGATTCCTTTCACGGGGACACTCATAGGAACCTTCTTGGCATACACACGAGCAAGATTAATGTGGAGCTAAGAATGGGGAAGAAGGGACAAGAAGGGATAGAAGAGAGCAATTAATAATGCTCCATGAATCAATCCTAGACCAATGTGAAGAGGGTTCAATGAGTAAGTGCACTGCCCCCTCTAGAATCCTTCATGGAATTTTCTGACACACATTTCATAAGACTTGTCAATGAGTCCCATGTGATAGAACAACTGATTGTCTGAGGCCCTTTGGGAAAGGCACCATTACGCATGCGTGTCGAACTGTATGCAGCAGCGCTGACCATAACTTCTGACACCACCCACTTCAGATTCCACCTTAAAGAGACTCATTTGTCTTGGGTGCATTACTTGCCACATAACCACCTCATATTTCTGAGTTCTGCATCCTCTTTATAAAAGAGAAGTAACTACACTTTAAAATATATTTAAAGTATAAAGCACTGAGTACATTTAAGTTACTAAATATAAATCATTATTTCTGTTTTCAAGTCTCACCTCCATTATCATATAAATGAATTTATAGGCCTTTGTAGAAAATCATTTACATGGATGTCTAGACTCATAATGACAGGCAGTGAGTGTTTTAGCCTGAGCTGCTGACTCTAGAGAGAACTCCTTTCTACTTTATCTTTTAATCTATCTAGACAGCAGGATTGTTAAGCTCAATCAGCCTGATCTGGGCTCCATCATGGCCCCACCTTTCCAAAAGTTTATGCCAACTCTGACCCCTTGGTCTGGGTGGTTTGGCCTGCCTGCCTATGTCCCATTTTAAGCTTGATGAATCTTTGAAAATTTTTAGAACCCAATATGCCAATCAGGTGAAGAGGGCAGCTATGATTTGCCCTCCCCCTACTCAGCCCCCAGAACGACTCAGAGTTTTCTCCTCACTGCACTGTCTTCTCTGTCAATACTCTATAGGTACTACCATGTGATGCCAAAAAGGATCTATAGTTTGTTTATTGCTAAATCGGAATCTTATTTTTTGTTCTCAGAGATAGCCTGCTGTTCACAGATGAAAGAAAATACTAAATAAAAACTCTTTTCTTTCCACATTAAAATATAATCAGATTATTGTCATTTATTAAAATGTCTTTGCTCTTCATTTGATCCTAAATGTTTTCATTACTGGAGTCAAGTTAGTATTAGAGAATACTATAGTTATCTGCTTTTTATAACACATGATTACCACATTATTGACTTCACTGTTCCATTTTTGGCACTGTGAAGTGAAGACTGGGTATCTAGGGACTTAATTCAAGGCACATTTCTGCCATTGGCTGTGTGGCCTTGGATAGTCATTTAATTTCTCTGGGTTCCAGTTTCCACTTTTATAAAATGTGACTATTGGGCTAGACACATCACCTCCTCTAAATTCTGAGTGTTTCATAGAATTGGGGTCAACCAAGCACACACCTGGGTCAAGATGTCAGTATTAGTGCATCTTCATTTCCTATTTTCTCAATTGTCCTTTTCATTGTTGGTTTGTTTATTTTAAAGTCAAACCAGTACTTGGCTCTGAATCTTACTTTGGTATATTGTCCTCAAGTATCAAAGCCTTCTTTAGTTAAGGCAAACATGCCATGTGTCTTTCCCTGTATATTTCTATTCATGGAATACCATTAAATGTAGAGTCTTCCAGCTCATCTTCAATGTTCTGATTTCCTATATAGTACAGACTGTTCCAGACTCAATGATGGTTTAGCGTACTGATTTTTTTTTTTTTTTACTTTATTAGGTGTAAAAGTGATATGCATTTAGTAGAAACTGTATTCCCAGTTTTGAACTTCGGCATTTTCCTGAGCTAACGATATGCAGTATGATACTGTCTTGTAATGGCAGGAAATAACAGCTACAGTTCCTAGTCAGTCATGCTATGAATCCAAGATTAAGGTGTCAGAAGCTTTAGTTTCTTCTAAGGCCACTGTCCTTGGCTTACACATGATCACCTTCTCACTGTGTTCTCACTTTGTCCTTTCTCTATGTGTGTGGCTCTCTGGTGACTCTTTGTCCAGATTTCCTCTTATAAAGACACGAATCAGATTGGATTAAAGCCCATCCAAATAGCCCCATTTTAACTTACCCATCTCTTTAAATGACCTATCTCCAAATACAGTCACATTCTGAGGGTTAAGGCTTTTATATACAAATTTGGGGGGAATAGAATTCAGTCCATAACATTCTCCATATTTTGCATGAGCTAAGTCAGCAGTTCCAAGAATTTTATGAAAATAAGTTTGTGATGGGGCATCTAGGTGGCTCAGCTGGTTAAGCAACTGACTGCTGGTTTCGGCTCAGGTCATAATATCAGGGTTGTGAGATTGAGCCCTATGTGGGGCTCCACGCTGAGCTTGGGATTCTCTCTCTCCCTCTGCCCTTCTGCCTGCTGGCATGTGCATGCGTGCTCACTCTCTCTCTAAATAAATAAAATCTTAAAAAAAAAAAAAAAGAAAAGAAGGTTGTGATAAGAAAAGAGCAGTTTATAAAAATATGTATGGGAAAAAGTATATTGAGTTATTTTAACTTTTCTAATCCATTCTGAGTATATAGAGATACAGTATGTGCCTAAAAGAGAAAGACGACCAGATGCAATGTTCATCTGCTAGGTGTTGCCTAGGCTGATTTTAAATTGTCTGTCAATTGTTGAAAGACACTAAAGTTTCCAATTATGGCTGTGGATTTACCTACTTCCCCCTTCTGTTTTGTTAATTTTCAACTCATGCATTTTGAAGCTCTAATATTAGAAACATTAACATTTAAGAGTAGGTCTTCCTGATGAATTTTATTGTATGAAATACACTTTCCTTGAAGTCTATTTTGATTGATATTAATATGCCCACACTTTCTTACATTTATTGTTTGTATGATATATCTCTTTCCTTCAGTATATTTGCGTCTTTATATTTAAATTGCACCTTTTATAGGGAGTGTATAATTCAGTCTTGCTCTCTAAATTCAGTCTGACAATCTGCCCTTTAACAGGGGTATACAGTCCATTGACCTTTTACATAGTTGTTGAGATGGTTGGATTAGGGTCTATCAGTTTGTATTTGTTTTCTGTTTGTCACATGTTCTTTGTTCCTCTGCATCTCCTTTCCCACTTTCTTTTTGTTTAATTGAATTTTTAACATTCCTTATTTTTCCTATTGTTTTAAAAATCATAGTCTAGGGATCCCTGGGTGGCGCAGAGGTTTAGCGCCTGCCTTTGGCCCAGGGCGCGATCCTGGAGACCTGGGATCGAATCCCACATCGGGCTCCCGGTGCATGGAGCCTGCTTCTCCCTCTGCCTATGTCTCTGCCTCTCTCTCTCTCTCTCTCTGTGTGTGACTATCATAAATAAATAAAAATAAAAATAAAACTCATAGTCTATTTTAAATTGATACTGTAGCACTTCATGTAAAATGAAAGAAGTTTTCAACAGTATAATTCCTTTTTCTCCATTCTTTATGCTAACTTGTCATGTATGTTACTTCTATGGACTTTATAAACCCCATACATGACAGTGTTACTACTTTTTCTTTAGACAATTGTCTAAAGAATGTAAGAGAAGAGAAAGATAGCCTTTTTAATATGTCTGCATATTTATTATTTTCCATGTTCTTCATACCTTCGTATAAACCTGAGATTCCATGTGGTTTCATTTTTTTCTTTCAGTCTGAAAACTTTCTTAGCATTTCTTATAAATCAGCTGACAGTGAATTCTTCCAGGTTTCATGCACTTGAAAATGTTTTTATTTTACTCTCCTTTCAATAATAATTTTGCTGGATATAGTAGTTTGAGTTGATATTGGTTTCTGTTTTTTTTTTTTTTTCCCTACACCATTTTAAAGGTCCATTTTCTAGGTTTTTGTCACCACTATTTTTGTTGAGATATCAGTTTGTTTGTGTTACAGTTTGCCTGGATATAATATACCTTTTCTCTGGCTTCTGTTGAGATTTTCCCCCTCATCTTTGATTTTTCTGCAATTTGACTATGAAATATCTCAGTGTGTTCTTCTTTG
Organism: Vulpes lagopus; assembly: GCF_018345385.1. Lineage (NCBI taxonomy): Eukaryota > Metazoa > Chordata > Mammalia > Carnivora > Canidae > Vulpes > Vulpes lagopus. The sequence goes on along the minus strand of NC_054824.1, from coordinate 52,025,091 downwards.
CGTGTGTTTATTCTGTATGAGCTTCACCCAGTTTCTGGGACCTGTAAATAGACTTTCTAAAAACCAAATTTAGGAACATTTAATCCATCCTTCCTTCAAATGTATTTTTCCTGGTTTGTTCTCTTACTCTTTTCATTCTGGTACTCCCATTACATATGTCAGATAATTAGTGTCTTTCTAGAGATTACCTAGGCTCTATTTATTAACAATTTTTTTCTCTTGTTCTTTAGATTGAATAATTTCTTTTGATTTGTCTTCAAGCTCACCAACTTTTTTTAAATGTGATTTCTGGTCTGCTATTATGCTTATTTCATGAATATTTTATATCGGGTAATATAATTTCAAGTACAGAACTTCCATCTGGTTATTTTTTATAATATCCATTTTTATGCTGAGATTTCTCATTTGTTTACTATGTTTATCTTTTCTGTTTTGGCCTTAAATATAGGACATATAATGGCTACATTTGTGTCCTTGTCTGCCCATCCTAACACTTAGGTCACCTTTAGGTCTATAAACTAAGCTTTATGAGAATGCAACTATGCTCATTCATTTACATGTTGTCTGTGGCTGCTTTCTAACTACAATGATAGAATTGAGAGGTTGTGAAAGAAAACATGAGTTGCAAGCCTAAAGCATTTTCTATCTGGCCTTATAAGAAAAAATTTGTCAACCTCTGCTCTAAAGAATGCCTCAGATTTGAGGACATAATACTTCCTCCTATCACATGGCCTTTCTGGGGGTCTCTGGAAGTGGTCAAAGAGCCTAGCAAGGTCCCTCACAGTGGCTAGGCTGGAACTGGCAGCACTGAGCTACCTCATTTGGCACTTAACTCTGCAGCAGCTTCTCTCTGCTGGGCCTTATAGAGTTTTTCTCTGCATGTGTTCAGCTCTGTCCTCAGCCATGGATCTGCCTGAAGCTCCCACACAGACTTTTAGGAGCCCGTCTTTATGGCTCCATTCTCTCTGGTACTATGCTCTACAAATTCTTTCAGCAGCCCTGAATTTCACTCTCTGCTTCTTCAGCTCAGGGGAACTTCTGTGCCTGCTAGAATTTCACTTCTTGGCCCCTATAATTTGAAAGGTTTCTGTAGGCAAAAATCCATGGTGAATGTGCTGTTAATTTCATGGGCTTCCCTTCTCTCAAGGACCTCAGTCCTGTGCTGCCTGGTGTCCAGTGTCCAAAAGTAATTGCCTCATTTATTGGGCATTTATAGTTGTTTATGGCAGGAGGGCAAGTCTGATACTGTTTATTCTGAAGGTGATGAAAGGCAGGAAGTTTCTCTTTATTCATTTTTTATCCTTAAATTTAATCATATATAATTATGACTAAAGTAGCCAAGAATTTCTGAATTGCAATAAGGGAAAGCATAGTCTTAGATGAAAAGGAGTAAGAACTTAAATTAAATCTACCTAACATCTATTTTTCTCTTTTGCTAATTGGGCTATCCCTCTGTCCTTTTACTTTACAATTGGAGACATCTTCTATTTACATACTTTGCTTTTATTTGGGGAAAAAGAATAACGATTTTATGAATACAATGTTGTTCTATAGTCATAGGAAATGTTGTTCTTTTTTTTTTTTTTTATGATAGTCACAGAGAGAGAGAGGCAGAGACACAGGCAGAGGGAGAAGCAGGCTCTATGCACCGGGAGCCCGACGTGGGATTCGATCCCGGGTCTCCAGGATCGCGCCCTGGGCCAAAGGCAGGCGCCAAACCACTGCGCCACCCAGGGATCCCCAGGAAATGTTGTTCTATAGTCATAGGAAATATTACAACATTATGTGTGTTTTTTTAAATTTTATTTTATTTTTAAATTGAAAGTTAGTTGACATACATTATACTATACATTATATTAGTTTTGGGTGTACAACACATTGATTAGACAATTACATATATTACATATATTACAAAATGGTCACCACAATAAGTGTAGTTAATATCCATAACCCTACAAAGTTATTACAATATTATTGACTATATTCCCTATGTTCTACTTGTGACCCATTATGTATTTTATCCTTTAAAACAACCCTAATAGAAAATAATTCAAAGCTAATAGCACTATTTTCCTATGCTAAAACAATATTTGCAGAATTGGAAGAAAATGATTTCCAACCATCTGTAGATATCATGTATATTTAGTTATTTTATTGCTGCATCCCCTTGTCAGATTGTGCTCGGTGGAGTGTTTCTGGTAATGTCCCTAAATTTCAACTTCAGAGAATTAGAAGCAAGCTATTTTCTAGAAGGTAATGCATTATGCTGATTGGGCAAAGTGCCAACATGTATGGCTTAATTTCTGTGCCATAAGCAGCTCTAAGCAGATTAATTTGGACTGCTTTCTCAAAATTTCAGTTCTTTTACATTTTATCTCAATTTTAGAATTTATGTTATTGCACCAAGAAATCTTGGTGATTTTAAGTCACTAGGCACCTCATAGATGTTAAATTGATAAGTATCAATGTGAATTTTTAGAAGTGCCCATAGGCATAGCTCAGAGGAGGTAACTGAAATTTTGAGATGTGTGTAAATCATGTTATAAGAGAAACTATCAAAGAAGTGAGGGATGATTATGAAAGTGTTAAGTATTCATTTTTCAGCATACTTTATAGACTGTTTTAAGTGCAGAAAAGACTATGCAGAGGCTTGTTTAAGCTTTTGAAGTTAATAATATATTTATTAGAGTTACAGATTCAAAATTTTTAAGGTTTAAGGTTCAGCTTATAAATCTTGTTTTATTTATAAACCAAGCACATTTTTGCAATCACTTGTAAGAGTCTTTGACTAATATTTTGTTCTATTTATGAATTTGTTAATTAAGCATCTTTGAACATTTTACACTGCATTTATATAATTTACTCTGTTCTATAGCTTTAAAGATTATTTGGCCTACAAACCTTTCCAAGTGCTTAAATAATTCCTGTAAATCTGACACATTAAACTTATAATAAATTTAAAATTCTCTCTTTAAAAAAAAAAATTCTCTCTTTTTTTTAAAGTAAAAATCCTGAAAAACAAAACTTGATTAAGATTAAGAACTTGTGTTCATCTGAAGACACCATGAAGAGAGTCAAAGGCAGGCCACATGAAGACTTGACACTTGCAGTATGTGTATTAAAAATGACCATCTTAGAATATATAAGGAATTACTAGAAATCAAGGAGAGAGACTTTCCTTAATACTTCCTGACCTTTGAGTGAAGGCGGCTTGGAGAGGGAGTATCTGAAATGAATGGCTGCTGAGGTAGCTCTTGAATGATGGTGGCAGGAGGCTGGGGAGCTGAGTGTTGGTTAATCCCTAGGGGCTCCAGGGCTGGTGGGGGCAGGGTGATGGCAGGGTAGATGCCTATGGAGGGGGTAAGGGTAGGGACCTCTGGGAGAAACACTGAACAACAGCCTCCTCCTCTGTTTACCTCCTCCAGGCTCAGGTCTGGGAGACCTACTCCAGGAGGCGCTGTTCCCAGAGTCTGTGCAGAAGCTCTGTCCTCCTACTCAGAGCACTTGGGAAGGCTGCATCTGGCCTGTCCTCCTTTCCTGGTCTGAGGTGGGGGTCCTCAGAATCCCCTTCCACATCCTCATGCTCTGAGAAAATGCCACAGGCCCACCTCTGCACCTGGTTCTCAGGTTATCTGTGAGAAAGAACTACTCAACTGGAGAGTAAACTTAAAGTACTGTTCCAGTATTTCTTCCCAATGTAGAAGATTTTAACCAAAAATTAGAAGTCTATATTGACTATTCAAGTACACATTTAAATCTAATTAAAAAGGTTGACGCTCTGATAGACTTATTTCTCCTAAATATTCCTAATATGGAAAACACTAAATTTGCACACTCTAGTCTCAATAGAGCAATATATGGCTTTGGTTATCTTAAATATGTTTATACTTGATTCTGAATCTTCCTGGAGTCGAAAGATCCTTCTTCACGATGGAAACAATTTCATTGTCCCATACAATTTGGGAGCTACTGTCTCAGCTTGCCTGACACTGCTTACTGCCTGGAAATCTCAGCCAGGAGGCTTACCATATATTCTTTTTGGCAACACTGATGGGACACACTGAGTCTGATTTTGGAACTTTGTCATCAACTCTGTGATTTCCAAGGCCAAGAGGTCACTTAGTCCTCAAACTTCTAATTCTTTATGCAGTGAAGTCCACCATCCCTCTTTCCTTGACTCTTAAGATTTGTGAACAAAGTCTTTTACATACAACTTAGTTACACTTCATATTTTATGGAACCTCATAGAACTATTGTGCATACTGGAATAATATCCAATTGAATTTTTTGAAATCTCTCCTAGTTTTGTAGACTAGTTGGTCATAACTTCTGAAGTCATACTCCTAATAAATTTGTTGGGGATTCCTCCATTATGCTGCACTAGATGATTTGCAAGAGCCCTTGTAACCACAGACTTAACAATTCTGTGATTTTTCACACAACAATTTTATTTATTTGAACCAGGCATCCACAGGTGCCTCATTTTGTCTGTGTCACAGGTGTTTTTCAAGCAATCTGGCCATTCAGTTATGACTCATCTTAGTTTACAGTCCTGGGTTATTGTGTTCACAATGTTCCTCTATACCTCCCTCAACCACCATCCATCCTCCTGTCTCTCTTCTCTCCATAATACACAATAAATCAGTGCCTACTTCAAGTTGGATATGGTTCCAAAAATAAAAAGTTAAGCAAGATAGAGGTGCACCTGGCTGGCCCAGTCAGTGGAGCATCCGACTCTTGATCTTGGGGTCAGGAGTTTGAGCCCCATGTTGGGTATAGTGATTACTTTTTTTTTTTTAGTGATTACTTTTTTAAAAAGTTAAAAAGGAAAGTAACACAGAGACAAATAGATATTAAATGAATATATACTAATAACGTTTTAAAACTTAAAAATTGAGATATAACTTTCATATAGTAAAATGCACAAATCATAAATATAAGCTCAATGAATTACCAATAACTTAGGAGTTTTATAAGTGCCAGGAAGTTTATTCAAGGATAACTGAAATTTTACCAATGAGCACAATATTCCAAATAAGACAAATGGACTTTGTCTTAAATTGTCAGTTTGAAGGCCACTACTCAGATATCTGTGAGTTGTTGGTTTGGAGCGGGATCAATAAACTATGGCCTGTGGGACAGCATAGACTATTTCTGTATGTCCTAGGAGCTAAGAATGATTTTCAAATATTTACATGATTTAAGATAAAATAGAAGGAGAAGAAGGAACAGACATTATATGTGAATAGCAAAGCTTAAAATATTTATTAACTGGATCCTTACAGAAAAAGTTTTCTGACCCTGCAGCTACAGAGGAAAGAAAGTTAACTAGAAGCCAAGGACAATGATTCTTTTTCTTTGCTCTCTAGCCTCGTAAGCCATATGTGTCAACAGGTTCTCTTTCACTGGCACTAATATGTTGCTCAATCAGAAAAGGGTTTAAATTTTTACTAGCTTATGTCAGCCCCACCTAGTGATATTAAATGCAAGGAAGAATTTGCTAAAACATCGTGCCAGACCACTAAGTTAGGACACTCAGAGGTAGTTCATCTCAATCTTGATAAGAACTGGATTTTTCAGAAATATAGGAATAGTTATGGCTATGTTTAGCTATTTTCAAGGTTATGGGTGTACTTTGAAGACCTTGCAATAGATATTCCATAAATATTGTCATTATCTGGGACCTCAGGGTCTGAGGGGTGGAGACCAAGCAGGAAGATATGCATGGGGCTCTGACTTAGCAATTTCCAGCCATATATCCTATTCCTCCTTCTCTCTTCAAATAATCCATATACTTTTTCCTCAAGTCTATTCCAGTTTGCAGTGTGCTTTCAGCAGTCAGTAGCCTACTCTCCAGAAGGACATTTTGATTCAAATCATGCCAGCCTGGCCAGCATTTGGTCTGGTTACTGGATGGGGGCCACATGGGAGTTTCTAGGTAGTATTGCTGTTATAATTGTTGTTGTGGTTTGGATTGGTCTATGTTGTTGGGTAGACTATGGTTATTGGCATAGAGAGGTTATTGTCTTGAAACAACTAGGATAATGTTTGAGCCCTAATAAAATGGGTGGGCCTCGGGAAAGTTTGTACTGGAAAGGGAAATAGAGAACAAGCCAAGAAATTTGCAAAAGCCAAGAACAAAGATGATTGGAGTTAGAGACAGATTGCATTATTTGGGCTCTAGGCTTAGTTGGGGCACATTGCATACCAGGCTAGAGGTAGGAACATGAGGTACAGACCCTGCCTATTTGCAGGGTCTCTAATAGCCTTGGGTTGGCTGCTGGAACTGAACTTGTCAGTTGGAGGGTGAATGGCAATTGTGAGTGTGATTGGATTGGCAAGACCCAGGATTAACAAGACTAAATTATTTATTTATTTTTTTTAACAAGACTAAATTATTATTGGTATTATTATTATTACAAAAATTGTTGATGACATTTGTCATTTTATTGAGCAATTGCTATGTGCCAGACAACTTATAAATAATATTCCTACTCCTTAGTACAGCTCTATTGAAGCAGGTACTATTTTTTTTTAAGATTTTATTTATTTATCCAATAGAGAGAGAGAACAAGAGCATGAGTTGGAGGGACAGGCAGAGGGAGGAGAAGCAGACTCTCTGCTGAGCAAAGAGTGGGACCAGGACCCGGGGCTGGATCACAGGACCCTGGAATCACGACCTGAACTGAAGGCAGATACTTAACCAACTGATCCACCCAGATACCCCTGAAGCAAATACTATTGTCCCTATTTTCCAGAGCAGACGAGTAGATCAATGAAGTGATTAATCTGGGTTGGTAAGTGGCAGAGCTGGGCTTTGGATCCAAGTCTCTTTGAGCCCAAAATTTAAAAACTACTTAATTTTATACCTGATGGTCCTTCCATAAGGGGCATTTAACAAATGCTATAACCATAAGGCAGTTACTTATCCTACATCCTGGGATATAATACTGCATAGAATTGGGTCTATCTAGGGACTTTGAATGCAAAGTAAATCTAACCTCACAATCCTCTGATATGTTAATATAATATACTTAGCTGGTTTTAACCAAACATCATCTTCAGGGTGTCATGCACTGTGCCAGCTGCTGAGTGTATGATCAAATGAAATAAGCATGGTCACAGCCCTCATTGGGCTTCCAGTGAAATGTGTTAGATAGACATTGAACAAGGAAATAAGATAATAAGTATGTAATCATAAATTGTGCAAATGTCTATCAAGGAAAGGACTGGGGTGATGTGAGAGAGAGTAATAAAAGGACTTATTTTAGATTAGGCAACCAGGGAAGGCCTCTCAGGGGAGGTAACATTTATGTTGGAACCTGAAAGATGAGCTAGAACCAGCTAGAGCAATGATGTTCCACCGGGAGTGATATTGTCCCTGGGGGCCATTTGGCAATGCTCAGATATTTTGTTTGTCACAAGTGAGCATGTAGCAGGGTGGTGGGGGTGGTGGTTGGAGGCAGGTAAGGGGCTGGTGGTGTTGATGGTGTCTATTGAGTAGAGGCCAGAGATGCTGCTAAACCTCCTACATTGCAAAGGACAGCCTCCCACAGCAAAAAAGCTTTAGGTCCCCAGTGGCAGCAGTGCCACAAATGAGAAATGGCATTTGGGATTACCAGAATTTGGAAGGGCTCCCTGACCCCATCGGGGTAGTATTTTATGTGGTCCAGAAACAGGAAGAACAGTAGCTACCCAGAGACCAGTCAGTGAGGTGGTGTCAAGAAGGACCCTGTCATGCTATGAAGGCAGAGAGTCCATCATAATAAGGATCTAGGTTTTATTGCAAATGCACAAGAAGTTTGCTCATTGTTCATTTCTAAAGTAGTGATCAAGTTCCCGTTTCCCAGGAACTGCCAGATTAACGCCAAATAAGGAGGATGTCTTAGATGAAGTATTGTAATATTGCTTTCCTTACTGCTTTTAGAGTCTGGTAGAAAAGTACCTAGTACAATTTTAAGCATAAATTAAGCAAGTCCAATCCTGGCTACTGACTTTCTTACATCATTAGATTTTTCTTGTAAAAGCTGCACTTGTCACTTTGACCTCTTCCACATGTGTCCATGTTTCTCACTGGGGCTGGCGGCTATGTACTCTCTAGACAGGCTCTGACTCAGTCATTTCTTTGGGTTTTGTTTTGTTTTCAGTTTTTATTTAAATTCAAGTTAGTTAACATATAGTGTAATATTGGTTCCAGGAGTAAAATTAGTGATTCATCTGACTCAGTCATTTCAAATGGCTTTTATGTCACCATTCTGAGAATAATGCAGCACTATAGAGACTTCTGTCCGTTTTTCTAGATTACGTAGGAGCAAAAAGGTTAAAAAAAATCTTGCCACCATTGTCAGTGGGTGACACTGAGCAAGCTTCTGACATTAATTTTCTTGTCTATAACACTGGTATTTCCTTCATAGAAGTTTCTGGACTATTTCAGTATCGTCGTCTCTCTTCCTCTGTCCCCTCTATGTCAGATTATTCTCTTTAAAACTGAAAGTGAGGGTTACTTGGGATTTTTCCCTATTGTGTATTTTCTATGTTCTTCATATACTTAATTGCTTGTGATTTTTAGATGTAGGAAATGGGACTAGTTATTGATTAACTACACAAATTCTACACAACACTCACGAGGGTACATCAGAATATGAAATGCTGCTCCAAGAACTTAAGTACCATTTTTAGTTCTTGACTTACATATTAGAATTATTTATTTATTTATTTATTTATTTATTTATTTATAGATTTTATTTATTTATTTGAGAGAGAGATAGCAACAGAGATAGCGGGAGAGAGCACCAGTGAGGAGGGGAGGGAGAAGTCGTCTCCCCACTGGGCACAGAGCTGGATGCAGGGTTCAATCCTAGGATGCTGGGATTGTCTCCCCACTGGGCACAGAGCTGGATGCAGGGTTCAATCCTAGGACGCTGGGATCATGGCTTGAACCAAAGGCAGACGCTGAACTGACTGAGCCACCCAGGTACTCCCATATTAGGATTATTTAAATGCTTTTTAAAAAAACTGCTGATTTCATTCTGGAGTAAGACCTGTTACTCTCTAGCCTGTAGCTCTGTCCTTTCTCCTGCATTTGACACATGGGCCAGTTTCCATCTTCTTCTCTCATACAGATATTTATCTCTTAACCTTGACTGTTGGAATTAGAGCAAATGTTTTCAGACACTGTAAATATGTCAAAGTAAACATAGTGTTGACAATGTAAGGGCAGTGCCCAGACCTAATGCTGACCATTTAACAGGTCCTACCCTCCTTTCTTTTTTTGACAAATATGACTGAAAGCAAAATAGGGTTCATGGCCTCTACTGTGTCCAAAAAAAAAAAAAAAAAAAAAAAAAAAAAACGAAAAGAGACAGGCAGTTACCAAATAAACTGTTTCCTATGGGAAACAAAAGCACTAACACTTAAAAGGAAAGCAAGAAGAAAATGCCTACTCACACTAGGAGGAAGCTTCTGGTTGCTATGTCAAGAAGGAAAGGAAAGATTGAGACCTAGTGGAGGGGAGGAGGATGTGGAAGAGTGGGATAGGGACAGGAAAGGGAGAAGATGGAGTCTCTTCTCTCCTTGGAAGCTGGGGACATTAAGTTATGGTGAAGGCATGGAATGGTACATTGCTTGTTCCTTCATGGGCTTAGGAACATTGGCATTCGTTCACTCATTTCTCAATGTTCATTGAGTACTCACCACTGGCCAGATATTGTTCTAGGTGCGTGGGATACATCAGGGAACAAAACAAAGATGTCCTTCTGGAGTTTATGTTTTAGCAAGGAGAGGAGACATACCATACGTACAGTAAATAAGTATCTAGGAAGTCAGAAAGTGTTAAGTGTTGTGGGAAAAAAGAAAAATTAGGACAGGGGATCCAGAGTGTGAGGTTAAGTGCACGGTGAGGACATGATATGGCCTGGATAGAGTAGCCAGGGTAGTTAGGTCCTCCTGAAAAAGAATGATTTGAACAAGGACTTGAAGGAAGTTAGAGGTTCAGCCAAGTGGCTATCTGAGGAAGAGCATTGCAGGCAGAGGAACAGCCAGTGCAAAGGCCCTGTGCTAGAGGGGAGTTGGAGTGGTCAAGGAACAGCAAGGATGTCAGTAGGATGAGAGTGGCATTTAAAAGGGGCAGGAGAGAAGGCAAGTCTAAGAATTGCACAAGGCTCTGTGGACTCTCTCTTGGTCTCCTCTATCTCACCTCCTCCTCCAACCCCAACTTCGAAAACCCTTCTATGATTCCCTCTTGAATTCAGAGGGAGAATTCTTGTCACAGAACATACTTATAATATCAGCCCAGACTCTCAATAGTTTCCTCCTCTTTTTGTTCTACTGTGGACTCTCCTTCAGCAGCCCTCCAGGCAGATGGATTCTTTCATAGCCCTCATGCTACTCGGCCTGTGGGTGGCTCGGCTATTCTGATGGGCAAACAGTTTTCCATCCTTTAAAGTACAATTTACAATCTTTCAGGTTGGTAGTGAAGATAAAATGTGGTAATGTCTCTGCAAATGTTTTCTGAACTACATGAGGGTGAGCCCTGTTACTTTGAGTGGCTTACATGGCCGATGGCCCACTATTCTGTTCTCCTCCCCAAGCCTGCTTACTATGAACACTTGAGATTCTCTACCCCGAGGGCTTTGTTCTGGTCCTGGGAATATATTAGCAGCATTGTGGTGAGCCAGAGTGCCAGGGAGTTAATGCCTCCTGGAGCAGCTCTGAAGCAATGGTGGACAGAGATTGGTAGATAAATACCCCAGCTTCCTAGCCCTGGGTTGGGACAACTCTGAGGTAATCTCTGCTCTGTCTGCTAGGATTTCCCAGCCAGGATTGTGCTCCAACTGTGCCCGTGACAGATGAGTTGATAATAGACCCTTTATTAGTTTCCTTCCTTTTCTTGTTTTATTTCCTTACTCTCTGCCTGATGTTTCCTGGGATTACTTCCCCAACAAGCGGCAGAACTAGAACTTGGTTTCAGCTTGTCTGGTTTCAAAGCCTTTGCCTTCAATCACTAAATTATAGTGCCTCTGATATGGCTTCAAAAAATTGTTTCAGATAATAGCCTGGATGAGGGTTATGCTGTATGTGTGATTGGATTTACCTGCTTCATGAATTTGAGTACAACTGGTCATATTCTTTTAGATTTTCATGTTGCGTGTAACAGTGCTCAAGAACCTCAGGTGCCAGATTAACGAGAAGTCTCATAGTCCCCCTTTCAGGTCCCTTTCTATGAATTGTTGAAATAACTGCCCCCCTCGTCTTTCCCCACCCCCTCCAACACCACGGTATTTCTAATGTCTAAACAGGACCTTTGTCTAACTTTTAAGTGATAGATCAGCTGTTGCCATCCTCCTCACCCCCATCCCCACCAGGCACAGCCTGTTATAGAGAAAACAATCCTCACCAATCTGCAGATGAATGACAGTCCCCTCTGAAATGATACCTCCTGCTCAACTCCTGGGGGTGGGTGGGATTCCCATCCCTCCATTCTGGGCCTTGATGCAGATGCATCAGAAGCTGGTGCTCAGCTCTTGTTTCTTGGATCACAAGCACCATGTCCTACTCTCTGGCCAGCAGGCATTCCAGCTTCAGCAGGATCCATTTTTAATGCATTCCTTCTCCATTCACTCAGGAGCCTGTGACCTGAACTTCCTTCACTCACTGAGACCTCTGAGATCCTGGAGTTAATTTCAGAGCTATCCTGGTCCACCTCCATAGCTCCTATCTTCACACATTGAAAATTGCACAATTGCAAATTGGCCTTGATTAAACCAGTTTCATGCCTCCCAGAAGACCCTGGACTCACTCAAATTGATCCACTGTGTCCCTAGTCTTGAATTTTATGTAACAAGGATCTCAGACTTGACTGAGACACAAAAGCTTGAGTTCTATCCTAATCCCAGGACAATGCCTGCTTTCTTGCTCTGTGTTTGTTTGCCTAAAAAGGCCACTCATGTGACTAACCCAGGGCAAAAGAAGGCTCACCTCTCCAGGACAAATTATTTGAAAACTATTCATCCATGCACACCCATTTTTAGAATCCTGGACAAAACTTTTTTGGCCAGCTTCTGTTTTAAGGAGAAGTATACTTCTTTTTTTCTTTTGATTCCAAAAGAAAAAAGGATAGTTGAAGGAAGTTTTTTCCTCTTTTTGTGCCTGGAAGAGTACTTACTTGTAGCTTTCTTGTAGGGGAGCTGGTTCCAGAAAGAAGTTGAAAATGTCACTCTCTCTGCCTTGTGGAATTGGGACAAGTATTGTTCTGGGAAGAAGTGAGAAAAAGGTAAGGAAAGTGACACGGAGTCCATCAGAAAAGCTCAAACTCCCCTGTGAGGAGAATTGGCTGAGGAGCTACAGCCATGGTGGCTGTCTACTGTTTACATCCTAACCTTCTGTGGCTTGAACCCCACAGTTTGGCACAGGATTCATTATTAGAAGGCATACTTCTCTATTTGTTTAACGTATATAACTCTTCTTTCTGCAAGTGGATTGAAAGCTCCTCAGAGCCTAGCACAATGTGAACATAGCAGGCTTTTGCTCATGTCTAAGAATTATGATGTTTTATTTTCAGGTAAGCCTATCTACTGGTCTCATTCTCTCACAAAGTAGCAGGAGGAGAGAAAGTCCAGTGTGGGGTAGCAACACATTTATAATATTACTATGAGTACAATATTATTTTCTTAAAAACTTTTTGAGAAGGACAATCACACTTGTTTTCCTGAAGAGGTGTTTTCTTCACCCTGTGTTTCTTTGGCACACTTGTTTCTTTTTCTTATTAGTTTGACAATGTTATTTGTAAATAGTCATTCAAGAAGCCATATTTTAGGTATTCTTGGACAGCATCTCAAAACCCACTTTTTCCAGCATGTGTAATGTGTACCGCCCTGGTGCAGAGACTGCTGGTTGGCAGACCCTATGGCTGTCTGCAAGTCCAGTCTCCTTTGCAGCTATGGGCAGCCACATGGCTTGGTTTTTTTTTTTTTTTAAGATTTTATTTACTTATTCATGAGATATACACAGAGAGAGGCAAAGACATAAGCAGAGGGAGAAGCAGGCTCCCTGCAGGGAGTCCAATGTGGGACTCGATCCCAGGACCGTAGGATCATGACCTGAGCCAAAGGCAGATGTCTGTTCATTCACTGAGCCATCCAGGTGCCTCCACATGGCTTGGTTTTATCCTACAAGCTATAAGTAGAAGTCTTCTAGGGGAGGCTGGTGAAATAGTTTCCAGTTTTCTATATAGAAAGGCTGTGTGGGTAGCACAGTCTAATGAATAAGTGACTCTTGGTTTTGGCTCAGGTCATGATTTCATGGGTTCTGAGCTCACTGGGGAATCTGTGGTGATTCTTTCCTTCTGTCCCTCCCCCTACTCTCCCTCTCTCTTTCAAATAAATAAATCTTTAAAAAATGATTGCAGGTTTTGTTGTAAGGGCCCTTCCACCTTGTCCTTTCTGTCTCAGCACAGGTGAGGTTCCTTTGGCACATGTGTGAGGAGCTGTTCTCTACAAGTTGCAGCTTCTGGAAGTGATAACTACTTATTGTAGACATAGGATTTCTTGATATCCCATGGCCTCCCTGTCTGTGCCTCTGCGGTCCTAAGATTATTAGAATGTGAGTGATTGGAGCTCTAGAAATGAGCAATCTTCTGAGGTTCTTTTGGTTTTTTGGATGATTTTTAAATTATATTTTCCCATAAGAGGCATGGATTTTATTAATTTTTTAAACAGTACTTTAGCCAACAAAGTAACACATGCTTATAAAAATATTTAAACTGTCCCAAAGGTATTAAGTAAGAGTTTTCTCTTCTCTCCCTAGAGAAGTTAACATTTCTTATGTGTTCTTTCAATTATGTGTACATATATTTATTTACAAAAAAAAAAAAGATCATAGTACATGATATTCTGCATCTTGCCTTTTTTTCTTTTAAGATGTTATTTATTCATGAGAGACACAGAGAGAGAGGCAGAGACATAGGCAGATGGAGAAGCAGGTCCCTTATGGGGAGTCCGATGCAGAACTCCATCCCAGGACCCCAGGATCACAAACTGAGCCAAAGGCAGATGCTCAACCACTAGGCCACCCAGGCATCCCTGCATCTTGCCTTTTAAACCTATCTTTTTCAAAATATGTACATATGCCATTTTCTTAATAGGCTCATGGTATAAATCATTACATGGATAAGTCATGAACATTAGAGAAAATCCAATTAAAACTACAGCAAGATACCACTATACGCTTATTAGAATGACTCAGCTAAAAAATCCTGACAATACCAAGTGCTAACAAGGGTGCAGAGCAACTGAAACTCTCATAAATTGTTGGTGAGAATGCAAAGTGTTATTGCCAGTTTGGAAAATGGTTGCCAGTCTCTTATAAAGGTAAATGTACACTTCATATGCAACAACAACATGTCCAGACATTTATTCAAATGAAATGAAAATGTATGTTCTCATAAAAATCTCTACACATACATATATAGTGGCTTTATTCAGTTGTCCCAAACTTGAAACAATGAAAAATTATTCAGCTGGAAAAACCAGCTGTGGCACATCCATACAGGGGAGCAGGCCTAGGATCAGGATGAGGCAAATGATGTACTTGCCTCAGGCACAAAATTTAGGAGCACCAAAATACTCAGTGATCAAGATAAATAATATTAATGCAATATTTTAAAAACAAAACTGATGTAAAAACTACACAATGAACAAAATACAAAAATTTAAAACAGAACCTGATCCTGCACATAGACAACCCTAAGAGTTAAGCAAGCTGAGAGTGAAAGTGCAAGGGGGTAAAAAATGATCCAATTAGCATTTTCTTTGAACAGTTATGACAATTGTTCCCAAACGAAGCAAGTTCTTTGCATTGTTATAACTTTAATCCATAGTACTGCAGGATACAAGGGAAATTTTTATTTTGTTACAAATACATGCATGTGTGATTTTAAAAATAGTAAGAGCTCTGATGTAAGGTATACAGATTTTATTTAATAAATATTTATTTAAAAAGTAAAACCAGTTTTTTTCATATAAATAAGTAATATTTATTCCTGAAATACATTAATAATATGTTTTACTTTTCAGGAATAGAACTTGATCAATTTCAAGCCAGGAAAAAAATTTTAACCAAGAAAATCACGAACTTAGGATGCTTTTATACTTTATTCACTTAAAACAGTGATAAATAGTTCACTGTGTTTCATGTCTTTATAGCAATCCTATTTTTTTAAACTACTTTTTTGTTTTACCAGCCTGTCTAAAAAGCTGGCGTGTAATTTTCTGCTATTTGTAATTGGTAGCTTTTAATTAAAACTAAAATTTTAATTAAATTTTAAATCATGGTAAAATACACATAACAAATTTACCATCTAAACCATTTTTAAGTGTACAGTTAAATAGTGTTATATATATTCACTTTGTTGTTCAACCAATCTCCAGAACTTTTTTTCATCCTGCAAAATTTAAAGTCTCTACCCTTTGAACAGTAACCTTACTTTTCCCCATCTCCACAGCCCTGGATAACCACGGTTCTACTTTCTGTCTCTGTGAATTTGAGTACTCTTGGTACCACATATAAGTGGAATCATACAGTATTTTTCCTTTCGTGACTGGCTTATTCAGTTAGCATCCATGTCCTCAAGATTCATCCACGTTGCAGCATGTGTCTTTTGAAAGTTCCTTCATTTTTAAGGCTGGATATATTCTATTGCAAGTGTATACCATATTTTAATTATCCATTAATCTGTCAATGGACACATGGACTGCTTCTACCTTTGGGCTATTGTAAATAATGCTGCTATGAATATGGTTATACAATGTCTCTTTGAGACCCTGCTTTCAATTCTTTGGTCCAGAGGTTGAATAACTGGCCCTATGGTAATTCTGATTTTGAGTTTTTGAGGAACTGCCATGCTGTTTTATACAGCAGCTGCACCATTTTGCATTTCTACCAACGGTTCACAAGGGAGTTTTTACATTTTTGACATAAACTTTTATGTACATATATTTGATTGTTAAATATAATTTACATGAATTGAGCTAATTCTACTTGACTATAATATTTACTGGAGCCTCATGGATTAAAGAGAAATACTTTGCAAATTTATATTAAAAATTCATTTTTCAGAAATATAACCTCTAAAAAGCCACATTTGATGATAGATATGATGTTTTGGAAAAGGAGAAAGAATGCATGTAGAAATGAATCAGAATTATGTGGGACAGTTACAGGTTTGGTTGGAAAACACAGTGCTTTGGCCACCAAAAATAATCAAGTCCCTAATATTGATATTATTAGAATAGAACCAGCAGATTCTGGGTTACCTAAAGAATCATTTTCGAATTGTGAATAAAAAAGTAAAGAAAAGGAAATGTACATTTCAGAAACTACTAAACAAAAGTATAAGCAAGAGAGCAAGAAAATGCCTTTTAAAAAAAAATTTATTTATTTATTCATGAGAGACACAGAGTGAGAGAGGCAGAGACCCAGGCAGAAGGAGAAGCAGGCTCCACACAGGGAGCCCGATGTGGGACTCGATCCCAGGACTCCAGGATCACGCCCTGGGCCAAAGGCAGGTGCTAAACTGCTGAGCCACCCAGGGATTCCCAAGAAAATGCCATTTGTAATAAATTTTCATATTGGTCCATTGTGGCTACCAATTTTCGTAAAAAAAAGTGATTTTAATAGACTTAACCCAAGATAAGATCCATATTATAGTGAATCTACTTCACATACTGGCTGAAGATTTCAAGAGACTATTTTTAAAAAAATGTTCTAAAGGCAAATTAATTAATTGTGACTGGCTCATTTATTCTAAAAAGTCTCTGCCTTTATTGTTTCTTTCATGCATGCTTTTTATCAGTGATACTACAAAATCTCATTTGCAACTCAAAAACAGGTCTCAGAGACTGGAAGATTTAAGCATTTTTTTGCCATAAAAATGTCACATTTTATCATAATGCTTTTCTAAACTGCAAGTATTTTTTTTTTAATTATTCAGACTAATAGATAATGCTTTGCAGAAGGAAACAAAATTAGAGAAACAAAAATTGTGGGATATTTTGCAAGTGATTTTGGATGCTATGTTCAGTGCAGAAATAATTTACTTCTTAGAGAATGACAAGAAATTATTGGAAGTCTAAATGCTGGAATGTTTCTTTTTTTTTTTTTTTTGCTGGAATGTTTCTAAATTTAGTTGAACTTATAGATCATTACTGTCAATAGAACTAATCACATGGCTGATCATATACATGAATCCATTATTTTTTTGTCTAATAAAATTCAAAGTAAAATAGTGATGTTCCTAGTAAATCATATAGTAAATCTGAAAAATTATTGAGAATAAAAGAAGCAAAATAATTTTGACTATACCTTATATATATCATTGTGAACAGGTGTGTCAGATTATTAGGTATATTCACATTACGAATAATGGTATCAATAAAAGAAAGTTCTACTGACTATGGAAATAAGAAAACTGGATATGGTCTAGCTTGTAAAATTTTTAGTAAATTGGAAAAGATTATATCACCATAAAAATGCCCATGGCCAGAGATATAATGGAGCAAACATGGCTGGTCTATATAAGGGTGTACAAGTCAGTATTTCCTCCTAAAATTGATTATGCCAAATTTATGCAATACTAGGCTCATAGTATTAACATGCAAAAATGTTGTTTCTGTGAATCAAAATATAAACTTTTTATTTATTTTATTTATTATTATTTTAAAGATTTTATTTATTTATTTATGAGAGACACAGAGAGGCAGAGACATAGGCAGAGGGAGAAGAAGGCTCCCTGCGGGAAGCCCAATGTTGGACTCAATCCCAGGACCCCTGGGATCATGACCTTTGGGGAAGGCAGTTGTTCAACCATTGAGCCACCCAGGTGTCCTGTAAACTGTTTCTAGTATGATATAAAGCACATATGCCTTTTTGGTGAATTTAATGACAGATGGAATGTTATTATCCCTGCCTGAAGAATGATATTATAGAACACCTGACAGGCATAAAGATCAATTGCATCAAGGCACTTTATGTTCAAATTAAAAACACCTCTCACATATTAACAAATATAATATCTAATGACAAAATACAATATACTGTAACTGAAAACATCTTGGTGCAATAGTTCACACACTTTTATGAGACTTATGTGTATAGAATGATGTTTTAAACCAACAAAAAGGTTAATAAAGCTGTATATTAAAAACATGTGACTATACATAAAGTTTCATACTTAATAGCAGGCCTATCCCTTTGCTTATAACAAACAAACAAATTCCTTTTATTTTTTTTTTAACAAATTCCTTTTAAAGCATATTTGATGAATGTAAAACTTTAACAAGAGATATGAATACTTCCAGAATTTGAAAATAAATGAAAAGGAAAGTTAAGAAGTAAGAAATTTACAAATCACTGCATGAGAGTATCAATTATTATGAAAAAATGCACATCAAACAAAGCCAATAGAGAGTATAAATGTCCTAATTTCACACTTGAGGTGGAGATATGAAAAATTAAAGAATTTTCAGATTAAAAATTTTAACTAGAAAACTTATTTTCTATGATTACATCTATTTACAAAAACCAGCCACTGATTTGGCTCCTAAATAGTACAATTTACGTCCTTAAAGAAATTTCATCTGACATAATTTTTTTTTATAATATTTTTTTTAATTTTTATTTATTTATGATAGTCACAGAGAGATAGAGAGAGGCAGAGACACAGGCAGAGGGAGAAGCAGGCTTTATGCACCGGGAGCCTGACGTGGGATTCGATCCCGGGTCTCCAGGATCGCGCCCTGGGCCAAAGGCAGGCGCCAAACCGCTGCGCCACCCAGGGATCCCTCATCTGACATAATTTTAAGCAATATACACTATCAACTTGTAAAATCAGTATTGAGTTTGGATTTCTAAAACTGACAAACTTTACTTAGAGTGATCTTGTCCAAATTTGGAAGTGATCTATTTTTTAAGATTTTATTTTTAAGTACTCTCTTCATCTAATATGGGGCTCGAATTCACAACCCTGAGATCAAGAGTTGCATGTTCCACCAACTGAGCCAAATAGGCGCCCCTGGAAGTGACCTTGAGATTTTTTTTTAACAATACTAATCTTCATACAGTATCTTCTGCAAAAGGAAATGAGATAAGCAAATAAGTAAATTTTGAAAATACTAATAATGAATTTGCTTCCATTAAAGCCAGGAAAGTAAAATTACAATGAATTCTGCTTTGGTATAAAATAAAATTTTTATACTTAATGTGAATTTAAATACACCTAATATTCTAATTTTCAATACTTTTTAGCTACTTAAATGTTCAAGAAAGAAAATACCCATAAAATTCATAACAACATGTAGATAGGGGTGCATAGTTCTCCTTTGCCATAGGCTCTGTTTTGGCTCCTCAGGGCACCACAATGGGCATACTGCTCAGCAACAGAAATGAACTTCTGACACATACCACAGCATTAATGAATCTCTAAAGTATTCCGCAAAGTTGGGAAACCAATTCAGAAGGCCCTAAATGTATGACTCCATTTAGGATATTTGGGAATAGAAAAAACTATAGGCACGGAAAGCAGATCACTGGTTGCAAAGGCCTGGGATTGCACAAAGGACTCGCTGTGTAGGGACAGGGAAGGATTTGGGCGCTGATGGAAGTGTTCAGCATCTTTTTAAAGAAGATTTTATTTATTTGAGAGACAGAGGGAGTATGAGAGAGAGAGAGAGAGAGAGAGAGCATGAACAGGGGGAGGAGCAGAGGGAGAAGGAGAAGCAGACTCCCTGCTGAGCAGGGAGCCCAGCAGGGGCCTTGAAGCAGGGGCTGGATCCCCGGACCCAGGATCATGACCTGAGCCAAAGGCAGATGGTTAACCTACTGAGCCACCCAGACGCCCTCGTAGTATTCAATATCTTGACTGTGATTGTGATTACACAACTGTATGCTTTTGTGAAAACCTATGGAATTGTTAGCATTTCTTTTTCTCTAAAAAAGAGTGAGCATTTTTTTTCTTTGTGAGCCTTTGATTTCACAGCAGAATAGCATGTAAAACATTCCCTTTGGAGAGGATGACTTTGGCTATGGTAAGAAACATAAATTGGTATAAAGTTTCTAGAAAAAAAGAGACCAGTTTAAATCTAGTATAATAGCCCTTGTAGAAATGGTTCACTCTGAATTCCTTTTTGTCCTTGATTATTGTGGTTCTCCACTTTGCCCTACTTCTTTTATTGCCTATTATCTAACTAACATCTTATTATTTGTTTATGGGGTCTAAATGTTCCTTGCAAGTAATAGACCTAAGATGTTAATGGCGTCCTCCAGAATTGCCTAACTCCACTTGAGGCTGAGAGGGTTCAAGAGACTCTTGAGAGCACATGTTTTTTCAAGGTTAGGTTTAATTACCTTTTAGTAAAATCTTGGCATGGGGACAACCATATTGAGGGTGCATGTCAGAGCAAAGGCTTTTAGTCTTTGGAGGTTTTCGCCCACATCTCAATTATGTTTTTCATTATCCTCTTGGCAAGCCAGCTAGATTGCTAAATCACATGGAGTTTCCCTAAGACTTTGTGTATTCGGAGATGTATACTGTCTTCCTAGGCGATTAACTAGTAAACTATTATAACTCAATATTTTGTAGTTCATTTCACAGATAGATTATATGGATCCTTTTAGAGAGGATTTATCACTTGGGGTTGGAAGAAGCTTTAGGGCTTTGTTATTCAAAATGTGGTCCACCAATCAGCATCTGCATCACCTGGAATTTTTGGAGAAATGCAGGATCTAGGGCCCAAGTCCAGGCCTACTAAGTTGGAATGCATATTTTCATAACCTCTGTCTCCTCATTTGTGTGCACACTGAAAGTGGAGGAGCACTGCTAGCTGTCCCCTGGCTGAATCACTTAGCCGCTGCTCAGCTGCCCCAGCTGCCGAAGGCAGCTCTGCAAAGAGCTCAAGAAAGGTGAATTTATTGCCTTTTTGTACCTTACTATTTATACAATACGTGTATAATGTCTTGTACAACATAATACAGATATTGGACAAGGTAAACACATTGAATACCTTGGTTATTACTTACCATGTAAATAAATGTGTTACAGTAGGAGTTTGATAATCACACAAAGTATTCATAGGGAATTACTAGATAGCATTTGCATGGCAATGCTGAGAAGTCTCTGCTTAGAAATTTTCAGGTAGATCATCTCAGAGCAACAAACAACAGCAAAGACTTTTTATGCAGTTAGTTTAACCTTTACAGTGGCTGTCCTGTGGGGATACAGGGGGCAAATATTAACAATAAACCATACTGGTCAGTGATATTTCTGGGGGTAGCCCTAGGACTAGTTTAGCATTCAAATGTATGTAATGTTTAAAATTTAGAAATAATTCTTGATACCCTCATCATAAATGACTATAGAAATGGTTTAAAGTACTCAATTCTAAGCAGCATATTAATTTGACCTTTTTTGAGGCTCTCAAAATTCCATGATCTCTCTTTTTTTAATTATAGTTACTTATACCACTGCCCTACACTTTCTGCTAAACTGTGTATTTGCATTGAGGTCATCTTTTTTTTTTTTTTTTTTTAAGATTTTATTTATTCATGAGAGACACAAAGAGAGAGGCAGAGACATAGGCAGAGGTAGAAGCAGGCTTCCTGCAGTAAACCAGATGCAGGACTTGATCCCAGGACCTCGGGATCACAACCTGAGCCAAAGGCAGAGGCTCAATCACTGAGCCACCCAGGCATCCCCAAGGTCATCTTTCTAAGTGTGGTTCTACAATTCCCTATTCAAATCATTGAACAGAAGTGTTTGGGAATTCAGAACTTTTCAAATTTAGATGATACTATTTATTATGTCCTATTCCAAGCAGAGTCTGGGGCAGCACCCCTTCATCAAATATTAATATTTCTGCAACATATGAAATAAACAGTCACAGTAATTCATATGAACGAAGACCTTAAATTCTTTTTCTCAGGTCAGATAAAGTTTTTGCCACAAAATAGGTTACAACATTTTTTCTGTTTTCATAGTTTTTGTTTGTCTTGCTTTTATATTTTGCAGTTGTGGATAAGGAAAGATGGACCAGGGCAGCCCGGGTGGCTCAGCGGTTTAGCGCCACCTTCAGCCTAGGGTGTGACCCTGGAGACCTGGAATCGAGTCCCATGTCAGGCTCCCTCCATGGAGCCTGCTTCTCTCTCTCTCTCTCTCTCTCTATCTCTCTCTCTCTCTCATTCTGTGTGTATGTCTCTCATGAATAATATAAAATCTTTTTTTTTTTTTAAAGAAAGATGGACCAGTTTGTCATAACAAATGAGGGGAAATTTTCGGACTGCTTTAATTCACCTTTGCCTACAAGTAGGAAGGACTAAGCAAAAATGAATGTGAATAAGTGTTTGTCAAAACTAAGATGTGTTGGTATAGCCCATAACTTTCTGTATGTTTGCTATTCAACACAGTCACAGTGGGGGGATGGGGTGACTTGGTGATGGGCACAGAGGGGGGCACTTGATGGGATGAGCACTGGGTATTATGCTATATGTTGGCAAATTGAACTCCAATAAAAAAATATACAAAAAAAAAAAAAAACCCAAACCACAGTCACAATATTACTTGAGGCCAGGGAGTAACCCTGTATCTGCTGATGCCAATTTTCATCCCCTCTTTCTTTCTAAAAGACCCTAATTTAATCCACTGTGCCAAATTAAAAATATTTGCTTCATCAGACTGTCTTGCAGCTAGAGAAGTTTCTGAGGTAGCTTCTGTTTTCCTCACACACATCCAGCCTTCCTACTTCCCCATCCCTTCTCTCTGCCTGGGTCCAGATGTGATATGTGGGGGCACAGCAGCTATCTTGCAACTAAGAGGTGACAAGCACGAAGACAAAAGCCTCATGCTCAGGATGGTGGAAGTAAAAAACAGGAAAAGCCTCTTGAGCCTCCAGAGCAATGTTGGACTTCCCCAAACTCCTTGTTGCACTGGGCAAGCATATTATTTAAGCTACTGCTTCTGGGTTTCTGTTATTTGTAGCTAAACATACTCCTAAATGCTACATGATGGCACTACTTTTTTCCTCCCTTATTTCTTTTTATATACAATAAATTGACTCTGCCCAGCTGGACTCCCTGGAATGATAATTATAACACTATGGATACTAATGGATACTATGTCTGTATCCATTATTACACTAATGGATACTATGTCTGTATCCATTATTACTCACCTTACCAATTAGAAACACCTTTAACTTGTGTTGGTTTTCAAGGTTACCTTCAATCTCCAAGGAAGAATTGCAATGCAATGCTTCTCTCATTGGTAGCTTTTGTCCACTCCTTACCTGTATGGTAAATGCTAATATAGGAAAAATCTGTATGGTAAATGTTAATATAGGAAAGACAATAGATAAACATGAATTTAGGGGAGTATGTTTGCAAGACATTTCACGAAGGCTAAATTTATTTATTTTTAAATTTTTTTTATTTATTTATGATAGAGAGAGAGAGAGAGAGAGAGGCAGAGACACAGGCAGAGGGAGAAGCAGGCTCCATGCACCGGGAGCCCGTCGTGGGACTCGATTCCGGGTCTCCAGGATCGCGCCCTGGGCCAAAGGCAGGCGCCAAACCGCTGCGCCGCCCAGGGATCCCCAAGAAGGCTAAATTTAGAACATGTGTTCACTCAGGTAAAATGATGTCCCTTTCCTCCCAATAAAAATTACTATCAAACAATGACTGCAGAAGTTGAGATGAAACATTTAGAATGATTTTTAAAGTAATTTTTCTAAGGGAATTTAAAATAAAGCATTCTAATCGTCAAATTAATAATTGTTTCCTTCATTTTCTATCCTTACGCAAAATTTACAACAAAGCTTAGTTAATAATTGGTTAGCTTAGTGCTCCATCCAAGTCAAACCAATATATTATAATTCAATCCATCCCATTTAACTCATTCAAATCTGCATATTCTTTTCTTAAAATGTTCTTTTCTTGCCTTCCAGATTCTCTTTGACATTTGAAACATTTATTTTAAAGTTCCTTTCAGATGGTTCTATTTCCTGTAGTTCATTAAGTGTAATTCCTTATATATGGTGTCTGCTGATTCTCTCCTTGGCCTGGGAGCATATCTTCAGAGGTAATCAAGACTTCTGTTTGGGTCCTATTTGATCACAGGGCTGTAGGAGAATCTTCACGGGTTGGTTTTTTTGTGGTAGAAATGTGCCCCAACACAAATAAAATTTAGAATATGATAAAAATGGCATTTTGAATCAATAGGGGAAAGGCAATTATTTAATAAATGGTGTAGGTAAACTTGAACGATCATATGGAAAAAGTTGAAGTTATATTCACAACCTATTAAAACACCAATGATGTGATGAGCACTTAGTATTATGTTATATGTTGGTAAATTGGATTTAAACTAAAAAAAAAAAGAATTCATGGAGAATCTATTATAATCTTTGAGTGGAAAGGTCGGAAGCCATACAATAAAATTCAACTGCATAAAAAAATCTGTATGGTAAATGCTAAATAGGAAAGACAATAGATAAACATGAATTTAGGGGAATATGTTTGCAAGACATTTCACAAAGGCTAAATTTCATGGTATATAAGAAGTATCTTCAAAAAAAAATCCAAGAATCAAATAGGAACATGAAGAAACAGTATAAAAAAAGTACACAAAAAAGTATGTACAAATGCCCTTATATCCAACCACATTCACACATCACACAATGCTCAACCACATTCACAATGGAGAAATGCAAATTAGATCTACAAAGAGGAAGTTTTTTTCTTGTCAGATTGGCAAAGATCCAAAAATTTAATTACACCCTTTTAAATGTGTGAGAAAACAGAAAACAGCTTAAACTGGAAAATTTTGTCATTGGAGTCATTTTATAAATCTATAAAAATTGCAAATGCTATGTCCTTTGAGCATATGTCCTTGAAAACATTTAAGAATGTTTTCCCATAGATCTACTTCCCTGTGTGTGGAATAACATATCTAAAAGGTTTATTATAGCAAAACATTCAGAAATAAAAATTTATCAGTAGGGAATTGGTTCATTAAAGGAATACTCTGCGGCAGAATAAAGATCAGTAAAGTCTTGAATAGGAACAATATGCATGATATCTGTGTGTGTGTGTGTGTGTGTAAAATGCAAGGTAAAGGACACTGTGTGTATAGCATTCTTTAGAACTTGTGTGAGAAAAAACTACGTATATGCCTGTGGATTTGCATGTATATGAATAAATATTTCTGTAGAGATGCATAGGAAACTGGTACCATTGATTGCTTTGGGTAGAGGTGCTGAGTGACTGGAGGCCAGAGTTGAGAGAGAAACATTTTTCAAATGTATTGCATTTTAAAAAATTAAATATGATTAAAGCATTTATCTTATAGATTTAAATTATATAAATCTCAAGAACAGACAAAACAAATTGTGGTGACAGTGGTCAGAATAGTATTTCCTCTGTGTGGGGGATGTCTACTGGGAAGGGGCAAGAGGCAGCCTTCTTAGAGGAGCACAGAGATGTCCTCTATCCTAAATTGGGTGGTGGTTACATAGTTAAATACATATGGGAGAATCTAGCAATGCTGCACTTCACATTTATGTGCCCTTTATGGTAGGTCTGTTATACTTGAATACTTTTTTTAAAAAGATTTTTTTAATTTGAGAGAGAAAGAAGAGGGTCCATGCGTATGCACAAGTTGGCAGGGAGGGGCAAAGTAGGAGGGGGAGCAGACTCCCTGCTTAGTAGGGAGCCGGATGTGGGGCTCCATCACAGGACCCTGGGATCATGATATAAGCTGAAGGCAGACGCTTAACCAACTGAGCCACCCAGGTGGCCCCAACTCCCAGTACGTTTTAAAAAGTGTATTCTAGTGTATTATTTGAATGAGGAACAAGGAAGTTGATAGATACAACTAAATAGTAACATTCTGTGAACAAGACCTTGTTCACTGGTCTTAGTTCAAGTTGTAACTGTTTTCCTTCATTTGGTTTTAAGCTTTTAATAAAGGAGTTTTCATGTGAGAATGTCTGTGTATGCATATGAATGTCAGTGCAGAGGGAAGTTGTGGCCAGTCTATAGTATTCTTTCTTATTCTTATGAAAAGTCACCCTGTATTGACTTTCCTTCAATGTCCAGGGGCCATTCCATTTTTCTACAGTCATGCTCTTGTGTGGGTGGGTGGCTGTGTACCTGGACTCCTGAGTAAGTGCATAGCCAGGTATGAATAGACCGAGTCACATGCTCTTAAGAATTTAATATTGGACTTTGCTTCCATATTGAATGAATTTCTAAACATTAGCTCAGTGAAGCTTTGAGTGCTGTACAATGAGTCAACAAAAGCTCAAATCTAAGAGCATGAACCAACGACAAAATCCTTCTGAAAAAGAACTTTGATCTGTACTAAATCACTGCCTGCTTCTGTCACAATCTCTTTTCATGTAACAAGTCTATATTCCTGCTTCAAATATGTGTTTTCTAGCAACATTGGTGAGATTTAATATAGCAACACTTTTGGAGCAATGTTTGGGTCATAATGGAATAGTAAAAGGTGCCAGTGCCAAAAAAGTATGATGTGCTGAGTCACTGTGATTTGGTGATTCTCTAGAGAAAAGGATATATAGAGGGTGTGGCTTTCACTTCCTTTCTTTTGCTGAAGTAAGCTGGAGGCACTGTTACATGATTATCTTTCATTCATTATAGCTCTCATTTCAGGTGCTTCTTCCTCACATAATAAAACAGTAAAGTATGTAGGTGGCCATGTCGGCCTGGCTGACATTGAGGGGAAATTGAGTCCGCCTGACTGCCTCAAAGACTCAATTGGATTTGCCTGGGAATTTTAGGCAGGAATGGAGGAGTTGGGATTGATGCTCGGGTATCAGAACACTGAAATTTAGATTAATGAGCAAAGGAGTGTGTGTGTTTGTGTGTGTTTCTTAACCTCACTACTAGATAGTTAAGGAACTTAGCCAAAGTTGAACAGAGTAGTGATACTTCAAGTTGCTTTAGAGAGAAGATTACAAAAAAATTATCTTTAGGAACCAAACTTTCAGAATACCAGTAAGAGATAGGTGAGATGAAGGCTCTCTTGGTAATAACAGCAAGGTTTACCTGGCATGATTGGTTATGATAAAAGTGACAACGGGAATAGAATAATCAACTGAGACCATCCTGCCTCAGTCAACGTGTGTGTGCACGCCGAGGGGTGGTATTAGAGTCAAGTCTTAGAGTAAGACAATGCTAAGAATGCTAGAGTATCATGAGTGATCCAGGATCCTTTTGGGATAAAAGAGGGGCTAGAAGACTGGGGGTTTCTGGGAGTTTACCGAGTGGAACCCCATGCCTCAGTAAAACAAGTTTTCATTAACATTATGTTTGTTACCCTCATAGTTAGTAGCTACCAGTGCAATGGACGATAGTTTCTGCCAGTTGCATTGGACTGGAGGCTCCTTGACCAAAGGGGCCACATTAAATTAGTCTCTGTGCCCCTAGTGTTCAGCAAATGTTTTACTGAGTTGGTTAATAAATCCATCTTCTAGAGATGCCTGGGTGGCTCAGTGCTTGAGCATCTGCCTTTGGCTCAGGGTGTGATTCCAGGGTCCTGGATTGAGTCCCACATTGGGCTCCCCGTGGGATGCCTGCTTCTCTCTCTGTCTCTCTTTCTGTGTCTCTCATGAATAAATAAATAAAATATTTTTAAAAATCCATCTTCTACCATTTTTTTTTCCAAAACTCTTGAGATGTGATGAAAAGATTAGTGTCTCCATAGGACTTTTGCTTCTATACTCACATACTCATATACAGAGTAAGCACTACAGGAGTGTTAATTATACCTGCCATGATTACTGTTATTTCTAAGTTTGCCTGAACCTTCATATGTTAAACTTTAAGTGACTTTTGTATTTTCATATGAGCACATTACTCTGGTTCCTTCTTTTTATTTTTTGTGGGTTATTTTTGAATTCTTTATTTTTAAAGATTTTATTTATATATTTGAGAGAGAGTGTGAGAGAGCACAAGCAGGGGGAATAACTGAGGGATGGAGAGAAGCAGGCTCCCT
Organism: Vulpes lagopus; assembly: GCF_018345385.1. NCBI lineage: Eukaryota > Metazoa > Chordata > Mammalia > Carnivora > Canidae > Vulpes > Vulpes lagopus. Next base: position 51,997,031 of record NC_054824.1, on the reverse strand, counting down.
GCTCGGTTGGGTGAATCTCAATCCCAGGCTCCCAGGATCATGATCTGAGCTCAAGGCAGATGCTTAACCAACTGAGCCACCCAGGTGTCCCTCAATTTTTATTTTAAGTAGGCTCCACACCCATTGCAGGGCTTGAACTCACAATCCTGAGATTAAGAGTTGCATGGTTTACCAACTGAGCCAGAGAGGCACCCCTCTGTTTCCTTCCTTTTAATTTAAGATATATCCAGTATGGCCTTTTACACAAAAGTTTGAAGTTTTATTTCTACTATCCCCACTATTTTCTGCACAAATGTTTATATTTCTCAATTTCCTGGTGTTTTTTTTTTTTCCTGAACATTCTCCCAATGACTGGAGTCATGAAAACTGTCCTCAGGAGTTGATTTTGTATCTATAGCACTGGTTAGACACAGCCTCAGACAGGAGTTTGTAACCAGTATGTAGTGTTCTCTCTTTACTTAAAAAGTCTCCCTCCCTTGTCCTCATTACAGTGTCCAATTACTATTTCATTTCTTTTCACAAATATCTGTAACAAAATGTATAGTGTGGGGAAGTCAACATGTCTACCTTACTCATTTTCACCTCAGTGAGCTGCTGCCTGACTTTGGCTCCCCTGTTCATTGGAACACATCACTCTCTAGAAAGCCTCCGTGCTTTTCCTCTGATCCTGAGCCACCAGGCTGTTTTCATACTCCTCTTTCATGCTTAGTTGGTTTGACGTTATTAAAAAAACAAAAGAAAACAAAAATCCCTCTTCAACTGAAAGTCTTTTCTCCTTTGAAATAGTCTTTTCTTCCTGACAGGTATGACCTTGAGCTCATTTGTTTTGTCTTGTTTTTTTAAACCCATCTGGTGAACAAGTGAATGCTGGCCACACTTGCTGTTCGCATCCTTTAGCTTTCCAAAGTAAGTCCCTGACTCTCTCCCTCTTTGGCCCTCCAGCGTGTGATCTCCTTGCAGCTGCACATCTTTACCCTGCTCAGGACACTCTTAACTCCACTTAGCCCCTTGGTTATCTAAACCCATTTAAAAACTCATACACTCAGGGACACCTGGGTGGCTCAGGGATTGAGTCTTTGACTTTGGCTCAGGGTGCAATCCTGGAATCCCAGGATCCAGTCTCACATTGGGCTTCCTGCAGGGAGCCTGCTTCTCAACCCCTGCCTCTGTCTCTGCCTCTCTCATGAATAAATAAATAAAATCTTTAAAAAAAAAAAACCACAGCTCATCCATTCAAGGAAGAACTTACCTTCTTAAGCTCTCCCTACTCTAACAGCTCCCTTTGGTTTTGTGGGAATAGTGTTTTCTTTATGTAATACTAATGTATCAACACATGTGTGCTTTTTAGTAAATATTCTTAAGCTTTTGTCTTTTCATGAATGGGTATTGCTCCATGAGACCCTTTCTTCTATTTGGGTTCTTTCCAAAATGCATAATGTAATCTTCCATATGCAGTGGATCTGAGCTAACTATTGGTTAAAGTGGATAACAATTAAAAAAGTAATATTTACTCCTGCCAGCTAAGTAAATGTTTAACTTACTTAATATGACTCAGAGACAATTTGTTCAGATACTGCCATTTCCTGCTTTCAGGGAACTGCTTTGTGTTGCTAACTTATTGATTCTCTGGCTCTTCTTTTTTGACCTAGATCAGATGCAGAGTATGGGGCTTATGAAGGAGACCAGAACATTGTTCTTATGAATTTTACTACCTGTATCACATGGCAATCTATCATAAAGCCCAGGTACTCATTCACCAGGCTGAATGCTTATAAAAGTGGTGAGGAGATTTATTTGACAGAGAAGGAACCCATGGAAGCTTCTAGTGCCAGACTGCTGGGGTTGAAGTTCAGGTTTTGCCATACTCTAGCTGTGCAATTTTGTCCAGTTACTTAACTTCTTTGTGCCTCAGTTTCCTGTTATAAAAAGGATATAAAAATAATTGTATTACTCTCCTGGAGCTATCATAAGGAGCAAATGAGTAAATATATGAAACAGAGCGAGCTCTATGTAGTACCAGCTACCACTGGCACAACTACTACTATCGTTAGGTTTCCTTTGAGTCTTTGTATGTGTATGCGGATTCAGGTGCTACACATGAAGATTCCTGAAAATGAATTGTTGGGTTTATTCACCCTTAAGGAAGAGATTCTGAAAGTTAGAAGTGTAGACACCAAGTTTCATTTGCTAAGGCAAAGCCAACTCCAGAAGGGGTTGAGAAGAGTATAAACTAGTTCCTGTTCTAATGACTGCACTCTTCACAACCATTGTTATCCAGACAAAGAAAGGCTGAGGAACTCTTTCAGATGAAAGGAGACAAAAGAGGCATAACAGCTAAATGCAACTCAGCATCCTGGGTTGGATCCTAAGTTGCCATAAAGGACATTATTGGGAAAATTGGAAGATTTTGAATACAGACTGAATGATAGATAGTGATTATGGCATCACTGTTAAATTTATAATTGCAATGTGGTTATATAAGAGGATGTTCTTGTTCTGGGGATGTGTATACATCCTTGCATGTGTGCGCGTGCATGTGTGTGTGTGTGTGTGTGTACACGTGGAAAGAGAAAAGATAGTGAGATGAAAAGAAAGTGACTGGAAGCATAATGTGGCAAAACATTAACATTAGATGAATTTATGTTTTCAGGATTTTCCCCCTGTTTTTGCAACTTTTCTATAAATTTGAAATTATTTCAAGATAAAAAGTGAAAAAAGTCCTGTGATAGGAGACCCAGTTTTCCAACTTGAAAGATGGAGGAGTTTTAATTTATGGTCTTCAAGAATGATGAGAATATCTTCTGAGCTATAGAGTGGACTGTTTTGTCAGAAGAGTCTTTTAAAATGTTTTAAAGATAAAAGTCCTCAAAAGATGACAAATTTAAGCACATATTGGATATACTTCTGTTGAAAGGAGTAAAAAGTACATGAGAAAAAATAATTTAATAGACTACATTTATTGGATAATAGATGAGTTGTTATTTATCCATTTTAAAGTCAATGGTATATTAATCCACTTTTATTTGAAGAACTTGTTTGCTCAACAATTTTTTCTCAAAATTTTAAAACAAATATCAGAATAATGGAATTTAGTTATCATTGTCAAAACTTCCAACTCATCTGAAGTTCTTACTATAAAAATATGTGAGTACTTAAAAAATATAACTTGACCCCAAGATTGAATCAGTAGGTAGATACCAAACTTTGTATTTTACAAGCAGAGACTATACCTTTGTCATGCATCCATGGACCATTTGTAGTAGCTGGTCATATACTTGGACATAAAAGGAATTTCACTATATAATAAAAATGAGAAAATGTAGAAAACATATTTATATAATCCTAATTAACATATACCAAGAAAAGTTTAAACAAACAAAGCTCTTCAATCTACAAATTATCTAACAATTTCCAAAATAGTCTTAGAATATTTGTTTTCCATAATGAACTCCAAAGTTCATTTATAATCTTTAGGTGAATATTCATTGCAACTCTATTTGTAACAATAAGATGCTGGAAATAACCCAGATGTTTGCCAAAAGGGGACTCAGACACCCATGGATAAGAAGTATGCAGCTGTAAATAAGGGACATCTCCATATGCTGCTATTGGTATATACTCTGTAGGATGGATTATTACCTGAAAAAAAAAAGGAGGAAAATATGTAATATTCCACTATTTACCCCCCAAATGTGGCAGGGATATGAAAACATATTTGCTTATACTTGAAATCATACCAATACAACAAAGGACATAATTAAAAAAAAATTGGTTACCTATATTGGGAATAAGGTGAAGGAAACACAGATTAAGAACTACAGTTTGGATTATACCTTGTTTTGGGAATTTGATTTTGGAACTATGTAAATATTTTGTATAATTATAAAAATCAAATTAACTTTCAAAGGTAATTCCTAAAAACAGTAAAATAAAGTTTACTGTGTCGAGTTAGTAGCTTAACTATACAGAGAGAAATCATTTCAATTGGCTTTAAAAAACAGTAATTTAACATATAAACCTATTGGGATATACCCGAGGAATAAAAAGAATTGCAAGTACACCTTAATATGGTATATATTAAGTATAGCATATAGTTTACATATAGTATAATATGTGATACACACACACACACACACATACATCCCTACCTACACACATATTCTTTTTTCTTTGCCAGAATGCTAGAATTTCTGGGATATTGTAATGATTCAGTAGGACAGGATACGGGACAGAATACTGGAAAGTAGGACGTAGAAAATCTAAGGTTGGGAATGCTGCATCCACTTAGGGGCTATGTTACTAAAATTTGAAAGGTGACTGCCTCTGCTGGCACCCAAACCTGACAAGACAAAAGCCTTATTGGAAAAATCTTTTGAGTAAAAGAACAGTTTATTAAGTACAGGTGTAGTGTGTATGTGAAGTTTTCAAAGCTGATAAATAGAAAGTTGCAAACAATTCTTACATAAAATTTCTTTCTTAAAAAATATATAGATGTAAGTGTATCTCTATATGAGTCTCTAAAAATAATCCTATGACTTCCCAGAAGTTCACACTATTGCTGAGATTTGCTTTCTTGCAAGATTTTCTGGTGATATAATAATAGTCCTTATTTTTGAACTGTCAGGTAGAAAAAAAGTCATTTAATTTGACAAGAAGATACAATTTTGATTCTAGGCAGACTCTAGAAGATTCTGAGATGTATACTGGAATATTTTTGGAATGTCCTTCAAATAGGTAAATTTTAAACTGGAAAGAGTAAAAAGTTAGTCATTTTCTATTTATAAGAAGTCAAACTATATTTTTCCTCATCTGGTTGAAAAGTTGGTACCATAATCACTAAATAGCTTCATATAGTAAGCAATTAATCTTTTTTTGGATTCATTCCTAGTTCTATTTCAGGAACTTTGTTTTCCCCTTTGGTTGCCACCTCTATATAACTTAGTTACCAAGCTATCTGTCATAAAATCTTCTAAGTGACCTTTTATTCTTTATGGAATATGATGTGGAAATGACTAACTGATTAGTTACATTTAAAAATGGGACACCTGGGTGGCTCAGAAGCTGAGCATCTGCCTTCGGCTCAGGGTATGATCCTAGAGTCCGGGGATCGAGTCCTGCATCAGGTTGCCTGTGGGAAGCCTGCTTCTCCCTGTCTGTGTCTCTACCCGTCTCTCTGTGTCTCTCATGAATAAATAAATAAAATCTTTAAAAAGAATAATTAAAAACTACAACCAACTAAAGATTGACACAATGATGTATCCTCACATTAACAACCATAGACTTCATTGTCTAAGATACCCGGCCACATCATCAGCTGAATTCACTCAAATTCATTATTTGGGTTGGATGTTTCACTTGCATGGTTAAAGCTTAGAATCTGAAATCTTGAAATTTCTTGGAATCAAAAGTTATTTAATGAACAAAATTAATTTCACCGAGTGATAGATTTAAAGTCTTTGCCAACCAAGAGTCAAAGAGATTTATGAAGGCTCTAAAATAAGTAATTTAATTTTTTTTAAACATGTTAAGGGACATTTTGTTTACCCCAAAGGACTCTGAATTGGCTAGGCATTTAATTGTAAGAATGACTTCAAATTTTTTTTTCCATCTTAGTACATAAAAAAGTCAGTTAATGTAATGTCATCAAATTGTCATTCCCAACTCATATTTATCTTTCACAATAAAATTTTATCTGCAGAGTTCCAGTTTTAGTCCCCCCCCCCCCCCGTTTTAATCTTTATGCAGCATTGTACTGAGTTCTACTGCTCAGCTTCCTGAGGTTTTCATCTGAGACGGCAGGAGGTATATGAAAGCATATTCCACTCATATTCCACTCATGCCGGCCCACAAGTTGGACTCCAGAGGACTGGACAATCCAGAGAAAGTTCTCCATCCTCTGCTCACTGCCTTGTAAACTTGCCTTTCAACTCCATACACTTCCTAACTCTAAGGAGGCGAATACCTTATTATCTCAGGAGGGAAGGCCAGGATCCCCACAGGAAATTGTGTAGAGTCTTCTGTGTGCCTGCCTTCAGCCTGGAGCTTGTATTTGCTATCTCATTCCATCCTGTCAGCAACACTAGGAGGGTAAGAAATTCTCCATTTTTAAAAATGTTAACTTCCAGTATTGTTAACATATGGTATTATATTAGTTGCAGGTGTACAGCTTAATAATTCGAGAATTCTGTATATCAGCCGGTGCTCATCATGACAGGTACACTCTTTAATCCCAATCACCTATTTCACTCCCCCACCACCCCCCGCCCCTCTCTGGTAACCATCAGTTTGTCTCCTAGAGTTAAGAGTCTGTTTTTTGGTTTGCATCTCTCTTTTTCCCTTTGCTCATTTTTTTTGTTTGTTTCTTAAATTCCACACAAGTGAAATCATATGGTATGCATCTTTCTCTGACTGATTTCACTCAGCATGATACTCTCTAGCTCCATCCATTGCCAGTGGCAAAATTTCATTCTTTTTTTATGGCTGAATAACATTCCATTGACTGTATAAACCACATCTTTATCCATTTGTCTATCTGTGGACACTTGGGCTGCTTCCATAATTTGGCTATTGTATATAATGCCACTATAAATATAGAGGTACATGTGTCTCTTAGAATATCTTTGTGTTTTGTGGGCAAATAACCATTAGTGCGATTACTGAATCATAGGACAGTTCTATTTTTAACTTCTTGAGGAACCTCCATACTGTTTTCCGCAGTGGCTGCACCAGCTTGCTTTCCCATCAACAGTGCACGAGGGTTCCTTTTGCTTCACATCCTTGCCAACATTTACTGTCAAAGAAATCTCCATCTTATACACTAGGAAATTGAGCCCAAAGAAGGCATGGGCTACTTAGTTGTGTCTGTCAGCCTGTGTAATCCAAAGCCTTATCTACACTACTACTTCCTGTGTGAACTAGTACCACCTACTGTCACCTGGCAGAAAGCAGAGCCTTGAGGAAGGGACCGCTGGCTGAGATGTGTTGACCAGGCCATGAGCATGAGGGAAATAAGGCAGTTGTGGGTACTGGGGGTGGGGGGGGGGGGTGGGGGGTGGAAGTCAGGAAGTTACAATAATGTGGGAGGCAGGGCACTGCAAGAATCTGGGGAAATAAAACATTTTCAAACTTCACATTTCTCCCTTAAGGCCAGACCAAGTTGGAGCTTGTTTTATAGCAGAAATGAGGCAGCCAGACTGGTGTGTAGGGCAAAATATTTTTGCTGAAAAGCCCAGTAAGTATCATTCTCATGAAACAGTCTTTTCTAAATCTAGGGCCTTCTCTCTTAGGTGCTCTGTAAAATGGAGTGTGCATGTTTGTGTGGGAATATATTGGCCACAGGTGTCCATCTTTTACTTTTCCTCTCCATATTGTTTAGTGTCTTTTTTCCCCTTGGTCTATCCAAAGATACTGGTCAAGGGAGCCAAGGAAAGTGCTCTCTTTTATCCAGAGTTAAAAGCTCATATATGGATAGATGGCTGTGTTAGGTAGGAGAGCACAGGATCTGGTTATAGCAAAACTGGGCAGCACATCTGTAGCTCCAGATGCTGAGGCAACCTCTCTGCCCCCCTTCTACTCCCCACAAGGCACTGCATGGGCTGCCAAGAGTTTTTACTGGTCTCCACAGATCCTTTTCTACCTGCCAGACTCAGCATGATCTAGGCAAGGATCATTTGTTTCTAAGGATTGAAAGTAACTGAATGTAGCTCAAGTAAAGAAAGGTTCACCAGAAGGATCTGAGGTTATGCCCTGGAGTTCATTTGCGGGAAGTGTGTCTGGACCTCCTGGGAACTTTTTTCTGTCTTGCACTGTCTCCCTGGTTGAGGTTCCAACTGCTCCTGCTATTTCCTAGGACTGTCGTAGCAAGGCCCACCTTGTGACATGACTACAAGGCTGTAACAGCTACATAACTGCTCAATTTTATTTTAAAAAGTTGTGTTCCTCTTACCCAACGTGTTGCAAGTTGTTACAAGGGATGCTGCAAAATGCTTGCAGTAAAAGTCTCGTTAATTCTTGTTCATTTAAAAACATTAAATGAATTGCATTTAATTTTCACGCAAGTGCAGGATTGGAGACTTGTCATATCAAGACTGGATGGTCAAATAGATAATGACAGGGTGCCAAAATTCCAAAAAGGTTAGGAGTCATTGTTGGGGGTGGTCAAAGAATCTGTTTCCCCCGCAAGGCATGTGGCTTCAAGCCAGTGTATCTCATACCTCATAATTTGTTCCCCTCCATTCTCTTTTCTGTTTTCCACCCCCTTCTCGTAGTCAGTTTAATCAGGGGGATATGGAGTGTAAGGTATCTCTGTTAGGCTTTTAACATCCAAATAGTTACTTCTGAGATACATGAAGACCTGTAAGGGTTGGGTGTGCTGTTCTGGTTCTTATTCTTTGAAAGTTTGAAAATCTTTATTTTTGTATCAAATATTTGACCAGAGGTCAGAGTCCAGAAAGTCAGACCTGACTCAGATGGTAAACCAGTGGGTTATAAAGAGCTACATAAAGGTCACTGAACCTAAACTGATATAGAGTAAGGGACTAAGATTAAGGAACAGAAAAGCAAATTTGGATTCACTTAAAGAAATAACACAAATAGAGTGTTCAGGGGCGATAAAAAGTGTAAAGAATTTGCAGTAGTCTTTGTTCTCAGATAAATGACAGGTTGGCCACCTCTATTGCTATAGCTGTGACCCTACTGTAGTATTTATACTAGTGTAAGCTCCAGAAGGTGGGGCTTGATGAATCCTGCACACTTGCAGAGTGTTCGGTCAGGGCAATACTGAAAGTACTAGGATGATCAATGCTGTCAAGACTAAAAGATCAAGAGATGATCTTTGGTCAGATTAGATAAAGAAAGGACATTCAGAGACACAGAGATATGGAAGCAATTTTCTGCTCTCCTAGGTGAGGATATACAACAGATTGCAGCAAGTATTTGGGTGAATCCCTCCATCTAGGCTTGGAGGGAATTCATGCCCCTTGGCAGATGGGTGGGAGAAATTTCATTAGTCCTAGGTGTGCTTCCAGGGCCGCATATCCAGAGCCTTTTAGTTTTAAGGCAAGATTGGGATCCGTATTCCCAGTCCCTTTGTGAATGACCTCGGAGAATGAGGCAAAGGAGACAAAGATGCCACCTTTAATCTACCCTGGAGGAGTTCCTCAAGCCTCATTAGTATCCCAACTGTTTGGTCTAATTGAATGGTGCAAATACAGTATTCCTTTTTAACCTAAACTTGATTGTTGGATTGATGGATTGATTGATCAGTAGGCACTGGGGACTTAAACATGAAAATCATGTGATCAAAACCCTTGAGGAGCTCAGAGTTTAAATGAGGAATATAAATATTTATGATATTGTGTGATAAGGACAACAATAAAGCAAATAAAGATGTAAGGAATCTTCTGGCTTTGCATTGGATAAAATGTCCCTGGGAGGTCCTTGACCTGCAAGCTTGTATAGGCCCAGCTCCAGCTCTAGCTAAATGAGTCTAAAGATAACATATTATCTCATATCTGGAGCCATGCCCATCATCTGAAACTTCCCAGTGGCTACCAAGTTATTGGTCTGTTCCTTACAGGCCCATTAATTATTATTCATCCCACATTGCTACTTCTGGAACAGACAGCAGACAGGTAGCATCAGGTACAATATTTCATGGGTGTGTCCCAATAGATCTTTGAAATAGGCCTATTTCCACTCTGGCTTTTGCTGGGGAACCAGCACCTTTGCTTCCTGATTTCTATCACACACCTTCCACCTTCTGGTAGCCCTGTCTCTCCAGGCCAGCTGGTAGAAGAGCCAAAGGGCAAGAAGCCAGTCATGGAGGGACTTGAAGCTTAAAGAATGAGGAGCAAACACTTAGCACATCATTATCATGGAATATTTATCAAGACATGAAAATAGATGGTCCTGGTGAAGCTATACTGGATTAATAGACTGCCTCCTACTCTTAGCTGTTCCTTCCGTGCTAGTATTTTCTTGCTTCACACAAAAGTATAAAAGACATTCTGTTAGGAAGATGAAAAAAAATATTTGTTTTCAACAAAGCTTATGAGGGTTCAAGGATCACCTATCTATTGGCCAAACTGTGTTTCAGTGGAGTAGAAATAAAATCAGAGAAATAAATGCAGGTAGTCTCATTCTACTTATAGGCAAATTTTCCAAGCCTTTCTTTTCCACCTGAAAACAGGAATTGAGAAATAGTGAAAAGACACTAAGTAGACTAGAGTTTCAGCATCCTAAAGATGCTGAAGTAAATGCAGCATCTTAGAAGTAAATGCTCTCTGAAGCTCTCTGAATACCGTGTAGCCCTGAAGAAACTACAATTGCTGGCTCAGACCTTAAAAAGATATCATATATTGGATGCTTTTCATAATGAGACACACTTCTAAGTGACACACACACACACAATTTATATACATATTATATACACTAATATACTATATATACACTTATTTATTCTTTTAGGGCATAGAGGCTTAGCAGAACTTTCAGGTTCTGGTATGTTCTAAGACAAGTTAACCCCCAGAAACTGTCATGAAAAAACAGATTCAGCAAAAAGGGACCAGCCAATATGTTACGTAGAAGTCCCCATGGCTTAGTGGCAGGGATTGGACATTGTGCCCTTAGGGGAAAAACAATGAGGTCAGAACAGACTGGGAGAGATCAGGTCTGGCACTTCTGCAGCAGGCCTGGATTCAAAGATGATCTGATGGGAAGCCAGGCAGACAGTTCGACAGAAGCATTCATCCATAGGGGTTGGCCAGAGAGGAAGAGTTTGGATTGAGAATGTGGGTGCACCAGATCAAAGCAGGAGGCCCGAGGAAGGGGTGCAGGGCCCTGGAGAGAAGTGTCAGCCCCTGGGATAAAGTGGTAGTTGCTTTTCATACAGAACTGGTATGTGGTTTCTCTCAGGGAACCCTGAGAAGGCCATGGGGTCTCCAGCACTATTTGGGCATACCCTCCTATGGTTTGGTGACCCAGGCAAATGAAGAGACAAAGTATAACAATAGCAGGGAGCAGTTGTGCCAGATTTCACCCCAATATTAAAAAGTAGTTACAAAAAGTAGAAGAGGATTTTTATACCCTACTGTGAGCCCTAGAAGGGCTATCCTGGACTGGGATTCAGTCTTCTTTTCAATCAGGTCTAGGATCCTGATTGTTAATAATACTGACTTTTGGCAAGAGGATGATTATGATTACTCAGGGTTTTGGTTGTTTAAATCCTACTTGGCTTGTACCAATAGGTATGAATGCCAAGCTTTTACCGCTGAGTCCATAGGCTTGTCAAAGGAATGGTAATGTGAAGAGATTTGCTGCAAGCTACTACTGTAACCCATGTATAATCCATTCTTGTTTGGTGTCTTGTGGTATTCTGTAGTTCCTAATCCCCTAAATCTGAATAAAGGGTTGGCAAACTTTTTCTGTTAAGGGCCAGATAGTAAATACTTTAGGCTTTGCTAGCAACATTCAGGTCTGCCATTGTGCTGGGAATCTGTGATAGGATAGTAAGACAAATTAGGTATAGCTGTGTTCCAATAAAACTTTATGCACAAAACAGGAAGCAATCAGATTTGGCATGTGGGCCGAACCCATGATAGAAATAAACAGACAAACAAATAAATACATTTTTATACTCTCCATGAACAGCTGTTGTATTCTAATTGTCTTTTCCTAAAGGACAGGGAGAAGGAGGAACTATTTTGCCTGCATTGTCAGTCACTGTCACTGAATTGTAAGTCGCTGTCATTTACCTTCTCTCTTACATTTGTAACTTTGGAAGCTAATGGCCTTATACCAAACTTCCTGCCTGCTTTTAAGATACAGAAGGGGCTGGCATATGTTATTTCAGGTTTTTAAATTTTTTTTTTATTTTAAAGAGGGGAATCCCACTTGCTATTTATACAAAGAATATCCTCTGGTAAGAGCTGAGTAGCATCCCTTTAGCGGCCTCTACTCTTTCTTTCTCCCATTTCACTGGCAACAATGACCATCTAAATAGCCTTTGTAATTGTACCTTCTTTGGAGTGGCTCATCCAAGTAAAGGGTTAATAGGTTTAAAGAGGAGGCAAATGCGATTTCTCCTAAAATGCAGAAAAATGCCAAACACAGGAGTGAAAAACTACTAGAAGAGAGTTATCCTGACCCAAATAAAGTCCAAAGGTTAAACGCATTTGCCCTCCTTATCTCAGGAATGAAAATGCTCAGACGGCAGGGCACCACTTGATTAACACTAGATTCTCCTCAGCAATTAGCAAATTCGACCCTTGTTCTCAGTTGGGTTGTGTCTTCTCAAAGATCTAGTGAAAGGCTGACTGACCCCTGGGACCTGTGAATGTCACCTTACTTGGAAACAAGGTCTTTGCAGATGTAATCAAGTGAAGTGGACGTCATTAGGGTAGATCCTAATCCAGTATGACTGGTGTTTTTGTAAGGAGAGGGAGATCTGGACACAGAGACACACACGGGGGGAATGCCACATGAAGATGCACAGGGAGAAGATGGCCACGTGACAACAGAAGCAGAAATTGGACGGGGGTGGCCACAAACAGAAAAAAAAAAAAAATCAGGGAGGACTGGCAACTTCCAGAAGCTAGGAGAAGAGCATGGAATAGGCTCTCTCTCAGAGGCCTCCAGAAGGAACCAGCCTTGCTGGCCCCTTCATTTTGGACTTCTAGCCTCCAGAACTGTGAAAGCGTAAATTTCTATTGTTTTAAGCTGCCCAGTTTGTGGTAATCTGTTATGGCAGTCTAGAAACCTAATGAGCCAACCATGGGCTGACGTCAAATAACTCAAATAAAGTCTGCTGCCCGCTCCCCTCTGCTCATGTTTGTTACATGTCCTCCTCCTCCTCCTCACTATCTAGATACCTCAGCGATGGTGTAAGCTTATAATTCTCTCATCATATGCAGAGGCTACATTCTGATTTTATTTTGATTTGTCTTTCAGATCACTCGGGACTTTCAAAGTCAAATGGAAGTGATCGTTTTAATACTTTCCCTCTTTTCCTGATGTGAATTCAGAGCCAGGCCAAAGGCCGTTGGGCAAACTGTCAGCAACTGATAGTATAACTGAAAAACCTGATATGTCAGCTATTGTTCTACTGTATTAGCTTCTTTGGGTACTATGAACTCATGAAATATAACAAAGCACTGTATTGTCTAAACTCTTCTGAATATATGGCTGGTGATCACATAACTCCTTTTGTCTTAGTCCGTGCCTGTCAAAGAGGAATTCTCTGGTGTCTTTGTTTCCCTTTAGAGCTTTCCCCTCTAATTTGATCTGTACTTGATGACATGGTTATAAAGAACACCACGTACCTGGTAGAGCAGAATCGCACATAAGCATGGCTAAAGTCATTCTGCGATGCAGGAAGGAAATTTCTCAAGCAGAGGAAGTCTAAGAGCTGACATTTCTTGAGTGATTCCCTTGTGTCAGACACTTCTCTAGATGCTTGGCAGCAGACAAAGTTTTTATTCTCACTAGGACCTCAAAGGGCAGGTGCCATTGCTCATCCCTTTACAGCGAAGGAACCAATTTATGGCAGTGATAAGTAATATTTAGCCAAGATCACAGAGCTGGTGAGGGCCGAGGCTGATTATGAACCCAGGTTGTCTGGTTGCAAAGTCTTTTCTTTAACCATTACTCTGTTTCTTTTCTCCCTGGGAAATACTACCGTCCTGGATGTTTTCCTCACTGAAAATCAGTGTTTTTATATCCTTTTCACCTAATGCGAACTTTGTACTTGCCCGAGGTTGCTGGATCATCCTTGCAGAAAGGGGACTGAGTGAGAGCCGCTGGAGTCCAGCTCTAGCGTGTTCACGATTGGATGATGTTACAGATGTCTCCTGATCTTTGAATGATCTTGGCCACATGGGCACCATTTTTAAGCAGTCACATTTTCTCCAACTAGTCCTGCCAACTGGAAATATCACAACGTTTCCAAATTAAATGTTTTGTTTTTGTATCATGTTATTATATGATGATATTAGTGAAAGTGATAGTGATTGATTGCAAGTCTACTTACCCCCATACACAACTTACATTTGGGGTGAGATATCAGAGACGCAGGAAAGAGAGGGCCAGAGTCCAATGCCTCTCCTAGGGGAGCTCCTACAGTCCAGCAGCTCCTAATGTTGAAGTGGTCAAGAGGTGAAAGGATTAGGGAATGGATGGGTCAGAATTGCTTCTAGGATACAGGTTTAATCCCATTGCCCCCAACACCCCCTAACCTGTGAAATTTTTTAAATTAAAACTCTTTTATCTTAAAATGACTTTCACAGATAATACAATCTACTTATATACATAATTAAAAATCAGTGTAATGCCCCAGCTGAATCATAAAGAAGAAACAAAAGGAAAGTAAGTAGAAATTAAATTAATATGATTACTGTTCAGGACCAACTATACTAATGTCATAATGATGTAGTCAAATGCTTCCACCTGTATTTGCAAATACAAGTATGCACACCACAAACACGTAGTGTGACTCACATACCAAAAGTAGCCTTACCTCAGGAGATAAGATTTTCCCGGTGGTGAGTAATCTAAGTTATTAATAAAACAGCATATAATCTTCCCCTGGTTACAAAAAAAGAAAAAAAGTCATCAATAAAGCAACATACAATTTTCCTTCAAATTTAGTGGCATTGCTGAGATATCCAGCCTATATCAAAATCAAGCAAAAACACTTTAAATAAAAATACTTTATTTATTTATTCATGAGAGAGACACGGAGAGAGAGGCAGAGACATAAGCAAAGGGGGAAGCAGGCGCCCTGAGGGGAGCCCGATGTGGGACTTAATCCCAGGACCCCGGGATCATCCTACCCCCCGAGCCAAAGGCAGATGCTCAACCACTGAACCACCCAGGTGCCCTGAAAAAATGCTGTGTTAATGTGGAAAACACACTTGAGTCCTGAATTTGTCACGTGCTTGAATTACTTTGACAGTTAAGTAGGATGTGGAACTATTTAGTTGTGGGGCCATCTCACGTGTTCCACGGTATCTACCATCACTGAACTTCAATTGTTGGAACCAATGACCGCCCCCGTAAATGTTCACTCTTTTAGGGGTTGTATCACTCCCACTGGTGGCCACTAGGCTAGGGCTTCCTTATTCACAAATCTCTCCTCTCCTGTCTCTGTCTCCCCCTCTTCTCTTTCCCTCTGCCACCACTCTTGTTCATCTTACCTTCTTACATGGTCCTTTACTTTCTCCCCTCCTTGCTCTGCTTTCCCCCATCTCCTCCTCCTTCTCCCCTTCATCAGGGGATGATGGAGGCCCTCTTTCAATAGCAGAGTGGCAGGTTTCTTGTCTCTTATGGAAAGTATATCTCATGAGACCACCTGCAGCTGTCTTTCCAGCCCTGAGCATCCTCATGTTGCATTTTTTTTTCTGTCTTCAAATTTTGATCTGTAATTTCAACCACATACATCAGAAAATATGATCTGAGAAACACTGTGACATCAGAGCCTTAACTCTTTAATATACTTTTAATGTAGACTCTTAAACACCAAATGATGGCTAAAATATATATACATTATTGCCTTTAATGTTCATCTTATCCCAATTTTACAGATAAGGAATTGAGACACAGAAATTAAATGACAGGCCAAGCCTGCAGAGCTCATAAATGGCAGACCTGGGATGTTCTCTTATGCACTAGGCAAGGGATGCTATGGAATCAGTTCCTATCCCCAGAGAACTGGCTACCTGGTGCATATGAAAAACCTACAAAGGAACAGGTGAGAATCGGGCATTTAATATTTATTGGGTATTGCCATTATGTCATTAATGCTTTACATGCATCATCTATTTTTTTTTTGAGAGGGTGCATGCACATGTGTGCACACACATGGGATAGGGGGCAGGGAAGGGCAGAGGGAAAGAGACAGATAATCTTAGCAGGCTCTACCCCCAGGGCAGAGCCCAACAGCTCCAGGTGGGGCTTGATCTCATGACCCTGAGACCATGAACCAAGCTGAAATCAAGAGTTGGATGCTTAACTGACTCTGCTACTCAGTCACCCCTTGTTAATCTTTTTAATAACCCTGTAATGGCCGTGCTTTTATTGTTTATTTTTTAGCATCACCACCAGTGTCCCACTGACAGATAAGGATGAGAGGCAGAGAGGCTGCCAGTAAGTATCAGGGTTGGGTTAGAGATGCAGACAGATTGTCTCGGGAGCCTGGGTTCTCATCCACGAGTCTAAGCCCAGGGATTTCAAGAGAAGGAGATGTTCCAGCAGCTGGGATCAGGGAATGGCATTGCAGCTGAGCTTAGGGATGGGGGATTTCCACAGGTGGAGATGGGGAAGTGTATTCTGTGCCTGGAATGGGTGGAGCCTGGAGGAGCGAGAGGAGTGGGACTCAGGTAGTGCTTTCTCTTCTTCAATTTTAAAGGCATATATAGTTTTTTTTTTTAATTCCAATTGAATATTGAAGAGAATGAACTTCACTGCTGAGTATCTATAATTAGAATAAAGATATCTGTATCTGTTCTGGGCGACTATTGAAATAATTTGTGAGAAGGCACCGTGGTCATTCCTGCCTGGAGCTCTGTGCACTATGTGGACCCGGAAATCGTTTGAAGGCAAGAGCTGGAGCTCCTACTTCATATTCCCCCTTCTTCTTCAAGTGTGGGGTAATGACACAGGCCCCAGCTTATCCTGGAAAGATACTAGAAGGCCTGAGGAGGGAATAGAGGTGCCAAGACTCAGAGGAAAGGTGCTATGAAACTCTAGGGCATCAAACATTTTTGTTACTCTGATTAATGTCTTTTTAAATACATAGTAGTAATTAATGTTGGCCACTGGCAACTCAGGATAGAATTGGCATGACCTTGATTAGTCTGTAGAGTGACTTGGTGTTTTCACATACACGATCTAATTCAATCTTTATAATCATCCTATGAAGGAAGCAGGATGGTTATGATCAATTGCCATTTTTATAAAAACTGACACCTGAACCATTTGTTTAGCAGATGCTGGGTCTAGGTATAAAATTTCAGTCTTCCAACTCTGAGTTTAGACTACTTTCCAAGAAGAGGCATTTTTGGGTCAACCCGTGCTAAGTTTCTTGGCAAAATTCAAGACCAGGGCAGCCCGAGTGGCTCAGTGGTTTAGCGCCACCTTCAGTCCAGGGCCTGATCCTGGAGACCCGGGATCGAGTCCCACGTTGGGCTCCCTGCATGGAGCCTGCTTCTCCCTCTGCCTGTGTCTCTGCCTCTCTCATTCTCTCTCGGTGTTTCTCATGAATAAATAAATAAAATATTTAAAAAATTTCAAGAACAAGAAGAGCACAGACTTGGTAATGGTCTTTGAACATACTACATAATCCACAGTGGCACTGAATTCCTAAATATTTTTAAAAATTCAGCTCCAAGTTTGCCTCTTTTGCTTTGACTCCTCCGGATATTATCTGCCACCCATGCAGCAATCCCATGAAGCTGTGTACCTACCCCTGTAATTACATATATTCAGTCATACAGCAACAATTTGTGTACATGTCTGCCTCCCTAGACTCCTCCCACCATCCTCCTATCCCCCAGAGGACAATGAGACAAGGGCTGGCATCCTGGGTCTCTGGCACCTAGCAGGTTGCTATAGGTAGCAAATGCTTAAGAAGGATCTTTATTTTTTTCATAAAAGGAAAACTTATTTTGACTGCATAAAATTTGGAAACATTTAAACAGTGAGGAATATTAAAAATGAAATAAAATTAACAAGAAATAGAAAAATAAACAAATGGTTGCAAAATGTGGAATTCTCTAATCTATGAATTAATAATAATAAAAATGTTGCTAAGTTTAGTTGGGGATGATGCTGCCATTTGGGGTTGTGTGTATGTGCTGTTTTAAAAACCAATACAAAAATTTGGTGGTAATATTAACTTAGTTTTACTGATTTCTAATCAGCTTGGAGAGTTTAGAAATGGCGTTTATTCTTCTGAAATATCTCCATTTGGTCATGTCAAAGTTCAATGATAATTTAAGTAATAATGAGCATTTTTCTTTGAGCAAAATACAAAATGTCATGTACATTCTACAGGGTCCACTGAAGTGGAAATGATGTATGCACAAGAATTATAGAACAACCATCTGTATTTGAAAAACACCACCTTAGGAATTATTATTCATTCTATCAGACCTCACTAACAGCAAATGTAGCATCGGTTAAAAAATACTAGTTAAACTAAAAAGAAATATATCAAAATGACTTTTAAAGAGAGAGAACACAGGCAAATCATCAGTGGCTGTGTATACATAGGGGTCAGGTGCTTTGAAAGTTGTATCAAACCTGCATATGACCCCAGATCCCAGAATCTTCACAGCTTAACCCCACTCTTCTCCTGGGGACCTGACCATCCAAGGGATGCCCTGATTTTCTCCAGCCTGTGCCCAGGGTTGGTCATTGAACAGCAGGGGCTTTAGTTTTCTATTGTTGTTGGACAAATCACCCCAACTTAGAGCCTTAAAGCAAAACACATCTATTGCCTTTCAGTTCTGCATGTTGGAAGTGTGGGGTTAACTTGGCTGGTTTCTCTGCTCCAGATTTCACAAGGCTTGTCATCGAGGTATTGACAGGAGGGGCTCTTATGGAGAGGCTCATTCCACTCTCATTCAGGTTGTTGTTGGCAAAATCCAGTGCCTTGTAGCTGTAGGACTGCGAGCCCCATCTCCTTGCTACCTGCCTGCTGGGGGCTGGCTATAGCTTCTAGAGGCCTTTCTTCAATCTTTGCCCATGAACACCTACACCTCAGAGGCAGCAATAGTGCAGCCAGTCCTCACACTGGAAAGCTCCCTGACTTCGCTGGAAAGATTTCTCGCTTTAAGGGCTCTGGTGATTAGATTAATCCAGGCTCATCTCCTCACCTCAAGATCTGTAACCTTAATTACATCTGTAAAGTCCCTTTTGACATGTAATGTAACACACGCACAGGATCCAGACATTACGGTGTGGACATTAATCAGCCTGCTATAAGACCACTTGGAAAACTAGAATTTAAACCTTTCTTCAGCTGACTATTGCATGTTTTGCCATTTCCTGTTCCTGGTTGGTTGCGTTTTTCCTCAGTTGGTAAGGCTACCAAACAACTTTTTTGAGCTTTTTTTTTCCCCCATAGGAGATAATCAAACCAGTATTCAAAGAAGGAAGCTGCATGTTGCAATTCTTTCCCCAGGTCCCCAGACATCTTCTGTTGGGAATTGTGCTTCTAGTTTACACTGCTGATGCTTTCCTACATTTTAAGAAGTTTTTTTCTTTATCTCTAAGGTAAATTACCTCCTTGATCAATTTTCTGCAAAGTTTTATTACATGTTCTTTTTTTAAAAAAAGACTTATTCATTTTAGAAATATTGAGAGGGAGAGAGAGAGAGAATGCATGCATGTGAATGTGGGAGGGACAGAGGGAGAAGGAGAGAGAAACCTAAGCAGACTCTGTGCTAAGCATGGAGCCAGATGCAAGGGTCGATCCCAGGACCCTGAGATCATGACTGAGATGAAATCAAGAGCCTTTAAGACATTTTCTGATGCGAGTTTTTAGGCATTTGAGGGATTTTGATTCATCTGCAAAGTAGCCACATGTCTGTCCTTGAAGGTGAGCTTTTATTACTCCGTGACATGAAATAAAAGTTTAAGTGTCTCACTTTTCTATTATTTGTCAGGAAGGTCTCCTGCAGCCTAGAGTGAAGAGATGAACTCGTTCAGATTTTTGTCAAGTGCTGTCCATCATGGCCCTTGTAACGTCGGAGGACTTACCTCCACTGGCAGGGAGGTAAGCAGTCCAGTCTCCTCACTGCCTTTACCATATTATTCCACCCTGGGCAGAAAATCTTTGGCCTAGCTCTTCTCCTCCTCTTTAAAGTACATGGGCTCTTTATTACAAAAAGCAAATACCAGAATCACCTGGAGACCCAGAGAGAACTGGGCATTGTTTCTAGCTTCCCGACAACCCTGGCAGGGCACAGCACAGCCACTCAGGACTGCTGGAAAGTCATTGTTGTGGCAGTCAGCAGGCCCTCCATCACTCCCCAGGGTACCGCAGGGCCACCTCTGGTCACCAGTATCCTGTGAGCCACAACCACTGGCACAGAACCCTGCGGAGTGTTCCACCTCCAGCCCAAACAACTGCCAAAATCCAGGACACACCATTGGTGGGACTGGGAGAGGGGGAGGCCAGCTTTTGTAAAAACGGTGCTGTCCAACTTTGCTCTGCCCCGGGAAAGAAAAAGTGCACAAAGAAATTGTTTGTATGGTGCACTGGGGTACAGCAGGGGGTAGGGTGCAGAATGGAAAAGGCTGATGCAGCCAGAGAAGACCAGCTGTGAGCACTGGCCTCTCGAGGCTCTACCTGCAAACTTACAGCAAAATTTGGGCAGCAAACCTAGGAGGCATCAAAGCAGTGCTGCTCCAGAACCCAGTCTCTGCCTGTCAGGGCTTAATGGAGGTGCACGGCCACGGCAGAGGACTCACATCCCCCATCCCTGGGTAAGGTTCACTCTTCTGATTTAAAGTTTCTTTCTGCAGCCCAGAACTCTGGTCTGCCCACAGATATCACAGGACCTCCCTCTCTCTATTGCATTTGGTCCAGGCAGGCAGGGGCAGAGGGCTTGACCAAATGTACTGACTTACTGAGCGGGATTTCAAATGGAGAAATTCAGGAGAAATCAAGGGGGAACTGACAATGTCTTAATAGTTCATGGCTTTTTGATGGAGCCAGTTTATCCCCATTTCATCCAAGCATTCCATGGGGAGACTCTTCCACTGGCCCTGCCACTTTCAGGGCCTGGCTCTCAAGGTTGTCTGAGGTTGGTTTCCAGTCGACCACATCACCTTCAGAAGTGTGCCTCCATGTTTCATCTCTGAGGAATAACAGGCAGATCCCCCTTTCCGCTGAATTTGCCACTTTCTATCTTTTTAATACAACATCTCACTCTCCTATTATCTCTGGTCAACTCGGGCCCAGAGCCTTACTGTCTATCACCCAGGACTCTGCTTTGTCCTCAGCATCTCTCACCTTGAAAGAACTGAGAGAACTACTGATTGAAGCCAGTCTGGGGGTCTGAAGGGTACCAGGGTTTGGGCTGCAAGTGCCCTGCTCCCCAGAGTCTCTCCACCTATGTCTTATTCCTGAATCAGAAGAAGGTTTCTGGGTGTCAATGGGTAGGCTCCAAACTCTGTAGTTTCCTCCATGGGGCCAGGAACATGGCTGCCCTCAGGAAATACTTAAAGAGATGAACATTACCCATGAACTCATTTAGCTTTCATGTGAAGTAGGTGATGGAATGAGAACAGCTATAAATCTCAGACTGTAAACATGTAGAGACATGGTAAGATATAAATATAGATATGTCTACATCTCAGTCTTTATCCCTTTATCTCCCTATCTCTACCTCTTAGTTGGCATGAGATGAGGCTGCTGTAACAAAATACGAAAGACCAAGTAGCCTAATTTCTCACAGTTCTAGAGGTTGAAAAGTCTGAAATAAGGACACCTGTGTGGTTGGATTCTGGGTGAAGGCCCTCTTCCTGGTTTACAGATGACCATATTCTCAGCTGTCTACCAACACTCTAGGCTTACTGAATACCTTTAATGTATGTTGTAGACCTGTACGGGCCCTGAACTGAGAAAAGGCTGCAAGAGTTGTCTAGGCCTGTCCTTCAGAAAAGGCAAGATAAATAGAGGAGCTGAGTGAAGTCTTACAAGCCAGGAAAGGAAAAGAAGAGAACCCTGCTGTGGGCAGATCCACAGGTTGAGGGAAGGCAGTTTGCCTGGTAAGCAGTTTGCTCTGTGGGCAACCAGGGAGGAAGATGAGGGCAGTGGTTTCCAAAATGTAATCTTTCAATGTGCAGAGATGATACTATATGAAATCCTTTCTTCTCCCTCTTAGGCTTACTCGAAGTCTTTTTCTCCAGCTCCCCTGCAGCTAGATTATGGCCATATGTCTAGTTCTTGCCAAAATGATGTAGGCAGAATTGGCATAGGTTGCTTCATACCTGGCTCACCAAAAATGGGATCCTGTTTCCCCCTCTAATTGGTGGTAGTGATGTCTCCAAGATGGAAAAAGAATTTCTGAATGCACAGGCTATGGTGATAACCTAAGTGTGAGCACAAACCAAAAACCAGCCAGATACAAAGGCATGAGTCCTCGATTCACATCACTGGACACTTCCCTCCTGTGGGTACATTTTGCAACAGTGGGGGTGGGACTGGGGTAGAGAGAAATGCTTGTTGCAAAATCATGGTCTTGTTGCTTCCATTTTGACATATCACCACATCTGGGTGAGATAAACAGTAATTTTAAAAGGTGTTTTTTGAAGATTGCAATCACTTCTACAGCTATGACAAAATATTGAGGCAAATCTGAAAGGTCATTTCTCCAAGATGAGACAGCCTGCCTTTAAAAGGTGCTTCTCTAAAAGGGATAAGAAAAGAAGCCATATAAGATTTTTAGGCTAACTAGAGGCTACTGTGTTTGTCCAAAGGTTGGGGAAAAGTGCCTCTCTTCCTCACCACTCTAAGGAGCATACCTGGTCTAAAACTGGGTGGAAGATTGGCGTTGGCATAGGGAATAATTCATCTCACACCTGTGTTCATAGCCCAACTTGTGAATGTGGCTGGAAAGGAAAACAGAGGGGCTAAGTAAAGTGTTTCTAGAAGGTATAGGTTGGATTCCCTTTCTCCTTCAAGGCCTGACCCCTTTCCTGAAGTTGACTTCCTAGTGTACTTCCATACCACCACCACGAGGGGAAAGCCTAGAGGTGGGTTTGAATACCTTTTTGTCTCTAGTCTTCCTATCACATCTGCTGAACACAAAATGGTTATTCCTTTGATACACCCTAGAATGCCTTAGATGTCATTAATATCATTAAGTAATTTCATGTGTGCTATGAGTCGGAGACAGACTGGTATGTGAACATGGGAGAGGGTGGAGACCCGTGGGGAAGCTTGGGGTTCCAATGTGCAAGTTCAAAGACTACTCAAGGATAACTCTAGGGCACCTGCTGGTGTGCTCAAAACTGGGAGGGTGGCACCAGCTTGTTTCTGTTTCCAGGCCATTCTAGTCTCTTTTCATGGTTACAAAGCTTGGAGAAGTTTAAGAAAAAGTAATTGCTATCATTTAGAATTTTCTAGAAATGACCACCTCACCTGAGTGTTATTCTTTAAGTACTAAGTAACATCAAAGATTGAGCATCCTGTGTTGGTTACATTTCATTTGCTCATTTGGAAGGCGAAGTGGAAGAGTAAGGGTTTGCCGGTACAGCAATACAATTTCATTTCCTAAAATGTAGTTTCATTGCAAATGATGACGACCCCGAGTTCATGCCAGGTTGGCTGTGGTCGGGGTGGGAATGAGGCTAGAAACCACCACACGAAATCTATGATTTCTAAGTGGTCAGGGCTGAGACAGATCAAATGCAGGCTTTGTCTGAGATACAGAGCAAGTCACTACTAATGTTTTATACATTTTCTTTTACTAGTCTTCAAGCTATTTGAACAGCTCTTCAATTATGTCATTTCTTTTCTTGTTGTGTTTTGTTGAGGTGAATCATCATGAAAACTAACTAGAGGGAAAAACCACCCCAATCATCACACAAAGGACACTTCAAAACTACTCACATTTGATAATTGACTAAACTCTTACTGAATACAGCTTTATTGATAGTGATGAGGGTACAGACACCACATACATTTTAGTTTGTTGTTCCTTATATAGTACCAGAATGTTTTAAGCAAATAATTTGTTTTGCCAGAATTTGTTGAATAAATACAAAGTTTTTTTTTAAAGGAGTGTCCAAGACAAATATTATATCTCAAATTCTCTGAGAGGGAAATTTCGATGGGCTTTACCCTCTGAATGTGCTGGAGGGTAAATCTTTAATGCTTTAGATTCTTCAGTTCTCAGAATTACCGTGGAGGAGTGTTTAGGAAATGATGCTATAGTTTTTACTGGTATGAAAAGACATACTGAAAAATAATTCCTTGCAATGCTGCCTTGTGCTAGAGAACATATTCATCAGTGGCTGGGGTGAGGACATAGCTCCTTCAGAGAACATTCTTCAGAAAAGAATTCAAGAAGAGTTATTCAAAGAAGATTACATAAACTTGTTTCTTTGTAACTCGGAAAAAAATAAATGAAGTGATTCTAATTTCTTTTATCTAGTATCTTGGATAAATTCTGAAGATATTTGGCCAAGATAACCAGCAAAAAATCGACCTTTTAACACTTACATACTTCCAGGGAAGCCTCTAGTTATATGCATGTTTGTAAAATACACTTACTATAACTGCTGCTCTGCCTTAAATCATAGATCCATTCAGTACATTCTCACTTACTTCTTACCCTAGTTACAGCTCTTCACTCGTAACACCCCACTACCATCGAATCATGGATTAGAATTATATTAATCTGTACCGTCACTGACCTTCTATCCATAACTGATAGCAGCAGCAGAGGAAGTAAACATAAAACTCATCCAATGTCACTGAAAGCAGCTGGTGCATCAGGGATGACAGTGGGACACCAAGAGTCTAAGTAAAAACAGACAGACTACATTCAAGTCTTGCTTCCTCGAGACTCACACAGCAGGTCTCTGGCCCATTCAGAAAAGGAGAGCTTACTATTTCATCTCCTGGGTAACTTGCTACTGCTCTGATTGACTGAACTGATGCGTTTATTTAATCACGGGACTTTGCAATTACAAGAACAATAGGCATCACAAAAATAATACATCCTTTTCTTTCAGAAAAGTAAAAGGAGGTATAGTGTTGGAACCTAAGACTGGGAGTGTAATTGAATGTAAGCTTAAAACATTTTTAATAAGATTAAGTCATTTTCCAGTTGGGAAACATGGACAAACCGTCACGTTTTCTAGGAGCAACTGCTCCAATAGTGGGGTTAAAGGGTAGACTTCACTTACACATGAAAAGGGACCCAGGTTACTTTGATTCTATATACCTTCGTGTCTTTCAGTTGTTCCAGGGCATGACACTTTGACCCACCTGTATGTTCCATGCTCCCTACCAATTTGCTATATGCCAGAAACTCCAGTACTCTAAGTTCATAATGGTCTTTATTTATTAACCTGATTGTTGAAACGGAAGACAAAACAGCAATGCACCCAGGAACCTGGTAAGCCCAGGCGAGTGTGTTTTCTGAGTCTTCAGATAAACAATGTAGAAAATACATTACGTGGTAATTTCAAATGATTTATCCAGCTCTAACATGTCTTCAGTCTCATGTCCAGAAAGCCACTGCCAAGTCCGTGTACAACCTCTCACCAAGCTCTGAAGGCTGAATAATCCTCTGCTTTTAATCTCTCCTCA
Organism: Vulpes lagopus; assembly: GCF_018345385.1. Classification (NCBI taxonomy): domain Eukaryota; kingdom Metazoa; phylum Chordata; class Mammalia; order Carnivora; family Canidae; genus Vulpes; species Vulpes lagopus. The sequence goes on along the minus strand of NC_054824.1, from coordinate 51,971,704 downwards.
TTCTTCCAAGATAAAATGTTACAGTTGATTGATTATTATTTCATTCCAAGGCGTAGGTCCTCCACTTGACAAAACTTCTAGGATCTCAATGGGAGATCTACTAGTGTACATCAGGAATTATGCCTATTTGCCCACTTATGACCTGTGATTCATAATAAATCACCTTTATTTCTATCAAAATTTATAATGCACTACAGGCTTCTTAATTTTACAAGAATATATATATATACATTGATGCCCGATTAAAAGATGTTAGAGTCACCCTCACATAGGTTTTGTAAGTTGTGGCTGAGATAATTTATTAAAAATGACAAGTTTTTTTACCAATGATGCCATAAAGGACAAAGGTTATCTATAGTTTGTACACTGATAACTTAAGGCGCTCAATGATTTAACTTGCTCCATTTAACTTTCTCCATAAACTGATTTCTTACACAGCTTCATTTTCCAGCCTGGACGGAGAAGGAGTCAAGGGAGCAGGTGCCTTTGGATCTGCTTCATACTCGGAGAAGCTCCTAATGTTCTGTGTGGGGTGAGGAAATAGCCCAGTGTTTTCATATGACTAATGCCTTGTTCTTGGCTTACAGTGTTGTAGGCTTTACCAAGTGTTAGCATTAAATATGCAGTTATTGAACTTTTCATAAGAGGCAATGATATAAAATTGTTCCACAAAGTGTACTATATGAACCACTTTTCACAGTTCAAATAAAATATTTTAAAAATAAATATCGAAACTCTAGCAATAACCTCTCTACGCAAGATAGGAGAGAGGGGATTAATGAAAACCCAGTTAAATTTCTATATATTCATGATTAACCATTTAAATAGTTTTATTTTCCAAAACCCAATTGCACATAACCCATAACTTATAGGCCACGTCTCCAGAAACAAATAAACCACCAAAGAAAAAAGTGATAACTTATAAGAAAGGAAAATATGTGATATTTACTATAATCATTCCCTTGCTCCAAAACTTGGCAAATATATAAGAAAAGTGACATCAAGTGGATATACTTTAATTTGCAAAGCTAATTGGAGCAGATGAAGTTAAAACACATAGAACAGAACGGGCATCCATTATTTTCATATTTGCATGTGAAATGAATGTATTGGCGTAAATTAACAAATCAGGAGGACTGCTATGAAGTGGGAAACAGTGACATTTACCAACAGTAGAAGCCATTCATCCTGTTACTACCAGACCCAAGAATTCCAAATGTTCCTTTCATTCTCATGCATTAAAAAAAAGTGGGGGAAATCAAATTATTGTTATCAGTTGTATAAACTTCGGGCTGTATAAGCTTTACATTGGTGGTCCTTTTGGCCATAGTTTTATTTGGTGTTCTTCTGTGGGGGCTTACATTAGGGTCAAGGTTGCATCTTGGTGTAGTTTTTAGGGTCAGAGTAAGGCTCCCGTGATACTTGCTGTTTGTTGTAACAGGGGACAAAGGTTAAATTCCAAATAGTTCTAGGAGAAACAACAAAATGACCTAAATTTACACCATACCCTAAATGACTAGTAGTTAGTTTCTTCTCTGCCAGCAGCATCTTTTTTTTGATAGCAAATACCCTGGGGACTGGGGCACAGAGGAAGAAAAGAATAAGGGATAAATCAAAGGGAGCAGTGTGACAGTCCCAGGGCGGGGAATCCCTGTTACCTTCCAGTCAAACTTTGTTTTAAGCTTTATCACTTTATCATGGGTCATGGGATGCCTTTCAGTGTTCTTCACTCGGTCACGTCTAGGAAAAGAAACTGCGCTTAAATATAGAAGTAAGTCTTTGTGGCTAGAGATGGGCTTCTACCTTAAAAGCTATGAGTGGGCCGGCCGGGTGGCTCAGCGGTTTGGCGCCTGCCTCCAGCCCGGGGCGTGACCCTGGAGACCCGGGTTCGAGTCCCGCGTCGGGCTCCCTGCATGGAGCGTCCTTCTCCCCCTGCCTGTGTCTCTGGGTCTCTCCTGAACAAATAAAAGCTACGACTGAAGTTTTTGACGTCCTAAAGAAAAAAGGAGGGGGAGGAAGATACACTTTTGTACATGAAGCTGCTTCCACAGGCTTCACGGGGGGCTACAGTGTAGATGAAAACTCTGCAATGTGGGTGTGACCGCTGCGCAGGAGGGCACAGGCCCGGTGGCACGAGGGCGCACAACGAGTTCTGCCTGCCACCCAGTGGCCGCTGAGATAAAGGGTCTTCCCTTTGTCGCCAGGGCTCTGCAGCCGGCTTCAAAAAAAAAAAAAAAAAAAAAAATTAAATTAAATTTAAAAAAAAAAAAAAACGCAAAACCGCCGGACACAGCCGAGGCAGGTCACGCCCGCCGCCGGGGCCCAGGCCCTCCGCCGCCGTCCCCGCGGCCGCCCGGCCTCAGATGCTGACGGGCGCCGAGGACACCGAGCTGGCCCGGGATTCGCGGCTGGCGCCGCCGGGCATGGGCAGGGCGCAGCAGGACACGCCCACGGTGGCCTCGGGCAGCTCGTCGTCCTCCGTCCACTCGTTGAGCTCCGGGCTGAAGCACTGGACGCACCGCTTGTACTTCTTCTCGCCCTCGTTCCAGCCTCCCAGCAGGTAGGCGCGGCCGTGCAGCGCCGCGGCGCCCGCCGTGCTCACGCCCACCGGCAGCGGCGCGGCCGAGCTCCACTGGCCCGTGGCGGGGCTGTAGCGCTCCACCGCCAGCACGTCCACGCGCTCCCCGCGCGGCCCCAGCTGGCTGCCGCCCATCACGTACACGCGGTCGCCCAGCGCCACGGCGCAGTGCCAGCCCCGCGGCGTGCTCAGGCCCGCCAGCTCCTGCCACGCGTCGCCGGCCGGGTCGTAGGCGCACACGGAGCGCGAGTACGCGCCGCCCACGTACCCGCCGGTCACCAGCAGCCGCCCGCCCGCCACCGCGCTGGCGTGGCAGCAGCGCGCCGCCTCCAGGCCGGTCCTGGGCTGCCACTGATTGCTGGAGGGCACGTAGCACTCCAGCGAGGCCAGGCCGCCCTCGGCGTTGCGGCCGCCCGCGGCGTACAGGAGCCCGCCGCACGCGCTCAGGCTGAAGTGCGTGCGCTTCTGGTTCATGCTGGCCAGGTGGATCCAGGTGTTGAAGCGGGGGTCGAATCTGCGAACGGCAGAGCAAGCGTGACAGCCTTGGCGGGCAGCCAGGGCACGGCACCCACGGGACCCCGCGCGCGGGCGCCCCCAGCTGCAGGCCGCCGTTCCCCTCCGTTTCCCTCGGCCGGGACAGGGGTGACACCTGGGTACGGGCAGAGCGGGCCTGGGCGACTCCCCCCCTGCTAACTGTGAGGCTTTAAGGGCCGCTCGGAGAGGCCCCCGCAGAGACCCACCTTTCTTTCCAGTCCCTCTTTTTTCCATACCCCGTACTATCCATCATCGGGGAGGAATTCTGGGAGGAGGCGGTGGCAGCTGGGTATCTTTTTTTTTTTTTTTTTAAGACTACATGTACTTTTTATTATTTTATTTTATTTTATTTTATTTATTCATTCATGAGAGACATGGAGGGAGAGAAAGAGGCAGAGACAGGCAGAGGGAGAAGCAGGCTCCATGCAGGTGCAGGGAGCCCGACGCGGGACTCGATCCCGGGTCTCCAGGATCACGCCCTGGGCTGAAGGGGGCGCTAAACCGCTGAGCCACCCGGGCTGCCCGGCAGCGGGTATCTGTGGCAATCACAAAGGGAACGCTGCACACTTAAGTCAGTTCCCCATATCTTCAGACACCAGCGCTTCATTAAGAGGAGTTGGCTAATTGGATTTCTCCAACTGTTGCAAACACTTCCTCATTCAGGCACTTGGCCTGGCCACTGTGACAGGAAAGCTAAGTCACTCCACCAAGTCTCCGATCATCCGCTTAGAATGAGATCAGTGGAACTCAACGTCCAAAAGCATCAACAGAGGCTTAACTGTTGATATTTCTCTATTTTCTAGCACTTGTTAGTAGCTAAGATTTTGTAGCTGAGAGATCTATTTTTCAGTGTCCTACATGACAGTTATTATACCATAAGCACTGAAAACAATACTGCAAAAAAGTCACTTGAATACTTAACAGCGTTATCAGCAGGAGGAAAATAAGCAGTCATAGAAAACCTATCTCAAGGGGCGCCTGGGTGGATCTGTGGTTGAACATCCTCCTTTTGGCTGGGGTCCTTATCCCCGGGGGCCCTGGGATCACATCCCCACAAACGGCTCTCTGCAGGGAGCCTGCTTCTCCCTCTGCCTATGTCTCTGCCTCTCTCTGTCTCTCTCATGCATAAGTAAATAAAATCTTAAAAAAAAAAAAAACCTGTTTCAACTGTTTACCTAGTTCCAAAGTATTGTAAATACAGACCTCCCTGCATTAGTTTGATGTTCCTTCATTTTTGTCCCATTTAACCACCAAATCGAAATTTAGCTATACTTATAAATTAAAGGGCAAAAATCACTTAATTGTTTGGATTCATTTAAATGACACATAGACATATAATGAAATAATAAAGAATATTTTTCATGATATACTTTATAAATTTTCAGATTTTGCTCATTAGTTATGTTTGACTTTGTGCTTCTACGCTGATATAATAAGCATGACTTTCTGACATTTCATATATATGAAAGTGTTTTTATTATAAATATACACAAATGACATGGCATTTGAATTCCATTTTCTGAAGGATATATTATACCTTCGCTGTTTCTGCATGCATCAAAGATATTGACTTTTTTTTAATAGTATCCAGTCTTCAAAAAAATATTTAGAGTTAATTACCTGCCACATTTTTAATGATCTCATTGTAGTTGCCAATTACGAATCTGACAGTCATCAGTAACAGTCACTATAAAGAAATTTTGTGTTATTTTGATCTTTCTTACCACCTAGTGTTAAAACTAAGTTTGTATACAGTTTCTTTTCAGAAAAACAGTGTACTGTGAAGGGCACCTCACTAGTGTATCACTTGTGGTATGACTTCTATGGGCATGAGATTTCTCACATGTAAAATCAGAATAACTACATCTTCCGAGCTCATTTCATAGGCGTATTCAGAAGTCTAGAGTGCCTTTTATATACACATATACTTTATGCAGTGAGAACTGTTGTATATATGTAACGTGGCATTATTATTATTATTATTATTATTATTGATTCACTGAGCCTGTGAACTAAGCTAACAGGCAGGACTCATTTACTTCTATGTCAGAGCAATTTCCTCATAATATTGAACCATTTCAGTTCCTAATAAAGGATCAAATACCTGCAGAAATTGCTGACTGCATGCTTGGCTTGATTTCTTGCATCATTCTGGTCTTCGCCACCAGCCACATAAAGAAATCCGTCCATCACAGCCACACACTGATTAAAACTCTTGGCTGGCATTTCTGTAAGCTTGCTCCATCCATTTTCAGGGTCTCTGTACAGGACGTCTCTACTAAGGGACTTCTCAGTAAGGCCTGGACGTCCCCCAACAGTGACAAGGACTCGACAGCCCCCGCGGATTCTCGTGCGCCGAGACTGCAATGTGTTTTGATGATACGGAAGTAAGTGGTAGTTCATTGCATCTACAAGAAGTTTGTGACAATCAGCATCTTGCATCATTCTTGGTACAGACTGAACGTAATTGACCAGGTCCTGTGCAGAGATGGTACCAAAGCGGATATTGCTCAGAAGATCTGCAGCGTGTTTCACTCTCTTTTGGTCAAATTCTAACCATTTCATTGCAATCTGGAATGCCACTATTTCAGAAGGCAACTGTAAGTCATCATCTATAAGAAGTTCATTAATTTGCTCAAAGGTAAGTTTCAAAAACTGATCTGATTCCGCAAATTCCAGGAAGTTATCCCGGATAAACTTTTGGGCTGCTGCTTTTGCATTTTTCAGGGAATATGTTTCAGCAATGTTAACAACGTACATGCAATTCTCAACACTCATCTCTCGTATCAGAAAATCACTGCACATCTTTACAAGGGTGTGGATCTGAAGATAAACAGCAGCTGAAATAATGCTTCCTATTGTATACAAGGAGAGAGTCAGCTTTCCAGTGTAGGCATAGGCGATAACAGTAGCCAGGCCTGGCGGCGAGATATCATTGAGATCCACCCTTTGGGTAGATGGGTCTTTTTTTAGGATGTTGTAAAAGTATTCACTGCACGAAGCCATCACTGACTTGTGAACATCAAAGGATTTGGTTTTGGTGCCAATGACTAGGTCACAAAGGAAGTTCTCCTGCCTCATTTTACTCAAGCCTTCCAAGAGGTTGGGACCATAAGAAGCATCTGTTAATTCTGAAGAAATGCAGTTAAGGCCATTGCCTCCTTCTAGGAGCCCATTCAAAGCATTTAGTTTGTTTAGGGGGCTGTCTTCTACGATTATGGTCATCTCATTGATATCTCCTTTGTTCTTTCTGACAGTCTTCTTTTTGGGGGCCATGTTGGCAGACACACCGTCACAGGCAAGGTCTTGCTAAAAAAAAAAAAAAAAAAGAAGGCATGGTTTTATTTTGACAGCACTTTAGACTTTGAAATGCTACATTGAGAAACTGTTCTTTTTCATAATAGTTTTTAAATGGCATAATGTAGATTAAACCTCAAAGTAGTTTTAAAGACTCACAGTAAACTAGATGCACATTTTATGGATGGTTTACTTCAGCAGCAAGCATTGAAGACAATTCTAGAAAGATTTATATTATCAAATGAGACCTCTCAATTGCTGTACTGCCAACTAATTTTATATAGCAGAAACGATCACATATTCTCTGATCTAGCTGTACAGCAATTATAGAATAGGAGTTAAGCATCATTCGAAGGGGCCTAGTTTACCCTCCTGAAAAGGTGAATTATAACCCCTTTGAAGTTTTCCTTAAAAAAATACTAAAATTCAGGAACCCATGTAAAAAATATACATATTAGAATAAATGTGGAATTTAAAAATCAGTGGGTACGAACTTGTAATGATACTTTGGTTCAACTGATTTCTATTCTACATAGTCACTAAAATAACTTCTAGATGGATGAAATCTCTAAATCATGCTCACACACACATACACACAAGTAGATTTTTGTCTTAATTTTAGGGTAGGGGACAGCCCGGGTGGCTCAGCGGTTTAGCGCCTCCTTCAGCCCAGAGCATGATCCTGGAGACCTGGGATCGAGTCCCACATCGGGCTCCCTGAGTGTAGCCTGCTTCTCCCTCTGCCTGTGTCTCTGCCTCTCTCTCTCTCTCTCTCTGCATGTGTGTGTCATAAATAAATAAAATCTTAAAAAAAAATTTAGGGTAGGAAAGGTGCTCTTAAGTATAACACAAAATCCAGAAGCCCTAGGGGAAAAGACGGAAATATCTGAATAAAAAAAAGAAAAGAAAAAAAGAAAACTTCTATAAAACAACACCAACTATTTAAAAGAGAAGCAACTGATAGTGAAAAATGTTTGTGACATTCTTGACAGATAAAAGGGTAATAGACATGACGTCTAAAGAGCTCCAACAATTAATTAATAAGGGAAAGGTAATCCAACTGAAAGTTATCAAAGACTGTGACTAGTTAACTAGGTTGTTCACAAAAATTAAATGCAAATAGTTGACAAATACATTTCTTTTTTTTTTTTATTTTTTGACAAATACATTTCTTAAAGCTAAACTAATTATAGTCAGAGAGCTGTCAACTGAAATACAGAGATCTTTTTTTTTTTTTAAAGATATTTATTTAATTATTCATGAGAGACACGGGGGCGGGGTGGGCACAGACACAGGCAGAGGGAGAAGCAGGCTCCATGCAGGGAGCCCGATGTGGGACTAGATCCCAGGTCTCCAGGATCATGCTCTGGGCTGAAGGCGGCGCTAAACCGCTGAGCCATCGGGGCTGCCCTACAGAGATCCTTTTTATTGCTTTGTGGACACATTGCTTAAGATGGTTAAAATATTTTTTGATATTCACAATATCAGATAGTACTCCCATACATCGTTGATGGGAGTATGATTGATAGTCTTTGCTTTGACATTAAATCTAAATAAATAAATAAAGATATATTTATATGGATAGTAACCACTTTCCATTATCAATGTTATAAATATTTGAACCAGTTGTTTGTTTGTTTGTTTTGAGACAGAGAGACAGAGCAAGCATGAGCGAGGGAGCAGGGGAGGGGAAGAGGGATGGAGAGAGAGAATCTCAAGCAGATTCCATACTCAACTTGGAGACCAACATGGGGCTCAGTCTCAGGACTCTGAGATTATGACCTGAGCTAAAACCAAGGGTTGGATGCTTAACCAACTGAGCCACCCGGCGCCCAATCGTTGAAGCAGTTTTTAAACCTGTGTGAAGTGGTTAAGGTGGCCCTGAGCAGCTTTAGTATTAAACAGACTTGAAATATATTAAGTTTAGCCCTTAAAATATCATTGATTAAACTGCTTTAGATTTTTTCAAAATATTGAGCATAGTCATTAGAAGATATTATAACTGGACTTTAAAAATAGATTTTATTTTGTTTTTTCCCTCTTTTTAAAATTTAAATTCAATTTGCCAACATATAGTACATCATTAGTTTCAGTTGTAGTTTTCAATAATTCATCAGTTGCATATAATGCTCAGTGCTCATCACATCACATGCTCTCCTTAACACCTGTCACCCAGTTACCCCATCCCCCCCACGTCCCCTTCAGCAGCCCTCAGTTTGTTTCCCAGAGTTAAGAGTCTCTCATGATTTGTCTTCCTTTCTGACTTTCCTCATTCAGTTTCCCCTCCTTCCCTTATGGTCCCTTGCACTATTTCTTATATTTCACATATAAGTGAAACCATATGATAATTGTCTTTCTTGACTTATTTCACTTAGCATAATACCCTCCAGTTCCATCCACATTGAAGCAAATGGTAGGTATTTGTCTCTTCTGAAGGCTGAGTACTATTCCATTGTGTGTGTGTGTGTATATATATATATATATATATATATATATATATATATATATACCACATCTTCTATCCATTCATCTATCAAAGGATGTCTTGGCTCCTTCCACAGTTTGGCTACTGTGGACATTGCTGCTATGAACATTGGGGTGCAGGTGCCCCTTGTTCATTCTTTGGGGTAAATATCCAATAGTGCAATTGCTGGGTGGTAGGGTTGCTCTGTTTTTAACTTATTGAGGAAACTTCAGTGGATTTTATTTACAGCATGGTAGCATTCACTTTTTTTGTGAGATTACCCTTGTATTTTTTTTTCATTTTTAAGATTACAAAATCAGTCTGTGTAAATCAACAACTCACAATTTGGTATATATTATTCCAGATAATTGGATATTCTTATACAAACTCATATCAGCACATTTTTGAGCAGTGGTGTGTGCCCATAAGCCAGCTAAGTGGAGGGGAGCCCTTATTTGTCAGGTGTGAATTTCTTTGGTGCAAATGTACTCATTATAGCTGATTTTAAACTATTTACTCCTTAACAACCAGCCTGTCAAATTCCTGAAAGCATAACAGTTGGCCTTCATGAACCAGTACAAGTCAGCTCCAGCATACCACTATATGCGAACTTAGATCAAAGCATGTTTATGCTTTATTATTCAGCAGTTCGCTTTTTTCACCAAACAGTAACTTATGTATGTCCTATCATATCAGTACACACATAAATTTACATCATTCTCCCCGATAGTTGCAGAGCATCCCATACTAAAGATGTATAAAACTTATGCCATTCTTCTGGACCAATTTCGCAAAAACAAAACAAAACAAAACAAACAAACAAACCCATATAAACTATAAGTCACTGAATATAAAATAGATAATTTGAATAGCCCTGTAAGTATTAGGGAAATTAAATTTGTGATTTTAAAACTCCTGGGGTACCAGGGTAGCTCAGCCAGTTAAGCACCTGACTCTTGACTTCAGCTGATGGACATTTAGGTAGTTAGGCATTTCATAGTTTTTTGAGGGGTGTGTGTATGTGTCTCTAGAGTCACACTCTTGAGTTTGTCATGAAGAGTAAAACTTGGATTTGATTCCCCTTGAAAGGCCCTTCAATTTAATTACCAGAATGTATGTTTAAAAATTTCATAACAGTTCTATCATGTTTGTCTTATTCCTTTCCATGTGGAAGAAGCATAGCAAGTAGGTAGGAAACAGAGATCTATCTCTTTGTCAGGACTTTTGTCTTCCTCATTAAGCTCAGATTGTAATTTTCATATTTATACTTGTTTATAAACTACAGCACATCTGTCCTCCCTCATTCTTGCAACCAATGCCAGATGCATCCTTACCTGGTGAAATAGATTTTCAACCCACCATCAGTTTAGTCCTCAAATGCATTTGACTTAGTGGTAAATGGCCCCGTGATGGATTTTTCTGGGGAAAATTTTAAAGAGTTTGTTCAGCAAGCAGTTATCAGACACCTACTGCTGTGTGGGTGGCACTGTGCTGGGAATGATGGAGTAATACAATATGTAAGTAATATAAGACAAACAAGACATGACAAGTACAAAATGGTAACAAGTAACTAGGCAAGCACAGCAGATTTTTTTTTTTTTTTTTAAATATCGGTTTCTACCATCTGGAGTAGAAGCACCGATGTATCTTTGGGAAAAGCCTTGTCTATTTTTCCTAGAAGAATCCCTTTGGAGAAGTTTTTATTCATGTAGACATACGGCTCATAACCACTCATTATTTTGAAGGAAATCCTGAACTTGAGGGTGTTTTAGATTGAAATGTTAAATATTCTGTTTATCTATCATTAAATGATTATAGCAGCCCCCTTTTTATCTGTGGTTTCGCTGTCCTCAGTTTCAGTTTACCCATGGTCAACCTGTGGTCACGAAGCGGATGATCCTCCTTCTGACATATCATCAGAAGGTCAATAGTAGCCTAACACTACATCGCAAGGCCCCAGTTATTCACCCCACTTCATCTCATCATGTAGGCATTTTGTTATCTCACATTACCAAAAGAAGAAGAGTACAGCACAATAAGATATTTTGAGAGAGATATCACATTCACATAGCTTTGATTACAATATGTTGTTATAGTTGTTCTGTTTTATCATTAGTTATCGTTGTTAATCTCTCACTATGTCTAATTTATAAAATAAACTTTATCACAGGTATATATGCATAGGAAAAACATAGTATATATAAGCATCAGTACTATTTGCAGTTTTATATATCATGAGGTGCGGGTTTGGAAGGTATCCCCTGTGGATAAGGGGCAACTACTCTTTGCATTGGTAGCATATGGGGTGGTATTAAAGATATTCAGCAACTGATAAAGCAGGACACCTACTAAGTAGTATGGATTCATAGGCCACAGTTCCAGAGCTGGGTTCAAGGAGCTTCCCTGGAGTACTCTGTGTAAGTCTTCAGCTGCTGGATAATAGTGGGGCCCAGGGTCTTTTCAGAAAGGATGGTGGGGTAGGAGGGTTTGGGGGGAGGTCAGGGCAGCAACTATTTGGCTGATTATTTGGCTATTTACCAACTCAGTATAGAACAGTCTCACTATTCTAGCAATTGGTATACTGTACTAAATCATTCTTGTCCCAGGGACAGGGTGTAATTGTGAGGTTTCTGGAGAAAAGAGAGTCTGGCTTTAATAACATAGCAATATGATGGGGCTAAGGAGATAAAGGGCCAGCAAGGGATTCCAAAAGAATCCAAAGGTGGACTGTAGAAGCAATAATATATGATTTTTAAATCTTCTTTTTCTACATTGCTATTCTCTTATATCACACTTAATTAAGGTATCCTCAAGTATACTTAATTAAGTTTGATATATTGGGACTAGCTCACTCTCTGACTTTAGGAATGCCATATGGTATTGTTGTGAAGACCCAGCCTCTGAAGAAGGACTGTTTGAGTTTAAAGAGCTCTAGTGGGTAAGAGTTGGAGGCTGTGGATTGGAGGGGTGTTGACAGAAGTAGAAGAAACTACCAAGGGATGGCAGGGAGTATAAAAAGCAGGATGATTTTGAAGAGGAGTCAAGAGTCGGAAAAAAAGAAATAGCATAGGATGAGTCTCTCTATCCTTGCAAGATTTTGGAGTGTTTTTTGGTGGGTTTTGGTTTCGGTTTTGTTGGGGGGTTTTCACCTAGGAACAGGCTGCAACTGGTACTTCACAGGGCAGCTACAACTCCACCAGAAAGTGTCACTGCATCCAAGAATCAGAGGACAGTTTGTGGCCACTATATCCCCTGGAAAGTGAGCTGGGAATTCTGGAAAAGAGAGATCCCAAAAGGGGAAACTCAATGAAACCTTAAATCTTCAGGAAGGAATGGAGAGCATCAGGAATAATAAATATCTGGATGCATATTAAAGATGTTTTCCCCCTCTAAACCTTTTTAAAATTCATATAACTCTTCAAAGCAAAACTGATAACATTGTCTTAGGGGGTTTCTAACATTTCTAGATGTAGCACATATGACAATTATAGCATAAAGGATGGGGTGTTGGTAAGTGAATCTATACAGTTGCAAGGTTTCTATATTTTATGTGAAGTGGTAAATATTAGCTCTGTACATGTGAGAATTTAACCTTGCACATTGTAATCTTAGAGTACTTCTGTCCAATAAAAATAGAGTCACATATGCAATTAAAAGTTTCCAGTAGTGACATTAAAATGTTAAAAAGAAACAGGTGAAACTAATCTTAATAATAAAGTTTATAAAACCTAATATATACAAAATATTATTTCAACATGTAAGTGGTATAAGATTATTAATGAGATATTTTACTTTTTTAATCCTAAGTCTTTATTATTATTATTTTTAATCCTAAGTCTTTAAAACATAGGTGTATTCTATACTTACAGCATGGCTCATTTTGGACTAGCTAAACTTCAAGTGTTTAATAGCCACATGTGACTGATGACTATGGTAATGGACAGCAGAACCCTAAAAGAATCACTTAATGAATGCAAATTATAGCTGAAAAACCAATAGGTAAATGTAGATGGAATTCAAAAGAGGGCAGGGAAGTTAAAACAGAGGGACAAAAATTAGAGGGGACCAAAAATAGCCCAAATAATTTAATGGTAAACCTAAATCCAATTATATTACCAAGTATGTTAAATGTTAATGGGTGAAACATTGTCATTAAAAGGCACAGGTTTTCAGAATGGATAAGAAAGGCAAGACCCAAATATATGCTGTCTACAAAAGACTCACTATAAATATAAAGAACAGATAGGTAAAAAATAAATGAGTGCAAAAAGGTTTACCATGGAAATAGTAAACATAAGAAGACTGGTGTGGATATGAAGTGAAATACATTTCAAGAAAAAAAAAAACAATTACCAGTGATGAAGAAGGAGTTTCATAATGATAAGAAGGTCAACTCATCACAAGGATATAACAAATATAAATGTATATGTGCAAAGAACAGACCTTCAAAATTATGTGTGGCAAAACAGTGTGACAGAATGAAGGGAGAAATAGGCAGTTCCTCAATTATATTTGAAAATATTAATAACCGTCTCTCAGACACTGACAAAACTACTAAACAACAAAAATCAATAAAGATATTGATTATCTGAACATTATTAATCACCCTGACTTAACTGATATTTCTAGAACATTATACCGAACAACTGCAGACTACATTCTGTTCAAGTGTATATGGTACACTCACCAACACAGGACCTATGCTGGACTACAAAATATGTCTCCATAAATTTAAAAGCACTGAACTCATGCAGAGTGTGTTCTCTGATCACACTGGAATTAAGTTAGAAATTGGTAACAATAAACTATGAAAACCACAGATCTGGAAACTACACAATATACTTATAAATAAGCCATGTTCCAAAGAAGAAATCACATGGGAAATTAGATAATATTTCAAACTGAATGATAATAAAATGCAACATAAATACCAGCTCTGCTACTTATATCATCGATTACCTAACCTCTTAGAGTCTCCACTGACTTATCTCTAAAGCAAAGATAGTAATGGTGCCTGCCTATAGGGTTGAAAATGAAAACTTAATGAGAAAATGCCTATACAGCATTTGGCAGAGTATTCAGCAAGAAGCTAGTGATCAAAAAATTTCAGTCATTTTCATTAAAATCAACCACCCTTGTTATCTGTTTCTTTGGGAATAGTGACTTGTTTATGCCTTGAGGTGAAGGGAATCAGAAAGCTGCCACATTTTAGGAAAGCAATCATGAGGAGCAGGAGACAAGATGGGACAAGCTTACACAGTGACCCAGAATGAGAAATGGCAAATAACAATGGGGGGTCAAGGGTGGTTTCTGGAAAATAGGAACATTTTCCAGGGGTTCTGAAAATACTAGGGAGAAAAATGGAATTTGTGCAATTATACAGGATGAGGAACAGATTATTTTTATTTTGATATGAAGGATAAAGGTAACCTTGGGAGTTTAGAAAACTTGGGACATTTGGTTATAGGTTATGTAAGCAATGCAAAATTAAAGGGTTATTTTGGTGAAGTGTTGTTGGGATGAGGAGGTTCACAGATAATAGGAGTCTTATTGGTTCTGGTACCAAACAAAGGGATTTTAGCAGGAGTGTGTATAGGAGGGATAAGGTCATTAGAAGTAGAGAATGCCTTATGCTGAAGCAGGGAGCCATGACACAGCATGGTATGGGCAGACTCACATGGCTGAGTCATGAGGGACAGTGGGAGGGCATATTAAGCCAAAACATACAGGACGTTGGATGCTGGAAAGGGTTTGAACTCAATAAATTCATATGTGATCAAGAAGGATTAAGAAATCTCCAGGAAGGGAGAAGATAACCTGAGGCCCTTGTGAAATCATTAGTTCTTCTAGGCCTTCTCTTATTTCATGTTGCCACTTTTTATTTCATATATAGACATATATGTATATAAATATAAATATAATATAATATAATATAATATAATATATATATATATATATATACACACACACACATATACCACACACTTGACTCTTGAACAGTGCAAGTTTGAACTCTATGGGTCCACTTACACACATGTTTTTCTCAATAAACATATTGGAAAATTTTTCGGAAATTTGCAATAATTTGAGAAAATTTACAGACAAACCCAGGTAGTCTAGAAATATTGAAAAAGTTAAGAAAAATTTTGGTATGTCATGAATGCATAAAATGTACATAGATACTAGTCTATTATTTACTACCATAAGATATACACAAATCTATTTTAAAAATTTAGAATTTATCAAAACTTACCCATATACTTATAGACCATGCATGACACCATTTGTAGTTTAGAGAAATGTAAACAAGTGTAAAGATACAGTATGAAGTCATAACTGCATAAAAGTAACTATAGTCCATACTATACCGTGTAATAATTTTGTAGTCACCTCTTGTTGCTATTGCAAAGAGCTCGTTAGAAGTATTCTCTTAAAAAAAAAAAAAGAAGTATTCTCTTAACATGCTGTGTGATCGGGATCCCTGGGTGGCACAGCGGTTTGGCGCCTGCCTTTGGCCCAGGGCGCGATCCTGGAGACCCGGGATCGAATCCCACGTCGGGCTCCCGGTGCATGGAGCCTGCTTCTCCCTCTGCCTATGTCTCTGCCTCTCTCTCTCTCTGTGACTATCATAAATAAATAAAAATTAAAAAAAAAAACATGCTGTGTGACCTTAATCATCTCTGCATAAAGAGTTTGTCTCTCCAGTAAATTGTGTATAGCAGTAGTTCAGTTTTTGGGGAATCAAAAGCTATACACAAATTTTTGATTATGCAGGAGGTCGGTGCTCCTAAACCCCATGTTGTTGAAGAGTCAGCTGTTTATTATATATATACTATTTTATTCTTTCAATGAAATTGTAAATAATATCAATTAATTTAATTAATTAGATTGTAATATTATTAATTAATTTTTAAAAGATTTTTAAAAATTCTTTATTTATTTATGATAGTCACAGAAAGAGAGAGAGAGAGAGGCAGAGACACAGGCAGAGGGAGAAGCAGGCTCCATGCACCGGGAGCCTGATGTGGGGATTCGATCCCGGGTCTCCAGGATCGCTCCCTGGGCCAAAGGCAGGCGCCAAACCGCTGCGCCACCCAGGGATCCCAATTTTTAAAAGATTTTATTTTAAAGTAATCTCTACACTCAGTGTGGGGCTTGAGCTCACAACCCTGAGATCAAGAGTCACATGCTCTACCAACTGAGCCAGCCAGGTGCCCCTATTAATTAATATTTTCAATAATATTTTAATATATACATTTTTAAAATAAGAGAACTTTTTGATCCCTCAAAATCACTTTGTAGAGGTAACTGGCTTCTTTAGCTCTCTCTATGGGAGGCAAGAAAGAGAAGAACAGTCAGGAGACCATTTAAGAGATCACTGAAACCAGAGCCTATGTTCAACTTCCTAGTGGCCATATTTTCCCAGATATTGTTGCAAATTCAATCTTTCTTGACTAGAGCTGCCACTACATTTTTTTCCTACGTGTGCACCTTGGAGGTGAGGCTTAGTCTGTGCCCTGTTCCTCCAATCAGGACACCACAGACTCCTCCAAGGAGCCTGAGGATCAGTCACCCCTCCGAAGCTGGACAAGGCTCTGATGTTGTTCTCTAGGCTGTAGAGATGATCACGAGGATCTGCTGACAAATGCTCTGCTCCCTTGTCAGCCCTGCATGGGGCTCTGGCCACTGTTTTTCTCAGTTTGAGGAGGAGTACAGGCCAGTAAGAATGGTAAGGGCAGCAACTCAGAGCCTTACTGCAGAGAATACTAGCTTCTTCATTACGGCGGATCAAACCCCAAGAGGCTCTATTCTTATCAGGCAGGTTGACAAGCCTTCAACAAACTCTTCATAGCCCTCACATTGGGGTCTTCCTGAGGAATACAGACACAGGCATGTTACACTGGGCATATCCATGCATGTGCAAGCACTTACACACACACACACACACACACACACACACACACACATTCACCATGCCACTTGGCCAACCAGTGTACTTACACAATCACATTTAAATGAAGACCAAGGATAGCTTTAAAGGGAGAAAGTTGCAAAAGGGTGGCCTTAAGGAGCAGATATGTGAAGATAAAGTGGGATAGTTTAATCCTCTTTGATTTACTCATTTGGTCATAGTGCTGGGCCTTCGAGCTGATTGAATGGGCTAACAGAGGGATGAGAAGGAATAGAATATTTACAGAATATGCTACTCTGTCACTAGGTCATATGTGAACATGTAGTTAAAGCCAAGAACTCTCACTGTTTCTTCTACAATTGTACAAATGTTCACTTATGTGCCCTGGGTCGTATTGTAAGTGATTGCTGATGATGGTCACAGTGATAGGCCACAACATGGCTGTGAGGAACAGGTGTTTTAAAAATGAGTTGGAAAAAAATTTTGAAAATAGAAATAAATAAAAAATAAAAATAGGTTGCATATATATGTTCATGTGTAATCTAGAGTATAGCCTAGAAGTTAATAAATTTTGAAAGCATCCCATCCTTATTGATTCAATTATATATTAGTTCAGAGTTGGATGATGGTTTTTAGCTATTGTTATTTTTTTTCAAGCTTTTTTCTTTTCTTTTTTAAACTGAGTAAGTGCCTTGTGGCCAGCTGCTCAGGGATTCTCCAGGCTTGGTAGCAGGGCAATCACCGTGGCTACCATACCTGAGGCAGGGCTTTGGTTGCAGTCATGGTCGGTGTGGGGAGGAACAGCCTTGCTGAGGTGCCCATGGCTGGGAGTTTCAAAACTGTTTCTTCATTTTCGTAAAGCACATCAGGCTTGATTCTTCCTTCCTACCAGCTCTAGTGACCTGCAGGGTGGGGGAGCCCTCCCACCTGGGGATCAAAGAAAGGAAGAACTATACATACTCCCTGAGACAGCTAGAACTTGTACTTTCCACACAGCCCCGACCATAGCAGGAATCGCTGGAAAGAGGACCAGCTACAGCAAAGCAGGCTGTGTAATGAGATGAGCAGCTATTTAGAGGCGCTGTAAATCCTTTCCTGTCCCTTCCATTTTTGGGTGAAAGAAAAGACTTTGCACAGTGTGCAGAGGGTTATGAAAGGCTCTATATGCTTCCAAACTATCTTCACGCTGTGCAGAAAAGTCCAGAAAGAAAATTCTTTCTCTGGCATGGACACCACAGCCTCTTACCCTCTCTGCTCCATCCAGGATTACCCAGAACAGCCTCTTGGATTCCTGGAAGAGCTGCCCTTTAAAAACTAGGTGGAAGGGTAACAGAGATGCAGCTCCACACTCTCCTCCCATTGCCCACCACAGATCTTGGCTCTCAGTGTCATGTATTCGACATCTGATAAACAGCCGGGCAATCATGTAAGCCGTCACATTTTTTTATCGTCTTTTGTATTTTCCAAAAAATCTAAGTACATTAATAATTATTCCTAAATATAAATCACCAAGTATGAATCTGTATTATGTATTAACTGTAAACTGTTACCTTACTTTCTAATTAAACTAATAATTATGTAACTAGCATGTACTAAATGAGAACTTACTGTGTCCTGGGTGAAGTACTTTACATGATTTTTTGTTTAAGTTTAAGCATCACTGAAATCCAAAAAGATAGGTTATAGTATGTTCATTTTACAAATGAAATCGAGGTTCAGAGAGAGTTTAAAGACATATCCAAGGTCAAGCAAGGGTCCAATGTGTAGCAGAGCAAAGACGCAAACCCAGATTGAGTCTTGACCTCCATCATCACTTCCCTTCAGCCCAGGGTAGGTTAAAATCTGTAGCAGGTTAAGTTAGCTCTTTCCAGCGTGAGAAGATAGAGACTGGGTGAGGTGGACCTGAGGTTGTAGAATAAAAATTTGGATATAGAGAACATCAAATGATTCTTTGTAAGTCCGAACACTGAAATAAATTTTTTGAGTGTAAAATAAATCTGAGGATGAACAGAACCTTTGGAGTTCTTAATCCTGTTATGGGTAGTAATGATATAAAACTCCAATAATGAGATAAGCCAAAAATAGAAACAGGTTCAAGGATATCCTGCATGAATTTGTTAATCAGAACATAACGTGCTTCCTTTTAAGCATTGGGTTGAATGTGAAATTATCAATTTTTGTTTCAAACAAATATTCCACATGATTCAACTTAGCTAGAGGATTATGCCTGGCTTTTATCTGAAAAGTATACAGAAACTATACACAAAGTTAACTGTAATTCCATTCACCAAGACTAGATATAGGACACAAGGATCCAGTGCTAACATTTTTGGTTTGGGTTTTGTTGAAATTTCAGGAAAACAGCTCTTTCTCTTCTTACTCTTTTGTGTGTTTATGTTTTAGGGAGAGGTGGTTAGAGATGCAGTTTCTTAGGTTAATGTCTCTTTGGTTGTCACAGAACTGGAAATTGGGTTTTTGTGTTCTTTTTGGTTTAGCCATCGAATAGACCTATGGCAAAACATCAACCAATTAGGAATTCAGTTTAACCATCTGTCAGATGAGGAGATGTGTACCTTTCAGTTCTAAAACTTTATACAGAGTTAAGAATGAACGGCTGACCTTTGTGTCAGAATTGTCAAAGTCTGGTCCTTTATCTTTTCTCCCCTCACTGTGGTTTTATTCTAGAATCCTAGAATCAAATGTATCAGATACAGATACACCCACTGGGACAGGGAATTCTTCACCTGGGAGGCATGCACCTGGGTCTGGGTTGCCAGATTTAGCCAATAAAAATACAAGATGTTCAGTTAAATTTGAACAGATCAACCATGAATCCTGTTTTAGAATAAGTATATCTCCTGCAGTATTTTGGGACATACTTATACAAAAAACTGGTTTGTGCTTTATCTGAAATTCAAATGTAGCTTGGGTGTTCTGTATTTTATCTGGCAGCCCTGCTCTGGGTTGGGTTTCAAGGGAGTCCATGAATTTCATGGAAATCTCTAGAATATTATGGAACATGTTATGCGTGGGTGTTTATGTGTATTTTCCTGTAGAGCAGGCCTAGAGCTTCCATGAGGTTCTGAGAAAGACCCATGACCCAAAATAAACCCAGAATCATTGGGCTGAGAATGGTGCAGACAAGGAATGGTGACATAATTCTACTCTCTTTGAGGAGCGGGCAAGTCCCTGTGAAAGAATTACACTGGAAGGAAGCTCCTCCTGGCCCGACACAGCGCTCAGATGAAAATCTCCTACAGCTGATTATAGAAAAGAATTGTCACTTTATATTTGAGAACATTCTCTTTTCTGCTGCCTTCCACCCTTGCCTCCTGGGAGAGACTCTACACAGGGCAAGCTGAAAAGCCATGTGTGCTAAAGTGTCACTGTCACTCTTATGCCAGAATGAGCTGGGATCCCAGAATGTGTCCTTGCCAAAGGGGCGAATCAGCTGCGCCCTCCCCCTATCGTGTCACATTCCAGTCCCTGCATCTGTCCCAGCTCATCAGCACTGATGCCAGGAATAGAAACACTCCAGCTTCTGCTGCTTTGCCATTTTAAGTTAAGTCCAAGTCGAGGGGGGTTTTCCACTGCACCGTTTCACTCCTAATGTAAAACGTAGGTCAGGATAGCCATGGGCGCACACTGAGAACCAAAACTCGTTTTATGGGTAAATCAAAAGTGTGTTCTCTTCCTAGGGGGAGGTTCTATTTTACCAATAGGAGTATTTCTGGGAACTCGAGGAGTTCTCTGATTTTTTGTGCCACCAAGTGAGTTGAGATTGATTGTATTTCATCTAAACGTATCAGGTAGTAAATGTTTGACATGGTTCCTGATAAAAATGAAGATGGAATTCTAAACCTTGTGAACAAAACCTATGGATTTTACTTTGTCCCTCCTTTTATCTATAGAGGAAGAAAGACATACATTAGGCTCTAGAGACTTAAAATTATTCGTGGAAATAACAAACTATTTTACTTTTCGAAGGCATCCCCCTGTGTGTTTCTATTACTATGATATTCTCCTGATCTATAGCATTCCTTACATTTCGAGAAAATGTATTCTGGCTCCCAATTTCAAATCCAGAACATGAGCAATGTGGCCCTGCTATGGACTGCCTCAGTGATATAGTTCCACTACCATGAGCACACAGACACCTCCACCCTCTCCCACCCACAGACCCATATGCACCCTAGAATCTAGAAGACAGGAATTGGAGAACATGGCCCCAGCTCCTTACCCTCCCGTGTGAAGTGGCGTCTGGATGTGTGATGATGAGTTTTCAGCAGGAGGCTCCTCTTGGGAAGCAATCTGTGTTGAGAGAGACAGCGAGGGAGAAGAAGGAAAATGCAGTGGGGAGCCACCAGCAGCCACCTGATGAGTCCCCAGCAGAAGCAATTTTTAGAGTGACCCTTGGCCGTCCAACTGCATAAGGCAACAGAGCCTGCCACGGAGCAGGCTCTCCCTCTTTGGCCTTCAACTCCAGGTCTCTTGGGGAAGGGGCGGAGCTCTGGTTGGTGGAGAGGGTTGGGTTTCTTGACATGCCCAGTTGTTAAAAAAAAAAAAAAAAAAAAAAAGTCCAGAGTCAGTTACCCTGAGTGTGAGGAAAGAAAATTAATTAGGTAGGAATTTAATTGTTGGAAGTAGGGATTGCAGGGTACATACTCCGTAAGAAGAAGGGAAGGAAAAAAATTAGCTTCTAGAAGGTAAATAGCCTGGTCACCTCAGGTCCTCTGAAAAGATCCAGTTTATAAATAGGCTGTTCTTTAGAAGAGGAGCACATGTTTAGGAGGACAAGGTGTTGTCTTTGATACCTCACATGTGGCATCAAAATAATAAGAGTCATGCTATAGTTTTAACAGAGTGAGTTTTGCGACCACTCCTTGACTCTCCAGTGACCCACAGGGAGGTCTGAGACTAACACACACTCTAGCACACATGCAGGGCTCGAAACATCTACTTTTGCAACACTTCATGTGAAAACAGAATAATCAGAGGATTTCAACTGATCACAAGTTTTCAAAAGACACCAAGGGTGTGAAATGGCTGCTAAGAGTTCATGTGATATTAAGCTGCAATAGAAAAATCGATCGTGGAAAATTAATATTCTAATTATTCATCATTAGTCAGATGATGTGGTAGGCATTGCTTTGCCCATTGGCACACTGGGAAATTACTCTGCATCCTGAAGGAGATTGCTGGAATGAAGAGAACTTCAGAAGCTGTGCATATTGGGACTTTCTGAAGAAAAGTACCAAGAGAAGACTTAGGATAGATGAAGCTCCCATGGAAAGCGTATTCAGGGTTGTTGTGCAACAAGGAGATTCAGTTAAAAATTTTATAGCTTATGATGGCTGAAATTGGGCCCGGTGGGTGGAAATTCCAGGGAAATATGTATTAAAAATAAGGAAAGAAAACTCTGATAACAACTGGGTTTTAATGTTGAATACGGGTCCTAATGATGAAGTCAGTTCCTTATGAGTGGAAGTGAGGAGGTAAAAGAAGCTATAGGACTGGGTGATGTAGAAGGGACTCTCCCACTGGCTGGGCACTTGCACTGGATCATCTCTGATATCTTTCCAACTCTGAGACTCTATGATCCCACATGTATTGGCCTCTAGTTCTCCCACACCTCTCAGCTCACTGGTTAGCATCTTAGTTACCACTTAAACTTAAATCCCATTCAGCTTTTTAGCAGGGGAAGCTATTTTGATTTTTTTTTAAACCTCTTCATTTTCACCCATAGATCTCTAACTTCAAATGTGTCAGAAGCAAATCAAAGAAGTTCTTTATTCTATAGTTTCCACAAACCTAACAGAGGACCACTCCCAAGTGATCCTGAGTGTTTCCACCTCCTTGATTCCAGTCAGGGACCAAGACGTTCAACTCTCTTGTTAGTAGTAATGATAAAAATCAGCTTTACACCGGTGTTTATGATAATGATTATATGATTATGGAAACGTCCTTCAAGAAGTAAGCAGAAATTACCTGGGAACCTTGTTAAAAATCAATTTTGATAAGGTAGGTCTGGGGTCGAGCCTGAGTTTCTGCTTTTCTAACAAGCTCACAGGTAATGCTGATATTGCTAGTCTAAAGACCACACCTAGAGGAGCAAGGATTTAAAATGCTTTGGCTACCTAACACCTGAAGGAAAACGGTTTGTTAATAAGGCAATAAAATCCATTCTTTCAGAGCACATTCAACGTTCTAATACCAAATCTATAATTCTATTGGGAAGAAGGCTACAACCTTTCTTTCTTTGCCCTGTTCAAATGGAACAGCCCTCTTTCTAATCCCAGCCCCTGTACTGGTACTTTGGGTTACAGATATAACCACCTGTTCAGGAACCTTGATGTATCAGTTCATCCTACTCTCTTATTACCCACTACCCCCACCCCCATCTCTGCTAGCCAATTTCTACCTCTGTTTGATGGACACAAACTCTTTTATTTTAAACAAGTGCAACAAAACAAAGTTTTCAGTTTCGTCCATCTTCCCCTTCAGATAATGCTGTATTTCTCACCACTTCTTCAAAGGCAACTTCTCAGATGTATTGTTTATATTTATATCTGTAGCCTCTATCATGTTTCTTCCCATTTTCTCCTCAAATCAATCCAACTACGCTTCCTTGTTTGCCCTTCTACTGAAGTGTTTGTGTCAAAGTCATAAATAACCCTGAGTCACCTAGTTTTTTGGACATTTGCCAGTGCCTGACCTTTCTGAATTACTTCACACAGTTGACTAATCACTTCTACTACTATTCTTTTCCTATTAGTCTTTATTTTTCTCCAATTGCTCTGGTTATTTCTTCTCATTCTCCTTTTCTAGAAGAAGATTTTCTATGCAACTCTTGAAGGATAAGGGACTTCAGAGCTGTCCTAGACTCTCCTCAATTCTCAAAGCTGCATTTGGCAGATGAGCTCATACAGCCTTAAGTATCTCATAGGATACTTAAAATTCATTATTTCCAAGGCTTAAGTCATTTTTTCCCTTAAAATATGCTCTTTCTACAATATTCCCTTCGGTGGTATACAAGCCATCACTCATGTAGTTCTTTAAAGGGCGAACTTGGGATCATCATTTGCCTCTTCTTCACCACCCTGCACCTCTGTCTCCTAATCTCATTCACCATGTTCTTTTATTACATAACTGTAATATCTTTCCCACTGCTACCATGCTGATCCCAGCTATGATTACCTCTCACCTGGACCATTGTGAAATCCCCTGAAATGTTCTTCCCGTGTCTACTTGGGCTTCTTTCCAACCCCGTTCTTCACACAATGCAGCCAAAGTGATATTTTCAAATCTCACCATGTAACTTCCCTGCAGAAAATTCAATAGCTTTCCATTTCCTCAGGGTAAAGTCCTAAATCCTTTTCTGGATAACTGTGCCTTTCAGCCACCTTATCTGTGTTTTCCGCTATGATATCTTCATGCTTCAGCAAAACCAGCCCTCTTCAAGTAACTCAAATATACAATAATCTCTTTCCTGCCTTAAAGTCATCATACTTGCTTCCAAGATGCTATTTCCCTTCACTTCACATTCAACAACCTCTCACTGAACTTAAGTACCATCAAAAAGCTAGCAGGTACTTATTCTGTATCAGGTATCTGTGGTAGGTAGCTTCTAAGATGACTCCTACATGATCTTTGTCCTCTGGGATTCATAGTAAATAATCTCTTAACTTTCAGTAACTTACTTATAAACAATAGAATACCTTAAAATTAAAGGGATATGATTACTATGACTCGATTACAAAAGATCCCAACTTCCACCCTAAGAGCAAATGTTCTCCCTTGATGGATTTAATGAAGCTCAGTGTCACACCTGAAATACCCAGGCAAGAAACAGCCAGCTAGGAAATGAAGGCCTTAGTCCAGCATCTCTCAAACCTGTGGGATCCTGCCAACCACCTCTGCATGAACTTGCAAGTGGATCCTTCCTCAGTTGAATGTTCAGATGAGACCTCAACCCTGGTGAACATCCTGACAAAGCACCAGCAGGTTGATAACACCGTGCTGCCACCCCTGGTCAAGCCATTGGCTTGGAGATCAAGCACTGTATTGTTTGCCAAAGCTCAAGAGAGAGCTTCAGTTAAAATCAAGGAGGACAAAACTACTAAGGATTAGCTTTGCCCTACTGTCGCCCTTGTTTCTGACACCATGGATCCCCAACATGTACTGATGTTGTCTTTTTAACACATCAAATATCTGTCAGTTCAAATGTGTCATACATGGTGTTTGTGGCTTTGGCTGACATGAAGCTGTCTTGTGAGGTTTGCTTATCAACTAATGACTCAGAAATCAAATTGTGCAGTACTTTGTGTGGTACTTGGATTTCATGAAAGAAAGACCCTCGTGTGTGGTACTTGGATTTCATGAAAGAAAGACCCTCGTTAAGTTCTGCTTTGGTCCTGACCTACTGAAACTGTGAGATAATAAATGGATATTGCTTTAAGCTGCTAATTTATGCAGTAATAGGTAACTAATACAGTACCCTTCTATGTGCTTTTCATGTATAAGCTAATATAATGCAATATTTTTATCATATAGGATTCACCTTTTGTAAGTAAGAAAACTGAAGAATGGATGCCCGGATGGCTTAGCAGTTGAGCATCTGCCTTTGGCTCAGGGCATGATCCTGGGATCCAGGGTTGAGTTCTGCATTGGGTTCCCTGCAGGGAGCCTGTTTCTCTCTCTGCCTATGTTTTTACCTCTCACTCTGTATCTCTCATGAATATATATATATGTATATATATATATATATATACATATATATATATATATTTTTTTTTTTTTTTAAAGAAAACTGAAGGTGGGATCCCTGGGTGGCGCAGCGGTTTGGCGCCTGCCTTTGGCCCAGGGCGTGATCCTGGAGACCCGGGATCGAATCCCACATCGGGCTCCCGGTGCATGGAGCCTGCTTCTCCCTCTGCCTGTGTCTCTGCCTCTCTCTCTCTCTCTCTGTGACTATCATAAATAAATAAAAATTAAAAAAAAAACAAACAAACAAACAAACAAAAACAAAAACAAAAACAAGAAAACTGAAGGCTTTTTGACTTCTCTCAGAGCACATGCTGCAAAGGGATGGAGCCAAAATTTGGACCCAGGCTTCAAGGTCTATGCTTTTAACCACTTCATTTTGCACAAAGCAGTGACTGTATCTGATTTGTTTGTAACCATAGTCCCAATCAACAACACAGTGTTTGACATGTATTAGTGATCAATAATTGGTTAATTGATGACTTAAATTTTAGAAAATTGTTAAATGAATGTTGAATAAATTTTTTGTTCATGCAAAGGAATTTTAAAAGAGTATTTTCAGTATAACTTTCCTTTTGGTCTCAAGGCTTTTTTTTTCATTTTATGGTATGCAGAAATAGAACAGACTACATGCTAACTGACTGAAAATTAGAGATGCATACCAATAGCATTTTTGCAGAACTAGAACAAGCAACCCTAAAATTTGTATGGAACCACAAAAGACTCTGAATAGCCAAAGCAATCTTGAAAAAGAAAAACAAAGCTAGAAGGATCAGAATCCCAGATTTCAAGTTATACTATAAAGTTGTAGTAATCAAAACGATATGATACTGGCACAAAAACAGATGCATAAATCAATGGAACAGAATAGAAATCCTAGAAAGAAACTCACAATTATATAGTTAATTAATCTTCAAAAAAGGAGGCAAGAATATACAATGGGGAAAAGACAATCTCTTCAACAATATGGTGTTGGGAAAATGGGGCAGCCACATGCAAAATGATGAAACTGGACCACTTACTTACACTGTACACAAAAACAAACTCATAATAGATTAAAGATCTAAATGTGAGACCTAAAAGCATAAAAATCCTATGCACAGCAGGGACAGCAGGCAGAAAGCTATCTGACATAGGCCATAAAAACATCTTTCTAGGAATGTCTACTGAGACAAGAGAGATAAAAGCAATAATAAACTATTGGGACTATATCAAAATAGAAAGCTTCTGCACAGCACAGGAAATAACAAAACAAAGAGGCAATCTCCTGAATGGGAGAAGAGATTGCAAATGACATATCCAAGGGTTAGTATCCAAAATATATAAATAACTGATACAACTCAACACCCAAAAAAACAAATAGTCCCATTAAAAAAAGGATAGAAGACATGAACAGGCCTTTCTTCAAAGAAGACATCCAGATGGCCAACGACATATGAAAAGATGCTCAACATCACCCATCATCAGAGAAATGCAAATCAAAACCACACTGAGATATCACCTTACCCTTGTCAGAATGGCTAAAATAAAAAACACAAGAAACTACAGGTGTTGATGAAGATGTGGAGAAAAAGGAACCCTCATACACTATTAGTGGGAATGCAGACTGGAGCAGCCACTGTGGAGTCAGTTTGGAGGATCCTCAAAAAATTAAAAATAGAATAATCATATGATCCAGCAATCTCACTACTGAGTATTTACCTAAAGAATACAAAAACACGAATTCAAAGGGATTCATGTACCCCTACATTTATTGCAATATCTACAATAAACAAATTATGGAAGCAGGCCAAGTGTGCACTGATAGATAAATGGATAAAGAAGAGGCGGTATATGTGTGTATGTATATACAACTATACACACACACACACACACACACACACACACACTCACAATGGAATATTATTCAGCCATAAAAAGAATGAAATCCTGCCCCTTGCAAACAACATGGAGAATATGATGCTAAATGAAATAAGTCAGTCAAGAGAAAGACAAATACCAGATGATTTCATTCATGTGTGAAATTTAAGAAATAAAACACCTGAACAAAGGGGAAAAGAAAGACAAACCAAAAAAAAAAAAAAAAACAAAACACCAAACAAAAACAAAAACCCCACACAAAAACAAAAACCCCACACAAAAACAAAAACAAAAAACCCAAACAAACCCCAAACCAACAACAGAAAAAAACAAAAACCTAGTCCCTTAACTATAGAGAACAAATAGATGGTTACCAGTTGGGTGGGAGAATGGTTGAAGTAGGTGAAGGGGATTAAGAGTACACTTATTGTGATGAAACTAAGTAATATATGGAATTGCTGAATCACTATATTGTACACCTGAAACTAATACACTGTATGTTAAATATACTGGAACTAAAATAAAATTTAAAAAAATTTAAGTGTATTTCAGAGGGCAAAGGAGTGTAATATAAGCCTTATATAAGCCACATATATAACTTCAAATTTTCTAGGAGTTGCATTAGAGAATGGAATGGTAAGATTAATTTTAAGAATATATTTTACTGAACTCAATAGATCTATAATGTTTCAATAGACAATCAATCATTATAAAATTATGAGATATTTTACATTCAAAGTAAATACGAAGTCTTCAAAATCTGGTCTTTTATATTTCTGCTACATTTCAAGTGCTGAAATTTGGATTTGCCCTATTTCCAGTGCCCAATAGTTAGTATTGGACCCTGTGAGTATACGTGCAGTGCAGGTGGAAAGAAAATTTGGAAGAAAGACATAGCCTCTGGGAGTCAACAGAGTATCTCCTATCCCAATTACTCCTTCTGTTGCACACCTGAACCTAGGGCTCTGGAAACTGTTCAAAACAAAAACTGAACTTTAGAGAAAAAAGTTGTCTTAAAAGTTTTTCTTTGAATAGAACCTGGAAAATAAAGCATGACTTGTCATCTTAAACGGTAGCCTGAGAAAGGTTTGAGCATGTGCCTTCATGCTTCTAAAATTTAGGTTGCCTGAAGTATGCAGTTTGATTTCAGGCAGAAGACAGGAAAGTTTAGGGAACAAAATCGATACTTTATCTGTTCCTCCTAGAAGACAAGGATGGAGAATGTTGCACTTTGTATATAGTAAAGGCAGTATTGTAGGTCTTTGGCTGGGGCCAAAAAGGCCAGGAGACAAATAGGCACTGGAAAGTGATGTGGACACTTTTGCTTCCAGCTGGGAAGTGGTGGGAGTCTTGAGGGAGAGGGGCTGAGTTACAAGATGTGAGCTACAGTCTGCAGGTGGGGGGCAGGGGAGCCAGTGAGGATGGAGCTGTTTCTGATGGCAGGGTGGCTGAGGGACCTGTAACAACAAAGGTGGCTAATGATCCATTTTCAACAGTTTGCATTTCTGCACCATAAATACTCTCCATGGCACAAAAGTTTCAGTAAAGGCTGCAATACATAAATATTCTGGGTGGGTGTTTTCAGTGGAAACTGATGAAATGCCACCCAGGCTGGGGCAGAACAAAAATGGGAAGAGAGCTATGGAGATGAGCTGTGAGGGACAGCTCAACAGAGCAGTAACTTGGAGTCAGAGGTGACACACCTGAACCTAGGGCTCTGGGTTATTCCCTGAAATCCTGGCGAGGACATGGAACTCCTTAATGGCTGTGACTTAGAAAGGTTAAGCCAATTTTATTTAAATATCAAAAAGGTTTGGAGATGTCAACTGACAGATGTCTCTCATTTTTATTATGGGCATAGTAATCTTTGACGGAGTTGCTGTTAGTTAGACTCTCTAAAACAAATGGAACAGCAGAGCTAGGAGAGTTCATATGCCAAGAAGTTTCAGATAGTAGACATGAAGCGTTGTCTTTTCAAAGTGACACAGAGGGATCTAGTTCATGATTTTATTTTTTGAAGATATTATTTATTTGAGAGAGAGGGGGTGAACATGAGTGGGGGGCAGAGGCAGAGGGAAAGGGAGAAGCAGACTGCCTGCTGAGCAGGGAGCCCCACATGGGCTCAGTTCCAGGACCCTGAGATCATGACCTGAGCCGGCTCTTAACTGCTTACCGACTGAGCCACCCAGATGCCCCATAGTTCATGATTTTAAACACACAGGTTTTAAGCAGAAAACATTGACTAGGTAAGTTCAGCACAGAGGTGTTCAATGGTCCCATTAATTTCATCCTTTTGGAAAATAAACAAGAGGCCAATCAATGAAGTAAACATTTTCATGGAAACTGCAGCTAATTCATGAATTTGTACAGCCTATCCCAGTAACATCCACAGATGCCAATTGTGCATAGACGGTGCTCAGAATAGTTAAGAGGTTCCTGACGCAAGAGGAGATTTGTAAGCCACATGCTCTGTTGTGACATTTTAAAGGTGGCAGTACTGTTTTGGTATAAAGACACACTTGTAAAGAGAAAAATAAATTCATCGCAAGCACTTCTAAAAATATGACAGTTTTCAAAACTCACAGCCTGCTTCTCCAATGATTGTAAGCGTACAGCCACTGAGGGTTGTTTTTAGATATCAAATAATAAAAATAATCTACATATGAAAGCTGAGGACTAACACCCATCTGGTGTGGCACTATTGCAGAGTCAACCCGTCTAAAATGTAGAAGCCTCTTATTCAGGAAAGTGCTTTCCTGGCCACGGTGTTCCTGTGGCCATATTGAGTTAAAATGAGATAAGTTTCTTTATTAACAGTGTTGGATGGTGTTTCTCCATCAATTACCTTCTTCTTGTAGACTCCTTCCCTGACCCGTCCACTTCCTCTTCTCCTACCTACCTCCAGGCGATGTTAGGTGACTCCTTCCATGTTCCTGTGATGCCATGGCTATAGCTGTCTCTCATGGCATTTACCACATTATAATAATGTGGTGTTCTCCTCTTTGACCTGGGACATCTTGGAAGACAAGGTCCTTGTAGTGTCTTTTTATTTTTTTTAAATCTCTATACCCAATATGATGCCTGGTACATGGTCAGTGCTCAGAAAGTTTCTCACTCTAGGAATGACCCATTTGCTTGCATTAATAACCCACTAACTCTGGAATTAAGAAGATTTAAATTAGATTAAGCAAGATGCCAAAGATTAGTTTCTCATTAGTTGCATTGTCAAATTACCTTCAAAAGGTAATTAAAAGACTAAAAGTCCCTTTCACTCAATGCCCTAGATAAGTGATGACCTTGCTCTATCTTTCCTGCTGTGCTCTCCTTTTTCACCCAACCGGCTCTTCCATTAAAATACTTCTTTTCTCCCTCATCATGATCAGAAGCTCTATCATTATGCAAGATTTAAAGAAATTGAAAGGAGGGATATGATGTCTTTTTGGTTGAGTTTCACCATTTTCATTCCTGCCTCCACCCCCCTTTTAAAAAGACTGGCAATCATAAAATCTTGAGACCATAGTGGCTTATGTTTATGCAAGTTGGGATCAATTATATGTTGTCTTAAAACAGCTTTAAATTTCAAAAGTTATTTCTGAATAGAAGAATTTATTAAAATTATCTTCTGAAATTTCGATGGCTATCCCTGAGTCTTCTCCAGCAACACAGTGACTTCATGCCATGTGGAAAACAGATGGAAAGAATAAGATGATCAAACCTCAGAAGAATAAGTTCCTTATTCTTCCCCCATAGGAGGTCCCTTCACATCCTCACTCAATGCATTTTCATTCATTTGTCACATATTTGTCAAGTCAGTTCCAGATGACATGCACAGTGAGAGGTGGCTGATTGATCAGGATGGAGGCCAACTGTTGAAAACTTGGCACAGGAATTCCCAAATCATCCATTCTAGATTATTGAGGGTAGGGGCACTCATTTCTGAGCACCGTTGTGAGGACTTAAGACAATTGTCCTGGGGACCAAATTTGGACTGCCCAAGTGTTTTGTTCGGCCATTACAGTGTCATTTTTTAATTTTATTGAGCTAATATTTTTAAACAAAGGGGTGTCCACAGAATGATATATTGTTCCATAGGACAATTTCCATCAAAAGGTGGTTTCATGAGCAATCACATAGCCTGGCAGTACTGGGCCTGTGCATATACATGGGAACAAGAGCTGAAGCTCAGAGGTGATTGTACCTGGGAGAGAAGGCACGTGTCCCCCGTGTGTCACTTCCATTGCCCACATGTGGTTTGCCTGGCATCCATCCTGGCTGGATCTCTCATTTTTGCCTAGTCACTGTAGACAACTGAATTTGCCATGAAGAGCTTCATACCATGGCCCATTTTCTAACTATCAAACCATTTACATTTTCATAGTGACAGGCAATTCTCCATTGTACCAAGAAGATCTTGCCTCTCCCCTCACCTAGAATTAGCTACTTTTATTTGTAAAAAAAAGCCCAAAGTATGTTCTATAGAACCTTCATTCCAAGTGATGTTAAAATTGGTGTTACAGGGCACCTGAGTGGTTCCATCGTTTAAGTGTCTGCCTTCACCTCAGGTCATGATCTCTAGGTCCTGGGATCAAGCCCTGCCTGGGGTTCCCTGCTCAGCTAGGAGTCTGCTTGTCCCTCTCCCTCATCTACTTCCCCCACTCATGCTGTCTCATAAGCTCTCTCTCTCTCTCATAAAAAAAAAAAAAGAGATCTTTAAAGGAGCATGGGTGGCTCAGTCGGTTAAGCGTCTGCCTTCAGCTCAGGTCATGATCACAGGGTCCTGGGATTGAGCTCCACATCAGGCTCCCTGCTTAGTGGGGAGTCTGCTTGACTCTCTCCCTCTGCCCCCCCCCCATTCATGCTCTCTCTCTCTCCAAAGAAATAAAATATTTTAAAAAATCTTTAAAAAATTGGTTTCACATAAAAGAAAATTTTTAGTAGTCAGTATTTTATTCTTTTATCAGCAAAGATAACTTACTGCCTTTTTTCTTTTCTTTTCTTTTCTTTTCTTTTCTTTCTTTCTTTCTTTCTTTCTTTCTTTCTTTCTTTCTTTCTTTCTTTCTTTCTTTCTTTCTTTCTTTCTTTCTTTCTTTCTTCTTTCTTCTTTCTTTCTTTTTTCTTTTTTAGTGCAGGATGTCTTAGAGCCCTTAAAAGACTATTGTGCATTGTTGATCTCTATCAGGGGGATAAACATGTAGCCTTTTTTCCTATATATTTGACCACAAAACCTATTTTCATGGAACTACCCTTAGAAAATGCATATAGGAATTCTTAAGGACTTCTAAATTTTATGATGTTGTCTTTTACTCTTCTGAAAAGTCAATTGGAAACAAGATACTGCAACTTGCTCCAAAATACAGAAATTGTGGCTGGGATGAAACTGAGTTGGAATCCCAGAATCCTGTCATCAGTAGTAGTAGCAGGATGTATATGGAGTAAGCATACTGATCTCTAAGTTTGGGGATAAACAGACTTAGTTAAATCCATAGCAATCGGGGAAGAAAGTGTGATCACCTTGATAAAGGAGCAGCAATGTTAATGTAGAATCAATGATAGCAAAATACATCATAATGATAAAAATGGGAGGTGATAAGGAGATTAAGGAGGTAATTAATGGGGGTTTAGCCTTATTTTCATAAAAAGTGAAAGCACGACTTCCTCTGATGTTCTTATTTTACATAATACTATAATATATGTAACACATATTATGAGCATATCCATTATAAAAGCAAGCCATACAACGGTTATGGTCTCATT
Source organism: Vulpes lagopus (assembly GCF_018345385.1). Lineage (NCBI taxonomy): Eukaryota > Metazoa > Chordata > Mammalia > Carnivora > Canidae > Vulpes > Vulpes lagopus. The sequence continues at coordinate 51,938,542 of NC_054824.1, read as the reverse complement.
TTTACTTCCTGTCAAAATTAAGTCCTAACAAATGAGAAATTAAAGGGAGGAAAACAAAATTTCCCACTATTATCATTAAATTATCATTATTAAAGACAAGTAGCCTTTTTTTTTTTTTTTAAGATTTGATCTATTTATTCATGAGAGACACAGAGAGAGAGGCAGAGATGTGGGCAGAGGGAGAAGCAGGCTCCATGCAGGGAGTCTGATGTGGGACTCTATCCCAGGACACCGGGATCACGACCTGAGCAGACACTCAACCACTGAACCACCCAGGTGCCCCAAAGACAGGAAGTCTAGTTAGTAAGTCTCCTTTGGTACTTGGAATTTAATGTTAGCTAAAATATGGAGATTAATGTTTTGGGGCTAAGTATCTTCATATTGTTGGGCAACCATCACCACCCTCCATCTCCAGAAATTTTTCATCTTCCAAAGTGGAATCCTATACCCGTTAAAAATAACTCCCTATCCTCTCTCCCTCCAGTCCCTGGCAACCACCAATCATTCTCTTCTTGCTTTTTAATGAGTGTATTCTTTTAAAGATGTTCTTTGGGGGTAACACCTTTTACCTATCAGGGGGAATTCTGTTCTCAGGAGCTGATGAAGGCAAATAATCATTCATGATATTTTTGGTGAACCAGTAATGCTTTTGTTTCCAAAATGGTTAAGGTTTTATTTATTCACTTGGCCATTCATTCATTCTTTCAACAACAAATTGTTGCATCATGTCTTAGCCTGGATTTCCCTGAAAGCAGAGCCTGAGACAGGAGGTGTATTTGGGAAGTGATCCCAGGGTGGAGTGAGAAGCCAGGAGGCTGAAAAGAGACAGAGGGAAAGACAGCAGCACAAGGATGCATTGAAAAGTTGGCTAGCACTGTGGCTGGTTGCCCCAGCCCCCTGTACCTCTTGAGAAGCTTTCTGAAGTGGATCTCATAACTGTCCACACAGACCAAGAGTGGTCTCACAGGCATTAACAGCATGGCCTCTGGATTGTGTATTCTTGTGGGTCAAGTGGGTTCTTCTGAGATTCCACACCTTGGGCTGGAGAAACACTGGGGCAGGAAGAGAGAGCTATATGGGTTGGGCCCAGTGAGGTACTGATAGATTATTCCTGCACCATATAGATGAATGCTTGCACAGAACTGGGGGCGGAGGTAGTGGCTGGAGCAGGAGGTGAGAATAGGTGAGCTCCATATACACAGGCACTGAACTAGGCATTGGGTTGGAGCGACAACAGTAAGCCAAAGAAGGCATGGGCCCTTCCTCCTTGGATGTACAGACACAGATAGGTGGGAGCAAACAGGAGCATCGGAGCAGCTGCAGAACTGTTATGGAACTGTTATGCTGGATACTCATGACTCTGGACGATTATGCATGAGCCATCCAACCACTTGGGTATAGTTGCTGGGCACTGTACAAGACGGATGGGTGAACACATGGAGGAACAAGAGGGTATAGGTCCAGCCTCATGAATATGGTGAGGAAGGCCATCACAAACAAAAAGTTCCCACCGGGGATGCCTGAGTGGCTCAGTCAGTTAAGCTTCTGCCTTCAGCTCAGGTCATGATCCCAGGGTCCTGGGACTGAGTCCCGCATTGGGCTCCCAGGGGAGAGTCGACTTCTCCCTCTACCCCTCCCCATTGCTGTGCTCTGTTGCACTCTCTCACTCTCTCCCCGCCCCCAAGTAAATAAGTAAAATCTTTCAAAAAAAAAAATAGTAATTCCCACCAAACAATGAACTACCATTATAACAGCTTCTCTGAACAAGAAGTTCATCAGATTTCAAGAGGCATAACAGGGGTTCTGGTAAAGTCAGTTGAATCAGGAAAGGTTGAATGCTTTCTTTATGGAAATGATATTTAATATGAGACCTGAAGGATGATACACTATTATATAAGCATTAATTGGCTATTAAAGCTCCGATGCTCAGAATACCCTGTAAATGATTACCTTTTTTTTTTTTTCAAACTGCTTACAGTCCAATTGTGGACATGTGATGATTATGTAATCAAAAACAGACTAACTAGAATTAGATATAATGGAAACACAGGGAATTAGCCCGAGGAAGCTGGTGACGTTTTGGCATGGGAGACAATATTTGGCATGGTCCTGAAGGATTTGAAGGTACCTTCCAGGTGAATCAGGTAGGATTCCATTAGAATGTGTTTCTCCAGTGGGTGGAGGAGATGGCAATGGAGTCATGAATAATCTTTTTCAAGTTCGTTAAGCAAACCTGGATTATCTGTGTGACCCGTCTTACCACTGGGCACTGCTTTACAATTTTACATTTTCAAATGCGTTTGTAATCACAGGGTATCAAGAAAACAATGAATTATCTGTTGCCATGCAGGAATTCAGTATGTTGAGAGAGATTCTCATTTTAAGACAAGAAAAAAAATTACCACCTTTTCACATGAAATATCCTTATATCTAAATGTTGGAGACTCATTTTTTTCAACATTGCCCACGGTAACAAAACCAAAACATATATTTTGCGACTTCTACTCTGCAGTGTCTTTGGGTGTCAGAGTCGTTAACAAGACATCACTATCCGCATAACGGTCACACAGTTTCTCCATAGCTAGAAGGGTTTGAAGGAAAATTGCTTCTTGCAGTACTGACCTTGAAAACTGTAACATACAAGGCTGACCCAACAGGACAAGGGCCCAAAGAAGAACTCAGCAGGAGGGAAGTAGGGGTCTGGCCCCTGGCTTGAACTCATACCAGGGAAGCTAGCTCTGGAGCAGCATGGGAGTGGGGTGACATCCATCAGGACCTGGCCATGCTAGCTTGGTGCTCTGCTTTGGGAAACGTGGTGGAAGGCCACCTCCTCATGGCTCCAGCAACTACATTTCTTCAGCACTGTGTCATCCTATGGGGCTTAGGGCCATGATCTTTTGGTAAAGTTCAAAGTTGTAGCATGGCACATATTAGTAAATATTTGGTCTGACATCTCTTTAATGATTATTCTTTTTTTTTTCCTTGTAAAGATTTTATTTATGTATTCACGAGAGATGCAGAGAGAGGCAGAGACATCGGCCGAGGGAGAAGCATATTGGGGAGCCCGCTGCAGAACTCGATCCCAGGACACTGGGATCACACCCTGAACCAAAGGCAGACGCTCAACCACTGAGTCACCCAGGTGCCCCTGTGCCCTTTGTCCTAATCTGCTTGTCCTGGACCCAACCCTAGAGGGGATGAAAATACAGCTAGTAAGGGGAGGCATTGAAAGAGGAAAGACATTCACCTGCCCTAATGGTCCCTGTGCCCCGACTCCCAAGATTTCATTCTTAGCCTAAATCAAGCCTCAGGGAAGGGGGGGGGGTGGAAATCAGAATTTTATGATTACACTAAACTGATTATTTTAATTACTAAAACAAGTGTTTCCTTAAGACCAAAGGTGACCTCAGGACACTTCACACCCAGAGAGACTGGGAGAGCTGCTCGAGACTTGATATAAGGATAGGGAAAGAATCAGCAGACTCAGTGGGTACAAAGGAGAGGCTGTGGCAGAGACAATTTTTCTTTGGGCCCTGCTGAGTGCCAAGCCTTTTGTGATTAGGCCACAAGGGAAATCTTTCAGAGAGATGCCTATCCATACCAGAAACACTTTATTTTAACATATAAATAAATACTCATCCCCAATCTGTTGACCTAGCCAAATCCTCTGTGTGAGCACAGGTGGATGGATCCTCCTTAAACTAACCCACTAAATATCAGCTGTGAATTCGATTTTGATTTCCTTACTTGGACTGAACATTTTACAAACCTTGCAAACCAACTTGAATCTACTTATACAGGTATGTGATTTCTTTTGTCTTCTACAGTTGTCTCACCCACACCCATTTTTAGACACTTGCATTTATTGGGTCTTTTGAAAGCCTCCAATTTAGTGTTTCATAGAAACAGTTTTCTTTTTGGGTTCATATTTCATTGGTTTACGTAATATTTAATTAAATCATGTAATTCAGTAACAAGTACTATTGGCATAAACAGGTTTGGGAGCACACCCAGCAGCCTCTTGGTAAACACACAGTTGAACCTATAGGAGCAGAAGCACATAGGTGAGCTGGAGAGTAGCCTCTAGCTTGTGTGTCCCGGACGTGGATCTGTACATCTCAGAGACAGAATGGAGAAGCACGGGATTTTCTGGTGAGTTGGTAAGTAGAGGTCTATGGGTGAGCCATCCACTTTCAAGGGGCAACGCTGGAAGTGACCAGCACTAAAAAAGTTACCATTTAATGAATCCTGGCTATGTGCCTGTTGGACCCCTGAGCATGTTATACACAGTTTATTTGGCTTTCACAGATACTATCTTCCTCTATTTTACAGTTGAGGAAAGTGGAGTTTTATGGACATTAAGTAATTTACTCTGAGTCAGTAAATGGAATAGTCGGCATATCTCTATGTGATGTGCAAATGAATCAGCTGGGGGATGTGGTTTAAGATGTATATTTTGATGGAGTAGGTCTGGGGTGGGCCCGAGAGTCTGCATTTCTAGCAAGTTTTCTGATACCGTTGACACTGCTGGTCTGCAGTCCACACTCTGGGTGCCGCAGTTCTACCCCAGAGATTCTGACTTACTTGTACTGAGATAGAACCAATTCATCATTGTTTCCTAAAAGCTTTCCAGGAAACTTTTATATACAGAGTAGAGGCGATGAGTAGCTTGGACCCCAGTGAGAGCAGGAGAGTTGGAGACATAGACTGATAGTTAATTTTGAATATTTCAGCCAAATTGAGTGTTTTAAAAAGACAAGAGTAATAAAATCTGAAACAATGTAAAGGTTTATAAAATCAAAGTGAAAAATCCCCATTCTCCACATAATATAGAGGTTTTTTTTAATTGAATTAAGCTATCCTTGCACACATTTATGCAAGAGTTTTTTGACATTAATATGTCATCAGCTTCTTTCATCATCGGTACACGCAGAGCTATTTCATCCTGCATTGTATCTTCTAGCATGGGTAAACTAGACTTCATCTCACTGATCTCTCACAGGTGTTCAGTCAATTCTAATTTTTCAGGTTTTTTTTTAAGATTTTATTTATTTATTTGAGAGAGAGAGAGAGAAAGAGAGAGCATGAGCAGCGAGGAGGGGCAGAGGGAAAGGGAGAAGCAGACTCCCTTCTGAGCAGGGAACCCAACTGCAGGAGGGCTCAATTCCAGGACCCCGGGATGATGACCTGAGCTGAAGGCAGATGCTTAATCAACTGAGTCACTCAGGTGCCCCTAATTTTTAAGCTTTATAGATGACACTCTGGGCAGAAATCCATGGGTATCTGTGCAGATTGTTTTGTGGGATGGACTTCTAGATGTGGAATTATTGGGTTATTTAAATATTTATTCTCAAATAGACCTCCCCAAAGCTCATCACATTACATTCCCCTGTATAGAAATGCCTTTTCCCCACCACCTTGCAACTACTGGGCATGATCAATCTTTTCAGTATTAACCAATCTAATGTCTGAAAAATGGCTCTCAATAATGCTTTAGTCTATATGTCATGATGAATACACGAGGATGAGTGTCTTTTAATACATTTATCAGACTTAAGTATTTCTCCTTTGGATTTACCCCTTTAACTCTTTGGTTGCTTACCTTTTTATATGAATCTTTTGTCTACTATTTATGCTATAATTTTCTTTCATGACTTGCAAGATTTATTTTTGTTTAAGAAAGATTTCCTCAGCCCAAGATCATAAAAGAGATCTCTGTTTTTTTCCATCTACTTACTTGGATAGATTTGTCATTCATTAATCCATCTGGTCATTGGTCAATATGAAAAATATGTATTTTACTTACAACTTGAAGTACATACAACTCTTACTTGGTTTCTTTTACTTCCAAAATACCATTCTCAGCACTATTTGTGGAGCATTGTCACTCCTGAATTTGAAATACCCCCGGATCATGTAATCCATCCCACACATGCAACCTGGTCTCCTCCTTAACATCTCTTTCTTTTTCTCTGTGACTACCCAAAGATGTTATAATTTCTGCAGCTTTATAGGACGCTTAGAAAGACAAATCTTTTCTTGTTATTTTAGTTTTTCTTCTTTTTTAAAATAAATTTCTTCTCTACTTTTTGCAGAGGAATTTGGAATTCCCACATCATTTTCAAAAGCAAAGCCTATTTGGATTTTTTTTTAACTGAAATTGCCTTTTAATACACTAATGTGGATTTTTATGGTATTTTTAGAGTACTTAATGTCTCACACAGAAACAAGGTATATCTGTCCATTGATGTACATATATCAATACATTATATATATATGTGTGTGTGTGTGTATATATATATATATATATATATAGTATTTTCTTCACAAAAATAGCTCTTGCAATTTTTCGTTCAGTTTATTCCTGGGTGAACTATGTTTATGGTGACTTCCCTTTCCAAATCATCATTTTAATTACTGACAATATAGGACAACTACTGATTTAAATATATTTATCTCCTAAAAACAAATTAAAAAAAATACACTTATGTCCTAATTATCCATCTTAACTAGCCTCATAAAGCTTAAAAATTTAATTGACTGTCTTTAGAGCTATGGAGATTTGATTTTAGCAGATCATTTGTTAGTTTATTTTTAAGTATGCAAGAGAAAAAAATTAGAAATGTAGAAAAAAAATCACCCCAACAACTGAGGACAGCTATTATCATTTTACTTGTATCAATTTTCATTCTTTTTATTTGCATAGCTTCTGCCACATAATTATAATTACACAGTTTAATGAACTGGTGTACTTTTTAAAAGAATAAGTGTGTTCAATATGCCAAAACTGTTTTGCTGGCAGTTTGTTTTCTAAAGAACCACGTGCTTCTCACTAATGGGCAGAAATGCTAATGTAACTTCTGCTACTGAGATTATTGAGTTCAGTTCCTTCTTTCGCTGCCAGCCTGGCTTGCTGGCATTTATACTAGCCAATTATAGTTCAGCGTCATGGAGCCCTCTGTCCCTTGCACCACACATAGCTGCTGACCTCACCATATACTCAGCCACTCCATTTCAGGCCTCTGCTGGATTCACTCTTACTATGGGTTTCTAATTCCATTTGAAAAGCTGACTAGGTCATGACATAATCAAGGATTTCTAAAGAATTTGTTCAAGAACCATTTCTCACATAGCTCTTATTGACATAAACGTATATGTGGTTTGGCTTTGGATGGCTTGATTTGTTTCTCCTTCTGTATTACTTTAAATTTGATTTCCTCACTTGTGCATTTTGTGACCTATAGGGATTGCTCATTTATTCCCTCAGCTTTCTGCTCATTCCCCTTAACAGCGAGGATTTCCTTGTCCTAATTATATAAAATAGGAATCCTCACTTTCATCCCCCTGGTTAGATTCATCCTTAACATATACAGGGCTGGAGCGAGAGTGTGAAGGGAGGCCCAAGTATTTTAAAAGCCCAGCAGGGCTTCATGTACACACATGTGATCCCCCTTCCCCGCCCAACCACCAGTCAGCTTACTCCAGCTCTTTCCACACTCCCTCCCCAAAAGCCACCTTGGACATCCTTGGGCCTGTAGGTGCACACACTTGATTTTTTTCTTATACAATGATTATGTGTTTCTTGGACATGTTACTTTTGTGGCTTAAAAAAACCCCAACTATATCTCTTTCTCATTATTTTATCTAGTTAATTGTTGCTTATATAGTTAATTTAGTAGAGATTTCTAGCCACCTTCCAATAACTCTTTGTCCTTCTGTTCTACCCTTTCTTTTCCAAGTAAAGATCATCTTTTTCAATTCTCTTGGTCACTGAACCAAGTTCTGGCTAATGGAATGGCAGAAGTTGGGTGTGGGAGTTCTAAGAAGTCTCCTTCCTAGGGGCACCTGGGTGACTCAGTCCATTAAGGAACCAGCTCTTGGTTTTGGCTCAGGTCATGATCTCAGAGTCATGAGATGGAACCCCACATTTGGCTCTGTATTCAGCATGGAGTCCCCTTGAAAATTGTCTCTCCCTCTGACCCTCCACCTACTTGTACTCTCTCTACAATAAATAAATAAAATCTTAAAAAAAAAAAAAACCCAACACAAAAGAAGTCTCCTTTCTAGGACGGAAAGAACACAACGTATCTTTCATTTTGAAAAGGATGTCCTTATTCAGGGTAAAGGATTAGCTTCCTCTTTGTTTTCTCCTATGGTTACTATTCTAGTTAGGTATCCTAAGTCTTTTTGAACTAATCTTAATTTATGTGTCTCTAGAAAACTATCTGAAAAATTATATGGATTTTTAAGTTTATTGACTATTGTATGGTTTACAAGTTGTTTTATTCCCTACTTAATTTATAACTATCATCTATTTTATTCCTAATGTCACTTATACATTATCTCTCTTTTTTGGTGTGATTGTTTGCCAGCATAGATGCATAGATTTAGTAATTTTACTTCTCTTTTCAATTTTTCATTTTTTAAAAGATATTTATTTACCTATTTTAAGTAGGCTGTATGCCCAACCCCAAGATCAAGAGCTGCATGTCCTACTGACTGAACTGTCAAGTGCCCCTCATTTTTTCTTTTCCTTTTTTTTTTAAGATTTTATTTATGAGACACACACACACATACACACACACATACACACACACACACACAGAGGCAGAGACACAGGCAGAGGGAGAAGCAGGCTTCATGCAGGAAGCCCAATGTGGGACTCGATCTGGAACTCCAGGATCATGCCCCAGGATGAAAGCAGGTGCTAAACCACTGAGCCACCCAGAGATCCCTCAACTTTTCATTTTTAATTGCTATTCATTTTTTCTTTAGATTTCTCTCATTTGAATGGTTTGTGCCTTTATCTGCATTGTTTCCTTCCTACATTATCTTTTTTCTTTGATTTTCTTTGTTATTTTTTGGTTTCTTGAGTTTTGTGCTAGATTCATTTATTTTCTGTTTTCCTTATTTTCTAATATATACACTTACAAGCCATACATTTTCCTTTAAGCATAATTTGGTTACATGAAATACAGATGTAGGACACTTAGCAAGTTCTGGCACATGTAGGCATGACTTTTTAAAAGTATGCTTTCATGTGTCACATAAAAAGTCTTTAAAATTAAAAGAACTGTTTAAATTATTATCTTGACTAAATATTTTCCTAGTCATATTTATATATATATTTATATTTCCTATAACCAAGTTAAAGAAAAAAATCCTTTCAAAATATTTATTTTGTATGCTTTTTAAAATTAAAGGCTTCTTTTCTTTTAAAGCGGTTTTAGTTAGGTTCACAACAACGCTGAGAGGAAGTTACAGAGATTTTTCTTTATGTCCCCTGCCCTCACATATGCCTACCTTTTTTTTATCAACATCCCCCAGCAGAGTGGTGCATTTGCTACAATTGATAAACCTACATGACAAATGGTAAGCACTAGAAGTTCGTAGTTTACATTAGGGTCCATTCCTAGTGTACTTTTTATGGGGTATTATTTTTTTCTACAGAATATATATTTTTTTATTTCTTTTTAATCTTGGTTGCTTTTTAGAGTTACCCAGGAAGCTCGATATCTGATACCAAGGCTTCAACCCAAATTATATCAGAATCTTTAAGCATTAGATCCAGACATTGTGCATTTTAAAGCTCCCCCTGGTGTTGGGGCACTTGGGTGGCTCAGTTGGTTAAGCGCTTGACTCTTGGTTTCAGCTCAGGTTGTGATCTCAGGGTCTCAAGATCAAGTCCTACATCCAGCTCTGCACTCAGTGTGGAGTCTTGCTTGAGATTCTCTTCCTCTCCCATTGCCCCTCCTCTCTCCCCACCCTTCTCAAATAAATAAATAAATCTTAAAAAAAAAAAAAAAAAGCTCCTCAGGTAGTTCCCAATACAGTCAAGGCTGAGATTCACATTAATCTTCACTTTTGGTCTCATCTTGACTATTTATAAGCTACAGCCATTCAGGACTACTAAAAGTTTAATAAAAATGAATGGATATAACTGTAATGTGGAAATTTTAATACTTTGTGTAACATTCTGGCAATATTTGCTGATTGACATTGGAAATCTGTAACATGTAATTGAACATTACTCTAAATGAGTATTAATAAGTGAGTTGCCTCAGCAATTTGGTGGACTTATCATAGGGACAATAAATTTAAAGGGTAGATAGATTTTCAGACTAGTTCAGGAAAGCCTATAGGACCTACAATGTAGCTGAAACAGTTATTTGAACAGAAATGTATTAGGCACAATTGAATTAAAGACATTGTTTCCTTGAAGACTGATGATCAAGTAAAATCAGTTCTATTTAGAAAACAAAGAGACGGTAGGATTTCCCAAGGTACTATGCTATTTAATTATTTTCCTAGTCTTTGAAAGGGGCATCTTTATTGTTGTACAAGCAGAATGGTTATCTATAGCTGAGAAATTGAGGATTTCAAGTCCAGCTTGATATCCACCGTTTAGATGAATTTGGGCAGAAGAGTATAAACTCTCTGAGCCCTAGTATTTTTAAATGCAAAATGAGGACAATATCTTGAAGGACTCTTTTGGAGGTGAAATGGCATCTAGAAGGTGCTGGGTAGATATTTTCTATGACACTGCTAGCCCTGCTTATTTAACATTATATTAAGCCTAAGGCATCATCTTTTTTCTCTGCCATAGTGATATATCCAGGACTATTCACTAGCCGTGTTGAATTAATTGTATAACCAAGAAGGAAGAAAGAAATGCTGTGGTAGTTGGTGTTGATCTCAATATCAGCTAGGGTTACTTTTTTAGCTGACCCTGGAGAAGGAGGCATTGCACAACCTGACTTTCATCTGTGCAGGCTCTTTAAATGTGAAAAGTCAAATTACACTCCTCTGTGAGCTCTTGTGCTTATTTATTTTTTGTAAAAGTTTGTATAAATCTTATAAGGCATATAGACATGCATTTCTTTCTCTGATTATTTTTCTGGGCAGTTTGGCTTCTTGGTTAAAATATGCCTAAAGTAGCTTCCCCCACCCCACTTTTGTGTTGCCTTGAAAAGGAGTCATTCTGTCAGTAGAAAACTTATAGGGGTGCCTGGATGGCTCAGTTGGTTAAGCTTTTGCCTTGAGCTCAGGTCATGATCTCAGGGTTCTGGGACTGATCTTGTCAGGCTCCCCACTCAGCTGGGAATCTTCTCTCTCTCCTTCTGCCCTTCTCCCTTGCTTATGCTCTCTATCTCCCTCAAATAAATAAATAAATAAAATCTTTTTTAAAAAAGAAACTTATATACCAGCAATGTAGTCCTAAGACTATAAAGCGGATAGATTTCAGGAAAATTGATTCCATCCCGGAGCCATTTGTAGATGTTCCTCTAAATTAAAAGCAGAATAAGGTAGAAAGGAACTGTTAATTTGTATTTGTACCTGAGATTTATAAGAGAAACAGAGAGTTAGAGCCCTTCTTAGGGACTGAATTATGGTTATTCTAATATTGGGTTGCAGTTTGGTTGTGGAATGCAATGCTCACGTACAAACCTGGTGCCAATTTACATAGCTAATGAGCTTTACTGACCTGATTGAATAGTTGTGACAGAGTCTGTACGGAAAAGCCTAAAATATTTACCCTTTGGTCCTTCGCAGAAATAGTTTGCTGGTCTGGAAAATCATCAGTCAGCTTGGAGAAAAAAAGGCTAAGATTACTGAGAGCCTAAAATGTCTCAGCACTGCCACAGAGCTTTGCTCACTCAGCATTTCATTTAGTCCCAACAAGTGAGCAGGATCAGAGGTATTTTCCCTTTCACAGAGGAAAAAATATTGGTTCTCAAGACAAGTCAAAGTCTGCATGGCTAGAGAATGTGAGGCTTGAATTACAGTCCAAGTTAGCCTGACCTCAAAGTTCCTTTATTTCTTTCAACAATATTTCTTCCCTCTGGATATGCAATGTCAAAAAAAAAGGAGTTCAAGTTCTGAATTTATGTACAACGAGGTGTGGCCCAAGGTCAAGAACACTAATAGCAACATTCAAGTGAAGGGAGCCATGAAGAATGGAAGGCAGGGTCCTGGACTCATGTTATAAATGATACTGGATCTTGGTGAAGCAGCAAGCAATCATTAGAATGTGTCTTCAAAAAGCCTGAGGCTTGGGCTGTGAAGCAGGGGAGGCAACATTTAGAGCTCTCCTGGGATGCTTCAGCTTCTAATCAGACTGGTCATTAGTGTGACCAGACATATCAGGAATTAAATTCTAATCACTGCATAAAATTCTGTTTTGATCATAGCTAAATATTTTCCAATCGTCTTTCTGATTTCCCTATCACGTAACAAAAACCAGCTGGGGAATATAGAAATGTCTTATCAATGGCAATGACGCCACTGCTGAGACAGGGCAGCTGCCCAATCTTGGCCTCAGTGGGGACCTGGACTTTAGTACAGTCATTTTAAATCCAGGGTCTGAAACTGAACTTTGCAGTCCAAGGAACAATATTTTCATCAGCTCACCTAGTTGTGATCAGGACTTAAAGGGCAGATTCATATTAATAAAAGCCAACTGAGTATCACCAGTTGATAGCAGAATGGAAGAGAATGCTCATGCCTATTGATCATGACCCATATCCTCTGGATCCTCTGGATGCTATCCCTATTTTGCATCCTTCTTCATTGCACGTAGACCTCCATACATCTGTAACACGTTCATTACTGGTTAGTGTTCTGAAATGCTCTAAATAAGGACCCTGCAGTCACATCCAGGGTTGATGGTCTGGTTTCCTCACTTTCAAGCCCTATGACCTGGACAGGTTACTGCCTAAATCTCTTTCTTTCTCTGTTTCATACTTAAACTGAGAATAATAATATTAACATAGTTAAAATGAAGCTAAAATGCAAAGGTACCTGAAAACAATAAACAGAAAGCCTGGTACAGAGTATACATCTTAAAATATTTACTTAATTTATTTGCCTATGTATTTATTTTTTAAAGGAGGACCCTTTTCCTCCTACTTTAGCTTTATCTGATGATGACTATTTTCTATAACATTAATTCTTATCAATCTTTGAAATTGGAGCTAAATTTTCTTGAACTTGTCTCTCAAAATTAGAGAGTGTGTCCTATGTGTCTGGAGGAATATCATGCTTACCTTCCATTCAGATAAAGAATACCATTGAGGGGCGGTCATTTTGTGCACATTATCTCTCACAGTTCCACCAAATGGCTGCTATGCTTGCAATTCCTCATGAATGGAAACCAAGGTCAGTGGTTAGAGGCTATATATGAGAATATTAACTTTTGGGGGTTGGGATTATTATTTTCTTTTTACCATTTTCCATATTTTTCTGTATTTCTGAATATTTCATGATGAGCATATAAATAAATATATACACACACACACGTGTGTGTGTGTGATCAGAAAAGTAAAAATCTATTTACAATTTAAAAATAAGAAATTTTCCCAGGTTGCAACCAGTAAGTGGGATAAGTTGGTGTTAAACCTACCCATCCTAGGGCAGCCCTGGTGGTGCAGCAGATTAGTGCTGCTTTCAGCCCAAGGCGTGATCCTGGAGACCTGGGATCAAGTCCTACATCGGGCTCCCTGCGGGGAGCCTGCTTCTCCCTCTGCCTGTCTCTGCCTCTCTCTGTCTCTCATGAATAAATAAAAAATAAAAACAAGCAAAAAAACCTACCCCTCCTGGTGATGAAGCCCACGTTCATTCTTTCTCTCATGAATTCAACAAGTATTTATTGGTTGTCTCCAATGCTCTGTGCCAGGCACTGTCCTAGGAGCAGGAGAAAAAATGAATAAAACAGGCAAAAGTCTCTGCCTTCCCAGGGAGAATGCAGGAGAGAAAAAGACAACAAGTAATAAACAAATGTGAATCACATACCAGATGGTAGTCAATGCTACGTAGAAAAAGAAAACAGAAGAAAAAGGGATAAGGAAGTACAGGATAGGGTAGGGTTCAACCAGGCATATGACCGAGAGTTGACTGCACCAAGTAATCTAATTTGTTTAACATGGAATGTCAGCCAAATTAGTAGTTTGTATTGTACCAAAATGCTTGCATGCTGTCATGCAAGGAACAAAAAGTATGATACTCAACATTTCCCCCATTCATCTGCAATGAGCTTAAGAATGCTTTTGAAGAATCTGGTAGACTCTGAACATATTTTAAATAAACTAGTCATGTGTGTACTACCCAAATCTTCTTTTGGCTTCCCTTGTATTACAAATGAAATAAAAATGCCAATGTTGAAATAATGGTCCACCCGGTCGGTAGAGGAATTGACTGTCACATTCAATAGAGAACCTAAATTATGAATTAATGTATATTAAGGGCCAAACCAAGAAATCAGTTATGGAAAAATTTAGGTAGGCACATTCAAAAGTCTAGGCACTTTTTCTAAGTCTCCCATGCAACTGATGAAGCACCTGTTCTTTATCACTGATGATTACTTTTTAGTTTATACAAAATGATATATGGGGGACAAAAGTTAATGAATAAAAAAAAGACCAAATGTGATTTACTTATAGAACAGGCATCACAGAAAATGAACATCATATTGACCCACAGCACAAAGTGCAGTTGAAAGGTTCACGATGGAATATGCTGGTATGCATTATTTTCAAATCTATATTTGCACACACATGCTGAATCTGCTTCTATAGCTATGTAATCTATAAAACTCTTCCATACATGCACAGTCCTGTGATTTTTACATACTGACTATGGCTTGTCTTTCTGCCTCCAAAACAAAACAGTCCAAGTAACATCCAAACTGTTTTAAATTGTCCACAGAAACCAAGTATTAATGTGATTGGCATTTGTGGAATGCAGTAACAATGTGACAGTAGGCATGTGACATGATAAAAAATACCAATGTGTGCTTGAGAGATGATAAAGTTTATGGAAAAAAGTGTTCAATGGATTTGCTTAATCTTTAATGGGCATCAAACACCAAACAAAGCCAATGTCACCTGGAAGGTTGGGCCTGATAAGCTAACCTTCAAAGTACAAATTTTAGCCTCAAGAGTGTCATTAAAGAGTCAGACAAAAAACACCAGATATTTTACTTGTCTACACAAAATTACATGCATTAAGAAATATTTCATCTTGGTAAAAGTGATTTCAGCTTCTTGGTAAGAAAAACAATTTTTTTTTTTTTGGTAGCAAATATCACTTGTCCCTCCCCACACACAAAACCAAGAGTGGTGGGAATGGAGATGTCCTGACCTATAAATTGTTTAACAATCTTCTCTACTTTCTTCAGTATTTAAATTTCTTGAATCTTCAAACTGAAATATCCATAAGTACTTCCTTTATTTTAGTGACTTTCTATTCTTCTACTGCCCAGACATCTGGGAGGAAGCCTATATTTTCTAGGCTTCAAACGGAGGCTATTGAGGACTATCCCATGGTAATAAAATGAACACCCTAGATCCTTTCCAAGACGCTCCACATTGTCCCCTAACTGAACGAATAGTCTTGTTCTGGAGCTTAAGATCCAGAGGGCAGAAGCCTCTCTGAAGAGATGATGTTTGAACTGAGCAATGAATGACCAGAAGGAGCTGTGCATTACGCAGTTTTCCAAGTAGAGGGAGCAGCAATCCCTCCACCAGCAGGTGGCTAGCTCTGTGGAGGGCTGTCAGAGAGGCAGCCAGTCCTAATGACCCTCCTTCCAAGGGAAACTCATGCCAAATCGTGGGTGTATAGGGTGCCCCTCTACCACCCACCTCAGCCCTGCCAGCTCTCTTCCATATTCTTTTCCCTTGTTCAGACTGGGGTGGATCTGTCTATTTAAACAGAGGAAAGGGGAGGCAAGACTCCCTTCCTGTCCAGAATTTGGGGAGAGGAGACCACCTGGTCATCTTATAGTGTCATAACAAATGGCGGTAGAGGTGGGTAGGTTAGGGAGCAGAACTTTCAGTTCTCAAATTGGTGCATCTCCATCAACCCTGGGGAGAGGTGGCTGAGTCCAGCTGCTGGGTGTGGTAGTGACTTTTCCCAGTTTTTTCGGGCCTCAGCAAAATTGCCTACAATGGGAAAAGGCATCTACCTGATACCCTATTACTCTGGTACAATAGCCATCATTTGAGGAGTCTTGGGAGGTGAGATATGGAGTGTGAGGAAGATCTGGAGTGTGAGGAGTGTGAGCCACTCAAGCCATGAAAAGTAGATAACTTTCCAGTACAGCTGCAACCATTCACGTGACTGAAGCTGGGAGTGAACTTGGGACATGAGCTCGGGATTCCACCCTTGCTCTTGTGGAAATGAGCAGAAATATCCACAAATGGCAGCTGAAAATGTTCAAAGTCTAGATGAAGCTTTTGCTATTTGGAAGTGAGCCAAGCTCAGTAAATGACTTTGCACCTGTTTATCTGAAGACTCTTAAAATGATAATCCTAAGAGAGCAGAAATATTTATACACTAGAATAAGTCAGGGTTCATAAGTGGAATGAAAGAACCAAATTTATGAGTTTTAGGACACACATTGGTCAGGAGTTGGTCAAGATTTCATTTTTTTCCCCCTTCAAGCCAGCTAAACAGGCTTCACTTTTCTTTTGCCTCAGTTATGAAGGATCTCAGATAATTCATTAGCATAACTCCATACAACTGGAGGCTTACTAGATAGTGATCTCGGCTGGAGGTTTGAATATTTATTGATTTGTTTATTTTTTTTAAAAGATTTTATTTATTTATTCATGAGAGACACAGAGAGAGAGGCAGAGACACAGACAGAGGGAGAAGCAGGCTCCTCACAGGGAACCTGATGTGGGACTCTATCCCTGACCCGGGATCATGCCCTCAGAAGAAGGCAGATGCCCAACCGCTGAGCGAACCAGGTGTCCCTGGAGGTTTGAATATTTAAAAACACTGTGCATAGGGTGCCTGGGTTAAGTGGGCTAAGCTGTGGACTCTTGATTTCAGCTTGGGTCATGATCTCAGGGTCCTAGGATTGAGCCCACCCCTACCCCTCTATGTCTCCTGTTAGGCTCCGTGCTCAATGGGGAGTCTGCTTGAGAATTCTCTCTCCCTCTCCCTGCTCATGTGCTCTCTCTCTCTCTCTCTCCCTCTCTCTCTCTCTCTAAAATAAATACACATTTTTTAAAAACTAAAAAAATAAAAACACTGTGCAGAGCATACTCAGACCTGTCCCTGCATTCAGTTCTAAGGAGCTGACCAGACTGAGTATATCCCTTACTAACAGACACCAGAGGAACCCTCTGAATGTGTGCCTTTCCTCTCTAGCAAACAAAATTTTCAGTTAAGAGCTGAGCTGTACAGCTGGACAAGGGCAAGACATTCCCAAGCCTTATCACTGTGAATTTATAGAATATTACAGATTGAGAACCAAAATTATTTTCTCACAGCTGGCATGAAACTAAGGCATCTTCATTTGTTGCAAATAGCCTGCCAATGCTAAGAAAAGAATTCATTTCATCAGTCACTTAGATTACTGATGGAGTGGACTCCAATTTAAGCTGTTTAAACCAACTATACTAAAATTAACCAAATAGCCATGTTACTTTAAAAGTTGCCCATAGTAGGCAATTAATAAACACATGCTGAATGGAAGAACAGAGCTGTCAACACTGTGTCTATAAGGTGAGCAGGGCAATGTTAGGAGAAGACCATAAGGGCTGTTGGACTTGATGCTTATGACTGAGGATCTACTACAACAACTCTGTGACACGGTGTCCATTCAGCCCCTCTGTCCAGAAACCCAAGAGTGATTCTGAATTCCTGCTGCCTACCTGCATCTCCACAGCCTGTCAGCAAGTTCAGCCTCAGGTCACAGCTCAGATGTCATCTTCTTAGAGATGCCCTCTCTGGCCACAACAGTCATTACTCAGTGGCTCTCTATGAAGTGACCACGCATCCTTTCCTTTATAGAGTGTATCGCAACCTGACATAATAATCTTTGTTTATTTGCTTACTATCTCCCTCTAGCAGAGCCAGTGACTTCATCCATCTTTCTGCTATGGCCCAGAACTTACTCATTGTTCAACTAATAACCGTTGAGTAAATGAAGTGAATGTTACTTTTCTTCTGACATTTTCTTCTATTTGGATTGTAATCAAATAAATAAATAAATAAACCACAGAAGTGCAACATGTGACAGTTGATAGGAAAGTGGGTCATCTATTCCTATTTCTTCACTTTGGGATGGACGAGTGGGTGCTGGGGCTCCAAGCTGACCTGCCCAACATCGCATAGCTTTTCGAGGGCAGAGTCCAGAATAAAGTCACGTCTCATGATTCAAGCTGGCACCCTCTCTACAAAAACTGTGGACAGGGCCAGGCTCCAAAACAATTGGAATTTGTGGCCAAGTGAACAGTGGAAAGGAATGTATGATGAAGAGTGGAAGGAAAGACTGGAAAGAAAATATTATAAGACCTCTTAAAATAATAAGGATAGGTAAAAAGATCTCACAATAACAAATAAAGGAAAATATATGTGTGGGAAGAGTAGTCATTGTTATCAGCACTGGGAAAAATTAGTATAATCTGCTGCCTTCTATCCCAGGGGCTCCCTGACGGGAGATGTGTATGGGAATTGGGTGCTGGCTTCTCTGTAGGGCAGCATTGATGTGGAGGCACCACGGCAGGCTAGAGAGGGCACGCCTTGCCTGCAGACATACACTTATGCGCTGCTCTGGACAAATAAACTTTGTATGGGATTGGGTTTGGCCTAGAGGGAGTCATTTTGAGTCCCCTGACATAAACCCTTGAATCTGATTAGTTCTCTGGCTATACCAAATATATAATGAACTTGAAATATGGTCCAGGTCAGGCAGACCTACTCTGATGGGAGAAATGATAGAAAAAGCCATTGGGTTGCTTCTAAATCTAAGTCATCTTCTCTTTCTACAGAAACCATGCTCAGGAGTTGACAAATAAGTGACTACCCAGGTAGAAAATCACTCAAGAGATGGTGAAGAAAAGAGGGGTTTGGTTTGTTGGCTAATGCTATGTATTCACCAGTCTACACACACACACACACACACACACACACACACACACACACACACCATTGTTTTCTTCATTTGGACTCTGGCTATGATAGATTATGTCTGAGCCAGGAAGATGGTCAAATAGTCTGGAAAGAGGTCATTCCCAGTCGCTGGGGTGGGATCCCAGAATTTGTCATGGTGTTAGGAAGGAAGTCCATGGTTAGATTGTAGAGCAAGGGCAATGGAAAAAGTCAGGGGAAGGGGTGTGGGTATTAATAACAAAGAAGGGATATAGTGAGAGGAATCAGAAGAGTTCTAGTAATTAAAGGGCGAACTCTCTATTTTTATTTTTGTTTTTTTAAAAGATTTTATTTATTCGTGAAAGACACATAGAGAGGCAGACATATAGGCAGAGAGAGAAGTAGGCTCCCTGTGGGGAGCCTGATATGGGACTCGATCCCAGGATCCCAGGATCACGACCTGAGCCAAAGGCAGATGCTTAATCACTGAGCCACCCAGGTGCCCCCAGAAAACTCTTTAAATGAAAAAATTTTTGAGAGCTAAGAAGACTCCTCAGGATTTCATCAGGCCGTCTACTTAGTGAGCTTTAACTTATATTCCCTGTGTAACAGCAGCTTGAAGGTAAGTTCTATTTATTTGTTAATATTTGTTAATTCACTTATTCAAATATTATTTGTTGGGTGTCTAGCATGCCCTAGGCACTTATAGGCTAAGAATACAACAGGTAACAACAGTAACAGAACACTATCGTTCATAGAGCTACAATTTAGTCATGGAGATAGAACCTTAATAAGTAAATCGCATAGTGGGTTAAGTTTCAACTAAGAGGTACTTTGAAGGGCACTTCACGCAGGTCTGATCTTCATGTGGGAAAGAGGGATGGCCTTCCTGAAAAAGAGATGTTCAAATGCAGAACTGAAGAAGAGTACAAGTCTGCCAGGCAGAGCCTGAGGAGAGAGATTCTAGGAGGAGGGAGCAGCATGTGCAAAGACTGTGTGGAGGCAAAAGATATTAAAAGAAATGTGTGGAGACCCCTGTAATTAGAGCTGATCCAGTGATGAGCTAGACTGTGAAATGGGATCAGAGTGGTAGGTGGGGCTAGACCATGTGCATTGCAGTTGCAGGGAGTAAAGAAAAATAGACCAAGAGAATTTGAACATATTCCAGGGGCAAAATTCGAAAACATCTGGGTAATACCAGCATGGGTGAGTGAGATGAGCTCTTCTGGGATGCTGGGAGACACCTTTTTGGAGGACCATTTGGCGAAATGTATTACAGTTGACCCTTGCACCCCACGGGTGAGGGGAGTTAAGAGTGCCGCCACTCCTACTGTAGAAAATCCAGTATAACTTTTGACGCCCCAACAACCTAATTACTAGTAGCTGACTGCTTACCAAAAGCCTTACTGATAAACAGTCAGTTAACACATATTCTGTATGCTGTCTGTATTATATCCTGTATCCTTATAATAAAGTAAGCTAGAGAAAAGAAAATGTTATTAATAAAATTGTAAGGAAGAGAAAATATATTTTCAGTACTGTACTGTAAACAATCTGCATGTAAGTGAACCCACATGATACAAACCTATTGTTCAATGGTCAGCTGTATAAGCCTTCCCATAATATCCTTTGACGCTACTTCCAGGACATTTTTAAAAATAGTTTTATTTACTTATTTGAGAGAGGGAGAGAGTGGTAGAGAAAGAAGCACCAGCAAGGAGGAGGCAGGTGGAGGGGGACAAGTAGACTCCCCGCTGAGCAGGGAGGCCTGCATAGGGCTCAATCCCAGGACCCTGGGATCATGACCTGAGCCAAAGGCAGACACTCACTGATTGAGGCACCCAGGTACCCTACTTCCAGGAACTCATACTAAAGAAATAATCAGATGAGAGAACTAAGATAGTGTTATTCAACTTTGCATGAAGGAGAATTTCATGAATGGGAGTTTGTTACTCCTTTTCCTCTTAATTTTTCTTTCTGAGAATACAAATCAGTTTTATTTATCTGATTTTTTTCTCTGTCTCTGTCCATAAAAATAAAAAATATAACATTGTTATTTTGGTCAATATCTCAGTTGATTCCAAATATGATAAGGCCATTTGCTAAGGAGTGAAGTTTTTTTTTGAGTTATTTATTCATAAGAGACAGAGAGAGAGCCACCCAGGTGTCCCAGAAGTGGAGATTTTAAAAAAGACAAATCTGAACCACACGGTGTGTTGGGGATCTTGCTACTGAATGCACCATTCAGAAGCCATAAATCACCGCCCAACTGTGGCTACTGTCGTAGGTAAGGTGACTTTGCAACGTGGCAGACTGGACGCTGTGCTGTTTATGCCTGCAAATAATATGGGTCAATTTTCCTGCCTTGTATAATATGGTGCTGCTGGTATATGGATTATAAGCCTTCAGGTCTACAACTGTGACTTTGAATAGTGATTTAAATGTGGCTCTAGAGGCAGGGCAAGCAGGCAGAGGAGCAGGGGCCTCACCCCACGCACCCCACCAACTCACTAGATAACTTTCAAACCATCCTGTACACCTAGGGTTCGACCTGAGATTTAAAGAGAGAAGCTGGAACGCTACAAAGAGAAGGGTTTGGCTTCTAACAAGATAGGAAGGAGGAAAAATAAAATAAAAAAGAATCCAGTGGGGGAGGGGCCCGTGGAGGAGCTGGGCTACGGGGGGTGGGAGCCCCGGCACAGGAGAGCCCGCCCCGGGAAGCGGGAACTTTAACAATCCGCACCGGACTCCTCCCAGAGGGAAAGGCTCAGCGGGGAACCCCGGCAGGACCGCAGGAGGGCGGTGGGGCCCCCTGCCTCCCGGGGTCACTAACAGAGGAGGGGCCCCGGGGACAGCGCCCCACACCCCGCGGCCCAGCGCGGTAAAGGGCTGGAGCGCCCGGCGGGGCCTCGGGGAGAAGCCGGGGGTCGGGGGGGCTCTGGGCGGAGGGGGCTGCGCCCGGCTGCCTTCAGGAGCTGAGGCCCCAGGAGCGATGCCAGAGGCGCAGGCCCCGGACCCAGGGTGCGGGGGACACAGCGGAGATCGTGGGCTCCCCCAGGACAGGCGGAGGCTGGGCGGGCCCAGGACAGCGGGGAGGCTCCTGCCACGGGCGCCCCTGAGCTGTGCAGGTCAGCGCCCCCCGCCCTGGAGCATCCAGGCCCCTGCGGACTGGGAGCTGCGGTGGTTACTGCGGCAGCTGACTCCAGGGCTGGAGGGCTGGCGGCTGCTATGGGGTTGTTCCTCCTGGTGTCACCCTGTGCCTGGGAGGGGGGGAGCCGCCAGGGTACAGGGGCCTCATGGGGTAACCAGCTCCCACTGAGCCCGGCACCCAGTGGGGGGAGGGGCAGCTCCCCCAGGTGCATATACCTGAGAGTCAGCACAGCAGCCCCTCCCCCAGAAGACCAGCTGGAAGGACAGGGGAAGAGCAAGTTCTGGACCCAGCAGCGCTGGAAAGCTCCAGGGGAAGTTGAGGAATTTACAGTATATAGAACTAGAGGGTACCCCTCTTTTTCCCCCCTTTATCCAGTACTCGTTTTTATATCAGACTAAAAACTTCCAATATTTTTTCTCTTTTCCCACCTTAACTACAATATTTTACCACCTTTCATTTTTAAGATTCTTCCTTTTTGACTTTCATATTTCTAGAATTACATGTCTTAGATATATTTTCCACTTCTAGATTCCCTTCAACATACTCAACTTAATTTTTGGAAGATATATGAGATTTTTTGTTCTTTGTTTTTTGTTTTCTCTGCCTCATTTTGTTCTACAATGGCAGAAGTTGATACCTTCTAAAATATGAACCAGCATGCACCCAGAACCAAATGGTATATCATACTGGTTCATTCTGTGAGATTCCTCATTCCCATTCTGCCCCCCTCTTTTATCGCATTTATGTTTTGGTGGTCAATGTTGGGGTTTTCTACAAGTATTTCTAGTTTATATAAATTTGGGACTGAGCATCTTCTAACATACAACTTAATACACTCAGAACCAAGGTCCCTCTAGGACCCCTCAGGTAGATGACATTCTCCTTCCACTACAACTTTGTCACCACCACCATCTCCCAGTCCCTCCCCCAATTTTTTTTCCTTCACCTTTTTTCCTTTTTTTCCTCTCTACTTGTTCTTTTTTCTCTTCTTTTTTTCTGTTTTTTTTTTTTTCTTCTTCTTTGGGATTCTTGGCCTTTTATTTTTTACTACTTTGTTTTAAAAATTTGTTTTTCACTTTAGTGGTCCTTTTGTTTTTATTTCATTCTGATCTTTGTTTTCATTTTTGGGTCTCTGATCTTGGCAGAATCATCTAAGGTGAAATTTATTTAGGTCGTGGTTGATATTCTTGACTCAGCCCACTCATACAGCCACTCTGCACTGAGCAAAATGACTAGAAGGAAGAACTCACCACAAAATAAAGAATCAGAAACAGTACTCTCTGCCACAGAGTTACAGAATATGAATTACAACTCAGTGTCAGAAAACCAATTCAGAAGAACAATTATAAAGCTACTGGTGGCTCTGGAAAAAAAACAAAAACAAAAACATAAAGGATTCAAGAGACTTCATGACTGCAGAATTTATATCTAATCAGGCCAAAATGAAAAAAATCAATTAAATGAGATGCAATCTGAACTGGAGGTCCTAACAATGAGGGTTAATGAAATGGAAGAAAGAGTGAGCAACACAGAAGACAAGCTGATGGCAAGGAAGGAAGCTGAGGAAAAAAGAAAAAACAATTAAAGGACCAGGAGGAAAGGTTAAGGGAAATAAATGATAGTCTCAGACAGAAGAATTTACATATAATTGGAGTTCCAGAAAATGCTGAGAGGGACAGAGGGCCAGAAAACACATTTGAAAAAATCATAGCTGAGAACTTCCCTAATTTGGGAGGGAAACAGGCATTCAGATCCAGGAGATACAGAGGTCCTCCCCCACCAAAAATCAATAAAAACCATTCAACACCTCGACATTTAATAGTGAAACTTGCAAATTCCAAAGATAAAGAGAAAATCCTTAAAGCAGCAAGAGACAGGAAATTCCTATTAAATGGGGAGAAATATTAGATTAACAGCAGACCTCTCCACAGAGACATGGCAGGCCAGAAAGGGCTGGCAGGAGATATTCAGGGTACTAAATGAGAATAACATGCATCCAAGAATACTATAATCAGCAAGGCTCTCATCAGAATAGAAGGAGAGATAAAAAAGCTTCAAAAATAGGCAGAAACCAGAAACTGAAAGAATATGTGGCCACCAAACCAGCTCTGCAAAAAATATTAAGGGGGACCCTATAAAAAAGGAGGAAGCCCAAAGAAATAGTCCACAAAAACAGGGACTGAATAGGTATTATGATGACACTAAATTCATATCTTTCAAGTTACTCTAAACATGAATGGGCTAAATGATCCCATCAAGAGATGCATGGTTTTGGACTGGATAAAAAAAAAAAAAGAAAAGAAAAGAAAAAAGAAAGAAAGGTAGGTTTTGGACCCATCTATTTGCTGTCTACAAGAAATGCACTTTAGACCTAAGGACACCTACAGCCTGAAAATGAAAGGTTGGAGAATCATTTACCTTCCAAATGGTCCTCAAAAGAAAGCTGGGGTAGCAATCCTCATATCAGATAAATTAAAGTTTATCCCAAAGACTGTAGTAAGAGATGAAGAGGGACATTATATCATACTTAAAGGGTCTATCCAACAAGAAGACTTAACATTCATGAATATTTATGCCCCTAATGTGGGAGCCGCCAAGTATATCAATCAATTAACAACCAAAATAAAGACATACTTACATAATAATACGCTAATAGTAGGAAACTTCAACATGGCACTTTCTGCAAATGACAGATATTCTAAGCACAACATTACCAAAGAAACAAGGGCTTTAAATGATACACTGGACCAGATGGATTTCACAGTTATATACAGAACTTTCCATCCGAATGAAACTGAATACACATTCTTCTCAAATGCACATGGAACTTTCTCCAGAATAGACCACATACTGGGTCACCAATCAGGTCTCAACCAATACCAAAAGATTGGGATTATCCCCTGCATATTTTCAGACCACAATGCTTTGAAACTAGAACCCAATCACAAGAAGAGATTTGGAAGAAACTCAAACACATGGAGGTTAAAGAGCATTCTACTAAAAGATGAAAGGGTCAACCAGGAAATTAGAGAAGGCTTAAAAAGATTCATGAAACTAATGAAAATAAAGATACAACTGTTCAAAATCTTTGGGATACAGCAAAAGCAGTCCTAAGAGGGAAATACATCCCAATACAAGCATCCCTCAAAAAATTGGAAAAAACTCAAATACACAAGCTAACCTTGCACCTAAAAGAACTGGAGAAAGAGCAGCAAAAAAAAAACCTACGCCAAGCAGAAGAAGAGAGTTAATAAAGATTCAAGCAGAACTCAATGAAATAGAGACCCGAAGAACTGTGGAACAGATCAACAAAACCAGGAGTTGGTTCTTTGAAAGAATTAATAAGATAGCCAAACCATTAGCCAGCCTTATTAAAAACAACAGAAAAAAAGACTCAAACTAATAAAATCATGAATGAAAAAGAAGAGATCACAACCAATACCAAGGAAATACAAACGATTTTTAAAACGTATTATGAACAGCTATACGCCAATAAATTAGGCAATCTAGAAGAAATGGATGCATTAATGGAAAACCATAAATTACCAAAACAGTAACAGGAAGAAATAGAAAACCTGAACAGGCCAATAACCAGGGAGGAAATTGAAGCAGTCATCAAAAACTTCCCAAGACACAAAAGGCCAGGGCCGGATGGCTTCCCAGGGAAATTCTATCAAATGTTTAAAGAAGAAATAATACCTATTCTACTAATGCTGTTCTGAAGGATAGAAAGGGACAGAATACTTCCAAACTCTTCTATGAGGCCAGCATCACCTTAATTCCAAAACCAGACAAAGATCCCACCAAAAAGGAGAATTATAGACCAATATCCCTCATGGACACAGATGCAAAACTTCTCAACAAGATACTAGCCAATAGGATCCAACAGTACATTAAGGAGATTATTCACCATGACCAAGTGGGATTTATCCCCAGGATGCAAGGTTGGTTCAACACTCGTAAAACAATCAACATGCTAGATCACATCAACAAGAGAAAAACAATCAACATGCTAGATCACATCAACAAGAGAAAAAACAAGATCACATCAACAAGAGAAAAATCCTCTCAACAGATGCAGAGAAAGCATTTGACAAAATACAGCATCCATTTCTGATCAAAACTCTTCAGAGTGTAGGGATAGAGGGAACATTCCTCAGCATCTTAAAAGCCATTTATGAAAAGCCCACAGCAAATATGATTCTCAATGAGGAAAAAATGACAGCCTTTCCCCTAAGATCAGGAACATGACAGGGATGTCCACTCTCACCACTGCTTTCAACATAGTACTAGAAGTCCTACCCACAGCAGACAACAAAAAGAAATAAAAGGCATTCAAATTGGCAAAGAAGTCAAACTCTCTTTGCAGATGACATGATACTGTATATAGAAAACCCAAAAGACTCCACCCCCAGATTGCTAGAACTCATACAGCAATTCAGCAATGTGGCAGGATACAAAATCAATGCCCAGAAATCACTGGCATTATTATGTACCAACAATGAGACTGAAGAAAGAGAAATTAAGGAATCAATTCCATTTACAATTGCACCCAAAAGCATAAGATACCTAGGAATAAACCTAACCAAAGAGGTAAAGGATCTATACCCTAAAAACTACAGAACACTTCTGAAAGAAATTGAAGACCAAAGAGATGAAAAAATATTGCATGCTCATGGATTGGAAGGATTAATGTTGTGAAAATGTCAGTGCTACCCAGGGCAATGTATGTGTTCAATGCAATCCATACCAAAGTACCATGGACTTTCTTCAGAGAATTGGAACAAATAATTTTAAAATTTGTGTGGAATCAGAAAAAAACCTGAATAGCCAGGGGAATATTGAAAAAGAAAACCAGAGCCAGGGGCATCACAATGCTGGATTTCAAGTTGTACCACAAAGCTGTGATCATCAAGACAGTGTGGTACTGGCACAAAAACAGACACATGGATCAGTGGAACAGAATAGAGAATCCAGAAGTGGACCCTCAACTCTATGGTCAACTAATATTCGACAAAGCAGGAAAGACTCTCCACTGGAAAAAGGACAGTCTCTTCAATAAATGGTGCTGGGAAAATTGGACATCCACATGCAGAAGAATGAAACTAGACCACTCTCTTTCACCATACACAAAGATAAACTCAAAATGGATGAAAGATCTAAATGTGAGACAAGATTCCATCCAAATCCTGGAGGAGAACACAGGCAACACCCTTTTTGAACTTGGCCACAGCAACTTCTTGCAAGATACATCTATGAAGGCAAGGAAAACAAAAGCAAAAATGAACTATTGGGACTTCATCAGGAAAAAAGCTTTTGCACAGCAAAAGAAACAGTCTACAAAACTAAAAGACAACCTACAGAATGGGAGAAGATATTTGCAAATGACGTATCAGATAAAGGGATAGTTTCCAAGATCTATAAAGAACTTATTAAACTCAACAGCAAAGAAACAAACAATCCAATCATGAAATGGGCAAAAGACATGAACAGAAATTTCACAGAGGAAGACATAGACATAGCCAGCAAGCACATGAGAAAATGCTCCGCATCACTGGCCTTCAGGGAAATACAAATCAAAACCACAATGAGATCCCACCTCACACCAGTGAGAATGGTGAAATAACAAGACAGGAAGCAACAAATGTTGGAGAGGATGTGGAGAAAGGGGAACCCTCTTGCACTGTTAGTGGGAATGTGAACTGGTGCAGCTACTCTGGAAAACTGTGTGGAGGTTCCTCCAAGAGTTAAAAATAGACCTGCCCTACGACCCAGCAATTGCACTGCTGGGGATTTACCCCAAAGATACAGATGCAGTGAAAAGCCGAGACACCTGCACCCGGATGTTTCTAGCAGCAATGTCCACAGTAGCCAAACTGTGGAAGAAGCCTCGGTGTCCATCGAAAGATGAATGGATAAAGAAGATGTGGTTTATGTATACAATGGAATATTACTCAGCCATTAGAAACGACAAATACCCACCATTTGCTTTGATGTGGATGGAACTGGAGGGTATTATGCTGAGTGAAATAAGTCAATTGGAGAACAAACATTAAATGGTTTCACTCATACGGGGAATATAAAACATAGTAAAAGGGATTAAAGGGAAAAGGAGAGAAATTGAGTGGGAAATATCAGTGAGGATGACAGAACATGAGAGACTCCTAACTCTGGGAAATGAACAAAGGGTAGCGGAAGGGGAGGTAGGTGGGAGGATGGGGTGACTGGGTGATGGGCACTGAGGAGGACACTTGATGGGATGAGCACTGGGTATTATACTACATGTTGGCAAATCGAACTCCAATAAGAAAATACAAAGAAAAAAAATGTTGGTTCTATGCATTTTGGAATGTCATCAAGAACGAGGACTACCAACCATCCCCCCAGCAGAGATACGATCATGTTACTTTTCAGCACTGTAGGTCTTCACAGGGCTCCAGTAAATTGTAAATGAGCCCTAACCCTACTTGAAGAGTTGAGAACACAGTCTCTGCCAGCTTCCAACATTTATGTGACCAGGAAACAAGAGATAAATTAACTTCCCTGAACCATTTCCTCACCTGCAAATTGGAGATAACAGAGTAACATCTCATCAGGTTATTTATGGAGATAAATGAACTAATAAAGAACTAAGAGCCAGTTATGTCCTGAATAGTGTCAACTGTCCCTATCCACAATTGAGAGATGCCACAAGAGACAAAATTCTCCAAATTCAAAGTTTTGAAATCGACTGGGAAAAAAAGGCTATTACTGAAGACTAAGGGTACCCTTGAAATGCCTGCTTCAAGGAACTCAGTCTTTTTACTGCTAGCCCAAAGTGCCAGGAGCAGAACTGCTCGGTTCTAGGAACAAGAGGAAGGAGGCAGACCTGGGAGGCATGTAGGTATGAGCAGTGGCCAGAACTAACAACAGTGTCCCGGTGGGACATCCATGGGGGTATGTTTGTGGAGGCAAATTGAAAGGAAGCAAACTTTGACCCAACATAAAGAATAAATGGTGACCTTGCAAAAAGCCATCTCTAGATAGCCATGGGCTACATGATTTTGCAGTAAGTCAATCCTCCAAAATCCTAAGGAATCTTATTTCATATTTAGAGAATCTATGTCTTTTCTTTATGGTTACTTGACATCTTTCAAAGAGATGGTTTGTAAAGTTTCTGTGTATAGGCCCTAAAGTTGGAAATACCTGGATTTGTATCCTGCCTCTGCCACTCTCTTGGCTGTGTGAGCTTAGGTAAGTTAGTGAACTTCTCTGCACCAAGGATGATATTAATTATACCCATTTCAATGAGCTGCTGTGAAAATGCAGATAACATTAAGAGTTTCAATATTGACTAGCACTTACTAAAATGCTATTATTATAATTATTATTTCTTTATTTTTATTTTTTATTTTTTATGATAGTCACACACAGAGAGAGAGAGAGAGAGAGAGAGAGAGAGGGAGGGAGGGAGGCAGAGACATAGGCAGAGGGAGAAGCAGGCTCCATGCACCGGCATGGGATTCGATCCTGGGTCTCCAGGATCGCGCCCTGGGACAAAGGCAGGCGCCAAACTGCAGCGCCATCCAGGGATCCCTATAATTATTATTCCTTTTTTCATCTTCCAGTCCCTGGATCCTTCACCATTTTTTATAGATACCCGGCACCTTTCTGGATTCTCTTTTTCTTTACCAAGTCTGGGACCCAGCCTGTCATTTTATTTATTTATTTTTTAAAAGATTTTATTTATTTATTCATGAGAGACACACACACACACACACAGAGGCAGAGACACAGGCAGAGGGAGAAGCAGGCTCCATGCAGGAAGCCTGATGTGGGACTCGATCCCGGGTCTCCAGGATCACGCCCTGGGCTAAAGGCAGCGCTAAACTGCTGAGCCACCCAGGCTGCCCCAGCCTGTCATTTTACAGTAACATTCTCCAACACTCTGGATCTCCTGCCACCATGACCCAAAGGTTGGTTGCTGAAATGGAGTGGGTGCCATGGGAATTAAA
Organism: Vulpes lagopus; assembly: GCF_018345385.1. Taxonomy (NCBI): domain Eukaryota; kingdom Metazoa; phylum Chordata; class Mammalia; order Carnivora; family Canidae; genus Vulpes; species Vulpes lagopus. Next base: position 51,908,518 of record NC_054824.1, on the reverse strand, counting down.
CTACATGTCTGTGTTGTCAAATGGATGTCCACATTTCTGGCAGTGATGTCAGGGCTACTACAATTCAAGAATACCAGCTTTGAAATCAGATGCACCTGAGTTCAAGTCCGGCCTCTGGTAGTTAACAGTGTACTTGGCCTTAGACATCATGGTCTCTTAGGCCTCCATGTGCTCACCTGTGACTTTGGGCTATAGGATCTGCTGGGCTGGACATCATCCATGTGACCCACCAGGTATTGCTCTACCACTCTGCCCTCTGGCTTCATAAGAGTAGTACCCAAAGGTAGGTTCACACATCTGCCTTCCAGAAGGGCCTGCAGTGGTTCAGACTTCTTCAAACACAGCTTGAATACCATTGCTAAGCCCAAAAATCTGGCCCCAGGAGTAAGTCTAACTGTGTAGCCTGTAATTTGACATAGTTCCTGATCCCCCACCTTGTGCCTCGACTTATGCTGTTCCCTGCTAGGTCCTGACTGCACAGGACTAAATCCTACCTTTTGCTTCAGCCTGGCTCAAGTGCCTTTAAGCCATTCTTTGGCTCAACCCCCAAACATAGGGACTGTTCTCTTGCAAGAACTCCTATATCCTATCCTATATCACTGTCTATGTATCTTTCTCTCAACATTCTATCACTTCCTGCTTTGTATTACAATTGTGTGTTTTATTTCTCATGCTGATTTGTAAGTCCCATGGGGGAAATCACTGTATTTTACTCCTGTGCCTCCCATAATTGCTTGCCCATGCAGGCTGCTTAACAGATCCTAAGTGAATGATGTGTGTTGTGCCATTGGTGGGTGAAGTCCATAAGCTAGGTGAAAGACTTTAGAAAGCAATTCTTTGGGGGTGTTCTTCAGCTATATGAGCAAGCACTGTGTTCCTGTACAGTACTCCTCGTGTCGAGGGATGGGATGAGGAGTAAATTCATCTCTAATCTCTCTTTTGGATCACTGCTACTTATAGTTCATGACAAAACACTGTCTAAAAAGGCTCACTAGGGGTAACCCTGCATGAATGATGATATTCCAGAACAGATGGCAGGCTCTGGGGGAGGGGAAAGTGTGAAGGGAGAGTGTAAAGGGAAATTTTCACTCTCTCTCGCCAACCTGCCAACCAGGAGAAATGGAATACACCCTCTATGCTGGTGTCTTTGATTCCCCTTCTGACATGAAGACACACCGTAATGAATTAACATTTATATCTTAGTGATAAATTCAGCCAAGATGTATCGAACTTACATTATGGGTCCCAGCACTGCCATGTGCTTTAGGGGATACTGAGGACCAGAGGCAGGGTGTCCGCCTCTATTTATTGCTCAGGTTTACATGAGAAGCAAAATCTAAACATACTACCAACCAGAGAGAGGAGGCATATGGATGGGTTCACTATTTGACAACTCTGCCCTAAAGCCATTCATGAGTTGAAAGCATTTTAACACAATTTGAGGTCACATCATGGGAGCCTCAGATTCTCTGTGCCTGAGTTACTCTCTGGGAAGAAATAAAGTTCCTTTAAGGTAGCCAGGGGTAAAAATAGCTTACCACTGACTTTGAATTGGAGCTAAACATTTTAGCCTTTATGAAGCAACCTTCACTGGCTACCTGCCTCCCTGGCTTCAGACTGACCCCTTACTTCTGTCCCTCATCTCAGAAACGTAAACCAACACGCTGCTCATGGCCATTTGAGGGAAATGCCCGGACTGGTTTTGGATCCTGTAGGTAGAGCACAGGGGCACAGACTGCCGGCTGGGGCTCCTGCTGGCAGGAGGAAGGAGCAGGTTGGGTTACGGGATACCCAGCAAGTGGACCACATGTCCTCCTTTCCCCTGAGCTTCCATCTAGCTGGTGTTTCAAATTAGTTTACATAGTCCTATGACTTGGAAGAATGAAGAAATGAAATTTCACATTTTTAACGTCACTTATTGTACTGGTAATTGCTTGATTCTTGCAGTTCTTGTGTTTTCCCAGCAACCTATTTCACAGAGTGGTTGAGAAGATGAGCTAAAATAGGTTCAAGTGCTTAGAAGAGTGACAGCCCATGGTTGGCAGTAAAAATATTAGGTGTTAAATATAAAATTCATTACTTGCTGGTCTGTGTTTTAACCTATTAACTCCTGAAGAGCAGAAAATATATTTGACTCCTCCTTGATTCAACCTAGCAAAAACATAGATAAATTCTTCCCCTTCTATTCTTTAATACTTTCTGATGATGTATCCTTAAAAAGGTAATTTTTAATGTTAACTGCTATAAATTAGTTCTCTTCCTTTTTTATACTCATATGCTTATTATAAATACCCCTCAATCCAGCACCAACTGGTTCAGGATAAAAGGACCCTACATCTCTTGACTAGCAGGGCTTGCCTGCATAGAGCTGCACTGGGAGTGGTTAAGGGGGGGTGTTGGTGTCCCCTCACTTATGAAGTTTTTGTCTTTTTCTTTCTTTCTTTCTTTCTTTCTTTCTTTCTTTCTTTCTTTCTTTTTTTCTTTCTTACTTCTTTCTTTCTTTCCCACAGATGAACAGACATCAGCTCTTGCAGCTGCTCTAATGACCCTGTCCAAAGGAAAGCTACTCTAAAAATAGAATCAAAGGGAACAAATGGTCTGCCTGACAACCTATTTTGAGGGGCAGGAGGTTGGAGGATTCAAAAAAATGAAAGTATGTTATCAAGTAGGATGAGAAACGTACAGATTGGAAAAATTTTAAGGCATGACTTTTACCAAAAAAAAAGCTCAATTGGTCAAGTTCATAGCTATGTGCCATCTAAAGAGATTAAGTTAAACATGTGAAGTTGCCAGTATTAGATACGGCCTAATGCCTTCAGGTTTTACACAATGCTTTCTATACTTCCTATATATAATAAAGCCCTTGGTATCTTAGGAACACAATTTAAAAAGTTTTCATAGTAAACCACAGGCCTTTGGAATGGTGTTAAGGGAAAAAAACCTAAAGACTCCATCAAAAACTGCTAGAACTTATAAATGAATTCAGTAAAGTTGTAGGACATAGAATGAATGTATGGAAATCTCTTGCATTTCTATACACTAATAATGAAACAGCAGAAAATGAAATTAAGAAAACAATCCCACTTACAATTGCACCAAAAATAGTAAAATACTAGGACAAATTTAACCAAAGCCCTATACTATGAAAACTATAAAACACTTATGAAAGGGGATCCCTGGGTGGCGCAGCGGTTTGGCGCCTGCCTTTGGCCCAGGGCGCGATCCTGGAGACCCGGGATCGAATCCCACATCGGGCTCCCGGTGCATGGAGCCTGCTTCTCCCTCTGCCTGTGTCTCTGCTTCTCTCTCTCTCTCACTGTGTGCCTATCATAAATAAATAAAAAAATTAAAAAAAAAAAAAAAACACTTATGAAAGAAATTGAAGATGACACCAAAAAAAGTGGAAAGATATTCTATGCTCCCGAGTTGGAAGAAGAAATATTGTTAAAATGTGTATACTACCCAAAGTAATCTATGCATTTAATGCAATCTCTATCAAAATACAACAGCATTTTTCACAGAGCTAGAGTGAACAATCCTAAAATTTGTATGGAACCAGAGAAGACCCCAAAGAACCAAAGCAATCTTGATAAAGAAAAAGAAAAACAGGGGATCCCTGGGTGGCGCAGCGGTTTGGCCCCTGCCTTTGGCCCAGGGCGCGATCCTGGAGACCCGGGATCGAATCCCACATCGGGCTCCCGGTGCATGGAGCCTGCTTCTCCCTCTGCCTGTGTCTCTGCCTCTCTCTCTCTCTGTGACTATGATAAATAAATAAAAATTAAAAAAAAAAAAGAAAAAGAAAAAAAAACTGGAGCTATGACAATTCCAGACTTCAAGTGACATTACAAAGATGTACAAAGCTGTAGTAATTAAAACAGTTTGATACTGGCAAAAAAATAGACACACAGATCAATAGAACAGAATAGAAAGCCCAGAAATAAACCCATAATTAATTATATGATCAACTGATCTTTGACAAAAGAGGAAAGAAAATACAATGAGAAAAGCTCTCTTCAACAAATGGTGTTGGAAAAACTGGTCAGCTACACATGAAAGAATAAAACTGGACCACTTTCTTAAACCATTTACAAAAATAAATTCAAAATGGATGAAAGATCTAAATGTGAGCCCTGAAAACATAAAAATCCTAGAAGAGTACACAGGCAGTAATTTTTCTGACATTGGCTATGATAACAGTTTTCTAGATATGCCTCCTGAGGCAAGGGAAACAAAAACAAAAATAAACTATTGGGACTACATCAAAATAAAAAGCTTCTGTACAGCAAAGGAAACAATCATCAAAGCAAAAAGGCAATCTCCTGGATGGGAGAAGTTATTTGCAAATAATATATCCAATAATGGGGTTGCTACCAAAACTATATTTAAAAAAACTGCTACAACTCAACACCCTATAAACAAATAATCCCATTAAAAATGGGCAGAAGTCATGAACAAATGTTTCTCTAAAGAAGACATCCAAATGGCCAACAGACATGAAAAGATGCTCAGCATCCGTCATCATCAGGGAAATGCCAATTAAAACCACACTGAGATAACACCTCACCCCTGTCAGAATGGCTAACATCAAAAACACGAGAAACAATAAGTATTGATGAGGATGTGGAGAAAAAGTAACCCTTATGCATTGGTGGAAGGAATGCAAACTGGTGCAGCCACTATGAAAAACAGTGTGGAGATTCCTCAAAAAGTTAAAAATAGAACTACCCTATAATTTGGTAATCTATAGCCAAATTATGGAAGCAGCCTACAAGTCCATTGGTAGATGAATATATAAAGAAATTTACTCAGCCAAAAAGGAGAATGAAATTTGCGACAACATGGATGGAACAAGTATAACAGTAAGAGAAATAAGTCAGAGAAAGATAAATACCATATGATTTCAATGATGTGTGGAATTTAAGAAGCAAAAAAAATGGGCGAAGGAAAAAAAGAGAGAGGGAGAAACCAAGAAACAGACTCTTAACTATGAAGAACAAACAGATGGTTATCAGAGGGGAGGTGGGTGAGGGTATGTGTGAAACAGCTGATGGTGATTAAGAGTACATTTATCATGACGAGCACTGAGAAAAGTATAGAATTGTTGAATCACTGTATTATACACCTGAAACTAATATAACATTATACCTTAACAATACTGGAATTAAAAGAAAAAACTTAATGAAAAAATAAAATAAAATGGTATCAAGGGCCTTCCAAGTTTTCCAACTCTTCAGAGAATATTTAGCTCTCAGGAACTCTTGGTATTACCATGGTACAAACTGAGCATTCACCAAACACATAATGGCACCCTGGACTTTCTCCATGAACTCATAGCTCAAAGTCTTGCCTAGGAGAAACTGTCATTTCTGTGGTCTTTTAATTTTCCCTTCTCCCTGGGTAAACTGGGAGTGATCTAAATGAGGGGAAAGCAAATCAAACAGCAGAGTCACATACCTACCATTTGAGTGGACATGGAAGCCCCTAGAACCATGTCTAGAATCATTAACTTTTTTTTAGGGTATGTTCTTACATAGGGTTTTTAATAACTATAGATTTAATTACACTGTATATCCAGTTATACATTTTGCTTGTTTACTTATTTCATAAGTATTTTCACCCATATTACATTCATTACATCTTTTTTTTTTTTCAACTTAATCTGTTTAAGCAATCTCCACTGCCAACATGGGGCTTGAACTCATGACCCCAAGACCAAGAGTCGCACATTCCTCTAAGCCAGCCAGACACACCTCAGTACATCTTTTAAATTAGTTTGTCACAAAATACACTCATGCTTAAAAATGTAAATTACATAGAAGTGTGTCAAGTGAAAAGTAAAAGCTTTTATTTCCTATACTCAAGAGATACTAGCTCTATTATAGCCTTCCAGAGCTTTTTATCTATGAGTGTCTGCCTGTGTCTAGGTGAGCTGTTTATGTATAGATTAATTTTTCTTTATATTTATGGGATCATTCTAAACATCAGGTCTGGCAACTTGCTTTTTTTTCCTTAATAATGTATTTCAGGTTGTCAGAGTTAGCAAATAAAAATACAGGATACCCTGTTAAATGTGAATTTCAAATCAACAAGAATTTTTTTAGTGTAAATATGTCTCAGATATTGCATGAAACAAACTTATACCAAAAAATGATCTATTGTTGATCTGACATTCATATTTCATGGGCATCCTGTCTTATATACTATAAGCACATTTCCATAGCTGCACATTTCCACATGTCTAAATCTGGGCAGGCAATCTTGGAGTAGAATCAGGGGGAATTTTTCTCTTCTTTTTTCTTATTTGTCATTATCAAAGGTTTATCACTGTAACTGCTTTATAGGGAGAGTAGGTCCTGTGAGCTGGAAGTCCTCTTCATCCACAGAGCACCTTGATTAGTGAGGCCACAGAACCCCGGGAGTGAGTCTATGGAATACTCTCTGACTCTGCCTCATAGAGGCAGAAGACCCCCTGGGGCAGCCAGAGGGAAGGAACAGAGGAGAAGACCAGGCCAGCACTTCGGGAGGCCCCTTCTGCTGACTTCCTCAAAATCATCTAAGTTATCCTCTAGTTCCTGGGATTGATGGAGTTGGCAGGATCTTCTTGGTGGGGTGCCCTGAGCCCACTAAGACTTTTATCGAGTCCTAGGTTCCCCATGGGTTCTGGCTCCTTTTTCTCCCTTTGGGGTGATATCTGATCCTCTACCCCCATCCTCCACATATGGTTGACTAGATACCCTGAGGAGTGTGGGGGACTTTGTGCCTATGAGGTCTCCTGGGGGCCCTGGGGCTGGGCCCCAGTTCCAGAAGGGAGATTTGGCAAGTGGATCATCTCCACTATTTCACTCAGTATTTCTCACATGGGACTGCATGAGATTGGGCAGCCAGCATGCGGCTGATGTGCTGATTTTGAGTGACTCAAATTGTTTATACAGAAAAGGCCCTGCCAGAAAATATTGTCCTCTCCCACCTCCCCACTCTGCGGTGGCCTAGAGAAAACAAGTGAAAGGAAGGAGAAGGGAATGGGAAGTTGGAAAAAAAGAAGGTGTGAAGTTGATAAAAGCCCTGAGAGAAACCAAGGAACCCAGCTGAGAAGGAATCTGGGGAATGTCTATGGCCAAGAGTCTAAGAATTTTTGTATATACTAACTTATTCAATCCTAACAAGAACCCTAGGAGGTAGGAGCTATGACTACAGCAATTTACAAAAGAGGGGGAAGGGAGGAAAGGAAAGAAGAAAGAAAGAAAGAAAGAAAGAAAGAAAGAAAGAAAGAAAGAAAGAAAGAAAGAAAGAAAGAAAGAAAGAAAGAAATTGGAGTCCAGAGAAATTAGGTAATTTACCCAAGATCACAAAACAGCTAGAAAGTGGTAGAGATGGCTTGGCTTTTGGTCAATAGAGTTGACTCCAGAGTCTATGGTCCAAAATACTTGGGTAAATGTGACTAATGTGGATTTTTAACTTGACTGTATAGTGTGTGATATGACTACTTCCCATTGCCCCCAACTTTCTAGTAAACTCTACTATACTCATGAATGACTTGTTTTACATTTTACTTTTTTAGAACGAGTAAGGAGGCTATTTCTTATTTAGATCTATAAAGTAAAGAAGCAGGAATGCCTGGGCATCAGTGAACACGTGACCATAAACTTTTCTGGGGCCCATACAAATCTTCGGGAAGGCATGTATATCAGTCAGGATACTGACAGGGGAAGCCAACACCCTCACAGGGTTTAACCAAGAGTTTAATGAAGAAACATTGGGGTGGTGCAGGGTCGGGGGGCAGAATTAAGGGAACCAGGAAAGGAAGGTGAAGCACCAACTGGGCTGGCATGAGAGAGAAGCCTTTATACTCCTTGTCCTTAAGGGGCAAGGGAGATAACTGTGTTATTGAGTCTAAAAGGAGCTTGGAACCTTGGAAGGCAAATCTCCTGCCCAGAGCTATGACTACAGAATGAAGAGCCATGGCAACACAGGAAAGAAGCAGAGAGAATAAATATCTCTTCCTCTTTCTCTTTCGGATCTCTGATATCCTACAGGTGTTTCTTGGCCAAATCCAACCAAGAAGCCAGAGGCAAGGGACCCTGATAAGGCAATCTAAAGGTCAGCCTTGGGAGACAGAGAGGAGGCAGACAAGGATGGAGGTGAAGAAAACATAAAATAATAGCACTGGAATTGGAACTTTAACAAGCTCTGGGAGACAGAGTGTGTGTGTGCGTGTGTGTGTGCAGTGCATAGAAAGACACTAGTTTGGGTTCAGGCTCTCCATTGGGCTTCAGTTGTTCCTGGATTTCACCAAAAGCCCAGATATATCTTAGAGAGACTGAACTCTGAAGGCATATGCTCCCCCCTGTCCCAGGAGCCCGGTTACATCCTGAGGTCTCTGTGACTGAGAACATCTTTTGTGCTCACCTGAGTCAGCGAGCCAAGCCCAGGCTTGGCCTGAACCATCTGGCTGCCTGAAGCCAATGGCCAGGTATTGTTCATCTCTCTGGTGTCTTGCTGACTCTGGATTAGGCTCACTGTCAGAGGGGCCCATTCTATTCCCATGCCAGTGATACTGATGAGCAAGGCATCCATAGACTATTTTTGAGTGTCAGCCTAAGTGTTCAGGACATTGCATAGCTCATGTAAAAGAGACTACTTTATGATTCATTATTTTAAAAAATTATATAATGTCATTTGTAATCTTAACATGCCATGTGACACATGATTCTTATTTGACAGGTTACTTTAGGTGAAATCTTCATTGGAAGTGGTTGCTTTTGTATTTCATTAATCTTAAAACAGAGTACTTTTAGGCAAGGGTAATAATCTTTCAGAATAAATTCCTCCTATATAGGCTTTCATTTATTATCCTGAAAGTCCAACAGGAGTTACTTGTTTGGACTTGAAGTAATGCCATTCGACATCAGAATTTTTTTTTTAAAGATTTTATTTATTTATTCATGAGAGACACACAGAGAGAGAGAGAGGCAGAAATACAGGCAGAGGGAGAAGCAGGCTTCAAGGAGCCCAGGATCCCCAGACCCCGGGATCATGGCCTAAGCCAAAGGCAAGACGCTCAACCACTGAGCCACCCAGGCATCCCAGACACCAGAATTATTACTTCTTAGAATAAGGTCAATATTATTCTGATCACAGTAAAATGTGACTGCCATCTTATGATTTTTCACTCTACCTTGTAAACCTGAAAATTGGAATAGGAACAATAGTTAACAGTTTTTAGGAAGCAAACGGTTATTAAAGCCATAACAACTAATTTGCAACAATTTATTTTAGCGGAAAATGTCAGGTGTGTGTTGGCCATCCTGTCATCAGGGGTAGCGATGATTCATATGACCCTTGAGGGTGGAGAAATGAAGGCTTTAGAAGGATGGGAATGATATGTTGATGTGGATTTTCTGGGGTAGGCTTACTACAGACTCCGGTGGCAGTATTAGAGTCCTGTGGCTACACTGAAGCCTTTTAGCACTTTCTGCTGTTACTTCAACTAACCCACAGTGAGTGTTTCATCTGATTCTGATCTTTGCTTCTATGTGATACAGTGAAAAAAAAAAAAAACCCAAACCCATGATTCGATATTCATGATTATGTGGTATAAGGTGATGTTGTGATGTGATCTATGAGATTATCTTTGAAATGTTTTGAAGTGTCATTTCATTCTTATCTTTCTCAGGGGAGCATTGGCCCTTTAGGCTAGGAATTTCTGGCTTTCTCTCTCTCTTTTTTATCTTTTTGTTTTTCAGTGCTCCTTATCATCTTGGTTTTGGCTCTGTGGTCGTTCCAAGGTCGCTGTTATCCAAATACTTCTCAGTGAACTCATGCAGCCTCTCAGTGTTGGCTTCCAGGCCCAAAGCCCTCCCAGGGGATGTGGAGAGCACAGCAGGCTGGAAAAGCTAGGAAAGAGAGGAGAAGACTATGTTCTGAAATGCCATCCCATTCAAACTGTCCACATGAAGGATAAATTCCAGCAAATACACCTTTCCATTTCTTGCTGAACTTCTAAGATCTGAAGGCAAGCCCAAAGGGCAAAAATCTTAAAAATAAAAAACCAGAGGGGCACCTGGGTGGTGCAGTCAGTGAAGTGTCAGACTCTTGGTTTCGGCTCAGGTTGTGGTCTCAGGGTTGTGGGATCCAAGCTGAGTTTGGAGCCTGCTTAAGATTCTCTCTCCCTCTGCACCTTCCTGGCTTTCTAAAATAAATAAATAAATCTTAAAAAAAATAAGTAAAAAATTTTAAATAAAAAACTAGAAATGCATAGAAGCAGGGTTAAACCTGAGACTTTCCCTGTCCCCCATACAACCAAGATATCTGAAGATGTCACATTCTCAGTGGAATGAAATGGTAGGCTGGGAAAAAAATCTGCCTCATTGCAGAAGGCACCACCCAAAACAAACAAACAAACCAACAAACAACTTGGTGGGGAATAAAATGACAATAGCAATTTCTTCTCTAAGGATCTGTAATCAGAGGCCTACCCTTTTGAGGATCTGGGATACCAATCTACAGTATCTGCTCAGTCAGAGACACTAGAAGGGAAACCTAGAAGTGAAGTGATCCTTAGTGGCAGCCCTAGTACACGTGCACATCCTCTCTGAAGAGAAATACCCTTATCAAGCTCTCGTGGGTTATCAAAATCTGAGTTTATAATAAAACAATTACCAGATGTTTTAGGAAACAATAATCATGACTGAGATTTGCCAGAATCACACACACACACACACACACACACACACACACACACACACACACAAACAGTTCTATATCCCGGTAAGATTTCAGATATTGGAATTACTAGAGAAGATAGAATGATTATCCACGAAATACATGCTAATAGAGATGTTACATATGTTTCGTATCACATTTTAAAATAATTTTCCAATTAAAAAGATAGAACCAAAACACTGGACAACAATAGTAGGTCCACTGAGAGGGAGTGATTAGAGGTATAAAATTTTAAGATTCCTGTATTTTTGGAAGGAGAATCTGTATTTTATTTTACTTGGAGCTTTGTTAAATTATGTATACAATTTTAAAGGTAACTACTAAGAGGATAAAAGTAGAGTGTAACATAGAGTGAACAAAACGTAATCTAAAACACATCAGGAGAAAAAAAAGAGAAACAAATGAAAAACAACAAAGAGATCACAGGATCATCTGGGTGCTGGCGCAGTGGTTGAGCATCTGCCTTAGGCTCAGGTCATGATCCTGCGGTCCTGGGATGGAGTCCCCCATCGGGCTCCCCATGGGGAGCCCGCTTCTCCCTTTGCCCATTTCTCTGCCTTTCTTTCTGTGTCTCCCATGAATAAATAAATAAGATCTTAAAAAACCCCACAAACCCAAAGAGATCGCAAAAGAAGATGGCAGAAATAAATACAAATTTATCAGTAATCATAATAAGTATATAATAGCCCCTTTACTTATGGTTTTGCCTTCTGCAGTTTCAGTCACTCACAGTCAACTGTGGGCCAGAAGTAGATGATCCTCCTCTTGATGTATTGTCATAGGCTATGTTACAGTGCCCATGTCATTCACCTCATTTCATCTAGTCCTGTCTCATAGGCATGCAATCCTCTCACAACACCAGAAGAAGGCTGAGGGGTGGGCGCCTGGCTGGCTCAATCAGGGGAGTGTGCAACTTTTGATCTTGGGGTTTTAAGTTTGAGCCCCACATTGAGTGTAGAGATTACTTAAAAATAAAATCTTAAAAAAAGAGAAGGTGAGTAGAGGACAATAAATATTTTGAGAGAGAGAGAGACTACATTCACATGGCTTTTATTGCAGTCTATTGTTATATTTGTTCTATTTTATTATTCATCTCTTGCTGTGCCTCATTTATAAGTTAAACTTTATCATATGGATGTATGTATAGGAAAAAACAGTCTCTATAGGGTTCGGTACTTTCTGCTCTTTCCAGCACCTGGGGGTCTTGGTTAAAGGAGGGCTATTGTGCCAATTTTTCGTTTAGCCTCAAAAACAATGTTTCTGATTGTAAAAGTGCTTCCATCCTCCCTGTGTGTGGCTTTGGTGCAGGCCCCACAGATGGTGGTGCAGGAGCAGTGGTGGCTTTCTCCTGTGACCTGGCAGTCCCCTAAGGACCAATCATGAGCTTGAAGTGTCTGGCCTAAGGCAGGCATTAGCCAGCATCTGAGGTGGTGGTATTGGTGTCAGGTTACAATGGCAAATGTTTCTCTGACAGCATCTTTTAGGATGCTTGTTTTTGACACTGAGTCTGTATTCAACATGAAAAGAAAATGCACCTCTGAGGGAAACAAGGTGGAAGCATGGAACTTTTGTTTCTGTGGAGGAGATTATCTTGAGGGGTGCAGAGCCACCTCCAGAACACCCTGAGGATGAGAAGGATCCTTCAAAGTCTGGGAGCAGGTCTCACTCTGGAGCAGATAAAAGAGAGAAATGAAAGGAAAGCAGATCTTTAAAAAAAAAAAATGGAAGGAGTTATGTTGACTATCCAGAAAGTCAGGAAAAAGGAGATTTTTTTAAAAATGATGTTTTGTCCCAAGTCTGCTAAAGAAAAAAGAAGAGAGAAGGAATTCTGGTGGAACAACAGGCTCTGAGTATTTAGAAAAATATTCTCAGAGCATTTACATGGATCTTAAGACCAAAAAACCCCAATGCTTTGTTGATGCTTTTTCCTTTAACTCGTACTTAAGATAATGCTTCTAATAAAATGGATAAACATAGCTTATCCAAGTTTAAAGCGGGAATAAGAAGTACACCCCATCCCATTTTAATGAACTCATCCTGGCTCCCAGAGATCTCAGCCATCACTAGGTGCATCCCACAATAGCCTGAAATACCTGATGTAGAGCTAGGCTGCCACCAACTGGTGGACCGTGTTTGTTTCTGCTCTGCTTTCCAGGAAGCATAACGGACTTTTTTTGTATTTCCAGTGCTTGACCTTTGGACATTTCCACTCTTTTGAAAGGAAAGCTAAATCTAAAATCACACTTTAAGTATCCCAAACTGGCTTTGCCTGTTACTATTCTGCACCAAATAAATAGGCTGGGACTCCACTCTTGACTTCTTGAGAAAGGGGTTCAGAACTTTCCAACATCTGGTTAACCACTGGCTTAGTTGAGGGTCTTTCATCTGTAAGGTAAGTTTCAACTCAAACTTCTTACATCTCAAATCTGCATTTATTTGCTCATATACCTAGTAAGTATGGAACTTATCTCAAAGACCCCCAGCACTCAAGCCACGTGTGGTGTAAGACACAATCTAGAGTCATAGAGCAAAGTTTGCTTTGCTGTTCCCTTGCGCTCACACTCAGCACCCCCACTGGTTCAGAGGGGGCCCTTCCCTAAGGATGGATCAGGATCTTTACCACAAGAAAGCAAAGAGAAAAAATAGTGTTTATCTTTTCAATTTGTAAACATATTTAAAATTTTCATAACAGATTTTTGAAGGAGCTTTGGCTTTGCAAAATCAGACTTTTGAGAGAAGAAAGACTTATTGAGATTCAAAAGAGTTAAACCCTAAAGGAAACAGGGGATGGGATCTGTGCCTTAACTAACATATGGGAGAGGAAATAGTTGGCGCTGGCCCTGAGGACCAAATTAGGATTGCCCAGATGTGGAGTTTGAAAGAGGAAGGGATGGAGCAGATCTGGAAGGAGGCTGGTGATCCTATGAGTGGAGGAGTGCACCTGGGGGGACTTTTCCAAGGGGAAGTGGGTCTGCACTGGAGCACTGCCCAGGCTTCTGCTCCAACAGCATTTGAGACTAAGTATCTGGTTTGAATCTCCCACTGAAATGAAGAAAAAAAAATTTTAAATAATCTTTTCAAAAGCATTGATGACCTGTAAAACAGTATTCAGGACAAAAGCTATAATAGGAACATGGAGTGATAAGAATACAGAAGCCACTCTTCCCAACTACTAAATGTGAGTTTTGCGTTTTAAAGAACTTGCAAGTTACAGAGTACAAGAAAAAAAAAAAAAGCTCCATAAAATAGGAGACATCAGCCTAGAAAGCTGGATTCTGTAAATGGCCATATCCCTTCCGTGACCAGCTTCATAATTTATGGGACCCAGCGTAAAATAAAAATGCAGGGCACCTCATCCAAAACTCTTAGGAATTTTAAGACAGTAACAGCAGAGCATCAATCCCAGTAAGAAGCTCTTCTGAGCTCACTGCCCTATGCAACCCCTTGTGGAACTAGGGTGAGCTAGATGTGAGCACAACTCTCACCATCTCCGGCAGACTACCTTTCTAAACAGCCACAACACAGCCTTCATGTGGGTTTACAACTGAAATTCATACTGTCTGGGTCATCCTCAAATACCTCCAGCCAGGAATTTAGCATAAAGGAGACTTGGGCTGATCGTGCCACAAGGAGCTGGACGGAATCTAAGACAAGTCCTGTCTGACGGAATAAAACTTCAATCCAAGGACTAAGTCAATCCCCCTATTCACAGAACCAAGTAAAACAGTTCACAGTCACAAATCATACACAACATAAGGAAGCAAGCCACCATGAACAAAACCAACGGAAATAAGAAAATTAATTCTAAAAAAGGGAGGTGGTGCCTGGGTGGCTCAGTCCGTGTTAAGTTTCTGACCCTTGGTTTCAGCTCAGGTCATGATCTCAGGGTCTTGAGATTAAGACCCCTGACAGGCTCCATCTCAGTGGCAAATCTGCTCGAGATTCTCTGCCTGTGCCCCTCCCCACCGTTCATGTGTGCTCTCTCTCTCAATCTCTCTAAAATAAATAAAAAAATTTTTAAAAGAATTGTAAAAAAAAAAAAAAAAAAGACCTACAAAGATGTTTCTATTGTTGGCCTTCTCAGACACCAAATATTAAAAGGCAACATAACACGCTTGCTTTTTTGTTTTTGTTTTTTTTTTAAACTAAGGTCAGGGTGTGACATCCCACTACAATTTTGTAAGATGTTACCCTTGGAAGAACCTGGGTAAACAATACATGGGATCTCCCTGTATTATTCCTCACTACTACATGAGAATCTACAATTATCACAAAATAAGAAATTCAATAAAATTTGAGGAAAAACTAGATAATATGAGCAGTGAATAGAATTATTAAAAGCATGAATAAGTAGATTTTTAAAAAGTTGGTAGAATGTCTAGAACTGAAAAGGAAGAAAGGAAGAAGGAAAGAAAGAAAGAGGAAGAAAGAAAGAAAAAAGAAAGAAGGAAGGAAGAATTATTGAGCTAGAAGAACATTCCAAAGCAATTTTGCAGAATGCAGCATAGAGAGAAAAAGAGATGGAAAAATGTGACCTAGAGGTTAAGAGACGAGTAAGACAGAATAAATAAATCTAACATGTCAAATTAGAGTTCTCAATGAAGAGGAGAAAGTTAGAATGGGAAAGAGGAAACACTTAAGGAGATGACAGCTGAGAATTTTCCACAATTGGTGGACACTAATCCACACCAAACATGGCATATTAAAAATGTACAACAAAACAGCCATGATGAAAAGAGGATTACTTCCAAAGGAACAAAATTAGGCCACTGACTTTTTGACAATTCATTTAGAACCTTCCTGCACACACTGACCACCTTTCAATAATTTCCCATTAGCTTCTGGATAGAGGCCAAAATATTTTGCATGGTCTACAGTGCCATGCGTTCATAGACTTCTTCAGGAGCCATTGTCCTGTCAGCAATCTGTGCTTCATGGTTTTCTTCCAGTTTTTGGTGGAACTGCTGTCTTGTCTCCTGGCTGGAAACTTCAGACACAACACTTCCTCCATCCACATCACTTCCCACTATCTCTGTCCTTCACCTCCGTAACTGCTTCTCATCCTGCAGGACTCGGATCAAAGTTCTCTTCCTTTGGAAGTGCAGTACATGTTTGTTGAATCTGTGTTTATTTTTTGTTTGTTTTGCAGCCCAACATTTGAGCTCCACTTCTGCCTCAAGGGGGGTCTTATAAATTGTATCCTTTGACTGATACGACTTCAAACTTCTTATTCAGAATAGCTATTAGAAAGTATTCATCAAGGTGCCTGGGTGGCTTAGTCGGTTGAGTGACTGACTCTTGGTTTCGGCTCAGGTCATGATCTCAGGGTCCTGGGATCGAGCCTCCCTCACTCACTTGCTCTTTCTAAAACAGATAAATAAATCTTTTTTTTTTAAAGAAATTATTCAGCATATGCTAAGGACTACTAACAAGTGAAACTGATTTTCTGATGAGGTTTAGTAAAATGTCTCCTTACTAAATAGTTAGAGTTCTGTATTTTTTTTTTAAATCCAGAAAACATTATTTTTCTTACATGAAGTACTCTACCTTCAAATTTTCTAAGTTCCAACATAAACTCAGTTGAAGTTTTTATGTGAAATGCTTCTATAAACTGGCAAGTCCATTTTTAAGAAAATAGGGTTAAGAAGTCTCTCTTCCTTTCAGGTACAAAGGGTAGAAAGTTACCAAATCCACAAAGTGTGCTAGGGTCTTATTGTCTCTCAGTCCTATAATCAATCATGCTTCTGACTTTTCAAAGCAAGATGAGTTGGTCTCCATATACATATGGGTTTGGTTCAAGTACAAGAATCTTTGTTTGGGGTGGTCTGGAAGCATTCAGTAAGTTTTCAGGTGAAGGATAATATATAGAATTATTAATTTTTAAAAGATTTTTATTTATTATTGAGAGACACAGAGAGAGGGAGAGACATAGGCAGAGGGATAAGCAGGCTCCCTGCTTATTAAATTAAATTATTAATTTAAATGAGTTTATGAGAATCATGAGAGGGAAATTTAATCATGAAATCTTTTTCACTCTTTATACCGTTTCTTAAAATAGCTACTAAGAAAAAAGAAGAAAAAAAAGAAAAAAGAAGAGGAAAAAATAGCTACTGAAAAAGCTACCTGTAGAAAAACGTTTCAAGAGTGACTTCTAAAAGATAGTTTTGAAAATAATAAATATTAATTCCAATTTTCAAACCAAGGAGGTATAAAAACGAAACAAAATAGGTACCATGACCTCTCCATCCACTTCACCCACATATAATCTGTACAGAACTGTACAAAATGAAAGGTGAAAAGATTGTCCAATATCTCACCCCCTTTTTATATCCAGTATTTCATGATCAAAATGCATATATGCTAGCATGGTGACTTTGGCTAATAATATTGTACTGCATATTTGAAAGTTGCTAAGAGGGACACTTGAGTGGCTCAGTGGTTGAGCATCTGCCTTTGGCTCAGGGTGTGATCCTGGAGTTTTGGGATCAAGTGCCACATCAGGCTTCCTGCCTGGAGCCTGCTTCTCCCTCTGCTTATGTCTCTGCCTCTCTGTCTCTGTGTCTCTCATGAATAAATAAATAAAATCTTTTTTAAAAAGTTGCTAAGAAAGTAGATCTTAAAAGTCCCAATCACAAGAAACACTTTGTTTTTATAACTATTGTGGTGACAGATGGTAACCAGACTTATCATAGTGATCATTTCACAATATACACAAATACCCTGTTATTTTGTATGCCTGAAACAAATATAATGCTATGTGTTAATGATACCTTAAAAAAGCATATTTTCTAAAATAGAGATCTATTTGCAGACATACACATTTTTGCACAAAAGCCATTATGTTGTTTGTAACTTCTTTCATTTAATGGTATATAAGAAACAATTTGCTACTGAGAAGTTCTAACTATAAATCATGGCTTTATAATAGAAGAGAATAGAAACTTTAGGACCCTTACACAGAATGGTATTTTGGCCTCGTCTGAAAAGCTCAGAGGGATATAGCATTTTCAGAGAAGGGTTTTGGATTGCTTTTGTGGCAAAAGAATAGTCTTGGTCTCTCTCATTGTTCAGATACAGATCTTGGAGGTAAGTCTTCCCATAGGTCAATTCAAGCTCTAGAATTGGCCAGTTATGTATTCTTGGGAAAGTAACTTAATCTCTCTAAGCCAAAATGGAACAAACAAGCACTTAAATTACAGGATGCTCCCATCCAGCATCTATGAGATTATGTGTATAAGTAATGAGTGCATGATTACATAGTAATCCTTCAGAAGTTGTAGGGGTTTTTTTAAGGGTTCATTTATTTATTTATTCATGAGAGACACACAGAGAGAGGTAGAAACATAGGCAGAGAAGAAGCAGACTCCCTGCAGGGAGCCTGATGTGGGACTCGATCCCAGGACCCCGGGATCATGACCTGACCCAAAGGTAGATGCTCAACCACTGAGCCACCCAGGAGCCCCTTATCTTTAGTTTCTATGCTTCTCCTAGTAAAATTTCAAAGGAATCCTCTTTGCTGGATACTTATTTATTCTGTGCCTGTTTTATTAGGAGCTACCCACCTACACAGCTGCTGAAATGCTGAGTTACCAGCTCCCAGCTTGTGCTGCTGCCCTGCCCTGCCCTCTAGAGGCATAAAGATGTCAGAGCAGCGGCTCCTCTCCCTCCTGCTGCGGGAGGCTGCCAACCATGGACCTTCAGCCCTGGCAATTCCTCAGTAACAGAGCTCTTGCTAGAGTGCTTGCTTGATGCAACTTTCTTGCCAGAGGAGGATTGATTTTAAGGGACAGCAGCTGTCTTGGACTGTACTTTGAGTCAAAGTGCTCAAGAAAAGTAGGCCATCCCAACACTTACAATATGCCACTTTCGAGTGACTACTCTGGGATCCTTTGATGTGAGCCTTCAATTCAGCAAGCTGGAGGAAGGACGGCAAGGTGTGAGAGATGTGGCAGGGCCAGAGTCCCCTCTTCATCATCACCTTTATCTTTCTCTGTCCTCTCATACTCCCTCCTGATGGAGAATGTAGTAGTCAGTCCTGGTTCTCTAGAAAAACAGAACCAATGGGAATCTATCTATCTATCTATCTATCTATCTATCTATCTATCTATCTATCTATTTATCTATCTATCAACTTATATATCTAGAGATTTATTATAAAGAAGTTGGTTTACACAATTACAGAAGCTGAGAAGTTGCATAATCTACTGTCTGTGAGCTAGAACCCCAGGAAAGCTGGTAGTATGATTCCAGTCTGAGTCTGAAGGCCTGAGACTCAGGAGTGCCAATAGTGTAAGTCCTAGTCCAAGGGCAGGACAAGACCCATGTCACAGCTCAAGTGGTCAAGCAGAGAGAAAATGATCAACCTTCCTCTGCTTTTTGGTTTTATTCATGTTCCCAGCAGGTGGGATGATGCCCACAATGGAGACAGCAATCTACTGCACTCAGCTCACCAAGTCAAATGCTTATATCCCCTAGAAACACCCTTACAGATACACAGAAATAATATTTAATCAGTTTATCTGGACATCTCATGGCCCAGTCAGGTTGACATGTACAATTCACCATCATAGGGAAGAATTATTTGAAAGACAATGTAACATGACAAAACTAAGTAATATGCTAGCATAATAATGAGAGGAGGTAAATGGGAGCAATGTCAGTTTCATAGATGCTGTAACATAAAGAATTCAAAATTGCTAACCATCAGCACACATACTTCATAAGAAAGCACAGGAGGGGCTGCCACCCAAAGTCCAGAATAAAGCCAAGAAGGAGCTTGAGAGGCATCTTACTCTGCTGTTCAGAGGTGAGCCTGGAAGCCCCAGGGAAGGGCAGAGTGGTATCCAGAGCATCCTGAAGGGAGGAGCTTCCAGATGCCCTTTCAGGGTGGGAAGGCTATTCAGAAATGTAAAAAAAAAAAAAAAAAAAGACTCATGAGAACAGTAAAAATAAATATTTTGCAACGTTCTCCACCCTCTGTGTATTAATTCTAGTTTTAATGTTATTTTCTTTGTGATAACATATTTTCCCTACAAACCATTCCAGGAACTGAAGGTATAAAATGTTAACATAGAAGATTCCATTCATTTCTGGTGCTCAAGAGAAAGAAGGCAAAGATAACATATTTTCCCTATAATCCATTCCAGGCATTGAAGGTACAAAAAGTTAACATAGAAAATTCAGTTCATTCCTTGTGCTCAAGAAAAAGAAAGTGAAGATTCCATATCCTAATTGGAATTTTGTGTTTTTCCTGAGGAATGTCACCAGTTGTATAACTCAGTAGGCCTCCACCCTGACTTCACATTAGAATAATCTAGAGATTTTCTAAAGTTAAATCACAACTGGGAGGGGGGATGGGGCTGGACATTTGTTGTTTTAGAAGCTCCCCGAGTGATGTTGGTGTAGCCAGGTGTACGGGGTGTAGCCATTAATACGAAGTGGGAATGCAGGACTAGACCACTGCATTTGCACTTCGTACACGTTTGGTGGGTGAGGTGGACACCTTAGAGAAGTGGAGGCAGGTTCCACTATGACCCCCAGACTGGCCTACAGGGTTCCCAGGCACACCCCTGCATACACAATAGGAATAATATTCAAATGCCCTTTCAGGGTGGGAGGGCTCTTCAGAAATGTATTTAAAAAAAAAAAGACTCATGAGAACAGTAAAAATATTTTGCAACATTCTCTACCCTCTGTGTATTAATTTCAGGGCAGTGTGGTCATGTTATTGTTTTCTTTCTAAATTGCTTTTATCCCAAACTTTCTGAATTCTAGAAAAGCTTATAGTTTAAAAAACAAACCAAAACCGGGATCCCTGGGTGGTGCAGTGGTTTGGCGCCTGCCTTTGGCCCAGGGCGCGATCCTGGAGACCCGGGATCGAATCCCACGTCAGGCTCCCGGTGCATGGAGCCTGCTTCTCCCTCTGCCTGTGTCTCTGCCCCTCTCTCTCTGTGTGTGACTATCATTAAAAAAAAAAAAAAATCCTAATGGCTTCTCAGCCCTAAATTTTGACTTTTCTCTCTTATTTTGCATTTGGGGTTTTTTTTTTTCCCTGTCATAGATTCTGTTATACTGAAAGTATTTTCTCAAAAGACCCTCTCTTTCTGCTTGTCTTTCTCCTTCAATCAGTGATTTCTGATTTGGTCTTTGAGCCTCCAGCACATTTGCTGCTGCTGTTTCTCCTCCTTCTCCTTCCCCTTCTCCTTCTTCTTCTTCTTCTAAGATTTTATTTATTCATTCATGAGAGAGAGAGAGGCAGAGACACAGGAAGAGGGAGAAGCAGGCTCCATGCAGGAGCAGGAGCCCAATGTGTGACTTGGTCCCCCACCCTGGGATCACAGCCTGGGCCACCCAGGTGCCCTGCACATTCACTTCTTAAGTCTTTGGGTAATGAGGTCTGCTCACCTGCACCCGAAGCTGACTTAGCTTCCCCTCCTCTCAGCTGTACTGCATTTAGAAACTTAGTGTCTTCACGAAGTCACCTATGTCAGCCATGCTGCCCAAGCTGTAAGCTTGTAGAAGGAAAGAACAGCTACTTGGATGTATTTCCCCAGTCCCTGACCTATGGAAAGGGCTGAAACATTTTAGTAGATGCAAATGATCAAAGTCGAGATTCTCTTCTCCAGTGAAACACTAAATTTCAATGCAACTCATGTGCTTGCCTGCTCTTTCTTCTGCCCTGACCTTCAGAGGTGATGCACACATTGGGTGAAGTTAAGGGGTGGAAAGAGACTTGTCAGGGCAGAGGTCTGCCCAGCATTCAGTCCCTTGGCTCAGAACTTTCAACTTTCTGCGGGAGGAAATGTGAAAGTGGTCTGCTCCGCCCTCTAGTGGTGGCCAAGTGGCAGAACATCTTCAAAGATCACCTGCAAGTTATTACTACGTAAAAGCTCTCCAGAATGGTATTGAAACTCCAGTTTGTATAGTAATACACAGTTGTTACTTCAGCTTCCACTTGCTGCTTTTTGTTTTTTTTTAAGATTTTATTTATTTATTCATGAGAGACACTCAGAGAGAGGCAGAAACGGAGACGGAGGGAGAAGCAGGCTCCCTGTGAGGAGCCTGATGTGGGACTTGATCCCAGGACCCTGGGATCACCACCTGAGCCAAAGGCTCAACCACTGATCCACCCAGGAGTCCCATTTTTTTTTAAGAGGCTTGTAGTTCTTTGGTCAAGGTCTGTAGTCATACACACGGGAGGATCTCTTTGGAAGGGAGTTTCAGATCAAAGTGCTTACCCCTCTAAATGTTGGAAGTCCCAGGGGCATCCAAGAGGCCCCTTCAAATGTTTTCTCCCTTTTGTGCCTGGGGATTTTCCCATATGGCATAGGGGCACCTGTGCAGGTCAGGTTTGGTAAAACTCCAGGTATCCCTTAGGGTAAATACTCAAGCAAAATCTACAGTAACAACCCAATGTGTTCCAGAACGGCTGACCCATTATGCTCCCCCAGGTGTTTAATCAAGCCTCACTGACTTAAAGAAAGTCACTTTGTTTCTGAGTTTTGTTGTTGATAGTGCTGGCGGTGTGGTCATTTTGTGTTTGTTTGTTGGCTTTCTAATTCAATTATGATGATACAGACTGTTGCTGGGGTTTGGGAAAAGATATCTAAAATATCACTGAAGCCAGCAGCTTTGTGGAACCTACCACATAAAATCTGTTGATAAGGGGGAAGGACATTTTGATTCTGATCTGGCCTTTTTCAGATAGGGGTTATGTAGAAGATGAGGAAAGAATATGAGGAAGAAAATAGCATTTGCCCAGAGAATATCTTATTTTTTTATTTTTAGATTTTATTTATTTATTCATGAGAGATGCACGGAGAGAGACAGAGACAGAGGGAGAAGCAGGTTCCCTGCAGGGAGCCCAATGTGGGACTCGATCCAAGGGACTGCAGGATCAGGACCTGAGCCAAAGGCAGAGGCTCAAGCACTGGGCCACCCAGGTGTCCCGTGCCAAGAGAATATGCCCACTGCCTATGAGCAGTGCTGTCCTCCGTGGATGGCATTTTGTTGGCAAACTGCAAACACCTTCTCCAGATCGCAGGCACATTCTGTGTCCCAACAATGTGGTTCATGAAGCAATTTGTAGTCAGTTTCTTTCACAAAATGATGATGTTTAAGAACATCTTGCAATTAGACCAAAGGAAAACAGTGTTTATTCTATGAGCTGAGAATAGGCTGCTAGTCTGAGTTCTAATTAACCCAGTGGTTGATTCACTAATGCCAAGCGTCTGTTAAGGAAGACATTAAAGCAGTTCCACAGGTAACATTTTGCAACGGGCTTCTTGATCACAGCTCTTCGTGTGGTGGTGGTGGTGGTGTGTACCCTGATGCACTGAAATGTTTACCTGGGGAAACCTTTACTGCTAACTGGATTCTTCTCACCTCAAATCCACTTGTGAGAAAATGGAGATTTTCTTTTTTCCCCCAACAAATGTGGGTAAGTGAGGTCTCTGGAAATAAGCAAGTGATCCCAGATCAGAGTATTAGCCCATGCATTCTGAACAAATACAAACAGCGAGGCTCAAGAGAGAAAGCTCTGTTTTGTTTTCAATGCTAGCTGACAATCGGCTCCTTCAGAGCTCAGAGAGCCAGAGGCGGAACAGGCTGCCTCAGGGGCTCTTGTTCCACAGTATGCTTTCCTTTTGCCCAGTTAAGGCTTTCACTGCAATGGTTGTTGGGGGTAGGGGGAGTAGGGGGTAGGGCATCGCCTTGGGAGCCTGTAGGGTTCTACTTTGTTCCACTTTATCATAGTTCTGAAATCCCTCTCTGATAAGGCTCCACAATCCTATGAAACATATCTAAGAGATTCATCTGGTACCTCCGAGGTGAAAGATGGAGTAGAAAATTAACCTTAGTCACTTCAGTGTGGCAAAAATGCGAGGTATTTCTGCCGCCCACATTCCTCTGTCCATTCTTGATAACACAT
Source organism: Vulpes lagopus (assembly GCF_018345385.1). Classification (NCBI taxonomy): domain Eukaryota; kingdom Metazoa; phylum Chordata; class Mammalia; order Carnivora; family Canidae; genus Vulpes; species Vulpes lagopus. The sequence goes on along the minus strand of NC_054824.1, from coordinate 51,884,868 downwards.
TAAACACATGCGTGCACACACACACACACACACACACCCGCACACACACATACCTCTTCCTGTCCTTTTTGGAGAGTGTGTTTCCTTTCTGGTGCTTCTTCACGTGGAGGCAGGCTAAGGAGAGAAAGGCTTGTGTGGAGGGAAGAGGCTGTATTTAAGAACTTGGCTCCTTTTGCCAAAGGATTATATGCCTGGACACCGCAGGACTCCGACCTCCGTAAGTTTAGACAGGAACCCAAACTAGAGCCCTCATACTCAGCGCCCTCTTTTCCCTCCTGCGTAGGGCTGCCCACCCTCAGTCTTCCCTTCCCCTTACTGCTATCTGTGACCATCCTCCTCTTGAAGCAAAGCCTTTGGAATAATCTGCCCCTCTGGGCTCTTGACTGATAAGAAAATGCTGCGTGGAGACATAGCTTCGAGAGTCTCTCTCATGCAGGTGCCCACTGCCCACTGAAGAATCTCAAAAGATCTTCGATTTCCTTCCCACCCTTTAATTTTGTGGGGAGATCATGGAGATCAAATGTGGAACTTTCCCTTTTAACATGTGTGTGGCTGGGGCTGGAAATATGAACGGAGCTGGCCCTGAGCAAAATTACGAAATAGGTATTTGGTATCTTCCTTCACCTTTAGCTTCTTGCACACCCCCCTCCCTCCTGTCTGCCCTCCCCCTTCAATTCCCCTTCCTTCCTTGCTGATTCAGTGCAGAGCCTCCCAACAGCCTCCTCAGCTGGTTCCCAGCCCTTCCACCTTCCACATCTTTTAGACCCCAGCAGGGTCTCAAGGCACATGGCATTTTAACAAGGCATCTTAATTCTCAGCAGTGACAAGCTGGTGGGTAGGGAATCCTCTCTATCCCCTGGAATCATGCTCCTGGAGAGGCTGCCTTGGGAGAGATATGGTTAAGTTCTCCCTGAAAAATCAGGCTCTCTGAAAGCCTATTCTAGGACTCTGCTCTAAACCCAGCAAAACCTGCAAAGTGTGGGTTTTCTCTAAACAGAAGATTAGCAATAGTTACTGATGTGAACTGTTCTGTTTTCATCATTGGCGTTTTGATCTCGGAGGGAGTTCTTATCACTTTAATCAAGCAACGACTATTTTCATGGGACACGACAATTTTCTCAGATACATTTTTTTTTTTTTTTTCAAAAAGAACAAGACTGGGTGAGCAAAGATCTGAGTTCTCGTTCTTATCTGCCACTAGGTAACTGTGCAGCCTTCAGCAAGTTGCATCCATTCATTCTACACACATGAGAACACCAGCTCTGTGCCAGGCACTGGGATATAATGGTGAGGAAAGCACAGGAAAATGACCCAAGAAACCACCATTACAAAACTTGCTCTACAGGAGGTTTGCCCATGGCACATAAGAAGACAGGAATGAACGTCTAAGTCTGTTTGGAGGAGGGGGGGACTTTTCCTAAAGCAGGTAGACCGTCGGCTCTAGTGCTATGAAATAAGTTTTTCAGCTGGACTAGACCACACACAAGCTTTTTGACAGCTTCATTTGACTTGAAAAGTATATATTGAAAAAATATATATTTCTATTAGTCGTGATAGTGAACATTTGATCATGTGCATGTGACTTTCAACTTTTTCAAGGTTAACAAATGTCTCACCTCCCAATTAATAGAAAGACTTTAGAACACTCAGCCAAAATCTCCTCCATCTTCATTCAATTCCATCTTATTTTTATAATCGCAAATCAATCATTATTCCGTTGCCTAATATAATCAAGAACTATTTAGAATCATCTAAATATTTATTAATTAATTTCTTTGCTTATTATACCTTTTTGCATCTCAGTCCTTCCATTTGAGTTAAATTTTGTTCTTCCTGAAGTAGTAGGGTTTGTTAATTGCACTGGCAATTATTATTATTACTTTAATGATAGTTTAGCATAGAACTTTAGCTTGCTGACTATCTTGTCTAAGCATTATGAAGATACTACTGCAATGTCTTCTGATGTACACTGTTGCTGTTGAGACGTCTCCCCAATCTATTTATTGTATATTTTTGGTGCATTATTCTGACTTTTGCTGCAAAGATCTTTGTCTGCAATATTCTGTTGTTTCACTACAGTGTGTTAGGAGTGGATTTACTTTTACTTATCCTGGGTCAGGACTTTGTGAACTTTCTGAATCAGATGACTTATGTGTTTCATAAATTTTGGAAAATTCTTAGTCATTGTACTTTCCTTTAAAAATTTTTTTTTCTTCTGGAACTCCTGTTAGATAACTTTTCATCTTGTCCTCAATGTCCCCTCATCTCTCTTCATATTTTTCATCTCTTAATCTCCCTGTGATTCAGACTCACATCTATCCTCCGGTTTGACAATGTTCTCTTAGCTCTTTCTAACCAGTGTATTGAGTTTTTAATGTCCACGAATGTATTTTTGTGTGTTTTTAAAGAGATTTTATTTATGTATTCATGAGAGAGAGAGAGAGAGAGAGTGGCAGAGACACAGGCAGAGGGAGAAGCAGGGTCCATGCAGCAGCCTGATGTAGGACTCGATTCTGGGACTCTAGGATCACACCCTGAGCCAAAGGCAGATGCTCAGCCACTCAGCCACCCAGGCATCCCTTGTGTTTGTTTTTTTTCCCCCATCTTTGCAGTTTTTTTTTTCTCTCCTGATCTTATTGTTATATGATTTAAACTCTTAGACATCCAGTCATGCTGTTTGTGGTATCTGCTAACTCTTGCTCATCGTGGCCTGTGTTTTAGAAATTTAGATTGTGAGTTTATATCCAGTGAGCCGTTATCTGTGAGGATCCTGTGAGGCCTGGATTAGAGGCATGGTTCTTCAGCAAGCTATATATTTGCTCTGAAAATACAGTACTTTGGGTTCCAATCCAACTCTCAGCTTTGCATAGAGCCAGGGCCACATCTCCTATCTCCAAGCATATATTTATACACCAAGCTTTGGGTTACTGGGGGAACATTTTCTTCTCTCTCCTGCTTCTTCTTCAAAACAACCATGTACTTATATCCTCTGTGCTGCTGTGGTGTTCAGTTTTAGCTGCTTTTTCATACTTTCCCACAGTTTCTTTTAATTCAGCTCTGCATTTAAAAGAATGTTCGGTATAATTCATACAGCATTTCTAAGTGTTTTATAACTGGAAGTTCTAAGTTTTTCTATATTGTTAGAAATGGACATCCCTATGTACTTTAAGAACTAGATCACAAAGGAATTTTAACTAAGTTACATCATTTTGTTATGTGAAAGGGTGGTTGTATTTGCTGACTGATGTGCTAATGGGAATCAGCCATGGTTAACATACTATTACCTCAAAAATTGGGAAGGGCGACTGCCATGAATCAAGAATAAAGCTTATGTTTTTTGAGGAAAGAGATAATCAGGGAGAAAATGGTTGAGACATAAGAAGCCTTGAGGATTAATGTATTCATTCATTTATCAGGGTTTTTGTTCATTTTGTTTTTTAAGTGTGGAGCCCAATGTGGGGCTTGAACTCAAGATCCCGAGATCAAGACCTGAGTGGAGATCAAGAGTCCGAGGCTTAACTGACTGAGCTACCCAGGTGCCCCTATTCATCAATTGTTTGATGTATATTTCCTATGACCCAGAAATTGCCAGGGATGTACTTCTTCCTTTTATAAAGCTCAACCCACTGTGGGCAGTGTGGTGGGTGGCAACACACTGTGAACAATACACAAATGATTAAAGAGCAGTTGCAGATGGTGATACGGCTACAGAGAACTAGAGAGACTGGGAGGTGTTGGCGTCCTTGAAGAAGTAGCACAAGGTGAGTCCTAAACAATTAGAAGGAGCCAATCTTGAGAAGAACTAGGGAAGGGCTCTCCAGTATGGAGACAGTGTGCCGTCCCGCTGGTGAAGAGCACAGGGAATCCGAGCGAGACACCGGAGCAGAGGTCCTGGGAACACAGAAACCAACTCTGCCAAATTTGTTCATTCCTTTTCTGTTCTCCAATCCCCAGCTTTCCACATGCCACTAATCCTCTTGCCAGCTGTCCTGTTCAGCCTCGTTACTAAGCAAGCTGCCATCCACCACATCAAATATTTCTAAGTGCTCACATGAGCCACGGGAATACCTAGAACACCTGCTTCTGTGGTATTTTGTAACTCTGGCTCCAAATCCTCAGGGCTTTTGCCATTAATGACTATCTACGAGTTCTTGCACCTGTTGTTTTTATATGATTCTGTGTTCACAAGAATAACCACTAATTATGTTTTGGTATAATAAATATAAAATTTGCTATCATGGTTTTAGAAAACAAAGAACGTGCTTGATATGTTGATAGAAAAATCTCTAGCTTTAATTGTGAAATGCCCATAGACCTTGGTGAGGTATAAATCTACATAGCTGTGCTTCAGGCTAATAATAAGAACAAATACACATCCATATATGCATGCATACATGTATTTATGTGATCATATTTAAAGACTGGAGAGGGGTCACCTGGGTGGCTCAGTGGTTAAGTTTCTGCCTTTGGCTCAGGTCATTATCCTGGGATCCTGGGATCAAGTCCCACATTGGGCTCCCCACAGGGAGCCTGGTTCTCCCTCTGTCTCTGCCTCTTTCTCTGTGTCTCTCATGAATAAATAAATAAATAATCTTAAAATAAAAGAAGACTGGAATTTATTGTATTCCTTTTCTTATACTATTACTAATTAATCTATACTCTTGATAGTTTTAAAATTATTGTTTACTTGATTTTTCTCTATTTTCAGAATGATGACATGAGGTCAGTGGTCTTATCTCCCTTCTTTTCCAATGATTCAAAAACTGAGTCCCCCCAAAAGGACTGATTTGTCATGATGGCTCAACAGAAAATATTACTGAGACTAGAGTAAGGGTAAAATGTGTAGTCCATCTCTACACTTCATGAACAACAACATTTACCCCTTAATTTGCATTAATTCAACATTTATTTTTTTTAAAGACTATTTGAGAGAGTGTGTGTGTGAGGACATGGGCGGGTTTGGGAGAGAGGAACAGAGGGGGAGAGAGAGAATCCTCAAGTAGAGTCTCCACTGAGCACAGAGCCCAACAAGGGGGCTCCATGCAGGGCAGACCTGGGGATGGATCCCAGTACCCTGAGATCGTGACCTGAGCCAAAACAAGAGTCAGTGTTCAACTGACTGCACTACTACCCAGGTGCCCTATGTCAATTTAATATTTAAATAGCGATGTCATTTTCTACCATTAGTAGGAAGGCTGCTGCGCATGCGTTTATTTTTGAAACATTCATTGACCAAGATTAGTTATTGAACATGAAAAGAGAAAATCTGTTTATACTCAGACATCTGTGATTTCATTTCCTTTACTTTTGAAGGCCTTTCTCTATGAAGTCGGGATATTCTACAATGAATTCCACAATGGGATATATTTCTGAAACATTAATCACATTAGAAGGAGTTACTGTCATTAATCCTTCGTACAGCAGTTGAAAATAGACCTCGAGAGGAGTGTTGAGAATGCTAAGTTCAGACATGAAGAACACTCCGTGGGAGGAGTATCCTGGCAGAGTTCTGCTTTCCTGGGGCACAGTCGTAATTTAATCTTAGCATCAGAGTCATGAATGGCATGGCTGTTTGCAAGATTAGGATTTATCAAGTGACTTTTCTCAGCGACAGTGTTTTCTCAGTGCTGGTGCTGTCCACCCATCCCATCAAGCTCTTTCAGTACACACTTCGAGACAAGTTTTTTTTTTTTTTTTTTTAAAGATTTTATTTATTTATTCATTAGAGACAGAGAGGCAGAGACGCAGGCAGAGGGAGAAGCAGGCTCCATGTGGGGAGCCCGATGCGGGACTCGATCCCGGGTCTCCAAGATCAGGCCCTGGGCTGAAGGTGGCGCTAAACCTCTGAACCACCAGGGCTGCCCGCTTCGAGACAAGTTAGAACACAAACCAGGAACAGGAAAGCTTTTCTGTTGCATCTATGTTGCATTTTGGGTTTTGCTTCATCTGCTCTAGGTAAGTCTCTTCTTGTCTCTGACGGCAAGGTACTCTGTTCTGCACTAATCAGCTATAAAAGACCTCAGTTCTGAAAATCAAGTGTTATGGAATTGTACACAGTTGATTCCTAATCATCCCTTGAGTAGCTAGGCTTTGGGAGGAGGGAGAAACAAGGAAAAATTACTCTTGGAAGCAAAGGGATGATCAGAATACAAGGCCTCCTTGTACAAGGCCATCCTTTCCTTATTTATTTAGTTTTAGGTGTCATGGAAACAGATCAAAATCCTAGCAGACATTGCCATGTTGTCACTTGATTGAACCAAATTTGGAAAGAGAGACAACATCTGTCACAAGGAAATTGGAAAGAGGTGTGGGATAGGGTATAATTACTAGGTTGGGCGGGCTGGTGTAAGTTCTCTTCCTCCAACCCTACTTACAAATATTTCCCTTATGGCAGAATTTTGAGTCTTGAATGAAGGGAAAGTAATGTAAAATTTAGGAATTTTCTGAATTAATAACAGCTAATGTTTACTATGTGATAAGCATATAGTAAATGCTTTATCTACAACAGCTAATCCTCACCACTACCCAGTAAGCCTGGTGCCTCAGCCACTTTGTACAGAACAAGAGATGGAAGTACAGAGCATTTAGGCACCTGGTCCAAGGCCATACAGTAAGGAAGGGATGGAACAAGATTTGAACCCAGACAACATCACCCCGTGGTCTAAGTCCTTTATCACCAGTATATGGAACATTGTTTGCCTCTTATGTACAGGGCATCTTTCTGGGTATGTCCTCAGGAATCTGAAATTCTTAGGAAGGAAGTGAAGAGTGGGAGGAGGATTATAATACAAAGTCCAAAATTCTGTGCCTAATCCTCATGGACCTCTACTACGTAATTCAACTCATTTTTTTTTTTTTTACTACTTTAATATGCTTTTCTATGTCCCCATTCAATTTTTTTCTAGGTGAATCGTAATGACTATCCATGAAGCTCTCCTGACACTTGAACTCATAGCATTCGTTTCCTCCTCTTATAATAACTACTGTGAGCCAGGTATAATTCTGTGTGCTTAACATATCACTGATGCAAGCCTTGAGGACACCAAGAAGACTGTGCCAGGGGCAGGAGTGGAAAATTCACAGGCCCCAAGGCAGGAGCATGTTAAGCATGTACCAAACCTCAAAGAGGCCACTAATATCTAAAAGTAACAGCAAAAATGAGCTATATGAGTGCTCAAGGCCAGGAGTCTTTCCATCTCTTCTGGATAACCAAATACTCAGGCTTGCCTGTTGGAGTAGTACTTTGGAATATTATCACAATTATTTTTGTGTCGACTTAAGAATGTAACCTCAAAATATATGAAATAATATTTTCAGAACTAAAAAGGAGATATGGATAAATTCATAATCACTATGGGAGATTTTAACACATCTCTTTCAGTAAAGGTTGTAAAAAGAATGAGCAGACAAAAAATAAAAAAAAGCAGGCTGACTACAGGGTGATTGGAAGGGAATGCCTGGTTCAGTATGCCCACCTCCATACCTTTCCCCAGTCCTTCCACCCACGTCAAAGGTAGAGTGAGTGAGAGGTCATGTCACGGCACTAGAAAATAACTAAGTCCACAGGTGAATTCAGTTTCACTCTGTGTCTTCAGCCTCATTAGGACCAGAAACTCACTGCTAAGAACTGGATGACAGGTACAGAATTCTCCGTGAAAATCACTCCACTGAGGTGTTTTAGTGGTGATGACTGAATCATTGTTCAAAACCCCAAATACCAGGAAAGATACTAACGAACCTATGACTGCATTAATTTGCTACAACGAGCTTTTCCTGTCCTTCATCAAGTCAAAACTAGCTATTCTAGGCTTTTCCTAGGCAAAACCAGTTATACCTGTTACAATATTTTACCTCCCACAGGTGGCTTGTTATAGGCATCTTTTCCTCACAATTGTAAACTGAGAAAATCTACCTTATTAGAGTCATCCAAATGAGAACCTAACAAACATGTAGATGTCCAACCTCACTATTAATCAGATAAATGTTATAGTGAAGATGAAATATTTTTCCACAGATACCACATTGGCAAAGATTTTAACTCTGACAACACAACTGAGAAAAAAAGGAAACTCTCATATACTGCAGGTGAGACTGGAAATTGGTTTGACCATTCTGGAGTGCAATTTGTCAACACTTTATAGAGTTAAAAATGCACCTATTTGACAAGCCACACATCTCTTATAGGCAGGTATCAAGATCCTAAAACTCTCTGAAAAACCAAGTATTAAAATTCCAACCTGTTGAGGATCCATATATTTGTAAAATACAGTAAAAACATAAAACAAACGAACCTTAAAAACTAATAAAATACAAACCTGATTTTTTTTTTTTTTTTTTTTTTTTTGGTTACTAGTTCAGTAGACGTCAAAGTACTCAGGTGATTTGCTTCTAAAGTTTCTTTTTTTTTTTTTTTTTTTGCTTCTAAAGTTTCTAAATGCTTATTCTCAGTTTCTGCACTTTCTAGCCATGTGTCTAGAAGTCTCGATTTTAGATATCTAGGTAGTCCACACTGTCTCTTCTTCAAAACTCAGTTGAGACTTCTGGCTCCTAAGAAGCAGGGAAAGAATGCTGGCTTTGGAGTCATGCAAATCTCCATGTGAATTCCAGCCTTGTCCCGTGCTGAGAGCTGTGTGACCTTGAGTCCATGTTTACTCTTTCAAATCACAAAAAGAGTCCCTGGCACATGATGGACACAATAAGTATCTAACGAATGCTCTTTTTGTCTGCCATCCTTAACTGCTAAGGCACAGAGTGTTAAATGACTCCAAGTCTGCCTTGAGGTGGTGAGACAGACATGCAACAAATAATTGCAAGAGAGGAAGATAGGGGCCAATTTAGATACATTCAGAGGACTTAGAGGTAATTGAACAAGCAGTGAGTAACTATTATGCTATCCTGTGTTGCCATTTAATGTATCTGGGCTACAATTTATTCCACTTACAAAATGGTTCTCTGCTTTCTATTCTGCTGATTCAAAAGTGAGAGCATAAAAATATGAAAGTCTTGGTATGTCATAAAGCATAATACCAACGTGAGGCATTGTTCATCACCCCCTCTCCCCTGAACCATGTGGGAAGCAGAATAATAGCCTTTCAAACTCATCCACCTGCCGATGTTGCATGACAAGGAGGAATTAAAGTTGTAGGTGGAGTGAAGGTTGCTAACCAGCTAGTCCTAAAATCAAGAGATCATCCTAGATTAAGTAGGTGGGCCCAATATCAACATGAGGGTCTTTGAAAGGTGGAAGTGATGAAGACGTTCAGATCAGAGAAAGTTTTGAAGATGCTATGCTTCTAGCTTTGAGGAAGGAGGAAGGAACCACAAACCTGGTGGCTTCTAGAAGCTGGCAAAGGCGAGGAAAGAGATTCTTTCCTAGAGTCTCCAGAAGGAATGCAGCCATGCCAACAGCCTGACGTTAGCCTATAAAACCTATTTCAGAACTAGCAAATAATAATAAATGTGTGTTGTTTTTAAACTATGACATTTGCAATAATTTGTTTATAGTAGCAATAGGAAACCAGTACAAACCACAGCCTCAATACTCTGAAGACAACAGCATGAAGAATGGATTACTGCAGAAGGCTATGAGAATGTGAGTCCTGCTTTTCTTCTTTTCAATTTCATGGTCATGCAATGAGAGACATTGGGTTAAAAAACAGAGACACTGCCCTTTCATGGTTGGTCTGGGTTTAGAACCAGCAGGATGATGTCTTCCATTAAATATTCTCTAGATCTATCTAGCTCTGCATGCATAGGCAGTGCTCATCTCTACTCACTAATTGCCCCAGTGTATTCCATGCGAGACACCAAGCAGAGATCCACTAGAAAAGCCTCAGCTTCTATCCATGATAACATTTCTTTCAGGCCAAATACTGTGCACTAATGTTCTTCTATTTCTCCTGATTTGTATTTCAGAATTTTAGGTCCACCTGATAACCTCATAATCATCTCTCAGAATGTAGATCAAAGGTTTCTCTCCTATGGTAAGTTTACTTTTGATCCCAGTTCTTCATTTTCCTGTAGTAGGATCCATATCCATATTATAGAAAGGTAGAGCATACTTCCCTACTCCTTGACTTCGGGCTTGGCCAGGTTACTTGCTCTGGCCAGTGGAATTTTAATGACTGCAGCAAGAGCAGAGACTGGAGCAATGTTTTCACAGTCTGGCCCTCTTGCTCGTTAGTGACATGCTATGAGAACATCTGGTCTGAGGAGGATGAGAATCATGTAGAGCAGACTTACAGCTTCAAGAATGGGGCCCAAAGCATGGAATCAAGCACAGCCCAGGGAATTGGCCATCATCTTGCAGACCATAAGCCTCAGAGTTATTAAGTCATTGTGTCTTTAATTTGTTGTGCAGCATTATTGTGGCAATAGCTGACGGATATATCTCCTCTATGAAAGCTTTTCTAATAATTCCCATGAGTACAATTGACCAACCACATCCTCTTTTGTGCCTGTGGTACTGTTACAGATTTATATATCTGTCTCCCAAATGGATTTAAGCTCCTCAAGGGCAGGTACTGAGTAGGATTTGACTTTGTATCTATGATCCCTAGCATGATGGCCAAAATATAGTAGGCCTCTATGCTTTTTGTTATTATGACAAGATACAATTAAACAAATAAAGGCATGAGTGTTAGGAACACACTATTCCAAGTCTGTGACCTTGAAGTAGGGGTAGTGAGGGGGAGGAGGAAATCACAGATTTCTGGACTGCTGCAAATGTCATCAAATACATAAGGGGCCAAGCTTGGTTAGTAGATGGAATAAATCCTTTTTTTCTAAACATACATGTTCTATTTTTCAGGTATCTGTAAGTGCTAGTGAGATTCATGAAACACATTTATTTCAAAGTAATGACAAATGTGTAGTTGCTTGTATCATCAAGTATTTTCTCAAATAATGTGTTAAGAAAATCTCATTTCGTATGACAAAAAGTTTCGACATTATTCCAAAATAGGGGGGAACAACTGTTCTAGAACATTCCCTTTAAAGAGGTCGTAGAGCATTCAGCACTGTGTGGTGTCTTTCTTGCTTGACCAGTAGACCATGTAGCAGGGACTTGGCGTGTCTATCTGGCTTATTCTGTCCTAAGTCTCCAGGTCACTGAACATTTACATCATAAGGGCAGGGCTACTGTCAGATTTCAAGATACCTCAAAGAAAATTATAAGCTTTCATTCTTTCTCTACCCCTCCTGTCACAAAAGCTGTCACATCACACTGCATTTTCCAGCTCAGCCTGGGGTTGTAATTATAGTCATTGCCATAAGCACTCTTCCAACAGAGAGGCTTATTTAATAGGAGAAACTCACAAGCAACAAAGGAAAAGACTCCCAGTACGGGAGTAATGAGTGAACACAGAGAGTTTAAACATGAAAACTACACACTGGCTGTGGCCTGGTGTGGACTTAACCATGTGCCTTCCTGTGCTATATATTTATAGTAGTGCAGGGGTTTCTGTGCACCTGCTAAAACCCTTACTCTTTAAATGGGTTTGTTTTCTTTCATTCTAATTCATTTCAAGGATGTCACTTCTAGTCTGTCTGTGGCTGGAATAGTAGAGAGAAATATTTAAGGGTTTAAAGACTTCTTTTGGAGACAGAGAGGAGGCTGTGGAGAGGGAAGCAACACACCAATGGTGATTTCACTTCAAATTTTTACCTACTCGCAGGGGACTCTCAGGTTCTTGACTTAAGCCAGGACACAGCCATAGCTCTCTGGGGCCGACACTAGTAGGAAACCCTGGAAAGGATGTTAAATATTTGTTGATGAACATATGAATGAGTAAGTGAATACATGAACACATGCTTCAGACTAATCCTTGGCTCTCATGCCCCCTTGATCATCCTCCCCTGAGCACCCTGCCCTCCTGTGGCAATGAATAGCTTTCTATTTCCCTAATACCAGGCTTCCTATCACAGTAACTTCTGGCTCCCTTATCTTCCCATGCAGACCACCATAGTCTGGCAGCTTCCGCCTCCACTTTCAAGTCACAACTCCAGCTCCATGCTCTGGTAGTACTTTATACAAACGTAATGGTGCAAAACTTTTTACGTTGCAATTTTCGCCACTCAAGTGCTCAAGGGACCATACATTTTAATCACTACAGCTAAGCAGCGGGCTTGGTGCCTAACACATCGTCGATATTCAGTAAGTGATCACTGAATAAACTTAATGCTATTTGACTCTTCCAATGCCTTCCAAATGAGACTATAAATGACTTCAATGCAAGATGATCTCTTCTATAATTCTTCACTTCTTTATCTCCCTTCCCCAGAACATACCAGTCCCCCATCCCATCCCAGAATTGATCAAGCAGCAAAAATGATTAAAATACAGTTGTGGGTGTTGGGGTTAAGACGAAGGAGGGAAAAAAATCATTGGATGAATTTTAGCTGGGGGTGGCATCACCAGATTTACCTGTGGGGAAGAAACATTACAGTTTAGAGAGAATAACATTCTAAAGTAGACAAGGTCATTGTGATAGTGCAGAAAAAATGATTATAGATTATTTCAGGCTTTAGAGTCAGGGCAGTGGGAATAGAGAGTTGGGGACACATATCATGCATTTCAGAGATAGCATGTATAGGATTTGGTGGCTGACTAAAAATGATGCAAAGATGGAAGGAGTCTAGGATGGCTCCAAGGTAGTTAGCTTGGACGAACTGTTTGTCCTTCAGGACAGTGGGGGATACAGGAAGAATAAGCCCACTAGAAGAAGGTAGAAGGCCTGGAGTTAAGTGTCACTTTTATTGCAAATGAGGAACCCATGGATCATCCAGAAGATTTAAGAGTCCTTAGCAGATTTAATTAAGAGTCATTAGCAAGCAAGGAGAAGTTGAAGGTTAGGTGGTGACTTTTTTTATGCCTGAGGATACTGCAAACAGAAGAGGTTCTAGAGATCTGGGACAGGAAAGGGTTACATGGAAAATGTCAGGGACTTGACTTGAACTGCATGCCTTCCATTGCTAAATAGGTGTCCTAGCGGTTCTAAAGAAGTGAGAATTACTGACAGTGTAGCACTTTTCCCCTGGGGGTGGCTGTGTGTAATTTGAAAAGCTCCCTATGTGTGTCTGATATAATCTTCCATCTTGTGAACCACATCGTGGAATATACATCTACAACACTGGGTATACCTATTTACACATTTGGCTTTCCTACTCGATTCTGCATTGTTTGAGAGTGGGAATTTTATCTTGCTCAAATCTATATCCCCAGCACTTAGCACAGTGTCTGGCACACAGGTATTCAAATGCTGTATGAGTCAAATTATCTCATTTATTTTTGGTCTCATGAGTATGGCTTGTTGCTGACAATTTTATTTTATTTTATTACTATTTTTTATGTCACTAGCATTTCATTTTATTTATGTGTTTATTATTTATTTTTTGAGAGAAAGAGAGTGGACGGAAGAAGGGCAGAGGGAGAGGGAGGGAGAGAGGGGATCTTAAACAGGCTCCACATCCAGCACGGAACCCAATGCAGGGTGTGATCTCACAACCTTGAGATCATGACCTGAGCTGAAATCAGGAGTCAGACACTTAACTGACTGAGCCACCCAAGGTGCCCTGTCACTGACATTTTAAATGTGAGTAAAGGAGGCCCCACAAGATTGAGTAATTTGGTCATATCATACAGCTACTAAGTGGTTCAGCAAATACCTGGTTCAGTGTCAATCCAGTGCTCTTCCCCTATGACACATTGCCTCTACTCCTATATCTGCCACCACCACCACAAAGCAGGGTGGGAGGATAAGTTAGCAATGAGCTATGCATTTCTTGTAGACCTTGCTAAATTAAATTCAAAGTACCTCCTAAGGTTAGACCTGCCCTACGACCCAGCAATTGCACTGTTGGGGATTTACCCCAAAGATACAGATGCAATGAAACGCCGGGACACCTGCACCCCGATGTTTCTAGCAGCAATGTCCACAATAGCCAAACTGTGGAAGGAGCCTCGGTGTCCATCGAAAGATGAATGGATAAGAAGATGTGGTTTATGTATACAATGGAATATTACTCAGCCATTAGAAATGACAAATACCCACCATTTGCTTCACCGTGAATGGAACTGGAGGGTATTATGCTGAGTGAAGTAAGTCAATCAGAGAAGGACAAACATTATATGTTCTCATTCATTTGGGGAATGTAAATAATAGTGAAGGGGAATATAGGGGAAGGGAGAAGAAGTGTGTGGGAAAGATCAGAAAGGGAGACAGAACATAAAGACTCCTAGCTCTGGAAAACGAGCTAGGGGTGGTGGAAGGGGAGGGGGGCCGGGGGGTGGGGGTGAATGGGTGACAGGGCACTGAGGGGGGCACTTGATGGGATGACCACTGGGTGTTATTCTGTATGTTGGCAAATTGAACACCAATAAAAAATAAATTTATTATAAAAAAAAAGTACCTCCTAAGGTTTACAAAGCCAGCCTTCTCACTCCCTAGCAGATTTCTTGAAATATCAAGTGAGAAGAATAGATGTTAAGATAGGAGCCATTTCATATTGGGCTCACTGTAGAGAAATACCCAGGCTAACTGGGAGCATAGAAGAAATGACTAAGTGAAGAAGTGTGTGCCATAATTCTTGATAAGCCTCACCTCTTTTATCTGATCAAATAAGGAGTTTGTTTTCACATGTTTCTTATGTGAATAATAGGATTTGTCAAACAGTAAATTAAGAGCGTTGCTGCTCTTTAGTCCTCTCCTTAACCAAAAAATTGATATGAGAATGGGGTATTTAATACATGGAATATATGCTAAGGAAAAAAAAGAAGAATTCTGAGAGAGGATTTTTATGAGACGACATTTCATGATTGAAAACTGTAGAGGAGCAGTATGGAAACCTAGCTCCTCTATGGTTTGTGAACAAACAGCCCTTAACTGGTAAACACCTGCTACCTACAAGGTAGCACTGATGCTCAGCTGGCAGAATGTATCCAGGAAAGCTTCCGTGGAAAACCTGGCAGCTTCCAGAGAGCCCATGGATCTACAAGTGGTTAAAGGAAGATCCTGAAAAGCCAACAGAGCTGTCTCAATGCGTAGACTCTCATGGCAGTGATTCTGATTAGACTTGTCTGTGAAATGAGCTTCAATGAGGAAGAAGTGCAAAACATCAGGAGAGTAAAGGCCACCACCAGTCACTCAACTTGGTTAGGGTGAGTGTAATCCGTTTGCTTTTGAACAAATAGCAGCAGTACCTCCCAAGGCAAGGGAGATGGGTTGGGGCAGCACGGCCCACACTGCCTGCTCCTCCCCGTCAGGCAATGTGGATGGGCTACACGCCACCTAGAAAGCTACAGGACAGAGGAAACACGACACAGGAGACAGGTATACAAGAAAAGTAGGGTGCCAAAGACCAACCTTGCCAAAACGGAACATTTGCCAACGGATGACCATGCACGGGGAAAGGAGAAGGGATTCTCTTTCTCTTTTCCTGCAGACCTGGAAGCCTTCCCGGAGCTTCCTTGGCTTAAATTCTCCTCTCCTTTCTCTGTGCTTCAAAGTCCTTTGTTCAACCTTTGCCTATATAATGGATGTTTTTATAGTTATCTGAATTGACCCCTTGGGTTAAGCCCCTGAGAGGGAAAAAAGACTTAATAGTGATCAAATACTTGAACACTGTTATTTCATTTCAGTTGTAGAACAAACTTGTAAGGCAACAACTGTTATTCTCCTCAGGAAACCAAGCCTTAGAAAGTTAAATATTTTATTCAAATTCACAAAGCACTGAGGAGCAGAGCAGAAACTCGAATCTAGGTCTGTCTGAGCACAAAATCTTTCTTCCAGAGATTGCTCATCTGCCAGGAGGCCCTGAATCAGTCTGGCACATCATTTTCCCCTCAGGGTACCTAGCACAGTGACTTGTACATGCTAAGTACTCAACACATGTTTACTGAATTGATTTTGAGTTTGTCAGTCTTTTGGGGGGGATGTCTACTTTTATTGAATTGACCTCAAGATATAATTATTACATGAGAACATTTGTTATCAAAGACGTACCAGACATAAATCTTGTTTACCTTCTCAGAGTCTCTCAAATGCCTCATCTGCCTACACTCCATTTCACTCTAGATTTGGGTAGGAAGCCATGTTTCAGGACATTGAGGCTGGCTTCCTGGGAGCTTCTTCTGAAGGGCCAAATGACAACACTGAAATATGGAGAAATCAGGTCCCAGTGGGATCATACTCCATCAAGGGTAAGTGGGAGAGAAGAGGGAGCCGCATCCTTACTCTTATTGTAATCCTGGTGGAGAAAGTCCTACTGGCAAATGGTGAAAGTGCGGGGCTTTCTGAGGTATGTGGGAAGTACTGGTCGGTGGGGTCACTCATTGCTTTACATGGCCTTGCATTTTTCCTTATCTCACTTCCTTTCTTCCTCACCTGCACTGCCCTGGGCTCTCACTTCCTAAGTAAAACATCAACCCTTCAGGAAGAGGCATGTCATGTCATAATAGGAATAATCCAATAGAGAGCGCTGGCTGGCTCAGTCAGTAGAGCATGCAACTCTTGATCTCAGGGTCACGAGTTCTAGCCCCCCAGTGGGCCTGGAGCTTGCTTAAACAAACAAACAAAAAAAGAAAGAATCTACACTTGATCTTAGCCAAAAGGCCGAGAAGCGATAAAAAAGAAAGAATCTAAGAAACTCTAACAAACATACACCTACCTCGCCACAGACATGAAATAGATTTGTGAAGAAAAAAATAGATGTCACAGGGAGAGAATGGCAAACCCTAAGGCATATTGGGATATTTTACTATATACCCTCTCAGAAACTGATAGATTTCAGTATTTCTCCTTTTGAAGCTGAGATAAAGAAAAAAAAAGAAATTGAGTCTGTACCAGATTTAAATGAGAAAAAGGGTTGCAAAATATCTTTGAAAACCCAACTGGAACGTGGAATCCTACTAAATAATCATAATATAGTTTATATGGAAATATAGGTTTGGGGGTTCAGAAAAATACCACATTTTAGGATATGACAACTTTGAAAGTCGGGGAGGACCTAATTCTCAAAGTCAGGGCACAGTGCATGGCACCTATGTTCACACATGCAGGTCCTCACTGGCCCCAGGCCCTCGGGTCGCTCCACATGAAAGATCTCCCTAGGAAATGAAACATTGCTGGCCAGAGCTCACACTGAGGTGCTAGAAAATGGGCTTCTGAGGACTTGTGGGCTCTGCCACCAGCCTCCCAATCCTTTAGCTCTTTCCATGTGACAAAAATCTACTTTCCAAGCAAAGTTAACTTCCAAACCAGAGAACTGTGAGAACGCTGTTTTGATGCTAATACTCTTACTGAATTATGCATTTCAAATTCTTGGTGGTCTTTTACGGCAAATGAGCATAACATTTTTACCCTGCCATAGCTTCTTACCCTCTGTATATTCGATTATTATGAATTTGAATTCCTGACTCCCTGAACAACTTTGTTATGTGGAGTTTTCACACATTTGATTAATTTTAAAAAACACTTTCCATTTTTTCCTCATTATAAAAGCAATATCCATTCATTCTAGAAGACTTAGTGAAATTGAAGAGCAGAAAGAAGAAAATAAAACTCACTCTTCCTATCATTCACTTGTGGCCACTTTCACATTTTATCTTAACCCAGTTTTTTGAAGCCGATGACCAGATTTTCTCAAAGTTCTCAGGCCCACTTTTCCCTCCCACCTCCATCCTTTCTTTCTGTCCTTCTTTGGCACCTCCCCACCCCATTTCCCTTTACATCCACCATTCATCACTAAATAACAAAGTTTTCCCAAATTACAATTTTAAATCTCATTATGTTTTATTAACTCAGAAAATTTAGCTGTAAGAGATCCATAGATGAAGACATGAATTTGTCTATCAGATTCGATATAAAAGGTAAACTACTAACACAAATCATCTGAGGGATGGATTGTGTAAGACATGGGAAAGAATCAGTTCTTGGCACTATCCCTGAAACTCACTTTCTCCTAGTTCTACAAGTCACCAGTCTGGATAACAAAAGCTATTTACTGTGTAAATAGGCAGATAGCACTTACTATGCACCAAGCCCTGTTAGAAGTACTTTGTATGTATTAACTCATTTAGTTTTTACACTAGTCTCATGTCAGAAGTACTAACAATACAGGGCATCTGACTTTTGATTTTGGCTCAGGTCATGATCTCAGGGTGTTGGGATCGGGCCCTGGGTGGTACTCCATGTCATTCTCTGCCCTCAGAGAGGAGACAGCTTGAGGACTCTCTTCCTCTCCCTCTGCTATGCCCCTGCTCACACTCTTTCTCTAAATAAATAAAAGAAGCAGTTTTAGCAATATCACTCCATTTTGCCGAGGAGGATACTGAGACACAGAAATATCAAGTGACTTGCTCAATGTCTCAAAGATACTAAGAAACAGAGCTTGGATTTGAACCCTGGAAGTCTGATTCCAGAGTCTATGGTTTTAAACCACTATGCTACCCTGCTTCCAGAGGGACTTCATATTCTGTAAGTTGTGATTTCTATATTGTGGGATGTGAGAGACAGCTTGAGGCGGTTGGTGGAGACATTTTTAAATACTCTGTATTTACTTTAATGTGGGTTAGAAAAAAATATCTTTCACAAGCATGAAATAGAATGCTTTTTTTTCCCTTAGAATGAATAAAGTTTAAAGTTAATTTCAAGAAAAATATTAATAATAGTACAAATGGTATGTAAAGGTTGCAAAAATAAAAGTGACATTCTAACGAATTCTGGGAAACATTGTTAATTTAAAACCAAAACCAAGATCCCACTTCCACCTCAATGCACCCTAGAGAGATTCCCCACCAGCAGATTGGATCAAAGATGGCCCTAATCCTTTTCCATATTATATCCTATTGGCACTATAAGTGAGGCCTCTCTGGTGGAACTTCTTTAAAACAAATTATACCCTTTCCTCTCCCATAAATTAAAATTCTATTAGTTTATTAGACATTTTCTGTCTTGAAAAGTTGCCAATGTGGGTTTCTTAGACTGAGGTTCTACCCAAGGAGTGGTCAGGGAGCTGAGAGTTATTCTGTTGCCAATCTTTTCTACATTTTTATTGACTTTCAGAAAATTTTGTTAGAAGTAACACAAGGTTGTGTGTAGTTCTTTTTTTAAAATTTAAATTCAGTTAGCCAACATCATTAGTTTCAGATGCAGTTTTCAATAATTCATCAGTTGTGTGTTAACACCAGTGCTCATCACATCATGTGGCCTCCTTATACCCAATGCCTTCACTATGGGCTGGCTGCATGATAGGCCAATAGATGTCTCCTCACTAAAGTGCACAAAAATCTGTCCCAAAGGAGTCAGGGTCAGGAGGGAAAGTGTTTTGGAAGCTCAGATAGCCATTTGCAGTGGATAAACAAACCTGTATTCAGTCTGCCCTTCCTTTAAATTTATATCTCAATGACTGGATGCCATAATCCTATAAACCTCTTGGCTATATAGAGTTTTATATATAATATATATATATATAAAACTCTATATAGCTTTTATATAAAAGCTTTTATATAAACTTTTATATATATATAATATATATAAAACTCTATATATAATTATATATATATAATATATATAAAAGATATATATCTTTATATATATAAAGATTTTTTTTCAATTTTGTACAAGGTCAATTCAAGAGGTATTTTTTTCTCTAGTCTCAGTTACAGGAATAATTAACTATTAATTTTAGGAAATTGTGAATACTCTGTTTTGATGCAATAAATTTTACAGTCCAACTAGTAGCCCTCTGTCTTAGTAATTAGCAGCTTTCATACCTCAGATACATAGAACTTAGTGTGTACAATTTTTGACTACTCCTTCATTTTATCACTTTCCACTTATTTGTCATTTGGCTTATTTCCTTCACTCTTTTATTCACAATTATTTTCTTCTATGGCATATATATCTATAGAATCCACTTTATATGTTATGTAGAATAAAACAGAAGTAAAAAAATAAAACTACTATTCACCAAATACTAAGTGTTAAATGGACTGTGACTCAAATCAGCACAAGTAGGGAGACTGTAGATTTTTTTTTTGTCAGTCACAATCAAATTGCCTTTGTGGGTGCAAACCTCATTCAGGAGTCTTTTCCACTCTTACTCTCAGACACATATATTCACAGTGCATTTGACAGTATGTTTTCCCCTTCCTACCTTATGTCTCAATAACAGAACTAATTGCCTAAGTGTGGAGCTCAAGCAAGTGGATTTACCCTTTTTCCCCTTGTAGAGACGGCTCAATCTATTTTAGACTAGGTCACGGTATTTGTAATAATATGCATGATTTTTATTTGCAATAATATGCAGCACAGTTCTCTTGTTCTATTATAGTTCGTGGTCAGCGTAGATCATATATCTATTTAAAGTTAACATAAAAAGCCTCTAAGGAAATTCCCAGTGCAAAGAAAGAAGTAAGAAAACCTAAGCGTTGGTCAAAACACTTCCCTGAGACGGCTCAGGGCACTGCCTCTATGAGAGCTCACTGCAAAAAAACCCCTCTGAATACTATTTTTGCTTTTTTTTTTTTCTGTAAAAGTGAAAATTTTTGAGGTGCCTGTGTGGTGCAGTTGGTTGAACATCCAACTCAGTTTTGAACTCAGGTCATGATCTCAGGGTCATGAGCTCAAGCTCTCCATCAGGCTCTGTGCTCAGCACCAAGTCTGCTTAAGATTCTCCCCTGCCCTCTGCCCCCACTCTCTTGCACTCTTGTGTTTTCTAATAAATAAATAAATCTTTTTTAAAGAAGTGAAAATTCTTTTCAGATTTCTTTTGGTTAGCAAAAGCAGGTATTAAGGTAGGTCTTTTGTAAAAGCAAAGTGGTATAGTGTAACATAAACTTTCAAAAAGCAAGGCAATACCTGTAACAATGAATGTACTACTTAGTACATTGGTTCCTATACTTTTCTGCACATTAGAATCGCCTAGTAATCTTTAAAATATACAGATGCCTGGTCCCCTTCCCACCAGATGCTGATTTAATTGGTAAGCACGCAACACAGGATTTGGATAAGCTCTCCAGGTATTCCCAATATGCAACAGAGCTTCAGAACCACTGATCTAGTAGCTACCATCTTGTATTTGTGCTCCTAACATCCAAAAGTGATTAGCAAAATTATGATAGAAAATTTGATCTGCCTGAGCCGTAAGCCTTCTACAGGAAACGATCTTTTGAGCTTTCAACTCAATCCATTTTCTAGTAGTTTTTAATGAAACTTTTCTAGGACCTAACTTAGTTTTTTCTATGATAAAGGCCAACCTTGACAGTCAAGCAAAATCAAAAGAAATTAGTTATTTAGGGTAACAAACTCGATATTGTAAGTAGAGTCTTTAAATGGTGCAAAGAATAATAGTTCAAAGTAGAATTAACAACTGCTTCGTAAATAGATAATATTTCCTACTAAAATACATAGGATCTTAAAAATGGGTTCTGGACCCAACTTCCAAGTTGAGGCAGGGTTACCCTCCTCCCCTCTACCCCAACAAAGAGCAGTTCCCTGGACACCAGCTGGGTGTACAACTCATCACAATTCTGACACGATCTAACTGGACATAGCATCAGGTCTCACAGGTTTAGAACTCAGTCTCATAAGACTGTCTCCACAACCTCAGATACCAATTGAAAGCCTGGGCTTCTGACCTGCTGTCTATAGACTGAAGGCTCCAACAACCCCAATCTTGGGTTTAATTAATTTGCTAGAGCTGCTCACAGAACTCAGAAAAACATTTTACTTTCTAGATTACTGGTTTCTTAGAACAGTGTCTATGACTCAGGAACAGCCAGATGGAAGAGATGTACTGAGTGAAGTATGAGGAAAGGGAACAAAGCTTTCATCCCCTTTCTATACACACCACTCCTCCCAGCACCTCCAAATGGTCACTGATCTGGAACTCTCTGAACCCTGTCTTTTTGGGGTTTTATAGAGGTTTTATTACAGAGGTATGATTGTTGAGTCATTTGTAACTGGTTATTATTCAACTTCCAGTTCCCTCTCCCATCCCAGAAGTCAGCGGGAAATGGGACTGGAAATTCCAACTCTATAATCACATGATTGGCTCTCCTGGGAACCAGCCTTCCACCTCAGGTGCACTCCAAAAGCTACCTCATTAACCTAACAAAAAACATCTTATTTGCTCTCATCACTAAGGAAATTCCAAAGGTTTTAGGAGCTCTGTGTCAGGAACAGTGGACCAAGACCAAATATATCTTATTATAAATCAGAGTATCATAGGTCCTTATGAAAAAAGTGATAAAACTTTATTGAGATATAATAAAAGATTTAAACAAATAGAAAAATGTAGGGTGTTTCTGGACTAGAAATAACAATATTATAGTTATTATAGTTATCCAGATTGATCAAGGAGTCAGATCTCTGAGTCCCAGCTCTTCCATTCTTGAACATGGACCAGGATTCATGGAAATATAGCAGGATGCATACCTTTAGGCCTTATGAATGCAGGAGGATGAAGGTTTTTCAGGATTTAATGCAGTTGCAGCTTCCAGTCATCTAAAGCAGTGTTTCCCAAACTTTAGTAGACAAATCACCTGGGAACCTTGTCAGATTGCAGATTCTGATTTAAATCTGGGATTTGGCCTGAGCTTCCACATTTCCCACAAGCTTGCGGTGATGCTGCTGCTGTTGGTCTAAAGACTTCACTTTAAGTGGAGAAGATCTAAATTTCCTCTGGTGTGGGAGTTACTCAAGTCCCTATTCTTTCCCTGTCCTGAATCTCTCCCTGAATCTAGTTTCTGTCCCTCTTCCAATCGCTTATATCTTAATCACAAATTCCATGAGGGAAAAGGCTGAATTACCTTAGTGTGATGAAAAATATAGACACATTTTAAAATACTCCCGTACCTTCTAAATGTACCTTCTAGATAGCATTGCTTACATAATCAGAAATAAAAATTATTTTATGCTTTTTGTAACTAACAGCATTATCGCTTTGGCTGTCTTATGTGCAATGCTGGCCCTTCAGATACCCACAGAGCTCAAGAGAAAAATACAGGATTGAGAAGCTGTGACTAGAACCCAGGGCACTGAAGAACACATCCTAAGGATACAGCCAGCATCTTTGGAAGGAATTGCAGGATTCCAAAGGGGACAGCAAATTGCATTCAAACACCAAGATGTGAGGGGTGCTTTTAGGCAACAGGCTTGAGAAATAGAACCCTGAGCAAGGCAAAGGGCCCACAGTGACCACCAAGCTGATGCAAATAGTTCATTGAGTCCTAGGCCCTAATCAACCAATGGGGTACTTATAACCAGGCACATTTCCTAAGAGTACCAAAAAAGGGAAAAGTCTATATGTCCCCACATTCTGTTACTCTGCCCTATAACCAACGACCCCCCCATCACCCCCCCAACGCGGCAGACAGTCTCTCCTTTGAGGTCTTGTCCACTGCTCCCTCTATCTCCTTTGTTCTGCCTTGGGTGAATTTTTTCACCACCCATCACACTGACTCCCATCCAATCCCTACAACCCACACAAGAGCCTTGCTCTCCTGAACTGAGATTTCTAAATATTCCTGTCAGTAGGTCTAACCTTGCAAGACAGCTTGTGAAAATTAATAAAAGGAAATCTCCTTTAGAATGGAGTGTGGGGGCACCTGGGTGGCTCAGTGGTTGAACATTGCCTTTGGCTCAGAGTGTGATCCCGGAGTCCTGGAATCGGGTCCCACAGCAGGCTCCCCGCAGGGAGACTCCTTTTCCCTCTGCCTATGTTTCTGCCTCTCTCTCTCTGTCCCAAATAAATAAATAAACAAACAAATGAACAAACTATAGAACGGAGCCTGGAAGCTGGAAGGAGGAGCTCTCATGCTCTATCACTTATAGTCAACTGCAAATCCAATAGGAAGAGTCAGGCTTTGCATGTGTTTTTACTTTACTACCCCAGCGGGAGGAAGAAAAGTTTTCCTCCTCTCTCAGCAGGAATAGCTCAGTCAATGGGACTGTCACAATTCGGTCAATAAAAAGCCACTGTACATCAAACTCTCAGTTTACTCCAGTGGACATTTTGTTTGTAACAGCCTTCCCAATATCCCCCTTTGCTCTGTAAGAGAACCTTTTTCTCCTTCGTTCTATGGATTTGCCTATGGTTGTGCTTTAGCTTCTTTGTTCTGGATTGCAGTTCTCTGCTGTTCCCAAATAAATACTTTTTTTTTTTTTTTTGCCAGTAAAGTACCTGGCAGGTTTAAAAAATTTTTTTAAATGAAAAAAAAAAACCCATTTTATTTATTTGAGAGAAGACAGAGAGAGCCAGTGAGCAAGCATTAGCAGGGGGAAGGGTGGAGGGAGAAGGAGAAGCAGACTCCCAGCTGAACAGAGAGCTTGATGCAGGGCTCCATCCCAGGACCCCAGCATCATGACCTGGGTTGTAGGGAGACACTTAACCTACTGAGCCACCCGGGTGCCCCTGGCAGCTTTATTTTTTAAGGTTAACAATCCATATGGGCTCACTTTGGAAGGGAGTCAAAGAGCTTTGTCATTCTATGACTGCTTCCTTCTTTAGACAGGTTTGCCATGACTCTGCTACCTGCTCTGCAGATGGACACAACGAAAGGGAGCAAGAGAGGGCCATCTGAGAGTATGCATGGGAGCTAGAGGTAACTTGTTGGTAACTAAGGTTTCTAATAAAATACTTCTCCAGATTTACACTACTAACTGGCTTAGGGCTTTATCAGAACAAGACAGTACATTTTACCAGACTTTTCTATTTTGCACTAAGTAACTTCATCAGAGAAACAAATGTTGAACTTCATGCGGTTGGGTGTAAATCAACGGATAGTCCTTCACTTGTTTTGAAAGCTCTAAGGTTCAACTGAGGACTACTTCAAAGACTGGCCCAAAGACCCCAACCTCTCAGTAGTTCAGAGCTGACGGGTTGGGTCGGCTGTGCCAGGTTTCAATGTTTCAGTAAAAGGAAGAGGTTTTTCTTATGCTGGGGCCTTGTCCTCCCAGAAGGTTAGGTGCCTTTAAGATCAGTTACAAGAAGCTGGAGGTAAGAGAAGACTGCTTTCTGGACTCTTGGGACTGGGAAATCTGCTGCTCCTGCCCCACGTGGACCCCCACCTCCCAACCCCTAGTTGACCTCAGGTACAAGTGCACTTGCCTGAAGACTAACCCCGAGGGACAGGCTTTAGTGATGCCTTTTCCAAGGTTCTGGCAGCACAACCCCATTTTTCCCTGCCGGAGTTGCTTAGGGCACACAGATGCTCCTCGTAGCATTCTATGAGCTGCTGAAGATTTCAGACAGGAAGGGCAGGCCTGTAGACTCCGTGGTATTTACCAGCTCAGCACAGAAATCGCTTATATCACATGGTATAGACCTTATCCCATGGTGATGAGCCAATTGATTATGTGTAGATATTTATAAGTGATTCATTAAATGTTATTCATGTTGATTTATTTTGCTGATATTCCGACTTTATCCCTGAAAACCCTCACATACCAGTGGTTCTTTGACATAATAAAGACTTTCTGTGGTGGCTTGAGCATTTTTGCTTCCTTTTTCTAGGCATTGGCACAGTGGTTCAGAGAAGTCCAAGTTAAAAAAAAAAAAGGAGGAAAGTCAGTGTGCCTCTAGGAGGGAAGGTCAGAGGGGAAAAATTGTAGTCATGGCAGCGCTAACTAGGGTCTTTGGAAAATTAGACACATCTAATGGGTGACTTTTTAAAAGTTAACTGCAGGTGTGTGTGTGGTGCTAACTCCCTCTGCCATCTCTCCCATAAAATGTTCAGTGAAATACATGATACTAATGGTTTTGCATGAATGGAACATTTAAGGGCATATGAAGATCAGTACGTTCTAGGGGACGTAAAGAAAACACGACAGCATTCTTGGGTACAGGGGCTGGAAGACAGGAGCCTCTGGGTGTATTTGCCCAGGGGGTTCATTCGCTGTTCTGGGAAGTGCTACTCATGCTGTAATACAGGCAAATGTTGCCCCCTAACGTTGTGGTGCTCTCCATCTGCACAACCAGCTGTGGTGACCTTAAATCCAGGGGTAGACTGTGTTTTTATATATAAATTTTTTAAAGATCTTATTTATTTATTTGAGAGAGAGAGGGAAAGCGATAGAGAAGGAGAGAGCACAAGCAGGGTGAGGGGCAGAAGGAGTAGGAGACTCCTCGCTGATCAGGGAGCCCGATGCAGGGCTTGATCCCAGGACTCCAGGATCATGACCTCAGCTGAAGGCAGACACTTAACTGACTGAGCCATCCAGGAATCCTATATCAATACATTTATAAAGCATTTCCTGTGTATATGGCTAGGATTTTATTCTTCCCCTTAAATTTCTTTTATGCTTTAGGGAAGGCAAAATTAAATGCAAAGACGAAAATGTAAGGTGGTACATGCTAAGAGTCACATGAATGATGCGGAAAACTCTTCTAAGAGATACTAGTCCTACAAAATGCTCTGTGAAAAGTGTCTTGGGGTCATTAAGTTGGGGAAACACTCATATTCTGTCCTTTCCTTGGAGGTTGTCCATGCATATAAGCCTGTTAAAGATCCTACCATGATAATAATCCATGCATCTTCTGTTAGGCCAGAAGTCCCCATTTATTTCAATAAGGAACACGTTTTTGTGTGACATCTCTTAACAGTCCAAGAAAATGGGGCGCTTTTGTCATAGAGGGTACATGCTGAGGATTTAGGGAAGGAAGGAATCACTCTAGGCTAGATTCATTGTTCTATGGCAGCATTATAGGGAGGCAAAGGAAAAGCAGCCCAGCCTTATGAGATAAGGCAACATGTGGATAAATAGGATGCTCAGGAATCATGAGAGCACAGCAGGAAGGTAGGAACATGCAGGCTAGTTTAGAGAACTTTGAGCCTCGATTTTTTGGAAGAAGCTGGGAAAACAAGTTGAAGAGTTAAGTAAGACCCAGATTTTGAGTCTTAAATATAGGCTAGAGCTTTAACTCCATTCTGTACATCATAGTAATTAATATAAGCTTATTTTTACAACAGTTTTTGCATGGAAAATTACCACGTCCTGTATAAGGACCTTAGAGGTGTTAAATTAATCAGACAAGGAGTCTTTTAGACTGAGGTGGGCTTAAATGCCTTGTGGCTGGTCTACATAAGCAAACCAAGATCTAAGCCTGTAAGCATGTCAAAGTCATGAAATCAAAACGCTAAGGATAGCCAATCCCCAACGGCCAAAGAGGCTTTAGGTTCTAGCCAATCAATAATTTCCTTGTTCTATCTTTTCTCTATAATAAAGTCTCCCTTGGCTCCTGTTGGGGGAATACTCCTACCCACTTCTGATATGGCACTGCCTGATTCAAAATGCTGTGTGGTCAAATAAACTCTTAACATGTTTAATATGCCTCAGTTTATCTTTTGACAGAGGAGAAAGACTTTACAAAAAGGAGGGCAGTTAGGAGCCCAAGAACAAGATAGAGAGACTAGAGCAAGGGCAGTGGCTGTAGGGAATGGACAATAAGAGGGGACGTGAAGAAACTAACATCTGGTCGCAGTGACAGGGAGGGTGAAAGAGGGGTGGGTAGTGCCATGAATGACTCCAGGGGTGGTCCCAGTCACCAAAACAGGGAAACAAGGGAGCAAGCAGATCTGAGAGGGGCAGGGCAAGTGTCACCTTGGCCTTTGTTTCAAGGTCAGTGGGTTAATATGCATCTGGCCCGGCTACAGTCTCCTGTTCACATGAACATGCGATTTGGCTGCAAGTGTACTTTGCAGTGCAGAGAACTGTTCAAATTGAAGTTATATGCAATCAAGTCCAAGTTGACTTTAATCAAGATCGAAGACATTCAGAGTCCCCTCCTCGAATCAAACTCCCTTATCTTTCCCTGTCAGTATCCTCCAATGTTGAGCACCTGCTGCATGCCAGGCATACCCTGGATGTTTTACATGTATTTCCCTTTCATTTTCACAGCAACCATACAAGCCAGACTTTGATTTCATTTTTTTTTAAATTTTTTATTTATTTATGATAGTCACAGAGAGAGAGAGAGAGGCAGAGACACAGGCGGAGGGAGAAGCAGGCTCCATGCACCGGGAGCCTGATGTGGGATTCGATCCTGGGTCTCCAGGATCGCGCCCTGGGCCAAAGGCAGGCGCCAAACCGCTGCGCCACCCAGGGATCCCTGATTTCATTTTTTAAAACACACAACTTAATGAGCTTTGGTTAACTCAGAGCCCCCAAATTTATTTGTACTGGAAGTCTAAGGTTCAGAGAGGTAAAGTATATCATCCACGGTCACACAGCTAGGATTTGAACCCATGTTGGACAAACTCCAAGTCTTGTGCTATTTCCAGCATGTTTCCTGACTTTTACTAAAAATATTCATCTCATCTTGATATTCCTTCTTCTTTTAGAGTATAATTTGCATTCTGGCTTCACTTATTTCAATTACTTGCTGTTCTAAATAGCAGCTCAAAATCAACCACCTCAGGCACATTTTTTTTTTTTTTTTTGGTTCTCACTTTTCCCATCCTCAGTCCTCCTTAATTTTTATCTGATTTTGTATGTCTGGCCCAGTAACATCAGGTACTGCTAAATAACATCTTACTACAATAGGGAGTAAATCCTTCTGAAGTTGAAAGATTTATTCAGCTCCTAGAGTGTTAACTTGGGAGCCTGGATAGGTATTGTTGGTGGGTCCTAGGCAAAAGCAGCTGGGTATGTGCAAAGAGGACCCCAGACTTATGAAGATGTAGCCAGACCTCTTGAGGATCAGGCCAGGACGGTGGGCACCAGCTTTGGCTGTGGATCCAGAGTGATGCTAAGTGAGTCCATAGGGAACATTCCGGGGATCACCTAAATACCTGAGACTTAGTGCCAGGGCATGAGCAAGGCACAGGTCTAGAACAGCCAGCTGCCATGCCACCAGCATCTCAATGGATAGAGTGCAGTCCACAAGATGTAATGGAAAGCCACATTCTGCCTGTTTTCTGAAGAGCAGCCTGTGATCTCCTCCAAGCAGAAACTCAGTGGTGCAGCCTGAAACAAAGTATCTCCAGTGGTCTGGGGTGAGGCCTCTCTGCAGTCAGCCATCTTTGAATCAGTTCTCCACTCCCTGCTCCATTTCCTTTATTATTATTATTATTTTTTAAGATCTTCATTTATTTATTCATGAGAGACACAGAGAGAGAGGCAGAGACACAGGAAGAGGGAGAAGCAGGCTCCCTGTGGGGAGTCTGATGCAGGACTCCATCCCAAAACCCTGGGATCATGACCTGAGCCAAAGGCAGACGCTCAAACCCTTGACCCACCCAGGTGCTCCCTGCCCCCCATTCCATTTCCTGGAGCAGTACCCTCCCTGCTTCAGGCCCCAGCGCTCACTCTTCCACGCAACCACATAGTGCCTTTACTATGAATCTGGAGACTGTTCCTTAAGAGAATCAACTTCCTTCAAATCCCTCAGCATTGTCATTTACCTCTTTTCTCCCTCTTCCTTCTGGGAAATAACACTTGCAGGTCTGTTCCTGCTTTCCTCAGTGGTCCTTCCCTTACCTGCCTGTTCACTGTCTCCTCCCACCACTTCTTCATACTAGCCAGATCTCTTGTCTCCTAATGGGGCTGCTTTTCATTTGCTTCCCTATTTAAGGTGTCACTTCTTTTCCTCATTCCTTCTTCAGTTTCTGCTCCCACACCTGCAATGATCATTAAGTCCTTTGCCATTTGACTTCTGTAGAAATGCCTCTTTCCCAGGAATCAGGGAGGTCCCTTGGACACCTCTACCACTTCCTCCATGCTGAGACTCTCTTCTATGATGCTCTATCCCCTGGTGCCTTTCCTGCTCCTTCTTTGCTTTTTTGTTGGCTCTTCTTCCCACAGTCAGTATGCAGACAAGTCGGAAGCTTCTGGCCTGTTCTTTCCTCCTCACTTTTACTATCTTCCTCAGTGAGGCTAAAATGTCCATGACATAAGCTGCATCTTCTGCACAGCATAGGGAGATCTACTTCTCTGTCTCCAGCACATACCTGCTCAATTCTAGCTCTGCTCCTTCAATTGGGGAAAGGATCTCAACTTGCCTGTCCTGATTGGGCCTCAAGGTGGTTGTCATTCTCTATATGCCCACCCTCCCCAACCTCAGGTAGTAATGTTTATCCTAATTACAGCTACTTTTAATGAGCACCCTCTATGCACTGTAGGTCATTTATTTTAATGCCAGTGGTATCTCAGTGAGGCAGGTGTTTTTATTCCCGTTATAAATGAGGAAGCTGAGGTCAGTGACATAACTTGCCTGCATTCACCCAGCAGAGCTGGGATTCAAAGCCAGATCTAATTGAATCAACCAGTTAACTTTTAGGCCTTGAGAAGAGTTTAGGATAGTGGTTAAATGCATGGCGGCTGATGATAGATTACCTGGATTCTTAACCTGGTTCTGTCACATCCTAGCTGGTGAGTTTAAGCCTGATACTTAACCGCATCTGGTCTTAATTTCCCAATTTTTGAAATGGAGACAATGGTGTTGACCTCTTGGGCTGTTCTGAGGTCAAAGCACTTATCAGCACAGTGTCTGGCACAGAGTAAGTGCTATGTAAGTGCCAGCTATTATGTAGCATTATTACTTCTTGTTACCCCTGTTCCTTTTTAATCAAGTGACCATTCTTGCATTGATCTTTTTAAGATTTACTTATTTATTTATTTTATTTTATTTATTTATTTTTTTTATTATTTATTTATGATAGTGAGAGAGAGAGAGAGAGAGAGAGGCAGAGACACAGGCAGAGGGAGAAGCAGGCTCCATGCACCGGGAGCCTGATGTGGAATTCGATCCCGGGTCTCCAGGATCGCGCCCTGGGCCAAAGGCAGGCGCCAAACCGCTGCGCCACCCAGGGATCCCCTTTATTTATTTATTTTAGAGAGGAAAAAAAGCGTGTGCGTGGTGGGGGGAGGGGAAAAGGGAGAGGGTGAGAGAAACTCAATCAGACTCCATGCTGAGCGCGGAGCCTGACATAGGGCTCCATATCATGACCCTGAGATCACAACCTGAGCTGAAACCAAGAGTCAGATACTTAAGTGACTGAGCCACCCAGGTGCTCTGAGTGACTCTTAAGCAGGCTCCATGCCTAGCATGGAGCCAGATGTTGAGCTTGCTCTCAGGACCCTGATATTATGACCTGAGCCGAATTCAAGAGTCAAACTCTCAACTGACTGAGCCACCCAGGTGCCCCAATTACACTGATCTTTGACTGGATTCACAACCTTTTAACAAATACTATCATTATTTTAGTGAAAACCAGTATTTGTCTTTCAAATACAATTTGTTTCTAGTATTCTTAAAGTTGCCCATGGTGAACAAATTGGCATTGTTTAGCCTATTATACATAATAAAAGCATTCCCCTCCCCATTCCCCATTCATTGGTTAAACTCATTAGGAATCACTTTGGATAACTATAGAAAAATAAGTAAGATTAAAAACTATTTCTATTATATGCTTAGCCAAAGTAGAGATTTTGTGAGGCTTTTAAAAGAAAGAATAAAAGAAGAAAATGTATGCCAAACTGAACACAATCTATATCAATACTTTATCATTTAGAGCAGTGATTCTTAACTAGAGTTGATTTTGATGTTCCCTCCCCCCACCCCACCCCACCATCCCTCAAGACATTTGGTAATGTCTGAAGACATTTCTGGTTGTCACAGTGTGGAAGAGGGTGCTGTTGGCATCTAGTGAGTAGAGGCAGGGATACTGGTAAACAATAATTCACAGGACACCCCTTCCCCAACCAAGAGTTATCTAATACAAAATGTTCATAGTTCCTAGGTGGAAAAATCCTGTTTTCAAGATACAGACAGGATGGTTCAAACCTGTCTTCTAGCTTTTAGACTACTTTTGGTTAGAAGCAAACAAAGCTAAAAGTCACCATATGAAGTTTCTCTAACTTTCACAGGCATAGAGTAGTGGCATTCAGTTGATGGTAATGTAATCACCACTTCTGACTTTATTTTGGAGCACAGAGTTTAATTATATACGACAGCACCCATGGTGAGATAAGACAATTGTCATGATGGTACAAGAAGAAATAACCACCCTCAAAAGTCCTGGAAAAGTTTTAACAACAAAAGTGGTAGCCAGCAGAAGTCGATGCAGATGACTGTCACCCTGCTTCTAAAACAGCTGAACCCACCTGGAGGCAACTGCCATCAGCATGCTGTGTCCAAAGGACCTTGTCAAGCAAAGGCTATAATTGCCAACAGGTTCCCTGGGCCAAGGGGGGAAAGAGAGAAAAACTGGAAAATTTCTACCACTCTGTGAATTGCTCTGACACAGAGCCCAGAGAGGAGGTGGATGTGACAGCTTTTAAGCAGAGAGTTGCTCTAGGTGAGCCAGGAATACAGTGACCTTGTAGATGTTTAATGAGCCCATCAGAAGACATCTTGCTCTGGGCACTAGATATAGACTGTCTTCACAAAAGATCATTGACTTGGTATGCAAATATTTTTGCATAAGATGTCTTGCAATTTCTCTTGGTTGCCTATGAATGCATTGCAAAATGTATAGCTTTGTAGAATGATAATCTGTTAGAAATATAAGGAGGTACAGAAATTAACGGTGGATACGATTTACTCCTACATAGGACAGAAGAGAGAAAATCCTGAAACATGGTGAGCATATGAAGCATCAGAAAGTTTTGGGTCAGTGAAGAACAGGTACCTTCCCTTTCTTCCTCCACACTAGAAAATACCCCAAATTACTTAGTGTTGCCTTCATGCTGTCAATCAGTAGATGATAAAAGATGGTAGATAAGAAGCTAAGAATG
Organism: Vulpes lagopus; assembly: GCF_018345385.1. Taxonomy (NCBI): domain Eukaryota; kingdom Metazoa; phylum Chordata; class Mammalia; order Carnivora; family Canidae; genus Vulpes; species Vulpes lagopus. The sequence continues at coordinate 51,852,130 of NC_054824.1, read as the reverse complement.
GAGGAAATGTATTTGATAGGATAGAGTTTTCAGGATAGGTGCACCCAGACTAGACTCTGGAATGGTTTCCAGATGCTTGATTTCCAAGGTTCCAAGGTTGAGTGGCCAGGGATGGGGGGACCTATGTCCCAGCCGCTAGTCCAAACACAACTCTGTCTAAATTAGAAAAGAGGCCCCACCTTAACACTTTTCTCTATCTTCCAGAAAATTGTCAGAGTACTTGGGTGGTTCAGTCAGTTAAGTGTCTGCCTTCAGCTCAGGTCAGGATCCCAGGGTTCTGGAATGGAGCCCCATATCAAGCTCCTTGCTCAGCAGGGAGGCTGCTTCTCCCCCTTTCTCTGCCGGCCACACCTTTGCTTGTGCTCTGTCAATAAATGAATAAAACCTTAAAAAAATTGTCATAATAATTATACAAGTCTGCAACGAGTACTATGTCAACTCTCCCACCCCTCCCTGAGGTGTGCAAAACACAATGTGCAAAATTATAGAGAAGCAGTTCTGGTGAAGATACAAATGGTCCTGTGGTATTTTCCTTGAATTCCCTGTCCAGCTTTGACTCCCACCTCAAGCTGCTGGTTTATTTTAGAACAACTTGTTGGATTACCAAAATGGACAAAAGTGGGCCATTCCTCAAAGAATAGGATAGAGACAGAGGGCCAGAGCAGGCATCTACAAGCTGTGATGTACTTAAGGAGTAAGAGATAAATGTTTTGGGTTTGTTTTTGTGTAAAATATGTCCTTATAATGGAGGAATCTGGTGGTCCCCACCTTAACCAAGTCACCACACTTAGCATCACTGACGAGTTCTAACATGACGTACACAGCATTAACTATGAGTGTGCTTATGTAATCAGGTATGGATTTATTTAAGCCTTTATGCTTAATTTCCTTTTCATAGGAAATATAAGAGATAAGGAGACAAAATAACACCAAGATGAGAGTCAGATAGATCCAGGATGTAAGTGTGGTTTCCAACAAAGTTGTTGTCATAAAGTAACAATAAAAAGTTAGCCACTGTGTTGCCCCAAATTAGAGAACATATTATTTACATTACTGCAATGTCTGATGGGTGAACATAACACTTACACTAAAAAGTCTCGGGCCAAAATACCATATGTCTTTAAATATATGATCACCATTTTGCAGATTATTTTTTCTGTCTTCTACATAATGAAAGGCCTTATCAAAATATATTATTTGTTAAAAACATGTATTAAATAATATGAAGCTTATAATAAAAGACAACCATCCTTTGTACCCGTCACTACCCATCTCCCAGAAACAGCCAACTTTAACTCCTTTGGCCATTTTTAAAAATAGGTATTATCATGTCTTTTAATAGTGTGCTCTTATTATAGTTTTTCAGTTTATCAGTGTGAGGCCTTCTGCTATGACAAATGAATATTTAGTTCTCTTATACTCTCATCTCATCTCTCTGTCCTCCCATATAGTTATAGCATCACTTTTTGTTAAATTAATGAAAAATCATTGCATGAAAGTGTCATTGCAGAACCAAAATGTCATTGCAGAACCTATGAATATACTTCTTTCTTGTATGCTTTTGTCCTTGTCCTTCTAAACATATTTCTTTTTGGAACGTTTTCCTTACAATAATCCTTTCTTTATGTTGGTGTTTTTTGTTCCTTCTTGTTCTTTAAAAGCACCACCATATTGGGGCACCTGGGTAGCTCAGTCAGTTAAGCATTTGACTCTTGGTTTCAGCTCAGCTCATGATCTCTCAGTTGTGGGTTCCAGCCCTGCATTGGGCTCCATGCCCAGTAAAATAAAATCTTTTCAAGTAAAAAAGCACCACCATAGTTATCTGGTATATATATGTACATATTTATTTATCAGTAAAACTCTCATAGAGCCTTCGGTGATTGCTCCAACCTCTACTAGTAGACCTCTAGATCTCCTTTGTGGTATGTCCATTGAGGATCTCCTAAATCCTGGTATGTCCCTTGAGGATCTCCTAAATTCTGGTCCTATGCTTTTGTACTCTCTTGTTTTGTATAGTGTATTTTCTGGAAACTTCCTAAGATAGGAAAGAAATTATTTCTGAGGCTCTGCATGTCAGACAATGTTTTTATTACATTTGAATACACTATATCCCTTGATGTTTGGAAAGCATTGCTCTGTTGTTAGGCATTGTTTAATTTTCAGTTTGTTGCAAGAGTTTAGAAATACAGTCAATTTTTGTATAATTGTTTTGAATTTTGTAACCCTGCTGAACTTGTTTATTAGTTCCAATAGTTTTTTAGTGGAATCTTCATGATTATCTCTATGTAAGATTATGTCATCTTTATATCTTTTTTTTCCTATCTGGATGCTTTCTTGCCTAATTGTCCTCGCTAGAACTGGTGAATAGAAGTGGCAAGGATAGATGTCCTTATCTTGTCCCTGATCTTATAGGGATAGCATCCAGTTTTCTACCATTGTTTAATCATGAAAGGGTGTTGCATTTTGCAAATGTTTTTCTTGTGTTTATTGAGATGATTATGTGATTTTTTTTTTGTATGGATATGGTGTACTATATTAGTTGATTTTGGGGTACTAATTCCTGGGATAAATCCCAGTGGGACATGGTGTGTAATTCTTTTTATTTAAATGTATAATTTATTTCACATATGCAATTATATATATATACAATTTTTGTTTCTATTTTATATGCCTCTTCATAAGTTTCTTAGCATTTTGTTGACAATTCTCATATCCATATTTAGAAGAGGTATTTGGTTGTAATTTTCTGTTGTTTTTGTTTGGTTTTGGTATCAGAGCAACATTGGTGTCAGAGATGCATTGGAAAGTGATGTCCTTCTGAGAATATGGTCCTCTGACTAGGAACTGGGGGCACAGGGAGCTGGAATGTAGTTGCTATCTCTATGAGCTGAGAAGGACGGAAAAGAGTAGGTCTTGGTTCAAATACCAGAGACTCTTGTTTTTGTGAAGTTTTAGCAGATTTTCTTAAATAAATGTGTCTTCATTTGCCCTTTGCCCTTAGTATAATGTCCAGAGATTTTAAATAGTTGATTTTGAACATAATTTTGTTTTTGAACACAAGTTTTGCTGAGCAGTAGGTCTGTGGAGTCTTTTATACTCTCACATCAGAAACTAAAAGTAGAACTCTAATTACCTTTTCTTATCTCCTCTAAGGGTCTTTTAATTTAAAAAAAATTATCTTGGTTCCTCTATTTAATATAGGAGGAATCCCCAAAAGTGCCCTTTGATTGTTCATTCATATTTAAAACTGAGGTGTTGAAAAGCTGATTATTCTGTAGGGGGCAAAGGGCCCAAACAGGGAAACTAATGTGAATCAATTGCAGAATTTATCTCTAGATTACTGGGTCAATTATGGTTTCAGAATAGAATATAAAAAGAAATTAAAAAATCAGAAATCTGGAGGAAGAGTGTACTAATTATCTCATCTTTCCTAAATGGAGCAAACCAACACTGAATTGGAAAAATCTAGCTCTTCTCCTCACCCTTGTCATTCTCACTAACACTCTCCACACTTGAATAATTTCAATAACGATTTTTTTTTTAATTTTAGAAAAACCTCTTGGGAAATAAAATGCCTTTTGGGTAAAGAAACATTTACCTAAGCTTCAGTCATTCCTGTAATTTAAGTTTAATTTAAGAGAAAATCAGATTTAATTTTTTTTCTTAAAAAATCATATATAGCATTATCCTCCCTTCATAAAATAAATTCTATTTATACCTGTTTATCTCTTTGACTAATTCTATTGCTTATATATCTACCAACCTCCTTTCTCTATATATGCATAGAGAGTTTATAACAATGTATACCAATTATTAATACTAGTTATTTCTGGGTAGTAAGGATATGGGGTGCTTTATTACTTTCCCCCTTTAATTTTTTGTATTGATTGACATTTTTAATAAGAAGTACATACCAATTTTTTTTAAAAAGTCAATACTATGCAAAAGCAAAACCCAGCCCATTAACAGAGCCAATCAATTAAACAATCAAGGCTGGGACTATGGTGAGGCCAGTGAGGAGCCTGGGATACAAAATTTGGGAAGGCACTCCCCTGCAGAATCATACAAATGCACCCTCAGATCCCCACTGGCTTCACCATAGTATTCCTGGACAGCCTTGCAAGCAAAACAGGGAAGATTGGCAGATCAATGTATATGAAGAACAACATGTTTGGAATTCTAGGAGATGAGTAAATCATACTTTTCCTTTCTTATAAATGATTATTAAATATATTTTTAAAGCTATTTGCAGAAGAAATCATAGGCTTTACACTTCAGAAGTTAATTATCAGACACTTGGTAACTAACCAACACCTACTTTTCTCATTCCTTCCTGTCCCTTGATTCAGTACTTGTGTGTGTCACAGGCTCTGACCGCAGGGCACTGAAGGGGGCGTGTTGCTGTCAGCTGCATCTCTTGCTTCATTTAGGAGTTTTCTGATCATCCTAGCTAAAACAACACAATGCTCTCCTTTGTCTTTCCAGCTTATTTTCCTGCTTTAATGTCTCCCTAGCAGTTGTCATATTCCAAATGTATTCATCCTTTCTGCATACAGTTTTATTTTGTATGTTATGTGTTGATTGCCTGTCTTGCCTTATTAGTATATAGGCTCTGTGATGCTATCCTCATGGAAGCCTGATGGTGTACAAGAAGTTTCCATAGTATTTGCTGAAGAATGAATGAGTCCATTGTATACTCTTTGAATGACTGTGGCCCTGATGGTATTGTGACAATATGAAAAATGCACAGTCTTTACTCCCCACAGGGAGAGTACACATGGCAGCCTCCCTCCCTGCCTCTATTCCCAGAGACAGTCACTGGCCTTATATGCAATCATTACCTCCCAATCACATACATTTTGTTTTCACTCACCTTTTCCTTCTCATATTCTCTTTTTAATTTCTTCAACTCTTGTCCAATTAGCACAGGGAAATATTTTCCCCCCTTAAAAAATCACTCAGACTGATAAGTATAGAAAGTGATAGTAGTAATAAGACACTCAATGAAAAGAAAGTCCATTTTTTTAAAAGAGATTTTATTTATTTATTCATGAGAGACACAGAGAGAGAGAGAGAGGCAGAGACACAGGCAGAGGGAGAAGCAGGCTCCCTGCAGGGAGCCTGACGTGGGACTCGATCCCGGGTCTCCAGGATCATGTCCTGGGCCGAAGGCGGTGCTAAACCACTGAGCCACCCATGCTGCCCAGAAAGTCATTTTTGAAGAGAAAACAATAGCATTATTAATTGTGGACATCTGTTAAGTGTTTGCTATATACCCGGACCTCTGCCAAGCAATTTAAATGCATTGCCTCATTTAATCAGTATAGATAAAGAAACCATGGTGGCAAGAAGTAACTTGTCTAGGTCACAGAGCCAATAACTGGTGTGAACCCATGTTAGTTTGATTCTAGAGCCCAGGCCCTGCTGGGGTAACAAAGAAGTTGTGTTGTTCATTCCTAACATAACCCCCTCTGTAGGATTCTCCCTACATCTTCTTCCCACACTCATCCATAGTACAAGCAGTTGCTCTCTTCATGTTCCCGCAGTGCTCTACTCATACTACCTCAGCTGTGATCACATAAAATGTGGTGGGTCTGTGTCCGAAAGGCTCAGCTGGGTTCATTTTCACTCATTGTCAGTGTTATGAAGCACTTGCTTGCCTTACTCATTGCAGTTAGGGTTGTAATAAAAGCAGAAACTTTGGAGCTATTATCTAATCTAATCTATCTATTATCTATCTATCTATCTATCTATCTATCTATCTATCTATCTATCTATCATCTATCTATCATCTATCTATCTATCATCTAGAAGATAGGGAAAGTTCAAAACTCAGCATCTACCACTTATTGGCAGTATAAAGTTAGGCAAAGTATTTAACCCCTCAGAATATCAGGTTAGTCATGTGTGATGTGGGGATAATGAGGCCAGTATTACAGTGTAATGAGAAGAACCTAAGATGTGTTTGTATGGTGCTTGGCATTGTGCCTACTAGAACAACACAGGTGCTTAGTGAGTACTCTTCATCTCAGTCCTGTACAACCTTCTGCCTACCTTGAATCTGACACTTCTGTTGCACTTCATGTAGCATTTCAGCTATGTTTTGTGTTACCTGTTTTGATTTGTATTAGTTATCTATTACTTTGCAACAAATTACCCTAAACTTAGCAGCTTAACACAATAAACGTTTACTATCTCAAAGTTTCTGTGTCAGTGATCTGGAAACAGCTTAGCTGGTGGTTCTGGTTCAGTCTCTCATGAGGTTGTAACCAAGATGTCAGTTAGACCTGCAGTCATCTCAAGGCTCAACTGGGAGAGAATTTGCTTCCAAACTCACTCCAGTGGCTATTTACATGCTTCAGGAGATTTGCTTCCAAGCTTACTCATGTGGACCGCTCCACAGAGCTCTCAGGGCATGGCAGCTGGCTTTCCCAAGAGGAAGCAATCCAAGAGAATGACAGAGAGCACCCAAGATGGAAGCCATACATACCCTTCTTATAATCACTATCAGGAGTGATATCCAATGACTTTTGCTGTATTTTTCATTCATTACAAGTAAGTCAATAAGTCCAGCATATACTCAAGAGGAAGGAATAATAGAAGATGAATATCAAGATGTGGAGATAATTAATTAGAGCCATATGAGAATTTGTCTACTACATAATTTAAATATGGTACAGAGCTAGCTTATGTGCCCAACTGTTTCACTGATTTTATAGAAAAGTTTTAATAGAAAGTCCTGTGTTTACATAAGGCACTTACACACTTTGAAAACATATACATTGCTAAGCAGATAACTGACCATACCAGTAATAAAGCTTCAACATACTCCACAACATAAAAATAATAACGATTATTTCTTTTCATAGTATTTTAAGTTTTCATGCTATCTGTACATTTTATTTCCCACTCTATGCATAATTATCCTTTTCCCCTGAATTGGTTTGTTTCTTAAAAACCATTTCCCCTTTGGCTGTCTCCTTGGTACATTTTCCACTCCCCGCTCTTTGGTCTATAGATACATGCATGCACACACATACACACACACTAGCTTCCTTCCTCAGCAGCAAAGATCAGGTAGGTAGTCATGGTGAAATATAAATATTACTCCCAGTCCCATATTTGGAGGGCAACTTGTTTTTTATTCCCAATTAAGTCATAGGTCCAGCTACCTCCCTGGAGTGAAATGTCCTGCCTTGGGATGATCTTGGCTTCTTTTCCCCCTTTCTCTTCGTGGCTGCTCTTAGTCATAGCATTGCCTAATTGTGCTGGCCTCCCAAGAGGGATTGACATGGGTCAAATTTGATATTTGTTTTCTCAGGTTTAGAAGGATTATATAAATACAAAATTATGTATAAGTGACTTGTAAAACATACCAAAATATTAAATAAGTATTATAAATATTAAAACTTTATTGTATAAGTATTAAAACATGTCCTTTACATAAATATTATCTGCTTGGATAATAAAAAGGCAGATTCAACAATAATAGTTTGATATTTTTTCATTCTTCCATTTCTATAAATTACTATTTTATTAGAGATAGTGTTTAATTATTTGGATTGTCTATGACTGCCAATAAGTCTATTAAAATAGACAATTTCTGCCTTTGAAATATGCTTTCTAAGGAAAGTAGACAGAAATGAGCCAAATGAACTAAAGAAAGAAATATAAGAAGTCATGAACAGGTAAATATTGTGTGGCAAATAGATTTGATGATGATAGTTACATTAGGGTGGGGGAGAGAAAAACTGATAATGGAAAAACTGAGGTGTGCTCACTGTGAATCATGAAAGAGAAATGTTTATAAAAATGAAAACTTAATAGGATCATTTACTTATGATGGACTTTGTGCCATTTACTTTTATTAAAAAGTATACTAATGAGAACATTTTGAGGAAGAAGTATAATTGTAGTCCTTTTAGAGTTGTCAGAGACCTTATGTACTTTTTTTTTACCCCATCTGCTCCAGTTAGGATGAGAAACAGGGATGAAAGAGGTAAACATTTTGATATCCAACATTATTTTGTTGAAGAGTCAGGGCTGAGATTCATTGAATTCTTAATTCAGTAGCTTTTATTAATAATTGTACTTTATGATCTGGAAGAGAATTGATTTAAGCTTTCACTTATAAATGTGAAATTTCTCACTTTCTACATTACTTAAGATATTTAAAAATCTGAAATAAGTCTGTCAGATGAACTATAGTTATATTCTATGTGTATGTGAATTCAATAGAGGGGTTTTAACAACAGACAAGACGAAGCAGAGAAAAGGATCAGAGCACTTGAAGACAAGGCAGTGGAATTTATCCAATCAGAAGAGCAAAAAGAAAAAGAATGAGGAGAGCTTAAATGATTTATAGGAAAACATCAATTTTCCCCATTATAAGTATCCCAGAAAAAGAAGAGAGAAAGGGGCAGGCAGAAAACTTATTTTAAGAAATAATAGCTAAAGAAAACTACTTGTTTCTAACTTGGCAAAGGAAATAGACATCCAATCCAGGAAACCCAGAGTACTTCAAACAAGATTAATCCAAAAATATCCACATCAAGACATATAATTTAGTTGTAAAAAGTTACAGATAAGAAAATATTCTTAAAAGTAGCAGGGGATAAACAACCTGTTCTTTACAAAGGAATCTTCATAAGATGGCTATCGTCAGAATTTTCAGCAGAAACTTTATAGGCCGGAAGAAAGTGGCACAATATATTAAAAAAAAAAAAAGTTGAAAAAAATGGAAAGAAAAAAAAAAATCTGGCAATCAGGAGTACTCTATCTAGCAACGTTGTCTTTCAAAAATGAAGGAGAGATAAAGAGTATAAAGAGTACTTCAGACAAGCAAAAGCTGACAGAGTACATCACCATTAGACCAGCCTTAAAAGAAATGTTAAAAGTACTTCTTTATACTGAAATGAAAGAGCACTGACCGGTAAGGGGAAAACATGTGAAAGTATAAATCTCACTGGTAATGATAAACATATAATTAAATTTTAAAATACTCTATTATTATAATGATAGTAGCCAATTACTTATAAATCTAGTGTGAAGGTTAATATACAAAAGTATTAAAAATAACTATAATTACAATAATTTGTTAAGGGATATGCAAGATAAAAAGACTTGTATTTTGACACCAAACACAAAAAATGTGGGCAGTGGAGAGTAAAAATGTAAAGCTTTAGAATGTGTTTGAAATTAAGTTATCATCTAAAAACAGACTATTATGAATATAAGATGCTTTATGTAAGCTTCAAGATAAACCACAGAGCAAAATCCTATAGCAGTTACACAAAAGATAAAGAAATCTAAGCATATCACTATAGACAATAATCAATTCAGAAAGAAAGAGAACAAGAGGAAAGGAACAAAGGAATTACTAAACACCTAGAAAATAATTAACAAAATGGCAATAGTAAATCCGTATCTATCACCAATTACTTTAAATGTAAATGGACTAATTCTCTAATCAAAGGACATAAAGTGGCTATATGAATAAGAAAACAAGACCCAACCATATGCTGCCTAAAAGAGACTCGCTTCAACTTCAAAGACACATGCAAACTGAAAACAAAAGGATGGAAAAACATATTTAATGCAAATGGAAACAAAAAAAATCAGAGACAGGTATATTTACATCAGACAATAAGACTTTAAGTCAAAGACTGTAATAAGAGACAATAAGAGTCATTATATAATGATAAAGGGGTCAATCTCACATGATATAAGAGTTGTAAGTATTTATGAACCCAGCATAAGAGCAGTAAATATGTAAAGCAAGTCTGAAGACAGATCTAGATAACATTCTGAAGAACGAAATAGACAACAATAGTATAAATAGTTGGAGGACTTCAATACATTTAACAATGGATAAATTATCTGACAGACAATAAGAAAACTCTGGACTTAAACTACATGTTAGATCAGATCAACCTACAGACATTTACAGAACATTCCATCCAAGAGTAGCAGACTATACATTCTTCCCAAGTAAATAAGGAATATTCTCCAGTTGTGGTATGTTAAATAATAAAACAGGTATTAATACATTTAAGAAGATTGAAATCATAGCAGCAACCTTTCTGACCACAATGGTATGAAACTAGAAATCAATTACAAAAAGAATACAAAAATTCATAAACATGGAGATTAAACAACATGCTCCTCAACATATAATGAATGAAAGAAGAAATCAAAAGAAAATAAAATATTACTTGAGGCAAATAAAAATGGAAGTACAATATCCAAAAACATAGGATCCAGCAGAAGCAGTTTTATGAAAGATGTTCATTATGATAAATAAAAGATCTCAAATAACTTAAATTTATATTTCAAGGAACTAGAAAAAGAAGAACAAACAAAACCCCAAGTTAGTAGATGGAAGGAAATAATAAAGATCAGAGTAGAAATAAAAGATATAGAGACTAAAAACACAATAGAAAAGATTAATGAAACTAAGAGCTGGTTTTTAAAGAGATTGACTGGGATCCCTGGGTGGCGCAGCGGTTTGGCGCCTGCCTTTGGCCCAGGGCGCGATCCTGGAGACCCGGGATCGAATCCCACATCAGGCTCCCAGTGCATGGAGCCTGCTTCTCCCTCTGCCTGTGTCTCTGCCTCTCTCTCTCTCTCTCTGTGACTATCATAAAATAAATAAAAAATTATAAAAAAAAATATTTAAAGAGATTGACTGAGAGAGTGTGTGTGTATGTGAGGAAGGAGGAGGGGCAGAGGGAGAGGGGGAGAAGGGAGAGAAGAAAGGAAGAGAAGCATAGTCCTTGCTGAGTGTGGAGCCTGCCATTCACAACCCTGAGATCATGACCTGAGCCAAAATCAAGAGCTGGATGCTTAACTGATTGAGCCACTGATGTGCTCCAAGAGCTGGCTTTTTGAAAAGAAACAACACAGAGAAATCTTTAGCTAGATTTACATGGAAAAAAATGAGAGAGGAATCAAACAACTAAAATTATTAATGAAAGATGAAACATTACAACTAATATCACAAAAATTAAAAGGATAGTAAGAGATTACTATGAACAATTATATGTCAACAAATTGGACAACTTAGAAGAAATGGATAAATTCCTAGAAACATACAGCCTACTAAGACTGAATCATGAAAAAAGTAGAAAATCTGGACAGACCAAATGCTAGTAAGGAGATCACATCAGTAATCAAAAAGCTTCCAACAACAAAAAAAAAGTCCAGGACTAGAATGTTTCAGTGGTGGATTCTACCAAACTATTAATGAAGAATTAATACCAATTCCTCTCAATCTCTTCCAAAAATTAGAAGAAGAGGGAACATTTCCAAATTTACTTTATGAGGCCAACATTACCCTGATACCAAAACCAGATAAGGACACCACAAGAAAAAGAAATTACAAGTCAATTTCCCTTATGAACACAGAGGCAAAAAATTTCAACAAAGTATTAGTAAGCCAAATTCATCCATACACCATGATCAAGAGGGATTTACTCTAGGGATGCAAGGATGGTTCAATACTAACAAATCAATGTAGTATACCATATTAACAAAATGAAGGATAAAAAAGTCATATAATCATCTCAATAGATACAGAAAAAAGCATTTGACAAAATTCAATATCCATTGTTGATAAAAGTTCTTAACATAGTGGGTATAGGGGGCACAAACCTCAACATAATAAAGTCCATATATCATGATCCCACAGATACTCAATGGTGAAAAGCTGAAAGCTTCTCCTTTAAGATCAGGAACCAGACTAGAATGGCCACTCTTGCCACTTTTATTAAATATAGTACCAAAAGATATAGCCAAAGCTATTACACAAATAATGATAATAATAAATAAAATAAAAGGCATCTAAATTAGACATAAAACTGTTTTTATTTGCAGATAACATACTACTACATATAGAAAATCCTAGGGATCCCTGGGTGGCGCAGCGGTTTGGCACCTGCCTTTGGCCCAGGGCGCGATCCTGGAGACCCGGGATCGAATTCCACATCGGGCTCCTGGTGCATGGAGCCTGCTTCTCCCTCTGCCTATGTCTCTGCCTCTCTCTCTCTCTGTGACTATCATAAATAAAAAAAAAAAAATTAAAAAAAAAAAGAAAATCCTAGTGATTCTATTAAAAAAAAACTTGTTAGAATTACTAATAAATTCAGTGAAGTTGCAGGATACAAAAATCAATAGACTACATTAGTCTTGTTTCTATACATTAATAACCATCAGGAAGAGAAATTAAGAAAACAAAACCATTTACAATTGCAACAAAAAGAATAAAATACCTAGGAATAAATTGAACCTAAGTGGTGAAAGCTCCATACAATGAAAACTATGACACTGATTTAAGAAGACACAAATAAATGGAAATATATTCTCTGTTTATAGACTAAAAGAATTAATATTGTTAAAATGTCTAAACTAACCAAAGCAATCTACAGATTCAATGCAATCCCTATCAAAATTCCAATGATATTTTTTTACAGAAATAGGACAATCCTAAAATATGTATGGAACCATAAAAGACCCCAAATGGTCAAAGCAGTCTTGAGAAAGAAGAACAAGGCTAGAGGCATCAAACTTCCTGTTTCAAACTATATTACACAGCTACAGTAATAAAAATAATACAATATTGGCATAACAACAGGGACATACATTATTAGAACAGAATAGATGGCCCAGAAATAAACTCACATATATGCTCAATTACAACAAAGGAGCCTAAAACATACAATGGGGAAAGGACAATTTCTTCAAAGAATGGTGCTGGAAAAACTGGATAACAACATGCAAAATGATGAAACTGAACCACTATCTTCTACAATACATAAAAATAAACTCAAAATGGATTAAAGATCTAAATGTAAGACATGAAGCCATAGAACTCCTAGAAAAAGAACACAAGTAATAACTTCTTTAACATTGACCTCAGTAATATTTTTCTAGATATGTCTCCTGAAGCAAGGGAAACAAAAGCAAAAATAAACTATTGGGACTATACCAAAATGAAAGGCTTTTGCACAGTGAGGAAAACCATTAATAAGACGAATGGCAACCTACTGAATGGGAGAAGCTACTCATAAGTGATATATTCAATAAGGAATTAATATCTAAAATATATAAAGAACTTGTACAATTCAGTAATAAAAAAGCAAACAATAAGATTAAAAAATGGGCAGAGGAACTGAAAAGACATTTTACTACAGAATACATCCAAATGGTCAACAGATATATGAAAAGGTGTTCAACATCACTAACCATCAGGGAAATACAAATCAAAACCACAACGAGGTAACATTCAAACCTATTAGAATACAATTTTAGGGACACCTGGGTGGCTCAGCAGTTGGGTGCCTGCCTTCAGCTCAGGTCATGGTCCTGGGATCTGGGATCGAGTCCCACATCGGGCTCCCAGTAAGGAGTTTGCTTCTCCCTCTGTCTGTGTCTCTGCCTCTCTCTTCTCTCTCTCTCTCTCTCTCTCTCTCTGTCTGCGTCTCTCATGAATAAATACATAAATCTTAAAAAAAAAGAATACAATTTTATGGATCCAATTTTAACTGGAGAGACGTGACATCCTTTAGGTTTATTTTAGCTAACTGATCAATGTTTATTAATTGCGGTATTTGTATTGTCTAAAGGCACTGCTCAGTAGAAAGGGCACACTTCTGTTTGTTGATATTTTTTTCTCTTATTTTCATAAAGCAGTTCTTGGCCTTTGATGAAAATTTAGTGCCCAGATTGACTTAATTTATATTGTAAGAAATGCAACTATAAAATAAGGGTGATCTCGACAAGACTGATCTGTATGATCTTATAATATCCTATGTAAATCAACATGGAAAACAAATGAGGCATCTGTGTTTATTTAAATAACTAAAAAATGCATTTTGATATATTGAGATGATGTATGTTGATAGTTCACTTGAATTGTCAAACATTATACAAATGTAAAGCATTGCCATAACCCGAGTAAAGACTGCTTGCAAGCCTCCTCTAGGCTTCATCCATCAAGTTTTCAGTGTTATTGGTGAAAGAGGCTATGAAGCAGAGGCCAGGAAAAAGATGGATTCAGTGGCAGGTGCTTATTTTGATTGAGCTCCCCTGGTGTACTCTCATTCATGTTGAAATCCTTTCAGTCTCATTTCTACTAATCCACCATATTGCTTCTCCAAATAAAGTACTCACATGGTAGGCTTTCTCTTAAGCTGGTAACTGAGAAAAGAGTATTGACAAAGACTAATGCCTAATGCATAGTTTTCTGCAGTACAGAAAACTCTTTCCATTATATTAATCCACAGTCTTTTCAACAGCTTTTTGAGGGTAGCAGTTTTCATGTCTTTTGTGGAAATAAAGAAATGGATATTGGAGTTAATATGATTCACTTATGATCTAAGCCCTAGTAATGGCAGATGCAAAAATTTGATGCAAAATCATGAATTCTTTAGACCACCCCACATGACAGATTAGTGTTTGGCCAATTTCCACCAAGGCAAAATGTTGTTCAATATTTGACTCATCATTAGCACATTTATGAGGAGACTGAGAAAAATGGAAAAGCAAATGAAACTCAGGCTGCTCATTTGTAACTTCTCTGAATGGAGGAGTAGATTAAAATCTATATTGTAGGAAATTTTGGAATTTCCACATACTATTACAATCTGTGAATAAATAAATGAGTATAATTAATAAGAAGCAAGGAGTGGTGTTTTTCTTTCAGTAATGACTGAGTGGTTACTATCAGACTAAGCTTCCAATAGATAATAGTTATAATGCTTGACAAAATATTTTTAAAAACCTATCTGAAGATACTAGAGAGTGACCAAAAGCAAGCAGGAACTGAAAGGGACTGTATACTTGGAAGAAGGGAATAACACAGTGAATTTTCTGTTTTTGTGGCTTTGACAAGCGTAGACATCATGGTAAATAAAACCACTAAAATTTAAAGAATAACTTAAACAGGCAATGTTCACAGCAATCTGACTTGAAGTATTGTAGATGAGAGTTGGAGAGACCATGGCATCTAGGAAGTGACTTAGGGAAACTTCAGAAGGGATTGAGTGAAAGTAGAAGCTCCAAATTCTGCATATAAACTCCACCCATATCTCTGGCTGACCCCTTAACTATGCATGTGTAGCTCTGTTTGAAGCAGCACCATTAAGAATAAAATAACTGAATATAAAATTTCAGCTGCCATCCACCACAAAGAAAATAAGATGCTATAGGCTAAATATGTGTCCTGCCTCAAATTCACATTGTTGAAATATAATTCCCAATGTGGAAATAAGGTCTCTGGAAGGTGATTAGGTCATATGAGTGGTGCCATCATGAAAGGGATTAATGTCCTTATTAAGGAAGCTCCAGAGAGCTTCCTCATCCCACATCTTGTCACTATGTATGGAGACATAGTGAGAAGAAAAACATCTATAAACCAGGAAGCAGGTCCTAATGTAGTAGTGCATTGATAGTGGACTTCCAGCTTCCAGAACTATGAGAGAGAAATTTCTGATGTTTAGAGGTCACCCAGTATATGGTATTTTTGCTATAGCAGCCCAAAGAGACTAAGATATAAGAGTTTGAAGTTTGATTTAATCTAAGCTGTGTGCTAAAACAAAATAAAAAATTAATGCTCTTTAAAGTAACATAACAGAATGCATAAATTCTACCATTCATAATGTCCAGGATACAACTAAAAATTACTAGGCATATTAAGAGATAGGAAAATGTGACCCACACTTAAAAGAAAAGGCATTCAATGGAGACTAATCATGAGATGACCCAGATGTTGGAATTAGTACACAAGGAGTTTAAAGCAGGGATTATAATTCTATTCAGTACATAAAGGAAATTATCTTAATGAATGAGCAAATAGGTCAGCAGAAAAATATAAATGATATACATAGAAAAAGAATGAAATAGATATTCCAGAACTACAAAATACCCTACCTAAAGTTGTATTTCATATGAGCTTAATAGTAGGTTGTGATGACAGAAGAACCAGTAAGTTTGAAGCTAAATATATATTATCCAGTTTGAAAGCAGAATAAAACAATGGGGAGAAAAAGCAGAACCTCAAGTACATGTGGGCATCTACCAAAAAGTTCATTTGTAAGATTGGAATATCAAAAAGAAAAAAATTAGAAATTGGGCCAAAAAAAAATTAAGGACTCAATGGTTGAAAATATCCTAAATTCAGTGAAAGTTCTAAGTTTATAGAGTCAAGAAATTTAGTAAACTCCCATTAGGATAAATATGGATATGCATAGTCAAATTGCTAAAATCCAAAGATAAAGAGAAAATCTTTAAAAAGCAAACAGAAAAAATGATATATTACATATAACTTAGCATCAATTTGAAATATTGGTGACTTCTCATAAGAAACAATGAAAATCAGAAGAAAATGGTTAATTTTTAGAATGCTGAAGGAAAAAAAATGATCAACCCAGAATTTTATTTACACTGAACATATTCTTAAAGAATTAGGGTGAAATAAAGATATTTCATAATAAAACTAAGAGAATCTTCTGCGAATAAACTTTCACCAAAGGTGAAAGAAATGAGGTCTCATATACAAATAAAGAACACTGGAAATAGTAAACATATGAGTAAATATAAGGACTATTTTTTCTTATTTCTTTAAAATACTTATGATAATTGGGGTACCTTGGTGGCTCAGTCAGTTAAGCATCTGCTTTTGGCTCAGGTCATGATCCCAGGGTCCTGAGATCAAGCCCCACATTGGGTTCTCTGCTTGGCGGGGAGCCTGTTTCTCCCCCTCCCTCTGTCTGCTGCTCTGCCTGCTTGTGCTTTCTTTATTTATCAGTCTCTGTCAAATAAATAAATAAAACCTTAAAAGAATATATGATTATTTAAAAAATTATAAAACTCTGTTGTGGAGCTTATAACATGTAAATATACAAATACAAATGATAACATAAAGGAGCACAGAGGTGGCAAATGGACCTAGATAATTGCAAGAGTCTTATGTTTTACATGAATTGGTATATACATAGTAAACTGTGAAAATTTAAGGATGTATATTGTAATCCCTAGAGCAGCCACAACAGCTAGAAAGCCTATAGACAAAATGAAATTATTTATTTATTCAAAAGATGGTTAAAGGAAGAACAGAGGATCAAAAATCAATGGCACAGAGAGAAAGAAAATAAAACATAGCAGACTTAAATCCAATAGCTATGGATTTTGCTTAAATCCATAGCAAAACAGTTGATCTTTGAACAACATGGGTTTCAACTACGTGACTCCAGTTATATGTGGATTTTTTACAGTATAGTACTATCAATGTATTTTTTGTTCCTTATGATTTCCTTAATAGCATATTCTTTTCTCTAGCTTACTTTATTGTAAGAATACAGAATATAATACATATAGAAAATATGTGTTAATTGAATGTTTATCAGTAAGGCTTCTGATCAACAGTAGGGTATTACTAGTTAAGTTTTTGGGGAGACAAAAGTTACACATGAATTTTTCACTGTGTGAGGGTTGGCACCCCCTAACCCCTGCATTATTCAAGTGTCAACTTGTAATTGTATTAAATCTAAATGGGCTAAAGGTTACAAGTAAAAAGCTAGGGATGGGGGGATGGTAGAATTTTAATTTAGTAGCAAGAGGAAATTAGAGAACTATTAGAGTGGCAATTTTACTTCTGATCATATAGGTTGTTGAATTCTAAACTGATTTACCCATGAGACTGTGTAGGTTCTCATATTTATCATATGGTTTGGGTATCCTTCCCTTATATCGGGGATATACAATCTCTAGAAAATGTCCTTAAATTCAAATGTGAAGAAACAGAGGTTAGGGTCTGAATGCTTTCTCTCTCAAGAGGCCTTTGTGATTCTACTGCAAATTTCTTCCTAGTATCCAGCATTCCATATAATAAGATTTAATTTGCCTACATAAATAACTTGGAGGGCCGCTCAAGTAACTTTTTACAGGACAAAGATTACATATCCTAGATTAAGAAAAAAATAGTACGATAATTGTAATTATTACCTTGATAACTACCTTTCTTTCAGTAAAACTGAAAGCTCTGTCTCATTCCTCTTTGTCTCCCCAGCAAATTAATCCAGGGCCTGGCACAACAGTGGGCATTAAATAAATAACACAACGTGATTCCTAGTCCTAGAAGTAATTTACAACTGCCTTTTAAATACATTTACCTGTATATTATTTACTAACTTTAAAAACTACTTTTATTAATGAATAATTTTATATAATAAAAAGTTTCCATTTTAAGTGTATAGTTTGATGTTCTTAATAAATGTATACCATGCAACCACCAACACAATCAAGATATTTGTATATGGGGAACAATGCTAGAAATTATATCAATAAGGAAAACCTAAAAACTCTTCATGATAAAGAATTATTGGTCCTCTATTCTCCAATTCACAAGGTGTTTTCATTTTTTTCTCTCTTACCAGACTAATTACCCCAAATTCTAGGCAGTACTGTATATAGGAAACCCTAAAGACTCCATCAGAAAACTACCAGAATTGATAAATGAATTCAGTAAAGTTGTAGGATATAAAATCAATTTACAGAAATCTTTTGCATTCCTATACACTAATAATGAAGCAGCAGAAAGTGAAATTAAAAGGGTTGCATGGGTGGCTCAGTTGGTTATGCATCCCTTTTTTTTTTTTAATTTTATTTATTTATTTCAGAGAGAAACAGTGAGAGTATGACCAGGAAGAGTAGCAGACTCTCCACTGAGCAGGGACCCCCCCGCAACTTGATATGGGGCTCAATCTCAGGACTCCAGGATCATGACCTGAGCCCAAGGCAGATGCTTAGCCAAGTGAGCCACTCAGGTGCCCCTGCACCCAACTCTTGATATCAGTTTAGGTCTTGATCTCAGGGTCATGAGTTCAAGCCTCACATTAGGCTCCAAAGGAAAAAAAAAAAGTGAAATTAAGAAAACAATCCCATTTAAAATTGCCCCCAAAACAATAAAATATCTAGGAATCAACCAAAGAGGTGAAAAACCTGTAATCTGAAAACTATAAAACACCAATGATGATATAAAGAATGGAAGAATTATGCTCAAGGATTGTAAGAACAAATATTGTTAAAATGTCTATACTACCCAAAGAAATCTACACATTTAATACAATTTCTATCAAAATACCAACAGCATTTTTTATAGAACTTGTGCAAACAATCCTACAATTTGTATGGAACCATAAAGACCTGGAATAGCAATAGCAATCTTGCAAAAGAAGAACAAGGCTGGAGGCATCACAATTCCAGATTTCAAGTTATATTACAAAGAAGTAGTAATTAAAAAGTATGGTATTGGCAGAAAAATAGACATATAGATCAACGGAACAGAAGAAAAAACCCAGGGTTAAACCCATGATTATATGATCAATTACTCTTCAACAAAGGAGGAATGAACATACAATGGGAAAAAGACTCTTCAACAAATAGTATTAGGAAAACTGGTCAACCAGATGCAAAAGAATTAAACTGGACCACTTTCTTTCACCATATACAAAAATAAACTAAACATGGATTAAAGACCTAAATGTGAGACCTGAAACCATGAAAATCCTTGAAGACAGTACAGGGAGTAATAATCTCTCGAACATCAGCTGTATCAAAATTTTTTAATCATGTCTCCTGAAGCAAGGGAAGCAAAAGCAAAAATAAACTACTGGGACTTTATCAAAATAGAAAGCTTCTGGACAGCAAAGGAAACAATCAACAAAACTAAAAAGCAACCTACAGAATTTTATATTTGCAGATGACATATCTAATAAGAGTTGTGTATACAAAATATATAAAGAACTGATATAACTCAACACCCCCCAAGACAATCCAGTTTAAAAAATGGGCAAAAGACAAACATTTCTTCAAAGAAGACACACAGATGGCCAACAGACACGTGAAAAGATGTTCATTACTTACCATCAGGGAAATGCAAATCAAAACTACAACGAGTTATCACCCCACACCTCTCAGAATGGCTAAAATAAAAAACACAAGAAACAACAAATGTTGGTGAGGATACGGAGAAAAAGGAAGCTTCTTGCACTTTTAGTGGGGTGCAACCACTGTGAAAAACGGTATGGAGTTTCCTCAAAAAGTTAAAAATATAACTACCCTATGATTCAGGAATTGTGCTACTAGGTATTTACCCCCACAAAATACAAAAGCACTCTATGTTTATTGCAGCATTATTTACAATAGCCAAACTATGGAAACAGCCCAAGTGTCCATCAATACTGAATGAATAAATAAGATGTGATATATATACCATGGAATATTATTCAGTCATAAAAAAGAATGAAATTTGCAACAACCTGGAGATAGATAGTATAAGGCTAAGTGAAATAAGCCAGAGAAAGGCAAATACCAGATGATTTCAATCATCTGTGGAATTTAAGAAACAAAACAAATGAGCAAAGGGAAAAAAAAAAAGAGAGAGAGAAAGACAAACCAAGAAACAAACTCTTTCCTATAGAGAACGAACTGATGGTTACCAGAGGGGAGGTGGGTGGGAGGATGGGAGAGATAGGGGATGGGGATTACAGAGTAGACTTATAATGATGAAAAAATTTAAAATGAATGAAAAAAATTAGCTTAAACCAAAAACAAACCAAGAGGCAGGCCTAACAATAGCATCTTCTGATAGCCTCCAAACTGGAGAATTTCAAAGCAGATTATCTGTGTTATAGTCAGTGGATAAAAAAAAAGAAGAAAAAAGTAGATCCTCGGCAACAAAGAAATAATTCTGCTACTGATTCTGCAGTTAACAGAAGTTTACCAATCATTTAACATGCATGTGGCTCTGTGGTTGCTGCAGGGATCTAGTAGTGAGACAGCATTTATTGTCCAAGAGGTCACAATCTCCTGTGACCTCTTGAATGATGGTGATACAAAAATAATCATAATGCAAATGTGTCATAGACACATGAGGATTACTAATTGAGGTTTAAATTTTTTTTAAACATTTTTAAATTTTTCTTTATTCATGAGAGACAGAGAGAGATGCAGAGACATAGGCAGAGGGAGAAGCAGCCTGTGGGGAGACTGATGCGGGATTTGATCCCTAGACTTCGGGATCACTCCTTGAGTGGAAGGCAGATCCTCAACTGCTGAGCCACCCAGGTGTCCTGAGGTTTTTTTTTTTTTTTTTTTTAAGAGACCAGCCATATCTTTAATACATATTTGGTGTTTATTAAAATAATAACCTAGTGTGATAATCTATGGAAGTCAAGATTAGGATGAAGGAGCCAGGCCTTCTTTATTTTTGTTGTTTTTTTCAAAGCAGTTAGAAAACTTGCAAAGACAGGTTTCTCACTTGCTTATCGCTCCAGACTCAGTCTCTCAGTCAGGAACCACAGTTTTCCACTAAAACTGGCACAAAATGGGTTTCTGGAATGTGAGAATGATGGAAGAGTGGCTAAAGTTCAAAGTCGAGGTAGCCTTCCTCCCCTGAGAATAAAGAAATCACACCAGGACAAACAAAAGAGAGAGAAGTGTGTATGGCAATAGAGTTTAGGGATTGATTGGAGTTAGAAAGTTAAATTGATAATTCTGGGCTCAAAACCAAAAGTGGTACTCAGATCCATCCTCACTGATTGGGAAGAAAGAAGCCCTCTTCCTAGAGCTGGCAATAACGAAGTGTCCTCCCCACTAACCCCACTGGGAAAGTGTCCTGTGCACAGTTGGAACTGTGAGTCTGTGTAGACATGTATGTCTCCTATAAACTAGTTTCAGACCCCAAATCCCCTTGGTCACTGGGCATGCTCAGCTTTGTCTTCCGCAGAAAAGTGGATTTGGGCGGCGGGGGGGGGGGGGGGGGGGGGGGGGGGGGGAGGCTCCAGATTTTAGCTTTGGCAACTTGGGGCCGGACAGGCTGGTGGTGTCTGGCAGGAGGCCACAGGTGTGAGGACTAGGGGGCAGCTGGGAGGAGCGTCAGAGTAGGACCCCAAGGACAATCCATCAATGTGACCGACTTTGATCTGGTCCGCAGCCCTTTGTAAAGGAGCCAGTTGGTTCTCTGGAGACAGGGAGAAGAGAAGTTCAGGGCTCTGGTCCTAGTCCGTGGGAATGAATCAGGCAGGGGCTAGGGAATGAATGGTCGTTAGGACTCATTAGTACGCCTCCCGAGTCCTCCCCTGCAACTCCCTTTGCAAGACGCCGGGTGTAGGCGCAGAAGCGCACGCGCCGGAGGGAGGATGCTCACCGGGCAGCCCCCACCTCCCCCACTCTCCCCCCTCCTCACTAGCCCAAATTAGTCGCCAGGGGCCAACATCTGGCCGCGCTCGAACAGGCTCCGAAACTCACCTTGGCTACCTCGTTCTTTGCGTTTGGACTCCTGATGGGGTGCATCGATGCCTCGGAGAATCTTACAGACTCTCCGACCCCTGGGCTTCTGGGGGTGGGGGAGAGGGACTTCCTAGGGCTCTGTGTGCCGACAATGATTCCCGAAGACGTGCGCCCAGGAGCACGGCCTGCAGGCGGTGCCCGCGGCCCCGAGGCACGGCCGCGGCCCCCGGCGCTCACCTGTGGGGCGGAGGGCAGCCGGAGCCCCCGAGCCCGCCCCGAGCCCGCGCTCCGGGCACCCGCGGCGCGCCAGTACGCTTCGGGGCGGGCCTGCCTGACCCCGGAAGAGAAAGTTGTTTTGGGGAAGGGGAGCGAGGAGGCGAGAGAGGGAGTGAGTCACTGAAGACCGAAGTTGCTCTGCTCCCCTCGGGCCGCCTCTCCTCTGCTTCATCTGTACCCCAAGCCCCACTGGGGTCAGGCTTCCTCGGAGGGCCGGACCCTCCCCCGGCCGCTCCCCGCCGCCGCCCCGAGTCCCGGCCGGAGGAGGGGGACAGGGAGCGCCCGGGCCGCAGGTTACGACCCTCTCGGGCTGCAGGTCTCCAGGAAAACCCGGAGCGGAGCATCCCCGGGCCGGGAAACGCCCTCGCGCGCGCCCACTGGCGCGCATGCTCAGTCGCGCCGCGGCGGCCGCGAGTAGGAAGCTCCGCGCGGCAGCAGCGGCCGCGGCGGCGCGACTGGAGGGTGGGAGGGGACGTCCCGGCCGGCGGGCGGGGGCGCTGGGACTCTGCCGGGGCTCCCGCCGGAGCTTCCTGCGAGCGTTTGGGACCGTGAGCCCCGGCGCGAGGAGCTAGCGAGCGCGGGAGCCGGCGAGCGCCGAGTGGGCAGCGGGCGGAGCGGCGCCGCCGGGCGGAGCGGGCTCAGAGCCCGGGGCTCCGCGGCTCGGCTCGGGACCCGGCGGCGGGGGCGGCGATGTTCCACTGCATCCCCCTGTGGCGGTGCAACCGTCATGTGGAGACCATCGACAAGCGCCACTGCTCGCTGGTCTATGTCCCCGAGGAGATCTACCGCTACGCCCGCAGCCTGGAGGAGCTGCTGCTGGACGCCAACCAGCTCCGCGAGCTGCCCGAGGTGAGTGGCCGGCCTCACCTGCGCGCCGCGTCCGGGAGGACCGGGACGAGCCTGGCCAGCCCCCCCCCCCCCCGTCTCCTCCCTTCCCCACTCGCCCCCTCCTCTCCCACCTCCAGACCCGGCGAGGCAGGTCCCGCAGAACCACCACTACCTGTATTCACCTGCTTCTTCCTCCCTTACCCCCGCCCCCCCCACCGCCCGCAGTTAAAGTTCCTTGTCATTTTGTACAAAGTGAGCGACTTGCTGTTTTCCAAGCAGTCGCCAGGGCTTGTGCGACTAGGGGAACGTTCTGGGCTTGGCAAGTAGTTTAGACACACGTCTAAGTACTAACAACTGGTACTTGAACCCAGGCAGGTGAGGAGCCAGGTGGCTCGAGCTGTTCCCAGGGGAAAGGACGGAGAGCGCGGCATCCGCTCCCTGGGCAGTTTTCCTTGCGGTGCATTCCCGGACCCCCGGCCGGGGCGCGTTTCCCCTGCTGGCCCCGGCCGGTCCGGAGGAGGTGGGCTGCGCTCCGGGGAGCCGCAGTATCTCGGCATCTTCCGAGGAATGTGCCCTGGGCCTTATCGCTGGTGGGCAGTGCTTGGAAGTGCTGTAGCCTGGCCGGCCGGCCTTGGCTCCGGGACCTGTCGAGAACTGAGGGTGGGTGGGGGGTGGGTGGGGGTGGGTGTGGGCGGGAGGAGATCGGGCTCGGCGGAGAGCTGTGCCTTGGGAGCTGTGCGCAGGTGCCCAGGTGCCCGCTGCTGGGACCCGGCCTGCGTGGACCTGTGGCGTGGAAGGGGTCGCTGTGAACGTCAGCAGAGGCAGTGCCTGGCGGGCCAGTCTTGCAGGCGCTTCTCTCCCAGCGGGTGCATCCAGCCTGCTGACTTCTGCCCTTGCAGTGATGCGTTACCTCTTCAGAGTTGTTTACGTAAATTAATCAGTCGGCGGAGGCTGAACTTAAGCACCGCTTGCTGATTGAGCTTTAATGGAGGGTCTGCGGCTGCGAACTTTTAACCTTCGAGTTGGCCTCGGGAATTTGGCTTGAGTAACCCTCAAGGAGGAAGGTATCACAAATCTCAGGGTGTGCAGGAAGTCGGTGTGCAGTAATCCAAAGGTGTGCAGGAAGTAGGGAGACTAGACTGCTGGGAGTTAGGGGGAGGACCCGAGGCTTGGAGCGTTGCAACTCGAATATCTTTCTTGTCCTTTAGTTAACACGAGGCCAAGACGCCGTCGCAGAAACACTCGCTAGTCAGCGTTCTGGCTTGTTAAAATGGTCTGATACGTTCTTCAGTGCCGACCGAGTGTTTTAAAAAGCAGAACACTGTGTGTGTGTGTGTGTGTGTCTGTGTTTTCAATATTTCAAGTGTTATTCTTCTTGGATTAACTTTCCTTGGTTCATGTGGAATTGGATGGTTTGCTCTGTGTAATCATGGAGATTATCCTCACTAGGATCTTTGCAAAGCCCCCCAGGCTTTATTTAGCTTAGGAGCCGAAAAGCCATCCAATTCCCTCAGGCATTTATTATTTTGCAGGCATTTTCAAACACACGGCTTTGTCTGGCCTTTAGCTTCCTTAAATTTGACTTGAAAGTCATAAGCTCCCTTACTGCCTTAAGTTGTAAATAAGTTTTAGGCATTGCTGTTGCCAGAAAGACAGAGTATGTTATTTAATACTTTTCGAGTGTGTCAGAATGAAGTTATAAAGGTTGACTGAAAAGCTGCTTAGCTAGAAATGTTTCAGTGTCCTTTTTGGTATTTTTGTTTGTTTGTTTGTTTTTGTAGAACTGGAAGATTTCCTTTGACTGGATTGGCTTTTCACTCCCTTCTGCAAAGTTTGTGGGTTTTCCTGTAATGTTGGGGAATTCAGCTTCGTAAGGGGAAATTATGGGTTTTGGAAGTGTTAGGTATTCTTACTGATCCTAACTGGAAACTTCTCAGAAGCCCAAAATAGTCTGATAGCACTCTGTAGATGCAGTAAACAAACAAGCTTTTCAGAGGCTAACAGTGGTCTTGCTTATGGGTAATTATTGCTCTTACAGCTCTGAAATTAGTTTTATAGTTTCTAGGTTAAAACCTGTTTCTTCATGACTTACTGTGTCTGGGCGCCTGGATGTGTATAAGCCAGACACGAACAGATACTTCATTCAGAGTTACAGTCTTTCCTTGGGCTGTTGTTTTGCTTCTGAGATCTGTATTACTCATTAGCACTGCTCACTGCTACCTCTGCCCCCTCCTCCAACCTCTGTCTCTCTACTTGCCCCATCACCAGGGGGCCTCTTTTGCTGACAGACCTAGATTCCTGTGGTGGTGGTCATGCTGGCTATCTGTTCTCTTTTCTGTAATTTGTTTGGAAGCATAAACCAGGGGGGAAGACTGCACCCCCTTCTCCAACAGCAAAGACAGACCCACCGTCTAGGCTTCAGGATAATGAAAAGCATCTCTCTACTGAAAGGTTTGTAACCTTGGATTTGCTTGAGTCCCCTGTTTTGCAGATTGAAACTCGGAGCTGAAGTTGACTTTTTCAAGGCTGTCCAGCTGGTTAGATGCAGAGTCACTGGTTGACCCCCTGGTCAGCAGTTTTGGACACCTAGTAGGAATGTGGCCTATTAAGCTTCTCACACCCATTAAAACATCAGTTATTTGGCCCGTCTTGCTTTACTAATGTCATTAAGCCTGGCCTCTGTCAAACATTTATTGATCCTTCATCATTTGTCGTTGCTGGGAATATAGAGATTAGAGAAGGTATGATTCTTATGAGCTACTCACAGCTTTGTAGGGAAACAGATGACTTTAATACAGATGTGGTGGGTGTGGGATGGAGGGGGCATTGCAGTTAGCTTGGTAGCTACTTACCTAAGTTAACCTTTTGCTGAACCTGCATTCCCATCTCTTCAGTAATGGGTCCGCCTTGTGATTAGCCTCTCAGGGCTGTTGTTCCACAGGGAGGCCTTGGAACAGTCATCGTTAGCCTGACCACAGGTAGATAATAGTCTCACCATCCCATTTCCATCCACCTTTTCCTTCCCACTTCCTCCTGGCTCGATTCCTTGGCATATGTATTAACAGACAGTCTGACTCTAACCTCCTTGAGATGCTGGCATATTTTTGCTCATCCTTATGAGTGAGCACAGAGTTGGGCACCCAGGTCCTGCTCAGTAAACTGCTTTATCTGTCAAATGAATTTAGCCCTGTCTGCTACAGATCTTCCTTCTCTGCTTCTTTCTCTTACCTTAAGCATATCACCGCTCTGACATCTCTCCTTTTCTAATGTAGTCAGAGAATATTCAAGTTGGGAGTGATTTTTTTTTTTTCAGGACTATCTAGCTTGTTAGATGCACAGTGTCTGGTGGCTTCAAGTTGGAAACCACTTCAGAAGTTAAAGGTCATTGATAGGGTGAAGCTGTTTTGTCTTCTCCAAGGTCCTATGCCCCACTCTGTACTTCCTCAGTTTTCCCAAGATGCATGGATTGTTGAATACCTTCATGTATGTGTGTTTTACTGTGATCTTTCTGGCTCCAATACAGAGCTTAGTCTAATAGGCAGCGGTTATTTTGAATGAATGCTGTTGAGCCCAGACAGCTTATAAAACTGAGTTTCATCTTGTCACCTACTCTTAATTGGAGTTCAGTTGACCTTTTGATGACTGCCAGATGACATTATCTCAAATATCTACCCCCTCCCATTATTCTTTCTCATATCCTGCTTATTTTTTTCCCCTACCCCTAGAGCACTATTACTAACTGTAGACCATATACTTGCTTACTGTTCTTTGTCTCCCCAGCTAGAACGTCAGATCCATGAGGGCAGGGATGTTTTTGTTCATGGCTGAACCTAGAACAGTATCTGGTATATAGTGGGCACTCAGCATGCTTATCGCATGAGTGATCTTCCCATGTAATGTCATGGCTAGGCTGCCCCTGTTTCTTAGCCATTGTGATCCCCCTTCCTACAGTCTCATATCTACTGTACACCAATCTATTGAAACTAGTCATGGCATAAAGTAAATTCAGTAGTCTTGATCTTACAGTCTTTGTTCTCCATCTCTTCTGTGCTTGGCACCTTTGTCTTCTCTTTTTTTTTTTTTGTCTTCTCTTTTTGAAATAATTTTTATGCATTGTAAACATAATTTCTCATTATGATTTCAACATCTCCAATTGTTATCTGGTAAGAGGATATCCATTCCCACTTGGAATAAGTCCCTTTTGTCTTAAACTTTCCACGTTACAATTTAGGTCTGTCTCCTGCAGTTGCATTTCTGACGGAACTTTCTTCCTACACAAGTCCTTGGACCAAGGCTCTTTGGGCTTGTCTTGAAGGAGCAGAAACCAGGGGTGCTGCAGTCACATAGCTCAAATGCTACTCCATCACTTGGATGCTTTCTTCAAGACTTGGTTTCCTCACTTGCTATTTTAGAACCCACTTTTTAGGGTTTTTCTGAGGACTATAGGGATAATGCATGCAAAGCGCTTATACTCGGATATGAAATGTCTAAGATCTTTGTAGATACTGTGGCAAGACATTTAAAAAAAATAAAACCATGTTTCTTAACCTAGAATTGGAAGACATTTTCCTGGAAGTTTGTAAATTATTTTTTTAAAGCAGGAATTAAAATTTTAACGTTCTTTTCAATAATAATTTTTTAAAAATCATAGATTCCATATATCTAGATCAAGTCACAAATGAGTAGTGCCATAAGGTTTTAGTAGTGCTATAATCTGTGTTTGAGCACTCCCTTACTTGTCTTTAGCTAAGGGAGAAAGAACAGATGTGGGCTTATTGCAGAAATCATGTGTTTGGGTCAGATGATAGCTGGGAGTTACATGAGCAAAGGTTTCATGGGCATTTGTTAGAGAAGAGCGATGGGTAGCTGAAGGGGTCACAGAGCCCTTGGTGGTGAAGGCAGGCAGAATTGTGAGGAACCTGCTCCGAGGTAGTGCTGTACCGTTGTGCGCAGCCATGCGATGACTGTAAAATTGTCATCTGTCATGTTACATTAATGTTGAGTTCTTTTTTATTGTTTTTTGTCAGATTTTTAAATTCATTCACCTTACAGTTTTAAAAGAGCTAAAGCTCAAGGAGGACATACCTAGTTTTGTGTTAATACATACTTATATAACATCGTAATAAAAATAACTTAAGTCAAACCTTAAGAGGAAGGGAGCCCAGGAGAGGGGTTTCCCCTTAAAGTGATGATCCATGCATCTGTCAAAGTTAAGGAAATGGTTCTTATTTTTCAGATATTCTGTTATACAGTTTAGCACTTGTTTGTGATTCTCTTGCTCTCTCTCTCTCTTTTTTTTTAAATAAAATATTTAATTTATTTGACAGTGCCAGAGAGCACAAGCAGTGGGGAGAGGCAGAGGGAGATGGAGGGAGAAGCAGATTCCCCGCTGACCAGGGAGCCCAGTGTGGGGCTCAATCCCAGGGCCTGAGATCCCGACCTGAGCTGGAGGCAGACACTTTACCGACTGAGCCACCCAGGCACCCAATTGTTTGTGATTCTCTTATGTGTTCTCCAGCAACCTTTCTCCCTACTTCTTTCCTGCCTGCAGTTCCCCCTCTCCCTTTACAGGTAAAGAAACTGAGACCTAGAGAAATTGTAATTTGCCTTGGGTTAGTGGAGGGTTAGGATCTCTCTGATTAAGAAACATTGAGTGAGTATCCGGTACCTATTAAGTGTGTTAGCCACCACTTAGATTTTACTGACCTCCAGACATAGTATTAGGTACTTTCCATAAGTTATTTCTCTTAAGTTGAATAACAACACACGTTAGCCATTATAATTTCAGTTTTGCAAATGCAAGAATTGAGACTTAAATTTAAGAAAATTATTTAAGACTCTCATTTAGGGGGTGTGCTTGAGTGGCTCAGTTGGTTTAGCGTCTGCCTTTGGCTCAGGTCATGATCCTGGGGTCCTGGGATTGAGCCCAGTGTTGGGCTCCCTGCTCAGCAGGGAGTCTGCTTCTCATTCTGCTTCTCACTCCACTTGTGTGTGCTTGCTCTCTCTCAAATAAATACAATCTTAAAAAAAAATCTTGTTTAGGGAAGTTGGTCAAGGTCAGTTCTGGAGCTGGCATTTGATGTTCCAGCTCCATGTGTGCATTTACCACCTGAAAGCCCACCTGAGAGCAAGGAGGCACTGTCAGTGCTTAGGAGGGAGCCTGTGCAGAAAGCTCTCGGCAGCCTGGAGCAGTCTCACATTCCCTGAGGAGCTGAGGGAAGGCTTTGGAGGTGGTGACATTCACACTAGACTGGAAGGAAGGAAGATGTGTGTCACATGTTGAGAAACTAGTCCTTTCTGGGTGGCTAGAATGTGGGGGGCCTGAGTGGTAGGGAGTGACTAGAGAGGGGCCTAGGGCCAGATCAGGAGAGGCTCTTGACAGTTTCTCCTCTCCAAGGAGGTGTCCTTTGTCCTGTAGGGAGAAGAGGCCTGTGGATGGTGTGTAAGCAGAAATCTTTGTTTTAGAAAGATGATTCCAGGCAGAGTATAGAGTCAGGGGCACTAGCCAGGAGCCTATTGGGTGGTCTAGGCCAAAGAAAATGATACACACCTGTGGGGATGACCAAGGGAGACGGCTTTGTCAAAGACATTCACACTGGGCATTTTCTACCCTTGGATCCAGTGCTCTTTCTGCTGTGCCACTTTCCATGGTGCGCTGTGTGAGGCACTTCATTAATACTTGTGAAACACTAAGTAAAAAGCATTTACTCATCCACATTTTCTTTGTGGCATGTGTCTGCATTCAGCTTGTGAATTGCTTGGTAAGATATGGCAAGCATCATATGGAGGCATCGGCTTGGGGGAAAGAATAGCCAGATGTGCTATGGATGTCAAGAGTTCATTATTTTTGGGTTTCGGATTAATGTGGTCATCAAGTTTATAAAAATGTAACATTGGCAGCCCTCTGGGTTCTGTTTTTCTGAGTAGTATAAAGGCATCGTATGTGTGTCCTATACCATGGATATTAGTTTCATCATCTGTTGATGCTTCGAAAGACTGATACTTGGAGAATTTTTATTATTCTAGAGTTTCTTGGAAGTTACATGTCTTTTTAGAAAAAATACCTCAAGTTTTTGAGGGGAAGTAAAAATTCATTTAATAAAACTTCTGGAATTGACAAAGTTGAGGCATGCTGGTAAAAGAGCAAAATAAGCTTGTTTCCACAGTTCCTCCTCCCCTCTTCCATTGAAAAGGGGGGGGGCAACTCATCCCTTCCTCACAGCTGCCCAGTGCATTATTCTCTCTGCCAGAATTTGTAATTTCTCTACTGCAATAAATAGGTACTTGGGATTTCCTTAAAAAGGACTCTATACCACAAACTTGACATTCTGGGGGTAAAGCATGGTTGATATTTATACAAGAGGGTTAGAAATAGTAAGGTAAACATTTCTTAGCAGTGATGACAAAAATCTCAACCATGATCTTGCTGTGCCATGGAACAAACAGAGGCATTGGGTTCTTTTAGACGAAGAGCCTAGTGGTGCTACAGACTTTTCTCTTTGTTCACTGAAGTCTAGGGAAACTTTGCCTATTTTAGGACTCTACCCAGAACGAGGACCAGAAATGTTTGTCCTCTACTTCATCTGATAGTTATGAGGGGTGATGAGATCATGGGCCAGATCTTAGTAAATGCATAGGAGAAACTTCTGGATGTCCATTTACTTTCTCTTAGGTATTATTTAGTGGACAGGGATGGTAATTTACTATTGCATGTGGTATTTTGGAAGAGCTAATGGTGTGTATGTGTATCTAGAGTAAAATATTCACAACTCCTAGAAGTAAGATGAAATGCTTAGAAAAAAGAAAAAAAATTTTTTTGCACATTATTATTTTGAAGAGTTTCCTTATGTAGGTTGTAACTCGAGGGTCCAG
This sequence comes from Vulpes lagopus, assembly GCF_018345385.1. Taxonomy (NCBI): domain Eukaryota; kingdom Metazoa; phylum Chordata; class Mammalia; order Carnivora; family Canidae; genus Vulpes; species Vulpes lagopus. The sequence goes on along the minus strand of NC_054824.1, from coordinate 51,820,867 downwards.
AGAATTTGACTTGGTTGGAAGAAATTTGGTATTTCAGTTTCCAAAAACCACAATGAATGGGTTTGTCATGTGGTAGATGGAAGGAGGTGTTACACCTAATTATAGCATGTTCCAAACTGATTCCTGGGTAATGTGGTCAGATGGAGAGGACTCTGTCTACCCTGGCCACTCCAGTCACCTTTCTTTCTACAATCCACACCCACTTCTTGGGAAAAGATCATCAGGAGAAGCGGTCAGCTAGCTGACCTAGTAGAAACTAGGAGCTCCAGTCAGATGAACATGTGCAAAGGCCAAAAAGTGGGTTCTGAACCTGTGAGTGTGTGATGTGGGCTGCAACTGCTTCACTTGATTTGGGAGATGCTAAGACCTCTCAGCTCATGCTATCAGCACACCTGGCCTGACTCTGGACCAGGATGTGGCTTTGTTATTCTCTCAATAAAGGAATAATATGGGTTAGGTGCTTAAAAGAATTCAATGAATAAAAGTGACATTTTCCTTACTTCCTTTGAAGTCATGCCAGCCATTAACAATTTCAGAATATATTCTTATAGAATGTTTTCTCTTCATACACCAACATATTTATTCTTGTTAAAACAGAAAGAACTCTTACTGTATAAATTGCTTTGCTGCTTGCTTTTTTACTTAGCACTGTCTTGGACGTCTTCCGTATAGATGTATTTTAGCACTGATTCTGGTGCTATAGTATTTCACTGTATTGATATACCACAATTGATTGATTTAACCTTTCTCCTATTGCTGGACATTTAAATTATTTCTAATTTTTTTACAGTGATGAACCATGCTGGGTTAAATAATCTTGTACATATTACTTTGTACTCCCGTGCAAATCTTTAATAATTATTAGATGAATGAGTATACACTCTAAATTTTATTAGATGTTGCTAGATTGTCAAAGATTTTTTTTTTAAACGATAACGGAATGAAGACCTTTCTAGAAATTATAAAAACTTACCCACTTAACACAGTTAAGAAAATGAAAATCTAGAGAGGTAAAGTGATATGTTAAAGCAAAATGAAAATATGGGCTGTACATCTCCAACTCTAGACTCCAAGTGCTGTGGACCTTCTAAGGGCCTAGAGACTGGTTCTATCATCTCTGCTCCTTTTATTTTTGACTGTGACTCTTTTCGTATAGGCTGGAAAAGCCCTCAATGGGCTTTAGTCAGTTAATCAGATATTTGTTCCAGGTCTTTGGAAGACTGACATCCGAGTCCTGCCTTCAAGGAGTCAACATTCCTTAGTTGAGGAGAAAAGTTTGGGGTCATGGAATTCCTAATGTGGCTCAGTGTCACATGGGTCAGTAAACCAAGAGTTGCTATGGACCCTTGCAGGAAGTTCATTGGGGCATCAGGAAAGCAGGACTCTGGTTTTCATTGAAGGTAGGTTTGGATGGGCTGGGAAGGGTGGGCAGATATTGCAGGCAGGGAGCTTCTGTGAGGTGACACAGTGTTGTGCCATGGAGCAGAGACCATGGGTTGGTCTTTGTTCTGGGTTATCTGGTTCTGCTTCTGGAGCAGGGGTCAAGATGAGAGGAAGCATGTTGGGAAACAGGAAGCATGGATCCTAACTTAGTGTGCTGTGTGCATCAGCTTCTCCCAGAGGCTCAAAAACTCCTTCAGCCTTTTTTTTTCCTCTTTCAAGCCCTTTCTCGGTACTTGGCTGAGTGAGTGATCTTTCTAAAACACAAATATGATGAATTACTTCCTGCTGCAGTGGCTTCTCATACCTGCAGGATACAGCCTGGCAGTGTTTTCATTCTCTGTCTATCCCTTCCACCTTATCTCCCATCTCCTTCCAACTTGAACTTTCTAGCTTGTGTTTCTGCAAGAGTTAGGTGCCCTTGGTTACCAACATACCATTTCGTGCTCCTGAGTCTTCCTTTTTTTAATTTTTTTTATTTTTATTACTCTGTCTACCGTGAGTTACTCTTTCTCTACTTCTTTGCCTGGTTCATTGCTCTTCATCCCATGGGATACAGCTTGGGAAGAACACTCTTCCAGGAAGCCTTCCCTTATTTAAGCCTCTCTGGTCCCTTGGGGACACCTGTGTCATTACTCATACGTCTTCATAATTATCTCTGTCTCCCATCAAAGTGAGTTTCTTAAAGCTGCACACTTTTCTTCTTTGCATTCCTGCTACTTAACTGGGTGGTTGGCACAGAGCGGGCATTTAATATGTATTTCAGCAGCATTCTTGGGAAAGTTTTCAGCCCTGTTGGGGAGTGGATTTAGAAGCGAGTTTGGACTAGACTTGTAGGTGAGAGCTTGATGATTATTACAAGAAGAGCTAGGCTTTCTGCAGTCTTTGCATGGATGGGTAGCGTCACGATGGAGTGAGCTTAGCACTGGCTTCATAGTCAACTCTGATTTTTGTCCTTGCTCTCAGCAACACTAGCATTAAGACCTTGGGCAAATCACATAATCTTTTGAGTCACAGTTTCCTTATCTGAGTGGTGAAGGGATGATGGTAGTGATGTGCAGGGTCCCTTTGAGTTCTGATCTCCTTGAATGCTAATTTTATGAAATTTTATGACTCGATGCCACAGTGCTAACTTTAGGAGAGTGGTCCCACAGTTTTGCACATACTCTGTGAGGTTGCTTAGTGAGGTTTAGTAGAACCACAAGTCTAGGCTTAATAATTATAATCAAGGATTTGATGATAAGGAGAAGCTGTTCCAAATACTGTCCTGTGGTCAGCCGTTGAGTCCCAGAACCAATTAAGGGAAAAAATCAGCAGATTTTCTCTGGTTAAAACACAGCCCCCCCCCCCCCCCCCCGCCATTGCCACACAGCCCCCAACATTACCTCTCCCCTGACGTATCCACACCCTCCCCATAGACCCAGTCCCTCTCCAAAGATACCCCCCTGGCAGACCCATACCTTTTCCGCAGAACCCCCTTCCCCCCCACCTCCCCTGCAGACCTAACAACCGTTCCATAGACCCATACTCCCCGCCTGCCCTCCCAGGCACCCCCCCCCCCCAACAACCTTTGAACACAGATTTTTCTTCTGTGTCAGTTGCATTTCCCCTAGCTTTTAAAAATGAAGCAAAATGGGCAACAAGGCTGGGGACTTTTTGTCTCTTTATTAAATGAACTGAAGCATTTCAGAGGTGGTTGTTTGAAACTTTACTTTGCGTTGATTTGAGTACCTGAGAGACAGTATTTAGGCAAACTTAGTTTGGGGACTGATGATTAAGAATATGTGTTCTTTGGGGGTGCCTGGGTAGCTCAGTTGGTTAAGTGTACAACTCTTGATTTCCTCTCAGATGTTAATCTCAGGTTGTGAGTTTAGGTCCCAGGTTGGTCATGCTTTAGCTTGAAGCCCAATTCTAAATCCACTCTCATTTAAGAAAAAAAAAAAAAAAAAAGGAAGAATATAGGTTCTTTGGGTGGATTAATATCAGACTGAGGTGACTTTCAAAGAGTGTGCTGGGATCAAAGGTGGCAGCCTTCTACTAGATACTGGTATCTGGCTTCCCAGGCAGCTCCCTTCAGGAGTGGGTGCTGGGGTAGATCTCTGCTGGATCCTCACACACCCTCCCTCCTTCTCCTATTCACTGTGCATATTTACTGTGTCAGCTGTGCTTCAGGCATTGTTCTATCTAGCAAGATAGGTATCTTGTCTTATTCTTAGAAGCTTCCATTCCAAGTAAGGGAGACAGCCAGTAAATGGAAAAGCAAATAAGAATCTCAGATAATGATAAAAACCGTAAAGAAAACGAAACAGAGAAATGTGAGAGGGAGCAATAGGCAGGAGGAGGCCTCTCTAAGGAGGCGATATTTGTGTGTGATGCCTCACACAGTAAGGCAGCTGTGTGAATATACCAGAGGTTCTCACAAAGACCTGGGGATGAGCTTTGGTGATTTTGTGAGCAGCAAGAGGGCCAGTGAGTCTGGAACACAGTATGACAGGGAAGGGAGTAGAAAATCAAGATGAATATGTTGGTGGGGTTCATGTAGGTAGGGACTCTGAGACCCTGCTGCGAGTTTGGATTTATTATTATTACTATTATTTTTTTTTTGTGGTTGAAGTATGACAGATCATAAACCCATAGAATAACTGACTTATGCTTTAAGAGGTTCCCTCTGCCTGCTGGTTAGAGACTACAGGGAAGAAGAGTTCAGAGAACTGAGGAGACTGGGAGAGGAGGCTTTTTATTATAAGGTTCTAGAGAAGAGCTGACAGTGAGTTGGACCAGGGTGGTAGCAATGAGTAGTGAGCTCTGTCTTGGGGAACAAGTCCTGAAGACCTGCTGATGTACTGGTTGCAGCGTTTTGGTTTTGTTAACTGGGGAATGGCAGAGCCATTTACTGTGTTAGGAAGGACCGGGAAAGTGAATATAGCAGGGTAGGAACTAGCAACTGGTAAGTACTTGAGTACTTGAGTTGGGACATGTCAGGAGTTCTTATGGGATCTAGAACTTAGGAGAGGAAGACAGTACACGTTTTTTGAGTAGTGTGCCTTGAATTGTTCCAAATACTTCCCATGATTAACTCATTTAATCCTCATAACAAACATTACTTCATTTTACATAAAAAGCTTCATTTTGCTGTTGAGGACAGTGGGACACAGATGAATTAGCTTGGTGAGGTCATCCAAGTAGTAATCAGCAGAGCCAGGGGTTGAGCTGATGCAGTCTGGTTGGAGAGCCAGTATTCCTCACCACTCTGATGGGGCGACCATGTCATCTGCACAAAAAGCCACCTGTTGGGCCAGGAGCTTTGTCTGTTCTGGGAAAGGGAACAGAGACACCCATGACGCCTGAGTTATTTTTGCCTTCCTAAGAAAAAGAGTACTGAGCTGAAATATCATTTTAAGAATCAGGTCACCAAATATTAATGTGCTCATTCAAGCATAATCTTTAAAAGAAGATTAGTGGCACCCATTCTTTGGTGCTGGATTTCTTTCCTTCAGTAAGTAACTTATAGCTGTAGCTTTACAAACTCTTGAAGTAAAAGCACATCCATTTGGAAAAACAATAGGTCTCACCGAACCTAATGATCACCAGTTTTATCATAGCATTGCCCTCATTATAATTCTTATAATAATTCAACTATTATGCTATTTGTCTCTGTTTTCAAGACATGATATCAAGTGATTAATTAGCTTATGAGGCAGTTGTTGGTCTTGACTATAAAGGTTAATATTATCAAGAGGTACTAATGTACTTTTTGGAACTGTACATATTCTAATACTGCTACAAATAGATGCCATTGAGATTAAGTTAATAGAAAATATGTGCTTTATAATATACTTGTCTTAGTGCATAGCATGTCACAATTATTTACACACCTTGATTTTTAGTAACTTCATTTTAAATGGCAAGAAGAGGTGGGAGATGATATTATGTATGGCCTGCCTCTCTAGTAACTAGAGATTCAATGAGTTCTGTAGAAGCCAGGAGACGAAAGAAGCTAATCCCATCCCTACTCTTCAACCTCACCCCTCACCACCTCTCCCTAGTAACTAACCATTTGAAAAGAAAGTCTATATAAAGATGTTTTCTGTAAGGTAATTATAGTAGAGGGTTATTGCTGATGCGGTATAGTTTATACAGTCTTTTTAAAAAAATTATATATTCTAAATGTTTTATTTCAAAATTCAGGTTTAGAGCTAAAGTAAATCTGGCTCAAGAGAAGTGTCAGGTAACTCCTGTGGTTTCAGTTCTCTGGTGGTTTCTCCTTACAGAGGGTCAGCCCTGGAGACACAGGAGTTGTATTTGGAATACTCTTGACTGCAAATAACAAACTTTGCAGCCTAAAATGCCTTATAGAGGCCTATAGCTGTGTCAAATACAAAGAAGCCTGAAGGACGATGGTTGTGGGATTGGTTTAGCAGGTTGGCAGTGCAGAGCTCTGGTGTGGCTTCTGCTCTCAGGGCAGCATCTCAAGGAGAGGCACACATAGAGTCACAGGCCTGGCCCTGGTCTTTTGTTGTGTTTCCTCTTAATTGGGATGCAAGTAGGCAAGGAATAGGAATAAGGAGTTTAGGGAGGGGTGTGGGGTGCAGTGCCTGCTGCAGGAGGAAGGCAGGAAGACAGCGTGATCCTGGATGACTGTTGCAGACACCCTTGTTTCCCACCAGCGTGTAGTAGATCCTTGTTATGTCTCTCTCTAGTTTAACCCCACGTCTTCTGCCAGAAATGCAAGGACCATCTGCTCAGGAAAAGTCTCTAGTAGGAGTGATTTCTGTTTCAAAGTATTCTTTAAAAAAAAAGAAAAAAAAAGAAAAAAGCTTTATGTGTAGACATTTTCCCTAGATTTTATTCTATGTGTGAAATTTTGTGAGAGAAAAACAGAAGTAAATAGGATACTATAAATATGCTTGTTTTCTAAATTGTTAAATTTGAATGCATATTCTAAGTACTTCCTAGTACTTTCTAATGTACTTTTTTAAGTGTTAAATATCTGTGACTGAGTAGTCACATTTTCCTGATCTCTGTGCCTTTGTCAGGGCTCTGCTCAGAATGCTCCTCTTCAGTGCAGATGCCACCACTGTCATGAAGTCTGCCCAGCTCTACAAGTCACATCTGTGTCTCTGGGTTCCCCTGACCCATTCACAGTTTACTTGCCTCAGGCTGTTCGTCCAGGTTGGGCTTAGCTGTGCATCCGTACGTACCCCTCAGTTTGTCATCAGGGACTTATTTTGTGCATCTCTATCCCAGACATTTGGGGGTTCAGTGCCTTATTCAGAAGAAATGCTCAAAAATGTCTGTTGCGTTGACAAAAAAAGAATTTTTTTTTTTTTATGGTATAGTTTAGGTACCAAAATCCTCAGATGTTTCTGGTGTGTCTCACCACTCCCTTCTGGTGCCTCAACGGAGTGGCTTATTCTGAGGAGCTGCTGACGCCCACGGTACAGCCTCATCTCTGTGGTCTGAGCCTGGCAGCCTGTGAGTACGTCTCTGCGGCCGGCAAGGGCCAGCCAGGCGTGTCACGTCTGTTTGCTGTCCACCTGAGAGGAAGGTGGCGGTGTGGGCTGAGTCAGCACGTCCTGTTGGCAGAGGGTCAACAGTAGCACAGAAAGATAACACATCATTAGTCATGTTGACAGAAGGACGGTCCTCTCCCCCTTGCCTCTGAGCGGAGGTGTTAATGAGGAGCAAAATGGCCAAGAGGCAGGAAGTGTTTCTGAAGCTGTGGGCCAGGCTGCCCACACACTGCACACACTGGATAACCTGCCCTCGCCTTGGAGGAGTGGAATGAAACCTCAGTAATGGTTTGGAAAGTGCGAACGGCAGCTCTTCACTGACTGCTCACAGCATTCCAGATGCACTCGTAGGCACTTAGAATTTATTCAGTCTTTGGGTCAGCCTTACATGGGTTTTAAAAATTTATTTTATTTTTTATTTTTTTAAAGATTTTATTTATGAGAGAGAGAGAGGCAGAGACACAGGCAGAGGGAGAAGCAGGCCCCAGGGAGCCTGTTGCAGTCCTCGATTCCAGGACCCCAGGACCCCAGGATCATGACCTGAGCAGATGCTCAACCACTGAGCCATCCAGGTGCCTCACATTGGGGGGTGGGGGGGCGTTAAAGTTCTGTTTTACAGGTGAGAAAACTGAGGCCACACCCATGCCTAAGGTCACTCATGTGACCTGGCTGAGGTTAAGTCCAGGTCTGCCAGACTCCAAAGGCTGATTTTTCATGCAAGATACTAGTTTGGAAGAGCTGGTCAGGTAGTGGCCATGATATCTTCATGCAGCCAACATGCATCAAAGGCCTACTGTGTTATTAGGCCCAGGGGATGGAAAAGTGAATGCCAGTCTTTGCCTTTGGGTTTTGGAGTTTAGTGATGGCATCAGACACCCAAACAGATTGTGATGAAGCCCCGGTTATGGAGCTGGTGGCAAAGGTTTCCTAGTGGTGGAGGGCAGGGGGCACAACACAGTCACGTGTCATGGGAGGTGTGGGGTGAAAGGTGTCAAGGGGTAGGCAGGAGCCCCATCATGGGTGACTGTGAATGCTGGGTGAGGGAGGTTGTCACCCAGAGTTTAAGGCCAAGAGTGTCTTGTCAGACTTGAGTTCAAAGGGCTCAGCCTGTAGCAGCTTGTGGATGGCTTTGAGAGGACAAGATTGGAGACCAGGAGAACACTTTGGAGGCAAACAGGAGCAGGATTTGGTGATTGACTGAACTGGAAATGGAGAGTTCGGTTTGCAGGGGTCAAGGGTAACAGTTGAATTTTCAGTTTGAGTGACTGGGTATCCCCTACAGGATTTGAGGAATGAGGGGAAGGATGCATTTGGACAAATGAAAGATCAAGTCTGGTGGCTTTAGTTTCCTTGGGGAAGGATGAGATAGGGTAGTCACTAGATAAAAGAGGTGGGGGTTGGGCAGGGGGGGTGCCTGTGGGTGGTGAAGCTAGAGAGGGGGCTGATGGGCATTCCTAGCACTGGTGTGAATTTCTGGTGGTGCCAGGAGCCTTCATGAATTGTGTTTTGTTGTTGTTGTTGTTGTTTTCTCCAGGGTGAGGATCTGCCCAGGATCAGGAAAGGTAGATTATAGGTGCATGTTGTACCTGCAGAAGAAAGTGGTAGGATAGGGGGGAATGAGGCCACTGATGTTTCTGATGGAAAAGGTATTGGGATGCTGCGTAGGCAGAGAAAAAAAGGGAATTTTTTTTCGCAAGAGGCTGATGGGCAGAAAGAAAAGAGTGGGAATGAAGTCATGGGAGAGATTGGGGCCAGATCTAGAATACTGGCGTTGAAGATATATGAAAGGAAGCAGCTCTGGGGAAAGGAAGCGGCTCTGGGTGAGGTCAGTTTTCCAGGGTGGGGATGTGGGAGAGAAGGGTGATGTGCAGTGGATGGTGGAGGTCTGCAGGAGCTTCTAGGCTTGCTTGTTGGAGGAGTCACTTCCATCAGGAGCCACAAGGCCAGCCTCTTGTGGCAGGGGCACATGGGCATTGTAGGCTGAGGGAGGTCTAGCTGCAGACAAACCTGTAGAGGAGAGAGCATGTGTGTGCCCCATCTGAAGAGGACAGTCATTACTGCTTCAGCCTAACCCTGTCACATGGGGATGCAGGCCTGGTTTGTGTGTGTTTGTGTGTGTGTGTGTGTGTGTGTGTGTGTGTGTGTGTGTATGTACTGCTTCACTCAGTGCTTGCTTGCTTTTTGTTTTTATTTTTTTTCCTGAAAATCAGAATTTTTATGTGAAGTCTCCTGATTTTTAAGTGTTGACATCCTATTCAATAGTTTAAAACATTCAATTTGTCAGGTGTACAGATTGGACTTGGCTGTGTGGGCTGTTTGTGTCCTCTGCTGTACAAACCCCTTGACATTCCCAGCACTGTGGCAGAGAGGAGGTGGGTGGGAGATCCTTGTGAATTGAATCCCAGAGTCTCAGTAAACGCCTAACCTTCTTGGTCATTTCATTCAGTTTGTTAGGATGGACATTTTAAAGATAAAGAGCCAACTAGCTAATTAGTTTTTCAGTGGGAGCTAATAGGAGGTGATAGTAATCTGAAGCCTGTGGCTCAAGTGAACTACAGATTGTGATAAAAAATTTCTAGCTTCTTCTGAAACTCCTGCATCCTTACTCCTTTGACTCTTAGTTTGTACTTGATTCATACCTCCTCTTTTGCTTGTTCATGGCATTTTCTTTCTTGTCCTTTTTTTCTCATCTCTTCTTTCTGTTTTTCTTTCCTCTATCTCCAAATGCATTTTCTTACAGGGTTCAGCTCGAGTTGGTTGGTTAAAGTAATGGGTAGTATTTTTTTATTTTTTTATGTATTCAGTAAAATTTTATTTTCTTAGTTTTTAAAACTTGTGAATTAGCAAGTTGTGATTATAGATAGTGAAACTTAGGCATTTCACATCTAAATGCATATTTTAAACCCTTCAAATTAATCATTTTGTGGGTTTTACTCAAATTTCAAAACACTGTCCTCAGGCCACCACCTGTACATAGCTTTAGCCGTCACCTGTATTTGCAGATTTTTGTTCCTTTGAAGGTACGTTTAATGTTTGAGATGGGCTAAGAATTGGGTTATGGGTTGGTCTGCGAGATACGTAGTTCTGTGTGAAAGGAAGGTGTGACCACAAGGTACTGCCGCAGTGTCTGTTGTAAAGCTCGGCTGTGAGTCCCTGGGGTAGCTCCAAATAGGAAGGTGCACAGATGTTTGCACAATGCTGCCTCCTTGGAGTCTCTGCCATTTATTCCCTTTCAGTGTGGTTTTTAAGACTTTGTTTCCAAATACACTGTATTTAAGTGGCTTAACAGTTTAATTTTCCCATTTCCAAAGACATTTTAGTAATGCCTTTAGTCTTTTAGAGATGAATGTACAATTTCTTTTGGCCTTTGAAATACTAAAATAGCCTTTAGGACCTGCATTATTGTCATTGTGGGTGTGCTGAGCTCTGGAAGCTCGAGTTTAGGAACCACTGGGGGATGGGCTCCCTAAGTGGTGATTTTTTTTAAGATTTTATTTTTAAATCTCTACTTAAATTACTTAATGTGGGGCTCGAACTTAAAACCCTGAGATTCAAGAGTTGCATGCTCTACTGACTGAGCCAGGCTAAGTGATGATTTTAAAGAATGTACACATATACACACAGACACAAATACACAGCTCGTTGCTAAACTTGTCTATCTGAACCAGGCTAATCGCGCTGGCTGATTACTTGTGGGGATACTACAGTGGCTTGTGTTCTTTATCAGAAGCAGCTAGGAGTTCTTTTAAAACATGGATTCTAGAGCTCCATCTCTAGAGATTCAGATTCATTATGTTAGTGTGGGACCCCAAGAATCTATGTTTGCAAGTGACCCAGTTGAATGATGTTGGTAATCCCATGTCCACAGTATGAGAAACTCCAGTGTGTAGTGGGCTTTGAGATTGAACAGACTTAGTATTACGTGATCTTGGAAAAACTGCAAAGTTACTTAACGTCTGTGAGCCTCGGTTTTCTAATCCTTTGAGAATGAGAATGGTGATAGCTCCAAGGGGGAGGGTATTATGTGGGATGCAGTTACAATACATAAAGCGCCCAGCTCTGTTGGGCACATATTATGTTAATTACCTATTGTTGGAAATAAAGGATACTCTGAACTGGCATATTCATCAGAGGGAGTATATAACTAAACTAACCCCTGAGGATAAGGATCCCACTTAATACTTTTTTCTTGTGTTTTAGAGTTTAGAGGACTTATGTGGGGCACATGGGTGATGGCTGCCACTATGTGGCTGCTTTATGCTGGTGGTTATGGTACAGCCTGTAGTTCCAAGTTCATAACACGAGATTTGCCTCTCTCTTGTTGTCTCTTACACTGTACCTTAGGCCCGTACCTTAGGACCTCTTCCTCTTATGTACTTGCATGTACATACATACCCGCCCCCCAAACCCACACACACACAGCTGAGCTTGTCCTCAGGAGCTGTGTTTGAGCCGTAGCTCTGGTCTCATCCTGTCCCCTCAGGTCACTGAAATGTAGTGACAGTGGCCTATAGACCTGCCCTGCTAAGGCCCAGGGACTCTCCATACTATAAAGATGGCCTCCGCTTTATTGCACCTTTAGGGAAATTAGGGTGTCAGTTTTCAATTGACAGATCTAGGTTAAGTTCTCTTTCCCCTGTGACCACAGGGACCTGAAGACAGGGTGCACTGTGCAGTCATTGGTTCCCTGTGAAACATTTTGTCTTGGCCAACATGATCTTAATCTTCCTGGAAGACAGGCAGGCCAGTTTTTACAGAATGTTTTATTCTTATTTGTTTTTAATGTTAGCACTGAAAAATAATGCCCTGCTTTTTGGCCCACGGTGCTGTCAAAACAAAACACTTCCTGTATCTAGGGTATAAGCATGTTTCACGAGTACCCAAGCATGTTGCTGCTTTTCGTTTTCATCTTCCCTTTGTAACTTTTGAAGTGGAACAACTTTACATTCTTCTCTTTGCTAATCATTTAAAATTTTAATTGAAAGTTCTGCTTTTATAACATGAGCTCTCTTGGCAAATGCATGAAGGTGTGCCTAATGTAATTCTAGTTTCGAAGCAGTTTTAAAGCAGAAGAAGCTTTAATCTTCAATGCCTTTGACGCTGGGCTATTAGATATTTTTAGCATACAAATTATGGTGAGCATGGTACCAAAGGGCACATTTTTTTTGGTTTGGTATATTTCCTCATTCTTGGCTTGGTAATTATATTGGGATAATTTAGCCTTGGACTACAAAATAGTTGCTAGGTTTATGTTCTTATTATATGGTAATGCTTCTGTGTTTGTTACCTGACAGAATGTATAGCTATGTTTTAGGAATTGATCCCCATGATCCCTCTCCCTACAGGCCCTTGAATCTTAATAAAAAGAAACATGTGGGGAAAGAGAAATCAGAGATGGAAATTCTAAGTGCTCAGGGACTATAGAAATCTGTGAAAAGCCTTTTTTATGTTCATTTTGAGTCACCAAAATCAAAATAATGCTAACCTTGTAGCTACTGCTTTTGAATATAGCTTTATTATGGTAGACTATATAAATAGCTTATTACAGTTCCTTCTTCCCAAGGATAAGATTTTAAAATATTTTCCAGGATACTTTGTAAACTAAATGTTTTCTTTGTAAGTAATCTCATGTGGACTAGAGGGAAAGATAAGAGACACAATGACACCTCTTTTTTCTGATTCTTTGACTACTTCTTGTGAATCTGCAATAGCCTGAACAGCCTCTAAAAATCTAGCAATCTTCTGCCTTTAAAAACATGATAGCACATCAGTTAAGACAGAAATAGCCAGGATTTTAATTAGTGCTTCAACTTTTAAGCTAAAAAATTTCATTTGGGTTGATATTTTTGATATTGGCAACTGATTTTGAGGGGTTGTGCTTTTTTTTTTTTAGCCCCAAATTTGGGAGTGATATTGATGCCCATTTTGAAACCTTGACAAACACAGAGATGTTTAAAGAGGCAGGAAAAAAAAGTCACTCATAAACCAGAGGTAGTGATGGTCTAACGCCTCACCTGCATGCCAGTTCCTGGCTCCTGAACAAACCTAAAGGCATCTTTCACCCTGAGCATCTTAGTTGCCACCTGGCATTGTGGATGTCGCATACTGGTCTTTTTCTTTACTGGACTCTGAGTTCCTTGAGGGAAGGGGCTGCTGTAATTTTTATATCCCTAAAATCTAGAGCAACATAGGTACTCCAAAAGGATTATTTAAAATGAATTCCATGCATTTTAACTTCACAACATTTAGTTACATAGAGCCATTGCCATAAGATCAATATTTATTTTCTTTGAAACATCTACTAATATCTTAAAGAGCATTTTATATTTTGAACCTGTAATATATGGACACGATAAAACATTAAGATAGTATAAAAAGTATGTGTAGTGGAAAGTGGGTGTCCCTTCCCTGTTTCCCTGTCCTGCACTCCTCTTTGGACCGGAAAGCTGCTTTTCTATTACTTTGTATCTTTCCAGAGACAGTCTGTGGATATACAAGCATTAATACAAATTATCTTTTAAAAACCTGCAACTGGGATGTAGGGTAATGGTGGATATGTGAGTGAAATGGCCCTTTTGGAAGGCGTGTTCAGCAATATCTATTAAAATTGAAAACTCAAGCCCAGCAATTCCAGTTCTAGCATTCTGTTTTAAAAATAGAAATACCAGTGTGCCAAAATATATATGGAAGGATTTTTATTAATGCATTCTGGTGGTGGCAAAAGAGAAACAAACAAAAAAAGGAAAATGAACAAAGGGATAAAAAAAGGAAAGGAAATAAAATGAGTGCTGTCAGAGAAATGGTTGAATAAACTGTGATGCATATGTGCCATGACTGTGGTACAATCCTTACAAAGATGAGGTTAGATCTAATTTATTAATTAGTTGTCATGGAGGAACTTTCTCGATATATCGTTTTATAAGAGAAGAAAGATGCAGATTACATTGTACAGTACCTCCTTTTTCTAGAACAGTGATAAACTTTATGTGACCATGTGCCTGCATATTTATGTGTGATGTGATAAACATGGGGAAAGAGAGAGAGAGAAGGGAGGAATTAAGTCAAAAACACTTTCTAAATTGTTCTTCTCCTTTTTTGAATATACCCTTGAATCTTTCCTGGTGGAATAAGTATCATGGTCAAAGAAGTGATTTGCCAGGTCTACTTCCTTTCATTCCTTCTACGAAGTGGCAGTGGGTACTTCAATCCTGGGTACTTCAATCCTGACTTAATCTTATTTTGTAAAGGTTTTTATCTTCTGAGGTCTGAGTCATCTGAGGCAGAGCGTCGGAACTCATGTAGGGCAGCTAAATGCTTTGTGCAGCCCATGCATCTGGGGTTTGAAGCTGCCAGGGAGGGCGCCGACCCCGCCAGTAGCAGCAAATAGCACCATGGAGGATTTCCCAGTTAGCTGCACTGCAGGTGGAGAGGCTGGAGAAGTGGCAGTAGTGACCCACGTGGGGAATGATCAGAAGCTAGGTTAAAGCCCTGTAAGATCAGAAAACAGAATTGCTGAGAGTTATGGAAGAGAGAGACAGTTGAGAGTCAGACAGTAACTGGAGTATCTTGCCAGAAAAGTGATTTCAGTGGAAGTGATGAGATGCTGAGGGTTAGTAAGGGAAAGACAGTTTGAAGAAATGATGTTCAGATATCTTTTCCGGGTTTACGTCTCAACACATTCCTTTGTTGCCCGTCACATTTATCTTCTTATCCTTCCCTGGATTCATGTTTCTGGCAGGAAGGAGTGGGAGGTAGATGCCATTCAATGGGGCCTTGAAAAGTACTTAAAGAAATGGCGTCCCCGCTCTCTCTTTACAGAAGTGCCTAAATGATGACTTGAATGGGTATAAAGTAAGCTCCAGGGGAGAAGGCTAAATTGCTATTACCAGAATCCTAATTTCTTTAGTCTTGGATTGAGAAGGTACCGTATCTGCTCATACATCTGTAAAGGAGTGCAAAACCTCCCAGGGCATGGACCAAAGAAATATAAAGTCTTACGGAAGGTGAGGGCAGAGGGGGCTCTGTGTGTTTGAAGCAATGTCTGCCACCATCCTCTCTGTCCTTGAATCTACTTACCCCCACTTCTATATAGTCTCATATTCAATTAAAAATTTCTAGTTCATTTATTTTTCCAGGTTATGCCTTTATAGAGATGTTATTTTTTGCCAAAACTTTTTAAAATGTGATATCCCAAATGAGATATACCAGCAAAATCCTATCCCTTCCTTCATTCTGGGCATAATACTTTTATGAATGTGGCCCTAAAGCATATAAATGCATACTCCATTATTATTGGATTCATAATGAGTTTATAGTTTAGTTAGTGTGTATACCTTTGGTAAACCACTCTTAGACTTACGTTGAGCTTTATAGGTAAACCCATCCCAAGCTTTGTTCACGCATGCTGGTTTTGTGTCAAGTCTCCATTATTCTGTACAGAATTTTAGTTTTCTCGGATCCAATTGTAAGACATCATACTTTAATCTCATTAGATTAGCATATTAGCTCTATGATAACTGCCTATAAAGAGATCTTTTTCCATCTGATTTTTATTTAACTTACTGACTAGTTTCAGGAACCCTGAAAATGGAATAAAAGTGCCATTGAATGGAAAGAAGGTAGGAGCTGGAAATGGAACTGGGGCTTCTATTCCACTCTTTGCTAATTTTGACCTTCAGAAGTCATTCACGCTCCTTGAACTTCCATCCCCATACTCTTTCCTTCATACAAAGTGGGAAAATCTTGATCTCAACAAGCTTATTATGAGGGTAAAGTGAGTCCATATGTGAAAAACATGTAATACAGAGTTTTGCAAATAGTAGGCACACTGCTGGTAAATATCTTGTCTTAAATTCATTAGTTAAAACACTTAACAGTGTGAAGCCCTGGATCATACCCCCATAGATGGTCCAACAGGTAGATAATGAGCCCACTGGTGAGCATGCTTTGAGTTGACTTTGATTATTTGAACAGTTTTGAGTCCTCTATTTTATTTTTCTGCTATGGCTCTCCATTTTGTCCAGAAAGCCATAGGAGGTATTGTCGTAGACTTTGGTGAATTCCAGGTGCTCCATGTAAGGATATAGGAAATTATTCATGATGTCATATTATACAAAGAAAGGGCAATACATTGAAGTGTACATATAGTAAAATCACAGTTGGGCAAGAATACTATTTTAAAGTGAAGTAGATGTGACCACAGGAGAAAAGAATAAGACAACACACTATAAAGTCAACACTATTTTTTTTTTAAAGATTTTATTTATTTGAGAGAAAGAGAGAGAGAGAGCGAGCACAAGTGAGGCAGAGGGGCAGACAGAGAAGCAGACTTCCCAACCATCAGGGAGCCTGATGCTGGGCTCAATCTCAGGACCTCAGAGTCATGACCCGGAGCTGAAGGCAGACTTTAACTGATTTAGCCATCCAGGCTCCTTGAAAGCCAACACTATTATTACATAAAAGGGTCTCCTTAAGGATCTTTTGACTTATTTGTTCTTTCTTCTGATGTCAGAGCTTATTTTCTATCATTTAGAGAACACTTAAGAATCTGTCACTTGTACCAAGCTTTCTTTGAACAATTGAAAGCAGAAGTTATTTTTTTTCCCTTTACTTTGTGCATTTTATAATAGAGTTCACTGTTTAGCTTTCACTGCGGAAAATCATTTGTGTTAATGGCGTACATCATTTGAATGCCTGCAGATTCTCACGCATCTGCCTTGGACCCTGAGAAACTCGCTGGCATCTGCTTTTTCTCTATAGAAAGAGCTGAGTAACCATTCTCCTGGGTCCTAGCATAGGCACATTGCCTTCATGGGCCCTTTCTTCCATGAAATTATTACCGGTCATATTTTGTGACTGTGATAGACAAAATTCAGACTGGATTCATTGTTAATTATATTCATTTTCTTTTCTTTTGACCTTAAATGAAAGCAGTTTTTGAGTGCCCCTCAAAGTATCCTGGCCTTGTGCTTCGTATGCCTAAAGGCTGAGTCACCCAACTCACAGACTCCATGGGGCCCATCATTGAGAGCCCCCACTGCACTTTGAGGTGCACGGGATTTCCATTTTGTATCCTCATTTACTCTGAGAACATTGGATGGTCTTGATGGCTATCTAAGAAGTAATCATTGCCTTTAAGTTTTTAATACATTCTTTCTATTCCTTCTCAGGTTACTGCACCTTAGTAGCCTTTCCCAGATTCTGTACAGATGTCTGGAAAGGAGGCTTTTTTACCTCCCCAGTTAACTGCTCTGGCTCATGTCATTGATGCTGCATTGCAAGATTGACTTTGGAAACATGTCAAGGTTAATGCTTTGCTTTCTCATGGTAGGCTGTTTTATTTATTTTTTATTTTTTATGGTAGGCTGTTTTAAAAACTAAAAAATATATATATAGTGTGAAATTGTCCCCACCCCCTTTTTGAATGGGGCCAGTCAAAAGGGTTTAGGCTTTGTCAATGATTATTTTGAAATAAATTTGTTGGGAACCCTGGGTGGCGCAGCGGTTTAGTGCCTGCCTTTGGCCCAGGGCACGATCCTGGAGACCCGGGATCGAATCCCACGTCGGGTTCCCGGTGCATGGAGCCTGCTTCTCCCTCTGCCTGTGTCTCTGCCTCTCTCTCTCTCTCTGTGTGACTATCATAAATAAATAAAAATTTAAAAAAATTGAAATAAATTTGTTAAATGAAATATAATTACTACACTTGTCATGAATTGAAATACCACTTTCTCTTTGTTCTTCCCTCAGCAGTATATTTCTAGGTCCTGTAAGAATAGCTCATCGACTGTTAAAATGTCAGGTGGCCAGTAAGGAGTACAGATCCTTGACAAGAAGAACACAGCTATCGAGGGAGGAAAATTGCAGAGGAGTTGGGGAGGATACAGCAATAGCAAAAGCTCAGATGCCAGAGGGAGACCAAAGAATGTGGTTAAAACTCGCCTCTTGAGTGTTCAAACACCAAAATAAAGGCCCACAAAAAGCCAGAGAAAGCCCAGTCATTCAAATAAACCTTTGGAATGAAAGAGGTCAGGGCAAAATAAGATGAGGTTTATTCTACCAATCTTTCTGTAGCCTGGAATGTTGTTGGCATTCCCATTATCCTCCTAAGCAAGTGACTGAGAGCAGTGAAAGTATATTTTCCTAAAGGTTGCCAGGGAGGGCAAGTTTTCAGTGATTGTATGGTTGCTGGGCTAGTAGGCAGGTCCTGCTAGATGCATGGACAATGGAGCAGTTAGTTCACATTTTGATTGTGGTTCACTCAGGATTATCAGACAAATGGTCTCCTCCCTGTTTCTGGCAAAGTTCTGAAATCTCATTGACTGTAACTGAATTCTTTCTCATTCCATTTTTTTTTTTTTTTCCATTCTGGGTCCTGGTGGCATATGCTTCTTCATAATGCAAGGGAATATTGGCTTCATGGAAAATTCATTCCCTGTGATATCTTGTTCTTGCAGACTTTGACTCACATGTGTATTCCAGGGAGATGTGAACTCATTCCCATCAGTAGGGAAGGCTGAGGCCAGTTAGGGGCTGAGCTTTTCATGTGCTGGGGGCGGGATGTTTAAGCAAAACCTGATGTATGATGCATTCTTTCACTCTTGCAGCTCAGCCACCACAAATACACAAAAATAGATTGGATGCTAAGATTCATCTCCCAGGTTCAAATTTAATGGTTTCCCAAATTCTCCATCTTCCCTGATCCTCAGTGTGATCAGAGCTAAGCTGTGGTCATTTGTTCTCTGTCTGAGGTTCACTTCACTCAGATATGTCTTTTCCAGCTCACAGTGTTCTCATCTAGAAGGCTTATTTTTTAAATTTAAAAATGGAACAAGAGCTTCTATTAGCATGGAAAATATTGATAAGACTCAATTAAAATTCCATATTTTAAAGTTCTTTATAACTCACAAGGAAGGATATAAAGAACTTAATGTATTACAGCATATATCCTCATAAAAAGCCAAGTTGATGATACTGTTTGCCTCACTCTTTTCTCCCTCCTTCCAGTATTCAAGAAAAGTAATACTGTTTTGTTATTTTTATATTCAGGCCTTCCTCTTTTTTCTTCTAGTTCTCCAGGGGATGTGACATCATGTTCTAACTTGAATTTTGGATGCTGTCTTCTGACCCCAGATAACCTGTAGATTGCTTTGCTGTTTCTTGCAAATACTGTACTTGGTGCTAGTTAATTATAGGCCAAAGTGCATATCACAAGCTGTTATCTAAGCACCTTTGTAAATTTTGAGTGGGAGGAGGAGAATATGTAAGGAAATTGTGCTTGTAGAATCTTAGGGTCAAGAAGGCACTTTCTAGATGAACCATCCTGATTCATCAGTTTCCTTCATAAAACCATACAAAGTAGTTACCTGGCCTGTATTTGCACAGAGGGTTCACTCTATTCCCAGAGGACTCTGTCACATTTTAGCTCAATATATAGAGGGACATTTTTCTTCCTTTTTTCCTGCTCCCGGCCATACCAAGCAAGTCCAATTCTTTGACCATATGACAAGCCTTCAAATATTCATAGGCCATTTGACTTGATGTTCCCTGCACATCTTCTCTCCTGACTCACTTTCAGCTCTTTGTGGGTTGTGATCAAATTTTGCCATTAGGCTGTGTGATTCTGTACTGAGCATGTTCTAGTATCCTGGGAAGTACTAACTTTTGCCTGGCAAAAGTTGGAGACGGTGCATGAAGTTTTCCTTAGACATTTGGTTTGTGTGGTTTTTAGGAATGCTTCATAATGATCGTAGGTTCCAAATCTTGAATCTATAGTCGGGTTTGAATGTAGGGTTTTCTGGGTCTACATGGAGGAGGAAATGTTTGAAAAGTAACCAGGTTCTAAAATTTGGCTGCCTTGCCTTAAAAATGTGCTTATATAGGAGCCTGCTAATTTGGGCAGCCAGTCAGTCCTCTTAGTGCTGAGGAGCCTGGATGCCATGTGAGTCTCAACCTCTGCTGTTCAGTGAGCTCTCTGTACTGCCACAGTTTTGAAAATTACCGCTGGGAATTGGCAGACAAGTCATTGGTGTGGGAAATAGGGAGTCTTATAAACATTATAGGTATGCTTTCTGTCTCTGGAGGTATTGAAACCGGGTAAGTTGATAGCAGCTTCAGAAACAAAGAATTTTTTTGGCCAAATAGCATTAGAAATTGTCCTGAGTATTCTGAAATGGAGCAGTAGTCATTGAGGGAGATGGAAGACCATTATAAATAGGATGGGAGTTGGGTTCTTTGTTGATAAAAGCAGGACTTGGCTGCTCATCAGAATCACCTGGGTAACTTTATAAACCAGTGTGCATCAGCCCACTGTGAGCTCAGACTCCCTGAGGGTGGAGCCTGGGAATCTGAGGCTTATGCAGTAGACTAAGAACTGGTTTGCAGGGGCGGGTGGGGGGCAGGAGATGGGCCAGCCTCTGGGATCCTAGACCAGATCGTCTTTAAGCTATTTTAAAATTAGGATTTTTATATTCTGTTGATCTACTTTCTGTTTTTTATGACATATACTTTTTTATTGCCTGCATTCTTGTGCTCCCCTTGTCTAGTTGTTGCTGGCTTCTACCCCTTTGAGCAACTTACTGGCTACCTGTCCTGAAGGATTTTTCAAGCAGAGGAAGGGCATGATCACAGTTCCATTTCTTCTCCTTGCTCATCTGTGATGACTATTCTTTCCATCTGGTGTTGCCACCCCCTCCTGCTGACATTCTGCCTGCAAATGTACATGTACGCTTGCTCAGGTGTGATCTTCGTATAGCATCCGGGTTGTACATTCATCCCTCTTTTGGTCTCCTGATCACTACATCTGGCCAGACCATGTGTCTTGGGAAGGACCCGCTGGAAATGCATCTGGATTTTTAAAAATTTAAACCTAAAGAAGCTATACCATCTCCCAGCCTAGAGCCTCATTTTGATTTATGTTTAGGGTATAGGGCTCCTATACCTTAAACATAAGCCAGTTTGAAATGAGAAGGGATGTCCAACCACACTCTGGCCTAAGATTGCAAAAGGAGAATAAAGGGGAGGCCTGGGTGGCGTAGTGGTTGTGTCTGCTTTCATTTCAGCTTGAGGTGTGATCCTGGGGTCCTGGGATCGAGTCTTGCATTGGGCTTCCTGCATGGACCCTGCTTCTCCCTCTGCCTGTCTCTGTCTCTCTCTGTGTGTCTCTCATGAATAAATAAATAAAATCTTTTTTTAAAAAAAGGAGAATAAAAATTCTCAACAATTGCCATGGATAATATATTAAAAGCTTTATTTATTTATATTTTATTTAAATTCAATTAACATATAATGTATTGTTAGTTTCAGAGGTAGAGTTCAATGATTCATCAGTCTTATATAATACCCAGTGCTCATTACATCACATGCCCTCCTTAATGTCCATCATCCAGTTACCCCATCTCCTCAGCCCCCTCCCCTCCAGCAGCCCTCAGTTTGTGCCTTATGATTGAGTCTCTTATGGTTTGTCATATGAGTGAGGTCATGTGATAATTGTCTTTCTCTGACTTATTTTGCTTAGCAAGATACCCTCAGTTCCATCCATGTTGTTGCAAATGGCAAGATTTCATTTTCTTGATGGCTGATTAGTATTTCATTGTATTCATAAAAGCTTGTATTTGATAAGGTGCATTGTTCTGAAGGTGCTCATATATCGTCAGGCTCCCACATTCAAGCCCACATCATGTTTGACTTGCCCCTCAGTTAGCAGATCTTTAATTCAGAGCAACTGTAGGACAAACATGTGGGGCAAAGGGAAAATCTTACTGTATGCACATTTCAAGAGCTGTTCATATTTGTCATCACTTTAAGCTAGTGTTTCTCAACCTTATTTTCTTTATCAGCCTCTTGGCCCTCCTTTGCTATCACCCCCCTCCCCACCTCACAGGAGCCTCTTTAGGCATATTTTGCCTAATTGCACCTTCCATCATAAAATTTTAATGCCACAGATGTGCTATGAACCACAGACCATTGTAATAGCCAAGACTTTAAAAATACCCAACCATTAATTTTCATCCTCTTAGGGACTATATTGTCCCCGCAATGATTGTATGGTTTAACCCTGGCCTTATCTCAGGCAAGATATACTTTTGTGGTACTAATAGGCAGCCAGGATCTAAACCCAGTAGTCAAAGCCAGTGTTTCCAAAACTTGCTTGATCAAAAGAATTAACTGGGAGCACTGGCTAAACTATCAGATCACCAAGCCCTTCCTCCTGAAGATGGTGCATTAACAAGTCTGAAGTGAGGCCTAGGAATCCATACACTTAACAGTTTGCCCAGAAATTCTTAAAATTTGAAGTGTCTGGTGCTCTCCATTCTGACACAAAAGCTGCACCCCTCCTCCCTGTTTCCTGACTAGAGGTTGTGGGTATGGGGTTGGTGTAGCTTACAGACCATAGATATACTCTAAATATCTTGAATTAGAACTTAGCATTCATTTTCTAGTAAATATTTTAATAAAAAAACAGACAAAATAGTGTTAGGCCACTTCACTGGACAACTGTGCATTGGATATTTATTGTGTAGTAGAACTGTGGTAAGTGGTCCGAGAGACACAGTGGTGGTTGATAATGGTTTATTACCACAGGGGCTTATTCGTCTAGTGGAGGAGCACAGACAAAATGCTTTGGAGGAACAGTTTTAATTTTGCCTAGGTAATTGGGTAAAGAGGCTTGAGAGAGGTTGTAATGTTATAAAGAGATTAAGATGTTGGTAGTGGAAAAGGGTGTTTGGGACAGTAAAGGCATGATACATAGTAAGTGATTCACTGGGGCTAGAGCATGGGGTGCATAGGTCTGTGGGTGTGGGAGCTGAACTTAGAATGACCACTGGGGCAGTTGTGGGGTAAATGGTAGACAGGACAGGATGCTGGACTCGCAGCCAGACAGGCTGGGTATGGGTGTGGCTTTATGTGCCATGTTGCCTTTCTAAAGTTCAATTCCCAGTGACTGACTGCTCACTGGGTGGTTCTTCTGGTGGCATGACATATAAGGAAGCACTTTATAAGCTGTCAAAAGCTACAAAAATGTTGATAGTATAGAGGATACCCAGGTTAAGAGCTCCCTGAATATAAAATTGAGTTTCTACTTCATTCTGGAACTAGTGGATAGCTGTTGGAAAGCTTTGAGAGGACACATTTATACTGGTTGGGGGCGAGTAATGTTGTTCCTATGCATATGGGCGTGCATTCTTAGTTTCCACCTGTGACCTACAAATGGCAATTTGGAACATAACCCATTTGAGAGTTGGAAGCTCTCATTTTAAAGGCCAAGGAAAAGAACATGGGTAATCTGTGTCACCTGCTTTCTTCCCTTCCTTTTTCATAATTAGAATCAACGACTGTTAGCACTGGAAGGGAGTTCAGGGATCTAGTTGAGTCCGTTTGCCATCTTGTGCAGGGCCAGAACTAGAAGAGTCCTGCCTCAGGGCAGCACCCTGTGGTGCTGAGCCAGGCAGTCTGTCATGGGAGCTGTGGGCTGCCCAGCAGTCTCTGATGTACTCAGCCTTTACTCTAGGTCAGACCTTCCAGCCTTCTGGTCCCCTCCCACTGGTGTGTTTCTTTTGTGCCCAGGTCAGACCCACCCTAAGTCTTGATTAGCTAGCTAAGCACTATCTAGGTTACTGAATACAGCTCAGTATTCCCCGAATACAGCTCTTTCATGTAAGTTTCAGTTTACTTTTTTGCTTTATTTTGTTTCTAATGATTTGATGAAACAGTTGTTTTGAATTTACTTGCTGTGTTTGGATAGTAGCTCGAGTACTTGATAGAATGTGGATTACTGGACTTGCTAGCTCAAACTTAGGTCTTTTCCTGAGGCTCTTTGAACTTTTGGCCCCAGCCATATGTTGATTTATGTGTATAATGCCTTTTTGTTTGTGGTCCTTCTCTGCTTTTGAAAATGAAAGAAGTCTTCAAATGTATTGACATTCTTGTTCAGCATTGAGCTCTGTCCTACCTGTATACTCCAGAGGCAACAGGATTTATCATTGGATCTAAAGGTCTTACATTTGAAGTCTTACTAACTTGGATATGTAGGAGGGTGTGTTATGTGGCTATGCAAGAGTCATTATAGCTAACATTTATTAAGCATTTCTCGCATGCCAGCCAGGCAGTGTTCTAAACACTACCTGTATTCGCTCATATAATTATCACTACAGATCTGTGAGAAATAGATGCTATTATTACCCCCTTTTACAGATGAGGAAGCCGAGGCATGGACGTGAAGCAACTCATTTGAGATCACACAGACAGCCAGTAGATTAGGGAATTGGAATTATAGACCTTGGATTCCACAGCGCTTTTTTGCCCTACTGTTTATAATAGACAGGTAGACACACCCATGTAAACTGAGTCCAGGTATGTAAACTCTCTGTGCTCCAGTTTCATTACTTGTGTGAAATTAAAGTGGTTGCCCAGCTCAGAGTTACAGGATTAAATGAGATTATGTATGCTGAGTCCCTAGACTAGCACCTGGCACATTAGAAGCATTTCCCATTAATTCTAATTTCACATTAGAAGCATTTTAGAGCTGCTTTTACTAAAAGTAAAGTGTTGGAAAGTTCTTGAAATTAGACTTTTCAAAGTCTACTCTCATAATGTAGCATTTTCTTTTTCCTTTTTTTTTTTATTGAAGTTTGATTTGCCAGCATATAGTATAATGCCCAGTGCTCATCCTATCATGTGTCCCCCTCAGTGCCCATCACCCAGTCACCCCATTGCCCCTGCCCCCCTCTCCTTCCACTACCCTTTGTTCGTTTCCCGGAGTTAGGAGTCTCCCATGTTTTTTCACACTCTCTAATTTTTCCCACTCATTTTCTCTCCTTTCCCTTATAATCCTTTTCACTATTTCTTATATTCCCCGTATGACTGAAACCATATGATGATTGTCCTCCAATTGACTTACTTCACTCAGCATAATACCCTCCAGTTCCATCCACATAGAAGCAAATGGTAGGTATTCATCCTTTCTAATGGCTGAGTAATATAATGTAGCATTTTAATTTAATTTAATTTAATTTAATTATTTTATTTTATTTTATTTTTTTGCATTTTAATTTTAAATTGCTTTAACCTATATATAAGAGAGATTCTTTCCTCAAAGAAGTCCTTGATGAGTCATCCCTCAGGATTGCCAGGCTGTGGAGGGTGATTCCAGGGAGAAAAGGAAGCAGTGGTACCAGGTCAGGGTCAGCCCTCTTTGGTACAGATGATATAGTATAGTGAGCCACAACATAGATAAATGAATTCTAGATATCTGGGTTGAAAGCTACACTCAGCTGGGATTAGGAGGCTGGAGCAGTAGCACAGAAATTTGGGAACACAGAACTACCTCAGAACATTGCATGCAACATGGTTCTTGCCATTCTGTCTGGACACTTGGTAGCTGTTGCTTATTTCCTGGAAGTCCAGGAACTGAAGGAATGCTGTTGTCTCTTATACTTTATTTTGGGACTCGTTCATTTCCTTTAGGATTCCCTCATTTCCTTTTTCTTGAATGTTTCTCAAATGTTCTTATTGATCTCATGTCACAAAGAGATTTCTGGCTCTGAGAACTCTTGAGGTGATGTACTGAATGAATGAGTTCTTAGTTTGTAGTCTTTATCCCGGGGAACCAGCAGATCAGCAATACAAGCACACTGCCAGAACTTTTTTGAAGATCTTTGTCACAATGAACGAACCATGTCCTTAGACAGATGTTGTGGTTAGTAAGTGGAATGGTTCTTTGTGTGGCCCACAGGCCACCATCCATTATTGCTGTACATTCTTTTTTTTTTTTTTTTTTTCTTAATTGAGGTGTATATTCTTATATTAAATGAGTCCTAGGAATGTCAGTTTGGCCTCTTACCTAAGTTTCTGGTAAACAGTAAAAATAAAATTTAAAGAATGTCAGAAGGAGCAGCTTAAAGATGTGACTCTGAGAGGGCTTTGCCTTTCCTCATCACAAAGAAAGCAGACTTGTTAGACTTTAGCATTTAATCAGATGGAACTGCAGACCATGGGAGTCGAGCAGAATCAGTTGGACACTAATGGTTTCTCTTGTTCCTTAAACAGTAGGGCAATTCAGAAAGTTTTCAAAATTAGGCCTTGTGTTTGTGGTTCTTCATCTGGATTAATATTAGAATTTAATATTTAGTTCATTTTGTGGGGCTAAAATGTGGCAATCAGCATGAGCTATTTTGTTTTTGCATAACTGTTTGTGAGTTGCTAGGGAGTCTACTCTCATTTTTTTTTCCATTTCATCTTGCTTTTCACAACTGTTTTGGTCAGCCAATAGGAAACAGTGTGAATTTAGTGTGTGTGAGAAATTTAAATCAGAGAGGACTTAGTTTGAAGATGCAAGGCTGCTCTCTTAGAGGAGCTATAAATACTTTGGAACACAAACATACCTAGGTGGAGAGACACTCTTCTCCCCAAATTACTAAATCACACAATTTTAATCTTAAAATGTGATTGTGGAAATGCCAACATGTATGTTGTAGCTCATGTGTATTTAGAATATGTAGAAAATGTTTTAGGACAAGTTAATCCCTTCTGCACTATTAAATTCTGCAGTGATCATTATTATTTTTTTTAAAGATTTTATTTATTTATTCATGATAGACATAGAGGCAGAGACACAGGCAGAGGGAGAAGCAGGCTCCATGCAGGGAGCCCGACGTGGGACTCGATCCCAGGACTCCAGGACCGCGGCGCCCTGGGCCGAAGGCAGGTGCTAAACCGCTGAGCCACCCAGGGATCCCCTACAGTGATCATTATATTTCTAAATGGCTGAAATGTGGTTAGGGCCTAACACTGACTTTTTAGCCTCTGCAGACATCAGGTTGCACATTTAAATTGTTTGGAGTCATGTGAGACTTCAGTAGTTATGTATCTGATACTTGGGTTATTAGTTCTTTTAGTGTCTGCTATATTCTACTTGATGATGAACTCCTGCCTCTTCTGGAAAAGTACCTTGGCAATTCCTTGAAACTAACTCTCCAAACTAAATATAGTAACATTATGACTCCCACTGGAGCAGTTTGTTAGAGACAGGTTCATGGCTGCAATATGCCAAAATGCCATATGTACTCAGTGGTTAGTGAGGTCCTTCCCTCCACCCTTCAAGGTCTCTTGATAATGGTTTAAAACAATTTGGTCATCTTGAGCATTACCGGCTATGAGACACACTTCTTCTCTTTCCCCTTTACTTATAATTAGTACACGCTGAAAGTGACATTAAATGTTGCCTTAGAAGATCATGTGCCATTCTTGAATGATCGTATGCTGGTAACTCAGATTAATTTTTGAAATGCTGTGTCAGTGACTGAATTCTTCCATTTCTTGCTTGCTATCCAGAAAGATCAAACGTTGACTAGGGAGGGTATCCATTTATTGCTTCAGGAAGTGAGAAACATTAACTAATGGGCAGTCTAAGATATTCTGTACTTTCAAGACAAGGGCCCATCTCTTTTCTTAGCTGAGCTTGTTACTTCAGAGGAACTGTTTGTTGATCCAAAGATTGGTGTATTTCCTGGGAAAATTCAGAAACAATATTCCTAACATTATTTCCCTGAAGAATCCATTCTTATGAATGGATTCATAGGAACCTTTCATAGGAATCTGATTCATAGAAATCTTTGATCTTATTGGTATAGCATGACTGATCATAAAACAGCCTAGTTGACTATTTACTTATTTATTTATTTATTTAAAGACACATTTTTAAAAGATTTTATTTATTTATTCATGAGAGAGACACACAGAGAAAGAGGCAGAGGGAGAAGCAGGCTCCATGCAGGGAGCCTGACGCGAGACTTGATCCCGGGTCTCCAGGATCAGGCCCTGGGCTGAAGACGGTGCTAAACCACTGAGCCACCCGGGCTGCCCCCTAGTTGACTTCTTAAAATTTAACCTGAAGGAGCATAACATGTAGTTTATGACAAGAGACATTTATTATCCTTATGTAGCATTTTGTGCCTCATTTATTGTAATTTTCTCTTTTTCTCCCGTGTAGTTTAATTTACCGGTTTTGTGTCAGCTCCTGGATGTCCCTTGAGAGTAAGAACTACATCTTGTTTGAGTATCTTTTTCTTCATTTCAAAACTCTGCATAAACTAGGCATAATATATATATGTAATATATATAATATAGCTGATTAACACTATTAGCTTAGATAAATTGTGTTGAACCCAAGACAGATGTCCATTAAACACATTTTATTCCTTTTGAATCATGTACATATATATTGAGTACAATATATGAAAAATTCAACCTTATTGAATATCCTGTGCCAAAATATAAGATCACTTTTAATAAACTTACTTGAATATCTCTTTGACTTCTTTTGGAAGAACTTTTTTGGTATGTAAACTGGTTTCAGGTATTGCTTGAAGATAGAGTTGGTTCAAGTTTGAAGGAAAAACAACCCTTCCTTCAGATAAATAGAATCTTTGGCTTTCTGTGGTACAAAGCATCAACACCCAGAGGTTGAATGATCCTGAGTCATTGAGTTTAAGTTTTTTTTTTTTTTAATACCAGAAAATTTACCTTTTTTTTTTTTTTTAAGATTTTATTTATTTATTCATGCGAGTCACAAAGAGAGAAAGAGAGGCAGAGACACAGGCAGAGGGAGAAGCAGGCTCCATGCAAGGGAGCCTGACGTGGGACTCAATTCCGGTCTCCAGGACACTCCCTGGGCTGAAGGCAGGCGCTAAACCGCTGAGCCACCCAGGCTGCCTGAAAATTTACCTTTTAAAAGTAGTTCTTTTGCCCTCAGAAACCAATATTGCACTGTATGTTAACCACCTAAAACTATAATAAATAAATTTTTAAAAGTTTTTCCCTAAAAGTCCATTATGTATAAGCAAAGTAGGGATTATACTGTGTATACAAATTTAGATTCTTTTTTGAGAACCCTAGAATACATGTATTTATTTGTATTATTAAATACTCATCAGAAACATGACTTTTACATTTTTTATTGAAGTATAATTTACATACAATATATTAGTTTCATATGTATAACATACTGAATTGACAATTCCATGCATTACTTGATACTCACCATAATAAGTGTAGTCACCATCTGTAACCATACAACATTATTAATTCTATTCCCTGTGCTGTAATTTTCATCCCTGTGGTTTATTTATTTTATAACTGGAAGTTTATATCTTTTAATCCCCTTTCTCTCTTTCACTCTGCCCCCACCTACCTCCCCTCTGGCAATCTCTGTATTTAAAAGCCTGATTTTTTTGTTGTTGTATGTTTTATTTTCTAGATTCCATATATAAGTCAAATCATATAATATTGTCTTTCTCTTATTTCACTTAGCATTATACCCTCTAGGTCCATCCATGTTGTTGCAGATGACAAGATCTCATTCTTTTTTGTGGCTGAGTAATATTCCTGTGTGTGTGTGTGCACGCGCGCGCATGTGAATGTGACATCTTCTTTATCCATTCATCTACCAATAGACACTCAGGTTGGTTCCATATCTTGGATATTGTAAATAATGCTGCAATAAACAAACATAGGGATACATATATTTTTTCAAATTAGTATTTTCATTTTCCTTGGGTAAATATCCAGTATTAGAATTACTGCATCATATGGTATTTATATTTTTAATTCTTTGTGGAAACTCCATGTGGTTTTCCACAGAAGCTGTGGCAGTTTGCTTTCCCACCAGTGTTGCACAAGAGTTCCTTTTTTCCCCACATCCTCACCAACACTTGTTTCTTGTCTTCTTGATATTAGTCATTCTAACTGGTGTGGAGTGATATCTTGTAGTTTTGATTTACATTTTCCTGATTAATGAGTGAACATCTTCTCATGTGACTGTTGGCTGTTTGGATGTCTTTTTTGGAAAAATGTCGATGCAGGTCCTCTGCCCATTTTTTAAATCAGGTTTTGTTTTGTTTTAGTGTTGAGTTGTATAAGTTCTTTATATATTTTGGATCTATAAAGGTTGGAGGTACAGATGCATCTTTGCAAATGTCTTTTTCCATTTAGTAGGTTGCCTGTTTATTTTGTTGATTTCCTTTGCTGTGCAGAAGCTTTTTATTTTGATATAGTCCTAATAGAGAAACAAAATTTTTAGTGGCCATGTAATAGTTCAGTGCTTGAATTTATTACCTTGTGTTTAATTCTTCCCCTGTAGTGTTTCAGGTTGATATTTTTTTCCTACTTTGTCATATTCGGCCCTTCTCTGTGCTCAATCCAAGTCTTGACAAGTCTCTGTGCCATTAGCATGTCCTTCCATGTCCTTGGCTTGTCCACTCAGGTTCTCAGTAAAGTAATGCTGTTCTGATTTATGCTGCTTTTAGTATATGTGCTACTGAAGCAAGCACATAATCTTCATTTTAACAAAGGTTTTTCTTTTCTAAATCATTGCAAATACCACTACCAGCCTCACCTATTCTTCTGGTCACAGCACAATAAATAAAATGTTCCTGGTTTCATGATTTTCAAAGTGATTCACTCCTGAGCTATTTTAATTGTTGGTGGTGGG
Organism: Vulpes lagopus; assembly: GCF_018345385.1. Taxonomy (NCBI): domain Eukaryota; kingdom Metazoa; phylum Chordata; class Mammalia; order Carnivora; family Canidae; genus Vulpes; species Vulpes lagopus. The sequence goes on along the minus strand of NC_054824.1, from coordinate 51,790,429 downwards.
GAGTACCCTTAAGGCATTAATATCTTTGTTAGGGTCCATTAATGGTTATAGCTTGATGATGTATGAAAGCACCTTGAAAACATGCAGCTATGTTAACAAATGAGAGAGGATAAAATTATTATTAGTGGAGCCCAGAGACAGTAAAATTGGAAAGGGAAATATTTTAAGCAAAGTAAATGTAAGCATCTTTATTCTAAATGCTGAAGTACAGACACCAGTGCTCAGTGGGAAATTGATTTGCTTCTCTGAAATTTGATTTACCTATGACCTTTTAGGGCCATGTAAGGACAAGAGCCCACACTTTTTTCTTTGTTGCACAAAGAAGGGGTACCTGTGCTGCTAAATCATGAACCAGTTTTAAAAAATTATATTTTAAAACCGGAGACTTTTTGCCTGTGATCTGTTTCATTTATTTGCCAAATAAATGGGCAAGGAAATATATTTTTTCCTGCTTCAGACTATAGGGGAAGTGGTTAGTTGTATTGAGGAGTTAAACCTTTATCTCCTTTCATGTTTATTACCTGTTACCTGGTCCATGCAATAGTGCATGGATATAAGCTTTCAATTTTGTAAGTCAGTGTTTCAAATTCTTAAGTATTTGTGACTTTCTTTTGAATATAGTTCTATGTTTATCTGAAGATTGTTTAAAAAAAATTGCCAGTTCAATAGACTGAATTTTTTTTTTTGAATTTTACCAGGACTGTCCTGGTGCTGGGTGATACCTTCCCCTGTGCCCCTACACTGGACCAAACCTTTTTTCTTTATATGCTCTTTTGCTATATTATATTATAAACTTGTTTCAGATTTCTGTCTACTGCTTTCCCTGTCTTTGTCAGCCTTCCCCTTGCCTAAGGCTTTATCTGGAATTACCTCGCCCTGCCCATGATTCTCTAAAAGTTGATTCATTTTCTTATCTGTCTAGATTACTTTCCTTTTATGTCTACTCTTTTGGCCTGGATCTAATAGGCAGCAACACTACTTATGTGCTCTTACATGCTGGTTTCATTAGCATGCCCTTTCCTTTCCCTTTCAACTCATTAATCAAGACGAAATACCGTATTGGCACAGTTTTACTCCTTATCCCTTTTGGAGCCTAAAACTCCCCCTTTTCCTGACTTTATTTTATTTAGCTAATTAGAATATACATTCCCAAATGTTTTTTTTTTCCAGTTAGTTACCTGAGTGTGTTATTATTCTGTGATTTTCCAAAGTGATCATGTTTTAGAATTTTCCTTAAAGAATGTTATTAACCGGCAGCAGTGTTAGGGAAGCCACTAAATGTGGTGGAAGCCTCAGTTTTCTTATCTGTTAACTAGAGATCAAAAACTGGGATTCAACTACATAAGGTGTTTGGGTGTCCCTCACTTAGTCTTTTATTACCAAAAGGGATTCCTTCTTCATTGGTGTCTGCCAATCCTGTTCTTGGTTTGACATCCTTATTGGGATATGACTCATATACTATATATACAGTTTACCCATTTAAAGTGCATGATCGCGTGGTTGTTAGTATAGAAGTTTAGAATATTCTTGTCATCCCAAGAGAAACCCCATAGCCATTAGCAATCATTTTCCATTTCCTAGGCAACCACTAATCTACTTTCTGTAATTTTATGCATTTTTAACCTCATGCTTATTGTATTGTGTGCTAATAGGATTTTCATTTTTCTTAAGGTACACTGAAGGTATTTGGAAACGCAATCCTATAAGTTTTGGAATTAAAAAGTGCCCTTCAATCATTTGATGTTTTTTTTTTTTTTTTTTTTTAACAAGGGTACAAAGTGATTCACCTAGGGACATTCCCATTGCGTAACACTTTACCAAAGCACACACACACACACAAAAAAAAGTCATGTTAACACTTCTTTCATCAGTAGTTCTCATTTTTGAGTGTTTGCTAAAACTCTTTCAAATTCAGATCTTAGATGTGAAATATTATTTGAATTCTCTGCGAGTCACAGACAACTGATTCTATCACTATTCTATCACTATTCTGTGAATACTTCTTGGGGATTTCCCTTTACCTATATCTTTCTCACGAATCAAAAATCTTAGCCAAAGTTTGTGCAATAAATGGTTTTATTTTCTGTTTGAATTTTCTTTAGAAAAGTCATTGCTCTGTGATCCAACATAGAATTTTCTAGGATAATCTATCCAGGTTTTATATATGTTTTTCTGTGGCATAACTGAGGTTCCTACCTACTTTGTAGTAGGCCATTTAATCTACCAGGTTTCTCCCATCCCATGCCTCTTTTTAGTGTGAATTTTGCTGCTGCTTCCATCTACCAGTACAGACTAATTCTCAACCCCCTGAATGTGGCAAAAATGACAGCATGCACATTTCAGGGCTTAGGCCCCAAAAGTCCTTGCAGCCTCTTGCCACTTTTGAATTCTGTTTGGAGAGCTTCATGTAGGGAAACCGCTGTATCATAAGGGAGAGGACAGAGGTTGTGTGGCAAACAGGTGCTTAGCTGACAGCTGGCACTAATTGCCAGACTGTAAGAAGAGGGCCAGGATGGATCTTCCAGCCTTTCTGACCCTTTAGCTGACTCTAACAGTTGCATGAGTGAGCTCAGATGAAAGCAGCAGAGGAACTGCCCAGCCAACCCACAGAATGTGAAAAATTAAAAAAAAAAAAAGTTGTTTTAGAATTTGTGATGGTTTGTTATGCAGCCAGAGTTAACTGATACATGTAGGTATCAGCATGGTGGCAACGATGAGATGATTAAAGAGTGTAACCCCTGTAAAGTTCTTAGCCTACTGCCAAGCACAGAGAATTCCTTAGTAGATGTTGACTGCTATATCATATTGCTGATAACATTATCCTTACTGATGTTGTTTTTGATCACTATGGTCATTTTATTTCTCCTTGAGGTATAGTGTCATTGCTTTTTGTTATCATTAACTATGATGAGTTAAAGAATTTGATGTCCTTGGTGCTAATTGTCTAGTATTTTCCTTCCTGATTAGTAAGTAGTTTAAAACTTTAGAAACTGTTCTTACTGTGAAATAAAACAAACACATAGCAAAATGCATAGGGTATAAATGTACAGTTTATAACAAACTATAGAATGAATACTTGTAACTACCACTCAGGTTAAGATATTTAACATTGCTTGAATCTTAAAAAAACAAAAACAAAAACAAAAACAAACAAAAAAGGGACACCTGGGTGGCTTAGCGGTTGAGCATCTGTCTTTTGCTCTGGGTGTGATCCCAGGGTTCTGGGATCAAGTCCTGCATCAGGCTTCCTGTGAGGAGCCTGCTTCTCCCTCTGCCTGCATCTCTGCCTCTCTGTCTCCCGTGAATAAATAAAATCTTCAAACAAACAAACATTGCTTGGACTCCAGAAGTCCATCTCATACCCTTCCTGATCATAGTCTTCTCCCTTACACCTACAGGTGGCCACTAACCCAATTTCATAGGAATCACTTCTTTGCTTTTCTTTATAGTTTTTACCACCTCTGTGTACATCTCTAAACAAAATAGTTTAGTTTTGGTGATTTTTCAAGTGGAAAAATATAGTATGCTTTCTTTTGTGAAAGTTTCATTTGCTTAATATTGTTTCTAAGATTCCTTCCTATAATGACTAATAGTAAGCTTTTATTTTGATTGCTATGTAGAATAAGGTATATTCCCTCTGTTAGATCTACTGATGGATATTTGAGTTATTTATAGTTTTGGGCAATTACAAATAATTTTGCCAAGCACATTCTTTTATGTATTCTGGAATAATGTGAGAATTTTTTTAAAGAATAAGTTATATTAAATAAAAGAATAAGTTATATACCAAGGAATAAAATTTCTGGGTAATAAAGTTACAGTAACTTTTTAAAAATCTCACAGAAAAGAACACTGCTGGATGACACAAATGATATACAGTTGACCGTTGAACAACATGGGTGTCACCCCTCATCCCCAAGGACAGTCAGAAATCTGTATATAACTTTTGCCTCCCTCAAAACTTGACTAATAACCTACTGTTGACCAGAAGACTTACATATGACATAAACAATAGATTGATATGTATTTTGGATGCTAATATGTATTATATACTATATTCTTAGAATAAAGTAAACTAGAGAAAAGTAAATGTTATTAAGAAAATCATAAGGGAGAGAAAATACATTTATCGTGCTATACTGTATTTATTGAAAAAAAATGCAGTTCAAACCTGTGTTTTTCAAGGGTCATCTGTACTGATGTAACAACAATTGTTCATCCTACCTCAAGATTAGAACCATTGGTTTACCATATCTTTATCAAGGAGGTTGGCCAAAAAGAGAGTTTAGGTCAAAGGGTACAGGAGTTAGGAATGTGTTGAGAGTTAACATAGAATGAAAAGGGTCACCATTTAGTTGAAGTATTAGAATGCCTAGGAAGGGAAATTGTGAGTCAATTTGGTGTCATTCTAGATGGAGTCCAACAGTTTTTCAGGAGTTTAATAACATTCTTTCAGGAGTTTAATAACATTCTTTATGCTATTGTCTTCTAGATGAATCTAGAACAATGATTTATGTTTACTCTGAGGAGGAGAAGTTTGGGCAATGGGGAGACAATTGACTGATCCTTGGCCATGTAGTAATTAAAAAGAACATAGTTCTTTTAGGACTAAGATCTCCTATGTCCCTTTCTTTTTTCTTAAAATTTTTATTAATTCAATTTAGTTAACATATAGTATATTATTAGTTTCGGGGTAAAATTTAGTGATTCACACGGTTGCATATAGCATCCAGTACTCATTACATCAAGTGCCCTCCTTCATGCCCATCATGCAATGACCCCGTCTCCCCACCCACCTCCCCTCCAGTTTGTTTCCTAGAGTTAAGAGTCTCTTATGGTTTGCCTTCTGTTTTAATCCTTCCCTTTAAAAATTTTTTAAAAATGTTTCCTTCTCTTCCCCTGTGTTCATCTGTTTTGCTTCTTAAATTCCACATAGGAATGAAATCATATGGTATTTATCTTTTTATGACTCACTTATTTTGTTTAGCATAGTACCCTCTAGTTCCATCCACGTCATTGCAAATGGCAAGATTTCATTCTTTTTGATTGAGGACTATTCCATTGTGTATATATGTATGTATGTATGTGTAGATACACACACACACACACACACACACACACACCACATCTTCTTTATCTAGTCGTCTATTGATGGACATCTGGGCTTTTTCCACATTGCTATTTGGACATTGCTGCTATAGACATTGGGGTGCATGTGACCCTTGGAATCACTGTGTTTGGATCTTCTGGATAAATACTTGGAAGTACAATTTGCTGGACTGTAGGGTAGCTCTATTTTTAACTTTTGAGGAACCTCCAAACTGTTTTCCAGAGTGGCTGCACCAGTTTGTATTCCCACCAACAGTGTAAGAAGGTTCCTTTCTCTTCTCATCCTTGCCAACATCCTTTGTTTCTTGAGTTGGTAATGTAACTATTCTGATAGGTGTGAGGTGGTATCTCATTGTGGTCTTGATTTGTATTTCCCTGAGGCCAAATGATGTTGAGCATTTTTTCCTGTGTCTGTTGGCTTATTTGTATGTCTTCTTTGGAGAAATATCTGTTCATGTTTTCTGCCCATTTCTTGACTGGATTTTTTGTTTTTTGGGTGTTGAGTTTGACAAGTTCTTTATAGATTTTGGAAATTAATCCTTTATCTGATATGTCATTTGTGAGTATCTTCTCCCATGCTGTAGATTGCATTTTAGTTTTGTTGATTATTTCTTTTGCTGTGCAAAAGCTTTTTATCCTGATGAAGTCCCAATTGTGCATTTTTGGCTTTGTTTCCCTAGGCTTTGGAGACGTGTCTAGCAAGACATTGCTGTGGCCGAGGTCACAGAGGTTGCTGTCTGTGTTCTCCTCTGGGATTTCGATGGATTCCTGTCTCACGTTTAGGTCTTTCATCCATTATGAGTTTATTTTTGTGTATAGTGTAAGAAAGTGGTCCAGTTACATTCTTTCCAATTTTGCCAACACGATTTGTTGAAGAGACTTTTTTCCATTGGATATTCTTTCCTGCTTTGTCAAAGATTAGTTGACCATATAGTTAAGAGTCCATTTCTGGGCTCTTCTGTTCCATTGATCTATGTGTCTGTTTTGTGCCAGTACCATTTGAGTGGCACCCTACAAACTTTAGGATTGTTTGTTCCAGCTCTGTTGAAAATACTGATGGCATTTTGAAAGGGGTTGCATTGAATGTGTAGATTGCTTTGGGTAGCATAGACATTTTAACATTTGTTCTTCCAGTCCATGAGCATGGAATACTTTTACGTTTCTTTGTGTCTTCCTCAGTTTTTTTCATAAGTGTTCTATAGTTTTCACCATATAGATCCTTTACCTCTTGGGTTAGGTTCATTCCTAGGTATCTTATGGTTTTTGGTGCAGTCATAAATGGGATTTTTTTTTTTTTATAAATGGGATTGATACCTTCTTGATTTCTCTTTCTTTAGCTTCAGTTTTAGTGTATGTATGGATTTTATATCCTACCACATTGCTGAATTCCTATATGAGTTCTAGCAATTTTTTGGCAGAGCCTTTTGGGGTTTTTTTGTAGAGTATCATGTTTACGAAGAGTAAAAGTTTGACTTCTTTGCCGATTTGATGCCTTTTATATCTTTTTGTTATCTGATTGTTGAGGCAATCAGATAGTACTTCTAGTACTATGTTGAACAAGAGTGGTGGGAGTGGACATCCCTGTCACCTTAGGGGAAAAGCTGTCAGTTTTTCCCCATTGAGGATGATATTTGCTCTGAGTCTTTCATATATAGCCTTTATAATGTTGAGGTATGTTCCCTCTGGCCCTACTTTGTTGAGGGTTTTTATCAAGAATGGATGCTGTACTTTGTCAAATGCTTTTTTTGCATCTATTGAGAGGATCACATGGTTCCTATCCTTTCTTTTATTAATGTGGTGTATCACATTGATTGATTTGTGGATGTTGAACCACCTCTGTAGCCCAGGAATACTCCAATGTCCCTTTCTAAGAAGGGGGTCACTAACATTCTACCAAAAAAGAGTGAAAAAGAATCTTGTCAGATATGGTGAATGGGAAAAGGAAACGAGTTGTACAGCCAAATTAAAGGCTCTGCATCTACTAAAAACAAGGGTGGCTATAAGAAGGCTGTAGTGTGGCATAACAAGCCAAGGCATTTTGGGTTCCTTTGCATGTAATTGTACACAGTGTCCTCTAAAGTGGGCCAGGGTGCTGTAATCAAACATGGTATAGTTGAAGAATGGTGTCTGTGTGTTGTGTCACATGACCAGTCCGCGCTGCGGCGCCCTGCCAAGACAGCTACATGAATTGTTCTTCAAGTGCCCTGGCTAATGTCAAAGAGAAGGCAGAAGGGCTTATATAGCTTGTTGGTTTTTTCCCCCCTATTTGAGGAAGTTGGAAACTTGAGTATTTAATAAAGTCTTAGTGGCATCATGTCCATTTTATAAGAAAGTTGTTAATTTTGGTTGGGTGCTAAATTAAGATCTCATCAGGGTAATGAGGGAGGGATTTAGGAATTACTATTTTCATTTTGAGATCCTGTCAGATAGGGTTGTTTTTATGGGCATTATGTGCTTCCCAGGTTGAATAAAATAGTGTTGGTGACAGTCTCTTTGAGGATGCTTTTAACATGCAGAACAAAACTTAAATTTGCCTGCTGTTATGATTTCTACTAGATGGGATTTGCATGCTGTTGTTTCCACAGTTGTGAAGCTAACTTATTATTCACTGCAGATTTAAGTACCTTAGTGACTTGGTCTCTTGTATTATTTCTGAATGGTTCCTGAATGTATAGAATTGGTGATGGTTTTGTGCCATTGCTATTATATCTTTCCTGGAAAATAAAGTGAGCTTTTCATGCTTGAGTAAACACATTGATGCATTATGAAACTGTCAGACTCTTTGAACAATTGGCATAAGCTCAATTATTCAGATATGTGACTCTTTTGAATGGCTTTTGTGTCAGCTAATGCTTTCGTACAACCAGCATAAAGGAATTTCAATACCTTTCCTTAAGAAATTAAATCTCAACTGTATGATTAAAGAAATCCAAAGGATTAGTTCTTTCATTGAGCACTTTCATTATTATAGACAGCTAATTGGTAGCATTCATTTGTTGAGATCCATCATTTCATTTAAAAATGTTTTTCTTTTTTGTTAAAAAATAATTTTAAGTTGTTTATGCATTTTCCTTATCACCTGAAAATAACTTTGTTTCCTTCCTGTCAACAACATGCACATGTGCTTTTGTACATCATATACCTGCATTTTTTTCTTTTTAAAAATTTGCATTATAAATTTTTTCAAGTTATATGGTCTTTATAGTAATTATTTTTGTTGCTTACTTGATATTAAATTTTTTAATAACATGCTTATCATTTTCCTTATTTGATGTGTATGTTTTCCAGGTTTTCATTTTTGCTGATAATAATGCAAAGATATATTGTGCATTATAGCTTTTGTTTCTCATTTTCAATTTTATTACAAGGACAGATGCTCAAAAGTATTGTCACTATATCAGTGAACTTGAAAACTTATGTTCTATGTATTGCCCAACTACTTCCTAAATGACAGTACCTTCTTTTTGATTATAGAAGTATATATTAAGTGTTAGCATCTTTTAAATTATCATTTGGAGCAGCCCGTAATCTTAGTAGAGACTTTTTCCTTGGTAAATTCAATTTCTGTTTTAGCAAAATAATATGTGCAAATAGCTTTTTAAAAAAACCCAACAAGCCTCATAGTGTGACAGTGAAGAACAGTTACCTCTTGCCTTCCCCAACTCCAGTTTTTGGCTCTTAAGAACCCCCAGCTCTAGGCTGTTTTAATGCTGGATTCCCCTAAATTGCTAAGCTTGCTCTTAGTTTGATTTTTTTTTTCATTTTGTAGTTATCTTTTGATTTCTTTCTATGGAATGAGACTTTAGCCTTTATAGTTTCTTCTCCATCCCCTAAATATTGACATAACACAAATCTCGTTTTTATCGACATGTAGATATTAAAACTAAGTATTCATAATCAAGTCTTAAATTTATATTATGAATATATATTCTCATACTTCATATTTTTCCTGAAATTAATAACTCCCCCCTTCTTTGCGTACTTTGTTTTTTTCTGTTTCTAATTTATCAACAAACAAATCTTGATCAGATAATTTCACAAATGCATGTTTACCCCCACAAAACCTTTCCACTGGGAGCCTCCCAGAGGCTCTGCAGTGTGGACTGGTCCCTCTCGGCCTGCTGCTCAGCTGACATCTTGGAAGTCTCTGCATTGTTCTATCCTGGGAATTTATTTTGTCTCTCTCTTTTGTTGATTTTCTGATTGCTAGATCTCAAACCCTCTTCCTTTGAGATTTATGCTTACATTTAATGGAATCCTGAGGTGCAAGGAAGATACATTTTTTTTTTTGAGACCATGCATATCTAAAAATGTCTTTATTTTGTCATCATACTTGACTGATGGTTTGGTTGGATATATAATTTTAGATCGAGAATATTGTTTTCTTGCAATTTTGAAGGCATTGCTCCATGGCCTTCTTACTGTCAAGTCTGCTTTGGAGTCCAGCACCTTTCTGATTCCCGGTTCTTCATTATGACCCCCACCCCTACTTTTGGAATCTTCTTGTTTCTGGAGTTCTGAAATGTTCTATTTCTTGGTATTCTGACATGTCTCTGTTATTGATTTTATTGGCCATGAAGTGGACTTTTCCAAAGCAAAAAATGCATATTCTGAAAGTCCCCTCTGTTCTCTTTTTGGAATACCTGTTAATTGGTTGTACCTTGTAGACAGATCCTCGAATTTTCCTTTTTTCTCTCCCATTTCTTTGTCTTATAGTCTTTTTATTCTACTTTCTGAGGGATTTTGTTAACTTTTCCACCTCTTTTATCGGGTTCTTTTATTAATACTACACTTTAAAAAAATTCTAAAAGCTTATTTCTTTTCTGAAGCTTGCTTTTTAAAAAGTATCATGTTGCTTCATTTTCTCTTATTCCTCTGAGGGTGTTAATTACATTTTTTGGTTGATGAAATTCTCTTCCGCTCCCCACATCATATTTGCTTCATATTTGAAGTGCAGGCACACAGGTACTCTCAAACATATTAGGGGCTTTCCTCAAGTCTAGAGAACCTTGGCTTTTGCTTAAATGAAAGACCCAGACACTTGAGAGGTGTGAGACAGTGTGGGCGGGGCTAGGGGGGGAGATGGTTGCAAGCTGTGTGTGCATGGGTGGGGCTTATAACCAGGGGCCTCTCTGATACTGTAATTCTCATCTGTGGGGTCTGTTCTCATGTGTGGGAGCTTGACTGGAGGAAGAGAGTGGGATCTCACTGATCAGGCTTTGACTCAGTCCCCCACTTTTTAGTAGGGTGCCTCACCCCTTGCCCTCAGCTGTGTTTAGAGTCAACTCTTTTAGAGAGGAAATTTCTGATCTCCTGCCTGGCTCTGCAGGGCAGAGAAAAAGATATGGGGACCTATCTGTTCTTTATATAAATTTTCAACCAGTTCTCCCTCCTTCCAGGATCACCTGGTCCTAATTTCCTATTGACTCCTCATTCCACAAGCTTGGATTTCAGTTTTGTTTGGATTCTTTTGTTCTCATTTGTTCATCTGTTTTCTGGCCTCAAGGATTTTGTGGCATGTCTAGTGTGCTGCTTCTCCCTTCTCAATTTTAATTGTCTTCATGCATTTATTTCATACTTCTGTATTTATATCTGTTTCTGTATAAATTCTTTTAGTGTCATTTTAGTACAATTTTAAAAGGTGTGAGGAAAAAGGCATGTGCCCAGTGTGCCATGGTTCATGGAAGTATCCAGTGTAGACTCTGTTTTAGATTGGTCAGAAACAATTTTTTCCCTTTTACACATCTGTGGGGTATTTATATATTTTCTGATTCACAGTAATTCCTATTAAAATATCTTTTTAAAATATTTTCTAATTTTTACATATGTTTATTTAACACTGCAGATTTTTTTTTTTTTTAAGATTTCATTCATTTATTCATGAGAGATACAAAGAGAGAGGCAGAGACAAAGGCAAAGGGAGATGCAGGTTCCCTGCAGGGAGGCAGGGCTCTATCCCAGGACCCAGGATCATGACCTGAGCCAAAGGCAGATGCTCAACCACTGAGCCACCCAGGTGCCCCTAATACTGCAGATCTAATATCAGCTTCTATAAGTAGAAAATGTGACTACCCATTGGATAGCTTAAAGGAATAATTACCATTCTCATTGAGCTATTTATTCATTTTCAAAAACTTTTGAGATAATTGTAGATTGAAATTGCAAAAATAGTACAGAGATGTCCTTTGTGCCCAGTTTATCCTAGTGGCAGTGTCTTTACATGACTGTTAAGATATCAAAGGGAGGAAATTGATATCAGTACAATCCTCGCTAGTTTTTAAAAGATAGTGTTTTACATTTCATATTGGGCAGAAGGTTTACATTGCAAATATATGTGAGACCCATGTGAACTCTTTTGTTTTTCAGCAATTTTTCCAGCTAGTCAAATTACGGAAGCTTGGACTTAGTGATAATGAAATTCAGCGGCTCCCTCCAGAAATAGCAAACTTCATGCAGCTGGTGGAACTTGATGTTTCTCGAAATGGTAAGAGAAAGATTCCACTTGAATTGTTCATGTGTCTCTTCTGGTGCTAGGGGCGGTGTTTTAGTCAATAAAGTTGGATGAAGGCCACTGGAGGTGCTTTTTCTGATGGATATGGGAAAGCTATGTATAAATTTGGGGATGAAATTAATGCCATAATTGAATGGTGTAGTCAGCTTGGAGGTGTTCACCAAAAATATTTCATAATGCAGCTTTTAGGTGATGATTTTTGCAAAGTAGGATCAGTCTGATTTAGAGAGTCGGAGAGTGGACTGGAAATAATATAGCCCAGCTGCCTCGTTTTACTGATTGTGACATGGAGAGCTATTGGTGTGGTCATTTGTCCAGTCCTCAGAGGACTGGGGGAAGTTGATTCCTCCGCTGTTTCTCAGTTGCTGGTATGCTGCTATGAGAATCTGCCTCCCTGTATTGGAACAGAGCAACTTGTCGTCCGGGCATCTCTGTCAGTTTAATTATTTCTAATTAGGCCACTGGTGGTTCTGCCCATTTGAGTTTATGTGGTGTATTTGTGAGTTTATTTTGATTTCCAGATTTCACTAGAATGATGAAGTGCTTCCTTTTTTATCAGACATTCTAATAGGATATTTATAGCCTGTTTAACCTTTCACTTTTGAATAGGTACCCTGGTGTAACCTCATGTATTATAGCCCCAACAGCACTCGTGGAGTGGGCTGGTACCCCTGCCTGTTATAGCACACATGATCAATTACTTTAAGTTAAAATGGCAGCTCTCAGTGGTCCTGTCTTTTGAGATGGAGTTGTAGTTCTCACAAAGATTCTGGTATAAGTTCTTTAGGAGAGGCCGTAGTGTATTCTGAATTATTTATAAAAAGGATGATCTTTTTCCTGCTCTCATATTACATGCCTGTTTTGTGTTTTGTTTTTGCTTTCCTACAAAAATCTACAAGTTTCTTCTCAGTGAACCTCAAGTCTGGATCTTGTATTTGCTTGTCTTCCACAGAAACTGCAAGGCTCAGATACGGAATATTTTGGTGGGCCATTTGTTATAAGACAGCAGTGATAATCAGTACTTGATTGAAAATGTGATGAAGGAAAAATGATTTTATACCCTACTTTTAATAGCTGTGAAATATCTGTCATCTATCAGATCCCATGAATTGGAAACAGTCTTGAGGCCAGGCCGTATGTTTTTGACATAGGGTCTACTTTTATTTTTCTTGAGAATTATTTCTTAGCTTGAAGGTAATGGAAAAAGTGAAGAAAAAATATTATTTTTTAAAATAAAAAATAAATTCATCTGTTTAGTGTGTTTTGGAGTGGCTTATTTGGTTGCAGAGGACCCAAATCTGCTTAGGTTAAGGGTATTTGATTGTAAGGCCTGGGGTGGAGCTAACAAAAGCATTGGCATGGAGCTGCCATCTGACACCATCTTAGGAGTTTCATGGTCTCTGTCTTACAGGGTGCCTGTTTCTGTTGGTCGGTGCATTGTTCTTCCCTCCCTGCTAACCTCTCTTAGAATGGCCTCTTTCCATGTACTTTTTGGCTTTTGCCTCTGCTGTGGCATCTATTTGCCAGTGACAGATTTCTAAGTGAGGAATGGTTGACCCCGCTCATATTTTTAAGCCAAATAGAAGCCATAAACTCCAGGTCCCTGGACACCCTAAGGATTGGCTGCCCTAGAATAGGGGTGGCAAACAGAGCAAAGCTTGGTCCTGCCTCTCAGTCCAGATGCGGCTTCCCTTACACCTGGAGTGTGGCATGGGACAGGCATCAGAGGCCAGAACTGCCGCCAAGGCTATCCTATATCACATTTATCTAAAGTGTACATCATTGAAACTGCTGTCCCTTGTCTCAGCAATTATCTCACTTATAAAGAGTAGCTGGCTATTAATTCTGCAAGGAAGCAGTGACTTAGGAAAATGGTCACCGAAATCACACAGATTGTGTGAAGAAATAAAAGAGCAATTTTAAAATTGGCATTAGAAGGGAAAATAAGCAGAGGCCTGGAAATCCTTGAGAAGAGGAGAAGTATTGGCTTTAATTATTTGTGAGAAGAGAAGACATAGAGCGTGAAAATGCCCAGTCTGACGTGACAGGGCGCCCTGTGGAAAGTTGGCATTGGCAGCTGCCTGGTTTACCACTTCTCCCATCAGCTGTTTCCTTCCAAACACTCTTAGCTAGAAAGAAGGGCTATATGCATCCTCCTATGTGTCTCTTTATACCTTCAAGCACATCGATGAAAGAAATTAAGCTTTCACTGAAGTCAGTGTCAGGACACAAGATATTTCTTTTCCTTCTGCAGGTGTTGGGAGTTTTGTCAAAGGATTCTGCAGATCCTTTCATCTTCTTATCAGGCACATTTAGAAATGCTTCCCCTATTGGCGAGCCTTGTTCTGGCTCAGTAGTATGGGTCTGTGTGTATGTATATGTGGTGTTGTATGTATTGTGAATGTGTGCTGTGTGTGTGCGCTGTGTGTGTGGCGTGTGTATGTGTGTTGTGTATGTGATGTGTGTTGTGTGTGTAGTATGTATATGGTGTGTTGTGTGTATTGTGTTGTATGTGTGTGTGGACAGAGCAGAACAAGGTCACCATTTAGTGTAATCAACAAGAACTTGAGTCTTCAGCTATTTCCAGGTCAGGCAAATCTCAGTTCCCTCTCTTTTTTTTTTTCAGATAAAATCACATTAATGTGAATTTCCTAGGCAATTGAGTAGGTAAATAAAAATTGCAAAGTCTCTAGCCTGAGAGGCAATGTGAAAACCCCTTCTTTGTATGGAAACAGGCATTTGTAAGTGCTTGGGCTTAAGTCTGGAGGCCTGTTGGAGGCTCTTAGTGTTCTGGGACTCCTGCTGAGGCTGTTCCTCCATGATCAGAGAGGCTATTCTGTTGAGACCCTACCCAGTCCCTGAGTTATAGCATATCCACAACCAGGCTGTGTCTGTCATGGAAGGATCTTTATTGGCTTCCTCAGTTCCTGATTTTCCATTGTGTGACCATTGAGGAAAACAAGGTCTTAATACCAGACTGCCCAAGTCATTGAACTAAAGCTTGTCAAACCTTAACATGCAATGAATTACCATAGGATTTTGTTAAAATACAGATTCTGACACAGTAGGTCTGGAGAGGGGCTTGAGATTTTGAATTGCTAAGAAGCCCCCAGAGGCTGCCAACCCTGTTGATCCCATCAAACATGCTGAGTAGCAAGATCTGAGCCCTCACTACCCACAAACTCACTACTAATGTTCCTTCAACAGCGTCGTGTGGTTATGAGCATGGCTGCTCAGCTTTCCAGCAGCCCTCCACCTTCTCACATGGAAGGGTGGGAAACCTTCAGGGTATTATTGGTTAAAGGGTAGGATGCTATTACTGACCTACAGTCGAGTTGGCTTTCATTCCAGAAGCAAAATTAGACCTGTCCTGATGTTACCTAGCTCAAGTGAGGGAGAAAAGACAAGTTTTGTGTTTATTTCCAAAAAAATCTATAAATGAGGAGAGAAGTTTTTACAGGCTCATGTCCTACGCCAAGAAGAACTGCCAAGACCTCCAAACCCTGACTTTTGTGGCTTTTGTTTTCTGATATTTCAGGCACAAAGTCAAGGGGATTGTGTGTTGTATTAAAGAGAACGGTGAGCTTAGGAAGAAAGAGAGAGGTGCTTGTTGGTTGTATATAGGCTATGGAGACTTGTTCTGGGGTAAAAGGAGAGAGGCTTGGGATGAACAGTTTTGCCCCCAAAATGGCTGGACGTGCTTGGCTGGCAGGACTCTGGATGGGAGCCCTGGCTCTGCTGCTCAGCACCGGGCCAAGGCCAGCTATGGGCAGGCCTCTCCTGACAGTGTTGGGCCATATCCTGGGAAGGAGTGGGACAGGGCACTGCTTCCAGACAAACCCAGTGAGAGGTGAGGAAAGTGACAGATTTCTCATGTTCTGACAGTGGTTGATTTTTTTAAATCAGGCAAATAGCTAAAATAAACTTGGGATGAAAGAAACAAGGTGTTTCCTATAAACATAGATTAAGAGCTGGATTGGAATGTATAAAATTGGTATCAGAATACAGTGTTAAAAGGCCCTGAATTAAGGTCTAACTCAGTATTCTGTGGTAAAATGGATGTACTTTAATGCCTGGACTTTGTGTAAGTTTTCTCTGCTCACTGATTTTTAGCTGGTGAGGGAAATGACCTCTGGATACGTAAGAGAAGGTATTACCCCATAGTACTATCTTGCTATCCAAGAATCTCAGGCAGACTTTGTTAATGCATCATGCATCCTGCCTGAAGGGTTAGTAATTTGAATTTTATAGCCTATGCTGTAATTTGAGTTACATCATAGTACTGTATCATTATCCATTTATTTAGTTCAGTTTTTCCCAAAGTGCAAGGCATACACCACTGGTACCGCTAGAGATGATTTTAAACGGAGCTACAAAACAGCAGTTTTTAATATTGAGTCATGGCGAGAAAGTTACTATTAAAAAAATTATTCCTTTTGGTTTACCTTCTGTAGAATTTAATAACACTATATTATATTTATTGCTACATTTATCTTCTGTATTTGGTGGTAGTAGTTTTTAATTATATTAGTGACTTAAAGAAATTTGCTTCCTTTTTAAAAAATCTCACTCAGATTTGAAGAGGAGATTTAAATGAATGAGAGAGACACTAAAGAACATCGGTATCGGTGCTATACCAATATGGCCAACATTGTGAAGGACTTGGATGGCTGGCATTGAGAAATCTCGCTGATAAGTATGAGTGTCTCATGCCAGAGAGCCTATGAATTTATTTCAGTCTGGGGTAAATAATACCACATACAGAAAAACATGGCTAGAGACCACACACCCTGGCTAAGTACTTTAGACTTGAGTTAACAAGAAACTCTAGGATTGTTTTAGTACAAATCATCACAAGCACCAAGATAACACTTCAGAGTAAGTGGATGGACTGCTGGTCTCCCGGCAGGGTCATAGTCCCACAAAGTCTAGAGGTTAGATTTAGATTAAAAACATGGGTTAGTTGTCCTCTGTCCAGCCACAAGATGCTGACCAGTGTCTGTGGTCTGTGGCTGTGGCTTCGTTTAATGAAATCCAAAGCCAGTTTTGAAGCCTACTGAAATGACCTTGTATAACATCAAGTCTTCTTGCTTCTGAGTATGCCTGAAAAATCTCTTTCTGGCAAGCAATAAATCCAGTGTACCTAAAAATCTTCCTACTTAATTATGAACAGTTAGCCTTTTTTTTTTTTTTTTTTGGTTATAACTGCATACACCCATACCACAAGTGTGGTAGAAGCCAGCTTCTACCCATGCAGACTTCAGACTTGCCATTGTCAAGCCATTGTTCTCTCCTTTCTCACTGCCTAATTCAGGCCTGGATTGAGTGTTGTGTTTAGCACCCTGCTCCAGTGGCTGGACTTAATAATACATATAGTAGGTGAGTTTTCTTGTCACTGGCACTGTTGAAGTATGGCAGGAGACATCCCATGGAGGGAAGCACATGGGCCACTCTACCTTGTGTCTGGAGAGCTGGAACTTTCCAACCAAGCGCTTGTTGTCTCACCTTTGCAAGAACTGCCAGTTTCCTACCATGAGCCCTTTCGCCCTTCTCTGTCTTATCTTGTACCTTCCCTTTTGTTAAGGAGAAGGATACAGAAAAAAATAAAATTGCCTTTTCCTTAATGTTTTAATTTCAGATGGTAATTTTTAAAGCAGAGATGGAAAGTAAAAAATTAGTTTTATGTAATATTTCAAATCACATGCTTTACATGCTACAAATAGTTTTTTTTTTTTCCCCCAGGGAGCATTGTTAAAATGTGAAGATGTATAGAAACCATTTCAAACACTGAAAAAATTGAAATAAACCTTAAAATAGGTTCCTCCCTCCTCTTTTTGGATGGTAAAGAAACATCAATGATATTTTAGCAAATAAAACTGAAAATCCATCAAAATTTAATGTTATAAATTGTTAAATCGGAAGGGAAATTCTTAGAACATTGTCTTTGCACAAAACATTTTTGGAACTCTTTCAAAATTTGTAGTGTATAATTTTGTATATCCTCAGATTAGTAGTTTCACTTTTTAGAGTGGATTGGTTTTTTGAAAACAGCCAAACATTTTTTAATGCCAACTTAGGTAAGTAAAGTAGGACATTGACAGTCTTACGTTACTCCAAATCTGCTTCAGATAACAATTTCAAAAGGGTCCCAAAAAACTTCTGATCAATGGAAACAGCTCTGAAAACCCTGTATTAACTACCAAAGGGCAGGCACACCTTTAAATGTATTTTCCAGTATATCTGTTTTTAGAATACAAAGATAGAGCTTAGAATTTCATGACCACACATCTTCTAAGAATCCAGTGTAGCTGCAGACAAATTTTTAACATTTCTCTTTCAGTACTAGCTGCCTTAAAAAAAAAAATCTAAGCTTGCTTTATACATTATATATAAACCATTATGGAGATATGCTGTACAATGATTCCACCAGTGAAATAAAGTCAGAATATTATGTATTTTTATATTAAGGTGATGTACAGAAATTAAACCTTTGACATTATAGATCCTTTGATACTATACATATTTGACACTTTTTGCATTTTTTTTCTTAGCCTTTCTGAAATATCTGAATCCTTTTTTTTCTGTCATCTAGAAGGGTTTCCCTAGGATGCCCGTCTTGTACTTGCCTTGTCAGAGTGTATAGAAGGGTTAAACTATGGCTATTTATTATGGTAATATGGCTTAATTCCCTGTTACCAGAAAAGTTGTGACTATCAGGGTTAAGTTGTAGGTTTATATAACTTTATCTCTTGCTTTTTTTTTTTTTTTAATTAGCAGGTTTGTAATAGAGATGTTAACCTTTGAATTTGAGAACACCACCTCCGAATATATTTTTTAGGTCAACAAGCTCTTCGGTTAGTTTGAGGTTCTCTTAATTCTTTGTCTGCCTCCCTCCTTTGTTCCTGCCCATTTCATTCATTTACTTGGTTTCTAAGTGCTATGTTCTGTGTTAGATGCCAAATTTTCCAAAAACAATGGTGGATTTACATAGAGCTAAGTTAGGCAAAGTTAGAGAAGCAAAAATAATTGTTTTTCAAAAAAAAAAATGGCTTCTGGAATAAAACAAAACTCCAATATGTGGGATGACAGTTTCTGTTCATTTTTTAATTAGACAGTTTATGTGGGCATCACTTTGACAGTTTCCAGCTCTGAAAGTGATTGCAAGTGAGCAGCCATCTTGCTTCATTTTGATTTTGAGGTCACCTACTTTGTCATGTGAAACTGCCTTGAGCCAAGTGATGCTGAGCCTCTAGGCAGCTAAAGGCTGGATGGCATCTCTTTGTCAGGATGGTGACAGAGAAGTGCTTCCATGAATGCAAATGGTGCTCTGAGCTTATTAAGCTGGAAAAGACACAATTTAGAAAGGGATGAAGGATCCAAGAAGGAGAAAGTGATTGAGGAGCAATACTGAGAACTGCAGTTTGAGGATTATATATAGAAATGATTTGGTTTTTAAATTAGTTTTATAAGTGTTGAATCTTTAACCTAATATATCTGCTCAAAGTTAATAATGAATTATGATTCTGAATTATTTTTCAGTGTGAAAAAGCTTTGGACCCTGCTCTCTCTCTCTCTTTCTGTGCTTACAGTTATCAACTATAGCCCATAAAGATATATATTTTTTTACCTTAAGTAAAATTTATTGAGTACTTACTTCATTTGTGTAAGGCTCTTTGCCTTATTCTTCAATCCCGTAAGGAGGTAAATCTACAGGTACAACAGATGTATGTGACAAACTGCACATAACAGCTCTTAAACAGTTGCATAAATAATGTGCTGGGGCTGGCAGAGAGTGTCCGTGAATGCAACTGATTTGAAAGAGGCTTATAGGAAAAATGGGGCTTTTTTGGTTTGAAGTTGAAATCAGACAGTCTTTAAAAATTCTCATAGTTTAGTTGTAAATTTGGAGGGCATTAGAGTGGATTCCTCAGCTGAGTGTCATTGTTGGAGATTTTTTTCAAATGTTTCTTATAAATTTATAACAGTATCATTAAAAATGCAAATATCTCAGTGCTTTTCTTTTAGATATTCACTGAAAATGTTAAGATTTATCAAAAATCAAAGAAGCACCCAGTGCATAAAAATAAGAACTGAAACTGTATGAGTTGTCATGGGATTCTTTCTCTTTTTATTATATAGTTACTGTGTTGTACAGGATTTGTTCTGGGTGAAATGCTAAGCTCTGTGCAGTAGTCAAGATAGACTGACTATTGATCTAAAGGAAAAAAAAAAAGCCAAAATCTCAAGTGCTCATCACAATGAGAAACTTTTTTTTTACTGTTCAATTTATAGTCTGGTGTTGGGTATGGGGGAAGGAGGGGTGGGCAGAGACTAGGGAGGTAGGTAGTGAGAGGCTCTATACAATCAAGGATCCAGGCTTCTTGTAATGCTACATCTTCACTCAACTAGTAGCCTCCAAGGCCCTCATGGGAGGGGGAGAAACTGGGGGATTGTGCATGGGCAATTAAAAAAAAAAGATTTATGTATTTATTTCAGAGAGCAAGTGAGCACCGGGCAGGAGTGGCAGAGGCAAAGGGAGAGGGGGAAAGAGAATCCCCCGTAGACTTCCTGCTGAGTATGGAGCCTGATGCCAGGCTCCATTTCACAACCCTGAGATCATGACCTGAGCCGAAATCAAGAGTCAGACACTTAACCAAGCAAGCCACCTAGGCGCCCCTGCATGGGCAGTTTTTATGGGTCACATCAAGAAGTACTGTACATCATTTCCATCCATGCTCTCTAGTCAATTTTATGTCTCTAGCTTAACTGAAAGGAGCTGGGGAATGCAGTTAGATATTTGTACAGGAAGAGAAACCTTACTATTGGTAAGCACTAGCATCATCTGCCAGAAATGGCAAATAATTGAATGTTAAAATTATATGATTTTTATGTCACTGATCACATGTTGCCCTAGTAAACACACACACACACACACACACACACACACACACACACACAATTCTGTTGCATTGTCATAATCTCCCAGTGAGTGAAACATCTATAGGAAATTAGATACATGTTCAAAAAGGATGATGTAGTCCTCCTCATGTCTGTACAAAATTTTTAAACCTAGGCTTAGATAAATATGATTGATAGCCACTACTAATGCTAATAATTAGAATAAATCTATATATGTGTATATATAATGTTTTTTAATTTGAAGTTTTAGAAACTAAAATATACTTTGAAAGTTAGAATTTTACATGTGAGGAATGTTTGAAGCACTTGTTCCAGGCAGTATGACATCCTTAAAGATTGTCAGGCCAGGAATCACCATCTCCAACCCCTCTGTGCCTCAGTTTCTTCATCTGTAAAATGGAGATTATAATAGCACCGACTTCATAGAAGTGCTGTCACCCTTAAAAGAGGCTATGTATGTAAAGTGCTTAGAACAGTGCCATGTGTATAACAAGCACTCAGTGTTAGCTGCTGCAATTAATCCTATCATCATCTTTGTGTTGGGCTGTGGAGATCTGAACTTGCACCCCTGTAGGGCAGGGGTGAAGACATGTCAAATTTGAAGGCTGGTGTGATACAGGTGAGGGAGGTTCCCGCCTGAGGTACTGTCAAGACATTGGGTACCGTGTCCAGGCATTGTAGTGCCCCTTCACATCTGTCTTTTGTCTCATGCCCATGCTATCCTGTGAGATGGGTAGAAGCACCTCAGGGTGAATGATGAGCAAACTAAGGCTTGAAGAAGTTGTGATGTGCCCCAAATTAGACTCCTACTTATTGTGGGGCTAGGGTAAGGAGCCCAGAGGAGAGGCACTGCTAATTATTTGGGGGGCATATTGAAGATGATCAATATAGGGCTGTTAGTTTTAGTCGATGTTAGAGAAAGGATGTAGACAATATTATGATGAGGTACTCCGATTTAGAGATAAAAACAGGGAAGAATCATCCAAAAACATTTAAACTCCTAGAAATCTACATAGCAAATGAATTCAATTGCCTGTAGAAGTGGCCCACCTTAAGAGATGCTTTGTAAATCTTCTTTGGCCAGAAATGGAACATCATCTAATGAAAGATGTGGGTGGGGCTTTATCAGTAATCTGTGATATCACACTTCTAAGGTAATTGTGCTGTTTTAGCAAAAGATCATAATCACATAAGATTGTGCTGTAAGTATATAAGTATAGAACAAAGAAAGCCAAAAACCAAGACTGTATAGGATTTTACCTTTGAAAAGAAGAGGGCAAACAACATGAATGTCCCTTGAAAGCAGGTATAGATAGCCCTATTTTTTATCCATGGGAAGGTTAAGATCATCCCATGTCTTTTTCTCAGGGTAGAGAGATACTCACTAAGCACTGCCATGGGGATTGAATTCTCTGATTTAAACACTGAAAAGAGGTGATATGCTGACTGGTTGACATTAGTACTTAGTTCCATTAGCATTCACTTGGTCTCACTGAATTTTCATAGCATGGCACGTGTTTTCATAGCCTTATCTTTTCTCAACAAACTGTCACTGAACTGGCAATCGGAAGACTCTTACCTGAGTAAGTCATGGAGGCTCATCTGTTTGGTGTTGTACTATATGAAGCTGTACCTTGAGCAACCAGCGAGGCTCTTTTCAAAGAGGCTCTTCCCCTATTTGAAATTCTTTGCAACATAGAGTAGCACTAATTTAGCAGATCTTCTGTTTCTTTTCCATTTTCTTTCTTTCTTTTTCCTTTTTTTTCTTTTTTTTGCCCTGGGTTAAAGTGAATTATACTTGACCTATTTCTGAGAAGACCAGGAAGAGCACCTTGACTTGCTATGATGAGTGATGAGTGTTATATGTAAGTGATGAATCACTAAATTTTGTTCCTGAAACCAATATTACACTATATGTTAACTAGCTAGAAATTAAATAAAAATTTGGAGGAAAAAAAGAATACCTTGAGAAGGTAGAGAAATGAATTATTAGGATCATTTCTTTTCCAGCTTATGTTTTTTAAGGCACATGTTCATTATTAAGGCTTAATCATAGTGAAACACAAAGACACATTATTGAAAAACCGAAAGAACTGTATGAATCTCTATCATCAGAATATTCACTGGGTGCTTGTTCTGTATCAGCTAAGAGGCTGAGCACTTCCTGTGTATTATCTCATATAATCTCATATAATCCTCAGATCATCTGTTAGAATGATCTTGTATCCTCTTGTTACAGATGAGAAAACTGAGTCTTGTTAATAAGCCATGGGAATGTTATATATGCACAATTACTATAGATAGTAATCCTGTACTATGTATTTAAGAGTTGCTTAGAGTAGATCTTAAAAGTTCTTATCACAAGAAAAAAGACTTGTGACAAATGTTAACTAGAATTATTGTGGTGATCATTTCACAGTATGTACAAATACTAAATCATCATACTGCACACCTGAAACTTAAGATTATATATCAATTATACTTCAGGCAAAACAAAATGAGTCTTAGACTAAAACCTTTTTCTTGGGCACACAGCTAGTGAGTAGTAGAGCTGGTATTTGATCACAGGTTTGTTAGATTCCAAAATCACCGTTCTACATAAAAATCTTGTATCCGGGGATCCCTGGGTGGCTCAGCGGTTTAGCGCCTGCCTTTGGCATGAGGCGTGATCATGGAGTCCCGGGATCGAGTCCCACATCGGGCTTCTGACATGGAGCCTGCTTCTCCCTCCTCCTGTGTCTCTGCCTCTCTCTCTCTCTCTCTCTCTGTCTATCATAAATAAATATTTTTTTTAAAAAAATCTTGTATCCTACTACTGAAAAATAATCATTAATAATTTTTTAAAAATTTATATTATTTGTCTTTTTTAAATTTTTAGTACCAGTTTTACAAAATCAAGATTATGCTGCACAGGTGTCTTCTATTCACTTACTATGAGTTGTGAGCATTTCCTATATCATTATTGTTAGATACTTAAGAGTTTTAAAAGGCAGATTAATTAATAATGCCTACCTTCTTATCTTTCTGGAGAAAATATGAAGAGATCTATAATTTTAACACCAACAGGAAGCTATAGGTTTCAAAGGTAGGATTGGTGTTGGATAAATAACTGATAAGACAGGGGAATTTCCAGTCAGATGTGGGTAAGTTCAGAGCCAACCAGACAGAGTGAAGAAGGAGGTGAATAAGCAGTTAGAAGTTTCTACCTGATTTGGGAGTTTTGTGTTGAAAGAAGTCAGGGAGGCACATTTACCCCCTACGGCCATGTAGTTACAGAGTACATACTGAAAGAACGTGGGCAGAAGCAGACCAAGCATAAGTGCTCAACTGCTTTTAATGTACTGTGAAGCAGTTCGTTCTGTATTTACCGAACATATACTTCATTTGTGAAGGTTCTTGGTGAAAGTACCATTACACATTAATACTTGATGTCCTGAAGTATTTAACTTTGTCGTTCCATTTCCGTTTAATGGTGTTGTGAGGTGTTCAAGAATAGGCCTTCTTCCATCCAGCTGGGCTGATGAGCAGGGGGTCAAGATGAACAAGAGGGTCTGACCAAATTAGAAGTGGGAGGACCAAGCACCAATAACTTGACACATAAATAAAAGCAGCCTAGAACTGGGAGGGATTCCTGAGTTAACCCCCACAGGGCTGAGAAGACTGAGCTCTTGAAGGGGAGGCCTAAGCTAAGTGGAGGAGGCAGCAAAATGCTGGAGGGAATCCCTCCTTTCCTCAGGTGACCTACTGTGATATTTGCATAGTGGTCTCTCTTCTAAGCCTGAGGAACCACACGGGGCCAGCCTAATGTTATCCATAATTGAGTCAAATGTCATGGATGTGTGTTTTATCACAATTTCAGCGAGCACCTTTGCATCAAGAAGCCACTCCTTGCCCTGTGCCTCCCCACACACCTTTTAAATCTTCACTCTATCCATGGGCTTTGCATATTGGCAGTTAGAAGGTAACTCTTGCACTTCTTTTATATCAAGGTCCCTGCCTTTGGCTTTTGTCATGGTCAGCCTTTGGGTTTGACTGTTGGAGCATGGCAAAGAGATCTCCCTATAGCTCCTTAGCATTTTCTGAGCAGGTGCTTTGGTCTTCTGGAGCCTTTTCCTGCTGCCAATTGAATTTAACCTTATCTCCAAAATCCCTCTTTTCTGTGTTACCAACTGTTCTGACCTTCCATAGGGATCCATATAGGAAGAGATAAATGTTGTAAATAAAGGCATCATGCTTCATTATGAAAAGCACAACAAAGCACTAGAGCAGTCTTGGATAGAATGTGTTTCACACTGAGATATACAGTATGTTGGAGCAAGAACAGAATTTTAGAATAAGTTTTATTCATTTTTTGAATTTTTAACTAGCACCCAGTATTTAAGTTACATGTGGGAGCTAGAGATAGCAAATCAGTCTAGTGATAGCTCTGAAGGGATTTAGGGTACAAGGGTGGGGAGACCAAGTCCATCTGTGATACCAGGACAGTGTGGAAAATCCTGTCTCAGAAGGATGCCTCTGAAGGAGTTTAAGGAGGGAAGGTTTTGATCATTCCTGAGGAAGTGGGTGTTAAGGCTTCCTGGGGAGGATGACTTTCAAACTTTGAGGAACAAGTAGCAGGTAGAGGTATAAAGTATGGGAAGGATATTTCTGGGCAGACGAAATGGCACGAGTATGTGTCTGAAGGTTTGAAATAGCCAGATGAATTTGGGAAATGCAAGGTATTACTTGGAGTGCATGGCAGTGAGGTCATGAAGGTTCTGTACACATGGCTAAGGAATGTTTTCTTGAAAGCTGTGAGGAGCTACGATTGGGTTTACAGGAGGGGAGTGGTTCGCATCTCAGCCTGGCACTAGCAGGAACATGGAGTTGGTAGACGGCAGCCTGAATGCAAGAAGGCCATGATGGGGGTGGAAAGACTGGAGAAAGGAGCAAGGAGCAGGAGAAAAGGAGATGCCAGACCAGGCATGCGGGTGACAAGTGAGAAGACTGTAGGATGAGTGAGAGGATAAACTCTCTTATCCCACTGCAGATGGGAGACATTAAAGAAAGATCAGGCCTGGAGAGGAAAGATGAGTGTATCTGTGGACATGTGGAGGGTGAAATGCTTTGGGATATCTAAATGAAGGTGTTCAGTAGGCAGCTGAGTTTAAAGGTCTGAGACTCGGGGGAGAAATTTGAACAAGAGGTAATGGTTTTGGAGGTCATTCATGTGTAGGTGATGGTTGAAGCCATGGGCATGAATGAGGTCACTCACAGAGCAGGGGAGGATATGGTGTTGGTAGTGGGAGATGAGCATGCAGAATTTTACCGTTTCAGGGAAAGCAGAGGAAGAGGGGCCCCTGTGAGAATCTGAGAAGGAACAGCCAGCAGGAAGATTTGTCAATATTGATGTTGGGTGTTACAGAAAAGGTGCAGCAGGAGAATGGCAAGCAGTGCCATCACATTACATGTCGTAAAGGGGTTTGAGTTTATGGGATGGAGTTAAGCTTGCAGATTAATGGGTAGGGCTGTTGTCACGGATGAAGCTATAGGCACAGGCTGTAGAAAGGCAGCACCATTGCAAGCATGCTCGTTGAAGGGCTGGTGAGAAGCGAGAGCGTCACAGGAGCTTAGCCAAAGGCAGGGAAGCACATCCAGAAAGGTTGCAATGTAAAATGGAGTGGAACAGTCAATAAATGTGGATTGAAAAGTTTCCATTGGTTTTGGCATCTGGGAGGTCATCTTTGACAACAAAAGCGATGTCAAAAGTGGTTTACAGCACACATTGTTTGTTGTTTTATACTTTTCCACAGACTCCAAGAGATCAGAGGAAGGCTTGAAAAACCAACAGTCACCATTTCCAGGAGGAAGCAGCAGCAGTCACTGTTTCCTGCTGGATCTGCCAGTTCTAGGGGATGTGAGCGGTCATGATGGTGCTATAGGTCTTGGACAGCTAACTGTGATGTAATTAATGGAGGAATTTCATAACTCTCTGGGTGTCATGTGTACATGTTTGGGAATGAGCTATGTAGGCTTTGCTGCTGCCAGAGAAGCAGACTCACCAACATTCTTCTTCTGGAGTCTGGTCATCTGCTATGGCTAGGACATTTTAAGCCTGGTTATTACATACTAACTATTGAAGACTGTGGACAGAGTTCTCTCTGTCCAAGACTATTTATTTATTTATATAATATTTTATTCATTTATTCATGAAAGACACACAAAAAGAAGCAGAGGCATAGGCAGAAGGAGAAGCTGGCTCCCTGTGGGGAGCCCGAGGTGAGACTTGATCCCAGGTCCCCAGGATCACGACCTGAGCCAAAGGCAGATTCTCAACTGCTGAGCCACCTAGGCATCCCTTTCCAAGACCCTTTAATAATTGCACGTACCACTGGTGTTTCCAAGTTTGCCTCACCTTGCAATTTTTTAAAAAAATTTATAAAAGCAGTATAGGGTCATTTTAAAAACTCAATGGAGGCAAGTAAAGAAAAAGTCAACAACCTGCACTTTCTACTTCCAGATTCTCCCGCCTCAGCTGAGGTTGCCAATGTTGGCTTATTTTTATGATACTTCTCTCGGTTCCAGATTATGGATCCCAGTGCACAAGGACTCTACCTTTCTTACCTGACTTTCTGCCACATAGGTGGTTCCTTAAATAAATTAATAAGGGAAGAAATAAATAAATAAATGAACAAATGAGTGAATTATTTAGGTTTAAGCCCTTAAGAGCATTGCTTTCATTCCCTTCATTGTAATTTCAGAGAGAAACTGGCTATGAGAGGAAAGCACCTATTCTGGTCACCTTTTGATTTGTAGGAGTGCTTATTATAT
Organism: Vulpes lagopus; assembly: GCF_018345385.1. NCBI lineage: Eukaryota > Metazoa > Chordata > Mammalia > Carnivora > Canidae > Vulpes > Vulpes lagopus. Next base: position 51,763,080 of record NC_054824.1, on the reverse strand, counting down.
GGATGGTACTGTGTGATAAGGGACTGGGCTTGTAGTCTCTTTATCCAGCCTGGAGGTGCAGATTTCTCCAATTATGTGAATAAAATTAATCTATTCAGAAACTGGTAGATGACTGGCAGAGGTGACAAGCTTAGCACTTCCATGGAATTAGAAGGTGAGATATTTATAATGCATTTTAGGTTCTTAAAGAGTACATCTGAACTTCTGCATTAAGTTCAAACAGTTTGGAAACTTTTACTGTGCATTCTGTCTGTGTCAGGCAGTGGAGTGCCATCACATGTATAGCAGACGGAGGAATAATTCTGTCCAAGAGATGACAAGCCACGGTGTACCCCCAGAGATGTTCAGACTATGTGGGCAAAACCATATTTATAGGTTTAAAAGGGAAAATCAGAATACCCTGCTGATCATCAGACCACAGAAAAAGGGGCTTTTAGGAATGGTGAGAGCAAATATTCCTTCTGTCTGGAAATTTAGACTTCAGATTATGGTCTTCATTCACTTGGAGCAGTGTTTCTCCAGGTGGGCTTGAGACTGCCTCCATTAGAATCCTTGTTAAAATGGCATATTTCCACCTTATAGAAAGACTGTACAATCAGAATGTCCAGAGCAGGATCCCTGGAGTTTGTGTTTTAATCCCCAGGAAAATTCATTTATTTGTTTTTTTTTTTTAAATTTTCATTTATTTATGATAGTCATCACAGAGAGAGAGAGAGAGAGAGAGAGAGAGAGAGGCAGAGACACAGGCAGAGGGAGAAGCAGGCTCCATGCACCGGGAGCCCGACGTGGGGCTCGATCCCGGGTCTCCAGGATCGCGCCCTGGGCCAAAGGCAGGCGCCAAACCACTGCGCCACCCAGGGATCCCAATCCCCAGGAAAATTCATATAATCATATAAATTTAAATTGGAGCTAGGAGCCTAACAGAACCTAAGCAGTTCCTGGTGGGGTCAAGATCCTGAACGACATTTAGTCTTTACAATGTAACCTTTCTTGCCTTCAGTTAAATCCATAGAATAAGGGCTTAAGTACAGGAAATGATTTTTGACCAGTCCAAAAATCAAGTGTCTGTCATAAGAACTGAGATCACCCTTCAGCAAAAAAAAAAAAAAAAAAGCAAACATTTCCCCTTCTTTCTAAGTCTTTTTGTCCTAAATTTGGATGGGGGTGGCCTGTGAGGCTCGCTTTAGGATATGAGAATAGGACTACACTTGCCATATTAGATCGTCTTGAGAGTGACATTCAGCTGAAACACAGAGTATATTTTATACTCATTCCCAGGACTGAATTTTCTATAGTTCATAGAAACAGCATCGGTTCTGCAGGATTTTCTCAAAACACTGAGTTATGAGAAACTCTCATTGTAACTCTAAGAAAGAACTTCAAAACATTTAGCAAGTGTCAATGCCAGAATTTATATGCATTCCTCATATGATGACTACTGTAAGGGGATAATACCAAGTTTAACATAAGTTCTGATATGTTTCTTTTTAGGAAGTTAAAGGCATTACATAACTTTTTTCCTCTCAGTTGACAGTTTGTAATTTTTAAGCCATTAAGCTCTTTTGCTAGTATTTCTTTGAATCATATAAACATGTTTTTGAACCCTTTTTAGCAATCCTTTTGCACTGTTTCCTAGTCTAACCTGTTTTTTTAAAGGGCTACTTTTGGGAAGGTGTACTTGTATAGGTAGAGTGATTTCTTAAAAATGGGAAGGAGGTGGGTTAAATTAGATTCAAACAGTCCCCCTTTCCACCCTCTCCCCGTCTTCAACTGAGGAACAAAACGGCTTCCTCTTGTTGCATTGCTGTTTTACCTCCCATTCCAGGCAACCTAACACAGCCTTCAGCTTACGCAGTCTTTACGCGTTGGCTCTGCTTCAGTCTAAGAGCAGAAACAGCTTTATTCTGTAGGTAAATTATGGATGGGAGCCATGAGTAATTGTCAGATATACACTTATATGACCAGGGCCTCATCATTAGTGGGTCCTAAGATGGCTGCCTATTAGATTCAGCACTTTTTAAAGTATGGCCCTAATCCCACTCCAGGTGGATTTATTGGAATCTCAGGTGATGATTGGCCCCAGGTGGTTCTGATATGCAGTCAGGACTGAGGACCAATTACATTAAATGCTTCAATGTTTCTCAGAGGCAGCTCTAGGAGCCTCTTTACCTGAATCTCCAGGAGTATTGCGTTAAAAATGCGGATTCCTTCCCTGGACCCTAGACTTAGTGAAACAGTTGCTAGGAGTGGGGCCAATCCTATCAACAAATAAGTGCTCCCCGTGGTTACTCTGAAATTGAGAATCCCCAGCCTGTCGGGCACTCGGTGGTTTTAGTAGACTTGGGTTCGGGATGTACATCAGAAAAAGCTGGTGACAATTGTTGAGAGTCAGTGTTTTGGCTCGTTTATTTGGGCCACATGGCTTCTTCCTGTACCTCTGGAGAATTGCATTGTTCACTCCTGGCCCTGCACCTTCTCATCTATTCTGTGTGTTACCCAGAGTGATTTTAGGAGTCTGAATGACTCATTCTAGCCTGTGGTTGAGTCTGTCAATTCACAAACACTGTGCATGCTGTGGGGGTGTGAGAAGAGAACACCAAGTTTAGGAGGGTGCTTATTTCAGTTGACAAGAGTCACAGATTCTCATGCAAAGATTAAGTATATTTAAAAAGGTAACATGAGACAAGGAAGCAAACCCATAGAATTCATACAATGGAATGGGTCTGACCACAGGTGCCGGTTGGCACTTCAGGGGAGGGAGGCTTGGGGCAGAGTCAAAGACTTAATTTTTGGATCAGGACCATTCATCCATTGGAAGACTTAGAATCTCCCTAGAGAATTTTGATGCACAAATACCAGTAGTTGTAATTTTGTTCATAGTAAATGGGAATAACTAAAATAAGCTGTCATTTTGAGTGAATGTTGAAGTCAGGGATGAGGTATTGAGTTGCAGTTACTATGAGGTTTAAGTAGACGTTCCGAATTTTGCTCTGGGAGGAGAGTGAGTAAAAAGAATGCCAAACTGTCCACATGTTTTTTTCCCTTCCCATTCTGTATGAAACCTAACATTCACCATTCTGTAATTCTTTGTTACTTTTGGGATCGATTTATATTTATATTTGCAAATTGGGATCTTGTATCTCAAGACATATTTGTCTGCTTAGCTAAATAACTCTACTGGGGAGGAAAAGCTCAGGCATAAAGGTTATTTTGGTAATTGTGGCTGGAATTAGGTGAAAACCTCCTGGGCTGAGAAAGTTTTTTGGCAGCACAAGTTACCAAGACTCTAAAATAAAACTTTGACAAAGGTCCCTCTGTGGCGCCTTCCATGGGCCTCTCTGCACTGTGTGCTGTCCACCTTTCTGTTCTGAGTTAGGTCTGTGTCCATCGTCACTTCACAAACACGGGCAAGGCTGCTCAGGCAGGAATGATGCCTTTGTCTACAAGGCTGGCCGTCTCCCGGGTGAGTCTGTGTGGTGGTTGGAATAATAGGATAAACGGGATGATGCCTTTGAAAAAAATTTCCATTTAGCATTTTTTTTCTTCCTGTACACCCAGAGGAACAGCTGTGGCAGCAAATGCAGACTTGAATCATGCGTTCATATTTAGTCTTGTTTGACAATCCCAGATATTTTTAAGTAGGATCTAGTCAGGCAACCAGCACTACAGCATTCAAACTGTCTTAATCAGCCAGACTGTTTGGCACACAAGGACCTTGTTTTACCCAAGTAGTAAATAATTCTCAATGAAGCAATATGATGTACCAAGTGTGCCCAGAGTCACAACATTCAGTATTTTACTACAGCTTGTCAGCATCTCTTTTTACGTGCTTGTTCTGTTCACCACGAGTTGTTTATAACTTGTAGTGTTTGAATTCTGTGTTTGGCCAGGTCTCAATCAACAGTTTTTATACATGATAAGGACCCTACATTCCATGCCAGGATGGCCCTCCCATTGTACTTCTTGCCCTTAATGCAGCATCATTGTCTGCTACATGTGTGGTTTTTTGTTGGTGGCGTTTTTTTGTTTTTGTTTTTTTCTGAGAATGCTTCATATTGTAACAGCTTGTTTCATTTTTAAGACCTGGGACCACAGAGTTTTGTCATTTCCTCTGCTATGAATAAGTGGCCCTCGTCCATTGAGTCTGCTCTCGATTTATGGGCCTCCTTTCTCCCCATCTCCTCTTCTGTCACTTCCTTTTGGCCAGGGCTCTGAAGTCCACACTCTCTAGGCCTCCCCTCATCACCCCCTGCGCTGCCCTCCTTGTTGCCTTCTGGGCAAAGATAGGAATGTGCTTCCAGAACCTTCTCCCATTCCACTCCTGTCTGCCTCTCTGCTCACTCCACAAATTTTCCAAACAACCCAGATCTAACCCAAACACATTAAGATGAACTTTTCCCTTGACCTTGGTATTTCCCTCAGGCTACAAACCCCTTTTTATATCCGCCAGGCTTTTTGAAGGCAGACTTCCCCAGGTTCTCAGGCTTGTAGATTTTTAATGGAGCCTTATAATTTTTTTTTTTAATGAGATAGTGACACAGGATTGCTAGCTTTTTTATTTTGATAAGGAAAACTATCAATGTTTTTTAGTAAAAGACAAAGAGGTTTCAACCTTCCAGGCAGGATATAATCTCTGATTAACAGAGGACAACAGTCCTTTTAAATAAATAAATTTGGCTTCATGATTAGAAATCCTTGTCACCTTCTCCCCAATTGCCTTGTCTGCCAATTAGGAATACGATGTCTCTGACTAGAATTTGGTCCCTACTGCTTTATACTCCCCTTTTCTTTTTCCACAGAAGCCAGTGGTTTGACTTCCCCTAAAACCACAATGTATGTATCCTCTTGAAGGTGACAGCAAATTCCTAATCGCCAAATCCACCTCTTCCTTATCTGTTGGTTGTCACTTGGACCATCCCTTTTGGTAACACTCTGCTCTCTGACTTCTTGGCTCTGCTCCCACAGTTCTCTTCCCTCTGCCTGTTGAGTGCCCCTCTGCCCCATAACAGAAGGTTCTGGCTTGCTTTCTCCTCAGATTGTGCATCCACCCCCACCCCTGTGTGACATGCTTGCCAAGTGATATCTCAGAACCACAGGCTTGTGTTTCTGCCTCCTCTTTCTCTCCATATTCATTTCCCCAGGCATCTCTTATTCTAGCGTGTTTGGAGCTGATCAGATCTGACTGTCTAGATCCTCAGTAACTACTTCAAGGTCTTCCTCAGCCCTGAGGCAGATGGACTAGAATTTCAAAGCTCTGCTCTTCTACATATCAGCAGAGTCATCTTGGACAATTTAGTTAATGTTCCAAAGCCTGCTTCTGCATCTGTTAATGGGACTACCAACTCAGTATTTGTTGTAAGGATTAGCGATGGTGCATGCAAAGTGCCGTTTGCGTATGTGGTACATGTGAGGCCCTAAAGATGGTGGCTCTTCTTATTTGTAGACAGTCATGTGGTATAGAGGATTGGAGGGAGTAGTTCTTCTTTTTCAGAGACATACCTGTCCCTTCTCCTGATCTTGAGCCTGTCCTCTGCTTTTTCTCTGAAAGCTTGACTTTTCACTTGTGGCTAGCTAAGGTGGCAGTGACAACAACCGTTAAGGTAACTAAGTTCAAAAGAGGCTTCTTGAGTCAGGCTGTCAGGTAACAATTTCAAATCCTCATCTAAAGCAGTGGTATTGTGCTATAAAATATAAAGTGTTTGTATGGTTGAAAGGAGGGCTCTGTGTATGTGTACTATGTACACACATGCACTGCTATGGTGGTCAGCTGGAGCATGTCAGCTAGGCACTGGCCAGGGTGAGCCGTGGCCCTCATTTTCTTTATTTTATTTAAATTCAATTAATTAACATAGAGTGTATTATTCATTTCAGAGTTAGAGTTTAGTGATTCATCAGTTGCCTATAACACCCAGTGTTCATTACATCAAGTGCCCTCCTTAATGCTCATCCCCCAGTTACCCCATCCCCCCTTTCACCTCCCCTCCAGTGACCCTCAGTTAAGAATCTAGTGATTTGTCTCCTCTGATTTCATCTTATTTTTCCCTCCCTTCCCTCATGATCCTCTGTTTTGTTTCTTAAATTACAGATGAAAGGATAAAGAAGATGCAATAAATATATGCACACATATACATACAATGGAATATTACTCAACCATCAAAAAAAAAAAACCATGGCACTCATTTTCTTACCAGGATTCTTTAGTGTCTGGGAAATTCAGTATCTGAGCAAGACCATTAATCCACTAAATTAATTCTTTTCTCACAGGAGGAGACCATGTTGAATGGGAAGATCAAGTTCCTTATAATTTTGTATTTTTCTCTTGTGTCATCCTCAGTATTTAAGATTGTTAAATATAGCAGGTACTCAGTATAAATGTTGATAGTTTCCATGAGAGGGAAAACCCAGGTGGACTCACCTGTAGGTCATGTCTTATACATTATAAGTTTTCCCTTTGTAGACTAGAAATACAAATGTAATTAAACTCTGATGGGCAGTTGTTCATCTGGAACAAGTCTTGAAGTGGATTATTAAATGTCAGTGCAGAGTTTAGGTAAGGTTAGCAGTCTCTGATGTCCATGTGGATGCTTGTGAATTGCTGGGTTCCTGTTAGGGTTGTCTCTGTCCTGGATTTCTCTGCAGGGCAGTTCACAGGGTGGCTTTCTCTGTGATGGTTCCTTTTGTTTATGCTGCATTATTTTTTCTTTGTCTCTGATTTGGTTTAACATTGGTTGATGTGGTATTGAGGTACTGTCTTCAGATTCTTGATGATCGATGCAATTACACGATTCTTTGTCTAAGATTGGATATGAATAACCAAGACTTATTTAAAGACTCAGTTCTTTCTCTTTTGACAAAAGTTCTTGATAACATCCCCCCCCGCCCAGTCTGAAATTTATGTTGGGGGTGAAGGAGGGCAAGAAAACACATGCCTCAGACTCTTTAAGCTGATATAAAAAAGTGACCCCTGCTCAAAATCAGTCAGTGCCACTTGAGGAGAATTGCTTTTTCCTCCCTGCTTTTAGTCCTCTCCACTTCGGTACTTTACCAAGTTATCCTGTACATTATCTCATTTTACCTCTCAGTAGCCCTGGTTGGTGGATGAGGCAGGTAATTTGAACATCCCCTTTCTGAGGGACCCGAGGCTCAGAGCAGTGGACGTTTACCTTTGTTAAGTGAGTATGCTGGCCCTGGGATCTCTCTTCTGATCCAGGCCCAGTGTAGTGAATAAGGAAGTATTGTTGAACGCCCTCCTGTTAAAGACCCACATTGTGGTAAATGCTGGGGAGCCAGTGGGGGACATTGTAGATCTGATCCCTGAGCTAGTTAGCAGAGGACACATCTATTAGGGAACCGAGGTATTGAGTAAGTGTTTATAGCTAATTGCGGTTGAGCAAAGTTCTTACAGGGAGAAGTATGGAGCACTGTGGGAGGCCCAAGAGGCTCAAGTCTACTTGAGGAGATTCAAGGAAGGTTTAATAGAAATTTTGTGACACTATATTGCCTTTTTGTCCGTGGTGCTGGTTAATTCTTTCTCTTACCTAGTAGGAGCTACATTAAGCAAGGCATAATGAAGAAAATTTTAATATTGTGTACGTAATCAAATACTGTACTTAGTTTTGGTACTGCAATCATAGCCAAAAGTTGTTCAAGATTAGACATACCACAGGATTAAATTAATTAGTTAATTAATTTATTTTTAAAAGATTTTATTTATTCATGAGAGAGAGAGAGAGAGAGAGAGAGAGAGAGAGAGAGGCAAAGACACAGGCAGAGGGAGAAGCAGGCTCCACACAGGGATCCCGATGCGGGACTTGATCCCGGGACTCCAGGATCATGCTCTGGGCTGAAGGCAGGCACTAAACTGCTGAGCCACCCAGGGATCCCCACAGGATTAGATTTATTTTTTTTTTTATTTTTTTTTTCAGGATTAGATTTAAAGCTGCGTCTTTGTTACTTCAATATTTTTTATTATGTTATCTTGAAAATGGATTATTTGGTTTTGTTTAATCAAAGAATTTGGTAAGCGGAATGTTTGAAACTGTCCTATGCTGTCAGATGGGCTGGTACACTTCCCCCCTGGCTCCCTTCCGTTGAGTTTCTGAAGATTCAGAGGCAGTGCTATCTTTGGCTTTCTGCTAGCCGTGCTCATCGGCGGCTTTTGGCCCTAGGGCAGTCGGGTTGGAGTTTTGCGGTTTCTCTTGACCTCACACGTTTTTTTTAGAGACAAGACAAGCTTATGGCGAGGAGCACAGGCTCTGGGGGGACAAGGCCTACGTTCAGAACCTGACCCTTCTGCTTACCGGCCAAGTGTAAACTTGGCCAGGCCCTTACCTCTGCGGTGCCTCCCTTCCTCCTTCAGAGAACCTTCCTGGTTATCGGGAAGACTTACAGGAGTTTGTTTGTGCAAAGTGCTTAGGAGTGTGTGTGACACTTCTAAGTGCTTAGTAAAGGCTCAGCGGCTATGGCTGTTTTTCAATCACAAGTTTCATAAAGGGTCCTTAGAGTGCAGCATGCCTGGAACCAGGGAAAGAAACTGCTCCACGCTTGGCGCGATTCCAGTCCTCTGACCTTGCTAGCACCTTGTACTAACGAAGCCAACACAGCCACCTTGCTGTAGAGCTAGTCGTGCTGATGCAATAAGTGTAGATGATTGCTTGCAGAGCTCTTGCTCCATTTTCAAAAATAAAATTTCAGCTTAATAAATTGCCTCATGATATCCCCAGAAGTGTAAAATGTTATTCTTTGCAATTTTACAGAAAGACAAATTAATAGATGGGGGTAATAATTTGATTTCTTTAAGCATTCCTACTCTTCCTCAACTTCATATATCTAAATGCTGTCAAGATGAATTAGATAATCCTAGAGAACAGCCACAAAAATACCTAAGACTCCTGTTTTGTTTAGCGTTTTATGGTGCCATCAGTGGAGAGAACCTAGTATTCTAACTTATTAACATCAGATAGGTCTTGAACCCAGAAAGAAAAGAGATGCTATTTATATAGAACAAGAAATGCCAGTGAGTAATTGATTTATCCTGAAAGAACTTGTGCAATGTATAGGGCTACTGTCAAAACAGGTTGTCTGTGAGCAGTCCTCCATGAAAGGAAATGCCCTGGAAGTTTGCAAACTCACACATGCTTAGAAGGAACCGGAGATGTCCACCAGTCCAATCTATCTCCATCACAAGAGGGTCCCAAAATGGCAATAGCTTTTCAGGAAAGGGTGTGGTCCACCATGAGGATTCTGGGCATGTGGGAAGAGAGCCCTTATTCCCCACAGAAGAATGTGGACTAAGCCTCTGTATTTGTGGGGGCAGGGAAATGGGGAAGTTAGAATCCCAGCTTGGAGTGTTACAAATGGATGTCCATAAGACTATGAGTGCCAGGAAGGGCAGGGGATGTCTCTTTAAATCACTCTTTAAGTGATAATATCTGTGGTAAAAGCTATATTCTGTCTTAGAAGCCCTGGGGCTAATGGTGCCAGCATGCCTGGTGGTATTGAAGATATTTTACACTGACAGAGTTTAGGAGTAATTATCTATTTCCTGTATACAAGCAGTAGTAATGGTCATATTGGTAAACTACAGATTAGCTAGTTTTACTTTTTAAGCACAATTGTATCTCACTAATTTGAAGCAATTCTAATCCAGAAATAATGATGGCTTACTTAGAGTGGGTCCAAATTAAAGGCTGTCTTAAGAAAGTTGTAGGGAAAAGGTTACTTAATTTTATAATCATTCTCAGACATTTTGTAAATTATCAAATTTTATGCTCTTATTCTTAGACATAGAAGAGACAAAGCCAGTTTGAATTAGTGAAAAATATGATTAAAATTTTTTGTTTGTTTCGCCTTCTATAGAAGCTCTAACTCAACTGAATGCTGGCAAGTAGAAGTTTTGGGGTATATTCCTTAATGAGTAGATAAAAATTTATTATTTCTAATATTTTTATGTAAATACATGTTTCTTCAGAAGCTAATCATTACTACTTCTCAGATAGTTAAAACAATGGCAAAAGCCCTCTAAATCCTCTCTTCTCTATTAATAATGCTACTCTTCTTCGGATTATTTGGGGTTGAATGAAAACCAGTGGTCCTCTCTACTGATCGTGCTCAAATATTAATGAAAGAGGTCAGAGAGCCATTCATGCTACTCTGCTTTATCCTTAGGACAGCCCTAAGCCGGAGGTGATTATCCCCTCTTTATAGAAGAGGAAACTCCTTGTCTAGCAAATTGTAAATAGCTCAACCTGACATTTGGTAATCTGTTATCAAGAGATCGCTTCAGCCTTCTCTCCGTTTACTCCCATGTTGATATCCTGAAGTTCATACTGTACTGTCTCTCCTCAGGGCTTACCTTCTCACTGCATTCAGCATGCCATTTGTGCCTGGATTTCTCCTCTTATTTAGTTGGTTCAAAGTGTAAATGTCCTTTGTCTGATTTTCTCTGAACTTGTGCAACACCGAAGGTATGATGTGCTGGCATTAATTTTTTTAAAAAATATGTCTGTTAGTGACCCATTTTACAGATAAGGAAATTAAGGCACAGGCAGGTTAAGTAGTTTGCCTGAGGGCTCAAACCTGCCAACCCCCCCCCCCAAAATGATGCAGATTGCTCTTACAGCTGTTTGGATTTGATAGAGGACAAATTGAATACAGGTAGAGACCATTTAAGAGGATATTCTAGTCATCTAGATGATTGAAGCCTGAACTAAGTTGAAAACAATAGATGTAGACAGAAAAAGATGGCCAGGAACAATAATTAGAGAATATGAGAAGGATTTCAAAATTGAATGTAAGAATTGGTAATGAAGAGTGGTGGTGAAGATTCAAATTAGTTTTTTAAAGAGGTTGATAGTCAACCTAGGTTTCATTGAGAAGGTGTTATTTATATATATTTTTTCATATGTTTACTCTCAAACCTCATATTTGTCCTGAGCAAAAAATTTAAGGATCAAAGGGGATTTCAGTTGGGAATAACCTGTAAGCTTTATATTCCTGTTGTCAGAGATCTGGCACTAAGCAGTTTTCTTACTGGTAAAATGAAGATAACACTAACTTGATGGGGATATTTCATGACTCACATGAGAGAGCACTTGTGCTTGCAGGGGCTTAGTAATGGTAGCTTCTCATCCATTCATTTGTCACCTGTGTACTGCTTAAGTTCACTACTGTGTCAGCTGTAGGGAAACTGACAGATGAGACCCACAAGGTCTTTCTTTCCAATGAGCACAGAGTTTTATAAGGGAGATTGACTGTCAACAATTATTAAAACTGTCACAGATCTCACAAAGGTGAAGCCTGAGAATGGAGGAATCCAGCTTCATCTTGGGATCCATAGAAGGTCCAATTGCTCCTCCTGAGTGCTTTCAGGTATGACATTTCAGCTGGGTATTTAAGACTGAGTAGATGTTTTCTGTCCTTAATTTTTTATTCTAACATTTTTAATAACCTAAAGCAAATTAGTACTCAGGACTCTTCAAACTGCACCATTGCCATCCTTGTCTATAGTTTTTTTTTTTTTTAAGATTTTATTTATTTATTCATGAGAGACACAGAGAGAGACAGAGACACAGGCAGAGGGAGAAAGAAGCAGGCTCCAAGCAGGGACGCCTATGTGGGACTCCATCCCAGGACTCCAGGACCACGCCCCAAGCTGAAGGCAGGTGCTTTAACCACTGAGCCACCCAGGTGTTCCTCTTGTCTATAGCTTCTATTTGTACAAGCAAATACATTCTTTTTCTTCCAAGTTCAGAGTATGCATATGGTGGAAAGAAATGGTCCTGGGAGTCAGGAGACCTGTGTTCTGTTTGCTCATCTGCTGCTTCTCTGTGTATACAAGCAGGTTATCCTAAGGAGGGAATGCCTTCCTTACATAGGACCAGACCTTACAGTCAGCTCTGTGTGGACTGAGTCCAGCCATGTTATTCTCTGGCTGTTGCTTTTGTTCCTCTCAAATCTCCAGATTGCAGACCAGCCCTGACCAGAGTTTCTCATAGCCACTTTTCATATGTTCCCTTGACAGGCCCATCTTCCCAGGCTTTGGTGATGTTTCTAGTGCTCTGAGGAATATTAAAGATGGGTACCAAATGGATATACCTTTCTTCTTTTTCTTTCCCTTGCTTTTTTTGTTTGTTTGTTTTTTGGGTAGAGTAGCACGTTGCTGTAAAATTTATATTTCTGTGTCTGACTTGATCTTCTTTGACACTTGTGAGGCAACTGGCATGATATGTGCGCTTCTTTCCTCAATCTTATAAAAACTGCTCACCAAGGGATGCTTGGGTGGCTCAGTGGTTGAGTTCCTTCAGTTCAGGTCATGATCCCCACAAGGAGCCTGCTTCTCTCTCTGCATATGTCTCTGTCTTTCTCTGTGTTTCTTTCATGAATAAATAAATAAAATATTAAAACAAAACAGAACTGCTTACCAGACCTGAAGAAGTGGCAAAAGAGGGACTGTCATGACATGCACAGGACAACCAGCACCTTTCAGACCAAAGCAAGCCATGGCATGTTATTATTGCCTCACTTGCCTGGATAGATAGCCATGCTTGTTCTATAATGGATTTATGTTCATTCATTCTTAAGCACGACAGTGCTGTGATCTCAGTATGGGAAGGTCAGGCACTCAGTGGAATAGGCCTGTAATGATGAGGAAGTTATTTCCTTTCTCTGAGAGTTAGCGTCCTTTTTTTTTTTATAATAGAAGTTAAAATAATTTATGTTGAAGTGAAATAAGATAATATATCTAAAAGGGCCTACTGGTGTATTTGTACCTCAGGATCCATAAATGCTTATGTGTTTTAAGAATCCATTCCAGACTCAAGTGTGTGTGTGTGTGTGTGTGTGTGTGTATTGCTATTGTATTTATGCAACTAGGATCATTGTGTGTGTTCTTGTCTTACATGACCATGCAAGGCAGAAAATGGTGTAACAAGAATGTTAATTAAATCAAATTTAAATTATTTTGGCTTTTAAGTTTGAACTTAAAGCATTTTAAAAGTAGCTTCTGATTGGTTTGTGTTTGCTAGACCAGGGCATCCATTTTCCCCCTTATTTCTCCCTTCTTCCTGCCACCCCCAGTTGAGAAATATCGGGTATGTTTTGGCCCAGCTTGCATTTGTAGAACTAGTAGAAGAAACAGAATGAGACCAGGAGAACTTTTTTTTTTAGGCCTTAATATGTCCAAAATAAATATATCCTTGAAATTAAATACTATGAAATAAACCTTTAAACCCCTAAAAGCTGTAACCCCACATTTCCTACCAAGGGAAAGAGGAAGAGGAATATAACAATTTTGGTCATTTCAAAATCACAATATTTAGTGATCAGTAAGCCTAGGGAAAAATATTCAGTCTCATTAGTAATAAAAGAATATAAAAATGTTGCCAGACTCTTTTTACCAATAATATTAGCAGGCTATTTTTCTCTTAAGAGAGAGTGCAGGTTGGGGGGAGGGGCATAGAGAGAGGGAGAATGTTAAGCAGGCTCCATTCCCAGGTTAGAGCCAGATGCTGGGCTTGATCTCATGACTCCGAGATCATGACTTGAGCCAAAACCAAGAATCGGACACTTAACCTTGAGCCACCTAGGTGCCCCAATATTGGAAGTTTTTAAAAGTAAGAAAAAGAAAGGAGGAGAGATGTTGAATGAGGTACCTTGTGATGGCTGATGGGAATATAAATAGGTATAACTTGCCTTCCTCTAAGGTAATTTAATAGTATTTATCGAGGACTGTAGAGTGGTTAATGCCTTCAACACAGTAATTACAATTCTGGGAGCTTAGCCTAAGGAAATAATCAGAAATGGATATAAATATAACATCAAGAACTTGGAAACAACCTAAAAGTCTAACAATGAGGGATCGATTAAATGAAGTATAAAAATGTATGCAGTGGGTTTTCTGCCATTAAAAATGGTGAACTATGGGATCCCTGGGTGGCGCAGCAGTTTGGCGCCTGCCTTTGGCCCAGGGCGCGATCCTGGAGACCCGGGATCGAATCCCACGTCAGGCTCCCGGTGCATGGAGCCTGCTTCTCCCTCTGCCTGTGTCTCTGCCTCTCTCTCTCTCTCTCTCTCTCTGTATGACTATCATAAATAAATAAACATTAAAAAAAATAAATAAAAATGGTGAACTATTTGGACAAATAAAGGTGGGAAAAGTTTGTAAAATAATATACAGTGAAAAAAACCCAAATCAGCATGAATCTAGTATTTTCAAATATAATCTATTTATCTATACTGTGTATGTGCATGTGTATGATGACAATGAAACAAATATATCAGAGTAAAACATTATGTCTAGGTGATGGAAATGTTGGTGGTTTTTATTTTCTTCTTGGCAGTTTTTTGTACTTTCCAAAGTGTTACATTTATAATCAGAAGAAGAAAGTCCACAATTTAAAAATGCACACTCTAGAATACTGTGTCCTGATACAACTATGTGAAAATAGTGAGAATTATGAGAATTATGAGAATGCCATCAATGACTTTTTGATAGGATGATGAGACCTAGTGGTAGTTTTTCTTCCCCACTTTTATTGAGAAATAATTGACATTCATCGTTATATAAGTTGGAGGTATGCAGTATGATGTTTGATTTGCATATATCATGAAATGATCACCACAAGAGACTCTGCTAACATCTCTCATTTCATATAGATACAATAAAATAAATGAAAAAAATTTTCTCCTGGTGATAAGAACTCATAGGATTTATCCCTCTGCCAATTTTCAAATATACTATAGAGTGATGTTAGCTATAGGCATCATGTTGTATGTTATATCCCTAATACTTACCTGTCTTAAAACTGGAAGTTTATACCTCTGACTACCTTCATCCAATTTTTCCGTTTTGTACCCACAAGTCTGACCTCTTCCCATGTGTTGTTTAGGGGTTTGTTTTTAAGATTCCACAGCATATGTTGTTTGTCTCTTTCTGACTTATTTCACTTGGTGTAGTGCCTTCAAGGTCCGTCCATGTGTGTTGGGTTTTTAATATATTTTTTTAATGTGCTTCTAAGATATCTTCTATTAGGAAAGCAAATATAAAATAAATGTAGAAAGATACTTTAGAAATCTATGCCACATTTGGACAGAGGTAGTACTTACTAGATAATCTCTTGTGACTGGTTCATCTTGAGGATGGTAAAAACTATAATCAATGGTGGTAAATGATAGATGTTTTCTTTGTTCCTACAGATATTCCTGAAATTCCAGAAAGCATCTCATTCTGTAAAGCACTACAGATAGCTGACTTCAGCGGAAACCCACTGACTAGGTAACCTTTCTGCTTGCTTTTCTGTCTATAGTACTAAGGATATCCTTTTTAAGAACCAAGCCATGAACACAACCTGTCACCCATCGTGGAGGTACCTAGAGGAATGGCTATCTTTATCTTTATCATGATTGGCCTTCACAGATATTTATTTATAAATTGCACTGTGCAATGAAAGACATACTGTGCTGTTGATGGAACATTGAAAGGATATCGGTAGCAAATGAGGGGAGGCACGGTGGAGTATATAAAACAGGAATGAGGAGTACATTTCTGAAGCAGTAGGAAGCACTGAAGTGGTTCATAAATCCGCTATCAGTTATCTTGTCTTATGGGATAAGACTGAGTTCTAAACTCCCAGAAAGCTTACCCTCTAGCTATCCAAGGAAAAGTCCTAATAAGGGATATTTTTTCCACTCCAGTAATGAAGCATACTTACTATCTCAGATCTCCTCCAACTCTCCCTTTAAAACAAACAAACAAACACTCTGCAGGCATCACTATTTCCTTACAGCAATAGCTATGAGGATTTCTTTGGGATTATTCCTCCACATAAAGAAGCCATCTATCACTGTTTTACTACTAGTTCCAATCTTGCTCCTTCTAGTATGACATAGCACACTGCCTGGGGGCATAGCTGAGTGGCACTGTTGTGAGCCTCTTCTGGTGGCTCCTCACTGAGTCATGAGGCCACTCATCACTGGCTTCCAGGTACCTATGTTGCCAGGTTAGCTGAATTGTTGCCCACCTGGCAATGCAGAGACAGTCTTCAGGAAGAGTTCCAGAGGTATATCTAGGCCAGGTGGGTCCATATCTATGATTTCTAGGCTCTGTAAGCAACCTCAGAAGAAATGTACTCTTCCCTTCTGTTCTTTTTTTTTTTTTTTTAAAGCATATAGTAAAACTGAGATGAGGTTAAAATTTAGGATACATATCACCCATTGCTTGGGTCTTTCTGGGTATGGAGTGCTAGGGAATGTTTATGTAGTATTGTTTTCCCATATCTGCTATTTTTAAGAAGTAAATATGTTTTATTTTTTTTGTAAATATGTTTTATAAAATATTTTTTTATTTTCATCTTTTGAATTTCAGCGACTATGTTACTAATAACATCGTTTTTATGAAAAATAGTAACTCTAGTAAGTTCTAACTCATCACTGCCCTCAAGTCTTGTTTTCTTTCTTAACCATTGTCCATACAGTTATCCCTTTTCTTCAAACCTTTCCATAGTTCCCTGTTCCTTAAGATAAAGCCGTAGCTCCTCCAGGTGTTATGCAGCCTCCCATGCCCTGTATCTGAACTTGGCCTGTCTTTCCATGTTCATTGCCCTTGGTTGCCTTTGTCAGATGTCATGCCCTGCTGTTATAAAGTGCTCATAGATCATTTATTTTACTCTCTGCTCTTTCTGCACTCCTGTGTACAGGTGTACATTCAGCTGGGCTTTCTTAAAGTACATACCAAAGGCTTTCTTTGGAAAGCCTTTACTTACTCCCCATATTCCCCCCTGCTAGGCTTCCGATGTTCTATGCATACTTTTCTCATAAGCCTTAAAATTTACATTTAAGTTATCACTCTGACCAAGACTTCCCAATTAGACTGAGAAAGTTAACTTACCTTCCTCTGTATTTATCTCCAGCTATACCTTAATTTCTGGAAATGGAGTAAGCACTCCATAAGTATTTGTTGAACTGAACTAAGCTATTTATCCTTAAGGCAGCTTGTAGGGTTAGGCAGCTGGGAAATACTCATTATGCTGCCCTGGAGGTTTTACGTGTGTGTGTTTTGTTTTTTGTTTTTTAGACATTCAATTGGTTAATCTCTTTTTCTACCTCTTTAGTTTTCCTTTTCTAATGCCTGCTGACACATGACTTTAGCATTATCTCAAAACCCTCTGGACCAGAACATACCCACAATGTAGGAGGCTTTCCTCAGTTTTTACCCTGGCTTCATATTTGGGAGGTTTCTTACAAGTAAAGCCATTTTGATTTGGCAGGTGCATTCCTTTTAAGAATTAAGATGACTTATCTGTGAGTTGAAAGGACCTGAAAAATTATTGAGTTTGACCTAATTATTTTACGGCTGAAGAAACAAGACTGAGAGGTTAAATGACCTCCTGAGATGATGCAACCTCTGAGCAGTAGCTCAGAATAAAATTCCCTTCTCCCAGCCTGAAGTCTGCACTTTCTCCTCATGCACACCAGTTTGGCTCTTAATGCTATAATAGCTAATAAAAAAAAAAAAAAAAGGAAGTCAGTCATTTAAAAATACATTTTCCTTATATTTAAGATCAGTTTTTTTGGCTAGTTTTTGGCTAGTTTAAGGCTAGTTTTTTTTTTTTTTTAAGATTTTATTTATTCATGAGAGACAGAGAGAGAGAGGCAGACTCATAGGCAGAGAAAGAAGCAGACTCCATTTAGGGAGCCCAATGTGGGACTCGATCCTGGGACTCCAGGATCATACCATAGGCTGAAGGCAGGTGCTCAACTGCTCAGCCGCCCAGGCATCCCAGTTTAGCTAGTTTTAAAATTATAAAGTGTTATGTACTTTAAGGTGTGAACTCAGGCAACACACAAAGTTGCATCTTTTTGAGTATAAATAAAATAAAAAAAAATCTTACCTCTGTTACACTATGGAAGAGGTTTCAACTTGGTCGAAACCACTCCTGAGAACGTATTTCAGTGATAATAAAATCCTACCTAAAACTCTCATCTTACAGGCCCTGGGTTTGCTTTTGAAGTTTGAAGTTACCTATATTTTATGTCAAACAGTAACCTAGATTTTGGTTTTTAAAAAAGGAACTTAAAATTAATTAATTAATAAATTAATTTAAAAAAAAAAAGGAACTTAGAGGGATGCCTGGGTAGCTCAGTGGCTGAGTGTCTGCCTTTGGCTCAGGGCACGATCCCGGGGTCCTGGGATAGAGTCCCACAAGGGGCTCCCCGTAGGGAGCCTGCTTCTATCTCTGTCTGTGTCTCACGAATAAATAAATATTTTTTTAAAAGGAATTTGGAAAGAGGAAAAATGAAAGATTCAAATGTGGAGACTATCACTAAAGCAAGAACTCTCTACTCCCCCCACCAAAAAAAAAAAAAAAAAAAAAGAGTCATGTGTTCTGTTATCTGTATCAGCAGATTTAGGTATAAAGATCTTTGGCATTTTAGATGCAATTAAATCTTTTTAACTTTAGTTTTCTTTTTCCTTCGGTTACTGAAGGTAACCATAATAATATTGAAAATGAACTTTCTTTGTAAGTTTTTGAATACTTTTATTTTGAAACCTTATTCTTCAGTAGAGTTTAAGGGAAGTATAAAAAATTTCCTTTTATGTAGAATATAGTGAAACATATAATTATCTCAAGTGACTGGCATCTTAAATCAAGTTAAAAGAAAAATATTGAGAAAGTAGCAATTGCTGTCAATTGATCAATTCTAAATAATCCATAGCTTTATCCTGGGTCTTATAATCTACAGAAAAAAATTATTAAGTTTCTCTCCTGTGTTTTATTATAATCTTGTGGGCAAAACTTTCTCTTTGTTTTCTGCTGATCAATAAGGTGTTTTAACTCAAAGACACTTGCAACTACAGCAACTATTTGTCTTTTTTTCTTCCATGAGGCACTGGGCAGTGCCACAGCATCTTTTCTCCTTTATTCTGAGAGCTTCTGTATCTTTCCTCTGTAATTATTTCTGGATCACCCTGACAAGCATTTATCATGTCTCTCTACTTCTGGGAAACCGAGTCTTGGTTTTTTTCCTTATCAATGTCTTCTATCTAGGCAGACAAGACAAACATGCCTTTTATAATGTAATTTTTAGGAGGTTATTTTAATTAGCATATGGGATAAATCGTTATATTTATGTTTAGTATATACTGTATATGTGCTTTTCTTTTTCGGTTAATGACATTTTGTTGTCATTGCTGTTTCAGACTTCCAGAAAGCTTTCCTGAATTACAGAATTTGACATGTCTTTCTGTAAATGACATCTCACTGCAGTCCCTGCCTGAAAATATTGGCAAGTAAGTTTTTATGTGATAAGGTTTGTATATATCAGAGTGAAAGAGTATTTAGAGTGTCAACTCTAGCCTCCCTCTCTTTTACAGCTCTTATTTTTCTACTCAGAAAGCATTTTATCCAATCTTGAACCTACCCTCAAGAAAGATCTTAGCTGGACTCCAGTATTTTTTTGCTTTCAGTTGCCCCTACATTTTAATGGTGAAAAAAGATAATGCTACTTGTTATAAGTAAAATACCTAATTTGTTTGGATGTGTTCTTTAGACCTATGGATTTCAAAGTAGTTAACTTAAGCAAACAAAGTAGCCATGGTCATACATACTGTTAGGAACCAGCATTCTCAGTGATTTTATTGAAAACTTGGAGTAAGTACCCCTGGACAACCACGGTGTCTGCCAGTATGTGTGTATCACAGACCTGAGAAGAGTGGGTGGGAATGAAATGGTGTGTCTGGAGAGCAGGTGTGGAATTGGGAGACAGATGGGGTGAGATGGGCACATTTCCACGTTCCTGGCTTAGAGGTCGGGGAGGATGGCCATGGCAAGAAATAAAAATACTCTCTTACTCATTCCCTCATATGAATTAATTGAATTATCTTAGCAGATCTTTTCCATACCTCCAGAACATACAGTGGGTTAAGTCAGGCTGATGGCTTGTAAAAGCAAAAGCCCAACATGGTCAGCCAATGCTAGGGGACCGGTGTGCCCTAGTATCATAAAAGATTTCCCTTGCTTTTACCTGTCCTGCCTGAGTTCTAAGACTAAACAGAAACTTCATTTTTTGAGAACTGCAGTGTATCTGACACATGTCTGTTCCACAGAGGGTCTCTTTCCAGAGGTCTGTGGAAGTAGACTATTTTTCACAGACAACTTTTCCCCCTCCTCTGCAGGTGGAAGACAACCGGCTGACCCATTTCAGCCGGCAAGTTCATGCTTTTCTGAGATGCAAGCTGTTTAAACATTTTGCCAGTAGACTTGCTGATGCATATTTGTGTCCTTAGCATCTCAGGAGGGGAAGGAGACAGGAAGCCCCCAGTACACCCTGAGTTTCTGGTATCTACTGCAGAAGGAACAATAATGTCTTACTGTGGATTTCATGACGTACCACCTTTGCCGTGTCAGGATTCATATATTTCTAATGAATATAATAGCCATTTGAATACCTAAACTGACCCCCCTTTCTCCTCTTCCTTCTCAGGAGTCTCCGGAATCTAACTTCCTTGATACCCTCCTTCCCGTTCTTTCTCAGCCTACCACTGCCCATGTGTTCACCCTTTCTATCCCGATTCATGTGTTTTTTTTTTTTTAAAGCTGAATACTTTGAGAGAAAGTATATTCTTATTAAACAAAAGTGCCCCTCTCACTCCCCACTGCATTGTTTTAACGGAAAATGTTACTTAATAATCATTTTAGAATAAATTACATATCTTTTATTCCATTTTCTTCTGTTAGTACCTGTAACTGTTTTTGTCAATGTTTAGGATTTCTTGTGTATCTGCATATTCTGTCAGTAATAAGGGTAGTGTTCTGTTTTGATTTTAGGCTGAATCATCTTGTGTTACTATTATAGCCTTACGTATAATGATTGCTTCCAAAATAAACTGTCACTCTGAACTTGAACCCTGTGGTGTATCATCACCCAGGAAATAAGAATATGGGGCAGATAAGTGAATCAACTGATTTCTATTAGGTCCATTTATGAAAATAAATGGGAAATAGGGAGTTTTCTGTTCTGATTATTATTTTTTTAACCAAAACAAAATACTCTGATTTCCACCTGTTGAATTCAAGATTTATGCACACTAAAGTAATGAGTTTTCACTTAGTAGAAAGAAACAAAAAACAGACTCTTTGAGAGTATGGGGCACCTCTAGTTTCCTAGACCATGCTGGAAAGACCATTGAAATAGTTAAAATGGTGGTGAATTGTTGAGGAAATAGCATATATGCATAAGTATACTACATTTTAAGCAAATCATTATTTGAAACTTATGAACTTTCCTAATGAAAACAATTTTTCACTTTCCCAGAGGATTCCCAAATGGTTTCTTTAGAGCACCAAACCAAATATTTAGTAACCAAACAACTACTCAGAGATAGTATGGTTTTGTAAATAGAGCACAAACATTTGATATTCCAAAAACATTTGAAAAGAACACAAAATGGCAATCTGAATGATCCTACTTACTATTATCTTTGTTGATTCTCAAGTGGGAGTTGTAGAAATTAACTCTGCTTATTTGGCCAAATGACTCAGCCATCTCAGGGTCTGCCTTTTGAAAATGGAACCTCAATTTCTCTTTTCGGCACCTAGCACGGTACTTGGCATCAACTAGGAAAGCTATGGATTCATCAAAGACATGAGCCCCCTCATGATGGGCAGGAGTGTCCAGCCTGGAGGAGAGAGTGAAGCCTTATCTAAGGCAAGCCAACTGCAGTGCCTCAAAGCTGGGACCACCAGTGGACATCTGTCCCATAGTGTGTTTGGTTTGTCGATGGTCAGGTAATTGGAAGAGTTTGATGGCTGGTGGTGAAGTTGGAACCGGAGCATGACTCTTCTGGTTTCAGTCCCATGTTTCCATTACTCCACACACTGCCACTGAGTTTTCACTTGCTACTTGCCTTTTGTCATTGAAAACCCAGCTTTGCAAAGATTTGATGTCCTTGAAGGAATGTCATGCTGTCTGGTGTGGAAACCGAATGATCCGAGCTTGCAGTTCACATGGTGTCTAACAGATGTTGAGGACTGCTGTGTCTCTGTCAAGTGTAGAGTATTCTGTGGTGCTCCTGTGAGTTGACTGCTGCTTCCCTGGGTGGCTCAGTGCACAATAGCCATAAACAGTTGCCCCCCTGAATCCCTGAGGGCACTATTATGAGTATTGGGGAGTTCAGGGCTTCAGCCACTGGTGTGTGGGAGGAAGCCAGCGTCACACAGATGGTCATGCTTTTGAGGGGCTGCAAAGCACTTCAGTTCACACCCTACACTACATGGCTGTGCGCCAGGTACCATCAGTATGGTTACTTTAATAAGTGAGTCTCTCAAATAGAATCCTCATAATACTTTGCAACGCGATGAGGAATAATCATGAAAATCTTTTGAACCATGGAGGAGTATACTGGTTACCTCATGCAAAATCACACATTTTCCTCTTACAGAAAAGTTAGAATGTCCCAGATTTGCTCACCCTTTTCTGTGATGGCACATCAGCACATACCTTGGCCTTCAAAGTAAAGGTGATATTTAACAATGAGTGAGAAACTAACTCACCTTCAGTAGATTTTGTTTTTAGAACTCTTTTGTTAAAAATACAAAAACATAGCAACTTCTGATGAGTCTTCATAAAGAAGTGATTGATGTCAGGGAAGGTGGTGATTTATCAACAGAATTTCAACAAAGACCTTACCATAAGCAGGGGAAATTCCTTCCTTCCTTCCTTCCTTCCTTCCTTCCTTCCTTCCTTCCTTCCTTCCTTCCTTCATTTATTTATTTATAGCAGCAAAGAGGAATTTATTGTATAGATATAGGGTGTTTCACAGAGCCCAAAGGCAGAAATGCATCTGGGTCTCAGGAAGGAACTGGAATCAGAAGGTGGAAAGCTGTCAGTAAGTGTCTTCCATCTCTCATGGTGGCTTTTCTCTGTAATTCTCCTTTGCTCTCCTCCTTCTCCTTTTTTTGCATATTTTTTTAGTGGAGTGCAATTTGCCAACATATAGTATAACTTCTTAAAAACTAGTATGACAATTTAATAAATGCAACTGAGAATATAGTTCTTGAATCAGTGCAACTTGTGAAGAACTTTTTTCACCTATTATAGCCATTATACCAGTATTAAAACAATTTAGAATCAGTTGTTTTGTCCCGAAATGTAAAACAAAGGATTTGCTACATAATACAGTGTTCTTTCTATTGAGAGCCCAGAAAATTTTTGTATTTATAACAAAATATTTTTAAGTGCTTTATATTTTCTTAAAAATATTAAAAAGTACGTCTACAGAGATGCCTGGGTGGCTCAGCAGTTGAGCGTCTGCCTTTGGCTTAGGGTGTGATCCCAGATCCGGGCATCAAGTCTCACATCAGGCTCCCTGTGAGGAGCTTGCTTCTCTCTCTGTCTTTGTCTTTGTCTCTCATGGATAAATAAA
Organism: Vulpes lagopus; assembly: GCF_018345385.1. NCBI lineage: Eukaryota > Metazoa > Chordata > Mammalia > Carnivora > Canidae > Vulpes > Vulpes lagopus. The sequence goes on along the minus strand of NC_054824.1, from coordinate 51,739,658 downwards.
TAAAATCTTAAAAAATAATAAAAATAAAATAAAAAGTACAATATATCTGTGTATTTTAAAAACAAATCTCTAAAAAGTAAAATACATCTGTGTATTTTAAAAACAAATGTGACAATTACAAAGGTATACTCTTAAGTGTGTTAGGGCTACCATTCTAGAAGAGAATGTTTGGTAGTCAGTTAAGCTGACCAGTGGTTCTTAAATTCTGCTTTTTCAGGTCCCTAGGGGTTCCAGTGAAGACTGGAGAGTGAGAAACAGTGCTCCATTGGGTGGTCTCTGCTGATCCTTGTTTGTGCCAGCACAGATCTATTATTAGATTTTTAATTTTTTTGTATTGATGTTGCATATAATATTTGCTTTTAAAAAAGTCTGCAGCAAAAAAAAAGAAAAAGTCTGCAACAAATAATTTTCAAGTTAAGTTTGGAGACCACTATTTCAGATGCTCAGTAGTACTATATTGTACACACTGTGGAGGTTTTACCATGACGTAGACCCACCAAGCTCTACTCAAACTGAATGCAAAGCTTCAAAGCCTTTTGTGACCGTGAACTTTAAAATTTTTTTTGTCTCCTGTCTTTACCAACTGACCAGGGTTTGTCCTCATGAAATGATTGAAATTCTACCTCTTTTGTCAAGCCTTCTCCAATGATGAGAAGAAGTAAAGTAGATCCTCAATGCACAGGTTCCCTGACCGACATTTTACTGCCCACACAATAAGTGCGTTAGTCCTTTATCTGTACACAGAAGTTTAGTTGTTCTACACAACTAGTTGTTCTACACAACTAGGTTGGTTGTTCAACACCAACCTTGGTGTTGCTCTGGCCTATGGAATGAGTATGTGTGACCAGGCATACAGTGTTATCTCCTTCATTCTGCTGGCTTCCAATCTGACTTTGTAGACAAACCCAGTAAAGCTTTGTGAGGGCCACATTGGCCTATTCCTATACAGTCACTTTTCTGGCTTAATGCTATATGATTAATTAAAGAAACAACAGTGGAAACAAAAAACAAAACCTATTTCCATTACTCTGAAACCTTCTAATGAAGAATAATTATTGTCCGTTAATATTGCTTAATTTCCCTGGTAAAGGACCCATTAGGGAAAGATTTAAATATGTATTTTTAGGGGAAAAAAAACCTCACCAGAAGAACTGGTAAGCTTCTTCCTTTTAAGATTTTTTGTGTGTATGTATGTATATGTTTAGAGCAGAAGCATTGGGGGGGGGGGCGTGGAAGGATGGGGGTGGGGAGACAGAGAGAGAGAGAGAGGGAGGATATATTGAGCAGACTCTACACTGAGCGTAGAACCCCTGGATGCAGGGCTTGATCTCAGGGCCCTGAGATCGTGTCCTGAGCCACAATCAATAGTCAGACACTTATCCAACTGAGCCACCCAGGTGCCTCAAGCTTCTTCCTTTGAATATCAGTTCTGACATTTATCACATTTCCTTTTCTGCTCTTGTTGTAAGAAAGCTCATAGCTAATTCTGATGATCATTGAGATAGAGCAGTTGTATTAATATCCATATGCTAAAGAAAACTAAGGAATTGGAGGAGCCATGTTGCTGACACTTACAAGTGGATGGGTGCTTTGTTAGGCACATACACTGTGGTCTATATAGCATGCCTACTCATGGTCATTGTTAACCATCCTGAGTTTCATTCATTACCTTTGTCTGTGAAATGGGGATAAGTAGTCTGCCCAGGTTTGTGTTGCTGGTGGGTGGAAGATCTGGGATTGGAACTTCATTTCTTCCACGAAGAAGCTGCATTTTCTATTTCATGAAAATTTTTTACATGTTTGTACTTGATAAAGATATCTTATATCTCTTTTAGAAAATGTTGGGGCAAAATTAAGTAAATGACTTTACATATCACTGAAGTTGCCAGTTAGTATAGAAGGGCAGCAACTGAGGAGGAAAGTATTCAGTAGGGTCTTTGTAAAGTTCCCAGTCTTGGGTATGCTTTAAGAACACTGTTGAATAAGATTGACTTTTCAGATACACCCTTGAAAACAGTGCTTAGGGCAGCCCCGGTGGCCCAGCGGTTTAGTGCCCGCCTTTGGCCCAGGGCGTGATCCTGGAGACCCAGAATCGAGTCCCACATCAGGCTCCCTGCATGGAGCCTGCTTCTCCCTCTGCCTGTGTCTCTGCCTGCCCCCCCCCCCCCCGCCTCTCTCTGCCTCTCATGAATAAATAAAGTCTTAAAAAAAAAAAAAAAGAAAACAGTGCTTAGTGCATGATGACTTTTTGCTTTACTCTCACTAATACCTCTTGGACGATCCCACTGGTAAAACCAGGAGAGATACTTTTGTTTTAAGGCATTTTTAAATGTTGGTACAAAGTGTGAATGAATTTATCTTTCAAAAAGCATGCTATGAAAAAAATTTTTTTAAAGATTTATTTATTTATTCTTGAGAGAGAGAGAGAGAGAGAGACAAGAGGAGGGAGAAGCAGACTCCATGCCGGGAGCAACGTGGGACTCGATTCCTGGACTCCAGGATTGCACCCTGGGCCAAAGGCAGGCGCTAAACCTCTGAGCCACCCAGGAATCCCTGAAAAAATATTTTTCTTGAGATCAGTTGTATCAATTTTTACTCAAGTAATCCCACACTGAAATTTTTACTTTTCAAAAATGGGTTAGCCTGCAGACAAACATGATCCTGTATATGGAGAATCCTAAGGAATCCACAAAAAGCTATTAAAGCTGATAAATGAATTCAGCAAGCTTACAGGATATAAGATTAGTATGTAAAAATCAATTTTAGTTCTATATACTAGCACTAAACAAACCAGAAATGAAATTAAGAAAACAATTCCCTTTATTAAGCACCAAGAAGAATGAAATACTTAGGAATACATTTAACAGAAGAAATGTAAGACACACAAACTACAAAACATTGTTGAAAGAAGGTAAACATGACCTAAATACAGGGAAAGACATCCTGTATTTATGGATTAGAAGACTTAGTATGGTTATGATAGCAATACTCCCCAAATTAATCTTTTGATTCAACTCAATTTCCATCAAAATTCTAGCTGGCTTTTTTTTTTTTTTCCCAGAAATTGACTTTTTTTTTTTTTTTTTAAGATTTATTTATTCATGATAGAGAGGCAGAAACACAGGCAGAGGGAGAAGCAGGCTCCATGCTGGGAGCCCGACACGGGACTCAATCTCGGGACTCCAGGACCGCGCCCTGGGCCAAAGGCAGGCACTAAACCGCTGAGCCACCCAGGGATCCCAAGAAATTGACATGTTGATCCAAAAATTCAAATGGAGATATAAGAGATCCAGAATAGCCAAAATAGTCTTTAAAGAAGACATACAAAGTTGAAGGATTCACATTTCCTGGTTTTAAAACTTAGCTAGCAAGGTTCACCGATCAAGATGTGTGATACTGGCATAATGCTAGACACACAGTTCATTGGAATAGAATTGGAAATTCAGAAATAAACCCTTGCATTTATAATTTACTGGTTTTGACAGAAGTGCCAATACAGTTCGGTGAGGAAGAATAGTCTTTTCAAGAGGCTGTTGGAACAGCTGACCATCCCATATGCGAAAGAATGAAGTCCCACCCCTACTTCACACCACATGCAAAAAGTAACTGTAAATGGAGCAGAGACCTAAATGTGAGAGCTAAAACTTTTATAAGAAAATAGGGGTAAATCTTCATGACATTGGATTAGGCAGTGGTTTCTTAGACGTGACAACAAAAGCCCACACAATAAAATAAAAAATGGATAAATTTGGACTTCATCAAAATGAAAGGCTTTTGTGCGTCAAAATACACTATCAAATTGAAAAGAAAACATACAGGTGAAAGAAAATATTGGCAAATTATTTACCTGATAAGAGTCTTGTATCCAGAATATATAACGAACTCTAAACTCAACAATGGAAGACAACCCAATAAAAAATAAAAATGGGGGATCCCTGGGTGGCGCAGCGGTTTGGCGCCCGCCTTTGGCTCAGGGCGCGATCCTGGAGACCCAGGATCGAATCCCACATCGGGCTCCCGGTGCATGGAGCCTGCTTCTCCCTCTGCCTATGTCTCTGCCTCTCTCTCTCTCTCTTTGACTATCATAAATAAATAAAAATTAAAAAAAAAGAAAAATAAAAATGGGCAAAGGATTTGAATAGAGATTTGTCCAAAAAAAGGTATACAAATGACCAGTAATCTCATGAAAAGACGCTCAACATCATTTTAGTTATTGGATAAATGCAAATTAAACCACGGTGAAATACCACTTTAGACCCACTAGCTCTAGTAATAATAATAATAATAATAATAATAAAAACCCACAATAACAGATGTTGATGAAATGTGTAGAAACTGAAACTCTCATACATTGCTGGTGGGAATGTCAAATGATGCATGTCCCTCACTGGAGGGAGAGGGTCCTTCCTCAAAAAATTGAACATAATTACCACATAACCCAGCAATTCCACTCCTTGTTAGATATACCCAAGAGAATTAAAAACGTGCTGACACAAATACTTGTGTGTGAATGTACCTAGCTGCTCTTATTCATAATAGCCAAAAGGGGGAAACAACTCAAATTTCCATCAGTAATGAACTAATAATAAACAAAATGTGGTATATTCATCTAATGAAATATTTAGCCAAAAAAGTATTGGAGTACTGATACATGCTCTGACAGAATGAACCTTAAAACCATGTTAAGTAAAAGAAGCCAGATAGAAAAGGCCACATATTGTATGATTCCATTCAATTGAAATATCCAGTATGGGCAAATGCTAGAGACAGAAATTAGATTAGTGGTTGCCAGTGCCTGGGATGAGGGTTGGGCAGGGGAGGGGATAGCAGGGCCAGGATAAGGAATAACTTCTGATGGGTATGAAGTTTCTGTTTTGGTTGATGACAATTTTCTAGAATTAGGTAGTAATGATGGATCCTTAGGCCAACTTGAACCTGGTATTGGTGAAGGATGAGACTGTACCTGGGAGACTGACCTATTTTATTCTTTCAGGAAATAGACTCTGATGTAGCCTTATGAGTAACGTGCTGAGGTCATTTTGACTCAGTTACTCAGATATGGTGTCCAGGCAGGTATACATAGCCAGAGCCTCCAAGACCTTCAGGTAATGAGGAGTGGGAGCGAGGTTGAGAGGTCCCACAAGACCCCAGTGGGAACTCATAATAAATTTTGAGAATCTGGGAAGCCTCTGTTTCTATCTGGGGGCATTTCTTTACTTTGTCTGTTTGCATGAAATTTCTTATCCTTGGCCTCTGAAAAAACATACTGTCAAAAAAAAAAAAGTAAGTCTAAGTATATCGAAATATCTCTACTCTGTTTAAATTTCTCCTCAATAGCATTCTTACAGGAGAAGGTTATATATATACATATGAATATATATATATATATATACACACACACACACACACACACCCATATACATATAACAACTATATATAGATATATATATTGGACGGGCATAGTACCCAAAACATAGCTGTCAGTCACAAAGTAGTCATTATCAGTAAATACTTAATTATGCAATTTGCTAATAGCAGTAGAGCAAGTAGATAGGCCCTGGGTTCCCTGGCAGATTGAAGTAGAGCATGCGGGTCTGATTTTGTCTGTGCTACCTGTGGGAATGGTAACTTTAATTTGAGTGGGCTTGAAGTGAGTGGACCACGTGGCCCTTGCTAATAAGGCCTAGCACTAGGCTGCATACCTACATTGCATTAGTGTATGCTGCCTGTGAGGAATAAATCTTCTTTTTGAAAACCATTATCACACTTACTGCTCTTTTTTGAGGCTTAGGAATCTCTATAAAATGTTAGTTTCAAAAACAAAAATAAAGATTTTTTTAGGAGTTTCTACTGCAAAGCCACTATATAAGGAAATTTGTTACCAGAGATTTCTTAAATGCTAATTGGGTTTTAAAAAGCAGAAAATTTTTTGAATATATAAGCAACGCTCCTTGTTCCTAATAATGTTTTCTCCAGTCAAATAATATTGCTATAAATGTTTATAGATTGTATATTTTAATGGTCTTATAGTTTACTGCCATTTGTTAGCCTGTTCTACCTCAATGTAATTTATTCTTTACTTTCTTAATGATTTTGGGCACCAAATGGAAAAAAAAAAAATCCAAGTGGATTAAAAGGGGATTTTTAAAGTATAGTAGAGAACAGATGTAAATTTTTTTAAAGTAACCACTCATCCAATCCCTGAAATAGAATCCTAAAAATACAGTTGGCCTACATTCTCACTTACATTATAATTTTTGTTCCTGCTATCGTGAACTGTGTAAAACGTTAAGCATGAGTGCGTTGAGACGAAATGCTTCAACATACTCTTTTTCTGTAAGAAGTCATTAAGTTGTTTGTTGTTACTGTTTTATTTTCCCCCATTTGGTGGTAGAAATGGTGGGAGGGAGTTACAGGAAGAATAGAAAATAATGCTTTTTGGAGGAGGGGGATAAAGTCACTCTAACAGTATTACACAGAAATTTAATTTGCCAGAGACTAAAATTGAAGGGTAAAAAAATCTGTTAGTGAGGGGAATGGTTTAAAAAATTAAGGTGTATATAGAAGTGAGAGACTATGCAATTATTAAAAAAAAAAAGTACCGATACGTATAAATAAGAAATAGGACCAAAATCTGCATGAGCAGAGCCAAGTGCTAGATGTATGTGGGATAACTTGCATGTGAAAAAGGGGGTGGGCACTTGCCTGCCTTTGCATAAAAGAAAACTCTGGATGAATACATAAGTAAATAACAAAAAAGGTGGTTTTCAGTGAGAAGGGTCTCAGTGCTGGGAAACTGGATAGATGAGGGAGGGAGGAAGGTGGAAGGACAACTTACTTTTGAATACTTTGATTTACATGATGTATTTCAATGTATTAGATGTTCACAAAGTGAAGGAAGGACAGGGGCACCTGGGTGGCACAGCCCAGTAAATCTGACTCTTGGTTTCGGCTCAGGTTGTGATCTCAGGGTCTTGATCTCAGGCTCTGCACTCAGCATGGCACCTGCTTAAGATTCTTTTTCCCTCTCCCTCTGCCCCCTCTCAAATAAATAAATATTTTTTTAAATGCAGAATCTAGGGATAAAAATGCAGATTTCCTAGTAAACCCTGGCTTTGTCCCTTATTGTTTGTGTGAGACCTTGTTCAGTTTCCTTCTCTGGGCCTTTGTTTTCTCATCCACAAAGTTGATTCTTATAAAGCACTTATAACACTATCCGTCATGTAGTAAGCTGCTGTTACCATTATTAGTAATAGAAATGTTAAAGACCAGTAATTCTCATATTGCATCTCAAGTGTCTCCTTTTCTCACATTTGTAGAACTACTAGAAATACCTGATGCTTTTCTTTTGTCTGTGTACTATCATGTTTTAACTGAAGTGGCTGATAAAGGTATGTGGAGTTGGAGTCTCCTTGTTTCTCTTGGCCTAGTGATTAAGAGCCTGGTCTCGGACATGGACAGAACTGAGTCTGACTCCCCACCACATCAGCATTTGCCAGCATGTTTTTATATAACACCTATGCTCTTAAGAGAAGCAGGGATGTTTGTGCTGCACTGAATAGGTTCCCTTGATGGCAAAGGTGCCATCCCGAAGTCTGGACTGAAGATGCATGCTGTATTCTGAAAGACTAAGAATGGAGATCATTCATTTGTTCATGTATCCATTCAGTTTTGTATTAACTTCTCTGGTCTAAATCTTCCTTCAGGCAGATATCATTTTATGTCAGCTGTTACTAGAGCAGTCTGGAGAACCACCTTTTGGGCTGGTGATTCTGTACTTGCTCTGGGACTGTGCAACTTTTATCTTTCTAAAAGTTGGCCATGCCAGCCACTCACCAACTGTGGGTCCTGCACTTCAAGGAGTCCTCTGTAGTGGGGGATGACTCCTGTGATTAATAGCATCCTGTAGCAATCTTTCAGAACACCCAGACTCAGGGCATGCCCCCTTGCAAGGTAACTGGCTGCACAGGCATAGGGGTTGTCTGAAGGAAATAAGGGGCAAAACTAGCTCTTTTGATTTGACAGGAAAATGTAGTATGCTGTCATCGCCGTAGTAGGTACGTTTATATTTATTTTAGGGAAAGTCAGGATAGAGTGGTGAAGCACCTGAGCTGAGCAGTCTAGCTGCTACTTAGTGAGGGACAGGCCAGGATTGGAGCCGGGGCCTGGCACTTCCACCTCCCCGACCTCACATGCTCTTTGCAGAGTGGCTTTTTATCACTGGGTCCATAGAACCTGATGGTAATGTCCGAGTTCCTTTATCTTAAATAGTTTAAACTTATGAGGAAGTATTACCTCAGAAAGGCTCTTATTTTATATACATCATTTTAAATTAATATTTGAAATTTTGAAAAGTTACAGAAGTACGGTATTTTTTGTTGTGGCACCCATACATTCCCATTTCCCCTACTGTCCAAAAACAGGGAAACTAAGAAATTTTGGAATCAGAGCCTTTTTCTCAACCAGATGTTATACTTGGGTGTTAGCATGGTAGTGGTGGGAACTGTGCATTTACTGTAACGCGGCATTATCAAGTTCTGTTCATCTGGAAGTTGGCTGGCATTTCTGCAGTATTTTTGCTCAAGCATTATTTTAGTAACTGTGGCCTGTGCCTTTTATCCTCAAGACAAAATTTAAAGATAATATAAAAATGTGTGTTCTATTTTTAAAATGACATAAACCAACAAAAATCCTAATGCCCTTAGTGGGGTTAAAAAGGTAAGACTGACCTGTATGCCCCATAATGATAGGAGATGAGAACTTAAATTATAAAGAGAGTCCAGAGAACAGAGGGCCCCTGAGACACCTCAAGGCGGTGTAGGGTGAGGGTGGGAGTTTTGGCTTCCCACCAGACTTGAATGGTGCCTCTACCACTTTCTAATGGAATTCACACAAAGGGCCACATTCCTAATTGTATCATCAGCATGTCATCACCGAGCTGGATTGTTATTAATCAAGAGATGACGTGTGTGAGGAGCTGTGTGCTGTGCCTCCTGCCAGAGACAGCAGGCAGATGGATGGTCCCAGTCAGGCAGGAGGTCTGAGATGACGCCAAGGGACCAGGGGTGAGGCAGTGAGTGTGCAGTGATTCCTACCAGTAAAGTTTGTAAAGCAAAGCAGGACTTCTTCCTTTTTTTATGAGTATATGTCTTTCATACATCAAAATTGGTGTGAAAGTAATGAATGCTGAATAGATAAAATGACAATTCCATCAGTGATTATTAAAATATAAATGTGGAAATAGCCAAATGATTGCCGCCTCCCAGATAATACTGGCCAGGGATTACATGAAAACCGAAAACAAAGCCCTTTGTTTTTCAGTGTTTGCTTTTACAGAGACTTTACGAATATTACTTATCACCCTCATCTATGGGCTGCTTTTGGAAATAGATATTGAGTGGCTCACCTCCCTCTCCTTCCCATTCTTGTTTCTTCTGTGGGAACACATGGCCCGCTGAAAGTAGAACTACATTGCTACAACTTCCCATTGGCCTGCGGTTTTTTTTTTTTTTTCAAAGAATGTCAGCATTAAATTGATAATTACTAGCAGGGATTGTGATTTTTTTAAAAAAAATACATATATTCTGAAGAGTTCTCTTCCACTTTGTGTAAAGTGTTCAGTTTTCTAAAATTGGAGGATATATGGAATTTGTGCATTTCATCATATAGTTAAGGTACATTTTCAAGCAAATAAACCTTACATATGTATGTGTATGCTGTTTGTGCAAATCAAATTTACATTTTCTGTTGTTATAAAAACAGCTTTGTTAGTACCCATGATTCTGGCCTTTATGTTGGAAGGAGAATGGAGGATTAAGGCTGATTAGAGTGTTGGGATAATGTTTGACTCCTTGTGTTCTGTGTGCTCACACACAAAAGTCCTCCAAATCTGGATGTTACTATAGTGATATGAGCAAAAGCTTGAGTTTTCCATTGGTGTAGAGCTTAGTACAGCGTATGGTGGAATAATAGTCAAATCTGTTATCTTTTGAATCAGTAACGTGTGCCAGTGCTGACGTCCCCTGAGTGTGTGAGGTTTCTGGTGAGGCAGAAACCAGAATCTGCCTGCCAAGATTCGACCCAGATAATCAGTGTCCAGGGAACACATCTGTGTCCTTTCACCATGCTCTTGATAGGCATGGATTATACCCGAGAGGCAGGAGATCTACAGGAAAGAGTGCCATTGTGGGGTTTCATAGGAATAAAAGCAACATTATTATAGCTCCCATTTACTGAATCAGTCTTGTGTTCTGGACAGCATGTGAGGTGTGTTACTACTCTACCCTTGATGCATTTAAGTGGCTGTCATTTCCATACTGTTACTTCCAGGTACTCTGTGAATTTGTGATCTTAAGTAGAGTATGTGGGCCTTCTGGACTGCGGTGCCCCACCACTACTTTCCAACAGGGATGGTCTCTCACTGATGTTTGTAAAAAGAGCTCTGACTTTTGTGAGATTAAAGGCATTACTGGTTTTTATGGTAACAGCACATTTTTGCCATTCTAAAATCTGGAAGCACATATTTGGCTTCTATCTTGGTCCCAGGATTGGTCATCTTTAGTGACTCGTGAGTTATTTTCACATATTAATTGTACAAGTATTTAAATAAGGGTGCCTCACATTGATGTTTCTCCTCTTTTTACTTTAATATTAAAATTTGGGAGGTAGAGAATATATTGTTTTTAATGGTGATAGGGGTAGTGGTTATAGATACTGTTCTCCTCGGAGGAGGTGACTACAAGATTTTATTAAGAATTGCTATTTGTGGAGTGTAAGTGTGAAGAGGGGGAATGGAAAGAATCATCTCAGGAATTTTCCATATATTTTTTTTCTTCTGTTCATTTCTAGTCTTTATAACCTGGCTTCCCTGGAACTGAGAGAGAATCTTCTTACATATCTTCCTGAGTGAGTCTTTGGGGAAAAATGAGAGGGGAATTTGTACTAAATGAATTTCTTCAAGTATTAAAAAAAAAAAAAGTACTACAGTACTTTGTCAAAAAGAGATTCAGTGTCTTTTGGAAAGTTTGGGAGATGCCAGCCTTCCCTTAATAGTTTTTCCTTGGTAATATTTACTGCTGTGTAGTCCAAATGAATCTTATTTTTGGAAATGAGTCCAAGTGAGGAATACCATGTTGCTCAGCATTTCTAAGTACTCTCTAAGAGTTCCTCCTTCTTTTTTTTTTAATAGCTCTCTTACCCAGCTGCGGAGACTAGAAGAACTTGATTTAGGAAACAATGAAATATATAACTTGGTAAGTCTGCATTGAAGAGAGATTTAGGTTTAACTTTGTCCTTAGGTATAATCAAAACATTTTAAGGGAGATCTGTAGGGCTGCAGCTCGGCAACATTAGAAACATAATGTGCTTCAGTCCACACAGGTTGAGAATTGTAATATGGGGGCAGGGAGGGTCAGGACTAGAGATGACAGGCATACGTGGAAACCCCCGGGCATTCTTGGAGAACATTGGGAGACTTGCATGGGAGAAGTCCCAACAAACATCCTCTATGTTACCCACTTATTCACTGTGGAAATGGTATTCTTTCTTAGTGGAAAACTAAACATTGGATCTTTGTTACCATAACATTATTTTTTTGTTTTAGCCAGAATCAATTGGAGCTCTCTTACATCTAAAGGATCTCTGGTTGGATGGAAATCAACTGTCAGAATTACCTCAGGTAAGCAGTGGTTTCACATTGTTTCCCCAAAATTATTAAACAACCTCAGCCATCATTCATGTATTCCCTACTTCTATGTGAAATTTTCTACAAGAGGGATCTTGAAAACCAAAAACATTGGTTGAAGAAACACATTTGGGGAGCATCTGGATGGCCCAGTTGGTTAAACATCTGCCTTTGGCTCAGGTCTTGGTCCCAGGGTCCTGCGATCAAGCCCCACATTGGGTTCTCTGCTCAATGGAAAGTCTGCTTCTTCCCCTGTGATCTTTCTCACTTTCTCTCTCTCAAATAAGTAAATAAATAAAATCTTAAAAAAAAAGAAAGCATATTTGATAAAATATATTGAGCATTCATCATGCTACATTGCCATAGAAGAATTGAAAGCCTAACCCACTATTTCTAAAGATAGCAAATATACCCTTTAGTTTGTGAAATCTGTATTTTATTTCATGCTTGCTCCCCATGTGGCTTGCTTCAAGCCCAGCAAATTTGTAAATTACCAGGACTCCTGATTCTTAGATGGTACGCATTTTTGCCACTCTTCATGATGTGCCAAGTGCTTTGGGATGCTTGTGACCACATTCTCTTCTGTAATAGTTAATGTAAAAGAAAGGTTAAAAGCTTTTATTTCAAATTTTTTTGAAAATACTGCTTACGGTTTAACTGTTTTGTCATGGTATTCAGGTTTTTCCTACATTACTAAATGTAACAATCATGTTCCCAATGAAATAGAGTCTACGGAGACTTCTACATATGTATTCATCTTGTGGAGCCTAGTAAGCCTTATGGTTAGATGAGAAAGAAACATAAGCCAACAAACACAACAATAAAAAAGCAAGCATTTCCACCTCGCTTAGTTTTTGTCTGTTACTGAATTTTATTCTTTGATATATCTTACAGCCAGTCTTTAAAGTCCAGGTATATTTCATGATGGTCTCTAGGTGCTGATATTTCAAAGCAGATCAGATGTTCAGGTTTCTGTTCAGCGAGTGAGCCAGGTGTGATGGTGCTATGCACTTTAGGTGAGGAATGTGAACCCAGGAAGTCTGACTCTAGGAGAAAGTACTCAGTAATATATTATGACTCTAGTTATGGTGCTGGAAGTATGATGACCTCACTTATAACTAAGGGAAGTAAGGAACTAATTGGAGTCTGTTTCTGAGATCTTGACTGCATTTGGGGAAAAGAGACAGATTAGCAACTGATGTGGGTGAAAGTTTGATTAATACCTAGATTTCTCTAGGAAATTATGAGAAATCCTGATTGAGAGAATTCTAGTTACTTTTAGGAATAAAAATACCAGGAGATTATCAGGAGAGTAATACACCAGGTCTGGGACATGATGGGGAAAGTGTCGTGTGTGTGTTTGCGCACACATGTGCACACAGATGTGCCAAAATGATTGTGTACAAAATGTCACATCCTGAATACACAAAAAAATTATAATTCCAGTGATCTGGCCCGTCGTAGCAGATGACAGAAAGAAAAGGATATACAAGGGCATTGTTAAAAGGAACTAATGAAAAAGTAGAACAACCTCAAGGGTCAGGCCTAAAATCAGTAGAAAAGCAGTCTGGTTTCCTACAGACAGGAATCACAGGCAGGTTCATAGGATGTGTATTAGGTAAGAGAGAAGCTGGAAAGAATAGATGGGACCAAAGTAGGTATAGATTGAAGAATTCATCCTTATGTAGATATCATGGAACCACTAGATATTTTAATGTTTTTAGTCACATACCTATAGCTAGCTTGTTTCCAGGATGGAAATGTGGAAACAAGAGTTTGTAGCAGACTTGGGCAGTGAGTGTGAGGATTAGAGTTCACAGTCCAGGTAGAGGAGTGTAATGACAGGAGGAATTAAACACAGTAGCAGTGGGAATGGATACGGGGAGGCAGGTATAGGAGAGAAACTATGCATTTTGTGAGTGGAAGGTGAGATATCTCTTGAATAGAATGTTAGACTCGCTGAGGTACTTACCCTGCTCCTGGGATAGTCTGTTTCCTTTGAAAGCAGTATGCTTCTCTCTTCTGTTGAGGCCAAAGGTGTCAGTGGGTTCTGATGCTTCAAAGTTGCTGGGGTACAGTTGCATTGGTGTTGGTTATAACAAGTACTCCCAGTCATGGGAGATGTAAAGTAGATGGTTTCTTAACAGAAAATCTCAGGGTCACCCTGGAGTGTAAGCTGCTTATGGAAGTGATTGATTACAAACTTGAAGAACTGGATTCTAGACTCCCCTCCCCCCTTTCTTTTTTTAATTATGTCACTGTAAAGTCATTTGTTCTCTCCTGGTGCCAGTCTCTTCATCTGTTCTGTTAGAATGATTCCTTGCCTGCCTGAAGTTGGAGGGCTTGGCATCCCTCCCGGCTCCGTGTCTGTGATTTTTACAGCTTCCCGTTTGCATTGGAAAGGGGTCTGGAAATTTACTCCAGCCTTCGCATGTAGATAAACGCTAAAGAAACATCCTCAGAGCAACTTTGGGATTTGAGTGTGAAAAATCATTGTAAGAAATTTCTCTATACTGTGGCAGGTTTAAGCATGAGTCTCTTTCTGTATCACTGATGTAGGAAATAGGAAATCTGAAGAACCTGCTGTGCTTAGATGTCTCTGAAAACAGGTTGGAAAGACTTCCTGAAGAAATCAGTGGCCTGACTTCATTAACAGATTTAGTCATTTCCCAGAACTTACTAGAAATGATTCCGGATGGCATCGGTAAGTATGGAAAGTAACTACTTACTGAAGATGCTTGCTATTGTCTTGAGCATTTGGAGCTCACTGTGATCTTTTGGTCACTACTCTCAGATGCTGGGGATGTAGCTCCTTTAGTCTCCATGTCATGTATTTATTCTTAAAGAAAGAATGCAAAGAACATTCAATGCATTTAAATAGGCAGGTGTTTCTATCACCCTGGTTTGGTAGCAGTTGTAGGTATGATTACTTCTAAGTGCTGACTCCTCTTTCTCATCTGCATCTTGTCTCAGTGATTTCAGTAAGGAGTGGTCCAAACAATAGATGTGTTTAGGCATGGGAGCAGTCTCTAAGAAATTTCTAAGTGAGTCTCCTAAATAGTTTATAAGAAAGTGACTAATCTTACCACATCATGTAGAGGGGAATGGTGTGTTTGAATTCAACGGTTTCTTGTAAGCTAAGAATAATCTTTTTCTTTAACCATTCTGTGCCATTTCCTTTAAAATAAATTACTCCAGACATTTCCTTTACCATAAAGGCATTCCGTCCTGTGTGAGAAAAATAAATGCAGGGAAGGCATATAAACAGACATGGACTGGGAGCTCCACCATAGCAAAGCCGCTTAGAGATTGTTTAAAAAAACAAAAACAAAACAAAACTATGTTTACCCATGGTGTTAACATAGGATTGCTGTCTTTGACCTTTAACATTTATTCAAAATATCAAAGGAGGTTTCTGAAAGATTTTCAATAGTTGGAGAAGCTGTGTGACAGGATTACTTCCTTTCTGGTATTTGGTCAAGATGAAAGCAGTAACTGATCCTGGCCACTGGGGAAGAACACAGAGGTTGCCTTTTGATTCAGACTGGTTGAAAAATTGGTGGGGATTTTTACTCCAGGTAGAGATGTTCAGTGAGAATGATACATGCCATCTGAAAACAGCTGTAGGAGCTGGGGATGTTTTGTTGCTTGGCATCAGAAATAGGAGGCATGGGATGGCTGACTTCAAGGGTTTGAGAGGCCAATCTGTAGAAGAGTAGCCAATTTGTTACTGCATCTTCCAGTTCAGACAGCTGCAGTGGAAGATGATAAATGAAGTATTGGTTACAAATTAGTCTGGGCTGCTTAGTGAAGGGATAAGCTCCCTGTCACTGGAAGTATCCAAGGAGAGGTGGCAAGACCACTTGCCAGTAATACTGTTAAGGAGACCCCTCAGTTGGAGGGAGATCCAGTGTGCCCTGTGGAAAAGGCTAATGCCTCTCCTGCCAGTGAGGACAGGTGGAAACCCTCTGGCGACCATTTTAGCAGGTTATTGATTATACTAAATAAAGAGCTTACAAATCTGTTCATTTTCCTGCCCCACTCCGTGGCAACACACAAGGCAAGTTAATTTTTTCAGTATTTCCTTTTCTTCAGCTTTACATTTCCTCTAAGATGGAGACTTTTTTCTGATTTAACTGGGGACAAGGTGTCACCATGCCAGCCTCTCTCAGTAGATAATAAAGGATATCTGCTTTGTAGGTTCATTCCCTTGAATTATAGTTGAAAGTGAAAATCCAAAAGATTTAGGATTTCCTTCACTCAGTGGGGACCTTGAGGAAGCTGCGGTCACTCCATTCCTCTTTTTCGTGGCCTGCGGGCATCACCAGAAAGTCCGTTCTTCCTGTCTTGAATGAAATACACTCAGTTCCTAATGTGGCATTTCAGAGGTTCCATTTTATTCTGCGTATCTAGAACCACTTTGTTACAGGAGCCTTCACTAAGCCACTTTCATTCCTAGGTGATAGAATAAACCACACTTTATTTTTTGTTTTTACTGGGGATGATTCTTGGAGTAAGATGAAAGTCTCTCTCCTTTGTACATGAAACATTTCCTGTTCTTAGAGATCTGTCAAGAGCTAGCTGTTTGTTTTCCTATAAAGTTTCTGGCTTTGATAACGATTTTTTTTATGTAGTGACTTTTAAAATGATTTGTTTCTAATTGCTGACTGTTTTTGATGTTCTGATAAAATTAACTCTCCACCTCTAGTGATCTAAATGAGAAATATGCGGTTTCATCATGTGAAAAGCTGGATGAAGGGCAAAAAAAAGAATAGCTATTTAACACAAAAAAGAACAGCCAGATGAGAGATAAAGAGTGATGATTAGGAAGACAGTTGTAACTAATGAGTTGAAATAATGCTTTTTACAGGAAAACTAAAGAAACTGTCGATCTTGAAGGTGGATCAGAACAGACTCACACAGTTGCCTGAAGCAGTTGGGGACTGTGAAAGCCTCACTGAGTTAGTTCTTACAGAAAACCAGCTCCTGGTGAGTGTGGGCTGCACATTCAAATGGATATGTAGGGTGGGGGTTCTGTATCATAAAGACATTTTAGAGTAGATTCTACTTACTCATAATTGGGGTAGACTACATGGACATGTTCTTATGTTAGGTCTAAAAAAGGGACTTCAGAGCAAATGCATGACAAAAGGACGATTGGCTTTTTACTTGCATGAGTGAAGAGAATGGTGGTCAGGCTCCCCTCACAGGGGTCTCCAGTGAGGGGTAGGGAGGAGCAAGCCATTGTCAGTGGCTGTGCCCATGCCTCAATCATGGTGTCCAAGAACCATTGGAGGAAATGTTCTCTCAAGGTTCTTCGAGCAAATAGAGAAGGGGAGAAAATGGTGTTTGGCTGGGAAAAGCCTTGGTGAGACTCAGGGGTGGGGATGAGTGCTCTTGGCGAGGTTGGGCGTGGAACTGAGATCTACCCCACCCTAGAGACTGGACATCGAGGTGGCTGCAGCCATGCTTGGGCGGGGCTTCCCCATCCTCCTGAGGGCAAAGCTTTGGCGTCCACCACCTGCTGGGGGGTGGTGCAGGTGAGCAGGGTGACAGCAGATCTCTGTTGCTCCTTCCTTCCTGCTTTCTCTGCTTGCATCAGGCCTTCACTGATCATGTCGTCTTCTCCTCCTCCTCTCTTTGTGTCTTGTAGCAGCTATGTTTGCTTCAGCTTACTTTCTTAACTTTTTCTTTCATTTTGTCACTGTATTTCGTACCCTACTTTCCCTACTCCTTTTTCCTCTTCTCTTTTCTCCTTCCTTTATAAAAAGAACAAGCAATGCTCTTGAGGTGGAAAGAGCAGAAAAAGACAGCACGAATGGGTTGGAACAGGGCTGGTGTGGGAGCTCAACACCTCTCTCCTCAGGCAGCTCGGGCGGCCTCCTTTGGTAGTAGAAGTGCTCAAATCTTCTGATCCTAGTTTATAGTTTTAGGCTTACAGATAGTAATCATAGCAATTGTAAGCATAACATTCAACTCTGGCTTCCAGCCAGGTGTTGAAGCTATCCGCTCTACCGGGGCCCTGCCTGGTTCCTAGCGTGCTCTGAGCACCCCATCTCCTAGCCCTGCTGACCTTGCTCCTGTCCCCAGGCCTCACAGCACTCCTGCTCAGGATTCTGATCCTCTCCAACTCCCCAGCCTTCTGGCTTCAAGTCATCCAAGCCATTCTTCCAGGGTGGTTCTCAAAGGTGTAGGCAATGAAGGGGTGAATCTTGAGGTGCAAATTCTTACTTATATTGAAGATATATATATATTATTACATTACCTTTACCTTTTTCCTGGGTGTTTTTCTGTTTCCAGGTCTGTGCCTTTGATTTCATTTCATTGAAACATTCTTGTTTTAACAAGAATGCAAAATATTTAATTCTGCATCTTCCAAGTGAGCTTTGACCTATCTGATATTCAGAAAGAACTATTATATCTCTTCCTGGATGAGATGATATTCTTTAAATCCTTGAAAAGATCTGTTTTACTGTGAGTCATATTTTAAAAAATGTATTAAAATAATAATTAAAATGTTATTTTAACAGACCTTACCTAAGAGCATTGGAAAACTTAAGAAGTTGAGCAACTTGAATGCAGACAGAAATAAATTAGTGTCTTTACCAAAAGAGGTATGTGTTTTAAAAAAACAATAATAATCATAAAGAAATAATAGCACACAAGGGATTAAAAATGTCATATGTTTTAAAAGATTTAATGCAGTACTTTTTAAATGTTATGTACTTTCATTTGTGAGCATAGAGATGGTTGGAGGAATTATATCAAAGAACGACCATCAATAACATTAAAGACAGTAGGTGGGTCCAGATGACTGAACATTGTAAGGTGAATTGATAGGATTTTAAGTGGGAGAAACAAAGAGTTTGATATTTCTGGCTTGACATACAGAGAACTATTGACAGGAATAGGAAATTTGGGAATTTGGTAGAGGAAGTGGAAAACATTGGGTCTAACTGAGTTTAATGTGAAATTAAACGATTTCTGAAGCCATTGGGATTATAAAAATGGATCTTGACGCCACCCTTTTAGTGGGCAGAGATCGATAGTGGGCAGTGTTTGTGTCTGGGGGTAGTGAATGAACTCTTCGCAAAGGTATTCATATAAAGGAAAGTGAATGGGAAGCAATAGCCAGATTCTTTTTTTTTTTTAAAGATTTTATTTATTCATGAGAGACACAGAGAGAGATTGAGGCATAGACAGAGGGAGAAGCAGGCTCCATCTAGGGTGTGGGACTCAATCCCAGGACTCCAGGATCACACCCTGAGCCTATGGCAGACACTTAACCGCTGAACCAGTCAGGTGTCCCTGATAGCCAGATTCAGATGATTTTTTTTTTTTTTTTTTGTCAGTGGTCTAACCAGGAGAAGAGGCCATCACCATGCTTGTGGGAAGTAGTTGTGCAGATGTAGAGACACTCCAGTTCTGGTGAGGGAGTTGCTGAAAACAAAAAAGGAAACTCAGAGCAGATTAAACAAGGAAGCATGTGTGATATTGTAGCATGATGTTTAACAAAGAAGGCTTACCTTCTATTTGGACCTGGGCTGGGCGATGGGTAGTTGATTTTTTTTGTTAGCTATTAGCCTGAAACTCAGATAAGCTGCCTTTCTTCCTTCCATCAAATCTGGTTGAGCCCTTGTCTCCTTTGCCAGGCTTCTCATGAAGGTGTGATATCATGTGATATGGTCTCTGGCTAGGTGCAATGTCCTCCTATCTCTGTTTTGACCCTTTCCTACATCTCTCTTAGGATAAATTTCAAACTACCATCCCACCATCCAGAACATGGTGGGGAGGGGTCTTATTTTCCTAGGGCCCTTCTGAGAGTGTCTGAGCTTTGCCTGGTTTCTCTCTCTTTTTCCTCATCTTGGTGCTGTACCCTCCATGTTCCAGTTTTCTGCCTGGGCAAGACTGCTAATATTCCCAAGGGGAAGCATGGTGAGGGGGTATTTGTCATAAATATGGCCATGTTCTGACCTACTGTTACTCTGAGCACTGGCACTTAAATAAAACTGTTCCCTGCAGAAAGACTTCAGTACACCTCTGCTAAACGGGAACACAAGTAAGAGATTCTGCTAATCAGAACATTTCGGTTCTGGTCTCACAGTGATAAACCAAAACAGCTGATATCCTGAATATTGATGTTACTCATGTTGAATGGGTAGCAGACTGGACACATAGACACATGCACAGAGAAGTAGGAAAGATTTATTAGTTTCTCTCTCAATGCCACATACTGTACTCGGCACTGTCATGTTTGTGCACTCACTGAGCCCTCATGACAACTTTTTGAGGTCGTAAGAGAGATTTCCTCATTTTCCAGATGAGGCAGCTGAGGCCAGTGGAAAGCCTTCCTTAGCAGGCTTCACAAAGCTAGCGGTCAGTAGGATGGACCCCAGAGATGTGTCCAGACAGCCTGCTCACTGCTCTCCCGTAGGCCAAGAAAAGCACAGCCAGTCAGGTCACAGAGACTCAGTCCAGCTTTTTCAGGTGTGGCCCTGAGTTAAGTCAGGACCTTGAGTTGGTAAAGAAAGGAGGTCAAACTCTCTGGTTTGAACATGTTAGGAAATTAATACATTTTAGAAACATTTTCAAGGCTAGCGCTGAAGAGAGGGCTTGGAAGTTGGGTGTCTGTCCCCAGTACATTTCCCCACTCAGCCCATCTTCCCGTCCCTCTTTCTGAGTCTCTGGCAAAGGAATACATTCTAGGCACAACTTTAACATTTTATTTGTGTAATATTACTGCCATCATTTCAGTGTCTGTCATCTTGACATCTTAAGAGAAGGAAACTTGTCTTTAGGGTTCAGAGGGTTATGCTTACCACGTGCTGTGTGTTCGTGTATATTTAATAGAACAGTATTTCATAACATGGAAAGTGAACATGGTGTGTAAATAGTTCTAGCATCAAAGCATCATAGTTAGCCATCTGTTCTCTGTGAAATTGTGACTGGTTTTGTGGCAGATAGAGTTTTGTAAATGAATAAAGTCTGTGCCCTTTCTCTCAGTTGTGAGGTGAAGCAGAGAATGTTGAGGTTTTAGGAACTGGCTATTTTCTAGCACGCCTTCACTCACACACGTTACCTCCCAGAGTGGGAAAATGCTCCGAGCACATGTCCCTAATTCTGCTGCAGGTTACAGTTTGGTGACCCAGTAGAAATGGTGGAGTGCTTGCTGGTGACCATTGGGGCTGAGCAGCGGACCATCTCAGGCCTCCTGACCTCCAAGTGTGTCCTGTTGGTCTGTGCACCACTGCTCTGCCATGAGTCTCTGTGCAGTGGGTATGATAGGCCTTGTGACCATGTGTGCGTGTACGTGTGTGTGTGTGTAATTGGGGGAGTGGGGCTGGGCCTAGTGCCTATGTGTGTCTGCACTTGCTCTGCCTCCAAGCTTGAAACCATTTGATCATATCCTGCACTTTTCCTTGATTGGATTCTGTACTTGGAAAACTCTACTACTCTCTCTCTTGAGTAATTAAGTTGCATGCAGACACATCTAAGCTGAAATGCTGGCCAGTTCAATATATATGCCAAAAATCCATAATTGTATTAATTGCTATTGGTTTGGTGTGCCACGTAGTTCTTCCTATTTTTTTGTCTTTCTTTAATTTGATACTATTGTATATCATCAGTTTTAGAGCACATCTCCTTAGTCGATGGCAGTATTTATTTGTTGTTTTGTTCCCCCCCTTCCAAATGAGGGGGAAAGTTTGTACTGTGTGGGTCACAATAATAGATTCTGTTTGTGTTTTGTGGTGTTACTTCATAGTAAACATTTGCAAATCAATGAATGTCTCTTGTTTTCTTAATTGTTAGCTGCTTGGAAATTTAGAAAAGTCAGGTAAACTTGTTATCTTGTAAGTATTGTTCAGATCACAGTGCATTTCTAACTTCCATTTTGCTTCTTAAATGCATGAAGATTTCAAATCACCTGACTGCTTTATGTGTTCTTCATTGTAAAATATTGGACATTTCTCTTCTAAACTCAGTTTTTTTTTTCTAAATGACTGCATGGCCTGGAACCTTATTTTGTTATGTGTTTGTCAGATTTGTTCAGATTATTCTCTCTCAAAAGAATGCTTTTCTGTGAATTACATTTTAAGTTATTCAGAAATTCCAAAAGGATAACATGGCAGCTCATCTGTCTTCACTAAATTCCGGTTTGTCAGCACAATTCTCTAATGGAAAGGCTAGATTTGCTTTATTTGCTACATGTGGCATGCTTCTGATTTTTCAAGCAACTTATTTGTGTCTTTTATTTCTCATCCTGTTGTGTAAGTATGTATGCTCCTGGGAAAAGAAGACTCCCTAAAAAACTCATGTTTTTGGTGGAGGGAAGAATTAAGAAGAGACTGCATTGTGTGATGCGTGGACAGACAGGGAGTTGGTTTATGTGTGGTGGTAGGTGTGATGAAAAAGAGGCATCAACTTTGTAATATTCCCCAGCCAAATATTACCTTTGAACAACCTGCACCATCTAAAGAGATTCTGGCTGGAGGAAATTGAGCATGTGTTCAACTTTAGAGGCCAGTCTTTTGTCTCCATTAAGTCAAAATGACCATCTGTGATCTTTACTTCATCCCACCTATCCAGTCGAATAAGATAAAATTTATAGATCATTCATCAAAGCTTCTTTTTCTTTTTGTTATTTAAATCAGGCACTCTGTAAATGTTAGTTACCCATAAATAATAATTGTGATTTTCAAAAGTGTCTGTGGTGATAGAGAATTTGTTTTGTCAATAGCTTTCAGTCTTATTATAATTAAATTTAGTGTAAACTTCCATCATATTCTAAAATGGATTATTAATAAAAGAGATCAAATAAAGCCTAAAAATAGTAAAATAAAATATAGTTGGCCGTTGGATTTCAAAATGGAGAAGGCATTCCTAAACTTGAGAGAGGAAATAAGTTGAAAAAAAAAGAGAAAAAACAGTTAATAGATTTGCCTGTGTAAAAATTAGATTTCTGATCTTCAAGAAGCCTGGGGACCAGGTGACACAACATTATAGATGTGAGAGGTCTCTTCTTTCTCTACCTGAAATCCTTCCAGGGCATTGAGAAAAAGATGTTTCCACTAGAGAAAAGTAGACAAAAATTAAAGCAAAGAACCTACCACAATAAATAAGTGATTCAGAGAAGAAAAAAATAGAAATGGCTATTGATGTAAAGAAAATTTAGCTCCATCAGTATTCACAGAAATGTTAAGGAAGCTTTTTGTCCTATCAAATTGTCAAGATAAAAAAAAAATGGTAACAGATGTTGGTGAGGGCACGGGAAAATGCATATTATCATGGGAGTATAAATTATTACGTCTTCTCTGAAAGAGAACATGGAAATATTGAAACCTTTGAAAGTGTTCATACCCTTTGGATTCTGCAGTGCCACTGCCAGGCCTTCATCCTAGGAACATGGTTGTGGTATACATGAAAACCAAGCACAAGAATATTTTTCATGTGTATGTAGGAGCAGCTAACAAGTACATGGATTGGGGCAGCTAACACGTGCCAGGCACTGTACTGTGTGCTTTCCTGCATATTCGTGTCTCATCTTAGCAACAGTTCTGCGAGGTGTAGATAAGTCGTTATCAACTTCCAAGATACCGTGAAACCCAGATTCAGTTGAAGTAACTTGCTCAAGATCACACAGGAAAGAAATGGCAGAACCAATTAGCAGCAGCATGTAATGTGGGAGATTTGTGAAGTGATAGTTATGTGGTCAACAAAAGTCCTTTTAGAAACAATGACATGGGAGGATGTTCCTGATGTTATATGTAAGCAGAGGTGCTAAAGATCATAGTGTTGGTCCTAATTTCATTGAAGTGTATATGTATAATCACAAATGCATGGCAGTAATACTGAAAGATTGTACTTCAGAATGTTAATACCCATTATGCCTTTGCAGTAGGATTTGGTCTGAGTTACTT
Organism: Vulpes lagopus; assembly: GCF_018345385.1. Classification (NCBI taxonomy): domain Eukaryota; kingdom Metazoa; phylum Chordata; class Mammalia; order Carnivora; family Canidae; genus Vulpes; species Vulpes lagopus. The sequence goes on along the minus strand of NC_054824.1, from coordinate 51,716,057 downwards.
TTTTCATTGTGCTTTTATGCATGTGTATATATAGTTTTTATTTTCCAGTCAATGTAACTTACTGTTTTATAATTAGAGATGAAGAATGCCATAGCTAATTAATGGATATTTCAATGTCAGTGGCCCAACAATTCAGGAAGTCCCAAAGCCACATAATTTCCAAAATATTTATGAAATAGGAACATTTGAATAATATACCATAGATGATGATGATGGGAAATGCAAAAAGTCTTTGGTTTCTAAAATTACGCACCGTATTATTACAGCTCAAATTGTTATTTTGACCAGATTTCGCATCTTGTACATTTTCCTTTCTGCCACAGCGAAATGTGGGTTTCATTATGTTACATAGAATATTAAAAGGGAGATCCTGAAGGAGAATGAAATTTCTTCACACTTGGAGCAGGCGTTCAAAAAGTGGAATCTAGGTAGACAAAGATGACTAATACAGGCTTTCTCTTTGGATCACTGAATGTGCTTATGTCATCTAGAGTAATGTTACCTGCAGGCAATTCATACCTAGTGCAGCTGACCTGACCTAACATTTTCTCAGTGACCTTGAGATGGGTTAAATCAGGTCCAAACAGTAGGGAAGGAAGGTATCATCTGGAATGAAGAGACACAACCCAGTGAAACAAAGATTCTCAGCTAACATTCTGTAGCTCTCCAAGTCCAGCCCCTTGTATTCTGGGAAGGTGCTATTATGTGGTTTAAGGAAGTTTAAAAATATCAGCTTCCTACGTAACTGGTAATAAGTTATTTAAACAGTGACTCTGCTTCCCAGAATTTCTAAGTGATACAGGCATTTTATCCTGATGATCACTAAAGAACCCTGTAAACTCTGCCTCCTGAACCTGAGAAAGCAGAAATTTACACGAACTATATGTAAAATATACAACTGAACTGATACCAGTGCTTCACTAGCAGTAAAGTCACAGTGTATTTATCCCTAGTATTTAGCACAGTGATATTTTGTCATTTTGTCACTGTGATGCATTGGCAGGGAGAGATTTTTAAGTTCAGGTGTGTTGTGGGAAGAGCTCACCAATGTCAGCACAGTTCCAACAACACAGCAGGCACACAAGGGTTGACTGCACTTGTCATTTGGACCCGGGACTTTCACTTCTTGAAAAGAAGACAATAACTCATATTGGTTTTCCAGCCACATTTATCAGGTTCTATGATAGGTGACAAATTGTATTTGTGGTTTCGTTTAATTTAATCCTGATTGTTACTTTAGGTTAAAGTAGCTTATTCAAACCCACAAAACACATGACTGAGCCTCAGTTCCAGCCCAGGTCTCTGTGATCTCAGAGCATCCACTCCAGGACACCACATTCCTCTCTGGTGTCTATGAAGAACTGTGCCTTTTGAGTTATGGTTTTTATGCTTAATAATCTTTCCTTAAAGCCAAAGGCGCATGCCATGCCTTCCTGGCTGATTTGGAAAGACGTTTCTGTGACTTTTTTTGCTTGGGACAGCGCATGCCTCTGAGGGTGATGAAGGCATCCCCAGCACACTGGGCAATAACACTCGCTCTTTGTTGGCATTGTTTCATTGTTTTCCTAAACCCTTGACAATAGAGATCAGCAGGTCCCTTGGCCTGCTGTGACAACCCAGAGTGCCTAGGAGACTCTTGAATGCAATTGCTTTCTTTCTACCTCTTGAGATCTCAAATGGATTCAAGATTAGAATGGTAAAGGAAAAAGAAAAAATAAGTAAATTAGACTGAAGCACAGTGGATAGCTCACACAGCCCTTTGAGAGTTCACATTATTTCCCCCTCCCCCAAAACTTAAGGGGTGTTTACTTGTCCAGAACTTATGTTGCTCCAACAGCTATTAGAGCAACATAGAGCAAATGGTGTCACCCATTTTAATTAGTTGGTTAGTTTTTTTAATAGATAATATATGTACATGATCAAATTGAAAATGTTCACATGGTATAGTCTTGAGGCCCCAAAACAGATATGGTACAGGTGGCTGGAGCAGGGGGTAGCTTCACGACAAAGTGTCCACAATTATGATGCAGTCTCTGCTCATAAACACCCTCCAGTAGCTTATTTTACCATTGTGAGGGTTGTGTATGTGAATCACTATTTTGACCTTCCTGGAGTACAGATAAACCTTATGTCTTCAAAGCCAGGCCAGGTTGGTAAGGTTAAGGAGCTGTCCAGCCTTAGCCACATGCTGACCTGGAGGACCTTTCACATGGCACACAGCGCCCCCCTCCCCAGAACCCAGAGCCCAGTGCTGATACCCCTTCACATAGAATAGGTCATAGGGAGTTCCGCTCCATAAGATGCTTGGAGATTTCTTCCCATGAGTAGATCTTTGTTGGGATCATCTCAATTTATCAGAGAAGATATAATCATGTCAATCCTCAAAAGATTCAAAGTTTTGATTCCTTCCATGATATTTCTGGGCATCTGAGTAAAACTATGATTCCTTTCCTCAACGGAGGGAAGAAAGCCAAGCCCTCAAAGATCCTGTTGCAAATCTCTTTTAGGACATGCTACTGGGGCCCTATATTTATAAAACCTAAGAGAGGTCACTGTAGTGATTCTTAACAGAAAAAAAAAAAGAATATTGTGGTTTTCATTGCTACGCATAGAAGCAGATATTAACTTCAAGGAGCAGCCTTTCACTAGTAAGTAAATAAACATAAGTGTATAAACATATCTAATGAGAAAAGTTGGTAGGTGATAGGATGGTTACTGTTATTGCTGTGCATCCTGGTTAGATGTACAAATTCAGTAAAACAATCTGTCACAGGGTTTGTATGAATCATAATTATGAAAGAAACAGAGAGTGAATCAGTGGGTATAAGGAAGACTTGATGGTATAGAGAATGTTTAGGTAATTTTGGACAATTGACAAGATTTAGGAGGACAGAAAAAAGAAATAAGACACAGTGGGACCAAAATGTTATATTTTAGAGGACAATGAATGCACCTGCTGGGATGGGAAATGTGAATACTAAGAAATAATGGGGACAATCTAAAAGCCTTTCTACCTATCTGGATTTTCCATTTTAGACAAATGTTAGTTTGTGTTTTCTTCTATGTTTATTTTTCTTTTACATCAATTATGGTTAAATACTGGGGTTAAATATATTATCTCAAGTCTTTATATTAGCTCCTAAGGGAAGATATAATCAGATTGTACATGAAGGTAATTATGTAGCAATTTCATAAATATGCTTTTTAATATAGATACATATATTAAACACATGTATACAAAGAAAAGGGCATAAAATGTATTCAGATATCATTGGAAGATACAAGTCTCCTGCCCCTCTTCAAGTGGTAAGCTATGGAGTATTTTTCCATGTGTCAGAGAGACATCAATAGGTTCCTTCATAAGCCTTTTCTTGCAGTCACTCTGGGTCAGGATAGTGAGTACTGGAAGAATGTAGTACTGTATGGAGTCCTGCAGAATGTTGTGTCTGAGATCGAGTGATTTTTTCCACCCCCTTGGTTCAGCTTTCCAAACCGTAGCCAGTTTGTTCAAGAGAATGATTCAGGTCTTTTGTGCTTATGTTCTTTTTTGAAGACCAGGCTCATACAAAACTTAATTACCTTTGAATCATTTACTTTAAAAATAAATAAATAGTAATCAAATTTGGTGTGGATGCAGGTATTGATTTGCTTCTACCAGCATAAGTTTTACCAGATTGATGTGTGTATTTACTGAATTCAGTTTTTACTAAAATATTGTTGATTTTGCATTTGTCAAAGGAAAATGAATAATGAATTTACCAAGTTAGATTGTGAATGACCAAAAGCAATGAAAAGATGTATGGTGGAAATTAATGTACTATATTGTCTATCTGGTAACTCTTTTTCTTCTTCTTTTTTCTTTCTGTTTGTTTTTGGTTTTTTTTTCGTTTTTTGTTTTTTGAAATGAACTAGAACACTGGGAACATGATTTAATATAAATGGGCAGGTCTTCCCAGCGGTGTGTGTGTATCATCCTTGGCCATATTTGTGAAATTTAGAATTCTTAATCTACTATATTACCAAATAACATTTGTCTGGACCTGGCTAGCTTAGTTTACATATTTAAAAGATACAGTTGCATTAGATAGCAGTGAAAAATGACTTGCTTTTCAGAATGAGATTTTTAGACTGTACCATTTATTTTCTTGATTTAATTTAGAATATGTACGTTTAATGTTTTGCAGAGATTTTTGTTAACTTATTGGACTACTTAGTGTTTTGTTTGATTTAAATTAACCATAGTTGGTCTTAGTGCAACTTAAAATCATATGATATCATTTTATGCATCCTTCTCATGCCATTTGACAAGATACTCCAGTCCCACCACCATCTTCCACAAAAACCTGGAAAAAGGACATATTTTCTTTCTCATTGTAGATTGGTGGGTGCTGCAGCCTCACTGTGTTCTGTGTACGTGATAATAGACTAACTCGGCTACCTGCGGAGGTGTCACAGGCCACAGAGCTTCATGTCCTGGATGTGGCAGGGAACAGGTAAGCATGTTTGGATTTGCTTTCTTTGAGGGAAAAACACAGATGTTCATTCACCCCAACCTTTGCCATGCTTCTTTGCTATCTTGCCTTTGTTCCATCTTAAAGAATATGTACCAATTAGTCAAATGAGCAAGGGCCCAGGAAGTTGTTAATCTGAGAGCAGGAGTGATGGATCTGGATGGAGTGGAAGAGGTCAGGAATGACCTAAGTGCGGGACACTTTGCCATTTGAAGTAGATGCTTCTGCAGAAATGCTTCCCAGAACAGCAGTATAGTGATGTAAGAGAAACAGTGGTGCCTGAGAGCTGGGTTTTACCTTAGCTTTTATAGCTAGCTTTCATAAGTCATCTTGAACCTCTGAGTTTCCTCATCTGAAGGATGAGCTTGAACGAGTTTGAACTAGATTTTAAGCAGAGGTCTTGATGTGCTCTGCTGGTGATTTGGAACCACTTGAAATTGTAAACAAAATTGTATTCAGGGACACTTTTCTGTCACAGGGATCCCCAGCTAATGTCAGAATCACTAAGTGATCATAATCTGTAATAAAGTGAAGAGACCCCGATGGTATCCGCCAAGGTCATAGCGGTGCCATTTCTCAAGTTCTGAAGTCAGAGGCAATGGTGGCCTGCCCCTAGCTTTCTGGAATATGCTTTCTCTTCACCTGTGCAGAATATAGACCTGTTTCAGGCAGGTTCACTCAGTTCACTCTGTGAACTTTTTGTCACCTCAGATGGCATATGTACTTTCTCCTGAGCCCAGACCAGCTATTTTTTCTACCTGGGACCCTCTTCTCTGGCTCCCACTTTTAACTCTCATCACTCATGCTTTCATTTTCTGTGGGGAGCCTTCTTTGTGTGGAGCCTGCTTTTTTGAATTACCCCTACCATAGCACTCACAGCACCATATGATAATTGCCAGCTTATGTGTGTGTAACTGTCTAAATCTAAAGTTGCCTGAAGTCAGATGTGGCATCAGTGCCACTGGACCATTTATCCCCACAGAGTGCCTGGCACATGATGAAAGCCTGGTAAATATTTGTGGCCTGAATGACAATGTTAAAAATGTTAGTTTTGCAGAGTGAACAGTAGGCCACTTCGAAATGCCTAGTATCACAGGCTACATCGCAAAAGGAATTTAAAAAATGCTTTTGAGTGTTATACAGTTAAATATGATCAATGATTTTAAATGAGAGCTAGCAGCAGTTGGGAGAGTGTTTGGGGGATTGTGGGCTAAGTGCTGATTAGCTGGTCACTTAGGTCAGGCACAAGCCATCATTTTTCATTCTGGCTAATGGATAGTAGGTAGTGGTGCTAAGAAATAGCAGGACTCAGCAGGCCTCAGGAAAAGCTCACCATTTTCAAGTGAAGGCTTTCAGGATATCTTGATAGATTTTTAAGACCTTGATATATTTTAAGACCTACTGGAAACTCAGGATTAATTTGTATTGAATGTTGACTTTCTGCTGGACTGAGTCTCATGTGCAGCATAGGGCTTGGGAAGAATGGTTCTTCCCTGAACTCCAGCAGTAAAAACTTTGTGACTCCAAACCTTCCCAGATTCTTGCCACACTGGTGAGCATGAATTTACATCACTAATTCTTGAGCAGAAAGATGACTCTGATGCCTGAAAACTATTTTTCACATGAGTGAAGCCTCATTCTCTAGTTCTCAGGAGGGAAAGTTAAATTTTTATTATGCTTGGGCTGGGGTGGAAAAAAACCCATTAAAAAGTAGTCACATAGCTGTCATCTGAGTCAGTTATATGTGTCATTTAGTCCATGTATATACAGATTCATAACCAAATTTTAAACTTAGTAGTAATATTTAATTACTACTTATTTAAAGTATTAGTGTAGAAACTAATAAAAGGCTATAATGTCAGCTTTTTAGCTTGCAGAAGTGGTACACCATGGGAAATTATACCACATACAACAGAAGTTTTTGCCTCTTCTCTCAAGCATATAAAAATAGCAAATGGCACAGAAAGACTACATGTTAGTTTCCACAAATTTTTTTTGACAAGTTTGATAGGGTAGCTAGAAAATTCCACTTGGAAACTAAGTATCAAATCTTGTAGTACAGTAACAGAGAAGATGTCTTTTATTATCAGCTACCCTTAGACACAGAATCCATTTCCTTAATTCTTAACTCTTTCCCACAGGAATATCCACCAGTTACACAATATCTAGTATTTGAGGATCTTTGAGGAAGAGTAGTACCAAATCCTAGAAATAGTGGCTGTCAATGTGGAAATAGTTTGCACTTTTGAATTTTACAATCCAAAGATTTAAATTTAAATATTAAAACATATTACCTCATAGCTGTTAGAGTAGCTGTTATCAAAAAGATGAGAGATAATAAGTGTTGGCAAGTATGTGGAGACAGGGGAATCTTGTGCCCTGCTGGTAGAAATGTAAATTGGTGCAGCCACTAGGGAAAACAGTGTGGAGGTTCCTCAAAAAATTAAAAATATAATCTACCATATGCTGTAGCGATCGCGCTTCTGGTGTATCGCCAAAGTAAGTGAGAACAGGATATTGAAGAGAGATCTGCACTCCCTTGTTCACTGCAGCATTTTTCACAGTAGCCAAGATCTGGAAAGAGCCTAAACATCATCAGTAGATGAATGGATAAAGAAGATGTGGTGTGATGTATATAGTGGAATATTCAGCCACGAGAAAGAAGAAAATCATGTTATTTATAACAAAATGTATGGACCTTGAGAGCATTACACAAAGTGAAATAAGCCAGACAGGAAAAGACACATCCTATATGATCTCATATGTGAAATTCAGGAAAGTCAAATTCCTAGAAATAGAGAGTAAAATGGTAGTCACCAGGGGCTAGGAGTAGGAGAAAGAGGTATTGCTTACTGGGTATAAATTTCTGGTTATAAGATGAATAAGCTCTGGGCACCTAATGTATATATAGCGTGGTGACTATAGGTAGAAATACTGCCTTATATTCTTGAAAGTTGTTGAAAGAATAGATCTTAAATGTTCTCAACACACACACACACACACAAACATATATATATATACATGCCCCCAAAATGGTGATTATGTGATTGTATGGATGTATTAACTCTACTGTGGTAGTCACTTGGGAATATATGAATATATCAAATCATCGCAGATACACCTTAGAGTTACACAGTGTTACATGGAAGTTATAGCTCAAACTGAGAAAAACTATTAAAAGACAAAGCTCAACATAGCAGTGTAGCTAATACTGTGGGATAGTAAGCAGTTAAAGAGTAAGATCCTTACTCTGTGTAGTGACACAGGAGGCCCATAGTACTGAGTAAAAAGAGCAACTGTTGGGCAGTACATAACACTATAATTTTCATTTTTGTTTTTATTTTTTTTTAAGATTTTACTTATTTATTCATGAGAGACAGAGCGAGCGAGCGCGAGAGAGGCAGAGACACAGGCAGAGGGAGAAGCAGGCTCCATGTAAGGAGCCTGACGTGGGACTCGATCCCGGGTCTCCAGGATCACAACCTGGGCTTGCAGGCGACACTAAACCACTGAGCCACCCAGGCTGCCCCTCATTTTTGCTTTTAAGACAATATATCTACGCGGTACAACAAAACATTAATAATCATTCCCCTAAGGGAAGAGTGGAAGCTTCAGGTTACAGGGGGTTTTCCCTTTAAAAATACCAATTTATTGCTTATATTTCCCCACTGATTATATTCTCTCTATATATCTTTAAACAGTTTTGAAAACTTTAAAACTAAAAAATTCCAGTAGAAGATAAAAGATGAAATATTCAGTTGTAAGAAACATGCAACTAGGGATCCCTGCGTGGCGCAGCGGTTTGGCGCCTGCCTTTGGCCCAGGGCGCGATCCTGGAGACCCGGAATCGAATCCCACATCGGGCTCCCGGTGCATGGAGCCTGCTTCTCCCTCTGCCTATGTCTCTGCCTCTCTCTCTCTCTCTGTGACTATCATAAATAAATAAATAAAAATTAAAAAAAAAAGAAACATGCAACTATAGGTTAAGTCAGTATTACATTAATCAGTAACAACCCCACATGTAGTTGTTAAATAAACTTGACAGTGTAGTCACTAAGTAGTCCAGGAGGTAGAGAAGGTCACTTCAGGGTAGTTGGTCATGGATTTAACTGGAAATGAGACACTCAGCTCATGGTGTGGTTATTCATTTGCTTTAGTCCCTGTACCACTGATGTAAATAGTAACCACAGGCTTTTTATTTTGAGGGGATGTGGTCCTAAATAAAACATAGAGATGCAAGATATGTACAAATAGGGCTGTGGTTTTTGTGTTGATTCTGCAGTGTACAGAAGGGACCAAAATAAACTGAAAATGTATTCTTAACTCTTCTGAAAAGCAGGAATATATATATAAATATATATAAATATATATAAATATATATAAATATATATATATAATTATATAATTATATATATATTATATATATATAAAATACACACACACACACACACACTTTTACCTGGGATGGTTCACTCAAGAGAAACAGAGGAGTATGTGTGTCTTTTCTGCCCCCCAGGCAGCAGTGAATCAGTGAGAGGGTTAGCTCAACCTGCAGAATCTCTGTGTACAGACAAGGCAGGGAACAGAGCTTTTTTCTTTTTTGTCTTTGACACTACTGGAACACCCCTTCATGGGACACTTAGTCAACAAACTTGTGTGGTGTGTGCTCAGCTGGCAACAGCCATGTTCAAGCTGGCACTTTATAGGGAAACTGTTGTTCTAGACAAGTCACTAATCTTATATGACTTGGTAGAATGTGCTTATAAAATCTGTTGTCATAGAGTCTAGTAATTTAACTTTTACCATATGATTTGTTATCCTTAGAAGCTGTTATTTATTTTTGATGCTCTGTGTAGCCTTTTACTTATGCCTTTGCTTTAGCACTTAGCTGCAAAGCCAGTTACTCTTCTGAGAAGGTACAATGATTGTGTTTGAGTATTTGTGTTCTGTGCCAGTTTTCAAATCTTAATATTTTTTTCTTTATACGCTATGGTTAAGAAATCTAGAGATACTGACTGTAGATTTCTTTATACGCTATGGTTAAGAAATCTAGAGATACTGACTGTAGATTTCTTGCCTAAGACCCTGAAACTTTAAACATTTTAAAAAGAAATAGGAATAGATTTCAAGGGAATTATCATTTTGTTCAATAAAATGAAAAAGAATTTAAAGTACTTGAAGCTTTCACAGTGTGTTAGGATATCCTTTCAAAAAAATCCCTCTCACCAGGCCTGGCAAATACACATCTGTGTCTTTAACTTCCTTGCATTTGAGTGAATGTGTGACAGCTTTTGGGCAGAGGCAGGCAGGAATAATTTGTTGTATAAGCATAAGAGATTTCACTTTCTACCTCTCTCAAAGACCCAACACCTCAGAATAGGAAAGGGAGCTGTAAAGCCTCTACTTCCTCACATCCCTTGGGCGTCCTTCATGGTGTGAGCCCATCACTGTCCTCAGTAGATTCTGGGATTTAAAAATACTTATTTCTCACTCGGTTTGGCCCTAATTGCAAAGTACTATACAATACACAGAGGCTTTTCAAGGGTACTTTAACATATGCAGATCTCATGGATGCGTTGACTTTGGAACCTAACTCCCCTATAAGGTACAATTCTACTGACTCAATACTGCACACAGACATATGTGTGGGAGGGGCCAGTCTTTGCTGGGCTAATTTTTAGGAAAAGAAAATATTTTGTCATCTCCATAACTAGCATATTGGAAGTATTTTGTAAAACACTTTGTCTTGTGAAAAGTTTGTTAATGCATTTGTTGTTAACACTCTCCATGCACTCTTTGATAATTCTTACTTGATCTGTTAAAGTAACTTAACATTCTGTGCTTACATTTTACTTAGATTAGTTTAATAACATTGGAGTACAACTTCTCTTCGTATTCCCTACATAGAGTTAGAATCGATTTTCATAAGCCTGTCAATTCAGGATGGCATCTATGTCTGATAATGCAGTATTGATCTCTTGGTAAGATGAATAGGTAGGTCTCCCGCATGTATTAAACTGGAGATAGGTGTGCAAGTCCGTAAAAGAAAGAGCCCCAGCAACACATGCTGCCATATGATTTTTTTTTACGGAAGTCACAGGCCAGGGATTTCTTTTAAGAAAATGTGCCTCATCTTGTGGCTGCATGGAATGTGGTCGGCTCATGATGTCTAGCTTGTGAAGTCACTGCTGAGATTGTAATTTAATGCATGCATCCATCCTTAGAGTAAACATACTTGATAAAATACAATCTTAGGTTCATTAAACCTTAAATTCCTGGTATCCGCAGAGTAGTGCATGAGTAGACATGTATAAAGTGTTGGGTTTTGCTAAAGAAGTCTTTTCACCCCCCAGACCTGTTAGCATTTTGGGCCAGGTAATCCTTTGGTGGGGGCTATTGTATGCAACCTCCCTGGTCTCTGCCCACTAGATGCCAATAGCACCTCCCAAAAATGTCTACCAACGTTGTCAGATGTGCTCAGGGCAGAAGCATTAACATAACCTTTGGCAAGTACTGGTCTTTGTTAACTAGAGTTAACTGGGTACAGCCACTCCATCCGTAATGTGTGCAAACATAAAATTAATCTTTAGGTGTCACATTACAAGTTTTAAAGTGTTTTAATATATATATGATCTCATTTGAAATTGAAACAATGTGAAGTGGACATTAATTATCACATAGTCTGGGGAAGTGGGAGCTTCTAGAAACTAGAAGATACAAGTTTAAAATGGATACCTAAAATAATCTCCTTAGAGAAAGAGAATGCAGTGCATGAAGAAAATTTTTTTGATCTTTATTATCACTGCCACTGAAATGTTTTAGCACCCCAGGCATCTCCTTCGGCTCTTCCTGATTTGCCAAGTGCAGCTGGAAACAGGTCCTCATCGTCGTCGGTGAGGCTGTTGCCACTGACTCAGTAAGGACACCTACTTCTAGGTCCTTCCCCAGTCACACTGGCTTTTTTTTCCCTCTTTAAATGGAAACCTCCTAGTGCAAGGCTGAATCATGTGCTCTGTAATGCCCTCATGTTTTGCCCTGTGGCCAGAGGTGCTAATGAGAAAGTTGACAGCAGAAGAGGGAAGCATGGTGACCCACTGAGGAGTCTGCTCACAAAGAGTACACCTTGGATCTTACTATAAACACAGCATCTTGTTCCATGTTGAATCCAATCCCAGGAAGTTCTTTGTCATTCTTTTTTTTTTTTTTTCTGTCTGTATTGATAGGAATTGATATAATTGTAAAATCTGAGACCTTGATGTCTCCTTTTGTTTTAAATTAGGCTGTTACATCTCCCTTTATCCCTGACTGCCTTGAAGCTGAAGGCTTTATGGTTGTCTGACAACCAGTCCCAGCCTCTGCTCACATTCCAGACGGACACAGACCATACCACTGGAGAGAAGATTTTGACCTGTGTCTTGCTTCCTCAGCTGCCTTCTGAACCCACTTGCCAAGGTGAAATTAAGAACAATACTCACATGGGTATGAGAATTAGTAGGAGCTAATACCTATCCATAAGACTGCTTGGTCACACATGTGTCTGTGGTTTGTCTAATGTGCCCCTACAGCCAGCCTGGGTGAGGTCATTGTGGGTCTCCTCTGGGAAGGTACGTACCTCTGCACCTTCATAGAAAAAGTACCCCTCATACCTGCATATCATATCTGAAATTCCTTAAACAGCCTTTTGGGTTTGAGTTATCGCTAAGGCTGGAATTACAAGTACTCTTTAAAAAGTTGACAGAGTCCCATAAAATCCAAACTGATGGTTTAGATTTTGATGAATGACTGATTAATATTGAACACAACTGACAATTTTTTTTTTAAGATTTATTTTAGAGAGAGCACGAATGGGAGGGGCAGAGGCAGAGGGAGAGAGAATCTCAAGCAGACTCCCTACTAAGCACAGAGCCTGACTGAGGCTCCATCTCATGACCCTAAGACCATGACCTGAGCCAAAATCAATGCTTAACCAACTGAGCCACCCAGGCACCCCCACTGACAAACAGTTTTTAAGCCAATCTGTTATTTTAAGTCATTGTACCTTTGTTTTGTAAATTATGTGTGGTTTTTTAAAATATTCACTAACATTAAATTGCTATTAGAAATATTTGCTGAGAGCCAGTTTTGCTAAAAGAGAACTAGGGTGTTCTGGGAGAACAGGAGCCTCCTACATGGAAGGGCCCCCCTCAGCAACCTTTGCCAATCCCAGCTTTGTTAGAGGAGCTTTTAAGACCCCAAGGGAAAAACAGAATGTGTTACCAAGGAAAGTACTAGTGTCCAATATGTGCAGCCACATCAGTGTCATGAGAAAGGTTTTTTGTTTTGTCTTTTAAGTAGGTTCCACACCCAAGGTGGGGCTTGAACTCACGACCCTGAGATCAAGACCTGAGCTGAGATCGAGTCAGACACAGCCGACTGAGCCACCCAGGTGCCCCTCATGAGAAAGTTTTTAAAGTTAGTGTATAGAAAAGAATTGTGAAAAAGGATTCTATAAATTATGACATTTTGTAATGAAATACTAAACATTAACACCTATTTTATATGATCTCAAGTAGAATCATTGAAAAGAAAGGTTAACCCTATCTCAGACTTTCTTTTTGTTTTGAATTTTTTGAAATACTAGATAGCATTTAGGTGAATACCTTAGGTAAAGTACCTGTGAAGGTGCAGGGGTATGTACCAGTCACACAAACCCGAGTTCCAAGCTGCTGTGGTCTTTTTCGTGACAGAGAACCTGCCTCGCTGTGGGGCACTGGAGAGCTTGGTGAGCGATGTCCCTGATGAGGCCTGGAATGAGCGTGCGGTGAACAGAGTCAGTGCAATCCGTTTTTTGGAAGATGAGAGAGATGATGAAGACAATGAAACGGTATGGAATTGGAGATTGTTGGCCTCCCTAGAAATTCAAAATTTAAAAGCCTTCCAAGATCGAGAGTGGCACCTAATATGGATTTCTTTTAATATTGAATTGTCTGTTTTCTGCTTTGCCTTCAGCATGTGAATTTTTTTTAGAAGACAAAACGAGGTATGTCTAGGTACTAATTCACCAAATGTATATAAAGCAAATGGAACTTTTGGGTTCTTTGGCTTGAATAGTTTATACTCTTGTTCTTTACTTGTGATAGTGGCCCTTCTCACCTCCAGTAAACTGATTAGGAATTTGTTCTGTTTCTGTTGTTGTAGGTGAGTGAAGTCTCTTCCTCACCTCCATTTAGAGGTGTACGGCATTAACTCCATTCACACTTCACAGTGTGACTTGGCTTGCCTTTTGCAGAGCTGTACTTCTCTCTTTCCTTCATGGAATCATTCTTCTCTTCACCCTCAGGCAGAGTGCTTGTGATGTTAGCTAGGTTCAGTTATAAGTTTTCATCCAAACATCAGGAATAGATTTGAAAGTACTACTTAGCCTTACTCCATCCACACTTTAAAACATGCCTCTTGGACTGCTGATGTCTCCAGGAGTCAGTGACAACTCTTGAAATCTTACTACAAGTTGACTTTGGCTTCTTAAACTCCTTGCACTAATTGAAATTTTCATAAGCAGAGCTTAGAGGGAGTACCCGCAGCCCCCAAAGGAAAGAGAGGCTTTTAAATGATTGCCCATGGTCTTTGTGATTCCAGCTGTCACCCAGTGGGATTTTCCCAGTTTACGGTAGGGGAGTGCAGAATAGGAGTTAGGCACGACAAAGTGACTTCAGGAGAAATGAGTGCTCAGTGCTTACCAGGTGGCTTGCCTGATGGTGAGGATTTCACCAGTTCCTTCAGTGCTTCAAAAGCGCCCTTGCAGTGTCATGTTAACCTACCTGAAGCTCCTCCTGAATCTCCTGGACAGGCCATTTACAAGACATAAATGCCATCTTATGAGCCAGAGAGCTTGTGACATGTCAAATAATACAGCTGTTGAAGATTGTCTCTACCCTGTCACTTCACTTCCAGCACGGTGGCCTCTGCAGAGAATGTGAACTCTGTAGGTAATATGAATAACACACCCAGCAGCAAAGTAAGAAAAGAAGCCCTTCTCTCTGGCTTCCCTTTTCCTTCCAGAGCCGTGCCTCCAGGGTTGAAGGAAGCCAGAACCACTTGGGGTAGTAGTAGGCCATCGTAGTGATTTTATTTTTATTTTTTAAGATTTTATTTATTTATTCGTGAGAGACACAGGGATAGAGGCAGAGACACAGGCAGAGGGAGAAGCAGGCTCCATGCAGGGAGCCCGATGCGGGACTCGATCCTGGGTGTCCAGGATCACGCCCTGGGCTGAAGGTGGCGCTAAACCACTGAGCCACGCGGGCTGCTCCATTGCAGTGATTTTAGATTAGAATACCCCCCCCCCGCCCCCAATCATTTTCTTTCTCCACACCCCACTTCACCAATCTTAAAAATCTTCTTTTCCTTGGGGATCCCTGGGTGGCTCAGCGGTGTAGCATCTGTCTTCCCGCCAGGATGTGATCTTGGAGCCCCAGGATCGAGTCCCATGTCAGGCTCCCTGCATGGAGCCTGCTTCTCCCTCTGCCTGTGTCTCTGTCTCTCTGTCTCTCTCTCTCTCTGTCTCTCATGAATAAATAAAATCTTTTTTTTAAAAAAAATCTTCTTTTCCTTGTCCTTCACGGAACTTCATTTTTATCTTCCACTAATCTTACATTTTACGAAGCATTCCTTTATTCTGAAAGTGACCCCTCTGTGCGGAGTAGGTAGGTTACGCAGGACCGCTGCGTGTTCCGCTACCTGCCAGGGAGCCGCAGGTACGCGCGCAGAGCTCCACCTCTCCGCCACTCCCAGCTCCTGCGCTCCTGCAACCCCGAGCGCCCCCGCCCTGGAGCTCGCTAGAAAGAGTTCCTGCGGACCCCCAAACACTCACTGCCCTGCTTGTTTGCAGAGGACGCTCCTGCGGAGGGCCACCCCGCACCCAGGAGAGCTGAAGAACATGAAAAAGACGGTGGAGAATTTGCGGAACGACATGAATGCTGCTAAAGGACTGGATTCAAACAAAAACGAGGTCAACCACGCCATTGACCGAGTGACCACTTCTGTATAGAACTTCACCTCCGAATTTTACCTCCCGCGTCTCCCCCTGCTGTCCGGACGCCCCGTCTGCTGGCCTGGCCGGGAGCCTGGCGCGCCTCGGTCTCCCCGGCACGCGGGCACCTGCGCGTCGCTGCCCCGGGCCGGGCCGCGCGCTGGGCCGCTGCTCACCCACGGAAGTGCCTTAAGGGGCCCCTCCGCCCGCCGGGAGCCGCCTCGTCCCCCGACCTCCAGTCCTTCGTCGGAGTAGAATACACTACTGTCAACAGCTGACCTTTGCTTCTGTCGTATGTTGGGGTGAGGGAGCGCAGGAAGGGGAAATGTGTTTATCCTCCTCCCCCACCCCCATAAAGTGCTGGGACATTTTGAGCTCAAGTTCTCCTCTTGGACCTACTGATGAGACAGTGTTTTATGTACGGGGAATAATTGATTCTTTAAAAAAAATCTTTTTGGCAGCTCAGATAGTGTACATTTAAAAATTTTGTATAGGTATTTCATAGCAAAAAAAAAGTGTATTTCTTTTTTTGTTATTTTATCTTGGAAACGGTACATATTTTAGTATTTGTGCAGACAAAAAAAAAAATAAGCAACAGTCCTAAAGTATTTGTTATCACTTGTACCATCCACTTGTGCCTTACTGTATTCCTGAATCATGTCAAACCAGTTGTACACAGTGGCATCCTTGAGCAGTGAGATGAGAGACTAGGAGTGTGGAACTTTTAAAGCCAGTTGGATTTTAACCAGTAATGTACCTGGTGGATTTGTTTTTAACCAAAAAGAAGAGTTATCACCAATTTGTACATTTTATGAGTTGATTTTTTTTTTGTAAAAAACAAAAAAAGAAAGAAAAAAGAAAAAAAAAAAGGATGAACCAAAGGATTAGACTGCTAATACTTCGTTTCTTACACTTTAACTCTTTAATGAGTGAGTCTCTTAGAATGAGTGCAGTGTCTGATTGTACCTGCTTGGAAGGTATATGCCATTTGTAAAATAAAATAGAGCAGAAAAGCACAACAGGAGGAAACTGGTATAGAAATTCAATTGATAAATGAATTATGTACTGCAAAAGAAAGTATGATTTTTATTGAAGAAAGCTTTAAAAGTTTTATATTGATATAAAACCACAATAAAGCAAAATAACCATATTAGAAATGTTTGCTATCTTTGTTAAGTGCAATTTAATTTGTAAATAGAGTTTGAATCAAAGTATAACAAATCCTTGCTTCAAGTTTTAATTTTAAATCTGCTAATTTAAGGGGCATGGGGGTATGTTTTGGTGTTTCTATTGATTTCTTTCCTTTTTTTTTTTTTTGTATAATGTCATAAAAGAGAAATGAAAAGTGCCAGTCACTATGTGGTATCTAGGAAAATCATGATATTGTTGGTTTTTTGTTTTCTCTCTGTGAAATAAAATCACCCTGGAATTAACCATACAACTTTTTAAAATTAATTATCACCTTGTATGTTCAGATGGTGGCAAGTTAGCTGATTCTTTGACAATGCGCTCCCATCCATTAAATATCTAAACTACTGGTCAGTTTTGAGTTAATTGCTTGCCCTTTTGCCACACAGCACAGACCCCAGAAGTGCCTTCTTTTCTGGCTAATAACTTTGGGTTGTGGCCGCCTGGCCAATTGGACTCCATAGAAACCTGCTTTCAACCAACCAAATATGACAACTTTTATTCCTGCTATGCATTTACTTACTGGGTTCACTTTGCTTTTTAAGTTGTGTGTGTGTGTGTGTGTGTGTGTGTGTGTGTGTGTGTGTGTGTGTGTGTTTAATCAATTTTTTGAGTTGGCACTACCATGACAAGTAAGTGGGTTTTGGCTAGTCAGTTTGACACCTTGCTCCTCAGTCGGTGAGTACCCATTTGATTTTCTTCCATTTTAAGATTTTGGCATATTCTGCTTTAGGCCTGTGAAGATGATGCCACTAACTCATGGACTGATAGATAAGCAAGTTGGTTTTATTTAAGGAGAGGAATCTTGGTGCTAAAGAACAAATAGAACTCGAATGGTGTTTGTTCATTTTCATCTGAAGCCCACCCTTCACCACTCAGTTATGTTACTCCCCTGGCCTTGGGGAAATGTGGTGGACAGAACACAGGGTGTGTTTAAACTTTCTAGAGAATTTTATGTAGGTAATTATCTGTTTCCTTTGGCTTACCTTCTTTACTATGCATTCACCTGTCTTGTTTCTTTGTTGTTTTGTTTCCAGTTTTTAGTATTTTGTCTCCCCCTTCCTGGACAAGGGAAAAGTTACTGTCGTTTTACTTGTTTATGACACTACTGTGCCCTTTACCTTCAGGGTGTGGAGACCAGACTGACCTCACCATGGAAACAACATCAACCAGAGTTCCAACTCAAGAACATGCCAGACTTTTCCAATGAGTCCTCGCTTGCTATTAGAAAGAAAACATAATTATGTGAGAGGATACCTGTCCCTGGCTAGTGCCAGAATTTCCTGACCTCTTCCTAGCGGAGCACTGCTGGCCCTTCCTTCAGGAAAGGGAGGAGTTCACTGTACGGCCAGCCTGTTTGTCTTGTGGGAGTGACAGGTGAAAGCAGGAAAGATTATTATGACCTGTTCACCCACTTTTTTTGTAGCCCCTTATTTCCTGTTTTTAGCAAGGAAATTATGCCTAAGTGGCTAAAATAGTAAAAAAAAAAAAAAAAGTTGAAATAATGATAGTCGGTGTTGGAAAGGTGGTACAGGTAAGAAAACTAGAACTATTTGCCTGGATGTCATGGTTTTTTTCTGGAAAGTTTGAAGGCGTGGTCCTGGCCAACCCAATCTTTCTATCTAAAAACTTCTTAGCTGTCACAGGTAAGGAAGCACAGGTGGAGGTGCCGGGCCCAGCCTTGCACAGCAGCTCTGCATCCTCTTGTGAAATTTACCACACCCAAGAAGACACGCTTGGTGGGTGGGGTGGAGGCTGGGAAAAAGTCTGCCCTGCTCCGAAAGTTCCTCTGAACAGCCAGGTCTCACTTGTAAAAGTGACTGACACCCCTGGTGTGGACACGCTGGTGGCGGCAGTGACAAGGCGGCACAAACACTGATGAGGGACAGCACTGGGGCTACTTATTCGTAAATGGCAGTCAAGGTTATTGTAGCCCAGTGACATTGTGGAGAGTCGAAATGAAATTGCTCCAGCAATTAGTACCAACTCGCCCAAATTTCCAAAGAGCCAATTCAAAAACTACAAAAAGAAAAGAAAAACAAAAAACTCCAAACTTTTTATTACAGATAGTCAAAAACACACAAAAGGAGAATTATGTGATGAATCCCCATATACCTGTCACTCAGCTTCCACAGTTAACAACCCAAAACCAACACTGAGCTGTTTTAAAGGAACCAAATTATGGTTTAAAATACATCCATACGGGGCCTAGGAGGCTCAGTCGGTTAAGCATCTGCCTTCAGCTCAGGTCATGACCCCGGGGTCCTGGGATCAAGCTCCAGGTTGGGCTCTCTGCTCAGGGGGAGTCTGCTTCTCCCTCTACCTCTGCCGGCCACTCTCCCTGCCTGTGCTCTTTTGTTCTCTCGCTCGCTCTCTCAAATCTATAAAAATAAGTAAAATACATCCATAAGAGGACTGCATAGTGAAATAATTTAAAAACTCAGCTTTCAGGTAGGGCACAGATCTGCCCTTTAAAGTAGCACTTTGGAATTAAAGGTTCTGAGAACATAACCCAGCACTGGCATCTTATAGATACAGGTTCGAATCCCAGACCTGCCACGTGGCTTTGGATGAGCTACCTTAACGTCACTGGGTACCTCAGGTCCTTCATCTCTCAAATGGGGCAGCAAGACCTCTCACAGGCTTAAGAGTGAAGATTAAGTGGGAGACCTAACAGGAAGTGGGTGGCTGCTATTATTACAGGTCTCACTGTCATTCAGCAGTGTTATTAGCAGCCCCACAGTCCCATGGAGCCAACAGTATGTGATGACGATGGGAATGTTCCTCAGAAATGAGGGCACCATGCTGGCTTTCTGGCAGAGAAAACTTTCTCACCTGTGGTCTTATATAGAGACCCCTCCGGTTATGTAACTGGGGAGGGAAATCTTAAATCGTCATGTTGGCTCACTTAATGGTGAGGTTAACAACGGTCTCAGAGAGCCCCCCCCCCCCATTGTAACTGGACTTACCAGCTACTCTCCTCAAGTTAACGCTAGTTTCTACTAGAAAGCATTGAGCATCTGACTGAGAAAAAGGATCTCTGCATTTCTACACAATGTCCTCGGGTTCAGGTCTCTTGTGCTCATTTACTGTCTTATGTCTTACTTTATTTCACTTTGATTTTCATTACTTCCTCCTTTTCTGTCTCCTTTCTCTCAAAGGGAGGCCTCTGAGGCAGGAGGGGCAGGTGGGTTTAAGAAGTAGGTCATCCATGGAGAAAAACCTGGATAAAATAAATGCAGCCTGAATTGAGGAGTGTAGAGGACACTCCCACCTTGCAGGAGCTTTTTCTTTTGAAAAGCTGACAGCTGGCGGGAAAGGGAAACCGACCAGAAGAACCTGATCTGGTTACTTTTGTTCAGCAGGTTGTGTGGAAGGTTGGAGAACTTTTGTAGCCTCACAAACTGCCAGAAGGACAGTGTAATTTTAAACTGGGACAGTGGGTAATCAGCGTGACAAGCCAAAGCTCTTGAGTTCTGACTGGGTAAGAATCTGACCCGGTTGATCCTCCAAGGACCTTCTGAGGCATCGACAGTTAATTTCTAAAGCCAATAATGAGCTGCCCCTTGGTGTAGTGATGTGGTAGTGACGATGGCCCTGGTTACTGAGCACTCAGCTGTGTGCCACACAACAAGCTCACTCAACACAGTCTGTTTCTCAGAACAACCCCCTGAGGAAAGTGGTGGCATTTCCATTTCACAAAGGAGAGAATTAAGATTCAGAGAGTTTTAATGACTTTTCCATGATCAAATCACACATGACAAAGTTGGAATTAAAATTCACATCTCCGTTGACTGGAGTCCATGGTCTCGGTTATTGCTTTCTTTTGCTTCGTCCCCCCAAGTCAAAATACAGTGAACCTGTGATTATATTTAGAGTTGTATTTCTCATTATGGTGCTGGTTCTAATTTGAGATTATTTAAGCCTAGATTATGGACAAAGACTGGCACTGAACCAAGTGAAATTTAGCCGCCATTTATGTAGACCTGGGCCTTCACTTGTGTTCATTAGCTGGGGGTAGCCAGTGCTGTGACAGACTCTATACCCTCCAACCCTCCCATTACCACTGCCCCCCCTCCCACTCCATATTATATTGTCCTTGGTAAGGGCCATAAAAACTTTCATGGGATCTTTGTCCTACCATCTCAAACTGTGTGCAACTCTTAAGAGATGGAAGATAAATTATTTGCTTAGAGGGACACCAGAAAAAAAAAATTGGTATTTTTTTTTACCATTGATTGAAGTGACAGTTTGGTAACCAGCTCTCCGAGAGAGCTTTAACATGTTCCAAAAATTGGCAGTTAGCTCTAGAGTGAGCTAATTAGTTAGGAATGATTTTTATCCTCACTACCTTTAATAGCCTACCCTTGGAGAAAAGACAGATACACACGTGGAAATCAATTGTGCTGCAACTTGACCTTAATGCCATTTAGGGGAAATAAGAGAGGTGACTCATGATTTATTATTTAAGATCCTCCTTTTAAAAAAAGAATTGTTGTGAAAGATTTGACAAATAATGATTACTCCCATTTAGGAACTATCATTTAATCAAAGAAGCAGAAAACAGGAAGAATGGAAAACTTGTGTGACTAAGCAGTGTTTCATTTTCTTTGAAACTGTCTCTGCCACCCTGGCTGTAGAAAGAGAGGACTTTGCAGGCTCTACACGGCAGGAAACCCTGCTTTCACCAGGGCAGAATGCAGGGACGCCGCATAACCGATGCCACATTAAATTGAGTCTACAAATGCTTCTCTTTTAGGTCTTTCTTTTCAAAGTAAGTCCTCAGTGAGCTCTTACTGCTCGTATGGAGTTGCCCCCAAGAACCCCTATGGGAAAACACAGACAGCATATAAAGGAAGTGGGCTTTCCTGGGGCTGGTCTGTTCCTATCTGGACCCCTATCATCCTGTGTTCATCGTGTTCACACACCTGAC
This sequence comes from Vulpes lagopus, assembly GCF_018345385.1. NCBI lineage: Eukaryota > Metazoa > Chordata > Mammalia > Carnivora > Canidae > Vulpes > Vulpes lagopus. The sequence continues at coordinate 51,694,417 of NC_054824.1, read as the reverse complement.
TGCTGCTTCCCGCCCTTCCTTGGCGGGAGGTGTGAGTGCTTGTTTATTTAAACCTCCATCAGTACTGCTTGGAAAAACAAAACAACACACTTACTTGTCTGGGCATTGAATGTTCTTCCTGAGTTTTTGTCCTGCCCATTGGCCCGGAGGCGGCATGATGGGTGGGGCGAGTTTCGGTGTTGGTTTGGGAAGTTTCGAGAACAGGCTATGGGTTGGGTCTGTTAGGTTGGGGTTACTCTTGGTTTTCATCATTTTGGAACGTCTGAGGGTCAGAGAGCATTGCCATAGATGGTTCTGGGAGTTCTCATGTTCTGGCTGTGCCTCCTTCTTGAGGGCAGATGCACCTGGGCAGGTACTTCACACAGCCCTGACATGCTGTAGTCCTCCATCCGCGTTGTGTTCTCACCTGGACACCTGCAAGGAAGGTGTGCAAGCCTAAAAACATCACCAGTTAGATACCTGCTTGATGTTGACTCCCTGCACATTAATGAGTGCAGGTCTTCATTCCCCTCACCTTCGCTCCCATCCTCCTCACCCCACCCCCAGCCCCCTGCTGATGTCAGCCAGCAAATGGAGGTGGTGTGCCTCCAGGATCGGATTGAAGCTGCCCTTTGGAAGCTCAGGGTTTGTCACTGGTGGTAATTTGGCCCTGGGCCCCTTGCCTAGCTAGTTCCCCTCTCCAGTACAGCAGTGCCATGCAGCACATAGGTTGTTAGAAGAAATGATATTGACAAAATAAGATGAAGCTCTTGCGTGTATTTTTTCCCCTTCTATTCACAGCAATACGTGATAGGAGTGCATTGCTCTTTGAATAGCTGGACATCAAGTGGCCAGAAAAATCAGCACCCTGGCTTCCCTGCCTCCTTCCTTAGCACCTAAGCATTTTGTTCAGGGCTGCTCAGTGTGCCAAGCCTATTCTTGCTCACTGTCCTCTAACCCGGCACCCACTACAGTATCCCCTCTTCCTTGGAGGCAGTATGTGCAGTGGTTTCAAACTTCAGCCCGTGTCAGAGCTCCTCAGTGGCTGGTGTTAAAGCAGATTGATTGCCAGGTCCCACTGCCAGCATCTCTGATTCGGTAGGTAGGTCTGGGTGGGGATGAGAGACTGCATTTTGAATAAGCTCTCAGGTGCTGTTGTTCTGGTTCAGGGATTATACACAGAGAACCACTGCTTTGGTGTATGGGGACGAGCAGAAGCTTTGCTTAAACAGAGCTGGATTTAAATCTAATGATATACTTAATGTTTGTGAACTTGAAAGGGTTTTCTTCATTTCCCCAAATCTCAGGCAATTTATCTCTACAATGGGAATAATATCTACTTCAAGACGTTTTAGAGAATTAGATGACAAAAATAGCACAGAGTAGGCTTTGGGTAATTACTAGCTTTTTTTTGCTGTCCTGAAATGAACACACAGTTGTTCCCTATGGAGGCAGAAGAGCACTCTCTCCTCTTTTGTGGAGTTCTGAATGTTAAGGATCCTCTTATTAACATATACAAGCTAATGGGAGTAGAGGAAATGTTAACAGAAGTAGAAACTATGCTTACCTGTGGGTGAGTGCCCCAGGGAACGCCTGGAAATGCTGATGGTCAGACAAGGTTAGAGATTATTAGCACTTCCTGACTTGCCTGATAGAGGAACCATGTCTTACTCATTTGTGCCTGTGTTTGACATTGCAGCCAAAAATTCCCAACCCACAATCTGCCGATGCATGTGGGCTGTCAAGAAATCTTCCAGATGCAACATCTCTGAATATTTCAGGATCTCAAATTTCATTTGTGTTCTTCATGCCTTGCTACAATCATTGTAATGTCCTTAGGAGATGGAAATCAAGTTGCTCTATTTCAACTGTCCCAGTTTTTCATCACTTTCTCCAAATCTATTATCCTCCTCCTTGTCATCTCAAGAATGATCCTCAAAATGGATCGCTGGTATGGAAATATACATTAATGTACAAATCAGTACATAAAGTTTAAATGACATCCATTTTTGTTGACTAAAGCAAAATTATCTCTACCATAAAACAATTATCCTAAAGATCTGAATGGTAGTGCCAATCACTTGTCACATAATTTCCAGGTAAGTTGTGTATTTTTAGGCCTTATTCAATGTATGATCACTATCTAAATGATAGCCTCTGCTGAGTCAGGATTTCCTCTGGGAACAAAATTGAACTGTTTTGATAATATTCCTATTAAAATATTCAAGTGCAGAGGTCCTTAAACCATGGCTCACTGCCTGTTTTTGTAAAGAAAATTTTGTTGGCACATGACCATGCTCGTTTCTTTAGAAGAAACCAGATGGCCCTTGAAGCCAATAATACTAAGTATTTGGCCCTTTATAAAAAAGATTACAGAGATTTCTGCTTCTAGTCAATGGGTCCCACCTCATGCCTTTTGCCACCAGAGGGTGCTGGATGTACCACCAGCTTATCACAGCCAGACATCTGCCTGTCTGGACACCCTGTCTTCCCACGTGCCAGAACTCAGAGAGGCTGTACTTGGTCCCTGCTGCCAACAGCATAACCTGTCCCACCTCTTGCTCTGCTCACACTGAGATCTTCTGTGACACATGCCTGGGCCCACCCCTTCTCGACTGCTTGGGGGCTGAAGCACCCATCCTGGGCCCCTCAGCACCCATCCTGGGCCCCATTACAATTCCAGTCTTGGCTGAGCAGCATCATTACATGACAGGTAGTTTCCATAGTTGAAATTCTTTAGCATCTCGTAGGAAGAACTACAGTATATTTTTTAAAGATTTTATTTATTTATTTATTCATGAAAGACACAGAGGTGGGGTGGGGGGGGGCAGAGACACAGGCAGAGGGAGAAGCAGGCTCCATGCAGGGAGCCCGATGCGGCACTCAATCCCGGGTCTCCAGGATCATGCCCTGGGCCAAATGCAGGTGCTAAACCGCTGAGCCACCCAGGTATCCCCAAGTACTACAAGATTATAAAAATTGTTAAGATAGCACATTTTTTAAGATTTGTTTGAGAGACAGACAGAGTGTGGGGTGGAGGGAAGAGGAAGAGGGAAAACCCCAAACATGGAGCCTGAACACAGGCTTAATCTCATGACCCTGAGATCATGCCTTGAACTAAAACCAAGAGTTGGATGCTTAACTGACTGAGCCCCGCCCGGCCCCCCATGAGATAGCACATTTAGATACTGTCTGAATGGAGTAAATTCAGGCTTTACTCCATGTAAACCTTGATCTTCAGTACCCTTCATAGGTGCCTGGTTCTTCCTTTCTCCGCCAAGGTTCTTGATGAGGAGACCTATTCTTGTTCTCTCCCCTTCTAAATTCCCACACACCCCTTCTGCCGGGGCTGGGGGCACTCCTTCTCCAATGCACCGTGGAAACTACTCTGACCTGGTCTCCATGTTGCCAATCTGGTAGACATTTCCCTCCCAGCTTTATTGAGATATAATTGACATATGGCATAGTGTGAGTTTAAGGTGTACAAAGTGTTGATTTGATGCATTTATATATTGTGAAATCATTACCGCTGTAGCATGAGCTCATCTGGACACTTTGATTCAGCTCTTGCCTTTCTAGACCTGTCTACTGCATTTGGGTCTGTGGACAGCTCCTCCCCCGGGGAACTCTTCAGTGCTTTTCAACTTCTTTGACTGCAACTCGGTTTGAGAAGGAACTTTCTGTATAGCAACCCAGTAAATGCGTGCATAGACGCAGCTGAAACTAAAGTTTCCCAACATAGTACACAATAAATTCTGATATTTCCAGTTTCATTTTTTTTCAGTTATAGTTACAACAAAGTAAAACTGATTTCATGGCTCACTAATGGCTTGAATCCTTATGCTTTTGGTTCCCCTGACGTTCTTCTCTGCTTCTCCTCATATATCTCTTACCAGCCTCTTTGGTCCCCAGAATTTTTTATACTCCCCAGTGTTCTGCCTCCAGCTTTTTCTTCCTAACTTATGTATTTCCCCGGGGGATCCCATCCTTCCTATTCATGCTACAGACTCCAAAAATCCGTCTCTCTTCTGGAACCTCAGCACTGTGCTCCTACAGAAAATGATATTGGCCCCAGGTTCCATTGCCAGGGACCCATACTGGGTCAAAATAAGGGGAGACTGGTCATCATGTTGAAACTCATGTACCTGCATTTGATTTAGGACAAAGCTAAGAGCAAAGCCAAAGTAAAAAGTCAGGTGGGTTTTCTGCAAGGATCTAAGACAGAACCAGTTTTCTGCATTGTAAAGTTCCAATGTACTCTTCCCAGTGTTCTCTTTCTGTACTCTATTGTTAGAAGTGAGTCACTAGACTCAGCCCACACTCAAGGGAAATCATCCGGCTTTATCATCAATATGAGAGGAAGAGATACTAGCTCTCCTTTGCTGAGTGACTGCTGTTATGTGTCAGGCACTGTCCAGGCTGCAGGGCATACACAAGTTCCATTCAGTTATAATTCTCACAACACTATGAGCTTCGTGGTATTATCCGTATTTAAACGATGAGGAAATTGAGGCATAAGTCAGATAATTTACTTGCTCACAGTGACAGCTTTTATGTTTGAACCAGGCTGGTTTGATTGTTTCAATAGTCACTTCCCAAGGCAATCTCAGCCCCACCATTTGCAAAACTTTTCAGATCAAATGCCAGATGGGGCGGCGATGTAGAGAGATTGAGAAACGGAAGTACAAGCTGCTCCAGTCCAGTGTAGCCTCCTGATTAGTTCCCTTAGGCTCCCCTGGCTCAGTTAACAGTGGCAGGGATGACAGAGGGAGAAGTAAAATGGGATGAAAATGGCTGATGGGAAACGAAGCCCCCCAGGAAGCTTCTTACAGGTTGTTTAGCATCTATGGTATAGTCAACTGCTATGAAGCTGTGCTGGGGGAGGGTGGGGGGAAGGGAAGGAAGGGAGGGCAAATTGAGATGTAGTGAGTGTTCATCCTTAGAGGATGATTACAAAAGAAGAGGAAATAAATCTGCATAACTGACAGGACATTCATGTAAAGTAACTTTTCAAGTGTGTGTAGTGTTTCATAGTATTCGTGCCCTCTTGGAAGAGAGAGAATATGTCACCATGGAATAAGAATCACATGTGGGTTTTCTCTTCCTTATTAAAGATTCAGGGAAAAAGCCTTACTCAAACTGGGGCATTTCAGTGGAGAAGGGTTATTTTCCCTGCCTCGTGACAACCTGTTGGACCAGGTTTCTCTATTATATTTATATGTTGTGTCAAGTTAATCACTGGGGACCTCTGCCTGCTTCTCACATTGACAGCATGTCAGGCAGAAATTGAGGATTTTCCAGAACTATGGCTGAGCTCAATTCATCTGTTAATTTTCTAGACTCTCAGCTCATCCCTTCTTCTGAAAACTGAATGTTGTAGGCACTGTTTCTGTTCTTATGGCTGCTTGTTACTCTGCCTTCTGCTGTCTGAAATCTTTTCCCTGTACTCTTAAGGGGAAGTAGGAAAACCAATTTCCACATGAAAATGTACTAAAAATCACTTGACTTTTCCTGTTTGGTTTACTATGGTGAGTCCCCTGGAAATTGACTCTGAGATGGAACTGGGGAATGTTCTCAGCAGCAATCCTGCTAAGAGAGTGAGGGAGACAGGATGGGGCCTTGGGAGAAGCTGAGCAGCAATGCAGTTGCAACAGAGGCTTCAGCCCATCCAACTGGGTTTGGAAGCCCCAGTGAAGCAAGAGGTAGGCTTTTGTACCTCACAACCAGTAAGTAGGTGCTGCTGCCTCTGGAAAGGATGCATAAGCTTGGGCAAGGCAGCTCTCATTAGTGGAAATCAGCTAATTTGATTAGCTGGGGATGGGGTGGCGGGGGGTAGACTCGGGGGTGAGCAATCAGCAGATGCTCACTCAACAGCTGGGTGATCTGAGGGGCATCTGTACTGCATACTGCAGTACCCACTACAGATGTGCTCCAATGGTCTGGGTATTTTCTGAGTATTTGTACAATATTAAATATTGAATAATTTCTCTTCTAGGACTAATTTTTTAACTCACTTTTTATTAGTATTTATTATATCTCATGAGAAGAGATTAAGAATCATTGACTTTGGGGATCCCTGGGTGGCTCAGCAGTTTAGCACCTGCCCTCGGCCCAGGACATGATCCTGGGGTCCCAGGATGGAGTCCCACATCAGGCTCCTTGCATGGATCCTGCTTCTGCCTCTGCCTGTGTCTCTGCCTCTCTCTCTCTGTCTCTCTCATGAATAAATAAATAAAACCTTAAAAAAAAAAAGAATCATTGACTTTATTAGGTACTATCCTGACTCCAAACACCCCAAATTGTCTTCTGAGCCTGGAGTACATTATATATATAATAAATATTTATACATAAATCCCCCCTTTCTGGTTGTTGCATATCTTAATTTCTAATTCAGTGAAAGCCTTCCCTATCTTCCACCTCTTAAATCAGGAGTAAGCCACTGGTGATACATTTTGTTCTAATAGTTTAGTTAATCAAAGGGCTGAAGAGGTTGGTTCTTTTATTTTTTCTTAGGGAATGTTTAAAAAGTAAATTTGAAAAATGGCAAACTGTTGCACCATCTCATATTTCCTTGATTTCCTGCAGTCTCTGTTTTTCCATCATTAACTTAAAAAAATACAAAGTCAGTGTATACAATTCAGCATTCAGCTAGAGATAATACCAGGAGAAATAAAGCAGTGATTGTTTTTCACTGTGCTAAAAAGTTTTAAAGGGCATGGCCCCTTTGATTTTCATCAAATATATATGGTTACATTTTGTGTGCATTTCAAACAATACCATATCAAATTAAGTCTCATTTTCCACACATAAAAGAGTGAACAATTTTAATCACCCCCTAGCCCCATCCAAGAAAGCTTGCCAGCAGAGTAAATTGGAGACTAAATTTGTGCTATTTTCATTTCATGGCAAAAGTTATCTTGTAAACAGAAATAGCTGCTCTCTTCATCACAATCATGTGAACCATACTATGGTTTATGAGCATCAGTACTTCTAAAAGGACTTTTCCTGTAAGAAAAGTTTGGCATATTTCTTAAACACCCTATAACAATGTTTGCAAGCGTTTATTACATGCTGGTCCTGGTGCTGGTGCTGGTGCTAGGAAATATGCCCCTGAATCAAAATTCAGAACAGAAGATATAATAAGACACTGTGAAGATGGCCAACAGCTGCCTTTGTAATGGAGGAGAAAATTCTCTGCAAAATATTAGTACTGATACTTAGAAAATATAAGGCAGCAGTAAAACAGATCCACTTTTAGATTGGCAAAACAAACAAACAAACACACAAACAAACAAACAAACAAACAAACAAACAAAACAACCTTTATAACCAGAAAGGATAATGGAAAACTGTTGGAGACATGGCTGAAATATGAATTCCATCCTAATGAGGCCCTGAGTTTACAATACTTGTCTGTGTACACTTTCTGGGAACACATCACCATAATTTGAATTTATTTCTATGGAAAAAGTAAACTGGAATTATGTGAGTTTTGAAGTATATGAATCTTCAAGAATACATCTCTCAAAGTTAAGCATCAGTCTATCTTAAAGGGTGTGCTTTTTCTGTTTTATTTTACTTTGATATTTCTTTCTTTTTTTGTGTGTGCTAATCCCATGACCTATAATTGACTTTGGGCTGTTAGTAAGGGGAGATGAAGCAGGATATAAAGAAAAGTCTACAGAAGCAAGGAAAAAGAATGAGGAAAAGGGAGGGATGTGAAGGGAAGGACAGAAGAACTTGAGAGGGTCTATATGGTGAGGGAATGTATTGGCTACAAGAGGAGAAGAAATACTGCTAATGAAGCAGCAGCCATCTGCTAGGTGGGGCCATACAGCCAGCCATCCAACCTGGGTTTGGATCAGGACTTAGCTCCTCACTGTGCAGCTGAAGTTTGCCAGTCAGTAAACATGTGTTTACTGAGCTTCTGCTATGTGCTGGGCATTGCCGCACACTGTAGATGATGGTGAATATGCTCTTGTGGAACCTATGCATCATGCTGTTAGCAAGAATTTTTTTATTTTTTTATTTTTTTAAAGATTTTATTTATTTATTCATGAAAGACAGAGAGAGAGAGAGAGAGAGAGAGAGAGAGAGAGAGAGAGAGAGAGGCAGACACAGGTAGAGGGAGAAACAGGCCCCATGTCAGGAGCCCAATGTGGGTCTTGATCCTGGGACTCCAGGATCATGCCCTGAGCCAAAGGCAGGCGCTAAACCGCTGAGCAACCGAGGGATCCCCTGTTAGCCAGAATTTAATTGAAGAAAAGATGCAAGGGAGATAGAGAGCATGTTATGGGAGGATCTAGAGAAGATTTTATTAACTAGGTGACAACATAAGACATGAAGAATTTCCTTGACTACCTCAAGACTCCAAGTCTCAATTCTGTATCTGCATCATGAACGTGATGGTGCTTATTACACAGGATTCTTGTAAGGATTGGGAAGGAGAGATGTATGATTTGGTAACATTTTACTTGGGCCCCCAGGCTGTAGTCTGCTGACACCTGCCCTAGACCATCCATGCATGTTTACTGTACTATGGGATAGACAGGAACATCTGTCTGACTTAAGCCACTGTGTCAGATGCTGAAGCTGCTGTGCCCTGCCCATCTCTTGAGCTTCTTCTCCAGGCACTGTTTAACCTTCTGAGAAGTTTTTGTTGGTACAGCTCCCTCTGGCTGGAGTGACCTTTCTGTCACATTCCCTCTGGTGCACTGCAATCACCTATCACAGGTTAGGCCTAGAGGCTCCTTTCCTAGCCAACTCTGCTAACCTCCCCCAAATAAGAAATGAACTGCCTGTGAGCAGAGACCATATGTTGTTGTTTCCATTCCTCAGGATCTAGCACAGCAGAGCCTCTATGCCTGCTTGGCTGAGTGAGTAACCTTTTTCTTCCTATAAAACAGATAACATTTATAAAATCAGAAAGCAGAACAGACCACTTCAGTTAGAAATAACCAAATGAAGGCCACAAACTAAGTGTATTACTCCAGGTTTATTTATATTTTATTTATTCATTTTCATATTCTGCCTGTCGTGAAATCCTAGCCCTCTGAATCAACCTGTGTCTACAATTAGACTCCTTCCGATGTATTGACTCAGTTTTGCACTGACACCTGCAATACTCTTCCTTGAAACACTACTGCCCAGACCATGTCCTGCTTGAATTCTCTTACTCTTTCATTTCTGTTCCTGCATTTTCTCAGTGATCCCAGACACCTGTCTAGTTTCCTTGCTCCTTACCTGGTGATGCGGAATAGTAAGTGAAACTTTTGCCTGAGAACCTAAGATGACTAGCATGTAAATCAGTTAAGAAAGAGAGTATCCAGCTTGGAGCTGGATGATGAATTCCAAATCTTGTTTTCACACCAAGGATGAAAAGTACTGGAAGAGCAGAAAATGGGGACTTGCTTGCAGAAGGAGTTGTGAGAGTGAGTGCCCCCCTTCTCCCACCAGCAACTTCCAAGGAGAAAGGTGAGAGTACTTGCCTTCTCTTCAAAGTCTGCAAGAGGGGCTTTAACAAGACCATCCCGGAGAGCTAGATATGTACCTCTTAGAGTCACAGCATCAGAACCAACTGAAGAGGGACACACTCCTGAGACAGCCAATGGCCTAAGACCAGATAGGCAGCTGATGAAGGAGATGCTCTTGGCTCCAGGTGGACCTGACCTTCTAGAGTTTATCCCGACTTTTCTCCTGGACAAGATCCAGGTGCAAGCAAGAGGCAGATGCAGCATGGGCTCACCTCAGGTCTTGTCTCAGAACATCTGGAAGAGCCCTTTCAGCTCAGCACAGAGAAGCTGAAGATGACATCTGAGTCCTAGGAGCTTCAAGCAGTCAGCCAGGTAGAGATTCATATGTCCAACCCCAGAGAATTTCAGCGAAGGTCCACATTGATGGGCCGATTGCCAGAACACCCGCAAAAGCACCAGTGACAAAAATGGTGTCACCAACCACGAGCCCAAAGTGCACGAAGCCACCTTACAATAGTGCCAGTAGGGGGAAAGCTTTCTCTCCCTCTCACATTGCCTACTTCCTCTTACAGGTGTGGTTCCAGCACCGCAGGGGTGGTGGAGGGCTTCAGCACAGGTGAGCAGGCTGGCAGAGGAGGAGGAGATGAGTTAGGGGAGCAGGAGGAGGGCTGCTGACCTGACCTATCTTCTGCGGGCTGGCATCCTGCCCAGGGCCAGGCCTCAATGGAGAAAGGTAAGCAGGCATGTCTTCATATCTCGTGCTCATTTGGACTCTGATGGGGACCTGGAGTTTCCAGTTTCTGGATTTGAGGATGTTTGCATTAGCTATGAATGAGCAGAAAAATCAGAGGAGAAATGGGGGAAAGCCTGTTTGGTGCCTGTGTTTCCCCCACATCAGGCCTGTTAATTAAATCAGTTAAAAATTTTCACACTTATATTTTTAACTTACAAAGACTGTGCAATAGTTATTATTTCCAATGATTTTTTTTTTTGCCAAACTTAAAGGAAAGAAAATTGAGAGGTGAAATGATTGGCTTTTGAAATTGAAAAATGAGGGTGTAGTTGCTAAAAGTAAAGAAATATCACACAAGGACATTAAAGATTGAGCTTACTCTGTCATTAACTACATCACCACACCCTGAACTAATATATTTCACAGTTCAGCTATCTCTGGGATTAGGAATCTGTTATTTTCCACTTCTGCTCTGCAGCCCTTTGGAGAGGAAAACAAACAGAATCACTGGAATCTATTCAGTTGGGGGAATCCTGTTGAAATACAGGAGACATTCTACTTAAGACTGAAACCTCCTGAAAAGGTTGGCTTTAAATTTTGTGTCCTCCTTAGGGAAGTATCTTAATTTGAAATTCTTCTTAAGCCAAAATGCCACAGAGGATAAAATATCTTCAGAGTTTGCAATAGCTGGGCTGCTAAAAGGAGCCAAATGGAAGAAAACTGGCACCTGGAATAGTACGGGTGAGGTCTGCAGACTCCATAGGTGTGGGAGTGACAGTGATTGTGGTGGCTGTGACATCACCTTTATTTTGCCACAAATCATTTGCAGAATGACTTTCTTTCACAACCAGGTATGTGTGGCATAAATACTCCCATTGCTATGGAAATCAAAATGGGCAAGCCTTGGTTTCAGGGACTTTGATTTTAGGGACTCCATCTGGCTGCCCACTTGTACCATGACTGTGACTGCCCCTGCCCACTGGCCTCTGAGAATGCAGCAAGAGGACTCTCTTCTCTCCAGGATGTCACTGACCAATTTCCACCCTTTATAAGGCAAACTCTTTACATCAAAAATTATTTTTATGTTAATATGTAAAACAAAAGAGCTTATATGTGTGTATATTCAAAAGAATAATAATAGAAATTAAACAAGAACCTCCCCGCCCACATACACACAAACAGACACATATAGATCAATGGAACAGACAGCCTAGATATAAACCTACATTTAGAAGGTCCATTCATCTATGACAAAGGAGGTAAGAATGTATAATGGGGAAAAGACAGCCTCCTCAATAAATGGTGTTGGGAACACTGGACAGCCATATGCAAAAGAGTGATCACTTTCTCACACCATACACAAAAATGGGGCAAAATGGGGCATCTGGTGGCTCACTTGGTTAAGTGTCTGACTCTTGATTTTATCTCAGGTCATGATTTCAGGATCATGAAATCGAGCGCCATGTCGGGCTTTGTGATCAGTAGGGAATCTGCTTGAGAGTGTCTCCCTTTCCCTCTTCCCCTCCCCACTTCTTTCTCTGTCTCTCAGAAATAAACTTAAATGGATTAAAGACCTAAATGTGAGACCTGAAATCATAAACCTCCTATTAGAAAACATGGCAGTAGTTTCTCTATCACTAGACATAGTAACATTTTTTTTTTTAGATATGTCTCCTCAGGCAAAGCAAACAAAAGAAAAAAATAAACTATTGAGACAACATCAAAATAAAAAGATGTTATACAATAAAGGAAATCATCAAAAGAAAAAGGCAACTTACTGAATGGGAGAAAATATTTGCAAGTGATATATCCTTTGAGGGGTTAATTTATAAAATTTAGACCTTAGACAACTAAGCACCAAAACCCCCACAAATAATCCAATTAAAAAAATGGTCAGAGGATCTGAATAGATGTTTTCCCAAAGAAGACATACAGGTGACTAATAGACACATGAAAAGATTCTCAACATCAGTCGTCATCAGGAAAATGCAAATCAAACATCAATGAGATATCACCCCCCACCTATCAGAATGGCTAAAATCAAAAACACAAGAAACAAGTGCTGGTGAAGATGTGGGAAAAAAAGAACTCTCATGTACTGTTGATGGGATTGTAAATTGGTGCAGCCACTGTGGAAAATAGTATGGGGATTCCTCAAAAAATTAAAAATAGAAATATCGCATGATCCATGGTTCTATTACATGTTTACTTATAGAAAATGAAAACACTAATTCGAAAAGATATTGGTGCATTATTTACACTAGCCAAGATATGAAAGAAACACAAGTGTCCTTTGATGATGAATGGATAGTGCTACACACATACAGAGAGAGAGAGAGAGAGAGAGAGAGAAAGAGAGAGAGGAATGTTATTCAGTCATGAAAAAAAGATGAGATCTTGCCATTTGCAAAAACATGGATGGATCTAGAAGGTATTAAGTTAAATGAAATAAGTCAGACTGGAAAAGACAAATAGATGATTTCCATATAAATGTGGAATCTAAAAACAAAAGAAAAATTAATAAACAAAAAGCAGAATCAGACCTATAAATACAGAGAACAAATTGATGGTTGCCAGAGGGCAAGGGGGATGGATGGGCAAAATGGGTGAAGGGGCGTGGGAGATACAGGCTTCCAGTTACGGAATGAATAAATCATGGGATTAAAAGGTACAGCAAAGGGAATATAGCCAGTGGTGTTATAATAGCATTTTATGGATATAGAGATGGTATCTACACTTGTAATGAGGACAGCATGTAGTATAGAAATGTGTTGAATTACTGTGTTGTACATGTGAAACTAATGTAACATTGTGTGTCAACTATACTAAAAAATTATTTTTAAAAATGACAACCCTTACATATCAGCCAGTTTAAGAAACAGAACATTGCCAACATTTTTGAATTCCTCATCTTAATTGATCATGGCCTTTCCCTCCCCACACTCCGGAAGGAACCTCTCTCCAGAATTTTTATCAAGCCCTTACCTCTCTTTTAAATTTTACCACACATGCACATATCACTAATCAATGTATTATTTAGCTTTGTCTATTTCTGAGATTTAGATATATGAAACTATGGTCTGTATTTTTTGGTACCTTGTTCTTTCATGTATTTATATTTTTGAGATTCATCCGTGTCAATATGTGTAGCTTGCTTTTTTCCTTCTTTTTTTCTCTCTCTTTGTCTCTGGAGTCATATAATTCTTGGCAATATATAATAATTGGTATGCATTTTGGTACTGAAGTCATGAATTATTGAGAATAAGAAGCAGTACATTATAGTAACAGGGGTTGTATCTGACAAATGATTACAGTGTTGAATGAATCTTTTCTATGAACTCTGTGATTAGTTTTGCATTTGGTCACTTGTAGTAGATCCTGGTGTTCATGCTTTCTTCAGCTGCAGTCTCTGACATTCCTTCATCTTCCTTCTCCTCATGTAGGTCCTTTGAAATTAACTGTCTAGCTAATTTAATATTCCATCCTTCATCGCAGTGAAGCTTCCTAACTTTCCTTCTTTTTTTAAAAGACTTTATTTATTTATGCACGAGAGACTCAGAGGCGGAGACACAGGCAGAGGGAGAAGCAGGCTCGCTGCAGGGAACCCGATGCAGGACTCGATCCCAGGATTTGGGATCACGACCTGACCCAAAAGCAGACACAATCACTGAGCCCCTCAGGTGCCCCTGAAGCTTTCTTGCATTTCAAATTGACACTTGCTTTTTTTTTTTTTCTTGTTTTTCAGGTGGAAGGTCACCACTATCCTCATCTTCACTGCTCTCTTGTTCATGAACCAGATACTTTGGCTGCCAGCATTCAGCAGCAGCACCTAATTTCTTGCCTAAGGTCAGCCTTCAGGGATTTCTGGGTCATCTTCATCATCACACCATACTATCTATGGTAAGGAGGGATGGGTTCATCTATTTTCATGAAACCACAATCTTTGTCTAAAGCTGGATATGTCACCATGATGTTCATTTCATCCCATCTCTGGGATTTTTTACCCAGCTCTTCATGGACACTCTTGCTGGGCTGTGCAGCGGAGGCCTCAGGACTCCATTGATGGGCCCATGAGCAGTGGTCCAAGGCTCTGGGCAGTGGGGGTTGGGCTCAGCCTCACTGATTGGCACCAGATCCAGGAAGGAAAGGGCTGGGTGCCAGCATGCACTTGCCAGGCTGCTGCAGAGCCCTCCTGGGGCCAGGGTGGCTGCACCTGCTGTCACGGAGACGCCAGAGTCAGTGGTCACCCCACGAGGACCCCCATGCCAGGGCCGACTGGGTGGGGCTGGCGGCCCTTCACACACCCTTTGCTACCAACACTTACCTGCCACTGACTCCTTCCTTTTCATCGCTGTGTAATGCTCTGTGGTATGAAAACATTAATTTTATATGTGAGTTCTATCCTTGATTGAGATAAAGACATTGACATTTTTTTTCTCTTATAAATACGGCTACTATGATCGCTCGAACATGGCAGAGCAGGTTACAATCCTTGGAATATGTCACTAAATGGTAAAACGTAAGCACGTGCAATTTTACTAGGTGACACCAAGATATTTTCCAAAGCAGTTGTTCCAGTTTATAATCACACGGGCAGTATATAAGAGTTCCCACTGTGACACATCTTTGATTATCATTAGTACCGTCAGACTTTACATCTTTATCAGTCTGGTGGTGTGAAGTGGTACCTAATGATACTAATTTGCATTTCTCTGGCTAGTGCAATGTCTAACTTAATAAGACTGGGCATCTTTTCAGGAATTATAGATGTTCTTTTTTCCTCTTTTGTAAAATTCCTGTTCCTGTCTTTTGTCTGCTGTGTAGGTTTTTTTTTTTTTTTATTGTGTCATAGATGTTCTTTATTTGGGATCTTTTAAGTGTATTGCAAATACTGCCACCCAGTTTGTGCCTCCTCTCTTCACTCACTTTGTGATGGCTTTTTTTGTTTGTTTTTTAAAAAATTTTTTCTTGTGATGGCTTTGATGAACAGCATGAACAGAAGTTTTAAAATTTTGATGTTGTCAAATATACCAATGCTTTCTTCATGGTGTGTATTAAGAAATCCTTCCTCCGAGGTCATAGTCTCTTTTGAACATCAAAAATTTAGCATTAACATTTCAATTTATTAATCTGTGTGGAGTGTGTGTGTGTGTGTGTATATTATGCTCGATCAGTTAGATATTTCATACCTGTATAGGGATACTGGCAGTAGGATATAGGAGAGGAAGCACAGCACAGCCATGCGTGTCTTCAGCAAGAGTCCACCCAGTGCTCCAGTGGCCATTCTTTAGCCTCCTAGCAACAGGACAGGTACGGGGAAGGTATCACACTGGCTTAGAATCTCTAGGTTCCGTAGGAACCAATAAGTCTTCTAATTAGGACATAGGTAGTGCTGGCAAGGAAAATGCCTAGTTAGAACTTATGTGGTGTCAGGGAAACTTCCCACAAGATACTAATGGTTCATTCACAGTCTTCCAGAACAAATATATTCAATCAGGGGTAATTTGTTATCAAAGCATTGCTACTTAGACACACAGCTGAAATTCTACCTCTATCAGGTTTCAAGGGAAACTGGAGAGAAAAGGTGACCCAAGGTCAATTTCCCACAGACTGTGTACATGTGTGTGCATGTGTGTGCATGAGTGGGGATCTATTTTCATTATTTTCTGTATGGATAATGTGTTCTCCCAGCATCATTTGCTGAATAACCCATCTTTTCCTCACTGATCTGCAATGCCAGCTAGACCACTTTCCAGCCTTCACTATACACGAGTCTGTTTATTAGCTCTGTGTGTCCCAGTACCAGCCTGTGCTGCTTACTACCACAGTCCCAATTAATGCAGTGCTATCTTTATATCTAAGCCTTGATATCTGGAAGGTCAGTCAATTTGTGATGGTTTTTTTGACCTGTCAACTTAGGCCATAGTCCCCGTGAGGCAATCCTGGCTGTTGCTGTGAAGCAATGTTGCACATGTAATTAAAGCCCTTAATCAGCTGACTTTAAGAAGATTATCCCGGATTATCTGGTGGCCTCACTGAACCTGTTGGAAGGCCTTAAATGCAGGACTAAAGTTTCCCCAGGATATAGAAGAAATTCCACCTGTGGATGGCAGCTTTGGCCAGTTCCTGCTGAGTTCCATCATGCTTATGACTGCCTCCTGTGTGGATTTTGAATTCACTTAGCCGGTCCCAATAATCATGTAAGCCAATTCCTTAAATGTCTCTGTCTCTTGCTGTCTCTGTGTCTGTCTCTCTTGCTCTTTATATAAAATAGATACACTATTTACTTATTCTGGCTTATTTATTTATTTACTATCTATCTATCTATCTATCTATCATCTATCTATCATCTATCTATCTATCTATCATCTATCATCTATTTATTTATTTATTCATTCTAGTTCTGCTTCTCCAAACCTTGACTTGTATATTATTCTTCTCTTCTTTGTTTCCAACAAGTTTCAAAATTCACTTGTCAAGTTGCACAAAATTACATGCTTGGGTTTTGATTTACATCACAGTGAATCTGTATGTTAATTTGGGTGAACTGATACCTTCATAAAATTGAGTCTACCTATCCACATTTTTCCACCTATTTTAAGTCATATATATATTTCTTTAAAGATGCATGATTCTCTGTAAAAATCTTATTTTGGTAGTTATTACAAATGCTATCTTTTAAACTTCTTTCTTATTACATAAAATTCACATATAAAACTTTCTCACCTTAATGAATTATTATAAACAATCAAATAATACTACTTAGATCTAAAAATAGAATATTGCCTGAAGCTTGCTGAGTGCCCCACCAAGTTCATATTCCCCCCTTTGTCACCTGAGACATAATCATCATTCTGGTCTTCGTAACAATCTCCTTCCCTCCTTCCCTTCCTCTCTCCCTCCTGTCCTTTCTTCCTTCTTAGTCCTTTTGCTAATTCTGTGAGGATTTATATATCATCTGGTTCAGAGCCTTATCTAGATGGACTCATGCCCCAGGTAGACTTTAGTGGATACTTGATTTATAACTTGTGTGAGGCCACATTAGTACCAAACCTTCACTCTTCCTGGTGAAATAAACATTTTATCATTACAAAGTGTCCCTTTTATATCTCAGAGCTTTTCCTTTTGATCCTTAAAGTCAACTTTCCCTGATCTTCATGCACCACACACTAGCTTTCTTCCATCCTTTTATTTTCAGCTTTTCTGAATTCCTATGCCTGCTGACCTCTTTGGCTTGGCATCTCTTCTTATATCTTTTCCCAGAATCCTTTACTCTTTTAATGCCCTCAGAGCTACAAAACGTAGACTTGGTGTAGATTTTAAGTTAGCCTAAGTAGGACAGTTAGGACAAGTGAACCTCATTGGCCATTGTCAGAAGCCAGCTTGCAAAGTTAGTTTTTATGTATTGATCTTACATTCTACAGACTTGTTGAACTCTTACTAATCCAAGCATTTTATGTATTCTTTTAGATTTCTACATAGATAATCATGTTATTTGCAGATACTTTCCAGTCTTTACCATGTGAATTTCTTTCTTTCTTTTTTTCTTCTCTTGCACTGGCAGGTACCTCCAATATAATGAAAAGAAAATAGTAATAGTGGAAATCATTGATGCTTCCTGATTTTAGGAATCATTTAATGTTTTACTTGTAAGCAAGATATTTGCCACAAGTTCTTTATAGATAAGCTTTGTTAAACAGGTTCCCTTTATTTCTAGTTTGCTACAATTTTTTTTTTAAATTTTTAAAATCAGAAATGGTATTGAATTTTATTGGAGGTGATTTTGAATCTATTAAAATGATCATATGGTTTCTGTCTTTAAATATGTTATTGAATTGAATTACCAGATTTTTCTAATATTGAACCAATTTTGTGTCCTTGGATAAATCTAACTTGATCGTGATGCATTATTATTTTTACATATTTCTTGATTTGGTTTACTAATGTTTTATTTAGGATTTTTGCATTTATGCTCCTAAGAGAACTGGAACTTAACTTTTTTTTTTTTTATAATGTTCATGTCTGGTTTGGGTATCAAGTTTATTTAAGTCTCATAAAATGAGTTGGGAGTGTTTTCGGTTGACCTTTCTTTAAAGGAACTAGGATAAGCTGAGAATTATCTGTTCCTTGAACACTCAGGAGAGCTTACTTCTCAGCCATCTGGGTTTTGTGTGTTCTTTGTGGGGAGATTGTAACTATTGATTTAATTTATAGGCTGGATCTACAATTATTAAAGACTCCTGCCAAGGGAGTGCAGGCTGTGCTAGCAGAGCCTGAGCTGTTTGGCTGCTGGCAGGCCCCCGTTACCTGGCTGTCCTGTGTTCCTCTCCAGCATTTTCAGAGGTAAAATCCACACAGGCTGCATCTCCCCCCAGTGGCCACAGATGTGTGACTCTGAAAGAGAGTTTCATAGAGGGGAGAAACCAGCCAGGTGCTGGCCAATTGCATGTGGTCCAGCACTTTTGCAAGGGAGTGATTTTCCACAAAGGGATATAGGCTTGGTCTGCTCAAGCGGAATGAAAAGGACAGGGAGTGATAAGTGGGAGCCATGGAGGGCTGGCTCTTGGGTGAAAGGACAGATTGGCTCCCTGGGAGGTGTGGGAACATGGGGAGAGCCAATGGTGTACTGGTCCTAGAAGCTCACTGTATGCCACACCTTGACATTCGATTGCTTGATCTGGACATATCCCAGGGTCAGTGGTGGCAGGGTCAATAGAGGCATGCCTGGACAGGGGGTAGCATTCCAAGCATCAATGCTTTACCAACAAGTGAGGAAGTTTATAAAAATTTTAATGTCTGTTGGGGTGCCTGGTTGGTTCAGTCAATTAAGTGTCTTAACTCTTGATTTCAGCTCAGGTCTTGATCTCAGTTTGTGAGATCGAGTCCCGCATTGGGATTCTGTGCTTAGTGCTCAGCAGGGAGTTTGCCTGAGATTCTCTCCTTCTGTCCCTCACTCTGCTCACACTCTCTCTCCCTTTCTCTAAAGTAAATAAGTAAATCTTTAAACATTTTTTATGTCTGCTACAGCTGTTCTAAGCATGAGCTCTGATTACAGGATATATGTTTTTGGATTTTTTTTTCCAGCTCTTTGAAGATAATATATCACACTCTTTGATTTCATTATTCTGTGAGAGATCAACTACTAGTCAAACTGTCAATTTTGTATCAATAATTTGTTTTTTTTTCTCTACAGTGTTTTTTTTTTGTATATTTTTTATTGGAGTTCGATTTGCCAACATATAGCATAATACCCAGTGCTCAACCTGTCAAGTGCCCCACTCAGTGCCTATTACCCAGTCACCTCATCCCCCCGCCCACCTCCCTTTCCACTACTCCTTGTTCGTTTCCCAGAGTTAGTTTCTATAGTGTTTAAGATCTTTTTCCTCTTCTTGTGTTTTGCAGTTTCATGATGATGTATCTAAGTGTTATTTCTTTTTATTTATTCTGCTTAGGTTTCCTGATCTGAGGATTAGAGTCTTTCATCAATCTGAGAAAGTTGTCAGCCATCACCTCTTAAATACTGACACTCCCCATTCTTTCAATGACCTCCTTCTGGATTGTATATTCTGTTTTCTCACTTTCCCCCCATTTTTAAAAAATCACTTCATTTCCCTCTGATTTCTTCCGTATAATTCCTTCAGGTCTAAATTCCATCTCATCAATTCTTTCATCAACCATATCTAAAGCCATATTGAAACATCATATTGAGTTTCATTTCTATGTGGTCCTTTTCCAGAATTGTCTGGTCAACCTTGTTAGATTCTTATTTCTTCATCGTATTTCAATAATCTTTTATTTCTTTGAAACCTTAAACATGCTTATTATTTTTTAAAACAATTATTTGTGGGTCTGCTGTGATTTACCATTTTGTTGTTTATCATCATGATAGCTAATTGCCTTTTATTTGCTGATTTTTTACTATAAGGTCTGATACTTTACAACTTCAACTGTGGGGAATCTTTGAGATACTGAGTTTGGAGTGCTTGAACGAAAAACTTGATCCCTTTAAGCAAATCTTTACATTGGGGGTTTGGAGGAATCACACAAATACAGTTGATTATGAACTGCTTAGGTTCATTTATATGTGGACTTTTTTCAATAAATACAATATAGTATTATAAATGTATTTTAATGAATTTTATCTTCCTTATGAATTTCTTGATAGCATTTTCTTTTCTCTAGCTTACTTTCGTGCAAGTATATAGTATATACTATGTAAAACATACAAAATATGTGCTAGCTGATGATTTATGTTATCTGTAAGGCTTCTGGTTAGCAGTAGGCTATTAGTATTTAGGTTTTTAGGGAGTCAAAAGTCATACACAGATTTTCAATTGCATGGGAGGTCAGCAGCTCTAACCCCCATGCTATTCAAGGGCCACCTGTAGTGTGAATTCCAGATCCAAACCCATTTGACTATAAGCTTATAGCTAACAACCTTCATAAAAAGATTGCAGGGGCTCCTATCAGTTTACTAAGAGACAAGGCAAAAATAGCCAAGTAGAATATAATGCTAATAGCTGCCCTGCTTGCCTGCAAGATCTGTGCTTATGCTATATAATTATTGTTGATAATGGTAATACTTTATGGTAACACACCTATAGCCAATCATAAGTGAAGTAAAGGAAAGAAGTAAAATTCAATTCAGTATGTTTAACTCTTTATGAAAAGGTTGAGTGAATCTTTTGGATTCAGTGGTTTTCTTTTATTTTTTATGTTTTCTGCCATTGAGCCCACATCAACAAAATAACCAAATTTGCTTTTAGGGTGTAGGTTTTTAATTTTTAAAATAATTTACTCATTAAGAAAGTCCCCAGGTAGATGTGCATTTGGTCCTTTAGAGATTCTGCATGTGCAGCAGCACACACAGTTTTAGGAGTACTACAGACCTCTTGCGCATGATCCATCTCCTAAGGGACATGGACCTTTGGTTATAACTGATTTTTAAGGTGTCCATAATTGCACCTGTAATAGAACAGGGCATAGGAATCTTCACTGAATTTGTCAGTGGATGAATTAGAGAAAAGAGGATAGCTGTTGGCCTTCAGCAGCGCCTGGAGCTGTACAAATCTTAGGGGAATGTTTTTCTGATATTTAGGTAAAAATATCTTGAGCTGTATGATCTTTTCTTTATTTGCTATGCATATTTTCATTAGTTTTATAATATTCTCCAAAGAATTTTTTCTCAGACTGGAGAAGAATGTTTCTGAGTTGATAATGGTTAAGAGTTTATGGAGTTTCAAGATTTGGTATAGACTTGTAAGTATTCCACTCTTTGAAACTGCAAGAATATAGTTACATTGACCAACCTGTAATATAACAGAATAACCTAATTACTTTTTTAAAATTCTTTTCCTCCAAAGAAGCTGAGATGCAAGTTATATGAATAATAACTTATTTATTCATTGCACAATATAAGTGTGAAAATAAGTTTTTATGGTCAAATTGTCAACTGCTTTTTTAGTTTTTTTTTTTTTTAATTCCAGTTAGTTAACATACAGTGTAATATTAGTGTCAGGTGTACAATATAGTGATTCAACACTTCCATATAACACCCAGTGCTCATCACAGCAAGTGCAGTCCTTAATCCTCATTGCACATCCCCTCACTCACCTCCCCTCGGATAACCATCAGTTTGTTCTCTATAGTTAAGAGTCTGTATCTTTGTTTGCCTCACTCTCTCTTTTTTACCTTCTGTTCATTTGTTTTGTTTCTTAAATTTCATATATAAGTGAAATCATGTGGTATTTTCTTTCTCTTACTGACTTAATTCACTTAGCATTATACCCTCTAGCTCCATCCATGTTGCTGTAAATGGAAAGATTTCATTCTTTTTGATGGTTGAATAATATTCCATTGTACATACATACATACTACTACTTCTTTACCCATTCATCAGCAATGGACACTTGGGCTGCCTCTGTAATTTGGCTATTGTAAATAATGCTGCTATAAACTTAGGGGTGCGTGTATCCTTTTAAATTAGTGTTTCTGTATTCTCTGGGTAAACACCCAGTAGTATAATTGCTGGATCATAGAGTCGTTCTATTTTTAACTTTTTGAGGAACTCCATACTGTTTTCCAAAGTGGCTGCATCACTTTGCATTCCCGACAACAGTGCACGAGTGTTCCTTTTTTCTCCACACCTTCCCCAACATCTGTCGTTTCTTTTTTTTTTTTTTTTTCATCTGTCGTTTCTTGTGTTGTTGATTTTAGCCATCCTGCCAGGTGTGAGGTTGTATCTCATTATAGTTTTGATTTGTATTGCTCTGATGGTAAGTGATGATGAATATCTTTTCATGTGTGTTGGCCATCCGGATGTCTTCTTTGGAGAAATGTCGTTCATGCCTTCTGCCCATTTTTAATTAGATTATTGGGGTCTTTTGGTGTTTAGTAATATAAGTTCTTCGTATATTTTGGATACTAATCCTTTCTTGGATATGTCATTTGCAAATATATTCTTTCATTCTGTTAGGTTACCTTTTAATTTTGTTGATAGTTTTCTTCACTATGCAGAAGGTTTTTATTTTTATGGAGTTCCAAAAGTTTATTTTTGCTTTATTTCCCCTGCCTCAAGAGATATATCAAGAAAAACACCACCACTGCTGATGTCAAAGAAGTTACTGCCTGGGTTCTCTTCTAGGATTTTTATGGTTTCAGGCCTTGCATTTAGATCTTTAATCCATTTTGAATTTATTTTTGTGTATGATGTAAGAAAAGTCTAGTTTCATTCTTTTACAATTTTCCCAATACCATTTGTTTAAGAAACTGTCCTTTTTTCATTGGATATTCTTTTCTGCTTAATCAAAGATTAATTGACCTTATAGTTGTGGGTTTATTTCTGGGTTTTCTATTCTGTTCTTTTGATTTATGTGTCTATTTTTGGGCCGGTACCCCACTGTTGGTCACTACAGCTTTGTAATATAACTTGAGGTCTGGAATTGTGGTGGCTCCAGCTTTGCTTTTCTTTTTAAGGATTGCTTTGGCTATTCAAGATCTTTTGTGGTTCCATACAAATTTTAGAATTGCTTGTTCTAGCTCTGTAAAAAATGCTGTTGGTCTTTGTCAAGGATTGCGTTAAATGTGTAGATTGCTCTGGGTACTATAGACATTTTAACAATATTTGTTCATCCAGTCAATGAGCATGGAATGTCTTTACATTTCTTTGTGTCTTCTTCAATTTCTTTCATCAGTGTTTGTTTTTAGAGTATAGAGTCTTTTGCTTCTTTGGGTAGGTTTATTCCTAGGTATCTTCTTATGTTTGGTACAATTGTAAATGGGATTGTTTCCTTAATTGCTCTTTCTGCTGCTTCATTACTGGTGTATAGAAATGCAACAGGCTTCTATACATCAATTTTGTATCCTGTGACTTCACTGAATTCATTTATCAGTTCTATCAATTTTTTTTGTGGACTCTTAGGGTTTTCTATATAGTATCATGTCATCTGCAAATAGTGAAAGCTTTACTTCTTTCTTACTGATTTGGATACCTTTTCTTTCTTTTTCTTGTCTGATTGCTATGGCTAGGACTTCCCATACTATGTTGAATAAAAAGTGGTGAGAGTGGACATTCTTGGTTTGTTTCTAACCTTAGGGGAAAAGCTCTCAGTTTTTCCCGATTGAGAATGATGTTACCTGTGGGTTTTCATATATGGCCTTTATTATGTTAAGGTGTGTTCTCTCTAAACCTATATTGTTGAGAGTTTTTATCATAAATATGGGTATTGTACTTTGTCAAATGCTTTGTTCTGTGTCTTTGGGAATGATCATGATTTTTATCCTTTCTTTTATTGATGTGATGTATCATGTTGATTGATTTGTGAATATTGAATCATACTTGCAACCCAGGAATAAACCCCATTTGATCAGGGTTTTTAAAAAATGTATTGTTGAATTCAGTTTGTGGTATTTTATTGAGGATTTTTGCACCTATTGTTTTTCAGGGATATTGGCGTGTAGTTCTCTTTTTTAGTGATGTACTTATGCAGTTTTGGTAAAAAAAAGATGATGCTAAAAAAAAAGATGATGCTGGCTTCATAGAATGAATTTGGAAGTTTTCCTACCTTTTCTATTTTTTTTTGGAATTGTTTGAAAATAATACATGTTAAGTCTTCTTTAAATGTTTGGTAGAATTTGTCTGTGAAACCATCTGGTCCTGGACTTTTGGTTGTTAGGAGTTTTTTGATTTTTTTTCTCATTTGTGATTTTACTTATTTGAATTCTTTCTCTTATTTTCTTGATAAGTCTGGCTTATCAAGAAAATAAGAAGTTTACAAATTTTATTGATTTTTTTCAAAGAACTAGTTCGGTTTGATTGATCTGTTCTACTTTTTTTTTCTTAGCTTCTATATCATTTATTTCTGCTCTAATCTTTATTATTTTTTCCCATCTGCTGGTTTCAGGTTTTGTTTATTCTTTTTCTAGCTCCTTTATGTTTAATGTTAGGTTGTTTATTTGAGATATTTCTTACTTATTGATGCAGGCCTGTATTGCTATAAACTTCCCTCTTAGAACCTCTTAGATTCAGTTTTGGATCTGTCTTTTTATTTTCATGTTTCCTTGGATATTTTTATTTTTTATTTTACTTACTGGTTGACTCACTCATTGTTTGGTATCATGCTATTTAACCTCCATCTATTTGTGGTCTTTTCAGATTTTTTCCAGTAATTGACTTCAAGTTTCAGAGCATAATAGTCAGAAAAGATATGTGGTATGACTTCAATCTTAAATTTGTTGAGGCTGGTTTTATAGGCTAATATGTGATCAATTCTGGAGAATGTTCTGTGTGCCCTTGAAAATAATATATATTCTGCTGTTTTAGGTTGGAATGTTCTGAACATATCTATTAAATCCATCTGGCCCAGTGTGTCATTCAAAGCCATTGTTTCTTTGTTGAGTTTCTGTTTATATGATCTGTCCATTGATACAAGTGGGGTGTTAAAGTCCCTTACTATTGTTGTATTATCAATTAGTTCCTTTATGTTTTTTATTAACTGGTTAAGGTATTTGGGTGCTCCTATGTTGGGTGCATAAATATTTAAAGTTGTTATATTTTCTTGTTGGATTTTCCTTTTTATTATAGTGTCCTTTGTCTCTTATAGTCTTTGTTTTAAAGACTGTTTTGTCATATGTAAGTATTGCAACTCCAGCTTTCTTTTGACATCCATTTTTGTGGTAGATGTTTTTCATTCCCCTCACTTTTAATCTGCAGGTGTCTTTCGTTCTAAAATGAGTCTCTTGTAGGCAACATATAGGTGGGTCTTGTTTTTTTTTTTTCCCATTCTCTGACTCTTTGTCTTTTGACTGGAGCATTTAGTCCATTTATATTCAAAATAATTATTGATATATATATATACATATATATATTTATTGCCATTTTATTACTTGTTTTGTGGTTATTTCTAAAGATTTTCGCTGATCCTTTCTTTTCTTTCTCTCATAGTTTGCTGATTTTCTTTAGTGATGCATCTGGCTTTCTCTTTCTTCTTTGCATGCTTATTAGTGGTTTTTGAGATCTGGTTATCACTCAGTTTATATATAACCTCTTTGGCATGTAGCAATCTATATTAAGTTGATGATCATTTAAGTCTGAACCCATTCTTTTCTCCTCTCCTCCCCCTGTTTTAGGTATATGGTATTGTATTTTATATCCTTTTTTGTGATTTCCTTGACTGATTTTTAACAGAAATATTCACTTTTACTACTTTTGTGTTTCTTACCATTATATTGTCATTTTTGATCACTCCTTTCCATTCAAAATCACTTTTAATATTTCTTACAGGACTGGTTTAGTGATCAAGAACTCCTTTAGTTTTTGTCTGGGAAACACTTTATTTCTCCATATTCTGAATAAAAGCCTTGCTGGATAAATTATTCTTGGCTGCACATTTTCCCCACTCAACTCTTTGAATGTGTCATACCACTTTCTTCCAGCTTGCAAAGTTTCTGTTGAAAAAAATCCTCTTGTATCCTTATGGATTACTGACTTATTTTGTCTTGCAGCTTTAAAATTTTTTTATGCTAGATTTTGCAAGTTTAATTACAATATTTCTTGGTGTGGGTCTACTTTTGTTGATTTTGATGGGAGTTGTCTGTGCCCCCTGGATCTGGACATCTGTTTCTTTTTCCAAATTAGGGAAGTTGCCAGCTATTATTTCTTCAAATACATTTTCTGTCCTGCTTTCTCTCAACTTTTCTTCTGTGACTCCTATAATAGAAATGTTATTACTTTTGATGGAGTCACTGAGTTCCCTAAGTCTATTCTCATTTTACATAATTCTGTTTTCTCTATTTTGTTCACCTAGATTACTTTCTATTACTCTGTCTTCTGGGTCATTAATTCATTCCTCTGCTTCTTCCATTCTGCTGTCTATTCTGTCAAGTGTGTTGCTCATATCATATATGGAGCCCTTCATCTCTTCTCTGTTGTTCCTTATGTCTGTATTAAAGGTCTCACTCATGTATTCTACTTTTCTCAAATCCAGTGAGTGTTCTTATGATCATTGCTTTAAATTCTTTGTCAGATGTGTTACCAGTGTCTGTTTCTCTTAGATCTCTGGCCATAGCTTTGTCCTGTTCTTTCATTTGGAATAAATTTCTCTGTCTCCACACTTTATCTGCCTCTCTGTGTCCATTTCTCTGTGTTAAGAAAGTCAGCTGTATCTTCTGCTCTTGAAAGTAATGACTTTATGAAGAAGAGGTCCTGAAGTGCCGTGGATTGCAGTGTCCCTCATTTACCAGAAGCTGGCACTTCAGGAGAGTATCCTGCGTACATTGCTTATGCCTTGGTGTTGTGTCTGAGTCACTTTTCCTTTCAGTTTAATCATCTGCACTGACTCTGCCTGTTGTGGGCTGTGCTTGCTCTCTGTGCTGTAAATGGGACCCAGGCAGGCCAGTTCTAAGGGTCTAATATTGCCTGCCAGGGAACTTGGGAGCAGGGGCAGGGCAGCAGTATTAGCAAAATTTGTGTTGGGCCGCTAGTCCTATCCTGGATACCCCCAAGTCCTATGCCAGGGTGGCAGTGGCTGGGGTTCTAAAGCCAGGTGCAGCTGGGCCTGGAAGGGGAACATAGCTGTGGGCACATGTCTGGGCATGGTGCAAGGTGGCAACTGCACATGTGGCTAAAAGCAGTTTTTTAAGAAGTAGCAGGAGTTTTACATGGGTGTTTATGCTAAAACTGACCAAATGGTAAACTTGCAATGTGTGAATTTCACTGTATGTGAATGATACAAAAATACTATAGCAAACATTGAATTCTAGTAGACAGTATATATGTGAAAATGTTTAAGGTGAAGTGTACTGATGTTTATAACCTACTTTGAAATATAGCCAAGAAATCACATGAATTGCAAAGGATAGGTGGATAGTTCCATTATAGAGCAAACCCAAAAATATGAACAACTGGAAAATCTAGGTGGTGGGTATTTAATGGCTATTTTATAATTCTTTAGCTTTCTAATATGTTTCAACATTTTCATAATGACATGAGGCCAGGAGGGAGAGGAGAGTAGCTAAGGGTATGTCCCAACATCACTATAAATTCTTTTTGAGTGCCTTACTTCTCCTTTGCCAGCAGATATACCAATACAGTGTTCTATACGCACAGCCAATCCATAAAAGAGAGAAAACTAATGGACAGGAAACAGGAGTCTCCAGAGTCCCCAGAAATGAGATTTGGGGTTATGAGCCCAGAATGCCCTAATAAAAGGTATAGCTATTCATTCAGTGCTTGCATGTGTCAAGTTTTGCCCTAAGCATTTTTGAATGTCACTCATTTTAATCCTCCTGGCAATCCTCTAAGCTGGGGAGGGGGGTGGTAGAAGGCATTATTTACACATTATAGATGAAGAAATGCAATCTAGGGGAGAGCATTTCTTCCCTGGATTTTAGGAGGCCAGAATGATGAGAAAAAACTTAATCAGAAATTAGAAAACAATAATAGGCCAAATTTCATTAACACTGAAATGTGCTTTAACATCTAGTTTGTGATTACCTGTCAGGGAAATCAAAAGGAAAGAGAAAAGCATCACGACTTTTGGGAACCTGGAGCTTTCTTTGTAAAAAAACAAAACAACACAAAACAACTTTTATCATTATCTAGACAAATTCAGCCTCACATCCCATTTTTGCTTGAAATACTGGCTACTTTCTGTGTATTCAATTATTTTAATATTTTGTATTTTTATTGCTTTGTTCTGTTTACCTTATTTACTAAAATTACTCTTGAAAAACCTCAAGTAGCTTGCTGGTTTCCCAGGGGAACAAGTATGTCTTCCATAACATAGAAAGGGGGAAGCATGTCTCTTCTTTTTCTTCCCTGTATCTAATTTTAAGACCACTTTAAGCTGTCAGCCATGTTCTAAATGGCTGTATTTTTAGTTTTTTTTTAACTTTATTTATTTATTCATGAGAGACAGAGAGAGAGAGAGAGAGAGAGAGAGGCAGAGACACAGGCAGAGGGAGAAGTAGGCTCCCTGCAGGAAGCCGGATATGGGACTCAATTCCAGGTCTCCAGGATCATGCCCCGGGCAGAAGGAGGCGCTAAACCGCTGAGCCACCTGGGCTGCCCTATTTTTAGTTTTGATGTTTTACTTTTCTTATTAGTTTTTGGTCTTCCTATTTTATCATTGTGCTGCTTCACTATGTAATCAATATTGTTTCAGTGTGACTTTAGTAAGTATAAAGTCCAATAAAGCGGGTGAGCCCTCTCCTCCCTATCCCTTTCCTTTCCTGGGAACTTCCTCCCATCCTCTCAATCAAGAGATTTTATAATAGGAGAAATTTTTTTTTTTTCCCCCACAGGGTTCTAGTCTTCTGGTTGGAGCTAAGCTAGGCCAGTTAGGAATAAAAAATGCAGAGATCAGCAGATATGCTTTTTTTGAATGACCAAGATACAAACCTATGGTGTTGTCCGTGACTTTTTTCCTCCCAGAGAGCTGGCAAGCAGAGGTCTGACCACCCATCTCAATTAGAAACGTTCCTGTTGGAAGCTTATGTGGATCCTTTCAGTGAATCTTATTTCAAAATTGCAGTGGGATTGTAGGTTGGTCCACATTGGTTTAATTTGGGAAGTGCCCAGGGTTGAAACTGGTTAAAGTTATCAACTTCATCCCTTGTTCTCTTCCATCAGCATGGGAAATCACATCGTTTTCCCAGAAACTGGAATATGTTGTCCTCATGATGTAACATGGTGGGTAGGATAAGTTATAGCAAGGAAAGCATTTTCTAAACCTGAGCAGTGCATGCAACTCTCAAAAAAAATTCTCATTCACCCATGTTGACTAACCAATATTTTGACTTAAATGGAATCAATATATAAAAAGTAAAACTTGTCACATACTTATGTTTATAAATGTTACATGCCTATGAAACTAAATCAAATTTCTTTTTTTTTCTTTAAAGATTTTATTTATTTATTCATGATAGAGAGAGAGAGAGAGAGAGAGAGAGAGAGAGAGAGAGATAGAGAGAAGCAGAGACACAGGCAGAGAGAGAGATGCAGGCTCCCTGCAGGGAGCCCGATGCGCGACCGGATCCCAGGACTCCAGGCGCCAAACCGCTGAGCCTCCCAGGGATCCCCTACATCAAATTTCTAAATTAAATAAATAATACTATGCAAAGGGATCATAACCATACTTATAAAGCTTTTCCTATATGCAAGGTCCAGTCTAAGTGCTTTATATCTACTTAGCTCATTAATTATCACAGAAGTAGGTATCGTTCAGATCTCATCTGATGTACTGATGAGAAACTGAGGCACATAGTGCACTTAGCTGTTAAATGCTGGAGTATTACTTTGAACCCAGGCTTCAGAGAACGCATACGTCACAATTATGCTAAGTTGCCTGTCAGAAAAACAATGAACGACATTAAAGTGACAGATGGCATTGATCAGTTCACATTAATTTGCAGATAGTAGGTTTAGCTCGGGAGAGACACATGTGTGTTGACTTGATTCTTTTAATTGAAAGAATGATGGATCATCACCCCAGTCACCATCATGACTCTTGTCATTATTTTCTTTCTTTAGTGATTAGTATTTTAATCATATATATCTGTTATTTGGATGAGATAATGTAATAGTGCAGCACAAAACACAATTCAGTAAAGTAAAAAAAAAGAAAAAGAAAAATCACTCCATTGCATATTTATTTATTAAACTAGCTGTTAATGAACTTTTGCAAAAGTAGCATGAAAAATATATGATCTGAGGAACACATTCTGGACATGTTCTGTGGGTTCTTTTGACTTTATAGAGGCTCAGCCTAACCTGTCATGTGCCACCCGAACTCATCTACCATTTTTCCCTCATTGAACTGCAAGAGAAACCTTCATCTGTGTTGTTGTGTGGCCTTCTCTGGGCATCAACATGATCATAATTGCAAGGATAGGACAACCTGAGGCATACGGGGTTATTAGGCTGTTAGGTTCTCCAGAACTTACTTATACTAAAACACTTAAATTACCTTTGGGATAAAAATGCAACTTTAAATTTCTTAAAAAGTTGTGATTTCTCAAAAACATGTTCTGTTGGGGTCTGTGAAAAGCACTGGGTTTAAAAACTACTGAGCCGGTGAGGGGGTATGTCTCACAGACTGCGCTTCAGTCAGAGGCTGGGAGGAATGTGGGCAAATAGAGCGGGTTGCCCGGGGGAGACAGGGAGCGCTGCACGCTGGTGGTGGCACCGCCACTCCACACTGTCTCTGGGGTGTGGGACACTTCAGTGTGAGCAGCAAGGTGCTTCTAGTTCCATCAGCAGGCTCTTACCATAATGATGACGCTGGGCCTGTTGTTTGGGTTGCTCTTATTTTGCTGAAGATGGATGGAGCACTGTTGCTCAAGTTCAGGCTTCACCTGTGTGATGTTAACTCCATGAATCTGTGGGCAGGACTCCGCCTGAGCAGAGTCCTGGTTGCAATGTGTCCTGTAAAAGAGGGATGACCCCCGGGAAGAATGCCCTGACATGGGGTTGTGGGAAACACCGCAGGGCATAATTTTCCTGATTTGCTGTGTCACCAGTTCTGGGCAGGACTTTGCACCCAGTAGTGCTCAGTAACTCCAGGTCTAGAGAAGAAGTGTGCCCTTGCCCCTTCTAAGGTCTCCGGAGACATAGTTAGCTCCTCTGTGGCACAATATTGTTTCTGGTATTTTGTAAGTATGCTCAAGTGATTAATGGCCTTGAAGGAGATTTTCTAGAAGACGGCCTCTGAGAAAATGGCAGGATGCCTTGTTTTCTTTTTGTCCCCTTTTAGAACATCTCTACTTTCGTTCTAATAGGCGTTCCTTGGGGACATTCTTAACTCGTCCTGGCACCAGCCTCAGCTGGGGCTGCTGTCACTTGGCTCTGCGTAGAATGAAATTAGTGAAGAAGTCAATCAGCAGGTCCTGCCTTCTCTCCTGGGATGTGGGGCAGAGGCTTTCGAGATCTCCTAAGAGCTAACCTGCCAAGTTCCCACTGGGCCTCATTACAGGGAAGGGAAAATTTCCTGGTCCTTTATGGGACAAGCTCAGCTCAGTTAATGAAAAACGGAAGGAAGAGTCAGACCAGAGCAGGAAGCTGAGGAGGTAGAGCCCCAACATGAGAACACAAGAGAATATTTTTTAAAAAATAGAATATACTAGGTTTAAAAAAATAGTTTTAGACCTTTCCCTTTGCCACTAGAAAATTGAATATTAATGAAGGAAATGTGTATCTAGCTCTGGTCCAGAAAAGTGTGTCACGAAGATGATAATATTGCCTAGCTGTCACTTTGTGTTCTTTGCCCCCTGGCTTGTGGTGGACTGCACATATTTAGTTATTTTCAGTCTTTAAAAATGGAA
Organism: Vulpes lagopus; assembly: GCF_018345385.1. NCBI lineage: Eukaryota > Metazoa > Chordata > Mammalia > Carnivora > Canidae > Vulpes > Vulpes lagopus. The sequence continues at coordinate 51,662,413 of NC_054824.1, read as the reverse complement.
TTTTCTAGTCTGATAGTATAATATAGAGGCTTATCTTGCACCCTTAACATCTGAAGTGAAATGGCTCTCTCCATTTTCTCTGGACTGGCTCCTTTGCGTTTGATAGCGTGTTGCCATGGTAACATCCAGAGGGTTTCTCTGCCAATGGGGCTGTTAATGGACTTTTCTATTCTCGGTATCAGAGAGGAAGTGGGGAGGGGAAACAACATCATTTAACTACTCAAGTTAGCTGAATAAATCCCACGAATGTCAGTGAAATAATGGCGAAAATATTTGTGTGCGGAGGTATTAAAAATAATCCCTTGATAAAACACTCTTCAGGCACAGTGCGCCCTTCAGATTTATTTATTTATTTATTTATTTATTTATTTATTTATGCATTTATTTATTTATTTAAGTTTGGTTTGGACTTTCCAATCCTTGATCTACGACTGGACTTCACCTTAGAGGATTCAGGCAGACGACCACCCTATATCATATACAGTATATATCATATACAGTCAGTTGACATAATACTGTTTCTGAAAGGACATCACTTCTGCAAATAAAAATTCTTTCTTTGTAGTAACTTAAAAATGTTTCTATTCTATTAATAGAATATAAATTTTTAATTTTAATATTTTTAACTTAATTTAAAATTTTTAAATTTTAGTTTAGTTTTAATGTAGAATTTTTTGTTATGATTATTGATTATTGTCAACATTGCCTAGCTTCTAAAACTGCTTGTTGATTGTTTTAGCAGATGTGTCTCATTTTGGTAACAAGTTTTATATCTATATAAACTACATATATTATTATTATATTATATATAATATTATTATTATACTACTATATAACTACAGAGTCAGCAAAATCCTTCCAAATCACTATCTCTTTGATAGTGGCTTAATGAAATAATTTTGTTTCTAAGCAGTTTGTTTGCTTATTTATTTGCCTCTATATTTTACACTTTTTAAGTGACCTAGTTAAACCTTTAACTTTGTACTAAAGACATAGCTTTGCGCACACATCTCTCTTCAACACAGGGTGACGTTATGGGAAAGAGGACACTTTGTAAGGGTTATACTGCCAGCAACTTTAGAATATCTGAAGAAAGGGAAAGAATAAAACATGGCAGAGTGAAAATAATCTGCTGAAGATATTTTCCATGCCTTAGAATATTGTTCACCCACAGGATGAACAACATATTTTTAGATGAGTGTTATCACTGTGTTATCATTGTTTTGGAAACTCTACCCCAATCATTTTTCCTCCTTAAAATTCAAAGCAGGAGCCAGTACCTTGGTAATGTCTTGGCTCTGGGAGTCTATAGCAGTGCTCAAAGAAATCCCTAGAAAGTTTGTTATGAGAAATTGAAGAAGCTACATGCAAAAGGAAGATTCTGGTTGTGACCACAAGGAAGAAGATTGTTCTCTGACTTGTACTTTTAACAGCTTTGCATTAGGTTCTAGTCACATCTCTGGAGACACTCAAGGTTATTTACATTCCACAAGTGACGAGCAAACATAGCAATCCTTATAGGCAAAGCAATCCATTCAGAAATATGTTGCTGTCTTGCTCCTTAAAGGCATCCTTGTAGATGGAAATGGCTTCATTGGGTATTTTAAATATTTTATTATTTACTTATTCAGGAGAGACACACAGAGAGAGGTAGAGACACAGGCAGAGGGAGAACAGGCCCCCTGTTGGTAGCCGAATGTGGGACTGGATCCCTGGATCCTGGGATCATGGCCTGAGCCAAAGGCAGACACTCAACCACTGAGCCATCCAGGTGCCCCAGGCTTCATTGGGTATCGATGAATGTATGCATACACATGCATGTGCTGTGGTGTGTGAATTTAATACACACTCTCTGAACCCACATATTTAGAAACTAGTAGTTATTTTCAGTCTTTAAAAATGAAATTTTCTAGTCTGATAGTATAATATAGAGGCTTATCTTGCACTCTTAACATCTGAAGTGAGGTTATTGGAGTTTCGTGTCAACTTCTACACAGAAGCATATTTACTTGTCTATCACTTTGCATGCATCTGTCTAAAATGAAGATGACAAAGGCAGAACTGGCTCAGGAGTTGGTGGCTATGTCTTTGAGATCTGTTACTCTCTGGCTATGTGTCCCATAGTAGATGGCTTAACTGCTCTGGAGTTCAGCCTCTAAACCTTTAAGAGATTTAGATCCATATGGTGTCTAAGTCCTCTTTTGGTCTCCAATTTCATAGATGATTACCCAATCTGCAGGAAACTTGAATCTTCCTCTCAAGTTTCTCAAGCACTAAGACTGCCAATCATTTACAGGAGCAACATATAAACAGAAAAGTCATAATATTAATGACTTTATAAAGTCTTTTCAGAAATCTGCACATGGGCTGACTTACAGGGTTGCTTCATTTCTATTATGATTCTTTTGTCTCTTAGAATAAGCTGTGGATATAACTTCAGCAAAATTTTTAGATCTTTTAGAAAAATGCTGATTTAAATCAACTACAAAGGAGAGAAGAAAAGAGAGAATAACCTTTTGTTACTTCTCTACTTAATTCTTAATGATCAGAGATGGGAGAGAAGAAGGGGGAGGGAGAAGTAAGGGGAAGTCTGGAGGGGAGGAGGGAGAGGGGAGAGGGATAATTTTGCTGCTAGAATGAAACTAAGGTTTTTAGTTGATTACAATTTTTTTAAAAGTTCTGTTCAAATTTTCTTTTGAATAAATTATTTACAGTTACTTTAAGGATTTTACATTGAAACATAATTACTCATTGTGGAAAAGGTGGATTTATACTGGATGAAAACCAAAGAAATCATGAAAGAAAGGAATAACTGAGTAGGAGGTTAAAGGAAGGGTGGGAGCTATTTGCTGGGTTTTAGAAATGACAGTGGTAGTTTTAATATCAATCAACGCTTGTGTATTATTCTGAAAGCGACTGGAGTTTTCTCTGAGACATGCAGTGTTAAGCTTTGCTGATCAACTTAAGGTGGCATAAGCTTTTTGGAAAGCAGTTTGGCAACATACATCAATAACTTTAAAAATTCATACTATTTGGGGGCACCTGGGTGGCTCAATTAGTTAAAGCTTCTGACTCTGTTTCCACTCAGGTCACAATCCCAGTATTGTAGGATGGAGCCCCACATCAGGCTCCCTACTCGGTGTGGAGTCTGCTTGTCCCTCTCCTTCTGCTCCTTCCCCTAATCTCTCTCTCTCAATTAAATAAATAAAATCTTTTAAAGAATCGTTACTAGTTGACCTAAGAATTCTAGTTTTGGAAATCCATCCTAAGGAAAAACTATTAAAAAAAATGGGGAAAGATTTATATCAGAAGATTTTTTTCCCTTAGGTTATATTGACTTGTCAGTCAGCACCACCCACAACCATGTTTTGACTTTGTTCTTTCCATCATCTGTTATAATCATTCTCTTGCAAATACCTTCGTTCCTCTTTTCTGCCCCCCTTTTATCTTATTCATCTGGCAAACACTGACACTGAAGGAACCCAAGGATGTCTACTCTTTCCTTGTACCTAAACTTGATAGAGAGAAACACCATCAGGCAAAAGAGTAGGACTAGAAGTTGATGATTACCAACATCTGATGCTATTTATTAATGCTCTCTATGTGTACACCAAATTAATGACAATTTCTATTCCTCCTCATGCTGAATCCAAAGACCAACATTCCTTTCTTCATAACGCACCTGGACCCTCCTTTGGCCTTCTGGGCATCACAGTTTCTTTGTTTCCTTCTGCCCCTCTGGTGGTGGCATCTTCTCTTTACCTGACATCAACGTTTGTTTTCTTAGATCTCAGTCTTTGGGCTTTTCTTTCCTCACTGTGTTCTCTCACTCTCAATGACTATATATTCCCTCGGCTTTAGATGCACCCTCTGTGATGCTGACATCAAATGTGTATCTCCAGCCCTACGCTCTCCCACGACTCAGATATGAATATTCAAGTATGCACTTGACCATTCATTGGCATTGGGGCCTGTTGCCATGCCCTTCCCATCTGCTCTTTATTTTACAAATGTTATTCTGCACAAAGAAAACAAGTTCCCTAATATTTTGGTGAATGTCCTTCCAGGTATTTGTAAAGAACAATACAAGGATTAGAAAATAAAACAACTTAGAACCAACAGAATGTGAGAGCTTGCTTATCCAAATCCAAATCCATGACTTCGATTGTTTGCAGAGTTTATTAGGCTTCTAGTTTAATAAATGCAATGTTAGGAAATACAAAACATGGAACGCTATTAATAGCTAATAATGCACCAAATGATAATTTGAATGCTATTTTTTTTAAAAAACAGAAGTAAATCTTTGCCAGTTGCCTCAGGTTTTACATCTACAATTCAGACAATCAAAAAGCACACAAGATGTGAGAATGGTTATATCTCAGAGGAAAAGATTAACAGACATTGCAATTTAGGAGTTCACCTGGGATCAATAGCATTAGCACAGACATGCCACTTATGTGTATATATTTTAAAAATACCCTAAGGCTTACAGGAAAAATAACTGCCTCCATTTCGTGTCATTGTCCTTAGGGAGAAGCAGAGCTGATATGTGAACATTAAGGACATAGATTCACTTCTGAAAAGTAGATCAGCTCAAACTTGTGAGTCAGAAACAATTTTCGGGCTCAATGGTTCTCTAAATAGTATATTTACATTGTACTTCTTTTGCTACAAGTTTATTGTTGCTAAACTTTTGCAGTTTTAGTCATAATGTATTGACTGATACCACTGCTTGGTACTTTGGGTTTTGACCTACCATACCTGTTTACTTCCTGCCTCCTCCTCATAGAGCTCTTGCATAATTTTGGTTAGATGGATATCCAATGTTACCCTTTAGACAATAAAGGTGCTATTTTACAGATAAGACAAGTGGCATACCATGGCTACTTTTTCTCTCTTAGTTTATAAAAAGATAAAATGTTTTATTTTCCTTGGAGTTAATAATTGCTTGCTTTGTTATTTTATATGCTTCTCTCTAGTTCAATCCCAAATTCTTGTCAGTTGTCCAAATTTAATCAGCCACATTAAGTTCCCTCTAGTCATCTTGTTGAAGATACCCCTTTTGGTGCTTTCCAACTTGTTCTAAACTCTAGTAGTTGCCCTCAAGACCTGTTTCACAGCAAACTGTACCATCTTCCTAGCAATTTTTTTCACTCTTATTTTGGATTACCTGTGTCCTGGTTCCCTTGTCTTCTCATCTGTTGGTTTAGTTCCTTGTTTTGGTGGAATACATCCTTTGATAGTTTTCTGAAGAAGGTATATCTGAGAATTTTTTTTTTTTTACACTTAACATGTCAGAAAACATTCTTTTTTATTTCATCCTTTGAATCCGTAGTTTGGATATATAGTTCTAGGTTGAAAATCTTTTTCCTTCATAATTTTGACTGCTGGATTGCAGAATTTCTGTTGGGTATTCCAATGCCATTCTGATTCTTGATTTTAAAAAAAGACTTAATAATTAATTAATTACTTTTAGAGAAAAAGAGAGAGAGTGTGTGTGTGAGCAGGGGGAGGGGCAGAGGGAGGATCTCAAGCAGACTCCAAGCTGAGCCTAAAGTGGGGCCTGATATCATGACCTTGAGCCAAAATCTAAAATTGGACATTTAAAGATTAAGCCACCCAGGAGCCTCAATTCTTGATCTTTTGTTAAGAAGTAAATATTATTGAAGCTTTTAGGATTTTCTTTAAATTCCTATTGTTCTGAAATTTCACAATGATACGACTTCAAGTACGTCTATATTCATCTATTATATTAGAAGTTTGTGCACCTTTCAGTGTGAAAATTAATTTCCTTCAATTATGAGAATTTTTATCATTGCTATTATCTTGGTTATTTACTCTCTTGTTCTTCTGTTCTCTCTCTTCTGGATTTTTAATTGTTTGGATCTTTGACCTACTGGACTTTTCTAATTTTCTGTATTTTCAATCTTTTTATTTTACTTTCTGGAAGATATCTTCTTTCTACTATTTTTTCATTTCTGTTTCATATTTCCTTTTATTTTTCAGAGCTCTTTTTTATTCTCTGTAAATTATTATTATTACTATTGTTATTATTTTACAATGTCTTGTTCTTGCTTCAGGGATGCAATATGCTATCTTATTGAGGATATTAACAATTTTTTTGATGATTTTTTTCTTTCTGTATCATATATGTCCCCTTAGATATTTTCTTCTTGCTATTTGCTCTGGTCTCTGTCTTAATATGAGGTACGTTCCTCAAATGTCTGGCAATTCTTATCTGTCTTTTCATTTTTAAGTGGGGCATTAAAAAAACAGTTGGGAGCTCTATGCCTATGAATGGGTCTGGTTGCCATGATCTGTCCTGTAAGGCAATCTGGTCATGTCAGTATCCTTAGAACTTTTCTATAGAACTAGTATGAATTTCCAGAGGAGTTACCTCTAATTTTCTTCCTAGAATGTCTGTAATCAGTTTCCAGTAGGCTAGGGGTTGGGAGGTGGTATCTCAAAGTTCATATGTACACTTTCACTTAATTCTACCTAGATGGTTGTATAGAGTGATTTTTAATACATTCTTTAAATGTAAAAAGAAAAGGAAAAAAACCTCCAGACTCTGAGGAAATTGTTATTGCAATTGAATTGAATTGCAAAAGGAGGAGGGACACCCCATTCACAGTTTGGTTTGGATGTTAACTGATGATTTCATACACACACTAAAGGAGTATGAAAAGGTTTATACTTACATAATGGGGATTCCCAGGGGACAGAAGCACAGGCCTCTCAAACAGATCCAAAATGACTCGAGACGGTAAGGAAAGGAGACTGGCCTGGTTTTTATTATAGTTGTGGGTGGGCTAGCTGAGAGCTTGCCTGTGAAGAGGATTACATGGTTTGAATCTCCCAGCTGCACCAAAGTGGGGAGCACTCAGGCTTTCTTATTAGTTTGCTCAGATGCTGACACAAGGGGAAGAGGGAGGGATGAGTCTGGGGTTGCCAGCAGTCAAACTTCAAAAGATGGAGTCAGAACCCTCATTACAGGAATGGTCTGAACAGAGGGCAGGACAAATGTCTTAAGGATGGCTTTCTGTTTACAGAAAGTGTTTCCAGGGGAGATGGTCTTGCCCAGGTCCAAGACAGAGCAACTTTAATTTACAAGTTCATTTCTCCCTTCGTGTGACTAATGAGGAAGCTATGAGTTTGTAGGTGATTCTGTTGTTAGGAAAACTTGTTTAAAAGCCTTTAAAGCAGTGGTTTTCATAGTGTGGAGGATCACCACCAGCAACAGCATCTTCTGGGAGTTAGATACAAATGCAAATTCTCAGGCCCCACCTCAGATCTATTGAATCGAAACTCTTAGGGTGGGACCCTGCAGTCTCTGTTTTAACAAGTCCTCCAGGTGATGCTAACACACACTTAAATTTGAGAACCACAGATGGAGAGCATACAAGTTAAGACAAGTTTAGGAAGGATCTGGAGAACTAAATGGCACAGCGTAATAAAGAAATAGAACTTTTAAACTTTGCACTGGTGGGTGGAAAAAAGAAGTCACTATCCTTGAGAAAGGCAGGTGATGGGAGGTGGAAAGGGGACAGCACAAGGGGGAGAGTTTTGCAGACCGAAAAGGAGCCTAGACACATGGCCTAGAGGCTGAGGGGGAGCAGAGTTGGTGAAAATTTCCAAGAAGTCAGGAGGACTACAGAACTCTTAAGAATGATGTGTGATTTTCTGTTGTAAGTTTTCTATGTTGTAATATCCCCTCACTCAAGTCACAAGTCATCAATGGGAGTCAGTTATACACAGCCAACTTGTGTGGTGCAGCAGGGAAGGGAGGAGAAAATGCCAAAGGAAAAAAAAATCCGCCATTAATCTATGTAGAGACGGTACATATTTTTTATTTTTCCTTACCTGTGTATTCCCCAATGCATTGAGTCTTTGCTGGCTGACTAAATAAATGAAGTGTCTGAGTATTTTTAGAATTTATGGAAAGGATCTAGGCCTTTTTTAAAAAAAAGTTATTTTTTTGCCTTTGGCATCTTAGATATTAAAAATAAAAATGAAAAATAATTGGCATGCACATGATTTTTCTCCTTAAAAATGGTAGGCAAATTCCTCATAAATAGAATATACCTATATCTATAAATATCTATCTACATTATCTATAGTATCTACATTTCCCTTGTAAATTGTTCAAATTGTTATCCCTAGAGACAAACATCTTATAAACTTTTAGAATACTTTTTCAAAGTTCAACATTCTTATGTGGGAATGTTGGAAAATAAAAATAATGCAAAAAGAATGACTAAAGTCTTCTATAATAACACAGCTATGGATGAGCAGAATCGTGGCATTTTCGAGCTAGAAGAGACCCTCTGCTGTTTGTCACTCATGCTGTCACCCAACCCATTCTCTCATCTCTAATCTCTAATTAAGGTCAGTTGATAGTTTTTTTATGAAAATATCTCTGCTGACTCTTGACCTTTTCTATTTCTTATCTTCTTGCGCCTAGAATATTTTAATAGTCTCACCAATGGCCCTCCTGCCTTGAGCCTCCTCTCTTCCTCTCTACACCTTATTTTCAAGCACTGTAGAATGAACCTTGGTAAAGACACTACTCTTACCCTGATGGTCTCTTCAGGGGCTTACCGTCCAACTGGCAAAATCCACAATCCTTGTGCTAGTGCCTAGGGCCAAAATGGGCCATCCATCCTTAAACTTCCTTTTTCCCCATTTTCCAATGGCAAAAAAAATATCACTCTGACTCAGTTGTCCTGCATTTGGTCCTCTGGACTTTTTTACTCTGGCCTTCATCTTCCTCTTGAAGTCTTACTTCAGATGCTAATATTTTCTCTACAAAGGCTTTTCTGATCAACCAACCCACAAAGATTTTTCCCTTGTTTTTGAACTTTGAAAGCACTTTCCATCCCTTGTATTTGGCTCCTGATTATATAATAAGGATTACTCTCTATTGAGCTAAGCCCCTACTATAGGCCCAGTACTGTTCTAAGCTATTTTTTTTTTCAGATTTAGATTTTTTTTTTTTTAGATTTTATTTATTCATGAGAGACAGAGAGAGAGAAAGAGGCAGAAACAGGCAGAGGGAGAAGCAGGCTCCCTGCAGGGAGCCCAATGCCTGGCTGGATCATAGGATCCTGGGGATCATGACCTGACCTGGAGGCAGACACTCAACCACCGAGCCACCCAGGTGCCCCTAAGCTATTCTTAATTCATTCATTCATCACATAAGCAGATAAAATAAGTACAGTTATAACCTTTATTTTTCAGGTAAGAAAACAGGCATAAATGGGTTAGTAACTATCGAAAGTCACAAGACTGTAGAATTAGAATCTGAATTCACACTGCTTTAACTCAGAATCTGCTTTCTTACCCACCCATTACTGCCTCTCAATGTGTACAGCCTTAGATTGCTGGTTCATGCTCTCTTTTTTGGTGTGTACATTTTTTAAAAAGACTTACTTATTTTAGAGACGGCGAGAGAGAGCAGGCAGAGAGGTGGAGGGAGAAAGAAAGAGAGAATCCTCAAGCTGAGGAAGGAACCTTATACCAGGCTCAATCCCAGGACCCTGCAATCATGACCCAAGCCAAAATCAAAAGTCAGACACTTAACCGACTGAGCATCCAGGTGCCCCTGTGTGTGCATATGTATGTGTGTTGCCTTCCAAATTCGATTGTATGCCCCTTGAAGGCAGGGACCATAACTTGTATGCATACTCCAAAAGACCTAGCAGAAAAAAACAAAACAAAACACAAAAGACCTAGCAGAAAGCTATGTGCTTAAATGAATATTGAATGGCTGCGTTGAATGATTTATGGAGGCTTTTTTCCTGCCTGAGATGATACAGCTAATTTTCATTAATAGAAAAAATAGTCTCAAAATCAGATCAGTCATGACCCAAAAGAAAAGTAAAAAATCAAGGGGTAAACCAGTGTCCCGGCCTCACTGCTTAGGTTCAATGAAGTCTGATCATTTCACAAATTGCGTCATGTCAAAGTATGAAAAGTAATGAGGGCTTAATGAGCTTGCACGCCTCTCCCTGTTCTTTGGAGTGGGTGGAAAGTGAGGTTGGGTAAGGCCTGCCTGTCAGCAAATAAGAATTAACCAGCCTTGACTCTAGAAGTTGCAGCTGAGTGACCATCATTGAAAATGCAATTACTCTTTTCCTTTTTTTTGAGGCTAAATGTGAGTTGTGGAAGGAACGGTTTGAAAAAATTTATGTGTGTGTTCAGGGGGCCCTCACGGACAAGCTGCTTAAGAAAAATTCCACAAAAATGCCTGGCGTTGCAAGGAGAGACAGCCAGCCAGACGTATGACAGAGAAGATATTTCTTCTAACCAGTTGAATTGTATTGCATGCTTAAAGCTGTGTCCCAAGTTGTGACTTTTGATTTTATTTTTCTTCCTAGAATGAAATGTCTTCAGAAGCTTTTCCAGATGACTTTAAATTATTTATAAGGCTATGCAAAGTGAGTAATGCTTCCTTTCCTAAAAGCCATTCACTTTTAAAAAGTGGATATAGGTCCCAAATTACATGCTGTTTTAATAGCATTTGCTGGTATTTTCAAATAGTTTATAAGTGAAAAGAATGACTTGTACTTGTTTTGAGATTATCATTAACCCATATAAAATGAGCCTTTTGCAGCCTGTAGAGACATACACACCCTTTTAAAGAAATATATTTATTTGGGGTCATGAACTAGACCTATTGGTCAGTGTTGGGTGTACAAAGAACTTGGCCTGTCCTTGCTCTGGAGGCATGTACCCTCTGGTGGTGAAGGTCAGTGGGGTCAAGGCCCACCTTCTTCAGCTGCACATCCTTTCAGATATTTCAGCACCTTTGACAATATTCAGATTTTGATTATACTCCATCAGACCTAGATTTGGTTTCTAGGATTATTGTCCCTGTCTTGACCTGGGAGGTAATCACCCCCAAGGCTGCCAGTTGTGGCTTGCAAGTCGTGCACCCAGCTGGCACTTTGTAGTGTTGCACAGTGCCCAGCATGCACATCAGCACATGACATCCCTGATCACTATGTCTAGATGATTTTTGCAGATCTCTAATCTTACTTATTCTGTGTTGTATCACTGGTTTACCACAGTTCTGCAGGAGATGGTCTTACTTTTATCCCCATGTACTAACCATAGAAGACATAAATTAAAGAAACACAAAAATCAGAAGTTAATTTTAAAGACAATACAATAATCAATTAGATTAGATGATTGGGAAAATGCATTCTCAAACGTCAGAGGTAAAGCCATAAAAATGGAAACATGTTCTGTGAGTCAGAATATTTTACTTATTAATATTTTAACCCTCCATGGGTTAACTTGTTGAAGCGTTTAGGAAGGAGAAAGAACACCATGCCTGCCCTCTTCCTTGGATGGTTAGGAAGCTCACAAGACAATGCAACAGAGTGTATGATAGGTAGAAACGCTATATGTGCTTGTGAGGCCCAGTCTTCGTGATAAACATAGTGTGTCAGTGTGGTCTAGAAAGGACTGGGATTAATTTTGAATTTTGTTGTGCATTAGGCTAAAGGGAGGAGCAGCACTGTGTAACCCTCTCTGCCTCAAACACTTAGGTAACACATAGGTCTGAACTCCATGTTTTTGAAATGAATGGAAAAAATAAAAAACAGATGAAATTCACAATTCCAGAGTGAAACATTACACGAGCTTTCATATTGATACATTGGTCCCAATTCTCAAGTTTTCCAAATCAACAAATATATTTTTAGAATACTTACTATGTGACATAAAGATAGGTCTTGAGTGTACAGAAATGAACAAGGCAGAGTGGTTTTTGCCTTTAAAAGTTGTGCTGTGCTGGCAGGGTGGGAAGACACTTAAAGAGTGATTAAAAATGTATTGAGTTTTATAAAGAGATATGTAGGTGATAATTAGGAGTCTGGCAATTGCTAATTTTAAGACTTTTAAAAAAATATTTTATTTGTTTATTCATGAGAGACAGAGAGAGAGAGAGAGGCAGAGATACAGGCAGAGGGAGAAGCAGGCTCCCTGCAGGGAGTCCGATGTGGGAATCGATCTGGCAATTCCAGGAGCACATGCTGAGCCGAAGGTAGATGCTCAACTGCTGAGCCACCCAGGTGTCCCATCATTTTAAAACTTTTTACATACACTGAAATACATGTGCATAAAACTTACCTCTAAAAGGAGTTTTTAGAACAAAAGTTGGCAATTGATGTGATTTGCCATACTCTTCTTGTTTTCTTCTATGAGAGATACTTGTAGATTCTCTGTGGTATCTACTTACAGAGGCCTAATGCATGATATACAAAGGACAGATTTTTCCAAAAGAACATCTAGTGGATTATCAGCTTAAAGTTATTTCTGCAGCTTTTATTGAACATTTACTGAGTGCAAGGAGATACCAAGACCCTGCCTTTAGAAATGCGCCATTCAATATGGTCCACTAGGCTCATGTAGCTATTATGTATTTAAAAAGTGGCTAGTTTGAATTAAGATGTGCTATAAATGTAAAACATACTCCAGATTTTGAAGGCTTAATATTTAAAAAACTGGAAAATATCTCATTAGTAATTTTTTATATTGATTACATGTTGAAGTGATAATATTTTGGATACATTGGATAAAATATAATTAATATAATTAGATACATTAAGATACATTTTACCTGTTTCTTCTTCCCTTTTTTAGAGGAGGGATAGGGGCAGAGGTAGAGGGAGAGAGAGAATCTCCAGCAGACTCCATGCCTGGCACAGAGCCTGATGTGGGGCTCCATCTCACAACCTGGAGATCATGACTTGAACCAAAATCAGGAGTCAGACGCTCAACTGACTGAGCCACCCAGGCACCCTACATTTCTTTTTAGTTTTTAGAATGTGGTCACTAGAAAATTTAAAACTATATGTGTGGCTCACATTTGTGGCTCATATTATGTTTCTACCAGGCACTACTTCTTTGGAAATTAATAGACTATCTCAGACATGGAAGCAAATCATTAGAAGTCAATGGGACAAGTACTTTAAAGGAGGGGGGTAGAAAGCATAGAGGAGGGGTGCAGTGATTTTGTTGGTGTGCTCAGGAAAAGGTTCTAAGGGGAGGGGAAGTCAGGCATAGAAGAGAGCAAAGGATGCACAAGGCAGAGAAGAAAGATTGGCAAGCTTTATGAAAGCATCTACCTTTTAGAGTGACAGAGAAAAAGGAGCCCAGAAGAAATGGCAGGAAACTATAGAGATACTATTTTCATAGTTTCCCATGATATAGTTAAAATTGTGTGTAACTTTTTAAAGACATTATTATTTGTCTTGCTCTCTGGGTAAGATTTTTCTTAGAAAAATTGCTCAAATATTCTAAATGTATTATCTCAGACACCACTAGATGGCACTGTGCTATAGGATTGTAAAGCAGGCTGACAAGGAAAAGGGGCAATTTCTTGATTTTCAGTGGCCTAAAATTTTCAAAGTACTCTCATGATTTTTGAACATAGAAACCAGATATATGTATGTTTATTTATTTATAAGTTATATACCTAATACTTCACTAATACGTTATGTAAATTATAAGGCATACACATAGAAAAATTGAAATAGAAAAAGCCAGGATGAAAATTGTACTGAAGTTCTAATTTTTTTTTTAAATTTTTATTTATTTATCATAGTCACACACACAGAGAGAGAGGCAGAGACACAGGAAGAGGGAGAAGTAGGCTCCACGCACCGGGAGCCCGACGTGGGATTCGATCCTGGGTCTCCAGGATCACGCCCTGGGCCAAAGGCAGGCGCCAAACCGCTGCGCCACCCAGGGATCCCTGTACTGAAGTTCTAATGGCTTTCCTGCACACTAATGGATTTTTTTTTTATGTGTGTGCATATCACTGAGGTGTGTGCACCCAACTTTGAAGAATGCTGGTCTATTTCATGAGTTGCATATTTATTTTATTTTATTTAAAGATTTTATTTCTTCATTTGAGAGAGTGCACTCAAGCAGGGTGGGGGGAAGGCAGAGGGAGAGGGAGAAGTAGACTCCCCACTAAGCAGGGAGCCCTACTCCCGGCTGGATCCTAGGACCCCAGGATCAGTACTTAACCAGAAGGCAGACACTCAACCGACTGAGCCACCCAGGAACTTCATGATTTGTATCTTTATCAAGATGGAAGTACACCAAAAATCTGAAACAAAACATTATGCTACACATAGATATTGAAATATACACTGCATTTACATGTCAATCTATTAAAAATACTGAAATTAAAGACTAAAATGAAAAAAGGTCAAGACTTGTTTGGTTGGAGATCTTTTCTATTTTTCCATTTTAAAACAGATTGGGTGTAATAAATTAGAACTGTGAATGAGTTAGAATAACAGGCCAAAGTACTATGGATTTTTTTTCTGGTATGTATTTTGTTGTTTAAAAATCAAAGAGGTTGAATTTTTTCTTAAAGTAACAAAACATTCCACATATGAGTGAAACCATACAATGATTGTTTTTCTCCTATTAACTTGTTTCACTCAGCATAACACTCTCAGGTTCCATCCATGCCCAAAACAACACAAACAAAATAACGATATAAATGATATAAATAGATTAGTGGTGGTGCCCCATGCCAGATAAATATGTAGAATTGAGATTTTAAGAAAATCCAAATGTGGGAGGCATGTAGGTGAGATTTTAAGAAAATCCAAATGTGGGAGGCATGTAGGTGTCTGCCCTCAGCTCAGGTTATGATCCTGGGGTCCTGGGACTGACCTGGTATTGGGCTCCCTGCTTAGCAGGGAGCCTGCTTCTCTCTCTCCCTCTGCTGCTCCCACTGCTTGTGCTTGCTTACTCTCTCTCTCTGTCAAATAAATAAATAAAATTTAAAGTCTTAAAAAAATCCAAATTCTGATTTTGTTTTTTTATTTTTATTTTTTAAGATTTTATTTATCTATTCGAGAGAGAGAGAGAGAGAGAGAGAGAGAGAGAGAGAGAGGCAGAGACACAGGCAGAGGGAGAAGCAGGCTCCATGCAGGGACCCCAATGTGGGACTCGATGCCGGGTCTCCAGGATCATGTCCTGGGCCGAAGGCAGGCGCCAAACCACTGAGCCACCCGGGCGTCCCCCAAATTCTGATTTTATTAGAAGAATACAATTGCATTTCCCCCCTGATTTTATAGAACTTTTCCTGTAGAAGCTGAGGCAGAAGCTGGATCACAGGAGAGAAACATGAAACCCACCCCTGTGTTTTGTGGGTGGGGAACAGATTTCAGAGACCAAGGATCATGGGGTAGGCAGAGATGCCAACGGGTAAAAATCTAGAGAGGGACAATTTCTGGTAATTAATTACACTTGTATAATATTCAATTTTTTTTTTGTAAGACATGTAGGGTGTGATATTGATAAAAGCTGGATTCAGGATTAGTGACATCCATGATCACTGTAGTACCCTTCTAACCAGTTTACTCATCAGTCCTAACTCACTGCAATGCACACACCATACAGGCTTCTCTTTTTCCCAGCACTGTCTCCCACCACATACTCCCTCAGGTTTCACATGCTGTGTCTTAATGGCTCTCTGGACAGGTGTACTAACTTTGCAGATATTTTTAGGGCACTTAAAAGCCTCAGTTCAGTACAATCTAAATTCTAATTTTATATTAAGGGGCATGTGGCTGGCTCAGTCAGTAGAGCATGCAACTCTTGATCTTGGGGTTGTGAGTTCAAACCCCACGTACAGATTACTTTAAAAATTGCATAAATTCTCATTTCATATCAAATTTAAAGCTCGTACCTCCTCTGTCCACTGGCCAGGATGGTGTCAGGGGTCTTAGAGCAGGGGCAGGTGTGTATGTGTGTGTGCCCACCTCTGGAAGCCCTCCTTGTTCCTCTCAGTTTTGTGATGTGTTAAGGCCTGGAGGAAGGATGTGGAAGGAGCACGTGCCTTTCTTAATTGGTCTCCTACAATCTCCTCTGGCTGCTCTCTCAGTGTGACAGTTACACAAATACTAGCTCTCTCTTTGGGTGCTTCTGGAAGGGTCTCTGAGGGACTGGGGCCTCCCCACTGCCCAATTCCCCATCAGGAATCTGGTTCTACCTCTTGCTTTACTAATACCCCTTGGCTCACATCCTCAGAGGCCTACCTCACAGTCCCCTTGCCCAGATGGCAGCTGTTTTGGTTAGAGAATCAGCAAGAATCCTCAAGCTCAGCTCTCTTCCATAGTGTACACTTGACCCGAGGAGACCCAGTATCCATGTTTAGACAAACCACGTGCATGCTGCTTGTCTCTTTCCCACCTGGCATCTCTATCCAATGGACTTTTTCCTATCCAGGTAGTTGCAGGGTAGCTGAGCAGACATCCAACTGTGAGAGGTGCCAGCTCTCCTTCCCCAGGTACCCAGTTTCTACCAAAGATTCTCTTGAAGCCTCCCTCACTTGATTTCATTCAGGAGATGAAAATGCCTCTTCCTCCAAAAGGAGGGGAGGAAAAACTAGCTTCCTCCCCATTTCATAGCCTGATATGGCATCTGCCTTCAGCTCAGGGTGTGATCCCGGATTCCTGGGATAGAGTTCTCCGTCCGGCTCTGCGTGGAGCCTGCTTCTCCCTCTGCCTCTCTCTCTTTCTCTGTCATGAATAAATAAATAAAATCTTAAAAAAATTAAAAGAATGCTGTAGCACATTTGACACCTGGCTTTTCCCAATGTCCATGCTAGGATTATATTTTTGATAGATTGACTGAGTTGTTCCTTTTATGCTGGGAGGCATTTTGAGTAGACATGGTTTTTCGAAGTAAGGAGTGGAATTTAGGGAAGAAAGTAAGCTAAAGACTTAGGTCAGTGAAGTCTCTTTTTTTTTTCTTTCTTTCTTCCTTTCTTCCTTTCTTCCTTTTTTCTTTCTTTCCTTCAGAGAGCAGGAGAAGGGGATTTCTATCTCCCTCTGGGAGAGAATCGTCAAGAAGACTCCCTGTTGGGTGCAGAGTCCATGCCTGTCTCCATAGATCCCAGGACCCCAAGATCATGATCTATGCTGAAATCAAAAGTCGGATGCTTAACTGACTGAGCCACCCAGGTGCCCCTCGATTTTACTCTTAACCACAAACCTGGGTAAATAATAGAGTGTTACACAACTAAGTTGATTTGTAGTAATAATTTATTTTTAAAATTTTTATTTATTTATTTTAGCAGGGGGGAGAGGCAGAGTGAGAGTCCCAAGCAGGCTCTATGCTCAGAGCCCAGCCTGTGAGGAGGCATGTGGAACCCACTGGGGGGCTCGATCCCAGGACCCTGAGATCATGACCTGACCTGAAACCAAGACTAGGCCACTTAATTGACTGTGCCACCCAGGTGCCCCAACCATTTTTTGCTTAAAAGTCCTTATATTAATTACTTAATTAAAGCACAATTTTGAAAACTTTTGCACATTTGGAACCCATTTTCTGTTTGCTTTGGTCCTTGGAAGTCATGAGAAATTGAATTTATAACCCTCCTCACTAGGACTTCACTGAGTCACGCCCAGGGGGTTCAGTCATCTCAGCTGTATTCACCAGCTGGAGGAAGTCAACATCATGGCTTTGGGGATTGGAGTTTGCCATCATGAAGTGGGTGGAGGACCATGTAGATGATTTTTATTTATTTAAAATCCAAAACAAGAATAAAAAAGGACTTAATGAGTTAATTTTTGCCCCACAGGCAGGCAGTGGCTCAGAATCCAGCTCACCTGATTCTACTGATGACTCAGCTCGGAAGGGTGCCTCATTCTGGAAGGTGAATCATGTAATAACAGTAAGTTACACTTGTGACTAGGAGAGATGGCTCCTTGGTGCTGTATTTAAGCCAGTGTTTTACCATCTCTTCTGTCTGTAATTCCTCAGAATATGTTAGATTTGGCCAACAAAAGAGCTTTAGTTTTCTGATGAGGACATGGTCACCATGTTGGCTTCTCTTGCCTTTGTGCCATTTTGAAGATCAAATTCTTGAATTTCCCAGACTTCAGATTAAAGAAAAACCCAGTTCCAGGTTGTCTTTATGAGGTTGCAATGCTATGACTTCTATTGAGAAATACCAACATAGCACTGTATATGTGACATTAGTATTTTCATTGCTTTGTTTGTATGTCACATGTATATTAGAGGCTAATGTTTATAATGCCACTAGACCAAGTTCCATTGGTTCTGATTTTAGTCATGACTGGTTGATGTTAATATTTTTTCCCTGTCTTACTGGCATCACTTAATATAAAGTCGTAGAATTTTAGCATTAGCCTATGACACAGTAAGTTTGGGACAGAACTGAGCCTTTGGAATCAGCCACACTAGGCAACATGTGATTTCTACATGACAAAATTAGAATATACTCTCTAAATATTCAGTAGAGAACATTTTTTTGGGAGGTAAGGCACTGATATTAATGAACAGTTTTATTTATATATGTATATCCATACACTATTTAAACCAGTTGTGATTATATTCTGTTATGCATATCTTAAAACATATACAAAATTATCATTTTTTAAAAAGATGAGGTAGACAAATACGAATTGAAGCTCTGATCTTTTCTTCTTTCCTACTCGGGGGCACACACTGTGTGTCTTGGATTCCTCTGCAGAGGTCAACAAACTTAGATCCACCTGTCATATAGCTGTGTAAATAAAACCAAAACCCAGTATTAGTCATTCAGGAAGAAACTTTTCAGTCTTCTTTTCCCACTTCTTGTTTTTTTATTTTTAGGCACACTTACAACATGATTTCTAAGGTGAAAATGGAATCTATAAAGTTCCTACATTTCTAGATTTTAAAGGAACTTCCTCTATAAAGTGTGGGAGTAGAGTTATCCCAAATAACTGGAAAAATGCATAAGCGAGTTATGTCACTCTGATTCATGCCCGTCTGTGTGTCATTCTCTCTCCATGGAATCACATGTTCACTTGAGAGCTGGTGGTGCCTGGGATGTGGGAAAAATGTATCTGTCCAGGATCCCTGTTCTGTGGCCTGAGTCATATGCATATAAAACTTGGGAAGGTAAGGGACACATGTAGGACCAAGATATAACCAACTCATAGGAACAGCTTAATTTGCTTAGTCTCTGGCAGTTTCTATAAAGCCACTTCTAATTCACAATTAGGTTGAATAGAAGGGTACATTCACGTTTTCTCCCATGGTAATTTGAAACAACCCTGAGAACAGCTTGTTCAAATGAGGAGTGGGTAGGACATTTATTTAAATCAACACTGAGCCAGAGAGGAAACTTGTATGTGTCTAATATTTCCATTTGCTAACGATGTGTCTAGGCCTGGTAACCATGGCTTCTGAGAGTTTTCATCCTGATGCCAGGCAGGACTGGCTTCCTTTGGGAATGCTTTCTCTGTTTGTAGGTAGTCTTTGTTCAACATCTTCCCATTCACCAAGGCTATTCACTCCTACTTCTCCAGGGAGAATTTTTAAAAAAATTTATTCCACATGTTTTAGTATGGCTCAGAAGATTTTCCAGCATTTTCAAAGACCCCCATAACCTTCCAGGCAGAGAGAATAGGTTGTTGGTGCCCCAGTTCTATGGATAGAGAAGCAGTACCTACAAGAGGTTAAATGACTTCTAATAAGTAGCAGAGCCAGGAGGAGAGCATTGGTCTTTTGACTTCTACCCCAAGGATAAGAAGAAATTATAGCACAGGAAGTATATTTTGTTAAAGCACTACACATATCCAGATTAATTCTAATGTATTTTTATTTCAGCTGACTATGTTCAGATGTTGCAATTCATCTATTGCTGTCTGAAGGTCATTTAGGTAGAGCTACCTCTTGGTGGCCTTGACTGTATTCATATCCCCTCCCCGCAGAACTAATTACCCTAGTGCTAGAAATCGATTATGAGAAAATAATGGTTTTAGGGACGTCGTAATCCCCCTTCTAAATGAAACTCTTGAAGTAGTGTTGCCTTTCAAAAATGTGTTCTTCACTACAGAAAACAGTTAGTTGCCTTGTAGAGAGACTGTGGAACGGTACACTCTCGCCCCAGGGTGTCACGAAGAGAAAATTGGCAGCTGAAGAGCCCCGCCAGCTAAGTGAGATGTGTCAGCCAACAACCAGCTTAAACATTTTGGATCATTCTGCTCTACTTTATTGGGCAGTTTTTGCTTGGGGAAAGTGGAGGATTTTCCCTTTTGCTTCTTAAAGCAAGATTTCTCTGACTCTGGCTGCTTTGGTATTTGTCTCTCCGTGCTTAGATCTGCCTCTTTTTCTATACCCACTCTCAGCTCCCTATCTTCATCTCTTTCTTTTTCTCTATATTTCTCATTGTATTATTTTTTTCTCATTGTCACCTTAACGTTCTATAAGCATGTTGCATCACTAACAGATTAAAGGGTCTTAAAAATGATGAAGGAGAAAAAAAAAATGATGAAGGAGGATGTGAGGGCGATCTGGCTGCAACATCTGTCACCCCATTGGTCGCCAGGGTTGATTCGGCTGATCTGGCTGGCTAGGCGGGCGTCCCCTTCCTCCCTCACCGCTCCATGTGCCTCCCTCCTGAAGCTGCATGCTCCATCGAAGAGGATCACCTTCCCCAGTACAGGAGGACTATTATTCAGTCAAGGGTATACGAGTAGCTGCGCTCCCCTGCTAGAACCTCCAAACAAGCTCTCAAGGTCCATTTGTAGGAGAACGTAGGGTAGTCAAGCTTCCAAGACTCCAGACACATCCAAATGAGATGCTGCACGTGGCAGTCTGCCTTTAAAAAAAATGAGGGGAATTGAGAACAGCTTCCTTTAAGATTTTTTTTTGCATTATTCTGTGTGTGTCTGTGTTTGACCAAAATTTATTTATTTATTTATGGACATGTTATGTTCTTATCCTAATCCCTAAATGTAAAACTGAAATACACGTATGTCTTGCTCACAGCACCTCTCTTGCCTAAGTGCACTGATGCGTTCCTTGCCCAATTACTCTGCAATTCTAGATCACATATATGTGCATACATAGTATGAGAATCTTGCAAAAAACCAAAACAAAACAAAAAGGCTTTCTTTCTGAAGTGCAGCTGCATAAGGAGGCCAGCAGGTGGCAGTCTCACCCAGTAGAAGAGTTGAGAATGGTTTCATTGTGGTTTTTCTTTAAGATAGTTTGCTTATTTTTGAATGAACTACTGAAGAACCAAAGTTAGGTTCTTGTTTGTTTTTAAGCAAACTATGAGTTGGTTTAAAGGCAAAGTGGATCATCTCAGGCCTGTACCACCACGTACCCAAAATGGTGTACTGATTGTTCTCTTGTTAAAAACACAGCTACCTTACCGGGTTGAGATACAATCTCACTGTCTGGGCATCTGAGTATCATTTAAATTTTATTTTCTCTTGCCAGGTGATTGATTCATGATAGAGGAACAGAGCTCTGATAGCATGTTTTTTGGATAAGTATAGCAGTGTCCTAGCACCTAGAATTTTGTACTTAGTTCTGTCACCTGCACGGATCACACACCCTCCAGCACCATTTTCAGATGAGAAAACAGAGATCTAGAAAGGATTTGCTCAATGACTAACAGCTGTGGGGAAGAGGATCGACATTAGTACTAAAATCAAAAGCCAAAGTAGCTGAGTCTTCAACAAGCTTGAATGATAAGCCATTATTCAAGTCTGGAGCTAATGGCAGTAACTGTTGACCTTGGGATTTTCTGGAGTTCACGCTCTGCTCTCTACAGCATTGCCATGTTCCGAGTGAGGGGGCAAAAGAACACCAGGCTGGAAAGGGCTGTCAAAGCCTGCACTTGTTCACAAGTGATTATCTTCACTGTAATCCCCATAGCAACGTAGCAAAGTGCCTGCCCGGAGCTGGATGATCAAGATGATTATGCTAGAGAAGGAAGGAAATCCTAGGGATAGCTTGATTGAAGGGGGTGGTGTTGTGCCCATCAGCTTGCAGAGTTGCTTCTCCTTAGGCAGCAGCAGAAGCAGTGCTGTTTGCGATGCGCCTGTGGAGATTGTTGTTTACATAATCAACCGGAAAGCACTTGTCTGTGTTGGTCTGTGTTGGTCTGTGGCAGGGGACTGACTAGCAAGCCAGAAATCACTCTGGTTCACTTTTGCAAGCTCCTGAAAGTGTCTGAAGGTGAAGGACATCTGCCGGCCAATCCCTGCCACTTACCATGTGGTTCAGTGAACTGGAGCAAACTGCAGAGCTCTAGGCTGAGGAACAGATGCTAATGGTGGTTTTTCCAAAGGAGAGTGCTTGCCAATGTTGGCCAATGAAACTAGGCTTAACAAACATGGGGACAAGCTCAAGGCAGGCCTCCCTAACAGTTACTTGGCTAGGGTTTTTAAAAGTGGTTTATGAATGTTAAATAGTTTTTGCTGAAATATTTTTGTTAAATGACCTGGCTTTATAAAGCAGATAGTGCTGGTGCTTTTGCTAGAGGCGACTGAAGAGTACTCTTCTGGTCTAGCCAGTGAATACCAGCTTGGTAGATACGGAGCTGCATTGCCAGGACCTATCTTCAAAGAAGAAAGCTCTTCCTCTTAAAGGAAGAGCTTGCTGGCCAGATGCGGGGAGTGCAATGAGTAGACAGCCCACAGTCATCTTATTCTTCTGTGTCCACCTGAGCTGCGGAGAGCTGCTTTGCCTTCTGTCTCCCCCTGCTCCAGGCACTGAGGTGGGAGGGAGATGAAAGCCCAGCCAGACATCCCCATCCAACACAGGCCACCTCGGATGTGCTCTACTTGCCAGAGCTCCCAGCTGGGTTGGCCAAGGCTTGTTGGGCATTGAAGTTCCTCTTTTTCCTTTGCCTGATTCAACTTTGTCCCCTAGTCATTATAGGTGTTGATCCCAAATCCATCTCAGCATCTGTTTGGGGGAAATCCAATCTGCAACAACCAGCCTATCTTTTCAGCTTGGTAAACTTGTGGCCCCATACAGTGAATGCCTAAAAGCTTTTTAATGATAATTTAATTTTTCAATAATATTTACATAATACAAGAAAGCATTGCCTTTGCAAAGTCTTCAAAAGGAAAAAAAAATCTGGTACTAATACTATAAAAAGTCAGTTATAAATGGACTCTCAACACAGCCCACTTAAGGACTTTTTTACAATGGGAGGAGAAGGTTTTTCTGTTCTTGATTTGCAAGCCGCCAAATATCACACTCTGAAGGATTTCACCCGTGGTTCTTTATTAATGAATTGCCCTAAGTGATTTCACATGTTTCTACTTTTGCTCTGTGGCTCCATCAACCTTCCTAGCTAGTTTCAAAATACTAAAGCATTGCCTTCCTCTTATTGGTGGGTGGGGCTAATGTTGCCTCCCTTGTGATTTCCTGCAAAGAGGGAGGGGAAGCAGGAGAAGATGGGGGAAGGTATCTCTTGGGCTCTAGGAGAGACTCTGTTGCCCTAGTAACTTTGTTTCTAGAGCTTGCTGGATTTGTGCTTGACCTTTTAATTAACTAACTGAGTAGTTTGAAATCTAATGCACTGAGTTAGGAAAAGAAAAAATCCGAAGGAATAAGTGACCAAGGGAATGAGTTTGAAGGTATGGCACAGGTAATGATCAGAAGTCATGAGCAACTGGTTCATGGTATTGGTGATTTTACTTTCGAGTTGATCACATGCGAGATGTAATTTAAAAAGTAATATACGTACACAACAAATTGTATTACATGAAATTTGAAAATTTTATAATTGAAAAGGTACAGAGGCATAAAGCCACAATTCAGCCCAAGTCAGATTTAGAACTCTTTTTAATATGATACAGACGGATGTTATGCTGGATCACATGGGGGCTGGATTTTGTGTGTTTGTTAAGGCTAAGATAACATATCATCCTTATCTATATTCCAGGAAGCATTCTTATTAGAACCATTTCCTAGAAGAAAGCAAGTTATATGAAAAGAGATTGAAACATGAGCCAGTTTTCAGTATTGCAGAATGATGGAAAATCACATATATAGATCTGGGAAAATTCTGTGATAGAAAGATATTAAAAAAGAGAGAGAGAGAGAGAGAGAGAGAGAGAGAGAGAGAGAAAAGAAGACAGATGACCAGGAAGAGTTGTTTTTCATTTCTGGGATTAAACCATTTTCATAACATATGAATATAATTCTATCATAGCAATGTGGTTTAGGTTTTATTTAGTAAGTTGTTAGAGCTATTTGGCTTGCTCTGATTTATCAGGTTCTTTTAAATTTGAACTAATAAGAAAAAGAAAAACAAGTTACTTCCTACAAAATAAAAATCCTTTTTTCTTTTTTTTTAAATTTTTATTTATTTATTCATGAAAGAGGCAGAGACATAGGCAGAGAGAGATAAAATTGTCCTTTTCTCAGTGATAATTTAAAGCAATTCAAAAATATTTTCTCACAATGCTACTGATGGAATCTTCTCAGAACTCTATGTTTTAAGTTATCCAGTATGTTTTCCAGTATGTTTAACCCTAAAATGGAAATTGTTATGTTTAAACTAAGAGGTGTTGCTTTAGGTTTTCTCAAATTGGCAATTCCAGGGTTTTGTCTGTGGACATTAGATTCTCACAGCATCTCCTAGACAAGATTAGTGGCTCCCACCATGCCTTGGCTGGGCTTCTTTGTTCGGTCCATTCTACAAACATCAGAGAACATTTAGTTCCCACTGGCCTCTCTAGAACAAATACTTTTTCCCCCATTCTTACTTCATTTTTAGCTCTCTGCACCCTATGCTTTCTTCCTTTATGTTGCCATTAGTGTTCCTCTTCACTGGTCTTGCCTCTCTTTCTTCCTATTATTTCTGGGCTTTATTGACCTTTTTGTGCAAATGATCTTTTTTTTTTTTTTTTTGGTCTACTGGAAAGACTTCTTTAGACTTCTTTTCCTGCTCACTTAAAAGTGCCAGTGGCACTTTTTAGAGGCCTTGATTGGACTTAATCCACATTTCAACTGCCAGTATTTTACTTAAAAAAGTGTTATTGTTCAGCATTATGTTCTCTAAAAAATAGTAGGGCAGGAAGAAAAATGACAAAAAATTTAGCAATTACCAAATCACAGAAAAATGTTATTACTGGATCATCTGGGGGACACCCAGGGCAGTTTGGAATCTTTCTTATTGTTTTTCTTCTTCTTTTCTTTTCTTTTCCTTCTTCTTTTTTTAATGCTCTGAGTGAATGTTTAGAAGTCTTGAGTTTCCATCAAGGATGTTCTCATTTTGTCAAAAAACTTGAGTTAAGTTTCTTAATTTTCTTTCTTAGCTCTCATCACCCAATGTTCAGAACAGTCATAAACTGTCCTCTGTGTTTGCCATCTCTTTTAGAATGCATTCATGAGAGGTATTTGTGATTCCTCAGAGCAGGAAAATTTGACATGAAAAAAGAGACTATCACCTGACATCCCAAAGTTGCTGCCTTAGCCTGGGGCTTAAGTGTCCAGAATTTGAAATGGAAGAACAAAATTGAATGACTGAATGCAATACATTGGGAAGATGACTGGACCACTGGGTCCTCTGGAGTTTGAATGAAGAGTTTCCATGCTCTAGAGACACAGGCATTTTCATTCTCCTTGCATCTGGGCCAGTGGGATGGTTCATTTCCCTGAGTGATTTTACCACCTCTGGTCATCGGACCTTTATTTTCTAATCTAAGTGAGTATCCTAATCTCTTTTCCTTCTGTTCATTTTATCTACCTTTAGACCCGACTGAGATATTAATGTTTTTCATACATAAATGTTTGTTACCATATATTGATTTTTCTCTTTTATCCTTTATATATCATGAAATCCACTGGGAAGGCATCAAACTTTTCTTGAAGGTGTGCGGGTATATACATATGTATGAGTCTACATATGTGTGTGTATATATATATATATATATATTTACTTATTTGGAAAGAGTTTTCAATTTAGAGCAAAGTTACTTGCATAAAAATAGTATGATGAATAATTAACCCTTTCTTCATCTATGGCTAACATTTTATGCAATGTGCTTGATCATTTGTGCATTCTCTCTTCTTTCTGTTTCCACATATGCAAATCTATACATAATGTGTATACACACATACACATATGTGTATGTACATATACATTTATGTAATAATGTATATATACACATATGCTCGTTTATTTTACCTAAAGCATGTAAGAATCCATTTCACACATCATGACCTTTATCCCTAAATAGGTCAGTATGTTTTAGAATAAGAGTATTCTCTTACATAACTGCAGAGCAGTTGTCAGCTTTGGTAATATTAATACTTTTGTCTAATTTGGATTTTAATTTTCCCAGTGCCCCAGAAATGTTCTTTATAGCTTCTTTCCCCCCTAATATGAGAATCTGTCAGGTATAGGTATTGCATTTAGATGTTAAGTCTCTTTTAATCTCTGAGACATTTCCATATGCTTTCTTTGTCTTTTAGGACATTGACAATTTTGAAGATGGATAGAGCCCTCCCACTTTTTAAACACAGGAGTCTCCTTATTTTGAGTTTGTGTGATGTTTCCTCTTGATTAGACTCAGTTATGCATTCCCGACTAGAATACAACACATTTGATGCTGTGTGTTTCTCACTGGCATGTCTGGAGGCACGTGATGTCCATCTGCTCCTCATCAGGGATGTCCACTCTCATCACACGGTGAAAGTGCCGTCCAGCTTCTCTTCTCTGCAGCTGTTGTTATACCCTTGTGACTAGTAAACAGTTTGTGGACACTTGAAGATCATGAAAATATCCTCCTCATCATTAGAATTTCCCTTGAGATTTGAACATCTATGAAGGATTCTTGCCTGAACTTTATTACAATAGTTACACACTGATGGTGATCCACTTTAGCACTCTCTGCACGTTCACCAGTCCGCATGTGATATTCTACTGTAACCAAGAACGCTCCTGTGGGACTCCTGCGTGGCTCAGTGGGTGAGTGCCTGCCTTTGGCCCAGGGCGTGATCCTGGGGTCCAGGGATCGAGTCCCACATAGGGCTCCCTGCATGGAGCCTGCTTCTCTTCTCTGCCTCTCTCTCTGTGTGTCTCTCATGAATAGATAAATAAAATATTAAAAAAAGAACCCCCCCTTCTCCTGCATGTATGTATATGTATGCATATGTTATTTGTATAGATACATGGCTTCCTGGTTCCTCACTTCCTCCTTTCCCAAATGGTCTATAATTAACAGCCTTATTTAGTTTCAAGCTCAGAGTATGCCAGATTTGGCCAGAGTCCCATCAAGCTGGTTCACTGTGCCTAGGTCCTATTTCCATTATTCTTTGCAGCACATCCTTATCTGCTGATGTAACAAAATGTTCCAGGCCCATCTTGTAAACCCAGGCTCCCTTTTCTCTAGTATTGCTTTCAGCAATTTCTCCAAGGACCTCTGGTTCCTATTGGTGGGGAATGGTATTAGAAGTCAAGATCCAGGGGGATCCCTGGGTGGCTCAGCGATTTGGTGCCTGCCTTTGGTCCAGGGCGCCATCCTGGAGTCCCGGGATCGAGTCCTGCGTCGGGCTCCTGGCATGGAGCCTGCTTCTCCCTCCTCCGGTGTCTCTGCCTCTCTCTCTCTCTCTCTCTCTCTCTCTATGTCTATTATAAATAAATAAATAAATCTTTAAAAAGAAAAAAAAAGAAGTCAAGATCCATGTACTTTCTGTGCCCATTGCTCCGGGGATATCTCTATTTCTCAGCCTTTTTAGTGGACAGAGCCAGGAAACATATGTATATACAGACACACATAAGTGCACATGCACACACACAAACACACATACACATGTATATACATATATAAATATTATATATCATGAATCTACATCATAATATCTATATCCTCTCTTCTGTATTTATATGTCCCTTCTTTCACAGTGGGGATCCTGGCTTCCAAAAACATCAAAACATTTGCTCAATCTCATAGCACATCTAAAATAGTTTCAAATACCTTCACCCATATCTACTACAAAAGAAGTTACTAGAAAGAGTTCAGAATCTCCAGTTTCCAGTTCTCCCATCTCCCCACCCTCACCCTGCCTGTGCTGGAGGGCATGCAGGGCTTGTAGCCAGCATCACTGATCTGATCAGTCATTCAAGTAAGTTTTGTTTCCCCTGCGTTGTGGTTGTGGTATTCGTTTGAAATACACTTGGGTTCATTTACTTCAGTTTCCTTCAGTTTCAGTTTTCCTCTCCTCCTGTCCTAACTGAATTAATTCTTATGAATGTCAAATATTAACATGTTTCCAGAAGTCAAAGCTCAAGAAAAAGTGTACTCAGAGAAGAGCTCCTCTCTCCCACATCCTTTGCATTTCCTTCTCCTTCACTCCCTGCAGGTTAACCAACTAAATTGTTTCTGTTTTTTCTTTCCTGTGATTTAAAAGATAAGCAGATATATGTGTTTTCTTATTTCCTCTTTTTGTTCTTACACAAAGGTAATAGTACTGGATATAATTTTTGTGTTTTGTTGTTTTTGTTGTTGTTTTTTCAGTTCACAAGATCTCTTGGACATCAGTTTGTAGAGCATGTCTTCCTTCTTATACCACAAAGAGGTAGTATTTATTGTATGTTTGTGCTAGAGTTTATTCAACAATATCCTATGCTTGGACATTTGGGAAGTTTCCAATATTTTGCAATTACAAGTAATGCTACAGTGAATTTGTGGTGAGATTGCTGGGCTAAAGGGCAAATGTGGATGCAGTTTTGTTAGATATTGTCGAGTTCTCTTCCATAGGATTTGTACCACTTTGTGTTTCTAACAGCAATATGTGAAAGTGCCTATTTCCTCATGGCCTCAGCAGTAACTGTATTGTGCAGCTTTTAAATTTTTTCTAGTCTGATGTGTAAGAAGTGATACCATTGTGGTTTTAGTTTGTATCTTATTATGAATGAAGTTGAACATCTTTTTGTATGCTAAGAAACAGTTTGATCTTTTTTTGTAAGTTGCCAGTTCATATTTTTTGCTCATTTATCTACACTATTTTTGTCATTCCCCCCACCCAATATTTAAAAGTTTTTTTTTTTAATTTTAGGGATATTAGTCCTTCATATCTAATATATGTTGCACATATTTTCTCCTAGTTTATACTTGGTTATTTAACTGTATTATTTTGGGGTATCTTGCATAATTTTTGTTAATTTTTATTTTATTAATTTTATTACTGTTTAATTGCACCTGAATTTTTAATCAAAGTTCAAAAGACTTTTCCTACACCTGGACTATAGAGGAATTTACTCATTTTTTTATATCCCCTGGTACTTGTATAGTTTTATTGTTTACATTAAATCTCTGTGAAATAATGAGATATCTATTTATATCTATATATCATATATCTTTTCTGGCTCTTGCTAATATTTGGTTTTTGACTCTGGTTCCTAACACAGAGCTTCTTAATCCCCTGTAATTTCCTGTGTGATAGGAGCATTTTCATTCTAATGAGGTGATTCACGGTGGGCTCCTAAATTGGGCTGGTCACTAGAAAGACAAAGCTGTGGTTAGAAACCTGGAGCTTTCAACCCACCACACCTCCATTCTCCAGAAAGGGCTGGAAAATGAATTAATAAATGATCATGCCTCTATGATGAGGCCACCAGAAGAATCCCTAACGTACTGGGTTTGGAGAGCTTCTGGGTTGGTGAGCACATCTACATTTTGGGAAGGTGTTGCCAGTTCCACAGGAACAGAAGCTCCTGTGCTCAGGACTCTCCCACACTTTGCTCTATGTGTCTCCTCATCTGGTTGCTCTTCTGTATCTTTTAAAATATCCTTTGTGATAAAATCAACAACAGTAAGTAAACTATTTCTTGAGTTTTGTGAGCCACCCTAACAAATGACTGAGCCTTGAGGAGGGAGTGTGGGAACCTCTTAATTTGCAGCCAAATCGGACAGAAGTTGTGGGTAACCTGACAACCCACTACTTATAGCTTATAGCTGGCAGCTGAAGTAGCAGATGGCAGTCCTGTGTGACTGAGTCCTTAACCCCTGGAGTCTGCATTAACTCCAGGCAGTTAGAGTCAGAATTGCTTGGTGTGGAAAACCCATACATCTGGTGTCAGAAGTGATGTGAGTGTGGTAGTTGTGTGAGAGTAGATGGCAGTAAGTAAGAGGCATTTTTTCCTATTCACTGATTCAGTTGGGGTTTATTCTTGTGTATGGTGTGAGAAATGGATGTAATTTTCTCTTT
The DNA here is from genome assembly GCF_018345385.1 of Vulpes lagopus. Taxonomy (NCBI): domain Eukaryota; kingdom Metazoa; phylum Chordata; class Mammalia; order Carnivora; family Canidae; genus Vulpes; species Vulpes lagopus. Next base: position 51,632,395 of record NC_054824.1, on the reverse strand, counting down.
TTCCAAATGGCTAATCAGTTGTCCAGCATCATTTATAAAAAGGCCATCTCTGCTCCAATAATTTGCAATACCACCTGTATCATGCACTAGCTTCTACGTGTGGTTAAACCCTATCCTTTTGTTTTTTTAAAGGCTCCATATATTTATGGCAATAACAATTTGGGTTAAGTAAGCCCTCAGAATTAGGTTTAGTGGATGCTCTGTAAGGAGGAGTTTTAAAATTAAAATGGCAACTTAAAGATTTTGATATTACCCTTAGGAGAGTGAATTAGGTGTCACAATTAAAGCAGTGGAGTGGTTATTTGTTCCGACCATCAGTTCTCAAACTTTGTTAAAATGCACATTTCTGAGCTCTTCTCTTAATATTCTTATATGCAAGTTGAGGTTAGGGCCTTGATATAGTAACTGCCTAATACATGGGTGGATAGGGTAGGAGGTCATTGAAACACTTTCATTCAAAAGCACGGGCTGTGAGGAAAGGGACAGCCTACATGGGACATGTATCCAATGTAGTGACGTGTGTGGAAGGTGATAATGAAATTATTCTGATAATGACAGAAGGATATTCAGGCTCTCCACTACATACTACATGAGAGCTGTTCAAAAAGCTAGAAGTTTACCACTGAGGTTGTAAATGTGGTAAATGTGAAGTAAATCTATGTTTTATGATCTTCTCATCCTTTAGGTTTTATTCCCATTTGCCTGGCCATGAGCTTTGGTCTATGATTCTCATACCTTTTTAGTTATACATATTATTTAGGAAGATCAGAACTCTCCACATGACTTGTTTTTGTGAAGCTTTATTTGGGCTACAATGATAGGAAGGTTGCTCTGATTTTGTGAGGTTAGAAATGAGATTAAATAAATGAGTAAACTTGTTATAGTTTAACATTATGTATTTTATAATGGAAACATTAACATTGCTTCATACACTGCTTCCTACCATCTGGAAAATTAGTAATTCTTTCAAGAGACCTAAATGGTTGAGCCTGGAAATGATAATTGATACAATTTTCTACTAAGCTTTGATTTTGTGTGTTTGTCCATTTGCCTGTTAGAAAGTATAAGAAACACTTGCTTCCATTTTCTGAGGCTGGTTCACCGAATCTCCTCATCCAGATTTGTTTTCATCCCTCCATTCCTTTGTCTTACAGAATAGAGTCCGTTGTGGTTCTAATCTCTGTCACGCATGTTCTTTATGAATTAAATTTCAGGCACCAGAGTATACATGTGCATGTTTTACTGTGAGATTGTGAAATCTCAGTGTGCAGGGACCTCATTCCCAATATGATGCTATGGTCCTCATTCTATGCTGTTTTAAAATTTTGTGTTAATGTGGCATTCTGGGTGGGGGGTTTTCTTCTTTATTATGAGTCATAGCAGTATATAACAGACATAGGATCTCTAAATTAGATAAGCTTGTTGGCAAAGATGTGAATATCTGCCCTCTGGTCTTTCCTGATCCTCATCTGTATTTTGTAACAAAAAACTAATTTCACCAAAGCAAAATATACCTTCTAAATGATGCTTGCAGATAACACATTTATCAATTAGCATTTGGGATTTTGATTAAGCCACTTTGCAAGTGATTCCACATTAGTAGCTATTAAAGAATATATTTTGAAAGGGAAAATATGTTTTGGCATTGAGTATTTTGAGGTCCCTCTTAAATTTATCAGAATTTATGCAAATTGTAATGTGGCCTTTTAATGCACAAATGAACCCTTTTGATATCAGCACTTACTACCATAGGATACACAAAATAAGGCACATGTCAAACATTACTAATAAGATCTCAAAATTAGGCTGACAATCTTGAAGTCCACCCTTTCATTGGATTTTTAGCCCTAGTTGGATACATTGTCTCCTTTTTCTCCATTCCATTGCTTAAGATATTTGCCCCATTGTTTTATTCATGCTTTAGTCATATCCTATTGATGATTACATTTATTTGATTACTCATCTTCTATGGGGATTCCTGGCATTTGATTCATTTTTCTTCATTTAGCCTCCTTACTTTTGAAATCTCTGCATTTATTAACAACTTCTGATTATCTCAAAAGTACCTCAGATTATCTTGACTCATCTTTCTTTTTTTTTTTTAAGATTTTATTTATATATTCATGAGAGACACAGAGAGAAAGAAGGGGGTGGGGAGGCAGAGACACAGGCAGAGGGAGAAGCAGGCTCCATGTAGGGAGCCCAATGTGGGATTTGATCCTGGCACCCCGGGATCATGACCTAAGCAGAAGGCAGACGCTCAACCACTGAGCCACCCAGCCATCCCATCTTGACTCATCTTCTGACTTCAGATGAGGATCCTGTTATTTCAAGATGCAGGTGACTTCAAGACGGAAGATGGAGACAGTGGTGATGCCCTCCCCATTTCACACTGCTTATGTAATGCTTTTTACTCTCCTAGAAAAACTATTTAATATTTTTGCCACTTATATTTTTCTAATCTTATCCATGAGTCACACTGCCTTAGTCATAGTTTAACAAGTTGTTGGAAACTGTCTTAAACAAAACAAAGAAAATCCAACTCCATTTGGATTAGCTTTCTTTTGCAAATATTATTTGAAATTTGAGTTAAAAATTGTATAACTTAGAAAGTCTTGATAAAATAAAAAAGTTGGCATAATAAAAATTTCCTGCTTTTTGAGTATATTTTATTCAAGTGAAAGTATCTTTTATAAAAACTCCATGTTCAGTGACTCTAAAGCTAACAGTGGAGGTGTTTTCATTCATTATGTTCTACTGGAAAAAAGGTGGTTAAAGTTATTGTATGGATTTTTACTTTGCTCTTTTGCTCCATTGTTTTTTTGATTTATCATTTATTCATTTTTTAGTCCCATGTAGCTAATTCTTTGCTTTATATACAAATGCCTGCTTCTTAAAGTCTGTTCAGATACTCCTGGAATAAAACACCTTTTCAATTTATTGACTAACTTTGGGTGAATATGCATTTATTAGGAAAACAAGTAAAAATAATTTAATTCATCATGTGTAGTTTTCCCCTCTAAGGTTATTTATGAATTCATATATGGAATCATTTATTCACCTTGACCAGAATAGACCTCTTCTCTTAGAATAATGCTCTTTCCTTCAGTGAATGCTGCCATTCTCTAAAGTGTGTTAGCTTAGAATTAAAACAAAACAAAACTGCATTTTTTTTTTCAGATAAGAAGTCCAGACATTATTGGATGGCAGAATTGGTTCAATGACTCAATGATGTCAGGTCTGACACTTCTGCAATTCTCTTAGCCTTATCGTCACAGTCAGAAGATGACTGCCATCAATCCAGCCATCATATCTACCTTCAAGGTAGGAAGAAAAGGAAAGTAGTGCCTTTAGCTTGTAATTTAAAGAATAGATGTAAAACTATTCTCAGAAGGACCTGTAACCTAAAATTAGAAATGTAACTTTTCTATTTGGATAATATTTTGTCTTTCAAACTGGTTATCTGAAAGTCTATAAAATATATCTTTATTATATTTAGCATAAATTCATTTAAGAAATACTATGCACCAACTATGAACCAGATAGTATTTTTAAGTTGAGACCACAAACTCTAATAAAATGATTTTTGCCTTTGAGTACCTTGCATAAGAAATGCAAGAAAACAACCATACAGTACAAATCATAGAGCGGAACACTGCAAAGTCTTAGATTGGTGTGGAGTTACTGATACCTGGAACAGATGGATTTGGCTTGAGATATGGAGCGTGAAGATAAGAAATCAATAAAAGTGAGGGGACCATATGGAGGGTATCCAGGCATCAGGACCAGCATGGGCAAAATCCTGGAAGTGACAGAGCACATCTGTTACTCAAGAACTACAAGTAATTCTCTGTGGGTGAGTCATGGGCATGAGGGATGGAAATTTAGGCAAATGCTTCCATCAGGACTTCAGTCTTCATCCTATGCTTGGTAATTATGTGATAGTCCTTTGCTTTGACAGAACTCAGTTTTGGTTCTACTATCCTGAAACCTATGGGCCAGCAAGTCAAATATTTTCTTATATTAACACTGCTATTCAACAGAGCCTGCATATTGGTGATCTGCTGGCTTAATCTGATGTATATGTGGTTAGTGGTGTGTTTGTATGTTTTTTTCTTTTCCTGTATGGTGTAAAAAATTGAATTAGTTCCCAACATTTGAAAATCAGGAGATTTCACAGAGGAATCTAGTTCCCCTGGAAACTCAGAAGATCTGGAAATGGTAGTTCTAAGATCTCATACAGCAACAATAGCCTGCAGCCAAGTAAGGGTTGGCAGCATCTAGTTCACCAGAGTCCTCATTCCCTGTTGTTTTACAACATGTCCACTTGGGTAATTTAAGGTTGGTTGGTTCCTGAAGGCATTTATTTTTGCTACCTCTAGTATAGTGCATATATCATGTATTGGTAAACTTGTACACTAGCAATTCTTATCATGGTACAGGGACATAATTCTGTTTCCACTGACACTGACATCTTGGTCAATGAGATTACATTGGCCACCGGCCTGCTTGAATGAACAACAATGAAACATCTTGGTATTACGAATCTTGTTTCTAATTATCCTATGCAATTTTTTTTTTGCCTTGCAAAATTATTGCTGATAGACATTAAAAATCCAAAAAAAAAAAAAAACCCTCAACAAGTATTATGGAGGAATATAATAAAGCCATGAGTCTTTTTTTAAAAAAGATTTTATTTATTTATTCATGAGAGATACAGAGAAAGAGAGGCAGAGACATACGCAGAGGGAGAAGCAGGCTCCATGCAGGGAGCAGGATAGGACTTGATCCTGGACCCCAGAATCAAGCCCTGAGCCAAAGGCAGACGCTCAACCACTGAGCCACCCAGGCATCCCAAGCCATGAGTCTTGAGGCATGATGTCTAGTTGGCTTTTGCTAACCTATTTCATCTCCTTGGCCTGTAGTATTTTCTTTTAGAAAATATCTATAATGCCACCAGCTCTGTCTGCTGATTACCTACAGGTTACCACTATATTCAAGTGAAACAGTCTGTGTCAATGTCATGGACATTGTCGGTAACTACTGAGGACCTGCAGATGAAAGGGGCTATTGTTTATCATCATTATTAGTCTTGGGGTCTTGAGGAAATATCTTATCAGAAACAAACTTTAAACCTCTGTGACTTTTTTTTTTATTCATTTATGAAAGACAGAGAGAGAGAGAGAGAGAGAGAGAGGCAGAGGCACAGACAGAGACACAGGCAGAGGGAGAAGCAGGCTCCATGCGGGAGCCCGACATGGGACTCGATCTTGGGTCTCCAGGATCAGGCCTTGGGCCAAAGGCAGGCGTTAAACCACTGAGTCATCCTGGGATCCCCACCTCTGTGACTTCTAATAAGAAAAACAGGATGCCACAGTGTAGTAAGACTCTATATGTATGGAGACTTTGGGGGCTGTGGCCATAGAAGATAGGCAGTAAACAAAGGTTTGGAGACTTTGTGCATTATATTTTTCTCAGAGGGCAGATGGAACTTATTGATCCTATTATCAGTGGGCAGTGTTAGACTTCCCCAACAAAAAGAAAAGATGGAGATTATCTGGCCTAGTTCCCTCCTTTTATTAGTGAACAAGTTGGTTTTCAGCAGGATAAAGTAACTAGTATCAAAACAGGACAAAAAGCTTTGGACACCTAGACTCTCAAATCCAGTGACACCTCCATTAGGCCTGAGGTATCATTTAAGAGAAAGTGCTTGATGCTTACATGGGCTTCCCTTTAAAGCTGTTGGTTTTGCTATTTTTAGATGAAGCTAGGTAGATCCTTCTTTTCTGTGCCCTTTATGGCTCATTTTTCTTGTGAGTCAAATAGAGAAACCTCAATAAGTTGTTGTGCATCTTGGATGCACTAGGGGATCAGTAGGAATTCTGATGAGATTTGATTTTCAGTGTTTGGAGGAAAGAGGGGTAGGATTTTTCAATTGCCTTACATTTTCTGGAAAGCAAAAATTCCGGGTAGGTCTTACTTCTGGCTGCTGAAGTAATAGGTCTTCCATTCTCCAAATACAAAAATAATCTTTACAATTAAAAATCTGGCATGATTTTCACACTGACAAGGAAACCTATTAGAAGTGCTCAAGATGTGTATCCCCTCTAAGTATTGTTTTCCTTTTAAAAAGTTGCGGGAGCATTTCAAATGAAAAAATATCTTCATATTTGAAAATTTTAAAATAATTCAACGTGACATTGTTAGTTTAATGTATTCTTGTTAGAAACAGTAAACTTTGCTGTAAGTGGTAAAGCGCTCCCTCAATATGTAGGCTTTGGTAATGCTAGAATTAAACTATAATTATGCTTTTATAGATTATTATTGTAAATTATAATATATTTATAAGTGATTATATTTTAATATTAGCTAATGCTAACTCTAAAAATGAATTCTTTTTTTCAAAGATTTTAGTTATGTATTTGACACAGAGAGAGAGAGTACAAGCAGGGGGAGCAGCAGGCAGAGGGTGAGAAAGAAGCAGACTCTGCACTTAGCAGGGAGCCCGACATGGAGCTCCAACCCAGAACTCTGGGATCATGACCTGAGGTGAATGCTGACACTTAACCAACTGAGCCACTCAGGTACTCCGAAAAATGAATTCTTTATATTTGTTTAATGAATCGTTAAGTCCTCTTCATTTTTTTTTTATAGCTCAGTAAAGTTTATTTTTTTATTTTTATTTTTTATTAATTTTATTGGTGTTCAATTTACCAACATACAGAAAAACACCCAGTGCTCATCCCGTCAAGTGTCCACCTCAGTGCCCGTCACCCATTCCCCTCCAACACCCACCCTCCTCCCTTTCCACCACCCCTAGTTCGTTTCCCCGAGTTAGGAGTCTTTATGTTCTGTCTCCCTTCCTGATATTTCCCAACATTTCTTTTCCCTTCCTTTATATTCCCTTTCACTATTATTCATATTCCCCAAATGAATGAGAACATACACTGTTTGTCCTTCTCCGATTGACTTATTTCACTCAGCATAATACCTTCCAGTTCCATCCACGTTGAAGCAAATGGTGGGTATTTGTCGTTTCTAATTGCTGAGTAATATTCCATTGTATACATAAACCACATCTTCTTTATCCATTCATCTTTCGATGGACACCGAGGCTCCTTCCACAGTTTGGCTATTGTGGCCATTGCTGATAGAAACATCGGGGTGCAGGTGTCCCGATGTTTCATTGCATCTGAATCTTTGGGGTAAATCCCCAACAGTGCAATTGCTGGGTCGTAGGGCAGGTCTATTTTTAACTCTTTGAGGAACCTCCACACAGTTTTCCAGAGTGGCTGCACCAGTTCACATTCCCACCAACAGTGTAAGAGGGTTCCCTTTTCTCCGCATCCTCTCCAACATTTGTTGTTTCCTGCCTTGTTAATTTTCCCCATTCTCACTGGTGTGAGGTGGTATCTCATTGTGGTTTTGATTTGTATTTCCCTGATGGCAAGTGATGCGGAGCATTTTCTCATGTGCATGTTGGCCATGTCCATGTCTTCCTCTGTGAGGTTTCTCTTCATGTCTTTTGCCCATTTCATGATTGGATTGTTTGTTTCTTTGCTGTTGAGTTTAATAAGTTCTTTATAGATTTTGGAAACTAGCCCTTTATCTGATATGTCATTTGCAAATATCTTCTCCCATTCTGTAGGTTGTCTTTTAGTTTTGTTGACTGTATCCTTTGCTGTGCAAAAGCTTCTTATCTTGATGAAGTCCCAATAGTTCATTTTTGCTTTTGTTTCTTTTGCCTTTGTGGATGTATCTTGCAAGAAGTTACTGTGGCCGAGTTCAAAGAGGGTGTTGCCTGTGTTCTCTTCTATGATTTTGATGGACTCTTGTCTCACATTTAGATCTCTCATCCATTTTGAGTTTATCTTTGTGTATGGTGAAAGACAGTGGTCCAGTTTCATTCTTCTGCATGTGGATGTCCAATTTTCCCAGCACCATTTATTGAAGAGACTGTCTTTCTTCCAATGGATAGTCTTTCCTCCTTTATCGAATATTAGATGACCATACATTTCAGGGTCCACTTCTGGGTTCTTTATTCTGTTCCATTGATCTATGTGTCTGTTTTTGTGCCAGTACCACACTGTCTTGATGACCACAGCTTTGTAGTACAACCTGAAATCTGGCATTGTGATGCCCCCAGCTATGGTTTTCTTTTTTAAAATTCCCCTGGCTATTCGGGGTCTTTTCTGATTCCACACAAATCTTAAAATAATTTGTTCTAACTCTCTGAAGAAAGTCCATGGTATTTTGATAGGGATTGCATTAAACGTGTAAGTTGCCCTGGGTAACATTGACATTTTTACAATATTAATTCTGCCAATCCATGAGCATGGAATATTTTTCCATCTCTTTGGGTCTTCCTCAATTTCTTTCAGAAGTGTTCTATAGTTTTTAGGGTATAGATCTTTTACCTCTTTGGTTAGGTTTATTCCTAGGTATCTTATGCTTTTGGGTGCAATTGTAAATGGGATTGACTCCTTAATTTCTCTTTCTTCAGTCTCATTGTTAGTGTATAGAAATGCCATTGATTTCTGGGCATTGATTTTGTATCCTGCCACGCTACCAAATTGCTGTATGAGTTCTAGCAATCTTGGGGTGGAGGCTTTTGGGTTTTCTATGTAGAGTATCATGTCATCGGCGAAGAGGGAGAGTTTGACTTCTTCTTTGCCAATTTGAATGCCTTTAATGTCTTTTTGTTGTCTGATTGCTGAGGCGAGGACTTCCAGAACTATGTTGAACAACAGTGGTGAGAGTGGACATCCCTGTCTTGTTCCTGATCTTAGGGGAAAGGCTCCCAGTGCTTCCCCATTGAGAATGATATTTGCTGTGGGCTTTTCGTAAATGGCTTTTAAGATGTCGAGGAAAGTTCCCTCTATCCCAACACTCTGAAGGGTTTTGATCAGGAATGGATGCTGTATTTTGTCAAATGCTTTCTCTGCATCTAATGAGAGTATCATATGGTTCTTGGTTTTTCTCTTGCTGATATGATGAATCACATTGATGGTTTTACGAGTGTTGAACCAGCCTTGTGTCCCGGGGATAAATCCTACTTGGTCATGGTGAATAACTTTCTAAATGTACTGTTGGATCCTATTGGCTAGTATCTTGTTGAGAATTTTTGCGTCCATGTTCATCAGGGATATTGGTCTGTAATTCTCCTTTTTGGTGGGGTCTTTGTCTGGTTTCAGAATTAAGGTGATGCTGGCCTCATAGAACGAATTTGGAAGTACTCCATCTCTTTCTATCTTTCCAAACAGCTTTAGTAGAATAGGTATGATTTCTTCTTTAAACGTTTGATAGAATTCCCCTGGGAAGCCATCTGGCCCTGGACTCTTGTGTCTTGGGAGGTTTTTGATGACTGCTTCAATTTCCTCCCTGGTTATTGGCCTGTTCAGGTTTTCTATTTCTTCCTGCTCCAGTTTTGGTAGTTTGTGGCTTTCCAGGAATGCATCCATTTCTTCTAGATTTCCTAATTTATTGGTGTACAGCTGTTCATAATATGTTTTTAAAATCGTTTGTATTTCCTTGGTGTTGGTAGTGATCTCTCCTTTCTCATTCATGATTTTATTAATTTGAGTCTTCTCTCTCTTCTTTTTAATAAGGTTGGCTAATGGTTTATCTATCTTATTAATTCTTTCAAAGAACCAACTCCTGGTTCTGTTGATCTGTTCCACAGTTCTTTTGGTCTCGATATCATTGAGTTCTGCTCGAATTTCAATTAACTGTCTTCTTCTGCTGGGGGTGGGGTCTATGTGTTGCTTTTTCTCTAGTTCCTTTATGTGTAAGGTGAGCTTTTGAATTTGAGATCTTTCCAGTTTTTGAATGTATGCTTGTATTGCGATGTATTTCCCCCTCAGGACTGCTTTTGCTGCATCCCAAAGATTTTGAACGGTTGTGTCTTCATTCTCATTAGTTTCTATGAATCTTTTTAATTCTTCCTTAATTTCCTGGTTGACCTTTTCATCTTTTAGCAGGATGGTCCTTAACCTCCACGTGTTTGTGGTCCTTCCAAACTTCTTGTTGTGATTGAGTTCTAATTTCAAGGCATTATGGTCGGAGAATATACAGGGGACTATCCCGATCTTTTGGTATCGGTTCAGACCTGATTTGTGACCCAGTATGTGGTCTATTCTGGAGAAAGTTCCATGTGCACTTGAGAAGAATGTGTATTCAGTTGAGTTTGGATGTAAAGTTCTGTAGATATCTGTGAAATCCATCTGGTCCAGTGTATCATTTAAAGCTCTCGTTTCTTTGGAGATGTTGTGCTTAGAAGACCTATCTAGTATAGAGAGAGCTAGATTGAAGTCACCAAGTATAAGTGTATTATTATCAAAGTATTTCTTCAGTTTGGTTATTAATTGGTTTAAATATTTGGCAGCTCCCACATACGGGGCATATATATTGAGGATTGTTAAGTCCTCTTGTTGGATAGATCCTTTGAGTATGAGATAGTGTCCCTCTTCATCTCTCACTATAGTCTTCGGGGTAAATTTTAATTTGTCTGATATAAGGATGGCAACCCCTGCTTTCTTTTGAGGACCATTTGAATGGTAAATGGTTCTCCAACCTTTTATTTTCATGTTGTAGGTGTCCTTCTGTCTAAAATGAGTCTCTTGTAGACAGCAAATAGATGGGTCCTGCTTTTTTATCCAGTCGGAAACCCTGTGCCTTTTGATGGGGTCATTAAGCCCGTTCACGTTTAGAGTTACTATTGATAAATATGAGTTTAGTGTCAACATATCTATTCAGTCCTTGTTTTTGTGGATTGTTCCACTGAACTTCTTCTTAAAGGGGAATTTTAAGAGTCCCCCTTAAAATTTCTTGCAGAGCTGGTTTGGAGGTTACATATTCTTTCAGTTCCTGCCTGTCTTGGAAGCTCTTTATCTCTCCTTCCATTTTGAATGAAAGCCTTGCTGGATAAAGTATTCTTGGTTGCATGTTCTTTTCATTTAGGACCCTGAAAATATCCTGCCACCCCTTTCTGGCCTGCCAGGTCTCTGTGGAGAGGTCTGCTGTTACCCTAATATTCCTCCCCATAAAAGTCAGGGACTTTTTTTCTCTTGCTGCTTTAAGGATCTTCTCCTTATCTTTGGAATTTGCAAGCTTCACTATTAAATGTCGAGGTGTTGAACGGTTTTTGTTGATTTTAGGGGGGGAATCTCTCTATTTCCTGGATCTGAATGCCTGTTTCCCTTCCCAGATTAGGAAAGTTTTCAGCTAGGATTTGTTCAAATACATATTCTGGCCCTCTGTCCCTTTCGGCGCCCTCGGGAACCCCAATTAAACGTAGGTTTTTCTTCCTCAGGCTGTCATTTATTTCCCTTAATCTATCCTCATGGTCTTTTAATTGTCTGTCTCTTTTTTCCTCAGTTTCCCTCTTTGCCATCAACTTGTCTTCTATGTCACTCACTCGTTCTTCCACCTCATCAAGCCTTGTCGTTAGGACTTCTAGCTTGGATTGCATCTCCTTTAATTGATTTTTAATTTCTGCCTGATTGGATCTAAATTCTGCAGTCATGAAGTCTCTTGAGTCCTTTACGGTTTTTTCTAGAGCCACCAGTAGCTGTAAAATAGTGCTTCTGAATTGGCTTTCTGACATTGAATTGTAATCCATATTTTGTAACTCTGTGGGAGAGAGGGCTGTTTCTGATTCTTTTTTTTGAGGTGAGGTTTTCCTTCTAGTCATTTTGCTCAGTGCAGAGTGGCCAAAAACAAGTTGTATTGGGAAAAGGAGGAAAAGAGAGAGAAGGAAAGAAAAGAAAAAGAAAAAAGAGAAAGAAGAAAAAAAAGGGAAAAAAGAGAAGAAAAAGAAAGAAAAAGAAAGAAAGGAGAAAAAAGAAAAAAAAAAGGGGTGGGGTGGGGTGGGGGAAGCAATCAGAAATCAAGAAGAAAGAAAGAAAAAAAAGCACAAAACAAAAACAAAAACAAAAACAAAAACAAAAACAAAAACAAAAAAACGCGGGGGAGTATCTTCCGATTCTGTGTACTTTAAGTCCCTTGTCTTCCCTTGGAACTGGTCCGTCTCGCTGGTCTTCTGGGGGAGGGGCCTGCTGTGCTGATTCTCAGGTGTTAGCACTTGGGGGAGCTGCTCTGGCCCTGCCTGGTGCAGGGCTCGGTGGGGGTTGTTGACCCCGTGAGGCCCCGGGAGGAAGCCACAGCGGCGGGGGCAGCTCTGGGACCCTGGAGTCAGCCCCCGCAGTAGCTCCGGGGCTCTCCGTCTGCAGGGCCTGGGGGCTCCGGGGCGGGGCCGCTGATCTGCTCAGTTCCAGGCAGGAGCGTCCTTGCTGTCCTGGGCCCTCCCGGCCTCTGCCTGTCCCGGGGGAGGCCGGATCCTGGGCTGTGTCCCGGCGCCCTCTGCTCCGGGGCCTGCGCTGTTGGATTCGCGCTCCCGCCCCGCAGCCCCCTCCGCGGAGCCGCCGCCCGAGCCCCTCCGAGCTGTTCCCGGAGCCGCGCCGCCCCCTCCGCGGAGCTTCTTCCTCCGCCCGAGCCGCCGCGGCTGAGCTGTTCCCGGAGCCCCGCAGCCCCCTCCGCGGAGCCGCCGCCCGAGCCCCTCCGAGCTGCTCCGGGTCCCGCCGAGCGCTGCAGCCCTTAGGGAGCTCGGCGCACTCCCCGGGGCGCAGTTCCTCTGTTACTGTCCCAGGGAGCCCGAGGGCGTCCCCGCCTTTCTGGGGATCCTGCTCCAATTCCCCGGGAGGCCTTTCCGCCGGGAAGGTTGGTGCAGCTCCTGCTCCTCCGGGACGGGGCTCTCCTGTCCTGGGGACACTCGCCCCGGCCTCATCCCGGCTCCTCACCGGGCCCCGCTCCCTTGGAGGCCTTTTGTGTCTTTATTTCTTTTTCCCCGTCTTCCTACCTTGATAGAAGCGCGAACTCTTCTCACTGTAGCGTTCCAGCTCGTCTCTCTTTAAATCTCAGGCCGAATTCGTAGATTTTCAGGATGATTGGATGGTTTTCTAGGTAATTTGTTGAGGACAGGTGACTTGGGGACCCTGCTCTGCCGCCATCTTGCCCCTCCCCCCAGTCCTCTTCATTTTATTTTCTGTCTTTGCAATCATTTTTTTTTTTTTTTCTGCCTCCAGTGGTCATATCGTCCATGGACTTCTATAATATAGTTTCCTGATTTTCCTGCATTTGCTCTTTGTGTTGGATTTTGCCAATTGGCAACCTGGTTAAGCTTGGAACTAAATTTCCTGAATCTTCTTCTGCTTGTGTTTCCCTTAGGGTTGACCAAGAGAGAAAAATTTCTACTTGGGTAGAAATATAGAAATGGAAGCCCACCAGATTCAGAGATAAATAGAAAAGAAGTGCCTGGCTGTCCCAGACTGTCCTCACAGTACTTCACTTGGTGGCCCTCTTACTTCCTGACTACTGTTTGCTGACAAACTATGGCCTCAGGCCTACCATTAGAGGCCTGACTCTGGACCCATAGGGGCCATGATTCCCACAGGACACTGCTTTTGACACCCCCATGAGGTCTTTCCACAGCCCTACCTGAGAGGCTAGCACAGCTTGGCTTCTCAGATCTTCCTGCAAGCTTTGTCTTGTTCCCAGGGTCGGTGCTGCCTGAGAGATGGTTAATGACTCTTCTGTCTTCAAACTCTCTCTTCTAGACCTTTTTTTCTGCCCCTTTGACAGTTGTGTAAGTTATAATTCTTATAGTAAATTCCTTATCCCTGTAACCCTCACAGTGGCTCTACTTCTTCAACTAAAGCTGGACTGATACATTCCTGGGCTCATCTGCTGTCTTTCCCACAACAAAATTGTTATAGTGAAAATGATCATGTACTGACCTAGCCCTCCCTTTCTTCATTAATCCTGATTCTCATCCTCTCTCTTTTAAAACTCCCACTTCTTGGATTTTAGAACTTCATCCCTCTGGGTCCTTCTATCCTGGGCATACTTCATCCATAGCTGCATATTTCAGTGTGAGGCCTCTGCTCTGACCCACTCTAACACAGAATGCTCGGGTCGGGGTGGAACAGATCTTGATTCAATATCTTGTCCTGCCCCTTTTGAGCTGAGGCTCTGGGCAAGTTATTTTACATTTATTAGCTAAAACTTCCTAGTTCATAAAAGGGAGATAATAGTCAGAGCTGCCTTATGGAATTGGCGTGAGATGTCAACCCAAAGTTGTCCACAAATATGGACTTCTTCATTCTGCCACCTGCCCTCTACTGCCCTCTACTGCCCTCCAGGAAAAGAAAGGGATGGCCTCCTTGTCCAGGTATTTCACTGCCTCTAACTCTATGACATTAGCAGAAAGGCCAGTGTGTGGATTGAAGCACTGAGCACTAGGGTAGGGACAGCCTGAATCAGGGATAAGGGAACACTCCTTTTTTTTTTTTTAAGGTTAGGGTGCAGAGGGAGAGGAAGAGAGACAATCCTAAGCAGGCTCCACATAAGCACATAAGCTTGATGTGGGTCTTGATCTCACAACCCTGAGATCATGACCTGAACTGAAATCAAGAGTCAGACGTTCAATGGACTGAGCCACCCAAGCATCCTGGGAACACTCTGTTTTTCAATATGGATGGTTGTTCTTGTGAGTGATGGTAGTGAAACCACCTTAAAACAAATTGTTGACATTGAGGCTGATTTCAAATAGAAGAATAGACAAAATGGCGAGACAAATTTTAAGAAGGGGATTGACTATAAAAGCAATACTAATTATGCTTATATCCATAGCTTATTTATGCCTAATAATTAGAATGTAGCACAATGGCACTGGCACAAGTCATTAAATATATTACACCACAAACATATGTCATCCATTTGCAATAAGTTCTATCCATGGATGCTTGCCCATTAAAATTAATTATTCAGGTAGCATGTTCATATTTTAACAACCTAGAACAATTAGGGGAAAAGCAGTTTCCACAAAGATAATACTAATATGTAGTGATCCCTGCCCCCTTTATTTTTTTTACATTTTATCCCTCAGAGAATACTATGGGAGAGTTGCTATTCCCATTTTTCTGATAAGAAACTAAGGTTTGGGATTATGAATAAATGACTAAAGCTGTAAAGACATAAATTGGACTCAAATAATACTCTGTTCCAAGCTCTTATTTGACATATGTGGCAAAGGTGGTATGTTGGGAGACATTTGGTGACATACATGAATATCTTAATTAGTGGCAGGAAAATGATGGACTTGCATCATTCAGGATTTATGAGTCTAGGCCTAAGTTCTAGATCCTGGGGCAAGGGCATGACTGCTTATTTGCCCCTCAGGGTCCAAGTTCCTCAGATGAAATTTTTTTTTTTTTTTTGTCATTTATGTCTCCCTGCACTTTGAAATCTATAGACTTCTTAAAATGTTTTAAAATAGTTTCTTGGTCTCCCTCATAAGTTCTAGCATCTTTGACCTACTCAAATAGTCTCCGTCTGTCTTTAATTTTTCACAGATACTATAATCTGTTCCAAACAATAGGGATCCCTATCACAGTATGATTCCCAGGTGGAAAGGTGGGTCCCTATGCTTGATGGCTCTTGAAAAGAGGAGGCTATGATTGATTTGAATTCTTAAGTTAGACTAATAAATACTCCATGGCAGTCTGATGTGATGGTTTTGAAATTCATTTGCAAGGTGTGGAGGAGAATGAGAGTCGACTTATCATGTTTGAAGAAAGAGAAATGGGATAAAAGAGACTTACATGTTTTGAAATCTTGAGAAAGCTGGATTGCATTATTTTCTTCAAGGGGGTTTGATTTACTCTTTTCACTTCCTGGTTTATTAGTTATCTCATGCCCCCTAAAAACAATGTATCAATCATCCAATGAATAGTGTGCCAATTAATTTATGGACATGAAGATTAACATGCAATCTGCTAATGCTGCGTTAACGAGTTTATGATTTTCATAAAATACATAGAACAATTTTGAGTTTTATCAACCTCAATGGATGAAATTAAAATGGAAATAGCAACATTTGTTTTTTGTTCTCCCTACAAAGCAACTAATTATTTTCCTCTGGGTAATGATAATTAACAAAATTCCTCTCCTGTTTCTGATCAGCGCACAGCTGGTACTCAGATAATCACAAAGACTGGGTTTTATGTGGTGATATTAACATCCTAACTTGGGAAGTGCATTAACTGTGTACTGTTGCCTCAGTTTCTTAATTCTAAATGATGACTTGATGAGCTTCTTACATTGGGAGCAATATTTACATTAGTAAATTGTCAATGAGAGAGAAAGAATGCTACCATGAGCATCTACTATTGGGTGTAGATTTTGTCTGCTTCACATGTTATGCTTGGGCTTGCAACTTTGATGTGTCTTGATAAGGGCCACAGGGACATCTCATGCACTCATATTTGAGCATTCTTCTTTCAGTTAAGCCAGAATGTGCTAGATAGGCCTGGGCTTTGGAGCTGGAATGTGTTCAGAGCCACTCACTCCCATCCCTTGGGCTTTTCTGGAATGGAGGTTTGGACCTGAGCTGGCCAGAGGACCTATTAGGTGTGGTATCACTGAACAAGTTCCAGAGCTAAGCAGGGCACTCCATTCTGAGTTGAATGTGGTGGTACTTGTCTGTGTCAAATACCTGCTCTCATCCTTTGCCTAACAATCCCCTTAGAGACAGGGACTATATATCACCATCTTTTTTATCTCCCAAGTTTTGTATAATGCTTAGAAGGTAATAGGTGCTCAGTCAATGTTTGCTGGATGGATGGAGGATGGTATAACGGAAAAAATGCATTTTTGATCCTTGCTACCAAAGGAGGCTTGAGGCTAGCTAATTGGTCAATGTGTGGTGATTGTGTATCAATAATCATATAGAAGAAATCATATTAGCACTCACATTGCCTTAAAAATAACAGTAAATGTGGCACACCTGGATGGCTCAGTTGGTTAATGCCCAATTCGGTTTAGACTCAGGTCATGATCTTGGGGTCCTGAGATTGAGCCCCGCTTCTGGGCTCTGGGCTCAGTGTAGAGTCTGCTTGAGATTCTCTCCCTTTCCCTCTACTTCTCTCTCCTTCTCTGCCACCATCCCCTGTGCACTCTCTCTCTCTGTTTCAAAGACAAAAAAAAAAAACCATATTTTTTAAAAAAGAATAATAAATGTTATATCTATATCGAGTGCCCAGTGTGGCAAATTTTAAAATATACTTGGTGCTGGTGAGGATATGTGAAGGACATACTTCTATAACCTTTTAGGAAAGAAATTTACCACTATCTGTCAAGAATTTGTAGTGTTTTGTATTTACTTTTTTCTTAGTCTGGAAAAGTCTATAATCTGGAAGCCAGTTTGAATAAAATAATTCAAAATAGAGAGATAGCTTTCTGTGTACCAAGATGCTTTTCTTAGATTTGTTTGAAACAACCTAAGTTCCCAACAACATGGTGATGGTTAGTGAAATGTGACATATTCATTTCTTTTTTTTTTTTAATTTTTATTTATTTATGATAGTCACAGAGAGAGAGAGAGAGAGAGAGAGAGGCAGAGACACAGGCAGAGGGAGAAGCAGGCTCCATGCACTGGGAGCCCGATGTGGGATTCGATCCCGGGAATGTGACATATTCATTAGCTGGAGCTCTATTTGCTGATATAAAATGTTTTTCAAAATTTTATAGTAATATAATTCTTTTAAGAAGATCTAAAATTTATATATCATTGTGACAACTAAAATATACCATATACCATAGAGAAAGGCTGAGAGAGAATATTATTAAATCTAAGAATAGAAATAAGACTGGAAGAAAATCCACCAAAATACTAACACTGGCCTTAATTTTTATTTGTTTTGTTTTCCCAATTTTTTGTAGACCCCTGCAGTTCTGTCTCCTTTCCTCTTTTGTGTTGAGAACTTGTGACCTTGCTCTGCTGCCCTCTCCACATTCCACTTTGGTGGTAGATTGGATCAGAATGGCCATCTGACTCAAGTTGGGCAAATCGGATTCTCCTGGGAATTTAAAATTGAGGCTTGATTGAGAGACATGTGAATTTTGGACTGGGAGGTTTGGGCATCTTTTCTGACTTACAGAAAGAAAGCAAATTTTCAGAAAACTAAGAAGAAAGCAGATGGACAAAGAAAGAGAAAGATAAGAGATCATAGGATCCTAGAGGAGAAACTGGTTTCTGATGACTGGTTTTAGTTCTAGCCCTCAAGAGGCCTGGCTGTGTGCCATAAGACATTCTTGTGTCCTTATAATTTATTACTATTTTTATTACCATTTAAAAATTTTTTTCTCATCAGTTTCTGTTACCTGTAACCAAGTACAATAAGATGCCTTTACTTTTTAGACATTTAAAAATATGCCAAATGAGTGTACACTGCTATTAAAGTATTATGATAAGCACAATAATTTTTATTGTTTTTGAAAAACAGATATTTTATCAAGCACTCCTGTGATATATTGTTTGTAAAAGTGAGAAACATAGGTCATTTGTGGCCATAGAATTACAGGGCCTGTACATAGAATTACATAGAATTGTGGTCCTGTTTTCTGGTTCTCTTTTTGGAGAAGTTTGATAATTTCATTTGACTCTAACATACACTAATTTGTTATTTTAAGAAAACCCAATATGACAAATTTCAATTTGAGGATGATAAAGGAGAGAACCATTCATTAAGGAGGGTTACATCAGCCAGTTCACCTCACCTATGCCATTATCTGACCTCTGTCCCTGACTTTTGGCCAGGTTAGACAAAAATTATGTTTGCCACCAGCACACTATTAGAAAAGCTTGTGGATAAAAGCAGTGATGACAGGATGCATTGTTTATAATGTGTTATTCAGTAAAAAATACACATTGCTCATAATGTGTTTTTCAATAAAAAAATTATAATCCTTATAATATACTAAAATTATAAATATATGAAAAAACTTGGAAAGAAATATACCTTAATGTTAACCATGGTATAGTTGAAGTGTGGCTTTACAGAGAATTAAAGATTACCTTTTTTGTATTTTTTCATAACTCTCAAGTTCTCTACAGTGTCATATGAGTTCAGTAATAAAATTTTTAAAAGTCAAACTTTTAACGAAAAAAAGAATTGCCTTAGGCACCCAAACAATCTTGTCAGTCTTCTGTTTGTCAGGTGCAAGAGTTTAGAAAAGAAGGAGGAAAGGAGGGAGAGAGAGGTTGGGCTGCCTTGGATACTCTGCTCATGGGATTGGACCTCTGGAGTTGCTCTCTAAGGGAGAAAGTAGACAGGGCTATGTGCCCAGTCCAGAGAACCCCAGGCGTACAGCAGGTGGTGGCAGGGAGCTCTGGCTTAGGAGTCAGCCTGGCCCTGCTCTTTCTGTGTGTGGACTCGCAAAGGTGCTGAGCTTCTGGCTTAGCTTCCCTTTCTGTACAATGATACAGCTCCTTCATGGGGTCATTGAGGGCCTAAGACAAGATAGTGTCATGTCAGTCACTTAGCAGAGTCACAGGTTCATAGTAAGTAGCCATGATGTTTCCTATTATTCCTGCAATTTATCAGATGTAAATCGTGCATATGTACTCCATAAATTCTCCATGTCTACCTGCCATTCGTCAAACACATTGTCCATATTCTGGCCTTCATTATTTTAGTTTACACCTGATATGTTCTGCTTCCTATAATTCTACCAATTCTAGAAGTAAATCAGTGCTTCTCAAACTTTTATGCCTAGAGGAATCACCTGTGGGTCTTGTTAAACTGTAGATTCTGACTTAATAGGTCTCAGTTGGCGTCCAGGATTTTGAATTTCTAATGAGCTCCCACGTGAGGTCAATGTTGCTGTCCGAAGACCACTCTTAGTAGCAAGGACTAAGAAGGTCCAGCTGAAATCCAACATCTGTGTAAAATCATCTTCAGTGTCTCTAGCCAGAATGTCCTCTCCTTCTTACACTTTCAAAGCACGTCATTTGTACTCTCAATTTAGCACTTGCCACATTCAGCCTGCTTTGGTGCACTGCTGTATGTGATTCTGTTCATTCCCAACTAAGCTCCTGATGGGAGACTCTGTGGTTCAACCCCTGAAAGCTGTCAGCACCGACAAAATGGTACAGATACGGTGTTCAACCAATAATTGTCAAATTATGGAACTGCATGAAAAAGAATGAAATAATACCTTAAAATAACATTGTGTTTTACGTGAGTATTCACTTAGAGATTGTCAACCTAAATCAATTTAATGAGTGGAAATATGAGAGTAGTGTTGTGAATAATTTCAAATAGTGAATATGTGATTGTGATCCTTTCTTTTTCTTAAAAATACATTTTGCATTATAGGATTCAGGGTGGGGTGATATTTTGGGTAGGATGACAAAGCCAATCTGGGATGATATATTTTCTACAGAACATCAAATGAATGGGTACTAATTTGTTCAAACACTGAGTTTCTTGGGTCATGGTTTTAAAAAAGCCTCTAAGTCAACCAGAAGCCAAAGTTGGTTAACACTGGACATTAATTATTGGTCATTGGGGTAACACGGACTCATTCTGTTGAGAGTAATTAGGGAAAAGAATTTGCAGGAAATGAAGAAAGTGCAGTGGAGGTCTCTGTTGGAGGAGGTTGTCAAAAGGACATGACCTCTGCTTGACCCTTGGGCTATGGACCCAGGCAATCAGAGGCTTCTCATCATCTCTCCTGTCCTTCAAATATTTGTTCTGCCTATTGTTCCCCTGGTAGGAGCCATTTCAAGGGCACAGCTTGAGAGAGCAATGTGTTGAGGAGATCAGCTGGATAGTACATGTGACTGAATCTTGTTAAGACTTCTATACAAGCTTTTAGGATCCTGGTGCGCAGGTGTAGAGATCTACTTGTCCTGCGGATGCCCAAGACAAGCCTGTATGTAAGTCTCCTTCCTCATTAAGCCTTCCACCTACTGATCTGGAGTAGCCTGCCTCCTCCTCAGGCTCTCTTTGCTCTCCATGTATGGGGGCCAGTTTGTGAACCAACAATCTACCCTCTGTGGATATTTGCTGGCAGCTGGATAGCGGGGCAATTGTCCTTTCTGACTGTGGAGTTGGTTCAGTCCTGTAGGGGCACCTACTACTACTTAATTCTGACTTTCCTTCCCTGGGGCAATTGGCAATTTGTTTCAGGAGGACTTTCCATTGTATTTTAAAAATCCAATCAATACAAATAGAAAAGAAACTCCATTTTAAGTAACCGTTAACTCGCCTACCTCTCATGTCCATAGGGAAGCTTAAAGAATTTTCATCAGTATGCTAAAAAGTAGATAGTTGGATATACAGCAAAACTTATCAACACTTGACTCCAAATCCCTGTTACTGCCAAGACATTCTTATAAAGAAATAATCTGGGGAAACAGCAACTACTGTTTTTGTGAAATGGTCCCTATGGGGCTGAGGTTTATGCCTAACTTTTTTTTTTTTTTAATTTAGCTTCTGTATCTTGTGCCTGGTATCTGACATTAGTTACAGAGTAAACAGTACTTTCCAAAGACTGACAGGGTCAGCTGCTCTGGGAATGTGGCCGGTGACCTCCCTGCTGGATTATCGTTCTGCTCGCTGCTTCCAAGTCAGTTGAAAGGTAAGCATTCTTTCTGTATAAGTGCACACTGCTTTGGAACATGTTTCAATTTCGACTGATAAATCTGAAAGTATATCCTGGGTACGCTGTTTCAGAGGGCATGGAGCTGTTACTTTGGGGGCAAAGTGATTTGTCATGTCAACACAACCACAATGCTAAGCTGCTGGGTTTAGGGGAGGAGTGAGCCACAGGGCTGCATCTGGTTGCTTTGATTAAGCCCTAAAGACACAGGAAAACATCCATCCAGAACTTGTTTCTCAAGTTAAAAACGCACACTGTAATTCTAATATTCAAGAAGTAAAGCCTTCCATTTCTGAATCCTTTTTCCTGAAGGAAATTTAAATATTGATCAATTTAAGTTGGCTATTGTCTTGACTGAAATAGCAATGGTGTGAGTGAGAGAGTGAGTGTGTGTGTGTGTGTGTGTGTGTGTGTGTGAGAGAGAGAGAGAGAGAGAGAGAGAGACATGGAGAGACAGAGAGATAGACAGATACTACTAGGAAGTATATCTACTATTCAAAGGATCTGGAAATATAGTGAGTGTTCCCAAATGCAAGAGCAAAAACTTGTTCAACCCACACATCATGGATGTCACCATGAATAAGAGAAAATGTATCCTAAATCCCTCAAAAATTGTAGATGTTGAGTATAGAATAGTGGAGAAAATGGAACATCCTGGAATTAGATCCCCAAGTGGTTTTTTTTTTTTTTTTTTTTTTTTTTTTTTTTTCCCAAGTGGTTTTAATCAGCTTGTATGTTATAGACTCTTGAGGTATGGATTTAGTGTTATGGCAGAATTACTGTATTTATAAATTACCATCAGTGTTGCCAGTATTATTTTTTTTACCTCACATTTTATTTTTCAATAAGTTTTAGTAAAAGATTTGCATTTTTCAGATGGACACATTAAAAAACCTACCACTTTTCAAAGTTCTCAGCTCTCATTTGATTGAACTATTTTCTAGTGCTCCAAAGGATGCTCTATCATCAAGAAATGATTTTATAAAGAAAATGTCTCTTTTCAGACACTGAATAAAAATCTTTTCTACAGACATTTTAAAAATATGGCCCAGAACCAAAATAAGGGCACAAATAGGATCAGAAGAAGTAGAAAAATCATATTCTAGTAGAAAAGGTTTATGTTTCACTGAAGAGTGGTAATTACAAAGGTACAAATTTGTTAAGCTGTTATTATCATAATTATCGTATACTGATATTTTAGGGTTTGCTATTGTATCCACTTGGCAGATTCAACTTACAAAAATGTTTATTATATAGTGACAAGCTCAACTTTAAAAAATTCCTCTGTAGACACTATCTTTTCACAACTGTAGGCACATACCATAACCCTGAGCATCCTGTACCTCTGGCCTGCAGAAGCTGGAAGGGATGCTTATATGTGGGGATGGTGGAACACTAAAGTCTTCCTCTGTTTGTGTCTTCCAGATGCACAGACAGATGAGAAGATAAGAGTCAGAGGAACTGTCCAGAAGAGTCTGCAGTTGCTGCTTGAGAGTTTACAATCACCAAACCTGATAAATAGGCTTAGGTAGGGGTTCTGAGAAGACTCAGAAAATTCTGGGGGACCAGTCTCTGCATTTTGTTTTTCACTGCCACTGCCACCTGTGTATCTCATTTGACCATCAAACAGAGCTTTCTAGAGGCATGGGTGTAAATTTTCAACTAGGAGCAATACTAGTAGGTCAATAGTTAGCTGTGTGAGATCAGTTCTCAGTGCTAGGTCTAAGCTAGATTTGCATCTGGCTGTTGGGTACACATTTCCAGTGTGGTTTTGGGAACATACTATGGCACCTGAAGGCATGTACTGGTCTCTCAGTACCTGGTTGTGGGGCTTACATGGGCTTCTGATCTGTGGAGAGCATACAAGACCTACCCATATCCTGCAGGTGCCATGTGGAATGATAAACCTGTATAAAAGGCATCCATTGTCTCAGAAGAGGACCTTATCTTAATAAAAAGGTATTTATTCCTAGAGCATACAATGAGGAAGATTCTCAGTTGTCTACACCATGCTTCACAGTTTATTTTTTCAAAAGAAAACAGCATTTGTTCTTCATGCTTGGGGTGTCTGTCTACCTTGTGAGGTTTCAGAAATACAGTATCTATATGTGCTGTGGCTGTGGAGATGAAAGTTCTTTAAATGGCAGATGTGGAGAAATCACCATTAAGAACCAAACAAACTATATTTAACTTTCTAACCCTGTAGATGAACAAGTCATCTTAATAGCTGCAATCTCTCCTTTCCCCATTTTTGAATATAGGCACCACATCACAAATCTGAGTAGCTGAGATTTCACCCTCTGTAAGAGGCACACGACGAGGATGCGAAGAAATGGAAGAGGTGCTAGTCTCTTGAAGTAAATATCATTTGCTGAGGGTCATTTGTTCAACTTTTTAATGGAATTCTTGCTGACCTATGGTGGTGTAGATTTTAATTTCCTGTTTGGAGTGACCTGTTACTCACATTATGTTCCTGGGAAAGAAATCGCAAATTTCCAGGTTAGAAAGGAATTACAGATCTTTCTTTTCTTTTCTTTTTTTTTTAAATAATAGCTTTATTGAGATATAATTCACATACCATAAAATGCATTCTTTTCAAGAATACATACAATTCAATGGTTTTTAGTATATTTGGAGTTATGCCATCATCATGACTATCTAACTCCGAATGTTTTCACCAGCTCAAAAAGAAGCCCCATGTCTGTTAGTCATTCGTCATTCTGCTTCCCTCTCACCACCTGGCAACTACCCATTATCTTTCCAGTTCTCTGGAATTGCCCATTATTCTGGATGGTTCATGTGGTATCAGTGCTTCACTCCTTTTTATTGACCAGTAACATGCCACTGTATGATATTCTACATTGCTTCACCCTTCACATGTTGGTAGACATTTGTGTGGTTTCTGTTCTCTGGCTGTTATGAATAATGCTATATCATGAACATTTGTGTACAAAGTTTTTGTGTGGATACATGCTTTTACTTCTCTTGTGTATATACCTAGAAATGGAATTGCTAGATCATGTAACTCTCAATATAAAATGTTGAGGAACTGCCATACTATTTTCTTCTTTCTTTCTTTTTTTTTTTTTAAAGATGTATTTATTTATTTTAGAGCTGAGAGAGAGCACATGAGAGGGCGTGAATCGGAGTGAGGGGCGTGCAGAGGGAGAGAGAATCCCGAAGCAGACTCCCAGCTGAGTGCAGAGCCCTACAGGGGCTCGATCTCGCACCTGGGATCATGACCTGAGCGGGAATCAAGAGTCAGATGCTCAACCTACTGAGCCACCCAAGTACCCTACCACACTGTTTCCTAAAGTGGCTGTTCCACTTTACAGTCCCACTAGCCATGTAGGAGGGTTCCAGTTTATCCACTTGTTGCCACTGCTGTTATTTGATTTTAGTCATCCTAGTGGGCGTGAAGTGTTATCTCATTGTGGCTTTGATTTGCATTCCGTTAATCACAACATCTTTTCATAAGCTTGTTGGCCATTTGTTTGTCTTTGGGAGAAATCTCTATTCAAAATTCTTTGGTCATTTTTAAACTGGGCTGTTTGTACTCTATACTGTTGAGTTGTAAAAGTTCTTTATGCATTTTGGATAGAAGTCCCTTATCAGATCAATGATTCACAAATATTTTCTCCCAGTCTCTATGTTAATTTTTATGCCACATTTGTCCAGACTTTGATACTATATTTGAACTAACTTTTTTTCTAGGTAAACCTCACATAGTCCAAGTTAAAAATGGCACACACTTTCAGCAACAACCCGCTTGATGCCAGACACTGTGTCAGGTTCTTGGCACACATTACCACATTTAATTTTTATAATAACATTAAGGGGTTAGTATTATCCTTTTATTTTAAGGGAAAGGGAACTGAAACTCTGAGAATTAATTTATTCAAAGCGACCCAACTAGAAGGTGATAGAATCTGCAAATGAGTCCCATTATTCTTGCTGCTTAGTCTGTTTTTCTCCTTTACACCAATATTTAGCTGTTTGAGTAGATAAGTGAACACTCAATATTGTGTTCATCTCTAATATGATTTGTGTTGGATAAATGCATTTCATTCCTGTTTTCTACCCAAAGTCATGTGAATAACAGTGTATTACATGTCTTAAGTCACATCTGTTTGATACATTTCCCTTCCCTCCCACCCTCACCCCCTTTCTTTCTCTTTCCTCATTTGCTTTTTTCCTTTCCTTCCTCTCCCTCCTTCCTCTTTCCTTTATAAGAGTATTCATTTGGTCCTTACTATGTTCTAAGTGCCTAAAGTGATGCATAATGCACCCTCTGGTGCTGATACTCTAGCAGAAGAGACAAACCTCAAATGAATAGATAAGGATTCACTTAAAATACCATGTGAAATAATATAATGCCAACGGTGATAAGAGTTAAGAAGAACACAGCAAATGAATGACAGAGGGTTTGCTATTTTAGATGGATCCTCGGGGAAGGTCTGGATGAAGTGAGTAGGGAGTCACATGATTCTGAGGAGAGCCTCTCTTCCTGGCAGAGGGAGGAAAATACTTGTGATGACAGACATGCAGAGAGGAGACCAGTGTGGCTCTGTCTCTGCTGTTTGACCAGTAAATGGACAAGTGCTAGCTTTGGCACAGGCATACTTTTACCTAAAAAAAAGCCTTTGTCCCTAAAACATAGCTAAAATATCTTTAAGCATACCTCTGTAAATGGATAGGGGAGCTAATATTTACCACAGAATGCTGGTGCTGTTTACCCACTCTCCCTGTTATGCCTGTGATGAACTTAATTGTTCCAAGGTGCTAAGTGCACAGTGTTTAGGAGCTTGGGCTAGGGAACTTGAGTGCCCCCAGTTAGTTGTGTAACTGTCTTATTCTTTTTTTTTTTTTAACTCTTAAATGGGTGCATTAGTTTGCTAAGACTGTGGTACAAATACCATAGACTTCATGACTTAATAAAAATATCTTTCCTCCCAGCTCTAGAAGCTGAACATCCAAGGTCAAGGTGTTGGCAGCATTGGTTTCTTTGGAAGGTCTCTCTTCTTGACTTGTAGATGGCTGCCTTCTCTCTGTGTCTTCAAGTGGCCTTCTCTAATTTTTCTGCTTTTGTCCTAATCTTTTCTTCTTCTTCTTTTTTTTTTTTTTTAAGATTTCATTTATTTATTCATGAGAGATACAGAGAGAGAGAGAGGCAGAGACACAGGCAGAGGGAGAAGCAGGCTCCATACAGGAAGCCTGACGTGGAACTTGATTCTGGGTCTCCAGGATCACACCCTAGGCTGAAGGTGGCGCTAAACCGCTGAGCCACCCAGGCTTGCCCCTAATCTTTTCTTCTAATAAGGACACCAGTCATATGGGTTACTCTACCCTAATAACCTCATTTTATCTTAGTTATCTCTTGAAATATCCTATTTTTGACTATAGTCTTATTCTGAAAGGCTAGGACTTCAACATGATTTTGGGGGGTGAGGGGCACAATTTAGCCCATAACATTGATGAAAATAATAGTCTCTACTATCTAGAGTTGTTCTGAGAATTAATTGAGATAATATATGTAAAGCCTTAAAGGAGCTCCTGGCACAAGGTGAGTGCTGTTCAAGTGAGCTAAGTAAGAGTATTATTATCCTATTTTGATCTAGTCATGCCTACATGGTGAGTTTGTTGAGGGAAGAAATGTAGAGATTGTATCTTTTAATTTTATTATTTTTATCTATTATTTTGAAAAAAATCTGCCTGCACCTAGAATAATCTTCACCATTTTAGCTTCTCAGGACACATTTGCTGAAGTTAAACTTTTCATCCCTGGTAGGAGGAACATCACTGGCACATACTCTCGTTATCACTCTTCTCTTCTTCCCCAACTAGCTTTGCATCCCACCAATCCCCTGCTTCTAACTAGATTCTAAATTTCACCCTCAGGCATTAAACTTGCAATAACCAAGTTTCTTTTACAGCCATAGCATGCTTTTTTTCCCCCTAGAGAGATTTGGAAATTCCATTTACATAAAATGTTAACTATTGCCTTGCTTTTGACATGTACCAATCCTGCATGCTAGTAAACCTATAAGACATCAATTTTCAAACTTGTTAGGGGCAACAAGCATGCATGATTCCTTTTCTGGAATGTAGAGTTGAGCCAGAGAGGAAAGTCCCTTTTGCCGAAGAGCCTGATACAGTGTTCCTGAATTCATTGTTCTGAAGCAGGGTTTCCTTCTTACTAAGTATTTCACTTATGAAATCCTCAGCCCTTCCATCATGGTGCAGAATAAGCTCTGGAGCAGCTCTGCCTGGCGACAGAGAACCAGCTATCA
This sequence comes from Vulpes lagopus, assembly GCF_018345385.1. Taxonomy (NCBI): domain Eukaryota; kingdom Metazoa; phylum Chordata; class Mammalia; order Carnivora; family Canidae; genus Vulpes; species Vulpes lagopus. The sequence continues at coordinate 51,604,601 of NC_054824.1, read as the reverse complement.
TTACTCTAAAGGATGGAGCCTTACAATACATTTCCTAAAATGTTTCCTTAAAAAGTGAAGGAAACTTGAGTTAATGTCAGAAACTGGCGTTAAAGTGTTTCAAACAGGCCAAGGGATTAGACCACCATAGAGACCAGTCTTGGCTCTCTGAAAGTCATATTTACTCTTTATTTCTATCCACATATCTGGTTTGCTGAAAAAAATAGAGGAGGGTTAATTACCACCAAGTTACACAATTAATTTTCTTTAAGACATGTAACAATTTTCAAAGAATTCTGACAACACTGTTCTTTTGGAGAAATGAATCTCATCTTCTATGTCCTTTGTTCCCAGTAGAAAAACCAGGATAATGAAGAACAAAATCTTTTTTGCTTTTTAAGTGAAGGGAAATACCACTTTTATCTCATGGTGTTTCTAAATATCATTTGCCAACTTTTTGTGGGTTAAAATTGCCACTACCCCTTGAATATATGTGTTGTGTGTTAACAGTTTTCACTAGTTATCCTTTGCTCTTTTCCTGTAAGTGAGTTTTTAAACTTCTGAGCTATAAAACAACACATAACTGTTGGGACTACCAGGACCCAAATTGGAATTTGGAGGAACAGGGCTGGCTGATTCATATTGGTTATATGACCATTACATTTGTCCTTTGTAAACTGATTTATTAGGTCTGTATTCTAGAGTATGTTTTATTCTGCTCCAGTGGCTATGAATGAATTCTTTGATGGTGGCTTTTTGTCACATGCATCTTTCATGGTTCAGGGTACCTAACCTGTTGGAATATTCTCCTGTTGAAGAGTTTGCTTTTATATCTAGTGACATTTATCATTATCTAAGGCCAGCTGCCTGACTTCTCTTCAGGGCTCTGTTTATGGGGTTTGAACATCTATAAATGGAAACACTAGCTAACCAGAAATTATCGCCAGGGCTTTCTGATAGTGTCCTGAGCTCTCACAACTTGGAATGTCCTGCAATATCTAACATGTAAGCACGTCAAATCATTTTCTAGACAGAATCTGAATCTCTTTTTCTGTTTCTCTCTCTCTCTCCCTCTGTTTCTTTCTCTCTCTCACTCAGTTTCAACATGGAATTTGAAAAGCATGAAAAAGGAAGCTTATTAAATAAGAATTTAGAGGAGAAACTGACGGTAAGATGTGTGAGATTTAGTGTACACAGATTTGTAATGTAATTGACATAGTAAAAAAAGAAGCTGTCACAGATTGGAAAAGTTGTACTAACTAGCTTGTATTTCCATATTTTTTTCTGGTTAGCAGCCTGAAAATTAACGAGTTCCATGGACTTTGCTGAACACAGTATAATAAAATTATTGATAAAATTTCAATACTAGAATGTGGACGAATTTTATTTTAAATGATGTGGTTTGGCTCCATTTTTGAAATCAGTATCCATTTATTTTGAGCCCTTGTTTATTGCTTCAATACTGAAAGATTATTCCATTTATTGAGCTAAAGCTTAGCAAAGTCTAGTTTCCTTCAGAGGTACTAGGAATATGTGTCAAGAAAAATATATTAAGTATTATAGACTATTTTAATGTTTTATCAAATCATTTAAAGGACATCTAGCATAAGGATAAAGTTTACTCTTCAGAAAGGTTTTATTATTTTGCTATGAAAGTTGTGAAAGTAAATTTGCCTTGATGCTAAGGAATTACATGTCAATGCACTGTAGTGGTCACCTATATTTGCTCCAACGTAAAATGTACCATAGACTGGTATAGTGGTAGAATGTGTTGCTCGTGGTTCACCCGATGGGTTTAGAAGGCTAGTTAAGTTTGTAAGTGTACTGTGGCTACAGAGTTAATGTTAGAACAGGGCATGGCTAATTTTAACAACAGTACAAGTAGCTGAAAGTAAAACTACATAAACTTTGTGACTTCTTAAAATCATGAGAATGCATTGCTCTGGGTGTTTGAAACACCCAGATTTATGTACTCTTAATATTTATGTACTCTTAATGGTACTGAAACTTGAAAGATGAAAAATCCTGAAATGTATTATAATTTCAAAGCCTTGAAGAAATATATTGAATTAAATGTTACTTTTTCTTAAAGGATTCAGATCATCATTTTGAATATTAGCTGTGGATCTCTGTTCTAGGTGGTTGTCTAAACATGTATTGGCCACAGACTATTTGGTTTTTTGACTATTTTGAAAAGCTATGCATTATTATAGAACTAACTAGGGGTTTTGAGTTAAAATGTTCTGGGTGACAGTGCTCACTCCACTACTTCAGAATATAAGAGTATGGGATTTTGTTTAAGCTTTCAGAGTCTTAGTTAATTCACTTGTAAGATGAGGAGTAGTAATACTAATTTGAAGGATGTCATGAAGATTAAAAACTATAATGTTTGAAGATTCCCTGGGTTGCACCCATTATTTTCCAACTGTTTTTGGCCTGACTTACTTGGAAAGTGTACACCCAAAGTTTATTAATATAGAAAGAGAAATCTGAAATGCATTTCAAAATCAAAGGAAAACTTGGATATGCTTACTGTAAAGGCTTAGTGATTATAAAACCATTATGGAACTAGATAGAGAGTAAATAAATACATAAATAAAGAGTTGCTATGAAATTAGTATGAAATTTGATCCACGGGTCTCTGACAATCTTTTACGGGAAGTTTTGCAAATAAATATAGTGCACATGGGGCAAGTAAACAGAAGTGAAAGTAGTCTCTTATCAATTGGGGTGATTTGATGTACACACATTTCACTTCCTGGAGGGTCAGACATTCTGCATTCTGGACTTACCTTAAACACAGGTGTGACTCTAGAAGCGAGCAAAAACCTCTCTTCAGAGGAAGCAGCTGTCACAAAATTCATGATCATTACTTTGGAGGAGAGATCCAGGGCTCATCTCCGATTAAGTTTCAGAGGAGTGGAGGTAAATGTGGGACAGTTCAGAAGTTATAGGAACATCTAAACTGTACTGAGAAGAGAAGGTTCTCAGGGAGGGAAGGAACACATTAAAGTTAAGTGGTGTGGGCAATTGCCTCTTCAGGCAAACAGAGCTATAGATGTGACTCAGATATCTTTCGGATAAAGGAATTCTGGTAATACTGTTATCAAGGAAAGGTCAACTTGGGGATCCCTGGGTGGCACAGTGGTTTGGCGCTTGCCTTTGGCCCAGGGCGCGATCCTGGAGACCCGGGATCGAATCCCACATCAGGCTCCCGGTGCATGGAGCCTGCTTCTCCCTCTGCCTATGTCTCTGCCTCTCTCTCTCTCTCTCTCTCTGTGACTATCATAAATAAATAAAAATAAAAAAAAAATAAAAAAAAAGAAAAGGTCAACTTATATTTGACATCTCTAAGAGAGCTGGGAAATAAATACCTTAGAATGTTTATAGTAGAAATTATTTTGGTTAACACTTTGGCTGTTCATGTGTATAAACATCTAAAAACTTCAATGTGTGTTGTGTTCCTTAGTACCACCAAAGTAATGTAGTATGACTGGCTAGGCTGCTGTAAATAGTTAAAACACATTTTTGTAGAGTTCATGAGGTTCTAAAAATTACTAAATTTATTACATACAAATAATAAAGTTTATAAAAATGGTTTTTAAAAGGGGAAAATACTTTTCTATTAAAATATTTAAATATGTATACATTATAATATTGCTGAATTATACTATGTATCTTCTTTAAAATTAAAAGTATGCTCAAAAAGATTATTATGAATAATGTTATGGAATATATCACACAGTTAAGAAATTTACATGATTGGCTTTATTTGAAAAAAATTCCAAGGTGGAATCCAAATTCCTCCCTCTCTGCTTTTGTCTTATTTTATTTTTCCTTCTCTTCCCCTGTGTTCATCTGTTTTGTTTCTTAAATTCCAGCTATGAGTGAAATCATAAGGTATTTGTCTTTTTCTGATTGACATATTTTGCTTAGCATAATATACTCTACTTCTAGACACGTTATTGCAAATAGTAAGATTTTGTTCTTTTTTGGTGGCTAATATTTCATTGTGTATATATACCACATCTTCTTATCCATTCCTCAGTTGATGGATATTTGGGTTCTTTCCATGTTTTGGTTACTGTGGACATTGCTGCTATAAACATTGGGGTGAGTGTGCACCTTTGAATCACTCTTCTTGCAGTCTTTGTATAAAATACCTAGTAGTACAAATGCTGGGTGGTAGGATAGTTATATTTTTAACTTTTTGAAGAACTTCCATACTGTTTTCCAGACTGGCACCAGTTTGCATTCCCACCGACAGTGCAAGAGGGTTTCCCTTTCTCTGTATCCTTGCCAACACCTGTTGTTTCCTGTGTTGTTAATTTTAGCCATTCTGACAGGTGTGAGGTGGTATCTCATAGTGGTTTTGATTTGTATTTACCTGATGATGAGTGATGTTGAGTATCTTTTCATGTGTCTGTTAGCTATTTTGTATGTCTCCTTCTGAGAAATGTTCATGTCTTCTGCCCATTTCTTAGCTGGATTATTTGTTTTTTGGGTGAGTTTGATAAGTTCTTTATGGATTTTGGGTACTAACCCTTTATCAGGTTTGCTGTTTGCAAATATCTTCTTCCATTCTGTAGGTTGCCTTCTAGTTTTGTTGATTGTTTCCTTCACCATGCAGAAGCTTTTTATCTTGACAAAATCCCAATGCTGCATTTTTGCTTTTGTTTCCCTTGCCTCCAGTGTTGTGTCTAGTAAGAAGTTGCTGTGGCTTAGGTCAAAGAGGTTGCTGCTTGTGTTCTCCTCTAGGATTTTGATGGGTTCCTATCTCACATTTAGGCCTTTCATCCATGTTGAACTTATCTTTGTGTATGGTGTAAGAGAGTGGTCCAGTTTCATTCTTCTGCATGTGGCTGTCCAATTTTCCCAGCATTATTTGTTAAAGAGACTGTCTTTTTCCAGTCAGATATTCTTTCTTGCTTTGTCAAAGATTAGTTAACCATGGAGTTAAGGGTCCATTTCAGGATTCTCTGTTCTTTTCCATTGATCTATGTGCCTGTTTTTGTACCAGTACCACACAGTTTTGATGATTCCAGCTTTGTAATAGAGCTTGAAGTCCAGAATTGTGATGCCTCCAGCTTTGCTTATCTTTTTCAGGGTTGCTTTGGCTGTTCAGAGTCTTTTCTGGTTCCTTACGAATTTTAGGATAGTTTGTCCTACCTGTGTGAAAAGTGCTGGTGGTATTTTGATAGGGATTGCATTGAGTGTGTAGATTTCTTTGGGAAGTATAGACATTTTTTTTTTAAGTATAGACATTTTAACAATGTTTGTTTTTCTAGTCCATGAGCATGGAATGCTTTTCAATTTCTTTGTGTGATCTTCAATTTTTTTCATAAGTGTTCTGTAGTTAATAAACCTCCTTCGTTAGGTTTATTCCAAGGTTTTTTGGGTTTTGATGCAATTGTAAATGGGATCGATTCCTTGATTTCTCTTTCTGCTGCTTCATTTTTGTGTGTAGAAATGCAACAGACTTCTGTGCGTTGATTTTATATCCTGCAATTTTGCTGAATTCCTGTATCAATTCTAGACACTTTCAGGTGGAGTCTTTTGGGTTTTCTACATAGACTACCATGTTGTCTGCAAAGTATGACTTCTTCCTTGCTAATTGGATGCCTCAGTAGGGTTACTATATATCTATAGTATAATATACTATACTATATTATGTACACTTAATAGGGGTAAGAGAACTGCTACCATTAGCTATCGACCTTTTTCCCCCTCTGAATTTGTTGCTCTTTGGAGATTAGAAGTAAAGATTCCTGGGAGCTTGACAATTAAAGTTGCATCAGTAGGTAAGAGATAAGAAATATTATACTCAAATCCTTCAAAATGTCCTAAATTTATCAATCCCATCTAAATTTTTCACCAATTGGTTAATATTTTCCCAATTTCTTAAACATGAAAAAGAAAACTCAATTAGCATGGATTGAAAAGGACATTCTCATCCCTTGAAAAACCAACATATTGAACCATGCTGGATATTTTAGTCCTCTCTGATCCTGCAAAGTCAGATTACACTAAAGGTGATTTTGTGGGGTTGCAGAGAGAAAGGAAACTATTTTATAACAATACAGTTCTGTTTGGTTCCACAATAAACCATGTTGGAGCTGAATGGATCTTTTCTTTTTCTTGATGAGGCTTGAGTAACCATTGTATCATGTGTTCCCCAAAGTACATTCCTTAGAATTCTGATTTTCTAAACTGCTCCATGAAAAGAGGTTCTGATCTATGCTCAATAGTATTCATGAAACACTATGTACAGAATGAACTACACAGCCTTATTTCTTTTGGAGACTCATATTGCATTTAAACACACTGAAGGCCATAAGACATTTTGGAGGTTAATCTTGTATTTCTTGTACTCTCTACCAATGTAATGCATTTAGATGTGTGTGCACAATGATAGTGAATATTCTAGCTAGTGTTCTCTGGAACACATTTTAGGAAGTGGTGTGTCAGTATGTTACTTGTCTGATTTTATTTATGAGGTTCATTTTCAGAATAATGATACACAGAATAATAAATTTAACCTGGGTAACATTTATCTCTGTAACATGAAGTTATTTCTGGAATAATGTTGAAAGTAAGTATATTTCTATTTAGTATGTTTTAATAGCTAAGTAAAATTAAGGCAGGACATCCTCACTATTTTCCAAAATCTTTTCCTTTAGATTATTAAATACATCAACAAAGAATTTCACTTATGTTTATCTTCAACTAAAATTTCTTAATGAAAAGGAAAAATTCATGTATTAACATAGTAAAAATGGTCATGCACCTCAGGATATTGAGATAATAATGTTTTCTTTCTTTAAGAGATGATAAAAACAGATTTTATGCATAAATCTAATAACTTCTATTACATTAATATAATATGTCTCAAGAGACAATTCTATCTTCTCAAGTAATAAATGTTCAATAAATATCACAACAGTAGTAATAATGAGAAGGGTAAATCTTCCAATTCACTTTATATTGAAGTTTGGTAGAAGCAAACTAACATAGTCAATTTCTGAATGTCATAAATATTGCTTTTTTGAGTAAGAGAAATTTCTGAGATTGAGAAATTATGTCCTTTGACAGATTTTTAACAGGATCTATTTCATACAAGGAGATGAAAGCTTAAATATTAGATAACTGAAATTTTACTCTTTATGTTTAAAATTTTTCAACTTGTTTTGAATTTTGGGTGACAGTTTTATCCAATGATTTGCAAATTTACCTATAACTTTGCAAAAAACATTATTCTCGGTTTCAGAAAAAAAGAGATTGTACCAATTCTTTTTGATAGAGTGAAAGAGAAAATTGAAGAAAAATGTAGTTAAAATACACAAATGCAGAAAGCTAGGCATTTTAGAATTCTGTGATGATTCAGTGAAGCACACTTTTAAAATAAGGTTCAATTAGTTATTCATAGCTTCATTAATACAAATAAAATTAATTATTTTCTAAGAAGAAATTTGTTAGCAAATAAAAAAACATGGGACTAACATTGGTTATAGTTTCCAATGTTATTATCTGATAACAAGTCTGACTTTTGTTGGGGAGAGCACTTTTGCCGATGTAATCTAGGATCTGTTAGGTAGAAATGTCCTCAGAACAAGCAGAAAGAGCCTTTTAAATTAGTGGACATTTCTGAATGACTTTTGAACAAGACAGAGTCCTATGGACTATAGTGGAAGCATACATGATAGAGAAAGCCTTGGCCACCAAGGATATTATTGTATTTTATTATTTTTCATAGGTTATGAGATAATAATGGTAAATCTTAGTAGCTTGGAAATATTCTAAGTGTAGAAAGGATAAACATCCCTGATTCTTTTTTCTCACCTAGGCTTGAGATAGCAAGTCTATAATTATTCATCAGAAATGTCTTAACAATGGAACAATTGTAAAGTATTTTATATTGTAACATATTATATTCTGTCATAATATTGACTGTTGGAGGTCACTGAAAGGACATGACTGCTGGTTGACCCATGATGAGCTGAATTCCAGTAGTTGGAGGACCTTCCGCCTCCTGCCACTCTTTCCTTGGAATATACATTCTGCCTAATATGCCTGTGGGAGCTGTTTTCAAAGAAGTTGCCTTGAGAGAGAGAATAAGGTGTTGAGACCATCTGAATGGCATAGTGTCTGAATCCAGTTAAGGCCTCTATATAGACTTTTAAGATTCTGGCTGTTGGGTGTAGAGATCTACTCATCTTGTGACACCTAAGATAAGCTTATTAGTAAGTTCCTTGCTTACTAAACCCACCACCTACCAATCTAGAGTGGTCTACCTATTTGGTCTCTCCCAGCTCTCCATGTGTGGAGAGCAATATCAAATTTCACCTGGGAAGCTGCCAAGGTTTTGAATCAACAACTAAATAATCTGTTTTTCTAATTGTGCCTAACTATAGTCATTGGTAACAGGTACACAGTAGATACTGACATACTTGAAAAAATGTTTGGACTGCCGATGCTTCCGATGTGTTATCTAGAGATGATTTTCAGTATGCCTTGAATGTTGATTCTGATCCATACATAATTCCCAATAAGACAACATCATATAATAAAATAAGTGGTAAATTTAAGTTCATAAATCTCTGGTAGTCAGGCACTGGATCTATGTATCTTTATCATAATTGATTGCCCCGGATCCTTTTATACTAATTTTGGTAATGACCAAGGAAGGAAATACGAAAACAAACAAATGAACGATGACATCTCCTTTCCTTTGGCATTTGCATTTTTATTATAGAAAACTCCTTATATTTCTCTGCCATTTGTGAGAGTGGATCAATGACTTCTGCTATATTCTGAAGCACTAATAAAATTGCCTTGGGTGTCCATTTTGTTGGAAGGATCATTTTGATGGTAGAGGATGTGAGTTAATTTGTCCCCAAACTTTAATTCCTCTATAATGCTGCCTCATGTTTGTTTTTATGTGTGACATCATCATGCAGAATGGTAGGCATTTGGGCATCTTTAAGAAGGCTGCTGGTCAGGGAAGCCTGGGTGGATCAGCGGTTGAGCACTTGCCTTTGGTCCAGGGTGTGATCCTGGAGTACCAGGATCAAGTCCCATGTCAGGCTCCTTGCATGGAGCCTGCTTCTTCTTCTGCCTATGTCTCTGCTGTGCTCTCTTTCTCTCTCTCTCTCTCTCTCTCTCTCTCTCTGTTTCTTGCAAATAAAAAATAAATGAAACTCTCAAAAGCAAAAACAAAACAAAACAAAAAAACAAAGAAGGCTGCTGGTCTTCTTAACATGTTGGTACATATGGTGCATTCTGTGTCTCTATTTGATAACTCTCTCAGGATGGCCCATTCATCACTAGTAAATTTTGAATGTATTAATCCCTTTTATCCAGAGAGGGCTAGAGTTCTGTAATAAGTTGACATTTTTTGGGAGAGATAGTTATTTTTTTTAAAAAAAACCCAGATGGGCAATAATAAAAATATTTTATGGTAAGTGCCTCAGTAAGTATCCTTCAAAGAAAGGCAAATGCAGGACATTCCAAATTAGGATTCTGTGAATTTCTGAACTCAGTGTCAGTTCTGAATTTTTACTAAGATTAATTTAGTCCCATTTCTTAGGGAGATAAGAACTCTCTGAGAAATCAATAAAGGGGTTGTAGGATTGATCAGTCAACACCAGGTATTGTAGAGTTCACTGGTTAAGATAATGTTCTTCAGAGAACTGACCCATCCCTCCAGCATTATGAGTAATAAGAAGATTCTGGTTTTACCCCAGGTAAAGTATAGTTGCAAAGAATAACCATGAAACGTAATCATTTGGCAGATCAAAGTGAAAAACTAAATAATTGCTCTTAAGTCTCTTTTGCATAAGAAATAATTCCACTTTAACTTCTCTCTTGCCTCCTTTTAATAGAGCCAGTACAATTTTTAAATACTTGAAGAATCTGTACCTTGAAATTAAAAAAAAAAGGAGGGAGGAGATAAGATGCCATGGATGATTGAGACCTATAGAATATAAGCAATAGGAATTGAAATCTTAATGGGCATAATTGCAGAATGAGGTAAGACAACAAAAATGATGAGTTGGCGTAGGTGTGCACACAAGTGTTCTGAGTGCCATTTTAACATCTACAAAAACCAAAACAAAGAACCTGTGCCTTTGGGTGTGTGTGCGTTCTTCTGATTCCTAAGAATAGGTCTTCCCCCTCTTTTTAAGTGCTGTGGAGTGTGGTAAAAAGCATGTTGTATCTGAGTCTAGGAGACCATTTTGGTGTTAAAGTTCTGTTTATGTGACCTTAGACAAATCACGTAATCTTTGGTCTCCTTCTTTACAGGCTGAGAGGTTGGTTTGGAGTTGCAAGGATTGCTGTGCTCTCTAGCATTTGATAAGTCTGCAAAAAGTGTCTTTGGGCTGTGTGGTTATTAAATCCTTTCCATACCAAACAATGCCTACTTATACAAACATTAGAAACTGAAATAGATTCTATTTTTTGTGTCACCACTGACCAAGTGTAAAGTCAAAGTCCTTATTACTAGATTATTAGATTTCTTTTAGTATAAAATTTCATAGCTCAGTACTCATGAATTGAATTGCACTTTTTTTTTTAATGTTTTCACTGAGAAGTCACAAAGATTTAATAATGGAATCATGGGTGAACATTACAGACTAGATAAAGAAAATAATATAAAAGTGCCTTAATATTAATGTCAAAATATTGCCAAAATCAAGCATTCTATGTTTTCATAACACTACAGAAAATAAAGTGATGCTGAGTTTGCATCAGGAATAAAAATTTAGGATGCAGAAGGTCTGCATTTTAAATGTTATTTTTAAGGTGATTTCTTAAGCTCTTTCTCATCCCCCTTTGTAGTTCTTACCACTCCCTGTGCCTGACACAGATATCTCGGTCCCTGTGCAATTCTAATTTTAGTCCCTTTGCACCGCTGAAGGTTGAGGAAAAAGTGGACTGCACCCGAATGGCAGAGTCCTAGCCACCATTTCCATTTTTCTTTTTTCCTTCAAGAAAGATGAGGGCTGTGTCTGTTAGCACTCAGGGACGGGAGGGAAGAGTAAAGTGAAACTGATAAGGATCCAGATTTCTACTTTCTGGTTCAAATGAAGTTCTTGAAGCCATCCAGTCCTTTGAAAACCACTGCTAATTAAAGCAGTGTCTGCTGATAATGTAAGTCTGGGATGCACTGTTTGAATGGATCTTTTGATACAGCTCTGTGTGTTGGTGAATAACTGAAGGGAGATGGATTGCAGGCTTTAGGCGAACTGTGCTTTCACACTGACATTCATAACACACTGTACGTGCGGCGAAATATTTTCTGGGTTCTCCTTGTGGGAATTACAATTACTTACATATCTAGTTGTTCTGCTCCAACTCTGGCTCCCCTCAGGGAATGACAAATAGACTGTTGTATTAGTGATGTAATTACATTACAGAGTCATGGGCTTTATTTTGCTACACGATCTTCATAAAAATAAGGAGATGATTTTTTTTTTTTTAAATGGTGAGAAGATGTCTGTGGTTTAATTGCCGGTTTTCTCTTCCATTTGTAACCTAAAAATTTCTCAAGGGTACTTTCATCAATTCTCTTCTCAGTTAATGGGCGTTTCCTTGCGTATGTAGCTTCTGGGGAAGACGTCACCCCAAGTTTGTTCTTCAGAATAGGCCTCCTGCCCTTGTGGATGTCAGAATATAGCAATTCAGAGACCACCTCATGCTTTTAAACACTGACTTTGATGACATTCATCTTGGGAGCAGATGAGAGAGCCCAGAATATTGCTTTCCTAAACCAGTAATAATTTCTCTGGGATATCATGCCATAGTGGGAGCCTGAAGGAGGAAAATGTCAGCATGAATTAATAAGCTTATCACAGACAGTGGGGAGTTCTTTTAGAATGTGTGAAGGAAACATGGGAAATATAATATTTTTGTTCCTATTTTGTTTTTTGTTTTTTTTTCCCATTGAGCTCAGCTTTCAATCTGGAGATTCCTGTATGTTGTTTTATCTGCTTCTGCTTATCCATCCATCCATCCATCCATCCATCCATCCATCCATCCGTCCATCCTGGGAGCTCTCTGTTTACAGCCTCCTGACCTCTTAGCTGCCTGGACCTCTTCATATGGTATATGGAAGGAGATGAGGGAGTTGGTCTTGGAGATTTTCAATGAATTCTCTTTTTTGCAACCCAATTACCATCAAGACCTTTGTGGAATTTGCCTGCGTTGAGTCTGGTGCACCTTCAGGGTTTGCAAAGATATTTATTAGGATTCCTTCTTGACTGCAGCTCTGCTTTGGAGCATAGCCATACACCTTCATCTCCTTTTCATCTTCCAGAAATTTACAATATACTTTTTCATGCTGACTGCTCTCCCCTTCCAAATCTCTCATTGTCATGGGTTTATTCTTTTCAATTCTTTTACTTTCATTGTAATGGGGTCAAGAAAAGGATGTGAGAGAAACTTCTGTATTCCATCAGCCATCTTGAACCAGAAACCCCTTGATTTATTTTTAAAGCTCATCCTTGAAGCTTTGTGCTTTCAGCAGGTGTTGAGTGTCATGGAACATCTTTATTCTTCTTCATTGACAGCTAAATGGCTCGATGTGGAACTGTTGCAGAGGCTAAGTTAAATGGCATGCCAAACGATATTCTGAGCACCTAACTAAAAAAAATATTTGATACCATTTCTAAAAGATTAAATGTTGACAATAAAGAAGGGTTTAGTTTTTACCCTTCTTTTTTGTGACAGTGATTTTGGTGATTAAATAGAGTGAGGGTTCAAATCTGGGCTTTTGTGTGTTCAACCTATATGACCTATAGTTTCCTCGTCTGTAAAATGAGATGTGACTTACCTCCCTGGGCTTTTATAAGTACAAAAAGTGAGGAACTATTTGAAAAGCATGGTGCATCAAGAAGCCCTTGGAAACTAGTAGTCATTAGAGATATGAGAATCATAGTGGTGTACAAGTTAACTTCTTGTGTCTGGGGAAACTCAAGGCTGTTTGTCTCTTCAGCCAGACTATGTGTCATTTCAAACTTGACTGCTAGGCCAAAGGCCATGTTTGCTTTCCCATTAGGAACAGTGCCATCAACCAACCTTTAATTTTTTTTTTCTTTTTAGGATTTTGTTAAATAAAAAGAGAGAGAGAAAGAGAGCCAGAGCAAGTGAACATAAACAGGGGGAAGCGGCAGAGGGAGAAACAGACTCCTTTCTGAGCAGAAATCTCGATGTGGGACTCAATCCCAGGACCCTGAGATCATGACCTGAGCCAAAGGCAGACGCTTAACTGACTGAGCCACCTAAGTGCCCCTAACATTTAAGTTTTAATTTTATGTCAGTCCTGTGAAGACTCACAAAGATTCAAAAACGAGTCTTTAAAACATGATGCCTATTTCTGAAAAACATTATGGCCCAGTCTCCGGGGAGAATGATTATGTTACACGAATTCAAGTACTATATACATATAGGAATAAATGGCTACCTTGTGAGGTGTAAATAATTAGGACCAGACCTATTATGTGGCTCATATAGTTAATAAAAATTATACCAGTAACAGCTAAGCTTACCAAAGCAGGATATTTATAGGAGGGGAAGAATATAGGTAAGTAGAAGGAGAGTTAAGGAAGGCATTGTGGTGCTGGAGTATGTGTGTAAAATGTTCAAAAGAAGAACATAAATATGGTTGATGACACTGTCTGATTCAGAAAAGTTTTAAATCAAGAAACTGTTTTGTTCAGGGTATCATGATTTATGTCTCTTACCTTCATCTGGCATTTTTTCTTCCCTGCACATAAGATATTTTCCCAAGAAAGCAACACTTCCAACAGTTAATTATTATTTTTTTTTTACCTAAGATTTTTTTCTATAAAGCATACAGTTTCATATACTACAAGTAACACTGTAAATTGGTACCACTTTTCTAGAACATAATACTAATGTGTTAAATATTTACATACACACTGGCCAGACAATTTTACTCTTGGAATCTGTTTGAAATAAAGAAATATACAAATATTTAGTTATAATGATGTTTATTACAACAGGATTTACAAAAGTAAGAATAATGGATATAGTAGGGGAATTAAATACTAATCTATTATAAAATACGAAGAAATTTAAGGAGAGGAGGGTAGTGGAATATATATCACCTTTTTTTCAACAAAGATACAGATATTATCAATGATTCTTTTATGGACTCTCCCTATTGGCAGACCGCTAACATGCAATCGGTAAATATGTTTCTGCAGTACATCTCTTTGAGCTGAACCGTAGAATCTTAATCATCCAATAAAGGCAACAGTATCAGGGGCTGAATTGTATTTTTCAGTTTTACTGAAATTTTGAATAGCTCAGTGATTTTTTTTCATAATAAACACGCATATTTATGACTCTGCTGAATTGATGAGATTGTATCACAAAATTCAAGGTAAGTCTTCTTCATTTGAGAGCAGATTTATAGAAACCTTGAGTGCTTTCATCCTTTTGCTTTAACAGCACTACCAGCAGACTGCAAACTCCTCTAGGTCAAGAGCATTATTTTCCTGGCACCTAAGGCTGTGTCTGATACATGGGAAATGGTAGTCATGGATGAACTGCATAGTCATGGCTTTTACAAGTCTCTGTGAGTGCATGTATCATGCACTTTATCTGATTTGATAAGTGACAGAGATTCCAAACTGATCAATCATGTCAATCACTTCAGTGAACTTTTAACCTTATCAGTTTTACTTGTGAGTAGGAATGGAAAGTATTGTCTTCCATGAAATCTCTGTGCAATGTGAAGAACACTAAATACCTGTATGTTTGATATTGGCAGTTAGGCAGAGACATCAGCACCCTCCACTCAGAGCCCAGGACCTTGGTGTGGACATAGCCAGGTGACCATGACATTGGGGGCAGAATTGCAGATTTGGGCATTGGCAATAGCACTGCCACATTGTGACAGCCAGAATGTGATAGGAAGAAAATGGCAGACTCCATATGTTAGCCAAAGCACTAATTCATGGAGGTTGTGGAAATTTCTCAGTGGGTTGAAGTACAGTCATAGAGATACTATTTTTAAACACCGTATTTAATGATTAACTTGACCTAATTTTAGCCCTAAGAACAGGTTATACATATAATTATCTTATGAAAATTAAGTGCTACCAAAAAATGGTGTTTATTATGAGGAATTTTCTAAAATTCTTTACCATTGGCAGTTATGATTAACAAGATATTTAGGAAATAAATAAAATCTGCATTACCCTTTGAGGATTTTTGTGTTTATTTTTGATGAGTTTTTATTTTTCTTAGACTCTTTTTCTTATTCTACCAAATTCCAGTTCTGAGAGGTAGGTTCTCCTCAACCATACTCTGCAATAACAGCAGAAGAGTATGGGTGAGCTAGAGCGGAGTACTTCTAGATATCGGGAATTTTAGTGCATTTGGTTTTGGTTTGTTTTTATAATACTTGAGATGTAAAAGGGATTATTTTTTGCTTCCCCATGTATTTAAATTCCCCAGGTAAAATTTTAGGTTGATACTTAATAATAATTGTAGGAAGGAATGAGTTTATTGTCATTCTAAAGGCAGTAAGCATGCTGACATTTTTCCGATTACTCTTTTTTTTGTTGTTGACATTTTATCATTAATAATGAGATAGCTATTGGTGTTTCAATCCAGTATTCTAAATATTTTAAGATATTATTCTTACAAAGCATTTTTAATAGAATTTTTAATGCAACGCCAAACTTGAAAACCAAATATCTATTGACTGATAGTTTAAGATAAACTGCTTAATTCTGCCTAGGTGATGATTTTGATAATACCTGGAGCATGTTTCACATTCCAAGAAATAGACAAAGCACTTACCTTGCTAGCATCACCACAATTCTAGAAGGTAAATGATATTATTTCTATCTTATAGTTGAAATAACTGTCAAGTCAGTTGCCTAGGACACTTAGCAAGCCAGTAGAAGACTTTGACCTCAAAACAAGCTGGGTCCAGAAGCTGCTCTTCTTACCACACCTGGACCTCTCCCATTGATGGATCCAGAACCCCAGCTCCTACCCTATGGTGATTTCCTGTTTTCCTCAGAGAAAACACATACATAGTGTTTACCTCAACACACAACAATAAAATAATAAAAACTGATACTTACTTCAAGGGAACTTTATTATTCTTTGTTGAAAGATTAGACTACCATTTAGCCATCGTGGAATGGAGTAAATGTTATGATTAGGGATTGATTGTAATAGTACTTCAGCACTCTCCTGCTAAATTCACTTAACACCTATGAAAACAATTTCCCTTTGAATAGGGAAATACATTTTGATAACATTGAATTTTCACTAGAAATATAATATCAGGAGTAGTCTTTCAAAATCTTGATAACTATTTTGGTATCTAACTTCTCAGTCAGCTATATTCTTGGGTCCTAGATGCTAAAGATTCTGATTCAAATTGCAATTAACATGGGGTGGTTTCCCCACACTACTAAGCAGTTCTCAGACACAGATGATTGTTCTATAATCCAACTAAATTTAATATATATTTTTTCTTCAAATGTTTATTTTAATTCTAGTAAGTAAACGTATGGTGTAATACTGGTTTCAAGAACAGAATTCAGTGGTTCATCACTTACCTACAATACCCAGTGCTCATCATAACAAGTGCCCTGCATAAAGCTCATCATCCATCTAGCCCATCCCCCACCCAGCTATCTCCATCAACCCTCAGTTTGTTCTCTATTATTAAGAGTCTTTTATGGTTTGTTTCCCTCAACCTCCTCTCTCTTTTCTCCCCCTTCCCATATGTTCATTTGTTTTGTTTCGTAAATTCCACACGAATGAAATCATATGGATTTGTCTTTCTCTAACTGACTTATTTTGCTTAGCATAATACACTGTAGCTCTATCCATGGCACTGCAAATGACAATTTCATTCTTTTTGATGGCTGAGTAGTATTGTGTATATATACTGCATCTTCTTTTTTTTTTTTTTAAGATTTTATTTATTTTATTCATGAGAGACAGAGAGAGGCAGAGACATAGGCAGAGAGGTAGGTTCCTGCGAGGAGCCTGGTGTAGGACGTTGTCCAAGGACCCTGGGATCATGCCCTGAGCCAGAGGAAATTCTCAACCACTGAGCCACCCAGGTGTCCCTATCCCTATACCATATATTTATCCATTCATCAGTCAATGGACATTTGAGCTCTTTTCATAGTTTGGCTACTGATAATGCTGGTATAAACAAACATTGGGGTGCATGTGCCCCTTTGAATCACTATTTTTGTATTCTTTGGGTAAACACCTATTAGTAAAACAGTAGTAGCTATCCAGTAGAAATCCAGTAGCAGTTGGATCCTAATTCTATTTTTAACATTTTGAGGAACCTCTGTTTTCCAATTGGTTGCACCAATTTGCATTCCTACCAACAGTGCAAGGTTCCCCTTTCTCTGCATCCTTTCAACACCTCTTGTTTATTGTGTTGTTAATTTTAGCCATTCTGACAGGTGTGAAGTGGCATCTCATAGTAGTTTTGATTTGTATTTACTGATGATGAGTGATGTTGAGTGTCTTTTCATGTGTTTGTTGGCCATCTGGATGTCTTCTTTGGAAAATTGTCTATTCATGTCTTCTGCCAATTTCTTAACTGGATTATTTGTTTTTTTGGGTGTTGAGTTTGATAAGTTCTTTATGGATTTTGGATACTAACCCTTTATCAGGTTTGCTGTTTGCAAATATCTTCCATTCTGTAGGTTGCCTTCTAGTTTTGTTGATTGTTTCCTTCACCGTGCAGAAGCTTTTTATCTTGACAAAATCCCAATACTGCATTTTTGCTTTTGTTTCCCTTGCCTCCAGTGTTGTGTCTAGTAAGAAGTTGCTGTGGCTTAGGTCAAAGAGGTTGCTGCTTGTGTTCTCCTCTAGGATTTTGATGGGTTCCTATCTCACATTTAGGCCTTTCATCCAAGTTGAACTTATCTTTGTGTATGGTGTAAGAGAGTGGTCCAGTTTCATTCTTCTGCATGTGGCTGTCCAATTTTCCCAGCATTATTTGTTAAAGAGATTGTTTTTTTCCAGTCAGATATTCTTTCTTGCTTTGTCAAAGATTAGTTAACCATAGAGTTGAGGGTCCACTTCAGGATTCTCTGTTCTTTTCCATTGATCTATGTGTCTGTTTTGTGCCAGTACCACATAGTTTTGATGATTCCAGCTTTGTAATAGAGCTTGAAGTCCAGAATTGTGATGCGTCCAGCTTTGCTTATCTTTTTCAGGGTTGCTTTGGCTATTAGGAATCTTTTCTGGTACCTTATGAATTTTAGGATAGTTTGTCCTACCTGTGTGAAAAGTGCTGGTGGTATTTTGATAGGGATTGCATTGAGTGTGTAGATTTCTTTGGGAAGTATAGACATTTTAACAATGTTTGTTTTTCTAGTCCATGAGCATGGAATGTTTTTCCATTTCTTTGTGTGATCTTCAATTTTTTTCATAAGTGTTCTGTAGTTTTCAGAGTACAGATCCTTTACCTCCTTGGTTAGGTTTATTCCAAGGTTTTTTGGGTTTTGATGCAATTGTAAATGGGATCGATTCATTGATTTCTCTTTCTGCTGCTTCATTTTTGGTGTGTAGAATTGTAACAGACTTCCGTGTGTTGATTTTATATCCTGTAATTTTGCTGAATTCCTGTATCAGTTCTAGCAATTTTCAGGTGGAGTCTTCTGGGTTTTCTACATAGACTACCATGTTGTCTGCAAAGTATGATTTCTTCGTTGCCAATATGGATGCCTTTTAATGAAACTAAGAGCTGGTTCTCTGAAAGAATTGATAAAATAGATAAACCCCTTAGCCAGAGTTACGAAAAAGAAAAGAGAAAGGACTCAAATAAATAAAATCATGAATGAAAGAGGAGAGATCACAACCAACACTACAGAAATATAATTAGAGAATATTATGGAAAAGTATATGCCAATGAATTGGGCAATCTGGAAGAAGTGAACAAATTCCTTGAAACATATAAACTACCAAAGCTGAAACAGGAGGAAATGGAAAATTTGAACGGTTTCATAACCAGCAAAGAAATTGAGTCAGTAATGAAAAATATCCCAACAAACAAAAAGAGCCAGATGGCTTCCCCGAATTCTACTAGTCATTCAAAAAAGAGTTAATACCTATTTTTCTCAAACTCTTCCAAAAAAATTGAAATGGAAGAAAAACTTGCAAATTCTTTCTACAAGGGCAGCATTACCTTGATTCCAAAACCAGACAAAGACCCCACTAAAAAGGAGAATTAATAGGCCAGTATCCCTGATGAACACATCTGGATGTAAAAATTCTCAACAAGATACTAGTAAAATGAATCAAACAGTGCATTCAAAGAATTATTCTCCACAGTGAAGTGGGATTCATTTCTGAGCTGCCAGCATGGTTCAATATGCACTAATCAATGTGATACACCACATTAATAAAAGGATAAGAACCATATGATCCTCTTAACAGATGCAGAAAAAGCATTTGACAAAATATAACATCCATTCTTGATAAAAAATTTCAACAGAGTAGGTATAGATAGAATATACCTCAACATCAAAAAAGCCATATACCAAAGACCCACAGCTAATATCATCCTCAATGGGGAAAAACTGAGAGCTTTTCCTCTATGGTCAGGAACAAGACAGGGATGACCACTCTCACCATTACTATTTCACATAGTATGGGATGTCTTAGCCTCAGCAATCAAACAACAAAAAGTGTAGAGAGCAACATGGAGTTTCTCATATCAAGCAGGAGGAGCCTGTGTCAGGCAGTGATGGAAGTAATTAAAGATATGCACCTATGAGGTATCTCTGGGACCAGCATCAACTCACACCCCAGAACTGATAAGAGGGATCAGAGGAGGTCTGCAAGGGCCCAAGACTGATTAAATCCCTCTAAAAGGAGAGGATTTTGGCAGCAAAGTGTCAAACTCTTCAGAAATGACCCCTCTGTGTCTGACCATTTAAAAGTGGCAATGCTGCTGACAAGGCTCTGCCTGACTGATCCCTGAACAGAGCCAAGATCCTTCCCTGCTTGAACATCAGAAGCAGTAAGTGCCAAGAGCTGCCCGGGTGAGGACCAAAGCCTTATCACAACTCCTTTCCCACAGACTGCGTTTGGTTCATTAACTTCCCACACCCTTCTGTTATCCTGTTTGTGGTGTGGTTTGTCTTCTGTCCTGCCCTTTAAGCTGTGTAAAAAGCCACATTTAAGCACGTGGTGAATTGTCATCAAATTTGGAATCCTGAACCTGCTTTATAATTGTGATTAACTTTGCTTTACGATTGAATAGAGCTGACATTGTGGACACAACTCATGTGTGAGCCTTCATAGCATGCTCATGACAAAAAGAAAATCCAACTAAATTCTGACACCATCTACAGAGACAGCATCAGATTTCAGAGGCTAAGTACTCAATCTTCCAAGAATGCCCTCTACTTCAGATGTTAACTGCAAACTCAAGTTGTTACCATTTTGACCAACTGGTTAAAAACCGGAGGTTCCCATAACCCCTCCTTGGGTTCAGTTATTTCATTAGAGTGGCTCAGAGAACTCAAAAAACCCATTTACTAACTAGATTACCAGCTTATTACAAAGGATACTAAGGGATATGAATCAACAGCCAGAAGAAGAGCTGCATAGAGCAAGGTATGGGGGAAGGGCATGCAGCTTTCATGCCCTCTCCCAGAGCATCACTTTCCTCACAGCTCCACCCATTCATAACCCTGAAACTCCGAACCTCATCCTTCTGGGTTTTATGGATGCTTCATTATATAGGCATGTTTGATTTAATCATTGACCATTGGCTATTGAACCCAATATCCTGCCCCCCTCCTGTCCCTGGAGGTCTTGGGAGGGGTCTGAAAGTACTACTTCTAGTTACAAGATCCTCTCTCCTTACAACTGGCCTCCACCCTTAGGTTACCTGGGGCTTTCCCAAAGTCACCTCATTAACATGACAAAAGACACCTTTATCACTCTTATCACTTAGAAAATTCCAATGGTTTTAGGACTTCTAAAACCACGCCAGAAGTGGGGTAAAGATGAAGTATTTATTTCTTATTATAAATCATAATATCACAATGTAATCAAAACAAAAGAAAGAAGGTATCTAATACAATTTTTCTTCAACTAAAGTAAAATTGTTCCTTTATATTTCTATTAGTGTGTAAGAGAATTATATTGAAGTTTCTTTAAAACATGAAATCCCTAGAAATCTCTAGTCTATTCTTCATCTCTATACAGTTGACCTTTGAACATTTCAGGATTTGGGGTGCCAAGTCCCATGCAGTTGAAAATCCGCATATAACCTTTGACTTCTCAAAAATATAATTACTAATAGTTTATTGTCGATTGGAAGCCTACTGATAACATAAAGTTAACATACATTTTATATGTTACATGTATTATATACTGTATTCTTACAATAAAGTAAGCTAGGAAAAGGAAGTGTTATTAAGAAGATCATAAGAAAAATACATTTACAGTACTGCACTGTAAAAAATTCAAACCCCTGTTGTTTAAGGGTTGACCATAATTATGGTATTTCACTACTGTGAAATAAATGGAATTTTGCAGTATGTAACCTTTTGACTTTTTTTTTCAGTCAGCATAACTTCCTTAAGGTTCATTCAAGTTGCATATCCACAATTTGTTCTTTTGTTGTTTAGCAGTATTTCATGGTATGAATATACCACATTTTGTTTAACCATTCACCTAATGAGGGACACTTGCGTGGCTTCCAGTTTTTAGCTATTGTAGATAAAGTTGCTGTGAATATTTGTGTACACATTTCTGTGTGAAAATAGGTTTTAATTTCTCTGGGATAAGTCCCTAAGAATGCAATTGCTAGGTCATATGGTAAGTCAATTTTTTGTTTTAAAAGGAAATACCAAACTTTCTGAAGTAGCTATATATCATTTTACATTCTCATCAGTAATGTATGATAGTTCCATTTTTACCACACTGTTGCCAACATTTGATGTTGTCATTATTTTTTATTTTAGTTATTCTAATGCAGGTATCGTAGTATCCCACTGGGTTTTTAATTTGCATTTTCTTGATAGCTAGTACTGTTGAATATCTTTTCATGGACTTATTTGTCATATGTGTATCTTTTTGGGTGACGTGTCTGTTCAGATTTTTTTTACCCATGTTTTAATTAGGTTGTTTGTGTTCTTATTACTGATTTGGGGGAGGGTTTTTTTTTTTTTTATGTTGAAATACATGCTGTTTTTGTGTTTTTGACTATGTGGTTTACAAATCTTTTCTGCCTGTTTGTAGCTTTTCTCCTTCACCTCCTCCTTCTTTTTCCTCTTTTTCTTTTTCTTAACATCATAAATCTAGTCATGAGGTTATTTTTGTCTTAAAGATTTTTATTTATTTATTTGACAGAGAGAGAGGAAAGAGAAAGAAAGCACAAGCAGAGGGAGTGGGAGAGGGAGAAGCAGGGTGCCCGCTGAGCAGGGAGCCCAAAGTGGGGCTTGATTTCAGGAGTCTGGGATCATGATCTGAGTAGAAGGCAGATGCTTAACTGATTGAGCCATCCAAGCGCCCATTGTCATAAGATAATTAGGGAACATTAAATGTTCTTATCTTGGGTCTCTAATTGTCATTCTTGGAGTAGAACAACATGGTCCTGTGGAATATATTGAGGGTAGCTTGGCCTTCAGTTTAAGTATGGATGAGAGAAGATGCCTACCTCCCTGGGTCTCAATATCCTCTTTAACCCCCTGCAAAAAAGAAAATATTAAACCAGATTATCTGAGATTTCTTCCAGTTTTAATTTATATAATTCTATAATCTCCTGGGGCATAGATCCTTGAAAGTTCTGACAGGAGGTAGCATGCCTAGATTTCATGCTTCACCTAGAGAAAGAGGCAAATCCAGAACACTTTTAGAATTTTTACCATGGGGAATTACCCTTATATAAGTGTATTTAATTATTGGAGTTGTACCTTTTTTTTTTTTTTAAATAATTTATTCATGAGAGACAGAGAGAGAGAGAGAGAGATTGGCAGAGACACAGGCAGAGGGAGAAGCAGGCTCCGTGCAGGGAGCCCTATGCAGAACTCCATCCCAGGACTCTGGGATCATGCCCTGAGCCACCTAGGCATCCCTGGAGTTGTACCTTTAAAAGTATAGATCTGTATATAGTAAGACAATTGTATTATGGGGACCCCAAAATTGAAGTTTATTAGAATGGACAATATAGATAAGTATTGAGCAAAGATAAAAAAAATTAAAAAGGAACAGTTTGTTGATTTAAAAAATGCCAGCAGCTGTCTCAAAATATTTGAGTTGGTTTAGCCCAGCATATTTAGGGACAAAGGAGTTATAAAGTGGTGGAGAACAATAGCTTGGAAATCATGCTGTGCATAATTCCTAGCTCTGTAATCTTGGCAAGTTGACTCACTCCTCTAAATATCAGAAATTTTTTACTGTAAATTGAAGATAACAGTAGTGCCCGAATCAAAGAGTTACTGTGAGAAAAAACACGTGTAATAATTTTGACAATTTATTTCCTTATAATTCCAGCCAGTCGCCAAAGTTTTAATGGGAAAATTATTAGCCTCATTCACTTGGATTTGTAGAGCTATTACAAATAAACCCAAATATATTGACTTAAGATAGTAAAAATTATTTTATTCTCATACAACAGCTCTGGGAGGTTCTAGGCCAGCCCTGGATGAAGGCATGAGGGAAGAGAGGGCTCAAATACATTCAGTAACTACAGAGTAGAAATCTATACCTTGCTAACTTGGGTGTGAGAAGTGGGAGAGGAGCACACATATATTCTTGAGAACTTGTGGACAATGTCAGGACTTAAAAAAAAAAAATGTTCTTTCAACAGAGTAGAAAACTGTTGCCAAGGGATGGGTAGGGAGGGTGGGGGAAATAGGGAGAGGTTGGTAAAGGATACAAACTTTCAGTTACAGGATGAGTAAGTTCTGGGGATCTAATGTATAAAATGGGAACTATAGTTAACACTATGTTGTATTACTCAAATTTGCTAAAAGAATAGAACTTAAATGTTCTCACACACACACAGAAAAGCTAAATATGAGAAGTGATGGATGTACGAATTTACATGATGGGGAGAATCCTTTCAGAATGTGTATGTATATCAAATCATAAGCCTTATATGTAGACTTTAAATATATAATTTTACTGATCAATTATACCACAAAATAGGGAAAAAAATGTTTCTTTAGTAATACCCTTTGAGAGCCCCAGGGGCATAGTAAGTGCTTGTAGTATTAATTGATCTGTCTTTGGTTGACACATGAGACTGAGTAATCAAAAGATTTGGGTGGTCAAAGGGGATCTCTAATAGGTTGTATTATTTTTTCCCACATTAGGTTCTGCCTTTGTTTTTATCTGATTGATAATTCAGTGTGTACCCTGCAAAGGATTGGTGATAACATTCATGATGTTTTTATGATCCTAAGAGCCAGGAGCATGTACTATAGCTGTAGTTCCACCAGCATCAATCCCACATGTTTGGTGTCTGGAATCTTGCCACCCTTCCATGTCTTTCCTGGATTAACTCTGTAACCCAACATGATTAAGTGGGTTCGTGTAGAGGATTTCTTCTCAAAGGATATTATAAACCACTAAAACTGAGGAAATGCTTTTATGTGTGTGCATGCGTGTGTGTGTGTGTGTGTGTGTGTGTGTGTGTGTGAGAGAGAGAGAGAGAGAGAGAGAGAGAGAGTTATTGGTGCTTCTAAACAATAATATTGTTCTCCGTCATGACTTTGGATAAAGATGATGTTGTAAAGTGGAAATGGTTAATAAAAGGGGAAGGATAGTCTGTTAGTCTTTGGGAGGCCTTGCAGAAGTTCATCAGATTTGTTGAGGAAGCAAAGGTCAGTAGCCTGAGGATACATTTTGAAAGGGGAAAGATTATTCTGAAAAAGAGATTGATGGATATCATAGGGTAGAATTGTGGGTAACGGTCAAAACAAAGCTGCCAGTGTGGAGAGTTTAAAATGTCATGTTAGATTCAGGGAGAGAATCGTGATTCTAATGCCAGCTGTGGAGTTGTCATTGGCAACTTCTTTTCAGTGAATCTTTGTTCTTTCTAAGTGTCGATACTAATATCTGATAATATTTTTATGATTTAGTGTGATGTTAAATAATTATACCACCTAGATCAAGGCATATGGTGTTTAGAAAATGCTTGTTGACACCTCCCCATGCTTCCCTAATGCCTCAGAATTCTGCCAACGTCAGCTGTGGTCCTGGCATGTGGCATGAGTCCCAATAAAATGAGCCAGAGTAAAAGAACATACTAGACTATTGAATATGCCCTCTGATCACTCATCAGTACACATTTGTTCTCTGATATGGCTCCAGTCTGAGTTAAGGTTATTGGCTTCATAGTGAGGTTTTCTCTTACGTATGGTCAAAAGGCTCCTTAAAAAGAGAAGATCCTTTGAGTCAGGGAGTATGTGCCTCTGTAGCACCTCATTCCTTCTTGATGCTCTAGAAGACTGAATGCCAAAAATGCCCCGTGGATCCCTGTGACAAGGTTTTACTTACTAGAGTAATAAGAACAATGTAATCTCCATAAACAATGTAATCTCCATAAAATAATTTATGTTTGTTAAGTATATTTAATGGATTATCCTTTTTTTGGAGATTGTATTCTTCCTCACTGTTTTGCTTTTAAAGTTTTTATATTTATGAATGATGACGAATCACTAAAAAACAATTACTAATCCATGAATTCTAAAAGTCTGGAAAACCACTTTTTCTGACATTTTGGTCTCTGCTTTCAGATGTCTTTAGAAAGGTATACTGGATTTTTTTTTTCCGGTCATTACCAAACTGTAATTTCTTTCTTTCTTTCTTTCTTTCTTTCTTTCTTTCTTTCTTTCTTTCTTTCTTTCTTTCTTTTCTTTCTTTTCTTTCTTTTCTTTCTTTTCTTTCTTTTCTTTCTTCTCTCTCTCTCTCTCTTTCTTTCTTTCCTTTTGATTTATTTATTTGAGAGAGAGACCATGCAGCAGGGAGGGACAGAAGGATAGGGAGTCTGAAGCAGACTCCATGCTAGGGCTGGAGCCTGACAGGAGGCTCAGTCTCACAAACCCAAGATCATGACCTGAGCCAAAACCAAGAGTTGAATGTTTACCCAACTGTGCCACCCAGGCACCCCTCAGACTGTAACTTCTTATCATGGATTGTATCCCATTTTCTTTTGCTTCTTTCAGAGTCCTAATTTTCCCATCTAGCAAACCAACTGATCCTTGTTATATCCAAACACTAAAGTTAAATTTTCTCTTCTATTTTATAATTCTTGTCACATGTTTAAGTAGGCACATTTACTTTTCACATTAGGAAATTAGACTTAAAACGAACAAAGGTTTGAAGACACATTATGCAGATAGGCACAGTCCTTGGGATTTGTTTATGCATTGTTTAATTTTTACCTCATCATAGCCTTGCTTCATGTTCCCTAAGAATCTGAAATTTCTTTTTCTCTTAAGGAACTGGATGTGTTGTAAGTGGTAACCGAGAAATTGTAATATATTAGGTGTTCAGGATGTTCTTTTGGAAGAATTCTTATTAATGAAACTTCTGATTAGAGTTAACCTGTGTGTTTTATCAGAACTCAACTCAGAGAGAATCTCAAAAAGACCACAGTCCTGTCGTGTAAGTTAATAAAAGTAGAGTTACGTTTGAAAAATTTGACTCTGGTTGGAATGTAAGATGCATAATAATCACAAATATCTATAAAACCAATTTGAATAGTTTTTTTTTTAAGATTGAAATGCTTTGCATCTTTGAGCAATAAAAATTTCACTAATCAAGGATGTGAGTAAAATTGTATGAGATCTTTGAAAATGATGTTTCTAGTAATTTTAGATCATGTTACATAAAAAAGTTTAAGTGGTTCATGTTTGACTTTCATCTTTGTTTCCTGGGCAATTTGTTAGAGAAAGTGGTACTGTGTGATGACATTTTATGAACTTTAAATCATTCTCCTCTGAAAATCATGCTGGGAGCTGCCATTTAAAAACAAACAAACACAAATAAAATAGCTCAAGAGGAATAAATATGTTGGATTTAAAATGAGTGAATGTTATTGAATTGTGTTAATGGCCCAGACTGATCTTAAAGCGAGAGCTCACCTGTCTTTCCAAATGAAAAGTCCTCTGGCATGGTGCAAGTGGAGGCAATTGTGTCTCTCAGACTTAAAGATGGAAAGAAATGAATATTGATAACAAAAAACAAATTAGAAAATATTATTTGGCATGGTGCTGAACTGTGAATTTGGTTTCATAAGAGGGAATGGATGTCAGCCCCATATTGGAGACTGAGTTTCCTCAGTGACCTAAAGAGGCAAGATATGATCATTAAGAGAACTAATATTTTAATTCTGCCCTTAAATTTTCCCAATCTCTTTTGATTTCTTTTATGGTCCCCATGCTGTACACAACACCCTGAGTGTTTATTTATCTTATACCTGGAAGTTTGTACCTTTTGACCAACTTCACTCATCTCCTCCAGCCTACACCCTATAAAGGGAACTATTAAATGCAGTTGAAAAGAATACAGAGAACGTAGTACATGCAGCATGTGTTCTGTGTCACAGGGAGTTATATGTTGAACTGGTCAGCCGTGGTAAAAAGCTAACCATCTTTAGACCAAAACTGAACAATTACTATAGGCTTATTCACTTTAAGAGAGCTCAAACTTTGAAATATAAGAAAGTACCAACTCCGTTGATAGTGACTATGATAATGCAAACACTGTACATTTGACCTGAAGGAGGATTTGACAGTACAGACACTGGTTAACAAGTTACATCATTATATATATATATATATATATATATATATACACACATATATATATATACATGAAATATATCTATAAATTAGAATATATATTCCAGAAGATAAACTAAGGCATATTAAAAATATTAAGAATTTGAGCAAAACTGGATTTGAATTGGGTAGTACCAAATTGGAAGTAAAGAGTGGTATTCCACCCAGAGGAGCTAGGGAAAGACTTTTCTAGGATGACACAGAAGCAAAGCAAGGACATTATTTGTCTGGTTAAAGCTTAAACAGTTACCTTATATGAAAAACTCTGGTTGTCTCTGTGTGATTGTCCTTAGCTTTCGATTTCTTAACCTCTTGGCATTACACGCTTAGGTTTTGATTGGCTACTTAGAGCCACTATCATTAGTGGCTCTAATGATATAGGCTACTAATGCACTAAAGCAACCTCATCTGTATGAGCTTCTTGTTAATGAATTGAACAAGAAGAATCAGAGATTTAGACACTGATTCTCACTATCATTTTTGAACACTTACCAGGTATAAGGCTACTTACTTTCACTCATTAATGATTCATTCATCTGCTTAAAAATATCTTTTTAAGATATTTACTACTGTGCATCTACTGTGTATTAGGCAAGGCTTTAGGTCTTGAGAATGTAGAGGTGATGTGATCAACTAGGTCACAGCCTTCAGGGGACTAGCATTACAGAGGAGGGTGATGAGGGGGCTGACTGTAATCTGTTAAATAAATAAATAGACAAGCTAATTTCAAGTAATGAGAATGGGGGAAAGAAAATAAAACAATGAAGAAATAGATTGTTAGAGGTGAGAGAACAGATGGTGGCTACTCAAGAATCTTCAGGAAGGATTCTTTTCAGTTTTGACACTTGAGGAGGAGGAAATGAGAGAGCATTCTCTACTGAAAAATGGGCAAGGGGTTTTCAGTATTTTATTTTTATATATTTCCCATTTTGCACATGAGGAAATAAATTGTGCAAGGTTGGCTTGTCCCAGGAGCACAGTGAGGAACTGGCATAGTCTATTCTTGAAGGCATGTTTGACTCAAGAGACTATGATTATAGCTATAACGTACTGCTTAGTGGACAGGGGCCACTGATTAGAGCCCTCCTTGATCTGGACAATAAAACCAACCAAACAAACAACAAAACAACCTTAGTTCTTGTGACCAGAAGCCTGCCTAGGTTTCTACAGTGGGTAGCCCTAGCTCCTCACCCAAATTCAGACCAGAGTTGTTCATCATACCCAGAACCCGAAGAAGAAAGGAGAGGTCAGCTTTCAAAATATGTTTTCTTTCATATAGCCAAGTCCTATCAATCAAGAGCAATTACAAATCAATGAGTAAAATAAAATTTAAAACAACCACACACACACTAAAGAAATAAACAAAGGACATGAGCCAGAAGAAATAGAAAATGCCAATGAGGATGCAAAAAGGAGTTTATTCTCATTAATTATCAAAGAAGCACAAATTAAAACAAGGCGCCATTTTAACCATTTTTATTAGGATGTGTGAAAGAGACCGATAATATCCAAAGTTGATGAAGTATCCATCGCAATCTGCATGGAAGTACTTTCTTTTCTAGTTAGGCACTTTGAACAAGATCTTACAGGTTCCCTGCTCATATGTTCTAACATCTAGTGAGTTAAATGGTGCCTTGTGATCCCAAAATATATGACCAGCCAGAACCTACAAATTTGATCTTACTTGAAACAAAGGTCATTGTAGGTATAATTAAGTTAGGGAATTTAAGATGAGCTCATACTGGATTAGGGTCTGAATCCAAAGACAAGTGTCCTAAGAGAAGTAGAGAAGACAGACATGGGAGGAAGCCATCTGAAGATGGAGGCAGACATTGGGGTTCTGTTACCACAAACCGAGCACCACCTGGAGCCAGAGCTGGAGTAGGTGAGGCTTGTACCCCCGGAGCTTTTAAGGACAGCGTGGCCCTGCCTATCAATTAGAATATAGTATTCGAACTATATTCTGGCCTCCAGAACTATGAGGAAATATATATACACCTGTTGTTTTAAGACAACAAGTTTCCACTAATTTGTTAAGGTGGCCCTAGAAAAATAATACACAAAGTATATAAACCTTTCATGTAATGATATTTTTGTAATGGCAGAAACTGGACACAATCTAATTGCTTATTATTGTGTGTCAGGTTAACTATAGGTCACTAAATAAATAAGATCTAGTTAATGTTGACAACTCATCAATAACTGTTAAGCAAGGAAAAAGAGATATGAAAATAACAGATCTTATGTATATTCCATTTTTGTTAAAGCATAAAACCAAAGCATTATGTGTGTATATATATATATATATATCATAAAGTGGCCCTGAATGTGAGGTGATTCCTCATTTTTCTGATAGGGGCACCATAAAGGTTTGGGGGTTAATCTGAATATGTAAATCTTTAGGGATATAGATGAAACAATCAAAAGTTTATGTACACATCACCAATTTAACTAAACATGCATATTTGACAGCACATACATAAGATGTTAACCTAGACAAACTTGTTTTTTCTACTCTTGCATTTTTTTTTGCAATTTTTATTTTGTTTTTAAAATTTTAATTATTTGTTATTGAGATATAATTAAAGTACGCTGTTATATTGATTTAAAGTGTATATTATTTTTGACATGTTAGGAATTACTTGAGATATCAGGCTTTCCCCCCAAAATTGCTGCTCTAAATAAACTTAGTGAGTTAGTTATAGTGGCTGAAAGGCGTCCCAAATTATGGAATATTCTCAAGCTGTTTTTTAAGGGTGATATAGGAAAATCCGAGAGTATGGTTACAGACATTGGAGAGAAATTAAATAATTTTATGCCTGTAAAATCATTTTTACTGAGCTCAGTCTGGTCAATAAACTACCTTATTCTTTATATATACACTGAAACATGTTTGGGAGGATATAAATCAAGCTATGTCCAAGTCAACAATGGTTACCATGGGGAGTGAATTAGCAGTGATAGGGATGTATGTGTGTGTTTATGTGGTTTTCACCACTTAGGTGTATATACTTCTGTATTGTTGGACTGTGTCACATGGCAAATATTACTTCTGTAGTACTAATATATTAAAAATTAGAAAAATTAAAAAATCTACCCATCTTCCAAGATCCAGACTGCGGATGGAATGTGTCCACATCTTTAAATGTGTCCTTATTCTTATCCAGAAATGATTTCTCACCGCTCAAATCTCCCAGCGAATTTTTCTGTCTCTCTTTTGTGCTATTCCTTTCTAATGTATGCATTTATCCTTTGCTAAGTAACCTTAATTTTTTTGTGAGAATCCTGCAGAGTGAAAAGTTATTGAACAAGTATAGCTGGTAATTCTTTTTCTTACTCCTAATAGTACTTTATTTTATTTAGAGAGAAAGAGATGTGAGTGGTGCCAGGAGGAACAGAGGGAGAGAAAGAGAATCTTACACAAGCTCCATGCAGAGTGCAGAGCCGGATGCAGGGCTCCATCTCATGACCCTAAGATCATGACCTGAGCCAAAATCAAGAGTTGGTCGTTTAACCGACTGAGCCATCCAGACACCCCACTCTTATTTTTGTTTTAAATTAGCATACAGCATAATTGACTTTTTTGTAAACAGCTCTATCAATTTTAACACATCTATAGATTTGTATACACTGCCATCGGATACAGAACAGTTCAATCACTTTCAAAAACTCTGTGGGGATACAGAAGGCAATTTCAGCATTGCCTTTTTGTAGTTACATCTTCCACTTCCTCTTAACTCCTGGAAGTGGAATAGATCCCCTGGTTTCTTCTCTGAAACTATAGTGAGTCTTTTTGAGAATGTCATATCAATAGAATGGTATAGCATATCTATCTCCTTTTGAGACTGGCTTTTTTCACTCAACATAAAACTTTGGAGATCTATGCAAATGGTTGCATGGGTCAGTAGATCAATACTTCCTTTATTTTTTTTTTGAGATTTTATTTATTTATTCATGAGACACACACACACACACACACACACACACACAGAGAGAGAGAGAGAGAGAGAGAGAGAGAGAGAGAATAAGAGAGGCAGAGACACAGGCAGAGGGAGAAGCAGGCTCCATGCAGGGAGCCTGATGTGGGACTGGATCCCAGGATTCCAGGATCATGCCCTGGGCCAAAGGCAGGGGCAAAAATGCTGAGCCACCCAGGGATCCCAATACTTCCTTTATTGTTATGTAAGATTAGACTGTACAGATGTTTCAGTTTGCTTAACCATTCATCTACTGAAAGGCATTTGGGTTGTTTCCAGTTTGGGGCTATTATGAATAGAGCTGTTACAAGCAATAGTACAGATTTTCATGTAAGCCTCTATTTCTCTGGGGTCAATAATTAGGAGAGGACTTTCTGGGTCAGAGAAGTATATATTTATCTTTATAAGAAATTAGCAAACTGTTTTCTAATAGTGGAAAAACCATTTGGCATTCCCCCACGAGCAATGTGTGAGAATTCTAGTGGCTCTTTATCCTTACCTGCACTTGATGTTTCCAGAATTTTTTTGTTATAGCCATTCTAGGAAGTGTGTGCTGGTATCTCATCATGGTTCTAACTTTTGTTCCTAGTAACTAGTGATGCTAACTATCTTTTCATGTGCAGATTTGACATTTGCATATCATTGGTTAAGTGTCTATGCAAGTAGACACTTAAATATTTGGCCATTGATTAGTTTAGACTAATGTTTTTCAAAGGCTCACTATTGGCATTTTGAGTGGCTAATTCCTGGTTTTATAGGCTGTCCTATTCATTGCAGCTCATTGAGATTCCCTGGATTTGGGGCACAAAATGCTCAAAGCTCATGCTATTGTGATAACCAAAAAGATGCTCTCACACATTTCCAAAACTCCAGTAGGAAAATGATGACATTTGGTGAAAACCACTAGCATAGAAATTAGGATTTTTTTACACTGTTCCTGGAATTAGGTCAATTTTCTCCAATTCGCATGGGGTTTATATAAGAAGAGTGGGTACCTTAATGTTATCAGGGTTCTTCAAGGGAAAAAAGGGAATGAATGCTGATCAGATAACCAGCAGTGTCCCCTGGGACTTAACTTCTATCTCAATGTTTTCTGTGTCCTTGGTTTTTACTCACAGCCTTTTTGTGAATAAACAACTGACAATAACCTCCATAATTGGTCCAAACATTGTCTGGACCAAGTTCCTTCCATTATCTAAGGCATTTTTTGTGTGCGTTGTGTTGTGTGTGTGTCTGATTTTCTAGCTAGGAGAACTATGAGAATGGTGGACCAGCCCTTGCCTTCTTTCTTCTCCTATCTTCCTCCTTCTTTTTTCTGTTTCTTCTTCTTTTTTTGCTTTCAATAAATATATTTACTTATTTATGGCTGCATTTTCAGCTTATTTCCTTAGCAACTGATTTTAGGAACCCAAACATTATTATTATTTTTTTAAGTCATGGCTCTTATGACAACAGTAGGCAGAAAATTGAACAGGATAATAACAGGTTATCATCAGAAAGCTATAGTCTACTTGGGGATAAATGTGAAATCACATGGGAACACTTACAAAATGTCTGCACAGTAGAATTTCATGATAAAAACTGAACATGTTGAGGAAACCAAGAACTGTGGAATTGTAGACAAGCAACAAGGGCAGCAGACCTACAGTCACGGGCTCTGTCCTGACCAGGGCCAGCTTACTAAACCTCTCTCCCTTCATTTCTTCATTTGTAAGTTAGGAATGAAGTTCCTCCTCCATAAACCTGACATGATAACTGCTAAGATGCCATGTAATATCTAGATGTAATATGTATAGAGATAGAATATAGGTTATATCTATGTACTATATAACGGTATATATGAATACAGGTATGTGTATGCATATATTTATAAACCTATATATATATCACAATGTCTTGAAAGCTGGAAAAGTAGGAAACTATCCATTACCAGCATTATTATTATCATTATAATTTTATTAGTGTTCTTCAGATAAGTCGAATTGATAGGATATCTATCAAGCTATCAGCTACTTATTATCTCTCTAGTCTGTTTAATCTACCTATTTGCCTGTCTTCAGAAGCAGAGACATATTATGGGGATTGGCTCACATGATTTTGGAGGCTGAGATATGCCACAATACGATGTGTGCAGGCTGGATAACCAGACATGGAATAAAACAGGGGATAAGGTATCATTCAGAAAGATTTAGAGCTGGGTAAGGTATGTTTGGTGTACACTGTAGGCAAAAGTCTCAAGATACTGAGAGATTTTCTTAGTGTGCTCTGAGATTTCTGCCGTTGTAGCACCTCACCACACCACTTTTCCTGCAATTCTCCTAAACTTTCTTTAGACCCAGGGCTGCTTCCTTTGAGGTACTCTCAATCAGAGTAGTGGGAACACGTATCCTCCAAAACTTTGTATAGCCCAGTGCTATCTCCTCCAAGGTAGACTTCTTTAGGAAATATCTTTATTTTATTTTTAAAAAGGAATATACAAAAAAATTAAAAAGGAATGTACATTTTTCATTTTGCTACATGACACGTCTGTATTAGTTTTAAAGTAAAAGTTATGTTTTGAATTAATAAGAAGAGTTTTTACCTATCTCCCTCTGGTTAGTTAAACTGTAATGAATCAAAAAGATCAATTTTGAAAAATTGAGTTGAATTGAAGCAGCTCAGCACTCAGGACCAGTGTCTATAGAATTTCTCTTCCTGGTATTTGGGTTTATTCCAGATGTTTTTATTCTTGCTCATCCTCAACATTCTGTAAGGAAAGCTGCTCTACTCACAGCTCTATGGTTTTAATGTATTGTGCCAAGTATATTCTCCACCCACTTGTAGGTAAAGCAAACTGAGCTGGGGAACCCAGCTAGGTGAGTCAGCACAGAGGAGGGTATCTGGCACAGAGATGGGCTGGGTCCACTCTTAGTCTTAGGGAATGGGATGCCAGTTGGTAATAAGCTACCATGAAGAGGGGATCCCTGGGTGGCTCAGCGGTTTAGTGCCTGCCTTTGGCCTAGGGCGCGATCCTGGAGTCCCGGGGTCAAGTCCCAAGTCGGGCTCCCGGCATGGAGCCTGCTTCTCCCTCCTCCTGTGTCTCTGCCTCTCTCTCTCTCTCTCTCTGTGTCTATCATAAATAAATAAATAAATAAATAAATAAATAAATAAATAAATAAATCTATCTTTTAAAAAAACTATCATGAAGAAAGAAGTGAGGGAATTATATGAGAAAGCAAACCCTGAGTAAGCAGTAGAAATCCAGTCTTACCTAGTTTAAGGGAAAGTCAAATGATCAAAATGCAAAAGATATTGTCATAGAAAACTTAATATGGAAACAGTATATGGAATGGATGAGCCTAAAGACAAACCGGAAGCAAGGAGCAAGATGGAATGTCACTTAGCCCAAAACTGTAAAGTCAAAGTGGACTAGAATGGGGGAGTGGCTGTGGAATCAAGGAGATTCAGTTCTAGGAGAAGGGATTTGTTTTGCTTCTTTAACTTGAAGAATTTCCAAAGTGATGATGACTATATGCTGCTTTCTTCCTTTGCAAGTACAATACAAGCCAAATTTCTTGGACTTTCAAAAAAGAGCACTTACATTATCATTGTGTTGCTAGTAGAGACCCAGCAATTCACAGCAAACATAGTAAACAGTCTGATCATTTTAAATATTTATTTAGTCCTTAAATTTGACATATGTGCCAATTACCTTGGTGGCTCCTGGTTCAAGAATTAAGAGCCACAATCAATTTTAAAAGCTGCCACAATTCTTTAGGAGTGAATGAAAACAGAATGCCAAGCAGCCATCCTTCACCACCTTGCCTTGAGTTGTCGTCTGTAAACATGAAATGTATTATTGGTGTGATGTGGAACTGTATCTCTTTTTAATTAAGTGGGATCGCTCTGGCCCAAATGGGACATTGTGTGTCCTAGGATCTCTCAATATTGTTTAATATACTCCTCAGGTTTTTTGTTTCTTGTTTTTTTGAAAAATGGCAATGTTTATGAAGTATTTCAAGCAAGGGGCCCCTTGCTGGTTATTGTTTGAATATGTAAGTTAAATGCATGGCTGCTTTTGCCAGCTAATTTTTGGGTGTTTGAGAGCAATCTCTTTCATTAGTGGTAGGCTTTTTAAAAAAATAGAATATTATTTCAAAAGAAGACTCTAAGATTTATTCTAAAACCATTACTTAATTTGTAATTCCTTTAGGGGGTATGAAGCCAGTGAAATTAATGCCACATGGATTAGAAAGAAATCATAAGAGCTGATCAGTGGAAAGGACTCAGGGAACCAAGCATTTCTATTTGGAAAATTCCTTTAAATGTTTTTCTCTAGTTCTGCTTAGGTGTATCAGTTTTATTCTGATCTGTGATGGGCAAGAGTAGAATAAAATTTCATGTTAAGGTTATAGAACAGGAAATGATTTGTGGGATTATATACAAAATTTGACATGTAGGAAATGCTAGTTTTTTATTTAAAAATCTTATATTTATTTTAAACAGTTATTTTAAACTTAGCTTCAGATTGTTGAATTATACTTCCCTCGTTAGAAATTCATGAAGCGTGGTAGCACAGTATCCATGACCAAATTTTGAGAGCTTTAAATTTCTCAAGAAATATGTTAGTGACAAAAATATAAATTTGATTTTCCTGTGAATCATCGTGACCTATTTTATTATGCAGGTAGAGTTGCCACAGATATTGAGAGAGTAACAGCCTATTTGGCAGAGACCTCTAATTTCGAATTTTTTTTAAGGTCAGTTGTAATGGGTGGCAGGCTCTCTCTAGGCAAGATTACTAAGTGGGGAAGCTGGCATTTTTATCCTTTCTTTGAGCAGCCCATCATTGGTGGCTATATTTCCTTTATTTCCAGTGTCTTCAGAAACTCATATCCTCTGTTTCCCCCAAGAGTCCATCAAAATATGCTTTTCACAAATGTTGGATAACCTAATTTATATTAACTTTAAATATAAACCAGTAGAAAGCTATTCTTAAGGCATTACTTTTTTTGGAAGAGGGGGCTAGTATTTCTAAGATGAAATTACCTTTTTTTCCTTCCTATAATTTAATAATTTAATAATTTTCATTGTATAGCACAAGGAAAATATGGCCAAACAAAAAGAAAAATTCCCATGACCTCATCTATTAGATTACCTCTGCTAACCTTGATACATATTCTTCATATAAAAAAAAAATGGAATCATCTTGTGTGAAAGTTTTAAACTATAGTTTCCTTTTATATTGTTATATTTTCTATATTTTTAAACATTTTGATAAGCTAAATTTAATATTTTCATAGTTTTGTATGACATAACTGTATCCTAAGTTATTTAAACAATCTATTATTTCACATTAAGGTTGTAGCTATTATTTCATTATTATATGTTGTCAAAATTAACATTCTTCTGCCTATTTTTTCAAATGATTATATGAGGGAAGACCTTAGATATGATACCTCCTTGCCAGTAAGCCAGGCATAGAGACATTTTTTGACCTATGAAATTATATCTGCTTGTTTCTGAGGATAGCATTTGTCTGTTCTTGAAAATTAACTAAAATTGAGCTAACTTGGTACTTACTGAGGGAGAACGACAATAATAAATAGTTGAATGTTTGGAAGTGCTTTATATCAGATTGGGAAAAAAAAGTCAATCATCTGACCCATATTCAATCCAAATAACTATGATGTTTGGAAATAAGACAATAAAAATGAGTTTATGGAATATGGAATTAGATATAGAGTCTTTCATATGAAAGTTACTAATGGCTGAAATATTCATGTTTCTAGAGTAGTTTCTTTGAAGCTGTAATTCATGGTCGGTATCAAAATTATACAGCAGGTGGATCAGAAACTGCTTGAGACAGGAGCTAGGGAACTGAACAAAAGAAATGGTCTGTGACTAGAAAGGAGATGGGTGTTACAGAGGCAAAACTTGTGGGATTTGACACATCATTGGCCACTAGGAGGGAAGAAGATAGAGGATGGATGATATGAGCCTGGAGGCAGGAGGATAGTTCTCTTATTCATTGAGGAAGAGCAAGTTGTGTGGATATGATACGAATTCTGTTGCAGGCATTTAGCCCAAGCTTCTGCAAAATTAGCCCTGTGAAGATATCCCAGCAGGGAGTAGGAAATACAAAATTAGAGCTAGAATAATAAGTGCATATGAATAATAATTTTTTAAATTTTTTTATGAATAATAATTTTAACCAAGAGAAGGAATAAATACTTCTATAGAGAACAAATGCCTACATTGGATGGGTGAAGTAAAAATTATGATGGCAGACAGCAGGGAGGAAATAAGAGAGGAGCTCAAGAAGAATAGAATCCTGGAGAAGGTGTGGATTAAAACCTATTGGCACATTGACTTGGTGTCACTACTGAACTCCAATAGGGGCATTTCAAGGGAATGTGGGTATAGAAACAAAGAATAATGGAAAAATAATACCAACAACAAGAGGAAAATAGAGCATGTGTTAAGAGTTTACTGTGTGACAACTACTGTGCTAAACATGTCAATTGCAATAGATCACTAATCCTCTCAACAATAGTTGTGAAGTAGAGATTTTCATTGTTCCTCTTTTATGGAGGGAAACCAGTCTATAGAGAGACATTTTTTTTCCCAAGGTCATACCATGTGCCACAAATAGGACACAGAATCAGGACTGTGTTCCTAACTTCTCTAGTGACTATATCTATTTAGCCTCCATCTTATATAAAAGATGGTTGGTGAGCAAGTAGGGGTAGATGATTGGACTCCTTATGCAGAGGTTTAGCTCATTATTGAAAAAAATTGTGAGAATCCTGCAGGAAGAAGGAAGGTCGTAATGTAAAAAAGAGGTTCTTCCAAGAGTTAGCCACTGAAAGAGGTGTCGTTCCCAGTGAGAGCCCAAGATGTGGTGATATCTGTTGGTAGGTGGTTGAATTATACTGGGAATAAAAGTGATCTTGACTGAAAAGGTCAGGTTCTACGCTGAGGTTAGAGTTCTGAAAAGGTTATATTATCTGTGTCCTCTTTAGGACATAGTAGAGACTGGATTAAAGATGCTAAAATCATCAAGGATGGTGGGTGATGGTCCTGTAGCCAGAAGATGACAGATTGTACCATCTGTCATGGGCTGGGAAGAGGTGGTGCTTGTGATGAATGTAGATTTTGAGAAGACAGAGAAGACAGAGGTTTTGAAGAGACAGCAGAGAGCAATGATTGCAAATCAGAACTTGAGGGATGCCTTGAGGTGCCTTCAGTTTCCAGTAGGCGTGTGCTAATGAAAAAGGGTGATGGCAAAGTATAAGAGCCACTGTGTTCCATCACTCTATTAGAAAGATGTTTAAGGAGAAAGGGGCAATGAGGGAAGTATGACAGGTTTTAGTCATTGCAGAGGAGGTAAAAGGATTGATCAAGGTACAAGATAAATATACAGGTTCCTCAGGAGGAGAGGGTTTCCTCAGGGCAGAAATGAAGGCACCAGGCTGAGACTCCAGCAGCATTGGTAGCATCAAGGGTAGACTGGTAATACAGTAGTTCCCCCTCATTCATGGTTTCGCTTCCCATAGTTTCAGTTACTTGAGGTCAGTTGTGGTCTAGAAGTAGATGATCCTCCTTCTGATGTATTGTCAGAAGGTTAAAAGTAGCTTAATGCTGTGTTACAATGCCTACATCATTCACTTCACTTCATCTCATCACAGAGGCATTTTATCATCTCACATCAGAACAAGGAAAAGGGTGAGTATAGCACAATAAGATATTTTGAAAGAGAGATCCCATTCACATATTTTTATTACAGTATATTGTTGTAATTGTTCTATTGTATTATCAGTTCTTCCTAATCTCTTACTGTGCCTAATTTATAAATTAAACTTTATCATAGACATGCATGTATAGGAGGGGGAAAACAGTATATACTGGGTTAGGTACTCTCTGTGATTTCAGGCATCCACTGGGGGTCTTGGAATGTGTCCTCTGTGGGGTAGGAGGAACTACTGTGTCTGTTAGTTATGGGAAAAGAGCAGGATGGGGGAGGAGTCCTGAATTGTCTGAGTTTTAGATGACATTTTTCCCTCTGAAATCTCTGGGTTTTGGTGTTTGCAACTTGCTTTTCAAAGGCCAAGGCTCACTATTCAGAACTACTCCTAGAGAAAGTCAGGGACAGTAAGGAAGGCGAGAGCGTCATACTGAGAAGGAAATGCTGTTGTTACCCTGGGTTGTCTGGATAATTTTAGACTTTCCTTGAAGATCTATGGAATCAAACTACAAAATGCATTTAAAAAGAATTAGACATTAATGGTTTAAATATGAATAGACATGGTCCTAACATTGAATCAGGTTTCTCAACCTTGGCTAAAAGTTATAATCCTCTGGGGATTTCAGAGAATACCTGGCACCACCGAACACCAGTGGAAAGCGAATCTCTGTAGATAGGGCTCTGGTATTGGTATTTTAACAATTCTCCTCAGGTGGTTATAATGTGCTATGAAGGCTGAAAGCATCTGCTTTAGAGAACGAGCAGAAAACCAGGAGCATAACTGAACACACCTTTTGTAAATATGAATCCATATGTGTGTTCACAGTTCTACTGAATCAGAGATCTACTGTCAATAAGCCCTGGTATCATGAGCTTGTTGACTGGTATCAC
The DNA here is from genome assembly GCF_018345385.1 of Vulpes lagopus. NCBI lineage: Eukaryota > Metazoa > Chordata > Mammalia > Carnivora > Canidae > Vulpes > Vulpes lagopus. The sequence goes on along the minus strand of NC_054824.1, from coordinate 51,564,195 downwards.
TGGTTCATTATTAAATTGCAGAAATGTTGACACACATTTCTTCTGGATTGATGCTGATGGTATTTGTTTTTATAATCAATATTACCTTACCCTCATTTCCCACAGAGATAAATGTTATATGAAGGGAAACAAATTGGGCAACACCCTATTCACTTGTGGGGAGAGGTTAAAGCATGATCAACATACAGGCCCAGCATGGAGAGGAGCTTCCTTACACTATGAGACAGGTTCTATGGTGCTTAGCTACATACCACCACCCACCCCCAAGCCTACCTGCCAGCTGTCTTTAATGTATTATTCAACATAATATAAAGTCAGCTCTCATATGAGTTACATCTTATATACAACTAATAACCTGATATAAATTAGTTATGGCTTCAATGAAGTAATCATTTGTTCTGAAGTGTCCTTGTGAGGTAATGTCCAAAAGAAATGAAAAGTTTACTCTCTTTCTTCCAGTTATTTGAAATATATATTGTATGAAATTTTATTGTGCTAAAGTTCAACACTGCATGTATTTTCACTGAAATGTTGATGATAGCATAAGAATTATCTCAGAATTAAATGAATTTACATTTGACTATTGGTTTCAGGAGGGTTTGGCTGAATTATCTGGTAGCTAGAGTTTTTCACAATGAGAGTTTTAGCTTCAGAACAAGAGGACATTTATTCATTCATTTACTCATTTTTGTTCTGAGTAAACATCTGAATCCTGGTGTCTCCTTTAAATTCACTTTCTCCAGGTAAACAATTGAGAATTAAGCCATGTACATACATTAAATACATGCATATATTTTTACTTTATAAAAGTAATGCATGTTCTCTGTAGTAAAGATTTGAAGCACAAATAAGCAAAAGAAAGAAAATAAAAACACATGAAATTTATTTTGTTCACTATGGCAATAGCTGCTGCTAGTGCCTTGAGTATAATCTTCCTTTATACACAAACACACACACACACATATACATACACATATTAATTCTATATGCAGTGTTTGATAGCCTGTTTTTTTCCCACTTAACATATTGGAACACTCTTATTGTATCAAGTATTCTGTACTGTGAATTTGTTTGTATAGTTTTCCATGGTTTGGATGTTATAATTTATTTATAGTCTGCTACTTGACATTTAGATTGTTTACAATTTTGTGGGTTTTTTTTTAAGTTTTGCCAATATAAACAGTGCTGGATGGAATATCTTTATGGTCATGATGCCAGAACCTAAAATGGTGGAAGAGGAATTTGTCTTTTGCCCCTAATGGTTACAGTAGGCAGTGGAGTACATTTATTCTATTCTGACAGGTTGCATGAGCATCATGTTATCAGTCCCCTGCATTCTGAGATTTTTTTTTTAATTTTTATTTATTTATGATAGTCACACACAAAGAGAGAGAGAGAGAGGCAGAGACACAGGCAGAGGGAGAAGCAGGCTCCATGCACCGGGAGCCCGACGTGGGATTCGATCCCCGGTCTCCAGGATCGCGCCCTGGGCCAAAGGCAGGCGCCAAACCGCTGCGCCACCCAGGGATCCCCATTCTGAGATTTTTAAGAATTCTGAAAGCCTATTGAAGACAGCAAGATTCTTTACCTCACACTATTTTTTACACTTACCTTTCCTATGAATGCTTATGGATCTGTGACTGCTGTGTTTACAACTACACTCTGAACTTTCGTGTTTCTGTACTCATGCTGTTGACTACACCTGGAAGCTTTTATTCCACCATATTTCCAACTCAGGCTTTTGAATTTCAACCTGTCAGTAAAGTCAGCTCAAAGGTCACTTTTTCAGGAAAGTCTTCCCAAATCCTTCAGGAGGAATTTCTTCCTCTCCTTTGTGTTCCTGGCTCTACTCCCATCCCCTTATACCCACACCCAGACTCTTCACTGGACCTCGCACAGTCCAGTATTAATAGGTAGTATTAACATTTGAAGTTATAACTGGTTAACACTTGAAGTTATTTAATAGTTAATATGTAGTATTTTTTTTTAAGATTTTATTTCTTTATTCATGAGAGAGAGAGAGAGAGAGGCAGAGACACAGGCAGAGGGAGAAGCAGGCTCCATGCAGGGAGCCCGATGTGGGACTCGATCCCAGGTCTCCGGGTTCACGCCCTGGACTGAAGGTGGCACTAAACCGCTGATCCACCAGGGCTGCCCAATAGTTAATATGTAGTATTAACAAGAGGTATATCTTACAGCCACTATGTTTTAGTCACCTTTGTTTTGTTTACGATACATTGTATAGTGCTTTTCTGGTGCTTGAGATCAATGTTATGTTCTTTGTGTTGAGTTGTTTAATAATTCAATTTAAAAGAAGTCCTGCAAATATTAATATGTTTCTTCTTTGTTCCTCACAATCCAAAAAAAGGTAATGGATGGTAATAACAGAAATGGAAAAATCCTACTTGTTTGAAAAAAGTACAAAACCCAAAATATACAAAGGCCTCAAACTCACCTTGAAAGCAGACTGTTCATTTTTTTTTCTCTTTACCTGTTCCTGAGGTAATGCTCCTATTAGGCCTTAATTATTCTTGATAGCATCACTTGTATTGTAGAAAATTTGGGGGTGGGGGAGAAAAATCCGAATTCTGATCTCAGGTGCACAAATGAAGAACAGTTTAATTGTGAAAGACACTTTTAACAGCCGTAGATCTCAGTTTCTCCTGAAAGTAAGGGAACAAGAATAGATCTTTATGATCTGATCTAACTATAAAAGCCTATAATTTTTTTTAAAAGCCTATAATTTTTAATGTGATTGTTGATATCTACATTTATATTTCTTTATGTACCTATATGCAGCTAAAATTTAATGAGTGCTTAATATGGACTAGGCATTATGCAAGCATTTTTTTTTTTATTGTTGGTAACAGAAACCCAGTTGAACTTACTTTTAATAAAAAAGAATTCATTGGTTAGTATAACCAGGAAGACCACAAGTACATGGGCTTCAGGCACAGCTGAATTCAGGAGTCCAAATGATGTGTTCAGTGTTCTGACTTTCTCATCTCATTGCTGTTCTGCCTTTTTTCTCTTTATCTCCTGGCTTCTCTGGGGTGGCTTCAGTCTTAGATGGGCTCATGGGATATGGTAGGAAAGATGGATGGTGAAAGTCTTAAGCTAGAAAATTATGAGTAAGGATTCTGAATTACCAAGTTTAGATCATAGGCATAACCCTGTGCCGGATCACTGGATACTGGGAAAGAAATATATGATCATCTTAGGCTGGGAAGCATGTCAAACTGGGTGGTCATAGGACAACTGTGATAAATAGCCATGAGGTAGAAAAAGAGGTAAAGGAACAATAGAGTCAGGATATGTTATTAATCTATCAAAATAATGACAGTCCTGTGGTAGAAGAAAACTTAAAGTGTTTCTCAGTTTAACCAACTGAGAACATTTATATTCTTTCTGCAAATCTGGCAAAAAAAAAAAAAGGCTATGTTTAATAACATTGATTTTAGAAAATTAATTAGCATTTTTGTCTTTGAAAGACACAAATATTTATTTTATACAAGATAACTGAAACAGTAAATAATTATCTAAATGAAAATGGATGAACAGTGTCAGGAATGTTTATATAATGTCTTAAAAAAAATCCCTTGAGGGATCCCTGGGTGGCGCAGCGGTTTGGCGCCTGCCTTTGGCCCAGGGCGCGATCCTGGTAGACCCGGAATCGAATCCCACGTCGGGCTCCCGGTGCATGGAGCCTGCTTCTCTCTCTCTGCCTCTCTCTCTCTCTCTCTCTATGTGTGACTATCATAAATAAATAAAAAATCCCTTGAATTGTAATCTCTAGTCTTACCACATATTCAAGAATGCTCTTCTCTTGGTGCTTCTTTACAAAGAAATTAAAAGAAAAATATTATTCTTCTTGAAAAGGAGAGAATGGTGATTCCAGATAGAAATATGAAGAAACATTGTGACAAATTTTAAAAATATAATTCTAGAATGAGAGAATAGAGTGCAGAGCTGAATTTTTATTGGGCTCTAAAATGAATTTCACATGTATTTTATAGAAAAAGGGTTAAAGTTGTAAATGTGGGCTCAATAATATGCCAGCTTATTTTGATCCAAGAGGTATTGTAAGAGGAAGGTCCATAGATTGGGGGATAGTAAGCTTAGGTAGAAAGTAAATGAATGCCGTATACATTGAATGGTCACTCCAGGACATCATTGACTGTTGGCTATAGGATGGGTGCTCTGGTACGTGCTCTGTACACATCAACTTCTTGCAAAGGCAAGCATTTTGATGGCCCTGTTTTCCAATGAAAGGACCTATGACTCAGAGCAATGATAATACATCACAGAACTAGAAAGTGGCAATACCAGGACTTGAACCTCTGTCTGTCTGGCCCTGAGCCCATATATGTAAGCATCACCATGTTATCTGTGGGTTGAACCATGCATAATTTCCATTTTTTTTTGTGTTTCAAAATAGTCATGCATTAATTATTTCATAAGATGAAAGAATGTGCATGGCACTGGAATTTTTGAATGTTAAAGAGATGATCTTTATATTTTCTCCCTTTAAAACCTCATGTAAGAATGTTAAACATTCAGGATGGCTGTTATTTCACAGTTTAGAGAAAAAATATCTTTCTTTTCTTCTAATTCGCATTCCACGTGAAATGCAATATAAAGTTTGAATTAATAGTGTTACTTATCATAAGCAGGGAATGGTGCAAAAATCTCATTATAAAGTTCAAGTGACATTATATTAATTTCTTGATTTACCATAGCAGGTGATTGTGAAATTAAAATGGAACAAAGTAATGCCAAATTGTAGAATGCTATCATGATTACTCGTTTTGTGACTGTGGGCAAGTAACTGAACTTAATTCAGTCACAGTAATTTAATATACTTTATAGAGTTATTGTGAAAATTAAATTAGAAAATTGAAGTAAAGGGCTTAGCACAGTAGCTGCATTAATTTTCCCTATTATTATTATTATTATTTTCATTTTATTTCTAGATTTTGAAGTGCGTATTTGGGAATTGTATCTATTTGGCATATTCTGAGATGGTTTGCTGATCCGAGGGAACTAATACAATAAACAACATAGGAATGAGGAAATGCAGACTATGTAAGCACTCCCAGGCTGTTGAAGCTTAGCTCAGCTACCTAAGCCTGTGGTGCTGCTTATGACCAAAGCTTATTTCAGAGTTTAAATTTTATTTAATGGAAAGCATCCAACTTTGTTACCTGAGCTGCATGTGAGAAATTTAGCCACGTGCCATGACTGATGCTCTAGAGTGTTGTCTATCTGCAAGTTTGCTCTTTCTCACAAAAAGACCAAAGATGTGGAGTTCATAGCAGGCATGGCAACTTTAAAAGTTAAAAGGCTCTCTCTCCTTCCCTTGCTGAAAGGCTCCTTCTTTATCAGGGCTCTCACAAGAATTTACATCCACAGTGAGTCACGCTGTTAGTTCAGCACTTCCCGGCAAGGAGAAGAGTCAAGTTTTGCGAGCTATTCTTAGCTGCTCCCCACCCTGTAATGGAAGATACTGGATGAACTCGCAAATGACACATTGTACTGAAGACAAACAGGGTGGATTGTATCAGATTGAGTTACCAAGTCTCCGTTTTCCTTGTTGTTATTAAGGAGGGTGGGGGGAAAAAAAGAAAAAAAAATCTGCTTGCAATTCCAGTACTGTATCGCCATGTAATGGAATGTGCACTCAAAGCAAAAACATACTTCTTTGCAATCCTCTGGATTTCCATGCCATTCCCCACCTGTAATCAGCACTAAATTAAAGATATCAAGACAGTTATAATCTATATTTCTTTGCAAGATCTCATTGTGATCAGGAATAATTTAGATAAAAATAGTGGCTGTGCTTTTGAATGGTAAGTAGAAGATTGCATCATCACATACATCAACAAGATAATATTTCTCCTGGCAGCTTTGCCATTAAAGTCAACGTGCACATATAAACTGCCTTTTCTCTAATGAGGTATCTATTCCTGACCCATTTTTCCAAGAAGTCAGACCTCTCCCAAGGCAGGAGGAACACACATTTATTCATCACAGTGCTTATCAAGTTATACCATCCTTATCTTTTTATGTCTGTTTCTTGAGGACATTTTTTTTTCATCCATGTGACCTTACAACATATGCCAGACATATAGCAGGTACTATGTATCGCTGTGAATATGCAAATAAATTCAAATAAATCACTATGAATATTCGACTAGATTGAAAATGGGTTCCTATTACATATGTTCTTTTATAACCTGACTTTCAAAAATCTAATAACAGCATGGAAATTTTACATGCTATTAATTATAGAGATACATAGTTTTAGTATATTTCATTTCATAGAAGAATAATCATTTATCTACCCAGTCCTTTCTTATTGGACAAGGGGTTTACGATTATTAGAAAAGAATGGAGTCTTCTTTACCCTTTAATTCAGTCAGAAACATTTACTGGTTGCCTTCTCTGTCCCAGGCACTGTTTAACTCTGGAAATATCCTAGCAAACCAGCATCTTGGTGAGAATAGGGGGATAATAAAGAAAATAAATTAAAAAAAGATATAATATGGAATCAACTGAATCACTTATAATCTGCTAGTTTTCTTAGTATGACACATGAATAAATATAATTATTAAACATCCAGAAATGTTCAAAACATGATTAGTATTATGGAGAAAGTTAAACAGGGAGTGTGTTGGCGAGAAATTTAAAACAGTGTTCAGAGACTGTCTGAAAAGGTAACACTTGAAGGAGAGAAGCACCTGCTAAGTTACTTAAGGGCAGAGATCAGTGTCTTTGCTTGTCTTTACATGGAAATCTCTGCCTTCATGACACTTTGACTCTAAGATCTCATTTTATTTGGCTTATTTCCAAGTTTTGAGACTTAGGACAATTTTTGTATTGCGCGTGTGTAAATTAACATAAATATATAAATATTTAAAAAATGTTCTGCAATAACCGTATGCCACTTTTATAATAAGAAAAATGATATCTTAAAAAACCGCTTGTTTGAATTATTTTGTTAGCATGTCACACTGCGGACACATGCCAGGATTGGAAGCCACCTACTCTCTGAACCTAAATCACTTGAACTGCTATTGAACTAAGTCTCAACCATTATGCACAGAGGCAAACCTTTCTTTGCTCTAAGTGCAAGACTTTGCATTTGCATCTTTAAGTTTGGCCCTCGGTTGCCCAAGTTTGGGAAATTGTACGATTTCATTAAAAAACTAAAATAGGACTCACTGTACCGCAGCTTGAATGTGGAAGGTCAAGGAGATCTTTGGGAGTAATCACAGAGGCTTTTGCTGGTCTCTTCTATCTTCTCTCCCCACTCTGGGAAGATGTTGCTCTCTCCCATTGTTGGAAGTCATTCTGCTCCCTGCATCTTTGACAGACTGCTCTAGGAATTGATGCACTAGGGAATACCTGCAGTAGGAAACAGTCGGAGACCCAGGAGTGAGAGACCTCGTCTGCTTCTGAGAGAATGCTTTTATCTTTCTGTGTAGTGTGATTTTGGTTCACTCTGTGATACTGAAAAAGCCCAAATCATCTACATGTAAAATAATGTTAAAACCCATCTCTGGAAGCTTCCCAGCAAGAATGCCTTTATTTCTACAGCTATTGTCTACTTTGATATATAATTCCTAGTTCTTTTTAGTGAAATGTTTCTCTTACAAAGTGGAGAAGAAAGTTTAAAAAAGTATTTTTAGGGAAAGAAGAAAGAATTTGCTTATCCATTCATAATATGTATTAGTTTTATTCACTCCTGGCATTTGCATAGAAGCTGATATATTCCAAAGCAATTTTCCATCTCTCTTGTGATTTTCACAATGGTCTAAGGTAGGAATGTTATTTTTGTATATGCTTTATAAATGAGAAAACCAAGACACAGAAAAGATAAGAAGATTGCCCAAGGGCATAAGGTTGGCATTTATTGAGTACTTTCCTGAGTCAGCTAGGATTCTGAGTATTTCATGTGTATTTACTCCTTTACCCCTCACAATAACCCAGATGATTTGGTTTTCTTTCTTTCTTTCTTTCTTTCTTTCTTTCTTTTCTTTCTTTCTTTCTTTCTTTCTTTCTTTCTTTCTTTCTTTCTTTCTTTCTTTTCTTCTTTCTTTCTTTTCTTCTTTCTTCTTTTCTTTCTTTTCTTCTCTCTTATTCCCATCCTCATTTTACAGATCAGGAAATGAGGTATTGAGAAATGATCCAGGACATGCACAACTAGTTAGTGGCAGAGATGGCGTTGACCCTTGGTTCTAACCCAGAACATGGAAAACTATTAGGTATGGCTGCTCCACAGGGGTCATGGGACGCTGGGGCTATGATCATGAGTCCTGGAAAGTTTCTAAGTTCTGGAGTTGTTACTCTGGTGTGAGTACTGCCTTGGGATGCAGAAGGAAGCCAAATTAATTTTGGTATTGTTATAACTGTTACAGTAAACTCACCACAAAATGTATTCCTAGTAATTCTATTATATTCTATTATTTATAAAGGATAGTAAATTAGTAAAATACCTATAAATTTGCATTCATGGGAATAGTAGCTGATTTTTGGTAGCAGGATCTGTATTCTCAGGAAATGTTGAGGGTGCAGATTTCCTCAAAATTTCCTCCTTCCTGAGTAATTGCTTTATGACAACCATGACAGATAATAACCTATTTCTGCTTGATCAGTCATGGCAAGTCATTTACTTTTTTGAGGCAGTTTGTTCTATTTAGGGACAACTAATTGTTAGGAATTTCATATATCTCCCAACATATATATGGACATGTATATAAATGGATCCAAATTTATGTCCTGAATGTAGTAAAATGTTTTGCTTGAGGATTCCAAGATACAATATATAATCTCTGCAATTAAATAGAGCTCTAGTTGCTCCAGTTTTATTGAGAGGCTTCAGAAGATCTTTATAAACTGAGACAGAGTGGTAAAAAGAGACTAAATGATCAACAAATATATTAATAAGTATTAACAAAAGAGAAAAATCTGACCTGTAATAATACACTGTGTTAACTTTCATAGTTACTTCCATTTTATCTCTGAAACTTTCACTGGAAAGCTAGGTTATAGGAGTCAGACTAAAATAAGCAATAATTTTGGCTTACAGGCTTGGAACAAAAAAAAATTTGCACTGTGTGAAAAATGTGTGTGTGTGTGTGTGTGTGTGTGTGTGTGTGAAGGGGAATGGAAAAAGAAAGGTATAGGTACATTAATTGGGCAAATTAATTGAAAGGCTATATTTTAACTAAGTCTTTCCTTCCAAATGTCAACATTTCAAGGATTAAAATTTAGTTTGATAAGTAATTATCAAGCACCTTCCGAGTGTCAGACTTTGTGTTGGGTACTGGGAATACAGTGGTAAAAACATAAATATGTTCTCTGCCTTTAGGGCATTGTGTGCCTGCATGTGTTGCTGCCAACGGCATTAGTGGGACTGAAGTGCAGGTGACATTCCACGTGATAAGCCTGTGCCTTAGTGTGGGGCTGCATCGGCTTTGGGAAAAGGAGATCTTTATCTAACCAGCACAGATGTGCTGTATCAGCTCATGACCATCTGCCTGCCTTTATAGGGCTTATATTCTAAGAAGAAAGGCAGTCTTAAACAAATAACTGTGTGATTAGTTACAAAAGAGAAGCAGAAGACACAAAGCTATTTAGCTTAGGTCTAAAGGCCAGGAAAAGCCTCCTTCAGAAGGTGATCTTTAAGATAAGCACTAAAGAATATGACCAGGAATTGGTGCCATATTGATTTAGGTGAAAAGAACTAGCTCCCTTGTCCATACTTCATACAAGAAATTGTTGATGACATTGGCTCCTCAAGTAAATATCAAATATTTCCTTAAAGACAATTGTTGTGGGCACCTGGGTGGCTCAGTGGTTGAGCATCTGCCTTTGGCTCAGATCGTGATCCCAGAGTCCTGGGATCCAGTCCCATATTCCTGCAGGGAGCCTGCTTCTCCCTCTGCCTATATCTCTGCCATTCTCTGTGTGTCTCTCATGAATAACTAAATAAAATCTTAAATAAAATAAAGACAATTGTAATTCACAGTGAGTTGGGGTAGGAACCTAGAATCAAAGGGGGAGGACTAAAAGAGATAGAAGGACAAAAAAGAAGGGATACAGAGAAAGTTACATGGACGTTAACTTACTGACTTCTTTCACTGAAGTCAATTGGAGTTTATCTTTCATTTTTATTTTTTTAAAAGATTTTATTTATTTATTCATAGAGACACACACATATACACATACACACACACACACAGAGAGAGAGAGAGAGAGAGAGAGAGAGAGGGAGAGAGAGAGAGAGGCAAAGACACAGGCAGAAGGAGAAGCGGGCTCCATGCAGGGAGCCCAACGTGGGACTTGATCTCTGGACTCCAGGATCACACCCCGGGCTGCAGGCAGCGCCAAACTGCTGCACCACTGGGGCTGCCCCAATTGGAGTTTAAAACTCTATGGTTGAACCTGGCTGGTTTCAGCAACAACAACAAACAGGGAAAGTCCTACCAGTTCATAAAAATAATGATAATTATAATTTAGAAACTGATGTGTTGCTGGGTATACTTATTTAAGGCAGGGAGGAAAGACAGAGAAATATGATCTGAAGATCTGAAGCACTGTATTCAGACACCTTTCCTAGGGGCTTAACTTGCTTCCTCTACTTCCTTTCTTCTATTCCTTTCAGCTAAAATTGCTGCTTCTACCTTTTTGGATAGAGTGAAAGGTTGTGCTTAGGCCTCAAATAAGGTCAGACTTTTAATCGAAACATTTCACTGGGGAATCTGGTATTTGCAGAGTTATTAATAAAATGTTAGTTGATTTATCTTTCTATATGAGGTTCCCTAGGAATTCCTTAGAGTTGAAATGACTGGAAAACTTAGGCATTTCTAGTTGTCTTGCTGTAATACTATTAAAATACTAACTCCTGTTAATGCTTCCCCTTTATTCTCAAAATTGAGACTAATATACAAAGAAGAAAAATACTTGAGTAAATAGGATATGGATTAAAATTTGAAGGCAATTATTAAAATTTTGGAATGTGATTGTCAAAAGGGCAATCATAATCTGCAAATTTTATATTTTCTGTAAATGATAGAGATATGAAGGTGCAAAGTTATATAATTAGGGATACCTGGGTGGCTCAGCAATTGAGCATCTGCCTTTAGCTCAGAGTGTAAACCTGTAATGCCAGGATCGAGTCCCATGTCGGGCTCCCCGCATGGAGCCTGCTTCTCCCTCTGCCTGTGTCTCTGCCTCTCTCTCTGTGTCTCTCACGAATAAATAAATAAAATCTTAAAAAAAAAGTTATATAATTAGTGAGGTAATTACCCTGGATTCACCAGTAAATATTATTTGCAATACCCTGCTGACCATAAATAACTATGGTCATATTTATTTTTAGTATTATTGGCATGTTTAAAGGCTAGCATTTATTTATAATGATTGGATATTCAGTTAATGGTTGTTTAGAGAGTGGTAACATGTGTCTAACTTTGTCATCTATTACTTTGCTTTATGAATGGAGTGATCATTCCATTAAACTGGGCAAATTTAGTTTCTTTTCTCCAATATGTTTCTTGTTTAGTTCTCAAAATATTTGGAAACAATAAAAAGTGAGATCTATTTCATTTATAATGGTATGTATTGATTTCCCTAAAAGTTCTGTCGAAAAAGTAGACTTCTATTGAAAGGTTTCTCAGATAGTGTTTTTAATGTTCTTTTCTGATACTTTTACATTCACTTTATAAATGTAGGGAATTAGAGTAGTGGAAAAATTTAAATGACATATTAAATTACTATGTGTCTGGAGAAATGTAGAGTTTCAAGTATTCTCCCAGAAATTCCTAGATACCTCCAGAAACCCTGAAAGCTATAGTTATCTACTTCACCTTTTAAAGATGGCAATATTATATCTTAAGTATATGGCTTTATTACCAAAATTATAAAGTGTTTCATGCTTAACTGACATTTTCCTCAGCCACTGTTATTTTAGCAACTCTATCTTCTTAAGTTCAACTGAGATATATGAAGTCTTAGGAGAGAATCTATTTACCTAATTGTAATTTGACCTTTCACTGTTAAAACCAATATTCATAAACGTCTACAAAGGCCCAGGTCAGAGAAAACAGGAAGCAAATCTCAGCTGAATGAGAATGTTCTTTGGCTACATATTAGTGATTATGTGTGGAGGTCAAAGTTGTCAAATGTCACTCCCACTTTGAATTCTGACCTGAGTCCTATTACCACATTTATTCTGCCTCTAGCCATTAGCTAATACATATTTTAATACCATGTAGATGTCTTTAGATGAAAATGAAATCTATGGGATACAGGTGGGATCCATTTTTACTATCAAGGGAAATATATTAATCAAGAGCTGTATGAGTAACAATTGTTTCAATTTTTTATTTTTGGAATTAGGTAGCCGCCAAAGAGAATAAAGAACAGCAGTTATTTAGCAAGGGCAATAAAGTAGCCAGAAAGGAATTAGAAAAGAGAAGAAGAAAAAAAAATAAAAAGAAAAGAGGAGAAGAAAAAAGCAAGGATAAAAGGAGAGGAAAAAAGTACAAGGATAGAAAAAAGATACATAGAGAAAAAAAATACATGTGTTTAATGGAGAAAGAAGACACAGCTAATGCATATTTGGCAATGATGCTCTGAGAAGGAAAGTAGATGGGTAAAGAAGAGAGAGACCTTGGGATGTTCACTAGGGACATGGACTGAGGTTTAAACTTTTATCAATTCTTTGGATAAAAAATTTTAAGTCTGTGTTGTGTTTCACAATTGTAGCCACAGTGGACAATGGTGACAGTGGTGGAAAGTTTAGAAAGGAATTGAGCAAAATTGAAATCTCTGGGAGAAGCATCTGGGCCACAAGAAGCAAACAATTTCACTTTCTTAATTTCACTCGTCTAAGCAGTTTTCCCAACCTGGCTTTGTTTTGCAAATATCTTACCATATTAGTAGAAAAATGGCTGGCTGAGGAAGAAGATGGAGGCGAGAACATGGAAATGGCTTCAGTTAACTGGATGACCTGTCTTATGAACAAGGACCAGATAAGCAGTGGACAAAACTGTATCAGGAGGGCTGAGTTCTAGACTGTACCTGCCATCTGTGTAGTTCTGAGCTGATCACTTAAAATATGAGTTTATTCCCTTATCCATAATTGGGAGTAAAACTTTGCTTTGTGGCATTGCCTTGAAAATCAAATGTAGCAGTATATTTTTTTCCTAATAGTAAGGTGGACAACATAAGAAAGTAACCACCGACACTATTATTCCATGGGGCCTAGGATTTTATGCCAGGCACCAGATTCCAACTCTTGAAAAATATATGTAATTCCAGAGACAAAACCTACAAATTGAATTTAAATGACATTGAATAAGTGAGACCTTCATGTATTAAACATTGTGCTTGTATCAGGACACAGAAATAAATAAGACATAATCCCTGTGTTCAGGGAGTTTACATTGGAGAAATTGTGTAAAAAATAAATCCAAGTCCTATTATAATGATATTAATGTGGATGTGAACGACGAAAGAGAAGTGATCAGAATGTTATGGGGTTAAGAAGGAAAATCTTAGAAGAGAGGTGGAAGATCAAGCAAAAGTCAGTTTAGAAGCCCTAGTTAGGTTATAGCACAAGGATTGCCTAGGGATTTGTGACAATTCTATTACTTTATCAAGTTGGTTCTATTTTTTAAACCACTGCCTTTTAAAAATCTTTCCTTTGAAACGTCCTTATTTTTGCTCTACAACATTTTAAACATTTCATTTTAAGAGATTTCTGAAATTTTTTCCAGCTGACCTAATTTTACATTAGACACCTTTGTGATCAAAACAGTAATAGCATACAGAGACATAAATTCCAATCCTTCCCTCTCTGAGTAACCGGGCCAAATGAACCAAAGCAGAGAACAAATTGCTTTTAATATTAGAACCATGTGGACTTTTTGTAATGTTCCTTACTTCCAACCCAAATGCTATCCTAATGTATTAATTCTCTCCAAAAGGCTGTTTCTTCTGATTCTCTTTTTCTATTAATGATACTCTTATTATTCCAATCACAATTTTCACTTACTTTTTTCCAACTCTTACTCCCTTCTGTTGTCAAGTTCTGACAAAGCTTTGTTTAAAATGTTTTTTGAATTCAATCCACCTATTCTTAATAGCTCCTATTTGGGGGATATTTTAAGGAACTTTTGAAAATCTCTCCATTCCATCCTGTCTACCACAGCCAGGTCAATAAATCAGATGATTTCTTTATTTAAAAACTTTATAGTTCTCCTCCATGGTTAAGTCAAAACAACTCTAGACTTTAAGATGATCTATGGTAGGCTAGTCACCAGCTGCTCACCTTTCTGAAGCCTCTCATGTAATCTGATTTAGAAATTTTCCCTGAAAGGCAGACAGATACCTTTTCTTGTTCTGGGCCCTGGAGTGTCATCAGATGAGACTTGAGAGGTAAGGAAGAAGAACTGAGGTGCTACTTACCATCCCTCATCAGAATTCTACTCCAAGCCACTGTTATTCCTGGCTTAACTTTAATATCTATTTCTAAGTTTTTTTACAGCAGAAAAAAATAATTAAGGAAATTATCCATGGTTATTAAAAAAATAAATGAAAGTAGAGAAAAAGTCATGTTTAAAGTAGCATTTTCATATATTTATCAGATCTTGTACCTGCTGCATAGTGAGTGTTCAATAAATATTTGTGGAATAAATAAATGAATGTTCAGAACCATAATTAAAATGAGTGAAATTGTGAGGCTTTTCTGATCACTCAGTTCCTCTACCTTTTTCCCATCACCTTGTTTCTCTTTTAACTGAAGAACTCCTAATGCTTTCTGCATCAGTATATATGTACTTGTGTATGGGTATGTGTACTTTAAAAAATCACAGAAGAAAATTACATTTGAAGCATACATATTTGGTAATATTTATGGGAAATATTTTGCATAGGATAAAGATATGACTTGGCATATTTAACAATGGTGTGTTGACTTTGTACATATGGTTAATTTTCTTGCTTATCATTTCAGTGTAAATGTACTGTAAATAGGTGTAAAGCAAGTTAAGTCACTTGGATTCATGTAAGCAGATATCATTATAGTAAAAAAAATTCTCAATATATATTCACCCTAAAAGTCAAAACTTTTTAAAAATAGACATGATCAGATGGGCGGGGGAGGCAGAGCTAGAGCAGTGATGTGTGACTGTGTGTGTGTGTGTGTGTGTGTGTGTGTGTGTGAGAGAGAGAGAGAGAGCTTTCTCAGTACAGAGAATAAAAATCTTGGTCCAGATTTTATTGTCCAAGGCAGATACTTGCACTTAGAGAGTCCACTTTTAGAATTCAACACTGAACTTAATTAGCACAAAGAATTAGAAAAGACATTCACGGGTTTAAATTAAATAATTTGTTTTATCAGAACTTTTAATTAGAGTTTTACTGGAAACAGATTAAGGCTACTTTAGAAATTTTCCTTGTTTGGATGTTGCTTGCTGGAAGTTACAGTATTAATAAGTTTTGCTTTCCAATAACTAAAACCTTTTGGTCTTAGATTGGAAATAACTCAGATGTGTGGGGGTAATTTTTTTTAAAGATTTTATCTATTTATTCATGAGATACACACACAGAGAGAGAGAGAGAGAAAGAGAGAGAGAGAGGCAGAGACACAGACAGAGGGAGAAACAGGCTCCATGCAGGGAGCCTGACATGGGACTTGATCCTAGGTCTCCAGGATCAGGCCCTGGGCTGAAGGTGGTGCTAACCGCTGAGCCACCTGGGCTGCCCTATAATTTTGACTTAAGAGACTAGCTCCACTAAATTCCCAGGGTCAAAGTTGACAAGGTACACATTTTTATGGAGCCCAGAGCCTGTGATTATATTTATTCAATTCTGGAGAAAGGAGCATTAGAAGTTTGAAGATTTTCATAGTGTCAGGTAACTGACTGCTGATGACTATATTATAACAGCCTGCAGTTTTGTCCTTCCACTTGTTCGCCTATCATCCATGCCTGATAGGATCGGGGTATTTAATTATCTGGATGATAAGGAAGGGTGTGTGCTACAAGAATGTTGGGACTCCAAGTTTCTTTAAAAGTCTCTCAAACTTTGGTAACTGCAAGATGTACATTTATCTCTTGTGTTGACTCAATGTCAGCTTGTAGCCAGTACTCATCGTGTGTGTGCTGTTGTTATTAGGATTAAATTATAAAAAAAGCATTTTTTTTCTCTTTTTTTTTTTTAAAAAAGCATTTTTTTTAACATTAAAGTTGCCTCTAGTTAAAAAAAATCAAGGATAGAGTTCTCCTATCCTTTTAAAGAAGACATACATGCATATTAAAAGGTAACTACTGAATATATAAAAGGAATTGCACCAATGGTGGATGCTAAGTCATTATTTCTTCCCAGAGAAAAGTAATCACAAAAATCCTAAACTATAGCATGAAGGCATCAGAGAAACTATAAGGAAGAATGTACTAGTGAGATTTATATTAATTTTGCATGAGGTTATAAATGGGGGATGCTCCAGGGAGGTCAGTCTTAGATAGCACTTGAAATAGCTGGGTTGTACTTGGGTGCCCTCCATTCTCCTGAGTTTCTAGCTGTTCTTCAGATGGGTCGCCCAAATCTCTTCTAGAACATCCAGTCCAGGCAACCTCTGATTTACCTAGTCAATATAATTTTTTCACCCCTCCTTTTCCTCATGTCACACTTTTGGTGGATTTAATGTTTTTACCTATTCAAACAATCTTTTCAATAGCAAAATTGATTTCTGACTCTGATAACTTTATATGTGATTATTTTTGATGATCTCTTTCAGTTTCCATATATACTATGTCATATATAGTTATAATCAAAAGATATGTATAATTTTGTATTTTATTTTGTCCATTCAATACCATTTTCTATGTCCTTTCTACATTTAACTGTAGAATCACTCATCAAATTTCTATATGTATCTTAAACAATTTTTTATTATTGATTATTTGGGTTATCTTTATATTTTTCTCTTAAAATGCTCTTACAAATGTCTTTGCTCATTTTTATTTTCAATTTATTTTCTTAGAACGGATTCCAAAAGTTGGATTATTAGGTTAAAGATATAAACATTTTTATGTATCAGGTCAAAGGGATAAACACTTATATTACCATGCACAGACACACTCATAGCCAGGTATTCCTCTAGAAGTAATAAGTACATTTCTATTTATTAGCATTAAGCATATGTAATATATTTGTCTCAGAAACCCCCATTATCCTAATACCTGGGGTTTTAAAAAACAATTTGACTAACTCAAGTTAATATACGAATGACTAATGGCCTTTCCTTCCCTCATTTTAGAAAAAAATTCCAAGCAGTAGATGTGTGCACATATGTACAACCCTCTGAATATTTGGAAGTAAGAAAACTTTCCTTGGTACTTAGATCACACTGCATAACAGAGTGCCAAATTTGCTTACTTAGGGAATCCTTTTTAAGCAGAATTTAGGTAGATGCTTACAAAGGGAAGGCAACAGATATTTCTTCCAGGATTATATTATAATTTAATGAGAAATACACTGATTTTGCAGGTGATTTGTTACTTGCCAACACTTGTGGAGATTCTTCTATGTCCATAGCACTGAGTCAGGTATTGTGATAGCTACAAAGATATAAAAACCATACTGGCAGCCCTTGATGACTTTCTAGTAAAAAAAAAAAAAAAGGATCTAGCACATGACCACAAATCAATGTAGTACTTATAAAATGACATCTCATCCAAAAAATAATGTGAGAGTTAAGTGGAGATTACTTTGATGAAATGATAATTCATCTTAAACCTAACTATTTTATGTGGGTAATATCCAGAGAAACAAATTTCCGTTTTCATTTCCACTTTAAGGCCAATGAGATTTATTTTCAAAACTAATTATGTAAGTTTTTCTGCCCTTGTCAGTGGCATTGGCACATGAAAATATTTGGGAGACTTTATGAAATTCCAACATTCTTGTGGAAAGCTAACACACTATAATTTACCAAAGACACTTATTTATCAAGGCATAATCTCTTCTGGGGGAAGAGGAAAGTTGAGATTAATGGGAGAACCACTCAAGAATTTTAAAATACATTTGATCTTTAGCATGACACTAAGATTAATTCAGTATATAGTATGTATTTCTAGATGTGTTAATCAAATATGCTGAAATTGGTAATAAGGAGAAGGAAATTAACTTTGACATCCCGTTTGATAGTTGTCATTACATTAAGTGTGGAGCAAATCCAGTTGGTTTCAGGAATAAAGCAAAGGGGAAAATGTGAAATTGACACTCTTAGAACCGTACTGAATTAACCTTTTAGCTACTGCAGAATCCTTATGGTAGCAGATTGGTTAGAAATAGACATAAACATTTTCCAGTGATTTACTTTAAAATCACTGGCTCATTCCAATTCATTTCCTAGAATTTGATCACTTAAGTTCCAGGCTTTTAGTTTTTTTTTTTTTTTTTTAAGATTTTATTTATTTATTCGAGAGAGAGAGAGAGGCAGAGACACAGGCAGAGGGAGAAGCAGGCTCCACGCAGAAACCCTGACATGGGACTCGGTCCTGGGTCTCCAGGATCAGGTCCTGGGCTGGAGGCGGCGCTAAACCGCTGAGCCACCCGGGCTGCCCTAACTTTTAGGTTCTAAATGGGTAATCAGCATTTTGGTATTCTTTCTGTTGAAGGGCAATTGTCTAAAGTGAATTCTGTATTTTCATAGTCAGGTCACAGAGCTAGAAGCCATCCTGCACATAGCATATACCTTAACGTTGTAGGCAGAGACTAAGGGTTTCTTTCTTTTTTTTTTTTTTTAATTAACTTTTATTGGTGTTTAATTTACCAACATACAGAAAAACACCCAGTGCTCATCCCGTCAAGTGTCCACCTCAGTGCCCGTCACCCATTCCCCTCCAACACCCGCCCTCCTCCCCTTCCACCACCCCTAGTTCGTTTCCCCGAGTTAGGAGTCTTTATGTTCTGTCTCCCTTCCTGATATTTCCCAACATTTCTTTTCCCTTCCTTTATATTCCCTTTCACTATTATTCATATTCCCCAAATGAATGAGAACATACACTGTTTGTCCTTCTCCGATTGACTTATTTCACTCAGCATAATACCCTCCAGTTCCATCCACGTTGAAGCAAATGGTGGGTATTTGTCGTTTCTAATTGCTGAGTAATATTCCATTGTATACATAAACCACATCTTCTTTATCCATTCATCTTTCGATGGACACCGAGGCTCCTTCCACAGTTTGGCTATTGTGGCCATTGCTGATAGAAACATCGGGGTGCAGGTGTCCCGACGTTTCATTGCATCTGAATCTTTGGGGTAAATCCCCAACAGTGCAATTGCTGGGTCGTAGGGCAGGTCTATTTTTAACTCTTTGAGGAACCTCCACACAGTTTTCCAGAGTGGCTGCACCAGTTCACATTCCCACCAACAGTGTAAGAGGGTTCCCTTTTCTCCACATCCTCTCCAACATTTGTTGTTTCTTGCCTTGTTAATTTTCCCCATTCTCACTGGTGTGAGGTGGTATCTCATTGTGGTTTTGATTTGTATTTCCCTGATGGCAAGTGATGCAGAGCATTTTCTCATGTGCGTGTTGGCCATGTCCATGTCTTCCTCTGTGAGATTTCTCTTCATGTCTTTTGCCCATTTCATGATTGGATTGTTTGTTTCTTTGGTGTTGAGTTTAATAAGTTCTTTATAGATTTTGGAAACTAGCCCTTTATCTGATATGTCATTTGCAAATATCTTCTCCCATTCTGTAGGTTGTCTTTTAGTTTTGTTGACTGTATCCTTTGCTGTGCAAAAGCTTCTTATCTTGATGAAGTCCCAATAGTTCATTTTTGCTTTTGTTTCTTTTGCCTTCGTGGATGTATCTTGCAAGAAGTTACTGTGGCCAAGTTCAAAAAGGGTGTTGCCTGTGTTCTCCTCTAGGATTTTGATGGAATCTTGTCTCACATTTAGATCTCTCATCCATTTTGAGTTTATCTTTGTGTATGGTGAAAGAGAGTGGTCCAGTTTCATTCTTCTGCATGTGGATGTCCAATTTTCCCAGCACCATTTATTGAAGAGACTGTCTTTCTTCCAATGGATAGTCTTTCCTCCTTTATCGAATATTAGATGGCCGTACATTTCAGGGTCCACTTCTGGGTTCTCTATTCTGTTCCATTGATCTATGTGTCTGTTTTTGTGCCAGTACCACACTGTCTTGATGACCACAGCTTTGTAATACAACCTGAAATCTGGCATTGTGATGCCCCCAGCTAAGGTTTTCTTTTTTAAAATTCCCCTGGCTATTCGGGGTCTTTTCTGATTCCACACAAATCTTAAAATAATTTGTTCTAACTCTCTGAAGAAGAGACTAAGGGTTTCTAGGATGCCACCAGACCTCTTATCTTCATTGTAGTAAGCAGGACTGGTGTGGGTGCTGGGAAAAAACAAAACAAAACAAACAAACAAAAACTTCATACAGTTTGGATCAAAACAGTATGGTTGACTCATGCATTCAAGCCAACGTTGAAAACTTAGATCTCCCCTGAGATTGGGATGTACAGCCATCCCCCATGGCCACTTGAAGCTGGGCTTAAGGGCAGCCGGGTTATTCCCTGGGCACTCATCTCTGGTTCTTTCTTCCTGTCAGCTTCTTTCTTTCCCACCACAGACTGGGGTTGCCTTGTGGATAAAAACAGGTCACCAGTGGCTCCTGAATTTTATTTGAAAGCTCTGCCTTCCAAGGTGGGGATGGATTTCAACAATCTATCCCCCAGTTAAAAAAATCTAGAAGAGGGGTACCTGGGTATCTCACTATCTCCATCACTATCGGTATCTCTCACTCTAAAATAAAGAAATAAAATCTTTAAAAAAAATTAAAAATCCAGAAAGAAGTTCTTGTTATGATTAGCTTAGGTCATATGGCAATTCATGGAACACTATCTGTCAGAAGCAATCTCAAACACTTTAAATGAATTTTTAACTTTGTTTCTCACAACAAATCTATGTGTCAGGAATTATTATAATTTTTATTTGATACATGATATAATTGAGGTTAAAAGGGTTAAGTGACTTGCCTGAATTTCACAGCCAGGATTTAGTTTCAGGATTTGCTTCTGGGTCTTTATCCAAAGCCCAAACTGTCCTCCCTTTTCTGTCTCTGTGAATAACCTCCTCTGGACAAGGTGTGCTACTCCTAGTCCATTGCCTGGTGGAGAAATAATGAAAGAACATGTCAACTCTCAGAGTAGACAGGGTGGAAGGGGGCTAGAGGTGGAGAAACATGTAGAGAAGAGACAATATTATAGATGTCCTCTGCATTCCTACCATTACCTATAAAGATTTAGGTGGTGTTTGTCATCTGGATAGTGTTGATTGCTATGATTAATACAGGAACATACTTGATGAGACACTTTATATTTAACAGTGTTCCAAGTAACCTAAGAATCCTCACTGTGTCTCCAGGTCTGCAGCCCAGAGATCACAATTTCAGCAAAGGTTAATTTTTTCTACCTTTATTTATTTTCTTATTAGAACTAGGAGATATATTTATTTGTTTCTTCTTGAGATAATCTCAAGATTGCTGAGTGAATGTTACCCTTTCCTTCCCAATTAAGTGAATTAATCTTTCTCATTGGGATGACTACAGATAAATAACCCAAATATATTTACATATATATGTCCAGGCAGAGGCCTTTATAATTGCTTGGTGATAAGTATAATGCTTTTTATTTCAAAATTAATTGAAATACTAAAAAAATTTCAGAAAATATGTCTTTTTAAAAAAGACTCAAATCATTTGTGTGTATGTATGTATGTATGTATGTATGTGTGTATGTATGTATGTATGTATTTTAGACAGAGAGAGTGCATGCATGCAAGCCAGAGGGGAAGGACTGAGGGAGAAGGGAGAAGGAGAGAGAACCTTAAGCATGCTCTATGCCCAGCACAGTGCACAAGGAAGGGCTAGATCCCATGACCCTGAGATTATGACCAGAGCTAAAATCAAAAGGGGGTTGCTAACAGACTGAGCCACCCGGACACCCCTCAAAACAGCTGTATTTATGTTTCAGGTATAGTAGAACTGAAGTACAAAGGGAGCTTAAACTACATCTTATTACTCTTTGATACCATGTCTCATAAATATTATTCTTTAGAAAACTATCATGAAAAAAACACTGGCAAAATGTGAAGTGGTTGAGTTCAAGTTTTGGTTTACTCAGCAATCTGTTTTCCTATTTTTTAAATCTTTGAGGCAATGTAATATGTCCACCACTAATACAGTCCCTCATTTTGTTCCATTTTTTACCCTCTCTGTACATTTTGGAGGTAAACCACACCAAGTGATTATTTTCACTCTTTAATGTTAAGCATTTAGAGATGAACTATTCCTGACACTTTTGTACAACTGCTTTGCTTTATTGTGGAGAGAGAGCTACCCAACTCATCCCAAGTCAATTGTCCTGCCTCATTCATTATTTTTGTTGGTTCTTCTTATTTATTTATTGACTGGTTGATTTTTAATCCCAGTGTAGTTAACATACAGTGTTATATTAGTTTCAGATGTACAATATAGTGATTCAATAATTCTATACACTATTCATTTCTCATCATGATGAAGTGTACACTTAATACCGTTCACCTATTTCACCCATTTCCCCACTGACCTGCCCTCTGGTAACTACCACTTTGTTCTCTGTATTTAAGCATCTGTTTTTTTGTTTGTCTCTTCTTTTTCCTGTTCATGTGTCTTTTGTTTCTTAAATTCCACGTGTTATTGAAATCATATGGTATTTGTCCTTCTCTGACGTATTTTACTTAGCGTTATACCCTCTAGATCCATCCATGTTGTTGCAAATGGCAAGATTTCATTCTTTTCTATGGCTGAGTAATGTTCTATTGTATATGTTTACCACATTTTTATCCACTCATCTATCAAAGGACACTTGGGTACTTCCATAATTTGGCTGTTGTAAATAAGGCTGCAATAAACAGAGGGGTGCATATATCTTTTTTAATTAATGTTTTCATATTCTTTGGGTAAATACCCAGTAGTGTGATTACTGGATCATATGGTAATTCTATTTTTAATATTTTGAGACCCTTCATGCAGTTTTCCATAGTGGCTGTACCAGTTTGAATTTCTACTGACAGTGCATGAGAATGCCTTTTTCTCCATATCCTCACCAACACTTGTTGTTTCTTGTGTTTTTTATTTAAGCCATTCTGACACATGTGAGTTGATATCTCATGTAGTTTTGATTTACATTTCCCTGATGATGAGAGATGTTGAGCATCTTTTTGTGTGTCTGTTGGCCATCTGCATGTCTTCTTTGGAGAAATGTCTATTTTTGATTGGATTATTTGTTTTTGATGTTAAGTTGTATAAGTTTTTTGTATAGTTTGGATCCTAACCCCTTATTAGATATATCGTTTGCAAATATCTTCTCCCCCTCAGTAGGTTGTCTGTTGTTTCTTTTTCAGTTTTCTCATTTACTTAGTATCATGTTGAGACTCAGTTTGGTATAATGTCAGATTTCCATTTCATTCTTTTCCCACTATGGGAAAAGAATATCAACCATGGTTGATATCCTAAATAACGCTAATTATATTACTTTAAGCAGAGATGCTCTGATAACATTTTGGTCACAGAGACATAGTAGGTATAGCCAGCTAATGATTTCCAAGCTGACAGGTTATGTAATGTGCTTCTAGGACCATGGTGCTTCTTTTGTTTCTGGAAAAGGCAGGGTGGTTTAAATTTATTACATGTAAAACCTGCCTTCTAACTTTGAGGATCCTTTTCAATAGTTACTATAGTATCTTATAACCTTTTGCTGCCCTGGTCTTAGGGAAAATAAATACAATAAATGAACTCAATGCATAGTATAGGGATTCCTAATCTTTTTGGAGCCATGTACCTGTTTGTCAGTTTGAAGAAGCTGATGGTCCCCTTCTTAGCATATTGTTTTTACATGCATATTATAAAATACATACAATAAAGGAAACCATTTGTATTGAAATACAGACATCAAAAATTTTTAAAGACTGAGACACAGTAATATGTGCTTCTTCATTCATTAAATAACAAGATTTGGAGATATATCTAATAACCATTGTAATTTAAAAGTAGTGATCAGTGATATTTTGCTATATCTGTAATACTTATGATATAAAAATACCTACAATTTTTATAGGTATTCAAATCACAGGTAGTGCTAAGTCTACAGTGATTGATCAATTGCATTTATAAAAGAAGGAATTGCATTTAGAGATTAATGAAAATAAAATGTACTATTTTTTTCCCATAATGGATACCTTGAATTCTATTAATGGATCTCGTGAATGGAATTAAGATGAACATTTTGGATAGAATTAAGAACCACTGCTACAAATTGTAGGTGGCTTAGTATATTACTTATCTCTTAGGCATTTGCATCTCAAAATAAGATCAGGAAGAAGAAATTATTTACAAAAAATAATTTATAATAATAGACTTTCAAGCACTTTTATGG
Organism: Vulpes lagopus; assembly: GCF_018345385.1. NCBI lineage: Eukaryota > Metazoa > Chordata > Mammalia > Carnivora > Canidae > Vulpes > Vulpes lagopus. The sequence goes on along the minus strand of NC_054824.1, from coordinate 51,539,670 downwards.
GCAGGACTTTTTTTTATTTTTGCTGTAATAGTAGTATATATTTTAATAAATATGACAAATTTAAACATGCATGAATGCTGTTTCTATCAAAGTTATCATCTCCATGGGTATAATCACATTTGCATAATATTTCTAGCTCCAGAAACTTCCTTGGGAAAAATTCTTCCTCCATTTTCTTTGTAGACAGATTCTTAATCTTTTGAGTCCATGATAAATTATTATTTCAATAGCAGATTTTATTTTTAGAAGAGTCAAAGTCATGATGAAGCAACCTGTTTAGAATTTAAAAAAAAAAAAAAGGGTGCAACTTTAAGGCTGTAAAACCAGTTTTCGATGTTTTATAAATTAATTTTTAAGTTAATTCTAAAAGAGATTTCATTTTTAAAAAAATGTTATTTGTTCATGAGAGACACACAGAAAGAGAGGCTCCATGCAGGGAGCCTGATGTGGGACTTGAACCCCGGGTCTCCAGGATCAGGCCCTGGACTGAAGGTGGCGCTAAACCGTTGAGCCACCCAGGTTGCCCTAAAAGAGATTTCAAAAAAAAGTTTGAAGACTGGCAGAAACATTAAATAAACATATAGACTCCCCAAGGTACCTTCTTTGTAGATAACATTCATCTGACCTCTTGAGCCATATGTTATAATTTGGGGGCACAGACCCTTCCATTGAAGTTAAATCCCATGATTTAGGCATCTGTCTTTTCTGCTTAAGCATTAAACTAGTCCTGGTTACCTAAATTCTGCCAAATCTCAAATGTAATGAGTCACTGTTTATGGTCATGTCCATTTGTTAATAACTGTGTTTCAGAGTTTTCTAGGATTCTGCCGCTTGAAGTGTACGGGTGGATTACATTGGGATGCCACTATGATATTGTTTGAGAACCCTTAAGCAGAGCAGAAAAAAAGTCTTGTCTAAATTGTTCATCAGAATTAATCATGCTCTCCATCCTTCTGTGAATATTTTGTGTAAGTGTATTGAGTGATGGATTTTATTTCTCTCTGCTTACAAATGCCTGAGTAACAAACAGCCCATAGATGCAAACAGATGCTTTCCGAACATTCTGTTTTCTTCTGCCTCTGGGGCTGCTGTTGATTTGTCAGCTTCTAGCCTTGAAATCCCTGGAGACTTTTGGCCTCCCTCCTTCCCCCCCTCCCTCCCTCAAGGGTGCCACACATTATCAGAGCTCCAATGGCAGTGGTCATCACCCACGCCCTCCTTCTGCCAGAGGGAACTCAGTCTCTGTAACTGCTGCTCTGCAACCTTGCCTAATTTCTGATCTGTCTTCTTCTTCCAGGTTAGTTAGCTGAGAAGGAGGGGTAGGAGGGCTGTGGGAGTGGATTTAGAATGCCTTTTTTGAGTAGTAAATTGACCCTCATGTGCCAGCTTTCTGCTTTGCCTTATTACTTCTAGAAGGATGTTCTATTACAAGTACTTATTAAATTGAATTTTCAATCTGATAGCTCTAATTTTAGAAGCTAAATTGGCTTTGTGGATTTGACTGAGAATTTTAGTACATTGTTATGGAGAAACAACAGCAAAGTAGCTTGCAAGTAATTTTTTTTTTAATGTTTTAGAGATTGTATTTATTTGAGAGAAAGAGAGAGAGTGAGAAACCATAAGCAAGGAGAGGAGCAGAGGAAGAGGGAGAAGCAGACTCCCTTCTTAGCAGGGAGCCCCAAAGTGGGACTTTATCCTAGGACCCCTAGATCATGACCAGACCTGAAAGCAAACACTTAACCGACTGAGCCACCCAGGTGCCCCACATGTAAACTTTTAGTTTCTGTAAATTGAGAATTGCTGTAGTTTACTTTTTCTTTGGTTAGTCCTTTTTTTATTATTATTATTTATTTATGATAGTCATACAGAGAGAGAGAGAGAGAGGCAGAGACACAGGCAGAGGGAGAAGCAGGCTCCATGCACCGGGAGCCCGACGTGGAACTCGAACCCGCGTCTCCAGGATCGCGCCCTGGGCCAAAGGCAGGCGCCAAACCGCTGCGCCACCCAGGGATCCCTCTTTGGTTAGTCCTAAAAGCACATATTCTAACCAATTCTTGTAAACCATATGGGCCCTAGAAGAGTGATTCTCTAATTTTAGAATTTCCTAAAAATTTATTAAAACGTAGACTGCTTGGCCGCACTCCTAAGAGTTTTTGATTTAGCAAGTCTGTGGTGGTGCCTGAGAATTTGCATGATGCCATGCTGCTGGTCCAGAGCAGACTTTGAGAACCACTGGCCTAGAGGCTAGGCCACAGATCTGAAATTAATGTTAATCTTTGTTATTCATAATATAATTTGAATCTGAAATTTTCATGAGAGTGTGAATTTTAAATTCTTCTAGCAGAGATGCAAATAAATGTAGATGCATCTGGTTCACCTACAACTTATATTTAATTACTTATTTTCAGGCTTGCTATCAGATATTCATTCCACAACTTATAATGAAAAATTTTTACAAGCTGGCAATAAATGGGCTAGTATTCATGAATTCACATTTTTAATCTGTGCTAAACCAACAGGAGTTTACCTCCTCACAGACATTCTTTTGGCTTTTGAGCCAACACACTTTCTTAGGTAATGTTTTCAGCAGTTTTAAAATCTAAATTTCCGCGAACTTTGCAATCTTGTTAGTTTGAAGTTGATAAGTTTTTTTTTTTTTTTGAAGCGCTATTGATAAATGGCTCCCACGATGTGCCTGCTGTGATGGGTGGAAAACCTAATTGATTTTATAGTAGTGTAGTAGTGCTGAGTGCTCAGCTCTGGGACCTGCTTACACTTTGCAGATGTGTGAATTGAATCAGAATGGGAGAATTCTGTTGCTAATCACCGCAAGCCTCAGGACTTGGTTTGGGAGGTGAATGGGCATGGGATTGGTTTCCTTTCTTGAGCAAAAATGAAATCAAAGCCCTAACATGTTTTTTTGTTTTGTTTTGTTTTGTTTTTTTTTCTTTTGGCTCTCATGTTCTCACTTTAAAAGACATATCCCTTTTGATCAATGTGCAGTTATCCTTGTTCAGTTGTCTTCCTGAAAGATGAATACTTTGATATTTTGGGTTGAGGACGTTTGCACATAAGTGAAAGTAGACTGGGTTAGGCTTAATTCAAGAAAATTAATGAGTGTGTCTTTTTTTCCAGGGTTCATACTGGAAACTTTTACATAGTTTCCATACATACATACATACATACATTTTACATACATTTCCTGTGAATGCTATAAAGCATTCACAGGGCTGATGAAGCCGAGTAGCATCAATGCATGAGCCCCAAGGTTGAGGACATTAATCTCAAGTTCAAAGGCCAACACTGTCATTTGTTAGTAATGCTACCTTGGGCTAGTAGTCAGTTTCCTTGTCTGTCAAATAAAATAAAGCCTGCAGGGCTGTGAGGGATTAGACACTCATGATGTAAAACACCCGGTGCACAGTAAAACAGCCAATAAATGGAACTTATTATTATAGACAGAAATTCTTAAATTTGCTCATAAATTTAAATTTTTCTGACTTCTTCATTGGCAAAAGCACAGCTGCTATATTAACTTGAGAAAAAAAATTCCTAAGCCCCTGAATAATAATCAGAGAAATGCCTATGTGCCTCTTACTGAATTTTTTCAAGGTGATTTATGCTTATTTGTCCTTACTTTTTTGTCTACTATGTGCAGATGGATTTGTGATTGGCTTGTGGAATTTTAATAAGCACATCAGAACTTTTACCAATTTGAATTCTTTAAAGCAACTTTTAATTACGAGACAGTTAGAAATAGAATTGCTGTTAGGAATCTGGTAAATGTTGAAAATCCCTACCATGTTGCTTAGCACATATCAATTACTCAATAAATATTAGTGATCATTATTAATAGCTGTAATATTTAGAGATTTCATTATATGTGTTTATAGACTGTAATTTTTTAAAAAAGTTAGAGCACTATTTTTCCTCACCACTTCTTAGATGGGTCCATAGTCAGAATGCAAGGTAAGATATCACTGCAGAGAGATCTCACAAAGAGCAGTTTCCTCTTTTATTACTTATGGCTTCCTGGTCTCCTCTGCTATTAAGGCAGTTTTCCAGTGACCCTGAGAGCCCAGCACCAAAAACTGCTGCCTCACAGGTAGGTACTTCTCTGGAGTCTGCAAGGTAATAACCCTAGAGGTCCATCCACAAAGCCCAACCAAGACTTGCATTGGTCCCTCAAATTTCACTACACTTAAAAGAGGAAATTTGAATATATATATATTTCATCATACAGAACCATTTTATTATTATTTTTTATGGCTGGCCAAGGGTGCAAAGGGAAGGAAGAAATTAATTTGGATCCCAGTTAAGAATGTTGTTTATGGGGTATCTGGGTGACTCAGTCAGTTGAGCTTCCTCCGACTCTTAATCTCAGCTAAGATCTAGATCTCAGGGTTGTGAGTTCAAGCTCCACATTGGGCTCCATGCTGGGTATGGAGCTTACTTTAACTAACTAACTAACTAACTAACTAACTAACTAACTAACTAACAGAACGTTGTGCAACAATGAGGTAAATTATTTCACTGATTTTTAGCCTACTAAAGACTCTTGCTCTGGGGAGCATCAGAATGATATGTTTCTGACCTCTCAAAAGAAGCACTTACCTTTCCAGCAACCACCCAGTTCCTCCTTCCTCCATAAGCTTACAATGAATAGAGGTACCAAGGGCTGATTTTGGTGGAGAAACCCAAGACCCATCCCTATAATCTCCATTCACCTGCTCAAAGACACCCCCAAATAATCAGAAATTTCATTGAAAATCATGTGCTGACTGTGCAGCTATCTGCAATGTGTGGACAATGTGTTTTTCTACTCGGTTTAAGTTGGGTTGATGTCTCTGGGCTTTGTCGAAACAGAACAGCATTTGGTACCTTCACTGCTCCTCCCTCTGCAAATGCAATGGAGAGATTTTTGGATCTATAATTTGGAAAGGCCAGGTTTTTGGAGGAAAGCATTTCTAGGGCACTGCAAGTGGTATTTAATTAATAGACATGCAATGCAACACATACATTTTCTGAAATAAGGCATGTCTGTAGCTGATGTTTGTAAGATTTCCTGCTGGAAATGAAGAACAGCCCAATAGATTGTCTCTAGGTGGTCTTTTCCAAGCTTCAAATAATACATTTTGCATAGCGTCCTGGAGGTATTGCCAGGATCGAAGCCTGAATACAATTTCATCTAATATAGCCCTGCATGAAAAATGTGCATCTTCTATATTCCCCAAATGGGGTAAAACTACTGATCATTGAGACTAGTTGGTATTATTTCTAGGCTTGATTTAGCCTGCTGTTTTCTGGGGGTAAAGGTAGGATTTGTCAGAGGCTGGAACTTTAATGGATTTTATTTTTACAAAGATAAAAGGAGAAAGAAAATCAAACTGAATCATTAATCTGATTCTTGTAGCAACTGGATTACTGTTTCCTAGCTCTTATATCTACCAACAGCAAAGGACAGAAGTTTATGATCTACTGAGAATGCCTTTTGCATTACCCTGAGCGGGGTGAGGGCCCTTTTCATTGGACGTATTCTTCATGTTGCTTTGCCAGGCTCTTTTACACTGCCCATTTTTCAGACTTCGTCTCTCTTCGTTATATAAAGCCTGAATTATTAAGGCTGTGATACTATCCTGAACATATCTGAATCAGCCCCAGGAGAATGATCAGTCCTCTTGGAGGCTAGAACAGCGCTCAACCCTGTTGGTTACAGTGAAAGACAATATGTAAATGAATGTGTGACTGCATTTCAATAAAATCTCATTTTCCAAAATAGATGGCAGGCCAGAATTGGTCTGTGGTTCTTAGTCATCGATCCCTGATTTATACCATTGCTGGTGAATTTATAGAAAATGGACTGTGTTAAAAGTTTCAATCTTCAAAATAATTATTAGGAGTAATCGTGCTTGAAAAACATCGCAAGCTCAACTTTTCCTTAAAAAAATTAAAAAGTGCAAGAGGCTTTTAAAACCACACCGTCTACAGCAGCCAGAGTCTTATTAATGTTAGGGAAAGGCAAATGCCATACATCAACGCACACTGATGAAAAAGTGAGGCGGGTCTGCCGCCTTGACTTAGACACCAGCAGATCTTGGCACAGTATTTATAAAGTTTGCAAGCAAGCAAATGCTTTAAGGAGCAGATGGATAAAGCTCAATCAAGAGCATTTGTCTTCAAAATACACGGCTCGGGACATATGTTTTCCTGCCAGACAGATAGTTGGATTATTTAAACTATTATTGAAGGTTATGGAGCATTTTTCATTAATGAGAAAATAGCTTTTCATGTGGGTCAAAAGGAACAGTTTTCTCTATTCGGAATCCACTTGGCTCTGGTCTTAGGTCCTTCTCATTTTCACTCAACAGTTTAACAGAAAAATGCAATCATGACCTGAATAGGTTGTATGCCCACATGACCTACTGTCATTTTGGCAGAAATGTTTCAACTGGTTCCATTTATGGCTCCTGACAGGCAGGGGGTTCTTTGTTGTATCAAAGCTGCAGCCTTGAAACTCCTACTCCTTCTGACTTTCACAGATTCAGTGAACAGTGCTTGAAAATGGATTGTAATCAAGTCATTTTCTCTATTTTCTCCCTAAAAATTTGTGCTTATAAAATACTACACAGGTGGTAAGTAGTGGAAGTAGTGCACTAGCACTTGTTATAGTCTTGGCACAAGGCATAGAAATAGTGTGGCCAGATTTAGGAAATAGAAGTACAAGAGGCCCAGTTGGCTTTGAATTTCAAATAAATGACAAATAATTTTTTTAGTATATATAAACATGGCAAATGAAAGAGTTGGACCATACCTATACTAAAAATATTATTCATACTAAATGTTTGTTGGGATATAATTATACTAAGAACTTATTTGGTATTTATCTGAAATTCAAATTTAAGTAGGCATACTAACACACTGAAGCATATTCTAGTAAATGGAGTTTTAGCTCATACTATGTTTTATACTGGATACTGCTAGAATGTAAAAATGCAAACACTTCTAGCAGGTAATTCTCAGTACCTTATTGGTGAATCTTGGTCGAATGTCTACTCTTAAAACACCTTTTTAATGCAAGCATGGGAAGAATACTTTTATTGTGGGTGTATGTTTTCTTCAAATCATGATAGGAAAAGTTTAACATGCTTGGGGTTATTCTGTATTTTAGTGATAGGTTTTCTTTCTGTTGTTTCATCCTAAGCTTTTGGTATATTTTTTGGGACTAGATATAAGAAAACAAAAAGAAAGAACAAACCAACAAAAGGAAGAAAGAAAATACTTATACCTACTCATGCCATTATTATCCAGAGAAAACCACTGTAAACCACTGTAAACATTTTGGAATTTATCAGTATAGCCTTTTGCATATATATATATATATATATATATATATATATATATATAATATATGTATAATAAGTAGAGTAGCTGATATATCTTGGATTTCAAAAATACTTCAGCTCTGAAATATCAACTTTACCTTTAACTTCCAAATAAGTAGGCTTGATTCTCCTTCCCCCATATTGTGGGAAGTCTTGAGCAATCAGGATCTTTGAAAAGATTCACCAAAAGCATGTAAGCTGTTTCATAGAACCTCTTGTTCCCCATTTCTTCTTGCATGGACCCTCAACCCTGCCTCTAGTTGTCACATCTCTTTTCACGTTGTTTAGTCATTAGAAATGATCCCTCTGACTGCATTCCTCCAAATAATGCTAACACAGAGCTGTCATATGCAATTGACTTGTACAGAAGGTTAGAAAGTTAGTGGAGGTGGATTATATAGCATAGCACAGGGTGGCAGGTAACTTAATACTGAGTACTAGATATCCTGTTCTTAGAAGTATCTCCGCCATCACCAGCTGTGGGGCTTTTTTCACATGGGCTCTGGCCACCTACCTTATTATAATTCCTAACCCCTAGAATTCCAGTGCCCCTTCCCAAAGCTGCCCCCCTTCTCCTTGGTCATTCTCATCCTAGAGCCCTGACATATCTTTCCTCAGATCCTCTGCTTCCTTTACCTTCTTTATATTGGAAGCCTGAAAATTGTCCTTACTTTATTATGCAGAACACCTAGTACATTCTTTGTTTAACCTTATTCCTGCCCTGACCTTTCTCAGGGCTCAGACTTTCTCAGAAAAAAAAATTATATTTTATATTTATATTTAAATTTATATATCTAATATTATTATATTAGACTTTTACAGCCACATCAGATTAGCCCCTTTTATTAACCTTTAAATTCTACTTATCTATCTCTATAGATAGATGTATAAATTTTTACCTGAGAAAAAATTATGCATAAATACACACACATGCATACACACACACATGTATATGCATATGTCAGCTACCCAAAGAACCAGAAAAAACTTCGAAAATATACTTTTTAACTTGTGCCAGACCAATTATTCTTGATTGCTTCCTTCGCACCAGTCATCCCTGTGGATGAAAGAACATTTATTCGCCTCCTTTTATGCCCTGCTTTCCCTGATCTTCCTTAACCCGGGCTCACAGAATCTGTTGCAAATGAGCTATATTCCAACTGTAAGATTTATAATTTTATGATTCTGTCTGAAGTGCCCTCCAAGACTCAAGTGAAGGGCTGCTTAATCTTATTTTATTTTTGGCATCAGCCTCCCCAACACCCATGGTCTCCTCTGGCACTGATGTTTCTGTCACTCTGTGGTGGCCTCTTATATTCACTAGTCTCTGTGGGAGCTTCCTGCAAGCAAGGATTATGTCTAATTCATCTCTCTTCATTTGCTCAACACAGTGCCTAGAATACAGTAGGTGCTCAATAAATATTGGTTAACTGCATTGATGAACCAATGCATAGAGGAGTCAATGGACAGATAAAATCTCTCTCTCTTTAAGGCTCTCTCCTCGACCACCCACTGGTGTGATCAAGCATTACTTATATCATAGAAAAGATTTTGTCCTGAAAGTGAGTTGCTGTCCAGCAGTTTAATTTTAAGGAGGATCCTGGGGAAGGTGCTATCTTCATAATTCTTAAACATTCCCAGATCTTCATTGGTAGCAGTGGAAAGAGAATCTTCCATGTTTGTGAAAATTACACAGAGTATTTGATATTAGTATCTATGTTCAGACTCTCAATTGCAAACAAATGGGTAGAAAGCAGTGGGAACACTACATGAGCGTTTGGGTCAAAATATTTTTGTAAGAAATTTTAAGACACTTGACTTCTCCATGACAGATTTTTTGATGCTCATATTGATTCACAATAATTGTATTCATTTTGATTTCAGTATTATTTATCTTGAAGCAGAACTGATTGCTCCTTCAGCTGTGTTTTTGAGCTTATTAGTATGTTAATATAGTTCCGACATGTAACAAAGAGAAATAATGAACTTTCCAGATTAATGGAAACTTCTTGTCTACCCCATTCTACCTTATTCTTCTCAATCTTGTCCATAATATATTCTCCTGGATTTAGTGTTTGTAATTCTCATGAGCATTTTATATTAATATTGCATATAATCTATATAATTATATATAATTTGTTTTGCATTAAAAATATTACATGAATTATATCATAGTAGCCTTTTTTATAATTTATTTTCACAATATTATGTTTGTAAGCTATAGCTATGTTGATATGTATAATTTGGATAATTTGTTGCTTTGTACTATTTCACTGGAGAGATAGCTCATCTATTTATTCTTAAAGTGATGGGCACCTAGATTGTTTTCTTCTTTTCCTCTCGTGTAAAGCATCAGGAAAATATTTACATACATGATTTATTGGGCCAGGTGCAGGAGTTTCTCTAGAGTATATGCCTATGGATGAGATTGCTAGGTTTTAGAGTAGCCTATATTCTCTTTTCTGGGATATTGCCAGGTTGCTCTTCCAAGTGGATTTACCAATTTACTCTCCTTTTAGCTATATGTAACATTACCTGTTGCTCCAGATCCTGCCAACAATTAGTATTGCTAATTTAGTGGGTAGGAAATGATATTTCATTATGGTTTTAGTTTGCTTTTTCCTGATTACTAGGAAGAATGAATGCCTTTTTGTGTTTTGTTTTTGGCATTCATATTCCTTGTTCTATGAGTTTCCTACTCCTATAATTTACTAATTATTCCATTTTTTAAAGCTGCTTTACAGAGCACTTAAAATGTATCTTTGACTTACAAAAGCTTTTTTGATTTTAGGTATTGCAAATATCTTCTTCCCATCTATGGATTAGCATAGCATTTTTTCCATCTACTGATTAACATAGTAGCTAATTCATTGTGTAATATTTTGTGTTTGTCTATCGTCTATCTCTTTCTCTCATAATGGTATGAATTCAAGTGAAAACAGGAACAGACTTTTTCTTTTTTATTTCCTTAGTCCCCAGCATAGGTAACACCCAGTAAAATTGCTTGAATTGACTTGTGAGTGCCATTTAATTTAATATAGATGCTGTTGTAGATTTGAGTTTTTTTCCTTAAGACTTTCAATTTGAAGGTGTTTCTGTCAATCTTGGCTTGTGGCATGTACATCTACTTGTTCATATACATACATACACACAAATATATTTATATTCATATCACTTGAAACAGTGACATTTTTACAACCACTTCAGATTAGACCCTTTTATTGACCTTAAAAATAGGGCTTCCCTCAATTTCTAGGCAAATATCTCTTAGAATACTGCTAAGGTTGAAATAGGTAAATATATTCAGATGGGGTTGAAATAACAGATGCATTGCTATTTCTAGTCCAGTGTTGTTGGGAAAGCAGAGAGTAAGGAGGGCATAATTGCACAATGCCTTGTCATCTCTGCAATTCATCAATATCAGCAGCTGACACAGGCAAGTGTTTGTCAATGAGTTCTATTGGCTGACACTGACCTTGTCGTTACAACCACTGCTTCCTTGACATCTGCTAGTTTGACACGTGGCACCAGACTCTGTGTGCAGCTGGTACGTTGGACTTGAATGTGCTGTGAGTTCTCTGGCATTGTTACTGAAATTCCTTGTTTTTGTCACCATGTCATACCTTTGACATCAACAATAGCTGGGTACCGTCTTTGTGTTTCTTGTTTTATATCGCAGTAGCTATGTTTTAGTTGACATGATTGTTTTTAATGGTAGCAGACAGCAGATGTTAAATTAGCTGTGGACTGATGCATGCTCAAATTTGGATTTGCTACAGGAAAAATTGATTTTACTATGACTTTATATAATAAAAAATAATTAACGTAAATTGTAGGTTAGAGTGAATGCTATGAATTTGAAGAATTGTTTCATTTAAGCAGTAGCTATTTCTTAAGACTAAACTTGAGGTTATAAACTTAAAAATTTTGAGACTTTTAAGTAGGAAGAACTGGAGAATGTAAAAAGGTATCATGATTTGAATGATTTGATCTTGAAATACATTTGAAAATGCGATTCTAACTTCTTAACCTGGTCTTAGTTATGCATTGGGATTACAAAATACAGAAGTCTCAGTTCTCATTTCCCCCCTTTGTCCTTCCTTGAACTTTCTCTCTTTTTCTGCCTTCCCTCTTTCTTAACCTGGCATCCAAACATGCCTACATTCTTCAGGTGAAACTTAGCACGCTAATAATAAAGTTTTATTACCTGTTTTTCCCCCCAATAGTCTCCTTTGAAAGCAAAAGTGATCCACAGCACTAACTGGAAATAGCATTGTTGTTTATGGTGGTGTACCTAATTACGTTTACTGTTGGGTGGGTCAAACCTATGATGATGGAATAATAAATGGGTACTGAATGTTCCTGTAGCTTATTTGCAAGGCATTGCTCATGCAATCAGGGTCACATTACCTAGATGCAAGTGAAATAAGATAGGGAGAAGATTTATCTAATCTACCATGAATGCATTCCTGAGTGACTTGATTGTTTTTCTATACTTTCTAGCAGGTGGATATTGTACATGTACAATATCTGAGAACTTTTCTATTTGGTTAAGAAGGAGAGAAAAGTACTCTTTGCCTTGTAAATTCAGGTATTTTTTTCTTCTAGGATTTCTCAAATTGGGAAGCTTAGTCCATTTTCATTAATTTTTCAGTTTATTCTCCCAGCATAGCTATAACTGTTCCCAATATATCCTGATTATTGAAAAAGGCTTTTTATCTCAGAGTCAAGGGGGCAGTTGACTAGTGAATTTTTATTCCAGAAGTTCAGCCATTGTGAATTTCTGTAAAATTTTGACTTTGCCGTACTTATTGTCTGTATAGACAATATTGTCTTATTGTCTGACGTATTGCCGTACTTATTGTCTGTATATGTCTGTAATAAGACATATATTGTCTGTATATGTTAAGTGCTAAGACTTGAAGCTTCTTTAAGATGATGCCAGAAGTTACTCTAGAAATGTGTTCAGACTTTGTAGCAAACACCTACTTCTTGAAGGTACAGTAGTCTGATTTTAAATCCATTGTACTTATGCTGTAGATAACTATTGACTAGGAATTGCATCCATGTGAGACTTTTCACTATTAGTAAATTCCAAGCTCTACATGGGAGTTCCTTAAATGGATAGCTATAGGACATGGCCAGGTAAACGGAGAATTTCATCTCCATTCTCTCCTCTCTCCAGATTCCAGCCTACTGTCCCAATGACATCTCTGAGAGGCATAACTCTGAGAAGCATTGTAGGTTAATGGTTAAGATCACAGTGCCAGAAAGACCTGGATTTGAGTTCTAGATCTGTCATTTGCTTGGTGTATGACCCTATGAGAAGTTATTTAACCATTTCTCAAAATATTGAAGACTTATTTTTTTAGAGAAATTTAAGGCTTATACCAAAATTGAGGGGAAAGATACAGAGATTTCTCACATACCCACTGCCCTTACACATCCATAGCTTCTCCCATTATTAACATCCCTCACCAGAGTGGTACATTTGTTTTAATTGATAAATCTAATGGATACATTATAATCACACAGAGTCTATTGGTTACTAGGGGTTAACTCTTGGTGGTGTATGTTCTTGGGGTTTGGACAAATATATAATGAATGTATCAGTCATTATTGTGTCATACAGTGTATTTTCACTGTCCTTATAAGCCTCTTTGTTCTATCTACTCATCTCTTCTTCTATCAACCCCTAGCAACAACAGATCTTTTTACTATCTCCATAGTTTTGCATTTTCCAGAATGTCATATAGTTGAAATCCTATAGTGTATAGCCTTTTCAGATTGGCTTCTTTCACTTTGTAAAATACATTTAAGTTTTCTCTATGTTTCTTCATGGCTTGATCATTCCTTTTTAGCACTGAATAATACTCCATTTTCTGGGTGTACCACAGTTTATTCACCTACTGAAGGACATCTTTGTTGCTTTCAAGTTTTGGCAATAATGAATAAAGCTGCTATAAACATCTCTATGCAGTTTCTTGTGTAGACTTTTTAATTTATATATAGTTGATCCACAATGATATTAGTTTCAGGTGTACAACATGTTTATATGCTATGCTATGCTCACCACAAGTGTAGCTACCATCTGTTACCATACAATACTATTATAATATCATTGACTATATTCCCCATGCTGTGCTTTTCTCCCTGTAACTTACTCATTCCTTAACTGGGAGCCTTTTTCTCCCATTCACCTTCACCCATTCTGCCCATCCCCCTAACACCCCCCTTTCTGGCCACCACCAGTTTGTTCTCTATATTTGTGGGTCTGTTTCTGTTTCATGTTTGTTTATTTGTTTTGTTTTTTAGATTGCACAGAGACATGAAATCATTTAGTATTTGTTTTTCTCTGCCTGGCTTATTTCACAAATGTAACTCAAAATCACAATGGGATATTACCTTACACCTGTCAGAATGGCTACAATTAAAAAGACAAGAAATAACAAGTGTTGCTGAGGGTGTGGGGAAAAAGGAACACTTGTGCACTGTTGGTAATGTAAACTGGTGTAACCACTGTGGAAAGCAGTATGGATGTTCCTCAAAATATTAAAAATAGAAATGCCATATGATTCAGTAATTCTACTTTTGGGTGTTTACCCAAAGAAAATGAAAATATGAATTCAAAAAAATATATGCATTGCTATGTTTATTGCAGCACTATTTTCAATAGCCAAAATATGGAAGCAACCCCAGTTTCCATCATTAGATGAATGGATAAAGAAGAGATGGTATAAAGATTTATATATATTGCTCAGCCACAAAAAAGAATGAGATCTTGCTATTAATCATAAGTTTTTAATTCCTTTGAGGAAATACCCAGGACTATGATTGCTAGATCATAGCAGAGTTATGTTTACTTTTGTAAGAAACTACCAGACTACCATCTAAAGGAGCTATACCATTTGCATTCACATCAGTTATAAATGAGAGTACTTGTTGCTCTACATCCTTGCTAGCATTTGGTGTTGTCAATTTTGTTTTTGTTTTTTGTATTTGGGCCATTGTAATAAGTATGTAGAGGTATCTCATTGTCTTTCCCTGATGACATATGATGTGAAGTTATCTTTTCATTTGCTTATTTGGCTTATTTGGCTGCGGCGTTTGTTAAGGTATTTGGTCCATTTAAAAAATCAGGTTGTTTGTTTTCTTATTGTTGAGTTTTAAGTGTTCTCTGTATGTTTTGAATAATAGTACTTTATAATATGTGTCTTCTGCAAATATTTTCTTTCAGTCTATGGCCTGTCATCTCATCTTTTTGATGTTGTCTTTTTCAGATCAGAAGTTTACTTTTTAATTGCCAGGCTTAGCAATTATTTCTTTCATGGATCATGTCTTTGGTGTTGTATCTAAAAAGTCATCGCCATACTTGAGGTCATATAGATTTTCTCCTATGTTATTGTCTAGGAGTTTTGTAGTTTTGAGTTCTACATTTAGGCCTATGATTCATTTTGAGTTCATTTTTGTGAAGAGTGCAAGTCTGTGTTGGATTTATTATTTTTTTTTTCATGGAGATACTCAGTTGTTCTAACACCATTTGTTGAGATTTGCTCTATTGCCTTTGCTCCTTTGTTAAAGATCAGTTGACTGTATTTATTGGTCTTTCTGGGCTCTTATATTCTGTTATATTGAACTGTTTGTCAAGTCTTTCACCAATACTATACTGATTGGTATAAAGCTGTTGTAACAGCTTTATAGTCAGTCTTGAGGTCAGGTAGTGTCAGTCCTCCAACTTTCTTCCTCTTCAATATTTTGTTGGCTATTCTGGGTCTTTACCTCTCCATATGAACTTTGAAATTTGTTCATGTCTACAAAATAACTTTCTTGGATTTTGCTTGAGATTGTATTGAATCTATAGATCAAATTTACAAGAACTGACCTCTTGACAATGTTGAATCTTCCTTCTAGGAACATAGAGTATCTCCCCACTTATTTAGTTTCTTGATTTTGTTCATCAGAATTTGTAGTTTTTCTCGTATAGATCTTATGCATACTTTGTTATATTTGTATATATGTATCTTATAGGTGGGGGTGGCTAATGTAAATGGTATTGTGTTTTTAATTCCAAATTCTACATGTTTAGTGCTGGTATATAAGAAAGCAACTGACTTTTGTATTTTAATCTTGTATCCTACCACCTTGCTATAACTGCTTATTAGTGCCAGGATTTTTTGTTTTTTGGTTGATTCTTTCTGATTTTCTATATAGACAATCATGGCACCTGTGAACAAAAAGAGTTTTAGTTTTTCCTTCCCAATCTGTGAAGCTTTTATTTCCTTTTCTTCTCTAATTGCATTAACTAGAAACTTTAGTACAATGTTGAAAAGGCATGGTAAGAAAGGACATCCTTACCTCATACCTTGTACTTAGTGGAAAAACTGAGTTTCTCACCATTAAGTATGTTATTAGCTGTAGGGTTTTTTGTAGATATTCTTTATCAAGTTGAAGAAATTCTCCTCTATTCCTAGCTTACTGAGAGTTTTTTTTTAAATCATGAATATATGTTGAATTTTGTCAAATGCTTTTTCTGCATCTACTGATCATGTGATTTTTCTTTTTTAGTCTATTGATATGATGGATTACACTTATTGATTTTTGGTTGTTGAACTAGCCTTGCATACCTGGGATAAATCTCACTTAGTCATGGTGTATAGTTCTTCTTATACATTGTTAGATTCAATTTGCTAATATTTCATTGAGGATTCTCACATTCATATTCAAGAGAGATATTGGCCTGTGGTTTTCTTTCTTTCTTTCTTTCTTTCTTTCTTTCTTTCTTTCTTTCTTTCTTTCTTTCTTTCTTTCCTTCTTTCTTTCTTTCTCTCTTTCTTTCTTTCTTCTTTCTTTCTTTCTTTCTTTCTTCTTTCTTTCTTTCTTTCTTTCTTCTTCATTTCTTCTTTCTTTCTTCTTTCTGTCAATAATGTCTTTATCTAGTTTTGGTATTAATATAATTTTGACCTCATAGACCGAGTTAAGAAGTATTCTCTCTGCTTCTTCTTTTTCTTTTTTTTTTTTTTAAGATTTTGTTTATTTGTGAGAGACACAGAGAGAGGCAGAGACACAGGCATCTCTCTCTGCTTCTATCTTCTGAAAGAGATTACAAAGAATTGGTATAATATCTTCTTTACATGTTTCATAGAATTCATTAGTCAACATACCTGGGCTGGTGCTTTCTGTTTTGGAAGGTTACTAATGATTAAATTCCTTTAATAGATAGATATAGGCCTATTCAGATTGTCTATTTCTTTTTATGTGAATTTTGGAAAATTGTCTTTCCAGGAATTAGTCCATTAATCTAGACTATCAAATCTGTGGGTATATAGTTATTCACAATATGCATTTATTATTCTTCTAATGTCCACAGGATCTGTAGTGATGTCACCATATAGCTATGTCCCAGATCAAGAAATAGAACCTCACCAATACCCCAGAAGGCCTCATTTTCTTTTCCTCTGAAGTGGTCACTGTGTATGGAGCTACTTACCAGTGGTTGTTCTTACACAAGAATCTACTTTTCTTTTTAAATTTATGATAGCCACACACACACACACACACACACACACACAGAGGCAGAGACACAGGCAGAGGGAGAATAGGCTCCATGCACCGGGAGCCCGACGTGGGATTCGATCCCGGGTCTCCAGGATGGCGCCCTGGGCCAAAGGCAGGCGCCAAACCGCTGCGCCACCCAGGGATCCCCAAGAATCTATTTTCTTATTCAAGTTTAAAACTTTGGAACAACTATTGGCTCCTCTCTCTCTCATACTCCACATGCAGTTTATTAGCCTCATCATGGCTCTAGTCTCAGAATATATCCAGTTTTCCCAATTCTCATTTCTTCAGTAGCAACTATCCTGGTCCCAAACTCATGCTTTCTTGCTTGGCTTAGTGCAAAATCTGTGCCTACTCTTCTTGCTTCCCTTTTTGTCTCCCTATAGAATATTTTCTTCTTTATTTAAGGGCAAACTTTTATTGTCTTGCAAAGCATCTTATTTCTCCACCCCTGTTCTTTTCTAGAATATTGTGTCATAACAAATCCGTTATTTTTTACTTTTTAAAAAATATTTTATTTACGCATTTGACAGACAGTGAGAGAGAACACAAGCAGACAGAGCAGCAGAGGGAGAGGGAAAAGCAGGCTCTCCATTGAGCAGGGAGCCTTATTTATGGCTGATGATCTCAGGACCCTAGAATCATGACCTGAATCAAGGGAGATGTTTAACTGACAGCCACCCAGGTGCCCCGATGTCATAATAAATTAATTAAAATAAGCCTATGTGAGTATCTATTGTTAAATAACTGTACATTTAAGATAAGAAAGTAGTGATAATTCAGGTGTATTTTTGTTTCAGGCTAACAAAGAATTCATTATAGCACATTGAAAAGTGATATTTGTGATTTGTTGGATTCAATATAGGTATATTTTGTACTAACTTTTTGTACATATTCTTTTCATATTTCTATATTTTTATTAAAAAAATCAAAGCTGAAGTTCCAAGAAAAGTACAATGAACACTGAATACCTTCATCTAGATTCACCAATTATTTAACTTTTTGCCACATTTGCTTTATATATATATCTCTCTCTGTACCTACCAACCTACCTACCTACCTACCATCATCTTCTTCATTTTTTTGGGGGGGGGAACCAACTGAGAATAAGCTGTGAACATCATGATATTTTATCCCTGAATACTTCAGCATGAATCTTCTAAGTATAAGAATATTTTCTTATATAACCCGTTATAGTTATCAAATTTAGGAAATCTACCATAGGTACAGTACTGATTTTCCAACGTATGTTCTATATTAACTTCCTCCACATCTAGTACCCTAGTCCCAAACTCCTCCTTTCTTGCCTGGATTAGTGCAAAATTAGTGCACTGTCCTTTATAACATTGTCCTTTATAGCATTGTTTCTTTTCAATCCAGAATGCAATCCAGGTTCCTATGTTATAGTTAGATGTCTTTTTTGTTTCCTTTATAAAGAACATTTTCTTAGCTTTTCTTTGTCTTTTCTGACATTGATATTTTGAAGAGTACAGAATAGTTTTTTTGTAGCCCTTGAATTTATTTTTTGGATTGTTTCCTCATGATTAGATTCAGGTGATTATTTTTGAACAGAATGAAATATAAGTAATATATTGTTCTTATCATATCACATTGGAAGGCACATGATTTTAGTTTGTTCATTTATTGTTGATGTTAACATTGGCCACTTGATTAAGGTGGTGTTGATACAATTTATCTATTGTAAAGGCATTGTGTTCTTTATTGCAATTAATAACTGATCTATGAGGAAATACTTTGAGACTACATATATCCTGTTCCTACACAAACGCTTACTTGATGGCTTTGGAATTCATTGAGGATTCTTCCCTGAATCACTCATTATAGCAAGAGTTCCAAAGTTATGATTTTTTAACTCTAATATTGCTTCTATTTTTAGTTGGCACTCTGCTGCCAGCATATACAGAAGTACTCCCTACCCCATCTAGTTATGGATGTATGTGTAATTTTTAATATCATCTTGCATTTCTCTTGACTCAACTTTGGAATTGGTCATTTCCCCATCCTTTGTTAGTTTTAGGGATACATGACAAACAGAAATCATGATTTGGGTACCTTATGTGTTTATTGCTTCTGGGGTATCATTGCCTCTAGGTGCTTTCAGCAGACAAAACTATAAAAAACAAATGTTTTTATTGTTATCTCTAATATCCAAAAGATTAGGATTCTTCCTTATCGTCCCTCTTCATATTTTTATCTGCTTCCTTCCACAGTGAAGGATTTACAACTGCACACAACCCTGTGGATTAATTTTGTGAATATAATGTTTAAAAAGTTTGTGCTGAGTTCATTTATAGTTAAGAAAAAACACATGTGACATGAATCTATGCTGTTAGAAGTCAGAATAGCAATTAGCCTTGGTGGAGGGATGGTGACTAAAAGGGGAGGATGAGGGTTCTAGGATACTGGTGAGGCTGTTTCTTGAGCTGGAGATGACTATAAGGCTATATTTAATTTTATAAATTCTTGAATTGTATGCTGATACTTCCTGCATTTTTTTGATATCTAAATTAAACTTAAAACATTATTTGGATTAATTTCTTTTGTTTTCCTTTGGGTGATTATGTTGTCAATTCTATATCTGATTAGGTTAAATTTTTTGTTGTTGTTGTTGCTGTTTATATTCACTTTTAGGATACCTTCCCATTGTTGTTAATTTTGTATAATTATGTAGTTTTTCAAATACATAAAACATTAGTATGATTTCAAAAGTCAAAACTATACAAAAAATGTGTACTTGGAGAAGTACACTTCTTCCAGTATCCCTCCTGCTTTTCCTTCCTCTCCCCATTTTAAGTAATCAATTTATTCATTTGTGTTTCATCATTTCCTGTTTTCTGTTCCTAATATAGCAGCCAGAATGATCTTTTCAAAGCACAATGAAATCATGTGACTGCTTTGTTCCAAATATTCCAGTAGTTTCCATATCATTCAGAATAAAAATGGAAGTCTCTATAATGGCTAAATGGCCCCAGCAGTCAAGCCTCTTTTCTTAAATACTCTTGTATTATCTTTCTATGGCTCTTCCCTGGCACCACTCATCCTCAGCCACACCAAACTCTATTCTTCAAACAGATTCTCTCCCAAACTTGGGTCTTGGCTTTTGCTAATCTCTCTTCTTGGAGTATTTCCCCCAAGATACCAGCATGGCTTATTTCCTTACTTCCTTCGAGTTTCTTCTTAAAAGTCACCTGGGTGACTTTCCTGTCCAATTTATTTAATTCTGTTTTGCTCCTATCTCTACTTCCTGGCACACTCCCTAAGCATTTTCACACTATTTTTTTGTCAGTGCTATCACATTCTAATACATAACTTATTTGTTTAATTTATTATTTCAAGAAAAGGAAGTGTTGGGGCACTTGGTTAATCATATGACTCTTGGTTTCAGCTCAGGTCATGATCTCAGGTCATGAAATCGAGCCCCGTGTTGGGTTCTATGCTCACTGTGAAGTCTGCTTGAGATTCTCTCTCCCTGTGCCCCTCTGGCTCATGGTTTCTCTCTCTCTGTCTCTTTCAAATAAATAAATAAATAAAAGGAAAGTGCTTTTTGAAGAAAAAAAGAAATAGAAAGGAAATCAGGAAGGAAAAATAAGGGCAAAAGGGAATAATGCACTGAAAGGAGCCAAGAAGTTTCAGCTAAGTATGGACACCCTTGAAAGTTCTTAGTGGCTTTTCCTGAGTGCACCTGCTTCTTCAACATGAGGCCACTGCTCTCAGAAGTGTGTGACAGTGAGAAGGAAGAGAACCCAAGCTCTCAACTCACATGGGGACATTTGTTGGAAGAATATTACTTTGCCTAAATAAAAGAAAGCAGATTTGGCCTGGGTGATGCTGTTATTTACTGAACTGATTAGGAAAATTTTAAAAAGCACAAGATATATTCAGATGCTTATGACGGAAATTCTTTTTTTGGACTCCTCTGCAGTGTAAGATCCTTGCCCTTTGCCAGAAGGCCCATCTGCCAGACGGCAACCAGACTTTCTGTAGAGCCTAAAGCTCTACTTGGGGAATGTGTCTACAGGGAAAACACCTGGGTGGGCTGAACTTACTCTTTATTGAACTCAACTTCTTGAGCTGAGCAGCTCTCTTTGGGAGTCGTCAGAAAGAACCAGGGTATTATTTCACTTTAGCTCTTGTTCCAAAGAGGAAATGTTCATATGTTCATGCTAATGTGTTTCCCAGACTTCACTCATTTAGTTTAGAATGGAGGTAAAATAGTTTATCTTTTCTGAAAAAATCCGAGGAAAAGAAAGGAACTTCTGTGAGGTCTTTGAGATACCAAACGTGCTGAATATGTCAAAGGTCAGTTGCTCAGTTGCTGGAGGTTCAGTTAATGAGGTAAGGATATGGCCTAAGTGGGAGATCTGAGGGACAGGGCAAAGCACATACATATAGGACTGGCAAAGTATTGATTTGTTTTACCCTTCTTTGCTTTCCCTGGGGTTTTGTGGCAGATGAGACAATCTTGAAGCCAGAATTGAAAGAGGCCAAAAAGCGTGACCAGCCATAAAGACTGTCATTATTTAACCTTATACATGGAGATAAATGCCATCCATCTATCCCCACTTCCTCTCTAGCCTACTTTTTAAATTACAGGGGCATCAAAGAATGTCTCCTGAAGCACATCTGTGTCTCTCATGTTCGGGCAAGCTGACTTCTCAATTTGGGTGTTGTTTACCTGTCCATGTTAAGCTCAAAAAACATTGTATCAAAAGTCAGCTATCATGTCGAATAGCTGAAATTATACCCATTGCAGTTGTTTCAAAATGGGTAAGTACAGCTCAGTGGTGGTGTCTGGTTAATCATTAGGGCAGCAGAATAAATTATTAATCTGTAATAACTTTTATTTTCACCATTTCAGTATCCATTTAGGTGCATATTTTATATGACACATTTTTGCAGGAGTCCTTGCACAAGATAACCAACAAATAAACAAATAAATATGTGTGTAGTGGAAATATGTACCCAAATTATTTTTTTAATAGGTGCATACTTAAAAAATCTTGGAGACCACTGTCCCAGTATGCCCTATGATAGTACATAAAGATTATTTAAATTGAGATAGACTAACACCTTGAGACTGAGACTTTCCCTTCAATAAATGTTTAACAAACACTTAAGTGCTTTTTGTATCCTCAACAAGATAGGCAACACTGACTTACTAGGAATGATTTTTTTTAATGGGCATGTTCATTCTTAAGTTATGGGTGGTAATTCAGTACATTTCCTTACAATATTTTAGTTAAGAGTTCTCCCTTTCCCCCAAATAAGACATGTATTTTGAGGCCAATAGTGAAAAATTTGAAATGTTTTAATGGAATCAAAAAAGGAAAAAAGGGGGATCCCTGGATGGCTCAGCGGTTTAGTGCCTGCCTCTGGCTCAGGGCATGATCCTGGAGTCCCGGGATTGAGTCCTGTATTGGGCTCCCTTCATGGAGCCTGCTTCTCCCTCTGCCTGTGTCTCTGCCTCTCTCTCTCTCTCATGAATAAATAAATAAAATCTTAAAAAAAAAAGGAAAAAAAGAAAATATTTAGAAAAAACTATGGTGTTTTTGAAGAAAACAATTGTTCCCATAGCAAAAGTATATTCAAAAGTGTAACATGGGCACCTTTCTTTTCAAAGACATCTAAGTTTCTCTAATGGTTTTAGTTAATTAATAATAAATTGATTCAGGATTGAAGAGGCATGTATGAATTTGCAGAGATTCTCTACACCTTAGTGATGCTGAGTTAATAGAAGTTCAATTATTAAACAGAGAAGTCCTTTAACAATAAATTTTCAACATGGCAAAAATACCTATTTTCAGACATAAATACTATGGGGATTTACCTTAAGTGAGCTTAAATTTTAAATTACCCAGTTATTTTTATTTCTCAAGTCCACAAGGTAATTTTACTCTCAGCTTTTGAAGCCTTACTTTTTCTCTCTTTTTTAAAAAATTAATTTATGTATTTGAAAGAGAGAAAGAGAGATCATGAATGGAGGGAAGAGCAGAGGGGGAGGGAGAAGAAGACTCCCTGCTGAGCAGGGAGCCTGAGGCAGGGTTCATCCCAGGACCCCAGGATCATGACCTGAGCCAAAGGCAGAAGCTTATCTGACTGAGCCTCCCAGACACCTCAGTACTTTTTCTCTTAATGGAGTCCAGAATGTGACTGAATATATATTTCAGTTTCAAGCAGTTACGGGTTAGCTCAAGCACGTGGGTTTCAGGACTTACTACCTCTTATGGACAGTGCATGTAGCATAGCTCTAATTTCGAGACTGTCCCTTCTAGAATGTTTATCCCTGACCATCTGAATCTTTCAGGAACTAGAATCAGAATCCCCTTGAAATAGCATCTCAAAAAACAAAGCAAAACCTGTCTCATAATACCAAATATACTTGAAGAATTTGCTAAAAGCCTAAATAAAGTCCATATGTTGAGTTTATTTTTTAAACTCAATTTTCTATTGAACAAACCTATTTTTAAAAAGCATTTAGTTTGTATTGCTGCCAAAATTAAACATTTAAAAAAACTATGGGAATACAATAAACTGAGAACTTTCTTGTAGAAAAAAACACAATCCTCCCCCCCGCCCCCCAAAAAAAGCCTATGGGCCTGTCTGTAACAGAATCAGGCCATCAGTATATTCTCTGAATGTAATTGGACTTGACCCAGTCCATTTGTTTTTAGTCTCTGAATTGAACAGCAGTAGGGTCTTCATGTAGCCCATACCACCAAATTCAATTTTCTCATTAAAATTTTACTGATAATACCTCTCCCCACTTTAAGTAACCATTTTAAATAGCCTCTTAAAATAGGGATTTTAGAAGCATCATTTGTAGAGAGATGCAAGTGAGTTGAATAATCTCTCCATGTTTTGTTTCCTGATCATTCTTTCCTGGTGCTCTTGCATACTGAACGTGTGAAGAAATATGAAAGCAGGGCTCACATTTCGCCTTCCCATCATCAGAGGGAATCAGATCCTTGAGGGATCTTTCTCAACTATTCCATCAGTAATAAGCCCTCTAGCTGTCTCTTCTGGCAGGAAGTGCTCAGACGACTGTATAAAGTGTACCAACCAGCTCAGAAAGACATGTTGAGATACAGAAGTTATGCACAGTAGTTACACTGAAGATGTCTATTCTCTTTTGGAATCTACTAGTCTTAAAAAAATAACTCAGTCCCTTCCAGGAAGATACTCCTACCTTCATTCTCAGCATATTTGACAGCCTTATTCTGTTTTTCACTTTAATTTGTTTTTATATTCACTTTCTCTCCAGAGCAACTTTCTTTCACCATTAAAATACTTACTTCTGACTCCAAGTCAGTCATTTTAACCCTCTCTATCTGAGCAACTGGCTGGAATGGGAATTAGTCTTCATAATGTAACAAGTATCAGTTGTATACAGGGCACTCTTCTCTGTCTGTATTAAGTGTTGTGTGTGGGATCCCTGGGTGGCGCAGCGGTTTGGCGCCTGCCTTTGGCCCAGGGCACGATCCTGGAGACGCGGGATCGAATCCCACGTCGGGCTGCATGCATGGAGCCTGCTTCTCCCTCTGCCTGTGTCTCTGCCTTTCTCTCTCTCTCTCTCTGTGTGACTATCATGAATAAATAAATAAATAAAATATATATAAAAAAAAGTGTTGTGTGTGTGTGTGTGTGAGAGAGAGAGAGGAGGGACGATCACACACACTACATGCACAGGTGGCATGCACACTACATGCAGATTTTGACATGCATGACTTTAAAATTCTCAAGTAATCCCAAAATGCCCATTCATGAAGTCATGAAGTGATCTGCAGTTTACTAATCATGAATTTGAATCCCATCTGTTTGAGGTTAATGTAGGGGAACAAGTCACTTGGATAATGATTAAGTCAATGATACAGACCAAATCACAGCATTGTTTCAATTATTTTTTTCATGTTTTTTATCTGGGAAATACTAAAGAACAGATTTCTCAACCTCAGCACTGTTGGCATTTTGGGTCAAATTGATCTTTGTTGTGGGGGCATTTAGAAACACTCCTAGCCTCTACCCTCTGGAAACCAGTAGCATACTTCTCCCCTTTTTTTTTGTAACAAATAAAAAATGTCTCCAGCCATGCTCTGTGGAAGGCAAAATAACCCTGTGTTGAGAACCACTTCTGGGTTGATGAGTAAAAGTTGAGCCATTGGAGTTTAAATCCTGAGAACACACTCCATTCATAAAATTACAAAATTGATTTATATTTTTTGTTTCTTAAAGACACTAATATTATTAAATATGGAAAACTAAATACTATAAAGTCTGTATTCCTTTGGAGGAAGATGTCTGATAGCTAAGGCCTCTTGAAGTCTTATTCAGTGAGGTTTGAACTAAATACTACCTTCTTTTTCTATTGAATATCACTGTTTCTAATATAGGCATTTTATCTTTGAAAGTATTTGAGAAAAATAATTTATCAACTGAGCAGAGGTTAATATTTTATTCAAGGAATCTGGCCAGGACACTGAATTAGCCTTGTCTATAAGATCAGAGTAAGGGTATGTTTTCAAGTTCTTGGCAGGAAAATCAGTGAGTTTCACACAAATGGTAATTTTTATTACCATTTATTAATGTCAATGAAATCTAACCATCCTCCCATTGTGGCAGGGGGCAAGCATTGATTTGGTACTGGGAACAGCCCATCATGAGGTCAACTTTCCCTCTTCAGATCTACCCTTGCAATCCTTCTAGACCCAAGGTCTCCAGTTACAGATCTCTTTTAATTATACTGAGTTATTTAAGAACTTGTAAATATTGAGCACACTTGAAAATTCTTATTTATTCTCTCACTTCTTCATACTTAACTAATTTCATGACTTCTACTTTTAAATCTTGTTTTCAGAGTCATTTCTCTATTCAGCAAAATCAGCACTAAACAAAAATTATGTTTCTGAATACTAATCCATGGAGATAGTTTTCAGAAGGGAAATTGCAGCTAAGTGAAGCACTGATAATTTGTCAACTGGGATACTTTTTACAACATGACTTGACTAGGATCCGGAATTAAATACCTGAGAGAGAGGATTAAAAATAGAATGGATTCGGTTTCAGAAAGTGAATTCTTGAAGTGTCTTTCCTATCCTTTTCATTCAATTTATCACACACCCTGGCACTACTATTTCTGCAAATGAAGGAGTGTTTCCTCTGGGGTTTCCAGATTGAAATGGAACCAAAAAGGCTGAATTCTTTTGGCTGGATTTTTTCTGCAGACTGGTGAGTTGCCATTTCCATGCAGTTCATAATATATTGGCCTAGCATATCCTGGACTCTTCAAATAGAAACAAGAACTGGAAAGTTTTACCCTTTTTATGTATCTTGGTACAGGTTTGATTCATTTCAAAAAGGTCTCATATTTGACAGCTATGAAACAGCTTTTTTGGCCTTATTTTATTTATATGTAGGCAAATAATACCATGAAAACCAGGCATGTTTTTTGGAACTTATTTCCTTATTTATCATATTTTACCAATCAAAATATACTTAAGGTATCATTACTATTAATTAACAAACTAATAGTGTTATAATAATGACACAAATAGCATTATAATGAATTCATAATATCATAGAATTGAATACGTGATGTAATGATAGAATGGTCATAAACAGTTTCTTAACAACTGCAAAAATTTAGGTAATGAGAGGGTTTGTAAGGGTCACAATTCTATTGACTTCACACTGCTTTGGTGTATGGTTTGAACAGTTTTACTGAAGAATAGGTTATAGGATTATTGAAATCTTAAAGCTGTGCAAAGCTCTCAGATCATCTGGTCTAATGATTTTTGAATTTGTGAACCACAAATCCACTATGTGTGTGTGTGTGTGCATGCATATGTGTATGTGTTCATATAAATCTAAAGCAGTCTCGAAATAGTGCTTACAGGGATATTTTCTATTAAATTTGATTCTGTTCCATTCTATTCTTCTCTTTTCTACTTCATTTAAAAAATGCTGAACAGAATCAATTCAGAGTCATAACATGCAGTTTGAAAAACACTGATTTCCTCCAGTGGCTGTGTTTTACAGATGAGGAATCTGGGGTCCTCAAACATGAAGTGACTTGTCTAAGTCAAACAGCTCATTAGCAACTTGAGTGAATGTTCTTTTAAAAATACATGTGGAATTTCAGATCCAAATCATTCAGCATTTGGTGCTTACGCAGTGATTTATGGCTAATCCAGAAAGTACTTTCAAATTGCAGTGCTAGAAATCAGGAGGCAGCATTACCCAGTACCACTGTGCATGCACTCACATGCTCCCTAATCTCTGTTGCTGGCCCTGTGGCACACCAGGCCCAAGTACCTCGATTTACAATGTTGGCTTTTAGTTACCTTCATATCTTTGGTACAGTTGTGGGAGAAACAAGAAATTTCCTGCATTTGCCTATTTATAACTCTGAGACTTGGGGGACCTATGTGGACTCCATGGCCAGAAAAATTTCAAGAATAGTTGTTCCAGGTGAACTGCCTGCTGCACTCCAGACCACCGCCACAGGGAGTGACTTTGAGCAAGTCATTTAACTTTTTGTACCTTAGTTTTCCTCATCTGCAGTATGGGGATAATATCATATCATCCTTCCTCCCCAGTTTTTATTTTGAGGCCCAAATGAAAGAAAATAGTGAAAGCTTCTTGAAAGATCAAAATGATACATGCAAAAAGATTGTTTAAAAAATCTCCCTATTTGTCCAACATCTGATATAGTTTTTCCTTTTTTTTAAAAAAATAGGAAGACATGAAAATGATTATTTGTGCTTGTTCTTGTATTATATCTGAAGAGATAACATTAGTAAGAGCAAAGATTATATTTGCTGGTTGCATTTTTTTCGTATACATTAAAATAAATGGGGCTATTAACATGTTTATATGTGCATCTTCTAAAATCATTTTGAATAATAGCCAGGGGTACACTTATCACACTCAGGGTCATGGTGATGAAGAGCAGATGGGTAGACCTAGGATCTAACCCTGCCCTCCATCTGCTCCCTGTGTAACCATGGACCATATACTCAACCTCAAACAGGCTTGGTTTCCTCATTGGAGAAATGAGGATGCTCCTGCCAACCTCACAGCACTGGAAGGATATTTACAAAGTAATGTAGGGGTTGGTAGACTAGTGCTAATTTGCCACCCCTGGCCCACCATCTGATTTTATAAATAAAGCTGAATGAGAACACAAGCAAGTCCATTGATTTGCATACTTTTTATGGCTACTTTTACCCTACAATGGCAGTCGTGAGTGGTTGTAACAGAGATGGTATGATCCAAAAAGCCTAAAATATTTGCTGTCTGGCCCCTTACAGAAAAAGTTTGCCAACTCCTGAGAGTTATCTGATGAAGAATATAAAGCACTTACTGTTTCTGCTACATGGCAAATGTGCCAGGATAATTTTGCTGTATATATGGCCTAAATTTTCTTTTTCTTTTCCCCTAGTATCAAAATTAATTTTCAGGAAAGTATCTGAAACTTGCTCTAAGGTAAAAGAAAGAAGCTCTAGACGTTCTAGGCTTAATCAGCAGGTATGGGGAGGTATTTACAGGGGAAATCAGACTTGTTCTTTGTCCATTTCTGCAGAAATGATGACTAATCTATCATACTTCATTATTTCATTCCTGACAACTCCTTTGAAATTGTTTATGGAGTTTTCATGAGGATTTTTGTTTTTTCCTAAGAACACACTATCAGCGGTGTGCCAGACACCTTCACTGGGGTGAGTCTCTGTGATGAGTCCTGGTCATTTTCTTTTTTTTGTAGGTTTCTTGGAAAAATATGTTTGCCTTGTCTGAAGGTTTTTGTTGTTGTTGTTTTTAGATTTACAAAGGTAAGAAAAGGAGAAGAAATAATTTCATGTGTGGGTTTGTATTCCTAACTCCTGTGCTACAGTAAGGTTTCCTATAAAGTGGGTAATTTTGCTATCCCTTTGGCCTAAAAATTGTAACCCATTCTTACCACCCATGGAGCCCAGCTATATCTCAAAGTAAATTAGACTCACTCAGAAATTCAGCATCTGTTTCTTCTCCCAGTTATAAATTCAGAAATAGGATCTGTTTCTCCCTTTAAAGCAGTTTCCCTAGCAACTAAACCACTCTTATATGATCAGAGCCGTTTGTCACTTTTGAAGTTTGACTTTCTGTCAAGGCCTTCTGGCTTAGGGTGATGAGGAAAACAACATCCAAACACAAACATTTCAAAAACACTCACGTGGTGAATTACAAATGGCAACAACATTTAGGTGACTTTTCTGTAGATTGTGTGTCAGTCCCTATCACTGCCACCCTCCCTACCCAACCGGTGAAGATAGCGATCTCTTGAAGTAGCTATCTTTGTAACAGAGAAACAGATGGGAGTGAGTCTTAAAGTGGCTAAATTACCATAAAGATATATTCTGGGAAGCAGTGGGTAGACAAAGATAGGGGCAGATTTGCAGCAGGAGCCACACAACGTGAACTCACCTTGTGATTGTTCAGTCCCGCTTATCTGTAGGCTAAGATAAAAGTAGCGGTCACAACTCAGCTACATGGTTGGAACACAGACTTTTGCACCTTCTGCTCATAAAGGGCCGGGATAAAGTGAGAGGATGGTGGGTCTTGGCTAAGTCTCGACTGGCTCTTCATTTATTACTTTTAATATTGAGCCCTGGTACGTTTTTCCCCTGACCTGTTTGCCACTAACCAGAGTCAGAACCTCATGCAATTCTGGGTTTCCTTTACCTGAACAATCCTCTTCCAGCTCCTGCATCTGATGTTAACTAGAGTGCACTGGGGGTAGACCGGGTTTGGGGCAGGAAAGATGAACGGGTAAACAAAAAGTTACCTGCTTTCTTGTGTCATTTTCTACTGACCCCTTTGCAAAGGGATGAGAGAAACTTATGAGACATTTAGCAATGTATGAGACTCCTAGAGACGCCCAGGGGAGCTTGGAGGGAAAGAGAATTGGGATGTAGGAGAGGAGGATGAAAACAACAGAGGAAGCTTTGTCCCCTCATAGTCAATTTGCTTTCCTGATCTCAAGATGACTGGCAGGTTTTCTTCCTTGGAAGATTGTCCCCAAGATCACAGTGTGCCTCCCAGGAAGCGAGTCCATGAGCAGCTCTCTCCCACTGGCTCGTGCTTCAGACAGAGTGTGTCTGAGGCCCTGGCGCATGCATCTAGCATGGAGGGAGGTGTTACATGCAGTTCAGTGAAAAAGGCGTGTTCTGCAACACAAGAGACTTAAACCTTTTGCAATTGCAAAGTCAGTGCTTATTCCAGGAAGCAGAAGAGAAATGTTTTGAAAAGACACTTTTCTTATGAAGGAAACTTTTAAATGCCTGTCATAGGGCATGAGTGGGTTCATCTTAGGAACTTCATACAGATTATATTTTTTAGGTTAGTCAAAGACTATGTTTTCATAAAGTATCCTGTAAATATTTATCACATACCTATTTTAGGGAAGAGAAGCATAAAATCCAGACCCAGGGTAGTGGTCACAGAGACATGGTATCCAGCTTCCTCTTCGAGGCAGGTCTTGCTGCCAAGCTGTAGGAAGTGTGGCTGGCAGACAGCCTGCAGCTCTGACCTCCTCCCAGGTCCGCCTCGTCCTGGAGAGGTGCTTCACTGAGGTCATACCTTTCCAGGGTGGCTTTCTGTGGGGTGAAGGGCTGGCCTCTTTGGCTGGATATGGGATGCTTTCATAATAATATTGATTCCTCAGCTCCTGTCAAGAATAGCCCAAACTGTCAAGTTTGTATCATGGTTCAACTTCTTCCTCTGCCCGGTCCTGCTTCTGCCCATGTCCCTCACCAATGTTCATCTCTCATAAATTACTGGTACCCTGAACTTTGTCTTAGGATCTGTTTCTGGCACCTCAGCTTGCAACACCTGATTATTAATGATCTTACAAAAAATTCAAAACATAAGATTCTCTATGGGCATAAATGATAATACGGAGCAGAATATAAATGCTGCAACCTTCTGATGGGAGGGAGAGGGTTAAGTGCTTAAAAGTTAGATCTAGGTTCATGGTAGGTTGGAACCTTTTTGGTTCCGCAAACCGAGATACTTGGGGGGTGAGGAGAGAGCCATGTAAATGGAGCAGTCTGAGCCAAAGCAGCTTGGGACACTGTGAGGGAACTGGCCTGGCTAGAATGAAGGTTGCACATGAAGTAAGAGACATTGAAACGTTAATTCACTTAGGTTAGACCTGGCTGTAGACAAGAAAGAAACTTCATGATAGATATTTACTTCTCTCTCACATTACCAAAAAAAAAAAAAAAAAAAAAAAAAAAAAAATCGAAGCGTATCAGTTCTTATGTTGATTTGGGACTTATTCTCTTATTCTGCTGATTCATGTGTCATTCTATCATCTCCAGTGTAAAGCTTTTATCATGAGGGTCTAATATGGCTGCTAGAGATCCAGCTATCACATCCAAATTACAGACAGCAGGGCAGCACCGGTGGTGCAGTGGTTTAGTGCCGCCTTCAGCCCAGGGCCTGATCCTGGAGACCCAGGATCGAGTCCCATGTCGGGCTCCCTGCATGGAGCCTGCTTCTCCCTCTGCCTGTGTGTTTGCCTCTCTCTCTCTCTGTGTCTCTCATGAAAAAATAAGTAAAATCTTAAAAAAAAAAAAACAAATTACAGACAGCAGGATAGAAGCTGAAATCAAGAAGGACATGCTACACCTTTTTAAGGAGATTTACTTCTAATTGTATTTCATTGACCACAGCTTAATCACATGGCCAAACCTACCATTAAGGGAAGCTGCAGTATATAATTTTTAAACTAAGAAGCCAAGTATGTGGCTCAAAAGTTTTTTTGTTACAGTTGAGGAAGACGTTACCATATTTTACTTCAGATGATGGAAACAAGTGAGACAGTATAATAAGAAGGCTAAAGTATGTTGTCTTGAAAGTGATGGTGGCAATCAAACATTTCTAGAACTTACAGAGGAGTTGTTTTATATATATATGTGTGTGGAATGTCAAAATGTTTTGGACATATTCAATTGGACGTTAATATTAATAATCATCTAACATATGTTGAGTGTTTTTTCTGTGCCAGTAAGTATGTCAAATGCTTTACACCTGTTGTATTACTCAATGGAGACTATCAGGTAGGTTTTCTAGATGATCTATTACAAATGAGGAAACGAAGATTTCGAGAAATTATGAAAATAGATTAAGGTCATGCAGCTTATAAATGTCAAACCAGGCCTCAAAACTATGCTTGTCAAACTCCGCAATCCAACCACCTACCTGTATGGTGGTGCTTGTATTAGAACCAGCACTTAGAACATTGAAGAGGGGAGAGAGGGAGCAGTGGAGACATACTTGGAGAGCCAGCCAGCCTTCTGGAGTGTTGAAATGACAGAGTATAGGACCACCATCAGGGAGGAGGAAACTCAGGGCAAAGAAAAGAGGCATTAAGTGCTGAATCTCCTGGAGGCAGAACCAGGACAAGGAGCCTCTAGAGAGGGCCAAGAGAAAGCTCTTTTGATGATGAAAAGAGCCAACAATGTTTACAACATAGAAATTAAGAAAAAAGTCAGTGATTTGAGCAGTAAGAGATCATTCATTGATTATCCTTAAGATTGTTGGAAGTGGGATATGAGAATGGGTGGAGGAAGGTTGGAAATAATGAATGAACTACTTAAACATATATGGTCACCCCATGGCTAGTAATAGCTGATAATAACAGTTAATATTTATTGAAAGCTTACTCTATGCTAGCTCCTGTTCCTAGGACTTATGTGTGCTAATTTATATAGCCACATCCCTGTGATGTAGCTACTCTCATTATTCCTATTTTACAGGTGAGAAAATAGAGGCAGTGAGAAGTTAGGTACTCTTTCTGGCTGCTGAGTTCATGGTTAGTACTCTAGAAAAGTCAAAGGTTTCTTTAGAAAGTAATGAATTAGAACAAGGCCAGAGATTTTTTTTTTCCGAGATAAAAATCTCATGTATATCTTCAAAGGAAATGTTAAATGTACTTGGTTATTTATTTTTCTTTACTACAAAAAACTGTTTGAAAAAGAAATAGTTTTATTTTTTGTTATGTCAGTTTTTAAAGGAAAATATTTTAAAAAAATAATCGGACTTAAATTTGAAATCCTGAGGGAAAGTGTATTGTATTTTTACTAGTAAGCTTATTGAAAGAATTGAAGTGATACATTATGGACCTTGGTAAATGTCTTCAGAAAGAAAGAGAGCATTTTATCTTTACAAGAAAACATTTTAGTAACTCTGTAGTGGGACAATAATGTTTTTGTGTGTCTCAAATTCCTTTTGCCTACAGACTGCTGGATGGAATGTCATTAGAACCTCTAGAACTTATTTTTGCATAGTTTGAAGCCTTCCCCATCTCCTACACAGTCACATGTTGATTTGAAGAAAACAAGTATATATATATATATATATATATATATATATATATATATATAGCGGTACATGATACAGTATGGGCAGCATATTGGAATCTAAGACTTACAGATTGCCTGCCTGCTCAGCGTCCCTAACTCTTTTCAGGTAACCTGGCTTATTAATGTCAATACATGCTTTCAAAAGACTGAGAAGTGATTCTGAAAATATTTTTTACCAGAAACACTATAGTTATATTTTTGAATAAAATAGTATTGTGATATTAAAAAAAATAAAGACTCTTGGAAAGGGATTCTGTGTAGAATGTGCTGGTAATTAGAATAGGCAGATTTGAAGGGAATGGGTTTGCCTTTCTATATAGACTTTTCAATTAACAAAATCATAAGTGAAAATAGCTTCCTTATATTCAGAGATGTAAATTATAAAGGCAAAAACAATAAAATTGATCAGAAAAAATAAAAATACTGATTTTAAAGAAAAATACTTTGGAGAAATATTCAGCAAGAATATTTTTGTGAAATTTTAAAATGATGGTTATGTAACTGGCATTTATTGGTTTAAATATATAATTAATGTAAGATTGCTAGTCACTTTGGGCAACTCAATATTATGTCATACAACTAAAGCAATAGCTAATCATTATTGAGATTTTGTCAGATGGTAGACATCATGTTGGGAATGTTCCATGTATAATTTTACTTAATTATTACAAAATCTCTATGGGTGAGATAATCTAGTTCTTTTATGGAAATTAGGGAGCTATTTTTCATTGCAATTTCTTTTAATAGTCTCTTTATTTTAATCTATTGGCAAATTTGATAAATAGGCCAAGTGCTTTTTTTCAGGTAAGAAGGTTGCTATTTCAATTTCTCTTTTGTGATGTACAAAATACCTTTAAATGATCTATTTTATTGACTTGAAATGTTTGCTTCTTATATCCTGCATATTACTTCATCACATACTGGGAGAAGTAAATAAAGAAAAATCTTTTCTTCATATCAGTTCTTCTACTGCTTCTTAATTTCTCACCTGTGAAAGACTAGCCATTTCTGACCTAGATAGCCTTCTATCATCTAATGTAATGTAGTCAGAGAAGTGCCAGGAGAAGGTTGGATTACAGTTGCATTACTACTAGGTAATGTGAGTTGTGGGGAGAAATGCTCTGTGTTTTGTCTTCTATTTCTTTATGCTTGACCCCTAGCACCTTTATTTCTTACCTCTTATTTTCTGAAGGGTAGGCATATACTATCAATTCTTTTAACAGTCACATATTAGTATCTACCAAATGTTAAATGCCAAGAATGCCATGGTGATCCAAGGCATCATTAATTCCTGTCTTCATGGAAGACTGTACAGGAGCATGGGTCTCAGTACACCTCTCATCTTATGGGAATATATTGTCCTTGCCATCAACTGGGTTTCCTTTGGGTGAAAATTACTAAGTGTCAAACCTAAAATCAAAAGGAAACACAGTCTTAATATAATCTGATTCATGTGCAATTCTTTACCCACTCAACTGATCATTTACAATGCATACGCACTTTCATTGTAGGTGACCTTTCAGGAGCACCTGGGTGGCTCAGTTGGTTAAACATCATGATCTCAGGGTCCTGGGATTGAGTCCCATATGGGATTCTCAGTGGGGAGTCTGCTTGAGAATTCTCTTTCCTCTTTTCCCCCTGCCCTCTCCAGCTCAAATAAATATATAAATCTTAAAAAAAAGATAATCCTCAGTTTAAGTGGTGATGATTTCTGGAGGATATGGAGCAAATGTGGGATCTATTACCTGACCACATGACTGTCATGTAACTTCTGATGAAGCTGGTTTTGAGCATTTGGGGCAAGCCACAGGGTTTGTAAAATATCTTTCGGATGATAGTAGATGCAGGCCAAGATGGTTAAAATTCAGCTTTCTGTTTTGTTTTGGAGTTGAGGGGAGGAAGGGGAGGAAATTGGGCAAGTAAACGTGACAGTATTTTGATACTTGTGTAACTTAGAAATTTTGTGTTAAACTTCATCTGTTTTATCCATCCTAAAAAGAAAGAGAGAAATTATATATATTGTGTGCCTTCTGTGTGTTGAGTAATACTCTAGGGTCTTACACGTCATCTCATTTAATTTTCACATTTACCTCATGAGATTTGGATCCTTTTATCATGTCTCTTTTATAAATGAAAAAGCTGAAGCTCATGGAATTTAAGTAACTTACATAATATCATCAGTTAATTATAGTAGACTTATTATTTGAACCTGATTCTGACTCCAAATTCTATTGTTTCCATTAATAGAATTAGGTAATTGATGGTGTAAAACATAAGTTAGAGCTCATATGTTGTTTGAGATATTTTTGAAGATATTGTCCATTAAATATATTGAAATACTTGTTACAAACATATTTAGTCATATTTAAATATTCAACAATATTTTTCTGTGTCTGCATTGTATTATCCATATTGAATTTTATGTAGCTTTAACACTTAATACACAGTGACAATATAATGTATTTTCTGGTGATAACTCATTTCCATTTTAAAGTTATGTTGCAAAATAAGTATGCATTGCTTTTATAGTTAGAGCTGACATAAAGACAGTAAGAGAATAACAGCTCTAAAAGGCAGAAAAGTCAGGATGTGTAGCCACATTTTGAGAATGAATACTGGAGGCTTGGAGGAAATATTCATTATTGCCCAGTTCTTCTGGGTAGAAACAATGTCCTGTCCTATTGCCTTTCTTATCACTTTTCTATGAATGAGTGTCTATCTCTAAGGTAAGGCTGGCAGAAGCAGTCAGCAAATAAGAGTCAACATTACCTTGGGTTCTAGCCAGGCAGACCCAAGTTCGAATCCAATTGCATCATCTGCTGGTTGAGCAAGTAATTTAACTAAGTCTTATTTTTCTTGTCTAATGGACATAATGATTCACTTGCTGGTTTTGTAGGAAATACAAGAAATAATGTCTGTTAAGTACCAAGAGCTGCATCACATCAAACTTGTTCAGTGGTATTACATGTGTCATATGTAGGATAAGATATGTTCTCAGGAAGAGTGGGTAAAGTGTGTGAAGTAGCCAGGGTGACAGTCTATGACTGTGAGAAGTTGGAGGAGAGATCTCAACCAGAGATGCTTTATTCATTTTTCTTCATGCAGCCTGGATCCTGACACACCCTTCTATGCTGATTCCTTCCATACACTCTTAAGAGTCACAGCTTTGACGTCCAGTGTGGGTTGCTCTTTTTATATGTGCTCTATCTGCAAAGAAATAAAAGTATACAATGATTAAATTACACATATTTCTCTATGAGTCTTGATGCTGTATGTTCCTTGAAGAGAGAACTATCTTTTGCCTTCCCTAGGTCTTCCATACAATTATCATGAATGCACATAATCATTCATTTATTGTATGGACATTTATTGATCCTCTATTATGGGATAGGCACTATATTAGGTACTTTGGGTACAGAATAGAACAAAATAGAAATTTCCCATTGTCCTAGTGCTTATGTTTCAATTGGGGAGCCAGATACTAAGGAATTCACTATATAATCATGTAATTTTAATAGCAGCAAATGCTATGAAAAAGTAGAAGGTGCTAATGGAGTGTACAGAAGGAGGTTGTATCTAACCTATGGAATCAGGGAAAGAGTTGTTAAGTAGTGATTTTATGAAGTATATTGCATTTCAGAAATTGTGTTACCCTCATGATGCAAATTAAATTGATTCACCATGGAATCTGAGTTTCCTAGGACTCAGCAGGGTGAAGAGGAGCTAACTAGGGAGGATAATGCTTTCCCCCACCCCCACCTTTCAGGCTTAAGAGAGTCCCAGTTTGTGTGATAAGTTCTATGGTCATAAATAAGAAAATCAAAGAGATCAAGAATCTGCCTTGGGTAACACAGCTAATAAGTGGTGGGGGATATCACACCAGTACTCTCTGACCTATAGCCCATGTTCTCATTACTATTACATGGAAACACAATTAGTTATTCTACTCTTATACTGCTCTCTATTTTATTCTTCCAATCAAAGTTAGGTAGCCCAAGATGAAACTAACAAAAACTGGCTATCTGATGTCTTTGTTCAGTTACTCTGCTAAGGGTCATGTATTTCTATAAATTACATGGGTTAAGATAAAATAGAAACTATGTGTAGTAAGTTGTAGTTACTTTCTTGATATGCATGTCTTTTTACTTATATTTAGTCTATTCTTTATGTTGCCCAAGTATGAGGAGGCTAATTTAAAATGTGATTGCTTTGGAAAGTCAAGATGTGAGTCTAGTGACAAAACATTGGTACTTGGTCTTTTCTTCAACAAGATCCCCTGTGGGAGGGGAAGTCCATGACTTGCCCTGGTGGGCAGAGTCCAGGTGTAAATAGTTTAGAGTATTAAAAGTAATCAATTATATTCTTTTATGTTTGAGCCATTTTGGACACAGTTTTCATCATCCTCTAAACTGAGTAATACAGATAAAATTTTTATCCATAGCTTATGATGATGGCTTTTAAGGGCACTCTTCACACAAAAATATAACTGAACATAAATATCCACAAAGAGATCACAGTCAATAAGTTTATTGGACAAATATTTACTGAGTAGTTAATATATTCCACATACTATTCTAGCTGCTAGGGAAATAATAACAATCAAAACAAAGTCCTTGCTCTCATGAAGCTTAAAATCCAATGACAAAATCAGATAATAAACAAGCATTAGGGGCTGGTTAGTGCTCTGGAAACAAATAACATGGGCTAAGGGGGACAGGGAGTGCTAGCAAGAGGTTAGAATTGGGGTAGTTATTTTATGTAAAGTAGTGAGGAATGTTTTACAGTTGAAGTGATATTTGAGCATAGATATGAGGAAGTGAAGGAACTCATGAGTCTAGGAAAAACATTCTAGGGAGTGGGACTGCTCTAGGAATGCAGAGAAATCGCTGCAGATAGAGCTGAGGGGAGCAAGGAGAGGTGAGTAGTAGAGGCCAGATCATGTTGGCTGTGGGCTATTGTAAAGATATTGGCTTATCCTCTGGGCGACAAAGGAAGTCATTGGAGAGTATTGCATAGAAAAGTGGCATTGTCTGACTTCTGTTTTAAGGGTTCAATCTTGCTACTGTGTGGCAAATAACCATAGGGAAAGGTGACAACAGATCTGGTTCCCAGGAAGCAGATTCTAAGGTGGAGTTAGCATGCTTGAAGTTTACCCTCATGGATATGCTCTAAGGAACACCTGTGGGAATGGGAACATAAATCAGAGAGAGAACTGGACTGCAATGCAGACCCAGCAAAAGCTTAACTGACCTCATAATGAGCACTGAATTTGGGATCACTTTTTAGAATTACCCTAAATTGGAAGGAGAGTGCCAGTTCTTTACATGAGTGTACCAAGTAGCCATTAGATGAGAGCTACCCCTGAGGAGGGGGAATGGCTTTGGGCAAGGAGGTTTATTCAGCTGAGAGAACTTTTGGAGAGGACAGAGAGCTGAGCACTGTTACACTACGTCCAGCAGCAGGGGAATAGTCCTTTGGCTTGAAGGGAGGTATGGGTTGTTTATCAGCATAGCTGATATAGGAGGCGAAGAGGAAGCAGGGGGATTCATTAGAAGGAAGTGATTTTGCAAGATGATTGTAGGTTCTGCTCCTAGGATGTTAGAGTAGAAATAGTAAGGTATAAACATTTTCTGGACTTATTTTGAAGGAGGATATACTGATAAATTAGTGTGGGGCATTATGATAAAATAAGATTATTGGCATATTTGCTAATACTGATATATTGATGGAGGATTAT
The DNA here is from genome assembly GCF_018345385.1 of Vulpes lagopus. Classification (NCBI taxonomy): domain Eukaryota; kingdom Metazoa; phylum Chordata; class Mammalia; order Carnivora; family Canidae; genus Vulpes; species Vulpes lagopus. The sequence continues at coordinate 51,500,575 of NC_054824.1, read as the reverse complement.
GGAAACAAAAAAAAATTGATGTGAGCCCATCATTTTTAGCCTAACCACTGAGAAATAATTATACAATTATATGCTGAGGTGGGGGGAGGTTAAGGGCATGTAGTGGGCAACAGTTTCAGGAAAAAGATAAATAATTCAGTTTCGGATGTTAATGAGATATCCAAGTGAAGATATCACTTGGATGCATGAGTGGATTATCCAGGGAGGCCATTCAGGCTGGGGAAATAAATTTGCAAGTCATTGACTTATAAATGTTCTTTAAAATTACAGAACCAGATGAGACTATCCAAGGAGTGACTTCTGGGCTACTTCAAACCTAAAGGGTAGGATGGCACAACGCAAACTGAGCAGGAGTGTTTAGGGGATAGGATAGCAACAGAACGAAAAGGAAATAGTTTGCTAGAAGCCAAGCTGAGAAAGTGAATTCAACAAGGGGAGGGTGATCACCAAACACTTATTCCTGATGGATAAATGTTTCTTACCATTGTCTCTTTTCCCTTCAAATTCTACCATGTATAAGGCCTGTTATTCTTTTCTGAATATCTGACTATGTCACAGTTTCACTTAGGTGCTAGGTTTTCCTCAATACTTTGAAGCTTCTAGTGTATTTGAATTAAGGAGAGTTACCAGTACTCTATTAACTAGGAGTATAAACCCCAAAGAAGAAAGAATCTACGAGTACAGTAGTACCAGGAGTAGAAGCAACCCAGATGAAGCCAATAAAGATGCCTGATAAAGAAGAGGCCAAACTTAGGCTGTGATAGAATCTCACATATTTTTGATGAGAGGTCAGAATTCACTTTATAATACAGTCAATTCTGAGTCTGTGAATTGATATGGTCCTGGTTAGGATCCCTAGAATCACCTATTGTCCTAGATACAGGGAACCAAGCTCTTGGTAATTCCCATTTTCAGAGAAAATATACCACCTAGAGCTAAAACAGAATGAGAAATGTGCCAGTGTTGGTCACTGGAAACAGGAACTCAGAACTCAGAAGCTATAGGAGTGAAATCTCACCAGGAAGATGAGACTACTTCCCCATGCGGTCTGTATTCAGCATATCACCTTGCACTATCCTCTGACTTCACTGGCGACCACCGTAACTTCTGTCTCTTTCATGAGACTGTAATGCATGTTGAGAATAAGTTCCAAATCTTCTTTGTCTTCATGTCTCTCAGAGCTTAGAATAGTGCCTGGTACTCAACAGATGTTTATGAAGATAAACGGGATTGCTAGTACCTTCTTTTATCAAGCATGGGTATAGGAACAGACAAATGGATATCTGAATAGCTTGGGCAGCTGGATCTGTTTAATCACATGTTTCTTGGCAAACTTTTGTGTGCTAATCTATTTTTTTTCTCAAATTTGTTTCCCATGTCAGGAAGAGAGACTATTTGTTTTATACTGTTTATTTTAAAAGCAATATCTGAAGAGTCTTTTGGCCAGAAGTTACTGCAGTAATATATACTTAGTAAGAAGGTGAAAGACATCCTACTTTGGCCATCAATAATGCCAAAATTTAAAGAAAATTTGAATTATATTTGTCGCAAACTTTGACAAATTTTATTTTCTCTTGGAAAAAAGATTATTCAAGAGATTGTTTTGTATTGTTTAGTGGGAGAGAGATGCTTGAAAAGTTTGTTTTTATACAAAAAGATGGAGAAATAAACGTGTATGTTTATGTGATGCATGATTGGCTTAACCTAATTGAATAAATGTCTACATTACACTGTGAAAAAAAAAGGTTTGTGTTTATAAATGTTTCAGGGTCTTGGGTAGACCCTAGGCAATGTTCTTACCAATAGGAAAAGTCATTGTAATTGGAGGATAGATGCTCTCCTCCTTCCCACCCCTCCATCCTGTGTAAGTAACTCACTTGTTTTTCATCATCCAGGACTGGGGCCTGTTTTTGAACAGGTGCCATCATTTTCTATTCAAATGAGGATGGTTTCTATAGAAATTGTCCTGAATGCATGTGCTCTTTGAGGCTATATGTAGTTACTAACCAGATGGCTGAAGCATGCTGTTATAATGCATGACCATTATGTTTTTTTCAAACTAACAATTAATACTTCTATCAATATAACAAATAGTTGCAACACCAACAATTATTAATAAAACCAAGGAAAGAAAATGATTAAAGTTGCCAATAAGACACAGAGCCAAATAGCAAAATAATGGATTAATTTAATTGGTTCTCATGTTATAAAATGATTCAAGGAAGAATTCAAATAGGGCAAAAGATAGGGGCTGAGATAGCAGATATTTCTAAAAGCAATAAATATTGCTTTGATTGGGGGAAGGAATAAGAGAGAAAAGACCAGAGGGAAGACAGAATGAGGTATTGGGGAAGAGGTTGGCAATTGTTTGAATCTACTTGGAATGAACAGATAGAACTATTGACAATGGACTGAATTGCTGCTGCCCCAGGGAGCAACTGATTAGAACTGTGTGAGATGAACTATGTGATCTCTAGGGCTTGCATGATTTCACCGTAATCCTCGCAAGATCCCTGTGAGATAAGTACTATTCTTATCCACATTTCATAGGTGAAAGGACTGCCTTTGGGTCGGTCCTGCAGCCAGTGAATGATCAACTCTAGGGTTTCGTCCTTTATGACTCTACTTGCTGCGTACTGCTGTTCTGATAGGTACCTTCACTCAAGTTGGGCATCAGTTGGGAGCTTGCTGGAAACACAGACTCTGAGGGCCCATCCCAGATCTCCTCAAGCTCTCCAGGTGGTTTATGCATAACATTGGAGAACTTCAGTGTGGAACTTTCTTTCCTTTTCCTTTTTTGCTTTGTATTTCTATTATTTGCATATGTTTTCGATTCTCAGTTGGATTGCAAACTCTTTGAGGGTGGGGAGGGTGTTATATTTTCTTTTGAGTGTCCATAAATATACGTATCCTAGAGAAAGGCATATAATTTGTCTAATGATGTAATAGCACTTCTATTCAGAAATTTAGATAATTTTCCAGGTCAAAAAGTGCTGTGTTATTTGGAAGAATTTTTGCCAGTGTGCTAGTAGAATCACTTTTGGCAGTTATTTTACTTGTAATGTTTCCACAAATTCAGGCTTTTGATAAAGTTGAAAACGTTAAGAGGTATATAATCCAGGTCCTAAAATAAAATCTTCACTCCTTCTCATAGCCTTCGGTCTGTAACCAGCCCTGGGGCTGCAACATCTTTCATTGCCAAAGCACAAATATAGATATTTCAGATTTGGAGAAAAATCAATACTTAAAAAAATAGAAATACGGAAAGCTGAAGACTCCAATCAATTTCATGTGTGAAGTCTTGAGGTTTGTTCGTCTGCAGTCAGGACACTCACTGTCTTCCAGGAAGCTCGGAAGGGAATTTTGTTTCAACAAATATTGATTCCAAGCTTCATTCTAGAGCTAATTTGATTAATAGCAAAATTTTAGTCACTACAGATGCTCTTGCTGCTTGCATTTACATGCCAAAGAATGATAATGCTATTGATTTTTTGAAATGATCACTGTGTGTTTTCTAGTGCTTTATTTAGACACAGTGTTTGCATGTATTTCTACCTCTGAATGTTCTCAGTGAGTGTGACCAACTGGTTGGTGAGATTGGCAGATGCTCGGGCCCTTCAATCAGCTTCTCGTCCCTGCACAATCTGGCTTCTCTCTTTTCGGAGAATATGTAATTGGAATACATGCTTGACAAGAAAAGAGGGCAAACACATATAGGTGGCTTTTTTTTCTTTCTTTCTTTCTTTCTTTTTTTTTTTTTTACTTCTCTTGGCTTCATTTCAGCAGTGTGACCTCTCGTGAAGTTCCACATCTAAAAATTATCTAAACATAAATCTACTCTGGAGACTACATAATTCTTCAATTTAGGAAGGATTCCACTTTACCTCTTTTTAGAATTCTTTTTTTCTGTGTGAGTGTATGTTGTTTTAGTGAGAGGCTCCCTTCCCACCTCAGTCATCGGTTTGCTCACTCCCTTATGTGATGAATCAATGCTTCCAGAACAGGGGCTTCCGAGTGTCTGCGGGAACATTACTTCCAAATGAACTCGTGCGTCTTAGCAGGGAGCATTCAGACCACAGCCCAGGTAAAAGGAAGTCTTTCCTTAATGCTTTCAAGAACTTTTAAAGGCTGTGCAATCTGGTGTTTGCTGCAAGAGGGCTTGCGGGAAGGCTGCCTGGGTATAGATAAATTTGACTGTATATCAAAATGAAATGTTATCTACAGTTAGTGGAAGGGGTGAGCAGATAAAAGCAAACTGCTTACTGGCCAACCAAAGAAAATGCTCAGGACTGCCCTTGGTGTAGTGTTGAAGCTGACACCCTGTGATGTCTCTTCTTAACGGGAGGGAGGCTAGTGGCCATCTGCGAGTGTGGGTGTCAACATGGGAAGGAAGAGAACTTTCAGGGGACTAGAAGACAGGAAGGCATTGCAGCCTCAAACTGAGCAATGGAGCACTTAACCTGCATGGCATGGGGAAACCTAGTTTCTTAAGTTATTATTTGGCTGTCCGGTGAAAGGGGGACCGTCTCATAGAGTTTTGAGTGCTTGAAACCATATTTAGGGTAGGATTTTAATCCTTTAGGGCTAATTTCTATTATTAAAATAGTTTCCCATGGATAGGAACTAAGATGTGTTTTTAAATGGCAGTGACAACTGAAAGTGTTAACTGGCAGTTAACAAGTGCAATGATATTAACATGCATCTGTTTCTGCTTTGTGTGGAAAATGATTTTTCATCACCATAGCGATTCATTCCTGGGCTCCACAGGAACTTGGCCACCGTATGCAGTAAGGAGACAAAATTTTTTTCTTCTTTTCTGAGCAGGGGATTCAGCAGTCTACCGGCTAACACGTGGCTCTTCATCTAAATGTTACATCGTGTAGCTAGTGTAATTTCAAATCCTTTTCCAACCTAAATTCTGTATAAAAATAAAAAATCTGTACCTCCTTGGTTAGAAAACAGGATGCTAGGTAAGAGTGATGAAAAGAGCCCCGTGCTAACACTGTATTCCCAGCTTAAAAGCAGATACCAAGCCATTGCCCTTTTTGTGGTTGTGCTTCTGAGGATATGTGCGCAGATAGGAATTTATCCCTGATCTTTTTCTCCAACAGTAACCTAGGAAGATGAATACATCGTTAGTCATATTAGATTTTCCCTTTTATGTTATTCTTGAATGACATCATGTATTGTTTCAACTAAAATTTAAAAAAAAATGTTCTCCTACAAAGGGGAAGACAGTTTATGTAGGATATGGATGTGTCTGTAGGAAAATATGACAATAATGTAAAAAGAAATAATTTTACTTTTCTTTTGCTTTTGTTGTCAACATGTGGTTATGCTTAGAAATTCCCTTGAGGGCGTTGTGTTAAAAGTGCACCTTATGTACCGAAGCATCAGTTTTCATTCATATTGTGTTTCCATTATATTCACTAAAATTATAGCTATTACCCTTTGTTTTATTTTTTAAAAAGATTTTTATATATTTGAGAGAGACAGAGACAGAGATAGTGAGAGAAAGCATGGGGGAGCAGCAGGGAGAGGAAGAAGCAGACCCCCTGCTGAGCAGGGAGATCCCAGGACCCCGAGATCATGACCTGAGCCGAAGGCAGACGCTTAACCAACTGAGCCACCCAGGCACCCCAGCTATTACCCTTTAAAAAGTCTATAGTTTATGGGGGTGTCAATAGTGGAGATCTATTTGTATTTTAGAGATTTAAGTGGCATGTATTATATAAATTTATGCAAGACCATCGAAGAAGTAAATTTCTGGGATTGTGTGCATTTTAAAGGCAAAGCCACTTCCTGTTAGTAATGTTACATGTATTTCATACTCATGGGGCACTTATACTGAAGCCTTTCATACATTAGTTTTTGACTTTTACTGGGATAGAACCTAAGATAGACTTGTAGTCATCATGGGGGGAGATGGGGCAAGCCTATGGAACCTGGGGATAAAGTCATAATTTCACCTCTTTTTTGACTCCTAAAAGACTGTTTTTATTTCCTACCCACATGAAATTCTGTGATGAATTATCTGAACTACCTCTAGTGATTTTGTTGCTAAAATCACTCTCCATCTATCATGATATTGATGAGATTAGTCTTGTAAAAAAGCCTTCCTAGAAAATAATCTATCCAGTAAGTGTGTTGTATTGTTATTGCTGATAAGACTAATGGGCTTCCCAAATCTCACAAAGGATCTAATGTTCTTTACCACAAAGGAGAGCACTGATTTATTATTTTCTGATGATTAGCTGCAACCTGGGAATTTTGACATGACTGCAATGAGGCAATAATGACAACTATCTTTAAAGGCATAAAAGAATATTTGGGGCACCTGGGTGGTGCAGCCGGTTAGGCATCCAACCCTTGGTTTCAGCTCAGGTCGTGATCTCATGATGAGATCAAGCCCTGCATTGGGTTCTGCACTCAGCACAGGGTCTGTTTGTCCCTCTCCCTCTACTCCTCCCCCTGAACTCTCTTTCTTTCATAAATAAATAAAATCTTGTATAAAAAAAAGAATATTAAAACATGAGAGTTGGATCAGAAGGGTTTGTCTGTATGTTTGATATTCCTTGAGGAATATGCATCATTTCTAGAAGGCATAGCTATTTTCATATTTTAGTTACCAGAAAGTTTTACTGTATAATAAATGGCCTACGGTTAGTTCATTCGTCCTATAACTTGGGTGAAATCTCTTATAGGAGACCCAATTCTCTTTGTTTGATTACATGCTCAAAAAGAAAATATACAATTACTAATCTAGTGTCCTAGGCAGCCTGCTCCAGGTACCACCTGACCCCAGGGTCACATTCTACCCTCATGCTCTCGAGTCTTGCTGTCACCCAGTGTGACTTCCATTTTTGCCAGGCTGACCTTGCCAGCCCTCTTGTCTCATAGTTGCTTGAGCTTCACAAGCTCAGTGACTTTTCTGTTTTTTCTTCTCAGATATTCTGTCTCAAGGCCAAAGCCTAGACCACATAGAATTACCATACCTCTAAATCTTAAACTCTCACATACCATACTGTAAACCCAACCCATTCTCCCAGACACTCACTGTGCTACCGAATCTGTACTCTGAGCCTCAGAGAACACTGGAATCTGAGGGTCTGGAATCTGAATCCTGGAATCTGAGGGTCTCTCTTCTGGACCCATCCAAACTCCACTCCATGGTGGTCATTTGCTTTCCTCTCAAGGGTCCTCAATTTCCTCAATTTCCTTCTGCTAAAACTACTTCCAAACAACAGCTCTGTAAGTGCTACAGTTGACTTTCCCTGTTCTTGTGAGAGGTCATTTGAATATCCCTGCAGGGAATATCAAACCACCAAGCAAATTTGCTTTACCACAACAAATTCATGGGCCCTTAGTATAGCCTATCAGTCCTTTTGTTTATAGTCAGGCATCTTTCCTATTGATGTCAATGATATTCCAGTCTTTTCTATTTTCCTTAAAATCCCATGTCACCTTTGCTAGTTCTTCTTTAGCTACTGGATCACTTAGTGTTCCGAGTCTAGAGGGTTCAATCTTGGACCTCTTCTCCTATTTTTGCCTCCTCCCTTGGTGATCTCATCTGGTCTTGTGGTTTTAGATACTATGTATCAGTTAACAACCCTAATAATTTTATCTTTAGCACAGACTTCCCTCTAAACTTGACTCATGCCTGCATTTCCACTGGGATGTGTATCTGACATAGCAAATTTAATCTTTATTCTTGGGCTAGCTTGACCTGTTGTTTTCCCCATTTTATTGAATAAAATCTCACTTCTTGTAGTCATTCAGGTCAATAATTATGTACTCCTCTTTTTTTAAAAGATTTTATTTATTTATTCATGAGAATACACAGAGAGGAGAGAGAGGGAGAGAGGCAGAGACACAGGCAGAGGGAGAAGCAGGCTCCATGCAGGGAGCTCGATGTGGGACTCGATCCTGGGTCTCCAGGATCACGCCCTGGGCTGAAGGTGGTGCTAAACCGCTGAGCCACCCGGGCTGCCCTTGATTCTTATCTCTCTCCTATATCCCACATCTAATTTTTAAGCAAATTCTAAGTTTTCCTTTAAAATATAGACCGAATCTTAACTATTCTTATCATGGTTACCATAGCAACCCAAGTTCAATCTACCATTTTCTCTCCCATGGGCCATTGCAATGGCCTTATAACCAGTCTTCATAACTTATAACTATATAAGTACCATATATTTTACATATTTATTTTTGTTTACTACTTCTTCCACTAGAATGTAAATTCCATTAGTGTAAAGATTTTTGCTCACCATTATATCACCACCACTTAGAGAGGTGTCTTAGCATTCAGTAATGAGACCTTGTTGAATAAATGAAAGTAAGTAGAAGGTAAAATATTCACGTGAGTGTTGATTTTAGTAGGCACATAGTGGTGGGACTTAAGGCCACATAAAAGAACAAAGACACAGGTAGATAAGTAAATGTGATGGGAACCTTGGAAATTCTTTTCCGATTGCTTCAGTTATCTCAGTGAAATAAGAAACAAAGTCATCAGCTCAGAGTAAGACCATTGAAGAAGCTGTAGGGGGTTTGAAGAAAGAGGAGAGGATGTGAGTTTTCTAGGAAAGTGGGAGAGTGCATGGGCTATCAAGCTATAGTGTGTTTATAGAGCAGCATTGAAGGGTCTGCTTGGGCTGAGAGTCATAAATTCGAAATGAAACCAGTAAGCATAGTTGTGTGATTTCCTCCAATCACATACCTTTTTGGTGCAGGAGTAGAGTAGGTAGGAGTTTAGATTTCGTGAGGGTGTCGATTTACCCAAATGGGAAGGGATGATGTGAGAGAGGGAAGGACACTTGAAGAGTATGCATGAGGGGAACTGTGGGGGAATGCAGTCACTGAGGCTGGTTAAAAAGAAAAAAAAGTATGGGACCATATAATTTTGGAAGGATCAGTAGATTTTCATTCTGGTGAGGTCTGAGAAATGTTGGAGTTGGAGTATGAGAGGGGGGTATGGAAGGAAAAGTAGTGGCAATCAGAGGGAAGAGAATAGAAAATGTGACATTATAGAGGTGTTGTGGCTATTGGTTGAGGCTAGGTATTTGAGAAGCAGGAAGGAATAGAGGCCAGGGCAACACACTCTGAGCAATGATGTTGGGTATCGCACAAAGCATAGTATTAAAGAGAGTGGAATTGAGCCAGGAACTAAATATTCAAAAAGGGAGGGCTTAATTTGGGTGCGGGCAGATGACAGTGCAGAGGAGAGGTTATGAGTGGTATACACTAATAACAAGAGATTCAAATCTGGCAGTTCCTAGGTTAAGAGGAATGTAGAATGGTCTGGAAGCAGTACAGGAGAGTGAGGCAGACATTCTTGTACTTCCAGGGCCAGTGTGAGAGAAAATAGCTACCATTAAGGTTGCATCTTTGAGACAGAGCCTTTCAGAAGAAGCCATGGTTTGGCTAAAGCTAGGATAGTTAGAGGTTAAGGACATGGAGGATTTTGTGATGGCTGACTGAATACCAGAAAGTGTAGGATTGAAAGCCTTCAAGAGTTGGAGCAGGGCACAGATGGGAAAAGAATGAGGGGTGTGCATAGCACACAGGGGTTGTGGGGTGACTCTGAGGCTCAGGTTTCTCACAGGGGCTGACATGGCTGGAGTTAAAAGGAATGCCAAGATTAAGCCTGAGGGGTCCAAGGCCTTAAAAGGGGGCATGACTTAAAGAGAGAGGAGAGTTAGGGTCTTACCAGTGTGTATCATATTTCTTCTGCTGAGGCATGGAGGTGACAGAGAATAAGTGTTACTCCAACTACATGGGGCTGATAGTATTATAGCTATTGATTATAGCTATATAGCTATTGATTATAATTGAATGTCGATTATGCCACTTTTCTGCTTCCCCAATGCACCATATTCATGAGCTTTTCTGTATCTTAGTTCATTATCTCTGGACTCAAAGGAGGCCATGTTCTTTCTCCTGTTCCCTTAGCTTATTTTGCCTGCTTCTTCCAGGACCTTGTTTTGCTTACCTTCTCTCCTGGTTCCTCCTGCCAGGCTACAGGTGTGTTCAAGTCTATTCAATTACATGCCAGTACAGGCACCTCTTTGACTCTTTTTCTCTTGCTAATTACTTCCAACATCCCTCCTTATTCCTTATCCAAACTTCTTGAAAGAAAAATTTATGGCACCATCTTCTCTTTTTCCCTTTCATTTAGTCCTCATTCTATTGCTTTTGGCTTTCTGTGCTTGTTTTAGCCATGCATCTTTTAAAACCAGAATTATCTATCTAAAACTTTAATGTGACTTCATCATTTCCCAATCTATGGTCCTATACTGGTTGTCTGTTGCCAATAGGACAGAATCTAAGCTTGATCCACACCGCACTGTTGCTGCCCTTCCATTTTCCATTCATCTGGTTTTCTTAGCCCAGGATAGCCTTATCTTCCTCTTCACTGGGAGTATATTTCAGATATTGCCTTTTACAGAGCTTCTCAGGGTGGATAGGTAGGTACCCCTCATTACTTTTCCCTTAGTATTGTCTGCATACCCTTTTTTCTTCTTGTGCATGGTCTGTTGACCATTGCTTATTCACTATGGCATCCCTGGCTCCTGAGTGCCTCCCACACAACAAACACTAAACACAATTATTCTTGAATGAATAAAGCATGAATAAAAGAGAAAGTATATCCTTGAGGATAGACATTGGCATTCTAGTAGCCAAAAAAAGCATACTTTCAATTTTAAATCCATTTCTTAGTACTCCCATTAAGGGTACATATTGGAAATTTCTTGCAGGCTTGGTAATTATGAGACAAACTGAACAGGCAAACTGAGGATTAAATGAATAATGGTAAATTTTGAAACAGACTAGATGCTGTGTTTGTAATGACCTTACTGAGGTAGATGTGCCCTGTAATATACCAAGAGATCAACTAGCCAATCCACTATTTTGTTGCCATCCCCTATAACAGGATCTTTCTGGGGTTGTATTACTTTCTCTGATAAATGGAGTAATTAAGGAAAGGGATCTGATCAATTATCACTATTTTTATAGCTGTTTTCTTGGGCAACCATACACACAATCACAGGAAAATAGGCAACTTATCAAAATAAATGAAGTAACTATCATGGTATATAGAAAATAAAGTCAAGATAAACCTTTGACAGGACTGAAAGTCTAATTTATTACCTGTCTCATAGGTCTCTTCTGGTGATTCTGAAGCCAAACCTCTGATCTTCACATTTGTCCCCACTGTCAGAAGACTACCAACCCACTCTAAGTTGGCTGACACCTCTAAATTCCTTGTTAAAATTCCTGAGGAACCCAGTGATAAGAATCCAGAAACTGTAAATAGGGTAGGATTACTTTTGTTCTTTTTTTGTATTAAGCAATTGTATATTAAATATTAATTGTCCATAAGAATAACTTGGAAATTTGTATGAATGTTTATTTCCTTTGCACAAAGTGAGATGTCTGTGAAATGTAAGGCTGACTAAAAATATAATGTGTAATAGAAACCCAAACTTTATCATATTCTCTTTTTCTCTAATACACTATTCTCAACTTTTCTCAGTTGACGTCCTATTCCTTGCTCTTCACATGCACATTCTGCCTCCTAGCACTTCCTCTTCTCCCAAATATGTCTTAAAAAAGTAAAAACAAAATTTCTTGAAAAGTTTGATTTTCTGTCAATTTCTTGACAGAAAATACAAGATAAAACAGTGATGTATTATTGTTTTACATGCAATAAATAAGCAAAATTTAAAATGTGCAATATCCTGGGCTGAAGATATTGTTTTACATGCAATAAATAAGCAAAATTTAAAATGTGCAATATCCTGGGCTGAAGATATTGAAGATATTGAAGATAGTGAAGATATTGACATGCTCACACTTTGCTACTAGCTTTGTGAATTTGTATAAGTTTGGTGGAAAGCCCTTATCCACAGTCATAAAAATGTGTATAACCTTTCAGTGATCTAACTCTTGGAAATGTTTTCCAAGGAAATAGTAAAGAAGCAGAAAAATGTTGTGTAGGAAAACAGGAAAAAATAAAAATTGTCTAATAGCTAATAATCAGAAAAAAGTTAAGAATGTGATAATACATCACTTTCAGAAAGTTATAATCATGGCAATTATGTAATTTTATGGCAAAAGTTACTGTTATAAAACAGTAAGAGACAAGATAGATTATCAAATTCTATTTATATGCTGATAATGCTTATCTAAAATGAAGACCAAGACTGGAAATAAAATTAAAACAAACTTTAAAGAATCCTGAAAATGACTTTTGTTAGACTAATGACATTTTGGGTGAAAAAAACTTTCTCTTTAAAATGTATTTCAGTACCATCTCCTTATGAGCAAAATATGACTGGGGGACTTTGGGGCATTCTTGAACCACTAAAAGGGGATAAAATAATCTGATTCACCTTGTCTGTATGAAAACATCCAGAAAGTTATAATATATCTGTGATCTGAGATTTTCAATGCTACTACCTTATTTCAAAGACTCTTGAGGTCAAATTATTTCAAGGAGATCTTGAATGCTACAATAGGAATTTCTGGGAAGTTTCTCTCTTATAGTACTTGACTACACATAATATATTTATGAGATCCTTTGTTACAGGTGCTATGAGCACATGAGACTGCAGATATATGAATTCATCTTGGTTGCAAACCTCCAGAGCTTCCTAAGATGTTGATATTTGCTGATTGAAATGATAAACACACAACTACATATTTAAAATATTCAAGATTTTTCTCCTATTTTTAAAAATAGTTTAGTATTAGAATACGGTAAATCATCCCTTGATCATTTATATATTTATCCACTATTTACTGAATACACTATATGCTTGGTGCTGTGTTCTGAATGAGTAAAATCAACTCACATAAGTCATTATTGGGAAGGCATGCAATAAAAAAAGTGAAGTGTATGTAATAAAATTTCAGACAGTGATAAAGCTGTAAAAAATATATCAGAGGACAGAGAATCATGGACTATAGGAAGGGAATTATTTTAGATCATTAATAATGTTTTCAAAAACTAGTTCAATTATTGCCATCTTTTTAGTTATTGCTATTTTTTGTAATAAGCAATTTGTCTTTGAATCCTGTTATTTTTAATTTAAACTTATTTTTGGGTTTTTGTGATTGTACAGTATTTTAATTTAAAATGCGAAATGACCATTGTTCAAGAAATCCTAATTGGAGGCAATTTGTGTTTTGCTTCAACTAAATTATCATCAGCTGAAAAATGTGCAATGGATATATAAAATCACCTCCTTATTTTAGTTGTATATAATTAGTAGTTTGACTTCTATTTTCACGCATACAACATATATGCACATAATAGCATATGCTAAATTTATCATCATGTTTGAAATTTCATTTATTTTAGTTTACTTAGTGTCTTTTTAAATGTGCTATTCCTAAGTAATTTTAGGCCTAAAGAAATGTTACAAAGAAAAGGATCATAACCACAGCATGGTTATCAAAACCAGAAAAATAAACATTGGTCTTTTAAACACAATCTTAGTGTTCACTGCTGCCATTGTTTCAGAAGATGTTTGATAGCTTGATAAAGCTATCTTACTCTGGTCTTGTAAACCCTCTATGCACTCATAGAAAATTGGATGGGAAAAGATTTAGAATTACAAAATAAAATAGCAGTGGAAAATACTTTGTACTAAAAATATCTACTTGTTTTTTTGGTGTCTTATTCTTGAGTTCTTTTCAATTAGTTCAGATTGTTTTGTCTGAATGTCTATGTAGTTTATTGCAATTTTATTTTTCCATTCAGGCTTTTGGAGATATTTGTATTATTTTAGAAACTTTCAACGGGGTTTCCTTTCTCTCCTGGCTTATATAGGATATACAGGTTTTGCTTGACCAAACCCCATTTGTTTCATGAATGTTTCCATTAACTTCAACTTCATTGTTAATGAAGTTGAAGTAACTTCAAGTTATTCATTAACTTCAACACAATCTCTCCTAAACCAACCTAATTTTTAAATATATTAAAAAAAATCTTGTCCTTGGAGATTATAAGCAGATTAAACTTTAAGTGTACATGCAAAAAGGAAGCCATTGTCAGACCAATGTTAATGCTTTTATGCCTCTACATTAATTGCAGTCTGAGTCCAATGAGTACTTGACGTTGAATGCTGGGAGCCAACCAGAGAGAAACCAAGGGACATTGATTTATCCTTCAGAGGTCAGTGAAAAGATTTCACAAGAAAGGGGATTTAAAGCAAAAGAACTTCAAGGAATGCAGCAAAGTGACCTCTTCAAAGCTGAATATGTCTTTATTGTGGACTCGGAAGGGGAAGATGAAGCTACAAGTGGAAAAGATGAACAAGGCCCCCCTGGGGGGTTGGGCACCACAGCTTCTCGGCCCAAGTCTCTAGCAATTTCCTCCAGTCTGGTCTCTGACGTGGTACGTCCCAAAACACGGGGGACAGACCTCCAGGCCCCATCACATTCTGAAATGCCTCATGGGATTGCCCCTCAGCAAAAGCACGGGCAGGTAGGTTTTTCTTCTTCTCATAAGAAAAAATGTTTATATACTCTTTATCCTTAGTCTGCAAAGGCCTTCCTGTTTGAGGCATACAAAACTCTCAAAGAAAAAGATGTTGAAAAACCAAAATCCCAAGATCATAAATCAACACAGAGTAAATATAGATAATACATTCATAAGACAAAAAAGATTATATAATTGTACTCTGAATTGGCTGAAGAGAAAATGTAAAATGTTCAGCTGGAGTGGATCTGGGGGAATGTTATCTCTTACTTTTGAACAATTCTTGGAAAAGGTTGACTCTGGGAGTTTCTTAGGAGAGAGTGCCTGGTTAGCTGAATGCATCCACAAGCATACTGCAGATATGAGAAAGATCCTGTGGGGAGACATCAATTGGATGTTAGACATAGGCACATTATTTTTAAACTACTGAAAGAGTAGTAAAAGGATATGCTAGGAAGTAAGAGTGTGTAAGAAAAAAAAATTCTCACCTGTGTTTCTTAAGGAGAATATCTGTTGTGGTCCTGGAAGCCACTAACACAGGTCTTGCCTCAGTGAAATGGGAAGAAGATCCTACCCCAAAACTTAGCAGCAAAATTGAATAGTTCCTTTAAGTTGGAGAACCTATTTAAGACCCATTTCTGTGATGGGAGGAGAGAAAGGGGGTAGATAGGGAGGGATTCTGAAGAGAAAAATGGAAGAATTTGCCATTGGCTGGCTATTTGTTGTGATGAAATTATAAAATGACTCTGAGAAGGCATAGGTAGAATGTCAGGTATGCAGAGGCTGGCTTTGGGAGTAGACAGTGGATGCAAAGTTGTCCTTGAGAAAGCATGAGTCAGTACCCAGGATTTCCTGTTTAGGATCTGCTAAACCAGGCATTTGCAACATCACAAAGTAGTGGGGAGAACATTTTTATTGATGAGTTGGCCTTTTGGTGCTGCTATGACCTATGCTTGGATATCTTATTTTGGGTGCCACCTTATTTTCATTTGTACAGCCTTCACGGACTTCCTGACGCTGAATTTATGCCACCTATAAGCATCCAGTGTCCTTAAGCTATATTTTGGTGATAGAAAACTCTCACTGGGATACCCCACCTCAGTCTACTGAACTAAAATATTTATTTCTTCTCAAAATTTATTCTTAGACAGTTGGAACATTGGAAATGTTCTAATCATATAATTAAACATATTCTCAGTAAGCAGTGATAGACTTAAACATTTCTTTCTTGCCTTGGGAAAGATGATAGAATAGCCAAGTTGGAGACATGGGGGTTTCCAAAGTCAGGGAAGAATAATTTGATGATACCAAGTATAAGTAAACAAAGAAAATATTCTTAATGAAGCAATTTTTGGATTTTTGCTTTACTTTTCCCCTCAATTGTTAGATTTCTTTCCCTGAGTTGGTCATTTATTTTTATATGACCAAGTACACAGAAGTCAAACTAGAGACTGAACATACTTTGGGATCTTTTGTCCAAAATGATCATATGGCAGTAGATCATAGTCGACATAATCAAAACTCTTAATGAAAAGGCAAAGTTTAACCTAATTCATTGGCGGTGGCTGAAGATGATGGTTACCACTAATGGGGGAATAGTGGTTCTTGAAATGTTTGGGAGTAGCCATTGTTTCTGTTTCACTTTCCTATAATAATCTGTTTGAGGGTTGCCTGAGTGGCTCAGCAGTTGAGTGTCTGCCTTTGGCTTAGGGTGTGATCCCGGAGTCCCAGGATTGAGTCCCACATCGGGCTCCCCACAGGGAGCCTGCTTTTCCCTCTGCCTATGTCTCTGCCTTTCTCTCTCTCTCTCTCTCATGAATAAATAAATAAAAAATCTTAAAAAAAATCCATTTGAGTGATGAATAGTAGACCATCATCAAATAAAAATAAGATAAAATAAGAATAAGATAACTGTTAACCACAAATGTCAATCACAGAGACATCACCAGAGAACCGAAGAAGGCATTCTGAGAATTTTAGTGTAGTCAGTAGCAGAAGCAACAAGTTTAAAGCATATTCCTGATTGGATTACTTGATGCCAGCAACATCAACTTTTCAATCAGAAATGTAGTCATTTAAGTGAATTTCTGGTCTACCTGGTAAAAACGAATCTGTGTATAGAACTGTCCATAAACTAGCACTATTAATCAGCAATAATTTATTAAGCTATTCAACAAGATGCCTTCAGTTCCTGCTCTGGCTTTTAATCTTTCCATAAACTAGCCTAGATGTCATTTTCTATCCAGATCTTCTACTTCTCTTCTTCAATTCTTCTGAACTATCACAAAAGTACATACTTCATACTTTTCCATCCCTAAGCCCCTGATTCCTCCAAGTATAAAGCTTTTTTCTTTCCTGGGCACATTCCATGTTGTGCTAGGCTACTCGATACTCTAAACTCAGTTCAAGGGCAGCCCAGGTGGCTCAGCGGTTTAGCGCCTGCCTTTGGCCCAGGGTGTGATCCTGGAGACCTGAGATTGAGTCCCACATCGGGCTCCCCGCAGGGAGCCTACTTCTCCCTCTACCTGTGTCTCTGCTTCTCTCTCTCTCTCTCTCTGTGTGTGTTTGTCTTATGAATAAATAAATAAAATCTTTAAAAATAAACTCAGCTCAAGTAGTGCCTCTTCCTAGAGACATTCCCTATGAAGTTAAGACTTCTCCTCCATCTTTACCATTTTCCATATAGTTTTTTAGCCATTTTAGGAAATCTCTATTATAACTCCTTTCACCCTACTGTAATAATGGATTATCTTCCTTCCTCACAAAACAGAGAGCAATATAAGTCAAGGTTTGTCTAATTTATTTCTGTGTCTCCAGCACTTAGTACAGTGTCTTGCATGCAGGTGAGGTTCAATAAAGTATGTAAACTGAATAAATATTTAAGAGTTCACATCTTTGAAGTCTTTACACAGATATTGACTCCTTTATGAAGTCAGCTTTGGTTCTCTGAGTCAAAATAAACTATCCCTCAATATGATTCTGATAGCTTTTTCTCTGTACATCTTTTATAATACTTATCCTATTTCAGCATGTATTATAACTATTTAGGTGCATGCCTTATCTCCCCTAGCAGATTGTAAAGTCTTTAGAGGTAAAATCCATGTTAAATACATTTTATTAAACATTTTGTTCCCCACAGTGGTTACTATTTTATCATAAACATACTCCATATAAATATTGAGTTGAATATATTGATGTTCCAAATACTTTCATTGAAGTAACATGTTTAAATAAAAGTGCATTATGTTAAAAAAATCACAAAATCGTTAAAAAATTTAAAGTGTAGGTCAAAAATAATAATGATATGTAAAATAAGCAATTGAGTCAAAATCCTCTCAAATAAAATTCAGAAAGAAAGAGTAATGTTTTTGAGTGTTGGCATCTTAAGTGTTGAGGTAAAAGTCTAAACTGTCTTAACTAGGGATAAT
This sequence comes from Vulpes lagopus, assembly GCF_018345385.1. Lineage (NCBI taxonomy): Eukaryota > Metazoa > Chordata > Mammalia > Carnivora > Canidae > Vulpes > Vulpes lagopus. Next base: position 51,482,659 of record NC_054824.1, on the reverse strand, counting down.
ATTAGAGTTAAAAGAGAGGTGAATATACACATACAAACACAGAGTGATTTGGCTGAAAGATCTATGATAAAGCCTATAGCAACAAGCAGTGACAGTAGGACTAAAAAGAACTTACAGGGTAGAATTAACTGGATTTGTTCATTGACATATATGGGAAAAGTCAAGGATGGATGAAATTTCTAACCAGGGAAATTGGATGAATGTTGATATTAATTGAGGTTTTGGGAAGTGATAGGAAGAGATAAGACATTTAATGTGGAGTTTGGGTTGCCTTGATGGCACATCATCATGTGCCCCCTCTGCTAGGGAGCCAGAAGTATGAATCTGGAACATAGGAGAGGGATAGGAGACTGGAGATATTTGCTACATAAGTTGATGAAAGTGGAGATATTTACTCATGGAAATAATTTGGAACAAAAAGACATAAGGTTCAAGTCAGAATAGAAGCCAATGACAGAGACTGTAAAGGGCCTATGAATGGGCCACGTCCTTTGGAAGGACGTCCTTTGGGCCACGTCCAAGGAAGTTGAAAAGAGGGATTTCATGCAATGAAAGTTGGTGGGATGTTTAACAAAAAGAATAGTCTACAACAAGGTCAAATAAAAAAATATTATTAATACAAAGAAAAATCAAATAAAAAACAAGGTCAAATAAAGTAGGACCTTCAGAGCCCATTATATCTGAGAATTAGAAGGTCATCAAATGACCTAAATGGGAACAGTGTGAGTGGGGTGATAGGGACAGAAATGAAGTTGAGAAATAGATGGGTGGTAAGGAAAGGAGCCCATGCACTAGAGAGATGCTTTGGGAAAGCAGGAATGACACTGGCAACATAGTGACCATGTTTCTCTGGGTAGTTTTTTGAAATAATAAACCTTAGTCTCCTCATTTGTAAAGTGGGATAATGATATCAACCTTCCTTGTGAAGATTAAATGAGATAATGTATGCAATGTGCCTAGAACAGTGCCTGGCTCATGGTAGGTTTTCAACAGATGATTTACCATATTTAAGTTTGAGATGGCAGCATGTTTTAGGGTACAGGGTAAAGAATTTGTGAGGTGGGAGAGGTCTTGTTTAAAATTTTTTTTTTCAAGATTTTATTTATTTATCTAAGAGAAAGAGAGAAAGGGAGCATGAACAGTGGGGAGAGGGAGATGCACAGACTTCCCTCTGAGTGGGGAGCCTGATACAGGGCTTGATCCCAGGACCTTGAAATGATGACCTGAACTGAAGGCAAGATACTTAACTGAATGAGCCACCCAGGAACCCAAGGGAGAGGTTTTATATTGGTTCAAAAGTAGCTTGGGTATAAGAACAGAGGGGAAGATATGGAAAATGAGGTCAGAAAAACTGGCTGGGAGTAAATAAAGTATGCTTTTACATAAAAGTCTGGGAAATTAGGACACTGGCATGCATATTTATTAAGTACCTAGATTTTATGGATCCATGGAAAAAAATTACAACAAATTATTTGGGTAGGGGGTTAGACATAGAAACCTTCCTAATACCCCCAGGCTTCAATCTGCTCTGATGCATCCCTGAGATCCCTCAATGGTAGCATGTTATTTCCTCTGAATGATGAATAAATTTTGCCATTAGCCAAAGGGGCAGAGGAAGTACATTTATGGAAAATCAAGTTATTTTAACAATTCCAGCAGAAAGGTGATGGAACCTTTTATTTAACAGGAGGGTCTCCTGACTTGTTGATGTCAGAACCCAGTTTTTTTCTTGCTGATGAGGTAAAGACTGAATTTGGTATCAGAGTCATTGTCCCCTTCCCCTGCTCATCTTCACTATCCAGAGTCTAGAGAAGAACAAGAGGGGATAGTCACTGAGGGAGGTGATGAGGCTTTCTTCAAGGAGACACTATGTCCCTGCACTCCCACTCCGTCCTTCTGTTCCTGAATCCACTAGACACTGTTTCTTCATTCCTGCATGACGGTAATATGACAGGCATTAGGGAGTAAGGGAATTAAACTGTATAAGGCATAGTACCTATCTTTAAGGAACTTGAAAAAGATGCACCTGAAAACAGTGGCAATGGAAGGGAACATGTTCTAGGAAGGAGGGGAAGTTCAGGGGGAGGACGCCTAGATCAGCCCAGATGATCAGGAAGGGTCACACTGTAGGTAGCTGAAATGTGAACAATGAGTACACAAGTTTTCTTGGCAGATAACTAGGGCCTGGGCATTTCAGACAATGTGAATGGCCAGGGAAGTACCAACATATAAGAAGAGGATGGAAAAAGACAAGGGATATGAAAAGGACTTATCAAACGATAGGAAATAAAGTAGGAGACAGTGATAAAATAGAAGACACAGATAAAACAGTTTTTAAAAGGAGGGAGAGTTTGGAAGTCAGATTCTATGGAGAAGTCAGAAAAGATAAGGCTTAGGAAATATGAATCACTGTAGACATTGGCAATAACAGTTTCTGTGGAAGAGTAGGAAGTAAGACCTGTTATGAAGTCAGTGGGAAGTATATTAGTTTTCTATTGCTGCATAACAGATGACCATAAATTTAATGACTTTAAAAAACACCTATTTATTTTCTCTAGGTTTCCATAGATCAGAAATCTGTGCCCACCTGAACCAGTTCTTTACTCAGGGCCTCCTGGCTTAGAAGTTTAGGTGTCACTTTGCACCCTCATCTGGAGGCCCCCAAGGGGAAGGATTTGCCTCCAAGCTCCCTCATGTTCTCGGCAGAATTTGTTTCCTTGAGGCTGTACATTTCATGGCAGCTTGCTTCTTAAAGCTGGCAGCAGAGAAAGAAAATCTCCGCTGCTGAAATCTCTAAACTTTGACCCTCTTTTAAAGAGCTCACTTAATTAGGTCATACCTACACAGGATAATCTGTTGACTAACTCAAAATCACCTGACCAGGGACTTGAATTATATCTGCAAAACACCTTCAGCTTCGCCGGGTTCTATTTGAACCATGTCCTGGATTCCACCCGTACCCAAAAGAGGGGGATTACGAAAGGGTGGGACTCCTTGGGAAGTCTCTTTAAGGTGTTTTGGCTACAAAAGTAAGGAAATCAATATCATGATTGTGTGGTGCACAATACTGATTTTTTTTCACTAGTAAATTTTATTATTTTGATTGATTTAAAAACTTTTCATCTTGATTTCTTTCTGAAACTAAATAAGAAATGTATAGTTTTTCTTAAAAAAAGCAATGATGTTTTATAAATTGCCCTTTCAGATTTTCTTGTCAGCCTGTTTCAAGGAAATCCATGTGTTCAATATACTTGCTCGAAGTTTAGCCCATACCAAATGGTTGTTTAATCCAAATATCTGAGCAGCAAACTGAGCTAATCCCTCTGGTGAAAGTATGGTCAAACAGCCAAGACCACTGGGTAATTGAAGAGAGTCACTAAAAAAACAAACAAACAACAACAACAACAAAAACAACAACATGGGTCTGAAATTAAGGGATATACAGGATCCACAAAAATCTTGGTGTATGTGTGTGCATATGTTTTTATCAGTCAGCTTTTGCTGCATAACAAACCATGCCAAAATGTAGTGTTTTTGAAGAGTGAGCATTTATTTAGCTCAAGTATCTACAGGCCACCAATTTGGCTGTGTTCATTTGGGTGGTTCTGCATATCTGAGGCAAGGTCAGCCAATCTTTGCTGTGGTTCACTTATTTGTCTGTAAGCAGTTGCTGGGTTGGCTGGTAGCTCATTAGCTGAGATGTCTTGTATCCTCCAGTGGACTAGCCTGGGTGCATTCACATCAGGGTGATATTCCGTATTCAGCAAGCTGGCAAACTCTAAGGCACTCCTGGCTTCCAAGTCATTGCTTCTTGGATCATGTTTGCTAATGTCCCAGTGGCCGGACCAAGTCATAAGGCAGTTGAGATGGAGTGGTGAGGAAAAGGACTTTACTTTTTTTTTAGGAAAAGAGTATTTGGGGCATTTTTATGATCCACTGCATGACATTTATTACTATGTTTTTCAAGATTGGAAGGATTTTGGTTTATATTTACGGGACAAATGAGACAGCTAATAAAAAAGAAAAAGGATGGATACATAGCACGTGGGGGATAACTGATGAAATAAAATTCCCAAGAATGCAAGAGCTACTGTGATTCAGAGTATATAGGGAAAATTTACCTTATAAAATATGAAAATTCAGGCAGCCCGGGTAGCTCAGCAGTTTCAGGATGTGACCCTGGAGACCAGGGATTGAGTCCCACATCGGGCTCCCTGCTAGGAGCCTGCTTCTCCCTCTGCCTGTGTCTCTGCCTCTCTTTTTCTCAATGTCTCTCATGAATAAATAAATAAAATATTTAAAAATAAATAAATAAAAATAAAAGATGAAAAGTCATTATTTTTCCTTAGAAGGGAGGAAAAGGAACAAGAATAGATCTAGAAAATAATAGATTTTCCTGGTAATCTCCACTTTTCCTTGGAGAAAGTGAAACTAGGTCACCTATTGAGTACAATGAAGGAAGTGGTAAGAGCAGGGTTCATGGAGAGTGTTAACTTTTTCGAAGAGCTGTTATTCAGAGCAGAATAGGAAGCTGAGGCCAAAACAAATGAAAAAACAACAAAAACCAACCAGCAAAAAGCTGAGAGGTATGAGCCCAGCTGAGACATTAACTTTATGATGACATCAATCTATAGTGCCTTCCCAGACCACATGTGAGTTAGAGAAAGATGGCCACTGTTTCTCTGCACCCACAAGTACAATAATTTCAGATCCACTCTCACCTAGTGCCTATATACAGGACACGTTCCCAGTGTCAAAAGGACTATACCTTTTGGATTATACTAGCTAATCAAGAGGACTGTATTATTTTTTGTTTCTTTTTCTCTCCATTCCCATTCTTTTTAAAATTTCAGTATAATTAATGTGCAGTGTTATATTAATTTTTGGGTGATCAATATAGTAATTTTATAATTCTATACATTACTCAGAGCTCATATGATAAGTATACTCTAATCCCCTTCACCTATTTCACCCATCTCCTCACCTACCTCCCCTCTGGTAATCATTATACCCTCTAGATCCATCCATATTGTTGCACATGGCAAGATTTCATTCTTTTTATGGCTGAGTGCTATTTTGTGTGTGTGTGCATATGTATCTATGTATTACCTCTTTATCCATCTATCAGTGGACATTTGGGCTGCTTCCATAATTCAGCTATTATAAATAATGCTGCAATAAACATAGGAGTGTACTTATCTTTTCCATTTAGTGTCTTCATTTTCTCTGGGTAAATACCCACTAACGAAATTACAAGATCATATGACAATTTATTTTTAATTTTTTTGAGGAACCTCCATACTGTTTTCCACAGTGACTGTACCACTTTGCATTCCCACCAGCACTGCACAAGGGTTCCCTTTTCTCCACATCCTCTCCAGCATTTGTTTCTTGTGATTTTGATTGTAGCCATTCTGATAGGTACAAGGTACTATCTCATGGTTTTGATTTGCACTCCTCTGATAATGAGTGATGTTGAGTATTTTTTCATGTGGCTGTTGGCCATCTGGATGTCTTCTTCAAAGAAATGTCTGTGTATGTCTTCTGCCCATTTTTAATTGTATTATTATTATTATTATTATTATTATTATTATTATTTTGGTGTTGAGTTGTACAAGTTCTTTATATATTTTGGATCTTAACCCCCTATCAGATATGTCAATTTCAAGTATCTTCTCCTATCCCACAAGTTGTCTTTCAGTTTTGTTGATCATTTCTTTTGCTGTATAGAAGTTTTTTATTTTGATGTTGACCCAATAGTTCATTTTTGCGTTTGTTTCCCTTGATTCAGGAGATATTTCTAGAAAAAAGTTGCTATGACTAGTATCAGAGAAATGATTGCCTGCTCTCTCATAGGAATTTTATGGTTTCAGGTCTCACATTTAGATCAGTAATACACTTTGAGTTACTTTTTGTAGGTATGAGAAAATGTCCAGTTTCCTTCTTTTTGCTTGTAGCTGTCCTGTTTCACAGACACTGTTTATTGAAAAGATTGTCTTTCTCCTATTGCATATCCTTGCCTCCTTTGTTGAAGAGTAATTGACCATATAATCATGAGTTTATTTCTGGGCTCTCTAATCCTGTTCCATTGATCCATGTGTCCATTTTGTGTGTGTGTGTGTGTGTGTGTGTGTGTGCTAGCACCACACTATTTTTTATTACTATAGCTTTGTAATATATCTTGACATCTGATACTTACAGTTTTCTTTTCTTTTCCAATATTGCTTTGGCTGTTCAGCGTCTTTTGTGGTTCCACAAAAATTTGAAGATTATTCTCTCTAGTTCTGTGAAAAATGCCCTTGATATTTTGATAAAGATCGCACTAAGTCTATAGATTTCTTTGGGTTATACAGACATTTTAACAATATTTCTTCTTCCAATTCATAAGCATAGAATGTCTTTCCATTTCTTTGGGTAGTCTCAATTTCTTGCATCAGTTTTTTACAGTTTTTAACATGAAATATTTTCACCTCTTTGATTAAGTTTATTTCTAGATATTTTGTTATTTTTTATTACAATTTTAAATGAAGCTGTTTTCTTGATTTCTCTTTCCACTTCTTCATTATTATTGTATAGAAATGCAACTTATTTATGTATATTGACTTTGTATCCTGCAACCTTGCTGAATTCATTTATTAGGTTTAGTAGTTTTTTTTTTTTTTTTTTGCTGGAGTTGTTAGGGTTTTCTATATGGAGTAACATGTGATCTGCATGTAGTGAAAGTTTTACTTCTTCCTTACCAATTTGGATGCCTTTTTCTTTCTTTTTGTTGTCTGATTGCTAGGACTTCTAGTACTATGTTAATTAAAAGTACTATCAGTGGACATCTTTTTCTTGTTCCTGATATTAGGGGAAAAGTTATCAGTTTCACCATCACATATGATGTTGACTGTGGGTTTTTCATATATGGCCTTTCTGATGTTGAGGTATATTCTCTCTAAACCTACTTTGTTGGGAATTTTAATCATGAATGGATGGAGATGTACTTTGTCAGATGCTTTTCTGCGTCTATTGAAATGATAATACAGTTTTTATCCTTTCCTTGTTGATGTGATATATCATGTTGATTGACTTGTGAATATTGAGTCACTCTTGCATCTCAGGAATAAATTCCACTTGATAATAGTGAATGATTTATTAAAATGTATTGGTGAATTTTGCTTGCTAATATTTTGTTGAGGATTCTTATATCCATGTTCATCAGAGATATTGGCCTATAGTTCTCTTTTCTATCAGTGTCTTTATCTGAATTTGGAAGCTTTCTTTCTATATATATATGGAAATATATATACTTATATATATGTATATATATAATATATATTATAAATATATACTTACTTTATGGTTGTTTTTGTATGTAAAAACAAATATATATTGAAATATATATATATTTGTGGGGTTTTTTTTTGTTTTTTCTTTTACTAGTTTGAGAAAAATAGAATTTTTTTTTAAGTAAGCTCCATGTCCAACATGGACATGAACTGACATCCCTGAGATCAAGAGTCACACACTCTAGGACTGAGTCAGCCAGATGTCCTGAGAAGAATAGGTATTACCTATTCTAAAGTTTGGTAAAATTCACCTGTGAAGCCATCTGATCCTACAGTTTTGGTTGTGGGAATTTTTAAGTTACTGATTCAATTTCATTGCCAGTAATTGGTCTGTTCAAACTTTCTATTTCTTCCTAATTTTGTTTTGGGATTTTATACACTTCTAAGAATTTTATCCATTCCTTGCAGGTTGTCCAATTTGTTGGCAGATAATTTCTCATACTATTTTTAAAAATTGTTTGTGTTTCTGTGGTGTTTGTTATTTCTTCTCTTTCACTTGTGATTTTGTGCTCTCACTTTTTTTATGTGTCCAGCTAAAGGCTTATCAATTTTGTTTATATTTTAAAAGAACCACTCTTGATTTCATTGATCTATTCTATTTCATTTATTAGTTTCTATTTCATTGATTTCTGCTCTAATCTTTATTATCTCTTTCCTTCTACTGCTTTTAGGTTTTGTTCTTATTTTTCTAACTCTTTTATGTGTAAGGTTAGGTTGTTTATTTGAGATTTTTCTTGCTTTTTGAGGTCAACTTATATTGCTATAAGCTTCCCTCTTAGAACAGCTTTTGCTGCAGCCCACCTATTTTGAATAATTGCAGTCTCATTTTCAGTTTTTTCCATTATTTTTTTTTAATTTTCTCTTTGATTTCTCGGTTGACCCTTTCATTATTTAGTAACAGGTTATTTAATCTCCATGTATTTATCGTCTTTCCAGACTTTTTCTTTTGGTTGATTTCTCATATCATAGTGCTATGGTCAGAAAAGATGCATGATATGTCTTAGATCTTTTTCAATTTGGGGGGACTGGTTTCGTGCCATTAACAATCTGCTCTGGATTATGTTCCATGTGCACTGTTTTAGAATGGAGTGTTTTGAATTTATCTGTTAGATCCATCTGGTCCAATGTATCATATGAAGCCACTGTTTTTTGTTTTTCTGTTTGAATGATCTGTTCATTGATGAACATGGGATGTCAAAGTCCCCTACTATTACTGTACTACTACTATTTATTTCCTTTATGTTTGCAATTAGCTGCTTTATGTATTTGGGTACTCCCATGTTGGATGCATAAATATTTACAATTGTGTCTTCTTTGTTCCTTTTATGGCTATATAGTGTCCTTCTTTTAATCTTGTTACAGCCTTTGTTTTAATGTTTATTTTGTCTAATATAAATATTGCTACTCCAGCTTTCTTCATTTCCATTTGCATGATAAATACTTTTCCATCTCTTTGCTTTCAATCTCCATATATCTTTAGGTATGAAATGAGTCTCTTGTAGGAAGCAGATTGATGGGTCTTGCTTTTTAACCCATTCCATCATATGTCTTTTGGTTAGAGTGTTAAGTCCATTTACATTCAAAATAATTATTGATAGATGTGTACTCATTGCTATTTGTTACTTATTTTATGGTTTTGGTTTTTTTTGTTTGTTTGTTTGTATTTCTTCTCTGTTCCTTTCTTCCCTGGCTCTCTTCTCTCGTTGTTTGTTGGTTTTCTTTAGTGATATACATGGATTCCTCTCTATCGATTTTTTGCATATCTATTACCAGTTTTTGATTTGTGGTTTCCATTAGGATTCTATATAACATTTTATACATAAGCAGTCTATATTAATTAGACAGTAGCTTAAGTTTGCACCCATTCTAAAAGCACTAAATATTTGCTCCTCATCTCCCCTTTCCCATTTTAGGTATATGGCATCATACTTTACATTCTTTTATTCTGTGAATCCCTTGACTGGTTTTTATAAATAAATTTCATTTTACTGCTTTTGTGCTCCCAACTTTTCTTACTCCTGTTTATAGTCTTTTCTTTCCACCCAGAGTCCTCTCAATCATTTCTTCTAAATCTGGTTTAGTCATGATGAATTCCTTAACTTTTGTTTGTCCGGGAAACTTTTTTTCTATCTATTCTGAATGATAGCCTTGCTGGATTGGGTATTCTTGATTGTAGTTTTTTTTTTTTTTCTTTCTTTCAGTCAGTACTTGGAATATATCATGCTACTGTCTTCTGGCTTGAAAGGTTTCTGCTGAAAAATCAGCTGATAGTCTTAGGGGTTTCCTTCATATTTAGCTGTTTTCTCTTGCTCCTTTTAAATTTCTCTCTTTATCAGTACTTTTTGCCATTTTAATTACTATATGTCTTGGTTTAGATCTCCTTGGGTTGACTTTTTGGTGGGTTCTCTGTGTCTCCTGGATCTGGATTTTTGTTTCCTTCCCCAGATTCAAAAAGTTTTAAGCTATTATTTCTTCAAGTTAATTTTCTTCCCCTTTTCCCTCCCTTCTCCTTCTGGGATCCCTATAATGTGAATGTAATTATGCTTGATGGTATTGCTGAGTTCCCTTAATCTATTTTCATTTATTATTATTTTTGTCTTTTGTTCAGCTTGATTGCTTTCCATTACTCTTTCCTCCAGGTTGCTGATCTACTCTTCTGCTTCTTCTTGTCTACTCTTTATTCCCTCTAGTGTATTTTTAATTGCAATATTGAGTTCTTCATCTCTGATTGGTTATTGTTTATGTTTTCTGTAATCTTTGTTGAGGGTCTCACTGAGATCTTCCACTCTCTTCAAGTTCAGTGAATATTTTCATGACCATTATTTTAAATTCTCTGTCAGGCATTTTATTTTCTCTGTTTTGTTTAGCTCTCTTGCTGTGATTTTGTCCTATTCTTTCATTTGGGATATATTCCTCTGTCTCCTTGTTTTGTCTCTCTGTGTTGTGTTGTGTTGTTGCTGGGTCAGTCTGGGGCTGCTTTGAGCTTGATTTGAGTCAGACTAGGCATATGTCAGAGCTATAGTGCCACTGAACAGTAGAGTGCTATCCTTGTGTTGTCCCCTGGGAAGGTTTTGTTGGTGGGTGAGGCCTGCAGTCAGAAAAGATATCTGCTCCCAGCCCACTGCTGTAGCCACAGTTTAACTGGTCTGTATGATTTTTCTTCTCCTCTCCCTGGGGCAGAAGACAGTTTGAAGTGGTGCTGGCCCATTTCAGGGCTGCTTGCATACTGTAACACTTGTGCTCTGGCTTTGGATGGACTCCTGCCAAGGGCATGTTGGATGGGGTGAGCCTGCAGAAGAGCCTGAGGGTAGGGCATGCTGTTAGGAAGCTAGGTGGATAGTGTTGGTGCTATGATGGTTCCACAGATGTCCATATATGGAGACTCAGGGTGAGGGTGAGGGGTATCGTATCCACCAGCTCTTTTGTTCTTGGAGATATCACCTAAAGATCCCTTCCCCTCCAGCACACTCTCTGAGATTAATAAATAAATCTCTCTCCCATATACCTCAGGCATTTTTCAAAATCCTGGTTTTATTCTGTGTCTCAGTAGGGTGATTTGTTATGCTGTCTCTAAAGGGTGGGAACTCAGTTTCCTATTGCTCTCCAACTCTTCCAGAGCTGAGCCTGCTGATTTTTAATGTTCTAGGTGTTAAGCTCCACTGATTATAAGAACTCCTGAAGTTAGATTCCTCTGATTTTCAAAGCCAGATGTTATGGGAATTTGTCTTCCCAGTGCAAGTCCTCTAGGCCTGGGACACCTGGTATGGGGTCTGCTCCTCTCCTCTTTTAGCACCTGGGGTGTCCCTCCCTCCTAAGGACAGTTCCTTGGGTCATTTTAGTTCCTTGTGTCTCCACCCTTTCTACCCTTTTTGGTGTGACCACTTCTACACATTTAGCTATGAAGAGTCTGTTCTGCTCATCTTTGGGTCTTTTTCTGGGTTATTTACACATTTGTGGGTATTATCTAGATGTATCCATCGAATGAAGTGAGCCTAGGAGCCTCCTACTCCACCATCTTTCCAGGAAGTCCTGTTACTACTTTTTTTTTTAATCAGCTTTTAGTAGACTGGGTCTCAGAGCATAATGGCAGTTGGTGAGGTTGATTTAAGAATGAAGATTTGTCAAGTGGATTGGAAAAAGATCAAGATTGCTAGAATGTTGACAATACTGACAAGAAGGTTGAGAGTAAACAAAGCCCCACAGAGGGGCTCTGTCATGAATGAAAGATCTTTAGTTCACATTATACATGGAGCAAGTGTTGATGACATCTTAAGCATAGCTGTATTTTGATTAGATTTTTAAAAGTCACTCAATTGATAGGTTAGATGGGGTGCAAGTAGAGGTAAGAATACCAGAAACATTATTTAAATTGTTCATCTTTGGAAGGCTGAGAATATATCTGTCTAGGGACATTGCAAGTGTTCATCAGTGAGAAGACCCATAAATAGGTAAGTTTAGGAGGCCAAAATGTCATAATATAATGATTGCATTCGAAGACAAAAAGGAATCTAGAGTTTCTGCTTTGCATGGCTGTACAGATTCAGGAGGAAGAGCTCAACTATATGGATCAATATCTTGTGCTGTCCTAATCTTGGTAACTCTTCAGATAGCAGGTCAATCACTTTGGCTTTTATTCAGGTGCCTTAGAATCTAATACTAATTAGGAAAAATTGAATATACACAAGAACAGTTAATTTTAGGTTGATTAAATTACAAGGCATCTCCATAACAGAGATTGGTTGTTAGAATAATTGATGGCTTCTATTCTCTAGGACCTAAGTGTGGATTTAGTATTGAGATTGTCTACTTGATGACAGCAGAACACTGCAAGCATCCTCTCTTACTGAGATTATTATGAATGTATTCCAGAGTTCAGGATAGTCTTTCTAGGAGAAGAGAGTTTTGAAAATAGCTTTGGAGGAGGTGTATGGTAAGGGGACTCAAGGAATCAGAAAAAGACTGAGGATTGGAGAACACAGCCAGGAGTAGCTCTAAAGAGGTATTGAAAGCAAAGAAGTCAACAAAGATCATGTTAGAAATAAATGACGGAGGAACAGAGAATGACCTTGAGGAATAGGAATTAGAACATCATTAACAAACCTAGAGAACAGAACAAGAGGTTATTAATGGAAGAAGATGAAGGGGAAGTAGATTGCAATAGAGTAGTTTATTATCACTGATAAGGGATTTATAGCGTAGAGGTGCATGAAGGAAGTAGTTTATTATCACTGGTAAGGGATTTATAGTGTAGAGGTGCATGAAGGATCTATTCTGAGCTAACTGAGCATTTGACAGGTATCCATTCTTTTTTTCTGCACAAAGTTATTCATGTCTGTACCTCATTTCAACTTTTTTTTAACCTATTGAGGGAAGTTAGGAAAATGAATCTTTTTAAAAAATATTTTATTTATTTATTCATGAGAGACACACACACAGAGAGGCAGAGACATAGGCAAAGGCAGAAGCAGGCTCCATGCAGGGAGCCCAATGTGGGACTCGATCCCAGGACCCCAGGATCACCCCCTGAGCTGAGGGCAGATAGATACCTAATCACTGAGCCACTCAGGCATCCTGAAAATGAATCTTTTTCAAATGCAAAAAAAGCATTCTTTGCTCCTGGGAATTTTTTGAAAGTATGGTGCCACATTTTGTTATTAGTGTAAATTAGGATAGCAAACAGATGTATTTGCAAATTGGAAACAAATACATTGCAAATACATGTTAATATATGGAATAGGAAAATATAATAGAAATATATGTAGGTTAATACAAACATAATAAACTTTATTAAACTTTTCAGTCTTTCTTTTAGAAGTTTTTCAATAATTAACAATTCAAAAGTACAATAAATTGATATACTTATATTAGATAAAATATGATTCAGTGCAGTAGAATGTTTGGTAATTAGAAGCCATAGTCTTGAAAAGTTGGAGGGCACACTTTTTTCCTCTGAGTGAGACTATCAAAATTTAGCCCTTTGATTTTAACATGATAATTTCATGGATAATCTGAATGAATTAATTTATTGTGTTAAATGAAGTTATCTGGAAATATGACTGAAGAGGTAATGGAATTTTTGTTGCTATTATCATTAATTTACAAAATTCTTCACCAAAAGCTACAATGTAATATGCAAAGACATCCTACACAGCCTTGAAATTGCTTCATTCCTTTTGTGAGACAAGACCAGTCATTGGAAACAATGACCTTTCATTCATGTCTAATTACATGAGTCAGTTACATGAACACTGGCTAAGCAGAATTGTTTCTAAGTAAAACTTATGTGAGGGAATTGTTAAGCTTTCTTTCCCAGATGATTGAATTCTGCTTGATTTTCAATAATGCATGATTTTTGGATATTCTGGGTAATGCCAGTGTATTCAAATATTAATTGTGTAGCAAGAATTCTGTGTTGCAAATATATATATTCATTTACACATAAAAAGAAAACTATTTTGGTTTGTTTACTTGAAACTTAGAAGCTTAGGGTGAATTGTTTGCATTTATCAGTTTTAGATGTTTTCAGAACTCAAAAATCTATGAAAATCTTATTTATTTATTTATTTATTTATTTGTTTATTTATTTATTGAAAAATCTTTGCAATAAGTCTGATGGGCACCATCTTACAAAGCAAAATCAAGAAATATCATTTACTGAGTTTGTAAACCAAGCTTTTGCTAAGTTTGTTAGTCACACTTTTTCCTACTATGTAAGGCCTTATCACTATTAAGATAGTAACATAATATCACTTAATAAATATTAATATTTGAGTAACTGATACTCCCTAAATTGTCTTATGAGTCAATAGAATCGAATCAATACTTTTACAGGGAGACCTGTGTTTAAAGATTTGTTTTTTGAATCATTTTTAATTTTAGTATTTGTCTTAAAGTATTGGATGATTTTTAAAGTAGCACAAGAATACATACAACCAGATATCTTTTCTTTCTTTCTTCTTTCTTTCTTTCTTTCTTTCTTTCTTTCTTTCTTCCAATTTGTTTAGAGATTGGTGGGTTGCATTGTTTCAGGCAGACTACATTTGTAAAGCACTCTGTCTTTTTTTTTTTTTTATGAAAGCATACCTACCTTTCCCAGCATAATCCAAATCGTTCATTCCGGCAAATAACTGGGGAACATTTTTTCATAAGTTAAAATTTGCTCTGTATTTCAAACTAACTCTCTTAATTTCTCATTGTTGATGTCAATCATGTTGGTGTTGGGTGCTGCATCTTTTGAATTCTGGTCATTTTTTGTAGTTGCATAATATGTAGGAGTACTTTAAATTTTTAGAATTTTAAATACTTGAAGTGTGTTAGATTTTTTAAGGATTATAGTCATATTATTGTAGCTATTATATTATTATACTATTATATTTTTACAATGGAAGAAAATCTATTTCATTTTCCAATGTGAATTTTGAAACTTATATTGGTAATTTAAATCTTTTCAAGTCACACAATTCCAAATTAAAATAACTGCTTTAGATGTTGTCAGTGAATTACTTTCCAAATGGAAACATGGATATGCAATTCTATATCGATGTTCTTCCAGGGAATAAATGAGGCATAAAATATAAGACTTCACAGTTTTTTATATTTCATTTCAAATTTAAAGCAATGCCTCATTAGTGCAACAGAATTTCCTCCATTTTTATGGAGGCTTAGGTACCTGTTTTGTATAAACTAATAGAAGGACTGTTTGCATAAACACACAAACAACAAGAATATTTTGATAGTTTCACAAATAATGTCCTATTACAATCTGTCTATTTCTTTTTCCTCTAGTTAACTTCTTCTCCCACTACCTCTGAGCATCTTACCTGTAAACCACCTGCTTTCTCCTTTGTTTCTCCAACTAATCAGAAAACGCCACCTGACCCAGTTAACCTCGACGGAGCCTCTGTGCTAGAGGAGTTCCACACTAGGAGGCTGGATGTCAGTGGGGCCTTGGTGGAAGAAACAACTACGTATTTCCAAACTTCTGCTCACTCCTCACCCTTTATTGCATCGAAGGGCACCTCCTCGACGTCACAGTTTCCTCATTCCACTCAGTTATCAGGTTCTAATTTATCCAGTCCAAGAGCAGCAGATCAGAAACATGGACGGGCATCTGAAGTTCTGAAGAAGACATCAGCTTTCACCTCGCATGTCCTTAGCCCCAGAGAAAGCCCGAGAACCACTTCTGCTTCACCATCCTCCAGTGCTTCTCTGAAGTCTAATTCGGGCTCATACATACCAGTCCGTATTGTCACACATTCACTCTCTCCAAGTCCCAAACCATTTACCACCTCTTTCCATGGCTCTTCTTCCACCATCTGTAGCCGAGTGTCATCTAGTGGAAATCTCTCGAAGTCAGGGGTGAAATCCCCAGTGCCCTCCCGGCTTTCCCTGCTCACGGCCATCCTCAAGTCAAACCCTTCTCACCAAAGACCGTTTTCTCCTGCGTCCTGTCCCACTTTCTCTCTCAACTCCTTGGCTTCCTCCACACTCACACTGGATCAAAAAGTAAAACAAACCTCACCCACACCTAAGAAATCTCTCTCTAGCTGCTCCCTGAGAGCAGAGTCTCCAGAGCAACAGGCTTCTGAACTTAGCCAGCAATCCTTTCACTTACCCCTTTTGGCCAAATCTGCTCCCGTTTCTCAGGCATGTTCCCTTTCTCCCACAAAACATGACAGTAGTAGTCTTGCTTCTTTGAATGTAGAGAAAACATCACCCACTTCTTTAAAAAGTAACCCAACACTCTCTCTGCTACAGACTGATACATCAAGTTCTATGGGTCTTCCTCCTGTTCCTCCAACTGTTCCCTCTCTTTCTTTGAAGGGCAAACAGGATGCTGACCTCAGGGGTCCAGAAAAGCCCAGGAATATTCACATACATTCTACATCAGCCTCCTCTGCATTATCTTCTCTATCTCCTCCCACTAACCAAAGGGCCATGCTCTCCTCTCCAGAGAAATGTTTCTATCCTTCTCCAGCTCTTTCAAACCTGATAAACAGATCCAAGAGAACAGCCTCACAGCTAGCTGGCCAGGGGCAGAATCCTTTAACTGCTCCTTCACCCCCTGTCTCCAGTGCTAGCTCTGCTTCTCTTTCCAAATTGGGGTCTTCCCCTCTCCCTCATGCTAATCTGCCCGTTCAGCCGCTCCAACTCAGTCCCTCAACACTGTACCCAAATTGTAGCAGTGGTACCTTACCTTCAAGACTTGGAAAATCTGAAAGCTCCATATCAAACCACAGGTCATCTGTTTCAACCCCATCACCTCCCATCTCTCTAACAAGAACCAAGGAGCTGATTTCACCTTGTGCATTGCCCATGTCAACAGGCCCTGAAAATAAGAAACCCAAGGTATTTTTTTTTTTTTGCACGTTGCATGGTGCATGCTTATTTTGAAATGCGGGAGAATCTTTTTTTCCAGGGGAAAGGTAATTATGATATTCATGCTCTTCCTACTGGAGCTGTAGAAAGTATAATTGGGGCTAGGATTTGGTATATATAAATGTGGAGGTGAATTATAATCTATTTTAAAATGTGCATGTTTTGGTAAAACTCTGATATTTCAATTCCTCCTATTATGGTATCTTCTTATATCCATGTCTCCATGGGCATATCTTTTTTAGGTATAATATGAGTTATTGATTGCAAAGATGGGATTTAAGGTAGCTAGTTCATACTTGAGAATATGATACATTTCTGATTGTTTAATTACATGGATCCAATTGTCCATAGAAATATTCTATACTGATATAATAGTAGACAGGATCAGTGTAAACTGGAATATGACCCTAGATCTAGGTCCACATTCTTACCAAGGCAAATTGAAAACCTTCTATTTCCTTTCTATTTCATTTATTATAAATTTTCCCTTTTTATCAGGTTGATTTCTTTGTTGTTCCTCATGTTCCTCAAATCCATACCAATATGGATTTAGCTATATACATAGAGGATAAAAGGGAATATAATTTTTTTAATATACGAATATTATATTTGATTTATTTTGAACACTAAATACTTAGGAATTATGAAAAAACAGAAAGGATGAGTAGGCTGAGTATGAGGAAATTGAATTAAGAGAGGAGAAATACTGGCTTCTAAGTGCTCTGAAGCAGCCAATTCAGCAAGAGTGTAACACTGGGATTGATTGATTGATCATTTTTATTTATTTTATTTTTTCTTTTTATTACTGAAGTATAATCAACATACAATGTTACATTAGCTTCAGCTGTACAACAAATTGATTTAACAATTTTCTACATTGCTCAGTGGTCACTGTGATAAGTATAGTTACCATACAATATTATTAAAATAAAGAGATCCAAGAGAACAGCCCCACAGCAGCATTATTTTCTATACTGTATTTTCATGTCTGTGGCTTACATATTTTATAACTAGAAGTTTGTACTTCACCTCTCCTCTGACAACCACTAGTTTCTTCTCTGTATTTAAGAATCTTTTTTTTTTTTTTTTTTGCTTTGTTTTGAGATTCCACATGTAGGTGAAACATTATGGTACCATGCACTGTTGGTGGGAATATAAATTATCACAACCACTGTTGAAAGTAGTATGGAGGTTCCTCAAAAAATTAAAAATAGAAATACCATATAATTCAATAATTCAACTACTAGATATTTACCCAATGGAGGGAAAAAGCTACTTTGGAAAGATATATGCACCCTATGTTTATTGCAGCATTATTTATGGTAACAAAGATATGAAAGCAACCTAAGTGTCTATCAACAGATTAATGTATAAAGAAGATGTAATACCACATACACACACACACACACACACAGAGGAATATTATGTAGCCACACAAAGGATGAGATCTTGCCATTTGCAACAACATGGATAGATTTATACTATGCTAAGTGAAATAAGCCAGACTGAGAAAGGCATATTACCATATGGTTTCACTAATGTGTAGAATCTAAAAAGCAAAAGAAATTATAAGAGAAACCAGAAGCAGAATCAGACCTGTAAATACAGAGGACAAATTGATGGTTGCCAGAGGGAAGAGAGGAGGAGGATGGGAAAAATGGATGAAGGGGAGTGGGAGACATAGGTTTCCAATTATGGAATGATTAAATAATGACAATAAAAGGTACATCATAAGGTATATAGTCAAGTATTATAATAGTGTCTTTTGGTGACAGATGGTAGCTATACTTGTGGTAGGCATAGCATAGCAGATAGAGATTTGAAGCACCATGTTGTACACCTGAAACTAATGTAACATTGTGTGTCAACTATATTTCAAATGAAAACACTTAAAAACCCCAACACTTGAGAGACTGCCATTTATTTTAATATGAGAAGGGAAATATTTGAAGGTGTGATCCATAGAGTTCACTTTTCCTGGTTCACTCTGCTCTAGAGCATACCAGCTTCCCACCTATTCTCAAGTAATTAGGATGTGGATCTTATAGAACCAGAATTTAGTTATTGTTGTATAAATAAAATAAAATTATGAAAGTTTCTGTATTATTGTTGTATAAATACAATAAGATTATGAAAGTGCCTGTATTGGGAAGGGATTGCGACTTTTAGTTCAATGCATTGAAATAACAGTTTGAGAGCTTCCAAATTCCATGGAAATTGTGTTCAACTCTGTCACTGTTTGAATGATGAAGTTAAAACAGGAGAGATAAACAACCCACATAATCTTGTTAATGATGTTTCAATACAATTCAACTTAACAAGCATGTAGAAAACACCTGCTGAGTGCCCACCACTATGCCAGCTTTTTGGGGGATATGTGTTTGTGTGTATGTCTGTTTTAAGGAAAGTAAGTGATAATTCTTTGTCTTTAAAAAAAAGTATTTTTCAGCAGAAGAAAAAATATATATACATAATGTGGAAAAGCTATATGGGGTTATTAAATTTACGGTAAAACTTGAAAACAAGTATAAGGCAATATTAACATAGTGTAATATAGATAATACATAATTGTTCACTGAATTCAATATTATAGAAGTATAATTATGGGGTATGGCTAATGAGAGAAGTAACAATAAATGTCAGGCCTGCTAGAAATGTTTAGGATTTAGTTAATGAAGAGGGAAGGAGCTAGCATTTCAGAAACAGTAAATAACCTGACCAAATATACAGAAGATGAACCCAGAGGAGTATGTATAGAGACATAAGATGATTGGTCTTATCATCAAATAGTGATAATTGTAGTCATAATTATCTTAACAGATAACATGCCATCTGTGATATAAGAACTATATAAAACATACAAATTAAAAATTAAAAGAGACTGTCAGTTATACTTTTTATGATCTTATAAAGTTAGTAATATTATTTTTTCCATATTATATACCAAAACACAGAAGCAATAACTCAATATCAATTTCTATAATTTTTAGGTCATTTAAAAATGTATTTTTAGAGATTATTAAGTCCTTGTATTTTAAACTTTCAAAGCAAATGGGATAGAGAAAATCTAACATTTTTCTATAATTCTAAATTTAAGAATCTTATTTATAATGACCTGGTGATTACCTTTTCAATACATATGTGTGGTTATGGAATTAATTTGTTATATATTAAAAACAACCTGATGATATAAACATTACTGTCTCCTGAATTTATTAACAATTATTTCTTGAACCATAGTACCATATAATTAAATTATTCATTATCTTTGTGAAAAGTGATTTTACTCCAGAGGCTTTTTCAAAGTGTTTCTGTTTGTGGTTCACTCTGCTTTGTTCATGTTTTGTCCTATTTTTGGAGAGTTGGAAGATAGTAAGCCCAGAGGGCTTTTGATCAAGTCAAGGTCTTTTTTGTCCTAAAATCAAGTGTGTTGAAGATCTGTTCTCTCCCAGCTCACTTACTGTTCCCAATATTGAAGACTTTTCAGCATTTGCTTTATTTTTTGTTTAATTTTTTAAATTTTCAAGTTAAAAATTCTGTTTATAGAAGTGCATGATAAATTTGATGAACACGAAAATATGAAGAATAATTATATCTATTTTACTTACTTTTTGAAAAAAATGTTTCTTATAATGGGCAGAATTTATCACTTCTGCAAAAATAGTTGCTTTCTGAGACATGCTGTTCTTAGTTATATTTATTTTTTCCTAGCTTCTTGCTATTATCTTTCCAGGTAAAAATCCACCTACATTTTTTTTTATTGCAAACTATTATTTGCAGGAATTGTAACTTAAGTATAAAAATTCATTAAAATGCATACTGGAATAGATAAATTTTATCCTAGTTTCCTTTGATGTTTGACTAGTTTTGTTTTAATTGCTCCGATTATTTCATAGATTCATAAGAGGAAATAGACAAAAGCTTTGGGATATCAAAGAATTCATATGCGTCTATGGGTTGTTTCTTGTCTTGCTTCTTCCACTGTGGTGCTAATCCAAGCATAGTGCTCTCTTTGAAGTCAAGAGCTTCAGATTTAGATCAGCTTCACTCAGTGCCAGATCCCAAAAGAAAAGAGGTCCTAGAATACAAATGGCCATCAAATTAAAACATGAATGCATGAAGGGTATTAGTTCAAAGTGTGGGCCCTACTGTCCTTTGATATTGAAATAAAATGGAACAGCTAGAGTATACTGAGCTAAATTCAGATATGAAGCATATTTGATATTTCTTTTTCATAGGTAGAATCTTAAGGTTTTGAATCTGTATTAGTATGATATAATTGATATAATTTAATTTCAGATATAGTGTTAAAGTATTATTTTACAGTATAATCATGGCCCTAAACACAATGAGAATCTCCATCAATGATGCTCAGTCTACTCTGATTAACATCTACATTGTTGAGATATTTCTGTTCCATAGGAAAGCCTGAATATCATTAAAACGAATTCCTGGAGTTGTATTTGAGTTCCTAATATATTTGGTCTTCATTTATAAAATAGTTAAAATTTTTCTCCTAGGGAATTACCATGGTATTCCATACAGAGATTGGAGGCTATTACCTCAAAACTTCAAACATTTGCCATTAACTGAAGATGGTTTGAAGCTCTTTTTAACTGTGAGGGCTCCAGTGGCGTGCTTGCCCCGACCTTAAAGCTATTTGGATGCATGGCTTGGGAGTCAATTGGGAGCATTTTAATATTTCATGAACATTTATAGTTGGTTTTTTATTTATAAACTCTCATTCCTTGAAGGCATCAAAACATTTCCAAATACATCACATTGAAAAATTGGTGATGGCAATCTCTATGTGATTCTCTCCATTTCTGCTGATCCACGTGTAATTAGGGAAATTAGTAATATGGAATGTACCTCAATGGGCTAAAATAGTTGATCTGGTTCAAGGAAATCATTCGTTCAATAGACACATTCATCAGGTGTTTATTATGTACAAGGCACGTTTCAAAGTCAGGATGTTGCAGCAAATAAATTTGCAAAAATGCTTGCTCACAGAAAGTTTATATTCTTGGGTAGAAAAAGAAATAATCAGTAATTACCACTACCACCTTCCCACTGCCATAAGTAAATTTCCTGGTGTGTTAGCAGGTCATACATGGTATGGAGAAAAGTATAGCAGGGTAAGGAATAGTGTCACAAATTAATATTGGGTGGTCAAGATAGATTTCTTTGGGAAGGTGACATCCAAAGAGGTGATGTGCCTTAAAAGAATATAGTCAGGAAAAATAGCTGATCACAGAGAGTGTTCAGCAAAGATAGAGGAGCCAGTGTGGCAAGAGAAGATTTGTATGAGGAAGTTGAGGTTGTCAGAGACACATGTAACTGCAAGCTGGGGCCTGTGAGATCTTGTGGGCCATTTACTCTTTGCTTTTTAATTTGAGTAAGAAGCCATTGGAGAGTTTTGAATAGATAATTGGCACAATCATGTCTATGTGGCTGCCATGTTAAGAAAAGACTGTAAGAAGGTGAAAGTGGAAATTACCTTAGGAATCTCTTGGAATAATCCAAGCAAGTGATGATGATGGCTTTGGTGTGGTTCTAGTGGTGAAGATGAAGATCATATATCTGTACATATTTTGTAGGTAGGGTAACAAACATTCACAATCCTTTTTCTTTTTAAAGATTTTATTTATTTATTCCTGAGAGACACACAGAGAGAGAGAGAGAGAGGTAGAGACACAGGCAGAGGGAGAAGCAGGCTCCACACAGAGAGCCTGACGTGGGACTCCATCCTGGATCTCCAGGATCAGGCCCTGGACTGAAGGTGGCGCTAAACCGCTGAGCCACCCGGAGTTCCCCAACATTCACAATCCTTTGTGAAATGATAAAATAATTTAAACTAGATATATGTGTTTTCTTTTTCTTTTTGTCCCACTGTTTTGTACACAATTTTTGATGCCTTTGTGGAGATTCTAGATTTTCCAAGATTCTCCCTTTCCTGTTACCACTTATATCTATGTACCAACCAATTCAGTGTCTCATTCCCTTTGTTTCTCTCCAGCTAGCCTTTCTGAATTGAGTTTGGCAGTGATTCACACTCAAGTGTCAGTGATTGACAAAATCTTCTTTTTTAACTCCTTGAGGAGTATTTTCATTTTAATTCAGGGAGAGGCTTGTGCAGTTTAACCCCAAAAGGGGATTTACAAAAAATAAATAAATAAATACATCAAAAAACAAAAAAACAATAGGGATTCAAGGTTATGAGTTCTAATCGTGGAAGTTCACATCACTGAAAGACTTTGAAAAGTAAACATGAAATGCCTTTAGGGTGTACTTGGAAGGGAGAAGAGGGTCTCTAATCAGCCAACTGTGTCTAAGACATGAATAGTAGATAAGAACTAAAATTTTGTTCATGTCCTCTAAATCTTACTGTAGCTTTCAAAAAAATACCTCACTTTAAATCAACAAATATTTACCAAAAACTATTCTTTATCAGGATGGTATATTAGAAATAATAGGTCTTTTAGAGAAGATATTTTCTATCAGGCTAATAGGGATGCCGAAATATTGTAATACAATAACATATTGTATGTTTAGAGTACTAGAAACACAAAAAGTAAATCTCCCATGGAGTAGGGTCCTGGGAAGAGAGTTGTTCAGGGAATTTCTCCCTTTCCTCTATCCCCCACCACTTCCCCACTGATTCAGTTCTCAGGATCATTATAAAGATTATGCTCTCCCAGTGATCCAAGTGTAAGGGAGATATCTGGGCAATTTCCTTCTGTGAGTTGGATCAGGGCGTGGGCTGAGCTTTTGTCTCAGGGAAATTCTGACTCAGGCAGAGCATGGTCATTGATGAGCAGGAAGTGTACATTTGAGCAATGCTCTCATTTCTACTCATGGATATATCAGGAAAAAGAAGTTGGCCATGGTGGTAGGAAGGCTTTCTGCCAGGGTTCTCTCTTGTTGTTCGTGTAATCTGAAGTTCTGCCCTTCACTAAAACTTAGAGTACCACCATGCGTTCAAATTTCTACTAGGCAACTAGTGTAGTTTGCTTTGAGATCTCCTGGGCCCTTATTACTGGATCCTGTGGTGGAATTTTAGGCATCAGCAGCAGATAGGATAGTGATGAGAAATATTTTCTGAAAGGGAAAGATATGTTCTTGCTGTCCCCCTAGGGGACAGGATTTATTTTGCAATTATCTAGGATAAATAGAATTTATAAACAGCATTAGCTCTGATAAACTTATGTAGTAAAATATCATTTCCTTTTCTAAACCTAAATTTTACCCTGAATTTGTTATATAGTGGATATTTATGGGGCTACCTAGGTGGCTTGGTTGGTTAAGTATCTGACTCTTGATTTCAGCTCAGATTATGATTTTAGGCTCATGAAATCGAGCTCTACACTGAGGGTGGAGTCTCCTTAAGATTCTCTCTCTCCCTCTCCCTCTGCCCCTCCTTGCCAAATGAATACACTCTGTCTCTCTTAAAAAAGGGGGGAGGGGCCCCTGGGTGGCTCAGTAGGTTAAGCATCTGCCTTCAACTCCTGTCATGATTTCAGGGTCTTGGGATCCAGCTGTGCTTTGAGTTCCAAGCTCAGCAGGGAGTCTGCTTCTCTCTCTGCCCCTCCCCCTGCTTGTGCTCTCTCTTGCTTGCTCTTGCTGTCTCTCAACTAAATAAAGAAATAAAATCTTTTAAAAAAATAAAAAGTATAAAAGGAAAGAAATATTTTTTGAATGTTGACCAAAGCATAGATTATAAATTGAACACATAAAATTTTTTGCTGGATTTGGGGTCAGGCTAGTCAGTTTTACCTTCTTTGATCAACTGATAGTGATTCCATCCTGTAACACTACAACTTATTATTCAAGTTATATTTACCTTGACTAGAGTAATTTGCAATTTTATTTTTTAATTTTTAAAAAAGATTTTATTTATTTATTCATGAGAGACAGAGAGAGAGAGAGAGGCAGAGATATAGGCAGAGGGAGAAGCAGGCTCCAGGCAGGGACCCTGATATGGGACTTGATCCCGGGACTCCAGGATCACACCCTGGGCCGAAGACAGGCGCTAAACTGCTGAGTCACCCAGGGATCCCTGTGATTTGTAATTTTAAACCAAGGAAGGGAAACCAATAAATTTAATTTAACACCTGGAAGACTTGCAATGCTAAAGAAGAAATATGTTCTAAATTAGAATATTGTTAAGAGAAACCTGAAGAAATATAGTGAGCCCCAAAAATATCTCTAGTGTCAACAAGAATGTGAAAATCATTGATTTTCACATTCTTGTTGAAAAAGAAAGACTACATATGTCTTAAAGACACATAAAGTCCAATAGATGAGGAATGAGAAGGAAACATCTATATGCTCTAAATTCATATCTTCTGGTCATAGCTAATTGTATCTCAAACAGATGAAATTTCTACTTCTATTGTAAATGATGGGAACTAGGAGATTTGCTGGAAAAAGAAGTTGAGCCATATTTTCTATTTTTCACAAAAAAGGGAAGGTAAATTCTGAAAATCATTGCCTATATTCTTTGTGATTGTTTCCAAAAGCAGTTATGACTGAAAGCCAGACATTTTCTTCAAGCTATGAATGTTTATTGAATTGCCTCTCAAGTTCAGCTTTTGTGATTTTTTTCATGATATCCTGAATAAGGAGAGATATGGGATGTGTAATGACATATTTCTGTGAACTCACATGTATTCTGAGTGCCTAATCTAAACCATCCTTGAGGCCACTTTCTATTCCAGCACTCTGTTTTAATTTTCTGTGAATTATTTATCTCACTATGACTTTTGCTTTCTTATTTTTTACTTGTAGTTTGTCTCGTTTATTAGAGTGTAAGCTCTAGAGAGTAATGGCTTTGGATGTTTTGTTCACTGCTGAATCTCTAATATTTAGAGCAATGTAGGTCACAAAGTAGATACTCAATAATATTTTGTTGAATGAATCCATTAGTTGAACTGTCATATACAAATAGACTTACAGGATAAATTGATGTCCACCAGGTCGGTAGAATCCAGGAGGCAAGAGCTCCCTATCCTTAGTATATGACTTGAATGAAGATAAAAATGACTTGCCTAACAAAATGGCACATGAAATAATATAAAAATTCTTATCTTCATAGTTTATAATAACAAACCAAAACTAATCAGGTGAAACTGGGTAGAGATGGTGCCTAAGGTACTATTTTGGGATTTAGAGAAAAAAAACAAACAAAAACATCATTACAGGATGGAGTTTAATTTCAACAAATGTTAAAAAAAAAAAGAGAGAGAGAGAGATGAAAGCATTAGGGATTTAAGGTGGTAGTACACTCAGTGTGGTCCAAAAATATGAAATGACTCCAACTTCACTCTCCTGTATATTCTAAACTTACCACAAAAGACAAGGAGAAATTTCCAAATATTATCATCTTCATTGTATTAATTGGGTTGTTGTTGATATCATGAAGGCGACTATATTCTACTTTGTGTTAAAACTACATCTAGTTAAACATACATTTTTTTAAAAAGATTTTATTTATTTAGAGAGTGTGCGTTTGTGTGGGTGAGTGGGGGAGGGGTAGAGAGAGAAGCTCCTACTCCTAAGTAGGCTCCACACTAAGCATGGCCTGATCTCATGACCTTGAGATCATGACCCAAGCCAAAGTCAGGAGTCAGATGCTTAATTGACAGAGCCAGGTATCCCAATATTCACCTTTTCAAAATTTAAAGGAATATTGACAGAAGAAAGTGATGAGGATAGTGACATTCTTTAATTGAGGATCAGTAAGGGGGGGTTTGTGGAAATAGCAGTACAACTCTCATACAGAATTGAACTCTTTACATGTATCATCATTCCAAGGTGGGAACGAGGGACCAATGGAGTAAGTTAGCAGGAAGCATATTTTGGCTCAATGTAAGGGAGAATTTTGTACCACTTCTAACAATTAGACCTACAAATGCTGTCTTAGGAGGTAAGCAAGTATTCACGTGGTGGCTGAACAGACTGATCAGAGAGATTCATGTCTTGGATGAGGGGGTTGAACCAATGGCCTTCAATATCACATCTAAGTCTAAGATTCTATGGCATTATGTGTGCAATAACAATATATCTCTTTGTACAGACTTGTTCAACTATATACTTTAAGGCAGTTGGGGATAGAAGAACAAACTATGTAAATGGTTGTGTATACTGACATGAGAGGCAAGGGCCTATGGTGCATAAGTGCACAGTTGTTGATTGGCATGTCTACATCCAAATCCCAGCTATGACTTAGTACCTTGTGGCTTTAGATAAGTTACTTAACATCTGTGTATTTTAGTTTCCATATATAAACTGGATATGATATAGAATCTACCTAATAGGTTGGTTGTTGTGGTGATTAAATGAGATAATACACATAAAGCTTTCAGAGTAGTTCCTGGCTCATAGTAATTGTTAGCTATTATTATTACTCAAACTATCATTGCAATTAAGTATTAATAAAACCATCATGGAGTATTGATATATTGTTATGCATTCTTTGTTTAGATTTTCTTTGAGAAAAAAAATATTATCTTATAGAGAAAGTATGGATATTGGATCCAAACAGGCCTGGGTTCCAAACCTATTTCTGTTCTTTACAGGCTGTGTATCTTAGACAAGTCACCTGACCATACCATGCCTCCTTTCCCTAACGGTTCTTTAGCTATAGGGCTTCTGCAAAACTAAATGAGGCACTGTATATAATTTGCTTATTAATGAGTGCCAGACATTATTCTTCACAAAGAGAATGCATTTCATTTTCAGTCATTACCCAAAATATGTCATATGGGGACTATAGCAGTATAGGGTTAATATAGACACAAGGGCTTGAAGGGACCTGAGACTTTTCCTCCAGGGCTGGCATTATGATTTTTCTCTACCTCACCCTTCCTTTCTAAGGAAAATGAGTGTGTTATCTTACTTTCCTCACATCATTTCAATAGAATATTACTTCAATTATATTCATAAAACTCAAAGCTTTGTTTTATTTGACTATCATGTCTTCTTCTATAGATCCTGTGGTCTGCCCAGGGGGCTAGGACAGCTTGGAACCATGTGCCAATTTCTAGCTGGATCTGGGCCCCTGGGGAAACTGTCTGAGACAGGAACTTTTGAAGAGATGGCAGCCTTGACCTTGATTAAGCAGCTTGGGACCCAGAGCAATATCAAAACTGGGGCTTTTGATTATGATAGTATTATGATTTATACAACTTCCTCATGCTCAACCCTCTCTTTCAAATAGGCCACAAAACTGACCTATATTACTCTGAGTTTTATTTAAAAGTCAGGATGTTTTATCATTTGATTCATTAATATCACTGCATTAAGAAGAGCAAGAAATGATGAAGTTTTAAAAAGTGTTTAAGATCAAAAGTTTGGCTTTCTAGCTTTTTCATTATGGGGTTAAATTGCTGATATTACTTCTATTCAAAATATCCTACTTATTAAACATTGCTGCTAAATTTTAGGTATTCTGACTCTTGCTTTTATGAATGATGCAAGAAAATATACCAAGGGTTCAATAAAATTTATAGGCAAAATGTTAGTTAATTATGATACTATAAAAAAGAATCCCTTTCATTTAAAAAATATTTTATTGATTTGTTCATGAGAGATGCAGAGAGAGAAACAGAGACACAGGCAGAGAGAGAAGCAGGCTCCATGCAGGGAGCCTGATGTGGGACTCAGTCCCGGGACTCTGGGATCACTCCCTGAGCCAAAGACAGATGCTCAGCCACTGAGCCACCCAGGCATCCCAGAATCCTTTTCCTTTGAGAATTAAGCAAAAAACCAAAAACATCCCACCCATGTTTATAGGCTAGTACTCTTATGAGCAACATACTACTCATGATAAATTTATATGTAACTTTGTAGAAATGGATGTTTTTAAGTTCTGAGACTATATAGCACATAATTGTCTATAATCCCTAGACTGATATTTTACTGTGATATTTCTTTGTTTCTCATTCTAATAAAATATTAACATGGTAAGCTAATTTTTTCTGTCAAAAACAAGTTGTAGTAATTGTTTTCTTCATTTGATAACATGTCATTTAACTTGGCAAAACTAGTCTAAAATTATGTTCTATTCTTCTCCTTTTTCATCTCCACTCTTGCTTTCTGGTTACTCATTCTAGCAATACAAGACCAAGTCAAGCTACAAGGCTTTTGCAGCAATCCCTACAAACACATTGCTTTTGGAACAGAAGGTCAGTGTTGGCTCAAAAGCAGAGGGAATTTTATGTTTTTAGTGTCATTTTTGTTATATGTTCTGAAATGTCTGTTTTGAAGTTCTGCTTTTACTAAAATGTTTTTATTTTATTTTATTTTATTTTATTTTATTTTATATTTATTTTTGTTCTTAGTTTAGAATGACATGATGAAAGCATCTTGGTGAATAGAATTTGAGACATCACTGATTTATCACCAGAGGCTAAATATGAGCTTAGAATTGTCCAGTCCAATGTAAAGCAGGCCTGGGAAATTTAATTCAGATTTGGATAGATCTCTGTCCTTTGGAATTTTAAGTGGTTGTTATATTCAAGAGTTTCCACCTCTTTTCACATTGATCAAAAGAGTAGAGGGGAAATGGGGTTGCATGAGGACATCTGGCCAGTTTGGTCAAGACTTGGTGACTAGTAGTGGCTTCTACAGGGTAGAAACATGTTAGCTGAGTATCCAACTTAGCTTTGCCCCTTAGATCCTAACATGGGCTAAAACTCTGTCCATTCTCACCAGCCACTGATGATACCTTCATGAATGAGAGAGAGGATTGAGATCACTTCCAGTGACCCAGCTGCTTTCACATGCCTCTAGGGCATTTTTGATTTGCTACTAAGAGTCATTAATTACAAAATTACAGGATTCTGCTTCAGTAGGTAAATTAAATTAAAGCCTCTTGTTTAATAAGCACATTACATATGCTCAAATGAAGGCCAAATGGAGGATTATATCAGAATCAAAATGAAATCAACTACCAGGCCTATGAAATTATTCATTTCATGTTATTTTTGTGATATTTATTTAGGCAATTTATCTCAGTGCATTAAGCCTATTTTTTTTTCGGTATAATTATAGTGTTTCAAATACTGTTATCATAATTTGTTAAAATGTTAATGTTTGCCAACCAGGTGGTATTTTGACCACTGATTTATGAATTTACTTTCTTTTATTTTAATATGATCTGGGAAATAAAATTTTTACATGATCTCTTGTCTAAAATATAAGAATCAGTGGGAGATGCTCAGTAGCATACAAGTGGGTATTAGTGGGCCGCATCTCTTCTACCATAATCTCTGAAAACTGATTTCAATTTATGCACATGTGGTCCAGAGTCTATGCTCAGTCCATGTCTGAATGCTTTCAACTGAAGGGTTGAGGCATCACTAGATTGCAGAGAGATCTGCGACTTTTTCTCTAGCTTCTCTTCTGAATTTCTACCTTTTATAGCTCATGAAAAGATGAGATGGGCCTAATCACTGATTTCAGGAGGCTCAGGAGAATGCAGGAAGTGACATTTTCACCAGTTTCCCCTTATCCTATTGTTTAGGGTTGTTATGTTGAGCCATAGTGCAATGTTTTCTCAGTGCAGACCCTTTGCCCATTTCAGATGGATATTTCTGAAATATGGTTACAGTGTGTGATTCTACAGAAGTGGAGAAACTTTCCTTCTCAGCAGCCAGGCACAGAGAATACAGGCTTATTGGTGTCCCTCCATCATTCTTGTCTCACCTAACCTAGTACATTCTCCTGTACCTGTGGGCTACCACTATATTAATTTTCTCTTTAGAAAAATAATAGTTACTTCTTCTTGAAAGACTCTTATAAAATAAGGCTGGATATCATCATTGGTTCCAGAATCTCTGTCTACCAGCTCTCTTTTCTTCCAAGTAAATGGATTTTAGAGATGATAATCTATTAGTTGGTCATTGAAAATGAAGAATTATTACTTTAATTTCCAGTTTCATCACAAACCCATTTCATAAATGTATGTGGTAACATTACTATGTATTGAACCTAATGCAAGTTCATATAGGAGAGATTTTAGTGTTTTAAATTTTGAATAAGACAAACTCTTTAGGAAAACTTTAATATTTATAGTATAGCAAGACATAAATATCATGGTATCTAACCTAAAATAGTGTTTTTCTAGAGAGAACTGACTATTGTATAAACACTAGTGTGGGTAATTATCTCTTGGCTAAGAGAAATTGGTTTGGACCATAAATATTTGAATTGTTCAAAGGTCACAAGATATGACATGTTTGTTTTTTCTTTAGTGCCTTTGTATAATTTCAATTTACTTATTTATTATTTGCTGGTTTTCCCACATTGTGTATTGCTCAATGAGAAGCCTTAATCCATAAGAATTTTTAAATAACAAAAGTCTTATCTCAAGATTTTTTTCAGCATTTATTTCCTTATTCACTAATATTGAATGATATTTCCTTTCATGGTTGTAGTTTTTAAAAAATTAAATCTGGTAACTTAGGTCTTTTTATCCATCTGTTTATATAATAGAACTCATCCTATGCCATTAAAATCAAAAGGACGTATTTCTGAATTGAGTAGGAAAATTAAGAGTATAATCATCAGAAATTCATCTGTTTGGGGAAGAATTAATACTTTGGAATATTTTTGGAAATCCCTTTAATATCACACAGACCACCACAACTAAAGCAAAGGGTGATGCTGCAGTCCAATTACAATATTCTGTTAGGGTCTATGCTGTGGAATGTCTTAAAGATAGAACTAACAAATTTAATTCAGACAGTTCAACAACCACATTAAACTCACGGTTGATGTATTATATCACATTTTATTTTGTATATGGTATAATTAATGAGGAACTGGAATCACTTTTAAAAATAATGCTATTTTTTAAAAGCAAAATTTTCTCCCAGTTGAAGTAGAGGCATCCATTTCAATCACATAGTAAGCTATTATTGAATCACTGGATTGGTTTCAGCTTTAATCACCCCTAGATGAAGCCCATCATTTTCAGAAGAGTACATTTTGTTGGCAGGGGACATGAGGTTTCTGGTACTTCTGTTCTGTAATTTATTGTCTACATCAAAACTTAAATTCATAGCTTATTCTGTATTCTGTAATTTCCGCCCCCCCCCATGAATGTTTAGGAAGGAAGCATTTTTTAGCTTAAGTCTTAATGAAGGCTTTATAGGAAGAGATAAATATAAAGCATATTTTAATATGTTAGTTTCAGAGTCTTTGACTTCATTTCCTGCCAATAGTCATCTTCTCCAAGATTGAGATGAGAATAAAATACACGTGATTATAAAGCAGGAACAAAGTAATGGATAAGCTTGCATTTGTGACTGTCCACAAACCTTATTACAGTATATTCACCCATATTGTTGAGGAAATAATTTTGAAATTGACATTCCTTTCAGTCTTGCTATGTTCTTCTCAGAGAATGTCAAAAATCTTTCTCTCTCTTATTGACTAATTTTCCTTTTTATTATCTGAGTCAGATAGCAATAGGTAGAAAGTCAAAATTAAATTAAAGGACTCATGTTAACATTCCACATAAATGTCTTTTTATTTTCATTGTGAAATTAAGGAAATAAAGGATGAAGAAAGAAATATTTTCATGAAATAAAACATCATGCATCATTATTATTTAACAAGTGATTCATATTTTTCCATGAAAGTATTTTTTCTTTTTTTATAAAGCAATTTAAGTTCTCTATTCCCTTCCTTACAAGTATTCCTCAGGATAAAATCAAGGCCAGAGTTAGGTACCATTTTTCAACAAATGGCATTTCTAGCTGCCATTTTCAAGACACATTTACTTTATAAGCTATGTGATTTGAAAGAATAATAATAGAGTAGCTCAATTTAATAAATATAACATTTAAATTATAGCATTAATTATTTAAATGAAAGGTAAGGTATAAAAATTATTTTATTTTTCCCAGTAGAAGGAAGTTAAAGAATAGCTATTCTGAGGATAATTGTAAAAATTGTGCTATAAAAATGGGAAGGTAAAGATGTATGCTATTTCATCAGTTTTCAAATCAATTTATCCTAAATTGCCAGCTTAAAATTTTAAACCATGAGTTGGTAAACTTTAATCTAATTAAACATATGTATTTTGGTGAGAATATTTTAAGATCTCTACATGTCTCAAAAATTTAACAAAATCTGGTCGCTAGCTTAGCATATGGCTTATCCTAGAGAGACATCTCTTAATTGATTAGTACAAGTGACTGTGTGTCGATTTTTCTGGCAATGGAAAAGTGCCCAGGACCCAAATCTATTCCAGTTTGTTCTCAAGCAATTGTCTCTTATACACAAGTCTCTTTTAAAGCACTTACCATATTTAATTATGCATGTTGGTAGTGTTTTTTTTTTCCTACTATAAACTATTTGAGGAAATATAGTAGCTTTTGTTAAATGTTCATTGAATGAATTAATTTACTTTGCAGCTGGATAGGTCTCTAAAATGTCCAATTTTATTTCATAGGATTTTAAGTAAAATTTTCGCTCATAAAATCATAAAAATTAAGGACCCTAATGTATTATAATTGGGGCAATGATAATTAAGAATTGTTCTTTAGGGTAGAATAAACTTCATCAATTCTATTTCCATGGAAAAGCTATAAAGGACCTTCCACTATAAGGGAACTAAGTTGATTTTAGACTTGATACATTTTAACAACTAGAAAATACAATCACAATGGCCACCATATTGAGTATTGTAGTGAATCAGACACTGAACTAAATGTTTTATTGTCCTCACAACTCTGTGACTATTTTGACATTCAAAGATGCCAAATAAATGCCCCAAAGCAGCAGGGCTAGTATGTTGCTGAATTGAACCTTACAGGATTATCTCCCAGCCTTTTTCTGTTCACCATACAATAGTGACATCAACTAGCTAAAGTGAAATATTGAGAAAGAAATGACAAATTTTTATTTCTGTCTGCAATACTTTTTTTTCATTACTTGACAAAATGTATTTAAATCCTCATCAAATTAGAGCAACAAAAGTTGTTTTTTTATTTTTTATTGAGTAACAATTAAAGAGAATTGGAAATGATTTAGTTCTGAGACATGAGTGAGTGAAGTTTACAAAGCCACTCTGATTCCTTGAGTTACATTACAGTGAAGGAGGTTTGGGTTGAAAACAAGGATAACTTTTCTGATGTCCTTGATTAAATGAAGGAAAAAAATGAATTTTCCTGCTATTGAGCCTTAATGAATGGGTTTGAAATAGGCTGCAATGGTTGCACAAACTCTTTCTTCTGTGTGGTAGGAACAGATGTTCAACACTTCAAAGATCTTAGGATTATAAGCACCAAGTAGATTTCCTCAATTATTGAACATTTTACACCAATCATAAAAATAATGTAATGATAAATATTTCTGTATCTTTAAAGAAGCTGTATCTGGGAACCCTTTAGCTTACAGTGTACATTTTCCCTTTTTCTTCAGATCTGAGTGCTATTCAGAACTGAATCTCCAACTATATAATCAAAGTGAGATTTATTTTGCCGAGGATATCTCTAATCCTACAAATGGTTTTGTTATTAATGGCAGAAAAGCAAATAAGGCTTTTATGGGCTTCAGAGGATTTATTCTACCAAATACTTAGCTGGTCAGATTAACAAAGTATAGGAGCACTTAGGTTTAGCATGAATCATTTTGAGGGGGGTTAATTTGATAGAGTTACTGGCCCATAAAATTTTTGAAATCCAATCTAATTAGATAGTCTAGGCATCACAAAAAGTTTACAAGACCTTTTTGATTATTCTTCCTTTGAAAATAGCTTACTTTCTAGCTGCATTTAAAATACAACTGATTCATGCTGTCTTCAGATTTTTAGAACTTAATCCTATTGCCAGAGAGCAGGTTAGACTGATTTAATATATCTGACTTAAAAGTGCTTGCAGTTCCATCAGAGATCTCCTTTCAGGTGAGAAACACCTATTATAGTTTACTGGCATATGTTCCCATAAGAACTTTGATTTACAGTGCTAGTTCATAGTCCTTGGCTCTTGATTATAATGTGGTGCTGAGCTCAGAAACTATTTTCTGTGAAAACTTTGATTTACTAGGTCTCTTTTTAAAAACTGGACCACACAGTTGGCTGTTCTGAGCAAAAGATAACTACTTTTAATGACCATATTCCTGATAACTTACATTAGTTAAGAATCTTTAAAAATAGAATTCAAAGTATTCACCATTTATGTCTCACTTGGCTATCATCCAATATGGTAGAAAAAATATATTTTTAATAAAAATATTTTATTGGAGAATATTCCAAGACAACTTCACTCAAAATTAATAAATCTAAAAAAAAAAATCAATCCTCTCCTGCTGGCTAAGGTGTCAAAAAGCAATCTATGGTCAGAGTTCTTTTTAATGGTGATTTAATATATTTTCATTTAAATATAATTTTGTACTACTGAGAAAAAAAAAAACAACCTACTCTTTATGGCTGCCAGAAGGAATAATTCAAGATGATACATTTGACAAGGAACTACTCATCAATTAAAACAAAATCAATTCTAGTAAACTTCCAAGCTATTGAAATTCAAAATAACCTTGCTCCAAATTTAAATACAGTCTGAATATTGCCCTATTTCAAAGTTTCAGCATTATTCACCTAATACCGGTTATCTTCCTTAATTTTCCAAGGGTTCTGAGTAGTTTTTTTCATTCTTTGAGTAAATTTCAACATTTCAAATGGTCTATCGAAAGTTTTATTTTCCTACAGTATGTTCCCACAGAGTAACCAAGATATTAACCTTATTTGATTTTGGCTGAAAAAATATCTGCTCATTACATTAACACTGGTCATATGCTCAGATCTTTGATGGAAACACATGTAATTGAAATGCAGAGATAAAAAAAGTATTTGTTATTTAAAATATTCAAAGAGTTTAACCCTCTCTCTAGAACATTTTACCAAGGACAATTAAAATCATATTATTTATACAATTTATTTATTCACTTAACCACGTTTAGTTATTACTTTATCCTTTCAATTCATCCTAAAAATGTTTATTGATCACATATCACTGGCTCTATCCTGAGGCTATAAAGATAAATACCAATTTTTTTATTGTGATAGGGACAAATGGTCCAGTTTGGTAGAGATACTGTTGAAAAATAATTATGATATAATATACTTAAAGTATGTACAAAGTGATATGGTACCCAAGGAGGGAATGAAGACTTCCTGATATGAAGGCCAAAACTACATCATAAAGGAATTTGATTAGAATCCTAAGGATAAATAGGAATTCTTGAAGTGAGCTCAATCCAGGCAGAGTTAATAACATGTAGTTAAAAGTAACCACAAGGTCAAAGAATTAAAGTGGTTCTTTGAGGCTGAAGAGCAGCTTGCAAGTGAAGAGTAGTTAGAAGGTATTGTTGGAAAGATGAAGAAGGGCTAGATCAAACTTCTCCCCTAAGGAATTTGTTCTTAGTTCTTGTCATTAATTTCTGACTTTTTTCTTCATAATTATCATTGTGATTAGAAGCCGTGTGTGTGTGTGTGTGTGTGTGTGTGTGTGTGTGTGTGGGATGCCTGGGTGGTTCAGAGATTTAGCGCCTCCCTTCCCGCCCAGGGCGTGGCCAGGGAGTAGCAAATGGAGTCCCACATCCGGCTCCCTGCATAGGGCCTGCTTCTCCCTCTGCCTATGTCTCTGCCTCTCTCTCTCTTTCATGAATAATAAATAGAATCTTAAAAAAAAAAAAAGAAGAAGAAGAAGAAGAAGAAGCCATGTGTGGCATAAAGTCTTAAATTAAGGCCCCATATTATGTGCCACCTTGACATATAGTGAACTTGGAGGGGCCTCAAGTAGCCTAACTGCAACTTTCCCTCCTCCCTGTCCACCCCCAGATAAGATCCCCTAACCTTCCTTATCAAACCAAGTGCAGTTTTTACTGAATTGAACAAGCCAATCACAACCTTCTCAAACCAGGGAACACATATGTCACCCTTTTGATACTATAAAGCCTGCCTTCCACCACCCCTGGTAGTGCCTACTTTGTACCTGAGCACAACCCTTGTCTGGCCCTGTGTGGTGTGAAGCATTCCTTTCCTCTAGGCTGTGAATATATCTGAGTAACAAATTGTACTGTTGTTGGTTCCATCTACCAAGTGATAGAGATCATGTATTTGGCCATGCCTCTAACAGCAAGGTTAGGACCCCTCCCCCTTACTTACCAACAAGGTAAATAGGTGATTAAGACACTATGTCAGAGAAAAATGAAACTATGAACACCAACTAGGAGTTATCTTTTTGAAATTTTCTGTTCCTGCTATCCATTACTCATGACTAGTAAGTTTAGAGAACAAAGGAGAAAGGCAAAAAGAGAAAACTTTATGGTAACAAAGAGGCAATCTCACACGTTTCTATTATGTTATCATAGATAATGTTATATATTTTGTTAATTAATGCAGAATAGTAGATTTTGCACAAAAATTTTCCAGACAGTATTTTCCTTTGTGAGTTATTGAAATGAGGAGATGGTAAATTTTTATTTTTAGATGTAACTTTTTTGAATTATTAGGCAAATATCCTAGGCCAAAATGATAACTAGCATCAGGACATGGTTCCTCTTGGTGAAGACTAATAGTTCTGGATCTGTTATATTACTGGCTCTGTTAGAGGGGCAAAAATTGATTCTATTGAACCTTAGATCACATGGTTACACAGCTGGTGTGACAATTTTTGGTCAGAATATAGGTATATTAGACTGATAATGATGAAGGGAGAAAAAGAAGGTAAATCTAAGTAACAGGACAGGACAGCTGTAATTTTCAGTTGAATACAGCAGTTGCTTATGATTCATCCCAAAATATGAAGCTGAGCTCATAAAAAAGTAGGGGAAATCCCTGAGGCTCAAATAACAGAAGCAAGCAGAAATTCATAATGTTTAGTTATTCTGAAGATATTATGCTCCCTAACCATAGGGATTGGGATTTACTATCAGCTTGGTGAAGGGAGAGAAAGATTTGGGGCTGAATGAATTGAGGATTGGAATTGCCTCCCTATCATAAAGCCAAGATCTTTGAAGGGTTACACTCTCAATTACAAGATGGATAAGAAAAAAAATTTGCAAAGGGAAATTACAGGCAAAATTTCTTATATCAGCTTAGGCTCAGAGTAGGAAAAAAGAGAATCTTTAACTGTAAGCCTATCCTTTAGTGGATTTGAGATTTGAATTTGTGATAAGGAAACTTTATACTGAAAAGTTAAAATTAGTTTGTCTCATTATGCTTCTAGATTTTGTATTGCTTGGTTTAGACCTTGATATGAATGGAAAGCTGTTCAAGGGTAATTTGTAAAAAAAAAAAATAGTCTATAATATTTCTATTAGTTTTAATGTAAGCCACACTCATAACCACAATGCACAAACCTTGATATTTTGGTGGCTTAACACCATCATTATTTATTTCCTTCCCATATCATAGTTTAGTAGAGTTCATTTTGGTTCTCCCACATGAGTTCTCAGTATTTCAGTGATTTAGGAATGTAGTCTGCTTCCATCTTGCCCCTTAGTAACCTGAAGAAGAGGAAAGAGAATGAGGAAAAGTCATATCTACTCTTACCTGCCTTGTGCCAAAGGTTATATATGACTTCAGCGCACATTTATTTCATAAAAATCTCGCAAGCTCATACCAAAATTCCTGAGACCAAGGAAATGTATATGTGTCTGAGAAAATGAAAGTCTCTAATGAACACCTAGCATTTTCTTTGTCACAATATCCAAATTAGTGGAAGGAAAATGAATAAGAAAAAAAAATCAATTACAGGATTCAAAAATTGAATTAAAATGAAATAGAAAAAGTGAAACAAAAATAAAACAAACATTTGGAAACATTTAAATATATAAGTAATTGTAATAAAAGAAATGTTAACTTTTCTAATTAAAAGACAATGGAGGGCAGTCCCCGTGGCTCAGCAGTTTAGCACTGCCTTCAGCCCAGGCAGTGAGTGATCCTGGAGACCTGGGATCAAGTCCTGAGTCAGGCTCCCTGCGTGGAGCCTGCTTTTCTCTCTGCCTGTGTCTCTGCCTCTCTCTCTCTCTCTCTGTGTTCTCTCATGAATAAATAAATGAAATTTAAAAAATAAATAAAAGACAATGGAGATGAACTCTAGACATCTGCTGCTTATAAACCACTTATTTTTAATGTTTGAACACAGAAAGTTGAAAAGAAAGAGGCAAACGATGTACTAGTAAAATGCTAATCAAAACATTTCATTATATCAGGTAAAATAGATATTAAGACATAAAGCATAACTGAGGAAATAGAGGGTCACTTCATAATGATAAATATTTAATTCATGAGGGAGGAATACTTCTAATTATGAATGTAGCTAATAAAATGGCTTCAAACTATGTTGAGCAAAAATTGCTGGTATCACAGGGAGAAATGAACAGACCTACTATGATTCCCTGAGATTTGATGATACCGTTTTCAATTATTGATAGAATAAGTATGCAGGAAACTCAGTAAACTAGAGACAACTTGAACAAAACAATGAATAATTTTGATCAGATACACACACATACACACACAGAAGCCTGCAGACAATATTAGAAGATAGATATTTTTTTAAGCATCATTGGAACATTTATAAAACTGTCATGTCATATCTCATACTTCATAAGAAGTCACTATTATGAAGAAGAAATTCTCTGGCAATAATATAACTAAAATAGATAATTTTAAAATTGGGAAAATCCTCATATTTTTAAAAATTAAAAGGGGAAAACTACTTTTAAATAACCCATGAGTGTAAGAAATATTAACGGATATGTTTAAAGATATAGTGAAAATTGAATGACAATAATCATGACTTGTAAATTTAACAAAAGGAATACATTGAAGAAAACCAGGATAAATCCAAAAAATGAGAACGGAAAGAAATAGTAAAGCTTTGAACAGATATTATTGAAATGGAATATGACTATTCCAAAGAAATCAAAGCCAAAATGTAGTCTAATTAAGAGATGAGAAATTGATAAGTCTCTGGAGAAATTGATTTTTTAAAAACATATGTAGACACAAGTCAATATTAGAAATAATAAAGGAGTGTGACCAAGATGGCAACATAGTAGGTTTTTGAACTTCCCTCTTCCCATGGACACACTAAATATACAGCTATACACAGAACAATTCCCTCTGAAAGAAATCCAGAAACTATGTGAGTGACTGTTACACACTGGGTGAAAGAGAATATCAAATCAGGAAAAAAAAAAAAAAGGCTGAGACACACTGTCCTTATAAACTCTAATACTGGCACAGCTCCATGCAGTTGGGAGAGAATCCCCAACTCCCAGCTTCTCCCTAGGCATGAAAGATTTAGAACACATATCTAGCACCCGGCTTTTAAGAGTCCCACCCAAGGGCATGACTTACTAAGTTAGGAAATAGTTTTTGAAAGGAAACACCAATCACAAAGGAAAATGATGAAAACTTT
The DNA here is from genome assembly GCF_018345385.1 of Vulpes lagopus. Classification (NCBI taxonomy): domain Eukaryota; kingdom Metazoa; phylum Chordata; class Mammalia; order Carnivora; family Canidae; genus Vulpes; species Vulpes lagopus. The sequence goes on along the minus strand of NC_054824.1, from coordinate 51,442,506 downwards.
GACTACATTGCAATGAAAGCTTATGTGTGTTATCAAAAGGCATCATGGCAATCATGAAAAGGAAAGGCAAGACTGGGAGAAGACATTTGTACCATGTCTAATTGACAAATACTTTGCATCCAGATTATATAAAACTTTCCAACAGATGAATAAAAAACAGACTACCCAATAGAACAATGAGTAAATATATAGAAGGAAACATGAATAACCAATAAACACATAGGAGATGCTCAACCTCAAAAATTTTTAGGCAAATTCAATGTAAAACCAAACATTTTTCAAAGTCTGAAAACAGGAACTCTCATTTTTTGCAGTTATGAATGTAAAACTATACAATTGTTTTAAATAATAATTTGACAATATCTGATAAAGTTGACTATCCTGTACTCTACTATTATGCAGCTACTTCAGTCTCAAACTACAAATCTGTGTATAAAAAAACACGTACATGGGTGATAGTTGTTACGGGTTGTAATAGGAAAAATTTGGAACACCCTAAATATTCAGCACTAGAAGAAAGTATCCATTTTTTTTTGTGGAATATGCATACAATGTGCTATAATGTAGAAGTAAAACAACTAAATGAATGGCTATATGGAAAACAATAATAATAAGGGCAAGAGGAAACTTTCGGAGGTGATGATTGTGTTTATGGCAATAGACTGTTGACATGGTTTCATGGATACATACTAGTTTTCAAATACAACAGTTGCATACATTAAATAGGTACAGGTTTTTGTATGTCAACCATACCTCAATAAAGTGGTCAATAAATCAAACAATAAATCAAACAAACACAAAAAGTTAGTTTCAAAAGAATTCCACAAAACAACCTTATATATTGTTTAGTGATATATAAATATATTGATACGTTTTAAAAATTAAAGACATAGACATGATGATAAACACAAAATCAATGAATGATTACTTCTCATGTTCATGTAGAAGATGAAAAAGTAAGCAGGGACGAATATACACTGGCTTCTATTATTTTGTAAAGCCTTAATTACTCTCAATGGAGTACATACACTCTACAGAGTGCCATCTTACTTTCTCCATATCCAAACTATATATCTGAACTATAGCACAATAAATAAAAAGTATGTTTCCAAAGAGTTGGATATCATTTGAGGTCAAGTCTGATAAATAAAGTTACCAAAACTTTTTGGATATAAATGATTAAAAATGAGGCAAGATTTTTTTTCTTGTGTATGCATGTTTTTTTTTAACTGGCCCTAAAGCATTTCCTCAGAAATAGTTTTTGTAGTATTTTGAGACATGGCTTCATCATTATTTCTGTGTGTAGCTTCCCAAAGTGATTTCTTTGAAGGGGACAAGGATGGATAACATGTCCAGGTTCTAGTTTGTGTGTTTAAAAACTCAGTCTTCGTTCTTCATTTCAACACCTTCTATCAGAGATACTCATTACGTTGGACAAACTAGACTAATGTGAGAAATGCCTCCATGCCAGATAATAGCTCATCATCAGATAATCCAAAGTTTTTTTTTCTCCTTTTTGAAATTTGAGATATACAGGGCTTTCTTTCTTTTTTTTTTCCTTTTTTTTAAAGATTTTATTTATTTATTCATGAGAGACACAAACAGAGAGAGAGGCAGAGACATAGGCAGAGGGAGAAGCAGGCTCCATGCAGGGAGCCTGATGTGGGACTTGACCCCAGGTCTCCAGGATCACGCCCTGGGCTGAAGGCAGGTGCTAAACCGCTAAGCCACCCAGGGATCCCTACAGGGCTTTCTTTGAAGAGACTTTTCTACTACATTTATATTTGACTAAAGGCCTCACATGAGAACTATTTCATTTATCACTAGGCTCTCGATGAACCAGCTAAGACTGAAGGTGTCTTCAAGGACAATGCTTTGGACCTACCTCTGGAGGTAATGACTTCAGATTACCCATGGTTTTGAGACAAAATCCCAAACCTCATTGCTAACTCGGTACCTGATTTCAATTCTTCCAGTTGTGTTTCCCTGCACAGCTCAGGCAGCAAACTGAAGAGCTCTGTGCTACCATTGATAAGGTCTTACAGGATTCCTTGTCTATGGTAATGCCTTAGACTAGAATGTGCAATTCAAATATTTGCTTCGCTTCTCTTCATTTTCCTCTGTTTGAGTATGATGCATCTTAGGCTTGTCCTTTTTTTATTTTTCTATTTTCCAGCATTCTTCTGATTCTCCTTCAAGTTCCGCACAGACGTTGTTGGGTTCTGACATGATGAAAGTATGTATGTATTTAATATAATTTACTGAACTGTAAGAGTAACTAGATCAATGGTTTTAAACTGCAGCTTAAGGCCCCATAGTGAATTGGGAAGTTAATTTAGCTAAATAGCATCCAGCATCTTAGAAATAGAATAGTAGAAATGTAAAATATCGGACTGTATTACTAGTGGTGGGTAGGCATTGCTGACATAGTTTTCAATTTGTTTACGTGTGTATATGAGTATGTGTGTACAGGGTTACAAAGTAAAATTTATTTCTAACTATGGGTTAAGTTCAAAATAATTTGAAAGCCAAAGTATTAGACCATGTACTTATATGTTGGCATTTTAAGAGGCATTTTTAAGAATCACTTATAGAATTTGTGGCTTATCCCTCTTATAGCTTTGGTACTTATGTAATTCACAGTATCTTACAAGTGGAAAAGGAAGTAGACTGAAGTTCTATTAGGCTAAGAGCTTCCACACAGGTATTATTTCTGGAACTTTTTTCCTTTTGGTCAACTAAGCTTATTTCATTGTTCTTTGACTCAGAGAGACAGAAACTGGGATATTTTAGATCATTAGTATACTACTAAGTCATTAATTTTAATCTAGTTTTTAATTATTTCCTTCTTATACTGTAGTAATTTCACTTGGTAAAATAAAATACTACATTTCTCCAAATTATTTTTTGAATGCTTAATACAGATCTACTCACCGAATTTTCAAAATGGTTGCGGCTTTTTCTTTATAATCATTAGGGTGTTTTGGTCAGTCTTATTTTCACTCTTGGAATGAGTATAAATACTTCTTTCATGTTCCTTCTAAAAGTTGTACATTGTGCATACAAAGCAGGTTTTAAATGTACAGAATTGCTTATAACGAGAAGAGTAATATCAATTTTTGATTGGATTATAAAAACTACAATTATCTGTTAATAATGACATAGGAACTCAGTAACCAATAATTTTCAATACTAAGATAATATTTTAGTAGAGAGGACTTACAAGTAGATAATTATAGCTTTTGTGTTTATCTGTTTTGTTGCATATTCTTTAAGTCTTTTGATTTAAAAATATGAAACCGTGTTTGATTTGCCTGAGGCTATATACATTTAAAATATATTTTTATTCCATTTGTTGAACATATAAAAAGTACTTTATGTTATATTTTATAATAGGACTAGGACTTAAATAGTAATATGTGAATAATAATATATGTTACTGATTTAACAAATATTTAATGCTTATAGTATTCAAAATACGTTATTCTAGGTCACTAACTTTAAGACAACTGTTTCATTCAACAAGTATTTATTAAGTGTCTATTGTGCGCCTGGGGTGTGAGGCATTAAGGGCATAATGGCGAGCAAGACCAAGTAACCTAAGGGGAATACTTTGGTCTTAGTGATCAGAAAGCAGAATTCAAGCTGAGAACAAAGATGGAAATAGTCCAAATTGTAGAAAGATTGGGGAGATTAGCTTTCAGGCAGAGGAGTAAGCATATGTACAGGAAAGAACTTAGTGTATGTGAAGATGAAGGGCAGTATGGCTGCAGTACAGTGAGCCAGGGGTAAAGCGTATAAAATGAGAAGGTGGCCCAGGGATAGTGATTTAAATGCTTATGGCATGCCATGGGGATATTGCAGGTTCAGTTCCAGACCATAGCAATAAAGTGAATATTTCAATTAAGTGAATCAAATGCATTTTTCATTTCCCAATACATATAAAATTTATGTTCACACTATATTATCATCTATAAGTGTGAAATAACATTATATCTAAAAAGCAAAGTGCCTATCTTAAGTAAAAATACTTTATTGCTAAAAAAATGCTAGCCATCCTCTGAACTTTCAGTAACCTTTTTGCTGGTGAAGGATCTTGGCTCAGTGTTGCTGGCTGACTGATCAGGGTGGTTGTCACTGAAGGCTAGAGTGGCTGTGGCAATTTCTTAAAATAGGACAAAAATGAAGTTGGCTACATTGAGTGACTCTTCCTTTCATGAACGATTTCTCTGTAGCATGCAATGCTGTTTGATAGCATTTTACGCAGAACTTCTTTCAAAATGAGAGTCAGTCATTTCAAATCCTGCTACAGCTTTATCAACTAAATTTATGTCATTTTCTAAATCCTTTGTTATCATTTCAACAATCTTCACACTCTCTTTACCAGGAGTACAGTTCACCTCAAGAAACCACTTTTGTAATGCTTGTCCATAAGAAGCAACTCCTTATCTGTTCAAATTTTATCATGAGATTGCGGCAGCTCAGGCATATCTTTAAGGTTTCACTTTTAATTCTTTTTTTTTTTTTTGCTATTTCTACCCTATCTGCACTTCCCTCCCTGAACTCTTGAACTCCATAAAGTCCTCTGTGATGGTTGGAATCAACTCCTTCCAAACTCTTGTTAATGTGGATATTCTGACCTCTTGCCATGAGTTAAGGATGTTCTCAATGGCATCAAGAATGGTGAATCCTTTCCAGAAAGTTTTCTTTTTTTTCTTTTTTTCAAAATTTGAAGTCTCTCTTCCTCTATCTCAGCCCCCCCCCCCACCTCACTTGTGCTTAGTCTCTTTCTCTCTCAAAAAGAAATAAAATAAAAAGTTGAAGTATACTTGATACATAATATTACATTAGTTTCAGGTGTAATAATATCATGGTTTAACAATTCTATATCTTGTACTATGTTACCATGAGTGTAACTCCCATCTGTCATCATACAATGCTATTATAATGCTATTGACTCTATTCCCTGTGCTGTATCTTTTATTCCAGTGAGTTATTCATTCCATAACTGGAAGCCTTTATCTCCCATTTTCTCTCTCACATTTGACCATCTCCTTACCTCTTTCCCTCTGGCAACCACCAGTTTGTTCTCTGTGTTTATGAATTTTTTTCTGCCTTTATTTGTTTGCTCCTTTGTTTTGTTTTTTAGACTCTGCTTATAAGTGAAATCATATGGCATTTGTCTTTGTTTGGCTTATTTCACTTAGCATAATATCCTCAAAGTCTTTCCCTGTCATTGTAAATGACATAATATTACTTGAAAGTCAATATTACTTATTGATCCGTGAGCTGAAGAATGGATGTTGTAACAGCAGTCATGACAACATTCATCTTGCTTTACATCTCCATCAGAGCTCTCAGGTTACCAGTTGTTTTGTCAATGAGCTGGGATATTTTGAAAGGAATCTTTCTTTGTGGGTAGTTGGTCTCAACAGTGGGCTTGAAATATGCAATAAACCATGTTATAAACAGATGTGCTGTCATCTAGGCTTTGTTCCATTTATAGAGCATAGGCAAAGTGGATTTAGCATCATTCTCAGGGATTATCCCTATGATTTTCAGAATCATCAATGAACACCGGCTTCAATTTAAAAATCACCAGCTGCATTAGCTCCTAACAAGACAGTCAACTAGGCACTGACTTCTCCTCTCTAGCTATAAAAGTTCTAGATGGCATCTTCTCCCAATATAAGGCTGTTTCATCTACATTTGAAAATCTGTTGTTAGGCATGGTCACCTTCATGAATTCTCTTAGCTAGAACTTCTGGATAACTTGTAGCTTCCAGCATTTGATTCTTCACCTTGCACTATAATGTTGTTAAGACGGCTTCTTTCCTTAAACCTAATGAACCAACCTCTGCTAGCATCAAAATTTTCTTCTGCAGCTTCTTCACTTCTCTCAGCCTTCCTAAAATTGAGAGTTAGGGCCTTGCTGTGGATTAGGTTTTGGCTTAAGGGAATATTAGTGGCTGTTGTGATCTTTCTTCCAGATCACAAACTCTTTCTCCGTATCAACAATAAGGCTGTTTCTCTTTCTTATCACTGGAGTAGCACTTTTAATTTCCTGAAACAACTCCTCCTGTGCATTCACAACTTGGCTGTTTGGCACAAGAGGCTTAGCTTTTGGCCTGTCCTTGCTTACAACATGCCTTCCTCTTTAAGCTTAATCATTCTAGCTTTTGATTTAAAGAGACATGTGGGACTCTTCCTTTTACATGAACACCTAGAGGCCATTGTAGGGTTCTAAATTGATCTGATTTCAATTTTGTTATGTCTCAGGGAATAGAGAAGCCCAAAGTGAGGGAGAGAGATCAAGGAATGGCTGTTGGTGGGGCAGATAGAACAAACAACATTTATGGTTTATAGATTAAGCTTGCTATCTTATATGGGCATGATTTGTGGGACCCCAAAACAATCACAATCATAACATCAAAGATTACTGACCACAGATCGCCATAACAAATATAATAATAATGAAAAAATTTGAAATATTGCAAGAATTACCAGTATGTGGCTCAGAGACACAAAGTAACAAATGTTGGAAAATGGTGCTAATAGACTTGCTTGTCACAGGGTTGCCACAAAACTTCAGTTTGTGAAAAATACACTATATACAAAATATAATAAAGTGTGAAGCACAATAAAACAAGGTGTGGTTATATTTGTCATAGTGTAAAGTTTGGATTGTATGGAAAATAGGAAGATATAAAATATGGGCAGATTAATATGAAACCATTGAAATGATCATGATGGCTGCTGTGAGGGGGCCCTTGAGGCCAGAGGAGCAGTCAGTGCTGATGGCCTAGAGGGGATGGGCTCAGGGGAGTAAGAGAGAAGCATGCGGGTTTGTAAGAAGTGTTTTAGGCTTGCTGTGAGGTTGGATGTGAGTAGTCAAGGAAAGAAGAATCATGGATGAGCTCCGTGTTTCTGCCTTGAGCATAGATAACCATGTAGAAGGCAGAGTGTGGAGGAGGGAAGAGGATTATGTTCATTTTGACAGGATGATTTTGAAATGTGTATCAGGGGGCCTTAAACTATGTGTCTGGAGCTAGTAGGAGAGATCTAGGGATCATATGCACATCAATGGAGTGAGTGCATATCAGAGAGCTACAAGAGCTACAAGCTCTTTCTACAGAGAGCTCCAAGGAAAAAATATTGTGGGTCCAATAAAGGAGGTAGAGGAGAAGCCAGCAGAGGACATGAAATGTCCATTGTTTTAAGAAGAAAATCAGAACAGTGTGGTAACATGGAAGCTACAAGAAGAGAGTATTTAAGAGAATATAATCATGGTAATTGCTGCCAAGAGGAAGACAGAAATAAAGCTAGAGTGGTGTTAATTAGGTTTGACTTGTATATTTTGAACCTGTGTTGCTATTGCTTATGTGTTGGTGTTCATTCTCATCTTTTTGGCTTTTTTTAACCTTTACTAGTATATATAATCCTCTTGAACCTGAGGTTGTTCTTAATCTAGTATAAAAACAATATATATAGGATATATATATATATATATATATATATATATATATATATCCTACCCAGGGTTACTGTTTTCATATATGTGTATATATATATATATATATATATATATATATATATATATATATATAATTTTAAATTCATGTTTTCTTAGATATATCTTCGTTTTTAAAAAGATTTATTTATCTATTCATGAGAGACACAGACTGAGAGAGAGATGCAGAGACATAGGAGAGGGAGAAGCAGGCTTCTTGCAGGGAGCCTGAGGTGGGACTCGATCTGGGATCCTGGGATCAAGACCTGAGCAGAAGGCAGGCGCTCAACCGCTGAACCACCCAGGTGTCCCAGATACAACTTTTGTTACTACTTTCTAATACTTTCTTTCCTTACTACTTTTTTGCAATTTTCTATTACTTAGGGTTTAAAACAATTTTTTTTTGCATCCTCTAATTATTTAGATGGATTTATTTATTATTAAATAATGTTTAATTATTTTTGGGACAATAGATTTGTGGATATCATCACTTTTATATTAAATCTGAGAAGCTGTTTATCCGGGAGCTTAAGAAATTTTTTTTTAAAATTTCCTGCTTACCTTTCAGTATTTTGACATTTATTGGTTGTAAGTTTGAAAATTTTTGAATATTTTACATTTTTGTTACACATAAATTGTTAAAGATAATAACTATGTTTATTTTCCTATCCATCTTAAACTTTGCAATATCTTTGTTCAAAATTAGGCAAATACTGGACACCTGGGTGGCTCAGCCGTTGAGCATCTGTGTTTGACTCAGGACATGTTCTTGGACTCCTGGGATTGAGTCCCATATCAGGCTTTCTGCATGGAGCCTGCTGCCTGTGTCTCTACCTCTCTCTGTGTCTCTCATAAAAATAAATAAATAAATAAAATCTTGAAAGAAAAAAGCAATTAGATAAATACTATAGCACTTTCACTTTCCAATGTTTTTAATCAAAATACATACACACAGACATAATTTTTTAGTATTGTTTTGATTTTTGTATCTGAATCTTTATGGTTATATTTTTCTCGATGTTTTCTTTATTTATATCCTGATTTTTCACACATTGGTAGCTTTCTCCTGGATTTATTTACTTTTTCTGGGTGGAATCTTGCTGAAAATTATATACAACAAGGTGTTTTTGTGTTGATTCTGTGGCCTATGTTTTTGAGAATATCTTTATTTTGCCCTTTCATTTAAATTATAGTTTTGTTGAGCAGAAAATTATAGGTCCTATCTCTTCAACACTTTCCCCCCAGGTTCTTTTTCTTCAACAACATACTTGTGAAGTATTTTGCCAGCATGATATTTACTCCTCTGCTACAGAGTGATCAGTTACAGAGTGGGTCTGTGATCTTTTAGAATTTTTTTTTTTTTAGAATTTTTTTGACTGTCCAGTTCTTACCTCTTTATTTAGTTTTTTATTTTAATTCTAGTATTCTTAGTAGAAGGCAGTTGAGATTCATCCATGTTTTTGCATGCATCAATAGTTCATTTGTTTTCATTGCTGAGTAGTATTCCATCATATGGTTGTACTATATCTATTCACCTGTTGATGATGGACAATTGGGTTATTCCTACTTAAGTGCTATTATTAATAGAGCTGCTAAGAACAAGATTTTGTATAGACATGTGCTTTCATTTCTCTTGTGTAAAATCCTAGTAGAGGAATAACTGTACTGTTTTTTCTCCTACAGTATTTACATTTTTCAGATGTCTGACTATTTTCCATGGAAACTCAAAGTTCTCAGAGCATATTGGCTAGCTTGGCTATATGTGTGCCTGATGCCTGAAGTGGCAGACACTAAAGCCTAGTGCCTAGGATTTACCAATTCTGCTGCATTTTGTGTTTTGTTCTTGTTTAATGAAAAACAGAAGGAGCATGTGTCTCAGGCTGTAGAACTCTGTAATGTTAAGTATTCCCCCTTGCCACTCTTTTTCTACCCTGGTGACAGTGTTCCTCATCTTTGCCTCCCTGCATCTTTGCTTATGGCACTCCATACTCCTCTTCAAATAGCTGTTTCCATTGTTATCCCCAAGGAAGGCATCAGGAACTGTCCAGTTGTCCAAACCTATGCTTAACTGTCCCCTTCTTGCCAGCCAGACTGAAGGACCACCTTGATATTATCCTCAGAGATATATCTTTTCAACATCCTCAAATTTTGCTTCCTTACATTACCCCACTCCTGTCTTTATCTCTGTTGTTGAAAAGTGGCGTGCAGTGAGAAAGCGGAGACAGAGAATGTAAAACAAACAGACAAAAACAACTACTTTGAAATGTTGGGCTATGAAAGGGAGAAGGAAATTGGGTCTGGAGTAGGGTCAAGGAAGAATTTACTTCTGATTTGCTTTTAAAAGCTGAAAATGACAAGAGAAGTTGGCACATTAGTAGGATAGATTCACTAGAGGAATTATACAAAAGAAATCCTGCAGGATGAAAATCTCTCAGAAGATAGAACTTACAGCCTCATTCAAATAAGTGTCCTTTTATTAAAAGCTGGAAATGCCTGCCATTTTAAGAAGACAGAAAACAGAGGAAATGTCAGGTACAGATGCAAGTGTGTTTGTAGGTGGAGGGAGAGAAAAGGAAAAAAAAATTATAACTCATATTTTTAGTCATTCAATAACTAACATCTTTCAGTGAAGGAAGGTTTAAGATTATTAACTGAGGTTAAAAAGCAACCATATTGAGGATCCCTGGGTTTCTCAGTGGTTTGGCACCTGCCTTTGGTCCAGGGCACGATCCTGAAGTCCCGGGAACGAGTCCCACGTCAGGCTCCCGGCATGGAGCCTGCTTCTCCCTCTCATTCTCTCTCTCTCTCTCTCTCTCTCTCTCTCTCTATATATATATATATATATATATATATATATATATATATATATATAATGAATAAATAAATAAAATCTTTTTAAAAAAGCAACCATATTATAGGGAAGAGTTTGGAAAAGAAAAAGTTGAAAGCCATTATGTGTTCTGCTTTCAGTTATTCTCTTTTTCCCTCATAAATCCCTTCCATTCAAGCTTTGCCTACACTGTGTTGTCCAAACCACTTTCTTCAGGTTCCCACTGCTATTAGCTCAGCGCTGGTCAGAGCTGACATATCTGCAGAACTGGAGATAGCTGCCACTCCCTCCTATCTGGCACACATTCCTCTAGTGCCTTCCAGGACATTATATTCTCTCTCAGCTTTTGTCATACATCATTTGCCATCATTATTTCTTAAGTTCATTTGCTGGTTTATCCTCTTCTTCCCAAATTATCAATGCTGGAGTGCTGCAGGATTCAATCCTTAGACTTCTCATTCCTCTCTATATTCATTCTTTTGGTTTTTTGAAAAGCAAGTATATACTGTCAACTCTCAAATTTATATCTCTACTCCAGAATGATCCCCCAACTCCAATATCCCAATTTCTCTCACTGCCCTCTACTATCCCTTTCCATGTAGATTTCTAATAAATATCTGAAAAATTAAAGTCTAGATTTCTTCCCACAAAAACTATTCCATATCCTGCCTTCTCATCTCCATCTGTAGAATTCTAATCTTTCATTTGCACAAGGCCGGAAACTTTGGTGTCAAGTTTTATTCTTAAATTTCTCTCATATTCCACATTTTTATTAGAAACTCTATTGCTGTAGATTTAAGATATATGTAGAATATGATTATTTCATGCTTTTTGTACTGCTGAGCCATCATCATGTTTTGCTAGATAGTGCAGTATTTTTTTCCTTATAACCTTGCCTCGCTATCTTTCATTTTTAACACATCAATGAGAGAGACACTTTTCAAGCATAAGTCAAATTATGGCCCCCTCTGCTGAAAACCAGCAGTGCCTACACATTTCCTTTAGATATAAACCAGAATCCTTATGAGCTCCTGGAAGGGCCTCTATGATCTGGTCTCCCAGCCCTTCCATCACTGCTCCCCTGCTCTCCTGCTTTCCTACTCTGCTCACACCATGCCAGCTCTGCCTGCTTCCTTGCTGTGCCTCGAATGTGCCATGCATGCTCTTACCTTAGTACATTTTGTTCTGTTTTCAAATCACTTATATAACTTTTTATAGTTTCTAGTTCCTTGTAGAAAACTTGCAAGCTTAGCTTTTATCTCAGGAAAAGCACGGATAAGTATGGTTGTTTTCAGTCTGGATCTAAGAAAACAAATTTCTGGATTCTCTGTGCATGTGTTTTGGTTGTTCATTATTTATGTTCATTTTCACTCACATTGTCTTACCTTTTTGTGTATCTGAATCTGATAGTGTGTTGATATTCTACTCAAAAGTTTATTTAGAAATTATTTGAGGGCTCAGATGATATTATTTTACTATAGAGAGACTTTCTTTGCTTCTGTCAGATACCAAGAACATTAGTAAAGAAGGATTACTTAATTTAATTTAAGGTTTTGGGATTTTTTTTTTTTCTAAACATTGTTTTCAATTATTTGAGGCAAGCCTGAAGACTATGTGAGGTCGTCTAGGTCAGTCTTAGACCTGGGGCTCAGTCTATTCTTGGTGGGTCACAGATTCTGACTTTTATCTCCCTACACCTGTGAGATGGTCGTAAGTTTGAATCAGATTCTCAAGCAACTCATCATTGGTTGCAAGTACCTGTAGGATAAAAGCTGGTCTCAGATGGTGACTCCTCTTTGGATTACCATCTTCTCCTGATCTTGCTCTCAAATTCTTTTTTCTCTTATTAGCTCATTGATGTCTTTAATAAATAATATGCCAATATTGTTTTAAATATTTTACCCAACTTTTTGTTGTTTATTTTGGAAGAATCGCTTTCAGTCCTTGGGGTATCATTCTCAGAAGTGGAAATCCACTTTGAGAACTTTTCATTTGTACCATCTTGTTGAAATGCTCTTTGTTTAGTTATGTACATGTCCAGCTCCCTCACTTCCTTCAAATCCTATCCCAAATGTTACCTCTCTAATTTGAGCTCCTCTCTGAAATTGTAAGCTCACAGCACTCTTGACCTTCTTAACATCTGGGTTGTCTAAAAGAAATGAGGTGTTTGGCAGAAGCAAAGATTTTCTCTGGAAGAATATATTACCCTAGCCTTCAAATTATTTCTACTCTTTTTTGTTGTATAACATATGGTGTAATATATGGTATGATTTACTTCCAACATACAGTATAATTTACTTATTTGTTATTTTATTGTTTATCTTCTCTCCTGTTAGAATGTAAGCTCCCCAAAGGACAGAGCATCTTTGTGTGTTTTGTTTACTAAGCTGAAGTGTATAAAGTTCCTGGCACACAGTAGATATACAAAGAGTATTTCTGAGAGATGAATGGATCAAATAGACCATCTCACTTCAGAAAGCGGGCCTACAAGAGAAAAATTAGGGGCTTACCAAACAGTATTGAATGCTCATTTGAAGTTAATGACCATTAATTTATAATGAAAGAATTTCCCCACAATATTTTGCTTTTCAGGTCTAGAGAAAATAGATGATAAGGTCTATCCAGGTTTGTTGTTTTCTTTTCTTTTCTTTTTTTTATAAGGTTGATTTGTCATAAGGAGAGGGAGGCAAGAGAAATTAAGGTGTTAAAACAACTAAAAATAAGTATATGTAAACCAAGAGGTAATAACACCACAATGGAAGTGGTAAAACTCATTGATTTTGAAGTCTCAATGAGGCTGAAGGAATGTCACATTGGGGACATTTGAGAAGTGAATGGAAGATCAAATTCTCAGAGTAGGATGCTCAAAATCGAAACTTCACAGATTTCCCATTTTATTTGCGAAGGAAAAGACTAGAAATGATTCTAAGAGTGGATGAGTGAAATGAAGTGGACGAGAATACCTTTGGAGTTGAGAGATTTGAGGAAGTGAGAGGATAGAGACTTCCATGTGAATTTTGAAAATGGCAAAAATCACACAAGGAACCATTATGATCCATGAATGAATGTCACCAGTAAATACGAGAAAATTTCCCAAAAAGCTGAGAGATAATAACAATGAGAGGAGTAATGAAGTGATATAGCTTAATGAAATAATTTTTAAAGGGAAAGGGGCTTTGTATAGAAAAGAGAGCAGGATGGTTAGAAAGTCTTAATAACAAAAAGAAGGTGAACACTTATCCCAGAAGTCGAGTCTTTTAGTACTTTTGTGGTTACTTCAGTAGTAAAATTAGTTTCGTTTTCATACAGATGCCTACAACTCTTCCAAGAGCAGCTGGTCGAGAAACCAAATATGTAAGTCCCTTCATAATAATACATACTGCTTTTTAAATGGGTGCATGTGTATGCTTTGGAGGAAACTCAATTATAAAGCCATTAAAATTGAATCCGTTGATTTTTTTTTTTTCGTAAATGGAAAGGAGTAGGATGGTGCAATTTGCCCATATGTGGAAAATCAGGTTATGTCAGGTAAGTTTATTGAATAAATTCCTTGTTAAGTGAGGTCTAGTTTGATTAGTTTGGCTAAATAAAATGGAACTTCAACACCTGCTTTCTGTCTAATTATCAAAGTGTCGGGGACATTTTCATTTTTGTAATGGTTTACTGTGCTTATTATAAAAGAGCCAACTCATATACTTAAAACATAAGATTTATCAATTTCCAACAGGATGGCCAGTTTAGTTGCCTTTGACTAGTTTGTTGCTTTCTTTCATTTAAATTATTGTCAAATAAACCAGTTTCCACTTAAGCAAAAATAGATTAATAGATGTGTAGATACAGACTCACAGGCTTGATTCAATTAATTATGTGGAGCTAGCTCTGAATGCCCTAGGCACACACACATAGCCTCACCCTGTTTCCATTTTTTATTCACTTCATAATCCATCATGTGGCCAACTTCTGCTTCTGATTGAATATCTTCAATAGAAACAATATTTTGCTCTAAGCAGATGTTTAGTTTTTAGTTCAAAATAAAACACTAAATTATTAAAAAAATAAAATAAAAAAATAAAAAAAACCCACTAAATTATTTATTTTAGGTTATACCTTATACTTTCTAATGTACTCTTTTCATCATCATCATCAAGAATACATAGTTATTAATTATGTATTTTGTGACATATCTTTTTTTTCTACTTTATGTATTTCTGTCTTTATTTGGATGTCCCTAAGGCAAATAATAAGCTGAATGAAATCACTCAATTTTATCACATTTGGGAAATGATGTTTAGAGGGTATGGATAGGAATACTTAGACTATTTTCCTAGAAGCTTTCATTCTTTTTTTTTTTTTTTTTTTTATTGGAAGCCATTAGGAGTAATTCTTAGAAGAATAGAGACATTTAGTAGGCTGTTCCCAAGTTTAAATCATAGCATGGCTGTTTGTTGTCTGATCCTGGAAAGTCACTTAACCCCCCACCCCATGCCTTTGGTTTTTCATCTATAAAATTGGGAATCTAATAATTTCCTGATGTATAAGATTCCTATTGGTTAATGTATAAAAAGCCCTTGTAGACCTGATATACCGGAATAAGTAATAGTTCTTTCCTTTCTTCCTCTTATTTTCCTTTGCTTTTCCCTTCATCTATGCTCCCCCCCCCTTCTTATTTCTTCCTTTCTTTAGAGGAGTAAAATTGCCATGATTTAGTGGAGTTCCTTGATTCTAAAGTTGAATACTAGAGAAGAAAGTTCCCTAAAGATGTTTCAATACTTTTTGTGACTAATACATGCTACAAGAGCCAGACACACAAGAAAACAGCTGCAAGTTTTGCTTTCTCATATTCCTTTCTCACCTACTCCTACCTGTCACCAAAATGCCTCTGATGGAGACTCATTTACAAGAGGGTGGGGAGAGGCTGATACTTCCTCTCACCCCTCCCTGGGAGTGGCCAATTTGACAGCAACTGCAATAATTCTGGAGGGACTGCTTCAATCTCCATAGTTAGAGTTTATTTCAAATTATTCTTCAATAAGTTATCAGACTTAATTAAAGTAGGTTAACATTTGCCCCAAACTTTGTGAGAGCATTTGAGTCATGCAAAGTTAACACTGAATCATCAAATAGATTTAGTATAGACTAGTACAAATATGAACTCTGATTCAGATAAGATTCTTGACTTTGATTAAATTTGGTTTCTTGAGTGAGAAGCTTTGCTTTTTACTTTCTCTTACAACATGACATTTGAATTGTTGTTTGTGATACCTTAAATATGTCCATGTCTTTTGGAAGACTATAAAGGGTAATTTTGTGGTGGAATGTAAAACCTGGTTCTTTGGTGCCAAATCACAGGGAAGCCACACTTGTAAATATTTGGCTGCAGTTATTATATTTCCTAAGTGATATCTGATACATTTATTTTGAGATGGAAAAAAATGAGATTTTAGAACATAAGTCCACTTCAGCCATAAGCTTTGGTCTTATGTGAAAATCTATTTTAAATACTGTATGTTCTGATTTTAAAAGAATGACATAGTAATATTTTCTTCTAGAAATTCTAATATTCGTATTGGCTGAACTACAAGATACCTTAAGTGTGATTTGAATAGCTTTTACACTATTAATTAATCTTTCACTATATTTTTCTGCCTTTCTCTCCCATGGAAACTCAAAAGCAAATCTGAGAAGTTTTTTAAGTATTTCACTACCTCTTTTCAAACTTGGAAGGAAGTAGGCATCTTCACAGTATATATACCTGCTGGACTTGGTGTGTCATTGACTTTGTAGAAATTCTTAGATTCGGTTCAGAAACAGGGATCTGCAGTTTACCAACTCCTACACCAACAGGGAAAAAAGAGAAGACTTAAATTAGAGCCAAGAAAAAAAGTTTTGTGATGTTTGAGATTAGCATGGACCACTCAATATCCTTATCTCTGGGGGTTCTCTCAAAGTACAGTACATAAACTATAAACCACAACTTCTAGAAAATATAGTCAGAATTTTCTAGCTAGCTTTATTATTCAATTTTTGTTCCATTTTTGTTCATTGATTCAACAAATATTTACTGAATGTCTACTGTGACTGCTTACTGAAGAGTCACTGGGGTGAGGTATGAACCTAAAAAGGTCCCATTTCTGCAGTTTATAATGGGGGAGACTGTAAACAATTACAATAGTAAATGAATAAGACATTTTCTTTTAGAAATTAGAGAAAAGCTAGCTATAGAACTGGTTGATGTGAAAACAGATGTACAAAGCTGCTAGTTTTCAATGTATCTGTATTATCTATTGGATTTCCAGTGTTCCTAGGATGATTATAAGTGGTTTTATTAAATAACGAGAAATTGTGTGACTAATTCCTCTTTCTGGAGCCTTTGGTAAAACACTGACTTTTTTCCATGAAAAAAAAGAAAAGAAAAAGCAAAAAGATTAGTTTCCCATTCTTACTCTTTATTGCACATATTGTTACATTTCACATAGTCTCTCTTTTCTTTTTGTATGAGCCAGATGCAGGAAAAGTACCATCAGTTCAGTCTAATTAGTCAAAGTTTTCTTCAATTCATGGTGTACTTGAATTGCAAGTTATTTAAAAGTAATTTAATTGAAGTCTTCTTAAGTGTAATAGAATTTAGGTGATACTAACATGTTGAGTAGTGGTGATCTCCACAGGTCACTTGCAAGATTGATTATATTAATTTATCATCAATTTTCCACTCAATTATTTTGAGTTCTTACCTTGCAAATGAGGTTTAAATATTTAATTTAACTGTACACCAGTCTTATGAGGTGTGTATTATTATTATTTCAATATTTTCATATGACAAAGAAGGAAACCAAGTCTTTGAAGTCAGAGTAGGCAAAATCCAGTCCAAGTCTCCCTCACATCAGTCCGTGGCATTAATAGTTGTATGAGAACTATAGAAGATATGGGAATGGTTTGTTTTCCTTAAATATTTTATCCATTAGTAGTTATTCTGGGTCTAAATGATTTCTTCACATTCAGTAACCTTTAGTCTAAATTATTCAAAAGTAATTTCATATTTGGTGGCAATATCTAAAATGATGTCTATTATATTTTTAACATCTTAAATCACTCTCATAGAAATTAACTCATAATTTCTCAGATGATGTATGAGTGTTTTTCATAATTACTTATTTTTAAAGAACTTCTTTCCCCCTATGTAAAGGAATGAATTTGCTATTTGAATTTCTATTTCATTCTGTTTTCACTCTATCATATTTGGAGAGGAATGTCATTTTTTCCTTTGCATTATACTTGTCTTTGTAAATATTTATCTTTCATTAACTACTACCAGCATAAATTATTTCATTCATGTAATCCAAAACCACAGTATGTTTTCTTAATAAAGAGCAACCTCAGAAAATCAGGCAAATATTAGACCTACTACTAATTTATCAAAAAAATCCTTAGTTGAATTACAGTCTATAGATAACAACTAATTTTATAAACTCTCAACGTTGTATGAGTTACTTTTAAGTGTCAGAGAAATAACAGACAGGCCTATTGAATATTATATGGCAAACAGATAAGATCCCATCTTAATGAGCTTGAGGGACAGAAAATGTCATAACAATGGATGCATATTGCTTTCAAAATATCACAATATATTAAAAATGTGTCAAACTTTATTAAGAATATTCCCCACTATCCATATATACAGATATTCAAATAAAGGTCACTGTCTCCAATTTAGGCAGCTTACGCACTCCGTTGTTGCTATGCCTGGCAATGTTGCTATGCTGGAGTGCTTCAGAGGTGCTGCCTACTAATGTAAGGTAGTCCTGAATCTGAAGGTAAAATGAGACTTGAATCCAGTCTGTTCCATCCAGACCTTGGTCCAGATCTGCTTCCATAGGATTCAACCAGAGATTTGATGAGTCACAGAAAGAGTTTAAACAAGAAATTCCACTCTTCTGATTATTCTCATTTATTTCTCTTACTCATTGTTCAGAAATACTTCTAAGGCATGCATATGTAAAAGGGGACGAGGAAGGAACTGACGGTAATTATCTGGGTTCTGCTAAATGAAGAGGGAGAGAAAAGGTGTAATCCATCCTTCTCATCATCCTTCTCATCTTCATTTTAGACTTTACCAAATTCGAAGGCACCATATTTTAGCCGAACTTCCCCTTGATCAGATCTTTTATCTCCTCATTTGCATATGTAAACAATGGCTGTCACTGGTTCTGCCTCCCTGTTATGTTCATGAAAAGGTGGAATCCTCAGTCCTTAGCGTAAAGACTCAAACTTTTTAAATACTTTCAAATCTACATTTTATATTTAGGTTTTGGGGGGATATATTACTAATTTATAAAATGTTTTTTAGTGAGATGGAGTAATGCCTGTAGATAGTTAGAATAAACAATGTGAAGCAAGGGAAAATATGATGCCTCATAATATATCACTATGTGCTTGGTGCCTAACATTCTTACTATTGGATTCATTCTTTTGCATACATAGTAACTTATGTATAAATTAATAACAGGAACACTTGCTAGGCTAAGGGGAAAGATGGCGTTTTATCATTTTATGTTTCCTCAACACCAGGCTCAGCACTCAATGATTATTAGGTGCTCAGCCAATATTTTAAGCATTTTCTTTCTGCCTGGGAGTAGTAGTAACATAATTCAGTTAACATATTATCGGTAATATGTTAGAGTTCTTTGAGTCGTGAGAAAAGGAAATTCAGGACAATGAATCAACAGAGAAAAGGTGGAAGAAAAACACTTTCATGATACTGAAAGGTGGGAGAGATGTGACTGGTGAAAGGGGGGAAAAAGCTGAAAGTGGAAGTATCGAGTGCAGGAGGCAGAGACAATTGGAATAACTGGATTTTGTTCCAGTCCCCCAACAGGATGTCTGCTGGTGTGATGTTAGCCAAAAAGGACATGTGTCAAGAATGGGGGAAAGCTGCACATTATAAGGAAAAGCAATCTAGACAATGCCTACAATGCCTAAGGATCTTCATTGTATTTCCTGTCCCTCTGACAAGTCTTTGGAAAAGGAACATAGTTTCTCTCCAAGCTGGCTTGGCACAGTGGTGGCCCTGTATAGCAATTTATTTTAAGTGGATTTAAAATTTTCCTTTCTTTCCTTTGTCTTTAACTTATTGGTTTTCCATATAATCTAGCTCTTTAATAGACTTTCTTTGAGGTAAGGAATTTTGAATTTCACATTTTTTTGACAGCTCTGTTGGTTTCTAAACTTTTTAAATGATGATAATAATGGTTAATATGGACCCTCTTTTCTTACACTTTCCTTTCCTTTCTTTTATGATTAAAATGAAGTTAAAGGCCTTAGAGTAGATTATAGGATTTGTTTCACAAACCAGCCTTTCTAAACTCCTCTGTACTGTTGCTCCTCACAGTTAATATTAAGGTGGATAGACGTGAATGAATATAATCTTTAGTGTTGTTCAAATCCAATTTCAAGTTTTGTTTTGGGGACATCAAGTTGCTTCTCTCCCTTCCTTCAGCTAACTGATGAGCAGTGGTTCATATAGAGTAGCTTTCTTCCACCTCACACTGATCCAATCTTAGCTTACCAAAAAATCTTTCCTCACTTTTTAGAAAATAATTGCTACAAACTTAATAACATGATTATAGCTATAGCATTTAATAAACCCTACTAGCCTGTATTAGGCAAGCAATGTGAGGCTTCTCAAAGAGCCTGACATGACTGGGTTGGTTGAAAGAATCTGGTTATATTCATAAGACACATAAGTCAATATTCTTTTTCTTTGGTACAGGAGCTGCAATGGCTTTATAAATATTTACACCACCCTGAGGTTCACATTTGATTCTATCCTTTCTCTGGGAATAGTTTCTCATAAAACTGATATGAAATCCATTGTATAGGGTAAAATAAAAATGGAATGGTGATGTCTAAAGTATTTTTATTATAATGTTAAAATTCCCAGTGAAGGAATTTTGGGGATTTATGGAGACTGGTACAAAGATCTTTGGGTTTTTCCCTCATTTAATCATTACTTTTCTTGAACATTTTATCTTTTTTCCCCCTCTAATAGTTTGGTACTATTTAGCACAACACACTTATAAACACTAGTAGTGTAGTTAAATTGTACAGGTACTTTGTTTTTAATGTGTATCCCAATAATTAATGTGTATCCCAATAATTATTGAGATGAAAGTTTATCTAGGTTATGCTTTAGTCAAGATACATTTAATTCAGTGTATATCATAGAAACTATTAATTTAACTTAGGGAGTTCATAGAGAATTCTCTCACTATTGCAATAAAGGAAAATTAAAGGGAAAAAATGAAAACTTTAGAGGAAATCAGTATTACTTGTATTTATTACATTATGAGGTTAAAAACAAAACCCTAGGTGGACTGAATGTAATGGACATTCTAAAAGGTAATTTCTGCACAGGATAGCCCTAAACCTTAGTGCCCACTAACCTGGTCCCAGCGATTAGAGATGGGAGCATTTAGCCAATACACCCTGCTGCCATAGAACAACCATGAATGGCAGCAAGCAGCGATAGTCTTGTGAATAAAGGTATGAGTCGAAAAGCAGAAAACAAACAATATTGGTCACAGTGTGAGAAGGACTGCGGGTGCCTTGTCAGTATGTTTGGTGATTCATATTTCTATACACTTGGCAATACCTTAAGAACCACTAAGCTCTTAGTTTCCAGTTATTATTCATATCTCAGAAAGTAAAAAAGAATATTGACACACCTATAATAAACCTTGAAAACATTTGCAATCTCAAAAAGAATGGAAATGTTTAAGAACACAACTTTATCATATTTCAGCCATGTCTATTTATAATTAACATTTGTGTGTTGGCCACTTGCATCAAAGTTGAAGGCTGAGTTGATGTAGAAGCTCAGCCTCCCATTTGAATGCAGAAATGCTGATAAAACACAGTTATTAAAAATATTTAAGTAACCCAATCTAGAGTAAATAAGGAGAAACTTCTGAATGCCAAAAATGAAATGGGAGTTCCAAGTGGGAGCATTAAGGAAAAGCTAAAGCTTTGGTGGAACATAGGTACGTCAGAACCTATGTGCTAGGACCCAGCAGCTCAGATTTTAACTTTCACTTTTTGGTAAGTCTGAAACTTGTATATGAATCCTTTGTGTACATCCAGGATCCCAGAAGGCCGCACTGGCCATGAAGCATGGAATAGAGAAAGGATAAAATCCTTCTACCATCTCACCCTACACTTTAGGTTGGTGAAAGAGCCATCCATGAGAAAATGGCTTCTAAACCTCTGGAACTTGAAGATGTGGGGATCTACCACCCTTCAAGTTAGGGTGATGAAATAAAATGGAAGCCAGTGAAACTCCTAGGATTCCCACAAGCACTGTACTGTCAAACGTACTGGAGGCATGCTTTCCCAGGCCAAGGCCTCTTAGACACATATACAAATCACCAGCAAGGTTACCCTGACTGAAGATGAACTCAAAATAAAAAATCAATAACTGTAAAATGACTAAAGAACATCGTGGAGGAGAGACATGAGGGAGAGTTAGTTGATACAGGAAATGGGAGATTTAGCAATAAGGAATTAAAGGAAAATCCGAAATGAATGTGTAGATACACTAAAAATGTTAAAATAGTTAAAAGGAGTTACAGATACCATAAGAAATATTTGAAAAAGAACAAAGTAGAACTTCTAGAAGTTAAAATAAAGTCCTTAAAACATAAAATTCACTTGTCATGTTGAATGTATTAATATAAAATTGAAGAAAAATTAATTATCAAGTTTATATGTAGAAGTAGGGGGGCACCTGAATGGCTCAGTGGTTGAGTGTCTGCCTTTGGCTGGGGTCATGATCCTGGATGAGTCCCCTATCAGGATCCCCATGGGGAGCCTGCTTCTCCCTCTGCCTATGTCTCTGCCTCTCTCTCTGTATCTCTCATGAATAAATAAAAAATATATTTTTAAATGTTTATAGGTGGAAACCATTCAACATATAAAACATGCAGCCTAAAGGGATAAAAAACATGAAAGAAAATTAATGGAAACTGGGGATAGATTGAGAAGACTAAATATATATTTAATAGAAGCTTCCTAAGAAGAGATGAGACATAATGTGCAAAAGGCAATATTTGAAGAGGTATTCATGGAAGATTTTCCAGAATTGAAGAAAGATATGCATATTCAGAATGAAGGACCACACCAAATCTCAAAAAAGATACATAAAAAGAAATCAACCCTCAGATACATCACAATGAAATTACAGGATATTATAGAGGAAAGTTTTGGGCTTTTTTTTTTTAAGAGTCATGATCTCAGAGTCCTAAGATTGAACCCCGAGTGCATGAGTGGGGGGAGGAATGCAAAGGACAGGGATCCCTGGGTGGCGCAGCGGTTTGGCGCCTGCCTTTGGCCCAGGGCGCGATCCTGGAGACCCGGGATCGAATCCCACGTCGGGCTCCCGGTGCATGGAGCCTGCTTCTCCCTCTGCCTGTGTCTCTGCCTCTCTCTCTCTCTCTGTGACTATCATAAATAAATAAAACTAAAAAAAAAAAAAAAAAAAAAAGGAATGCAAAGGACAGGGAAAAGCAAAATCTGCACTGAGTGCAAAGCCTGACTCAGTGCTCAATCTCAGGACTCTGAGATCATGACTCTCAGATGATGACCTGAGCCAAAGTCAAGAGTCAGATGCTTAACTAACTGAGCCATCCAGGCATCCCATAGAGGAAAGTTTTAAGTGCTAACCACATATGTAGACATATGATCCACCAAGTTATGACATTTAGACTGACAGAAGCCAGAGCCAGTGGGATAGTGTCTTCAAAATGCTCAGAGATCATAACTATTAACCTAGAATTCTATGTCAAGTTGAACTCTCAAGAATGAGAACAAAATACAAACATTTTCAAGCAAAGTCCAAGATGGTATGGTCTCAAAGAAACAGCACAGCATATACTTCAGTAAGAAGGAAACTAAATCCAGATGGAAGGGGTGAAGTTCAGGAACCAAGGAAGAAGAAATGATATTAGCCTCACCTTGAATTGAAAACAATTATAAAAAAAAAGATTGATTGATTGATTGATTTGAAAGAGAGAAAGAGAGAAAAAGAAGGTGCAAGCACACTGAGAGAGAGGGAGAAGCAGACTCCCCACTTAACAAGGAGCCTGACATGGGCCTGGATCCCAGGATGCTGGGATCATGACCTGAGCCAAAGGCAGACACTCAATAACCAAATGTGCCACCCAGACACCCCCAAAACAGTTTTTAAATTTAAATTGTTTTCTTTCCAAAATCATGAAAATTTCATTATGCTTTCCTTTGTATATAGAAATACATTAAGGAAAAATCTGTTTTTGTGTCAATTTGCTGTGAACAAATTTAAATATCCAACAATGCTAGTACATTTAGGTAAAATGTGGATTATATACAGAGACTGAAATACTATGTAATCTTGAAGAATTATTGCTGTCTTGTGATAGTGCTTATGTTAAGATATTAAGGAAAAGCAAGGGCAGCCCCGGTGGCGCAGCGGTTTGGCGCTGCCTGCAGCCTGGGGTGTGATCCTGGAGACCCAGGATTGAGTCCCACATCAGGCTCCCTGTGTGGAGCCTGCTTCTCCCTCTGCCTGTGTCTCTGCCGCTCTCTCTCTGTGTCTATGAATAAAAAAAAAAAGGAAAAGCAATACATAAAACATCATATTCACCATTAGATGAAGTGTATAAAAATATACACCTCAAATTTTGTATATTTACAAAAATACACATATTGTAGGACAACGTACCAAACATATTCAAATCATTTTTTGGTGGTACAATATTTTTTTTCACCTTATACTTTTCAAAACTCTATAATGGACATGTATTCTTTAATAAGAAAAGAACTTAAGAAACTTAAAAATATACTTATTAAATTATAAATGTCACTAAACACCATATTTCTAATTTTGCAGGCAAACCTGTCCTCACCATCCTCTACAGTATCTGAGAGTCAACTGGTATGTATCCTCTCATTAAGTCATGGACCTACTTTAGAAAATTCTGACCTCTCAAGACAGCTTTGAGAGAAAGTGAACTGAGAATAAATGTACTACATATATTTGCTTATTTGTCTGACAAAAGTTTACTGATGCTTTACTGAAGCTGCATGCTGGTTGTTTTGCTGCTTATAAACATACAGAAAACCATACGTAGACCCTGTTTGCTAGGAACTTGCATCTTATTAGTGGGACTAGCATGATGTGGGTGAGGTCAGAAGCAAAATGCTATTGCAATTTAGAGAAAGAGATACTCAGTTCCTGATGGGACAGATGCAAAAACATTCAAGGACAGGTCACATTGATCATGTTGGACAAGTTCCGAACTTTAAGAAATGAACAATGGGCTATTTCAGGTAGGAAGGTTAGGATGTGAGTGGTCTAGATCGGTAATAAGCAGTAGAAATATGTGAACCATAAATGGAAGTCACATATGTAATTTAAAATTTTCTAGGAGCCACATTAAAAAGTTAAAAAAAACTAAAAACAAAAAACAAAAAGACAAACACAGGCCACATTTCAAAGATATATTTTATTTAATGATATGTAAATACTACTTCAAACATATAAGCAGCATAAACTTGAGATATTTTACATTCCTTTTTTTTGTGGCTAAGTCTTTCAACTATGCTGTATATTTTACAACTATAACACATCTCGATTCAGAATTACCACATTTCATCAGCTTGACAAGGGGCTACTGGCTACTGTATTAGCACATATCTGGATTCTAGAAATCTGTTATTATTTATTTTTTTAATTTTTTAAATTTTTATTTATTTATGATAGTCAGAGAGAGAGAGAGAGAGAGAGAGGCAGAAACACAGGCAGAGGGAGAAGCAGGGTCCATGCACCGGGAGCCCGATGTGGGATTCGATTCCGGGTCTCCTGGATCGCGCCCTGGGCCAAAGGCAGGCGCCAAACCGCTGCGCCACCCAGGGATCCCGAAATCTGTTATTTATAGATGAAAATTTGATTACATAGAATTATTTTTCCTTATAGTGTTTTGTGTTTTCTATTCTTACAGTGGTTGGCAAATTGAAACTATGAAATAAGTTGCCTAGATAATACTAAAGATTTTCTATATATCTTTTAATTTTTATTGCTTATAATTGTAAACTCCTGAACAATAAGCATCTTTGGTATAATTAGAAAAATTTGTAGTAAAGCAGTTTGAGATGTTAAGAAGACAAAATCACTGTTTAGTACTGTTATTTTTCCCTATTTAAGCAATTGTTTTGGTGTCCTATATCCATAGTCAATAAGTCATGTTGTCATTATCATGCCAAACTATTTTCATTTGTGTTTGCATGTGTGTGTGTGTGTGCACGTGATTTTAGCGTTCCTTAGTTTAGAGTAGGGGCTAGCAGTATGGTATAGGTGAAAGAATCCTAGAATGGGGGTCAGAAGAACCATCTTTTGTTTCTGCTCTGACACCTGCTGTTAGGCTGACAGTGGAGAAGTCACAAATCTGAAAGTTTGATCCTCAGTTTCCTAAATGAACAATGAGAGCATTCTATTACATACTTTCCAAGCCCTTCCAGCACTGTGAGTCTATGATAACTAGCAGAGTGATATGAAGAAGTTGCCATGGAAACAAGCATTGCAATAACATAATAAAGTTGAATAGTTTCCCCGTTTAGATATGGAAATATTACAACTATTTTAATATTTAAAATAATGGTATACTTGTTTCTTGAGAGCAATGAGTGACATATATATATATATATATGGCAAATATATATAATGATTTCATAAAAAGAGACATATTAAAAACAACTCATTGTAAATGCAATAAATAAACCTTTTCCTGTCTAATACAATATTTCTGTGAATTCTAAGTTTGTGTTCCTTAGGGAGAAAAATGCAAAGCATTGCTTTGACTGACTTTAATGATAATTTCTCTGCATTTGCTTTAGACTTTTTCTCTAAAGAGTTCAAGGAATATCTTAACCAAGTTTTAAATTAAGTTTTAATTCCCAAATTCCCTTGAGACATAGGTTGGTTTGTGAAGGGATTATTATCAAGCAGGCTTATCACACAAAAAAAGAACATCTGGACTGATATAATTACTCAGCTTAATCACTTTGACTTCTATTTCATGGCATTAACCCTGATTTCATTACTGGGGAATGAAATAGAATAGAAATAATTGCAAGCAAGGAATGATATATGACATTTGCTTCTTTGAAGATTTATGATATTTTTGCTCTTAAGTAATATATGAATGAAATTTAAAACTTTCATTTCTATGAATGAATTTTCAAAATTTGTCATCTCAAACTCTCTTCAGAATTAAATTCTGAATAATTTGAGTGAGAATGCCTTTGAAAAATGGAACTATGTATATATATATATATATATACACACACATACACACACATGTATGTAAACATGTCTATAGCATACACACATATAGATCTAAAATAATAGGAAATTTTGATATTATATGTTGCTTTTTGTTAGTGTATATATATGTGTAGCACATAAAAATTATTGGGAACATATGATAGATTATAGTCAAATTATATAAGTAAATATTCTGTTTTGTGTAAAATAAGTAATTAGTAAAATTACTGTAGTCTTGTTTTAGGGGAGAAATATAATAAATTAGTTGAAGTGAAAACATGATAAATCACTGTGGTAGCACAAGCTTTATATAGAAACCATTTTGCTTTTAAGGATATATAATTCTTTCAGACTTTTTTCTTTTTAACTTGGCTAACCTATTTGCTTGTTAACATTGCAACGGTTCCAATTCAACATTTCAAAGAAAAAAAGAAATGTGACTGTGTCCCTTATTCTTAAGATACTTCCATTGTTTATTTTGGAAGCCAAACTCTAGTACTGGGCTCAGGATAATAGAATAATTTGGGTGTCCATATGAAACCAGTTCACCAATCTGTGCTTCAGCTTCTCTTGTTCTGTTACACCACAGTAGGTGAAAACTGGAAAGGAACTTGGAGGTGAGGGTATGGAAAATGCTCATCTATAAAATGGGAGGTTGGAATAACTACTCTGTCAACCTATAGAGGGTATTACAAAGCTCATATATCATAGGATGTGAAGTTGCCAATATAGATTGTACATATGAGACCCTGCAAAGGTATGATCACTTATGAAAGAGGAGGAGACTTGGTAGAGTGAATTTGGGTATGGAGATTTCACACCTGTGAATAGTATTAATAGCACAACAAGGGGAGCAAAAGGAAAGGAGGGATCTAGGCTAGAGCTTGTACCTCCACGAAGCTTTCCTAATTCCTGAGCTGAGTCATCTCAATGTTAACAGAGGCTGGTGGGGCCTCTTCTCTGGACAAGAAAACAGGTTAGGTTCCACAAGATGGGTAAGCACTGGTCTTTCTTGGTGGTAGGTAGGGGAGCCTTGTTTAGAAGATATTTGGCTTTTGCACTTGGTATTTACTGCCATTACAAAATGCTCGTTGTTGCCTGAGATGGAATACTGAATCTGGAGTGTACAATAGATTAAAAAAATAAGCTATATGGCTATATACGGGTAAAAGCAAAGTGCAGCTTACTGGAACATGATAAAGAAGAGTGGGTAAGCTTTCAAATACTTTGTTCCTAGTTCTGAATGCCAGCTTTTGTGTCCTGCTTTAGTGGGGCATGAATCATCTTTCTGAGGGCCCTTGAGGTCACTGTTGTTCAGCAAATGCAGCCTTGCCTGAAAGCTTTTGTGTAGAACTGATGTCTTCTTCAGGCTTAAAGGTGGTTTGTCCTTGACAGTTTTCCTTGACACAACATACTTTAAGTGCTACAGCATTTATCTTATACGCCTCTTAAGATTTGAGTCATGCTATTGTCTTCTCTTCAACCATTAAAATATCTCAATTGAGCCCATCTGTTTTGTACACAGACAACCAAATGTCTCTTGAGCTATGGGATGTGGCTTATGATAATTGAAATCCTACGAATGTTTATTTTTGTACAACTGTCGTAGCAATTGTAATTTTTTTTTTTAAGAAAGCACATCAGATAGGTACTTTCCTGGATAGTGTAGATCATTTAGTATCAATACTTTATATTATAAATGCAAAAATAGGGAAAGGAAAGTGTTTTTCCCTTTCACATTCATTTTATGTTGTTTTTTTTTTTCTTCACAAAGTTCTGTCATGCATAATATCTCATTAGAGTCTCACAATCTTGTGAGCTAGCATGGCACAAACTGTTATTTCCATTATTCTGATGAAAAAAACTGAAGTCCAGATATCTGTAATGGCATGTCAGCAGTCCCAGAGCTAATGGGTGGTATAAAAATATGCTTTCCCCCCTCAATCTTGGCAACTTTGCTCTGCACTATAGTGTTCTAAAATCTGAGGTATTTCTTTGAGGGGAAAAATGCTTACATATTTGCTTTAGGCATATAATATTGTTTGTTGAAAAAGAATAAAAGCTAATAAAGGTTTATTAATTGAATGAGTGAGTCAGCTAAATAATCTAGAGCACACTGCTTTTGTCAACAATCTTGACTAGTAAAATGTTTTTGAGTTTCAATGAGCTTGTTGTCACAGAAATTCTAAAATATATATATGTGTATACATAAAACACTGGGGACTAAAGATGAGACTGAAGCAAATGGGTAAAAGAAACACAGTGGTACTTTCACAAGCCCATTGGATCCATCAAATTAGTAGAACTCCTAGCCAAGCTCACAGAGTTTTCTATATGCTATGTTTTATTACTTTATTTTTTTACTATACATTTTATTTCTTCAAAAAGATAAAAATAAATTCATGAAAACTGAGACTCTGTTCTTTCTTTTCTTCTCTCATCACACCACTGCAGAGCTTACTACTGTCATCAAGGGCAATTAAAAACAGTCTACTAGGGGCACTTGGGTGGTTCAATGATTGGGCATCTGCTTTTGGCTCAGGTCATGATTCTGGGGTCCTGGGATTGAGTCCCACATCAGGCTCCCTGCAGGGAGCCTGCTTCTCCCTCTGCCTGTCTCTGCCTCTCTCTGTGTCTCTCATGAATAAATAAATAAAATCTTAAAAAAAAAAATCAGCCCATGAGCTGCAGTTACTAATTCGAGAATGAGGTTGCTTTAAGAAGCCCTTATTTTAAAATATTAATAATGGATGCTCTAGGTTAGTGCTGGCAGTTAATTTTCAACTTTGGTCTCCAGCCAGAGGCAGTACCAATTTATTGTCATAGAATTATGATTGCAGGTCCAAAGAACAGAAACAATGTTTATTTTCACAGTGCCCCCAAGTAGCAATGTTCAAGCATAAGTGTATACTTGTTGAGTTAAAAACACAAATTAATAGCAGACTTGGATCAGTGTTCCATGCAGGCTATTTAAACCTGCCACCAGGCTCCAGGGACTCCACATACTCTTCGACTTTTTCTCCCTCAAGATTAGCAATAGGTTTAAATATGATCTCCTTAGTTCCACCCCACTCTCAAATTCTCCAAAAAAGATGCCATCGTTGTCTTTTCGTATTGAAAATTTTATTGCTTATCACCATAAGCAAATAAAGGGAACAACAACAATTTTCTTTTAAATGGGGAAGTTTGAAATATTTTAGTGTCTGTAAAGAACTGATCTCGGCCTTTGACTTCTTGCATCCATCAGAGATGGGAACTTCAGCCTCTACTCTTATCATAAGTGTGG
Organism: Vulpes lagopus; assembly: GCF_018345385.1. NCBI lineage: Eukaryota > Metazoa > Chordata > Mammalia > Carnivora > Canidae > Vulpes > Vulpes lagopus. The sequence goes on along the minus strand of NC_054824.1, from coordinate 51,412,529 downwards.
AACTCACCAACCCACTTTCCTTCTTCTGGCCCTTTATTAGTGAAAGACCATATGGATCTTCTATCCTGAGGAGTTCTCTCTTCCTGGGTTACATTAAAAAAAATGATACTGAAAAAATAATGGGAGACCCCTAGCTGACAATCACCATCCCTTGGGGTTTACATCTTGGATCGTAGCTAGCATCCTAGGCTTCTTCTGCCTGTCAATTAATTTATTCATTTTTCAAATATTTAGTTAGCACCTTCTAGATTCCAGGTACAGTTCTAGGTGTGGGAGATGCAATAGTGACTGAAGCAATGATCTCTGGCCTCACAAAGCTTACATTCTAGTGGAGAAAGCAAAACAATAAACAAATGTCAGATTGTGATAAGTACTATGGAAAAAAATAAGGGGGGCAAGGGGATGTCAGCATTCCAAGGCAAAAATAATTCTGGAAACAGCAGAGCCCAAGTACAAACTCCCAGGGGAGAGAGCATCATAGTGTCTGTGCTAGGGTGGAGAGAGTGAAGGGGTGAGAGGGACAGTAGCAGCAGATAAGATTGGAAAATCAGGGGAGGTGAGTTGGGCATTGGAAAGATTAGGTCAGATAACACTTGGTAGATAGGCAGTACCTTACAGACATGGCAAGTGAGAGAGTGAGTTATTAGAGAGCTCTGAGAGGAGTCAAGTGACGTGATGGCTCAGTGTGATTTTTCTGTCATTTACTTAACTGAGTTGCCAGCCTTCTTAGAACAAGGGTTATAGATGCTACAGTTCCTGACATAGACTAGGTCCAATTGGGAAAATGGCTCCAGAGAGCTTCTGATAGATGTGTCAGAACAATAGTGGTTTTTTTCTGAGGCACCTCAGAGATGTCTTACATCCACTGTAGATCAGTTCTCAGTAGGTTCATCAAAATGAATTGAAACTTGCCATTTAGAGAAACTTCTTGTTATTCTTTCTGTGCTTTTTTGTGTTAACTGTGGGAGTCATTGCCTGTTTTTATTTCTCCATTTAGACTGGTAAGAAAATTATGGAGTTGCTTTTCCTGGCATCATAAGAATAGCATTTGTGTGTATTACTCATGAATCTAGTTGGATCTATGGATTCTATAACAGATAAAAATGAAAGAAGGGCCAGTTTAGACTAGTTTGGTTGCTGGCAATTTTGATCTTATAGGAGCTCACCTTAACAGACTTCTAAGTTGATTAATCTAATTTCCTTTGCTTTTATTTGGACACAAACTTAGCCAATTAGATTTGCCAGAATTAGAGAACAAAAGTCTACTTAAAGTCTGAAGATACCATGTAGCTATGTGCAAGGATGCAATGTAGATTAGAAATCAGTAAAAGATGGTTTCTTCTAAAGCCTCTCTTTTAGTCTGGAGGCAGAAGCTCAAGGTTAAGCAGATATCTTGGGATGGCAGACCAAGGAAGATCTATCTTTCGGTGAGCAGGACAGCATTTTAATGGAATGAGTTCTAGTTGAGTGCACATGAATCACCTAGGGATTTTGTCAGAATTTGGATTCTGATTCAGTAGGTCTGGGGTGGGGCTGAGATTTGGTACTTCTAACAGGTTCTCAAGTGACGCTGATGGTGCTGGTTTACGTACCTCGTTCTGAGTGGCAACGTGCTAACATATATCTTATTTGGATAGATCCATTAGTTTACTCTGTGTTGCAATTTAGTCTTCAACAAATAAATGTAGATTACATAACCATTTGACATTGAGGAACGGGCACTAGGAAGAGCAGAGAGAAAGTTAACTAATATTCCAGGAGAGCCTTGGGTGTACCAGAAATAGCACCTTGCTTCACTTAGGCTATTTATAATGTTCTAAAAGGCACCATGGAACCCTTGTTTGGGTGATGGATTTGAATATGCAGAAACATGACTTATATAAAAACTCTACGTGGTATGATACCTGAGAGGATAGGAATGTAAATAATAAAATGTACCTTTACCTTTACTCATTATTTGAGGGACCTAATCATGGACAGTTGTAACCCCTTAGCAGAATGTCCAGACAGGTTGAATAGCTTTTTCAAGGCCATACAGTCTATTAACACTACTGCAAAAATTAAAATCTGTATCCTTCATACTCTCCTCCAAGCAACATCATGATGTTTTTTGAAAATGTATTTTTAACCAAGTCCAGGGAGGGACATTGGTACAAATTTTGATGTCTTGGCCATGCAAACTAGGGAGTCCTTTACAAGGTAGAATGTGGTATGGGAGACATAAGTGTATGTGTGTAGGTGAAGGGAAGATGTATGGATGTGTATGTCGAATAGGAAAACATCACGTCCTACACTGTTTTTGGAGTGCTAATTCTGGCAGGAACATTTATTCCATGCTTAAGGAAAGAAAAACTGGATTTAGTAAGAGTAATGAAAAGAAAGGTAAAATGATACCGAATGAAGTAACAATGGCTGACATCAGGTTTTGACAATGGGCAGTGAAAATAAAACAGAAGCAATGAATTTAAAAAGAATAAAAAATATAGAAATATTAGGACTTTATTGATTGGGCAGAGGAAATTATAGATGTTGGTATTTAAAAACAATTATAAGTGTCTATGTTGTTTCTCTGGCTGTCTCTTTGCAGTAGGCATAGGAATAATTAAAATCATGGGCTTAATGATTAGATCAGTCCTGAATTAAATGTTGACTTCTTCCCATGTAAACTGCATGGCTTTGGCATGTGGCTTATTCTCTTTAAGTCTCTCCTAGGGTTGTTTATTCGGAATCGAAGAGATATTGTATCAAAAATATTGAATATAGAGCCTGCTCACATACAAATAGAACAGAGAGTTTGCATCTATGGGAGAATGATGGTGGTGTCATTATCTGCAGTGAGTCTTCAAGGATTTTGAAGTTGATTTCATAGCATGTGAAATGGTATGGGTAAGGTACAGAGGCTGGTTTCACCCTAGAGGATGATGACCCCAAGAGAAAAGATCTGAGTGAAAGTCTCCAGGCGAGGATAACCCAGATCATCATCTTGCTAGCAATACAAGGTTCAGGTAGTCATGTTGCTCTGGCAGAGGGGTTCTCTTAGTATATCAAGTGCTCTAGTCAGCTTCTCCTCTCTGCATTCATCTTTTTGCATACTGACCAAATTTACCTCCTAAAGCTCCATGTTTTAGAACCTGGTAGGCCCTGATTTCCTGCCTCACAAAGGAGCAGGAGAGAAGGAGAAGGTAAAGGAATAGGAGAAGGAAGGGGAAATGAAATGGGAAGTCAAGTGGGAAAGACAGACAGGAAATCTGGACAACTTAGGATCATGACCTGAATATTAGGCATCTCTGTTATTATAGGTGGTTGTAGAAATCAGTAGTTTCCCAGGCTTTGTTCTTGTGTTGAGCTTACTGGAGGGATACTGCTCTCGTATGTATACTCAACTGCAACTTCATACATAATTGCTCATTTTTCCCTCCTGAGAGAAATCAGAGTTTCTTAAGTGGGAGATATTTCTTAGCCTGGGGAAGATAGAGGGTTTTCTCCCTCTCTACTTTCCCAGATGGCATAAATATAAAGACAACTGGGAAAATATCGATTGAAAAAAGTGGCATTTATTCAAGCCTCAAAATATATCAGGTGGTTTATAGAGCAGAGAGATAGATGTAGTCCCTGAAGGCTTGAGTTGTGAGCATCAGCATTGACTGAAGCAGGCTAATTTACAGTTTTCTGAAAGGCAATGGGGTTGAGAAGAATGATTATGGCAAAATGTTTAACCAGGAAAAGTGCCACAACTTTTTTTTTTTATTGAATTCTTATTTGGGATGTTTTTGTAAACTTATCAATCATTTTGTGACATTTTACAGTGTAACAAAATTCTGGTGTTTGTGAAACATCATTCTGAAATTGCCCCCAAAGTAGATTTCTCTCTCTCTCTCTCCCATCAAACTGACATTGGGTACAACTTTATGAGTCTTGAATGACTAGTCTATTAGCTAAAACTCTTTCAATTGTAAGTTACACAAGTTTTGAGTTTTAAAAAGTAGGAGGAAAGGAAAGTCTTAGGGAGCTGCAGGACAAGAATTTCAGCTGGACCCCAGGAATGTTTTAGAATTTAGTTCTGGAAAGCCCCCAAGAGCCTCTCCTCCCTAGGCTCCCCATACACTCTGCTTTCTTCCTTGATCTCATCTGTTTTTTTTTGTTTTGTTTTGCTTTGTTTTGTTTTGTTTTTTAATGGAGGATTAAGGCTTTCCCATAGCTCACACATTGACATAGGTTCAGTCCTCCGAAGTAATTCCATAGTGATCTGGATTTCTATTCCATTTTCTTGGAAGAGAAAATGTGGTTCCACCTCCCCACCCTCTTAGGTCAGAAGGCCATTCCTGGTTTCATCATACATAGTATGAACATGGTTTCTGGGGCCCAGCTCTGCGGATGTTGGGGTTTGGGGAGTGATTTCCAGAAAAATAAATTGTTAAAAACTTGCTGGGTTGTGCCGAATTCATCTCTCCTATTATGCCCAGAATGAGAATGCTGCCTGGCACTAAGGACACTCTCTATAAATATTTGTCAAATGAAGTAGTTATTGAGTGAATGCACTGGTAAAGATTTAGGAACACATTTGGCTTGATAGTGAGGAAGGTGTTTGCATTTTGAACATTGTGATAGTAGATCTTTCTGAGTTAATTGTTATAATAGTTAACTTTAAAGTTACATTAGTTAAAATCATTTGATTTCTAGGCTGCTTTTATGTATTGGTAAAATCATTTTAAAATTTAAAAAATTATACATTTTTGTGAGAACATTTAAATGACAATAATACCATATTCATTCATTTTAATGGTATTTATTTCTTTATTTTAAAAATTTTATCTAATGTTCATGAAGACTAAGCCTGGAGTGATTCGCCCAGTACCTGTAAAATCCAAAATATTACTGAAAAAAGAGGAGGAAGTCTATGAGCCCAACCCTTTCAGTAAATACCTGGAAGATAATAGTGACTTCTTTTCTGAGCAGGTGAGCATACATAAAAGAAAATCTTCAATATTTTGATAAATAACTGTATGAAATATGGGATGCCTCTATGAATATAGTATGTATAAGAAAACGTTCATTTAATTGGAATATCCTTAGTAATAAAAAAGATCAATTTTTGCATAATAAAAAGAGATTCACATATTCCCAGGATGATATTTTGTTTGAAGTATTTCAAAAAAAAAAAAAAATCTATCTAATGCTGGTATTGTTTAGGGAACCAAGACACTACTCTCCATAAAAGAAAGACTTTGTTTTCTTGGTTGGATGGTTCATATAGGTGTTGCCTTCTTATTTCTAAAGTCCTACTTTAATTTGAAAAGATGCAATATTTTAGATTCGGTATTAGTACATTTAGCAAAAGATCTATTGTATGGATGCATTGCAACATGGTAGAGATGATATGAACCCCTGGATTGAGCAGTAATATTTTGGGGATGGGATTTAAGATATTTTAAGACTTTGTTGATCATTCAGTTTATACATAAAAAAGGTGTACTGTCTTCCTTTTATATACCCTATACATTGGAGGAGGTATTATGGGAGGTTGTTGATGGTGCTTTATAAGCTATTTGGGAAACATATGAAAATACACATTTATGTTATATAAAAGTCCATATTATTTCAGAGAGAAACTTTGCATCTCTATTTGTCCTACTGAGATGCAGCAAATAGGCACGGATTATGTATTTTATATCTCAAATACTATTACATGGATAAACAATATAAGCAATCCAGAAACCTTTCTGATACAATCAAAGCATGTAAAATCACCATCCTTGGTAATCATTAATAAAATAAACTTAAGAAAGAATATGAGATGATATACTGCTTTTAAATTTTACTTTGAAAATGATAGCCAAGGATATTCTTTAAAAACTTACATTTGCATTTGTGAATCATAGGGAATATCTTATCTGCTACATATTAACTCTATAACATCTCTCTTCATTTTCTTCATGTATAAAATGAGGCATTTGGATCGGGTACTTTCTGAGGATTCTTCCATTTAAAAAATCTGGGTTCCTTAAAATAAAAGATTAACCGTGACAAGGTCAGAAGTCACTGTGTAGCCTTGTAAATGTTCATCACAAATACTGATGATTTGCTATAGTGTTTAATCTATAAAATGGAGATGATATGATTTTGATGAGTTAAACATTTTTAGAAGGCACTAATATCATTGAATTATTTCCATTTTATAGAATAAAATGTAGTCCCCAATTTAAATTAAATAGAGAAATTCTACTGATTTATAGAACTGTATTCACTAATTCCACATGTAACAGAAATAAAAAAATTTCTGTTAGGAAAACATATTTTCATCATCAACAAAAAACACTTATTAAGTATCTACTGCTTTGTGACACAGACACTTTAGAGGCTTTATATGACACTTTAGAATGTATGGGATCATTATAAAAATAATGTAGTTAAATAACAAAATGCAAACAGCTAAAATAAACTTTATGTACTATCCATGTAATTTATATTCTTCAAAATATGCTTTCATGCTGTAAAATAACAATTTTGTTCTCTTATATTAATATAATTTCAAATGTATGCATTTTACTTTAAACAGAATTCATTGTAAAACGTCAAGTTATATATTTATCACAATTTACTGTCCTCCAAAATGATAAATTCCATTTCCAAGTATAAAAAATTCTTGTCATTAAAAGAGTTGTCATTTCTTTGCACTGCTTTTCCTGACTAGACAGCAAGTTTAAAGCTCTGTTTATGTATAATACAGACCTGTATTTGTGGAAAATTTGGACTCTTTTGTAAATATGGAGATGCCATATTGTATTTATATATTTTGTCAATCAATTTATTCTTGTTTATATTTCACCTTTTATGTGGAACACAGGAAGTAAAAGGAGTCTGCAGACTGTCAGGATTGAAAGAAGTCTAGCATACTTCTTAAAAGTGAATTTGAAACATTTCTTGGTCTTACTCATTAACCTTGCATGAGAGGGAAAATATAATAGAAACTTGAGGATCCCTGCACACTGGGCAAGTACATGTACTATCAACTGGTCTCTTTATATTGAGTTCTAACTACCATCTTGGTGTGTCCAGAATCTACAAGAGAGAAAGACTTCAAAGGCACTCCGCAGTGTAGAGGCTTAGATCTACTTAAAATATAAATTGAGTAATAACAGTTGATAATCTCAGTGCTGCTACCTCATCAGAACTTGAATAGAAGAGAGTATACTCAAATTCACTAGTCGCTATTGTATTCTCCTCTGCTGCTGCCACAGAATAAATTGAATGGTTCCAAACTCAGTTGATCTCACCCACCCATGTAATGGAAAATTCTTTAGCCAGACACTTGGGCCAAATTGAAGCAGCTCACATTCACAAATCTGCCTTGTACTGGGGACAGTTCCACATGACAGGAGATGTTGGATGGAATTGTTAAGTCAATAAATTTCTCCTAACAGCTTCACTGCCATAAAATATGATTTCAAAACTCTCTGTTACAAAATGTCAGACATTAAAGATGATGAGACCAGACGGAAATGTATTTACTGTAGCTTAAGAAGGTACAAGCAGGCAGCCTTTTGAACTGATAATGAACTGAAAATTTGCCTGGAGACAGCCTCTGAGTACTAAAAGCAAAGTTTGAAACCAAATATATAATCAAGTAATTGAGACTTATTAATCAGCAGCTTTTGCATCAAAATGGCATAGGCCAGGAAGCATCTGTCTATATTAGATTTATATGGATTTTGTAACAAAGACTCCTCAGAATGAAGTTTATGCTGTTTTGAAATTACCTTTAAAACCATTATTGTATCAATTTGTGGTCCTTTTGACTTATTGCAAAATATCCTCACTCTCCACATTTGGATTTAAAACTATTGTGATGTACTTTGAAGCATTCTCTATTGATGATCAAGGTCAGAGTTGGAAAGTAATTAACAGAATTGATTGGACAAATGGGCATCCAGAAGACATTGAGGCTTAAAAAATCAATTCACTGATGAGAATGAAGATACTTTAAGAGCCCACTGATTTTTGGTATGCCTGACTACTTGTGAGTTGGCAAAATATATTGATTGTTTTCTGCTCATTTAGTGTATTTAATTAGATAAAGGTGATTTCTTCACTTAAGATCCTCAATTTAATATAAGAAGTGATTATTAATCTCAAGTATATAAAATGTTACATAAAATATTCTCTCATTCTTTATGAATTTGTAATCAAACTCATAATATTAAATGTCATTTTCTTCTGAAAATCTTAATGAAATGTATAAGAAGAAAGGATTTAGACAGAATTAAAGAGGAAATATTGTAATTTCATCTGATTTTCCTGGAATCATTTTTCCTTTCTCTTTCTCTTTCTCTTTCTCTCTCTCTCTTTCCTTCTTTCTTTCTTTCTTTCTTTCTTTCTTTCTTTCTTTCTTTCTTTCTTTCTTTCTTCTTTCTTTCCTTCTTTCTTCTTTCTTTTTCTCTTTCTTTCTTTCTTTTGCATTCTTCTTTCGAGAAATAACACTTCCTAGCATGTATGCCTCTTGAATTTTATTTTCCTTTTAACTTGCTTCAGTAAGCAAAAGAACATGTTTTTTGTGAAAATGACCATTTAGTGAATTTCCTTCACACCATTTTACAGAGAGCATAAAAGGATAATTATGGGGAATTTTCTTTTTTGTAGTATTTTCAGTCTTTCTTTTCTTTTGATTTTCCGTAGACATCTGACTTTCCTACCAAATTCTCTGACATTCAACTTTGATGATTATATGGGTGACTTTCAGATTTCTATCTCATTATTCCTCGTTAGATTTCTACCGTGACCTTCACCTTTTCTTCCTTGTGTCACGCACATGTTAATATTACAGAGCAAGTACTCACCTTTGTCATAGGTGAAACCGACAATACTGCCTTCTATTCTGAATGACTTCTGGCTTTGCCATAAATTGCTGCTGTTTCAACAATTGTTTCTCAGTCAAGATGGTTCATTCTCTTTTGTCATAAAATTATATTTTATCATTGCTAACCATTTATTAAGAAATATTTTTCAACTTAAAATGTTTAGCCTTTTTAGGTCTGGAGTTAATTAAGTGGGTTGCCAAATTGTTTTAAGGGGAGAAAACTGAAATGCCTTGTGTTACATTTCTTTTGAAAGGGTTAAGCCCAAAGATTTGGTTTCTCTACATTTTACCAGGTTGTTTTTTGTTTATTTGAGTAATGAAATCTTTGTGAGTTTTTTCTTCTTTCCTTTTGTCTTCATCCCCCCCTTCCTCCCTTTTCTTTTCTTCCTCCCTCCTTCCCTTCTTCCCTCTATATGTAATAGATAATAATTGATCATAAACAGGAAATATATCACATGTAATAGATAGTTTATCATCAACATAATAAACTGTTTTTTTAATTGTCATGTAGAGACAAAATTTGCTTTTTTCTCTAGAGTATAATCAAATGGTATCACCTTTTCAAAGTTAAGATTTCATGTCTCCTTTTTTCCTTTTTTCTGTTTTTCTTTTTTTTCTTTTCCTCTTTCTTTTTCTTTCTTTTTTTTTTTTTGCGTAAGCTTTCTCTTGATTTTGTGTAATTATTGACGTTGATTGGAACTTGCAATTTTCTGTTGCAGTTATCTTCAAGCTATGGGAAACGTACTTTCCTGTCCCCTTTCCCTTGACTTACATAGGGTTAAAGTACTGAACAGATTCTTACTTGGTCTAAAATATCAAAATCTTAAGAAGACCCATTGCCACTTGGATTATATTAGATTGAATTATTCTAATAATTATAAAAATTAGTTAAACAACTGAATTCTAATAATTAGCTAAGCTCTGAGGCATTAGTTACTTAACAAATATTTGGTAGATCTGCGGTATCCAACCCTACCCTAATCTATGAGGCAACAATGATGATCTGAACATTTTATGCCAATATGTTCTTCTTCAATGCTTTGTTAGCTCATGATGTTCTTATCTCTGTTTAAGAGGAATGGCACTGCCATATTTAGAAGCTCTCATGTAAATTATGCTCGAGTTTTAAGATAAGGTCTTGCTAAAATCAAATATTCTATATTAATTTCTTCTGAAAAGTATTAAACAGAATGTCAAAAGGGAGAAGGTAGCTATGTAAAAATTCTTTAAGTAATATCCAGAGTAAATGTTATTTAGAGATTAGAAAGTTTTATGTGTTGGCAAGGAAAAAAGATACATTCTTATATTTTTACTTCACAGAAGTCTTTATCCCATACTTCTTTTTGAACTCTGAGTCAAGGTCAGCCTGTAAATAGAACTGTAGATAGTAACAATCACATGTCTTTGGCATGGTTTTGTCATATAGTATGTAGGAGAGTTTTGGTAAAACTAGTGTTCCTGTCCCAGGACATTGTCTACAGTACTCCCCTTCCTCCCTCTTTATACAGTTTCAATTCTACAACTGCCTTAAAATGATTTATAATTGTTAATAATGTTTATGGAAAAAAACTGAAAAAAATTAAAAACCATAGACTCAAAATGGTGTCATTTAGAGTTCTCAAACCTGTGCTTAATACATAATTGATTTGAACTTTCAACCTTCCCCGGAAATGTAGTCTTATCTTGTCAGTCAAGAATTTTTCTATATGTGTCAATGAGGGCCTCCTGGGTCTTCTCTACCCACCAAAGAAGGAAGGAAGCATTATAAGAAACTTGGCTTTCATAAATAAATAAAAATTAAAAAAAAAAAAAAAAAAAAAAAAAAAGGGATCCCTGGGTGGCGCAGCGGTTTGGCGCCTGCCTTTGGCCCAGGGCGCGATCCTGGAGACCCGGGATCGAATCCCACGTCGGGCTCCCGGTGCATGGAGCCTGCTTCTCCCTCTGCCTGTGTCTCTGCCTCTCTCTCTATCTCTCTGTGACTATCATAAATAAATAAAAATTTAAAAAAAAAAAAAAAAAAAAAAAAAGAAACTTGGCTTTTCCCTCTCAAAGGCCACCTGCCCTGGAATAATCTTTCTTTTTTTTTTTTTTTTTTGCTAATAATGTTCTTGCTCCACCCTTCTATAAAACCTTCTATTTTGTCTAACTCCTTAGAGCTTTCTTCTACTTACTAGGTGAGGTGCTGCCTGGTTCATGAATCATTTAATAAAGCCAACTAAATCTTTAAAATTTACTTGATTGAATTTTGTTATTTAACAAATACATATCCTTAGGAAATGCAGAGAGGCTTGTGATTTTTCTCTACTGAAAAATTTTGTTTGATCCATGAGAAGAGCAATCAAGGTAGAATGTATAGAGGAGGACACAATAAAAGTTGAATGTATTATTTGAACATAAATGCTAAGACCGATGTGTTTGAAACATGTTATATTCTCTAAGCATTGGGGAGATTGTTACTTATTTTACAGCGTGGGTGAGATTAGACAGACTTTGATGACAAATATAAAGGTCACAGCAAGATATAGAAACCTGAAGATGAGTTATGTGGAGAGAGTTGAAAACCTCTTTTCTGTGATCCTGTATAAAATAACTTAAGGTTGGAAATTTAGGCAGAGAAAACAACAAATCCAAATGAAAAAAGCAACCAAAAGAATGCATAGGAGGGAATGAAGCAGAGAGAGAAAACTGGTAAAGAAACTGGTCTTTGAATTCCACTACAGAGCCAAAGACAGCCTGAGAAGTCCAGCTCGTGGAAAACTCAACCTGCTGGTGAAGCAGGTCATTTACAGTAAATATATGGGAAAAGAAAATGATGTATGGAATACATTACACATGTGCAAAAGTGTAGTTATCTTCATTTCAAAGGCTGCATGGAAAGGAAGATCTGTAAATTTGTAAATTCAAAATCAGTGATTCCTTAGAGGCTGGAGAGCTGGCAGGTTTTTAGACTCTTTTGAACTAATGTTCTAATCTCCAAATATGGACAATCCTAAGAGAAATTTAATCTCTTGCAGCCAGGCCATCCAAATATCAATTTGTCTTACGGACCTTTAGGTGTTTAATATGTTTTTTGCCTTTGCTTTTCCTTGAAAATAGAAAATTGCATTTGGCATGGAAATAAACAACTCACCAGGGACTGAATTGTCAGTTAACTTTATCTGGTAGAGTTGAGAGGCTTAACATATTTTACTTGTTCAAATAAAAGCAAGCCTGTATGATAGTCATACAATTGGGTAAATTCAGAAAAATAGAGTTGTTTTTTTTTTTCAATCTTTGACTAATCCATTTCCAGGAAATGTTAGGCAATCATGAATTGCATTTGGTGGAAAGACTGGCCTTCTGCAGGGTATTGTAGGGTCAGGCTATTCTCACCTTCTAATTTTAGAACCCTTATCCAGGCAGGATCTAATGACTTCATCTACGCTGAGGTGTAATTGAACCAAAGGAAAATTAGAGCGGCTTGGTTTTGGAAACAACTCTGAAGTCTGGATCATATCATGCAAGTGTGATTAACCAGCTCTACTCTGTGCATTTGTGAATTGTGAACCTCATCCATGAAGCGTGGGAATTGGGCTAGCCCAGTGGTTCTCAACTGGGGTGATGTTGGCCCAAACGTTATTGGTTGTCATAACTGGGAATGCCACTGGCATCTAGTGGGTAGAGGCTTGAATGCTACTAAACATCCTACAATATACAGGACAGTCTCCCACAACAAAGAATTATCTAGCCTGAAATGCCAGTAGTGCTAGAGCTGAGATATCCTGGACTAGACCATTTCTTGGCTCTCTTCCAGCTCCAAGAATACTATGACTAATGATGCTCAATGCTACCCTTACCAAGGGCATTGGAATTCAACCAACAATGACTAGGTATCTTCTTTTTGTGTCTTAACTAAGAACTTTTCCCTATTTGATTTATACAAAGGAGGTAAGTAAGCCTCCATTTATGAGGTTTCCCACATACCATGTAGCCTCTACCTATACCCCTGTTTATTAAAGGGCATGTGTTTTCATTGGCTCTAGATATTTCAGCAAAGTTATGGCTTCCCCATCGTCTTGTACATTTCACCCTCATTCTTGTATTTCCCTAATTGTTAGGTTTCAAGAGAATCAACTAAAAAAAATTTTAAAGAGAAATTTTTTTAATATCAGACAGTCTGTCTGAAAAATGCATGCTGTTGGATGAAGTCATTCCTGATACTGGGACTTATAGCATATCTGCAAAATGAGGGTATTGTACAAAATACTTTTGATGGTGCCCTCTTACCCTGAAATTCTGTGTTTATGTTTTTAAATACCATCAGAATATAATAATAAATATTATTATTAAATATTTAAATATTACTGGATGATATTTATCATCCTTAGATGATTCACAAAAGGAAAAAAAAAGAGCAAGTATTATTACTCAGGTCATATGTTTGGAGAGACATAAAGTTTTGTAACCTACTGTGTAGGTCAAAATCATAACAAATAGCCCTGGCATGTGGCCCCATCCTAGCGGTGCTATGGTTTCCTGATGTTCCTGATGGATGGTGTTGCTGCTTCCCTCCATGCTCACTCCTTTCTCTCTATTCCTAGCATTCAGCCCTTTAACATTCGTGCCAGGCTCTGCAACACACATGGGTAACTCTACTGGAAATGGAGTAGACATTATCCTTGCCCTCATGAAACTTAGCTACTAGTGAGTCCTACCTATTTTGGACCAGAAAGAGTAACTTTCTGTTACTCTTTACCTTCTTTGTAATCTTCTGTACTTTGTCATGTGAAACTGTTCACTACACACTCAGGCACACACCATGGCCTGGTCCGCCCATCCTCTGATCTACTAAGGGATCTACCATGACTACTGGTTCCTGGAGTCTTTGATTCTTCTGCTTCCCACAAAGGAGAGAAACCTTATGATGGAATGCAATAGAAAGAACGTGGATTCTGTGTGAGCCTAGGAACTCTGAACTTCAATTTCACCCTAGAAAAAAAAATGGGGCTACTAATCCTATTTCTAATAGTACTCATATTAATACTCATTCATGGTTACACAAAACAGTCATTGCAGAGGAACATTGGAAACTTTATAGGGAATACACATTTGAAATGTTTGTTGTTATTATGTCCTTTAAAATCACTATAATTTTGGAAGAAAGAAGTTTACTCCTTGCTAAAGGGTAACCAAATATGCTCTCTGCAGGGTATTGTAGACACAGAAATCTCTTTTCTATGTTGCTTTTTGACTTTTTCAGTATAAGTTGCTCCTCTCTACCAAATATATGTTGGTTGGCAACCTAAGAAAAAAATTAAACTATGTGTATAGAAAAACATAAAACAGCATTTTAACTCTCTAGTACCCACTGTGATTGATTATGAAATATTTTCTCTTTCTTCTCCCTTGAGCACATCACCATCACTATATCTTCAGTGTCATCTGCTCTGTGAGGTTTGCTGTTAGACCATCACAAACATCAAATAACCCAAAGCCTATCTTGAAAATTGTATTTTAATCATTTAAAAACTTTTTCGGGTTAAAGGGATTTGAAAAAGCTAAGCATATGCTATCTCTTTTCATACTTCACATGTTTGCATTTTTTGATTCAAACAAGGATTTGAAATAGGTTAAGTGTGGCTTTAAGTATGTCTCTTTCTAAAATGCATAAGGATTCTTCAGAATTAGGGCTGATAAACAAAAAGTTATGCCATATGCTCAAAATTAAGAGACCTACTTTATCTTGGCTTGATCTTTGTAGAGAGTAGATGATTACAATCTCTTCTTGGTAATTTGGGTTTTCTGTGATGGTATCTGTAAAATGTTGCTATGCCTTTGGCTGAAGGAGTCACTGGGTATGAAATACCTGGTAACTGTTCTTGACTTCATGAACAGAGTTTTGTTTTCAACCTGTAGCACAAATGCTGTAATTCTGATTTTAAATTGCTATAAGCTCCAGACAGGAAAGGAAGTTGAAAAGAAGCACTGCATTTTGAAAGTAAGTGTTGTTCTACCAAAGAGGTAGAAGGAGGGAGAGAGGATGGGGTGAAAGCTCCAGTAATTTCACCTGGTGGTGCTCTGAGTTTCCAGAGGCACAAATCACTGCATGGTATGAAGTGGGGACAGTGGGAGCAAAGAGAAAGTGGATTTTCACCCTTTACTTCCAAACCACGGGAAGGGGCTAACTTTAAAATGCCAGGATGGAACAAAAGAGTCTCAGATGTGCAGGCTTTAATGAAAAGAGCCCACAGTACCTTAAAATGCCCTTTGGTGCTGCAGTGAAAACAGCTTTTGAAGTTAAATAGTTTGACTTGATGGCTGAGCACAAAGTTGGCTTTTTCTAGAGTGGTGAATGCAGCCAAAAGGACTATAGCATTAATTTTCTGATGCCTCTATTAATACTTAATTTTGCAGTATCTCCAGCTCTCTTAATGAACAGAGATAAATTAATTTATTCTCTGCATACTGTCTGCTAAATTTTCTCTAATGAACAAAGGTATTATTTGCATCATAAATTCTGGTGTTTTTTAAGTTTTTCAGGATAGGATATTATAATTAACTGAAATAATCCCTTTTTAAAAATCAAGATCCTAAGTAAAGCTTATTTTATTTTGAAAAATTTGTCCTAAGTATTTTTATATTGAAAAAGACAATTCTCAAGTAAGTAAAAAGCACTAAAAGCATTTTCTTAGAAATAACTATGTTAACACTTCTCACTGATAGAAACATGTATGAGACAATTTTTTGACCCCTGTCCTTCCCTCAAAAACTAGAACATTAGAAGATTTATCCATTGGATGCAAAAGCAGGGTATACAATGTTTATTTCCAGGAGTCACTTAGCATAGTGATCTCCAAAGTAGTATCTACCAACCTCAAGATAATTCATGGGGGTGGTGGTGGAGTGCAGGTCAGACATAAAGATTTTATTAATTTTTTTAAAATCCAAAATAGGGTTCACAAACTGTTATCTGTGGGCCAGATCTGATCCACATATAAAAAATGTTTTATTGGCACACAACCATGCCCATTCATTATGTATTGTCTAAGGCTGTTTTCATGCTACCAAAGTAATTGTGACAGACATATGATTTGTAACACCTATTATATATACTAAATGGACCTTCACAGGAGAAGTTGGCCACCTCCTGACTTAAAATTATAAGAGATGTTTTAAGCTTTGCTGATTTATATGGGTTTACATTGTTGTCTTTGTAAGTGTCAGTGCTAGACAGTCATAACTCATATATATTTCAAGTGAGTTTTCTTGGGAAAGTGTCAGCTCTCTAGTTTGGTTCAGAGAGCCCTCAGTTGGCTTGGCCTAGTCAGACATATGATTTATCACATTAACTATTTTTAATTAAATTAAAATAATCCTCATAAAATAAGTGACTTTGTTTCAAAAAATCTCCTGCAAAATAATCTGGATTGAATATACCACTACTAATATCGGAATAAATAGCAAGAAATGTCAGTAACGATGTAATGCCTATACCTAGTATAAGCTTGTTAACAGTCATATTGTTAATTCATTATTAATATTAATATATCTATCCCTAATTTATCATTTTACCTTGAGTTTTAATAATTGTATTATGGTATCTTAAGATTATTTACAAAGTAGGCATCCAGAACTTGCAGATGCTGTGCAATTTCAGCAATGTTTAAAGATATAAAAAAATAAAATAAAGATATAAAGTACTCAAAATTATACTGTTTAAAGTTTTGCTGAAGTAAATGATAAATGTCTCTTCTGAGGAATATTCATAAAGTAAAAATTAAATACCCAATTTAATTGGAAATAAATATGTTCTTCCTGCTGTACACTATAAAGTAATATATAGAAAACAATAGAATGATGAACTGAATTTCATCCCTTTGTATTAGATACCATTACAAAGTGCATTGAAAAAATCTGGATATTTTAAACACAAAAGTAGTGAGCAAATTACATTATACTGCAGTTTCATTTTGCAGTTAGATCAAAATACAGGTTTAAAGATAGTCTTAGTATGTGGCATTTGTGTTCTAAATATGAAATATACAAAAACTGACATTTCGGGACTTAAAGGAGAAATAAGTCAGAGAAAACTTAGTCTCTAAAGCAAGCAACTTCTTTATAATAAAATTACAGTTCTATGGGAAAATTGTGAAGGTAAAATCAGCAGTAGAATATATAAAAAATTTGTGGGTGTGAGTTGAAATCACATCAACATCCTTAGATAAACTCTGATGATAAAGAAGATGTAGATGTGTGCATACCTGCACACACTATATAGAGAGAAGGCCTGTTACATATATTACATTTAAATATAGTCAAGATTACTTCATACAGTAATAGAAACATAGGGATAACGCTATGTTTGTGTGTATCTTTATAATAATGAGATAGAGAAGGACCAAGAATATCTTTGGAATCATTTGGAAGTTTTCAAGTCATCTTCTGGCAAGGTATTTTAAAGTGACAAACTGCTGGACGCATTATGACTAATTTGGCTTTCCTTGCCACCTATATATTGAAAAATGTGCTCTTCAACAAATTTTTGATTAAAGAGTAAATCCAAAATAAAATTTCTACCTGGAATAAAAAAAAAGTAATAAAACTATTTTTTATTAGAATACAGTCAAAATAGTTCTTGGAAGAAAAACTTATGACTCTAAATATGGTTAATGAATAAATAAGAGAATAAAAATAAGTAAATTAAATATTTGATTTGGAAAATTTAAGAATGATAAAATATCCTGCGCATAAGGAAAGCAAGGAAAATGAATTCATAAGAATTGACAAAAGAAAACTGGAAAACAGAAAAGCTGTAGAAATCATAAATACTAAATGTTTTGAAACATACATATAAAATAGTAGCAGTATAATCACACTGTTATAGTGTAAAATACTTTCAAAATTCTGAATGAAATTATTCTGCAACTTAGAATCCTATGTCTAAAAATATTAAATGTGAGGGCAGAACAAAATTTTCAACATGCAAAGGTCAAAAGTTTTCTTCCAATACTTCATTTCCCCCCAGGAAACTCCTTTAGGTTCTGGTAAAATATGAGGGAGAATCAAGAAAGATGTGGCATATTGGAAACAGGAGATAGAACATAAGAGATAGGCAAGGAAAATTTCCAAGATGATGGTAAAGAGAATCACAGCCTAATGACTTACATGAAACATAGAAGACAAATAGCATAGATTAGAACAGGAGCCTCAGATGACATATATGTTAAGGCTGCCACCACCAAGAATTCTTTCACCTTTGCACTGTACTATCAACCAATGTGATTATCAACCAATGTGATCCTGGTCAGGATTCTTAGCTCTCTATGACCTGTCCAAGTGCCCCTCCCTGCTGAGCTGCCTGGAATAGCTGGTATCATCTGACCCTACAGAAGTGTTCAGACTTGACCAACTCTTGAGAGATGGAGGTTGGCTACAGTGAGCATAGAAACATAAGACATTTCCTGTCTAATCCGTTAGGATTTAGCTCTGCTGGATTCTCCCATCTAGGGAACCTGTTACTTCCCTGGATCACTATAGGTCTGGCTTCTGACATCTTCACAATGGGTTCTTGAACCCTCCACAAAAAGCTGGAACTGGATCACTAACCAAGGACTGTTCTCCTTGCCATTTTCTCTCACCTTTTCCTAAGCACTGTCAACTCTCAATAATAACGTTGCCTTTTTCTTACACAGGTAGTTGTGTTTGCTACTCGGTTTTCAGATAATTGCTTCCCACGCTGATTAAGAAATGTGATAAGTTGCTGATAAAAAAAATGAAATAGTTGATTGAAAAATAAAACAAATTAGAATATATTTCAATCTAAAAGCCACTTTAATGGGCAAATAGTACAAGCATTCCCTTCAAGTTGCATAATAACGTGACTATCATTTAATAATGTTAGTGGTATTAGCTAATCAAATTAGACAAAAGAAAGGAATAAAAAGTATGAGAACTGACAAAGAGGAGGTAAATTTATCATACCACTAGGAATTTGATATTTTGGGTGATACACCTGGAGCTTCTAAGAGAATTAACTGAATGGCAATTACATCTGTGAGATAATTCAGTAATATGTATTGGCAGGAAATCCAAAGCTTTCAGGTACTGACATAGAGATATTCCTTCCAAAGCTGTTGTTAAGTGGGGGAAAAATACAAATAAGATGCAGAATGTTGTAAATAGGATGGTATCTTCTTTTTTTATAATAGTGTGTACTTGCAGTGTGCATGTGTAAAATTATCTGTATTTGCTTGATATGTAAAATCAACACTTGCAGCAAACAAGAAATTAATTAGTTACTATTTCAAGGTACCGAGGTTTGTAACCTCATGTTGACTAACTCCAAAGACCTAGAATTATAATTTTCTAGCCTGTTTAAATTTTCTGAGTTTTAAATCTTAATACTTTTTAAAAAAGGAAAAGATATCTACTGATAAAGCAAACACATTCAATGTACACTTTAGAAAACCAATCAGTGGCTTAAAAAATACATGGAAACTTACAATAAACAATATTAAGCGTAGTTTTAAAGTTGAATTTACTTGCTTGCTAAATATAATTTTGAGCAATGTGTACTATTTTGAATTAAATTTCCATTTCACACAAACCAAACATATTAATTCAATGCTTATGGAGCAGAGAAATAATAGAATACAGTATTTAACTCACAGAAAATATTATATTCCTCTGAAATTTCAATAATGTATTAAGGATGTACTATAGTGGCATTGTACATAACTCTGAGGCCACAAAGGTGAATAAAGCAGGTTTCATTTTATAAGATTCATGCCCTGAGGGGGTCTTACAGATAATCACTGTCGATCTATTTCCTTACAATAAGAATTTCAGAAATATGAGAAGTGCTTTATCTGCAAAAAAGTAGACCTATCTTTCATAGATATATACATATACAGGCCCTTTCTGCAGATTTTCTTTGTAGGCTTGATGTTTTCCACTCTTGTGGCTGTCTTGCCCCAATTCCTGGCCTCATCCTGTGGGTCTTACTTCCTCTAAGTCTTTTGCCTTCATCCACCTTCCAGGTGAAAGACCCACCCTAAAGGCCTCATTCCCTCTCCTCTCTACACATGAACTCATCTGGGCACTGTATCCAGTTTCTCTCCAACACACTGCCTGGAATTGAAGACCTCTTCCATTCTTTCCAGACTCACCTCTCCCTCATCCCTTGTCCATACTCAGCCCAACTTGACAACTTACTGTACTGTGGATTAAACCAATGCTTTTGCCCCTGGGGCTTGGACACTGATCTCGCTACAATGGCCACCTGTCTCCCCTGTTTCTTCTGCACCAAATCTCAAGCACTCTTAATTTCCACTGTCACTTACCTCTTCAACGAAGACTTTTCTCATGTCGTCCTATTACCTTTGGGATGAGCTCTCTCCTCCCTTAAACATTTCTCCTCTCAATACATTCAAAAATAACAACCATGACACACTTCAGGAGACACTGCAGGTGCTTGTTTCATTCTGCAGAAGAGGCTGGAAGAGGGAGACTGACGGGAATTACTGAAAGAAATAAACAATACACCATGAAAGCAGGTGTCTTGTGAGGGGCCCAAGTAGGAGGAAAGGTTTCCTTCTTATTTCTAAGAGATTCTGACATAATGTCTATAATATTTAACTTAATTCCAAGTGAGCTTGACTTTTGTCTACTAAAATGCTCTTTATACCTTTCTTCTTCCCAGGATGTAACAGTTCCTCCCAAGCCTCTTTCTCTCCACCCATTATATCAGACTAGACTCTGTCCTCCTGCTAAGTCCCTGCTGCCTCCACAGACCCTCTCACAGGCTGACTGTCTTACCCCAGGACCCTTCAGCCATTTGTCCTCCTTCTCACTGAGTGATGAACAGGGGAATTCTCACACCCTGTTTTGTGGCAACACGTATAATAAGGTGAGAATTCCCTGCGGAGGTGGGAATTGTTCTGTGCTGTGAACTGTCTTTATGCCTAACTTTTGAAACTTAAGCATCGAGGAAACATATATATTAAGAATATTAAATATTTGTGTTAAATCCCACGACCTTACAAAAAGATAGTTAATTAACCTTGAGAAGTTATTAAATACATATTTTTGCTTTCAAAGTCATTTCCTGATTTGTATTCCTCATTGTTTCATGTTCTAATCCTAAGGTGGAAATCCTGAGAAATTTTCCAAAACCTTACAAGATATCATTATTAATTTATCTGCTAGTCTCAGTTCAACATTCCTTAAAAAGCTTCTTTAAATTATAGTGCCTTATTAAGGAGGTACTTGCTGCTGCAGGCAACGAGCAAAGAAATACTTAGAATTGCTACAGGTATCTATAAAATAGTGTTAACATCTCATTTTATTTTATTTTATTTTTTATTTGAGTATTGTTGGCACAATGTTGCATTAGGTGTACAAGTCAGTGATTCAGTAAATTTATACCTTATGCTATTAACATTTTATTTTAAAATGTGTCTATCTGCCTCATAATGTATAATGATGGGATATGTAAAATGAAGTGTTCATTACCCTAAAGAAAACATATATTATATGTATTACATATTTTAATATATATTGTTTTAATATTTTTATTATATTTTTACATTTATAATATAATTTAAATGTTTAATATATTATAGATTTTTACTCTTATATAAACATGATGTATATTTTAAGTGAAAATTATATTTATATTATAATAATATAATTTAAATTATATTTATATTTGGCTTTGGAATGCAATTATACATGTTCTATCATAAGCAAGCAGTCAATAATACCACATAAGACTTATGGAGAAGTTCCCCTTGTTCTTCTGAGCATTACTGTAAGGACAACTTGGCTATTATGGACTCAGGTTCTGAAAATTTCACAAGAGAATTGATTAGTTAAGCTCAACCTACCATTAAAATTTTTTTTTTTTGGTAAAACTCAAAATCTTGTTTAAAAATATTTATTTTGCAAATCCTCTGTATCTAATGGAATACACTTCTGTACTTGAAAACCAATAAAGGCCCGAATCAATATGCTCCAGAATGTAGTTGTACAATATCAGTTGGGCCCTAAAATGTTTTTTTGAGGAGATACTCATGAACTCAGTATAAAGACAGTCATCTAAAAAGTGAACATTATTACATGAAGAATATTTTACTTTCATATTTAATAGCATCTATCATGACTGAATGACCAACTCTGAATTAAGCCTTTAAAATATCCATTTTCGGGGCTCCCTGGGTGGCTCAGCGGTTTGGCGCCTGCCTTTGGCCCAGGGTGCGATCCTGGATTGATTCCCACGTCAGGCTCCTGGCATGGAGCCTGCTTCTCACTCCTCCTGTGTCTCTGCCTCTTTCTCTCTGTGTCTATCATAAAAATAAATAAATAAATAAATAAATAAATAAATAAATAAATAAATCTTTAAAAAATAAATAAAAATAAAAAAATAAAATATCCATTTTCTGCAAACAATGTTTTTGGGCAAAGTTCAGGATGACATTCTTATGACCTTTGTTTCTTACTCTTGGTTTAGAAAAAAAGAAGCATTTCAGGGAAAGTATAATATTTTAGGGGATTTTCTATTATTTGAAATTCTTCCTGATTTAATCTTTGCCAAAATATATAAAATCCATTTAGTTCTTAAATTGATGAATCTGAAAATAACATACACATATTCTTATAAATTGCCATCTATGATAGGATTATAATTGTGTTTCATAAATATCAATTTCATTAAGTAGCTCTTTCTTTTAATATTTTGGTGGTGTTTTCTAGAACCAGCCAGCATTCACAGAGGTTCAAGGACAGAGTCAGTATTTCATCCACTTTTTTTTTTTTTTTTTAAGATTTTATTTATTTATTTTTGAGAGACAGAGACAGAGAGAGAGAGAGGCGGAGACACAGGCAGAGGAGGAGCAGGCTCCATGCAGGAAGCCTGATGTGGGACTCGATCCCGGGACTCCAGAGTCATGCCCTGGGCCGAAGGCAGGCACCAAACTGCTGAGCCACCTAGGGATCCCCCTTTCATTCATATTTTAATCTGTACTTGGTCAGGCTGTGAAGAACAAGTGATTTGAGGTGGGACAATTATTTTCAGTTTATACAATCTTCATATTAGATTTTGTCTTGCATGGTCAGAGATTTAATGATACTGAATAAAGAAACATTCACATCAGAAATAATAATAATAGTAATGTAAGACAATATTTCTTAATGGAAGAATCAGAACATTCAATAGTTTTGAACTTAAACTGCTACCATGAAAATATACAGATTACTCAATTTGATATCTACATCTACAAATCTTATATTATAAATATAGGACCAGTAGCATACCGGATTTCAAGACTTGTCTTTTTCACTTGAAATAGCTTCTTGTCTGGAATTGTAAACCATAATCTGCTCTCTAAATTAACTTCTCTCCAGTACCCTAATGTCATTGCCAGACCTGGTTTACAGCTTTAACCTACTAGGCTCATTTCCAAATTCAAATCTTCCCATAATTCCCTCTGGAGAGCCACACTGAACTTGACTTAACTGTCTTTAACAGTCCCTCATCACCTGGGGCTACAGAATGTGTTTAACAGGTTTTATAATTCTTCTGTTGAATCTGTAGTGTGTGCTCATTTTTTCTGAATCTTCATCAGACTCTGAGTGTCCTATATCTTTACCTTAATCTCTACTTTTTTCTCTTACTTTCAAGATAGAGCTCTATCTTATAATGTCATATCATACATGATGATGCACAGGTACTTTCCTTTTCATCTTGTAAAAAATCATGAGATCTTCTTTTTCTCCAGGTCTCTTTCTTTAATCCTTCAAAGTAATATAGCCTACTGGTTAAGAGCACGATGTCTCTAGACAGTCGGTCTAAGTTCATTTCTTGATCCCCCACTCCTTCCAGATGGTGATGTTGTGTAAGACATTTAGGCTTTGCCTGCCTCCATTTATTCACCTTTAAAAATGAGGGTGATAAGAGTACCCAATTTACTAGAGTATTATGACATTAAGATGTATTAATATGTACAAAACACCTAGAATAGTGCCTGGAACATAATAAGAACAATATAAGAGTTAGATTTAAATGTTTTTTTTATTTTTAAATTTTATTTATTTATTCTTGAGAGACACAGAGAGGCAGAGACATGGGCAGAGGGAGTAGCAGGCTCCAGCAGTGAGCCCAAGGCAGGACTCCATCCCAGGATCCTGGGATCATGACCTGAGCCAAAGGCAGACACTCAACTGCTGAGCCACCCAGGTGTCCCCCCAGCACAGTTTTGAACCTTCATTTGTCATTTTTAATGTTGAACCCCTCCTCTTTTCAGAAACCTCAAAAAGAAAAAAAAATCACATAAAAACAAGATAAAACGAACTCATCTCAATCTTTTTGCTTGATAGTGCCACAAGCCTAGTAATTCCGAGACTTTCTTGCTCTCAAAGTGATCAATAGCCATTATCTCCATTCTTCCTCTATACTCAGGCTTTAACCCATTCTTGAAAGCATTCTGTCTTTTTGCCTCAACCCTCTATTGAGATTGCTCTCTTGAGGTAAAATGCTTGTCAGAGAACTCAGCTGAATGCTCTCAGTCCTCTGTGTCTTTTATCCCTTGCAGCAATTGGCACAGTTGATCACACACTCTTGGGTCTTCCTCTTTGCCCTGCTCTGACTCCCTGACTGCTCCTTCTTTTTTTTGGCGGGGGGAGACATTTCTTCCTCTACCTCTTCTTTCTAATTGCCTCCCTTCAGGTACTCACTCCCTCACAGACTTCAGTGATGATCTTAGTACTGATCATTCTCAAATCCACAGCTCCAAGTCTGTTTCTCCTCTGAGACCTAGTTTTATAACTTTAGCTGCTCACTTCTCAGTTCCCCTAGGATGTCACATTGTCACCTCAAACTTGTCATTCATTTTCCCTCCAACTAGTTCTGTTCTGGATCCTGTACTCCTGTCATTAATAACATAGTTCTCAGTCCTCAAACTCACACTTGGTGCAGCTATTATGCTTTTTCTGCTTTTTCCTCAATAGTTATTCATCAGGTTGAACGGATTCTTCTTTTGTTATGCCTGTCATGTTGTTATCTCTCACTACTCTTTATTATTATTCTACTTTACTTAAACCAATCCACTTATTTTTCCTCCAGGCATGCCTTGAGAATTTCTTACTGTTTAACTTACTCATGCATTCTCCTCATATAAAATACCTTCCTGCTTTTCACCTTACTTATACAAAGCAAACCATTCTCATCCTTTCAGACCTACTCAAATTATCCCTGTTCCTCTGCGAAATTTCCCCTTTCAGTATTTCATGCATATTACAAGTTCTCTGGTTATGTATTTGGTGAGATTATCCTAGTGTCTATCTAGGGTGTGATATGCTTAATATGATATTTTTCACATTGTAGGTATAGCAATAAATCTGTGTTTGTCATGAACAAATCCTAAAATGACCCAAGTTATTCACCAAGAGCCCATGCTTGACTAGGATTATTTCTACCTTATGTAGGAGCTAAATAGAGTCAATTTATAGTTTTATCAGTACATTTGATACAGTTTTAGTCATTTGAGAAGCTCAGTTTTTCTTGCATTGCATGAAATTTCCCGTGAGCTTTAGGAGTACTTGCTTCAGCATAGGAGCATAGGTAGGGTGGGGATGGGGAGGCAGGAGGTACTAATCTTTGCTGTATGTGGGCTCTGCTATCCACAATGGTGTCCTCAGTCCTATCGGGTATATGACCATCAATCAGACAATACACTGCTACATTCTACTTTCTTTCCCTGCATGGCATGCCCTGATTGGCTCTAGGTTGGCTACTTCTGAGCCCCTTGAGCACATGTGGGAGAACATAGTTACCTACATGTTGGGAGCAGGTCAATTCTGTGAGGTCCTCTCAGGACCATCAACTGAGATACTCTACATATCCTTCATCACTCTTCTTTTCCTGCCCCCTTACTTGTAGGAAACTCTAGGAGTCCAACCTTATGAATTTGCCTACCTGATAAAATTTATTTGTAGCCCTGAAATCACTGCAGTTTTATGGACATTTGCAGACATGGGAAAAAGAGTGGAAAATGTGATTGGCCTATGTACATGTTCCCAGCTGAGATGATCAAGGGATGTTCTGCTTTCTCTTTGAGCACTCATGCTGCAAGCATTCATTTTCATTGTCCTTCTAGTACCACATGTTTTAACTTTCTGTGCTTTTTGTTTGTGATTTCACTATTTCAAATGGTCTCTTAGGCAGAGTGCTGAAGTTCTGTCTGGTGCTCTAAACACAAGAGGGCTACAGTGTACCTCACAAAAAATATAAATGTCCAGTAGGCTTCCTTTAGGCATGAGCTAACAGTGCTGAGTTAACAGTGCTGTTGGCCATAGGTTCAATTTTAATGGACCAATAATATATATTAAGGTGTCTTTAAACAGAAAGAAACATTAAACAAAACTATGTATGATTGATTAAGTTCTGGACTCACAGGAACTTAATCTTCTATTTTTCATCTTGGAGCAATGGTTCAGGACTGGCTGACTCTATGTTTGCAGTGACTTTATAGAACATAATGAATGGTGAATAATGAGAATCAATTATACCTTTGTTTTGATTTTACTGGAAAGAGGATTCGTATGCAAGTTGTTAATTGGGAGGTGGTTCCAGGACATACCATTGAAGGAATTGGTGAACTGGAGAATATGTCTAATAAAGGGTGTATCATCAAGTGAGTTACCATGTGGCAAATTAGGGTTTGAGTTTACTGAGGAATTCCAGGAGTGAATGCAGAAAAGTCAGAGGTGGGCAATCTGAAGTGGGGATTGGGGATGGGGGGTGGGGACTCCTGCTAATTTTTATTTAAGGTCTGTGCTTGGGGGAGAGGAGCATAAACAGAAAGAGCCCTCAGGCAAAGATAAGCCTTGTGAAATTCACAGGCTGCTAGTAAAATGTCAAGGCCTGAGATGACATAGAGTAATTTGTATCATATATACTCACAACTTTTATGTGTTTGATCTAACTTTGAGGTTCAGGATCCTGCAAATCAAAACTTTGGCTAGCAGAACACTTTATTTTGAACATGTTATGCCCTGAATATGTATAATGGCTGAAACAATAAAGGATACAGAGGAATTATAGGTGCGGGTGTGGCCGGAGAGGGTGGGGATACTTTCTTAAACCTGTATCTCATTCAGAGTCATTTTAATGTAAGAAAGATGGTAGGGTTTGAAGCCAATGGCCAAGAAAAAATTCTTGAGACATCTTTGGTGCAAAGGGTGGTTTTATTAAAGCACAGGGATAGGACGCGTGGGTAGAAAGAGGAGCACTGGGTTCATGAGTAGTGGCCCATTATATACTATCAACTTGGGAGGTGGTTAAGGATAGTTTAAGTCTCTAAAGAATTTTAGAAACAAGTTTCCAGGACCTTGGGTGGGGGGGAGGGCTAGCTATTTTTAGGAAAAGGTCATTTATTACTGTCTAATAAGACTTTAGTCATGAGACCCTTCAGACATATATGAGTGGGCCATATGCTTGGAAGATGATTGCCAGCATGTATCTGGGGGGTTTAGAGATAAAAGGAAGTTTCCAAAGGAATTTTTATATGTTAAAGTAAACATATGTTATTGGATCCTAGGAGTTGGGCTAAAATTGCCTTTTGCCCTTAGCAAAGTTTTAACATTGAGGCAGTTGAGTCCCTAGAAGAAGGTCACTCTGCCTGTTTCAAGGACTTGTCAGTGGGCTGTAAGTAGTAAAGAAATTTAAGAATTTTTATTCTGCCCTTGTTTCCCACATCAATTTTACCAATTTTCCCTCCATTTTGTAATCCATACAAAAACGTTTATCTTCAAAGCTAATAAAAGTACCATGTACCACATACCTGTCAGTGTCTAGGTCAAAGCCTAGTGGACCCACTCTCTATTTTTGAGAATTCAGTTCATTTGGAAAGATTCCTTTTCCTAAGTATGACTGAGATGTTACCATGGGAGTCTGCCTCAACTACTTACTGTCTTGGCCATCAGGTGTGGAAGCTAATCTGCATGTAATGTGCAGAAATGAAAGTTGATCACCCTTCATACTTTTTTTCTTTTCTGTGTCCTCAGCCTCATTTCTTCTGTCTTGTACTCCCATCATCTCTGAGCCACAGCTATCTTTTTAAGTCAAACTCAAATCCCAAGTTTTCTGGTTTATTTTCCCTTTCCCATGAAAGCATTCAGCTTTCTGTACTTTTTCCCCTTTTCTTATCACAGCTACATTTTCTACCTTGTATTTAGCACAATCACAGGCCAGGTGGATGGAAAGTTCTCTCTTAACTGCTGTTTCCCCTGAGTCTCTATTCTGCCCAATTTGCACCAGCAACAAACAGAAAAAAACCCATGGAGCACCTATGAATAGGATCTAGAGGAGGGAGAACTAAGCCTTCCCAGTTGGGCTAACTTCTGAGGTGCTGGCAGAAGCAAGGCTGGGATTTCCTACTTAGGAAGGCTCTATTTACAGTGAAAGCTTGCAAGGTTTTATGTGTAAGAATAGCATCTTTATAGACTGAGAAACAGCTTTGAAGCCCCAGGAGAACATTGACAGCCATTCTGAGGACATCTTCTCTTTCACTTTTCAAAAAATTACATTCTTCAGAGACCTTGTTTGCAACTGTGCAGCCATTTTTATTTCACTTTCGGTTTCTAAAATGCATTATCCTTGTGCCTTGTTTGCAGCCATTTACCATTTTCTTTTATTTCTAGTCTGCTTCTGTCTCATCAAAGAGATAAGCGTGGCCAGGTATTTCTTTACATAGGTATCGTCCCATTGGCTCCACTGCTATTAAATTCTATTGTATGTTTTCTATGCAAGCATTGGGGCTAGCAAGCTTTTCCTAACATGTTCCATTTAAGTGATCTCTGGAGTAGACCCTTGAAAAATAACTTTCACCTCTGAGCAGAAGAGAGCTAGGTATTTATCTCACCTCCATTCTTCCTGCCCTGGAACCCCTCCAGCCCTGATCACTCCTATTTGCAGATCCCAGGCTCTGATCATGACTGCTCGAGGTCAGGACAAGACTTTAAGGTCTTTCCTGTAGAGAGGAAAACATATATTCCCTAGGTAAGATGACTAGTGTCCTGAACATTTTTCTAAAAGTGAATCGATATGTGTTTTTCCACTGTTTTGTGGAAAAAGAATTTTACTTTTAAAAATAGTTTTTTTGAAAACACATATTTTACAGATCTACCAATGTAACAATTTAATACATATTTTTAATATTATATGATTTCAATTATTTCTGTGCCCCTTGTTATTAAAGTGTCCAGTTTGATCAGTAAGTACACTTATAGCTACTTTACCCAGTGAAATGCAACAAAAGTTCATCTGTAGTCTTTATTGCTAAATTAATTTTGTTGAATAAATTGTTTTATGTCCATATTAAGAAAAGTAATCCAACTCTTGCTTTAGTCTACTTACTTATAAAATAGTAATAAAAATAGAATTTCTAGGTGTGCCTGGCTGGCTTAGTTGGTAGAGCATGAAACCATTGATCTCTGGGTCCTGAGTTCAAGCCCCACCTTGGGTGCAGAAATTACTTAATGAAATTTTAAAAAGGTTAAAAAAATGGAATCTCTAGCATACGATTTTTACCAAGATCATGTAATACATGGAAGTAAACCTTTCATGTTCCAACTTGAGTACTCACTTTTATATATTTTTCAGCATGCTACCCATTGTTTATAGAATTTTGGTGCTAAAGAAGCAGTCCATTGAAATAACTAGGAAAACCTTTCGATCATCTAAAATGCCTTTTTTCCTTTTGTTACAACCTGTTCATTCCTTTCACACTTTCAAATTTATTCACATATGTATTCGTTTTACCTCTGATTTCTCACTCCCCCTCCTTTCTCCCCATAATCACTATACTATTGTTTCATTTATTTATTTTTTCCAAATGTTGCATTATTATTTTGCATACATATAATTTATAGAAATGATATTGTTGACACACACTTCACTCTTTTTCCATGGATTTCTCTTCCCTTTGAAATAGTAGGATATTGTGCTTGGTTCTAAAACTTTTACTTTAGGATCAAAACTGGGCTCATTTCATGAGAATTACATGGGGAGCTTTTGAAAATGCAGATTACTGAGATTTATTTCAAACTCCTAAACGTATAACTTCCAGTGGACTGGATGATCTTAAAGGTTTTCACTTTTTTGGGGGCCATGGGTGGCTCAGTTAGTTAAGCATCTGCCTTTGGCTCAGGTCATGAACCCCAGAGTCCTGGGATTGAGCTCCAAGTTGGCATCAGGCTCCCTGTTCAGCAAGGAGTCTGTCTCTCCCTCTGCCTTTCCCCTCTGCCCACTTGTGCACTCTCTCTCTCTCTCAAATAAATAAATTAAATCTTAAAAAAAAAAAAAGTTTTTATCTCCTTGAACATTCTAAGTTTTCCCATTGGCAGCAGATTTTTCCCCTTTTGTCTTTTAAACTCTGTAATGAAAAAAAAATAAATAAAAATAAACTCTGTAATGATTCAGCAAGAAGATAAACTTCATTATGAAATATAAATTTACAAAGAAAAACTATCCAACATGTTAAAAAGTGCTTGATTATAATTGATGATTTCTCATATAAAACTTTTATCAAGCAAAAGAAATACAAGTATTAAATAGTGCCAAGCGGATCTCAGTCTCTTATAGGACGCAAAGGTGTCTAGGGAACAGGAGCCTTCCTCAGCCCCAGAGTTTTCTAGTTTTCCGTCTGCCCCAGAAAGCCACGGGACAGAAATCTGACCAGCCAGCGTTCTTGTTTAGTGGAGACTAAAATATTTTCAACTATCCTCTTGTTTCCATTCTGGTTAGTTGCTCTTCTAATACAGGTCTGTCAAACTGGGAAGTGCATCTCAGGGACACTCAGAAGTACTGGGCGGCCCACCCCCTTCGCCCTTTCCCTCTGCAGCGGAAGGTTGGAAGGAGGGAACTCCCCCAAGCAGAGCCCTGCTCCGGGGCCTGTGAACAGAGACAGGACCACCTTCACGGCCAGGGAAGCAGAAGTGGTCCCCCTGCTTTCCCTTCTGTCGGAGCTGTCAGGAACCTCTCTGAGCTGAACGGTGCTCAGTGACCCTCCAGCAATTAGAACTCATTTGCAAGGCAGAGAAGGCCACCGGGCCCTCAGATCTTTCTCAGCTCCCTCTTCCTGTGTGACTTCTCTGCAGACAGGTGCATGCTTCTGGCTGCTGCAGGGTCCAGCTGGCGGGAGGACTCTCTACCTTGTCATCACAGAAATAAAATTTGTCACCCCGGTGTCCCCCCCCCCAAAAAAAAAAAAATAAAAAACAAAAAACAAAGACAAAACCAAAAACCTACCTATGGAAAAGATTGCCGCTGAAATTGCAGAGGCAGAAGAACAGGCTCGCAAAAGGCAAAAGGAGAGGGAGAAAGAAGCAGCAGAGCAAGTTGAACGTAGTCAGAGCAGCAAGGTTCCCGAGGAAGAGCCAGCTGCTAGTAAGACCCAGGAGAAGAAGGACGACGAAAGCATCCCTATGGAGACAGAGGAGACACACCTTGAAGAAGCACCGGAAAGCCAACAGAACGGTGAAGAAGGCACATCTACTCCTGAGGACAAGGAGAGCGGGCAGGAGGGGGTGGACAGTATGGCAGAGG
Source organism: Vulpes lagopus (assembly GCF_018345385.1). Lineage (NCBI taxonomy): Eukaryota > Metazoa > Chordata > Mammalia > Carnivora > Canidae > Vulpes > Vulpes lagopus. The sequence continues at coordinate 51,381,093 of NC_054824.1, read as the reverse complement.
AAGGGACCAGTGATAGTAACACTGGCTCAGAGAGCAACAGTGCAATGGTGGAGGAGCCACCGACAGACCCCACACCAGAAGATGAGAAGAAAGAATAAATGTTGCCTTGTTTTATACGTGTTTCTAAATACTTTTTTAAATGAAAAAAAAAAAAGTTTTTTGAGTTTTAAAAAAAAACCCTACCTTAGGTCATAGGGTTTCTTTTGTTTTGTTTTTCCTTAATTAAAGAAAGTCATAAAATGTTAGGTTCCATTCTTAATCAAAATTACTCCCATGTGCTTGCAACATTTATAGTTGGGCTATTTATATATCCAGTATTCATGGACTTATTGAATCAGAATGTACATTTTTTTCCAGTACACTATTTCAATTATTAAAAGTCATTTCTCTTTGAAAAAGTACCGAAGCTGCCAACATGTACTTTCTTATGATTTACTTTTTAAGAAATTAAAGTGCCTTTTTCATAAAACGAGATTTTAGAATATACCAATCCTTTAGAATTATGATTTGCTAAGAAAGCTGAAACATTTAACTTGAAATGTATCTTATCTTTATGATATGTCAACAGAGTATTTACTGATGGCTTTTTATTAGCCACTTTCCAAGCAGCTGCTCTTGAGATTATAGATTAAGAATATAGAGGAAATATAACTTGTCTGCAATGACAAAGTGAGAGGAAAGTGAACACAGTGGAGATATTTTCAGTCCAATTCCATCCATTATTTGTCTTTTCTAGGTAAAGGATCGCTCCACTTATAATAAGCCAAGGGCAAGACATCTGTTAGAATAGTGAGGGAACCTTTTTAGCCATATGTATGATGAATAAGAAATACACAGTTTAGGGACTAAGACGGGGAAAACACCCAAATGTAATAGAGAACTTATTGGGAGATTTGAGTTCTACTGTCTTTTCTTTTCACATCATGGGGAATTAGAAGTTGGCAATGGACTCTGGAACCTCTGATGAGGTTTCCTGATGGTCCAGTCCTGTGTGAATGAGCTAGGAAGACAGAAGAAAGGAAGGAAACTTTTACATCCAGGATCGGTAGGTAGGAAAGTTTCTACCATAAACTGGCTTTAGCCTAGTCCAAGATCTTGAGGATGCTTCCTTTAAACCTTTTGGATAGCTCACCCTATTAATGTTGGCTTTTCTCATTCCCCCCCGCCCCATTTGTTCTTCTACTTATTTATTTTCAAATTAAGTTCATTTGTAAAGTGTATATTATTTCCATTATTGAGAATATCACAACTGGTAGTAACATTGCATGGCTACTTAGAAAATTGACTCTCTGAATCTACAGAAATGCAATAAATGAATGTAATTTTTAATATGATAGGGGTGTTTCCAACATGGGTTACATTTTTTAGTAGCTCATCAGAAAGGAGGGTTTTTTTTTGTTTGTTTGTTTCTTTGTTTTGTTTTAGATTTCTTCTGCTATTTTAACAGAGATTAATCAACAGCAGTTATGGCAGATTGTGATTTAGCTAGGAAAGGGCTAAAGTAATTCTAACCTTCACGTACTGGTTCAAAGGCTGAGGGGGCTTTGAAATTAAAAGAAAAACCATGTTTTTCTAATGTAAGCTGTAAATATTTAGATCTAAAGATGTGAAAAATCTTTTACAGATGTATTTTAAGAATAAAATAACACTCCTTTGAGATAAGCAATTTACAGTTGCACATAGTTTCAAAATGAGAACATGAACAGGAAGTTAAGTGGTTTGGTTCAAGGTTAGAAAAACCTTGGTTAACTAATCGCCCAATTCCCTACCAGTAACTAGGAACATAGACTTTGCAACTTTTTATTCCAACAAGGAGTCTTGGAAACCTGGAGTCTGGAAGTCGATACATTTATTTATTGATTTCACCAAGATTTACTAAGCATCCCTTAGGTGTCTCTGCTGGCCCTACCCCAAAGTCAAGAACACAGAAACGTGAGGGGTCTTGGCCAGGTATATTCTTCTCTACTTACGAAGAACAGAAATTACATATGCAAAAAAAAAATCCATTACTTAATGATGATTGTGGCAACTGCCACATAGAAGGCAACTGAGTAGTTGTGAGTATCTGTTATAAGAGTCCTGATCTAGTCTGATGAGTCAGGAAAGTGTTCATGAGGCCACTGTGCCTGAACCGAGGTCTGAGAAGAAGCTGTTTGTGGGCCTGCTGGCAGTCCAGTGAGAGGGAACAGAAGCAGGAAGTTTGCCAGGCAGGAAAGGAAAGGAACAGGGTAAGCTCAAGACAATGAAAGCAGACTAAAACAGTGAAGGAAGCAAGTGGAACCAGGAACCACTGAAGTAAGACTAAGAAGTAAGACTGCCAGATAGCTTCTGCACCCCTGGGGGGGGGGGGGGGTCTGGGTTAGCAGAATTTGTGAGAAGAAAGCAGGGTGTGAGTTGAAGAAAGAAATTCATATTTGGAAAAAGTAGGCCAACATTTCACTTTATTTATTTTAATTTTATTTTTTTAATTTAATTTTTTAAATTTATTTTTTTTAAATTCCAGTATAGTTAACACAGTGTTATATTAGCTTCAGGTGTACTATATAGTGATTCAGCAATTCTCTACATCACTCCATGCTCATCATGATGTGTGCTTTTAATCCTCTTCACATATTTCACCCATTCCCCACCTACCTCCCTGCTGGCAACTACCAGTTCTCTAATATTTAGGGTCTGTTTTTTTGTTTGTCTCTTTATTCCTTTACTGTCTTTCTTAAATTCCACATAAGAGTGAAGTCATATGGTATTTGTCTTTCTCTATTTCACCTAGCGTTATACCCTCTAGATCCACCCATGTTGTCACAAGTAACAGTTGCCACTTTATAGATAGCATTTTATTTAAATTTCAAAAGTCTGAAAATTGATTTTATCCCCTTTATTTCTCATGCAAAGAAACTGAAGCTCAGAGAGTAAATAATTTGTATGAGATTCCAGCAAACTAACTAAAAGTTGGTAGTTAAAATCAAGGAGATAACATCATGGCCTTCACCAACCACCACCACCCTGGAATCACAGACTTCTGTGTGCTCAAAGAACAATGCCATATACCTCAGGACTGTAACTAACCACTGAGGTCGTCTGACTTCCTTCAGTCTACAGATGAGGAGATTGGAGAGTAAGGATGAGAAGTGACACACCCAAGGGCATGGTATGAGTTATAGGAAGTGCCTGGGTTTATCATGAAGTCCACAGTGCTTTTCATCTCGTGACCCCCAGGTTGCAACCATCTGTGGCAGTGACAGTTGCAAAGGTTAGTGGCTAAGAGAACCACTGTGGATCTAATAATTTGACAGACTGAGGTGGCCACATTTACTGAAAGAGGTCATCTTGAATTTTGGAGTCAAAATTTCCTTTCTCCTCTTTATTACTAGTACCTGTTTTGGGGGACCTGGGTGGCTCAGTGGTTGAGCATCTGCCTTTGACTCAGGTCATGATCCTGGGGTCCTGGGATCGAGTCCTGCATCAGGCTCCCCAGAGGGAGCCTGCTTCTCCTTCTGCCTATGTTTCTGCCATTCCCTTTCTGTGTCTCTCATGAAAAAATAAAATCTTAAAAAAATAATAATGATATCTGTTTTTGTTCTGTCTACATAACTAGAAATCCTTCTGTGTGAATAAATCTGGCAATTTATTTCCTATCATCACAGAGATAAACCACCTTGCTCTCAATTCCAAAAATTTTCTGACAACTTTGAGAGTTCATGGGAATCAGATTACTGTTCAGATACTGAAGAATAGAAAACCTTTGAGATGGGTGGAATAGGAGAAAAAGCCAATTCCAAATTGGTTTTTAATGTTTTTAGATTTTTCAGGAAACCAAAGCAGGGGCACTGTTTCCCTATGCCAAACTGTTTTCAGAATGGATGGATTTGTATAATATGTTCATAGAGAACATTCTGTTCAAAATGAGTAAATGTAAATTAATTGGGCTTTTAACATTAAAAAAATGAATGCCAGTGAGTAGATGATATTTTAAGAGAAGCAGTTCTGAAAACTGAAGTATCAATCTTATTTAGTTAGGTTCTCCACTAGAGGGCAAAAAGAACATTTCAACACAATAGATGTCTTAATGACAGGCTGGCATTTGAAACCAGGCATGTTTCAGGTTATCTAATTGCCAGTCATCATTCTTAAAATGTACTTAATGTAATCACAAACAGTTGACTTTTAAATTTCTTCCAGGAAACCGAGAACAATCAATTTTTGTATCTCTGTCCCTGAGCTCATTTGTTACCATCTAGCTGAAATTTTTCATTATAACACTTTTAATAAAATCATCTTAAAAATTAAGAATTTGCTAATTCAAAAGAGATGTGCAGTAGGAGGACAGCTGGATGGCATTTTTAGTGAAGAAAATTATATTTCAAGAAAGATGATTTTTAAAGTTCTTGTAAAATAACACGCTGGCCCCTTGGAATTTATTGCCCATGCTTGTGTTTTATAGGCATAACGAAAATAAACTGCCATCAGTTTGCATCTTGTTCAGATGGAGGCACGAAGGAAAAATGAGCATGTATTTCATAGCACAGAGCCACTCCCTGCCCCTTCCCTAGTGCATGGTGTCTAGATCTCTTCTAAAGAGAAGCAGAGGGCAGCCCAGGTGGCTCAGCAGTTTAGCGCTGCCTTCAGCCCAGGGCCTGATCCTGGAGACCTGGGATTGAGTCCCACGTCGAGCTTCCTGCAGGGAGCCTGCTTCTCCCTCTGCCTGTGTCTCTGCCTCTCTCTCTCTCTCTCTCTCTCTATCCCTCTCTCTCTGTCCCTTATGAGTAAATAAATAAAATCTTAAAAAAAAAAGAGAGAGAGAGAAGCGGAGCCTGAAACAAGGGTTCGGGTCTTTGTGGTTTATTGAGGGTGTGCTCTTCAGAAAAACTTCCTATAAGAGAGGTAGTGAACCCTAATTGAGGAGGGCAAAGAACAAAGCACCTGTGTTCCCAGGTAGTGGTCAACCTTTTCTTAATTCACAGGGAGAGGGGAGCATAAGTTGCAAAGTTATCCACCCTGGAGGAAGAGGTGCTGACATCTGATACTCACTTCAGTTAGTCTCTGGTTGTGGGTGGCCATGATGTTGGAGAGTATCAAGAAACTCAGCATCAAGATACTCTCCTCAGCTGAAGGCAGTGGTCTGTAGAAGGAGGTGGTCCTTAGCCCAGAAATATAATAACTCTGTTGGAAACATTCATCTTTGCAAATTGAATCTTTGTAAATTTTTTATATATATACATTTATATGTGTATATATACACATAAACACCTATATATACACATACATATCTATGTTAACTTCGAGCACAGTTGTTTATCTAAACTTCCTTTAATGCTATGGCTTATTTTTTTAAAACATCTTTTGTATGAGGTTGATCCACATGAAATCACCATTATTCAACAGTTATTAGTCAATGATTTTTTACCTACAACAACATCAACTTTATCAATTTTCAATTTTATATGGTACGATCTACTTGTTTGTCTCATTGCTTTTTTTTTTTTTTTTTTTGCTATCCTTTTACTTATTCTGTGTAACAAAAGCCATATATACCATGTGGTATTTACATAGTGAAGGAGTCTCTTATTTTGAAACATCAGGGCATAATGTTCGTATGTGGCTTCATCTTGCTTAATATAACCACTGTTTTACTCCTATCACTAAAATTTGAGCATAACATTTTTCCAGATTTTTAGATTTGTTGAAGTTCACCCATGTGTGACTGATTTGATACAACTCAGACATTTCATTTACAGCCATGAAATAGTAATACCCATTTACCCTTAATAAGCCATATGTTCCATATGTTGTGTGAACCAAATAGAAATATTTTGTGGAAGCAATGATTGTGGGGTTGGATCCTTCCTCAGGTTGTTTAAAAATTTTTATTTAGTTTCCACTGGACACTGAAAAAATATCTTAGTTCTACTGAGGTATTAAGATGAAGTATAAGGTCTCTCCTTTAGTCTCAAAGAATTAGAGGTCAATCACTAATTCTCAATACTTTGTATTATTAAGAATATACGTTTGGGGCACCTGGATGGTTTATTTGGTTAAGCATCTGTCTTTTGATTTCAGCTCAGTTCATGATCTTGGGGTGGTGGGATTGAGCCCCATGTTGGAAGCTCAGTGGGGAATCTCCTTCAGATTCTCTCTCTCCATCTCCCTCTGTTTCTCATCCCTCTCTCAAAAAAATAATAAATCTTTAAAAAAAGAGAATATGTTTATGGTCATATCTTCTTGACTTTTTTTTATGAGTATTTAATGTCTTTTCTTGTCCCTTATAATTTTTTTTATTAAGGCCCATTTTTAAAGATAATAACATTGCTATTCCAGTTTTATATTGGCTTATATTGTATAGATAAATCTTTCCCTCTTTCTATTTTCAATTTTTATGTCTTCTTGTATATGTATCTTTTGTTGACTATCTATTCTCTGATCTTGATTTGTATTGGTACCTAAGAGACTTCTCTTTTTTTTTTTTAATTTTTATTTATTTATGATAGTCACACACACAGAGAGAGAGAGAGGCAGAGACATAGGCAGAGGGAGAAACAGGCTCCATGCACCCAGAGCCTGGTGTGGGATTCGATCCTGGGTCTCCAGGATCGTGCCCTTGGCCAAAGGCAGGCGCCAAACTGCTGCGCCACCCAGGGTTCCCGAGACTTCTCTTAATGTATGAGATTATCTCATTATATGACCTTGATATTGTCAAGTTATTTTACATTTTCCATTACTCTAATTTCTCATATTTTCTTTCTAGTTTTCCATCCAAGAAATATGGTCTTAGTTCATTAGTTTAAAAGTGATCTATCCTATTCGGTAGTTATGATTGCCCTTAACTTGGGATCCACATTCATGTTCATATACCCCTGTCAGTATCTAAATTTTCAAGTAAGACAAGTCCATTTGGCTCCTCCATGACCTCTCATCACATTGATGTATTCCATTCTAGATTTTCATTTCTGGCATTTTATGGTTATAATTCCTTTCTTTCTTTTCTGTTATCTCTCTTGGCTTTTTGCTTTTTTTCACTGTGATACCATACTTACTCAAAAGTGTTTTAGTATCCTACCTTCCTGTATTTCTTGCTGTATCTTCTTGCATTTATTTCTCTCCTTATTTGAGTCCTGAACCAAGAAAGTTTCTTAAGGCAGTCTGTATTTGGTAAATATTTTGAAGCCTTGTAGGCCTGAGAATATATTTTACGCTTCAACATTTCAATGACATTTTAACAGTTTATCAAGTTCTAGGTGATAAAAGTCCTAGACAAATTTGGTAGTATTATAAGCATTTTTATACTAATTTAAAAAGAAATCTCAGTCTTTGGAATGACTGAAACCTACTGACAAAACATAACATAACAAACATAACATAACATAGGGGTTTTCTTCGGGCTTCTATATCTAGTAAATACTATACCTATTATAGTTTGAAGTTTACATAAAATTACCATAGCTGGGGCACCTGGGTGGCTCAGTCAGTTAAGCATCTGCCTTCAACTCAGGTCATGATTTTGGGATCCTAGGGTCAAGCCCCATATTGGACTCTGTGCTCAGCAGGGAGTTTGCTTCTCCCTCTCCCTCTATGTTCTTCCCTCACCCCTTAAATAAATAAATAAAATCTTAAAACAAAAACAAAAAACCTACCATGGTTGTTAGGATGTGGTTCTGTCGGAAACTTTAGTAAGGAGTAAAGGAGGATAAATTCACTAGAGATGAGGATTTGTAAGTGGAGGGCTAGTCCTGCATGTAGCCTGTCTGCCCCACCTCCTTGTAGTTGGACCCCATTGCTCCATCTTTCCATATATTGTTTCATACCTACCACTCTCATCATGTCTAACACCTTGAAACTGTCAGCACATCTGCTTTCTACCCACCATCTTGCTCCACGTCTTTGCTCCTTCAGTGCCTACTGCAGCTTGGTCTTAGATTCCAGCCATTTCCGAGAGATTCTGACAGGGATTCTTACTTTCCTGAGTCTTATAGTCAGACAGTCCTCAACTTATCTGCCTCCTAATCATTCACACACCCTGTCCCCCTTCAACCTCCCCATTTACATTCTCAAAGATGGGGCTCCAGTGTAGTGTTAGGGGAGAAAAGACTGGGGTCTGGTAGGGGGTCTCTGGAGATCAGGAGCAGCACAGATTGGCCCCATCACAGTTGTGCCTGTTCCTCTTTTTAAAAAACACTTTTCCAAATTTTGTAATACATCACTTGACATCTGTTGACATGCTCCTGGGTTCTGGGATAGGTTTTTTGCAAGTTGGGATAACTGGCTGCAAATTAGGAACAGCTGGGATGAGACTAAATCAGGGCAGAAATTGAAAAAAGTATTTAAGAGGCTGTTTTAATACCGAGCTGTTTATTTTCTATTGTATGTCCCATTGGGATAAAATAGCTAATAGCCTTTATATTCTATAGAAAAGAAAGAACAGGGGGAGAGGAAGAAAAATATTCCACCAACATTATCTCTTGTGGAGAAAGAGACATTTAGTTTATGATTGTAATAGTGTTAGTACGATATTGACCACAATTGAAAGCGATGTTTTTTGCCTGTGGTACCAGGCAACTAATTGTGCACTTGAAGGATAGAGGAAGGACATAGAACAAATATGCTTCCTTGTCAATTCCAATTTCACTTTCTGGAACTTGAGTCCAAAAATGGTATTGGAATATAGACCTTGTTCCATTTTCATTACAACCTGGGAGCTGTGCAATGCAAAAAGTGAATGGTGTAGTTAATCCCCTCAGAGAAGTGGTTTTCTAGTTGAGAAAAAAGCAACTCTAGATGAAAAATGTGGATAAACACAAGAATGTGGTACTTGTTTTCGAAACAGGCTGAACCCAGAGTAGATGAGAAAAAAAATCCATTAAGCTGCCCTTTAGAAAGTGGTCTTTAAAGGAAGGAATTCTAACTGTCCCAAGTCTGTGCCTCCTGGGATGAAAGAGAAAAGGCCAAGAAAAAAAACAGTATACTTTGGAAATTTTCAGCCAGATCTCGAAAGACTCATTACAAAGATCAGAGCAGAAAATTTCTGTTTTCTTACTGGTATTACAGTGGTATCAGACTTACTGGTACTTAGACTCCAAAATAAGGATATTAATGATCAGCACTTAATAGCAAGTTTTCTCTGGGTTTATAAAACAATGAACATGTGCCAAATTCCAACTGAGTATATAATATAATAATACTGAAGGGATACACAAAAGGATATTGTGAAACTTAATAGTATTTATAGAAGTTCATACAAGAAGCAAGTGTCACAGCTAAGAAGTGATATTAAGGATTTATATATATATATAAGGGAATCTTACCTGGATTCTATGGATAGTTCATTTTTATTATTGCTAGAGGCAACAACTTCTATCTCAACTGTGGCTCTAAAACAAAGATTCTAAAAACAAAGAGCTTTTTTTGTTACCAGAGTTGTGCTTACACAGACCTACCAAGTTATCCAAGTAGAGGAGGTACTAGAACTCATCTAGTTAGGCCCCAGATTTTAATATGAGGAAACCAAGGCCCAGAGACAAAGTGATGTTCCCTAAGTCCACACACGGGGGGTTAATGGTATAGAAAATAAGCAAACAAAAAGACTTTAATTAATCTCTACACTCAGAGCTTGAACTTATAACCCCCAGATCAAAAGTTACTACACTCTATTGAATGAGCCAGCCAGGCATCCCTGGCATGGGCAAATTCTTTTAAGATTTTATTTTATTTTATTTTATTTTATTTTATTTTATTTTTAATTTTAAGATTCTATCTATCTATCTATCATCTATCTATCTTCTATCTTTCTATTTCAGAGAGAGAGAGAGAGAGAGAGAGAGAAAATGCCAGCATGAGCAGAGGAGAAGGAGAGGGTAAAGAAGAGGCAGGAAGAAAGAATTTCAATGCAGACTCCATGCTGAGTGTGTAGCCCAAGGCAGGGCTTGATCCCAAGACCCTGGAGAGCAGGACCTGAGCCGAAGCCAAGAGTTAGATGCTCAGGCAACTGAGTCACCCAGGCGCTCCACTCCTGGCATGGGCAAATTTTTAAAACTTTTGGGCATCACCAAAAATAGATTCTGCACCTTAAATTCTAATAATAGATATTCAAACTACTGATGTTCTACAATTTAAAAAAATATTTTAAGCTAATGCAGATGAATTCTTTATGGCACATGGGTAGGAATGCCATGTTTTAGCCTGCCACTGAGAGCAGGTTTTTCCTCATAGCACAACTGCCCTCAGTAAGGGAAAACTTGGAGCACTGCCATGTTTTGTGCAAGGCATAGACTCTTGAGCAATGAAGTTGATCAGCTAGTGTTTGGTGCACAAGTGTTAGAGTGTGATGAGCCCTAGCCTCCAGCAGTTTGAAGTCTTTACAGGAAATGAGACAAACCAGTATTGAATAGTCTTCATTCATTTAAGCATTTGGAAGGGCTTCCTCTTTTACATTGTAAGTGGAGTCGGGGCATGCAAAATCCCTGCTCAGCCTCATTCCTGATGTTCTTCAGACTCTCTGTGCCCATGCACTCTGAATTTTCTCCATATCTTCCCTTCAGCCTGTGAGTAATTTCTTTTCAGCTATTAACCCCATATTCACTCCCCGTACCCCTTCTCCTTACTAGGACACTGATCCTTTAGATTCAGTCTCTTGGAAAGAGATTTCTTCCTAGACCAGGTCAGATTTATGTTTTGAATCCTCACAGACCTCTGATCTTTACTTCCTAAAAACATTGTTTTGTGTTTGTTTCTATATATTCCTGATGAAGTAATAAATATCTGTCTCACCCACTACTCTGTGCTCTCCAAGGGCAGGGACAATGTCTTCTTGTTCACCTTTATATCCCTAAAATCTAGCAACATGTCTGGCACACTAGCAGGTTCTTAATTAAAAAGATCTGTGGTAAGTTATATAATTATATGACTGCAATACAACTTGGTTAATTAGGACATTTTGAATGTACTTAATTTCAGTCATGAGTAGATCAATATTTGAAAATCATCAATTCCATCAATCTGTAAAAAAATGTGGCTGTGGTCTCACTACTCAACCGTGGTAGCATTGGCATCAGCTGAAAGCCACTTATAAATGCAAGTCTTAGGCCCCTCTCTAGACCAACGGTGTCAGAATATAAAAATAATGACTCTGGAGATGTTTCCTGTGCACTGAGATATGTTGTAAATGAGAGATTAAAACTAAAATTCTTTCTTTGGCCAGGCAGATCCCCATAACAAGTGAAGTGAGCCAGTTATATAAGGATAAGCATGGTAACAGGTGACTTCTGAATTTTGGTCTCCTCTTAGCAGGATGATAGGGACTGTGTTGACGTGAAGACCTTCAGCTCTATCTAATACAGTCAGGATGCTCTACAAATCTAGGTGTTGGCAGGCCAGGTGTTGCAAGATATTTAAGTAGTTCAAGAGAAACCAGGAACACAAACCTGCATGGAGCGTTATTAGTCCCATCACTGATAACTCAATTCAATACCTTTTCAGCAAAAGAATTGCGAGGGTCAAAGAGAACACATGTATGCAATAGTTCTAGTTCCAAGGTCCCTCATTTGCAAAATTTCATATAAATGAGATTTTAGATATGCAATGACACATCCTAATTCTTCACTAATTCAGAATACTTTAATTTTGCAAGTCAAAAAATCTTTTCTCTAGCCATCTCATTCATTCTTTCTTTCATTCATTTATTTACCCAGTAATCATTTAGTTGTATTTTATGCTGAACGACTTCCATGCCAGGTGCTGAAGGCCTAAAAATGAATAAAATATAATCCACTTGACTTCCAAAGGCTTTTTATTTTTTTAAGATTTCATTTATTTATTCATGAGAGATGCAGAGACACAGGCAGAAGGAGAAGCAGGCTTCATGCAGGGACCCCAAAGTGGGATTTGTTTTTTTTTTTTTTCCAAAGTGGGATTTGATCCAGGGTCTCCAGGATCACACCCTGGGCTGAAGGTGGCACTAAACTGTTGGGAACCCTGGGTGGCGCAGCGGTTTAGTGCCTGCCTTTGGCCCAGGGCGCGATCCTGGGGACCTGGGATTGAGTCCCACGTCAGGCTCCCGGTGCATGGAGCCTGCTTCTCCCTCTGCCTATGTCTCTGCCTCTCTCTCTCTCTCTGTGTGTGGCTATCATAAATAAATAAAAATTAAAAAAAAAATAAACTGCTGAGCCACCGGGGCTGCCCAACTTCCAAAGGCTTATACTCTCCTAATGGCAATGTTACACTTACGAAATACATGATTTTATGTCAGTAGTGCTACAACAGTTTGCCACGTTTATTTTTGAGAGATGTTCTTAGGAAGGTTGTACTGTAGTTTGAATGACTCACAAGCCTAGATGGAGAAACAGATGTAGAAGGTATAGTTTACCAAAGACAAATGGAGTGAAGATTTACGAGAAGATGTGGTTCAGCAAAAAGCAATCCCAAAGGACTGAATTATTAAAAAAAAAAAAGATCTTATTTATTTATTTGAAAGAGAGAGAACATGAGCTGGGGGGGGGGAGGCGATAGTGCAAGGAGCAGAGGCAGAAGTAGACTCCCCACTGAGCAGGGGAGCCCCAAGTGGGGCTTGATCCCAGAACCCTAGGATCATGACTTAAGCTAAGGCTGATGCTTAAACAACTGAGCCACCTACACACCCTCCAAAGAGCTGAATTCTGAAGGCATTTGTAGCTCTCTTGTCAATTTTAAAATGTTAACGTTTCTTGCAACACTTCCTCAGCTTCATAATTTCTGGCAGACAAGAAAGTGTGCTTCATCTTCACGGAAGAGGGAGAGCTCCTTCACCAAAGCTAGAGCTTTGAGTTCCATTTCTTATGTAGAGTCAAGACTTACTGAAATGATTTAACCATTTTGCATATTTTCTTATTTTCTAGTCATCGGGGTTCTCATTTTCCCAGCTGGTTTGAAGGCATTTATCTGTCTTTGTTAAAGAAGTTTGAGTTACCTTGGGAGAAGCAGAGATATTTATGAGAAAGCCCCATACTGGTAACAAGCACTTCACAAGGCTTTATATTAGTTTGGTGGCAGCTGTGATCAAGAGCATAATAAAAATCAACTGAACATTTTATTCAAATTATCACTTGTTGATTTTCCAACAGTAGTGAGTGAACGAAGGTCCAATTAATCTGTTATACAATATCTGGGACATGAGTTTTCATCCAGGGAAAAGTATGTTTTGTTTCATTTCAACTGAGCTTTCTATTTTGCTGATTCTCCTATGCTGAATGATGTTCTGATGATAAAATTAGTAACTTTCCATGTTTTTTGTTTTGTTTTGTTTTGTTTTTGAGGAATAATAGTTATTCCCTTTCAAGAACACTTACTACCGAGTAAACAGGCTTGGATAACTCTGTCCTTCAGTATACACCTACTCTCTGGATAGCATGCCACTCCCCTAATTAGAATTTACTTATTTTATCTTATTTTTAAAAGTAGGCTGTATGCCCAACATAGGTCTTGATCAAGAGTTGCTTGCTCTACTCACTGAGCCAGCCAGGCACCCCTATAGAATTTATTTTAATGTTTTAGTTTCATTGTCTTCATTCTGGTTGTGAGAAGATTTTCACACCATGTTTTATTGTCCTCATCCCCCAACAAGCATTTCTAGCCCTCATGCACTATAAAATCTCCCCATTCAGCAGAGATATCAGCGTTATTTATTCTAGTGCTTCAGTGTGTCTTCCCTAATCAGTAACATATTGAAATGTCTACCTGATGCTGCTTCGCTCATCCTACAGACTAGGGCCTCTAGTGTCCACCAGGAAAATCTTGAGTCAATTCCACACTCTAAGGCAATGCTTTAATCTAAACCTTCTTTTTATTTTATTTTTAAAAGGTTTTAAATTCATGAGAGATACAGAGAGAGAGGCAGAGACACAGGCGGAGGGAGAAGCAGGTGCCCAATGTGGGATTCTATCCTGGGATTCTGGGATCACACCCTGAGCTGAAGGCAGGTGCTCAACCACTGAGCCACCCAGGTGTCCCAATCTTCTTTATTCTTTCTCTCAAATTACTTAAATCTTCCAAGCTCCCCCAACCCCACCTTCCATATTTTGCACATCAGCCAAATAGACTTTTTATTGGAAATGAAAATCTCATCACACATTCCCCTTTTCTTGCTTAAAGTACTTTGGTGGTTTCCCAATGCCTGGAGAGTGAAGCCAGACTCCTCATCTGACACAAAAGCTTCATTGTAAACGTCTCCAATGTGGCCTTTCATAGCTACACCAGGCACTCATGATACTTCTGACCTCTAAATGGGGCCACTCATGCCTTTAATATATGGCTATTTCTTTTGTGAAATGGCACACACCATTGCCTTCTCCTGCACCCCATCCTGTCTCCTGAGTAATTTCTTGACATAGTACTACTTGACATAGTACTACTTCACCCTTGCTTTGGAAGCACAGTGCCTGGAACTTTCATCCTAGATTCTAATCATGGCTCTGCCTCTAGTCCTGGACTTGAAATAAGTCATTCTGCCTTTCTGTGCTTTGGTTTCTTCATTTGTGAAACAGGGTAATACTAGTGCTCACTTCACCAGATTGTTGTGAAAACTAAACAAATGCATATGATGAATTTGTCTCATGAGGATATAATTATTATGGATAAATCTATTAACTTTCAAAGGTATTAAGATCCCATTTTATTTTACATTTTTAGTCAGTTTGAGGATAATACAAAGGCAAACCTACTATGAAAAAAAAAATTATAAAGAGAAGAAAGCATTCCAAAGCCAAATGTAAATGATATGGGGGTTACCAATTAATTAGGATTAGTCATTTTCTGTTCTCTTTTGTGGATTAGGGTAATTAACACACAATTTTTGAAATTCAAGATTAAAATGAAGTGGATTTAAATGAAATATTACCTATATTTGAAAGAAGGAATGGGATGTAAAAATAGGTATTACATAATTGCTCAATTACTTTTCCAATCTTAGCTGAACATTTTATTGGAAGGGTTCCAACATTTTAAAATTTTACGATATTTATCCTATTTTATTTTAGGAGACTAGGAGAATGATAATTTGACATTGTGCAAACTCTGATGATTTATATAATTACCCTACTACTTAGCCTATTTATGCTAAAGAGTTTGCTGTCTCCAGGACAATTACCTGGGTCTAAGGTTTGAAATAGTACATAGGGTCCAGTCCTGGGCCATGCTTGGGATCTCAGGAAACCCTGATGAACAAGAAAAAGTAAGAACTTGCAACTGATTTCTGGAATGCTATTTAGATCTCTAGCTGGCTCTGGAGCCAGATCATGCTTCTATTTAAAGCAATGGTCTCAGGCAGCTACAAGTCCTGATGTTATGATACCCAGAGGATTTCATAATTGGGAACAGAGTGTAATGTTTGGGATTTAGTGAAGCTATAACTTTAGATAAAAGCAGGCTTCATTCTTGAAAATCTGCTGGCACAGAGGGAGGGAAGCCTGAAGAAATGTGAAGCAGGACCTCCATGGCCTTCCCAGCAGCCAATGCTGGCATGGTCCTGGGGCCAAGGCCCGATTGTTGAATTTTACTGGAGGATTAGGAAGTAGGTGCTCTTCTACTGATTTACTTATCGAATCAGGACCCTCCTGAGAGTGAAAGCTGGGGCATTTATTTTCATACTTCTGATTTACCCAGAACAATGACTGAGAGACAAGGAGAGATGGTGAAGGGGGGGGGGGGCAAACAGATTTATTACAAATAATAGCTCTACCTTGCTCTTCATGTACTTGGGTCCCTTATGCTGCCTCTCTCTTTTTCTTGCATTATCTATATATTTCTTCTATCTTAATAAGTTTGAGTGTATGTATAATGCTCAGATGACCCATGCAATAATCAAATTCCGAGAGAAGCAAAAAATCTCTCTTCTGTGAAAATGTCCCTGTGTGGTAAGTTACATTATAACAACATACCCTATAAGATTACAATGTTTATGAAGTCCTTGTACATCAAGATTATGAATGTTTGCAATAATGCACAATGCTTTTCCAAGTAAGCATTTATCATCTATAGGAGCATCTGTATTTACTGTGGGCCTGAGCAAGATTTGTTTCTTTTGCTTTGGAGCTTTTCAGTTTGAGGCCTATTATGAGGTTTGAGACATAAATATAGCTTTGTCTCCTCTCTCTGAAATCTGTCAGTGTGTTTTAACAGTTCATTCATTCAATTAACAATAACTGTCTATACTATATACCAAACACTGTTAGAGTTTATGTGGGACACAAAGATAAATAAGATGTGGTCTTATGCTCAAAGTATTCACCACTGCCATTTTTTTTTCTGTGTCAAGAATAGCTTCCCTTGTTTTTAATAACAAGTCAGTTCAAATCAAATATTTATACTTGGAAGAATCTATTATGATCAGCAATAATATACATATGCCATTGTTTATTTTTTTAAATAAAATCTAAACATTTATTTTCCTCACTTCTACCCCTGATCATGTCCTGGACATCTTTTCTGTGAAGCTGAGTCATCCAATGGTGGCTATCCCTGAACATGAGACTCTTGATTCCAAAGAGGTAAATGTAAGATACAATTAGAGATATAGTTATCCATTTCCATGTGCTATTAGATTGTAGAAATAGATCTTATTTTGAGAAAAATATTAATAAGATCATGCTTTTTATCTTCTTTTTAAAAAAAATAAAACTCACTGTCTCACTTTGTGTTGTTCAGAAGCCCTGATGGTTGAGTAAGTTAATTCTTGCCTCTTAACGTGGAAGGTGGCTCTAAGGGTCCTCATGGGGGTAGCAACTTGATCACAAACCAGCTCTTTCTATCCCATGTGTGATTTCCACCTTGTATTCATATGCGAAACCCTGTTGACTTCTCTTCAAGGTCAAAGGGTGTCCCATAATACTTATGGTGGGTCTTGTGAGTCAGACCCCAGTATCTATCTCCTGGTAGCCCAGTTTCAGCTCACTGGAGAATGTCTGCTTAGTTCCCCAATCTCCTGGTAAATTCTGCTTACATCAGGTGGCATTTAGGCAAAACCATACCAGCTGAAGCATAGCCTCTGATTTTCATACAAATGTGTAGCCACTTTCACATTGGAGCTGACAAAAAATAAATTTAAAAACTTTTTCATGTTTTTATAAATGCTATACCAAAGAGGCAAAGAAAAAATCTATACAGGAATTTTTAATTTTCTGTTAATCAAGAGCAAGCATAATTGAACAATGTTTTCTTCTTCTACATCCTCTCAAAGTGGTAAATGTGAGAAAAAAAAAGTGATTTTTAAAGAGCTTATCTTTCAGAAGGGAGCAAGAGAGCTCATGCTTTAATTTCAGATACCCTTGCAAAAAGGCGTGGTCAATTTTGCAGCCTCCAAGTTTAGGAAAAACAAGCATAATACAAAAGAGAAGTAGGAATGATAAAATTCCAAATAGGATGTAACATTTCCCAAAGCATCTTTTCTACAATTTAGAGCATATATCCACTTTTCATAAACTAATGTTCCTATTGCTACAAATTTTAAACCTTTATCATATGAGACCATGTGTCTCTCTGCTATAACATTAGTCACTAAATTATAAAAGTGTGTTATGAATTGGTATGGATTTATATCCCTGAGCACATCTTTGATTATTTTTAAATAGGATTATTGGTTCAATGAATAAGGACATATGGAAAAATTTTAATACATATAGCTGAATTGAATTCCTAAAAAAAATAAGGCAGTTCGCACTAGGAGTGTTTTTACAGCTGTCCCTATGTACTCTTGCCAGTGTTGAGAATTATCATAATTGTCAATTTATTGAGAGCTTACTATATGTTAAGAAGTTTTATGCATTTTATATGCTTTATTTTACTCATATTCACAAAATAAAGTTAAGTACTATTATTCCCATTTTACAGATGAGAAAACTGAGTCTAAGGGAAGTCAGTATATTGCCTAAAGTGAAATAGCTGGGAAGTCTGCTCCATCTGGAACTGAATCCATATCGGACTGCCTAGAGCCTATGCTCTTAAGAACTCTACCATACTCTGTCCAGCTCTCTATCCAAATCTCTAGTTATACTATCTAAATCTTTCTTCCTTTTTTTTTAAGATTTTATTTATTTATTTGAAAGAGAGAGAGAGAGCATGAACAAGAGAGCACAAGCAGGGGATGGTCAAGAGAGAAGAGCTAGAGCTTTGAGTTCCATTTCTTATGTAGAGTCAAGACTTACTGAAATGATTTAACCATTTTGCATATTTTCTTATTTTCTAGTCATCGGGGTTCTCATTTTCCCAGCTGGTTTGAAGGCATTTATCTGTCTTTGTTAAAGAAGTTTGAGTTACCTTGGGAGAAGCAGAGATATTTATGAGAAAGCCCCATACTGGTAACAAGCACTTCACAAGGCTTTATATTAGTTTGGTGGCAGCTGTGATCAAGAGCATAATAAAAATCAACTGAACATTTTATTCAAATTATCACTTGTTGATTTTCCAACAGTAGTGAGTGAACGAAGGTCCAATTAATCTGTTATACAATATCTGGGACATGAGTTTTCATCCAGGGAAAAGTATGTTTTGTTTCATTTCAACTGAGCTTTCTATTTTGCTGATTCTCCTATGCTGAATGATGTTCTGATGATAAAATTAGTAACTTTCCATGTTTTTTGTTTTGTTTTGTTTTGTTTTTGAGGAATAATAGTTATTCCCTTTCAAGAACACTTACTACCGAGTAAACAGGCTTGGATAACTCTGTCCTTCAGTATACACCTACTCTCTGGATAGCATGCCACTCCCCTAATTAGAATTTACTTATTTTATCTTATTTTTAAAAGTAGGCTGTATGCCCAACATAGGTCTTGATCAAGAGTTGCTTGCTCTACTCACTGAGCCAGCCAGGCACCCCTATAGAATTTATTTTAATGTTTTAGTTTCATTGTCTTCATTCTGGTTGTGAGAAGATTTTCACACCATGTTTTATTGTCCTCATCCCCCAACAAGCATTTCTAGCCCTCATGCACTATAAAATCTCCCCATTCAGCAGAGATATCAGCGTTATTTATTCCAGTGCTTCAGTGTGTCTTCCCTAATCAGTAACATATTGAAATGTCTACCTGATGCTGCTTCGCTCATCCTACAGACTAGGGCCTCTAGTGTCCACCAGGAAAATCTTGAGTCAATTCCACACTCTAAGGCAATGCTTTAATCTAAACCTTCTTTTTATTTTATTTTTAAAAGGTTTTAAATTCATGAGAGATACAGAGAGAGAGGCAGAGACACAGGCGGAGGGAGAAGCAGGTGCCCAATGTGGGATTCTATCCTGGGATTCTGGGATCACACCCTGAGCTGAAGGCAGGTGCTCAACCACTGAGCCACCCAGGTGTCCCAATCTTCTTTATTCTTTCTCTCAAATTACTTAAATCTTCCAAGCTCCCCCAACCCCACCTTCCATATTTTGCACATCAGCCAAATAGACTTTTTTTTGGAAATGAAAATCTCATCACACATTCCCCTTTTCTTGCTTAAAGTACTTTGGTGGTTTCCCAATGCCTGGAGAGTGAAGCCAGACTCCTCATCTGACACAAAAGCTTCATTGTAAACGTCTCCAATGTGGCCTTTCATAGCTACACCAGGCACTCATGATACTTCTGACCTCTAAATGGGGCCACTCATGCCTTTAATATATGGCTATTTCTTTTGTGAAATGGCACACACCATTGCCTTCTCCTGCACCCCATCCTGTCTCCTGAGTAATTTCTTGACATAGTACTACTTGACATAGTACTACTTCACCCTTGCTTTGGAAGCACAGTGCCTGGAACTTTCATCCTAGATTCTAATCATGGCTCTGCCTCTAGTCCTGGACTTGAAATAAGTCATTCTGCCTTTCTGTGCTTTGGTTTCTTCATTTGTGAAACAGGGTAATACTAGTGCTCACTTCACCAGATTGTTGTGAAAACTAAACAAATGCATATGATGAATTTGTCTCATGAGGATATAATTATTATGGATAAATCTATTAACTTTCAAAGGTATTAAGATCCCATTTTATTTTACATTTTTAGTCAGTTTGAGGATAATACAAAGGCAAACCTACTATGAAAAAAAAAATTATAAAGAGAAGAAAGCATTCCAAAGCCAAATGTAAATGATATGGGGGTTACCAATTAATTAGGATTAGTCATTTTCTGTTCTCTTTTGTGGATTAGGGTAATTAACACACAATTTTTGAAATTCAAGATTAAAATGAAGTGGATTTAAATGAAATATTACCTATATTTGAAAGAAGGAATGGGATATAAAAATAGGTATTACATAATTGCTCAATTACTTTTCCAATCTTAGCTGAACATTTTATTGGAAGGGTTCCAACATTTTAAAATTTTACGATATTTATCCTATTTTATTTTAGGAGACTAGGAGAATGATAATTTGACATTGTGCAAACTCTGATGATTTATATAATTACCCTACTACTTAGCCTATTTATGCTAAAGAGTTTGCTGTCTCCAGGACAATTACCTGGGTCTAAGGTTTGAAATAGTACATAGGGTCCAGTCCTGGGCCATGCTTGGGATCTCAGGAAACCCTGATGAACAAGAAAAAGTAAGAACTTGCAGCTGATTTCTGGAATGCTATTTAGATCTCTAGCTGGCTCTGGAGCCAGATCATGCTTCTATTTAAAGCAATGGTCTCAGGCAGCTACAAGTCCTGATGTTATGATACCCAGAGGATTTCATAATTGGGAACAGAGTGTAATGTTTGGGATTTAGTGAAGCTATAACTTTAGATAAAAGCAGGCTTCATTCTTGAAAATCTGCTGGCACAGAGGGAGGGAAGCCTGAAGAAATGTGAAGCAGGACCTCCATGGCCTTCCCAGCAGCCAATGCTGGCATGGTCCTGGGGCCAAGGCCCGATTGTTGAATTTTACTGGAGGATTAGGAAGTAGGTGCTCTTCTACTGATTTACTTATCGAATCAGGACCCTCCTGAGAGTGAAAGCTGGGGCATTTATTTTCATACTTCTGATTTACCCAGAACAATGACTGAGAGACAAGGAGAGATGGTGAAGGGGGGGGGGGGCAAACAGATTTATTACAAATAATAGCTCTACCTTGCTCTTCATGTACTTGGGTCCCTTATGCTGCCTCTCTCTTTTTCTTGCATTATCTATATATTTCTTCTATCTTAATAAGTTTGAGTGTATGTATAATGCTCAGATGACCCATGCAATAATCAAATTCCGAGAGAAGCAAAAAATCTCTCTTCTGTGAAAATGTCCCTGTGTGGTAAGTTACATTATAACAACATACCCTATAAGATTACAATGTTTATGAAGTCCTTGTACATCAAGATTATGAATGTTTGCAATAATGCACAATGCTTTTCCAAGTAAGCATTTATCATCTATAGGAGCATCTGTATTTACTGTGGGCCTGAGCAAGATTTGTTTCTTTTGCTTTGGAGCTTTTCAGTTTGAGGCCTATTATGAGGTTTGAGACATAAATATAGCTTTGTCTCCTCTCTCTGAAATCTGTCAGTGTGTTTTAACAGTTCATTCATTCAATTAACAATAACTGTCTATACTATATACCAAACACTGTTAGAGTTTATGTGGGACACAAAGATAAATAAGATGTGGTCTTATGCTCAAAGTATTCACCACTGCCAATTTTTTTTCTGTGTCAAGAATAGCTTCCCTTGTTTTTAATAACAAGTCAGTTCAAATCAAATATTTATACTTGGAAGAATCTATTATGATCAGCAATAATATACATATGCCATTGTTTATTTTTTTAAATAAAATCTAAACATTTATTTTCCTCACTTCTACCCCTGATCATGTCCTGGACATCTTTTCTGTGAAGCTGAGTCATCCAATGGTGGCTATCCCTGAACATGAGACTCTTGATTCCAAAGAGGTAAATGTAAGATACAATTAGAGATATAGTTATCCATTTCCATGTGCTATTAGATTGTAGAAATAGATCTTATTTTGAGAAAAATATTAATAAGATCATGCTTTTTATCTTCTTTTTAAAAAAAATAAAACTCACTGTCTCACTTTGTGTTGTTCAGAAGCCCTGATGGTTGAGTAAGTTAATTCTTGCCTCTTAACGTGGAAGGTGGCTCTAAGGGTCCTCATGGGGGTAGCAACTTGATCACAAACCAGCTCTTTCTATCCCATGTGTGATTTCCACCTTGTATTCATATGCGAAACCCTGTTGACTTCTCTTCAAGGTCAAAGGGTGTCCCATAATACTTATGGTGGGTCTTGTGAGTCAGACCCCAGTATCTATCTCCTGGTAGCCCAGTTTCAGCTCACTGGAGAATGTCTGCTTAGTTCCCCAATCTCCTGGTAAATTCTGCTTACATCAGGTGGCATTTAGGCAAAACCATACCAGCTGAAGCATAGCCTCTGATTTTCATACAAATGTGTAGCCACTTTCACATTGGAGCTGACAAAAAATAAATTTAAAAACTTTTTCATGTTTTTATAAATGCTATACCAAAGAGGCAAAGAAAAAATCTATACAGGAATTTTTAATTTTCTGTTAATCAAGAGCAAGCATAATTGAACAATGTTTTCTTCTTCTACATCCTCTCAAAGTGGTAAATGTGAGGAAAAAAAAGTGATTTTTAAAGAGCTTATCTTTCAGAAGGGAGCAAGAGAGCTCATGCTTTAATTTCAGATACCCTTGCAAAAAGGCGTGGTCAATTTTGCAGCCTCCAAGTTTAGGAAAAACAAGCATAATACAAAAGAGAAGTAGGAATGATAAAATTCCAAATAGGATGTAACATTTCCCAAAGCATCTTTTCTACAATTTAGAGCATATATCCACTTTTCATAAACTAATGTTCCTATTGCTACAAATTTTAAACCTTTATCATATGAGACCATGTGGCTCTCTGCTATAACATTAGTCACTAAATTATAAAAGTGTGTTATGAATTGGTATGGATTTATATCCCTGAGCACATCTTTGATTATTTTTAAATAGGATTATTGGTTCAATGAATAAGGACATATGGAAAAATTTTAATACATATAGCTGAATTGAATTCCTAAAAAAAATATAGCAGTTCGCACTAGGAGTGTTTTTACAGCTGTCCCTATGTACTCTTGCCAGTGTTGAGAATTATCATAATTGTCAATTTATTGAGAGCTTACTATATGTTAAGAAGTTTTATGCATTTTATATGCTTTATTTTACTCATATTCACAAAATAAAGTTAAGTACTATTATTCCCATTTTACAGATGAGAAAACTGAGTCTAAGGGAAGTCAGTATATTGCCTAAAGTGAAATAGCTGGGAAGTCTGCTCCATCTGGAACTGAATCCATATCGGACTGCCTAGAGCCTATGCTCTTAAGAACTCTACCATACTCTGTCCAGCTCTCTATCCAAATCTCTAGTTATACTATCTAAATCTTTCTTCCTTTTTTTTTAAGATTTTATTTATTTATTTGAAAGAGAGAGAGAGCATGAACAAGAGAGCACAAGCAGGGGGATGGTCAGAAGAAGAGAGAGAAGCAGACTCCCCACTGAGTGGGGAACCCAATACTATGGTGGATCCTTGGACCCTGGGATCATGACCTGAGACAAAGGCAGATACTTAAGGGACTGAGCCACTCAGGCACCCTAAATCTTTCTTCCTTTTAAAATCATATTTTAAAATATTGACAATTTAAAAGGGGAAATTGTTTTTCACATTTATTTGCATTTTTAAAAATTTTGTATTTTTCTATTATTTTTGTCTATTTTGCTTATGCAATATATCATGCATTTATCTACTGGTATGGTAATATTTTTCTTATTGAATTGTAAACTCCCTTTATATATTAAAGACATTAATTCTCTATCAAATGTGCTATCCCTTCCAGTGTGATGGTGGCAAACTGTGTAATAGTAAAAAAAAAAAAAAAATTGGACAATCATGTCCAAAAATAGAATGACTAAATAAATTTAACACATTTCAGTGAGTGTTTTAGTAATTTTCCTATTCAGCCATTGACTTAACAACTTGCTCTGCATATCTTGTCACTGATTAATTAGGTTCTTGGCTTTAGTAACCTACAGAGGCTAATTTTCTCTCTAAGTTTTAAACATTCCTTCTGTCATCTGAGCTCTTTTATTTATTTATTTTTAAAGTAATCTCTATACCCAACAGGGGGCTTGAACTCACAATCCTGAGATCGAGTCCTATACCCACTAAACCAGTCAGGCGCCCCCAAATTTTACACAATTCAGATGAATGTAAAAAGAAATAACAATCAGATGTTCTCTTTCAAACATAATAATTTTGGCTCAAACTCACATAGGCTATTTCTACAATAATAAGAGTGTTTCTACACAATAATAGAAAATCAATTGGTTATTTAAATAACAAAGCCTTCCAGTTCAGATAATAAGTGCTGAATTAAGAACTTTTGAGTGTGTTGCAAAAAAGAATAGCTTGGATGTCATAGTTGCATTTTTTTGCACCAATTATCATAATTCTAGAGACAGAACTTAAAATTAAGCTACTGGATAAAATTAACAAAAAATCATTTCAACCTCACATTTGGAATATGTGAGAAATAACATTAAAAAACCCTAAAGTCTGAAGTTTAATATTTGTGAGAGATAGTGAATTACTGCTGGTATTAGAAGATATGTAAAAAATTAAGCCAAAGGCCATTTTATGCTTCCATTGTGCTATATTTTTCTTGTAAGTAATACTGGCACAACTTTTTACAACTCCTTATGATATGTGGTCACACTGCAATAGGACAGTATCAGTATATTGTCCCCAAACCCTCTGTTTTTATTTACCTACAAAGCACCAACCAAGAAAAAGATCTGTTTTTATAAAACATTTTTATTCTTTTTTTTTTTAAGATTTTATTTATTCATTTGAGGGAGAAAAAGAGAGCACAAGGGATGCAGAGAGAGAGGGAGAGGCAGAAGCAGGCTCCCTGCTCAGCGGGGCTGGATCCCAGGACTCTAGGATCATGACCTGAGCTAAGGCAGACCCATAATCGACTGAGCCACTCAGGCGCTCCCAATCAATTCTATTCTTGTGATTCTATGGCCTGAGGAATAACCCACTCTGGTTATATATCTACTGCAAATAAAGAATTATGGAGGAATATTGTCTGGATTTCAGAATTCCATTCTTGGTTTTCTTTCATTTCCTGAAGATAGCAGTTTGTCTTTCTTACTACCAGAGTTCTATTTTTTATTTTCAATCATGTTATGTGTAGATATTAGTTTTTAAAATTTGCTCTGTAATTCCTTTAAAAACAAACAGACTTCAGATTTATCTAATTTGATTTGCCCCTTGTTTTTGTAAATCATATGATTCACACTTTCAAAGAACTAACTCAAAACAACATTTCCAGTTATAATCTAGTTCAGTGGCTCTGAACTCTAGCTGAGCATTAGAATCCACTGGGACTTTTAAAAAGCTCCAGTAGCAGGGTTCCACTCCAGGCAAATTAAATCAAAGATCTCTGGAGGTGGGTAAAGGCATTGGTTGTTTGAAAACCTTTCCAGGTGATGCAAATGGGCAATAAGAGTTGAGCTCCTCAAATTCTAGCTCCTTTTTTGATGGTCCAGGAAAGCAAATGAGTTATTCAATCTCAGAAAAAAAAAAAATTGAAAGTAAAATCAGGAGACCCATAGAGAAGTTTGTTTCAGGGAATACTTTGAATTAAGAAAAAATTGGGTCACATATTTCTGTCTAGCATCATAAAGCGTTAACACGTGCTTTAACCTGGTAGGTTAATTTTGAGAGCTCTGTTCTATATAAAAGTCACTGCATTTTCTTAGTAAAACCTAATATTTCTTTCTGTTTTCTTTGATATTCACACAAATTTGGAAAATCTTTAGGCTGGGCTGGGGATAGCATTTGGTACAAGCTGAGTGTAGGGGTTTGGATGGGGGGCTTATATTCCAAAGGATATTTTATTTAGCATTTTGTATAGTCCTTTAAAAAATACTTGCTCAATGATAAACCCTCATATAAGCAGAGGAAATCCCTAATAATTTATTTGACCTCATCAATTTTCAAAGAAGGTCACTTTCATATATGTCAATGGTTCACAACAATGCAGTAATTTCCAAAGTAGGTGTATGTATAACGCCTGTCTAATTTATAGCAAACTCCCTGCCTGAGGTAATGATTTCTAAGTAGAATTACTTAGAAGAAATTAAATTCTAGTAGCAATAATTATTTCTGATTGTATTCATCATGTCTTGTGAATGTAGCAACTCTTTGATCCACAACCACTCTATAACCCACTTCTCTTTCCACAGGCTTAATTGTGAAAGTCATACTAGGGAATGAGATAGAATCAGGCCTACTGCTCTTCACATCGCCTGCTACATGCAGCTCTAGTCCTATTTTAACTTGAGGGTCAATTGATTTCCAAAAACATGATTAGATGCAGTTGATTCTGACCTTTGGGATCCACTTGCTATTAACACAACTTGAGAGCTAATGATTCACCAGCTGCCCATAAACACATACTAGGCAAATTCTTCTCCTGTTTTCTCATTCCTTCTCTTTAGAGATTTTTGATAAATATTTGAGTTGGCCAGATAACAATAGTGCTAGCAAGGTGACTACGACTGATTTGCTGCCGTGGTGCATGTAAGCATTTTGTGTTCGTTTTATTTTGAATTCCAGAACCTTGATTGATGTTTAAAGTTCTAATCTTAGGGGACACACATCTTGTTCCTTTATCTTTATTTTCCAGATGAGAACATAGGGAAGAGAATATAAGTGTCTTGTCCCTGGAAGGCACTCTCATTTTCTGGCTTGATTAAAGGGTAAAAATGAAATTATCAAGAGAAATGAGCCCACTCTGTTCCCTTGAGGAAATTTCCCATAAATATTATTTCTCAAAATCAAGCTTTGATAAATCTTGGATTGCTGAGTTCAGGGTAATCTCAGTCAAGAACTCGGAATCTGGATATTATTAACTGCTGATTAAAATAAATTTCATATGCTTTCATAGACAACTGGCTAGAGAGCCAGAGGAAATTTGTCTTATAAACACATATAATATGAACACCTGGAAGATAGCCACCCTGCCCAGGCATTCAGGTAGACAAGGCAATGAGAAAGAGAAGGACATTCCTACCATAGATTTGGTAGCACTGGACCCCATCAAGATAACTTTCTTGGCTTGTAAGCCCCTTGCCTGCTTCGGAGAAATTAAAAAAAAATTTAAAAATTCTGCCAATCCAGAAATCATCTTCTTAAAGATAGTAGAGGAAGGAAACAACTTTGTAACCTTGTTATTAAATAAGCATTAAACCAGAATATGATATGCATCACAAACACACAAAGTTTGCACAGACAGGAAGAAATCTCATTCTTCATACAGCAAGCAGATATAACCCATTATATAGAGGGTTCTCAAGATAAGCAATAATTCAATTCATCCACATGTAAGAAGATTTGGCAGTAGTCTTTATTATACATAGTTCACTGGCA
The DNA here is from genome assembly GCF_018345385.1 of Vulpes lagopus. Lineage (NCBI taxonomy): Eukaryota > Metazoa > Chordata > Mammalia > Carnivora > Canidae > Vulpes > Vulpes lagopus. The sequence goes on along the minus strand of NC_054824.1, from coordinate 51,353,683 downwards.
ATTGGGGCAACTGTGTTAATCAGCTTTACACAAAGCAAAAGTACACTTTTCATATCATTATGATAGGAGTTAGTTTTACAACTTGGAGCCAAGTATCAGTTAAAGTTAGGCTCTTACCCTCTTTCAGAAATTAGGAAATAGGGGTGCTATCTCACTTGGACATTTACATTCAAAGGAATGGTTCTCAAAGTCCTTGAGAAATTCCTGAGTCTCAAAGCTGACAAAATGTCTAATAATCAGAAGAACATACACATTACCAAGGGAGGAGAATGTATTTACAATGACAAGTGTTTTAAAGTAAATACAAAGGAGGGAGGGAAATTGCTTCCCTTCTTTTCTTTTTTCTTTCTTCTTTCTTTCTTTCTTTCTTTCTTTCTTTCTTTCTTTCTTTCTTTCTTTCTTTCTTTCTTTCTTTCTTTCTTTCTTTCTTTCTTTCTTTCTTTCTTTCTTTCTTTCTTTCTTTCTTTCTTTTTCTTTTTCTTTAAGATTTATTTAGGGGCACCTGGGTGGCTCAGTTGGTTAAGCATCTGCCTTTGGCTCAGGTCATGATCTCAGGGTCCTGGAATCAAACCCCACATAGAGCTCCTTGTCCAGTGAAGAGCCGCTTCTCCCTCTGCTGCTCCCACCATTTGTATTCTTTGTCTCTTGTGCACACTCTCTCCCAAATAAATAAATAAAAATATTTTTTAAAAGATTTATTTATTTATTTTAAATGGGGGGTGGGTAAGGGGAAGGAGCAGAAGGAGAGAATCTTCAAGTAGACTCCCTGCTGAGCATGGAGCCAATGCAAGGCTCAATCGCATGACCCATGAGATCATGACCTGAGTGGAAACCAAGAGTGGATGTTTAACTGACTGAGCCATACAGGTGCCCAACTTCCCTTATTTCAAGAAGGAGAATGAAGCTTCTTTTTAATTTCCATTTGTTCTTTCATCTGGTTGGCAATGGGCAGAACTGCAATATGAAAGCTTTACTCTGAGTTGTCAATAAAAAAGCATACTGTCAATAAAAAATATGATTTTCTAGGGACACATTTGAATTGACTATAGGAGACGTGGAGGTTCAACAAGTTTGAGGTCTCTCCTTTAAAGTCATCCCAATAGTTTATTGTTGGGTTTTACATTGTGAGTCATGGTAAAGCTGAGCAAAAGTCAGGAACTAGATGGACTTATATTCCTCCTTGTGCTAATTTTTCAAGATAAACAAAAGAAGATCAGGGCTAATAATTATTTGGAGCTCAGATCATCAAGATGTTAAATGTTTGGACCCCAGGTTCAATGTTTTGCTCTCTAGTATCCATTATACCTATATTCTCTCTCTATTGGTCTACCTGTATAGGATCCTTTATTACTGAACATTTTATACCTTCTGGTTTCTGGAAAATGAGTTCTGATACTAGATCTTGTGTTTTCACACCAAAGTTAGCAGTTATGTAAATGTCCCAAATATATATGAAATCTTTCAGAAAACAATAAGTATGCAGCAATAATATTGAATACATTTCCTGGAAATGGCTTTTTTGCAGGATACAAGAAGTCTGGTTTCATACTTATAAGGCACATATGTAGACCATTTTGCTTTTATTTGGCAGAGAAAAGTATACATGAATGGTTTTGTATAAAAAGGAAATAAAATTTAACATAGCACATTCTTTTAAGAAATGCTTTCTGTAACATTGGCTTAAAGTTTCACAACACTACATTACTTATTATCCAAACTTCACCAAAATTAAAAAAAAAATTGGAATTTGAGTCCCTTCAAAATTAAGATTTTTTAAAAAAGCCTTATGTTCTTTCTTATTGGTATTTTCTCATATCCAAAATAATTATGTTGTTCAACTGGCAGTGTGATAAAATCCTGAGCCTTAGCTACTGGGGGTGGGGGGCAGGCTAATCTGAAACATAAGAATTTATGTATTTTTTAATGAACTTCATCTTTCTGAAATGTTAGACCTTTGTTTTTTCCATTATTTAATGGCTTATGTACTGAGATTGGCAAAGGAAACTAAAAACTTCATAAAATGTTGAAAATCCTGATTCTACTTGTCATTTCAAACTAGCTGCTGAATTGTGATGCCAGACATTAGTTTGATCTGCCAGTGGGTTCAGGATGAACTGCCAGCATGGCAACAGAGGATGAACTACCTATTCCTCCTCAATCTGACTTAATTACTTATATAATTATAAATCTTACATATGAAAAAGGATTCAGAGGACATTTAGTCCAGTATTTTACTGAATGTATGATACTGTCTGCACTTATATCTTTACACATCTTCTGTTTAAATACTTCTGATGACAGAAAATTGATCATTTACAAGCCAGACACAATCTGGGTTTTCATACATGGCTACGACGAACTAATGACTACACCAACAAAAACAAATAGACAACACTGGACAGACTAGGGTTTAATTTCAAATGCTGTGGCCTTGGGCATGATATTTAATCTTTTTGAGCCTCAATTTCATTCTCTGTAAAATGAGATCAAGGGATAATGGTGAAGATCTGGATTTATGTATGCCAAGTGCTTAGCATATAAAATACATAACACTTCATAAGCATTAGCTAAAGGATGATGATTGCTTTAAATCTCTTATAGTATTAGCTACCAAATGTTGGTACTTTCAGGAAAATCAAACAGACGGTAGTTTTCATTTGTTAGAAGGAAAAGGAGGAGATGCGATGTAGTCATTTCCTCTTTTTATTTTAAAGCTTCAGAGAATCCCAGATGATGCAGGCTACAGCTTACTTATTTCATGACTGCTGGTTTTCTGTGGCCAGAACATATCAGTGCAATGGTGGAGCTACCCTCTTATTTTAGTAGCTTTTCCCTTACTTCTTCCTTCTCATCTAACAAATGTAGTTTCTCTTAAATGATACAGAATGTATCCATGTCTCACAATTCTGCTTAGCTGCTTGGCCATGACATACTCAGGTTTCCTGTCTGCATTAGTTACCCTTTGCTTCAGCATCCTCTGATCCATCCCAGGGCAAAATGGGAGAGTTTTGCTTACAGAAGAGCAATGGGGGGATCCCTGGGTGGCGCAGCGGTTTGGCGCCTGCCTTTGGCCCAGGGCGCGATCCTGGAGACCCGGGATCGAATCCCACGTCGGGCTCCCAGTGCATGGAGCCTGCTTCTCCCTCTGCCTGTGTCTCTGCCTCTCTCTCTATCTCTCTGTGACTATCATAAATAAATAAAAGTTAAAAAAAATTAAAAAAAAAAAAAAAGAAGAGCAATGGACCTCTTTTCTTCTCCACATGTCATATTGGAATGCTCCATTGGCACCTGGAAGTATAAAGTTATGGTCATTTCCTTCCATTGTTGCTATTCCATCACATTGTTTGATCAGAGTGATGTTTTAGAACTAAATTTCTTTTCTGCTCTCATCTCTGATACTTTCTTTTAAACTTCCTTTCTTGACTTGTATAACCTACCAATACCCATCCACTCAGTTAAGCTGATGTCTTCTGTTGCAGAGTCTAACCTCGTCAAATAGGAACACGCAGATATTGATGGATAAAGAAATTATGATAATCATTCCTGTGCCACACAGTAGCATTATAAAGCCATTTAATCAATATATGAAACAAGGACAAAAACAATAGGATGTCCATTTGCTGTCTCTGTCTTTTGTAATGTTGCATTTTGCAAAAGCTGGAACATGTTCCAGTCCCATTCCACTTTACCTCCTTGTTTGTGAGGTTACATTCTAGGGAATGACACAGTCATCAGTGTTACAAGGAAGGGGTGGGACAGCAGTCAAGTGATTAACGGGATGAGGGCTTATGTGTGGGATGTGGCAATGCTGTACCTACTTAAGGTGGCATGAGCCCCTCTAAGCCATCATAATGACTTGCACGAGGCCAGAGCTGCTCTGCTGAGCTCTCAAGAGATCAGAGTCTGATGTGAAGATATATCTGCACTTCTTTGTCTTTATTATGCTATTATGTAACAAGAAAACAGTTCCTGAGGGGAAAAATGAACAGATATGTCCTACTATAAATACTTTTTTATATGAGACTATGCCCGAATGCTAATGTATAAATTTTTTGGTGTATTTCTGAAATTTTAATTATCTCATTGACCTGACTACTATTTTCTTTTATTTATTTATTTATTTATTTATTTATTTATTTATTTATTTATTTATTTTTGTAGCAATGAAGTTGGAACAGAAGCTGAAAACACAGGCCGCGCTGAAGTTTTCTGGAATGCTGGTGCTAATCACTTGCTAGATTGGATGCTTGTTTTTTTTTCAGTATGAGTGTTCCCTTTGTCAACTGCAGTGCAGAAATGGAAGGAAAAAGAAAGTATCCTGCAGGCATATAACATCGCAGTACTCTACTAACACCCAGTGTAGGAAAGATTTATCTACAGCTCTCGCACCACTGTTAGAGCCTGTAATGCCTTCTATTACGCTGACAGCAATACTAACATGTCCCTAAATTTAGCAGCCAAATAAAGAAAAATCATGGGTAAATAGAAGAATGACTGTGACTATTTTTCAACACCAGTTTTATTTAATGCATACATTATTACCGAATCAGATTTTAGTTCCCCTTTGATGTATTTATTTTTTTACATGTAAAGAAAATGAGCAACTTTCAAAAAATGAGCCCCCTGCCTGCTTTCAGAGATGCTAATATTCAGGGGTCCACTGGGGTGATCATGAACACGAGAAAGTTGGTGTTTCACATAACTCACACAGTTTTCTTGTTCAGTTTGGGCTCTATACTACCAGGACTTTACTAGGCGGCAGCCCAGTGATACTGAACATTAGTGGTGTTGGGATGTTTTTCACATCTTGTTGTCACATGATTCTTGTGAAGGCTACTTCAGAGTCAGTTCATACGTATAATGTTATGAGCAGTAAAGACCACAGAGCAAATCCACACTGTGATCATAATCCTGAGAGCCCACCCTCCAGCATACCCAATACTCACCCTATTGGCCATGTTCTATTTCTTTCATATCAAGTAGTCTGTCCTAGCCTTGTCTACAGGGTTTCCTTTTTATAGCCTTCTGTCCAGCTGGGAAGCCCAGGGTAATACACACTAATCAGGAAACCATGGCAATTCTACACAGTGAGCTCCTGATAGCAGGTGAGCCTTGGTAATGGCTCCTTTACTTACTTCTTGCACATAATCCTTGCTCCCTTTGAGCTAGCTCTGATTGAGCCACATCTTTCTCAGACCACTGCTTCATCACCCCATTATCCTGCCCAAAGCAAAGCAGGGAAAGTGGTCTAAAGAAGAGCAACTGGTTTTTCTCATTCTCCACGTGTCATTTTTGGAATGATGTATTGTCAGTCGTCGATTGGCACCTGGAAGTATAAAGCTCTCCTATCTTCTCCAAGTGTGTGAGGAGCAGCAAGCAGGGCCTCATTAAAGCTCCTGCTCATCTCTGTCCCCCAGACAAAAACTATTTCTCTATCAACCTGCTAAATTGTGTGAAGCATCACTTTAGATTATTAGTTATCACATGCCAGGCCTCATACCAAGTCCTTCCTATGAATTTAATCTAACCTTCACAATGAGCTTGGAAGGTAGGTAATGGTATTACTTATATTTATGTTTGTGAAAACAGATTCCAAAAGATTAAATCGAGCTAGTAAGTGGTAGAGGCAGAATTCAAATCTAGATACTCTGACTCAAAGACCAGCCATTTATTGAACCCTACTCATTTCATACATTCATTCATTCATTTTTTTTTTTTACCTTGGGTATGAAAAGTTGAGTTAATCACACTCCCCAGTTCATGGCAGACTGCCATTATAAGTTTGGGTAAGTCCATCTATGTATAAGTTGATTAGATGATTGATTATCTTCTATAACAATACCTGTCTTTCCTTCCCATGCTCTGGGCACACATTCCTATGTGTTAAATGCATATTCTCTACTTACATGTTTTGAAGATGTGCATTATTTTTGTCTGCATATATATGACATTTAAAGGATATTGGTTTTTTTTTTTTCATCCAGCACTATGGTTTTTAAGTTTTTCAAAAAAGATTTATTTATTTTAGACAGAGAGTGAGGAGAGGGAGGGGCAGAGGAGAGGGAGAGAACCTGAAGCAGACTCCTCGCTGAGTGTGGAGCTCTACTTGGGGCTCAATCCCATGACCCTGAGATCCTGACCTGAGCCAAAATCAAGAGTCAGATGCTTAACCTACTGAGCCACCCAGGGACCCAGGTTTTTAAGTTCTATTCACAATGTTCTGTAGGTGTCAAATGGATTATTTCTTTATAGCTACATGGTATGCTTTCATCAATATCACCTTCGCACCTGTCCATTGGTGGTCTTTCAGGTTGTTTTCTTATAACAGGTATAGTCATGATGCACAACCTTACCTATGCTCCCTTATTGATCTTTGTGAGAATTTCTGTGGAGAATATATACCCAGGGTTTGAATTGTTTACTCATGAGTACATGTACTTAATTTGACTAAATCCTTTCAGAACACTGCTCTTTTGAGTGGATATACCCATTTTTTATTCTCACCAGGAACACATTAGGGCTCTTATATCCCTGGGTTCTTCTCTACGTTTGAAGGTCTGAACTTTGAAACAGGCCCTACCACCATTAAAGGCAACTTCTAAGATGGGAGTTTTCTTTGAAATGGTGTCCTATTCATCTTAACTTTCCCAATTCTCAGAGACTTTTATACTCCAACTCAATGCACTTGTCAGAAATTGGCTTCATTTCATTGATGAAAAACTTGAACCACATAAGTCATTTGACTGAGGTCACCAAGGTAGTGAATGATAAACCAAGAACAGTCTTCTGATTTTCCTACTGTGTTGTTTCTACCAAAACAAGCTGCATCTGAACATGATGGTCTAACTAATTGATTCAGTTTCTTAGCAAAAATCAATCTTAAGAGCATGGGTTCAGGAAGGGTAAATGTTGGTTGTGGGGAGAACATGGATGAACATTGGATTTTTTTAGTTTGGTTGGTACTGCAATGAGCAGCTGGAGCTCATTCACCTGAGGAGTTCAAGAGTACAAGGTTGAACACGTCTCACAGTTAATTCAACTCGAGGAAAGGAAACAGTTCTTCGAAAGTTTGACCATTAACCTTTACAAAGCTATGACGTCTTTCTTTATAGAACTTCTTTTTTTTAACTTTTCATTGTGCAAACCTAATAGGACTTATTATTTTCTTGTGATATTTCAGTTTGGAACAAATAGAAAGTCTATTGAATATTATTCCTTATGGTCTCTGAAGTTATGTATAAGAAAGAAGAATTAAAGCTTAAGTAATTTGGGAACATTTTCAGAATTTTATTTATTGGACAAACAGAAAATTCTGCAGTTAGGACTGAGAATAAAAATCCTTTTTTAACTGGAGGGCCATCAATTTTCATGTTTGAAAGAATCTTTATCTCCAGGAAATTAAATCAACTGTGTGAGAGGATAACTTCATTTGTAACAAGAAGAGATTGTTTTGCTTACAGCAAGTCTAGAGTCCTTGGAATAACTGAATAATAATTAGGAAATATTACTGAATTTTTAAAAATATATTTAATTTTTTGAAAAAGAGAGCACAAGCAGTGATGGGGGTAAAAGGAGAGAGGCAGAAGGGCAGAGAGAAGGATACTCTCCACTGAGCAGGGAGTTTGATGCAAGGTTCAATTCCAGGATTCTGGGATCATGGCCTTAACCAAAGGCAGACACTTAACTGACTGAGCCACCCAGGCACCCCCTGAATGTATTTAAAATATATATTACATGTTGGAGGCTTTCTATGTTTTTGTTGTATGTTGTAAAATTAAACATTATTTTCCCCCTCACATTTTAGAATGTTATTCTCAATTTATTTGACTAGAAATCCATTTTTCTTCTTTATACTTTATTTTATACTTTAATGAATACACCTTAATTTCTTATAAACATTTTCTAATGGATTTACTTGGAATTGTTCAGTATTACTTAAACACCTGAGTCCAGATTTTCCTAAGGGGGAGAAAACTTAAATATGTACTTTTTCCTCCAAGTTTCCAGTCCTACCACTAAGCACAGATTTTACTTGCAGAAAAAGAGCTGAATCTCTAAACAGAAATGTATCGAACTGCTACAATAATTTTTGTTGAAGGACAGATCCTAACCTGGGATAAATAGGAGTTTTAGAGTATGACATTTTAGTGTTTCTAAAAATAAAAGTTGAAAATTATAGTTCCAGTTGGTTTTACATTTTCCTCAGGAAGGAAAAGGAAAAAAAAAATAACTTCATCATGTTGATAAAGCAATGAAAAAGCATGTGAAATAAGTTATTTGAAAGTTACATTTACCTCCAGCAGCCAATATTTGTAGTATTAGAGTGCATTTTAAATTGATAATATTTAATAGCTTTTAACGTCTTAAGCTTGTCTAGAGAAGACTTCATCTTTGACAAAGACACACATATATAATTATTCTTAACATTATATTTATTGCAAATGTGGATGTTGAGTTGCCGTGCTCATGTAGGAAGGAAAACGGAACAGTCTTAGGTAAAAACTTTGCAGATAAACTAGCTGTGACTTCTTGGGTACCTATCAGTCTACCTTTATAAGGCTCAGCTTTTTCATCTGTAAAATATGTGCCAGACTATATTTTTCTTCTCTTGGTTTCCTTCCAACTAAAATAATTATGTGAATTTATTATGCAGTTTTAGGAAATTCAACTCTACACTCTGAAATTGAGGAACAGAATAATTTGGGAAACATGGCATATTTCAGCTCCCTGGGTCTCTGACAGTCCTAGCTGTATCTTCCAGAGTTACCACGACCGTTTGTATCAGAATGAATGAAGGTAGTTTTTTAAAAAGTCATTTTCTATTCCTTTTCCATACCTATTGAATTAGAATATGTGAAGTGGGGCCCAGAAATCTGTTTTTTTTTTTTTTTAAATAAAATCTATGTGTTACTACTATGCAGGTGAACTTTGGATAATTGTAGATTCTTAGATCAGTATAATAGGTAAGAAGGAAGAATAGAGGATGTTCTCTATGGCTAAAATAAGCATGTTATAAAATTGCTTTACTGGTGGTAGGAGAGAAAAAGAGAGAACCTATATTAAGTGGTTTTTTTTTTACATCAATTGAATAAGAGTGAATAATATTATAATTTAACTGAATATAGTTATGCTAAGTACATGATAGATCTAAGAAATGATCTAGAACTGGCAATATACTACTGAATTTTGCAGAAGAGAAAAGGATTTGCCATTATTTTGGTTATAAATATTAACAATTTAGAATGGATCCTAAGTCAAATATACAGAATGGGAAATTGGAATGATTAAAGGAATAGTTTACATTCTTTATTTTTCTTCCACATGCCAATTGAGACTAAGGAATGAAAGAATTAGCATCTGTTATGGGCCCCTGCAAAGCTCAAGACCAGAGATAGACTCATGTATATACTTTACCTCATTTTAATTTAATCATTCCCAATGTCATACAAGGTGAACATTGTTGCCTCAGTAATACTGAGAAGTAAGCTGAAGCTAAGGGAGATTAAATCTTAAGGCTAGAGAGGATGTAGCAGGATTGGACTTGAATTTTGGTCTTTTTTTGTTCCAAATGTCTTTATATTGTATAAGTGTTTTTCCATTTTTCTCCTGCTACATGCCAGAGAATGCTCCCTTAGAAAACACATCCCCTTCTTTAAGGGCACATCACCAGGAGCTGCTGAATAGAGATCACAACAGGTGGGAAACCTCTCCACCAGCTTGGGCTGCAAATAGTTTCAAGGCTTTTATTTTTGAGATTGATAGCTCATGTCTGCGCTTGTCTTATGTGTACGAAATCTGAATGCCAAAAAAAAAAAAAAAAAAAAAAGAAATCTGAATGCCCATGTCTTGACATTGTGCTCTGGTTCCCTTTGCCCAAAGACTTCTGGCAAAGTCTTTGCCAGAACCCCCTTTGGGAACCTAGCTTCCACTTAGCTCAACCAGTCTTGATGGTCAACCAATTCTTCAATGAACAAAATCTGCCTGGAGGTGACTTGTTTTTTAAACTATGGAGAACTAATGTATTTTTTTTTCTTTTTAAAGAAATTCTGCCTCACTTGGCACTCCATCATGATAGAAGAGGATTGATTTAGAGATTATATGTATTTCAGTGGTGTGCCAGCTGTCTTTCACTCCTTTTTCTTAGAGTGCTTTACCACTCTGATGTTGAAAACTGCTATTATGCCGCACTGTTCCCTGAAGAGTCAAGAAAGCCTAGTGTGATTCATTCACCATTTCAGAGCACATTTGCTAAATCAATCTCAATATTATATATAGAATGCCACCTCTAGTTAAGGCTGGCTTGAACCCATACCTATGTGCAAAAAGAAATCCAGTGCCATCTCCAAGATTCCCGTGAATTCTCTGGGACTTCTTTCCTAACCTCCTATAGAATAAATTCCCAGCTCCTATGGAATATTTATGCTCTACTATTTATCTTGTTGCTATACTCTCAGAGTGTCTTCAGTGTGGGTTACAATCAGTTTCCTTTATAATGTCCACCTAAAATCTCCTCCAACAAGGTATACAAAAATCATTTACTGGAGATTTGTGGGTAATGTTGAGGGATGGGGGAGACAAGGACACTTAACATGGTATCAAATGACAGGCTATTTAATTTGGATTTTAGACTTTCCTGTTCTTACAAGGGAATGAACTATTAATGCCAAATTGGTGCCTTCAGTTTCTATCTTGGAGCTTGCAGCCTTCTCCTGTTTTCTGACTCCTTAGCTCCATTCCATGCTCAGACTGCTTATTCGTTTTTCTGCTCTTATTTTAATATCTCTTTTTTGGATCTTCTCCCCACCAAGCTTATTTATTTTCCTCTATAAAAAAATTATATATATATATATATATCATCCAAAACATTCAGCTAAAAATCTACTGTAATTTTTTCTCTTTTTCTTCCTTTAAAACAAGTGGAAATATTACAAAATATAAGCAAATTGGAACCAACCACAGTAAAAAATAAAATAAAATAATAATGAAACAAAAAACTATTGTGTTTGTCTACTCTGGAGTTTTCTGTTCGGCATCCTCTATCTAAGGATACCGGACTTCCATGACAAGTTGCTCTTCAGCCCCTTTTACCTTCAAACCTTCCACCTTCTTAATCCTCTTAGTCACTGACATGTACAGACTCTCATTGTCAAACTCCCTTTAGATAAGCAATTTGGGTGTGAATCACATCCTGGACTCTAATCTGATAATTCCCTCAGGTGCTCATCCCTTAATGCTGTGGACCTATAATTTAGAAAATTTGCTATATTCTGTCTCTGGTGCAGCTATGGAGACTTTAAGGCCCAGCACCAACCCATACAGGAATGGGGTGGGGGGTCATTAGACTTGAACCATTTGGGAGTCTTAACTACATACAATATGTAACTCTGATTACATATTGAATAATAAGCTATGTTGAAGGTGACCTGTGCTTTCCACTCTATCTTAGAAGTAGGTAGTAATATTGGGAGAAACAATGAAAAGTGCTGTTGATTGAAAATACACTTGAATTTCTGGAAAAATGCCCAGAAAACTTTTCAGTTTCTATTGACTGGCTACATGAGAGTTGTACTTGCTTTAGAGGATTTAAATGGAAAAGAATACGTGAAATTAAGGTTTGCATATCAACTCTGAAACGCAAAGTCATTTTTGTTTCACAAGACACCTTTTTAGGCTTATTAAAAATATTACATGTCAGACCATTTCTTCAGTAAATGCTTTATCTCTACAATTAATAAAAAAATATAAATGGAAACCTGTAGCTGACTAAACGGGTCCTTTCAGTTTGCATCCTACTTCCATTTATGCTTGGAGCCAGACTTTACTAAGAAAATGTGTTTTGTTCACTTGATAAGCTTCTGCTTTGTTGAACTGCCTCGGAGAATGAGTATAAGATATTTCCTACAAGGAGAACTTTTCTTCTCTTCACAGCCAGCCAGACACAAGCTCATTGAAGATATTCCTGGCAAACATTTTCTAGCCAACTCTTAGGGTATGAGAGCTGGTTAGGCAGTCATCTCATGACTGGGGTTCTGGCAGTGTCATGACCTGTTAACACCTTCACCAGATTTAGGGATAGGAGTAGCCTGGGCAAGGGAACAAAGGCAGATGAGCTGTCAAATTAGTCATATTTAATCCAGTCATATTCCCCCATCTCTAAGTGCTTCTAAACTTACTTCTCAGTACACACACACACACACACACACACACACACTTTCTTTTCCTCACATGTATACACACAAATAGATATACTCCTATACTTCATCACTAGCAGCTGAATTATAAGCACTCCTTTTTTTTCTTTTCATTTTGATGTCTGTAGAATAATCTAAGCCTCCTTTCAAATATTTCAGGGTAGACCAGTGAACACCAGTGAGATGATATATGTAAGTCTTTGTACAGATGCAGGAGTAAAGGCTTCAGATAACTCTTTTCCTGCCAGAATGGTAAACCTCTGACATAGTCTCCCCCACCTCCCATCCTGTACTCATGGAAAAAAACACTCCAAATCATGGTCTTGAGCTATGGAGTTTAGGTTTGGCTTTAGAAGCTGCCATTCAGAGTTCCACGTAACTATGATTAGATGGTAGTTTATATTCATAATGAAATCTCATGGCCTCTTCCCTGAACTGTTGCAAGTTAGCCTTTTGACTAGAACCATTCTCTCTTGCTGTCTGAACCAACTCAGATCCATAGTACAATCTCCTTATCCTTGGGCAAGTGGGGTCTATGCCTTGAGCTCTGCACTGTAGGAAATACTGAGATTGGGGTGCTTTACTCAAAAATGTCTGAACTCCTCTTTGGCTACTAAAATGAGTCAAGATTGACAGTATCACTCAAACCAGGCCTCCTAAATTTGTAGAACGAACTTCATCCCCTTCATCCCATCCTATCTTTCTCTTATTCAGAATATCTTGAATCCCTATCTTATGTTTGGGTCAACGAGGTTCTCTGGGTTGTCCCATGGTCCCATGGTCAGGTGCCCCAGTTCTAGGAAAGTGATCTGGTGAGATGATCACTCTAGCTACCTGTGTTATTTCTTTCACAGAATCATGCAAGATTGGGCTTCTATATGGTGCTGACATGCTGGTTTTTGCAACTCCAAATGCTCATTTAGATGGAGGTTTCCCAAACACAGTCTTCCTGCAATGTTAACACCATTTGTATTCTGACGCATGTTTCCTTCCTACTAATGTCTAGCCCCACCCCTTACTGTTTTTTGTTTTGTTTTGTTTTGTTTTTACCAAAGAAAAGAAATACTCTTCTCCCAATATTTTGCTTTCAAAATTAAAACTTATGCATCCTGGTTCCTAGTGTTATTGGAACCTACTGTCATTGATTTCTTAAGAAGGGGCATGGAAATAATTAAGGTCAGTGGAATTTAAGAGGAGGTCTTCTTGGAGACTTCTAGTAAGGATTTCTTAGCTCTTAAGAAGGGAAACAACTAACAACTTCAATCATTAGTTGAAAATACCCTAATTCAAAATTGTATTTAATATATCTAATCTAGCAAACATCAAAGCTTAGCCTAGCCTGTCTTAAATGTGCTTAGAACACTTACAGTAGCCTACAATTGGGAAAAATCATCTAACACAAAGTGTATTTTATAATAAAGTATTGAATATCTCATAATTTATTGAATGCTATACTAAAAGTGAAAACCAGAATGGTTGATGGCTATAGGCATACCTCATTTTATTGCATTTTATTGTGCTTCATAGATATTGTGTTTTTTATAAACTATAGGCTTGTGGCCACCATGCATTGAGCAAGTGTACTGTATCATTTTTCCAATAGTATTTGTACACTCTGTGTGTTTGTGTAACATTTTGGTAATTCTCACAATATTTTTTCAAATTTTTTCATTATTATTATTATATTTACTATAATTATCTATATGATCAGTGACCCTTGATGTTATTTTTGTAATTGTTTTGGGACACCACAAACCATACTAAAATAAGATGGTGAACTTAATAAATGTTGTATGTGATATGACTGCACCACTGGCCTCTAGGTATTCAAGTGAAAGGAAGAGTTGCACATCTCTCACTTTAAACCAAAGCTAGAAATAATGAAGCCTAGTAAGGAAGGCACGTCAAAAGCCAAGGTAGGCTGAAAAGTCTCTTGCACCAAATAGATTGTAATTGGAGGCAAAGGAAAAGTTCTTGAAGGAAACTAAAAGTGCTAATTCAGTGAATACACTTATGATAAGAAAACAAAGCAGCCTTATTGCTGTTAAAGAGAAAGATTTTGTGGCCTAGAAAATCAAGCCAGTCACAACATTCCCTTAAGCCAAAAGCCTAATCCAGAGCAATACCCTAACTCTCTTTGGTTCTCCTAATGCTGAGAGAAGCGAGGAAGCTTCAGAAGTCTGAAGCTAGCAGAGGTTGGTTCATGAAGTTTAAGGAAAGAAGCCAATTCTACATCAATGTACAAGGTGAAGCAGGAAGTGCTGATATAGAAGATGCAGTGAATTTTTCAGAAGATCTAGCTAATTCATGAAGGTGGCTACACTAAACAGAAGATTTTCAATGAAACAGCCATAATTATTTTGGCCTTATATTGAAGGGAGATGCCATCTAGGACTTTCATAGCTGGAGAAGAAAAGTCAATGCCTGGCTTCAAAGCTTAAAGGACAGGTTGACTTTCTTGTTAAGGGCTAATGTAGCTGGTGGCTTTAGGTTGAAGCCAGTGCCCATTCACCATTTGCAAAAATCCTAGGGCCCTTAAGAATTATGCTAGATCTACTTTGCCTGTGCTCTATAAATGGATCAACAAAGCCTAGATGACAGTGCCTCTATTTATGATATGGTTTACTACATATTATAATTATACTATTGAGGCCTACTACTCAGAAAAAAAATATTCCTTTCAAAATATCACTGCTTATTGATAATGCACTTGGTCATCCAAAAGCTCTGATGAAGATGTACAATGAGACTAATATTATTTTCATGTCTGCTAACACAACATTTTGCAGCCCAAGGATCAAAGAATAATTTCAACTTTCAAGTCTTATTAAGAAATACATTCTGAAAAAAATTAAAAAATAAAGAAATACATTTTGTAAGAATGTAGCTGTCCTAGATGGTGATTTTTCCTATGGCTCTGGGCAGACTAAGTCAAACACCTTCTGGAAAGGATTTGCCATTCTTTTTTGTTTTTTTTAAAGATTTTATTTATTTATTTATTTATTTATTTATTTATTTATGAGAGACAGAGAGAGAGAGAGAGAGAGAGAGAGAGAGGCAGAGACACAGGCAGAGGGAGAAGCAGGCTCCATGCAGGGAGCCTGACATGGGACTTGATCCCAGGTCTCCAGGATCAGGCCCTGGGCTAAAGGTGGCGCTAAACTACTGAGCCACCTGGGCTGCTCCAGGATTTGCCATTCTTGATGCCATTACGAGCATTTGTGATTCCTGGACAGAGGTCAAAATATCAACACTCAGGGGCATCTGGAAGAAGTAGATTCCAAACCTCATGGATGACTTTGAGGGGTTCAAGACTTCATGGAGTAATTAACTATGGAAAGACTGGAAATAGCAAGAGAACTGAAATTAGAAGTGGCGTCTGAAGATGTGCCCGAGTTTCTGTAAGCTCAAGATAAAACTTGAATGGGTAAGGAGTTGCTTTCTATGGATGAGCAAAGAAAGTGATTGCTTGAGATGGAAGGTATTCCTGGTGAAGGTGCTATGAAAATTGTTGAAGTGACAACCAAGGATTTAGAATAGTAAATAAATTTAGTTGATTAAGTAGCAGCAGGGTTTGACAGGAGGGATTCTGATTTTAAAAGAATTTCTACTGTGAGTAAAATTCTATCAAATAGCATCACATGCTACAGAGAAATTGTTAGTGAAAGGTAGAAAGAATTGATGAGGCAACTTTTACTGTTGTTTTATTTTAAGAAATTGCCTCAACCACTCCCACCTTCAGCAACCACCACCCTCCTCAGTCAGCAGTCATCAACATGGAGGTGAGACTCTCCATCAGCAATAAGATTATGACTTGCTGAAAGTTCAGATGATGGTTAGCACTCTTTAGCAATAAAGTATTTTTAAATGAAGGTATGTACATTGCTTTTTCAGACACTTAATAGACTATGGTCTATTAAGACTATTTGTCTGCAAATATAACTTTTAAATTCACTGGGAAATAAAAAATTCATTTGACTCACTTTATTGTGATATTTGCTTTATTACAGTGGTCTGGGACTGAATCCACAGTATCTCTGAGGTGTACCTATATATCCAGACTTGTTCAGTGTGGAACGAGAGTGTTGGATTAGTGCCAGAGTGAGGGAGTTAATGGAATCGTGTTTTATTGTATTGTTAAACACTTCAGAAGAGAGGGGTAGCAGGTTCCTAGTTCCTACCAAGGGAGGAACTGGAGAGACTAGATCAGCACATGGCAACAATCTGTGTTAGGGAAGAGATTGGCTTTGGTAAATTGAAAGCTTCTATCCAATTGTTTTTCCCAATATAAGAATATTAGACTATTCTCATAACTAAACAAAAGTCGAATACGACTATTTTAGGAAGTGTGAGTACATCTAGAGGCTCAGGGTTGTATTTCAACAACTTGTTTAAACTTGGAACAGCTCAGACCACATGAAGACCAGGGGCCCCTCCCCTGCCAATACAGACTTTTCTCCTATTTAGGGACACTCTCACCCTGCCTTAGGCATGGCCCTGACTGTGGCTCATCTTCCAACACATGACAGCTTGGCTCTGTTCTCTCACAGAGACCTGTTCTCGGGAGACTGAGTAGAAGTTAGGACACTAACTCTTCCTCTGATTCTTGGTGTGAATGTGGCCACGTCACTGGCTCTGCTTGGGCCTCAGTTTCCTTATCTGTGAAGTAAGTATTCCACTGCCTCCCTTATCAAGTGACATCTCAGAACCTTCCTGGAATTTATACTCTGAGATTCTCTGATTAGTATGTACCAACCCATGTTTCAGCAAATGTAAATGATTGTATGAAGTCATTAACCCTGGCCATTTAGCCCAGGGAACTGTGGTCAGAGCTTCAAAGTTCATTAGAAACTAGTCATTAACCATGCTGTCCGAGTCTTGAGTTGTATGCCGTTATTTTCCTAGGAAGTGTTCAATGGAATTTCTGAACAAGTATGTCTTACAGATTCCATCACTGCCTATGTGGTCCCTCTTGCTTTTGTACTTCTACTTCACAAGCCTTATTACCTAGGGCTTCCTCCTTTCCTTCTTTGCTCTGATGCTTATATTTCTTCCCCTATATGATTTATGATATTTTTTGTATTTTATATTTTCTCACCAAAATTTTTCAGAGCTTGAGGTTTTCTTTTCCTTTTATATTCTGAAATGCATTTCTATGATAAAAACAAACAAACCAAAATGAACAGTCTTTGGGCTAAGTCTGGACTGGGTTTAAATTCTCCTTTTGTACTTACTGGATTTGGGGAAAGTTATTGTCTCTCTGAGTCTGTTTCCACATCTGCTGCATGGAGATACTATAGAACACTTTATATATAGTGCTGTTTGAGGATTCAGTAAAGATTAGTTTTCTGTGCTGTTATTCATATTACTGAGAACGTTACTAAGAACAAGCCCCAGTAGGGCGTCTTTATCCTTTGCCTTTAGTTTAGCCTTACTCATACTTAGCCAAACTCTGCATTTAGAGTAGTCCAAGTGAAGGAAGAGAAACACTATGTATAGGCTCATTCATGCTCAGGAAAATGGTGTTTGAGGTTGTGCTTTAGAATACCATTTTTCTTTTATCCTTCAATATCTATGACATACTAGGCACGTTTGAAAATTGTAGGTATGCTTTCCTTATTCCCTGTTTGAGCTGAACACCTATTAATTTATCTATCTCATACCCCCTCAATTCCT
Organism: Vulpes lagopus; assembly: GCF_018345385.1. NCBI lineage: Eukaryota > Metazoa > Chordata > Mammalia > Carnivora > Canidae > Vulpes > Vulpes lagopus. The sequence continues at coordinate 51,335,816 of NC_054824.1, read as the reverse complement.
CTAGGAATTCTCCAGCCCTTCTACCTGTACACCAACTGACTACATAGTCACTGTGGGAGCTGTGGTGTACATACAACTGATATGATGATGTATCATTCAATTGTACAGAAATGAAACCCCGGCTCAAGAACTTAGCTCAGTCCATATTTAATTGGTCACAATGAGTAGTACACATCTCAGACTAGATCAATTGATTTCTTCTCCAGAGATTTGGAGTTTGACTTGAGAGAATTCATTCTATCTTTTATATAGGTGGCAAGATATTGGACAATTTCAGAAACTTTCTGAGCTATTTTCCACAGTGGATATAGACAAATAAAAAAATGTTATTTGCACTAAGTGACAAAAGAAGGAAATACATGGAAGGAAATAGAGATGAGAGTGGTTAATCTGAATTTCTTCTGATCTCATAGCCACTGGTTCCATGGATTTCCAAAGGGCTACCTGGTTCCCTGCCTACATAAGATCTCCATGCACCCTTTTATTGAATGTCCTTGTTTTTGCTTAAACTAGTTTGAGTTGAATTCTGTTATTAGTAACTAAAAGAAGTGTAACTGAATGATATGATATTAAAATACAGCCTGCTTATCTGGGTGGCCGTGGAGCACTTAGAGACAAATGACCTCTTTTTTGTAGATTGCATCATGTATTGTTTCCAGCAGTATTCTTTACTCCTCGTAAATATGTGTTCTAATGATGTTCAGATTAGGTTTTCCAATGCACTTTAGCTTAGTTTAGACTTATTAAGGAGTGTGGTTCACTAGAATCCATTGGGATTTTTTGTGGAGAGTTCTGTTAAAGCAGACCTAAAGGAGAGTCTGGTTTTATCTTTTTTGTTTGTTTGTTTTAGATTTTATTTATTCATTTGAGACAGAGAGACAGGGAGAGAGAGAGCAGAGAGAGAGAGAGAGCATGAGCAGAGGGAGAGGGAGAAGCAGACTCCTTGCTGAGCAGGGAAGCCAACGTGGAGCTCGATCCCAGGACCCAGAGATCGTGAACTGAGCTGAAGGCAGATGATTAACCATCTCAGCAACCCAGGTGCCCAGAGTTTGACTGGGTTTAAAGCAGAAGACTCTAAAAGGAGGTCAAGTACTATTCACTTAGGATCCATTTAAGCAACTATAGTGTGTGACAACCATAACCCTTCCATCATGTTAGAAAACTAGTGGATATAGTAGAGTGTTTCATAGTAATAGCAGGTCACTTGGATATGCAGAAAGTAGCTGGTATTGTACAACATTAAAATTATGAATTCTGAACTACCCTGTCTTAGTTTGAACTATGATTTTGACACCAATTGTGTATTTGGACAAGTTATTTAAACTCACCTGTAAAATAAGAACATCTACAGTAGTAACCTTCTAAAATGCTGTGTACTTTAAAAAAAAAATTAGACAAAGGGAGAGAGAGAAAGAAGTGGAGGAGGGAAGGACAGAGAGGGAGTGAGAGAATCTCAAGCAGGCTCCATGCCCAAATCCATAGTCAAATGCTCAACCAACTGAGCCACCCAGGCACCCCGAGGTAGTGTGTGTTTTTTTTTTAAAGATTTTATTTATTTATTCGCAAGAGACAGAGAGAGAGAGAAAGAGAGAGAGAGAGAGAGAGAGGCAGAGACACAAGAAGAGGGAGAAGCAGGTTCCATGCAGGGACTCCAGGATCACGCCCTGGGCTGAAGGTGGCGCTAAAACGCTGAGCCACCCGGGCTGCCCCTGCTGAGATAGTATTCTTAATAAGTAGACAGGGTCATAGTAATCATAGCTCAATAAATGTTAGCTATTATTTTTATCGTCACAACTAGGTTGACTTCACCAAGTTTAGAAATTCTTGTGTACCTCAGTACTGAAATAAATATCTGGAATTTATTTATAATTTTGGAGTCTAATTACTTTACTTATGTATTTCTGTGTGCTGGTTAACATTAGTTTTTAAACTGTATGCAGAAAAAATTAATAAAAAATAATTTTCTATCTTTAGCAGTTTAGAGTCTAATGGGAGGTCTGGGGCAATAGTTGAATAAGATGAAAAAATAATATAAAATATATCCCACAAGTGCAAACCTGTACTAAAAATAATAGTATGTTTACTGTAGGTACAAAGATCTAGCTTATTTTTCTTTTACTATATACTCAAATGTATGGATTACTGGTGAAAATGTAGGAGACTGGTTTCTCAGAGGATGAACTTTACCTAAATTAAAAGAGAGTAGAGGCAAGAGTTTAAAGAGGTAAACAGATGAAGCTCCTTGGGACAAGAGAAGCATCATAATAGACCTGAACTTGGAGGTAGAGATACTCTGAATGTCTTTCAAGATTGTTTGAGCACCTGCCATGTACTATGTGCTATATTAGTCACTGAATTTGCAAAGACAAATAAAAATACTTACAGCTGACAGGAAACACTCTAGAGTGGCAGACACATGAATAGATGTAATGGGGGATGATTCTTGGCAAATATTAAAGCCACACATTCTCATATTCTTCCTAAATGTGTTTTTTCCTGCAGCCTCCACCCAGCTCAGGCTGAGCTGCCAGGCTTCCTGCTCCAGGGCAGGTAAAGGAGGGTATTGCTTAGAAAAGAGGCCACTGATTTGTCTTAAATTTTGAAATTGACTTTCTTGACCCTTTTAGGAAGTTAGTAGCTCTGCAACAGATTGTAAAAGAGCAAATAATTTTCTAAATTATTTAATCCTCCCTTAGCATAATGAAAGATAATTGAAGATTGGATTGAAGAGGTAGATTCTCTATGCCAGGGGATAGAGAAGTCTGAGGACTTTGAAGGAGGATGTAGAGAGTCAGCCCATGACCTTGAGGTTGGTGAGGAAAGTGAAGGGCAAGATATAACACAGGGGAGCTGAAGATGCCTGAAAGAATACTAGCCTTCAGCTTGGTCTGTAAGTGATCGGGTGGAGGTGGCAACAGAAGGATTCCAGGTAGCTCTCTGTCTCCCCAAGGTCCAGCTGCAGAGTTGAGGGGATTCAGATTCCCAGATTAACCTCTGGGAGTTCAGAGAGCTAGTAAGGGGTACATTTAGAATACAACAAACAAACAAACAACGTATGTTTTCTGGGCTTCAAGCCCTGAGCCAAATAACTAGGATCACAAATTTTTATGGTAGGTCCAACATGTCACCTAAAATGCATTGTCATTGCATGTCTGAGAGTAGAGTTTGAGGCAGGGAAGATGTATATGCAATACCCAATATAGAGAGAACTTCTTTGTAGGTGTAATGTTCTTTGTTAATATGATGTGACCTTCAAGTCCTTAAGGATAAGTAGGGATACTCAGGTAAAATTAGGAAGGTAGGATTGGCATTCCAGGTCTCAGACACCCAATGAGCAAGGGGCCAGAAGGAACAATATATTCTGGGTACTGTATTTCAAATGGTTTAAGTACAGAGTTTGAGGCAGGGAACAGACTGTAGGACAGGGACGTCAGTGTAGGAGGTTTTCTGGGGGGAATGTTCTCAATTGATGACACCTGTCAGAGAGTCAGGGGGCCAGAACTGGGCAGAAGTGGGAGAAGCTGAATCAGGAGGAGTTATGACAGAGATCTTAGTGAGATTTCCCAGTGAGCTGTGGAAATGGGATGACTCCTTAAATTTGTCACAGATTGAAACAAGGAGAGAGCCTTTGTATTTTCCATTGACCTTGGATAAAGGGTGCCACAAGGATGAGGGAGTAACCTTGGGTGAGGCAACTTCCTTTGGTTGAAGGCAATTTCTGGAAAAGCATTTAAGCTGTGAGTTATCAGTTGGCAACATTTCAGCGGCTAGAGAAATGAGTGCATCAGAATTGAAGGAGAACCTGGGCGGCACATCACTGCAGCTACTACAAGGTCTATGTTTGCAAAAGATGAATTTAGAGAAGTAAGCTCTGACCAGGTAATGCAGGGCTTTATGAATCATGTTTACAGATTTGGCCTTTTTTTTTTTTTTTAAGAAACAGGGAGCTATAGAAAGGTTTAAGCAGGAGCTTAAGTCAATACAATCATGTCTGCATGTTAAAAAGATCACTATGGCTGCCATATAGAGAATTGATTTGAGAGAGCATCCTAAAGACAAGGAGACCTGTGAGGAAGTTGTGGCCATCAGAGAGAGGTGTGATGAGAGTTTGGATTTATAAAGTGAAGGTGGGGAAAAAATAAAAGTGATATATCAAAAAAAAAAAAAAAGTGAACTGATTCAAGAGATATAAGAGGAAGCAGAATTAATGGTATCCACGTATGGATTGATGCCCTGTGTAGGTGATAGAAAAAGATGGATGAAGCCAGGGTTTCTAGCCTGGGAATCTGAACTAAGAAATTTGGCACAAGACAATGCCATGTGGTGTGCATTTCCTATTCCTTCTTTCTGATGCACCTACAAATATACTTGGCAACATCCTTGCAGTTAGAAGGGACCATATAACTATGTCTGGCTAATGAAATGTTGAAAGAAGCTATATATGTTATTTGGGAGCTATATATGTTATGTTATTTCCATAGCAAAGCTATGGAAACCCCTGAGCCATTAACCATCTTTTAATTCCTCTTTGGTGAGAAGCAGGAGGGCCATATGTTGATATGGTTGAACCACAGAATCAAAGCAGCTGAGACTCCTGAATCACACCATCGAGGACAGCTGCTTTGGATTGTTGCCCGGTCAAGAAAGAAGGACCTTGTGTGAGCTGGAGACAAACTTATAATAGTTACGCTTTTGAGATTTGGGGGCTGTTTGTGCTCACAGAATAAGGCTAGGCTGTCCTGACAAATACTGGAACACAGAGATTTTCTGTGTCATGGGGTGTGTTTGTGTGTGTGTCTGGGGGCACAGAGAGAGGGGAGTGGAAAAGGCTGAATGTGAATTGAGTTTTATTTTTTTATTTTATTTTATTTTTGAATTGAGTTTTAGAAATGTTCAGTTCAAGATAACAGAAATACATAAGAGAACATGTCCAATATGCAGTTAAAATTGGGCAAGGCATTTGAAGCCAAATCTAGGTTAGAGATACAGATTTTGAAAGGCATAATAGCCAATAAATGAAGTCATGTGAGGGATGAGATTATTAAACACTCCAAGTTAAAATTATCTGAGTGTATTATTTTCCTGCTCCTAGTCTTTTCTATTCCCTTTTAGAAAGCAACAGAATTTGATAAAACTTTACCCTTTACTGTTAAAATTGCACTTACTATATTAGTCAATCTCAGTATCATCATACATTATAAAGCTGTTTTCTTTTTGTCTTTTTTTCCTACTTCATAGTACTGTAGGCGTCAGGGTGCCCTGCTTGAATGTAAGTAAGTAGAAGAGCCAACTTCAACTTCAACTTCATAGCAGAGCAGGCAAGCCAAACAATTATCATTAAAAACCTGCAATCAGTTTCCATCTTCCTTGAGGTGATGTCTCAAACTAAAAATAGAAGTTGTTTGGAAAAATTATCTAAAGGGATTCTTTGGTTACACAAATGTAAAATAAGTACCAATACATTGCTGTTGACAACTATAAAATAATCTGAATGTTGCTATTTTAGACACAGAAGCTATGAGAGCTATTTGGTAATGTAAGTTTTATATGATTGAAATAGGCTTCATAATGCTACAGATTTTCTTCCTTTTGGGGGATAGAAATGTGAGATGGGATCTGCTATAAATTCAGCCTGCACTGTTGTTGAACTCTTGCCTACTATTGTTTAGATACATGTTTTCATTCTTGCTTAACATTAGCCATTAGATATCAAACCCAACTCTGAGTACAGCAGCAAAATTGTAGGGGCATGAGATTTGTACCATGTTGCAAGTAGGGAACAAATAAAGTTGTTTCTGCTTGGCTCACCCTAAATGTGGACTAAACTGTTAAAGTCCTTCACATAGATAACCTACCTTTTTTATATTTATATTTTATATTATCATTTAATAATAATTCTGTGACTCATAAACCGAGTCACAGAATGTAAAAGGAAGGCAGCAAAATATAAGGGCCAGAGCTCGAGACCAGGTTTGGTTCCCTTTGATTCCAAATCTTATACTTTCTTTTCTTGACCACGCTGTTTTAAGTGAAGTCATTTCAGGTGCATTATTTATATCACTCTATATTGTGTAAGAGTTGTGTTCCTCTCCTTCCTGTGTTTCCTTCCTTCTTTCCTTCCTTCGTTCCTTCTTCCTTCCTTCCTTCCTTCCTTCCTTCCTTCCTTCCTTCCTTCCTTCCTTTCTTCCTTCCTGTCCTTGAAGCTTTGAAACATTTTAGAAAGAGGTGTTTGTTTCCATTCCCCCTCTTGTTTGTGAACATGGAAACACTTCCCTTGGCTGTATTCTAGTGTTCACTAGAGTAGCTGCTCAGAATGACTCAGCTTTTCTAGTCAGATGGGGTGCCTGCTTCATGGTGTGGAGGAAAGGGCCCATCCCTATAATAACACATCAAAAGTTGCCTCTTTCTAATGAAAGAAAGGAGCCCTGTCCTTGTCTGGAACCATTATCCTTTTCTCAACCCCCACACACCTATCTCACTCAGTGTTTCATCTCCCTTTCCTCATTCTGTTCTGATTAAACATCACCCTTTTTGAATGGGTCATTATCAGGATCCCTGTGAGTAAATGGGATGTGAATACCCTGAGGTTCCCCACTCATGAATGCAAATTCTCTTCCATTCTGCAAAGGGAAGAAAAACACAATTGCTGAATATTAACAGCGTACTAGAGATTAGAATTCAGGATTAGACAAGATTTGCCTAATGCATTTATTATCCAAAGGTGAACGATGGGATAGAGTGGGGCAGAGCAAGAAAATAATTCAGAGGGGAAACATATATACTAAGGGTCTATTTATATCTGGTAAAGAAGCTTTTCTACTTATAAATTTTCAGTTTGTGGGCTCTCACTATATGAATGAAATTATGCAATTAAAAGCACCCACCACCAATAGATGGGGTAGGTAGTAATGTTAGGTTTTGTTAGTCATTGTATTTCTTGAGTCTTAGACAGGAAGTCTGCAACACATGTGTTAGTTTTGAGGTAATTTATGATCATGGTTAACCCCATCACAGCAGATAAATGCAAAATAAGTGCCAAAAAGAAAATACATGATGGGATGGAAAGTAGAGGTAATTTTTATAAATTAAAAGTGATAAAGAAATAGATGTGGATTGCATAAGTATATGAAATGACTCATTTTTCAGGAAGAACAAATCCAAAGGGCATATCACAAATCATAAAATACTCGAAGGCCTTGTGTCTGTACCATTAAAATTAATAGGCAGGAGATGAGGAAAAGTGATTGAAAAAAAATGGAGCAGTATTTGAGCATGTGGCTTCAGCAGTTGGTTTTAAGTCTGACCGCATCTCCTATCATACCAGTGAAATAATAATTTCTCAGGATAAGACTTGGAGACTGGCTTGCTTTTATTCTTTACAATTTTTACTTCCCAGGTGATTCTAATCTGCAGCCAATCTGCCAACTATTGGGTTAGGAGTTCAGAAGTGAGGCTGTG